>NC_091048.1:2132284-6932284 GCF_963966145.1 Tenebrio molitor | reverse complement strand
AGGGATTGCATATTCTTTCGGAGTTTTATCTGATTTGACAAGAATTATTAATGAGACACAAATGACCCTTCTGGTAAAATATTTTTAAGGTCAAATTACAATGAAAGGGTCGGTACCACCATCTTCACCTGGTGTCCCTTCAGTGAACACAATTGAATATTATCGGTTTATTAGTCGGTTTATTGTCCTATAGTAAATAGTTATCTGATGCGAGAAGTGGACATTTTTTTATACTTGTTTACCTTGTTTTTGAAACAAAAAATACATTTTTTGAGGTTTGAAAATTGGGGTATTTTGGTTTAAATTTGATGTTTTTGGAAAATGGAAAAAAATTTAGGGGTTGAAAATAGGGTGTTTGTTGAAAATTTGATTGAATTTGAACGTACATTGAAAAGTGAGTTGTTTTTACTAATTATATTATTAAGGAATTAGCAAGGCAAGGGCCGTTTTTTGAAGTTGTTTTTAAAAGTGGTTTAATTTGCGAAAATGGATATGAAAAGTGCTACTTTTGTGTAAAAACCGCATTTTAAAAATCTGCGTTAGAACTAGTGAAATGTTCTGCTGGATAGTTAAGTTATCTATAGTTTTATTGGCTGTAAGTCTACAACAACATCAAGATTGAACCTAGCACCCTAGTTCTGAGCAATTCTGTCTAGTTTATTTTTGCAGAGATTGTTTTATATAAATAGTAATAGCGTTATTCATAGAGTGGTATAGTAAGCATCAATGCAGGCCACAATAGAATAATAACGTGTACAAAGGAAATAATCTCTTAATTTAAGTTAAATTAACACAGGGATGTGGGCTTCGCATATAAACCCAATTGACTCTCATTAAACGTCAGTGGCAGACTTTAACGCGTCATGTGTGTTCGTCTATTATTTAATATACATGTTGTGTCGTGTTGATGACACCAAAATCCTGCAAAAAAGTACGTATTACCGCTTCTTATTTACAAAAAATCCAAAAATCTACCAATTTTCGAAACGCGCACCAACTACCTAAATATTTTCACAAGTCCACTTTTTGTTTATCGGAGATAACTTCTACAGTAAACATTAACAATCGAGATAAATCCAAGAGAGTGAGGCATTATTCAAACGACTAAATGTAAATGAAAAAAGACCTTATCACGCTGACCCCTAACCTAACGATATTATGATGACCCCCAGCCATATTTTCTAAAACAAATAGTCGTCGAGTTGTCGGTGTGGTGGTCACAAATACACGCGTTCAAGGTAAAAATCTCCACTATTTTCTTAGATTAAATATACCGAGTGTTTTTGCACTAGTACTGTAATTGCATCCCGCTGCAAGTGCTAATCTACTCTAATTTCAGGTACGCTCGGTATTATGGTAATCCGAGTTTTAGGTTAAGATATTCGTTGAAATTACTTATGCGATTTTGATGGTCGTTGTCGTATCAGTGTTCATTCATTATTACAAAACGTGTCAAGATCGCGTTCAAGTCTTCGATTATCAGCTGCTCTAAATTTTTGTAAAATTGTTGAAGCAACATTTTAATTGCTCTTAACATTACGTAGTAAGCTCTTCTTAAATTCTCTCGAGTTTCTCCCCACAACGACTATTTCCCGCATTCTATAAAAATACATAATTCATAATGATTGCATCCTGTATTTAACAGATTGCATGATAGGGGCGTCTCTTATGGCGTCACTTGTGGTCCTGAGACGAGTGATGACTAATATTCACAAAATTCTTAAAAGCTGTTTGCTGTTTCACTCCAAAGGAAAATATGGAAATGACTCGATTTAACTTATATTTTTAAATTAAGATTTTAACCCCTAATTTCTTATTTTAACATTAAAGTTTACCATTTACCATAGAAACATATTGTTGCAACAATCCATTATAGTCACGTTAAGATAAAGTCGACTTTAAGTTCATTATGAAACTGGCCCTAAGCAATTTTTTTCAACAGAAGGTTTCTGCACCCTGATACATTTTTTCCTGCAAAAATTAATTAATCACAATTTTAGTATCAAATCAAGTGAAGAAGTAATGATTACGCTTCTTGAGTAATTGGCAACTTTGGACAATTTCCACATTCTAAAAATGTATAATTAATTGTTAGATATGTATTATATCTTAATAGCTGGAGCTCCCAAATAATAAGATAAGAACTGTGATAATTAAGTAGGTGTTATATTTTCTGGAGTTTCCACTTTTTTTTTTCATTTTTATGTTACAAAAGGGAGTAATAAATCAAATACAGTCTGATTTTGAAAGTTGTGCAGATATTTTAACCTGAGGTAGTGCGTGATAGAAGAAGGCAAAATAACCCAACTTGCCTTATACACATGTTAATGGTTTACAAGAGAATCAAAGGAATCAGTCTGTTTGGGAACTGCTGAAAAATTTCAAATTTGGCGAGCAGTTTTGACGTACGACCAACCTAAAATGTCAAGTTTTTCTGCCATTCGAGGTTATGTTTGATTTTTACCGTGAAATTTTTTTGAGTTTCATCATGAATCTTTAGTAAAATTTGTAAAGCGATGATAATATTCAGAAAACAACAAAGTAAAAAGACTAATTGTGAGTAAAAACATGTAAATGCAACATCAAAGAAATTGCTCAAATTCCTGCCATCGTTTGCAATGCAAGCTTAAGAACGACGTGTCCAAGAAAACCGAACTCGATTTAGAATTCTTGTTTTGACGAATTACGTGAGCGACGTTTTGAACCCGCATCAAACTACAAACTAACGACACTCAGGTGATTTGCAAGACGCTGAGTACTTGTTCGTGGCTGGTTTTCAATTTCGTGAAGAATGTCTTTTTCTGGAAGTAAAATATGATCTTCTCGTTGGCGGCCAAGATAGCGCTTATTCATTTCGAAACGCCCGAAATCGCGAAGATGCTGCACAACGTTTCAAACGGTTTGCTCATTGGGAAGTATCCTTTGAGGAAGCCTTTCATCGAAGATTTGATGTGCTAGTTGTAAATGTCCATGAGCTTCGCCATAGATCATTCAGGTTCTTGTCAAAGTGACTTAATTTTGAATTAGATGACAACAAAAAAGTCTACTATGATTTTTTTGAGATAAATTTTTCATAAAATTCAGTTTGAACTTTTTTTGAATAAATTTTAACCCCCTTTTTTCCAAAAATATTCACATTTGTGTAAGGAAATCTTGGCTCAATCGTTATCTATTGTGAAGTTCTACCACTGGTTAAAATATCTGCCTTGTATAAACTCTTATAAACTCCTTGTCCCTTGTCCCGTTTATGAGTAGTACACAATCCTAATCTAGTCGACTAGGGATAATATACAGGGTGGGGCATCGTACACGCGCACGCGAGAAATCGCGACTTCTAATTAAATAAAATTGTCGAAATTTTTCACACTTACCTGCCTGGCTATTAGTAACGTACAGTTAATTTCAAAATTATCGAGTACACCTCAAATATCAAGAAGTCGATTTATTACAGTTTTTTCCGCATGTAAAGATGGCTTTTTGAAATTTGAGCGTCATATTTTTTATATAGGTTAGTAAGTTTGACAACATAAAATGTCGCTGATATTTTAGTACACTATAATATCGTCTATTTTATCCTCTGCACAGTGCTCTTCGCGATGTTATAGTCCTGGGCTACCCTCCGGATCGACCACCCTTCTTCTAATTTGGAAAGAATGAGCAGTTTCGCGTTTTCGGTTAGATTAGGCATTTTATTTGTCAAAATTGACATTGATCATTGACAAAAAAATGTAAGTGCATTTCACACTGTAAAAAATTAGGTGTACTCTATAATTTTGAAATTAACTGTACATTTCATAATTTTTTGATAATTTTTCACTTACAAACAAAGCCAAAAAAAATGTAAATTTTAACCAAAAAGCCAAATTCTGATTTTTATACTGACCTACCCAGATTTACTTCCTATAATTATTTAGGAAATCAGCGGAAAAAAACACCAATTAGATTTTGGATTAAACGCAGTTTTACATTTCAATTTTCAAAATCATTTTTATTTATGACCTGCTACTTGTGCTGTCGTAAATTTAGGTGACAATGGAAACTGTCATTTTTATGGCAAAGCTGTAAGTAAGAGGCTCAAAACGGCCGGCTACTAGTGAATGGTCCTTTTGTTGGCAAATTATAGCATTTGGGCCATACATCACCCGTCTGGTTCGAATTACTTAGCTAACCAAGTCAAAATTTGTAATTGTGCCACCAGGGTTTGATGCGCTAGCAGATACAGATTCGCTTATTGTAAAAACATTATAGGTAAATTAACAGTTAATTTCAAAAAACTAATAAAACTGTTACGGCCTTATTTATTAACAAAAAACTTTAAAAAGTCTCAAATATACCTTAGTTAGGTATATAAAATTTCGACAATTGCGCGTATACGATGCCCCACCCTGTACAAAGCTTATAACAAGTCGTTTTCACTAAACATGAATACTGGATATAACAATAGGATTACAGGAATCTTAGTAAAGATAAATAAACGAACGCTTGGATTAGGTAAAGAATTAAGAAAATAAAAAAGTAATTTAGTAATACATACAATCGCGGCCAAAAAAAGTAGGACAATACGTTACTGTAGAGGTAGAGACTTCCAAAATGAATGAGTTTGAATCAGTTTTGGAAGTGTCTACAGTAACGTATTGTCTTACTTTTTTTGGCCGCGATAGTATATTCTTGAAGATCAACCATCTGATTAGTAATACCTTCTATTTTATGGTTATTCAATATAACTAAGTAGTTAATCAGAATGAAAATTATTTTTGATTTTTTTAGTGAACGTCGACACGTTAGAAACATAACGGGTGACTATTAAAATTTTCACTTAGGGTTGGCTATGGAACATTCTTTGTTTTCCGTTGCACCTTAGACACTGATAAGTTTGACATTAGAGATGTTTCAACTGAACTGACTGACATTTGTCGTTCGTTCTTGCGTGTCTAAAGTAACAGAAAAAATAAAAACTCGTTCAAGTGAAAATTTTAATAGTCACCCGTTAGAAATTATATCATGCTTATATAATTCATGGTTTTTATGTATATTATGAACAGCGCTAACTGGATTTACTTTTGTTCAAAACAAAGTTATCGTTCTATTAAAATTGAAAACTCAAAAAATGCAAGAATTGCAAAAATTGAAATTTTTTTAAATAATTTCCAAAATTTAATTGGAAAAAAATTTCCAAAATAATCTTGATTAAATTAACCCATCAAATTCAAAATTGAAAACTTCAAAAATACAAAAAAAATCACCTTTTATATTTCATATTTTAAAATTTGACTCGACGCAAGTTTTCCAAAATGACAAAATCTTAATTATGTACCTATATTAAAATAGAAGTTGTAGAAGGCATCTCTATTCAAGCACGAATTTGAAATTCCGAAACGAGCCGCGTAGCAGCGAGTTGAGGAACAAATAAGTGCTTGAAGGCCCTTCTGCAACGAGTATTTTATATTATTTATTTTTCACTTTAGTATAATTGCATGATAACTCCTAGGATACGAAATACGTAAACATGTCCATAACAACCGGGGCATAATACAGGGCGTAATAAGAATAAGCGGGCGTAATGAATTCATAACGCCCTCATCAATTCATAATTGCAAAGATGCCAATTTTTTTTTTTTTTTTTGAAAGAACACGTATAGTGAAAAATAAAATCTTGTATGCACCACGGCGTCACCGAATGATTACGCCCATCGAACGATATCCATCTCTCGGGCTAAAGCCCTCGAGTTGGATTTATCGTTCTCCGGGCGTAATCATCGTTGTAACGCCCATGGTGCATAAATAGCTATTTTTCTATTTTGCCGCTTTATACCATTTTATGAATAAAAAAATAAAAAATTTAATGTAGGGAATTTTGTGGTGGTTGGTGACATTTCTTATGTGGCATAATTTTAGCCGGCTGGGAAAAATATTATTTTTTTTGTAATTTGCCTCCATTTTGATTCTCTAATAGACATATTAACAAACGCGACGTCATCATCTGCGATGTCATTATAGCCATTAATTCACGGAACATTTTACGAACATTTTTACGTTGGCAAAGCTTGATGCGGAATTATCTTGTCGTGCATGTCAGTTTAAATTAGAAAATGTGTCAAGAACAGGAAGTGTCCAGTGGAAAAATTTGACCGTATTTTTAGCAATTTCACCTTCTCCAGGGGGCGTACATGCAAGATTATCTTGATTATCTGCCATATTCGTGTTTTGTGACAGAATTTGGATAAAACAAAAGGCGACTAGATCAAAATTTTAATTTAAAATTACGACATTACCAACGGCCATAAAAATCTCTAAATCGACTAAAGTCAAAATTTTAGTTTAAAAAGGGCAAATTAAAAAAAATACTGTAAAAAACTTGTTTCATAAGACCTTGAAGCACTCAGTCTTTAAAATAACTCGTGGTTGGTCTTATGAAACTTGTTTTTTAATATACTATTTCTAAACACAAAATAGAAAAAGTCAAATAAATTTCATAATTTGCATAAAATTTACAATTGCCTGAAATTCTGGTTTCGTCAAAAATCACTGCAAATTAAACATTTCAAAATAAATCTAAATCTTTTGGCAACTTATGCTCAATAAAAATTGTTAAGTTATTTGAGAATATGGATTCTTGGAAAAAGACGAAAGTACATTTTTTGACGTACGTTTGAGATAAAAATAAATTTTGTATTAATTTAATTTAGTGTTAAATTAAGAAATTGCAGTGATTTCTACTAAAAACCAATCTAATCTCTGGAAGTTGGAAAATTATACCAACTTGTAAGAAAATAAGAAAGAATGAATTTCCAGTTTTTGTTGCGACCCGGTATAATATAATCTGAACTATTTAGTCGAGATAAATGGAAACAAACGACATCTTGTTGTTGGCGCACTGTGTAAACGTCGTTAAATGCCTAGACGACGATAATTATTCATTTTGTAGATAAAAGTAATCAAATTGAAATTATTCAAATGGTTCGATTATTTAAGTGATCAATAGAGACATCCGCGCCCACATAAATAATTTGATGCCTTTTAAAAATTGACAGATTTTACGGTCACCAGTCATTGGCCCGTAAAATATAAAATATCTTAATTTACGATTGCCGTAATGAGGATGTAAAACGAATCGGGTCAAAAACCGTCTGGTTCACGACTTCGGTCCTAAACCCACACACCTATACTCGAAAATTTGAGTCGACTCTTTTAATCAGTTGTTCGAGCACACTTTTGGAAATCAATGATATAAAAATGTGTAACAAAAATGGCAAAGTCATTAACCATTATCATTACATGCATAATGTACACAATAATTGAATTAGTTCGTCGCTGGTGGAGCACTTCAGTCGGCGTAACTATGTGGGCCAAACGCCACATTCCGTGCAATACTACAAGTTTTCCATCTTGGCAGAGACGTGTACGACATTTAGTCAGATCTCACTCGTTCAGAGTCAATTATAAACCGGCAGACGTTTAATTTACGAAGGGTCGTTTCAATTAACCTTCCGGCGGACTAACGAATGAATGAAAAAATTGTAAAGGGACCACTAGAAGGAGGTAACCGTGTTTCGACTGTCATCCACATGCACACACGTTCACTAGCCCAGTTAATAATAATTCAATTGTTGAGAGGCCGTCTGTGGTCAACTGCCTTCATTTGATTATCACCATTACCGCATGTAATTGTCTGATGTTGCAGGAGCGGCGAGTACCTGGAGGAAAACTGTCCTGTTACTAAGTACTAGTGCCGCAGGAGTACATTCGACCTCCTGCTGCTCAAGTGCTTATCAATGGGAACAGAACTGTCTCGTCGGCCCAAGAAACGCATCCCGGGAAAAACTTTGTTAAACGATGACGCCAGTGGAGAAAACGCGAATAGTGGGAGTCACCTTTGCCATCTCTTGTTATCGTAAGTTGATTTTTATTGAGTCTGTGGTATTATTTTTTGCTCTACAACTTAACCTTTTAATTACAGTTGGGGACAAGAATTACATTTTTTGATAGATCGGACGTCACTGACACTCACTTTACAAAAACAGAAGAAATTGTCGCCGGCTAAATTCCGATTTTAATTGAATGAAAGACTTGGCGGTTTTTTTGTACTTTATTTTGCAAACATTGTACATCGGGTAGAAAAAATACTTACATCTGACTATGTTTTGAGCATCTCGAGCTTCATTTGTAATGACGTAACGAATGGGAATTTTGCTACTTTAAGTTGACCACTTTGGCGTCCAGAGGAAGGTTCCTTTTTCCCTTCAAAACGTTTTCCCTTAGTTTCTGAAACAATAAGCGTTACTGCCGCTTCCAAATAACAAATTAATTAGCAAAGAATATTATGTAGTTTGGTAGAAAAATAGGTAACTATTTGACTCTTTTTTTTAGTCTTTATTTTCTTAGAAAATTTACAAGTTTTTTACTTGTTTTTTATTTTTTTTTTATATTTGTTAAAAATATTGAAACATGTATCTTTTCTCCGTTTTATCGTCTGCTAGAGTTTGGTGATGAACTGATGATTGAGACAAGCATTTTTCAGACAACTTTACAAGCAGTATAGCATGCAATGGGGTGTATTCTGTAACTGCTCCGCTAAATTTTAAAGGCAGTTAAATTAAGTGGTCATAACAATGACCAATCAGGGCTTGAAATTTTAGATTTTAAGACGCTAAAATTTTAACGCCCTTTTAAAAATTACATAATACGCCCCATTATTAACTTACAATATGTTATTTCGTTTAAAATTATTACTAGGTTTTACTTTCATATTAGGGTAAATATCATGCGTTCAAATGAAAACCTGGGCTGAGTAGGGTCTGGAAAAAGTAAACCGTTTGGAACAGTGTAAAGTTTGAATTTCCCGCCGTTTGACATGAATGACATTTGTTTATGTTTAATCGGAACATGATTGAACATGTTTTCAAAAAAAGGTGCCCTTAGATATTTGCTTCGAGAATAGGAATCGTTAATTGTTCTATTTTTAATGTAAAACATTGCAAAGAAAGAAAAAAACAGCGAGATTTTTTGTTTATAAATTTTAGGTTAACTGTCAATAAGCTTTAATTGCAAATGTCAATTTATACTTTAAAAAAGCAAAACAATTGAAGGTTTCCAATGCCTTCCCAGCTCAGGATTTCATTTGAATGACCGATATATGTACAATTGCGGACACGGAATCTTGGCCACAACTGACATTTAACTGACAAATATGTGTGAAGTGTGAACTGGCCTTTATTGAATATAATCCAACTTTTGACTCGATAATGCCATTTCCCTGCTTTTTTGATGTCACCTGAAAAACTTCAAAGTGATTTTTAATAATTGTCATTCATTAATGACACTAATCATTTTTTTAAGAAATGTCCAAAAAATGTTGGCCGAGAGGCCAAAATTCCGTGTCCGGAATAGTATCATGCCGGCTAAAAAATTTTAGCCGTCATTTAAAAAAAAAGTTGGAATTCATACTTTATTGTCATTATGATTACCGTCTTGATTATCATTGATATTTTTTTGTTCGACACTGTCAGAATTTGAGAATTTTCTCCTGTGTAAACGGATTTTGATAATTGTCACAACTTGTCACAACGAAACGTCAAGCTAATTTTAAAGATTTTAAGCTATTTTTTGATGCCTTTAAGGGGCTCGTCGAACAAAAAAACGTTGTATTCAATTCGTTCGTGTGTAAATTGGGCCTTTTTTGGCACTCGTGGGCCTTTAAAACGCTCGTTTCACTCGCGTTTTAAACTGGTCCACTCATGCCAAAAAAGGTCCAATTTACACACAAACTCGTTAAATAAACTACTATTTTGGGTGGTAAATTTCAAAACTCGAAATTATTTTGTCACTTTCTACTGCACAAGTGGGGCTACGGTTCCTAAAGGTTTATTTACACTTTATGTGAATGTCAAGATAGTGATGGCCGCCATAGTAATAGATTTCTTTTTTTCCTTTTTTTCTACATATGTTCTAGCATAGGTTAATTTTTAATTGTCCTGTAATGGATTTGATATGTTGCACAATGAATTTATTTATTAATTTAACAATAATGATATTTTATTTTTTACAGGTATACGTATATTACGTGAATTTAAACTAAAAATAAACATAACTACTTCAACCTTCAGTCTAATTCATTTTTAAGATACTCACAGTGAATGTTCAGTTTAATTTATTTAAAGTGTTGGAAATTACAAATAAATGTTATTTTTGAAAAATTGGCCATTACGTTTACGATTTGCGTTTACGTAATATACATTCAATTTTTTTTTTTAATTACATAAAAGTGTAAGCTATTCTGTATGAACTGACAGAGAACCGATTTTTCTCTGTAATTAAAGTACACTTCTATTAAAAAAAAAGCGTACAAGTAGTGAGCACAATTTTGGCTAGATTGCTATGTATATTGTAAACCTATCCTTTAATTGTTGTTACTTAGAAACCTGTAACAAAACCCATGCTGATAGCCGGATTTTATCGATGTATTTTTCAGAGATTTTAATGTGTGCAAATGTTTTGCCTTATTTATTAGGCAAGTATTACCAATTACTGAATTACTACAAACACAACTCAAACTTTTATTCGTAAATTTATAGAAAAAGGCAACTCTCAACAATCTAACAACAATTTAAAAATTTATAAAAAGCAATTTTCACACATTTGACATACATACAAAATGTCAGTAATACGTTTTCTTGGAAACGATTAATTAATTTTATCCCCATTTACATTAGCTCTCAATACGTGTACGCTTTTTTTTTTGAATAGAAGTGTACCTAACATTCGCATTTGAGATGATGTTGAAACGATTGTATAATTTGATAAATTCATGAAAAAAATTAAATTGTTCATTATCATACGGGTATGGAAAATTAAACAACAAATGTAGACAGATTGAATAAAACAATGGGTGATCAATGTAAACGGTTCTTCAATAAAAACATTATTTATAGATTAATCGAATCGTTATCAAAATTGACAAAAAGATACAAGAGAATTTTACATAAAATGAATTTTTGTTGGAAATTGGCACATTGAAATTACAAAAAAAAAAAAAAAATTAATTGACGTAGGAGGATTAGATTGTCAACGTATGGATAATAGTTATTTTCGTGTCGCCGGCCGGAATTTGGTAGTTTATAGATCTCGAAATCGTCCAGAAACATATGAATTCCCGGCCTAGTCCGGCTAGAAGTAGGGATTTTGAGTTGTCATCGGTTTTGGGTGGTATGTGTTATCAGGATTCTGTCAAGCGTCAATGTTCTGTGCATGGCTTGTTAAAAATGTTTTTCTATTCACAATAACGTACAAACCTCTAAAAAGCAATATTTTACTAAAATTAATTAACGAAAATTACGTTTTAAGCGACTTCTTGACCAAGAGCTGGTGTATCTGCGCGTATTATACCAAATGTTTCAGGAAAATGTCAAAAAAAAAACAGTGTCGACTTCTGCAGATATTTGTTAAATAAAAGTTAAAGTACTTGTTTTAATAATTGGCATTAGGGACTTTTTTATGTTGGCAACACTGAAACATTTAAATTTAAAAATCGACATCGCTCTTGTTTCCTGACATTTATTAAATTTAATTAATTTGCTTTTTTTGACATTTTCCTGAAACATTTGGTATAACGGATACACCAGATCATAGTCAAGAAGTCGCTCAAAACAGTCAAAACGTAATTTAAATTAATTAATTTTCGTGAATATTTAAATAATAGCTTTGTAGTTTGTACATTATTTATTGTAAAAAGAAAAACATTTTTAACGAGCCATGCACAGAACTGATATTGACGCTTGACAGAATTTTGAAAACACATGCCAACCGAAACCGATGACAATTCAAAATCCCTACGTTTTGCTGGACTAGGCCGGCAACGCATGTGTTTCTGGACGATTTCGAGATCTACAAACTACCGAATTCCGGCCGGAGTCACGAAAAAATTTAAATTTAAATTTTTTCGTTACTCCGGCCGGAAAGTTTGAAAGGAATCGGACTGCTACAGTAGGTACTTATTGCTTCAAGGGTAGTGAAATCTAAGGAAGTTTATTATTGTTACACAAACAAACATGATCAATAAAAACGGATAAGGGTAGATATGAAAAACAAAACTTCTGAAACGTATGGCCTAGCTTCAGTCATACTAACAGAGGTGACGACGTTTTTAAAACATTTTAGGAAAAGAATTAATTTAATTAATTAATTTAATGCCATTCTTTGACATAGTGGCATTGTGAAACGATGCTTTAATAGTAGTAACCTATAACATGTATGACATTAACTGTTCTCTTTTTTTTTCATTTAAAGTCACCCGGTACAACGTTTAATAAATAATAATTTTCAAATAATACAGAGTGTCCCAGAACTGGCGTACATCCCGTTAACCACGTGCTCCGCTCTTTCTGCTGAGAAGGATTTCACTAGAATGTTTTTGTTTAACCTTATAGTTTTTAAACTACAGCAATTTTAAGTTAGCCAATCACAACAGAAAGATTGCAGATAAATCTACCCTGAGCTGTTGTTTCCTAGGAAACGCATGGATTGAATTTGCCTACGATGATTGGTTAAATTAAAATCGTTGTAACTTAAAAACAAAAGGATTTAAACAATTTTTCTTGCAGAATCCATTTCAGAATAAATATTTACATTTGCAGTTAACGGGATGTACGGCAATATTGGGTGATTCAAAATGATTGTGGATAAGATGGCAACTATGTATGAAAATTTATGTGGCAACTGTGTGGGTGGGGGTTTGTTTCACATTTTATAACAGAGAAAAGAGATTGGAAAGAATGCCTCGTAATCATAATAAACTCGAAATATGTAATTACGTCCATTTTTAAACAGGAAAAACTCTTGTTCAGGAACTAATTTTATAATTAATGAAGGACTTGCTACTTTTGAAGGAAAATGACATTTTCGAGTTTATATCATCTTTTGCTTTATCGAAACGTCTGTCTTAGCTTGTCTTACACATACAGAATCGCTAAAAAGTATGGGTATTTTGCAGCTAAATATTTTCAGAACTTATTCCGAATTTCAGAATTTATTTTTTTTTAAATGGCAAGAGGGGTCAAATTTAATATTTTTGAAAAGAGTATTTTTTTATTAATTCAGTGAAAAATCTATTATTAATTAATTCATTAATAATGAATGCTTTATCTTCAAAGGTAAAACCCATTTTACCACTTATTCAGGGATAATTGTTGCTTACAATTATAGGATAGGAAACGTCCGTAAACTTTGCCGAAATCGAAAACTTTTTTCAAGGTTAACATCAACACCGTTGCTTTAAAATTGACGTTTCTTTGACAGTTCACCGTAAAATCTGCCACCAGTGGCGTCGCGTTTGGTAATAATAACAAAGCTGGTAAATTACCCATTCTTACGAATGTAAAATGTTGCTCTTGTTATTTTATGAATTTTCTCCATTATCCGATAATAATACTAATAAAATGCACAATTTTATTCTACATAACTCCAAAGTCTTAAATTCATGAGGTAGGTATGATTTATTATAAAGTAGTGTTTGAGACGACAAATTGTCTACGCCCATGCATTGAACGTTTATTTGCAATTTTACATAGAATTCTGCTACGACATGACCGATAATAATTTGCAACGCCTGCTCTGATTTATCTTCTTTTTGATCACTTTGTATATTTTACTGCTAGCTACTAGCTACTAGCTAAATAAAATTTAATACAGTAGTCGGAGTACTATTGCGGACACGGAATCTTGGGACGATTTGTCATTCGATTGACATAAAAATGTAAAACTGGCTTTAGGTGCAACTAACCTCACTTTCGATTTTTGTAATTTTTATCACACTGACATGCCAAAAATAAACTTTCATTTGTCAAATAGTTTGAAACGTATTTTTTTTTAATTGACGTCTAAAATTCCGTGTCCGCAACTGCACCACGCAAATCGGTAAAAAATTCATAAATAAAACACACTTATCACTCGCATTTTATAGGGGGTGCCAACGACATTTTTTTTAATAGTTAAGTATTTAAGATATAAGTATAAAAAGTTACCCTTTATTGCATGAACGGGTTTAAAATACGACCGAGGTACTGTCGCGAGCAATAAATTTGGTTAGATTGTCACAACTTTAAAAAATGTCCCTGTCTGATTATGCCCACGTCAACAGTGTCAAAATATTGAGAAAAAAAAATGACAATTAATGTTATACAACATGATGATAGGTTATGATATTTACGACTGTTTTACAATGGAGCATTTTCGATTGCGTCAAAGAATGACCTTGACGACCAAAATTTATTGCTCGCGACTGTACGAGGGAGTATGTATTTTAAAGGATGTGAGTGCAACAAAGAAACTTTTTACACGTATGTCTTGCAAGATTTTATCTAGGTTCGTGAGATCATCAACATAAATTTATATAAAATAATTATCATTGATTCAATATTTTATGAATAACCAAAGTCGCTTGAGAACCACGTCGTTTAGCAACCTACTTCTAAACAATGTTTCCAACAAATTGTATTGTTGTATTCTGACAGTTCTGTGCCATAAAAGCGTGCACTAAAAATTATATGGCACGATTCCGTCAGTTTCACTAAACGTCAACTTTGACAACGATTTTTAGTGGATAATAGTTATTTATGATATAAGGGTTAAAAGCAAGATTTTATTTTGAGAGAAGGGAACAAAATAAAAACACTTTTAACGCGAATATCATACACTATTTTTTCTAAAAAACAGTACAAACACCATTAAAAACACTTAAAAAATGATGTTATTTTAAAAATATAATTGAAAGCAGGACGCAGAAGAGCATTGAGTCATAGAGCGTTGCCTGTCCCTCGATTGTAGGTAGGTAGAGCTTATTATTCTGGTATTCATGGGTCTTTCTGTGCTCCTCTGTCAAAACGTCATTGTGACAAACGACTTGTCATTACTTTTAACACTAGTGGAAAAAAAATTTCATTCATGTACTAGTGTTTGTTGAAAATAGTTATTTACGAACTAAGTGCGGGAAGACGATGTTCCCCCATTAGCGCATATTTTTTAAATCACGAGCGACGAAGGAGCGAGTGCCTTTAATTAATGCGCGAATGACCGGAAGATGTCTTCACGCAAGTGGCTCGTACTATTGCGATCATTAAATTTTGGACATCATTTTTCTGTCATATAAAAAAAATTACTCTAAGGCCCGGTTTATTGACCTTCAAGTAAATTTATCTAGCCAGTAGTTGCTAAGATTTAGAATCTGCTATTGGTAGATCCATGGTAATTATCGTTCAAATAAACTTACTTGAAGATGAATAAACCAGGCCTAAATCATGCTTTATTGAAATTGTCACTCATGAATGATGAAATTGTTGTCAAATTTATCTACAATTTGTCAATATGAGCGATGACAAAATATTAAGTTTATAGTTTTTATTTATTTATTTTCTATTTTTTATTAATTAAAACCTCGTTCTATTCCATTTGTCTGATTTTTAAAACTTCTTGAATGTTTTGTCGGTAAATCTGACATTCACATTTTCAAAATTGACACAATCAAAATTAAGGTTATTAATACATAAAGGTCGTTTTAGAATGTATGACAGCACGATGACACTAGTCTTCAAAATTTATTGATCGCAACTGTACAATATTTTTTGTACGAACATTACATTTTTTTTTTTTGTTTTAATACATTAAACATAAACGAACATAAAACCAAGTAGGCAGTGATCTTTGGTTATTAGAAACAATTGCTTCACTTGACATTTCAATTTTTGCAATAATTTGTGAGTTTTGTTGTATTTGTATTGTATTTTATATACGATTTCCCTAATTTTTAATGGAAGAAAATCCAGGGAAGTTGTATTTTATGAACTAAATTGTATTATTATCAAGACCGATTTTTTTTAACGGCCAGTGTTTTTTGCAATTTTTACATTCGAGTCGATCGGGAACAACTCGTTGCTGATTGAGCGTTGGATGTTGGAAGCGTCACTTCCAAGGCTGTGAGTACAAAAAATAAATTAAATTGCATCTATTAATTTTTCGTACCACTTTTCTTTTCATATTTAATTCAATACAGTCGCGGATAAAAAAAAGTAGGACAAGTCTTATTAAGAAATTTAGCCAAAATTGAGTTGAGTAAACCGGGGTTACTATAATAAATAAATAAATATTTTCATTGTAACCATAGAAAGGGCAAGCAAATTTACATTATCGAAAAAACATTGTCCTACTTTTTTTTGTCCGCAACTGTACTATCGGTGGACATAAAAAACTGGGACAAGCATCAAATTTGTATAAAGTCAAAATTCAAAAATATACATTGTGTAAATTTGGCTTTTTACAAATAAGGTTATGAAAATTATGACATATTGTCAAAAACATCAAATTAAAGTTCAGTTCTTTAATGACAATTTTAATTTTGAGTGACAATTCAAAAGTCTGAGACACAATGAGCAAATTTTGGATGTCCCAGCTTTTAATGTCCACCGGTAGTACATGAGATTTAAGTACCTGGTTAAACGTGTCCGCCATTAACCTGTTGGCCACCTTCAACTGTCGTTCGTGGTTATCCACAATTTTCTTCTGAACCTCCGGACACCTGCTGTAATTCCTCTTGGTAATATCCTTCATCTCTTTCGAGGAAAATAATCGTTTGGCATCTGGAATCAGATCAGATTAATCTACCAGTCACCACTTCCCACATTCTCTCACTATTCTCACAAATGGCCTGACAGCTTCTCAGAAACTTCATCTTATTGTAATCGGTCATCTGTTCACGTTGTGCTCTTGAATCGTTCACCGTTTTTCTTCTCTCATCGGCTGTCTGTACAAACCCCGGTCGATTCTGACTCAAGTACTCCTTAAAAACACAAAGACAACACTTTCTCAACAGAATGTATCACAAACAAGTCATACTTGCAAACTGTACACTTTAGACTTCGGAACACCGCCAGTGCTAGTTTCTTCGGTGTCGTGCGTTTGTTTATCTTTCGTCTTCTTATTCTCTTTGTCCTTGTACCTCTTCTTGTACGTCACCGGAATCTTGATCTTGATTTCTTCCAACTGCTGCTTCTTCTTGGGCTCCTTCTTTTGTTCGTTGGGAGTTTTGTTCTCGAACGTCAACGTGTAAGCTATCCCGTTCTTGTTTTGAGATGTCCTCCTGAGCTTACACTTGCAGTACTTGCAGTACTGTGAATCGTTGGGATTTTCTGCGTGGACGCACGTGCAGAACTGACTGTCCAGATTCTTCAAATCGGTTATCGTTTGCTTGATCTCGTTCAGAGTCTTCGTTTCGACGACCGTGTAGCAAGCGCACACGTGCGCAGGATTGCTAAAGAAATTAGTCGTGTACATCCCCCTACGGTTTTGGCGATAGCACGGCCGACAAAGCGGGTACCCCTGGTTGCTCAGTTCGTTCCTGAGAGCGTACAGGTTTTTCGTCATGACGTTCTTACGTTTACAACACGAACAAGATCGAGCGGATTCACTGGCTGTGGTGGTTGTAGTTCCGGAAGTTGAAGGCGTCGAAGTTGACTGAGTGGCACTTCGACTCGCCTCGAAATCAGACTGGACCGACTCGTCTACGTTGCAAGCACAAGCCTGGATCTGCTTGTTCGAACAGGCGCACTCTTCACTCTGAGATGCCACGTTTTCCGTGGGTTGTCTCGTGGCCGCCATCTGGCTCCCGCAGTAACAACACGCCCTCTCGGACGCGTCCGTTCTGACCAGATCCGTTTCAGAAGTTTGAACCTCTTTGCACTTGCAACATTTAGGAACTGCTTCCGCAGGCGCGATGTCTAAATAAACGTCACACTGCGTCGTTTCGTTACGTTGGGTTCCACTCAACTCCTTACGTTGAATTTCATTGGTTTCCTTACGTTGGGTTCCATTGATCCCCTTACGTTGGGATCCATTGCTCTCTTTACGTTGGGAACCATTTGTCTCCTTACGTTGGGTTCCGTTAGTCTCCTTACGTTGCGTTCCAGTGGTCTCGTAACATCTGCAACACTTGCACGTTGTTCTTGTCCGCTCTGGTGGAGGTTCTTTGGTGTATTTATTGATAATTTCGTTGACCTTGTCTTTGAGGTCGCCAGAGTCCTGTATAGGAAGTTCAAACGAATAGGGTTTCGTGGCAATCAAATCTGTCGAGGAAAAAAAAAACAAAATGATGAAATATATTGAACACGATAAAAGTAAGAACAGATTTGCTCTGTTTGTTTTCTTGAATCTTAGATTTGAAAAAAATAAAGAATTAAATTGTCACCTCTTAATTCTTCGCAGTATCGAATTGGGGCTATTTTTTCACTCTGTGAGGGGCTGCCCACTACTTTTCTTTCTTTCTTTTTAAATTTTATGTGTTAATTTTTCAACGCAAACGCAAATGAGTTATGCGCAATGACAGCGCCGATGACCTTGAACGGTTCGACGCTGCCAACCTACATTGTGAAATGCACTATTCACTACTTTCAATTCCTCATACCAACATGACAATACTTTGACAGCTGATTTAAAAAAAAATCCACATCTAAAACGTTTTAGTTTTTACGATACTAACCACCTATCTTCGGCCCTTTAAACCTTGCCATTCCGCAAGGACACCCCCTCTCTTCCGCTTTACTCTTCGGGAAAGTGTCGTACTTGCCCACCCCGATGAGCGTCGGAGGTCTCGGCGTAAACTCCGCCAACTCGTTGTCGTCAACCTTCCTCGTCTTCACCTTGATGTTCGTGGTGTTATCGTCAGAAACGACCTGGATGTCGCCCACGACTCTCCTGTCGATCTGCACGTCTCCCGGTTTGCGCGACAACTCCTTCACGGAATAACTCTTCTTCCCGGACTTCTCCTGGAGATTGAAGCGTGTCGGTCCTTCTGAAGACGTACTCGAGGACAGTTCCGTCTGGATCACGTAGTTTCTGGGCGGGGCTTGTTCCGAATCCGAACAGCTGCACGAATTCTCCCGAGATTTGCCCAAGTGTTGAGACACCATGTATACGGTGGTCGTCCTTTGAACCTTCTTCTCCAGCAGACCTTTCAGCTTGGTCAAGTGGGAAATCTCGTCTTTGATCCAGGCGAGCTGATGTTGGCGCTCTTTCATCGCGAATTTGACGAGGTGGTCGCCTTGTCCTCTTTGCTTCTCCTCCAATATTCTCTCGGACAAGGTCTTGTCTTCTTTCCAGCTTTGGTAACTGCCGGATGACACGTTTTGTTGCTTCTCCAAGCTGCCACCGGTGTCTCCACTCTCCAGGCAAGTGGAAGGGGTCTCGCGTGGCTCGTTCAAGCTAGATATCGATTTTGTTTTTGAACCGAGCTGGCTCTCGCCCGGCAGGAACTCCTCGCTGAAAGTCTTCACGGTAAACTTAGATATTTGGGGCGGGTACCATGGTACATTCTCTTGCAATTTCTGTTGAGCCACCCTCTCATCCGACTTTTTAGGTATGAACAACTCCGAACTAGTTGTGCTGTCTTCTTTGTACTTATTATCGACAATTTTCTCAACAATCTTCTTGATGTAGCGCTTCTTCGTGACCGAATCGTATTTCTTCGACTTCAGCAACTTCTGCAGAATCGCAATGCTCTTGTTAACATCTCCCGTTAGACTAGTTGATTGTTTTTCCGAAATTAGTTGACCCAACAACGGAATCTCGTTGGAAGAATCTGTAGACACCACCAAAACCGATTTGGCGCTACCCCTTTGTAAATTGTCATTCTTCAACACGTTTCCGTGGCAGTACTCAAAACTGTCGCATTGCGATGCAATCACTTCAGCATCGGTTTGCGTGTTGGAGCTGCAAGTTTTCTTATCACTTTCGCTGTCGTAATTTATAATAATTACGCTCTGATTCTCAACGGGACTTTCAACCGACTGTTTGGACTTTTCCGCCGCAACATCCAAACTGTCTCCAGTCTGAACACATTTTGATAGTGCCTCGATGACACTAGTTTGAATTTTTTTATTGCTGCCTCGTTTCTTTTTATTATCAAAGCACTCAACTAAAATTGGTTTGGTGACGCACAAAGTAACAATTCTATTCTTAAATCGCGCTTTGTTTAGTTTGGGCACAACTGGGGTCTCAACATAATTTGAAGGCAGTTTTGGGGTTGATTCCGCGTCAGGAGAACCAAGTTTGCTTTTTAAGTATGCTATAGTACTAGTAAATGAACTTGAAGTGGTACTCATTAGTTTCACGTTGGTTCTGGTACTAGAACTGGATGACTCGACTGGTGGTTTTACTGAATATGCAGAGGAAGACGATGAAGACTGAACTTTTCTATAACCTGAAGCATCTTCTGGACTTGAATATGAAATCACAGTAACCACTTGGCTGCCCAATTTAGGTTTTGGTGGTCTCTCTATATTTTTATTGTCACCGGAGGCCATCAGAGTTGGCAAAGAAAGACTCTTATGCAACTTGATACTTTTGTTGCAATTATTATAACCGATGTCTGCTCCATTATCCCATTCTAATTTACGATTAGACGTCACACTACTTGCAGGGGACACAGCTTTTGGTTCAAGAATTTCCTCACAGTCACCTGGACATTCGTCAGCTTGTTTTCCCACAACAGTTTCACTGCTGGCTTCGTCTACAACAATACATGGTGCCGTAACAATTTCGTCGTCGTTAACGATTTGCGGCATATACGATAGGGATGTCCCTGAAAAGTACTTTGGAAGATTTTTGTTTTGTGAATACTTTCGGTAATAATCCACGATCTGCTTGGAGATGGCGTCATGTTCTTCGTCGTCGCTTTTATCAGAATCCATCTGAACTGTTCTAGAAGAAGTGTGATAACAAATTAAGATGAAAGAAGCCACAATAGCTCACCAAAATTCAAACTTGTTTGTAAACATAACCTCCAAAATTGATTAAAAAGAACGTTGCACACAGAGTACACAGACGCGCACGGTATAAACTATCAATACCTTAAAACTACGCTGATAATTTTTAAATCACGATTTGTGCGTTTGTGATGAAATAATTTCAATAAAAAATAATTAAATAATTTTGACAGCCGAATTTATAAAACGTCATTTTAAAATTTAAAATTCAAACTTTGAAGATTGAGCGCGAAATTCAAAATTTCAGTATAAATCCCCAAGATGTTTATGGACGATGATGAAGGTGAGACGTTAACGAATCGATGATGATATAAGACAAATTGTTGTTTCAGAAAAAAGTTTTTGTTACATTGAAGGAACTGTCATTGATAAAAACGCGGCACAAGAGATCAGCGAATTGCATGAAAATGTGTGGTTCAGAATGAGACCTCCGAAGCCGTCTGATTCCATGTACAATCCTTGCGTTACAGCGAGACAAATTGATTTAATAAGGATTATTTTGTTGGGTAAAACCGCACTTAAGACTTACGACTTCAAACCAGAATGTCTCAAAGACAGTTCTGAGCCACCCCCTAGAAGGGCCACATCAGGACCTCCTTCAGTGAGAAAACGGAAATCTTCAGTCAGATTTCTTAATAAATCCATTTATGACTGAACATGTTGCTGCAGAACTTAGCGTCAGAGTTCCACTTGGGTACATTTTAAAAATCATTTGTATTCCCATTCCCAACCACTTAACAATTCTTTAATGATCCTTGTACGGACTTTTACTTAAGACCACTCATAAACCAATACCATTTTTAACTTTTTTTATTTGTACAAAATTACAACTTTTAATAAACACGAAAAAAATAATCCTTCAGCTGTCGTTACTGTCGATGGACATCTTGGATATCTTTGCCGTTAAGACTTTGGCTTTACCAAGAAATTTTCGACGCGCCATTTGGAACTCATCCAAACTTCTGGTCAGCATTTCTTTTTCAGCTTTTTCTTTTTGTACGAGGTCAACTTGTCCCGGACACTTTTTAACCGGTAATCGTTAACTACCTAATTACCAGCCAATTGTTCATACTTACTTCTGAACCGCTTAAACCTCCGCCACAACCCGATTTAGACTGAAAGTTAAAAACGTTCGTTACATCTGCATTAGAGATAAGAGTCTGCTTACCGACATACAAGAGGCTCCAGAAATACTATAATCAGGCCCCGAACTGTAGTTGAAAGATCTTTGCGGAGACATCTGCGGAGACATCTGCGGAGACATCTGCGGAGACATCTGCAATGATTAGTAAAATTTCATAAAGTACCTACCTAGCTTTTACCTTGAGGCGAATTCAAGAAACCTACAAACGATCCTTAAGAAAGACAACCAGATCTCGGTGGTCTAGGTCAAGTTGAAGATGAATAATTAAGAAATTTGTGAACTTCATACAGCAAATAGAGCAAAAATTCTATTTAATAGTAGTTTTTATTATACCTGAATCATAATCCCTGTTTTTGACACTAAAATGCGTGCGAAAAAGGGCCTTTAAAACACTAAAGCTTTAAGGGTTGCTTAGGTAACAACAAATTCACCTACATTTTGAACAATGATAAATAGACATTGATACACGATTTATGATAGCAACGAAACAACAACAATTGACCATTTCTATATCAACGATTAATGACACAGATTACCTCGGAAAAGGTATTTCAAAATGCTTTTTTTTGTTATAATTTTCAGATTTTAGTGCAGGTATAATAAAAAATAGCGTATGATACACGTTTATAAGGGCCTTTAAAGCACTTGCGACGTTAAAAGCACTCCGCTACGCATTGTGCTGTTAAACTCGTCGCGCGTGCTTTAAAGGCTTCCTTATAAACTTGTATCATAATATACTATTATTTGACGAGTTTGTGTGTAAATTGGGCCTTTTTTGGCACGCGTGAGCCATTTTAAAACGCGAGTGAAACGAGCGTTTTAAAGGCCCACGAGTGCCAAAAAAGGTCCAATTTACACACGAACGAGTTGAATACAACGTTTTTTTGTTCGACGAGCCCCTTAAAGGCTCCAAATCGCTTAAAACCTTTAAAATTAGCTTGACGTTTCGTTTTGACAAGTTGTGACATTTATCAAAATCCGTTCACATAGGAGAAAATTCTCAAATTCTGACAGTGTCGAACAAAAAACACCGTTTACGTTGGTTTGGCATAATGGGAGGCCATGATTTATTTTTTAAATGTTGGAGACACTGTTTGATTTCCGTCAATAAAGTGCGACATGCAGACCTATCAAAATAAACATAACATGTTGCTAAATTTGTCTGAGTGTATTCTTCAATGCAAACTAGTAAAACTGACAACAATGCACTAGACATTGACGCTATTTATAACCTCAAACTTAGAACAATATAATCTAATTCAACAGACAGCTGTACTGCCAAATTAAATACTAAATTTCCAGGGCCTTCCATTATGCCAAAACAACGTGAATGCATTTTAGCAAAGACCGCCTTCATTTTAGGTATTGAAAAAGAGAATCATTTTTTTTATTAAACTAAGCAAAAATGAATAGGGAACTTTTCCATTTTTGAATTTTTTATATTTACAGTTTAAAATTTGTAATGAAATTTGTTAGAAATATACGTATATGCACATTAAATGTAACGTTTCAAGTACCTGTCACATTTCAAATTTATGTAGTGTTTAAGAATACGTGGGAGGATTGGGGCAATTATTTTGCTTTCCAAGAAAAATTGTGGAATTCCCTATTCATTTTTGCCTAGTTTATTTTTTCAACAATTATTCTTTTGTTATTGATTTTTGTTTACATTCAATAGAAAATACGATAATTATACCTAATTAAAAAGAAGTGTTTTCTTTTTTAAATAGGTATAAGGTACATATATCAATTCTGGTTGATATTTTTCCTTCATTAGGACACAACTTAAAGGTTCTCGTCTGTAAAATATTGAAAAATCATCGTTTATGCGATGTTTCCTTTTGTTTTGTAAATATTTTGAAGTAATAGTAACAGAACTAATGTGTGAATTCTAATACGTTGTTACTTATTTACCATTGGCTGAGGATAGACGACTTGAGGTTGGAATGTAGGTTGGACAACAGGAACTCCCTGGAACAATATTAAATAGTCATTTTTTGAAGAGTACCTATAGCTTTAATAAATAATAATTAATTAGGTCAATAAAAGTTGTTTACAATCCCCGTTGAGCAAAATTCAATCTAATTAACAACTAATTCAATTGCAGTTAATTTTGTCAATTGCAAACAATGATTAACAATTATAAAATTTAATAATGTCATTAAAGAACGAATGTGAAGCTTGAGTGGAACTTGGTTCGAATTTATCATTTTTTACAAATATGTCTAAATAAAACTATAAAAATTAAATTGAAACTTTCAAATTGATTTCCAGTTAAAAATTATGCAAACTATTTTCAAAAGATTGTTTTTATTATAAAAATGAAGATTAAAAACCTATGGTCCAAATACAGGGTTATTATAAATGATTGTAGTCGAAGCAGGCCATGCCCATATTATGAAATTTTTGCCGCTTTCATGTGAACTGTCAATTTTTGTCGCTGTTACTGCTGTCATTTTTTAGGTGAATAGTGCAGTGATGAGAATTTTATTTATTTATTTTAAATTAACGATTGAATCCAAAAATATTGAGTTGTTTTGCACCCAATTTAACTCCTGTGTGTGAACGGCGTGTTCACATCATTTTGATTATATGGAGCGGCAACCATATATTTTACGTTCAGTTTTTACGCCCACTTGGACTACAATCATTTGTAATAACCCTGTATAAAGACAAAGTTAAGTAAATGTAATTGGAATTACATTTAATTGAAATTGAATTTGACCAATTGATCAATCAGATTTGAAATTACTCATTGGCAAAACTATTCGCAATCTGATTTTGAAAGTTGTGTAGATAATTTAACCTAAGGTGGTATTATTCCGGACACGGAATCTTGGCCAACATTTTTTAGACATTTCTAAAAAAAATAAGTAAACCAATCATTATAGTGCCATAAATGAATGACAATTATTAAAAGTCACTTTGAAGTTTTTCTTGTGACATCAAAAAAGCAGGGAAATGGCATTATCGAGTCAAAAGTTGGGTTATATTCAATAAAGGCCAGTACCTACGTAGAATAGTACGTGTTAAAAAAAGGCAAAATAACCCAACTTGCCTTAAACAAATGTTAATGGTTTACAAGAGAATCAAAGGAATCACTTTGTCTAGGAGACGCTGAAAAAAATTTCAAATCAAAGAATAAAGACGCGTATTTATAGCGTTTGACCTGACCTAACTTGACCTGACCTGACCTATAACAGTATATTAATCTATGCGTATAGCGTATTTAGATCGTGGTTATGGCCAACCTAAAATGTCAAGTTTTTCTGTCATTTGAGGTTATGTCTGATTTTTATTGTTCAATTTTTTTGAGTTTCACCATGTACAAAGGTTTAAAGAACAAAGTCAAAAGACTGTAATTATTGTATTGTGAGTACGTAAAAGCATAAAATGAAACATCAAAAAAGTTGCTGAAAATGCTTGCCATCGTTTGCAATACAAACTTCAGCACCACGTGCCTACGAAAGCCGAACTCGATTTAGAATTAGTCTCTTTTGACCGAGTACCTACTTGTTCGTGTTTGGTTTTCAATTTCGTGAAGAATTTCTTCTTCTACAACTAAAATGCGATCTTCTTGTTGGCGGCCAAGATTGCGCTTATTTATTTCAAAAAGCCTAAAATCGCGAAGATGCTGCACAAAGTTTACAAAGGTTCGTGCATTAGGAACTTGGGAAGTATCCTTTAACGAAACCTTTCACCAGAGGTTTTAATATTGAAGTTCGCGTCAAAGTGACTTAATTTTGAATAAAATAACAATAGAAAATAAGTCTACTATGATTTTGTTCCACCCATTTTTTCATGAAATTCAGTGGCTCCCACCAAGGCGGTCTCTAGTTACAGGCCAGGATTTTTCAATAAATGTAGCACACTATCTCTGGTCAGTGTCAAGGCCTGTTAAATAAAGATTGCGTTTCTCCCACACATTTTTAGAAAAACTATTACTCCTTTTTCTCGAAAGATATCAACATTTGTATAAATCATTAGTTACTACCTTAATCGTTACCTATTGTGGAGTACTGCCACTGGTTAAAATATCTGCACAACTTTCAAAGTCAGTCTGTATTCAATAGAGAGAAAAAAATAAAATTACCATAAACTGTTGAGGTACTGCTGTCGATGCAGACGACACATTACTAAAACGAGAAGGCTCCTGAAATTTGTCTCCTTGGATATAAGAATCTCTTAAAATTTATATTGATCGTTAGTTTTAGTTACCTGAACAAAATCAGGTGGAAGTGCCATGGTTACATTCTTGTGTGCCACTCGGTGCGAACCAGACGACATATTACTAAAACTAGAAGGATTCTGAAACAATGATCATTTCAGGAATGAATGTCTTAACTAAGTATCTTAAATAACAGTAAAAATATGTTCACTGTTGAGGTGACACTTTGTGTCATAAAAATTGACATCCAATGGCAACTTCGAGTTGAGTTCTAATTTGAAAAGGATAATGCAGTTACAAAAGAGCTATGTCTCTATCAGAGCTTCCACCATCAACGAACGAGACCGTTATCTGATGTGTTTGTGTTTCATCTAACGGAAACGGAAGCTCAAGGCTACAGCTGAAGCATCTTTCAGAAGGTCAACTTGGGTTGCAATATCACTTGCAAACAACTTGCTTTCAATCCTCTCCCAAGTCGGTAGCTGTGGTCCTGTGACCAGTAGTTATTCGTCGTCAGAATGTTCAACGGAGTAAATTTAGGCTGTGATTTTGTTATTAAAAAAACTAGAGAAAAGACAAAATAGAAAAAAAGACAATTTAGGATTCATTCCTTGACCTCAGCAACGCTTGAGCGAGGCACCTATTAGTTATTAGGTACTTTTTATTTGATGAGATAATTGAAGATCCAACAAAATTCACACCAAAACGTCTATCTTTTCTCCAAAGAAAATGAAAAAGGATTATCTTTTAACTAGCTCTAAGGCCCACGGTTTCTTGTAAAGAAGCGGTCCGTGCGAAAGAAGATACTTCATTCTACAAACCTACTATTCACAGTCGTTGTTCAAAATTAATATGAACTTGGTATTGACGACGGTGCGGTCGAGTTGTCAAAACATAACCTTCTGAAATGAGTCTAACAACTAGAACACAACAAACAAGGGATTTAAACTTTCCACCCACGCAGTACAAGTTCATAGTGAAATGTTGTACCAACTCTTTACTAGCAACATCACCAAGAGTTGCTCTTTCTTTCTTTAGTGGACACGTTTTTTCCAAATTGGTAAAGCCGTTGAATAGATTTGAACATTTTTAGTTACCTGGGCAAAAGTCTGCGGATGCATGGTCATATTCTGTCCCGTTTGACCACTGACATCTGGATTCTGAAAATACCCACGATTAGTAGCTGTTGATGGTGGATAAACTTATGAATCACCATAAACCGAGTGTTCTTCATTGCGGGGTCCAAGTCGTAGGGTGCTTCTACGAAGTAATGGCTGGCACGAATACGGGCTAGTTCTCCTGGTCGTCTTTTTAGCACCACGACGGGAGTCTTATGGAACCTCTTCGGTATTTCAATAACTGCTACCTCCTCCGGTCCCAGCATTCCTCTCGGTATAACAAGCTGCTGCGTGTCAGTTCTTCTCCTTCTCATTACTGATAATTTTCACCTAGATGACATTTTGACAGTGACAAAAAAGCAATCTAGATTTCTTCGACTTGTGTTCTTTTATTGTCGACTTCAGACGGTGATCAACAAAGTTCCTTGCTACATTGTGGCGTTGAGATCTTGTCTTCTCTGCTTTTGAAACATTCGCACTCCCTCCTCGATGCTCAGACTT
This sequence comes from Tenebrio molitor, assembly GCF_963966145.1. Lineage (NCBI taxonomy): Eukaryota > Metazoa > Arthropoda > Insecta > Coleoptera > Tenebrionidae > Tenebrio > Tenebrio molitor. The sequence goes on along the minus strand of NC_091048.1, from coordinate 6,904,552 downwards.
TCCCGAGTTGAAAGGTAATCCGTGAGCTCCATCACCTGGGAGGAAAGCTCATCTTTACCTCTCGACGACGAGTTTTGTCCCGGAGACACCGTCAGCATACTACCGCTAAAATTCTGCCCAGCTGAAGCGGGACTCGCCGTTAACGTTGATTGGTGCATTGAGGGTATATTAAAGCTAGCTTGAGTTGGATTGGCCGAACTGAGACTGGCAGCTTTGGCAGGACAAGGAGAAGCAGGAGACTGAGTGACCGTTGTTCGGTCAACGCGTGACACGTGTACGGGGGTGGACTGTCCCAAAGGTGGGCCAATCGTGGAGTCAAACTGCGGCGGGTTCGAAAGGCGGCTTGACATGAGATTGTCCGCCAGGTTGAAACTGGGTTGGGTAAAGTCGGAACAGTTCCCGCCACACCCACCAGCAAATGTGGCACCCCCATCAGCAACTACGGTACCCCCACGGACAAGTGTGGCACCCCCACCAGGAACTGCGGCACCCCCACGGACAAATGTGCCGCCACCAACAGCAGGTGAGGCATTTTTGGCAGCGATGCCGCAAGGTGAACATGGCCCGCATCCTTTATACGTGGCAACGAAGTTGGCGGCAGCTGGACACTGGTTCATGGTGTTTGCTGCACCGGCACCCAAACCAAAAGTTGCAGGACACTCGGAGGAAGGGCCGGTGGGAACGCCGCCGGCGGGAAGAGGGGAGGGAAGGCCTCGATACGCAATTCCGGTAGCTCCAGGATCAATTCCACTACGAGTAGTAGTTGGCCAGTAGATGTCGTTTTCGTCGTATATTGTGCTTGTCGGAGCTGTGAACATGTCTGTATAGGGTGTGCTGTTTCCTGGAGATGCCGTACGGCGTGTACGGTCCCAAGATGGAGGAGTATCGGGTGTAATGTCCCAAGATGCAGTACGGGGTGAAGTGTTTCCCGAAGATTGAGCCGGTGCATAACCTGAATACAGCTCGGGCTTGAAACTGTCACCGAATTGATTGCAATATTTTTGTTCTTTGGCATTAAGCGGTATTGTCCTCTGACGCGGGCTTCTCATGCTGAAACTTTGGTTCTTAGGGTTCGGCATCGACGCCCCTCTGATCGACGAACATTCACTGCTCCCACAAGCAGAACTCCCGAAACCGCCCGTTTCGTCTCCACCTTCATCCGCCATTCGGAGAATTGCTAGACCTGCTCGGTTGAGGGTTATATTTGCTGAAATCGGGGTTGATGATTTAAAAGATATTATTATCTGAGAGAGGTGCGTTGCTTACCCATTTTGAACATGCGCAATAATTTTCTCTAAAAATCGTTTGTGTAAACTGTGTAAGAATTATTTACTGAAATTTTGATGAGAAATGTTAAATATGTTGACAAAAACTTTCACAAATGACACTGCAGCCTACTAAACACGTAATTTTTTCCATTACTTCTTGATTTTTTGCATATTTTCCTTTGACTCTTGTCCAAAAAGCAAAGACTGTAGTGACCCAGTTTAAAATTTTAATTTTAATTCCCGGTTGCGCCACGAGAGCGCGCCAAATGTGAAGGTACTAGCGGCTAGACTAGGAACTAAGGAATGGGGTTGGTCATCCTGGGGGGTTGGCAACTCTGCGAGCGGAAATATAGCGGGGGTGAAGCGGGCTCTCGCGCGGGTGGTTGAAGGGGGTAGGTCACTTTTTGTTTGGTTTTTCGAAACGAACACACCGTGCGAAGAGTGATCCAATTTCTAAAATTAGTAAGTTAAATCTGAACCAATTACACTACCGTCCCGAGTAGATATCTTGTATCTCCGTGAAGAATCCGGCGTTTTTTTAATCCACACGGGTAATTTATCCCACGTTTGTTGTCTTTTTTTTTTTTTGGACCAGGACCACGTGGCAAGGGTATGTTGTAAATATTATTTTGTTGCATGCTGTTTCTTTCGAGAAGCGCCCATTTGTTAATTTTAAGCGTTATCCCTAAGTTTTCCCCGGGAGGTTCATTTTTTTTGGCAATCTGGTAATTTCGAAAATTAGTAGCCGCGCGCGTCCATTTTGTTTTGCTTTCACTAACATTTTCTAACGGCACTCGACCAGCCAGCGATTATTGTATTCGTTATTTATGTTGCTTACCGGTATGTGTGCCATTTAAAGCGTTTTTATTTTATCGTTATTTAACTTTGCGCTTTGTTCTCTTTTATTTGCTCATTGTTTAATGTTGCGTTTTTGTTTTGCTTATTTTAACATTGTTTAATGTTGCGCTTTGTTTTGCTGAATTTTCTCATCGTTTAATGTTACGCTTTGTTCGATTGAATTAAACTCGGGTTTTTCTTTGTGTTGTTGCTAAGCGCCGCTAGATTTCGGAAGAGTTAAAGTAAAATGTTGTAAGTGCGCCCCAATGGGAGCTAGGGGACAATCAGGAAGTCGTGGGGTTGTTTAGTAAATTTCTGTGGAAGCTACGGTTATTTAGAGCCGTTAGCGGGGGCGGACCTAAGTCTTTGCGGAAGCGGCTTCGGGATGTTTTCGTGAAGCTTCCGTCGAGGTTATAGAGATTTCGGGGGTTTCTCGGAAAACGGTTGGTGGGGGACGGCGGACCTAGGTCTTTGCGGTTGCGGTCTAGGAATGCTAATCGTACGACCCCGAATATCTATAAACGTCGCTTGATCTCAAGATGATTCAGATTATTCTTCTGAGTCCCCTCGCGGCCGAGAGTTTGTTACCTTCAGCTCTAAGCTCCCGTTGGCGTACCTTGACGGCGTAGTTATTAATTAAACTTGAAATTGTCATAACTTGAATTGTAAAATATGAGTAATACCTGGGATACGGTTTTGGAGAGGGTTTTTATCCGTCCCTGTCTGTGATAACTGCCTTATAATTTGTTTACTTGTTTTGCAACCTTTAACTTGTCATTTTTGTTGTCATTTTCCCGTGTGTTTGTTTGCTGTATTAATATTGTTGTTTGTTTTTGCGATGGCCTCAGCTAGTTAATTTTCTTTACTTTGTTATACTTGGCCCCCGTTAATTTTGGATTCATTTCATTTGTTCGCGGAAAATCAACGTTATCACAGGCATTTTTCAATAAAAGGTATTTTGCGTCCCTCATATGTGTTTTATTTTGCGGCACTCTTCCAACTGGAACCCTCATCGTTTGCATTCCGAACCTTTTCCGCCAAAAAAAAACAAAAATCACAACGTAGGGCTCCTCCGCTTCAATAACAATCACGATCACATTCGTTACCGTTTTGCGCAGGTTCGAATATTTGGCGGAAAGGTAATGTATTCAGATCATTACAAGACGATGACAAAAATCAGAAGAAATTAATCAAGTTAAGTTTAAACAAAGAGAGAGAAGAATAAATAAATATCGATAAAGTGAAATTGTTAATTTAACTTAAATGTCCAACGAAATACTTATTTCCCTCCACCACCCGGCGACACGGCAGTTTTGCCGGAGTACATGCACTATTACGGATATTACTTACTATCAAGTAATAGTGCAGTGCTAATTAACGTAATTACCGGCGTCTCGCTTCCACATTTTGACTTTATCACTGTCAAAGTAGGCAGGTCAAAAGTGATGGTATTTAGAAGTTTTATAAAAAAAACTACTGCACCTTGGCAACAAAAGTGGCAATAAAACAAAATTTTAGACTACACAGCAAAGAAAAAAGCTATTTGAATGTAATCTTCTAATCAGATTTTATATTTCTCCTTTGATGTTTTACTTTGGTGACCTGTGAAGATCTTGAGTTCTTAAAAAGCTGGACCAAGCTGTCCGTTGACATTCTTTTTCAGTAGCGTTCCCTTTTTTCCTCTTTGTAGTTTCCTCTTTTTCTAGTGGAAGAAAATTTTCCCAAAGCAGTGTTTAGTTTTAATACAAAAGTGAATCAGAAACTATTTGATTAGCTTTTTGAAAAATTACTTTGGAGTTTTATTTTTGAACCTTATGATGGGTAAATAGTTGAGGAGCATAATTATGAAAAAAATAAAGAACATGAGAAATGGTTCTAACAAGAACAAAAATTCTGGGTCATTAGAAGGATCTAACAAGTCCGAAAAACCCCTTTTCATTAGGTCCAAAATAATGGGGATAAATTAACCCCTATCCACATCCATTCCACGCTGCTGACCACAAAAATACGTAGGTACCTACTCAAGAATTAATTGTTCTTGTTTGTAAGGATGACAGTATCTAAGCAACACAGGTACCTGAATCGTTTATGACAAATCTCAAATCTGACAAACTAAATCAAATTATTTATTGAAAACGCTGTACACTGTGTGCGTTAATTCACCAGTTGATTTAGGTATTATACAAAAGCTGATTTTGTAGCCTGAGATAAATAAAGTGGTGTTCCTCAATGTGTAAATAAATGTAAAGGTAGTGTGTGCAAAATTGTGGAAGAACTGTGTAATAAGAGTATCGTCTTAATTGTGGTTAAACAGCCAAAATAATGTATTGAATCAATTTATTTACATTTTACATATTCGTACTTTCAACTCTAACTGAGAATATCTACTAACTGGTGACAGGTAACTGTAGACTAGACTAGAAAAATTATTTTTTCTTCAAACGTCCGTAAATTATGACATTGTCCTGCTGCATTGATAATGCTAAAGTGTCACTTCATTGTCATGGCATCTAACGAGCTGACGAGCGGCAGATAAAGTTATTATCTCTGCTGAGAGCGGCAGATAAAGTTATTATGTATCTCCGCTGAGGGCGTCCGTGAAGTTATTATTTCCGCTGATGAGCGGCAGTAAAGTAAACTAGCTAACGGCCGTATTCACCAACGCCAGTTAACGTTAACTGTAGGTTAAAATACTTCGTTACTTTAGTTACCTATTGTTATAACAATGTTTTCGTATATTTTAACCTTCAGTTAACTTTAACTGGCGTTGGTGAATACGGGCCTAAATCATTTAAAATTCCTACCTGGTTTCTTAACATGTCTTAAATAATTTGTTATGTTATGGTTTGAAGAAAAAATAGTATATGTTATGAGGAGCAAAAATGGTTTTATGTGCTTTGGCTGGTTTGTCTGCCTCACTGCGTTCGGCAGCCAATCTACCAGCCGCAGCACATAAAACTTCATTTTTGCTTATCATAACATAATATACTATTATAAACAAATGTTCTGTGTGCTTTCCGTTGGCATTTATGCACATTTGAGTACGCCGCGCCCGCCGGTACCAATTTTCATAAACAGAATTCAGCATTTCTGGGTTTTTACGAATCTGGTTCGCGGCGTCTGTTACGCGTTTCTGGAGTTGGCCTTTTGTATTTATTTCAACTACGTATACCAAATCGTTTGTGTGGCCCCAAAAATTAAAATCCAGAGGGGTTAAATAGAGGATCGGGGACGCCATCGTATTGGAATCAGCACCAGCCTCGCATAAATACAGATGTAGCTCCACAAAAGTGACGCTGTTTTGCAAAACGCCTAGGTTTTTTGCAAAAAGCCTAATTCTGCTATAAGCCTGCGACAGATGCATGAAAACTTGATGTTTTGCAGACTTTTCTCCCACTTAACACGATGAGAGAGACCTTGACCAGAAAACAATTGTGAAGTGGTTTTCTCTCACAGCAAAGTTTGAATAAGAATTATAAACCTAAAAGTTAAAGGATTAGGATTATTTTTCTGAGCAGAACTTAATGTTCCCGCCGAGAAGGATTTTTGTTTGATTTCTCCAAAAAGATCTATGAAATGCATATTTGAAAGCAACAGGCACTAGAATCTTAACGCTTAAACATCAAACTCCAAAGTTTACAAGAAAATGTTTCCGTTTTGTTCAAAGCTTTTAGAGAAATATGTTCACCTCCCTTCAGAAATTTATTAAAGAAAATAATGTCTTTATTTTTTAAAATCATTTTCCAAATTTGTTCCTACTTTACAATTGGTACACATTTAATTATAGCTCAAGAGGAATTGGTTGAGCTAAGAACAGACTCATCTCTAGAGATCGAATTCACACCAAGTGAAAGAAACGAAACATGTTCTGAATGTCTTCATCTCGTTTGCGTCCACTTTTTCTGTGACGTTGCATTTTCAACACTGCTTTTATACAAAGCAAACGCAGGAAATGTTTATGAACCGCATCTTTAGAAAAGGATTTGAAATCTGCACTTTCAAATATTTCAAGGGACGTTGATCTTCTGCGGATCCAGACTCGTGCTAGGAGTTGCTCTATAATCAAAGCAGTAAAGTACGTTTTGAAGACGTTGTAACGTAATCAGATTCTCAATAAATTCCATGGTTCGACCCATTTTTTCACGAAATTCAGTGGCTCCCACCAAGGCTTAATCGTTACCTATTGTGGAGTTCTGCCACTGGTTAAAATATCTGCACAACTTTCAAAGTCACCCTGTATTCAATAGAGAAAAAAAAATTACCATAAACTGTTGAGGTACTGCTGTCGATGCAGACGACACATTACTAAAACGAGAAGGCTCCTGAAATTTGAATCTCCTTGGATATAAGAATCTTTTAAAATTTATATTGATCGTTAGTTTTAGTTACCTGAAGAAAATCAGGTGGAGGTGCCATGGTTACATTCTTGTGTGCCACTCGGTGCGAACCAGACGACATGTTATTACTAAAACTAGAAGGATTCTGAAACAATGATCATTTCAGGAATGAACTAAGTATCTTAATTAACACTAAAAAGATGTTCACTGTTGAGGCGACACTCTGTGTCATAAAAATTGACATCCAATGGCAACTTCTTCCAGTTGAGTTCTAATTTGAAAAGGATAATGCAGTTACAAGAGAGCTATGTCTCTATCAGAGCTTCCAACTCAACGGTCGAAGGCATCAGTAAGAATCTTTCGAGCATGATCCGGCCACGAGATCAGAGGAGCGAGACCATTATCTGATGTGTTTGTGTTTTATCTAACGGAAACGTTAGCTCAAGGCTACAGTTGAAACATCTTTCAGAAGGTCAACTTGGGTGCAACATCACTTGCAAACAACTTGCTTTCAACACTCTCTCCAGTCGGTAGCTGTGGTCCTGACCAGTAGTTATTCGGCGTTAGAATGTTTAACGGAGTAAATTTAGGCTGTGATTTTGTTATTAAAAAAACTAGAGAAAAGACATAATAGAAAAAAAGACAATTTAGGATTCATTCCTTGACCACAGCAACGCTTGAGCGAGGTACCTATCAGTTATTAGGTACTTTCTATTTGATGAGATAATTGAAGATCCAACAAAATTCACACCAAAACGTCTATCTTTTCTCCAAAGAAAATGAAAAAGGACTATCTTTTAACTAGCTCTAAGGCCCACGGTTGCTTGTAAAGAAGCGGTCCGTGCAAAAGAAGATACTTCATTCTACAGATCTACTATTCACAGTCGTTGTTCAAAATTAATATGAACTTGGTATTGACGACGGTGCGGTCAAGTTGTCAAAACTTAACCTTCTGAAATGGGTCTAACAACTAGAACACAACACACAAGGGATTCAAACTTTCCACCCACGCAGTAGAAGTTCATAGTGAAATGTTGTACCAACACTTTACTAGCAACATCACCAAGAGTTGCTCTTTGCTTCTTTAGTGGACACGTTTTTTCCAAATTGGTAAAGACGTTGAATAGATTTGAACATTTTTAGTTACCTGAGCAAAAGTCTGCGGATGCACGGTCATATTCTGTCCCGTTTGACCACTGACATCTGGATTCTGAAAATACCCTCGATTAGTACCTGTTGATGGTGGATAAAATGATGAATCACCATAAACCGAGTGTTCTTTATTGGGGGGTCCAAGTCGTAGAGTGCTTCTACGAAGTAATGGCTGGCACGAATACGGGCTAGTTCTCCTGGTCGTCTTTTTAGCACCACGACGGGAGTCTTATGGAACCTCTTCGGTATTTCAATAATTGCTACCTCCTCCGGTCCCAGCATTCCCCTCGGTATAACAAGCTGCTGCGTGTCAGTTCTTCTCCTTCTCATTACTGATAATTTTCACCTAGATGACATTTTGACAGTGACAAAAAGCAATCTAGATTTCTTCGACTTGTGTTCTTTTATTGTCGACTTCAGACGGTGATCAACAAAGTTCCTTGCTATATTGTGGCGTTGAGATCTTCTCTTCTCTGCTTTTGAAACATTCGCATTCCCTCCTCGACGCTCATACTTTCCCGAGTCGAATAGTAATCCGTGAGCTCCATCAGCTGGGAGCAAAGCTCATCTTTACCTCTCGACGACGAGTTTTGTCCCGGAGACCCCGTCAGCATACTACCGCAAAAATTCTGCCCAGGAGACTGAGTGACCGTTGTTCGCTCAACGCGTGACACGTGTACGGGGGTGGACTGTCCCATAGGTGGGCCAATCGTGGAGTCAAACTGCTGCGGGTTCGAAAGCCGGCTTGACATGAGATTGTCCGCGAGGTTGAAACTGGGTTGGGTAAAGTCGGAACAGTTCCCGCCACACCCACCAGCAAATGTGGCACCCCCATCAGCAACTACGGTACCCCCACGGACAAGTGTGGCACCCCCACCAGGAACTGCGGCACTCCCACGGACAAATGTGCCACCACCAACAGCAGGTGCGGCATTTTTGGCAGCGATGCCGCAAGGTGAACATGGCCCGCATCCTTTATACGTGGCAACGAAGTTGGCGGCAGCTGGACACTGGTTCATGGTGTTTGCAGCACCGGCACCCAAACCAAAAGTTGCAGGACACTCGGAGGAAGGGCCGGCGGGAACGCCGCCGGCAAGAGCGGAGGGAATAAGGCCTGCACCTCCTCCATACGCAACCCCGGAAACTCCAAGATCAATTCCACTACGAGTAGTAGTAGGCCAGTAGATGTCGTTTTCGTCGTATATTGTGCTTGTCGGAGCTGTGAACATGTCGGTATAGGGTGTACTGTTTCCTGGAGATGCAGTACGGCGTGTACGGTCCCAAGATGGAGGACTATCGGGTGTAATGTCCCAAGATGCAGTACGGGGTGAAGTGTTTCCCGAAGATTGAGCCGGTGCATAACCTGAATACAGCTCGGGCTTGAAACTGTCACCGAATTGATTGAAATATTTTTGTTCTTTGGCATTAAGCGGTATTGTTCTCTGACGCGGGCTTCTCATGGTGAAACTTTGGTTCTTAGGGTTCGGCATCGAAGCCCCTCTGATCGACGAACATTCACTGCTCCCACAAGCAGAACTCCCGAAACCGCCCGTTTCGTCTCCACCTTCATCCGCCATTCGGAGAATTGCTAGACCTGCTCGGTTGGGTGCTACATTTCCTGAAATCGGGGTTGATAATTTCAAAGATTTGATTATCTCAGAGAGAGGTGCGTCGCTTACCCATTTTGAACTTGCGCAATAATTTTCTGTAAAAATCGTGTGTATAAACTGTGTAAGACTTATTCACTGAAATTTTGATGAGAAATGTTAAATGTGTTGACAAAAACTTTCACTAATGACACTGCAGCCTACTAAACAAGTAATTTTTTCCATTGCTTCTTGATTTTTTGCATATTTCCCGTTGACTCTTGGCCAAAAAGTAAAAAGACAATGGGGCGTATTCTGTAACTGCTCTCTTAAATTTTAAAGGCAGTTAAATTAAGTTGTCATATCAATGACCAATCAGGGATTGAAATTAAATTTGAAAGGGGCGTATTCTGTAATCTTTAAAGGGGCGTTAAAATTTTAGCGTAGTTCAAAATTTAAAATTTCAAGCCCTGATTGGTCATTGCTATGACAACTTAATTTAACGCCCTTTAAAATTTAGCGGAGCAGTCCCAGAACACGCCCCAAAAGACGATAAAGGCGGTAACCCTTAAAAAATTACAGAATACGCCTCAATGACAAAATTCAGAAGAAATGAATCAAGTTAAGTATAAACAAAGAGATAGAAGAATGAATAAATATCGATAAAGTGAAATTGTTAATTTAACTTAAATGTCCAACGAAACATTAATGTTTTATAGTACTTAGTTTATTTGATGAGTTCTTGTGTAAATTGGGGTTTTTTGGCCCGCGAGTGCCAATCAGTACTATTCAGCAACAAATATTGAAAATAGTCCAAGAGGAGTTGAATAAAAAGCTAAGAAAAGGCTAGTAGAATTGTGGAAATATCTAACTAAATGGATGTATGTAGATATTTATTATAAAAGAACGTAAAAAAACAACAGGATATTTACACAGAACAAAAAAAAAAGTAAAAAAGGCCAAAAAACAACAAAGCTATTTGCACAGAACAAAAAAGTAAAAAACGTCTTCAAGGAAAATACAACTTGTTTACGCAAGTGCTGCTACTGTGACAGGATTTATTCAAAGTGCCTAAGTAGTCATTTCCAACAGTATATTGCCATGTATATTGCCTAACTGCCATCAGTCATTTTGCAAAATCACGATAACGGCAGGTCATTTTGAATACTTAATCGAAAGTTATTATTCGAAGTGACGCTATTTTGCAAAACGCCTACGTTTTTGCAAAACGCCTACGTTTTTGCAAAAAGCCTAATTCTGCTATAAGCCTGCGACAGATGCATGAAAACTTGATGTTTTGCAGACTTTTTTCCCACATAACACGATGAGAGAGACCTTGACCATAAAACAATTGTGAAGTGGTTCTCTCACAGCAAAGTTTGAATAAGAATTATAAACCTAAAAGTTAAAGGATCAGGATTATTTTTTTGAGCAGAACTTAATGTTCCCGCCGAGAAGGATTTTTGTTTGATTTCTCCAAAAAGATCTATGAAATGCATATTTGAAAGCAACAGGCACTAGAATCTTAACGCTTAAACATCAAACTCCAAAGTTTACAAGAAAATGTTTCCGTTTTGTTCAAAGCTTTTAGAGAAATATGTTCACCTCCCTTCAGAAATTTATTAAAGAAAATAATGTCTTTATTTTTTAAAATCATTTTCCAAATTTGTTCCTACTTTACAATTCGTACACTTTTAATTATAGCTCAAGAGGAATTGGTTGAGCTAAGAACAGACTCATCTCTAGAGATCCAATTCACACCAAGTGAAGGAAACGAAACATGTTCTGAATGTCTTCATCTCGTTTGCGTCCACTTTTTCTGTGACGTTGCATTTTCAACACTGCTTTTATACAAAGCAAACGCAGGAAATGTTTATGAATCGCATCTTTAGAAAAGAATTTAAAAACTGCACTTTCAAATATTTCAAGGGACGTTGATCTTCTGCGGATCCAGACTCGTGCTAGGAGTTGCTCTATAATCAAAGCAGCAAAGTACGTTTTGAAGACGTTGTAAAGTACTTAATCACTTTCTTAATAAATTCCATGGTAGTTTTTTTTTTAATTTTCAACAGACATATCACATCGTCTAAAAATGATAAATTTTGAACGTCTATAACTTTTGCAATTAATTAGGACTCCTAGTTCTTGTGGCACAATGTGGTAATATTTGGATTGCTATTAAATTGATGGACTGACTATTGACTTTATATGAAGCTTGAAGTTCTCTAAAAATTATTCTTTTTTTTTATCAATTTGTCGTGATGCCAGTAGATAAATTGTAATGATTCCTTAGAAGAAACAATGCAAGAGACCCTTCCGTCTTACTGTGAATAAAATTTGAAAATTTATACTCTCTCAACATTTTTCCATTCGACATTTTTAGCAATACGACGCAATTTTTAATAATTGTTGCTTTAGTATCCTTGAGCATTCCACGTAAATTCTCCTTTCGCATAACGTGTGTAATATGGCTTTCATTGTGATAAATAATTTCTTCCTTCGTCTACTTCTCGTCATTCTCTTTACTTCTAAGTTCGTTTCCTAAGATTTTAAGGTACTGTTACGATTTAAATCGCCGCGCGATTGTAAATCTTCGCGATTTTTCTAGAATGTTCTAGAATCCATCGCGACGGAAACGTACTCGGACTTCCGCCGAAAAATCTGCGCACAGAGGGGGTGGAAGCTATAAATCGGGGGAACCAGAGACAGAGCGGGGATTTTTCACGACCTTTTGCCGGGAGTGTTGTCAGTGCCTGGGGAGAGTCAAGGGGACAGTGATCGAGTGAATTTGCAGGGCCGACGAGACGACGTAGTGGAGTTCACGAGGGCCGTTGGAGACAATTCGTCTAAGTACCACCGCCCACATCGCCAAGCGGATCACGGACTTCACTACGGAAGGTTCCAGACCGAACGCTTTTGCGGATAAGGATCTCGTCGAGTCCTGTCAGTCCAGGTCGTCCCCGGACTCACCGGAAGGTGCCGGATCTACCCACCAGCAAGTCCGGAGCAGTGGTGACACCCCAATTTTTACAGGCCGCAGCTTCTCAAAATTTTCGGTTGTACTTTGTCACTCCGTCGAACTAATTGAGCGTTTGTATTTAACTATAGTCAAATTTCCATTGTCACTCATTATTTCGACTGGTGAAAAGTTCTATCAAATTCCTTTAATTTGTATATCGCGTTTAGGATTATAATTTGTTCCACTGTTAAAGTTGCAGTTTTGTCATAAGGCGCGTCATTTCATTAATCGTACTAACTTAAGAAAAAATTTCCTTATCAAGTCCGTCGGGTTTTTATATTCACGAACGATTATCAATCGGTGAGTGACCTCGCCAGGAATTGTGTATCGCGCTCACCGAACATTTTTTTGCGCGTGGTTCTTCACCGGTCCGTACCGGAGAAAAACATCTTAACTTCAATTTTTTTTTGGAGCGAAGGAAGACTTGGAGGACCTCCCCGCTTATGCGGGCGGCGTAGCCGAATAGCGACGTTACGTAGGACCAGTCGGCCTTCCTCCTTCGCTAAAGAAGGGATTTTTTTTTACTGTTTCGCCGGTACTCGTTCGTTGAATATCTGGGACCCGGAGGACCCTCCGAGGAGTTAGGGTTATTCAATTTTGTACACGCCATAGGGCTAGTCAGGCTTCGTTGTTTTCTTTTTCATTTATATCATTATTTTCATTGTTTGACATCTGAATAAACGATTAGTTGGAAGATTGTGTATCATTTCCCGTACTCCGGGCTGTTCTCACCAATTTTTCAGCTTCGGTCGGCGTTTCTCGTGGTTCGCATTGTAAACCGAGTCGAAGCCACGACTTGTTCGTTATACCCCTGAACATTCCGGATTTGTAACCGGTAACAGGGTTGCCCAGTTTCGGGAGCGTAATTTATAACGTAACAGTACCTATCTGTCTCTTATAATGAGATGAGAGTTTAATAAATTCTTTAAGTTCTTCTCTCGCATTCGCACTAGACACCTACTCATATATTTCTGTTGGTGCCAACAAGGGCCTCTCTTGTTCTGTTTTTTAAGTAAAATTTATCTTTGAAGGAAACGGAGGAAATGATCCTAGACTGAAGCAGCATACGGTAGGTACTTACAAGAAATTGAAAAATACAAATATCTAGGAATGATTTTCAATGATAAAGTAAATAACGAAAATGAGATAACTGGCAGACTGAAAAAAGTTAGATTAATAAAAAAAAAATTAACAATTTTTGGGATAAACTTGTAAGCAAAAATACAATTGCCGCGAATTGAGTTTAGGTAGAGCAAGAAATGACAACCAACATCAGACGAATGATGAAACTTGAAGCAAATTTAGTTAAGGACGTAGAAAAAAAAATAACTGTGACGATAGAAGATGAGTTAAGAAGCTTGATTTTGATTCCGCTTGAAAGAGTAAAGAGAGGAAGCCTTAGGGCCTTAGGCCTAAGTTTGCAGTTTATTTTTTAGTATCATTTCACCTTTGATGAACGTCGATAACAGGACTTGTTACGTTGTGTGTCCTTGCAAATCTAATTAATGATTTGCAAAACCAACCCAAAGAAACAAACTTCAATAGAAATTAATACTGCTTTATTTCATTTTCTTTGTTGAATAAGTTTTCCTTTTATGGTAATAGTCGTCGTTGGTTTCCTGAGGTTGTTGAGCCCATCGAGTCTGTTTCTGTGCCACTATCACCGGCGTTCTTTTGAGATGTTGAGGTATTTCAATAATTGTGGTTTCGCTTGGGTCGATCAAGCCTCTGGGTATGATTATCTTTTGCGCAGATTGGTTCTCCATCTCGCCCTGTTCCAATATCACTTGAAATTTTTTACGTTTTTACGTTATAAAAAAAAACACTGACGTCTATCAAATTTTATCATACACACACTAGATTATTTCTACAAAATATACAAAGCTTTCTAACGACTTTCATATAAATTTGATTTTTCTCCCGATGTTCTACTTTGGATTAGATTTATCAATTCCTCTCTTCTAGAGCGTTGGAACGACTTCAAATAATCCAAATAGTATTTTTGCTCTCCGTTTAAATCATTGGGGTTGAGGCCAGCTAAGCTGCCTGGAGTACCACTCCCTTCACTATCAAGCTCCACATTAGACATGCTAGAACATTGCAGATCAAAACACTCCGGTGATGTTTGACCAACACTTTTCTTTGTTGAATTTTGTATCTCGGAACTCCCATCGTCACATAACAATTCTTTAAAATCACTGTCGTGGTACGACCGCTCTTTAACTCCTGGTTTCGCCGCTGGTCTTTCGATTGGTATTGGAGATAAGCCTTCTATTTGAAGAAAGTGTCTATGATCGACATTTGCTGCCGTACCTGGTGGCGCAGCTTCTGCAGTTAATGTATTTTTGGGAGTAGAAGTGTATAGACTTCTTTCATGAGACGAGTGCTTTTTAGAAGGTGATCTTCTGCTTTCCGAAAGACTTGTCATTAAATTATTAACACCAGGTTTTATGGGAGATGTGTAAGAACGCTCAAGGCGCGATGACGCTTCTGCCACGGGGGAGAGAAGTTTGAACGGTAGTATTTTCTTAGGTAGTGCTGATGGGCGCAAACCCTTCTTTATGGACGGAAACCCTCCTAATTGTAATGGTTTGTATCGCAAAAAATGCATCTTTTCCGGTGATAATTTAGGTTGTGCGGAACCTTCTCTGACAGGACAAAAACGCATTGGTGATGCGTTAACTTCTTTTATTGGATGTGCCTGTGGGTTGATACCAACTGAACTGCCCGGAGTACTACACCCTTCACTATCAAGCTCCACATTAGACATGCTAGAACATTGCAGATCAAAAAACTCCGGTGATATTTGACCAACACTTTTCTTTGTTGAATTTTGTATCTCGGAACTCTCATCGTCACATAACAATTCTTTAAAATCACTGTCGTGGTACGACCGCTCTTTAACTACTGGTTTCGGCGCTGGTCTTTCGATTGGTATTGGAGATAAGCCTTCTACTTGAAGAAAGTGTCTATGATCGACATTTGCTGCCGTACCTGGTGGCGCAGCTTCTGCAGTTAATGTATTTTTGGGAGTAGAAGTGTACAGACTTCTTTCATGAGACCACGAGTGCTTTTTAGACGGTGATCTTCTGCTTTCCGAAAGACTTGTCATTAAATCATTAACACCAGGTTGTTGTGGTTGTGGTGTAGGTTTTATGGGAGATCTGTAAGAACGCTCAAGGTGCGATGACACTTCTTTCACGGGAGAGAGAAGTTGGAACGGTAGTATTTTCTTAGCTACTGCTGATGGGCACAAACCCTTCTTTATGGACGGAAACCCTCCTAATTGTAATGGTTTGTTTCGCAAAAAATGCATCTTTACCGGTGATAACCTAGAACTCGTATGAGTTCTTTCATCCAAATCTTGAAGCATTTCTTGTTTCACTATTTTTCTTGGACTTGCCTGCTTAGGTAAACTCGTATGAGTTCTTTCACCCAAATCTTCTTGCGTTCCCTGTTTTACTACATTTCTTGGACTTGCACATGGAGGTAAACTTAAATATGTAGTTTC
The DNA here is from genome assembly GCF_963966145.1 of Tenebrio molitor. Classification (NCBI taxonomy): domain Eukaryota; kingdom Metazoa; phylum Arthropoda; class Insecta; order Coleoptera; family Tenebrionidae; genus Tenebrio; species Tenebrio molitor. Next base: position 6,888,842 of record NC_091048.1, on the reverse strand, counting down.
AGTCACATCTTCAACCGTTTCCTGCGTTACTGACGGTTCTTGCGTTACTGACTGTTCTTGGTATGAGGCGAGCCTTTCCAGTAATTCTGGAGATAACTGGTTACTCCCATTTGTGATTTGAGGTGAAGCAAATGAAACCCCTTGATTAGGTGAAACTTCACCTTCTGATATTCCTGTAGCATTTGCACCAGGAGACATCCAAGAGTTTTCACCGAACGACGTAGGTGGTAAATGTGGAAGAGCAAGGATTATCGTTGGAGGAGAACAGCAAGGATATGGCAACGAAGACTGGAAGGGGGACTGTGATGCGTACATGAGAACAGGATAACATTGATAAGAGGCGTTCACAAGACTCTGATGTTGTTGGGGAGAGAACGGAGGATAGCACATTATCGGCATGGTTGTTTGACACCCCGCGGCCATATTAGAAAACAAGGGGCTTTGTGGAATTATCGATATTGGACTTGGAAGTCCACCACCTCGCAGGCGACATTTCGGGAATTTTGAACCATCCATAGTACTTTGTTGGCTACAATATGTGGTGCTTGACTCGGCTACGTTAAAGATCAGCTGAGAATCGAGGAATTTTATCGTCATTTTAAAATTATTTCCTACAATGGATTATAAACTTGAATCATAAAGAATATTTGTCAACCAGCAAGACGTGGACTGCATTTACAAAGAATTTTGAAATAGTATTTGCAAATATTATGTCATATTTGACATTTATGACATTGACAGTTGTAGCGCAGGTTCCACATTTATAAATACGTTTACCTTAGTAGAGAAAAATCATGTTAACGTTTTAACTCATTATTTTCTATAACAATAAATTCTTTTCTTCTCTTCTCATATATTCTTTGAAAAAGATCATTTTGATGAAACATAAAATAAAAAAAATTATAATCTGTTTCAAAATCAAAAATCCATCACCTGTTGAATTATGTTGGCAGAAAAAAGAAATCCCTAGAAAAAGTTTTTTTTTTTTGGGTTGGCTCAAGCTCTTGCCAAAATTTGACATTGAACTGTTGAAACGAAACACAAAATAATTATTATGTACAAAAAGGTTTTAGCTACCAGTACCATATCATACTTTTTGAGTGAAATAATAAAATGAGAATAAAAAACACGATGAACTACGACCAAAACGACTGTCCAACAGTTTTCTTTCATAACCCCACTTTTTTCTGACACTTGCAGACACACTAAAAACAAAAGTCGGCGACGTTGTCGGTTGTATTTTCGAAGTAGAATGCACTGTTGGTGGATTTTTGATTTTGAAACAGATTATAACGTGCCTTCAAATAAATTTATATTTAGAGCAACCTATGGAAGTTCAATTGTTTGCAACATTTTTACAGCGTAGAAAATGACACAAGAATCGTCTGGTCTGACATTTAACGAAATAAAATTAGGTTAGAAAATATTTTTAATTTTTGTAGTGCATTCATCTCAGATTATTGAAATTCACATTAATAAATAATCCAAACATTATTCCAATCACAAATTATTTGCTAACTAATGCCTTTTCGCCAATATACGGAAGATGATGTTTTAGCTTTCGAAATCTTTGTGAGGCATTGCTGCAAATTTTAGTTAATCTTCAGCAGAAAAATACCCCAAATTCGAATGGAAAGTCGAATAAGATCGCAAAATTTCAAAAGCATCAAAGTCAAGTAACTGTTAACATAAAGGGAACAAGTAAATGGGATGTTACACGGTTAGTTCATATTCTCCATTCAGTTTCAGTATTTATATTGAATGAAAACTGAAACTGAACATGGAACTAAACAGACAGTCTGAAAATACCCATCTTAAGCAAAGTGACAAATAGTTTAGTCGTATCAATTCATTTATTTCTTTAAACCATAAAAGAAAACATAACATTAACATGGCTGTGAACACTAATAAGAATTGTAAATTAAGTATTGCACATAACCTCACACAACAGGAGATAACAATTTTATACATAATTTAGAGTAAGTGTTGAAAATGTGCACCCTGTTCTTGTAAACACAACCTAGTCCTTCATCTAATTGCATTAGTTATATTTTCTAAAACAATAGGATTATTATTAATTTCATTAATTTTCTGTGTTATCCTATTTCGTAGTTCTGCCAAATCATTTATGGGTGTTGTGTAAATTGAATTTTTGATGTGTGGCCACAAGAAGAAATCACATGATCTAGGGGGCCAGTTGTTTGGTGTATTACGGCTTATAATTCCGTTGTTATAAAAATGGAGTCAAAATTTCATTTCTGTATCTTGCAGCATTGATATTTCCTAAAAAGCATTATTATTTAATTACTAAAAAACATTATTACAATTGTTACCTTCAAGAAAGATTGGACCAATAATTCTGTGTTGGCTAATAGCAGCCCAAACGCCTACTTTCTGGGGGTACTGGGGTGTTTCAATGAAAAAATGTGGATTTTCTGAACTCCACATTCTTGTATTTTGAGAGTTGACATATCCACTTAGGCTTCATCAGTGTAAAAGGTTTTATCAAGGTGAACATCTAAAGTATTCAGAAACCATTGATAATATTCTAATCTTTGGGGGAGATCAACTGGATGTAATTCTTGAACAGATGTGAGACGGTAGGGAAATAGGTGAAGATCTTTTTTCACAATTGAATGACAGGTACCAATAGACACACCAAGTTGTTGTGATAAATGCTCAATTGAAGTGCCTGGGGCTTCTTCCATTGCTTGTCTCGCCTCTTCAATCACTTATGGAGTTCCATTTTCTTCAAAATTCTTTAAGGAAATGTTTAATGTTTGTCGAAACTGCGTATATTCCACTGCAATGTCTGGAAATTCTTCAACAAACTCTTCCATACATAACGCAAGGGAATACTGCCAAACTCCATCGATTTTCATACCATTTCGAAAGTAAGATATTACCATCAGATTACCATGAAGACTTTATGTTGTTCAGTGAAAGCCATTGTTCACAAAAATGTCGAAAAACAGTAAAACACTGACGCAGATTTCGTTTTAGTTCTGACAAGAACTGATTTTTTTGTACGCAAGACGAGGAATAAAACGAATAAAATCACAAACACAACTCAATTTGAAAACGGGAAAGAGAACGAATGTCAAATGTCAAAATTTTAATATGAAATTGGGACAAAACTTACTATGCAACTTGTGTAACTCCGGAGAATAATTGGTTGCCTACGAATTTATCTACACTGTTAACAGAATTAAAACGTAGTCAACGCCTACTCTAAATATAATTATTTTTGAAGGCACGATAGTTGAAGTTTATTAATTGTGAAATCTTCTCATTCAAAATATCAACTTACTTACCTACATATATTTCTTAATTTACCTTTTACCATTTCTAAAACACTTTGGTCAAGAAAAATATATATTACACCACTTGCTTACATTGGTTATGAGAAGGGGGTAACGCAAACAATACTAGGTATATTTATTGGTCGAAGGAAGACATGGAGAACCATCCCCCAGTGCTACCACAACTTGGGCTTCCGCAAGACGAATCTCGGTATATATTTTCTTTGGATATGAAGGTGGGTCCTTCGCGGTGTTGTCTCGGGCATGACCTCACTCTTGAGTTTTGACCAGGGAGTGGCGCGAAGGGAGTTCGAGCCATGGGTGTCTCGAAGGGAGTTCGAACCTGTCCAGAAGACATAGATCTGCTCGCGGAACTATCTTCAAATATTCTGAACTGTTTTTCAGGTCTTGGAGTTTTCGGGGTACTACCAAAGTTGCTGTCTTCATATATTCTAAAACCTTCACCAGTCGCAGGTGCACACGATCTTCTCGACTGGGAAATATTGCTTTCTTCAAATATTTTGAAAGGTGAAGCACCTGCTCTAGGCTGCGCAACAACAGGTGGTCTTGTTGCAGTGCTCTGAAACTTGGGTTTCCCGATTGTGGGAGAGTCCTCTGGGGAAGGTGAGTAAGGACAAGTTACGACGTAGCCGTAGGAAATGTATGCTCCGTTGCAGTTTAAAAAAGGGAATCCTGGAGGAGGTCCTGGTATTGGTTGTTTTTTTTCTAATTGGTTCAGTGCTAAATAAAATATTTGTTAGTAGTGGAAAGAAATTGTTTCTAGTTTTTAATACTGCTAGGTCCTCCTGTTCCGCCTCTTAGTCCCGCTCCTGCCAGAATCTTGAGTCCGTCCATGTTGATTGGTGTTGATGAATCTACAAAAGTTAATACACGTTAAACGATCTGGTTAATACTAATCTAATTCAATCATAAATACTTGTAGAAGGTACCGATAATTTCGGAGAAGAATGCATCATGGATGAAGATTTTTCGATTACATCATACTCATCAAACTGAAAAATAAGCACTAAAATTTTGATAAAGACTGCTCTCTGACGTTTGACGAAATGTCAGAGAATATCCGCCACGCTTTTGTTGTTACTCAAAAAAAAAATGTTACTGTCAAACTGTCAACCAAGCAGATGTTTGTTAGCTAAAGTGCGTACTTATTCCTCGACTTGTCGGAAGATGGTGGGGGAATTGTTAAAATATGCTTCTTGTCTGCTTTTGTATGAGAAAGTGTACGCAAAATATTCGCTTATCTGAATGAGTTATTGTGTTTTCCTGCAGTTTGCGGAGAAATCTAGAATACCATGTGGGCAATTACAATTCAAAGCACTATAATACAGAAGAAACATGGCCAAACTATTTCGAAACATTGTATGGGATATAAGAAGCAGAAGAAGAAGAAATACAAGAACTAGCAGAATACTTGACTGAAGAAGTTACGCTGAATTCGATCTATTCATATGCTAATTGCAGGTGCACTGAGGACACTGCAACTTTACACTTTATCTCAGTACTGAAGTGTCGTCATGCATACATATTCTTTTTCTTTTCATTTTTTGGTTAATATGGACGGCTTAAGGTTAATAAAGTAAAATCGTTATAGATGTGAATTGTCAAAATGACGTTTGGTCGGGATCCTAGATGTCGGGATTTTTGTATTTAAGTTTTTGTTTTGGCGCCAATCGTCAAATGTGACAGATTTATACAAGTTATAAATTCGAATATTTTATTGAAAGGAATATGAGTTCACAAAAGAAACGAACATTGCTTTTGACATACCTACAGTCTCAGCAAAAACAGTAATTTTTTTTACATTTTTTAGCGGTACAGTCACTGAATTTTTAAAAACTTTGACACTGACAATTCACATCTATAACGATTTTACTTTAAATACAAAATTATGTTCTCGTTCTTAGCACTTGTTTTTATTTCTGTTACTTTTTAAAACTGTTAAGCTTCCTGTCTTTGGTTTTCTTTCAACTGTATCTTATAAGGTCCTCAGTCATAAGCGTATTACATTGTAATAATTGGATAAAGAACTAAAAATATAAAAACAAACAAAGAAAACGTTATAATATTTTTAATTTCCAAATTACAACGTAGGTACATATTAGTTTGAAGAGCTTTTACTGGGTGCCGCAGATTTATCCAACGTGATAAAAGAAGAGTCCAGATCTTGGCTTTTCTCTTTCTCGTTTACTTCCATTTCCTTATCGTACTCTCCAAAACTGACATTGGCTCGCCTTTGACACGAAGCAGAAGGAGGACAGTTGAACGAATTCTTCGGCGTCATCGGAAAACCTCCGTCAAGATCACGATCTACAGTTTTTCGTCTTCTCGATTCGTCGAAACTGTCAGCGTTATTCATTACGATATTGCCCGAAAGAAAGCCGCTCGGGTATTTCGGATAACTCTTATTTTTACGCGTAGATTCCAAATTGAAAGAGTACATGTCCCTCCTTCTGTTCGCTTCGCGCCTAAATTCTTCGTAATCCGAATCGGCAGAGCTGTGCCTCTGCGAAAACGAAGGCTCGAAGGACGTCGCTGCCCTCGCTCCGAAATCGCTGAAGTTCGTTTCCATCGGATCAGATCTGCGGGGACAGAATCGCTCTCTAGAGTACTTGGGTTCCACGTAGGTAGTGCTGTATTTCTGGGTGCAGGGCGAACAGTTGAGCTCGCTTTCGTCGTCGGGAGAGATTCTCGCCAGAGACAAGAGAAGAGGCTTCAAGATTTTGTCGATCTTGTCGTCCAGCATCTTGTTGAGCAACTCCTGCTCGTTCGGTTTCTTTATCCCTGAAAAGATCTCGCTCTTGCTGCAGGGCAGAGAAGACAGACGAAAACTGGCAGGCTCTCGAACAGGGTAGCAAGTAGGAGAATATGGTCTATTGTAGATGGTACAGGGATCTATCTGGCCGGGGCAAGGAGGAGAAGGCGACGGAGGAGGAGGAGTAGGATATCGGCAGCTGTACGAGCGATTCATTCCTGAAGTCGAGTAGAACTTGCAAGAAGCCCTGGCACAGATTGGACAGAGAGGCGAATGTGCGTCCAGGGGTATGTTGGATTGTACTCCCGCCGATTGGACACAAGGTGGTTGAAATATCGTTTGTTGGCCGCTGGAACACCAGCCTTGTGTCTGACAGCTAAAATCCGCTCGCGATCTTGGTCTTACGTCAACATTCGGACTGACAACTGGGACGTAAGCATTGTCGGCCCTTATGCTAGACATAGTATCAGGAAAAGGGTAATAAGGTTCTTGGCTCCTGGCCGAACTCATTAGAGGTCCGCCGGCTTCTAGTCTGTAGCTGGGAATGTCCTTCATGTGTCCGCCGTAGGGTTCGACAGAGAACGAAGAATTCTCATCGTTGGGCGCTTTCACTATCAGACTACTGTTGGCGTCCAGATTCAGGGGAATCTCGATTATGTTGTTCTCATTCGGATTGATGATGCCTCTGGGAATGATGATGGTTTTGAACGGCCTCCTCTTCCTGGTTTCAGCATTACATAAGCCCATAGTTACACAGAAAATTTACTTCACAATTGTCAGACTGACAGTACAGAGGCTACTTGTGGTAATTTAGGGAGATGAGTTCCCCAACAGGCTGCTCGAAACGTCCGCCGCAGTTGCTAGGCTAGAAGCGTCGTACACCAATTTTCTTCGTGCTCCCTGGAAGCTGCTCAGATCTTGCATAATCCTGCTGAGTTCCTCTGACTCTAGATCTCCGATCGATTTCATAAAGTCTCCCATCCTGGGTCCTCCACCGAGAGGGTCCGAGCCTCCGGCACTTTCACCTGACGAGAAACGTTTGTAGGCGCCGCTAGATCCGCCCGAACAGGGACAGTCGTCTTCGGGAGTAGTTGACGGTTCATAGTCGTAACTGTACCTCTCTTCGGTCATTTCTGTTTGCTCATTGGGTGTGCTCGACATCATCGAAGATTTGTCTAGAAAGTAGCGACAAGATTATGGTACTTTTCTGTATAGTTTGGCTTATCACAGTATGAAGATCCGGGACTTGCGCACTCTCCAGAAGACTGATATGGTTCGAGAGATCCCATCGGACGAGCCCCCCGTTCGCCGGTCACTGTTGATGATCCACGGCGGGGTCTGAAGTCTCGATACAGAGAACCTGTCCGAACAAATCACAAGTACTAAATGATCAACAAAGAAGTTCTAGTTTACCTTCAACGTCGTCGAGGCCTTGCATTGTTGAACTCAACAGTCCTGGAGGATCGAAACCTGCTTTGCCGTATTGTCCCACCGCATATGACACATCTCCTGGAGAAATGTCAGCGCGCCTATCTCCAGGAGGCCTGGGGTAATATGGATGGAACCCGTGACTGCTCTCATCTACCGCCGACTCTTCTTCGTAGGGTCTTCCTCCGTACGTGACGCCTTCGTCGTGAAGGAATCCCATTCCGACGCGTCTACTTTTAGGTGGATAAGTACGTCTCACGAAGGACGTTTTCTGGACTACTTTGGGACCTGGAGTACTCGCGCAGGAGGAATCTCCGGTATTGCTGCTTTGATATGATTTCGGTCTAGGTCTTGCCACTACGGTACCGACATTTTGTAATTTTCTAGGAATTTCGACGATTGTTGTTTCATGTGGATTGACAAGGCCTTTAGGTATAACAACTTTTTGTGGGGAACCCATTGATTTACATTAAATTTATAATTTTAACAAGAACCGAAAATTTTGACGAAATTTGAAAATGTCAACGGAAAACAACAATAGCCGACGCGATTCTTAATTTTATTTGTCAACAAAATTTCAGTCAATCACAACAAAATGAGTTCCCCACCCGGCACCCCCAAGAAGAAAATGTCTGAAACCATCTCCTTCATCAAGACCACAAATCCAGAAGTTTTCCAGATTCAGCCCAGACCCGGAGGCGTACTTCCCATTAACGTTTCTGATTTTAAACCCGTGGATAGACCTACAGAAGACCCACAGCAACCACCCCCGTCAGACTTACAAGCCCAAGTGGACGAAAAGATCTCCAAAGATTTCAGAGTCATGACTGCTCTAGACGAGACGGAATCGCTCAACTCTGAAGACGTGACGATGCCGAACCCGCTCAAAGACGCAATGTACATGTTCGGAGTAACAGTAAGCAGTTTGATAATGATGGCGGCCAACCACCCGAACATACCACCAGAATACCTTGATTGGACCGAAAATTGTCTAAGTTGCATCAGAGACGACTTCGGTAACCATCCACCCAACGTCCAAGGAATTTTGAATCACTTGAAGTACTTGAACCGTCAGGGCGGTGACGGTGGGGCGCCTCCTGCCGACACAGGTGGGGATGGTGGCGGCGGGGGAGGCGGCGCTGATTCTGGTGGCGGTGGCGGTGCCGGTGCTGGCGGTGGCGGGGCCGAAGGCCAAGATGAAGGAGGCGAAGAGGGAGCCGGCGCAGCAGAAGGCGAAGAAGAAGGAGAAGAAGGTGGGGATGAACAAGGCGAAGAGGGAGATCAGACTGTAAAAACTACTACGAGGGTAAAAATGGGGAGTAGAGACGAAGGGCAATAAGTTACCTTTGGATCGAATAATAAAACACTGTTAATGTAAATGTCATTTATTTCTTGTCATTAGTTTTACCACTACTTTGCAAATTCTAGTGAAAAATTGTGCTATGGAGGAAGAAAACGGTAATAACTCTAGATTTAAATTTAAGGCGAGGTTTCATCAACACTTCCATTGATAAAACCCCGCCTTAATTACTCTATTTATTCTTCCACATCACTTCAGGGGATTTTTCATCCAGCGAAAGCGGTAATAAGTGCCAAATTGTTCTTGAATTGATTATTGATCCCAACATTTCACAGATGTAGCTCCTCTTTTAAACATCGTCACAAGTGAAGTAGATGGATTTAGAGAAGAAAAAAAGACTATTAAAATTGTTGATCTCAAACGTGATTCCGACGAAGAGCTTTATCTTGATGAGTCCGTGTTTCCAGTACCTAGTCTACCATCGGGAGATTTTGCAGTTGGGGGTCCTTAACATAATTTATTCAAAACTTTTTAAATAAGTCAAAAATTGTCGAATTGTCTAATGTTGTTGCTGTGGTAACAACGATTAGATTATAACGAAAAATCTAGATTTTGTGAGCCGCAAGATTTATAAATTCGACGAAATTTACAAGTCTTGCGGTGGACCTGACTTACGTATTGCTGGAGTTTTCTGAATAATTTCTAAGTACAAAAATGAATTGATAGTTGTAATATGCAGGTCTCCTTGCAGATATGATCGAAAACCCAGAAACAACTGACGATGAGGCGGCCGAAGAACAAACAGAAGAATCAGAACCCGAAATAACAGTCATAGAAGCTACGCCACCTGAAAAACAAAATACCAGCGTCGAAAAAAAGTAGAAATTATTCAGAATCTTTCGTACTATGAGTCTTTCTTAATTTAATTAATTTTAGAACAAGAGTGCAAGTAGATCCTAACGCTACCATAAAAGATACCTCTGATAACGTTCATTATCTCTCAGCTCTTCCAGTGGTACCTGAAGGTGCTTGTCCTTACACCCCCATTTTGTATACCTTTCGTGTGAAAGCCAAAGGCAGAGCTTCAAAGCTGAAGAACATCACATCAAAACCTCCCCCATTTTACTTACAGTTCGACCACACGATAGCTGTCATTTGGACGCTTTTCAACAAAGAGGCCAACAAAGAGAATCTCGGTTAATTCGTGTTCTTCGCTTTGTTAAAAATCTACAATTTTTGGATTTGCAGGAATCGTGCAGTTGCAGTGGGCCCTTCACTTTTTAGAATCCATTTATAACGACGAAGGAATTCATCCCAAAGACGTTCAGCTTTGTATCGACGCCATCCAGAATTATCTGATAGACGAGTATGCAGAAATGTCTGAAGAATCGGTAGTTTACGGGTGTTCAAAATTCGGTGATTTTGTTAACGAAGAGGAGAAGAAGACGCAAGCGCCGTTCTCTCCAAATTATGCGCAAATGATCAAAAAGTGTCCACCGCCTAGTGGAGTGGACACGCAAGAATCCGTGATACTTGACAGACAACTTTTAGACGAACTGGAGAACGTCAAGAAGGTGGTCGGTATCGATTCGATCGATTTGACTAAAGTGGTGTCCAAAGAGCAAGTGATGGATATCTTGAACGAGTGGAAACGTGAACAGATCGACAAGATTCAAGAAGAATTGAAGATGCTGTACGTCGTCGAGGATATGATGAAGAATTCTGATTCACAGAATTTTGAAGGGTATACAGATGAGACACAGTTTGAGTGCATATTTAGAAAAAATAAATAATAAATATAAGCGGTTTTGATTCTTACGATCACCAGGAATAAAATATTTAGGTGTTGAAATTTGTAAAGAGCTAGAGTTGAAGAATGGCAACAAGAAATACGGTTAGATAATTTGAAGACCAAGGGAAATTCGAAAACCGAGCGAAGAAGAGCTGAGGATTTTAAAAAGTATTTCTTTTGTTAGATGCTCTTGAGTAAAACATATCGTTTTTATTAAATATGTATAACCAACAGTTTTATTGAGATAATTCTTAAAGGTTAACAAGGTTTTCATTTATGAATGACGGTAAAAAATTGTCGAATTGTTGAATTGACAGAGTATTGGAAGAATCCGCAACCAGTAATACAGAGAGTTGTCCAACGGAACACGTGTTTTTACAATAATTAAAAATATAAAGATTCAACTAGAAAATAACTCCTGTGGCATTGCATGTACTCCTAAAATTATTTAAAATTCAAAACAACCATTACGCACCTCTAAAAATAAAAAAGTAAAAAAAAAATATTTTTGCTTCAAAACAACTAAATATTAGTACAACAGAAAGATTGATGAATTACAGCCTCAGAAACAACTTTTTTCTGTTTTAGAACGATTAATTTGGTGATAAGAAGCGTTAAATTATTGATTTCTTAAAAATAGACACATTTTTATATTTTGTAAAAAATATTTCTGCGTATTTTTATTGACCCAAAGAAAACGAAGAGGAAATGTAATAACACGAAACAGAGAAAGTTAATATGCAAACAGCAAACACCAAGAAATAATTTAAAAGATAATAATCTAACTACGTAACCGCAACCACGTCATCCGTTCGTGAACAATCGGCAAGTCTCGATCAATTTCACTCTCAAATGTCAAGCTCCTGAACAGAAACGAAATGACGGTTATGACGAGTGCGACAGAGACGACGCAATGTAGTTGTCAAACATCGGCAAACGCATAAAAATACCAGGATTTATTTTTCATTCATTCGTTTATTCTTCGTTACGGATCCGCGTGGAAAAGGGAGGGTCGGTCCAAAAACAATTCAAATATTCGGTAATTTCAAACGTGATGGCGGCGGCGGTTAAGAGTGCTACCAGCAAGTTTTCCATTTTGTCCAGTCTGAAGAGGCTAGCCCCCAGGACCTACTTCACCTACGTCAACGAACCAGCGCAACCCATCCCGGGAAAAGAGCCCAAATGGACAAGCTTGGAAAATGCGTTCGAAATACTGAAATCAGGTAAAAGGGCTGGTGGGGACAGGTCGGGTTGTTCATGAACTTTGGCCGGGTGAGCCAAATGGCATGTGGCCAAGGCAAATGACATGATTTCTGTTATTACTTATTGAAATTCTTTTGTGCTTTTTACTGTACTTGTATGACAAATTTTACTTTTTGTTGTTATATTATGGAAATGACATTTTTGCAACAATTGGTCTGCAATCTGTACAGTTTTTCAATAGTGCCAATAAAAAACAAAACATTTATTCTTTCAATTGGGAATTTCGATTATTTAAACTGTACTTTAATCGAATTCCGTTTGTAGATAAAAATAATGTGATATGCAAGTTTACTGGAAGAACTATTGTTCAGTATGGATGGAGTGAATACAAAGGTTACTTTGATAACGTTTACTTGGCGGTAGCTGTTTGCCTAAAAATATGTATCAGTATTTCGTAATTCTGTCAACTAATTAATGTTATTTTCGCTCATAATGAAAGATAAATCGTAGAGACACAAGTGTCTACACCTTACTTTAGATAAAGAAATTAGTTGTCACAATAAACAACTCAAAAAATAATACATAGTTGGCAGTGTTGTTTAACAGATAGTGTTGTTTACTTTACAACTTTATCTTGGACATTTTCTTATTTACCTATAATTTCTCATACATATTTTCCTTCCACACATGTGGCTACTGTTACTTCGACATTTGTTTCATTCCAATGTCCAGATAATTATTATCTTTGTCACGTCAACATACGATTTCAATTTCTGCAGATAGGATAATATGATTTCACTAAAAACGCAGCAGCGTACTTGTATCACGGAATTTAATTTTATTAAAATTATTGGTAAGATGTTTTTCATTTATCGAAAGGAAGCAATACCTACGTTTAACGTTTTCGATAAACATGAGGCGGTTATTTATACGCTGTTTTCGAAAGTTGTTCCTCAACTATTTTTAAATCAGTTACTAAAGTTGATCTGCATCTAGGTACACGTGAAACCAGTTTGTGGTTGGAGTTGAATTAAAACACTTCGATTACAGTAATAACGCATATGCAATGGATTAAATTTATCCAATACATTTTTAAGAGTAAATTTATCAAGACCCATTATTTAGGCAACTTAACGCTTAATATTCAGTAGTAATATCTATAATGTATGTCAAGTTAAAACTGAGAAGACATAATTTTGCATTTATTGTAATTAATTTGCATTTTATTATCCAGACATTATTCAGCAAATGAATCAAGGTCAGCTGGTATCTTAATAAAGTTAAGCATATAAAGTTAAAAGTGAAATACAAAAAGAGAATGGGTCCACAACCAAAAGTACTTCAAGTACCTTAGGTACTGAAGGTGTCTATGATAGATTGCACTTTTTTAATTATCCTTAGATAACAAAATCCCCAAACCATAACATTAAAATATTATCAAAGTATCGTAGATTGTGTTGGTAATACCTTGAAACATTCGCGCCACTGATTCTCATTGGTTCTTATAAAACCCACGCGAAAAATAAATTATATGACATTTCAAATTTGAAACTGTCAGTACTGTCAAGTGGTTTAAGCATTTAGATTTGCTATTTTTCATCTTTAGAGCTATGTTTTGCGTTCCTCTGGTTTTAAAAGTTATTACTTTTGATCGTGCTGCTGTTTTGATCTGTTCCGTTGCGATTTTTGTTGATTTTTTGAATTTGTGAAGTGAGTGCGTGCCTCAAGAATCTAGCATAATGAACACTCTAAGTGACATTACAAACATCGAAAATGATTCAGAGGTAATTTTTGTTCATGCATTAAATAAATCTTTTTCTCCCTACCGGTTAGAAATGTAGGCTGTGGATACCTCATTTGAGGTGAGAAAATTCAACTTTCTCGCTAAGGTAAGAAAGTTAATCATGAAATGTTTATGGTAAAACTGTACCAAAATACAAATGTCAAAAGTGTCAAAAGTGAAATAAGTTATTGATAAATGAAAGCCAATTCAATGAAGTAAGTTGGTAGGTCAATCATATAATCTGGAAAATAAACAGATAAGCTAGGTAGGTAGATTACTTTACCCTGTTTATATCAAATTTTCGAACAAACCTCAAATCTTCAAATGCGATGACAAGTTAATTAAACAAATAACACAGCCTACTATTCAATTTTCAAAATTTTCGTTTTAATCACGAATATAACCATCTTTTTTGACTTTTTTCAACAAAGTTGTGCCGGTAGGGAAAAAAATTGTATTCAAACCTTGTTAAGAAAGTGTCCTTGCAGACCTTAGGCACTTACAAACCTCGTCTACGACTCGGTTTATAATCTTTGCCTGCGGTCTGCAAGAAACCACTTTCTTACCTTGGTTTGAAATATACTATTGTTTGTGTTTAGCCATTTCCGAAAAAAGCTGGATATTTTAATTTCAGTAGCCAGCTTTTTTCGGAAATGAGAAAATGAATTGTGCCTTACATTTTTAATTCCGTCGGGCACATTATCACTCGTGAAATACCCTGTATTAATAAAACCCAATATATTACTCCTACTATACTGAAGTTTTCTTTCGTCTTTCCTAAATGCAAACATGCAGAATAATAATAAAACATCCCGTGTGAACCTGCTCTTTCCATTTTTTAAATTTCGCGCCGAATCTATTTGTTGTAGCGTAGAGCGAACACTTTTAGTAACATTTATGTCAAGCAATCTATGAGTGGACAGAGTTTACATCTGAATTTACATGAAATTAAAGCGAAAGTTCCTCCATGCAAGTAATCGAAAAGCCAAGTTGATTGTTGTGTTGTTGATATTCTATCAGGAAAGAAATTGAGAAGATTAGATTGAAACGCGGAAATTGGAGTAATTCCAGAACATAAAACATAAAAATTGTTAGAAAAAAAAAGCAAATGGTAGTGTGAGAGGAGTGCAAAATATGCATAATATTTTCTATTAAAGAAACTAATTTAAAAAATTATAGAGTATCTACACCTCAAAAATCAAGAAGTAGATTTATTCCAGTTTTTTCCACATACCGGGACATTTTTTTAACTCTGAACATAGTCCATACTTATTCCCTATGTTCAATTTTAAAAAAACACAGATCAGTGCATTGTGAGTTGCTATGCAACCAACTATACCGAACACCAGAGATTTTGAAATAATGTTAAAAATTGTTATGATTGATGGAATTGGTCTATCATGTGTTGCATTGGAAATGTCACGCATATTTCTAATGCTCTGATTGGCATAGAATAACTACATTATGTGTATTTCTTCTTCAAATAATTTGACCATTTTGTTAAACTGTCAAGTACTTATTTTCGTTACCTTGGTTACGTGATTACATACATGCATTGACCTGTGTTTTTTAAAACTGAACATAGGGAATAAGTATGGGCTATGTTCAATGTTAAAAAAACGTCCCGGTATAAAGATGCCCTTTTGAAATTTGAAAGTCATATTTGTTATATAGGTTAGGTAAGTTTGACAACATAAAACGTCGCTGATATTTTAGAACACCATAATATTGTCTGTTTTATCATCTGCACGGTGCTCTTCGTAATGTTATACTGGATTACCCTCCGGATTGACCACCCATCGTATAATTTGCAAAGAATGAGCACTTTCGCGTTTTCGGTTAGATTAGGCATTTTGTTTGTCAAAATTGACATTGATCATTGACAAAAAATGTGAGTGCATTTCACACTGTAGAAAATTATGTGTACTCTATAATTTTGAAATTAACTGTACTATAATGCCACTTGGAGTGATATAAGTATTTCCAGTACAAATCTGGTATATTCTACTCGTTTAATAAGTAGTAATTGTAGTATTCGTTCTACAATAGACCTTCTTATTTTAAACTAGTACAATAATACTGTGCGATCAACAATTTCTTAGATAAAGGGCGGCTATGACTTTGACATTGTCAGATTTTTCGTATCTTTGTTAACTCGGCTAATAAATGCCAAACAACTGTCACTTGAATCAAATTTTTACGTAAAAATAATTTTTACTTCAGAACATAAAAGATTAATCATTGAATCTTCCTTTCGTAATGGTATTTTCAATAACGGAGAACGGACATACAGCGCTGTTGTCTGTTTGACTGAGTTTCGGCAAAAATTTCTAAATTTAAATTGAAGCAGGTATATGCAACTAAAAATACTTCCGTGCACTCCAAAGCATCTGTAGACATAACGTCCAAAATCTCAAAGGCTTCTTTGATATTGTGATAATTGATTCTTTGATAATTTTTGATTGCACGGTATAGTTTGTGGACATAAAATCACTAAATCCTACGTGGAGAAAGTACCGGGTGATTTTAAATTAATGTGACTTTTTTTCATAGGTTGGTAATATTATTGTTGGTTATTCTGCTTTTTAATGTGATAGTTGACATAAACATAGGCGTCCTCGCCTATTTGACACAATTTATTAATATCTACATAAAATGTCAAAATGACGTACGTACGCCAATGTGTTGATTAAGGTATCAAGTTTGCCAAAATAATTTATGAAAAATGTTCCCAACTTAAGAAAAAAAGTCACAGTCATTTAAAATCACCCGATAGTACCTAGCGCACGTAAAATTTGAAATATACCTTTCAAGTAGCAACGTGTTTGCCCTGAAATTATGCTCTAATTAATGTATTCTAGTACATTTTGTAGTGTTGGGTTAATTTAATAAAATTTAAAATCTCCCAATCTCTCGCTGGACAAAGTTTACATTTTCTCCAAATAGTGAATTATAAAACCAATTGATATCTGTCGCTTTTTGATTGGCACCAATCTTTAAGTCCAGAATACACTTTAATATAATAATTTTTAGCGTTTTCGGACAATAACTTATCAGAGTATTTTTTGTCTCTTCCTTAATTTTTCAATGAATGTAAATTTCATTTTCTTCTATGTTTTAAAATGTTAATACATATTACAGACAATATAAACAACGCTCAATGCAGAAAATGCCAAAAAATGTTCAAATCTGACCGTCAAACTTTTTAATTTATGATCAATATAAAAATAGTTAAGTAACTGAAATAAATGTGCTTATTGTGAAAAAAAAAAGTACAAACCACAAAGACTATATCCTCGCACTTTTATTTCCCTTGTTGCGATGCATCTGGGGAAATTATACAGTTCGGCTATTAAAAATGTCTTCTCAACCTTCGTATAATATTATTGTTAATTTAACGTACTGAATTATTATATGTATATTTTTGCGTAAAAAGAGATTTGTTATTTTAAAGCAGCGTGTATTTTGTAACCGCGTTGTCATTTTATCAAAATGGCCAAGTCAAGTTGCAGTACTAAATTCATTTACAAATGAAACTTTTTGTCACAAATTATTATGTCAACTAGATTAATTGATTTGATCATAAAGAATGTCAAAACACAACAAAATTATGAACCAACTAATTGCATATTAACGGGTGTATCAGTGTTGTTCTATCAAACCATCGAAAGTCCTTGATTGTAACATGCGACGATTTCAGGTTTACATTCCTTATTCGTTAACTCACAAGAATTGAATTTAATGAAGCCTAATCGTCTGATAAGTATGTAGTTGTTTACAGCACCATCCAACACCACAACTTGCAACTACATATTTTCTTGAACGGTCAATACTTGCGTTCAATTCCAAACTTCGCAAGTTAATTACTAAAAATAAAAGCAACATTAAATGTATTAATTTATATACATATCACTTGTCGACGCTTACAACAAAGGACAGGATTAACTTCAATGAACCCATCGTGATAACTACTCGATAGATACCGTTGATATATTTCCTGTGCCATATTAATCGGTAGAAGAGCAATGCAAACATGATTTCACTAGTTGGATCTAATTGATTGTCTGGTATATACGCCGCAAAAATTATTCACGAATGAAATAAAAATACAATACTGGTAGAAGATTAACTTTTGAAAACACACCAAAATTGTTATTATTTCTTTGTGTGCAATTTTTATGTGGATTTTAATGTAGCTAGCCCTTGTTTATTTTACACTTTGGAAACAATTACCATATCACAAGACTTGTTTATTAAACAGCCTTTTTAACGAAACATTTTACATTTAATTAGGTTTGTACGTATTATTCTTCAGTATGATTAATTGCATTTTTGAAAGTCGTACCTCTTTTTACTGCAGAATTTGTGCTCTAAAGATTTTTAAATAAACTTTAACGAACCAATTAGATTGATTATTTCGCCGAGGTAATAAGAAGAAGCCATTTTGTTTTACGGTTTATAAGAAAAACATCAATTTGTTTATACGTACGACTGCGTACTTTTAAATTGATAACATCGAACAACTTGTTTTACCACTTTTTCCTGTAGGTTTTTCTTGGATAAGTTTTAAAATTATTAACTTTACATTTAAAAAATGTAGAGCTCTACATGTTTAATTTGATGTTTATTCCAGTTGTTCTCGGAATCTTATTTTTTCCCTTTAAATAATACTGAATATACCGACGTAACTGTTTCACTGAAAATAAGTTCTTTTTTTCTAATAGATAATTAGAAATACGAGTGTACCAGTTATGTAAGACTTTCTCAAATGGTATTTGTGTAGTAAAATTATTCCAGAGCTCTGGGTAAACTCCTAGCAGGTCCAAAGTGTTTCCCAGCAGTTTACCGAAGGGAGCGCCGTAAACTTTTATGTCCTTCTTATTTAGGCCAAGTTGAGCCTCCAGGAAGATCAATACCAAATCAGAAGAAAAGCTTGTTAAAGTTTTTATTCTTTCTACCTACACAACCAATAAGCTTGAATCATCCACGTTGGTGAACCACAAAATATAATTTATTGACGTATCCATTTTCAAACATCTTGACAAACACCAAATGATTAGTTTATTGAGTATTTTTCGACCCCCACGACCACCAGAAATTGACCAACATTTATTTTTAAATGTGTTTTGAAAACTATCGTTACAGTACAAAGTGCGAACATATTAATAATTTGGCAACTAGATGGAATCACTAATGACGTCAAGTGATTCCCATAATAACGCACAAATAAATGGCTGACCAAAATAGCCGCGATGTTTATTGAAAACTGAAATTCTTGAATTTGTTTTCCTCTCTGATGCGTTCGAAATATTTTGGCACGAACGCAACTGCTTCCTCCAACTCCCGAAAGACATTCGAGGCTCGGCGTTGCGTGTCGACAATAATATTCGTTCGACGTGTTTCCGCAGCAATTTGATTCGACCCAACACGACATGTTCCAGGACCGTACTGATTTTTTTCTCTTCGCAGGACAGACGGTGTTCGTCCAGGGCGCCGCGGCCACCCCCATCGACCTGGTCACCGCTATGACCGAACACGGAAAAGCTAACAAACTCAAAGATATTACGGTGTGTCATATGCACACCGAAGGTCCAGCGGCTTACTGTGACCCTTCCTGTGAAGGTATATTCAGGTGGTAACCTCGCAAAACTTGTAAAACGTTAAGAATGATTTGTCGTGTTGACCGCAGATCGTTCTCGTTCTTCATGGGAGGAAACGTGAGGAAAGCGGTGGCGGACGGGAGAGGTGATTGCTTACCGATTTTCCTCTCGGAGATTCCGCTTCTGTTCTATAGGAAAATCTTCCAGCCAGACATCGCTGTTATTCATGTGAGTTGATGGGGTTGGTTTGTACGTTGTGTAAGGTTTTTGTTGTAGGTTTCCCCCCCAGATGAGCATGGATATTGCAGTTTAGGAACTAGCGTCGACTGTGTTAGGGCTGGAATGACCAATTCCAAAGCCATAATAGGTGAGTAAAAGTTTTTTTAAAGATTCCATAGATGGGTTCGTAATACTGTTTCTGCCAAAGGATACAAAATAGAAGTTAATAGAAAAAAATGATACAAATACGTTGTGATACAAGCGAAACAATATTGACTTGTATTGTTATCAATTATCACACATTATCGATTACTTTGATGTCTTTGGCTAATTGTTAAAGAAACATAAGAAAGTATTGAAGATTGGTGAAAGTTAAACAACAATATGTGTATTCCTTAGTGGCATCAGTATTCTCAGAATGTGCATAAAGAAGCGAAGCTAATTAGAATTATATAGCATTTTAAAAAATCAGTAAAAAAAGGCATAAACAATTTCTTGCCACTGAAACCAAATTAGATCATTTGTTTTTTAGATGTTTAGAATTGCGTGATAAGAAAAGAAAAAAGTTGTTGTATGTACTTTTAAAAATAATTTAATTTGGGAGTGTGCTAACCGACAAGGTCCGTAGCACTTTTGGAAATAACGATACTTGTGACATAATTGGCGGGAACATAGCGTACACAAAGGAAATTTCAATATATTTTGCTTATAATAAATATTGTAACCATCAGGTATTACAGATAATTGTTAATAAATAATTGTGCTATCTTGCAAGGTACACAAGTCTAATTTATTATCATCATTTATAGTACGTGAAATAAGAGCCTGATCCTGATAAGAATTAAAAAAAATATGCAGGAATTGTGGCAACATAAAATAAGCATAGATAGGTAGATATGTTTGTATTTTTTCTAAGGATCACAACAAAATTTTCGTAAATTGATAATAAGTTGAATTATTGATGACGTGTAAAGTTTGCGGAACGCTGAGTTAAAAAATTAACTCTGACATGTTCTGAAAAACTTCGGTTGTTTTAGGCAGAAATATGAGAATCAGGAAAAAAATACCAATAACGAAGATTTTGTGAAAAAGATTCACCCCTGATAAAATTTAATTCAAGAAGACCAACTAGCATCAGATGTAGACGGGCATAAAAAAATAACAGTACAGTAATAAAAATGTAGAGAGATCCAAAACTCGTCGGACTGCTAGATTTTGTCGTTGGGATGACCGTGAATCGAAACAATGACAGCGTGTAACGCGTTTTTCACGGTTGTGAAATATTACGTATCGACTTATTGTAATAAGAGAACATTTATTTTCACAACTATTTAATTATTGAAGATTTTCGTTACATACAAGCGGTACAGACGCCGGTTGCATAACCAAAGTTAAAATCAATGGAACTTCATCTTTGGGATATTTTTGCGCCACCACTGGTAAAGATGTTCGGCGCAGATTTTGATGATTCCACTATACTATTCTTTCTTTTGGGCGAAGAGTACCAAATAAATGGTCAAACATCATGATGTGGAGATGATTTTCAGTGAAGACTGGCTTCACTGTTTTCCACAAAAGAAAAAAAAGTAGGCGATGGTGTACTTACAACGCATAAAAACGTATTAGATAAGGTAATGTCTTCATGTGTCAAAGACAATGTGTCGTGTTCCACTTATCAAGACAGGCTTCGAAAATTTTTAGTTGCAAAAACATTATCCACACTGGCAGCTCCTCTGATAAAAAGGAGTACTGTCAACAAGAACAAGAATGTCAAAAACATTATCCATCAAGAAGATTATGATTTCCAAGATTTTCCGATCGAAGAATTTTGTGTGATAGTAAAAACAAACAAGCATAAAGAAGAATTCCTCATGATTTCGTGGGCTTTGCACCGATGTATAAAAGGTTGCATACATTTAACTTTTAAAGATTGCCTAATTTAGAACAGATGATACAGAAGAACTCGTGCAAATATGCAGCATATTTGTTTATCATTTAATAAAAAATTCTCGGTATCAGAGTTAAAATAAGTTTGAACCTTATAATCCATACCGGAATATGTGTTTTTCTACTCCTATTGGATAATACTGTGATTATTAAAGTGTTTTTCAGTGCATAACAGGATTCATTACCCACGGCCCGTTGAATAATAATTTCAAAATTCACTGCAAATATGAAAGCAACTAGTTTATGAAGTCTAATCGCAAATTTTTCAGTTTCAGTTTGTCTAATAATGAAACTTATTTTTCAATTTCTCTTCATAGTCGTAGAAAAAGTATAGTACCTATTCTATTTGCGGATAATGGCTGTTACTCGCACGGATAAATTACGCCACTCGCCTGCGGCTCGTGACACAAAATCATCCTCACAAGTAGAATAATACAGTATGTTATTGAAATGCGTTAAGAAAATTTAAACGGTGATAGAACTCATCAAAACAAATTACTTTTCTATTTACCATTTTTTTGAAAAATCTTTCTTTTAATTAGTTTGATCGTAAATTCTAGTATCCCCCAATGTCTCCGTGCATACATTAAAAGCAAAAGAAGATAAAAACTTAGATCAACGGTGGCCAACCCGCGGCACGCGGTCATAATCTCATCATAATACTTACGCCAAGTAAAAACTTTTTTCCTGTTGTTCGATTCAGATGACTTAGTAGGGCAGGGGTACATATGCATTATCTTTCAGGTGATTTAAAAATAAATGAAAAAGGGGCACGTCAAATATTTTTAGTCAAATAAAGTGGCACTCGAGAACAAAAAGGTTGGCTACCGTTGACTTGAGCAAACAAAAACCAATTCTTTATTCGTAGTAAGTGAGAGTGACATTGAAGTTACGCACCACACTTGATCAAGTGTTCGAAATGACGCCCTCCGTAATCGATGCACGCTTTTGTGTGCCCTTCGAGCCACAGAAGCTTAAGTTCTCATCAACATGTCAGAATTTTATCGAATTGCCTCGCTGTCAACTGGAATCTCATACCACAATCTGTTTTAAATGGCCCCATAAAAAAAGTCACAAGGGTTTAAGTCCGGTGAACGAGCTGGCGATAAAACTGGTCAATTACGACCTATTGAAGAAGCCATTGACAAAATGCAATTCCCTATTCGTGCAGCGTTCTCTAAATTGTAAAACTGGAAACGTCAATTCGTAATGCAAGTTGTCGGCAACTAACAATCGGTTCTTCGTCAACAGGACAGGAGTAAAAGTACCATAATCCCTTAAATGCTGGACAGCATTCACGAAGGTACGTGGACAGGGAACTTGGCGACCGGAAAATCTGTTCATGTACCTACATATAAACGCCTGGTTTCATCAGCATTTGATAAAGCTTCACCGTAGATGAGCACCATGTCTGTTAACTCCGGATTAGTGTACTTCACCATTTTTAACGATAATTACGGGAAATTCACTTTCTAATAAATTGTAAACACGGCCACATGCAGGTGAAGGACGTGACTAAATTGTGTCAGTAAGTTTTTGTAAGACCTATCCGCCTGGGTTTTTGCCGTATATACGTTTTTTGCGTTAACGTTTTTCGTACGAAGCCGTTGTTCTTTCACCGTCCCATCCATGAACGACTCGATGACACGGAATACGGTTAAAATAAATTCGAGCATAAATTTGAGTTTTCGAAAAAACGATAAATCGAAAAGTAATTTGTTTTGATGAGTTCTATCACCGTTTAAATTTTCCTAACGCATTTCAATAACACGCTGTATACTGTTACATACGTACAGTGGCGGCCATTAATTTGGAAACACCAAGATTTTTCTATTGTAAATTGTTTGTCACTTTGACAATGTTATTGACATATCAATTTCGGCTGCGAGAGTCTGTTGAATGGGCGCAACGATGACATGAGTGACATGAGTTCATGACATAACGCTTACACTATCAAATATTAGAAATATCCAGTAAACTAGATTAGACCGGTGTTTCCAAATTAATGGCCGCCAGTGTACATACATATTTCATAACTAAAACAGCAATAAATAAGTTAATGTTAAGGCCAGAAAAGAAAATTGTTTGAAATACAGATGTCTCAAAATTCGCGAATTCCGAATTCAGAGCATGGTAGGGAAGGACCCAGTGGAGCTCGAAAAGTACTTAAAAAAAATTCGCTCTTCCTGAAGAAGATATAAGCACATTAATTTTGTTCGATACATAGCAGCCTTCAGCTCCACGGTGACAAAATACTATTCTAGCTACGGTGCCGTTCCATTTTTAAGAAAAATTACAAAAATTTAAGATTTTTTTACTCCAAAGTAAAGCTGTTGTTCAAAAAATTATTTTACGTCATTATTTTCCACAATCATCTACACCATAAATAACAATAAACACTGAACTTTTCAACCTGTATTTGACGAAACGCAGTTCAAAGAGCACCTTCAGACCAATGTATCTTTGTGGGGGGAGTCTCGATTTTTTTTTTAATTTCCATATTTGGACTACTGAAGTGATCCCCTACAACGTTCTAATTCGGAATTCGCGAATTTTGAGGCATCCTGTAGAGTGTTTTGCTTTTGTTTTTAATTTGATTTATTTAATAATTTCATTTGTCTGTAGTTAATAGGTACGGTGTAAATGGAAAAAAGTTATTTGAAACTTGACGTAGTTTTTTCTGAATCATAATAGTGTCTGCCTGGGGATTCATTGATTTAAAGAAACGTATACAAAACAATAACAACTAATTTATTGTCGATTAACAGTTTACACTCGTTGAACATTAACTTCACACTACAGAAAATTAAATATGTAATTGAAATTCACACTCCCACACTAATGCTTGTTAATCACCGTCTTCGGTCGCCGATAATTCGTTATCGCCCACTCAAATTAACAGAATGAATGAACTGCACTAACATTAAATGAAAATATGCGTTCACCACAATAACATTGTTGACATCTAGAAATTTTGTTACATAAAAAAATATTAGACTAGAGAAATCACATTCAGGTTCCTTTCAATACTATCAGTAGGCGACATTACCGAGAACAATTGTTACTGCCTTTTGCATCCCGACGAATTTGACAGAGGTTACTTTCAACAAGATGGGGCAACCATTCACATAACTGGATAATATTTGGAATTTCTCGAAGAGTTTTCCTAGACGGATAGCGAGCAGAGATATTTGGCATGCTAGATCACCAGATCTTACTCCGTTAGATTTCTCTATTTTCGAATTTTTCAAAAATAAAGAAAATAAACAATAAAATGAAATAACTCCACAACACGAAACGTCCTGTGGTTTTATGCGTTCAGCAAAATGAAGGCGAGTTTGAAAACTTGCTGTAAACAGGAAAAATAAATTATCTACCATTTTTAAAGCGTATTGATAAAAGTACATGTAAAAATATTCTAAATCAAAACAGCCGCAGTGTCACTTTTTTCAGACTATGGACTGTTTCCCATTCCTATGCAAAGATAATCATAATAGTAAAATACACATCACATATGGAAGAGAGAGGTACTTTTATAAACTATGAATTATTTCTTCAATTCACTTCCGTAACACCGACATATCACCACAATTCCTACATTATACAGAGTGTCCCCAAAAAAAAAGACGAGTCCATAGCTCCCTTATTTATCGGACGATTTTAATTATCTATACACCAAATTAAATGGTTGTTAATAGACTACAAAACGGCTTAATAAATTCACGTATAGCTCCAAGGACTTCAAGAATAAACTGTCAAAATATTTTTTTTCAAATGGGATTACATACTTTTTTTTAGTAATTCTGATAGAGATCTTAATTCTGAAAACAACAATGTATCACAAGTATAACTTCACATAAAAAAAAATAACACTATATGTACAAAATAATGTAATTTTGAACGTTATTGTTAGAAACAGGTACTGTAGCAGGTAGTCCTGCCTACTTTCTTTGTGAGAGGGGTGAAATCACCCACCCTTATTTAAGTCGAGATATAGCGGTAAAAACCAGAGTCTACCACTATCCTTGGTACTTAACACTTGTACATCAACATTTTGTCATACAATAAAGTTTTTAAGTAGTTATACAAAGACGACTATATCATTTGAACGGCTAATATCACCACCCAACAGTGATTAATCGTTCATAATTTTGGTCCTTCGAGCCGGATGATTAAATCCATATCACACGACGGTCGTCTAGTGTAATAACAAGTGTAATACAACAACAATTCAAGAAACAGTTTCGACACCCAGAGGGCAGCAACGATTTCGTCACCTTCAGCAAGGGCAAAAGGGCAGCACGAATAGTCACCGAATTGGGTAGCAGCGAAGCGATCATCACTCAAGACATCAACAAAGGTTAGTGGCTCTCAATCCTTTCAATTTCCCTTCCAAACTGCATTACTACGTACGACTTTTTCTATTGTTCCTAATTTCGCAAATTTTCATCTCGACCACGTAAATCAAATCAATCATTATGCCCGAGACATCCTTATTAGATGAATCAATTGCCAAATTAGAGGCTCTAAAAAGGAAAAGAACCTCATTAAAAGCTAGAATTACGCGTATTCAGAACTTTGTGTCTAATTTTCAATCAAATGATAATGATGTGTCTCCACTAGAAACTAGAAAAACATTCATCGAACAAATATTCAAAGAATATGACGAGGTACAGACTGAAATTGAATCACTCGATCTTTCATCAGAGGCGATTGAGACACAGACTCAGGACCGCGACGAAATTGATTTAAAGTATCTCGATGTATTATCATCAATTCAAACAAAAATTAGACAAACGACGCCTCCACCGCACACTGCGGCCACAGCGAATCCTAACGGTAGTTGTTCCAGCGCTAATTCACATTGCTCTAATCGTGATCAATCAATCAAATTGAATCTGCCAACTTTAAATTTAAAATCTTTCACTGGTTGCTATAAGGAATGGTTGTCATTTCAAAATTCATTTAAATCCATTATTGAAGACGAAAACAACATGCTAAACAACTGTCAACGTTTCCAATATTTGCGATCATGTTTATCGGGTGAAGCTTTGCGAGCAGTCGAGTCATTAACGGTGTCATCAGAAAATTATAATGTAGCGTGGGATATCTTAAAGAAACGGTTCTGCAACAAACGGCTGATCGTTCACGATCACATAATAGCCATCACAAAGGCACCCCAAGTAATTAAAGCCTCGCATTCGTCACTTAGGTGTTTTTTAGATACGTTGAATTCAAATGTTGCCGCGTTAAGACAGCTAGAAGTACCAATTGATACTTGGCACGCTCTTCTAGTCGTAATAATTGTGGACAAATTAGACGACAATCTTGCAAGAGAATGGCAGGCTACATTAACCGACGAGGTTCCAACTTACGGTCAAACGATCGAATTTTTAGAAAAGAAATGTCAGTTGTTGGAATCCTTAAATCTATTGCACCCCAAATCGAACGTCAATCCGAATCACAATAATGCAAAAAACAATATGTCACAAAAACGAAGCACTACATCTTATGTTGCCACAAACAAACTACATTGTACATTTTGTAAAAATGACGATCATACAATCTTTCAGTGCAATGAATTTACAAAATTAAATGTAGAGGAAAGAAACGCTCGAGCTCGAAACCTGAAGTTATGTCTTAATTGTCTAAGAACCAATCATTTTGTTAACAACTGTCAGTCCAAATTCAAATGCCGTAAATGCAATCAAAGCCACAATACGCTGCTTCACAAAGAAAGACAAATCACGCAAACCAATGAAACACCAGCACAGGTAGAAAGTTTAAACGCTCATTCTATGAGGTCCCAATCATCAATTATTTTGTTATCAACCGCGATCGTTCTCATAGAAGATCGTAATAATAAGTCACATAAATGTAGAGCTCTCCTGGATGCAGGGTCCATGAACAGTTATATTACGTCATCATTTTCCAAAAAATTACGTCTACAGCAGAAAGCCGTAAATATAACCGTTGGCGGAATTGGTCAAATTTCGACGAACATCAAACAGGCCGTCCAGGTAAACATCAAGTCTCAGTACAATAAGTTTTCGGCGAACTTAAGTTGTTTTGTTCTGGAAAAAATAACCGAAAATCTTCCCCTGGTGACCATAAACATGTCTGCAATAAATATTCCAAAGGAATTACAGCTAGCCGATCCGAAATTCTTAGAAACTGCACCAGTAGACTTACTTATCGGGGCTGATTTGTTTTGGAACCTTTTATGTCAAGACCGCAAGGAAATAACAATGAAGAACCATAACAAACTAATGCTGCAAAATACCCATTTAGGTTTCATTGCGGGTGGGTCACTAAATATGAACAATAACAATAGCTCAAGCACCTGCTCGCTTTCTCTAACGTCGGTAACCGACATTTTAGAGAACCAGGTGCAGAAATTCTTCGAACTAGAACAATGCAGCAACCCTTCCGAACAAAAATGCTTTTCAAATGAAGAGATTATGTGCGAGCAACATTTTATTCGAAATACGTGCAGACAAACAAACGGAAAGTTTCTTGTTAAACTGCCATTAAAAAATGATCCTCCAATTCTCAAGTCAAACCGCGATAGTGCTGTAAAGTTTTTTAACAATCTGGAACGAAACCTAAACAAAAGGCCTACACTAAAATCAGATTATGTGCAATTCATGCGGGATTACATCTCTTTGGGTCACATGGAGGAAGTTCCGGGTTGCGAATTAAATAAACCGAACTGTACATATTTGCCCCATCACGCGGTACTCAAGGATTCTACATCGACCAAGTTAAGAGTTGTTTTTAACGCGTCATTTCGCTCAGCTGATGCATTAAGTCTAAATGACAATCTTATGGCAGGACCTACAATCCAGCCAGAGCTTTTTGCAATTTTGTTGAGATTCAGAACTTTTAAATACGTCGTAAACGGGGACATAGCTAAAATGTACCGTATGATAGAAATACATCCCGATCACAGTGACTATCAACGAATTGTTTGGCGCGAGAACACCGAAGATCCGCTAAAAACGTATAGATTAACCACTCTAACCTACGGTACAAAACCGGCCAGTTTTCTAGCAACAAGATGTCTTAAAGAACTAGCTCTTCAAAACGTAAATCAGTACCCGGAAGCCGCTAAAGCAATTCAACAGGATTTTTACGTAGACGATCTTCTGACGGGAGGAGACTCACTTGAAAACCTAATCACTTTACGAGATCAAATAATTCAAATTTTAGCTCATGGTGGTTTCTTATTACGTAAATGGGCCGCCAATCATCCTGCATTAATTCCAGATAGTCACGAGCCTAATCTCAACGTCAGTTTCGATAAGGATGCTTACACTAAAACGTTAGGGCTTTTTTGGAATCCTAATCACGATTCGTTACGCTATCAGGTAAAACAGTGCGACATTCCGAAAAGACTAACAAAACGCGAAATCCTGTCTAAAACTGCCCAGGTATTCGATCCATTGGGTCTTGTGGCGCCAGTAGTAGTAAAAGCAAAAATAATCCTTCAACAGTGCTGGAGTTTGAAAATTGGATGGGACGATCTATTACCTGAAACTATTTATTGTGCATGGGTTAAGATCTTGCAAGAACTCGCTCACTTAAACGAAATCGAAATTCCCAGAAACATAATAAAATCAAGCCCCGTACAGGTGCAACTACATGGTTTTGGTGACGCATCACAAATCGCATATGGCGCTGCTGTCTATCTAAGAACAACTGATCATAGTGGCAATCATCAAGTTCACTTAATTTGCGCTAAATCTCGTGTGGCTCCTCTTCGCGCTGTTACGTTACCACGCTTGGAGCTGTGTGCCGCCTTAACGTTGTCGCGATTATTTAATACAGTTTTACGAACGATAAATGTCAAAATTGATCAGCAATTTCTCTGGACAGATTCCACAGTCGTTCTGGCATGGATAAACGCTACATCTTCAAACTTACAAACATTTGTAGGAAATCGAGTTTCCGAAATTCAAACGCTAACGGATGCGAAAGATTGGTATCATGTCAAAAGCGAAAGTAACCCTGCGGATGTACTAAGCCGAGGTGCTTTACCTGGTCAACTCAAAACTAATAAACTGTGGTGGAACGGTCCTGATTGGCTGTCAGAAAACAACGACACTTGGCCCGTATCTAACGTAAATCTTTCGGATATTGAAATTCCAGAACGGCGAACTGTCACTCTGACCAATATTCATTCTCGCGAAAGACAACTACCGCTTCTTACAAAATTTTCAAATTACAAAAAAACTGAACGCGTAATGTCATGGGTATTACGGTTCATCAACAATTGTAGGAAGCCAAACCAAAGGCAAATCTCTAGTTCTTTAACATGTGAAGAATTAAAAGATTCCATGAAGGCCATCATGCGTTTAATTCAAGAAGTTGCATTCAACGATGAATTAGCTTGCCTTAAACAAAACAAACCGATTAACAAGAAATCACGTTTACTGTGCTTAAATATTTTTCTCGACAAGAATGATAATTTAATGCGCGCGGGAGGTAGGTTGCAAAACTCATCCTTAACTTACGATGTCAAACATCCCATCGTGCTACCAAACGATCACCATTTGATTAAGGCATTAGTCAAACACGTGCACATTGAGCAACTGCACGCTGGTGTTCAGGGAACTTTAGCCGCGTTACGTCAAAATTTTTGGATAATTTCTCCACGCAGTGTGGTACGCAAGATTTTGCACCAGTGTTTGCAATGTTTTAAAGTCAAACCAAGCGTTATGTATCCTATTATGGGCAATTTGCCCAAATCCCGTGTCGAACCAACCAGACCATTTTCAATCAGTGGCGTAGATTATGCCGGGCCTATTTACATCAAGGAATGTCGTGGTCGCAGTAAGCGTACTGTGAAGGCATATATTTGCGTCTTTGTCTGTTTTTCAACTAAAGCCGTTCATTTAGAACTAGTTGGTGACTTAACGACTCAAACCTTTTTGAATGCGCTAAAACGCTTCATATCAAGACGTGGTCATGTGTACCATCTTTATTCGGACAATGCTACAAATTTCGTTGGCGCCAATAGAGAATTACTGGAACTAAGAACATTTCTAAAGTCAGCTTCATTTAGTCAAATTACAGAAAATCTGGCTAATAAGGGTATCTCGTGGCATTTCATTCCCCCCAGATCCCCGCACATGGGCGGTATTTGGGAAATAAACGTAAAATCCATTAAAGGTCATTTAAAGAGAACAATTGGAGAAGTCGTGCTTTCCTACGAAGAATTGTATACCCTGTTAACAAGAATTGAAGCAGTCCTAAACTCCAGACCTTTGTGTCCCTTGAGTAACGATCCTAATGACCTTAATCCCATAACCCCTGGTCACTTCCTCATCGGAGAGCCATTAACTTCTATAAGCGAAAGAGATCTTACGACGACGAGGATCAACCGATTGACGCAATGGCAAAGAGTGGAACAGATGAGGCAGCACTTTTGGCACCGCTGGCAAAGGGAGTACCTTGTTCAAAACATCAATCGTTCCAAGCAGCTCCGTGGTTCCGGTTCCAGACCGTCTACCCCCGCCTTGGAAGTTGGTTCCATGGTGATTCTAGTTGAGGACAACACGCCGCCACTACAATGGAAATTGGGACGCATCGTAGAACTTCATCCCGGAAGTGACGGTGTTGTGCGCGTAGTGTCCGTAAAGACTGTCAATGGCATCTTCAAAAGAGCCACGCGAAAGGTGTGCGTTCTGCCAGCGAATGAATAGACTATGTTTGTATCGTGTAAATATTTGTTATAATTATGCATTAACCCTTTTTTTTACAATTGACTTCAATGTTTGTATTTTTTAATGTTTTTTGTCATGTTTATTATGTAACAATCCTTTTTCTAATAACCATGTTCGATCTTTGCTAATTCCAATATTTTTGAAGTCCGTGCCTTCAAGGGGGGCGGTATATGTACAAAATAATGTAATTTTGAACGTTATTGTTAGAAACAGGTACTGTAGCAGGTAGTCCTGCCTACTTTCTTTGTGAGAGGGGTGAAATCACCCACCCTTATTTAAGTCGAGATATAGCGGTAAAAACCAGAGTCTACCACTATCCTTGGTACTTAACACTTGTACATCAACATTTTGTCATACAATAAAGTTTTTAAGTAGTTATACAAAGACGACTATATCATTTGAACGGCTAATATCACCACCCAACAGTGATTAATCGTTCACTAACTTTTGAAACAAATGACGAGCACCAAGCGAAAAGCTATCAAAATGCATTGCGTTACAATGTAATAACCAAATTAAGGTATCTGGAAAAACAAATGACAAATAATAACATGTGGGATTGCGCAGATATGCCGTCAATGTTTAGCGCAAAATGGAACATAGACGACAGTAGCGTTTTTTTACTTTTTTTTTGGTAAATTTTTGGTATACTTGTGATACATTGTTGTTTTCAAAATGAAAATCTCTATCAGAATTACAAAAAAAAAAAAAATATGTAATGTCATTTGAAAAAAAATATTTTGACAGTTTACTCTTGAAGCCCATGGGGCTATACTTGAATTTATTAGGCCATTGTGTAGCCTATTAACAACCATTTAATTTGATGTACAGATAATTAAAATCTTCCGATAAATAATGGAGTTATGGACTCGTCTTCTTTTTTGGGGACACCCTGTATGTATTTGATAGAAGTGTCATCATTGGTGATCCAAAATGATAAAGAGCTCTACGGCCACTTGCTCGAAATTCGTAGACAAGATGTAATTCATTTTTAAACACATGTTATTGGTATAGACTAGTTACAGGGTGTAATCAAAATACGCGGAAATATTTTAAGCTATAAATCACATTTGAAGATGATTTGCACTGGCTGAAATTGCGAAATTAAAAATTCAAAATTCACCTCATTCTGGCCCGTGGTCGACGCTAATGAAAAGCAAATGAAAGTGAAATGATAAAAAAAACTACAACGAAAACGATTACCACGCAAGAAATTTAACACTGACACTGAATTGTGTCGAAAAAACGTACAGTCGATGGACAAATAAAACTGGGACAAAAATCACAATCACATAAGTCAAAATTTACAAATTTGCATCGTTTAATTACGGCTTTATCACAAATAGGTTAACTTTGGTATGACATATTATATAGACACTGACAAATATATTGACAATTCAATGGTCTGATTTACATAGATTAAATTTTAAGTGTCCCAGTTTTATTTGTCCACCGACCGTACAAAGCACTTACCATACCTTATTCACAGTAAATGCTGAAAATATCCTTGATGCGTTTTATACACCCTATGCCCTCCGCGCTATTGATGCACGGATCCTTGAATAAACTTCACGGTCTTTCCGAATTTAGGCACCAGCTGTACATGTTTAAATATTTCCGTGTATTTTGATTACAGGCTGTAGATGGTCAACATAAATAGAGCTAAAGGGATATGCAGAATTTCACCGAGTAACATTTTCATTGCAAGGAAATATAATAATAATAACTTGTTCTGCAGAAGTGTCAACCGATTATTCTATCATCATTGTAAACAGTAAACAAAAACAATTGCAAAAATAACGACAATCTTTAGATAATCAATTACGGCTGGCCGATTTTCTTGCCTTCAAGAGCAAAATTCCAATTAAATTTGAGCAAAATTCCAATTAAATTTGAACACTTCGAAAATGCTAAATATTCAATCCCTTGTCTCAATAACAAAGTAACGGTGTTTTGAAATAGTTTTTGACGCATGAGAATTTAAGAAATACCACTTGTCACCCAAGCACAAAAAACGCTGAGGTGTAATCAAATAAATTAGAAATTAAAAAACAATTGTTACGTTAGGAGAAAGGTGGTGTAGAATTTGTTTCTCCCTTTAGAGAACACTTTTTTTTCAAACTAAAATCTATACTTAACATTTCAAACTGGTTGCCTCAAGATCTACAGGGTCATTCATTACAAATGATTGTCTCATCGCAGTAGGCGTTGGTGACGTAGTTGAATGTGCCGCAAGCTTTATAACATGAGTGAGACTAGCATCGCCGATAGGTAGCGCTGCTGGCGGTAGTGTAAATTTGTCTACTAGTTTGTCTAACGTTGCGAAGCTAGCGTCACATCCCAAATTTGTGTGGGTTTTCAACGCCAACTGCGATGGGACAATCATTTATAATGACCCTGTATATGAAAGGAGTCTTGTGATCCCCAACTGTCACTCTTGTGTCTGCACTGGGAAACTGTAGAACTCCTCCTTCGTCTTTGTGACAAACATCACAATTTTATAACTCTCGACGTTTCAGCTCAGGTGAACCCTTGCATGCCTCGAACCTTCGGCGACAGCATCATCCACATCAGCCATATCGACGTCGCCGTCAAAGTAAATTCTCCTCTTCCCCAACACGGAGGCCGCCCTCCCACGGAAGTAGAATCGAAAATCGGCAACCTCATCGCCGAAAACCTGGTCGAAGACGGCGCCACCTTGCAGATGGGCATCGGAAACATTCCCGACGCTGTCCTGGCAGCTCTCACCAATCACAAAGACCTCGGCATCCACTCCGAGATGTTCGCCGGAGGCGTGGTCGACCTCGTCGAGAAGGGTTGCGTCACAAACAATCGCAAGACGATGCACAAGGGACGCATCGTCGGTTCTTTCCTGATCGGCACCCAGAAGCTGTACGATTTCGTCGACAACAACCCCTTTATCGAGATGCTCGCTATCGACTACGTCAACAACACGAGTGAGTAGAATCGCGAGCGAAACGTGTAGATCTGAGGAGGGGGTGTGTTCAGGCGTGGTGGCGAGGCAGCCTAGGATGACCGCCATCAACTCTTGCATCGAGGTCGACTTGACCGGACAAGTGGTCTCCGATTCGATCGGGACGAGGATGTACTCCGGGTTCGGAGGTCAGGTGGACTTCATCAGGGGAGCAGCCGAAGGGTTGGACGGCCTAGGAAAACCAATTATTGCCTTACCTTCCTCGACGAATAAAGGGGAAAGCAAAATAACACCAATGATCAAAGCAGGTCGGTTCGATTCGATTGGTCCGAAAGTCGATTGAAAATGTTTTTAAGGTGCCGGAGTGGTCACGACAAGAGCGCACGTCCACTACATCGTGACAGAGTACGGGATCGCCTATCTCTTCGGGAAGTCTCTCCGCCAGAGGGCGCACGCTCTCATCAATATCGCTCATCCGGATCACCGAGAGGCGCTGGAGAAGGCCGCCTTCGAGCGCCTCAAAGTCATGCCAAGCGCTTAGAGCTGTTGTTTCTACTTGTAAGTCTATTCCACGCATTATTTTATACTACCGTCTGCAATCTAATAAGTCTTAAAGCTATAAGAATAAAAATTTAAATAAGTTTTTATTAAAAAGGTCGGTGAATATTTGTACAATGTTGAAGTTAATAAAAATCACAATTCAGTTACTCGCCCTTCATTAAGAATCCCACCAGTCTGGTAGAGCTCCGGTCTTGCTGACGATCTCGGCGTTGCGGTAAAAAACCGAGAAGTCGACGTAAGCTTTGACTTTTTGATCTGGTCCGATCTCTTTTATCTTGATGGTTCGATTGGTTGAGGTACTGGTAGCGTCGCTGCTTCGGATCGTGCTGTTTGCAGAATTGACAGACTCGATCAGAGTGTTTTGGGTCAGAGACGAGTTGCTGGACGCCGTCGATGGCGATTTGATGGCGTGTGGCATGGGGTAATTGAAATTCCTCAACACCAGAGTTATGTCTTCTCTTTTGGCGCTGCAAGATTTGTCCGAATTCGAATTGGACATGTACCAGTCGTGGTGCAGACGGACGGCTTTGTCCACCACCGCCTGGGCCACTCCTGTCAACGTCGCTTGTTCCCTGAACTGCTCCACGACACATTGGGCGATGTACTTGTTGACTTGGTCAGTTCCAGTCGCCTCCTCGATGGTCTTGTACAGTTCTGCAGTCATGAGAAGGAGAAATCGGCAAGAATCGTCGAGGACAATTCCGCCGTGTATGTCAGGTTCTGCCAGTACCGGTTCTTGGGTGGCGGTGCTCAAATCTTCGAATTCTTTGTGGCCGCCTTTGACCAAGTAGTTACCGATGCATCTGGTGTTTTCCTGATTGCCCAGATATTTACCTGAGGAGAGTTGTGCAGTTAATGAAAACAAACTGGTCCCACTTACTGTTGGTCAAATCTTTTCGCTTCATTCCGAGCTGCTCTAGTCGCAACAGTTCATCTTCGTTCTTCAAGTCGTGGTCGACGCTCAACTGGACCACTTTCAATACGGAGTTTGCATCAGTCTTGCACAAGAGCACCCGACAGTTGCCCACGTTTGCCACGTACAATTTGTTGTTGTGGATCAGAGCGACAGCAACCGCCGCCCCAGACGACAACGCACAGTTGATGCGTTTGATGTTTTCAACAATATGAGGCACTTTCCGGTATGCTTCGTACCAACTCATACCTTCAGGGATTTCGTATTGAAGCCTCTCGGCTAGCAAGTCGCCGATGGACTGCATGTAGCCGCTCTCGACCGAGATGAATGCTTGGCGGATAATCTCGCGCACGTCTTCGTCTGTTTTCTTCTCTGCAAGTTGTGAAAAGTATATTTCGGCTGTCAGTTGGGATGAAAAGTGCGGCGCTTTTTTGCCCTCGTGTCCGTCGAATACTGCGTACCAGCACATGCCGTTCTGGAATTCGTAGTGACAGCTGCAGTCTTCGTAAGGATGGTCCTCTTGAGGATTGCCATCTTCCCGGTAGATTTGATTGGTGGAATAGCCGATTCCTGTGTTTTTGCAAACCGTCAAGGCATCCGTCCAGTTACCTTGACTTTTGTATATCGGGTCGAGAGGTTTTAAGGGCTTCATTATTCAATAAAATGATTTCACTAAAAATAACAAAATTAACAACAACATAACCTCGACTCATCAACTGACAGCACTGACAGTTGGCAGCTCTGCTCATCACGTGACCGAATGCCATTAATTTGGAAAGTTTGGATCGGACTATTAAATCCGGCGAGTGCTACTGTATCGGTTTCGCTTTTAACGAGAATGCAATATTAATGAGTAATTAATTATGTTGTGGGTTTGATTTCGAGATAAGTCGCGTTACATCATTCCCAGTGAATCTGGTGGCCAGCCTGTTTCCCCTAAACCCGACCCAGTTTTTGTTGTGATTGTGTTATTGTGACATTTGTGACGTTTCAGTAGAAATTGCAGTAAAAATACCGTTATGTTTACGATATTTAGTTAATGCAAGCAAATTCGGCGGATTATCGTTAAAACCGACCGAACCACAATGCCGTGAATTGTGTGTGAGCCAGGTGAGCATCATTAGTCAGTTTAAGTACTAACACACGACCAGAAATGGCGCGATTAAATTGGAAAATGGCTCAATTATGGCCTTATTCCAGTGAAATCATCAATAATATTAATCGTGTTGCAAGGCTAAACTCACTTTGCTGGCGGCTAACTCTAGTTCCTCAATCTTTCGACTTCTCTTTTTATAGCCGGGAATGCCACAATCCAGACATTCTTGTCCACTATTTATATATTTAGATCTACGGTAATAATAAGCTTGTTCGCAAATGTGTACGAGATAGTTTCGGTGTTTTTAATGGTTATATTATTTATGTGGAAGCCAACGAACTTTGGCAACAATTTCGAAGATTTGTGACATTCCGTAAGCGTTAACTTTTTTTTCCGCCAAAAGTAGACCTTCGTTTTCTTCGCCCCAAATTGCACACATCGTGTGGATTTCTTTTTCTCTTATGAGACCTCCATATTTGCAATTCACGTTTGCAATTTCAAACATTCTGTTCCCACATTATCATTATTTGCTTAGAACAGTGAAACAATGTAAATTTGGGGGTACCCTAGTTTGGAATTCATTATGAAACTAATTAGTAAATTTATGCGTTCGGTCCGCATCCTCGCTAAATTTAATATATTTTTGTACAATGTCATATTTATTTAAAAATAGGTGCAGTAGGGACCAGCCTAAAATGCTATTACCAAACGGTACTAACACTACATTTTGTGTTGTATTCAAGGTTAATGTGAACAACAATCAATCATTCACCATTTTATGTGCTATAATTTAAGCTTATTCTACCGCCATAAAGGTCATACAGTTTTCAGCACCTTTTCAGTCTCATAATTACTACGAGGCGTGCATATTAAATTGAAATGAAATGATGAAATTCATAACAGACCTGCAGATATTTTAAAAATTTAAGATTCTTCTGTCCTATCGTCTTTTGCGTATGTATCGATTGAAATTCTAACCTACATTTTATTCTTTTCGTTTAGAATTCTAACAATAGATCATTTGATAATAGGGCAGTAGAGAGTAGATACTTTTTCTAACAGTTTGCTTTCCATTAAATCAAACGATGTGCCGTTAAACAGTAACAACAATATTTTACAAATCACAGTTCCAAAAGAAAATTAAAATTCCTACTCGTGTTTTTTAAAATTTTGTGTCGAAGTTGGCGTTGAAGAGTCGATTGTGAATGCACCACCGGATTACAACTCTGAAATGTAACCCCACTTTTCGCTTGTTTTTAATATGCAGCTTGAAAAATCAGTCTTTTTATGACCAATGGTTCATCAACTGTTTAAATCTAACCTCACTTTTTGCGTTGTTTGTGTTTTTAATCTGCAATTTGAAAAATCAGTGTTTTTCAGAGAAGTGGTTCATTCACAATCTACTTTTCAACGCCTTTAAAAAAACATCCTTTGTTGTTTTTTCTTTTTTGAAGAAATGTCAGAAAAGGTGTTGATGTTTTGTGGTTAGATTAGGCAAGTTTCAGTTCTTATATTCTTACTGTAAAACTCGAAATACAACTGTTGATGAACTTTATTTCCGGAATTTCTTTTCGTTTTCTATTGTTTAACAGTGTTTACACTAGATTAAAACACGTACAGGAAATGTGACATCCCTCTCTTGTATTTGTTGACTTTCCGATAAGTGTATAAAAATGTTGTTTACGACTTTTCCATCGGATACACTTTCGACCAAAAAAAGCAACATGTAATCGTAATTTGAAATAAATTAGATGTTATTAAAGCATGTGAGGACGTCATCAAGACTCGAGGAAGTACTGGTATATCGAGAAATCACCAGACAGGTGCAGCGAAGTCTACTAAATTATGGATAACAGAAAGAGTCACAAATTACTCGTAGAAGGGGCTCCAATCGGCCACGAGAACCTTCCGACTGAAAAATTGAATCTTTTGGGTGGTTCTTCGTGACCCAGTACGTGGAGAACTGTAACATTTGCACACCTTTCGACCCCACAGTTAACGCAGTTTGATCAATTTTAAATTTGGAACAGGCCATCTCTTGTTACCGCTTTCTCTGATTTCCATGCGTCGCATCGCAAGGTGCGACCTGAGCGTTACCGTACATGTGCACTATGAAATGTGGAATGGTTTTCGCAAGTTTTCCACTTTCCACGACTGCCGAACTTCGACGCTAAGCGCGATTACGTTCACCAACAGATCCATTGGGTTCTAGAGACCGAAGTTGTAACGTTTTAACAGATTCTTCTTGAAGTGTTGTTCGATCTCACGATACACGAGAAGTGTAGACAAGACATTACACGTTTCCGTGGCCCACATGTTCTCCAGATTTGTCTCCAATTGAACACGTGTGAGATAGGGCGAAAAGACGAATGTAGCGAGGCCCCACGGTTATCAAAACGGATGACGAACTGTGAGTTGTAAAGGGGAAGAACTTGTATTGACATTCCTCAAAGTACTATGTAAATTTTGTGCGAGACGAAGAATTCGAGATAGTGATAGTTGATGAAGTTTCGTATTTGGCGGTGAAAATCTCGTGAAGTTTTATTTGTTTATTATTTTCACCGAAAGAAGCAATTATACTCGTATATAAGATTTCACTTAATTTTTAGTGCTATTTTGCTCATTTGGTGCTATACAATGTTAAACAATATGTACATCATTTGATCAAGAATGTTTGTAATCGGGTCAGCCTTGAGGATGATACCGCATTTCTTCTCCTATTGGTATGCTTAATTACGGTATCTAAACTTACGTCATTTTATTTGAAGATTTGTATACAATTGATTTTAGTTGCCAAATATTTGACATACTTAGGGCCAGTTTATGTAGAAAGAGAATTAAATATTTAATTCGAATTAAATTTTAATGCGCGATTAATTCATGAATTCGAAACTTCGATTGGTTCAATCTGATCACGTGTTCAGTTAATCGCGCATTTGATTACGATTAACTTAATTTCGCTTCTGTAACCTGGCCCTTAATGTTTTAACTATGTATATTCATAGAAACTGCAGCCTTTATACCTTACTCTTGGACGTTAATTTTAATTTTCCGTCAAATTCTTGTTAGGCAGTCAGTTGTAACCTGAACCACGGCTGCAATCATATTTAAACGAAAAGCGAAGAAAAAAGTCTTTAACCTTACGTTCTGGCATTCGTTTTTTGGCTGTTGTTTGTTCTTTGTGCAACACATTGTTACGATCTAATAAAATAAAAAAATCTCGTAGTAATTTTTTAATAAAACCTGATTTAAAAACTAGTAATTCCGTCGTTTCTTCTTTTGTTTTTGTCGTTTTATTTGACAATTATTTATCTGTGCAATTCAGTCACGGACGTTTCCAAGGCTGACTCGATTACAAATTTTCTTGATTGTACGATATTTCACCAAGTTGTAGTTAGGAGAAGACTGTTTTATAGATCAGTTTTGCTTTGAATTTTGGATCCTAAAAAAATTCTAAAAGTTATAGGAGTAGATATCTCAGCGGCATTATGAATGTTTCCAAAAGTTAGTGTGAGTATAATCGTGTCAAAAATAAATTATTCCGTAGGATTTAAGGATATTCGTTACTAGGTTGCCATACATTACATTACATTACAAAAGATATCGTAACCATATCAAAAATGTAACGCAGCGAATTTCTTGTAACAGTTGCAAATGGCCAATTTCTCGCTAAGTGATATAATGTTCTTTCGTTTGCAATCAATTTTTGGTTTCCATTAGTAGTAACCTAGTAACCAACCTTAGGCATTCAAATTTACTTTTAAAAATTCTAGTTCTACACAACATGAAAAAGGTTATTTCCCTAAAAGTTCGAATTCTAGGGCGTAATTTTTGACACGATTATAAATCTCGTCTCTGAGACATATTTGCAATTACTATCGGGTGTTGATTTAAATTTCTCCTCAAAGTTGGCTTTGAAGAATCGATTGTGAACGCACCACGGATTAAAGATCAGGGATCAGCTATTTAAATCTAACCTCACTTTTTGCGTTGTTTGTGTTTTTACTTTGCAGACGGACGAGTGGTGCGTTCACAATCGATTCTTCAACGCCAACTTTGAGGAGAAATTTAAAAGAACATCCGATATAAAAAGGTCAAGTTGAGTTCATCTTTTCTTGTGAACTTTTAAATGGCATAATCAACTAAATGAGTAAAACAAGCATAGTCCTTGATATCGTCATTAAATATTCGTAGTTCTGTTATGTACGCTGATTGTGTACATATTTCCAATATTGTCAAATCTTTTGTATCCACAAAACAAAATATAAGGCATTCACGATCTTTTTGGGACCGAGTTGGCTATGACCATCTAGTGATTTTGTTGGCAGTACCTCGGTGATGACTAAATTCCCTAAAAGAAATTGACACTTTTTGTATTAGGTTAGGTTGTTTTCAGTTTTGGGTTATATTTTCTGAATAGGTACATTGTTGCCGGATCTCTTAAATCTGGTTTGTCTTTTTTAAATTAAATTAAATCTATAATACAAATTTTTTATCGTAATAAAATTATTTTGGCAATTTTGACTGTTCCTTCGACGGAAATTTAAATTATTTGTACACACTTAATAAGTCATTTAGTTTCTTACGAATATTAAAATAATAAATCTGGCAATGCGGTGACAAGAAAATGTCAAACAGACACTGACAGGAAAAAAAATTGCATCCGTTGCATCATCATCACTGAGTCAGTTAGTCCAACATGAAAAGAACAAACCATAGCCAACTGGGTCCCAAAAAGATCGTGAATGCCTAATAGTAGTAAGTTTATTATCCATCAGGCTTTCATCTAGATTCAATATAACATTAAACAAAATTATAAATTCAAAGTTGTCACGGTTCGAAAATCTCATTCCGTTCGTTTTTCGATTTTTTGCGGATTTGGCCGGAGTGGAAGGCCCATGGGTTCCACTAATGCTTGGGGATGCACCATCGTTACTCGAACACCTCGAAAGTAACCTTAAAAGTAACGAATTCAGTAAACTCTCGCTCGCAGTTAGGCTGAGAGTAATCGCATGTTACCGCGACCGTTTTGTTTGTGTCTTTTCCTTCCCAATCCCTCATCCTCCCGTTCGCTTGTCGTTGTCGTTAATCCTTTCTACCTTGCCTTCTTTTTTGGTTTTCCTTGTCGGCTTTTCTTCGTTTTCTTTTCGTTTGGCCCCAGCTGAAGAGGCAGCTGGAATCGTGCCCTTATCCTCACAATTTCAGCGGGGCGGTAGCTATATACCGTCGGGTTTGTCAGGTCGCGAACCTTGGCCCTTCGCCAGAAAAATTTCGCTCTTTCCTATCTTCTTCTTTCTTCACGGCCTAGAGTTTATCGGAGTTGAGTAGGTCTTCTGAATGTACCGTTCACTTACCTTTCCCTTTTTTTTGACACCAACTCCATAAATTCCCTTCACCTTCTCGTCCCTGGACATTTTTTTTTCTCCTTCTTTCACGGAACTCTCTTCATCTCCCAAAACACCTGGAGACGGTCTCGATCGACGGTTCTCATCGATGATCGACGGCGTAGGCCTTTTGGTGCCTTTGTTTTGATTTTTCTAACCTATCTCGGTCCCGCTGTCGCGCGTCAAAAATTCGATCACGCACGCACCTGTCGGTTCTCGATATTCCTTCGGTCGACAGCTGTTAAGGTCTGTTTTCCTTCACCGAGACTGGTTAGACTTTTTGGGCAAGGCGATAAGTTCGCGTTTCGATGCCACTCTTCCTCTTTCGAAAAAGTACCGTGACTGGGTGAACTTCGTGGCAGCGTTTTCTTGTGGATCGCACCGATTTTCGGGATTTTCACGAAGTCTCCTGTGCCCGTCAGAAGAGTTGCGTGGTTCTTGGTTTCGTGCTGGATAGCGTACCTTTTGGAACCCCAACTCTATCGGAATTTCCGGATCTTGGGAGTCACGGACTTTTTTTGGCTTTTCGTCGCCCCAAAAAAAAAAAGACCTCACGCCGACTGAGGTCTTTTAAGCGGATCTCTTACGAGGACCTTTTGCCGGACCCGTTCCAGCGGATCCGTCGAGTTTCCTGTTTTTCTGGCCTTCTTTTTTTCATCTCCACCGGAATCAGCAGCGGCCTCAACGGCAGCAGGACCGCCGAGCCGCGAACCCCACAGGACACCGAAGGACGACGCAGGAGGCTCAGGTCAGATCGTTCCCGAATATCATATCGCGCCTACAGGAACAGAGCCTCCATTTTGCTCGTGCCGGGTATCTCCTCTCTCGAGGCCGCAGCCGTTTTTCGGCAAGGAGATAACGTCTCTTCTTTTGTGTTACTGTCTCTCTCTCTTGTGTCGCGTGTTTTATCTTGTGTGTGTGTGTAATTTGGAAT
Organism: Tenebrio molitor; assembly: GCF_963966145.1. Classification (NCBI taxonomy): domain Eukaryota; kingdom Metazoa; phylum Arthropoda; class Insecta; order Coleoptera; family Tenebrionidae; genus Tenebrio; species Tenebrio molitor. The sequence goes on along the minus strand of NC_091048.1, from coordinate 6,845,944 downwards.
TCAAACTTTTTTTGACAATATTATTTGTAAATCCGACGCCGGTAACTTAAGAGTTGCGTTTTAATTCGAAACCGTTTGTTTTGCGGTCGCACCGAGCTTGTACAAGTATCGTCGGCGGCTCGCGGGAATTTCATCTTTAGTTTTAATTTATTTTGTGCGTTACCGGTCAGGACCGTTCCTTGAATTTTTTTTGTTTGCTGCAATCGAACATCGAACAGTAATTTTATTTTTTTTTTTACCAACAATCAATTGTACACATTATTTTTTTTAATGTTCACTTATTGTAAATATTTATTGTACCAGAGGATCTAATTTGATTAAATCTGTTAACTGGGACACGTGTGTTTCTTTTCGGGTATCGGCCCCGGAGTATCGTCGGATCCGGATACTCCCGAAGCATCAGTGCCGGAGGATCCTGGCGCCCTTATCTTCTTGTCTTTCGGGTCTGGCTAATTCGTTCGCTTACCCCGCCCAAGACTGAGCTACCGGCAACAATTGCCAACCGCCGACCCAAATTAGAAAAATACCGTGGCAAAGTATGTAGAGTATGCAAAGATTAATCATAGATAAATATACATTTGATGACAAATTTTTAATGCTTTTCTGACCGTTGCCTTAAGATCTTGGAAGATTATTTCTGCTGATTGTTTCATCATAACGTAGAGACTGGATTAACGATTTTCTTCGCTCGTTGGGAACTGTTGGCACAGTTACTTTTTCACACACATACCTTCAGGACTTCAACAACCAACAACTTATTATTCATTTAACAAGGTTCTGTTGAAAAGAAGACCGCCGTTACCAAATTCTTGTAATTGTTTGTTATTGTATTGCTTCGAATATCATTATTGTCAGACAAGTTAATAATATACCGTGCGATCAACAATTACTTAGATAAGGGGCGGCTATGACATTGACAGTGTCAGATTTTTCGTATCTTTGCTAACTGACCTAATAAACGTCAAACAACTGTCAGTATTAATCAAATTTTAACACAAAAATGGTTTTTACTTCAGAACATAAAAGATGCATCATTGAATCTTACTTTCGTAATGGTGTTTTCAATAACTACAGCGCTGTTGCCTCTTTGGCGGAGTTTCGACAAAAATTTCCAAATTTAAATTGAAACAGGGATATGCAACCAAAAATACAGAACATCTGAACCTCAAGTAGATTTTGACATACGTCCAAAATCTCAAAGGCTTCTTTGATCTAAATAATTGATCGCACGGTATAAAATATCGGTAAGGAGAACCATGTGACTTCCATGTTGCAAGATAAATATGTACAGGGTTACTCACTTGAGACTTCCGATGAAAATTTCGTTATATGCAACCGAAACTACAATTTCCAAAAGACTAGATTCCTAAATTCATAAAAAGTAATACTTAAATCAACGATTGCTGGCCCTTATTGACTGTCATGTCAGTTTTCACATTTTTAACTTGATTTGACTTTGATAGCGTTTTATTATCAAAGTAATAAAGCAATCCGGACTTCTTTCTTACAATCCGACCTACAGGACAATGTCGATTTTGATTTTACAAAAGTTGGCATTTAAATTAGAATAATAGCTGAATAAATCGACATTTAACATCTACGAATAAAGTCGTAGCATATTTATAGTAGTATTTTAAAATGACGGAAATCATCAAACGGTGGTAAAGTTTGATTTACAAGGGTCTCCAATACCTTACAAATCCAGGACTGTACCGCCAGTTATGATTTACAGCTGGTTGTTTGCGGTAAGCGACCGTTGTCAATCAGGAAATATGATCCATCGAGGGTTGTCGTAATAGATTACTCACATTTTGGTACCAAAACCTATTATGTCAATTAATTTGAAATCAATGACTCCATAATTTTTAATATCAGAAATGAGTTCTCTGTTATTTTCAATCCAGGGAGTCGATAAAAAAAATTAACTATTTTTTTGTTTATATTTTTTAGTTTCCTGACGCCATTTGGAGCGTCTATTTGAAAAAATAAAACATTTATGTCCTAGTACTTTCAGTGTAGATGATTATTGACCGCAAAATTCAAATTTCTGGGATGATTAGAAATATGGTTTTTTGAGAATATGCTATCCAATGGTACACCCTGTATGGACAATGTAAAAAAAAATGGTACGCAAGCTGCATTTATTTACAGACGACGATTTCCAGATAGGCAACATCCATGTTTGTTGTAAAAAAATTTGATCATAACAGGCTCATAACCTCAATAAAGAGAAAGTGTCATGATTAATCTTGTTCGCCAAGCTCCTTGGATTCGAATTAAACAAAATATCAAGTTCTAGGTGTTTCCTGTATTTTGGGTTGCATATAACGAACTTTTTATCGGAGGTCTCTCTTGAATAACCCTGTATGTATTTTTTTTAAATAATTTTCAATAGGAAAAATTTTTGTAGAATTTGCGAGGTACTAAATATTGGATGTTTAAAATACAAATCTTCTCAAGAGTATTGTGAAAAATTTTACGAGAATATGTTCAGCATAGTACATATTACATTTAAATCCGTGCATTTAACTGAGTGACAAACTATATTGTAACGATTCCCGCCCGTTAACAAAACAACTATTCTACCATAAATGCCTTTTGTTCAGTCGAACAAACCATTTTGTAATTGTAGTAAATATCGATTCGTTTTGCAAAAAATCTATTTTTCATAAAAAACAAAATGAACAAAAAGGACATTTTCTCACAAATTAGAAGTTAAACTCGACGACAATGACAGCTACAAGGTTTCATAAGATACAGGACAGGGGAAAGAAACAGAATTTGTGAGACCGCATTCTTGACCAGATTTTTAGACACCTGATAAGTGCAAAACTGCGCATATTTTCAAAACAGCTAATCTGACCCACATCAAAATTAATAGGCCTTGGATCCTTACTAAAACAAATATTTTCCGCAAGGAAACATTTCAATCAGGGTTTTTTGCAGAAGTTATCGCGAACGAAAGGAATTGCATAAAATTGCCCATATTTCCAAAACCGTTGACCAAAATCGGTAGGTTTGGAGCCCCTATTGAGACAATCATTCGTGTTATCGTGAACAAAAGAAAAGTCAGACACGCAGTCGTACGCACAACGGTCATGCGGAAAACCACTTTTCTTTGCGTTTTGAGCTTAGGACAATCAGAATTTGATCTTATCTCGGACGCAATTTTTTCACCCAATCATCATACTTGCCATTTCCTCACGGAACATGGAAGTAAAACTTCTGGAAGTCATTTCACTCAATTGATTTATATCTTATGCTGAATATATTACATACATACCGGGTGTCCACTCTCAAAGTCGAACATAGGCAATTAACAATGTGCATTCAGCTTATAGATACTATGCCATTATTTCGATACATCAAAGAATTAAATTATAATATTAAAGTAATTAACAGTTTAAGCAGTTTTTATTATAAATTCTTTGACAAAATTACAATGCAGTTCTTACCTTAGTTAATTATAAATCTAAATAATTTGCTGAATTTAAATTTCCCTTTATTTCAAATGTTATTAAAAATCCCAGCCTAGATATGATTTTTTTGAGGATACCGAGTTTTAGTAGGAATAATTTACTCGAGGGTTTTCTTGAGCCCAATATCGCATGTTTTGAACATTTGGTTCGTTATTTAGCGTAAAAGTAGATTCGTCTGTGAAGCAAATTGTCGACAGAAAGCGACGATCATTAGCACGCTCCTGTATTTCATAACAGGTTTCACCCTTACTTTCTTCTTCAACAGCAAAAATCCGTTGATGACACTGTGTCTTGTAGGGATGATATTTGTACTTCCTGAGGATATTCAGTATCCGCGATTTACATAAACTTACTTCAAGAGAAATTTGTCTTAATCTGTATGGAGCAACTATTCATTTTTCCGTAAATAATTTTGACAGTAATTTACCAAAATTCGCTGACTTAACCCAACAAATTACTAAATTTTTTGACAAATGCTGTCCAATTTGAAAATCATGGCATGTCATATTTAAAAATCACCAAGTTTTAAATTAGTATTTTAAAATAAAAATAGCACCTTTAATCTTATTATTGGTATCATTTCAAGCGCAATAATTTTATCTTTCTATTGATACCATTACCTTACCTGTAAGTTCAATTGGCGAGCAGGAATCAGCAAAAACGTTCAATACAATGTTAATTACCTAGGTTCGAGTTTGAGAATGGACAGACTGTATAAGCAATTGACTTTTCACCTAACTTTCTCGTTTAATTTTTTCACATACTTGATTTTACAACGTAGAATGTTACATACAGATATCACCAGTTTGTATTTTCAATAATTAGTGTGATACCAACTTGCTTTTAAATTTACCAATATATCGCATGTGCACAGCATTTCTAGTCGCTGTGACGTACACTTCTCCTGACTGAGTGAAATTGTTACGTTAATTAGTCCTATGTAGTGGTACTTAGTTCTGTTGTTTTTATTCTTGTCTTTGGTATTTTTTTTAACAATGGTACGAACTTTCTATTTTGTTTTATTTGTCCTAAATTGGCATTAACATATTGTTGGACAATAAAAGTATTGTTATTATTATTTAATGGTGCTATGAATGTCTCAGAGGTCAAATCTGAAACACCTATTTCTTCTTATTTTTATAAGTGACACTGTAGCTGTTTGTCTTCACCCAACGAAAGCTAATATAACATTTAATTCGTGCAAAGACAATTAGTCATATTTGATATTTTATTTATCCCCCTAGAGACTATCCAGAGGTGTTTAGACAAGATTTACTGTTCGCGTGACAAACAAAATTATTCATTGTGTTTTCACGCTTTTGTACAATTCACTTAATTAGAAAATCTATTAGTCATTTCTGTTAGGGTCGTAGATAGTTATGTTAGTAGCTAAATTCCCAATCATCATTTGAATTTTGATAAATTAAAACCCAAAACCAACAATAATTAATGGTTATGTCTAATTGGTTTCTGTCATTTCTGCATATAATTTTTGTCGTAGGGAGTGACCCAAAAACAACTAAACGTAATAAAGTGTAATAACAACACGCAATATCACTTAAAGTAAATTAAAAAATACTTACAACCTAAAATTTCTTTATTTCTGGGGCTTCAAGGTATGCCAAATCCACACTGCCAATATGAACCTTACCTTACCTTCGAAACATAATTTTTATTCGTTTTTATTTTTTTATTAGCATCGCGGAAACGGTTTTTTACGTTAGTAACCATTAGCTTAGGCCAGGAAATTAAACAGTGATATTAAAGCGCGATTATTTAGCTCACAATCCATAAATGTTTCTAATTTAACTTTACAGTCGTCGATCTAAAATAAGAGCGACCCAGTAGGAAACATAAAGTATAACTGTAGTAGTCATGAGCGAACTCCGTAATTGTAGGATGTCGGGTCTAAACCAACATTTGCGGTGTAAACTTGGCAGTTAACAGTCTGATTAAAGTTATTATCTAGTTTCAACTTGTTTGACATCTTGACTTAGACACTAACAAAACTGTTGGGTCGTGAGCGTCATGCAGGTTTTAAATTATTGACCAAATAGTTCGTAGTTCGTTTCGTCCGACTTTTGCAGCACTCAGTCTTATTAATTAAATTTTCTGTTTATCTAGGGTGAGATATCGACGCCACCGTCATGGATTCCTTGACCCTCGACCCCTACGAACAGCAACTATTGACCGTCTTCAACAACTACGACCACGAGAACGTCGGCAGCTTGGACCGCGACGGCCTAACCCAGCTATGCCAGACTCTGCAGCTGGAGGAACAGAGCACCGACTTGATACAGTGCCTCCTCAAGGACCCCAAACATTCCAGGGCCACCTTTTCCGAGTTCCGAGACGCGTTGCTCACCCTCCTGGGTAACATGCAACACAACATGACCAACGTCGACGAGATGAAGAAGGTGGAGAACGGGTCGCCGGACAGGGAGGTCTCCCCCAAGTTCATCTACGGCTCGAAGAAGTACGGCAGGAGGTCGAGGCCGCGGAACGACGAAATCTCCAACGTCGTCGGCGAACAAAACGATCTGAATTACCTCAACAAGAGCACGAACGTGTCGGTGCAGCGCTCGAATTCCCAGACCGAAGTGTCGAACTCGAAGAAACGGAAGACCAACTACAGGCTGAAGCGGTGCACTTCGCTGCCGGGGACCCAGAGGATCGTCGACAACAATTTCATCACGAACGGGCTGACCAACGAGCCCGAGGTGATCTGCACGGAGGACCAGTTGAGGGAGGCTTGGAAGAAGTTGGGGGTCGGTACTGATGGGTTCTTGAACCGAACGGAATTGCTCCTGGTGTGCGAGGCCATAGGGTTGCCCAAGTTGGCCAAAGGGGTGATCAGACAACTGTCAGACAAGTTCAATGTAGATTACGATCAAAGAATAAGTTTCCACGAGTTGGTCGACGCGTTAAAAATGGACGAGACCTGGTCAGATGTCATCGACTCAACACCTGTCAATAATGACTTGACCTTGAACATGTCCAACGATTTTCCAGATTCTAAGACATTCCGCTACGTTGCTCTGGGTCCTGACGGTAACGGAGTCATCAGTACTCAAACCTTGATCGACATGTGGGAACAAGTAGGGATAAGTTCTCCCAAAGAGCTGATACACGAGCTGGGTTTCAGCGACAGGGAAATTAATATCGTCGAGTTGGCAACAGTGTTGGAGAAAGAGATCAAGGGTATCCATGATTCGTCGAGGGTCGAGATGCCGAACCCACATCTCGCTCTGTTCTTGCAAGCGAACTTGACACTCTACCAGTCCGAGATTCGGTGTTTGAAGAATATTTTAGAGCAGATGCACGCAGAGAAAGAGAAGCTGAAATGCGACGTATTCGAGGCGAACAACAGGGCGAAACTGCTGGCGCAGGAAGTCGACGACAATCACATGAAGATGGAACTGAACACACAGAACCAAGTCAAGCTGATAGAGCAGCGGCACTCGGATATACTGAAAGAGATCAACGAGCAGTACACCAGCGACAAGGAGCACTTGTCCAGTTTGAACCAAAGTCTCAAAGACAAGATCTGCAGTCTGGAGCAGGAGGTGAACAAGTTGAAGAACGACCTGGTCGTGGCCCAGAAGTACTCGAATACCATCGAAAAGGAGAACCAGGCGTTGTCGAGTCAGATCTCGGAGTTGCAACAGGTGAAGAGTCTGCTGACCGAGCAGATCAACACGTTGGAGAACGAGAAGCAGAAGTACGTCGAGATGGAGCAGGAACAGATGGAGCCGCTGTTGGCGAAGTTGTCGTCCCTCCAACTGGAGAATGCACAGTTGCGGGACAAAAACGACGAAATGCTGGCGGAAATCGAGAATTTGACTTGTCAGGTGTCGAGTATGCGAACGAAGGTGGCGAGTACACCGACGTACAATACCCTGGACCAAAGTATGGATGAAAATATTTCTGTTATTTGTGAAGGTGTCGGTTTGGGAGCGAAACGTAGGAGTGATTATTCGCCGACCAAGGACGACGCTCTCTTTGGCATAGGTGAGCGATTTTTCTTTGCAGTCGATGTAGTTTTGTGTATTAGGATAAGTGGCGTCGATGTAAGTCGTGTCTTTGGGGACGAGGATTTGCAAGTACATATTTCGAACGGTTCGAGTAGATTTTGAAACGAAATGTTTACACTTTCTAATATTTAACATCTGTTTTTAACGAAGTAGAAGGTGAATTCTAATGAGTTAATTAATTAATAATCACATATTTATGTTTTTCAAATGATAATAATTTTACCAAAGATTAGTTTAGTGGGTTAAAGAATGATTCTAATTTAATTTTGTCAGAATTTTTCTGGAAATTCTCATTTTTACAAAAGTGGAGTCATTACTAGACGTTCACTCCTTAGAGTAATTTTTAGCAAATTGAGTGGTGTAAGTTATGTCCTACAACATATGTCAAAGTGTTCAATATCTAAAACGTCAAATGAGATTGTAAAATCGAAAGAATCTGTATAGAAGACGTAACTAAACTACATAGGTAAATGTATAATAATTGTAGTAAATCGCAAATATAAAAATTGGTTGAAAAACCCCGTGGATAAAAATCAGAGCCGCCAACTACATAAGCAGAAAGTACTAAAAAGTAACTCTGTCAATCTTATTTTTTAATCTATTGAACGAATAAATTGTAGTGAACTTGACTTAGGAAAACATAACCTAATTCAACAGACAGCTTTATTACCAAGTTAAGTGCAAAATTTCCATGGCCTCCCATTATGCCAAAACAACGTGAATGCATTTTAGTCGTTTTTTTTTCACCTGTGTATCGGAAAGATTTCAATTCTGTTGTATTGAATTCGATTTCGGATTCATGGATGACTCGATTACAAATTAATGTGATCGCTCGATATAACCTTACTTTGTGATAGTTTTAAATTTTTGACCAACCTCATTCAAACTAGGGAATAAGGGAAAATGGCCTAGTAATAAAAGCTTAAATGACAACAACAATGTTATTAAAGTTATTCAGATTAAAACAAACTATGTATAAACGTTATCGACTATTGTACTTTTACCCTGTCTAATTTAATCAGTCAGTATCAAGATATCATGTAAAACAGTTAAGTTTGATGTCAAGAAAGAAAATTATTATTTCCTTCAGTTTTATTAGTTTATAACTTACTAATGATTTACAAGTAAGTTAATGTGGTCTTTAATCTTTTTAACATACAAGTAAATAAGAAATCAAAAGTAGGTACAATTGCGGTCACGGAATTTTGGCTGTTACTTTCATGTCAAATAAAAAAAAATGGACGTAGTCCATGCTTTATTGTCATTAACTGATTATGATTAACTTTTGGAATTGAAATCCAAAAACTTGTCATTGTCATACTTCATTCAAATAGTTGGGAACATGCCACCAATACCCTATTTTAATAAAATGCAGCTACTCTCGTGTCAAAAATGGATTACTCCCTAGAATTCGAACTTTTAGGGAAATAACGTTTTTCATGTTGTGTGTAACTAGAATTTGCAAAAGTTATTTTGAATGCCTAAGGTTGGTTACTTTGAATTGAAAGATTAAATCCAAATAAATATGCCGCCAGTAACCAAAATTGATTCTGAAACGAAAAATCATCTATCACTTAGCGAGAAATTAGTCATTTGCAACTGTTACAATTAATTTGCTGTCTTGCATTTTTGGGATATCTTTTGTTTGTCACCAGAAACCACATAGCCTCCAACCTAACCAAATTTATGGCAACCTAGTAACGAATATCCCTAAATCCTAGGGAGTAATCCATTTTTAACACGAGAGTAAGATCCCTGTTTTCATGCAAGCCAGTCAGCGTCAAAATGACAAGTCTTGTAATACGGTGCGATCAATTAAAAAATAAATCGAGTCGGCGTGTTACCTATGGCAACCCATGCTATAGCATAGGCTCCAAAGCAAACTCGATTTATTTTTTAAATGATCGCTCGGTAGCAGAAAGTGAGGTTACGAATACGTAAGGGCCCTTTACATCTATGTCAGTGGAATGACAAGTGACGGCCAAAATTCCGTGACCGCAACTGTACTGAACTCTTAAACGTACAAACCACTAACATGCTCCTGTAAAAGATGTTAATAATTCTAATTCTTAATATTAAACAATTCCTTTGTAATGTCGATTTTTGATTGACATTTTGTTTTGTATTTTTGTTTTTACTGAACCAATTACGTAGATATTTGGTATAGAATTAATTAATGTGCCAATTCATTAGTCAATAGAATGGACAATGTTTCGTATAAAAATCTTGAGTTGTGTGCATTTCCGGCGAAAGAAAAATTGCTAAAATGTATCGAAGGTCATCGAAACACGTCAGTTTGTATTTGTGTTAACTACGCAAATGTTTATTCTAATACGATAATTAAAGAGTCAAAAAAAGAGGTTGAAATAAATTGAGACATGTGCAGATTGTATTATGAAAAAATTATTCTGATTTTAAAAAGAACTTGTGATTTGATGATTTGTAATAGGTAGTTAATTAGAAACTTCGAGATATATTTTGGTGTAAATTTCACTTGAGCAACTTCCCTCATGTTCATGTATTTCCAGGTTTCTCCTGAAAGAAATAACGTTTTTGATTTATTTGTTCGCGTACCTACACTTAATGCATCTATAAAAGTATCGGATGGTGTTTGTGACATAAAAAATAAATAAAATAGGGAATATGTTCGTTGTTAGAGTTGTCACAAACTGACTTTTTCTCAAGTTTTAAAGCACAGTGTGTTGCGACACCAAATTATTGGGTAAGTTTGCTCAAAATAAGAATTAATTAAAAAATAATGAAAAATTTTGTAGATTTTTTTTATGAATCGTCATACTTAACAATGCTACTTAATCGATGTGTTCAAGAAAACAGAAATTTTAAATTTGGTACCTACAGTGAATGTATGTAAAGTACATATGTATTTGGTTAGAATTTGATCACTTATAATTACACGAGAGCTTTTTTTTGTCGAAGTAAAGTTGACATTTCAATGAGAATTTTGTTGCCTGGCAGTTTTTTGAGACACTTAATGTCAAATGGAAAAATACGTTGTCACTAAAGAAAAATTAAAACAAAATACGAACTATAATTATTCTCACTTGGATAATGTACTTAGATTATTCTCACTATAATAATGATACAATTGAACAGATTTGAATATGTGATCAAAAATGCTGATGAACTATTGAAAGTTAATAACATGAAAAAATAATCACTACAATTTTGTAATGACAAAGAGAAATGCATTTTTCAAAGAATTTGAAAGATTGTACTTAATATTTCTTTTAGTTTATGTTCTGCTGAAAATTAAACTTGATGGATAAGAGATGAATGATTTTGACCAGGCAGTATAGTATTATCTAGTCGTTAAATGTGTAGTAAAAAAATTTAATTAATTAAACAATCAAATCTGATCGGTATTAAATATTGCATGTCGATAATTGTGTTTTTCTTATGCTATTAGGCTATTACCAAACGACTATTAGATGTTTTTTTTAACCTCGCTATCTTAATATGACACACATTAATAAATTTGTCTGAATATAAAAAAGAAACTACGTAAGCGAAATGTCGTATGATTTTTATTTTGACCGAATGTGTAATTTTGCCTATTAATTAACTTGTTCGTTACAGAAAACAGAAGAATTCAATTACATTTTCTGCAATTAAAAATATCTTTTGTTAAAAATAAAACTGAAGAGTGTAGCATTACCTGACCCAATCTTTATTCTCTTGTAACCTGTATTTCCAATCGATAAATTAGTCATCATATAAACAATGCATTCTGATGTTATATTGTTTTTCTATATGCATAATTGAAAAAATGGATTATGAAAAATAAAAATTGTCTGTTTGATTCGTACTATGGCGACCAAAAAATTTTAGCCATTTTTTGTCATTTAAAAAAAAAAAATTGTAATCCATACTTTATTGTCATTATGATTACTGTCTTGATTATGACTGGTATTTTTTGGGTGGTAAATTTCAAAACTCGAAATTATTTTGTCATTTTTTAGTACACAGAACGTTTACCTCAGGTTATCTATGTATTGTACGACTGCTCTAATTTTGTTCATTCATGTCGGATTTTTGGAATATCTGAGCTTTAATATTATACGAGTTTTATTAGACGCTTTATTATCACATGAGTATGTTTAAAGCACGACGAGCGTAGCGAGAAGTGCTTTAATAGAACGAATGTGGTAACTGATAATACGTCTTATTAAACGAGTGTAATATACTATTTTATCTACGTTGCTTTACTAATTCCTGAAATTTTACCTGCTCAAGTTTTCATATTAGACTAGGGAATTTCGCGTGGGTTGGTAGAGCTTGTGCCAACTGTCATGATCGATGACCTTGACAAAAGCTGCGCGAAGGCGGAGCCCAATTTTAAAAAGTGAAACGTAAAAACATCGGTCGTTTGGTTAGAATTTTCAGGGTGGCGCCAAATTTGCATTTTACATAAGGTTCTCGATGATAAATAAGGTAGCGACAACTCATTGTTCGTTTTTGAGACGCCAAATTAAAAGAGAGGACATATCGACAAATGCCGTGAGTGTGACAAAGACAGAGTTATACACAATTTTACGGGATGTTTGTATCGTGTCGAACAGATTAACTTGCATAGACGCCAAATTAAGTGAGATGGAAATATTGGCGCAACCGTTGTCGTTACCTTTTATAATCGAGAACCTTAATTTTACACTGTCCAACGGCTTGGGTTAGAATGCCGGACATTATCTAGGCCTAGGGACCTGTCGCTAAATAAATATCAACATAAATTAGCCCACAAATCTGTAAAGTATGATAAAATGGTACCGATGTTTTTAGTTCGCATAGTAAGGCCGCTTCGGTACGCATTTTGGTTTCTGCGTCATCGGTCATGAGAGTTGGCACGAGCTCTAACAGACATTTTTTACAAAAATGTAAGGTTATATTTACTAAATTTACTTCATAGCTTCACTCGCCACCTTGACGCCTGACGTCAAATGGCTGATGTTCCCAAAAGCTAAAAGTTATACATATACCAAAAACAGTTTCATAATATGATTCATTATTAAACTGTTTTCGACATAATAATGAGCCCATTTGTAACGCAAAGTAGATAATAGTTATTTATCAACTTTGCGTTCAAGATCAATGTGCCCATGATTTGTCACGTAGCTCATATAATGCTCGACATGCGTTCGTAATATTTTTCAAAGCACTTTCGCTACACCAAATTTTATTTGGACACCAGGTATTTATGCGTTCACGTAAACTGTGTCGTCACGTTTTCAAAGTATGACAAATAGACAAGGAAATTATTATTGGTAATTAAAAAAAAAACAACAAAAATCTATTCCAAGAGTTTATAAAATTCAGTTTCATGAGTCAAAATACCTTTTTGTCAAATTCTTGCACGCAAAGTAAATTTATACTCTTCAATTGGTTTTCCTTATCGTAATTAATTCTGCAATGAATGAAAAGCAGAATTACTTTATTTACTCAGATACTTTTATCTGATAAACCTTTTGTTTTAATAATTTGGGTCAAATGAAATGGCTAGTACAGAGTTATTATAAATGATTGTCCATTGCAGTTGGCGTTGAAAACCCACACAAATTTTGGATGTGCCGCCAGCCTCGCAACGTTAGACAAACTATAGTAGACTCATTTCCACTACCGCCAGTATCGGCGATACTAGTCTCACTCGTGTTATGAGGCTTGCGGCACATTCAACTACGTCATCAACGCCAACTGCGAGATACTCCACACACAATGAAGATCATTTTGCCATCGGCGGTAAAAGATGAATCACCCTGTACACCATGGTGACAAGATCAATAAATGCCTATCTACAGTACTCACATTAATTTAAATACATCCTAACAGTGTCGTGAAATGAGTTAACGTCGTTGACTCTAAAAAGTCTTAAAAACGGAAATTCCGCTGGTTTTTATTGACACCCTTGACCCAGTTTTAATTGGAACCGTACGAACTAATCTGCAAATCGACTTTTGTTTTTGCTGGTCTATTATTGGCGGTAATGTCTTTTTACGATTCATTTATCTTTACTTTAATTAATTAGCTTTTTGGTCACAGCGGAATCCATAAAACATAATTATTAATTAAGTTTGAGAGCGAACTGGACGTGCACTAAAGTTGTCAAATGTTAGAAGAAAGCAACGACTAATAAATCTAGCTTGGCGTTCAAATTCCTATCTTAATGAAAATTCCCGAAGATACGTGGTTTTATGCATTGAGGGAAGATTCGGTTCACAACAAAAAAGAAAATTAATAAATAAAATTATTGCCATGCACATAACTTTTTACATTCTCTATAACACGAATTCGCAATTTTAGTTCAGATACGTTTTTATATCCGTTATTAATAAAAATACATATAAAAGTGTTTACGTCATCTTTAAAACATTTGTGAATGTTATCAAAAGAGTAAAATATGTAGCCTGTTTGCCAATCATTAAAAAATTTGGATGTAGGTGCATGAGCCTTCTCTGATTTTCATTTTCATAGGTTGTCTAATAATAATAGATAGTAAAATAACTATTACACTATCTTTGTCTAAAGCGACTAAGTTAATTTACTGATAGTGGAATAGTTACGTTTATGCCAAAAAGGACAAACACCAAAGAAGGTACAAATTACAAAATTTAGGGTAATCATGGAACATGAAGATATTTTTTTTTGCTTTTGGGCTTTCGTTAACGCGCAAGGGGTTTTTGTACACTTCTGTTCTGCTTGTGTAAATCAGATTTACCATTACCTGATGTCACTGTCATTGTCAGTGACAGGTAATTGAAATAATTCGATTTCAGTCAGTTAAAATGTACTTAATGCCCCCTCTAATGTTACTGTTATCAACATTATTCTTTATTTTCAAGGTTTATTTATTGTTGGTTCTTTTAAGTCTGGTATAATCAAAATTCGTTTGTAAATTCTTACCTGATAACTTAATATGGGTAAACATGGAAACAAACATCAAGTAAATTTACACAGCCAAAAAATCGCAAAAATTTCTCTCAAGACTTGTATGCTTTTTCCGTGAACAGAAGTGTAGTTACAACTGAACCACCAGTAAAATTAAATATGTAATCGTGTTATTGATGTGGGAACATAAATGTACTGTCGCGAGCAATACATTTTGGTCGTCAATGTCATTTCAAAATTTGGTTAGATTGTCACAAATTTAAAAAAATTCCATGCCTGATTATGCCCAAGTCAACAAAGTGTCAAAAAATTGAGAAAAAAATGACAATGTCATACAACATGATGATAGGTTATGATATTTACGACTGTTTTACAACGGAGCATTTTCGATTGCGTCAAAGAATGACCTTGACGACCAAAATTTATTGCTCGCGACTGTACAGAGTGATCAACAAGAAACCAAATCAAGAGTGCTACCTCATCTTTTGTTTTATCGAAACGTATTTCTATCATGGATCAGCCGCTTTTATTTACTTGCTGTGGACACTCGTTTTGTTGGTTCCCTACCTCTCAAAAATCTATCAAATTGCCTTTATAAATTTTTTGTAATTCATGAATAATAGATTTAAAAGCAAGTTATAATTAATTATTATTTATTATTGATTAAGGAAAAAACACAGTTACACAAAATTCCTTCATAAGGCACAATCTTGAGCTACAAAATTCTAAAAATAATTATTTTTCACAATTCTTTGTTTTGTTGTTTTCTGTAAGAAAAGTGTAAAAGTTATTATTCTCTAATTTTTGGGTAATTGAGAACTTACTCGTATCTTTTCTAGCAGTGTTTAAAACATTTAAATTACTCCAAGGTCAAAAAATAAGTTTTCACAAAAACTGCTCAAAATGTTCTCCATTGTGGTCCAGACAGAATCAAACTCGCCTCTCATAATTTCAAAAACCCTTATGAAGCTGTCAATTTGTTTAGGGTAATGTGTGGGTTTTATTTCTTGCAACACACAAAGGGAAACATCCTTCTTAAAAAATTTCTGATAAGTGCCATAACACAATTTAACTTGTTGTCTTAAACGCCTTATGGAAGTTGAGGGATGTTCCTTGATAATTTGTTAAACATTTTGCACCATTTCTAAAATTTGAACTAAGGATTGACCTGACTTCTTCTTAATGATGGGTTATGATTTGCTAAAATTAGGTATACTCCGTACTCTGATAGATTGCACGTTTTTTGACAGAAGACAGACACAGAAACTGGTTTGGCGGGAATTAATCTGCAAGGATACAACGGTTTTCTACATAACGTGAAACAATTGAGATGGAGAGTTTGGTATTTTTCACTGCTTTATGTTTTGGAACTAGAATTTAAAAACGTGCAATCTATCACCGTACGGAGTATACTATAATTTTAAGAGATTGATAAACTTGTTGATAACCAATACCATCAGGTTCGGACATCTGGCTTAAAATTCTTCGGTGTAAGGGGGTACAAAGTAAGGCCAGTCTACATTTTCTTGTTTCACCCTTTTTCGAAAATAATCTAATAAAAATGCCTTCTCTTTAATGGTAAAACCCATTTTACAACTTATTCTGGGATAATTATTGCTTACAACTTCAATAAACGTCTGTAAACTTTGCCGAAATCGAAGATTTGTTTTCTAGGTTAAATCACTTAAATTGTCAACAACAACAACCTTGAATTTTGAAATGTGACATTTCAACGAAGCATCTCCGTACCAGTAGCGTCGCGTTTGTGAATAAAGATGATAATTTACTTACTCTTACAAATGTAAAATGTTGCTCTTGTTAATCTTATAAATTGTTTCCCTTATCTTATAATAATAATAAAATACACAATTATAATTCCAACGTCTAAAATTCATAAAGTATCATTTTTATTAAGTAGCGTTTGAAACCATAAATTGTCTACGCCCATGTTTTGACCGCTTATGTGCATATGATTTTGCTACGACGTGACCGATAATTTGCAACGCTTGCTCTGATTTGGATTCTTGTTGATCACTCTGTATGTGTCAACTTTCAAAGGTGGCATCAACAAATATCCAAAAATTCCTTACACGAATACATTTGAAATCCGTTTCTTCGTCAGTGTTGATATGATGAATGACGATATTCGATGTGGGTCAGTAGTTTTCAAACGCAGCAACATTGCCAACATATTATCTTTAAAAAATAAATGTCAAAAAAATTGTGACAGTTTTCAAATTGTTTTCAAAATGAGTTTTACCGCAGATGAATGTTGTAATATGTATTATTTAGCTCACGGTGCCGCAGAAAATAATGCAGCATTTAGCTATGCATTTTCCTAATGGAAGGCATCCCATTGTGAATGTTATTAGGCATCTTGATCAACGGCTGAGAAAAAAAAATGTAACCATGACAACTACATACCTATTAGTTACCTATTGCGTTGCTGCCACTTTCATTTTCACTGAGAGTTTTTTTTTTTTTAATAAAAGCTGCAGAACAGTTTTTGGTGCAAAATCGGGGGGGTCTATGCTATGCTACTAAAACGCCTGTCCGTCCTTTTTGACACACCCGATATAATAATGTATTTTGCGCCACCAAGAGTAAAAAAAGACTACTTCAGTTCTAGAATGTATATAATTTCTGCTCTTAAGAGATTAAAAATCATTGAAAATTGCACGGGACTGAATAAAATTAAACAAGATGTTGCTAGGACAGCATACATCTAATTATAGTAAATGTCAAACTCCATGAAATTATTTGTTGATAACGGAGTTTTCAATATAACCCTCGGGAACGATGAAGAATTTTTTCAAGTTGTCGTTTTTTGTTATTTTCATGTTACCAAGGTGGTATTTATAATTTTAAAAACTGTTCATTTATTTGAATTTGATATTGTAAAATAAATTGCAAATTTAATTATACAGACTGATTCACATAACTTGATACATGAAATCTGGACACTCCTGGCATTATTGACAATCACTTGACAATTTTTTTTGTATAAGTAAATCTGAAATATTTTTTGTTAATTAAAATGTGCTCCAATGACGAAATGGTCGATATGATATTGATATATGTCAGTTTCTTAAATAAAAAAATACCAACGATTACTGCCATTTAAATTTTTTTTATAATTGAGACTTTTGTGAGGGATGTCCAAACCGTACAAAAGTTTAAAATTATTCATGTTTTTGGATCAAGTTATAAATGGAAAACGTATTACTGGCTACATTTAAATTTCGTTAGAGTCGAAAAGTTATGTTTTAAAAACGAACTACTGCAATTTTATTAGCTTGAGAAGGTCATAACCTAATGTGTAACAAAAAAAAAAAAATCTGGTAAAACATAACTTTATTTCTTACTTACTTATTTTGCGTAAAAGTGTTTAAAATCAAAACGTAACCTAAATTTATTTTATTATTAGATTTGACTGACGCAAGTGTACTCTAAGGAAAATTTTATAAGCAAGTCTAATCAAAACAAACATGTTATACAAAATTCTATTTTGACTATCCCGAGTTTGTTCATTTACGAGTATTAGATCACAGAACTAAAGTTCGTTTTCAATCGTATTAAGCAATTTTGTTCAATGTTATATTCAATTGAATATTCAAAACTTTAATCGATACTGCCATTTGTTTCAAAAATACAGTATGAGTCAATTGTGGCTTATTTCTGAAATGGTCTTTGATACAACCAAAAATACTAAGTCATTCCAGCATTCACTAGATCTGTAATTTACCTATGTCGTAAAAATGCCATGGTCGCTGCGGATCTGTATCTGCAGAGATGTCCAAATCGCAAGCATGTTTTTTTTTTATTTTTTGTTTATTTACTTTTTCTTACAAAATGAGCCTTATTGTTGGAACTGTTTGATCTGAATACACGAACAAGACATCAACGTATGTGGATCCAGCAAGATGGAGCTCCACCCCATTTTCATAGAAATGTAAGGGAATATTTAGGTGACAATTTTACGAGACGATCAAGAAGGACTGTTTAAGTTGGTAATGCTGAATTTTATTTTTAAATGGTACAACTGGAGTAACTTCCGGTTGTTGACGGCTTCACACTGACAGCGGCATCAGTGATAAGTCAAATTTGACATTTCAAATTAAATTAAACATTCTGGTGAATCGTTCGAGATCAGAGTTAATTTATGTTTAGAGTAAAATGGGGAGCACTTCGAGAATTTCCTTTAGTTAATTTTTAGATTATTATTCCGAATTCCAGCTTTTATTTCTTTTTGCCGTTAATTTTTACTCTCATAACCTACCATTTTGTCGTTAATAATGCTACGTCAGATATCTGTCAAATAAACCCACAAAACATATCCGGTTGCAGTGTTGTAAATAGCCGAATAAAAAAATGTTCTTAATTGTATTGCCAACTTAAACAATCCTTCTTGATCACCCGGTACAAACATTATTGTACAGGGCGAAAGAAAGAGTCGACCAAACACCTGTACTTACGATTGAAGAACTCAAAGAATTCGCGATGAGTACATGGCCATAACGCTAGAGACATTACACAACGTTCAAAGGTCGTTTTTAAACAGGGTTGAAGCGTGTTTACTCCAAAATGGAAGCCAAAAACGCAATTTTGATTCAATTTATTATTTAAATTCAACACAGTATCAAGTGCTGGTTGCATCTAAGAAAATTTCAGATATACACCACAATTGACTTATCATTTATTGTTTAATATACCGTGTGATCTAATAAAAACGCATCAAAGTTAGCTTTGAAGTTTCCTAAACATTCAGTCGCTAACAATAAATTTTGGCCGTCAATGTATTTCAAAATTAAAAAAGTTTCTCTCCCATACAACATGATGATAAAGGTCTGTTTTACAATTGAGCATTTTCCGTTACATCAAAGAATTTAGTAATTTTTGGTTTACTTGGTTGGTAGCTTTGATCTTTGACCAATTTTGTTTGAGAGTTACTGCAATTACATTTATATGTTTTAATTATGAATTGTTGGGTTTCATCCACAAATTCATCCGATTGTACGGCGTGAGCAACAATTACTGTTTGAGTTGGCAATAAAACCGGTGACTTTTATGTCATGTTCCAACATTACAAAAACCAAGACGTTTAAATTTGAAAATTTTGGCAACTGTCTAGAATGACAATAAATCAATCGGAAATAGGTACAATTCAGTCTTTTCAATTTCAAGTAATTTTTTTTTTATTGCAAACTGAAACAGTTATTGTTGCTTACGCGGTATATTCACGCGATCTTATTTGGCGTTTTTACCAATTGACACTTTGACAGACTTGTCCCCAAACTCCCCCACTCAATTTTGTAAAATTTGCAGTAAATGGACGGGTAGTAGTCATGCCTCCAGTATATAGTTTATTTTTTAATCAAAGAACCACAACACCGCAATTTACACCCAAAATAGAGCTGACAACATTTGACATAGGGTGAAAAATCTCATCATACAGGTGTCCCAAAAAAAAAGACGAGTCCATAGCTCCCTTATTTATCGGAAGATTTTAATTATCTATACACCAAATGAAATGGTTGTTAATAGGCTACAAAACGGCTTAATAAATTCACGTATGCCTCCAAGGGCTTCAAGACTAAACTGTCAAAAAAATTTTTTTCAAATGGGATTACATACTTTTTTTTAGTAATTCTGATAGAGATTTTAATTCTGGAAGCAACAATGTATCACAATTTCCTCTAGTTAAATTTTAGATAATTGTTTCGTATTTCGAGTTTAATCTCTTTTTACCGTTAATTTTTACTGGCATTTTGTCGCTGATAATGTTACGTCAGATATATGTCAAATAAACAAACAAAACATACGTTTGAAGTGTAGCAAATGGCCGAATAAAAAAGATTTCTTAATTGTATTGCCAACTCAAACAGTCCGTCTTGATGTCAAAAAAACTACTCATTTTTCTACAGTTGACAGTACCTACCAGCATAAAAAATACCGAGTGACTATCAATGATTGAAAATTATTTTGTTATGTTGGTAACACATTTGAAATCTTTAGTAGGCAACATCGTTGGCATGACACACGCAATTTTCAAAATTGAAACAAACGTCAAAAAAATTTATTTTTTTCTAACGCCAATATACTTCGTGACATAACCTAACCTAAATACACTCACCGGCAAAAAAAACGGAACACTAATTAGTCAACAACAAATTATTCCCATAATACCTATTTTGATGTATTTTGACCAAGAGGCAATGATAGCAAACATAACCTTGAGCATTAGCATAGGCTATTTTATTAGCAATTTCGCATAAAAACAAATTTTTTGCTTAAAAACCTTCTTTTCTTAAATTTACCATTTTTATAATAAACAAGCAACCTGGTTAGATTTTTATAACTTTTGTAATTTTTTATTGTTGTTAACTTCGAATTTAAGTGCAGAACGTAAAAAAATGCCTCTAGCTGGTGTAAATATTGCCAGAGCAGTAGCTTTGGTTGAAGACTGTTGTTGTTTCCGTTATGCAGCTAATGCTATTGAGGCTCCTCTTGTTAGTCGTCACAGAGCTGTTAGAAGGTTTCAAGAGACTGATTGAAAAAGAGCAACCACATACCGCGACGATAGATTTTTAAATAATAATGGTGTTCCGCTTTTTCTGCCGGTGAGTGTAGAAATGATTGACAGATGATGCACGAGAAGATTTGCACTACCAACTGCATCAGTGTTGCCAATCCACTATTTTGCTTAAATCATTTATAGTCACTCGGTATAAGTTTCGTCACTATTTTGTGGCCTAATTAGAATCATAGCGATTTCTCTTAATTATTTTATTCAATTTTGACAGTTTAAAGTGACTTTATTAACTCCATAACAACCGTCATAAGCAGGCAATGATTCACTAGTGAAATTTTGTGGATTTGATTCACTAGTGAATTAAAAAAATTTTAATTCACTAGTGGATTAAAAAATCGCATATTCTTTTTCATACGAATGTTTTGATTTGGCTGGCACCACTTTATTCAAAGCATTCAATGCTTCATGCAGAACTTCCGGGGGTACAAAAACTTCCGTTTTGTCTTGATCTTCTACGATTCCAGCCATTTTTCGCGCAAACGTCACAAGTACCACAAGTTTGGAAAAATGTAAACAACTTGTTCTCACGAAAATGTTTTACGCAGTCTACATGATTGTTCTAAACTAATTCGTGTGATTTGAATATCATTCTATTTTTTGTTCAAAATATCGTCAAAATTGAATAAAAACATATATACGACTCGTGAATTAAACATTGTTATTCACTCAAAGATATGATCACACTCGCACTACGTGCTTGTGAGATCAACATCTTTTCGTGAATAAACGAATGTTTAATTCACTTGGTGTATAATATTTATTAAACAACGTATTTATTTAAATAATACGTATTTTACCGTTGCACAACCATAATGTTGTGATATTAGTGATATGTAGTACTCAGTGAATGAGGTTGGGTTTATATCCTTCATCAATTTATTTTTATTCTGTGATAACATGGATTTCCCCCAGAATAGGCCGTCGTGTCTCATCACTTTTTTCCCCGAGATAACATTTTTTAAATATCAAGAATCATCTTTAACGAAAAAGTAATATCAAGGGTAATCAGCAGTTAATTTTATTGTCTATCGAAATTTCAGACGTGATAACTGGTTTCGATATCGCAACCTAGATTTTTGTTGGGCGATTCTTAACAAGTGAAAAGTTGACTTGTGTAAATTCTGACATTTTATTAATTTGTTGACAAGAATTCACAGTTTTTTTTTAGTAAAATCCTTCATTTGTGTTAAGTGTTTTCCAAGTTGATTCTTGTTTTTAATAATCACTCAGGATTAAAGGTAAAAACTGTGGAACATAATTGAACGAAACTAGAATAAGAAATGGTAATCGAATTAGTTCACGGTTTCCCCGTTGGCACTGAGTGTTGCGTGGGCTGTCAAAATGACAAAACATGTTGGACCACACAAAACCAGTCTTGAGATGTGAAGTTGAACTATTTCAACTTTACAGACCACCAATTAGATTCTGCTCCAGTATTTTTCTATTTCATTTTACAGCGTGCAGTAAACTTGAGAACCAAGTATTAGCTTAATATGTAATTGCAACACTAACGAGTACTTTATCAGAGATGATAAATCACACGGAGTGCGTTTGCGTTAGTAGTCAGGTGTCTCGGATCACCTTCGATTCGGTTTTTTCCCTCGGAGTTCAAATTTGAACGTCACACAGAGCCCCACCGGTGTCATGACTTATTTCGATGCCGAGTTTAATTTGTTAAACAAATACGAATTAGCATATTCGACGACGAGCACGTAGATCACGGAGACCTTCACACCAGACATTTTTCTGTCGTTTCCAGCCGACGGGAGTCCGAGGCTGGGTAAGGTGCGCAAATTCCACAAGGACCTGGACGTGGTGCCGTTCGCATCGAACGAGAGCGGTTTCGAAGCCGAGATCGATGGTTTCGACACTTCTCTCTCCGTCTCCGCCAACGAACAAGAAGAGATCGCCAGGTTGCAGGCGAAGGTCGCCTTCCTCGAGCAGATCCTGGTCCAGCATTCGATACCAGTACCGAGCGAGAATGCGGTGGTAAGTCAAAAAGTCTGACGGCGCTTTCGCAACTGCCGATCGGCTGTTTTACGATAGTTGATAAGATAAACTGTTGGGAAATTGGTAGATTGATTTTTTTTTTATTTTTCTGTTATTTGTAATGAGATTTTTTATGTGGAATGGTCGCACTATGAGCTTTATTTATTTTGATTGTTCTATGGAGAAGCTTGGGAATTTTCATTGTACATTATCAGTATTACGAGTTGTTTTAAGTTTTTAGTGTGATCGACCTGTGCTCTGGTGCTATCATTTCGAAGCTTCTCCATAACTTCTCAATTTTATTTATTTTTTTTTTTTTTTTTGTATGATTTTAAGCAATAAATTCGCTTTTGTAGCTTGTTCTTGTTTTATTTATGGAGAAGCTTCCTTAATTGATGTTCGCTGATTTGTTTGCAGTGTTTGTGTGTGTGTGTGTCATAAAAGCGAAAGATTAACTTCTTACCCGTAATGCCGAATTAATCCGAGACAGTTGTTTATTTTGTCACCGAAGTCATTCGGAAGTATAGTAACTGATTATCAGTCATTATCATGAATACGTTATCACTTTCTTTATTACAGCATGTGATAAGCGTGTGCCTAATCGTTCATATAAAAACAATAGTTAAAAACGTCACAAATATTTTATTAACATCCGTTGTACAAAAAAGATGCTGCACTAAAGTGCTCATTCCATCAAAAATTAGAAGAATTTACTCACTGTAAATGTCGCTATACAGTGTGTTCCACTTTACATGAACTCGAGTATTCTTGTTCTAGATCCAGAAATATGAACTTATGATCAAGAAAAGAACAAGTTTCAATTTTCTTTATTCTGATTCTAGCGCCTTCGGTACAGATTGCGCAGGTAAAGTGTATTTCTCTTAGTCCTTTATTTAAAACTGATTTTAATCAATGTTTATCTTTTTCCAACGCTCCAGCTGGACTTCTTGATATTTCTATGTTCAATACAATACGATCTACAAAAAAAGAGATAATGGGCGGCTATGGAAAACAAAACTTCTGAAAACGTATGTCGTAACTTCAATCATACCAACATAAATGATGAGAGATTTTACCGAAATTCCAATAATAAAGGTTCTAAATGGTAAATCCGGGCATCGTTTTCTTTCTCATTTCGAAAATATGATTGTGTCATGAATGTTTTGTATTCTCGAGTGAAAACCATTTTTTAAGTAAAATTTACGTAAACATCAATATTGACGACTGACAGTTACGTCGCAAATTTTTCGACATTTTATTTTCCATAGCCAACTCTCATCTCTTTTTTGTTGATCAATGATCATAATATTGACATTGAACTAAGATTACGAGTGATAAAAAAGGAAACAAATCAAGAGTGCTACATCATCTTTCGTCTTATCGAAAAGTTTATCTTAGATTGACTCATACGCATATGCACAGTCGTGTTATTGGTCGCCCACCTCTCGAAAAATCCATCAAAAATTAATTATTAATAATTAATGCTTTATATTCAATGGTAAAACCCATTTTACCACTTATTCTGGGATAATTGTTGCTTACAATTACAGTAAACATCTGTAAACTTTGCCGAAATCGAAAAGTTGTTTTCTAGGTTAACAACAGCACATCGTTGACATTTCTTTGACATTACCGCGAAAAATCTGCTTACCAGTGGCGTCGCGTTTGGCAATAAAGCTGGCAAATTACCCATTCTTAAATGTAAAATGTTGCTCTTGTTTATTTTATACATTTTCTCCATTATCAGGTAATAATAATAAAATGCACAATTATAATTCCAACGTCTATAATTTATGAGGTATGATTTATAGTAGCGTTTGAGACCACAAATTGTCTACGCCCACGCATTGAAGGCTTATTTGCATAGAATTCCGCTACGACATAACCGATAATTTGCAACGCCTGCTCTGATTTGTTTTCTTTTTGATCACATTCTAATAATAATCATCGATCGCTATTTTCGATGAATACCTTTTCCTTCACAAACTATCTCACGGAGGGTGGTTAAATAATTAATCGCCACAACTCCACCTCCAAAACCTTCACCTTTTGCGAGATTTAATTTTACTTAATAAGAAAAAACTACACTTAGATTCCCCTATTCCGTCCGTCCATCTTGTTACTTCCGCTTGTCTGCTTTCTTTCTTTCTTTTTTACACATTCATGTTCCAATTCTTTTATTAGGTTATCCTGTTGTAAATTTTCGTTCTTCAAAATTTTCCAGTCATTATCGAAAACAAGTGACAATCATTGCAAATGATTGGCATCATTGGTTGTGGTCACAGCACCTTGTGGTTTTTAATTTGTGTTTAATTTTGATTTTGTAAAGTTGTACAACGTGAGCAGTGCAGAAACGCAATTTTCGATTTAACTTGAGGGCAAACTGTCACCGAATCTGTAAAAAAGATGGATGCTGCGTTAGGGAAAGGTTCGGCTGTAGAACGCAACATTTTAATGTTGGTTTGCAAAATTTCGGAGTGGAGATGAATGCATGAGAGAACAGGAAGGTCGAGGTCGTAATTAACTTCTTCACAATTACGTTTTGACCACTCCGATGGAGGCCAAATCTATAATAACAGCAGGGGAGCTTGTAGTTAAATAAAATGTAAAAATGTAGACATTGCAATTGGAAAGAGAAAAAATTTAAAGTTGCTGCGAAATTTGCTTTGCACCTTGTCTAAAAAGAAAATTACGTTCCACGAAAAATTTATTTTTTTATGAATTTTGACGATGATGCACTGTTTCGAAAGAGATAAACCTTCAAAACTTTGTCAAAAACCAAAAAATCATTGGAAATGATGGCCAGGGTGTGATGGATGTCAACAGGAGTGGTGCACTATAATTTTCTTAATCTTGGCCAAACTGTATTACATCCGACAGTGATTGTGCATAAGTTGATGAAATGTATCAAAAATTGAGCAAATTGCGGTCCGCATTGATTAATAGAAAAGGATCCACATGGTTGCGTGAGAACGCTCGGCTAGGTATTTCGTAATTAACCGTCCGAAAATTGAACCAGTTAGGGTACGAAACGTGCACCATACTGTTCCAATTTGTCATCCATCGATGACAACATCGGAAAAAAACATTTTTGGTGGCCACAGTGCTTTCTTTTGGAACGTCAGATTTGTATGACAAAGAATGGAACATCCTATTTTTTCAAAGGCTAAAGTGTAATTTTTATTCGTTACACATTTTAAAAATGATCAAAAGTCCCACGAGACTAATGTGAAATTAAACAAGTGTTGCTATGACAACTTACATCTAATTAAAGCAAATGTCAAACTGGATGAAAGTATTTGTTGATAATACAGGGTCGGGCGTCGAATACGCGCACGCGAGAAATCGCGACTTCTAATTAAATAAAATTGTCGAAATTTTATATACCTAACTAATTATTGATAAGGTATATTTGAGATTTAAAAAAAAAATATTTGTTAATAAATAAGGCCATAACAGTTTTGTTTGTTTTCTGATATTAACTGTTAATTTACCTATAAAGTTTTTGCACTAAATGAATCTGTACTTGCTAGTGCATCAAACCCTGGTAGCACAAATACAAATTTTGACTTGGTTAGCTAAATAATTGTTTTTTTTATTTTAACACAAACCAGACGCGTGATTTATGGCCCAAAAGGTATAATTGGCAAACAAAAGGATCATTCACTACTAGCCAACCATTTTGAGCCTAAAAATTGATCATTTCCATTGTCACCTAAATTTACAACAGCACAAGTAGCAGGTCATAAATAAAAATGATTTTCAAAGTTAAAATGTAAAATTGCATTTAATTCAAAATCTAGTTGGTGTTTTTTCCCGCTGATTTCATAAATAATTATAGGAAGTGAATCTGGGTAGGTTAGTATAAAAATCAGAATTTGACTTTTTGGTAAAAATAACTTTTTTTTTTTTTTGTTTTGTTTGTTAGTGAATACATAATTATCAAAAAATTATGAAATGTACAGCCTTACCAATACCCAGGTAAGTGTGAAAAATTTCGACGCGATTTCTCGCGTGCGCGTATAGTGCTTGTAACTTCCTAAGGAATTCTGACTTAAACCCTAAATAAACCGAACAAAGACCCCACTTAAAGAAATTTATTGTCATATTGTGCCTGTCAATCACTAGAGGGTCTCCGACAAATATTTGGAGTACTACCCCAGGTAATTTTTTTCTTCGAGGCCGGTTAGTGATTGAAAGGTATCGTGTGTTCCACAAAAAACTCACTCGCAGCAAGCCATGACAAAAGTGAAGTATGTCTTAGTACCAGATGTGAAATGAACTACTAAAGTAAATTTATAGGTTATCTGTCACAACTCACAATATGATGAAAATTTGTAAGTAACAAATGAACTACTTCCAATGATCCTAAAATCGACATGACCAGTCTATCTATCTCTATAGTCATGGCATACTGCGAGTGAGTTTTTATTGGAACACACGATACAATATTACAATAAATTTCTTTAAGTAGGGTCTTTGTTCGGTTTATTTATGACTTAAGCCAAAATTCCTTAGGAAGATAAAAATACTATATACGATGCCCGACCCTGTATAACCCTCGACAAAGGTGGAGAATTTCCAAGTTATTGTTTGTAGGGCGGTTAATTTACTAGTTATTTTCATATTGACAACGTGGTATCTATGATTTTTCAAATTGCTCATTTGCTTAAATTTGATATTGTCAAAAATAAATTGCAAACTTAATTATATTTATTTTGTGAAAACGGAAGGTTGAACATTTTCAGAAGGAACTATGTAGTGTACTTTTATTAGCTCGAGAGGGTCCATAGCATTATGTGGAACAAAAAAATGGGAAAAAATTAGAAATTTGTAGTAAAACAGCTCTATTTAATATTTTTTGCTAAATTTTGCTTGAAAAGTGCTAATTTTATTTTGTTACTAGATTTGATGAGTTAACCTAGAGAGAAGACTAAATACCTACAATTAAAGCAAACATATTATGCAACATTTTGTTTTGACAGTCCAAAGTTTTTTTCTTTACTATATCACTGAACTGAAGTCCATTTAATTCCGTATGAAACGTGCACCATACTGTTCCGATTTGTCACCCATCGATTATCGATTACAGCACAGCAACCACTTTTAAAAAGAAACATTTTTGATGATCACAGTGCTTCCGAAAACTTTATTTCTTTGAGATTTTTATCAAAAGAAATACAGGGTGTCCCAGAACTCGCGGATCAAATTTACAGTGCGTTATCCTTGGTGATAACTGAAAGCAATAGCGTTTAAAAAAAAGGACAGGGTATACTCGATTTTTTGTAATGAATAATTCAAGTTGACCAATCAGAAGGACGCTGTTAATTTGAATTTCACGTAAATTTAACCAAAGGTTTGAATTGCCTAGCAACATAATTCTAGTAAGAATGGTATGGAATTTCAAGTAAATGTTTGGGCAACTGTGAAGATTTTGACAAAGTCAAGTTATAATTTGATTCGAAATTGTCAAACTTCGTATTGAAATAATATATACAGCTGCAGAGTATGCCGAAATGCTCATAATTTATGGAAAGTGCCCGCGCAATGCACGTGAGGAAGCAAGGGAATATGCAATACGTTTTCCACGACGTTTGCCATATCCAAATTATAACGTATTTCTATGGTTGGTGTACCGTGCTCGAGACACTGGGTCCTTGGTGCCTACCTGACAAGAAATTGGTGGTCCCCCGCGAGAAGTTAGAACGCCAGAGACTGAAGATGCTGTTCTTCAGTCCTTTGATGACGACGGTAGAAGAAGTATATTTGAAAAACTATATTTACCGCGAACCTATCAATATTTTAGAAGAACTAAATAACCAAATTCACGAAACACTGGCTACTGTTATTCCTAATGTGCTTAGACTGGCAAGGGAAAATTTAATAAAACGAGCTCGCCTATTCCTTCAGATGAAAGGTGGTCAATTTGAACACATGTTATAAATTATTCTTTTTATTTTGCATGTTTCTTATTTCATTTGTTGCATTCTACATCGTTTAGTTATAAAATTTGATCTTAAATTTTTACTAATAATGATGCTAAAATAAATAGGTTAGTTCAATCCAGTTTTGTCTTCTTTCTTTCAGAACTGCCACTATGCTTGATTTGTTGCTCAAAACCTACGTGTAACTCCAGCTTTTTTAGCAATGTCAAGAATGTTCCTAAAAGTCTTTTCTTTCATTTCGACGATGACTCGTCCCGCTCGTGTAGCTGCGCTAATACGTTGCAGATGCAGAGTGTATGCACAGGAGTCAGGATAAATTTCTTGTGATTCCGATTCACTTCACAGGCCCTGCATATTTCACTTTTTACTAAGATTTTTAAGGTAGTAATATGTATTACTCACTTGACGCTACGTCGCCATTTTACCTTCCATCAACAAAGGTTCAATTCATCATATCCCTCCCGTCAATTTCCCATACCCCTCAAGGTTACAATTGCTCTGGAAATTTTCGCTCATAACAAACCATATTTCATTCATTGTCGGAAGAAGAAACTTCTTGCGTTCCCTGATTTAGATTCTGTACAATTATTCACCTGCCTTTGGCGCAATTATCCCATTTTTGGTTATTTCAAAAGTAGCTGTCACTTTTGACGTCTGTTTCGACAAGTTGACCAGATAAATATTGAAAATAATTTTATTATTCATCAAATTATACGTTGCTTGGCAATTGAGGGAAGGTACTCAATTTTCTCATAAAGGGGAAATTAGATCGAGCTCTATTGGTCAATTTGATTAATTCATAACTAAAAAGCTGTTGCACCCTGAATATTTTTCTAAACGTTTTTTACCTTCATTACCATCAAGGAATATACAGTTTCAATTTGATCCGCGAGTTCTGGGACACCCTGTATAAAGGTATTTTTTTAAATTTGGCATTGAAGAGTCAACTGTGAATGAACCACTTATCTTAAAAACACACATTTTTCAAACTGAACTGAAGATTAAAAACACGCAAAAAGTATGGTCAGATTTAAACAGCTGATCAGAGTTGTACTCGTAATCGACGCCAAATTAAAAAAAAACACTCGTTATAAAAACTTGTGTTTTGTTCGTAGAAATGTATTACTGCTCACGATTCTTACATATAAAATACAGTTCGATTTTTTTTTAAATCCTCAGCAAGTCATTGTCATTTTTCGATCGTTTCTTGTTTTCACACTATGGCATTAACGACAGTTTTTCCTCTAAGTCACACTCGATATTTTTTTCGTATTTGAGTAGAAGTTTGAATCCGAACTCGGCCATATGTCAATGAATAACGTTGACAGTTTTCGACATTAAAGTGAAAACAAAAATTCAGTGTGGTCGAATATTGAGAGTAGAATATAGAGAGTGGAATAATTTCTCAATGACATACTTTACATACAATAACATGCATTAACTGATAATAATAATGTAAGTAAGTATTCAAATTATCATCCACAATTATTATTCATGTGTGCTGTGACTCCATTTATTAAAATAGGGACACAGCCTTCTTGTGACACGAATCGCGAAGCCCTGTATTAACTCCCTAACAATATCCAATCTGAAATCTTGGGAGGACATTACGCAGGGGGTCACGATTAAACCAATTTTTTGTGGATTTCTGTTTTTACTTTAACTAAATTATCCTAAAAACTGTCAATGTCATACTTTGACAGATAGCCGAATACGAAATTCCCATTATCTATTCAAACTTGGCGTGACATTTAAAAAAAAATCCGAAGACGTTATAGTGTGCCAATAAACAACAATGGAAAAATGCACTTCAAAAAAAAATTAAATTAACCTGTCTGAGGATTCAAAAGGAATTCAACAGTTTCGATTTTACGGAACTAGTTCTAGACGCTACACTCGTAGTGTATATTTATTTTAATTCAGCTTACAATGACTATAATTTAACTATTATGAAACAACCTAATAAATATGCTTTCATCTTTTTTCAATCTTTCTGTTGGCCTTTTTGCAGTAAATATTAATTTTTTTCTTTATTGCCAAGGTAGAGGCTAGTTAACCTTGAAAATGTTTTCCAAATTGATGTTTCAATTTTAGCCATATGAAAATACCGAGTGACTTTGAATTATTAGTACGCCAAGTCATTTGTCAAAGAGCTGTCTGTTGATTCGCCTTCTAGTTTAGATTTTTGCAAATAAATAAATCGTGGTAATGAAAATTTAATTTATTTTGACTTTTGAACTGTAATATTTGAATTTGACAGTCTAGTGTTCCAACATAAAATCGTAAATGTGTTGACAACAGAACAAAAAAAAAATTGAAATCATTGAAAGTCACCCGGCATTAGTTATATTCCGCCTGTCCCATTCTTCGATCTTATTTCTACGAGAGCAGTCTGAAATGTTGTGAGCCTAACTAACATAGAACCAAGTATTTTTTCCATCGAAATTTTTTTTATTTTATTTTTTAACGTAGTCTCCTTTTAAGTCCATGCACTTTTTATAGCAATGATCTAGCCCTTTAACCCTTTCAAATAGTAGTTGGAATCTTTCTCTGAAAAATAGGTGCGTACGGATGAGTTAACCTCCTCATTCGATGAAAATTTCTGTCCTTCGCGCCAAACTTTAAGCTTAGGAAATAGAAAAGTGGCTCGGAGCCAGATCTGGTGAATATGGTGGGTGGTCGATCAATTCGAACTGTAATTCGTGAATTTTGGCCACGGCGACTGCCGAGGTGTAAACAGGGGCGTTGTCTTAATGCAGCAAAAATTTCTTCTTCAAATGCGGTCTTTTTGTCCCAATTTCTTCTCTCAACTTGTCAAGTAATGATGCGTAATAAACCTCCCTTATTGATTTACCTTTTTCAAGATAGTCGATGAGCAAAATTCCAAAAAACCGTCTCCATCACCTTCCCGGCCGACGAAACCGTCTTCGCCTTTTTCGGAGCAGTTCCACCCTTCGCAGTCCTCTCTTTTGACTGTTGTTTCGTTTCCGGAGTATAGTGATGAATCCAAGTTTCATCGACAGTAATGAATCGTCGCAAAAATTCCGACAAGCTTCGCTTAAAACGCTCCAAAAGAGCCTTGGAAATGTTCATTCGAATTCGTTTTTGATCCAAAATGAGCAAAACTCTTCAGTCAGTATATGACAAACACGAATAGGAATCTTTTTTTTTTGAGAAAGGTTTTAATTCGATTTTTACAAAATTACCAACTATCAACAACTTCCTGACAACCGTTGTCATGGCCGCAAACACGCACATGGCAACGGTTGCCCTGGACAACAGCTATGTACTATTCCGGATACGGAATCTTGGCCAACATTTTTTTGACATTTCTAAAAAAATGATGTAAATTAGTGTCATTAATAAATGACAATTATTAAAAATCACTTTGAAGTTTTTCTTGTGACATTAAAAAAGCAGGGAAATGGCATTATCGAGTCAAAAGTTGGGTTATATTCAATAAAGGCCAGTTCACACATATTTGTCAGTTAAATGTCAGTTGTGGCCAAGATTCCATGTGCGGAATAGTTCACAAATGATTTCGGAACAAATTGAGAGGTTCTTTGACAAAGTCTTTTTAATGAAGATTGCAAATAATCCTAGTCGATTGGGAAAAACTTATACCCATCTCAATTTCCTTAAACTTCTTATTCGTTTTTATTGGTTTCCTTTTATTTATTCAACATTCTTTTTTCTTTTCATGAAATAGTTTTCAACACTTACATTTTTTTCTCCCCTGTTACAACTATTCTTTATTCTTCACTTTACTTCACTTCTTTCTGCCTCACAATAGTTTCTTGCTCATTTCAGTGATAACTTTTGCTATAAATTATGAGTTCTCTTATGTATTACATTATGTGACACGTGACATATAGACTTGTCATATGTCACTTAAGTTTTTGATTCAGAATAAGACAGATAAAGATGGCAGCTGCGCAGATGATGTAAGTCTACTCATGAATAAAATTAAAGGTCCTGTCACTAATAATATTTGTTGTAAAATATTTCTTGTTAACAAATAGAAAAACATATTAGAGTTCATGCAAAGCAAACACACGGTATACGACAATTTCTTGTTAATCTGCACGTACGCATGTTGACCACATTTGCTCTAGTAAAGTTTTTAACCGAAGTTGTTTGTCCGCCCGCTAGGAAAGCGCCACGTGCGAAACAATAAACAGCCTTAAAGCACGTGTACAAGAACTAGAAAAGATATTCAGGGATCTGAGCAACATCAGCAAGATGATAAACAAGAACGGTCTGAGTTGCGACAACTTGAAGAGCGTCAGCGACCAACTGGAGAAGATCTTGAGCGGGAGTGCCGAAGGGCGAAGGTTCGCGGACGCCAGCACGGCCACCGAATCGGATTATTCGTTCGAAGAGGCGATCGAAAGGTACGAAAAACAGAACGAGATCTTGAAGGCGAAGTGCTCCGAGCTGGAGAACTGCGTGGAGCTGTTGAGGAACGAGTACGAAAAGTGCGAGGACTACTGGCAGTCCAAGTTGGACGAGGAGCGCCAGTTCTTCGAGCAGGAGCAGAACCAGAGCAGCGAGAAACTGGCTGATCTGATCAACAAAATGGCGGAGTACGAAGAGCAGTTCGCCAATCAAGACACCGTCGACAACAGACTACCTCCAATCGAAGAAACGGACAATCTGGAGAAGCAGTTCACAGATCTGGAGCAAGAGTACGAGGAGTACAGGGCGCAGAGCGAAAACGAGCTCTTCCGGAAGAACGAAGAGATAGCGATTCTGAAACAGAAGCTGACGGAGTTGGCCCTGAAGGAGAGGGAGCGCAGCGAAGTGGGGGTCCAAGCGGAGGACCTAGACGAGAACGTCAGAATCAGCAACAAGATGAACACTCTGTCGCTGTGCATGGTCGAGTCCACGAATCTGTTTTCCGCAGATGCGATGCCAGTACCGTGGTCTCCATCCGATACGCCGAAGAAAACTGAAAAAGAATACGTCGATGCGAACTTCGTGTGGAACAAGGAAGCGAAGAGCGGGTCGACGACGTCGTTGTCGTGGCAGAACGGAGGCGAACAACCCTCAACGTCGAACTCTTCGACCCTCGAGAAGAACACCACCCCGTGCAGGCCCAAACGGACGCGGAAGCACGACCGCAACAACTGCCTCTACAAGAAGAACAACCAAGACATGAAGAAAAACGAGGAGGGATTCGCGCAAGAACAAGTCATCTCGTTGCCCGTAAGTACCATTCACGGCTTGAACGGACGACTGCACCATTTGGAACAGAGGTGCAGGCAGTTGCAGATGGTGCTAAAGCAGCAGCACTTTTACACAGAGCAAGCTTTGCAGCGTGAGTATCGATCGCGTCGCCGTGCCCTCGTGAAATTTCGTTTTTACAGAATGCCGACAGCACCACCGGGGTGAGAAGACGGAGTTGCAGTGCATTCTTAGGAGCCATCAGGAGAAACTGGAGCAGCAGGTGAGGATCTGCAACGACCAGTTGGAGAGGTTGGCTAGGTCCGATATGCTGGTGAAAGAATTGTACGTGGAGAATTCTTACTTGATCGCTAAAGTACAAAGACTCGAGCAGCAGTGCCACATCTTGGCGCAGTGCAACTCGAATAGTAGTTCCGTGTAGTTTTGAGTAGGTTCAGGTCCGGCCTACGCGGAGGCCTAAGTCGGCTTAAGTGATTGCTTCGCCAAGCAACAATTTAAATCTTTAATGAACGTAGGTTTTATAGTAACTCTATTTTCGGAAGACTAAAGTATATATCGCATACTTAAAATTTGTGTGACGTTTTGTATAATATTCTTGTATCAACAATGTTCATGGTGAATGATTGTATTGTTAATGTTGAGGTGATCACAAATATGAGTATACCTGACTAGTTGAATAAATAAATGATGTAGAAAGTGTATTATGAACTATGAGCAATGTTATGGGTTGTTTATTTTTATATGTATCTGTAATTTTGTTACATATCATTTATTTTACTTATATCCAAAGAACTTTAACACAATCGATACCTAGTTTATTGTTAATATCAAATATTAATTACTAATTTTTAAAGTGTCATATTATTGATAATAAACAATAAAATCGTTTCCATTATTGTCATTAACAATCGTCGTCGTTAATTCGCCCACTACAAGTTGTTTATATCAAGAAAAGGACGTAACACTTTTATTGCTCTCCTTGTAGGTACTTTATTTAACGTACGCACCTCGAATTGGAAAGAATAAAACAAGCCATTCTTTGATTTCTCTTTGTAATGCTCCTTTTCGTCCTCCGTGTTTTTAGTTTGTGATGTTACGTTTCAACTCTGAAATAGGTAAACGGATGAAGAAACTAACTAATGTTTACGCGAAGGAAAGTGGGGCATTCAAGGAGAAAAAGCAAAAATGCGTCCAACAAGAATTACTTCGGGTTCTCCAGCACCTTTAATATCTCTGTCGTCTTGGCAGTGAACAATTTTCAATCCATTTTGCTTAAAATTTGGATTTATTACTTTTGACAACGATCAAGACAAACTTGCATGTCTTGTGCTTAAAAGAAATTGGTAGGTAAATATAAGATAAGATAGGGCCGCTAGTTTTATGAAAAGTATCAAAAGAATTTAAATAGCGAACAAATTTAATCCAAATGAAACTAATGAAAGAAAAAGGGTACATTAAAAAAAAACAAGGTTAGAGATTTTATTATGCATTAAAATGTAAGTTAAAAAGAATCATATAGGTACGGTCGATGGACAAATAAAACTGGGACACTTAAAATTTAATCTATGTAAATCAGACTATTGAATTGTCAATATATTGTCAGTGTCTACTGGGTTATTCTCGGTAGAGTTCCCGCGAAAATTTTATGTTATGCAACACTACATTCTAAAAGCTCAGATTGATAGATACCGTTTTACAAATAAGGAATCAAAGTATCGAGCGATCAAATTAATTTGTAGTCGAGTTATCCATGAATCCGAAAACGTATGTCGTTACTTGAACTCCAGGCTCCAATAAACACAGCTTGAAACATAGGTTAGATGTATAGTGAGGATTTTATTTCGCTGAACATGGGTTTCCCTATGTTCATTTTTTGAATACGCGCGTCAGTGCATTAGACGGCCCAAACATTGTAGCTAGGTAGGCAACCAAACTTGCAACTTTTATTTTATTTTTTAGACGGAAGTAAAGTATTACCTATTATAGTCCATTCATTTTAAATCTTGGGTAAAGTTGTAAACTCAAAACGCCGTAAATTACGAAAGCGGCAAGTTTTCATTGTGTGGGTACTGTAAAGTAGTAATCCCTCTGTTCACATAAAATTGGTACCACGTCGTACTTTCACCATCTTATCGACGAGCAAAAGAAAGAGACCTTAAAGTATCCGCAAATAAAAAAAAATTAAAACACATTTTGCGATCAGTGACCAAAAAAATGTTAAGAGAATGTTGATTTTGTATTGGGAAATTTTGTATTTGAGAAATAAGATTACTAAATAAAGAAATAAGAGTAATTAATAAAGTATCCATTACATGTATACTTTAAAATAAATTAATAAATAAAATAATAAAATACTTACATAAACAAATAGAAAATTAATCGTCATCTGAACCAAATTCACTAGATGATTCACCAGTATTGGCAACAAATATTCCAGCACATTAAGAATAATTTGTTCAGACTGATAAGTCAAATGACCCAAACCACCTGACATATTGAGTAAAATTAACGCACTGAATTCACTTTACACAACACAAGTTATTTCTTGAACGGTACAACTAAGACTGTTAGCGGCTTAGGGCCGGCCGGTCCTGTATTTTTAAAATTCTGGAAAACCCCATTATTATGTACTTTCTGTCTAGGCTTGGGATGTCTTATTATTACCTGCACCCGTCGTATAGATAAGGTAAGCAGAACATATTTATAGTACCTAAAAACAGATGTTTTACCGACGAATGCAAATGTATGTTAAATAATGAGCCGATATTTGTCTCAAGAAAATCCGCGGATAAATTTAACTACAAGAACGCAATGCCCTCAGAAATTTAATGTTTGGGATGGTATTTTTAATAATCAAATTATTGGGCGATTTTAGTAGTAAATTTAAACACAAACATATTTCGACATTTTGATAAATGTGAATAAAAATGTTTCTAATAACTTGACCATTTAACAAATGTTAAATTTAATCAATTTCTTAATGAAGTAGGTACCTGAAATCACGCAAAAACTATTTTTCATGTTAAATTCCTATGGTCAGGTTTGGTAGTTGACACTCGGTATTGAACACAGTTTTAGATTCACTGAGTTTCGGACAAGTGTCAAAGCAGGCAAGTTTTATTACTAAACCCAAGATTTAAAATGAATGGACTATAGTTATTACATTCAAATAACAAGTTTAAAGAGAAACTTTTAATTAAAACAAATATTCAAAGTGACCACCTATTCTTCCCAGCAATATGCCAAACGATTGTAAAATCTTTAAGACTTTTTAATGACATTTAATGACAATTGTTTTATGAGAGGTTGCTTGGATATGTTGTAATTGCTTGTATTGACATGGTTTTTTTAAAACTGCACATAGGGTTGATGTTCAGCGAAATAAAATCCTCACTGTATGTATTAGGCATTCACGATCTTTTTGGGACCGAGTTGGCTATGATTTTTTTCTTTTCATGTTGGACTAACTGCCTCAGTGATGCAACGGATGCAATTTTTTTTCCTGTCAGTGTCTGTTCGACATTTTCTTGCCACCGCATTGCCAGATTTATTATTTTAATATTCGTAAGAAACTAAATGATTTATTAAGTGTGTAAAAAATAATAAATTTCCGTCAAAGGAACAGTCAAAATTGCCAAAATAATTTTATTTTAATTTTATTTAAAATTTTGAATATAAAGTTAC
The DNA here is from genome assembly GCF_963966145.1 of Tenebrio molitor. Lineage (NCBI taxonomy): Eukaryota > Metazoa > Arthropoda > Insecta > Coleoptera > Tenebrionidae > Tenebrio > Tenebrio molitor. Next base: position 6,808,137 of record NC_091048.1, on the reverse strand, counting down.
AAACTCATTTTCTAAGGAGTTATGTCAGGTATCGAACAAAATCAAATACAGCACTCGAGAGTAAGGCCGCTTTTGTTCACTTGAATTGCATCGTCCACTCCGCTACGCGTCGTGGCCGAACATGCTATTCGCGTGAGCAAAAGCTTTACCTTCCTCTCTCGTAGTGTAAATAACTATTATTACGAGAATCGCCCTCAAATGTCACATGATTTATATTGGCAAATCACAACTCCGAATTGTTTGAATAGCAACCAATCACAATTTAATTAAGCGGAAATTTTCCCTAGGGAAAATTTCCGATGTAATTGCCCTAGGGAAAAAATTTTTCGGGCGATTCTCTTCCGAATATACCTCGGGACAGATATATATCGCCAGAAATTTTTTCTTGCAGTCCAACACTCGTGTTTGTCGCTCAAAATTACCCTCGGGCTGAAGCCCTCGTGTAATTTTCTTGCGACAAACACTCGTCTGTCAGGATTGCTCGAAAAAATTTCCGGCAATATATCTGTCCCTTGGTATATTATATATGAGAATCGCCCGAAATTTTTTTTCCCTAGGTCAATTATATCGGAAATTTTCCCTAGGTTGCTATTCAAACAATTCGGAGTTGTGATTTGTCAATATAAATCATGTGACATTTGAGGGCGATTCTCTTCCGAATATACCTCGGGACAGGACTTCCATGGCAAACTTTTTCGAACCTGATTATTGTTTGTTGTTATGATAACGACCCAACAATCTTAAACATTGACACAGCTTGTAATAAATTGTAGTGCAAAATGGCCAATAAAGTTTTTCATAATTAGGTACCTACCTATTATTTTTTACTATTCATTAACTTATCTCATCAAATTACGCTCGAGGTTTTTTCGTCCAGGATAAAATTTCATTTTTTAAACTCTGATTTGGTTTCTTTTTGGTAAATTGACGACACAAACCACCCGATAAAAAAACGAGTCCGAGGGACACCAGATAAAAAAACTCGTCCCTCGGACTCGTTTTTTTATCGGGTGGTTTGTGTCGTCAATTTACCAAGCAACCAAATTATCGTAAAAAAATTCAATTTTATCCGGACAAAAAAGACCTCTCGTGTAATTACAGTCGATAAAAAATTTCTATTAAACGATTTAATTTAATTTAAAGAGGACAGACCAGATTTAAGAGGTCCGGCAACAATGTACCTATTCAGAAAATATAATCCTAAACTGTAAACAACCTAACCTAACACAAAAAATGTCAATTTCCTTTAGGGAATGTAGTTATCACCGAGGTACTGCCAACAAAATCACTAGATGGTCATAGCCACGTCATAGCCAACTCGGTCCCAAAAAGATCGTGAATGCCTTATAAAGCAAGCCGGTCTCTATTTTAACCATGCAATTAATTTCAGTAATTGAAAAATAAACATGCCACACAAATGTTATGTTCTCGTAAATACCCAATTGCAAGTCAAATTATGCTTGAAGTAGGTAAGTCTTCCTACGTTAGCGTTTTCAAATTCCCATCGAAGAAGATTAGAATGCAAGAATGGATGCGGATTTTGGAACTAGAAAACTGGCGCGTGAGGTCTTTGTTGCTCGTTCCATTAGGTCTAAAATCCATTTTAAATTATAAACCTGTATTGATGGTAGGGTCCATACACCCGAGTGGGTAGCTTTTGCAGTTCTTATTTATTTTCAACAATTCATACTGCACCTTTATTGGTCTTTAATGGTCTCTGTGTACGACTTTAGAAAAAAAATCTTGTCCTGAGCTGTAGAGTGTACAGGTGGCATGTGTTGGAATTTGCAATCGAGCTAATGCAATCAAGGTGAACTAAAAGGACTTCTTTCTTCATTTTGGATAGGATACTTGTTCAGAATACAGGACTATGAAATTTTACTAACAATAGCTATCTTATAAAACAGGATACACATATAGTCTATTTTTTAATCAAAGAACCACAACACCGCAATTTACACCCAAAATACAGCTGACAACATTGTACACTTTTGACATAGGGTGAAAAATCTCATCATATAAAAATTGAGGTTATTAGAGATATTAGTAGCGCAGCATGTTAATAAAGTTAATAACAAATAATAACAACTAATTTGATAGTTTAATAAATGTCTTACTTTGCGAGGCATTTTTAATAACACGTTCAAATTTTAGCTGCAAGTTTGCGTACTTTCAAGGACATTAAAAATGACAGACGTTGGCTGGTATAGCCAATAGATATCATTAAATTCCCTAAATTTGGTAAAATTTTATACCGGGTGATCAAGAAGGACTGTTTAAGTTGGTAGTACAATTAAGAAATTTTTTTAATTCGGTTATTTATAACACTGCAACAGCATATGTTTTGTTGGTTTATTTGACAAATATCTGATATAGGTATATCATTAATAACGACAAGCCACCAACAACCCGAAGTGACTCCTGTTATACGATTTAAAATACGATCCAGTGTTACCAACTTAAACAGTCCTTCTTGATCAGCCCGTATTTACAAACCTAAATCAACAGGTCGTGGTTCTTTGATTAAAAAATAGACTTTAATTACCTTGACTTGGTCACCTGATATACCGAGTGACTATAAATGATTGAAAATTATTTTGTTATGTTGGTAACACATTTGAAATCTTTAGTTGGCGACATCGTTGGCATGACACACGCAATTTTTAAAATTGAAACAAACGTCAAAAAAATCTAAATCGACAATGTACTTCGTGACTTAACCTAACCTAAATAGGAATGATTGACAGATGATGCACGAGAAGACTTGCACTACCAACTGCATCAGTGTTGCCAATCCACTATTTTCCTTCAATCATTTATAGTCACTCGGTACTTTGACTGAAGTAAAGTTGCAATACGAGAATTAGAAAAATCTTTCAGTGATGATTAACTGACAGCTAACAATGACAAAATAGTGAGTGACAGTGAGTGATCACAAAACTTCAAAACTAGTAACTTTTTTTAAAGGTTGGCGAAGCAGCCTTGATAGACGATAGTGGGCCATTCCACAGACCACTTTCTGAAGTCAGTGTCACGGCCTGTTAAAATAGAGACCGCCTTGCTTATAGACATATCAGTCGCAAAAGACATACGGATTCAAATCCATGGATGACTCGATTACAAATTAATTTGATCGCCCGATAGTTTCGTTTAAAAGTCAAAATGACATTTTGTTCTCTATGTAAGGTTATACGATGAAACATTGGATGAAATTAACGTTAGACAAAAACGTTAGAAATAGGCCTATTTGGATATCTTTGAGACTAAACATGTGCAGATTGATTGAACAGTAGTTTTACGGCACTCACCAAAAAAGAGAATCATGTCTGTTTTTTCATCGTTTGAATACATGACAAAATCGTGTACCTAAAACCTACGAGTTTTTTTAATTATGTCAAACTATAAAATGATTCTTATAACCTTACGGAACAAAAACGTTAAACATGGTAGGTATCTAGCAATTTGAGCTTTTGGTATTTTGTGTTGCATAACATTAAATTTTCACAGAAATTCTACGGTGAATAATCCTGTATAAAGTGCGTCTATGATATTTTGAAACGACTTTTTAAACACTAATTAAAATTTTGGATCGTTTATGATGGTCTCATTACTAGGGGATTATTTACCTACCCTGTAACAAAAACTCTGAATAGTTCAAGACTTGGGACCAGACCAGACCAGAAATATAGTGATTTTATGGACTCTGGTCGATAATTTCTTTTACAATTTTGGGGTCACTTTTATTACCAACTTGAAGAGAGTTATAAATCTTCTATGACAGATGTTTTTGAGCCGTCTGAAAATGGACCATCGGAGATAAAGGTAGGTAGAGCCCAGTCGCGCGACGAGTGCCAGAAGTCTATTGCCCTGCCATAACTGACCCTCTCAAGTTAATGTACTCGATCCCTCATAAAATCACTATATTTCTGGTTCCACTTGCGGATTATTGAGGATCGGTTACTCACCACTTTTACGACAATCTTTGTTAGCGGGCAATAAACCACTGAAGTTAACCTATTTATGGTAAAGCCGTAATTAAACCATGCAAATTTGTAAATTTTGACTTATGTGATTGTCATTTTTGTGCTAGTTTTATTTGTCCAGCGACTGTACTTTGTCGATAATATAATAGGTGTTTTTTAAAATTTGGGGTCGAAGATGGCGTTGAAGGGTCGATTGTGAATGGATGCTCGTCTTAAAAACACAGATTTTTTAAACTGCAGACTAAAAACATAAACAACGGAAAACGTGAGGTTAGATTTAAACCGCTGATAAACCACTCGTCTTTAAAAAAAACTGATTTTTCAAACTGCATATTAAAAACACGCAAAAAGTGAGGTTAGATTTAAACAGCAAAATCCGGTGGTGTGTTCACAATCGACTCGTTAACGCCAAAATTAAAAAAAAAAAACGTTATTTTGAAATTAATATCCCTCATAAAAGAACCTATCCAGTTGGACTAATCCATAAACAATACATAGGTACTCTGCAGCTCAATGGTCTTTGTGAAGTACCAGCATAATTTACGGCAATACTTGCTGTTGTGTAAGACCTCTCCAACACAATAAAAGGCACTGATGTCTTTAATCGACTGGAATGGCGAAACTCTATTGGAATACCGAATACGTACAAATAGTGGGCGTAATAGTAGGAAAATAAGGACAAATTTGGCAGTTATGTCACAACTGCTTCAGTAGTTCTAATTAATTTTATTAAAAGCTAAGTCAACAAATAAAAACTCTACTAAGTACTTTTTCAGTACTTAATGTACAGTGCGCTTCGCATCTTTCTTCTCAACAGGAAGCGCGATCAAGCTGACTTTTTTTTTTGATAAGTGACGAAAGCATTACAGCTCCATTGCGAAAAATACGTTGAATATTTCCACCTTGTTTGTCGTTTGCATCAACTTCTCATTACGATACTGTGTTTTCGAAATTACTTTAATGTAATTTAAAAGGAAGATAGACCAGGACATTTTTTTAACCCTGAACATAGTCCATACTTATTTCCTATGTTCAATTTTAAAAAACACAGATCAACACCAGAGATTTTGAAATAATGTTAAAAATTATTCCGATTGATGGAATTGGTCTATCATGTTGGAAACATTGGAAATGTCACGCACATTTCTAATGCTCTGATTGGCATAGAATAACTGCAATATGTGTATTTCTTCTTCAAACAACTTGACCATTTTGTTAATCTGTCAAGTAATTATTTTCGTTACCTTGGTTACGTGATTACATAGGTACATGCATTGACCTGTGTTTTTTTAAACTGAACATAGGGAATAAGTATGGGCTATGTTCAATGTTAAAAAAATGTCCCGGAATATGTATAGGTACTTCGTCCAGTGAGAGATTGGGAGATTTTCTAATTTAGCAGGTTTGTCAGTGGCATGCTGGGACTGGGGCCAAGTAATGTGTTGCTATATCAGTACTCAAAAAATTCGATTTACAGTATTGTTTTCCTTTAAGTTATTCACCGTAATTGAAATAAAAAAACATTACATTTTTTTATTGTCATTTTGACAGCATCATTTTTACGTTAAACCGAACAGTGTACACCTTTGGAAATGTTTATCTCTGCAAAATTCTGTGATATTCTTATACCGTGCGAACAACAATTACTTAGATAAGGGAGACTTTGACAGTACAAGATTTTTCGCGTCTTTGCTGACTCAGCAAACGTCAAACAACTGTTACTAAACACAAAAATGATTTTTACTTCAAAACATAAAAGTTTCATAATGGTGTTGTCAATAACGCTGTTGTCTGTTTGACCGAGTTTTGGCAAACATTTCCAAATTTAAATTGAAACAGGTATATGCAACTAACAATACTTCCATGAATTCCAGACATCTGTGGACATAAGTCCAAAATCTCAAAGGCTTCTTTGATCTAAATAATTGTTGACCACACGGTAGTTTATGGAGTACATATGTCGTAAAAGAGCTTACGACGTACAAATATCTACAAATATCCTTTCACGTTTAGTCCATCAGGTTATAAATATAATGAAATTTAACGTCTGATACTAAAGGAGTTGGTGCACAAAATGAAGAGACTGTTCATCAGCTTTTTGAGGAAGACCGAACGTTGATCATTACTTCATTAGAATCCTTGTTATGTTTACTATTGTAAAAAGTAGAATGCGACGAATTCTAAGAGATTATTGGAGACATGTTTATCATGACATTCGTGTGAAAAATCTCTTGCCTGAAGGTCTTTCTTTTCGATTGCAGTTTTGTAAATGGTTGCAACTTGCAACAACATGATGCAAATTCAAATTTTATAGGTACCTAAGTATTATGACTGAATCTTTTCTCGAGAAAAGGGGGAACATTTAACATCCATACCTAATTATCATGTGTGGGCAGAAGAAAATCCACATGTAATTCGTGTTAATGCTTTTCAACATAGTTTAACATCAATATGTGGGCTGGGATTTTACGAGATACATTATGGCAAGTGTTAATAAACGATTATGAAAATAATGCTGCTGAAACCTGGAAAGTTGACAAAGAGACAACGCATACATTAAAAACCTTCATAAACAAGTCATTAAGGAAGATACTAAAGATACACTGGCCAGACAAAATAAGCAACATCGGATTATGGAACAAAACAAAGCAAGAATCAGTAGAAACCACAGTAAAACAAAGGAAATGGAATTGAACTGGACATACCTACGTGAAGAAAGACAAATGACAACATTGTAAGACTAGCACTAGAACATCGAGCGGTAGGAAAAAGCAAAAGTGGCAAACCCCCCAACAGCTGGAGAAGAAGCGTAGCAAGGGAACACGAGGTAATCGGCTCGAGCTGGACGGACATAAAAACGATAGCGAAGAATAGAGAAGAACGGAAAGACACGGTAACCAAAATCTGCAAAGGATAAAGGGATAGAGGGTGCTTTGGGCTAGCCACTCAACCGCACTAAATCATTGGCCAAAAAACGCGAAAGCTCCATTGGAGTATTGACTCCATTAGGAGTGAAAGGAAATAGAGAGAATGAGAGTTACCTATGTTAGGCTACAAACTGCACCTCGGGTAAAAATCATCCACTTCACTCCCTCTTTGCATAATATTGGCTTAGCAGGAAAAAGTTAAATCAGCCCAAAATACATTATTACAATCAGAAAGGAAATTTCTAATAAAATTATGTAGGTACAACCGGAAAACATTATAGTATATTATGATACAAGTTTATAAGGAAGCCTTTAAAGCACGCGCGACGAGTTTAAGAGCACGACGCGCAGCGGAGTGCTTTCAACGTCGCAAGTGCTTTAAAGGCTTCCTTATAAACTTGTATCATAATATACTATAATGTAAACGTGTATCATACGCTATTTTTTATTATACCTGCACTACAATCTGAAAATTATTTAAAAAAAAAGTAAATTGAAATATTTTTTCCGAAGTAATCTGTGTCATTAATCGTTGATATAGAAATGGTCAATTGTTGTTGTTTCGTTGCCATGTATATTTGTTATAAATTGTGTATAAATGTGTATTTATCATTGTTCAAAATGTAGGTGAATTTGTTGTTACCTAAGCAACCTTTAAAGCTTTAGTGTTTTAAAGGCCTATTTTCGCACGTAGTGTCAAAAACAGGGAATATGATTCAGGTATAATAAAAAATAATTTTCGTCTTAAATAGTGTGTAAAGAAAAATTAGACATTTAACGAAAATATATTTGCACTGTACCTATTACAAATGTATACAAAATGATTACAAAAAATGTGTAAATGCTAAAAATATATGTAATTGAGTAGCATAGTTCAAACTTTTTGACTGTAAAAACATCCAATCGTTAGCTTAATGTAAATGCCTAGAATTTTATTAAAACAAAACGTCTTACATTTTGATGATTATCCTATTATATACAGCTAAATTTTGAACAATATGCTCAAAATTTACTCACAAATACATCCCGTTCACCAAGTAATCGGCTTCGTGGGCGTAACTTTTGCCACCTTTCTTCATCCGCCTCCTGACTCGCAAGCGGCAGCCGATCAGGAGCGCCATTATGCAAGTGATGATCAACCCCAAAGTGAGAGACAAAACTGCCCCACTTGCGGTCTCGGCGACTCCATCCTGGGAAGCGTCGTCTATCTTGTAAGCCACGACGTCCGGATAGTGTTCGTGGGCGGTTTGTTTGTGTTTTTCGATTTTAATTTTGGGCTCGTTCTCGGATGTGGGGGAAGCTGCGTTTTCTTTGGATGTTTTCAGCTCGTGGGCCATTTTTTCTTGCTCGTGGGTTGGATTCTCTACAAAAAAATTCTCGATGAAACAATCAAACAACTTAAACTTCGTTCTGCTCAACAGTACCATGAACATTTTTTACAACAAAAGTGATTGTTTATAGAAAAATTCTTAAAATTGTCCGAATTAAAAACAAAAACTGGAATCATTCACAACATAAATAGAAAAAAGAATAAACGAAAACAAATTTTATTTAAAAAATGATTTTCACTCGAGAACATTCAGCAACACAGAATCCTTTTTTCGAGATGAAAACCGCCATACATAACTTCTTTTCAGCACGAACATTGGTATGATTCAAGCTACGTTGTACGTTTTCAGAAATTTTGTTTGGTCTGTTTTCTAGCTCACTTGATTAATATTAAAAAAAAGTCTTAAAAAAGGAATTGTCCGTGATAAAGTTATTAGAGATTTGAGAAACAAATTTCGTTAATAATAATTAGGTAGAAGATTATGGGGCGTATTCTGTAACTGATAAAATTTTAACGCCCCTTTAAAAATTACAGAATAGGCCCCTATATCAACTCTATTTATACAGGGTGAGTTTGAAAGTTGTGTAGATATTTTAACAAGTGGTAGAACTCCCAATAAGTAACTATTGAGTCAATAATGTCTTATACAAATTTTTATGTTTTTCGAGAAAAAGGGGCTAAAAGTTTTTCAAAAAAAGTTTGGAAGCCACTGAATTTTATGAAAAAATGGGTCAAAAAAAATCATACTAGACTTTTTTTGTTGTCATTTAATTCAAAATTAAGTCACTTTGACAAGAATCTCAATCTTAATAGCTATTTAATAAACTAGTTTGTTAATGAAGGCGATTAATAATCGAAACTGTTTAAAGCACGAACGAGTGTAGCGAGTGAGTGCCTTTAATAGTTGAGATTATTAATCGCCCATTAACAAACGAGTTGATTACAACATTTTTTCGTTGACCGCAAACTTTTTTTTCGTGACAAAATTTCAAATTAAAGTCAAATCAAAACCAATTTCATCTTTATCGATAAAGATGAGACCTTATAAAATACATTCATTCTTTTTTTGTCCTCGCTGTAGGCCATTTTAAATTTTTTTAACATTTTCTATTCACTTTTCCACAAAGAGTGTCAGAAGACGTCAATTCCATTCACATTCAATTTCACGTAAAAATCACGGTTGCTAAGAAAACCTAGTTACCTTTGAAAAATATGACAGGCGAATTATAACCAAAAAGGTCGGCTTTTGACATTTTACGTTTTCAAACTTACCTAACCTATTTAAAAAATATGACCGTCAAATTTCAAAAAGGCATCTTTACATGGGGAAAAAAACTGTAATAAATCGACTTCTTGATTTTTGAGGTGTACTCTATAATGTTGAAATTAATTGTACATTATTCAACATATCTTTTAGTTATTTTTCCTGGAATTTTCTACAGGGTTATTCTAAATGATTGTAGTCGAAGTAGGCCATGCCCATGTTATTACATTTTTGCCGCTTTCATGTGAACTGTCAGTTTTGTCGCTGTCACTGTCATTTTTTAGGTGAAAAGTGCGGTGATGAGAATTGTATTTATTTTTGTTAAATTAACGATTGAATCCAGAAATATTGAGGTGTTTTGCAATCAATTTTAAGAATATTGAGTTGTTTTGCACCCAATTTAACTGCCGTGTGTGAACGATGTGTACTCACTTATTCACATCATTTTGATGTTTTTTTATGTGGAGCGGCAACCATAAATTTTACATTCAGTTTTCACGCCTACTTCGACTACAATCATTTAGAATAACCCTGTATGATTCCTCAATTTCCGTAATTCGTCACCCACCCGGTTCCGGACGTGACGATTTATCGAGTTTCTACTGTATCTCTAAATTACGCAAAAAAATCAACTTTATTTTATCTATCTTGAACTATAACTTTATGCTTTATTTCTTGTTTGTAGATAAAGAGTCACAAAATCGAATCAAAAGTATCGAGACTACCCGTTGTCGATTCGTATATCGGTGTTCATTAAAATTTTCCGTCACGGATTACAATTCTGATAATGCTAACTAATTCACTTTTTGTGATGTTTGTGACGAGTGGTGCGTTCACAATCAACTCTTCAACACCAACTTTGACGGAAAATTTTAATGAATACCGATATACATACGCAGTTATTCACCGTAGAGTTCCCGCGAACATTTAATGTTATGCAACACAAAATACAGTTTAAAACAGAGCCTTCATTTAATTTTAAATAATTTATAACCCATGATGGCATCACTGTCAATCATTTTAGAGTCTGACTTCTGACATAATAAAAACATTCGTACGGTTCTATTAAAAAAAAGCGTACTATTGCGGGCAAAAAATTGGGACATCAAATTTCTGTCAGTTTTGTAAAATTCGATGTATAATACATTCATTTTTGTTTTAGACCAGAGTAGGCTATTTTAATTTTTTTAAATGTTGGTATCGGGGCTATGTCAAAATAACAAAATCAAAATTGTTCGAACTGCCAGTGTCAAATTTGACATTATTATTAAGTATTAAGGTAAATTAGTTTTAAATTTGTGCAATATTTACATTTATCACTAAATACACACATTATTGAGTCCTCGAAACTATGTAGTTAATTGGAAAATGATAAATGATAATGCTTGGCTACATGGTCATGAATTTTGACAAGAAAGTGTAACCTCAAATATTATACCTACATGATGTAAATTGTCATTCAGCCACAGTCTTACCATACAACTCGCCAAATTTCCATAGCCTACTCTGGTCTAAAACAAAAGTGAATGCACTGTACATATAGTGAAATTTTTTAATAAACAATTGTCAGTGTCAAAATGAAGTAAAAAACCATACTGTACCACCCTAAAATTTGGACATATGGACCAGCTGTATAACAATTTGACACCAAATCATGGTTAAGGTTATGTTCACTTCACTTCCCGTACCTTTCTTCCGTGAATTCATTTTCAAAACAAATTTAATGAGAAATCAGGAGAAACCTTTTCGAATTTGAAATAAACTCTCGCTCGTTAGGGCGCAGGCTCAGTTACATAAAAAAATGTTGACACTCAATGTGACCAATCGTATTATCATGAAAATCACAGTCTGGTGCATACCAACAAGACAACGTTTTGACAATTGTTTATTAAAAAAATTCAACTATACTTAGTTCAAGCTTTATTGTCATTTTTTTGACACTATTCCAGCTGACAGTTTAAAAATTTATTTTATACTCCTATTTTACTTTTCCAAGTGCCCTCTTCTTTTTAAAAAGGTAGATTTTGATTGGAACTTTGCATTAAATAAATATTCACTACGTGCTAACTTACACAACCTACAATACTTAATGACAATGTCAATCAATGCAAAGTAGTGTAGTGACCCAAAGCCAAATGTGAAGGTACTAGCGGCTAGACTAGGAACTAAGGGATGGGGTTGGCAATCCTGGGGAGTTGGCAACTCGGAGAGCGAAAATATAGGGGGGGGTGAAGCGGTCTCTCGCGCGCGTGGTTGAAGGGGGGTAGGTCACTTTTTGTTTGGTTTTTCGAAACGAACACACCGTACGAAGAGCGATCCATATTTACAAATTTGTAAGTCAAATCTGAATCAGTTACACTACCGTCCCGAGTAGATATTTCGTGTCCCCGTGAACAATCCGGCGTTTTAATCCACCCCGCGTAATTTATCCCACGTTTGTTTTTTTGGGGCCAGGACCACGTGGTAAGGGTATGTAGTAGCTTTCATTTTGTTGCATGCTGTTTCTTTCGAGAAGCGCCCATTTGTTAATTTTAAGCGTTATCCCTAAGTTTCTTCCGGGAGGTTCAATTTTCAGGCAATCCGTTAATTTCGAAAATTAGTAGCCGTCGTCCGAATCACGTGCGTCCATTTTGTTTTGTCTTTCGTTAACATGTTCTAACAGCAGTTGATCCGCCATTTTTCGTTTAGCATTGCAAGCAATTATCGTATTCGTTATTTATGTTGCTGACTGATATTTGTGCCATTTGAAGCGGTTTTATTTTATCGTTGCTTCACTTTGCGCTTTGTTCTCTTGTATTTGATCATTGTTTAATGTTGCGCTTTGTCCTCTTTTATTTGATCATTGTTTAATGTTGCGCTTGATCCTCTTTTATTTGATCATTGTTTAATGTCGCGTTTTGATTCGTTAAATTGATCATTGTCTAATGTTACGCTTTGTTCTATTGAATTAAACTCGGGTTTTTTCTATTTGTTGTTGCTAAGCACCGTTAGATTTCGGATGAGTTACAGTTAAAATGTTGTAAGTGCGATCCGATGGGGGCTAGGTGACATTCAAGGGGTCGGCGGGTTGTTTAGTCAAATTTCTGTGGGGGCGACGGTTATGTAGAGCCGTTAGCGGAGGCGGACCTAAGTCTTCGCTTATGCGGCTCCGGGATGTTGACGTGAAGCCCCCGTCGAGGTTATAGGGACTTCGGGGTCTTGTCGGGAAACGGTTGGTTGGGGACGGTGGATCTAAATCTTGCTTATGCGGTTTAGTGATGCTAATCGTACGACCCCGAGACGTTCTGTCACTCTTGCTTGGTCGGCGAAATAGTCTGACATTCATTAATACCCCGAATATCTATAAACGTCGCTTGATCTCAAGATGATTCAGGTAATTCTTCTGAGTCCCCTCGCGGCCGAGAGTTTGTTACCTCCAGCTCTAAGCTCCCGTTGGCGTACCTTGACCGCGTAGTTCCGAATTAAACATTGTTTTTGTCATTAATCGAATTGTAAAATATGAGTAATACTTGGGATACGGTTTTTGGAGAGGGTTTTTCATCCGTCCCTGTTTGTAATAACTACAATATAATTTGTTTACTTGTTTTGCAAACTTTAACCTGTCATTTTGTCTGTCATGTACCCGTTTTCTGTTGTTTTAAATGTTGCTGCATTCATCTTGTCGTTTATCTTTGTAATGTACTCAACTAGTTAATTTCTTGTACTTCGCTAAACTTAATTTCTGTCCTTTTGTATTCGTTTCATTTTTTTTTTTAAATCGAAGTTATTACAGGCATTTTAATAAAAGGTATTTTGCGTCCCTCACATGTGTGTTTTATTTGCGGCACTCTTCCAACTGGAACCCTCACCGTTTGCATTCCGAACCTTTTCCGCCAAAAGAAAAACACAACGTAGGGCTCCTCCGCTTCGATAACGATCACGACCACATTTGTTACCGTTTTGCGGAGGTTCGAATATTTGGCGGAAAAAGTAATGTATTCAGATCATTACAGTAGGGTTAGAATCAGATAAGGGTTATTTCACATTAAAAGTCAAGACAATGACGTTGATGTTCCACTTTTTTGCCCGCAATAGTACAAGTAGTGAGCACAATTTTGGCTAGATTATCATGTTGTAAACCTATCCTTTAATTGTTGTTAACAAAACCCGTGCTGATAGCTAGATTTTATTGATGTATTTTTCAGAGATTTTAATGTGTGTAAATGTTTTGCCTTATTTATTAGACAAGTATTACCAATTACTACAAACACATCTCGAACATTTATTCATAAATTTATAGAAAAAGACAACTCTCAACAATCTAACAACAATTTAAAAATTTATAAAAAGCAATTTTCACACATTTGAGATACATACAAAATGTCAGTTTTCTTTGAAACGATTAATTAATTTTATCCCCATTTACAGTAGCTCTCAATACGTGTACGGTTTTTTTTTTTAATAGAAGTGTACTTCCAATTCCACCAAATTTTGAAATCCGTTTTAATATATCTGTGGCGGTCGTGAAAAAGTAGGTAAGTCAAATAATTTCAAAAATGAGTTAACGATGTTTACACCTTAATAATAAATGATGGAGTTAAATAATTCAGATTTTCACAGTTTAAAATTTACTTATATTGAAAGCAAGTACAGGTAGAAAGAAGTTTCTATTTAATTACAGGATTTTAGGAATAATGTGGAATTTTGAATCGTTGCCCTGAAAAATTAACATTTTCGACTTACCTACTTTTTCACGACGGCCACAGATATTATGTATGTGCATTATTTTTGAGGTAGAAATAATAAAAGGCAGAAACGGCCATAAATTTCTAGTGCTTGATTTACCGTATCAGCAAGAGCATTGCTCTACTGGAAAAATTAATTCTGTAGCTGTAGCACCAATGAATGGTATGTGTAGGAATTTAATTAACGTAAAAATTTGCATTATAATCTTCATGAAAAAATTGGTATGACACCTCTTCTTGAAATTATAACCCAAAGAACAAAGGGAAGAGGAGTTTCAAGAAACGAACGGGGATTTTTTTAACACTACAGCTTCATATTTAGGGAATTTACGTACCCATCAAGATGAAACCAAGCTTCATCACAAAAAAATGTACTTTCGTCGTTATTGAGGTTGTCGATAAACCAGTTACCATATTTTTTTTTGCTTTATTTAAGTTTATTATATTTTTATTAAACCATTTAGGACAACTATCATGAAATTTGTATTTAATGAGAACAAATTTGTCTCTAGAAATAAACGAGTAAAATTACTAAAATTTGTCAACAGCCTCGTCGACATTAATACAGCGCACCATGTGAATCCACTTAATTAAAACATTATTAATTTCCTCCCAATTAGCACAATTAAAATCATAGAGCCATAATTTACCGTTGTGTAAGATATTTTATCGTTAGGTATATCCATTCATGAATAAGTAAGAGGGTATGATGCGGATATAATTTAGACAAGGGATTGCACAAAGATATTTTAGTCCCGTGGAAATTACAGAAACACAACACAAACCCAAAACGTTACCGGGCAAATTATTGTGTTGATTTGAGTTTCGGCAAAAATGTACAAATTCAAATTAAAACGGGTATATGCAACCAAAAATACTTCCATGCATTTCACAGCATCTGAACATCTGAACCAAGGAGTGAACCAAGAAAATTTGGACGTACACTTCTATTCAAAAAAAAAGCGTACACGTATTGAGGGCTACTGTAAATTTGGACCTACACTTTTATTTAAAAAAAAAGCGTACACGTATTAAGGGCTACTGTAAATGGGGATAAAATTAATTAATCGTTTCCAAGAAAATGTATTACTGACATTTTGTATGTATGTCAAATGTGTGAAAATTGCTTAAAATCCAGCTATCGGCATGGGTTTTGTTACAGGTTTCTAAGTAACAACAATTAAAAGATAGGTTTACAATATAACAATCTAGCCAAAATTGTGCTCACTACTTGTACGCTTTTTTTTTTATAGAAGTGTAGGTCCAAAATCTCAAGGGCTTTTTTGATCTAACTAAATAATTGTTGTTCGCACGGTACTATCTGTTCAAAACTAGTTTCAAGTTAATAACTTACAACTAAGTATCAAAGAAACTAAGTGACGTTTGGTACATGCTTAAAGATTTAAAAAAGATAGATAAACACGATACAAGAATTAATTGAAAACATTTTAAAAAAATGTGAAGTTTAAGCAGTATCGGGTGCAGTCAGTGTTTGGATGGGTGACCACGCAACCGTTCAAGCGACATGAATGTGTAGAAATTGAGCATATGTATACAAAAAGAAATGATAAAATAACAGAAATTGATCTTTCAAAGGACATACAGGGTTGTTATAAATGATTGTAGTCCAAGTAGGCGTAAAAACTGAATGTAAAAGTTATGGTTGCCACTCCATATAAAAAACATAAAAATGATGTCAATAAGTGAGTACACACTGTTCGCAACGTGAGTTAAATTTAACTACACATTAAAATATACGAAAACATTGTTATAATACTCGTAATAGGTAACTAACTAAAGTAACTGGCGTTGGTGAAACCGGCCCTTAGTGAAAAAAACAAACCGCTTCTTTATATAGCATTGGGTGATTTCTTGGAAACAAACCGAATTAATAAACTTTCTTTTGTTTTAAACACTTTAAGATCAGCATTGTGCAGAAATAAATTTATTATTTGTATTATTAAGATCTAAGTCACGGTTTTTTGTTGCAATTAGTTTGAAATCTAAACTTAACTTTTCAATTCGATAATACATAATCAATAATAATTTTCCTACCTTTACTACTAGCGACTTCGTGATCCGTAGACGTTGCTGTCTTGTATCCACCATCTTTTCGAGCCTCTAAAAACCAAAGCAAACAGATTAGAGATAATTTTTAAACGTCCGAGGTAATTAACAGTTATTTACGATATGTGTATCGTAATGTGGAATTTTACGATACGTCCATCGAGCCGAAGGCGAGTTGGATAATCCATCAAGTATCGTAACGACACATTACGATACAAATATCGTACAACGTTTTATCTACTTTCATATTTAATACCAATATTTTTGTTTTTAATTAAATTTTTAAAATTGATTTTGTGCAAAAATAATAAAGCTGCTAATCTAATAGTTACGAAGTTGTTTACTTTTTTCACAAACGTTCCAGTGACAGCCAGTTGCAGTGCAAGTGCAAAAATTAGTGATTCAGAAGAAAATTTGCCTTCTGGTGTAGAATTGGGTGCTCAATTTGCTGTAGATACATTAACTCTTGCCAAATCTAAAGAACGTTACGAGATAGTGTATAAATATTTTGAAGAATGGATGGAAGTCAAGAAAATTCGTTAAGTCTCTGAAAAGATGGTCCTTGCCTATTTTGCGGAACGATCAGGGAAGCTAAAACCATCCTCTTTATGGTGCCGGTATTCTATGTTATGGACGTTGGTGTCGATTAAGAAAATTATTGATATTAGTCAGGTTGTGGCTTTCTTGAAGAGAAAATCGGAAGAATACCGACCTAAAAATTCGTTAACTTTGGGACAGCGTCTGGATTCAATATTGAAAATGTTTCAAACTGTATAATTTATGTTAATAAATAGTTGTAAACATGTTTTGCAAAATTCAAACTCTTTACCGCATTAGTGCCGTAAAAACTGCCATTGCGACTAAAAAAAATTGTGAAATATGGCACATTACAGTATGAAAGTAGATAAATTTGCGTTACATTTTTTTTTTATTCCCATACTATTTCTATTTGGTTTTAAAATTTTTTTGGTTTACCGCAGACCAGTTGCATCTTACGCGAAACAAATATTTAATGATTTACACTTAATGTAAAAATAATCAATCAAAAATGATCACTGTCATTGTCATTAGTTCATTACCGTTTAGAATATTTTCCTGGTGCCAATCCTTCGAAGTCTCCTGGGGATACCCATTAAATGGTATGTCTTCCGCATTACCCGGCCAGTTCTCCTGCTGTATGGGTTGCCTGTAATTATCATAAAAATTTGCAATTTTCGGATTGTACTGATCCCTTCCGTCGCCGTACTGCATCTGACTGAAATCGAAAATTTGCAAATTTTACCCATCGATCACGATCAAGTGACAAGACTAGAGCCGCGATAACAGTCTCTCAACAATAAGGAAGAAAGCTATCCAAGTTATTTTAATTAATTGTATTTACACTTTCCTTTAAGGTAGATAGACAGAGAGGGCTTCTAATTGTTGCATTGTTCTCCAAAGCAAATTTCTATGTGCAATCGACTAAAGCGCCTTCGCTCAACTGAGAATCATCTCTTTCAGTGTAGTGCACAATCCTGGGAATACATTTCCGACCCGTCACAATCGAGATTCTCATTTGAGCGAATTTTTGGAAAGTTGAGTAGAGCGAGTTTAGAAGGTATTAAGCCACAGATAATAATTACTATTGCATGGGCCACTTTTCGTGCATGGTGCTTTACTATTCTACCGTTTGGATAGCCGTCTCACCCTGCGCTCGAGTATCCCAGGGCGCGATGCAGATACTGCATCGCCCCCTTATATTTATTATACCTGATCTCTTGCCCATCAGGCACTTGTAGGCCATTCTCCTTATGATTGAAAATGTGGCTGTTTCGGTCTGAAAATTGAAAAAAATTAGATAAAACACAAATCAACACGCACATGTTTGTGGTAGGTTTGGGTGCTCCACTGGCGCCAGTTTGGCTGCGTGCGGAAACGGGTTAATCCAACTGACGCCACTCAACTGGCACCACTAATCATTGCGCCAATAAAATAAAAAATAAAAAATCATGTTCTTTATGAAGATTGTTTTATTAGTTCTATTACAGAAATGTGTGCCGCTTTAGTTATTTCAAAACATTGCTGGAAACAGAGGAACTGTTACTATTTTTCTTCATTCGATTTATACAAAAGTACTAGAAAATTTGAAATACATACATCCCTAACATCTTGGACGATTGTAATATTTCAAATCAGCAACGTAGCTAGGATTTAAAAATAGGTGGGCCCAGAGTGGGCCACAATTTTTTTTGGGTGGGCCAACAGAATCATATAAAAGTTAAAAAAAAAGCTCACCTAATGTAAAATAATTCTTCTATTACGATGCATTTCATCAAACTTTTTAATAATTTCGTCTGCACTTAAAGTTTTAGCGGTCGAACGTTCAATGTTTATAATAGCTAAATGGTTTAGTCTTTCGTTGGTCATCTTATTTCTAATATATGTTTTTAACCTCTTCAAACACGAAAATGTTCGTTCACAACCGGCACTGGACACTGGTATTGTAAGTGTGATCACTGTTAATTTGTAAGATTCAGGAAATACGATTTTATAAATTTCTAATAAATCCAATAGCTGCATAATGTTCGAAATTTTAATATTTTTTTCAAGTTCATATTGTTTTATAGTTTTACAAAGAATGGTAAATTCTGCCTTTAAGCTGTCAAGTTCTATTTTATAATGTTCAGCAAGAGGTCGCACAATTTCATAACTTAAAAAGTCATCATTTTCGGGATGCAAAGCACTAGATGCATTAATGACACTTGCACATTTATTAAAACGTTCATTTATTGCCATTAAAATTAGATCAATTGTAGGAAAATACACACGCGTTTTAAATTGTCTCTGATCAATCGGCACTTCGTCTTCAATGTTTATATTTTCACTAACAACAAAATGTTCAAATCGTTTCGGCATTTTTTTTACACGAGATGTCTGCACTGCTTGGTTCGCACTTGGAATGTCAATATTATTATTTTCACAAATTTTAATTGCCTCAAAATATATTAATAAAAATTCATCGTCACTACTCCTCATTGTTTTGAAAGTGTCTTCGGCAGATTTTAAAAGAATATTTGCTGAACTTAAATTCGACGTTACTTTTTGAAAATAAACACTTACACCTTTAAATAAATTTAAGATTTTATAATACATACACAAGTTAAAAATAAAGTTAAAGTCAATTTGATGCAACATTCCAATAGCTTCTGCGGATCGATCACTCTTGTCTGCAATTAATTTGTTTAAAAAAACTAGAATTTCTGTAACTAGAGTTTTAATTGCCGAACAAGCATGAACTTGTGCGGTCCATCTTGTGTAACAAATTCTTTTTAGTTCAACAGGTTTCTTTCAGGATTAATTTGTCGTTGAGTTTCAATAAATTGACTGTGGACTGCAGAACCAGACATAAAAACAAACAGAGTTTCCAAAAAGTCAAAAAATAATTTACCGTGAGAGAGGTTTTTGCAAATATCCACAGTGATCAGGTTTAATCTGTGATTATAGCAATGTACATATATTGCTCTAGGAACTTCGTCGCGAAAAAGTTTTTGTACACCTTTTACACGGCCACTCATTACACTAGCACCGTCATAAGTTTGGGCAATACACTTTTGCATATCCACACCACATTGGTTTAAAAGTTCTTTGATATATGATAGTAATGATTTAACGTCCAAATTTTTTGCTGCTCTAAAACCAATAAACCTTTCATAAATTGTTCCATCTAAATAATATCGGATTACCACTGATATCTGTTCCGTCTTAGAAATATCTTTTGTTTCATCACACATTAGTGCAAAGCATGAGGCCCGTCTAATCTCGTCACTTATTTTATCCAATATCATTTTGGAGCAAATAAACAAAATCTCGTTTTGTACTTGAGCACTGGTGTATTTTGCATTTCTTGAAACTTCTTCAACAATTTTTTTTTTCACAACCAGATTATGCTTTGCAAACAAATCCAATAATTCCAAAAAGTTACCACGATTGGAGCTCTCCAGATTTTCTCGGTTTCCTCTTTGAGCAATATTTTGTGTTGCAGTATAAATTAGAATATCAATGACAATTGTCATATATGCTTTGTTTTCTTCTACCAATGCTCTATGAGCCTCGTTAACTTGACTCATAACCGAAGTTTCAGCGTTTGCTCTTATTTTAGAATAATTGATCCACTTTAAATGGCAATTTTTATGTTCCATGCTGACCTCATTTTTTTTGAATCCAGAATCTCTTTCCAAGGCCCTTTCCCAGTTTTTAAATCCGGTACTAACAAACACCTCAGGGGGATTAACCGAGAAATGTCTGCACACAAAACAAAACGCGGCGTCACATAATACACTGTATTCTAACCAAGTTGGATAGAGTTTGTACCAAGCGCTGCTGAACTGTCTTTGTTTATTACCAAATTTTGTACGAGGAAATAATATTAATTCGGGTTGTTTGGGTTCATCTTCAGGACTTTGGGAAAGATCAGCTGGTCCAGGTGACTTTTTAGTGTTAACATCCTTTTCTGCATTTGAGGTAGCGCTATACTCGTTCCCACGACGTAACCATTCGGTAAATTCGATTGATTCTGATTTTTCATCATCGTCATCATCCCCGATCTGGATGATGAAAAATCATTGGCAATAGAATCGTCACCCGAATCAAAATCAGAATCAGATTTTAATTTTACTTCAGTTATTACGGGACATTCTACTGGAATCGTACTCGTACGAGAAGTCGATGGTTGTTGTAATTCATCTTGAACTGGACTTTCATCATCACTAATTTTTTGCTTCTTACCAGAAGAAAAATAGTCGTGCAGAGTTCGCTTACCACTCATTTTTCAAGAAAATTTTAAACAACGAATAAGACTACGAAGAAAAGCGCGCCGTAACCGAGTTACTTCTCAATATTCCACTACACTAAGACTAAAAGACGAAAACAGTCTTAGTCATTGACCATAAAGATAAATATAATACAAACTTCGTGGAACCATTTCATAAAACTGCAAATTCGACAGTACGTAATCGGAACCAATTTTTGTTGAGCCGAATTAGTCAGCCTCGATAAGGAAGAAATGAAATCGGATACCAACTACTTAATACATTTGTGTGCGGTAGATTCTTGCATATTATTGCAATTTGTTAAAGTTATCACACTTTTATCGTAAATGACTAATTAGTTTATTTTTCTTTCAAAACTTCCATGTGTATCTTAAGTTTTCCGAAGTGGGCACACGGGTGGGCCTCAAAATTTTGGGGTGGGCCAGGCCCACCCTGGCCCACCTATAGCTACGTGGCTGTTTCAAATTTAAAAAAATACGTTTATTTAAACCTGCTTTCTTAACCTGATCCAACCTGATTTTTTTGTGATCCGCTGAAAGATAAAATAGTATACTTATGTATATCATTCAGAGTAAAAGGTCTTTTTGTGCTTCGCCCAGTTACCGACCTCGACTTCAATCTCTGTCTGGGCTTAGCACAAAAAGACTCACTTCTACTCTTAATGATATAATCTACTATTACTTTTATGAAAATAAAAGTGCTTATACCTTCTTCAGGAAGAGTGAATTTTTTTTCTAAGTATTTTTCGAGCTCCACTTGGTGGTCCTTCCCTACCACGCTGTGAATTCGGAATTCGTGAATTTTGAGACACACTGTATACTGATGCTATCGCTGCTTCATTTTCGCGTTGTTTTAATAGACCAAAAGCCAAAAAATGGCTAAACTAAATAAGATAAATCTCGTTGAAAAGAGTTATTTCTCGTAACCACACAATCATAGAGTCGAAAAGTGTTCGCACGATTTACAAAAATTCTAAACATGTTCATAGGTCTTTCAACTGTTGCATTTTTTCCTTCTTCAGTATATTTACAAAAAGCAATGATAATGATAATTAAAATAACTGTAGATATCAATACATTTTAAATTGTGCGCTAAAAAAAATATTATCATTTGTGTGGACCTACTTTGCGCGGTGGTACTTTTAAAATATGAAAATACAGAGAATATTGTATGTTGAAGTTGACAGGAAAGTCAAGAGTCAAGTCATCAAGCATGACAATGTCATAATACTGTATCCCTCTATCAGTGATATGCAAGGGCGTAGCAATGATTTTTCGCTGGGGTGGGCCAGATTTTAATAGTACATATTTACATAGTTTATTTAACGAATTTGTGTGTAAATTGGGCTTTGTTTGGCATGAGTGGGCCTACGAGTGCCAAAAAAAGCTCAATTTCAGACGAACGAGTTGAATACAAAGTTGTTTTATTCGACAAGTCCATTAAAGGCTATAAATTGCTTAATAGTAGTTTATTTGACGAGTTTGTGCGTAAATTGGGTCTTTTTTGGCACGAGTGGACCATTTTAAAACGCGAGTGAAACGAGCGTTTTAAAGGCCCACGAGTGCCAAAAAAGGCCCAATTTACACACGAACGAGTTGAATACAACGTTTTTTTGTTCGACGAGCTCCTTAAAGGCTTCAAATCGCTTAAAACCTTTAAAATTAGCTTGACGTTTCGTTTTGACAAGTTGTGACATTTACCAAAATCCGCTCACATAGGAGAAAATTCTCAAATTCTGACATTGTCGAACAAAACTGAACGAAATGTTCGTTATTCAATTTTCAATGTTCCAAAATCCAAATAACCTAAATCATCTCACCTTTCTGGCAAAAAAAAGTTGTATAGTTATAGCCATTGAAAAGTGAGACACTTTGTAAATTTGTGCTAAAATTGACAGCCACCGACATTTATAAAATATCACTAAAATAATTTGAATCAGTGGTGTAGAGAATAAAATTTATTGAATGTATAATGGAGAAACATAAAAGACAATAAATGAAAAAAGGGTTGATATTTTATTGTTGTACATTTAACATAGGCATTTTAACACTTGGCACGCGCCTATGATTTGTCAAAGTTGACATAGTCAATAACACTGACAACAGCGTCGTTAATAAAAGGTTAATTTACAAAGTAAAATTATTCGAATTTCCATTGAATGTGTCAATTTTTAGTGTTGCACTTTTCAATGGCCGCAACTGTGCAATATTTTATATTTAAAGTCCATTCAACAATCAAAAAACCACCACCTGTTGCTTTAAGTTGATAAAATTTAACCCTAGGTAGGTAGTTATTTTTTCATATTATGTTGGTAACTATAAATTAATTGTGACATTTATTTGATTCAAAATAAAATTCAGTTGATTTGAATTTCGTTCATATTGTTTTATTATTGCTCAGCACGTTTTATTTATTTATTAATTCTTATTATTTTTACTTAAACATGCCCAGAAAAACAAGACACTTAGTAAACACTTAACCTCAAAATTACAAATTACAATTCTCACCAAATTTTACACTAGACAGCGTTGCCGATAGTAATTATCGAGGAATATGCGACGTTGGTGGTTTTTTTAATTTTTGAATGGACTATACAGTGTGTCCTAAAAGTCTGGAAACATCCAAATGAAAACGTAACGCATAATTTTTGAAAAAAATCTAAAGACAGGTCAATTAGTGTTTTAAAAAAGATTTCTGCTGATATTATTTTCTTTTTGCTCTTTTCGATGACCTTGAAAAAGTTATGTTATAAAAAAATTGGATTTTTTCAGGAAATTTCTTATGTTAATTGAAAATTTTTTTGACCGTCGGCTAGACAATTAAAAAAAAAGATCTATTAAAAACGATAGTACCAACAGATGTAACGTTGCCATTTAAAAAAACCTCTAATGACATCATAACTCTTTCAAGGTCATCAAAAATAGCAAACAGATACTATCAACAGAAAGCTTTTTGAAAATGCTAGTTCACCTGTTTTTGCGTTTTTCTCGAAAATCATTCGTTTCTATTTTATTGGGGTGTTTCCAGACTTTTTGGACACTATAATAGAAATTTAGAATTTTCTCTGGATATTCTTTGTTTTTATAGAATTAATTTCCGATTTACAGCCGTTATGAAAAACTAAAAAAATCTAAAAAGGGGGATGGCATCGAGGTTCGATTTATTTATCATTATTCATTACACATATTTCTACCAAATAATGTTGCTTTCTTTGAAAGGACTATTTTTTTTATACAGTTATATAATTGACCTGTTAAGTGCCACTTTCAAAGACCGCCAAATCAACAAATACGTAGAATGTTTTTAACATTTTTCTGACGTTTACGGTAATCTCTTCTACACCGTAGTGCACCGTTAGTACGCCATTTTTGGGACACCCTGTATGTACCTATTATTATTTATTTTCCATTGCCCCTACATACAGACTGATTTTTGAAAGTTGTGCAGATATTTTAAGCTGTGATAGAATTCCACAAAATGTAACGATTGAGCCACTACTGCCTTATACAAATGTTGATATTTTTCGAGAAAAAGGGGCTAAATTTTTTTCAAAAAAAGTTTGGGAGCCACTGTATTAACTGTATTAAAAAATCATATTAGACTTTTTGTTGTCATTTAGTTCAAAATTAAGTCAAATCTACGGTGAAAGGTTGCCTCAAAGGATACTTCCCAATGTACTATTGGGGACACGGAAAACTGGGCAGATGTGTCATTCAGTTGTCAAAATTTCTAAACCATACCTTAGCTACTCATAACTAAGTTGACAGTTTTTTTGAAAATATCAATTATAATGACGGTAAAGGTGCATTTACATTGACACTTTTTGAAATGACAATGACAGACTGCCCAGGATTCCATGTCCCTCATTGTACCAACCTTTACAACATTTTCGCGATTTCGGACGTTTCGAAATGAATATGTCATCTTAGCCGCCAACGAGAAGATAATTTTTTGTTTGATCCTTTGTTGTTTTCTAAATAAGTTGCAGGCACTATTTATCATTTTTTTACAAATCTTGATTAAACTCAAAAAACTTAAAGGATAACAATCAAACATAACCTCGAATGACAGAAAAACAAACATCCAGTTTCATTAAAAATAAATGAAGAGTTTTGTAAATATCTCTAAATAGTTTTACCTAATACATCAGCAAGAAAACTGGGAAATTTTGTATTTAAAGAAAACACTTTGGTACATATCCAACAAAAATTAAACGAATGTCGGAATAGTGCTTAATTGAAATTTGATGGACCACTTGGTGTTTACTGCAGTAACACTTAATTTTGAAAACTGTGTTTAGCGTCGGGAAAACAATTAAGAGTTAATGGAAAAGTGGTTGTAAACAATTTCACTAAACATCTAATTTAATAAATCAGTCATAATATTGCACGTTTACATCGTCATTCTGCTCTCGTCTGCTTGTTATAAAACTTAAAAGCAATTTCCCGAGCTGTCATGTTTTCTTGATTATTTCTTTTACAAGAATCTGCTTCCAGTCGAGCAACATTTTTCTGCTTAGCGCATTTTTGCCACCTTACCTACACCAAGTAATTTACGTCTCACCTGCATATTGCGGTATTGGCGGCGGCATCTGAGCTTGATGGGGGCCCCAATTATTCGCTTGCATCTGCACGGGACCAGGCCCGTACTGAAGCTGTTGATTGTCGAACGGCAACCGCGAATTCAAGTTCGTCCGGGAATTGGGCAACGGCCTCAAGAAGTCCCCCTCCTGATGGGGTACCTGTTGCATCTGCGGACCCAGCGCATCTTGTGGGCGATAAATTTCCGATTGCGACAAGGCTGGAGGTAAAGGATGGAGTTGTTGTGGAATCTAGAACGGAACATTAGAAAATTGACGAATTCCTTCAAATTAGGAAATTAGATCGTCAAGTACGAAACTCCTCTGCACCATTAAGGAATGTTTCCGTCGACGTTACATTCCGTTTCCAATTCGCGATCATGTCGGCACACTGTTGTGTGGTCTTGGGGTTGTTGTTTGTGTCTTTGGTCGGTGGTAGTACCAGTGAGTACCGTTTACCAAGTTACTAGAAATTAAAGCGAAATCTGTTGCGATTTGTAGGAGAGTTGATACCCTTGGATGCACCCGCCAACCTGACCCTCTTGGAAATAAAGGGTCGGCAAGTTTTGATCGAATGGGACCCGGTGGATCCCCAGTCCTTGAGGGGTAGCTTCAAGGGATACTTGGTGCGCACTTGGAACAACGTAGGGAGTCAAGTGTACGCATTTCCGCCGGACATTACAAGAGCCAGTGTGGAATTTTTCCCATTTTCGAAAAACTTCATCACCGTCAGTGCCAGGAACGAGAAGTACGTGGGTCCCAACAGCGACACCATCAGTTTCGATGCACCT
Source organism: Tenebrio molitor (assembly GCF_963966145.1). Classification (NCBI taxonomy): domain Eukaryota; kingdom Metazoa; phylum Arthropoda; class Insecta; order Coleoptera; family Tenebrionidae; genus Tenebrio; species Tenebrio molitor. Next base: position 6,781,664 of record NC_091048.1, on the reverse strand, counting down.
CAGACAGGTACAGATGACGATGGCGATCTTGAAGATGACATTTTCGTTGAAATGTAGCCAAAAATGATGAAATAAAATCTTGTTCCAGAACCAAACCTCCCTTACGTCCTCACCGCTTTCACTCTGAGTAACAAGTCGATTCTGATCCAGTGGACCAGACCGACTCAACCCAACGGAATTCTCTTGGGGTACAAGGTCTATTGCAGCGAAATCAACGATACCTCTTTGCAAAGCAAAATCGGAGAAAACTCTCATCAGATCAACGATCCGGACAAGTTCCAGGCCAAACTGACCGGATTGAAAGAAGGAGTCCGGTACCGGATCGGAATTTCGGCTTTCAACTGCGCCGGAGAAAGCGAGATGTAAACAATTTTCAATTTTCCGATCAGAAATAATTTTTGTTGTTTGTAGAAAGACGACAGAAGTACTCTTGGAACCTCACACCTCCGCTGAACCCTTCCCACCGAAATTTATTTACAAAATTAACTACACCCTCCCTAGTAGGGACGAGATGTGTTACAGGTCATCACCAACACCGGTGGCTCCTGCAGAAGACGAGGAACAGCAAGGTAAAGGGAACGAAAGGCAAGAGTACGACTACTATGACTATCTGATTTTCAACGAGACCAAGAAGACTCAAGCCAAGTCAGTCGAGAAGAAATCGACTACCGCGACACCTGAAGCAGATTCTGAAAAACGCTGTCTTGTTGATTGCATGGTGTTGTGGTTGCCTGATGTCAGGAATAATCCGGGAGAGTATTTCTATCTGAAGTACAGGTTAAAGGGTGAGAAGGAGTTTCAAGTTACGGAACCTGAGATGAGCGAAGATTTTATTATTTTGCGTAACTTCAACGCCTGCAAGAACTATGAGATTGTGCTGACAGCTGTAGATGGTGATTACAGTACTGACAGTGGCATATTGATAACTCCAACAAAGATGGCTTAAAAGTTTGATTTGTTGATAGGCTTGTTTTTTTCTCAATAAAAGGTAGCCACCAAACTGTCTTAATAAACAGCAACTTTGCTACCATTACTGTGCACTTGTTTTGACAATCATCGATTGCCACCTAGCATCTTTCCAAATATGAGAAAAATTTTGATACTTAATTAATAATACTATTAGAAACGTCAACGATAAGATTCCAAAATTCCTGCGTCTTAATCTGCACGCGAAAATTTCTGGTTCCTTTTTTTGTAAATGTTTTGTAAAATTTGTAATTTTTAAATTAACTTTATCTGACACTTACATTTGAGTCGTATCTTGCTGGCTGGATCGGATTGGTGAGATGTACCGGTGCTGGTACTGAAGTGGTTAACGAATCCGGACAGCCCAACTCCGGTGCTTCATCGCTACCATCAGCACATTGTGGAATACCATCGCAGGCGTTATAAATTGCTATGCACTCGCTAGTAGAGCGGCATTCGAACTGATTTCGGCTACATTTTCTTGCTGCAAATAAATTACACAAAATTAATCACAAATTCGTTCTAACTTTTCACAAGTATCGTCTGAGAATGGTACTAATACAGCAATAATCTCCCTTTTTGCTTTTTCAAAACATAGTTCGAGTTCCTCGGGGGGCTGGGATGAATCAAGTGGTTTCGTGTGGCACGTAGGTGTTAAAGAAGAAGAGCAGGAAAAACAACACAGCAATGATAAATAGCATTACAATAGAAATTAGTAGATGTGGGGATACCTGGTCTGGCAGTGATAGTGAGCAGACGAGTTTAGTAAAAAAGTGCAGAGATTACTAACGTAAAGAGCGACGAGCGAGTGAGAGGTGATAAGCAGAAGGCAGCGGGCAAGAAAGAAAGGGCATGCTGAAATTGCCGAAAGTAAACAAAGAATCCAGCAAGAGAGAAAGATAAGAGAGTAGGACGTCTGAAGAAGGTACGAGCCCATTCAGAAAGAGCTCCAGAATGGGAAGATCTCCAAGTAGAAGCAAAGAAGGAAATAAAAGCAAGGAAATGGGTAAGGAAAGGAAAACCTTGATTAGAGAGATAAGAGAGCATACGGCGGAAATAAGACAGGAGAACAAAGTATGTACTAAGAAAGGAATTAGCGGCAGTGAGAGAGGAGATGAGAGGAAGAGAAGAAAAATGGCAGGCGGAGGAGGCAGATTGGTTGAAAAGGATGAAAATGATAGAGGAAAAGATGGAACAAAGACAAAAGAAGGAGAGAGAATAATGTTATAATAACAGGAATAAGGGGAATAAAAGGAAATATAGAGAGGGGGGTGGAAGAATGGTTAGAAAGGGTGATAAGTGTAAAAGTGAACGTAAAGCATTTAAAATAAATAAAGATAAGATGATGCTGGCAAAAATAGAAAGTTGGGAGCAGAAGAAGAACATTATGCTAAATAAGAGTAAGTTGAAGGAAAGAAAAGGTGAGAGGATGTAAATAGATGACGATTTGAGAAACGAAGAAAGAGAAACACAAAAGAGGTTAAGAGAGGTGGCTAGAGAAGAGAGAGATAGAGGAAAAAGGGTGAAAATAGGATGCAGGAAGATGCAGATAAATGGGGAATGGTTTATATGGGATGAGAGAGAAGAGAAACTGAAGAAAAATGTTTAGAAGAAGGGAGAAGAAGAGAAGACGAACCGGCGAGAAAAGGTTTAAAGACTAGGTGTATAAAAAGGTAGATGGACAAAGAAAACGGAAACCGGAATAGAAGCACAAAGGGGAAAGTCGCTACCGAAAGAGTACAAATGGGAAGGTCAAGGGGCAAAAAGAAAAAACAAAAAGGGGAGAGCTACCGGGGAATAACAATAGGGGTGAAATTGGGGATTAAAGAAAAGCGACAAGAAAAGGGAGAAGAAGAAGGATGCATGGAAAGAAAAGTGCATATAGGCAGTAAATGGTGCAGAATAATGACAATATACAGTAAATAAATGAAGACAACAAGAAGACGCAATGAAAGAAAAGCGGGAAGATCGTATACTCTTGGGAGGGGACTTCAACAGGAGAATAGAAGAAAGAGTAGCAAGAAATTGAGAAGAGGAGAGAGGGGATGGGAAAAGAAAATCCAAAGACAAGGTGGAAAATGCAGAGGGGAAGAGATTGACGGGAACAAACAAGGGGACGAAGAAGGGGACTGGACCTGTATAGGTAGCAGAGGGGAAACAATGATAGATTACGGAATAGCGAACGAAGGAGCATGGGAAAAAGTAGAAGAATTCAGAATAGGAGAGTAGAGTTGGACCATCTCGAAATTGCTTTGAGAAAGCGAAGGGGAGGGAAAGAACAGAGAAGGAAAGGGGTGGAAGATAGGAATAAAACAGTTTTTTTTTTTGGAATTGCTGTTTTATGAAAGAAAATGTAATCAGGAATCAGAAAATAAAGCATTCATCATCATAGCAGATGTGGATTTAACGACTACAACAAACAGAAAAAGAAACTAAGTCAAATAGTGTTGTAATATTAATTATCGAAAAGGAAGAACGCGAAGAAAAAATATACGTAAAATGGAGAAATAAACCTACTTAAAATAGAGGAATAGAAAATCACGATTTTGGATTTTTAGTTGGAAAAAACAAAACGATAACCAGAACCTTCAAATGTGAAGAAAAAGCCAAGATGGGTAAAAGAAGAACAATCTAAAATGTATTAACGTTGTTTTGGCATAATGGGAGACCACAGAAATTTTGAATTTAATTTGCCAGTAAAGCTGTCTGTTGAATTAGGTTATGTTTTTCTAAGTTTGAGGTTATAAATAGCGTCAATGTCTAGTGCATTGTTGTCAGTTTTACTAGTTTGTAATAGACGAATACTCAGACATCGGGGGATTTCAGCAACATGTTATGTTCATTTTGACAGATCCACATATCAGGCACTTTAGTGACGGAAATCAAAGGTGTCCAACGTTAAAAAAATAAATCATGGCCTCCCATGCATTATCCCAAAATAACGTGAATGGTGTTTACGGAACAGACTTACGTATTGGATGATTTTAACAAAAAAAAATTGAGAAATTCTTTCTACAATTCGATGATTTTATTAGTTTTTATACATTTATTTCTTATTTTATTAAAAATGTCTATGTTGTTTCAGATTCGTCTGAACTCATTTGATTTTAAACTTCGATGTTCTCAAGACTTTCTTGGAAAACATATTATTTGCACATTTTATTCTACTTCATATTTATTCATTTCTGTTTACCGAGACAAGAATTCAGATCATTAATTCTTGTAAATATTGATTCCATCCGCAAATACTCGTAATATGATAAGATGCGATAAGACTTCCCAGTACGTCACCTATTTGATTTCTGCATTTTAAAAAATCTCGCCTAGAATTATTTTCATTCCAACAAATAATTATTTATTCTTGAAGTGTAACTAAACGCAACCTTAATTAGTTTATATTTTGACTGATCTCCCAGATTTATATTTCGGAAAAGTGTTCTAAAATTAAGGATGCAACGAGGCCATCTGGTATTTCTAAATTTAATTTGCGTCCTGTTTATTTAAACTAATGATGCGAAAAATACGTCTCGTCGTTAATTTACGTAAGTGAGAATTAATTATTTAATTGTTTAGTGGCTTTACAACTTTACGGCCGAGAAAAAATTTATTTCACTCCTTGAGTACTATTTCGTCCACTGACGCAGCTAGGAACGTTACGTTTTATTAAATTCGAGTAGGTGGAGGATATTTTTAAATTTAAATTGAACATTTCCTGCAATTTGCAACAAATAAGAAAAATAATAATGCTTCAAATTACACTCTAATTTATTAACTGAACGGTTTCACCAAAACAGCCGTATCACCACTTTGAATAATTCCAAAGACAATCGCTTCTCATAACAGTAATTCAGAAAATAAATTGACCATTAACGAATTGCATGGAAGGTCTCGTCGTTATGCCACTGATAGCCCACTCGGAGAGAATTTTCTTAAGAAGTGACCACCAGAATACTAATTTCACAAAATTGAAACTACAATATGATAACATCTCTTTGTTCCTTTTGTGTCTGTATTTTTTTTAATCAGTGGTAAAGACAGTATAATAAATTACAGTCAATGAATAATGCACCTCTTTGACTAACCGCCGGCGTACCTCACGGGTACCATTCGAATCCTCTGTTATTTGCAATAATTAGTGAACGACAACCATTACAAAAAATCCATGAGAAAATCAGAGTACTGTGGAACTGTTGGACCCCTCTGGATGCGTTTTTGGTAGAAAGTATTCCGTATTAATGGACGTCGTATAATGTAATCGTTTCGTAACGGTTCAAGTTCAGGTGTCGAGGTACAAGATGCGACCTATAGCCTGGAGGCGCTTCTGATGATGCTTCCTTGGCAGTCGGTCCGGTTCGGGTCCGGTTATACGGAACAAGAGTTGTATGGGCATGACTGTGCGTTTTGTTGCGTATAAAGGAGCAACATTTCCTGAACTGGACATACACACGCGGGGTCAGGATCCTCGTCTGCAAGATAATTGTGTAAGCTTCCAGCGCGAAATTGGAGGCTCACTTAAAAAATGTAAAGCGAATCTGACTTACAGGGTGTTTTCAAAGTCACGTACAAAAAACTGGTAATTAGTGACGGTGGGTCGAAGTCAATAAGAAACATTTTGTACGATAAGTCAATCGAATTGGAAATAAAAACACATATAATTGATTTCATATAAATGTTCATCAAGTGAGCTGTGCATTTGTAAAAGCACCTTTAATTTAGTTACATTACAAAAGTCACATTTATGAAGGTAATGTCCAATAAATCTTTACTTGGTAGAAATACAAAGACAAAAACAAATAAGAATTACTTTAATTTAATCAGTAAAAAGACGTAACATTGCTTTTGAAATCAGCAATGTTAAAATGGACAAAAACTGAAAAATTAGTCAAATCGGGTTCGCGCAGAGCAAGTAACTTTGAAAGTCAAAGTCACTAGCTTTAGCTTTACTACCAACAGAAAATCAGATTTTCATGGCTTGCTTAGATGCACATTTATATGAAATTGAGTATACTCGTATCTAAAAATTTGTTCGAAATTTCTAATATACTACAGGTCTAGTTGTTTATCAACACTAATAAAATGTGAATTTCACTTTTCAAACTGTCAGACATTTGTCACGTTAGTTTGAATTTTGCAAATTAAAATGGAAGTCGACAGAAATGCCCAAATGACTGTCTTACATTATGGAGGGGCATTATGAACCACTCGCGAGGCGCAAAGTCCTTACAAATTTCTTTTTTCCTTTTAAAACAACAATTATTTTATAATTTTCACATTTTAAGACTTAATTATGATCTCTTGTCATTCTTGACTCTCACCTTCGGTTGTCATTTTATGATCGCTAAGATTTAACAACAAGATGTCCAAACAATGTGGTACCCATCATTTCGATTAATTAAAAAAATGTTTTTTTTTGGACGTGCATTATAAAAACACCTCTGTATAGTGAACCAGTTGACGCCTAGTGCCAATCTTTTGAGATTAATCAATATCAATATCAATATCTAATGATTTATTTTTATAGTATTTTCACTTCAATCACGGTTTGATTCAACTTTGTTATCTTCAAAGGAACATCGTTATACTGCTACATGTATACAGGGTGTCTCAGCTAAGACTTTCGAGCCTAATAACTCGGTTGTTTTCCAGCGGATTTTTGTGAAATTTAAAATGCAGATATTTTAGACGGTGAAGAATAAAATCCCATAAATCCAATCACCCAAGTCTTAAAAACGTAATTTTTGCATGCCTTTTTAAAATGTTGAATCAATTAAGATGTATATAAAAAATTGATCGTCAATAAAAAATGCCGTAGGGAAAAACTCGTCCTTGAAAGACGTCTGGTTTGCAAGAGAAAAGCAAAAAACTGTGTTAAACGTGGCTGCAAATGCAAAAACGTAGACGCGTATGAAACAAACGCGCATTTTTGCAGAATTTTGATCATCCCTTTTCGCAGAAGCGCAGATGACATATTTGACGTTTATCTTGCTAACCTTAGAAACACTTACAAAGCTAAAGACAACATTTGGACGTAATTTATTATACTGGATGCTTTAATTCTTCCATAAAGGACTAAAACACGATCGGGATATTTTAGCAAGGTAATTTAGTTCACGTACGCTTCCTGTGTCTTCAAATAAATTGACGACTCTCTTAACCTTACATTTTGTAAAGCCTACATTTGGATAGTGTTCCATGAGAAAACGAACTGTATCATTGAAGTTCTTACGACACTCTTCATAGGCAATTTTTTTTTCTTTTTCAACAATATTGAAATTTCTGCCACTGCAGTCTATTTTTAGAGTATAAATTTTCACAATTTGACGTTTCTAATAAACCGCGCCCAATTTTGACAGACTTTAAAGGGTGTACAAAATGTTGCTTGGAAATTAATCATCAATTGTTTCAAAAAGTAACTGCTCAAATATCTTCAAATTTTACATTAAATTTTTAACGATAAAATCTAATCTCTTCGTTGAATCAGACAAGTGATTTACTTAATTGTTTGTGTAGACCCCTATTTTTTAATGTTTAACAATCTAATAATAATCGCGCATATTTTTCAATAAAGGAAACATGTGTTAAAATTACATATTTTAACTTGAGGTAATTTTATTATTACTAATTGAACCTTCACGGTCTAAAATATCTGTATTTTAAATTTCATAAAAATCCGTTGGTAAATAACCGAGATATTAGGCTCGAAAGTCTTAGCTGAGACACCCTGTATATATTGTTTGATTTTTAATGCAAATTACGTTTAGCGTACCACCGTTTAACCATCTTAATGCAATGCTATTTTTTAGGTCAATTGTGAGAGGTTCCCGTTTATTGTAAAAATGAAAGATAGAATGCATCATGTAAAGTTTACAAAACTAGTCTTTTTCTGGTGTCGTGATCTATATAAAAATGGTATTTTCCATTCAAAAATTAATTTAATCCAGTTTAATAATCTCCATCAGCAACAAACGGAAAATATTCCATTGTAATGTATTGATGTGAGTCATTTTTGTCCCGCTGCTAAACCAAATGGTTTAATACTTGAACTAATAATATTTATTTGATTCGTTTTTTACTTCTATATTGGTGTTATAGATATATAAGGAAGAAGAGAAATAAACGTGTTTCTGATTACATTCTTGGTTTTCTTCATTTCACTAAACTAAACATTATTTTTCATTTTTTATATTGATTTTTAAACTTTTTCATACATCTCTATTGAGATAATGTTTTAACTCGTTACTTAACAATGAAAAGTTTTGTGTTTGTATTGGGATAACGAATAAAACAAAAATATTATATCTTCACTACACTACATTAAATTCTGGTTCACTAGGTACATAGAATAAAAATGAAACAAAACGTTTACAGATTATCTTCTTTATCTCATTAAACTCGAAAGTGTAGTCTTTACTTTACGCTTAACAAGTTTGGAAAGCATTCACGATAACCATTTTTTAATGGATCATGATGTATCTTCTCGTCATTGATGCATTAAATATGTTTAAATATGTGCTTCTTCATTAAATTCAAGTAAAGACTTGAGTGAAATCCATTCAGGCGTAATGGAAAGATAGTCAAAGGAAATTTCTAAAATGAGTATTGAGCTGACAGTACATTCTTAATAAAAATGAATAAAACCAATCGGAGACTCAAAAGTCGAAAGTTACTGTTTATGATTTTTCTTAAATATTTTACTGTGATTCTTTGACAACAAAATATCGCGCGTTCAAATGAAATCCTGGGCTGGGAAGGCGTTGGAAACTGTCAATTGTTGTGATTTTTTAAAGCGTAGATTAATTGGAGCATGTTGACAGCTAACCTAAAATTTAGAGCCCAAAAATCTTTCTTTTTTTTCTTTCTTTGCAATGTTTTACATTAAAAATAGAATAACGTAACGATTCCTATTCTCGAAGCAAATATCTAAGGGCACCCTTTGCTGAAAACAAACAATTCAATTATGTCCCGAGTAAACAATTCGTGTCAAACGGCGGGAAATTCAAACTTTACACTGTTCTAAACAGTTTAATTTTTCCAACGCCTACTCAGCCCAGGATTTCATTTGAACGCGCGATATTTGAGAAGCATTCTCATAAACAGTACTTTGGCATTTTTTTAGACAAAATTATTACATTTTATAGAGGTTCGTTGATAATCAATATCAAACATTAAAGACTTACGAGCAATGCAAGTGAGATGCGACACCAAATTTTATTAGAGAGAAATTATTGAATCTAATACCAGAGATGAAATCTAGGTATTCCACATTGATCACAATTCAAGAAAGCAAAGGTAAATAGATCAATTCTTTCACTGATGGTTAATAAAGAATGCATCATTATCGTCACCGAAAGTTAAGACTCCTTTTGGTTGTATCAGTTCAAGGATTCTGTAAAAAAATAAAAACGAACGGATAAAATCTTTTCAAATGTGCGACTGTTTGACAAGAATTCGCGTTTTCTTAGATCAGTTCTAAAAAATACCAATAGCCAAATATGTAATATGTAGTTATTTATTATACGAGTTTTAGAAGACACCAGTTTATCGCACGCGTTTTTTAGAGCACGAGGAGCGCAGCGACGAGTGCTATAAGCAAACAAGTGCGACAAAATGGCTTATAAAACAAGTATAATACAATATTTTTTCTATTTTGCCCCTTAAATTTAAAAAAAGTCCAAAACATAATGCTAGGAAAATTATATTTGGCAAATATAAGGGTTGGTAATGCTGGTAAATAGACGAACAATTGTAAGTTTTGAATTTAAAGTAAATGTTCCTGAAACGCGTATCGAAAAGAGTTCCTTTTCGAAACCCGAGTGTTATACTGACTGTGTTATAGGTGCAAAATAGAAAAAAGAAATTAAGTCACTCACCTTGCAACTTTGGTCCTGACTTTAAAGCAACCTCTGGTTTCGATACAACAGTTTTGGATAATTTTTGACTGGGCATTGAAAAACTAATTAATTTGAATTTTTCGACGGTCGAGTTTTTTCACTATAAAGATCAGTGCGGTTATGAAATATTACAGCAATAATACTGATATGTCTATACAGGGTGTATTAAAAATGGCACGTAGTACTTGTTACGTGAATCTACGTTGAACACCAAACAAAAAATTCTAATTCGAATTTAGTCTTAGACGAATATTTTTTATTCTACCTACCTACAATCGGGACGATGTTGAAAACAGGCAACACTCCATGACTCAATACTCTTCTGCGTCCTGCTTTCAATTATATTTTTAACACAACCTCATTTTTTAAGCCTTTTTAATGGTGTTTGTACTGTTTGTAAAAAAGATAGTGTATGATATTCGTGTTTCAAGTGATTTTATTTTGTTCGAAGGGTTTCTCCACTCGCTGCGCTCGTTCCGAAATCTTCCCTTCTCTCAAAATAAAATCTTACTTTTAACACTTATATCATAAATAACTATAATGTCAACTCACATCTTGGGCTGAAACTTTTAGATAAAAAATACAACTGAATTCTAATTTTATATATTACTGACAGAAGCAAAGAAACATTCAGAAATGCTCAACATAGGCATCTAAGATGTTAATATACTACACTTGTTTATCTACATGATCACCGCTTCATGATTGGGGACTCGATTTAGCAAATAGGAGGAACCAAACATTGTGAATGGTACATGGCGCATTTCTTATAAGAAGAAGCGTTGTCTTGTTTCAATTTTCCATTGTACTGATTTCTTTGTAAAAGGTTTCAGGTCAATACTCCAATGTGGTACTCTAAAGATAAGTATATCCGACCCGGGGACATTTTAGTGTAGACACTGGGTGTATATGTTACGGTGAGGGTGCAAAAAGGGTTAATGTGCACATTCACCGACTTATGTGTACATTGTCCAGCAGAACCGGTCATTGTGCGTAAATGGTAAAGGTGTACAGTGTTCTAGTACTTCTGGGAAATATTTATTCCACTACTTAGTAAACTGGAGCAGGCTTCAGCTGGTTAATTAATTTTAAGTAGATACTTAAATTAAAATGCAATTGATACTAAAATGTTATAGGTCATAATTAGATATAAAACATGGTTTCTTAAAAAACAACAAAATAACAAATTAAAATAGCAAATAAACTAAACATAAGGAACAACAATATACAATTTTTTTAAGAAAAACAAATGCTAATTAATAATTAATAATTATGGAATGGAACTTACACGGTTTCTAAAGAAAGCCGACGATACAGGGTGATTTTGAAAGTTGTGCAGATATTTTAATCAGGAGTTACTGGCTTCATGTAGAACTCGGAAAAAATGTTTAAAAAATCCTGTCGAAAAATAAAAGGACATTTATTTTTTTTAATTGCTTTTAGTCTTCTGCGTTGTCAAACAACCTCGTAGGTAAAATTTCGGCACATGTTAAAAATACACCCTGTATATCATATTTTATAAAACATACACCAATGCGGTTTCCTTGTTTTAAAGCATATTTCCTATAGGTTACTTCGTATTGGCGTACATTTTATAAAACATGATATACAGGGTGTATTTTTAAAATGTGCCGAAATTTTAACTACGGGGTTGTAGGACAACGTAGAAAACTAAAAGCACTTTAAAAAAATTGTAGCTCAAAAAATAAATGTCATTTTATTTTTTGGCATAGAATTTTTTAAATATTTTTTTCATAGTTCTACATGAAGCCAGTAGCTCGTGGTTAAAATTTGTGCACGCATTTCAAAAGCACCCTGTATATCACTCTACTTGATGCAGTTAAATTCGCTTAATACTTCACTAAAAATGTAGTAAATCTCTGGCGACACCAAACCCTTTTTATAGAAACACTCCTATTTTATTACTACTTGGATCTCGATTTTATTTATTTTTAAAAAGACAAGCTTCACTGAATAATTGATCGCCTGATTCCAAATTTCACATATATCACTGGCAGTAAATAACCGTTCGTTGATAAACACTTTTCCATTTGTCAGTCACGAACTCCTACGCCAAGCATAATAAATAATGAACCACCCCCGTACGTGGAAGTTACATCTAACCGTGACAGTTTGATCGCATTCTATTTATTTATTTGGTATATTCTGATGTTCAATATTTGCATATTCTTTATAAGTTGAGAACTATATGTTTATATTTTTTTATTCTAGAATGGAGCAATCACAAACGACTGGAAAAATGAAACCGTGCAATATCCTTGGGAAGAGTGCATCACCATGAGACACCACGAGATTCAGATTTTTTGCGTCGACACAGTTATCAGTGTGAAACAGAAATTGGGCCCAAAAGAGTTCATCATCATTCATCTCAAACATCCGCTGATCGCATCTGACATGCACTAGTTGAGAAATGTCACGCCGCGTCTCGAATTACCCGAAACCACCTTCAGGAATCATCACGACCTATCGACACCAGCTCGCGGTAGTTCACACATTTTTTTCTCGATCGTCCAATCCCTACACATATCTTGCAAATTATTATTTAATTGCGGACGCATTCCTTTTCACTGTTACCGCATCCATTTCTCTCGGCCGTGTCGGTTCCCGCACCAATTACTCTTTTAATTAATCGCAGTTTCTAATATTTGCCAAGAAAACGAACGCCGCCACTCTTACTCCGCCTTTTCCACGATCCGCGTTTTTCGTAGGATGTTGATCGATGATCGATCGATTCCTTGACCGCTACGTCACACTGTGGCCGCATTTCTTGTTTTTCTCTCTCTCCAGTACCTCTTGGAAGAATTCGCGACAAGAGCAAAGCAGTTACTCTTTTGCTGTCCAACCGCCGGTTCTCACCTAGTGGTTCTCCGTGATTTGTGTGCACGATAGTGATCTGAAGAAAATGGCATCGAAGCTGAGACGCGCACCGTTGTTCCCTTACAACGAGGGGAGTGTGTTTGTGCAACAGAAGTATCCCCACGACGTTGCCGGGGTGAGTGCGATTTAATTATTGTTTCTAAAAAATTGACTCCGCAACTACATTCAAAATAAATATTTAAAAAATCAAAAGGAACATTTTGATATTTATAACTGAAATTATTTTTACTGCATAATTTTTTATTTGAATTTGATTAATTTTTTTACAAATTCTGATCAAAATCTTTTATTTACGATATACAGGGTGTATTTGAAAAACGTGTGTTAATTTTAACCAGTGGAAGAACTCGCCAATTTATAATAACATTTTGCAAAATTTGCTATAGATTTCCAAGATTTTTTGCCCCCCAATTTTCACCAAATGAGTCGTTTTTTATGATCAACTAGTCTCTATTTTTTGGAACCATGAGAATTTTAATTTTAATTATTTATTTTTTTCTACAACAATGTAACTTTTTTGACAACAGAAAATTTTCGCCCTTACTCATAGGCGGGTATATATTTTGATGGCCAATTTATTCCAAATTTTAAATAAATTTGTAACGCTTTTTCGTAAAAAGATCAAATATAAAAAACGTTTCATTCAATAAGCTCTCGCGCATTTTAGATACACCCTGTATATAAATTTCTTAAACCAACTGTACTATTCCGGACACGGAATCTTGGCCATAACTGACATTTAATTGACAAATATGTGTGAACTGGCCTTTATTGAATATAACCCAACTTTTGACTCTATAATGCCATTTCCTTGCTTTCTTGATGCCAGAATAAAAACTTCAAAGTGATTTTTAATAACTGTCATTTATTAATGACACTAATGATTTTTACATCATTTTTTTTAGAAATGTCAAAAAAATGTTGGCCAAGATTCCGTGTCCGGAATAGTACTTATTTTTACTACGTTGACTGCAATCAAAATATCCAACTTCTCTGAAAGGTGGTTGTTTTTTTTCTCAAACGATCACAAAACAGCTTTAAAATTTTTATATTAAAAAAAAAAACATTTAGTAGATTCCCTTTAGAATAACAAAATTTGAACCATTTTTAATAACAATATCCAAATTATTAGTGAAGCATGAAAATAATCACTCAGAGTTATACAGGTGTCCCAGAACTGTCTCCTCAGAGAAAAAAGGGAGTATGTATTTGGGTAAATGTGGTAATCTGAATTTTAAAGAAAAAAAGTCCTATCGCAATAAGCGAAAATCGAGACATCCTAAACTTGACCAATCAGAGTTGAGCACCATCAAGACAAGACGATTTCGAATTTTGTTGCGATATCTTTTTTTTTGCTGTCTAGCTTATGTGAGCTACAGGAAAATTTATTTTAGTCATTTTGAAGTCTCTTTTGCTGTCGGCACATGCCTGTTTTCTATGAGGAAACAGTTCTGGGACAGGCTGTATATTTTTTTGCCAAGAAAACCTAAAAATATTGGGGCCACTTTATTTAAAATGACACAAAATAATTAAGACGTTTTAACCAAAATAACAAAATTTTATTTATTGAAAAGTTGTGATTTTTTAACTTTTTTTCTTTCCAAAAAACAAAAATAATCAATTTTATTTATTGAAAAGTTGTGTTTTTTTAACTTTTTTCTTCTCAAAGAAACAAAAATAATCATCACAAGGTTAACAATTTCTTGCAAAAGCAATCTAAACATTCTACTTAACTAATTTAAAAAAAATCAGGTAAATAGTCAGGTCATAGTTTCTTTTATCAAGATGTTTCCGTTTCAGTTGTTATTCAAAAAAAATTTAGTGAATCAAATAACCACAAAAACTATCAACTTTTTCTTTTTGTTGAAATAATTTTTTCGTGTTTCCGAAGATACAAACGTGAAATGTGATATACAGGGTGTCTCAAAATTCGCGAATTCCGAATTTAGAGCGTTGTAGGGGATCACTTCAGTTGTCCAGATATGGAAATAAAAAAAAATCGGGGCTCCCCCCGCCAAGATACATTGGTCTGAAAGTGCACTCTTTGAAGTGCGTTTTCTTCAAATACAGTCTGAAAAGTTCAATGTTTATTGTTATTTATGTGTAGATGATTGTGGAAAATAATAACGTAAAACAATTTTTTGAAGAATAGCTTTACTTTGGAGTAAAAAAATCTTAAATTTTTATAATTTTTCTTAAAAATGGAACGGCAACGTAGCTAGAATAGTATTTTGTTACTGTGGATATGAAGGTTGCTATGAATCGAACAAAATTAAAGTGCTTATATCTTCTTCAGGAAGAGAGATTTTTTTTTTTTCGAGTTCCACTGGGTGCTTCCCTACCACGCCCACGCTCTGAATTCGGAATTCACGAATTTTGACACACTCTGTATAACTAAATACATATATAAACTTTTCAGCTTAGCTTATATACCTAACTTGACATTTGTCAAAGATAACCTCAAAATGGACAATGAATTAATGTTTTTTAAAACTTTGCCCAAACGAACACGAAAAACGTTATTCAATATTCGTGCGCTGTCAGTTTTCAGGTATTCGTCCTGTTTTGCATGACTCGGCTAACGCCTCGTGCTTCAAACCTCGGCTTCATATCTGTTTTCAGGTATTCGGCCTGTTTTGCATCACTCGGCGGACGCCTCGTCCTTCAAATTTCGACTTCATACCTGAAAAGTGATCTGACAGCGCTACTCACATGAAAATAACTATTTTTCCAAAGTTGAGTTCTTTTTCAATCATAATCTTTCAAATATTGTTTCTTCATAAATTAACAAAAAAGTTGTGACATTGTTTCATATGTTGCTAATGGAATTGTTGGTCATTGTGATGACAATTCCGTGTTTGACAACAAACATTAGGCTTACGCGGTTTTAAGGGGGCGTAAAGAACGTGAATTCAATGAATTAATTGAAAAAAGAAGACTGTGTTGCAATAACACTTTTATATGTTTGTTAAAACAAAATTGAACTCTTCTATTTAAATGATTAAAACATGCAGATTCATGCATTTTCATTACCTGTTACAGTTCTTGCAAATTATCAATTGGGTTTCTAAACACTACGTTTTTTAAATAGGATAACAAAAAAAAATCAAGAGGAGTCAAGTCAGGTAATCAGCTTGGCCACAATCCTAGATTTCTCAATCGGCCTGGGAAGAATCCTAAACAATAAATTGTTCTTAGAATCATATGAGCAGTAGCTTAAACTTGTTGAAAATAGCTGTTTGTTAACTGGCATCATCCAGATCGTTTATAAATGGTCCAAGAAAGAGTCTTTGGTATCTTCGAGTGTTAAGATTTGTTAAAAAAGATTGGACCAATTATTTTGATTTTCGGGACATTACAATCTAAACACTAATTTTAATCGGATGCAATGGCACCTCAGTAACATTGTGGTTGTTATATTCCCACCAAATTCTAGAATTTTGAGTGTCAATGAAACCAGAAAGATGAAACCAAGCTTCATCAAAAAAAAAAATGTCTTGCACGTCGTTATTAAGTAAATTAAGCTAGGAGTTGTTGAACCAAGGGTTTTATAAGTCCTAAACTGAAAGAAATTAATTTTGGAGAGGGAAGGAAAAAGATTAATTGTCAATTCAAATCTATGGATTGGTTGAGATAAACGACTCTTCTACAATGTTTTGAGAAAGCACGATATTTTACTTCTTCTTATGGATACAAAACAAGATGATATTCTGATTGGCGTGAATATTGACAATAAGTATTTTCACTAATAAAGCCGTGTCGGAGATCTGCTTTGCCCAAGCAATATTTCAAATGAATTCTCAACCTATCAAAAACAGTCACAACATTTTATATTCACCTCGTATAAATAAAGTAGCTCAGAATTCACCTGATATACAGGGGTCCCAGAGTTGCGAAAAAGCTCCATAACTTGTTTGTTATTAAAGATATTAACTTTTTCTTTTTTCTAGATGATAGCTACGCTTCTACTGCATATTCGGAAAATATTGCGGTATATATACAGCGTGTCCCAATATTATAAAAACACTAAAGTTATAAACCTACCCAGTTTGATTTCATTTTTGCATTCTATGGTAAATTGTGAATCAAATCTACACAGGTCGTTTTTACTTATCTGCCATTGTTTTTGATCAGTGGCGCTTTTTTTACCAGAATTCCGAATTGCAGGGGTCCTTTCGAAAATCCGTACCTTCCAAATAGTTGCACATAAATTAAAATAATTGACGCTGTTTGATTCCTGAATGTTTGCCGCATCTGTTAAGTGTTTACTCAATAACGTCCTTAGTCGCATATGCCTACTTGCGATTTTTTAAATAATATAACAAACTAAAAATGTCAAAAACTCATTTTTTCAAATGGCACCCCGTATTTGGGTCGAAAGCTTTTTTGACAAGCTTTTGAACAATATAAGGTAGGTTCGATTTAAAAAATCCTAACTTTAGTGTTTTTATAATATTGAGACACACTGTATATATACCGCAATATTTTCCGAATGTGCAGTAGAAGCGTAACTATCATCTAGAAAAAAGTAAAAGTTGATATCTTTAATAACAAACAAGTTATGGAGCTTTTTCGCAACTCGGGGACACCTGTATAGTTTCAGACCATCTAGTTGCCTTTTGGGAAATTATTTTGCCAGCACGCATGGGGAAGAATACGCCAGTGACAAGAGCCAAATTAAGGCGGTTTTAGAAGATTTTTGTCGACAAATTGTGGCCAAAATAATCAATAAATTTTGCTGAAAAAAATATATGCCATAAAACTAGTTTAGATTGAGAGCCCTTGATATTCAAAGTGTTCAAGACGGCCTTAGTTAATTAAATCTGCTGTACATTACATATCTAGGGAGAGAAATGTGTCATTTCAATTTGGAATAATTTCTGGAGCCTTGCTTTCTGACTACAAAGCACCGAGTTTTATTTGATTCATAACGAAAACTCCTTAAGGGATTTGTTGAAAAAATATTTATCTAGGGAATAATGTGTTACTTCTGTCAAAATTTTCGTATCCTAAAAACTTCGTCGTAAACAAAAAATTTATTTCAAACTTTCTAAAAAGGTAAATTTACGGATATAATTTTTTTTTAATATTTGAATCAAACCTTGTAGAATCTAACATCTATGCAATTATTGCAATTGTCTTAACTTATGATTCTTCATGTGATACTGGAATGAAGCAAATGGGAATTAGTTAAGTGGGTACTTTTTCGGCTTCTCTTCTAAGTATCAAATCTACTGCCTAGTACATCATTACGTAAATGCTGTTGAAAATTTTGTATTGACTAGTACATACCGGTCGCGTGATTCGCATTGCCCAACTATACCCAGCGTACAACACACAACAAAATTGAATAATTGTGTACAAATTGCACTCTACACTTTTAATTAGCGATAACAACAATTTTCCTTTATTGAGAAATAGGAACACCGAAAATAGTTTCACTTTCGTATTTTCACAAGTCACAATGAAGAATTGTACTCGTGACACGTGTCTGTGAACCTCTCAGATCTATTTCTCAAGACGCGACTTTTATTTAGAATTTATCTAATTTACACAAAAAGCATTTGTTGTTGTTATGAAAAGAACAAAATAAAAATAAACGGCGACATTGTTCTAAATGAAAACTCGAAAATCGACATTTACATAAATTCAGTGTCAATACACTGGAAAAAACATGTTTCACCGCCTACTACAATGAAGTTCATATGCGAGTTCATCCGAATTATAATAGGATGGCGAAAAAAAACTTGTCCCGGTAAAGTTCACGTACGTAATGTTTTCGCTGTCATTAAACATTTGGACTGTGGGAAAATTTCAAGTGAAGGATGCGACGGATTACTCACGAGGTTAAAAGTTCCAGCAATAGTTTTTTGACTTTTGACATTACAGTCGCAATAGATTCCAAATTTGACATCTCTGACTGTGTGATACCAAAAACGTCTCAAAAATCACTTTTGGGTTCGATTTCGTTGCAGTAGGAAGAGGTCAAGGCTTTCGTAACTGTCATACGAAAATAATCTCATCTCACTTTTTGTCACTAACGCCAACGTGGTCTATCACCAAGGTAAATTACTGTCGATCTTACCATATTAATCAAGACGATGCTCTGGGAACTATTAAAAATAGAAAGTCTAGTTCTGTAAGATTTCGGAACGGTAGAACTTTTTCCAAATTGAATTTTGTTACTTATGTTAATTTCAACGTAAAACACAGTTAAACCATCTTATTTATTGGCGCGGACTTATCAAAAAGAGAAAAATACATCTGTTACAATAAATCTGGAACTTAACGAACCTTCCGTGAATAAAACTTATCTAATAGTGTGTCGTAAATGCAAATTTAGAAATAAGTATTTTAGATATTAATCACTCGGCCAAGTGAATATAACAATCTTTAACCGTTATGGACTTTCCAAATTAGTTTAAAGGAAATTTTCTCCGGTTGTTTTTAGATTAATAGATTACCGACAACAATGTGAAAAAAAATATTTCATCGATATGTGTTTAGATTTAGATTTATATATGTGGGATTCGGACTAGTTCCAAGTCGGCATATCTTCACGAGTGCCGTTAATTATCAGATGGAAAAATAAGCTGCATTACCATAAAAAGTTACACACTAATTTAAACGTGACGGCAGTAACCAGATTTTGCCTGAGGTCTAAAAAATACAAACCTGAAAGCTTACTGATCTGGGAGTTATTAATTTAAAAATTGATTGCTTTTGATGACTCAGACAGTAGACTGACGATGGTTTTGTTGGTACGAATTACTGTACAACCAGTCCCAGTGAAAAAATAACGGTCCATACTATTTTTTTTTCTGATAAAAAGTGCTTTTTTTGGTGAGAAGATGGAAGAAGGAGAAGGGAAGTAGATAAAAATAAGAACAGAAAAAAACACAAAAGTAAAAAAAAGACTGTGAGATGGGTGACGTGTGAATTCAAGCGGAGGAGAAAATATGAAAAAAGAATATGAGTAATTGGACGTACTAGATGGTATTATTAGATGAAGAAAAGTATAACTACATTGTTTTAGCGAGAAAATATGGGAAAATGTGAGATAAAGAAATAAAGTGTAGATGGATAAGAGAGATATGAATGAGGAAAATTTAAAAAAAAATATATTAAAGGAATATGTTATGTAGATGTATCGATTAAAAAAAGAAAATTAGAATATTAAAACAAGTTCAAATAAAAATTCAATACACTAGATATAAAATGCATTCACGTTGTTTTGGCAAAATGGGAGGCATTTAATTTGGTAGTCAAGCTGTCTGTTAGGTTATGTTTTTCTAAGTTTGAAGTTATAAATAGCGTCAATGTCTAGTACTATGGCGGACAATAAATTTAGGCCGGCAAATTTCTAACATTTCAAAAAAGTCCATGCAAGCGACCATTTATTGTCATTATGACTAATGTGTTAGTTTCTCAAACTGAAGGTTTTCAAGCTGTTTGGCGATTCCTTCGCTCTTTTCGTAACTTACAGATCATGACGCACTAGCATAACTGATTTGTAGTAGCACTTCTCTCTGGTGCACACTTCTTTTCCCAATTTTAATTTTGATTATCGCTGTCACGATGACAAGAATGACAAAAATCGAAAATGGGGTTAGTTGAACATAATATATGCCATTCACGATGTTTTGGCATAAGGGGAGGCCATGGAAAAAGTGCATTTAAGTTGGCAGTAAGATGTCTGTTGAATTAGGTTATGTTTTTCTAAGTTTGAGGTTATAAACTGCGTCATTGTCTAGTGCATTGTTGTCAGTTTTACTAGTTTGCAATATAACAATACTCACACATTTTTAATCCAATTTAACAAAACAGGAAACTGACTTGAACAAACTACAGAATAGTAGGGACCGGGACCGAAAGACGAAGTGGCTCCTGTTAATTTATGCACCACTTAGATAACCCACCTATACAGTGTCTTAACCAACCAGTTAGTAACTTCTCAATGAATTTTTCATTTTAACCAAAACATTCCTAGAACTAGATGGTATAAAATCTTGTACCTACTTATTAAGCCTTACTTTATTCGAATCTTTCTGCAAAATATTTACACACCCATCGTCTATGACAAAAAAGAACAAAACTATTCAACTTCCATAATTTCATTAGAAAATTCTGAATCATCATTACCTGCTTTAAAATCCCAATCAAATTCCGAGTCAGATTCTCCTAATGAAATTATTAAAGGAAAGACGTTTTCAAATGAAAGATTTCACATAAATTTTGCCCAATCTTCCGAAATAAGTTCTTCACAATATCTACAAAAATATTGGCAAATTTCAGGAGTACATTTCAAAATAGACTCAAGCCATAAATTCACAACTCTGTCGCGAAGTTATAATACGTCTTACAAAACCCCTGTGCCATTTCAATTGGGTCGTTGTTTCTTCCTTCACTATCCGTGTTACATTTTTTTCTTGTACTCACCTACGATTCAATTTATACACAAAAAAAACTTGACTTCATTGTAACTTACTGAAAATATGTTCTGCAGTCTAATACAAACACCATCAATACGTCTTAAAGTCGCTTAATTATGATTACGGTAAATTCGGCAACATGTTACGTTCATTTTGATAGGTCTGCATGTCACGCACTTTAGTGACAGCAGAGATGACAGAAATCAAACATGTATCCAACGTTAAAAAATGAAATCATAGCCTCCCCTTATGCCAAAACATCGTGAATGGTATATACCAGCTTCACATTTTTTTGTCAAGCTAATGACAGGCCGGCCTAAATTTATTGTCCGCCATAGTACATTGTTGTCAGTTTTACTAATTTGCAATAGAAGAATACTTAGACATCGCGGGAAATTCAGCAACATGTTATGTTTATTTTGATAGATCCGCATGTCAGGCACTTTAGTGACGGAAATCAAACAGTGTCCAACGTTAAAAAAATAAATCATTATGCCATTATGCCAAAACAACGTGAACGGAGTTTTATCGGTGTTCATTTAAATTTCTCCTCAAAGTTGGCATTGAAAAGTCGATTGTGAACTGGTCAGTCTGCAGAGTAAAAACACAAACAACGCAAAATGTGAGTTTAGATTTAAACAGCTGACCCATGATCTGTAATCAAGTGGTGCGTTCACAATCGACTCTTCAACGCCAACTTTGAGGAGAAATTTAATTGAACACCGATATAAACAAGAAGAGATAAATAAAATAAAGAAGGAGAATATGTGAATGTACAGAAATTATGAAAATTAAAAGAAAAGAAAAGCTAGCTCTAAACACACAGGACCAGGAGTAAGAAACAAGGAAGTATGGACTATTCAAAAAAACTGAAAAATAACATTTTAAAACACCGCAGTTTAAAATTGATAACAAAAATAAAATAGAAAATAAAAGGTCAAGGAATGGGATAGAAACTGTAGCAATGAAAAAACGTGATTAAGAAGCGACGTTAGATTTGAGATGAACAGACTTAAGGAAGCATTACTAAAGAACAAAAAACAAAATAGTGAAAAACTACAAAATATATGAAAGAAAAATTGTTATATTTTGCATATCGTAATGAAAGTGGCATTTTTTACACGAAAAATCGTAATGAAAGTAGAGATGATTGTCAAAGCAGACCTATTTTTTTGTAATTTTTCATAAATCCTTTTAGACCAAATTTCTCAACTTACATCGATATGCAAAAAAATAGTGTGTACCTACAGTTGCGAGCACGGAATTTCGCACACCAATTTGTATCTCATTAAAAAAAACTATCTAGTCATTATAATCAATCATGACATATGTGACTGACGTTTCACCTAAACTGTCACGAAAATGCCGCCAGTATCTTATTTTAAGAAAATTATGTCAGTGAAATGTCCAATGTGTGCGAAATTCCGTGCTCGCCACTGTACAACACGTTATGAAAGTCTCTTTTTTTCACTGATTTGCTTGATCAATCAAATTCATGAAAAAAAAGTGTGACTTTCATAACTAATTATACAAATATTTTTTTTATGAAGCTGAGAAATAATGACCTGACTTGACCTGACCTGACCAATCATATGTAGTATGAAAAAAATGTTAGAAAATGTTGGGGAAAGTAAAAAAGACGACTCTTATAATTCAAATGAAGAACATGTCAGCTTCAGTCTGGAAATAATAGAAATAACACGATGGAAAGGATACTTGAAAAAGGTGTTTGAATATGTACAGAGAAAAAATTTAAAAGTAAAAGCAGAAAGTAGAACAGCCATCATCTATGACAAGATAATATAAAATACAATAAAATAATAATGAAAAAATATTAGGACAAACAACGAGAAAACAGAGAAAGAAAGAATATGGTAAGTACTGTAAGAAAAAAATATACATATAAGGGAAAATTACTGTCAGATTTAAAGCAGCTGCAATGTACCAGCAAAAAAATGTTTGAATAAAAGAATCAGATAAAATAGCTGAAAAGATGAAATCTACTGTAGAATATGTGAAGATAATTTGAAGATGACAAAACCTAAAAAGAATTAAAATTTGTAGAACACCGAGACGATGTCAAAGAAGGAAAATGTTGAGGGGAGTTAAATGACTGGAAGTATTATTACACCTAATCCCTCCTAATAATAATTTAATACCTTACAATTGCATAGAAAACAGTGTGAATATTGTTTTAAATATTACTTAAATATTTAAAAATATTTTCAATTAAATTCGAACGGATTAGATTAACAGAAATGAGGGGGCAGAAAAAAAAAAGAATTAATAAGAGAACAAACGCATTAAATAAAAATAAAACAACATACATGAATGAACAATAGAAGAAAGAGGTATTACATACTATCAAAGCAAGACAACAAACAGAAAACAAACATTTGATGGAAATTAGAAATGAAAGGAAAGCAAGATTGTACACAAAAAGATACAATTCTAAGAATGGAAAAATTATAACTATTAAAATGAATAATACTATGTAATGATAATGAAATAGGATGTAACAAATTTAGAACTGCCCTGAAGGCAATGAAAGTCAACATTTTAATTGGGAATAAATTAATGTGTAAAGCTTCACCAAACAGAAAGGTGTAGAAAACTACAAAGAAATTATATTAAAAAAAGAGGAGACTAGTAATAACAAAAACTAAAGTGAAAGAAGCAGGATAATCCGACCCAATTAAAAAAAAAAACTAACATATTTCAAAACGCAACAGAGAAGATAAAGAAACAGCAGTGAGAACAAAATGTGAAAGAGTATAATGAGAGATAAGTAGAAATTTGGTGCAAATGTAACAATAACTATACAGGGTGTTTTCGAAGTTGAGGCGTTCCTTCTAAGACCAGATGATGCAGGATAATCACCAATCAACTTTTATATTAAACATTTTTTCATAAATTGTCAAATTAAAAAGTTACAGCCAATATTTGATACTTTTGTTCCAGCCTGTATATACACCAAATCAAATGGTTGTAAGTAGGCTACAAAACGGCTTAATAAATTCACGTATAGCTCCAAGGGCTTCAAGACTAAACTGTCAAAACATTTTTTTTTCAAATGGGATTACATACTTTTTAGTAATTCTGATTGAGATTTTAATTCTGAAAACAACAATGTATCACAAGTATAACTTCACATAAAAAAAATAACACTAACTTTTAAAATAAATGACGAGCACCAAGCGAAAAGCTATCAAAATGTATTGCATTACAATGTAATTACATTACAATGTAATAACCAAATTAAGGTAGCTGGAAAAACAAATGACAATTAATAACATGTGGGATTGCGCAGATATGCCGCCAATGTTTAGCGCAAAACAGAACATAGACGATAGTAGCGGTTTTTTTTTTTGAGTTTTTGGTATTTAAGTGTATATTTGTGATACATTGTTGTTTTTAGAATAAAAATCTCTATCAGAATTACTAAAAAAAAATATGTAATCCTATTTGAAAAAAAATATTTTGACAGTTTACTTATGAAGTCCATGGGGCTATACTTGAATTTATTAGGCCATTTTGTAGCCTATTAACAACCATTTAATTTGGTGTACAGATAATTAAAATCTTCCGATAAATAACGGAGTTATGGACTCGTCTTCTTTTTTAGGGACACCTGTATATACTAGTTTCATTAAAAAATTTGAAATTTTTACAGAATGTTCTACAGCGTCACACAATCATTCCTGATTTTTTTGAGAATTTTAAATCGATTAGAAGTGTGTGTTTTCTCTAGGCGGTAAAACTTGAAGCACTCTGTACAACAGGAGTATCGACAGAGCAAGAAAAATTAACATATTTAGCTACTAAGATTGTGAGATGGTCAAATTTTCAGCGTGCCAAATGAATGAAGAGAATGAGGATTACAGGTGACAATGAAGTAATAAATGAAAGCAGTAATATATAACGAGTATATAAAAATAAAAAAAAAAGAATGGAAGAAAAGGATAGAAAGAACAATGGTTTTTACCGTTCATTAATTTTAATACTCCTAAAGAAACTCAATTTTTATAACATCCATCAAGTTTTTATTTTTCTTTTAGTACCGATTTGTCCCATAATTACTGAGGAAACTTCCAGAGTTGTTTAGTTCTCGTAAATACCTACTATTATGGTTTGATTTTAGAAAGGCTACGTCATATTTTTTTTAAATACCTGTTCCCCTTAAAAAAGCGAGAGGTAATTTTGAGTACTTATCCTGAAAAAGGATTAATAGGGTGTTAGTAAAGTTGAGGTGATAGATTTTCCACTATACATCCGATACAAACTTCTTTTCTCTTATTGAGAAACACATGGTGGTGTACACGTTCCTTTAGTTTTATTTTTATTTATTATACGATTGTATTTATCTCATACTTTCATCACAAAGTGCATTATGACTACAACGTTATGGATGACAGAAACCTCTCGATACTCTGGTGCATTTGAGCAAGGCCATTCATGAATCGTCGATTAAAAACCTCGACTTTGTTTCAATTTTCTCCTGAAACCATGCCTAATCATTAATTGCAAAAATATCAAACTTTTCGAAGTGTTGAAATCACAGTTAAATCCGCAACGGTGCAATGAACAATTACGTTACGTAACGCGCCTCGACATTGGATTTGTCATCGAGACCTTCTTCGCGTATCCGCGCGTTCATCAGGTAACGGTCCGTAGCTTTTCCCTAAACAATCTAGCCAGTTGTTCTAGGACAACGATTCTCGAGATGCCAACCCGATAAGATTATCGGTGTATGTACCATTGTTGTTTTGTGAATCTGACCGATATAATGCACCCACCCATGCGCAACTAAAAAATGTGCAACATTTAAATTTTCACGGAAGTCTGTTATGGCAAGCGTGAAATTCAGATAGAACACTAAAGTTACCAGTCCAAAACAGTCACACTAATGATTACATGATTACTCACCCTCCTCGGAAGGCTTCGTCTTCGCTTCGGTCGAGAAGATCTCTTTCGATTTCGTCGTGGTGGTCGGCGTCGTCGTCGTGAAGGTCCGAGTTTCGGCCGCTTGCGGTAACGTTTCCGCATCACCCTCCGGCTTTCTGCAAGGATAACGCGCCGGTAAAAGCTTTCGCTCTTGCTAATGGCGAGATCTACTCGACTTTTTTGCAATTTATTGTTCGCTCATTGAGTGACGTGTGAGTGTGATTGTGTGTCTACATGGAAGAGCTGTTGCCTCAACATTTTCACATGTCAAAACGGTAGCATGACCTCATTTGCTTGTGGCCTCACTCGAGGGAAGTCGAGGCGCTAACAATGATAAGACGTTCACTTTCTAATGAAGAGTAAATGTTTCGGTACAACAACTTTTGATAATTAGTAAAACATCTGGATGTGTACATTTTAGGAAATCGTAAGAATGTTAAGTCACAAACAATTTGGATACAAATGAAATCCTGGGCTGCATAGGCGTTGGAAACCGTCAATTGTTGTGCTTTTTTAAAGCGTAGATTAATTGGAGCATGTTGACAACTAACCTAAAATTTAGAGCCAAAAAATCTTTCTTTTTTCTTTCTTTGCAATGTTTTACATTAAAAACAGAATAACTTAACGATCCCTATTCTCGAAGCAAATATCTAAGGCCACCATTTGCTGAAAACAAACATGTTCCGATTAAACATAAACAAATGTCATTCTTGTCAAAGGGCGGGAAATTCAAACTTTACACTGTTCTAAACGCTTTAATTTTTCCAACGCCTACTCAGCCCAGGATTTGTGTATCTGAAGAGCTCGAGGTAAAGAAAAGAAAAAAGAACAATGTAGAAGAGACCTCTTTTTTGTGACGATGTTCTGCAATTTTTACAAAGCTTGGAGGGAATTTAATAATTTTAATTTAAGTGATAATGTAAAAAAAATTATATGGTATATTAATCATTATTTTTAGCACATTCAGTGCGATTCTGTTTCCAAATAGTTATAATATCGATCGTTACATTGAAAATTGGTTGTTTTAAATATTTTTTTAAAAATTAGAAAATCAGTTCCGAATCAAAATTTAAAAAAGTCAAGTTAATTTAGCAAATATATACTTGTAGAGATCATCAACTTCCTTTAAGAAATCAGCAAGCTCTTTAAAAATCATTTTAAAAAATCGATCGTTAAAATAACGATCGCTAAATCATAACAATGTGTAAATGGAATCGCACAGATTGTCTGTTTCAATTTTGGAATAGTTATTTACATTAGAACACGGTACAGCGCGAAAGCTAGGTACGAGGCGAAGTCGAGTGCCTGACTGGTTGGAGCGCTATAAAATACCTACTGTATGACATTTGTATTACACTTTTTTTCCATTTGTGTCAACTTTACCTCAACTTGTTCAGATCCTGCTCGTGCTTCGTGAGCTTAATTTGACTCTCCAAATCCGGTAGATGCCTGTTGATCGCCAGGACAGCACTCGAATAGTTGACGTGGTGGGTAAATTTACATTTGAAATCTTCAGGTGGGCCACAATGAAACAAATAACAACTTCCAGAATTCTGAAAGAAGAATCATTTACAGTGCAATTATCAGCACTTTGAAAGCAAAATAAAGTGAAAGACTGCTCCCGTTTGGATATAATTTATGTGCATCATCATTACATCCAAATTTATTGGGATTTTTGAAGAGGTGAACGTTACCTTTTCTTCGAAAACGAAGACATCACAATTGTCGGTTTCACAGCACAGCCTCAGACATTCCTCCCTTGTTCCGAGATCGAATTCTGTTAAATATGTGGCTCCCATGTTTCGGGAGTCTTGAGTTCGGATGATTTTGTCTCTGTGTATGTCGAAATTGTCAATGCAGGTCTGTAGGTCAATATCGGCACGTTTGACACGGGACAATCCATCACTGACGAAACAATTTACTAGGACTAAGAGTAACAACGTGGACACTTTAGAAACCATGGTGTTGGATGACAATATGCATCCTTGATGTGTATAAAATTTCGTGATTGCAAACATGGCGGAAAACTACGGAGAATCAGCTGGACAGATAACAGGAATAACAGGATCGATTGCGAAAGGGGCGGCTGCGCAGGGAAAGTCGCATTTTTACTGTTACTGTCTCGACAAGCTTTTACGATTAAAGTTAAGTCGCTTCGTGTGGTAAATTCAAGTTGTCAAGAAAATTGTCTTCAATTTTATAGTTACCCATTTGGTCGAGGTTTCAGCAGAATTGTAACTTTTTAAGTTTTATCAAAGAATAAGAAAAATTGTTTTTAAACTGTTCCAGACGTTCAGGCGAAACAAAGTTTTAAGTTTCAAGGAGTCGGATCACAACGGCAATATTCAATAAGAAAGAGACTGTTAAATAATATGGTGTGGGTAATTTAAAATTAAAACAACCTGAAATTTTTTTATCTGTAAGAGTAGAGATTTTAATTTTTCTACACTCGCATAACTTCATAAGACGCTTCTTTTCGGGTACTTAACTAAAACTAAGAAAGTTGTGCAGATATTTTAACCAGTGATAGAACTCCACAATTGCTAACAATTGAGCCAATAATGCCTTATACAAATGTTGATATTTTTCGAGAAAAAGGGACTAAAAGTTTTTAAGAAAAAGTTTGGGACCCACTGAAATTTATGAAAGAATGGGTAAAAAAAATCATAGTAGACATTTTTGTGATTATTCAAAATTTGACAAGAACCTCAATCTCAACCTTTGGAGGCTTTCACCAATCTGGAGCAAACCGATATGGTTTTAATCTATAGCGAAGCCCCTGGACATTCAGAGCTAGCACGGCAAACGGTGAAAGATTTCCTCAAAGGATACTTCCCAATGCACGAACCTTTGCAAACGTTGTGCAGCATCTTCGCGATTTCGGGCGTTTCAAAATGATAAAGCGCGATCTTGGCCGCCAGCGAAAAGATCGCAGTTTAGTTGCAGAAGAAGAAATTCTTCACGAAACTGACAACCAGCCACGAACAGTTACTCGGCGTATTGCAGATTATCTGGGAGTTTCTCAATTTGTAGTTTGGCTGCGAGTTCAAAACGCCGCTCCGGAAATTCGTGAATACAGAGGCAGTCTGAGAACTAACTGGCAAAAGGACCCAAGCCAATTTATATTATTAAAAATATATCATTTCCTGTTTTATTTTAAACAACTATAGCAACTTTTCGTAAAGTAATCTCAAGGCATTCTCAAAATGTCTATACATTTTTATGTAAGTATACGAAATAAAAAAAGTAGAATGAGTTGGGGTCATAAGACATTATACCAATAATAATTCATAGCAATTTTTTTCTATAAATACAATATTTTAAAAATAAAAGTTGTTTCTGAAATTAATTTTGAACTACAATTTAATTACTAATTATGTAGTAGTTATTAAACTTTCATGTAAAAAACAGTTCCTTGTGGTATTTGTGAAAATCTGATTATTTTTAATTTAAAATTTTTAGCCGAAAGAGTTACTGAAATACATATCTACTTTTGCAAAGAAAATAATAATAATAAAAGATTACAAGCAAGTCTTTTGTAAATACAACGTGTAACAGAAATAAGTACATTAATTTTAACTGGTAATAGAACTCGTCAAAAGGAACAACTTTTCTATCTACCATTTTGCCGAAAAACGATGTTTAATTCCAAAAAAAAATTGGAGAGATTTTTCACTAAAATAACCCTACGCCACTAAATACTGCAATGGTTAATTGAGATCAGAGCTAATATGAAAAAAACGTCCATTTTCATCCAGAAAACGTGTTTTAACGCAGAAATCGAAATTCAAAGAAATCTACCCGTATAGCAAAAAATCCACTTCGTAAGAATCTGGTTGTTTCACGTTTTTAGGTAGCTTAGTTTTGGAGATATGAACGGTTTTAGGAAAATCTTTCCTATTTTTTTAAGCCACTACGCAACGTTTTTCGCCAAAATGGCAGAGAGAAAAGTTGTTCCTTTTGATGAGTTCTATTACCAGTTAAAATTAATGTACTTATTTCAGAAACATCCTGTATACATATAAAAATTGAAAATGGTGTGAAACAGTTTTCTAAAAATGTAAAAGTTGTAGTAATTTTTCATGAAACTAAATATAATAAACAATCTGAGAGGACCTTAAAAGTCTACTTTTTTTTAATAAAATACATAAATAGTAGTTTATTTAACGAGTGGGCTAATTTTTCTTGAGTGACTAATTTGCTATTAAGGCACGAGTGTATCTAATACATAGTTTTATCCAACACCGAACGATGTTGAAGAAGTCACATCGAGTTTGCTAACGAAGAAATCCAGAGATGCTTATGACAAGCAATTAAATGACTTCAATAACTGGAAACAAGAAAATAATGTTTCTGGGGTAAGCAAAGACGTGCTGTTAGGTTACTTCTTCAACGCCAATTAATTCTAATTTTATGTATTACATTTTTTGATGTTCAATAAACTGTTCAATTCTTTCTAAACTGTTTAATTTTATAAAAACAGTTTAATTATGGGTTCATAAGTCCACTAGTGTTTCATAAACCTCATAATAAACAGATGTTGGATAAAATTATTTTTAAAATTCTACAATTATGTAATTTATTAATTATATAAATAGTTGAACTATAGTCAGCAGGAACTTATTTGAAGAAAAAGTTAAAATTTCATGAATAAGAATAATTTATCGTAGAAAAGTTTATATAATTCATTATTTTAATTGTTTGTTTTTCTCTAACAATGTATTTTTAGTCATTAGACTATTA
The DNA here is from genome assembly GCF_963966145.1 of Tenebrio molitor. Classification (NCBI taxonomy): domain Eukaryota; kingdom Metazoa; phylum Arthropoda; class Insecta; order Coleoptera; family Tenebrionidae; genus Tenebrio; species Tenebrio molitor. Next base: position 6,750,790 of record NC_091048.1, on the reverse strand, counting down.
AGTATATTTAACATTTCAAGTTGTGGCCAAAACAATAAATTTTAAACAATTAATTACTGCAATCGATTATACAGGGTGATTCATATAGTATTATACAAACTTTAACCGGTGGTAGATTGCAACCCGTGGACACTCTTACAAAAATGTCTAGGTTCTAAGGTTAAAATTGTTGAAAATAAAGAATGTTGAAGAGTGTACTACCACCACCTTTTAAGAACTGCAGACGAATGAAAATAGTTTACGTTGAAACAAACTGTCAGGCATTGTTGTCAAAATGAAACTAAACCGAACTTTATTATAATACCGATATTTTCACTATACCAACAATTGTTTGCTTCTATTATGACATTCATGACATTTGTTATACATTGGACGTAAACTGGAATAATTTAGCGAAGAATGGCATTTACTAATAGTGAAAAAACCGATATGGTAATTTTTGGCAATTTTTGATGTATGACTCAAAATTTTATTGTCAATAGCCTTTTTAGACGGGAATCTGCCACTGGTTAAAATATTTATGAAACTATATGAATCACCCTGTATAATTTACACTTCTCAATAGATTATGTATTATAAAAAGATCTTGCATTGAATCATACTTTATGAATTTAATTGAAACTTTTCTTAATTGTTTCAAAAAAATGTGAAAATTAACTTTTGCTTAATTTTTTTCAAAAATTCAAATTAAATGTCAGATGTTTTTTGAATAATGGATCATTCTAACAAGTACTGTTGTCATAATTTGCACTTTGAACATTGTAACAAAAACGTTGACTGTTTCAAATTAAAAGATATTTACGGTAGTGAACACAATGATAAAATTAATCTTTCTCACTATTATAAAGATAAGCCAACGATTCACTAACAAGCAAATCGATTATTATTTGTTTAGATAAAGTTCAGTTTGATTTGAGTTTACCTACTCTACAACTAAGAAAACATATTGACTTAAAATTAGCCAGGTTATAGAGTTAATCAATGGTTTCCAAGTCATTCAAACAGTTTAATTAAATTATTATAATCCTTGCTTCAATTTAATTATTATTACTACATATTATCACTATTTTTCTGTTAGATTTAGATCAGGAGGCTCTGAAGGCCAAAGCATGACATCGAGGAAATTTAATTCTGCACATTCACTGAAAGGGTTAGTCACAGTGAATCAAATTCACTTAACCTACTTTCACTGGTGGTTTTACAGAATCACTAACAACCATTAGTTAAAGTTACATCTGTGGCTAATAGACATCGATGTTTGTGTAAAAAAAAGTGGAAAACTGTGTAGTTCTAAATGTCATTGTTCATTGCCTTCTTGCAACAAATAAGTTTCATGGTGTTTTTCGTCTAACGTTTTATCGTCCCTCTCTGATCCTATTCTAATTGTCAATATTTTTGAAAATACACTAATTTTTCAAAACACGTAGATGCTAAAAATCCAATCATTCTGTCGGTTCCAACATAAAAACAAAACGAAACTAAACAACTCAGCAAATAAAGTACATTTTATTACATGAAAGTAAGATCTGACAGCAAGATAAAAATTTTGAAGGTGATGTTTAAACTTACTAACTTAATTTAGCAGGTCCTGTCGCTTTCGCTGGATAGATATTATGCAGCGCCAGCGGTAAAACCACGAACTAGTCTTATCGACTATTTCATCGTGAAAATAAATTTTAAAAAATAGATACTTTTTTTTTATTTATTCCTACATACATATAAGATATCAGTGGTCTTTGCTGACTAAACCAAGGAGGTGAACCCCCCCGTGTCCCAGCGCAACCCGCAAATCGATTTCCCCATCGCCATCTCTTTGCCAGCTTTCCCAGGCGAAAAGAATTTTTTTCGCAACAGAGCCGCCCAATCGATGGGATTTTTCACAGACAATGACCCATGATCCAATGCACCGCGGGAAAATTCCTGCAGCTCTACTAAGCAGGAACAGGAATACGAAACCGAAACGGACCGAAAAGAAACGACCAGGTTTCGTCTCGACTAACCGCATCATCGCATTTGAACGCAGGCGTTCGTGGGGTACGCGTACGTTTTTGCTGTTTCGTATCTCTATTGAACATTTTATGTGTTGGTGTGAGTGATTTTGACCAGGAGGGTGTGCAGATCGGGCGGTGCCTTTGTCCTTTAGGATTATCCTTTACGCATTCATTCATCTTCGCCGACAAAAAAAATCGTGAGTGTCTAATTTACAACTTCCGATTTTGATTCTAGATTTTTTTCGCTTCTGTTCCTTCGGATTTTTGGGGTTTGCAAATAATCAAATAAATATTTGCACAGATCCCCCAACGATTTCGGAACAATGCTCACTTACACCGAATTGGATTTAATTAATTAAGAGCCTTGCGAATCCTTCCAAATTCTCCACGAATAATTGGCGTGACATTTCTTATTGTTATTCGCCACACTCTGATGGACTTTATGTGATTATGTACCAAAACTCTTATTTACATTTATTTTAAATAATTACTTTTACTTTTTGGACAGTGGGTGATGATCTCGACGCGAACAATAATTAATTAATGATAGTGTTGCTCCAGTGAAATTGTATATTTCATTACGAATTCACCCATAATTACAATTTAATTATGATTGCTGGCGTACTGTGCACTTTTTAAAAATAATTAACACCGGGACGGAATTATTCATAAATTTCCAGAAAATCAATATTTTGGCACAACATTCACTCTGCCACATATTTTCTGGCATTTAAACAACTTTTCCAGAATTCACGAAATGTCACTATTTTCAACCTCGACGTTGTCCTCGTAACTCTACCACTGGGTGGACCAGGATAACGTCCTGCTCTATAATTATGTACCTACAACATATTCACGACGGCGATCGCTTGACCGATTATGGACAAAATTTCTTCGCATACCTCCACCACCTATGAATTATCGTTTTGGAGATCAAACTGGATTCGAATTAATCTTTCTGTTTTTATCGTTTTAAGCCCCTTATAACCATAAATAACGCCGGCTTAAACATTCACGTTTGATGGTTTTGAAGTTGGGTAACCCCGCATTCCCGCATATCTCCACTTAATTATTACCGCCTCTCTTTATTACCCTCGGTGTGTAAATCACCCATCGGCGGTCGAGGGGTGGTTGACTGTCCGGCAGACGAGCGATTATCTTCGTCGGTTATTTGCACAGGGAAACAATTACGAAGATGTCGAGTCCTCAGACGGGGAGGTCAACACGTCGTCTTTAGCCCATCTGCTGTCTCTCCAGAACAAACAGGGAAATGGTTACGTTCGAAAGGATGTCCAGACTGGAATGTAATCTTAGCCCGTTTGCGGCTTCCGGTCCGGATTGTCTCAATAAAAGCTCGGAAGCTCCGGCGTGGGAACTGGATTTTTTAAATATTTGGAAATTTAATTGGAAAAGAAAGTGCACACCTTGGCCGAGTACTTGCCCAAAGCGCGTCGCCACTTTCGTGTTTCCGGTTTTAATTGAATTTAATAATTTGTCAACAAAGCTCGGGGACGAAGAACGTTCACCGAATTAAACGAGGAGGCCGGTCAAGAAGATGAACAAACGAGATTATTATTATTAGGTAGTAATAATAGGCAAGAAGAGAAGCCCCGGAGGCAACAAAGAAAATTATTTTTGAATTTAATAATCCGTGGTAGATAATTAATTTTGTTCGTTTATCGGTTTTAATCAATGAATCGCTACTTCAAGAAATGACGAATTTCTACTATTTCGGTTTCGATGTGTACACAAAGTACACGTTAAAATGCGATAATTGAGAACGTAAAAGGTAATTGCTTTTTAACGAGTCTTCCTTAAACAAAAATGTGTTTTTATTGTTTTACTTAACTAATTAACAAACAGTTGCTTCTGTTGTTGATGTCCGTTATCCTTTGTATTTCCCAAATGATTATTTTTTCTCTTAGTCATCGTTTGAGATGTCTCATTTTGCTCTAGGTGTTTAAGTTCCGTTATTCCTTTTTTTCTTCGAGTCTTAGTCATCAGTTAGATGTGTTAATATCAAACAATTCCATCATTGGTGTAAACCAGAATCACAAGATTTCACAATGATCCTCAAGAAAAATGTATTTTTTATAAAGTATACAGTATTGTAAAGTAAAGAAAGATTTTAGATGGTCTCGAATTTCCCAATTGGAATTCATCGGGTTATTTCTATTTTATTCATGCCGGCTGAAAATAGGTATGCCTTACGTTGATGGTTTTCTCCATTTTCGTATTTATAAGTTTTCAGCCTTCTCATTCATTTCAGGAATCTTTTCAACAAGCCCTTCATTTAAGTTGAAAATGTATTCGTCGTTTTGGTCACTGTATTTGTAGGCATTTCACCCTTACATACTTTCACGCTACCCGCTTTTAGCTTTTCCAGTCATTTCCCTGTTGTTATTCATCGTTTCTACCACATTATTTTACCGACATTCAAAAAAAAAAAATATTCGTGTAGGGTGAAAATGTAATGAGCTTGCAGTGTTCATTGAACTCTTTTATTGGCGATTTTCTTTTTCATATTTCCACGCTTTCAGCTATCCTGTTTTATGGAAAAAAGTTTATTCTTTTTCAACATCACATTTTTACGTTCCAGACTTCAAGCCATTCTATTATTGTTTTTTCTTTATGTCCAATTGCATTATCGTGTTACGATTTCTTTCACAAAAAAATTTATGGGGGGTGAAAATATGATTTTTTCCTTTTTCATACTTTCACGCTTTTAATGTGTAGTTATTTGATTTTTACACTTTTAGAGAAAAATTCAATTCTGTGTTGTTACCGATTTTCTTTTACCTTTTCACCTTTCCCTCTTATTGTTTATTTTTCACCCACATTATCTTAATCTTCAAAAAAAAATCTCGTCCTTTGTGGTGATCATCCAGTTTTTTGTTTTTTGTTCTCGTTTTCGTACTTTCGCGCTCTCCACTCGTTTTCCTTTTGTTATTTTACCCTTCGCTTTTTTCCCATTCGCTCAAGTTGTACTTGAGTTTGTTTTATACCACCAACATTTAAAATTCGCTTTTATTTACGTTGGCACTTTAACGCTTGAATTTTTTTCATTGGAAATGTATTTTTCATCACCGTGGCTAATATCCGCTTCGCGAGTAAAGTGTAAAGTCGTGTCTCTACAAAATTTCGATGCAATTGACCCACATGAATAGAAAAGTCTCTGTTGTCTGGTTTTTTGTGGGGAAGCTCCCCTAAAAAAAGTAATTGAGAGTGTTTGTGTCGGCCTGTGTTAGATATAATGAAACAGTCGCAATAACTATAGAATTATCTTACAATTATTATTGGTATCAAAAATTCTCTATTGTTATATTTTTATTTTTGCCCTACACATAAACATAACTAAACCAAAAATATCAATTCCAAAAATGACCTTTTTAATTCCTCTATTCTCTATCTTTCATCCATCTCCCTTCCGTCTTCATTCAGTATTTCACCCCGTTTCTTTCCCAACCCTTCTCTTATTTCGCTACATCCATTCGACATGTGCTCGATTGTCTCTCTCCTTCCATCCAATACCTGTTTTCGTTCGCAAATCTGAATCTCCCCATCTTTTTCTTTCTCTTGTACTCTCTCTCCCCAGGTACTCCCTGTTGTATCTGGATTCTTTGATTCGTTCCTTTCTTTCTTTCTTTCTTTTGTCTGTGTCTTTGTCCCTTTCACTCAGCTCTACATTCATCTATCTTCCTTTTGCTCTCAATCTTTTCATTTCTTCACTGGCATACCCGTTCCTCTGGTAGTACCGTGCGATCGAAAATAAAAAAAAAACCGTGATTAATACGCTTCAGTTGGCAACACGTCAAAATTTAATTTGAATGTCATTACAATGGTAATTGTCATTATTAATTAGTGAGTATTAAATTTGCTATTACAATATGTTCACTTTAGAGCAAAACGGCGAATGGTCCTATTCGACACCTAGAGTTTTTGAGGAATTTCAACAAAAGTTTTCGGACTTTCAAGGCACTTACCAACTTGTCTAGAAAGTGTAAAAAATCCGTAAACATGTTTTTGGAAACAGGTAGTGTTCTACGCAAAAAAGGCAATAGATGACCGACAAAAAGAACAGCAGAAAATATTGAAGAGGTTGAACAAAGAATTGCAGATACCCCAAATAAATTCATCCGGAGATTAACCCAAGAAAGTAACGTACCTATCATTTGGTACAGTTCAGCTTATCCTTAAAAAAGATTTGCACTTTTTTCTTTATCCTGTGTCTGTTGTGCATGAAATTAAACCCCTTGACAATAAGAGCCCCCACAAATAACCTCTCTGAATATTGACCGACAGGTCACACATAATTGACACCTTTATGGAAATCAAGATTTCAACGTTCTCAAAATCGCTAACCTAACTTTTGAGACTGACATCTGATAATTGAAATCTTAACGAATTGCCAACTGAAATTTTTAGTCACAACCAACTCTAATTTTTTGTTTTTTTGATCACATGGTATTTCTCTTTCTCCTTCTTCTCTTGTTTTTTTTTCTTTTCTGTCCAGCATTCCGTTAGTATCCGGCACTCTTCCCTTCCATCCATTTTGTCTTCAAACTTTGCTGCTCTCTTCCCCGCTTTCACTCTCAGCCTATTCGTTTTTTCTATTACATAATATGTATATATTTGTATTTTATAAAATTGCAATCTTCTAACATTTTAACTTGACATATTGTTCTCTTGATTTATCGATCAAAACCTTTTTTATAAAATTATTCAAATTTGATCATTTGTATGATGCGAGTAAGTTGAAGAATTGATTCCCAACGATTCAGAAAATCCGTTATAAGAAAACTTTCTCTTTGTTCAAAAACAACAAATAAAACCAACGCAACTGATGATTTATAAATGAAAATTTGCTTTCTGAGATTTGCTAGTTTTCCAGAAAAATGCATTTCCTATTAAATATTCTCATTTGAATTATTCATATTATAAGATCTTTTTTTATTCGACACTGTCAGAATGTGAGAATTTTCTCCTATGTGAACGGATTTTGATAAATGTCACAACTTGTCAAAACGAAACGTCAAGCTAATTTTAAAGGTTTTAAGCCTTTAAGGGACTCGTCGAACAAAAAAACGTTGTATTCAACTCGTTCGTTTGTAAATTGGGCCTTTTTTGGCACTCGTGCCAAAAAAGGCCCAATTTATACACAAACTCGTCAAATAAACGACTATATTTGCAAGCAAGAAGTAAAAAGCACTATAAAAGCCGAAGAAACTACATGTTTCTTCATTCTTCTTGATTTTTTTTTTGTAGCAAAACTTTTTTTTATGAATTTTTACGTAAGTACCAGTAAACTTCTTTGGACACAGCTTTGCTGTACCTGCTCATTTACAAATTCTGAATCTCTGAATTTTAAGGCACATTTTTTCTCTGATAAAACATTTTAAATCTACATTTGTTTTACTTTGACAAGCACCGAAAAATATTTATGATCAATAATATTTTCTTCCAACATTAATTTTTTAAAATATCGTCTTGTCCTTATTGGAAATCTGCTTCAAAAAGCTTCATAAAAGAATATTCCGGACCTACATTTCTTTCTTATGAATGAAAACAAATGTAAAAAAAATACGTTACTGTTCACAATGTTTTCTAGTCCCGATAACGCTTTTACAAAATTTTCTTAATTTTTGTGTTTTCTTTTTAATAATTGTTTTAAAAATGAGAAAATAGACATTTTGAATTCTATCTATGTACAATTATTTCCAAGGATAAAAGTCACAAAAAGTTGTCATCAATAATTGTATCTTCTTCCTATTCTTCTTTTATTTTAAGTCTTGAAATTTGTCATGTCTTTGTGAATCTTAGAGATCTGCTTTCAAAAACAAACACAAAATGTCATCATTAAAGATGTTTTCTTCCAAGAGTTGTATTTTTCAAAATTCCCGCTATTTTTGTTTTTTTCTTTTTCAGTAGGAGAACACTATTTTTGAGTTATATTTCTTTCATAGCGAAATTCTTAGCTTCAATTTGGTCTTAAACGTCATCAGTAATATCTTCTTCTATCAAAAGCTTTTCTTCAGTGAAGTAGGCCCACTTTTTATCTTCTTAAAAAAGTTTTTTAATCTACAGTTATTTGTTATTTCCTATTACACTTAAGCACAAGAAAATATCATTATCTTTTTTTTCTTCTTATAGTGACTTTTTGTTCATCAGTTATTATTGTTGTGTTGTCTTCAATGTTTCCTTTATTCTTCATTGAAGTACTTTTTATTGGTTCAAATTTGTTGAAACATCAATGACTGAATATTTTGACTTCTTTCGTCATTCGAAAAAAAAAAAACGGTAATTGTTCACTTTAACTACTTCTGGAATTTTCGCGTTTTTTCTGGCTGGACAGCCTCATGGCGTCCTCCCAGATCGTGTTCCATCATTCAAACCTTGTGCAAATGCCTTTTTTTTCTCTCTGGCTGTGTTTCAAGGTCGCGTCAAGGTCGCGCCAAGTCTTAGTATAACTAAAGGGTAAGGAAAATTTTCATTTGCACAAGGTTTGACTGGTGGGAAACGATGTAGGAGGACGTCCTGAGGCTGTCTAGCCAGAAAAAACGCGAAAATTCCAGAAGTAGTTAAAGTGAACAATTACCAAAAAAACATTTTGATTAAATCGTTTAATTATTCTATCTTAGACATACTACATACAGGGTTTCTATAAGTCATTGTCTGGTCCAGCTTTCTATGAAAACTTGTAAAATTTTTAATGTGACGCTTTATGTGCAGAATAAATTTATTTGTATGTTTTCTCGTCATTTCTTCGTTGAAAATTGTACAATTTGTAATTTTGATCGGTGCTGCATCAAAGTTTTGTTACGTTATCTCTTACCGGATGCACAAATTGCACCAATCAACTGCGTAGAATATTTTCGATGTTCAAATAGCGTAAGAAAATAATTTGATGGACTCGATCTAGTTTAAAATTCCATAATAAATCACCACAGTGGAAAAATAATAAACAATCCCGATTTTTACGCGCCGAACCTATGAAAGAATTGGTACGTGAAAAATTGATCGATTTTATCGCCCCTCAGTAATAATATAGGGGAGCAGGTGATCGCATTAATATTAGTCAAAAGCACCGCCGTGCACCCTTAATGACTTTTAAGAATGAATATAAAATAAATTCAACTAAACAACGCAGTCATTGTGAGATCGAATTAGATGTGAGCGTGGGTGTAATGTGTAGAAGCACAACTTCGTACACGATATAGGAGCTTTTCGTAGAAGTAAACCGCTCACTGTTATTGACGCAAATCACAATAGAATTGGTGCAGTATATCGACAGGTACAGGAATATTCCCGAACAGGTGTTCACGCTGACCCAATCAAAGACGTCACCGTTTTTTGTTCAATGTTAAATGAATATTTTCTATCAGTGGTGCGGTGTGATCATCGACCGGTCCAACCGACACTAAATGTAACGCTACACTAATCCGTTCGTAAAATGAATAAAATCGAAAACGCTCCCCCTAGAGTCGCGTTTAATTGAGCATTTAATTTTAACCCTGGGGCTATGTTTGCTCGGACACGGACTTGACTTTGACGGGACCATAAATTGTTCTAAAAATAATCCGACGCGTCTAGGCGCGTCCAAATTAAAATGTTCCGTCCCTTAATTGTCCCGTGTACATTTTTTAATGTTAAATTAGGAAGGAAGAGTTGCGTGGATCCACTCCACTAATACGAATCTAATTGCTACATTAATGATTTTGCCAGACAGAGAGGAAGAGTGAACGGTTTAATAAAAGCACCAGAGACGCTCATCGTGTAAACAGATGGGTCATTATACTCGAGTCTGAAGGATTATAGAATGGTACAAGATAGATGTTGTTATCAGGGCACTAACACTAGCGCATCCATCAACAAGTTTATCGTTTGAACGGCTCAATATACACAGTGGGTGCACAAGAATGGTATAGGTTTGTCATCACGCCGTTAACAAGTTTCTTGACGAGAGTTTTTCTGAAAAAAACATTCAGCAACCATTTTTATCACCGAAAATTTCATTATTATAGTTATTTTCGGCCAAAGAAGTGCGTACATTTTCCCACAAGTTGAACAAAGGAGCGACTGAACAGTGAACATTTTAATTATATAGTTTACAAAATGGTTGAGTTTCTATGTCATTTTCCAACTTATTTCATTCACGAGGAAGACAAGCTTTTGAATTAAAAAAGCGTTTTTTAATGTGTGAAATAGTTATTTACGAACCGAGTGCGACAAGACGTTTTTTGCGCACGAGCGCGTTATTTGAGGCTCGCTCCTTCGTCGCTCGTGCCTCATTCGCGCATCGAAGTTTGTACAATATTTTTTAAAACGAACATTATGTCTGATTTGTCGTGTACCCTTTGTAGATACATGGCGCTTGTCAAAGTGTCAATAGAATTAATAGCGATTTATTTTAACTCTTTCGAAATTTTTAACATCCAAATGGGAGAAATGGCGTTTTGTAATCCAGATTGTGTTATTATCAAGTCAAATTATTTTCAGAATGCTCAAAAAGGCCAATGCTTTTTGGGTGATTTTGAAGCACGCGCGTACGCGAAATCTAGATTTGCGGTTAAGTGTTGCGGTCGCGAAACGCCATTTTGAAGGTAGTGAGTTCGAAAAATTATAAAACGTGTCAATAATAGAGTCAACGCAATGAAAATTACAAATAAATTAAAGCATCTTTTACCATTATTATGCAGAATGTATGATTTAGCACAGAACAATAACACATGATAGCATGTAAATTGCAGTTTTTCTTGCTGTGTCTGTAGAGAACAATATTCTTCGGCAGTCTCATTCCCAAGCAAAATGTATGAAGTGGAGTTAATAAAACTTCCCTGAGAAAGCTGTTCTTTTTTAGTGCGTCAATAATTTTCCTTTATCTCATTCTTTTTCATTTAATAATAACACGTAGACTCTTATTCGCGTCTGATATTAGTTTTATTAAATTAAACATTCCGTTCTTCTTGAAGGGAATTTAGGTAATATTAAAATGGTGTTTTTTTTTTAATTCATGAGAAATCGAATTTTCATAAAAAATATTAATTTTTAACTTCGTATTTTATGTGAAAATGTACAATGTTGAATCTGAGAAGGCAAGACAAATACGAGTATGAAAAATAAAACCGATGAGAGCATAACATTCGTAAAAGGAAAGCAAACATTTACCTACTGTAGGATCAAATGTGTCTCTGAAAATACATACTTTTGTGCAAATAATATTAAATGGTAAACACTTGTATTCGTGTCCATACAGATAGATACATTTAGAGAACGTCAAATATTGTATATTATGAGTCATAAGTGCAATCAACTTCATTTTACTAAATCTAAATTTGTATCGGGTGTTCATTTATTTATCATCAAAGTTGGCGTTGAAGAGTCGATTATGAACGAACCACTCATCAGTCTGCAGAGCAAAAATACAAACAACGCAAAAAGTGGGGTTAGGTTTAAACAGCAGATTCGTGATCTGTAATCCGTGGTGCGTTCACAATCGCCAACCTTGAGGATAAATTTAAATGAACACCCGATACTTCTTTTTAGTTGCTTGAATCAACATGAGAATATAATTCATGTGTCACATGATCCCCTTTCAATTATTTTAATTGGCTGGAACAGAACAGTAAAAGGATATCGCAGCGACATTATAAAACAGAGAACGTTTTTCAAATTTGACAGTTAAAAATGTTTCTCCAAATTGCACGTTATAAACCGAAACACATGAATTCATTTATTATATTCTCTCCTCAAATATACTCGTAAACTCGTGATATGATTAATAATCGACATTATGACGCGTGATACCGGAGCAGCACATTCAACTCTGCTTGAGTGCTCGTTGAATCTGTAGAGGTAGTGGATTCTCTCATGGGCTGTGGCCTTGGAAATATCTGCGTGAAGATAAACCAGTGAAAAATCTCTAAATGAAAACGTCGACTATACTTGAGACCAATATTGGTCGTTTCCGCAGCTATGACTCATAGTCATAGCCCATGAGAAAATCCAAGACCTCTACCTCGGTTTCACTCGTAGATATCATCGATGATAATCACACCATTTGTTATATTATAGCAGAAAATTAGCTTGTTGTTAGTGTTGATTTGACAATAATTACTATGTTCTTCTTTCGTTGAGCTCGTTCAAGCAGGAAAATATTGTTCAAGTACTTATGTGGATTAAGTTGAAAAGAATGATTTTTGCGTTTTCTGTGAGAGTATAATCTGTTGCAGCTTTATCGCATAGAAAATGTAACACGTTTCTTGGAAAATGGCCCCCCTGTATTGAAAAATCGTGTCAAATCAGATCACGTTTCAATATAAAACCTCTGAAATGGCGTAGCAGCAGATATCGGCCAACGACTCCGCACGTCATTAATCATTATCAAGCTGCGATTTAACATCCATAAAGATTACTTTTTGAGGGTGTTTGATGTTTCACCTCGCACAAATCGTTCCTGCAATCCGTCTCAGCTTGTTAGTTAAAATAACAATTTTTATTATGTGGCGTAAACAGGCCCTCCTCTTTCTCCGTAATTACATCCGTGTTTCATTTGGTGTGGAGGCGTTGTCCTGTTAAACAATCGCCCGGTTCGTTATTGGATTATTCCTATCATTATTTTTATTAGACATAAAGGCGACGTCGTCCATTCATTTTTAATTAATAACGCCGTAATTGTCAAGCATAAAGACGAAAACTCCTGGAATTTTTCCACCCACAAGGGCGACTTTCGATTTTTCGTGTGTGTGGAAATAAAAGTTTGTTTCAATTATTGGAAGACTTTTTATGTGCGTAGGTGGACGCGATGATGAAGGGTGAATTTATGGTAACGTGGGCTGAATTTCTTCTCGTCGCTGAGCGAAAATCGCTCCAATTTATTATGTTCGAGTACTGTATTTAGCCGACCGGATACTCTAATGAAAAAACTTTTGGATCGGAAGAGAGACAATCAGAATTCTTGTTCCGAAGAAAAATTACATTTGTGTTTTGGCATCTCTCTGTTAAGAAATAGATTTACCTGGTTATGAAAGTACAGAATTTTGTTACAAACACAGAAAGACGTAATATTACTGGAAAATGGTAGACTTCTTTTTAATTACTGCAGGATACAGATTCTTGTGTAAACTCGACGTCTAAGTTTCTTAATCGGTTCAACTTTGCTGTGGACTTTAACGGGGAGGTTTTAGAACTTCCGGATACCTACTTTGGCCAAGTCTGTGAATAGTTATTAGCTGTTTAGAATAGGTTAGCTAGTTATTGCACATCAAAACAAAACTTTTGCCATCAAAATACAATCGCCAGCTACAAATGATTAAATTTAATTAAATACTGGGTGACCAAAAAGGACTGTTTGAGTTGGCAATACAATTAAAAGCATTTTGTTATTCGGCTATTTGCAAGACTGCAACCGGACACGTCTTTTGACAGAAATTTGACATGAAATCAACAGCGACAAAATTTTAGGTTATGTATGCATAAAAATCAACGCTACAAACAAACAACTTGAACTGTCAACTGTCAGTGTGAAGTCGTCAACAACCGGAAGTTACTCCAGTTATACCATTTAAAAGTAAAAATCAGTACTGCCATCTTAAACAGTCCTTTTTGATCACGCTGTATATTAATTTCCTCTTTTTTAATACAGAAATGTAGTGCATAATCATTTTTGATTTTTATTAAAATAAATAATATAATCTGTTTCAAAATCAAAAATCCACCACCTGTTGAATTATGTTGGCAGAAAAAAACTCCCTAGAATAAGTTTCATTTTTTTGGGTTGGCCCAACCTCCTGCCAAAATTTGACTGAGAACTGTTGAGTTTACTTACGTAATACAAAATAATTATAATGTAGGTACAAAAGGTGGTAGCTACCTTATCATACCTTTTGAGTGAAATAATAAAATGAGAAGAAAAAAACACGATGAACTAGTACCAAAACGACTGTCAACAGTTTTCTTTCATAACCCCACTTTTTTCTGACATTTGCAGACACACTAAAAACAAAAGTTGGCGACGTTGTCGGTTGTATTTTCGAGGTAGAATGCAGTGTTGGTGGATTTTTGATTTTGAAACAGATTATAGGTACTTTAAACGAGAATATTACACAAAAATAGTTATTTACATTACAGTACGGTAGGTGTATTTTCCAGCACGAAAACTAGATTTCTGGCTCGAGGCGAAGCCGAGGACTTGATTAGTTTTCGCGCTGGAAGGTAAAGGTGTGTTTACCAGTTAGGGATGAAGCCGAAAATATAATTTCATGCTTGTATTGCGTTTGTGAAGAATACATTTTTGCACGAGGATTTAATAAGTAATAAAATATATACCGAGGGAGGACAAAATTAGAAATATAATTAACTATTGTTGGGTTCCTTGAAAGGGTTTTGGTAAGACACGCTGTAAGTTACACAAAACTTTTTCTGATTTTGGGAAAAGTATAAAATATAAAGATTTTAAATGAATATAAAATTTTAAAATAGATGGGCCCTTTCAAGACAAACTATATCAAACCTAATGTAAAAAGTTATTCAAAATTTAAGAACTACATAATTTGAACTGACAGGTAAAATTTGTGAATTGACGATTATTTTGAAAAGTGGATAGATTAAAAATAGCTTTTGCAAAACGAAACTATCTACTTAAGACTAAAAAACTTTGGAAATCGGTCCAGTGGTTCTAGAATTTAACCCGAGCGTACCAACATTCGTAGTATAGTTATTTTATACAGATGTAACTTTGATATTAAAATCAGTGGTAGGATGTCCTCGTGACGAAAATAGAATAAATACAGTATTTATGTCATCATGTCCATTTTTTGATTATACAGTAGACGCAATTTACCCCCTTTCGTGTCGAATTAAACCATTTTGTTGGTAAATTGCAGAGCATTGCAGGACAGACTCCAACCATAATTAGTCAACATTCTGTAGACATACAAAGCGTAATCGTTAATTTGCCACGAAACCATCTACAGTGTCACCAGAAAAATGAGCAAACAGAAAACGAATGTGGTTTGCTTTTGAAAATCTTTTTTTTTTTATTTAGAAAGTATTTCAAACTGAAAACTGTAAAGGTCGTAGTTTTTCATTATACATAATATTTTTTACACTTCAAGAAATGAAATAAAGTAACGGATGTTCAAATGAAAAGTTCGACAAATTGGCTATGACTTTTTGATGAAAGAAGATAGGTAGAGCGAAAACGGGATGATGGCTTCTTTGACAGATGTCAGTTGTGTTTTGCAAGTGTAACGTGTTTTTTTGAGTTGAGTTTCGTTTTTTGTGGATTTGAACTTTAAGTAAATTTAATTTCAATTTATTAATGCACCAAAAACATCCGCCCGATAATTGAGTCAGCAAATTAATCTCTCTGTTGAAACAACGCACACAATGTTACACAGGAATTTACATCTTTATCCACACCGTGCAGGAATTGAAGCCAGCAGATTATCCAAGAAGATTACATCTTTGCAATTGGCTTGTCGACAACGTAGGCAATAAGTCTTGGTGTGCAATTAATGCTGTCAATACAAAAAATACATCGAACCTTAAATTTTACAGATCGCTGCGACTTTCATCAAATTAAGAGGTTTTGTATTCAATGTTACCAAACATGTAGCCAGAGACATGTCCTGTTATAATTATTTTGATAACTTGGCACTCACATAACATATAAAATAAATTTACTCAAAAATGTCAGTTCTTAACGTGGTCCTAACCTAACTTTTGACATTTACTGTGTTTTTTTTTTATCAAATAACCACCAACACTGCAATGTAGACGCAAAATAGAGCTAGCAGCATTATACACTTTTAACCTAGGGTGAAAAATCTCATCATAAAAAAATTATGATTATGTAGAGATATTGGTAGCTCAGCATGTTAATAAAGTTAATGACAACTTACCTAATAATAACTAATTTGAGAGTTTAATAAATGTCTCACTTTGCGAGGTATTTTTAATAACACGTTCAAATTTTAAATGCGAGTTTGCTTGCTTTCAAGGACATTAAAAATGACAGGCGTTGGCTGCTATAGCCAATAGATATCATTAAATTCCCTAAATTTAGTAAAATTCTATATTTGCAAACCTAAATCAAGAGGTCGTGGTTCTTTGATTAAAAGACAGACTATACTTCACAATGTTATGACTTATGAAAAATTCAAAGGCTACTTGATGAACTTTTCCATTGAACACTCGATAGTAGTAGTAGCAAATCCCATTATTGCCACCTGAGCGATAAGGTAGTTATGAATTGTTTCCATTTCTGTCTTTCTTTCGCTATATAAGCCATTTGTTTGAATAACTTTTTCGCCTATGATGATTGTGTTGTCCTTATCCATGACTCTTTTGGCCAACCTGGCTTCCGTCTTTCTTCATTTGAGCGTTGTTTAGGGATTTCTTCTTCTTTTTTCCTTAGGCCATGTCCTAGCCATCTAAATTTTCTGCTTCTGATTTGTATTTCTATTGGTTCTTCTTCTGTCCGAGTCCACAGTTCTTGGTTGAAATGATTGCGGGCCACCAAATCTTAGTATTGATTTTAAGCAACTATCGATGAAAACCTGTGGTTTGTTCCTGACCGGTTTACTCATTGCATTGAACACTTTCAGTTTTGTTTTTATCGGTAATATATCGTGCATTCATTTAAATGTATCCTCAAAGTTGGCGTTGAAGAGAGTCGATTGTGAACGCACTATACGGATTACGGATCAGCTGTTTAAATCTTACGTTTTTACACGACTGATGCATTCACCATCGACTCTTCAACGCCAACTTTGAGAATAAATTTAAATGAACGCACGATATTCCAGTGACATATCTTGTTTAACCTTGAAAATGCGCATCTTGCTTTGTTTAGTCCTTTTTCTACATTTTTTTGTTATTTCATTCTTCTTTGCTATAATACTGCCCAGTTAAGTTAATTCGGCTACTTCTTCAATCGCTTCTTCTCTTAGTTTCAAGGGTTTATTTTTCTATTTTTCCGGAAATACTCTACCAGAATGTCCCTCGTGCATGTCAAACCGTCGATAATTTTCTCTCGCACAAGTTCACATACACTATTACTACTATTACAACTGATCAATTCTCAATCAGAGCGCTTGCTTTCATCCAGTCAAAAATGTTTATCGCGATAAAAACGTCCTACTACTCTGTCATCTGTCAAAAGTGATTAAAATTGCATGCTACTCTTGTCAGATTCTCAAATTGTTAAAGTTAGTATTCTGGAATTAATCTTGCCAAAAATAACACGACCTAATTTTTTATATCTGATAAATTTTCACTTAAACATTTTTGCTTTAGACAATTTTAATCGTTGATATTTGGACATTTTTATTCAAAGGATAAACCCTCGAGCTAAAGCTCTCGGACCTAATCAGAATAAAATTGCCAAAGCAAAAAGTTTTCGAGAAATTGAAATGTATCGGATTAAAAAATTAGATCTTATTTTACCTTCGATTATTTAAAATTGCACTGAATTTGACTTGAATTGCATTATTTTGACTGGAGAATTTTATTTTGTTTGTTCTGTAATTGAAATCACATAAAGTCCATTCAAAAATAAAAACCATCTGTTGCTTTAGGTTGGTAAAATTTAAAAAACCCTAGGTACATTTAATCAACACTTAACCTCAAAATTACAATTCTCACCAAATTTTACACTAAACAACGTTGCCGATAGTAATTATCGAGGAAAATGCGACATTGGTGGTTTTTTAATTTTTGAATGGACTTTATATGTTATTGGAGAGAATTCAATTTTAATTCTTTGCTACATAATCTACAAAAATCGCCGAGGCTCGATGGAAACCTTTGATATCCAGTTGAATATCCCAGAAATCAGGATCAAATACATGAGAATTGGAAAGGGAGAGGACAGGATACGGATTTAATGGAATGCAAATATGTAATATGTTCCAATATTTGACAGCTTATCTCAGTCACAAACTTTGTTGTTTAATTCAAAGGTTTCGGCAAAGTCATATTTAAATAACAAACAAATTAGAATTTAGCTTGCATTGTAAGTGAAGTTCAGGAAGGTACTAATAGTATGAATATATCTAGTGTTATAAAAAATTAATGATAACGAAAAAAATTTGTTTGGACTTGGAAAAATACAATTTAAAATTTTTGAAACAATTTTAATTTTTGTTTTCTTTTGCAAATCACACCTCTACACATCACCCAGCCAGTTTTTCTTTTGTTAGATGTCTGCAAGACGAAATTATCCGTTTCAGTGAATCACCTGCTGAAACCAAAGTGCTGCTGAAACATAAAATCGATAGGTGGATGCTGTGCAGAATGCAGACGGAATGTCTGGCTCTATTCCGAGTAAAAAGCACACTCCATCCGACCAATTTATGTTTTTGGTTAATCTAGCCGAGAGTTTTGACAGAGACCCGATTTAGTGAATCACAACAAAATTTCCGATGATTTATGTCCGCAGATCTATCACGAATTTAGTGCCCCCGACCGGGTCTCAGTTTTAGTTAAAACGAAAAACAAAGATAAATCGTCTGGCCATACAGAGATACGAATAGAAAGTAGATTAAATCGTCAATAAAAAATTTCACAATTCAGTTTGCAATAAATCTAATTTAACGATCGTTTTATGAGCCATCCATTGTGTTCATCAATTTTTCATCATTTCGCAATATGTCAACGGAGGCGTTGCGACTTTTACGATTTAAATTAATTTCGACCGAACGTGGAAACCGTGAGAGTCAAAAATCCTTTTGGAAATTGATAGATACACAATTTATTCACTTCAAATAAAATACAAATATCTCGAGGAGTTTTTGTCAAAATCAAATCGAAATCTTATTACAGCGTTGATTAATCACAAGGCATTACACAAATTTTAGTTCTTTTTTAATATTAAAATTGGACTACGTCTTTATTTCATCGGGATAACATTTTAAAATTTACAACACTTTTATAATACACTCTTTTGAAATAATTATATACATAAAGTGTCGAGCCCAAGGTTGATCCTTGAGGTAACCATATTTCTCTATTTTTTTAATGAAGGTTGCATTGGGCAACTTGATTGAACTATAGATTTTTTATAAAATAAAATACCTCTGACATATATCGGGTGTTCATTTAAATTTATTCTCAAAGTTGTCTTTTAAGAGTCGATTGTGAACACACCACGGATTACAGATCACGGATCAGCTGTTTAAATCTAACCTCACTTTTTGCGTTGTTTGTGTTTTTACTCTGCGAGTGACGAGTGGTGCGTTCACAATCGACTCTTCAACACCAAACTTGAGGAGACATTTAAATGAACATCCGATACATTTTATTATTTATTTTTGATTTTTGGAGAAGCTGTGTTGATAATAATGTGACAATAATTTATTATCTTTAATTGTTAATTACCTATTCAATCACCTTCAAAACTCTAGATAAAAAGACTTCCAGGTCTAAAATAAAAACTCCATTTCCATTTTCTCTTTTGTTGATTGATGCATGTGCGGTTTTAACTGTCACCGTTTGTCGACGTTTCTCTTATCCTTTTGTTTATTGGAGGCTTTTATCTGTTGCAGAAACCCCCAATAAAAATGGAGTGCGGTGTGACGGGGGGTTACACGAACGGAACGACGCCCGCCGGCATCCTGGCCGACGTCCGGTCTGAGAGGTCTCCGTCGAAGACAGGTCTCCACGTCAATTTCAAGGAGAAGGGGGAGATCAAGGAACGCAGAGAGAAATTTCTCACTGCCAAATATGGACACCACCAAATGAGTCTCATCAGAAAACGATTGGCTGTGGAAATGTGGCTTTACGAAGAGCTTAAAAAGCTCTACGAAACTTCGGTAAGTGATGGAAGCTTGTTAAAGTTTGACGTTGTTTAGCGATTTTAAATTGGACGGGGTTGATTGAAAACGAAATTTGGGGAAATTATGAGGGTTTTGTCTAGACTTTCGATACAAAACCTCCAGTAAATTGTTTATTCGCAACTTCGGCACAATCTGAAACTTTCAGACATCACCACTAGTGAATATTGATTAAGCGATTTTGAATTAAATTGAACGATTTTACAGCTCGCGAAGTTCGGCTTTATCTTAATTATTAATGTGTAAAGTTTGCTTATTTTGATGGAATATAATGAGAGTAACTGATTCAGTCGGTGGAAGACAGATATAATATTTAGCACCGTCTCTGGAAGTTTAGAACAATAAACCCTCAGAAAATTGTTAAGGAGAGGCTGGTTGTGTTGTCTTAAATATCTAATGAATTACGCAGATCTTGAAAAGGTTGTGGTTTCTCATTGGTTTTGTCAAAAACTAGTTCAATTTTCTGTTTATAAGAGCCCATTGTGCATGTGTTCTTCGTGACTGTTTTTGACAGAAGCAAATGAGGATTAAAACTTCTGAAACTAAAAAATATCAGTATGAAGAACTATGTCCCAAAATTTCAGTAGGATTTGTAAAAGAGACACTTGTGTAGCCTCGGCTAACGCCTCGGACCACAAACCGTCCTCGCACTTGCAAAATGACAGTTCTTGGCCTTGTGATGCAAATAACTACTTTACTCCATTCTCTAAAGTGCCACATTTTGCACTGGCAAATAGTGCATTAAACGTCACTTTAAATACGATTGTTCATTGACGTTTTGATATTCGTTGGGTATTTTCGATAAAACACGCTCGAAGTTTCTTTAAACACGGCTTGAATTTTTCGGACGCATATCAAGTTGATAATTTGACATTTCGTAGAAAAAGTATAGTATTGAACTCATGCACTTTCATAAACTTTTTAGTCACGTGTTTTATTAAACACTCGCTACGCCCGTGCCTAAAAGAATTCGTTACTTAAAAGGGGTTTATAAACCTTGTTGCATAATACAGGATGATTCACGAATAGTGTGATTTATTTACAAAAATATAATTATTTTGACACATTAGATTGACACTATTATTTCATTATTCTGAAATCGGATTACTATGATCAGACTAAATCAGACAGTATTCGTGAATCACCTTGTATACTATTTCAAAACGAAACGGAAAAATATCAAAAGCAGAAATCGAACATTTTCGGGTTATTTTTTAAATAAGAATTTAGTAATAATAGTCTGTTTAGTATTTTCGAAAATCCATTAGATAATGGTTAATAATAATGGTTACGAATTACAATCAAGTTTTTAATTCGCATTATGTCCTTGAACTATATTATAGTGTTCTGTACATCGCAGTAGATAACATCTATGTTTTTTTAATCACCAAAAATGTATTATCGAGTTAGACAGATTAGATATGCAAAGTGATTCTCTGTACCTACCTACGTGATTTTTTTCCCGTATTTTAGTCTTTTTTAATTTCCGAGGGTATGTAAAAATATTATTTCAGGTCATGTCTTTACATAACTATTTTTAGAACTTTTACAATTAAATACGGATTCATTATATTTCAGTTTTGACAAAATTAAAAATGAAATTAAAATATTCTGGAAACATCTTTTGCATAAAAGTTGATTCGATTTACGAAGTTCGCTAATTTTTATCATTCTTCACTATAAAAGTATAAAAATGACTAAGTAGGCTATGACTTTTCAATTAGAGTGGCAACATTGACTATTGACAGCTGGATTTGAATTGTCAAAGAGACGCTTCAAAATGTTTACTTTGGAACATAAAATGTTTGTTACAGAGAGTTATTTTAAGAACATACAAGCTTGCGTTGAAGATTTTCAAAATGCCTTCCCTAATTTTCCGGTTGAAGACGCAAAATTCGTTCATATGTTGGAAAATGTGTTTGAAAATACGAAACGGACAGTTGACAGCTGCATCGAAGTCGGGGGAGAACATTTGTTAATTGTTGTTAATAAAACTGCATTATTCTCTAGTGCTTCATTTCCTTAAATCACAGATTAAAACGACTAAACGTAAGAGAGAACCCTAAACGTCAACATGTTTACATAACCTCTAATTTACACAGCGGGTCAATTGACAGGATCTGCACAATCAACAGTCAATGTTGCCAATCTAATTTAAAAATCATGGCCTACTCTATTTATAAATTGAAATGGTACCACTCATGGTAGTATCGTTCCATATGGTACCCTTTTGTAAATTTGCCTTTTTTAAATCATCTTTTTTGAAATTTTAAATGGATCTGAATTAACTATTACCAATATTTATTGTTACATGTTTTTGTTAAAAACTAACTGAATTAAAATCTCATTAAACATCTGAAAGTATTGTAGAAGAAAACAAATTTGAAAACTGAATATACAGGGTGATCCAAATTTTTTTTAAAATGCTCTAGCAACTATATTTCTTGTCCGATTTCAATAAGCGATATATTAAATGAAAAGGCGTTTAAGGAACTATGAACTGCCATATAATATTTATTTTTTAAAGTAGCAGTTTAAGTGGGGTGATATTTAACTTTCTTATTTTAAATGGTGACATATGTTTTTCATTACTTATTTTTGAAGTCACTATTTTTCTAAACATTGCTGTATAAAAATATTATTTGTTTTTTGAAAAGTTTTGAAGAAATAAAAATGTTTAATAAATAATAATTGAGACATTTTAATGAAAAAGCGAATTCAATCAAGTTGCTGTCAGCTAGAGCATTTGTTACGCAAAGAATTTGACAAGGACACGCTGTTTCCGTACCTCGAATGGAGTTTAGATCTGACATGTAGCATGTCTGTCATTTCTTCAAAGGTATTCATTTTTACTGACGATTAGCTCTAGCTGACAGGTCTCACAAAGCAACTTGATTTTATTCGCTTTTTCATTAAAATGTCTCAATTATTATTTATTAAACATTTTTATTTCTTCAAAACTTTTCAAAAAACAAATAATATTTTTATACAGCAATGTTTAGAAAAATAGTGACTTCAAAAATAACTAATGAAAAACATATGTCACCATTTAAAATAAGAAAGTTAAATATCAGCCCACTTAAACTGCTACTTTAAAAAATAAATATTATATGGCAGTTCATAGTCCCTTAAACGCCTTTTCATTTGCTTATTGAAATCGGACAAGAAATAAAGTTGCTAGAGCATTTTAAAAAAAGTTTGGATCACCCTGTATATTTTTTTCTACTTCAAAAGTAAAGAAAAAGAAAAAACAAGATTCTCCATATTACATATTTCCCATCTTATCTCGGATGAATTTGTGTTGCTGTTATTTTAACTCACATAAATGTGATTAGCATCAAATCAACACTGTAAAACCATCACCTTCACAATATTTCATAAATAGAATGGTAATTTTTTATAGATGGTGCACGATTTCCGAACATATACAGTTATCCGGATTTGACATTCTCCTCTTCAAAGTCCGTACCCACACAGGTACTACTACAAAATCGCGAAACAGTTGTTCATAAATTAAAAAATGTTTAATCAAGTCGTTCACCTCGAGGTTGTGCAGCCGAATCGAGATGTTCTCGTGTATGTAATTACCTATCCCAATTAATTGTTTTTCTGTTATCGGCTTATTTCATCGAAATATTTATGCAAAACGCGACCTTGAACCGTTGAAAATTTCTTGTTTTTTGGTTCAATCCGTAACACCTGGATCGTGACGTGACCATAAAAGAAACCATCAATAACCATTATCGATTCCGCGTATAAGCAGTTCATTTCGTCGATTATTTAGATCGGTCACCTCCCCGAGAAACCGTCCACGAGAAATTGATAATGATTGATGTGTTATTGAGACCGTCCACTTCTATTTCCGCCACGCTTTCCGTACGAGGTGACAATCAATATTTCTAATCGCATTTTAAAGTAAACATCGCGACAAAATACCCGATCGTGTTAAGGAAATTTTTCAAAACACGCGACGCCGACTGCTGCACTGCGTCAATATTTTTTTAGCACAGTGGGATTTTTCAACGGTCTTGCGGACATGACCTTTTCACGCTGAAGAAGTTGCAGCGCCCTACATGTTTGAAAGTGATGCCTGAGACTAAGAAGGGTATTTACCAAAATAATATTTTTGAATTTCTTTTCAAAAAGGTATTTGATGTTTTAATTTAATTTTTCAAACTTTTCTCAATTTAACGTTGATTTTTTTCACTTTAGTTATTATTACATACTTATTCATACTCATGTAAACGACAAATGATAATAATGTTAACTGATTTTATTATAAAAATATGAAAGTGACTTTTGTCTTCGTCTGTTTTCAAGCCTCGGCTGCGCCTCGGCCAGAAAACTCAGGCTCGGAAAAAGATGCCCTTTTTATCCTTGATACACAAATAACTATTTTAAAATTGTTTCAGTTATAAAAAAAAAAATTGCGGAAATTTTTTGAATCAACTGATGCCTAAATTATGACTGAAGAAGTGAAGAGTTTATTTTTTCGGTCGCATTTGTGCACCAGACAGTCTAAATATTTCAGTACAAGTTCTGAAAACCAATCAGTTCTTGAACTGTCGAAATGATGTAGTGAGAGAATTTTTACTTGTGTAACCAATACTTCCTGTTTCTCCCAATTTTTATCTAAGTTTTTGAAAGGATGTTATTTGTGAGTGTCTGTTTACTTTCTTTGGAAATGAATTCTGGAAGCTGGAACTGAATTTCGCTCGCATTGCTCATAATATGTAAACCACATTTATCATTCCTCACCTTGACAACACCAACAAACTCGTTAATAAATATTGAGATCAACGTTTACATTTATAATTGAAAACAGATATCAAAGTATTTATATTAAATTATAAACAGTGAATGATTGAGTGCTACTGGAAAGGATTAAATCTGCATCATATGATGTGTTAAAAGGGAAAAATTGCATTTGAATAATCGAAATGGGAAATAGTCAAAAATTTATTAAAGGGAGGAAAATACTCTAACCGACAGATGGCGTGAAGAATTAATTGCAGTTAAACTAGCAAAAGAAAAAGAAGATGCTTTGGATACGGTTTCCAATTCGTCACTTACGATGAGGAATTATAAAAACTGTTGATATGTTTTGCGCTCCACAAGCCTGAACCGTACAAAGGGACATCTAAAGGGACAACGTTTGCAGAAAAAGCCACCTGTTCATCGCACAGAAGCAAGACAAAAGATTTTGTTTGAACAGGCCAGATGGAGTTTCCTTTTATTCCACGGTTTAGAAAAAGTACAAAGATACATATTTGGCGACGGCATAATAGCACACGTGATGTGTCCTCACGAGGAGCTATTTCTTCTGAAGTGTCTGTACATTTGTAAATCGTAAAAGGAACGCAAACTGCACCAACATGCGAACAAATCTTTCAAGCAGTGAAATCAAAGACTGAGTCTGAAAAAAACACAATAGACAATGCAACACGATCGTGCTGAAATTCACACGGCACAACTCGTAAATGATTGGTGTCGAGAGAAAAATATTGTGATTTTGGTCTGGCTTAGTATTTTTCTTGCCTTAACTATAACAGAACTTGTACATGATCATTTATCTTTGCACTTATAATAGTAGATTATATCATTAAGAGTAGAAGTGTGGTAAGTAAGATTGACGACCGAGACGAAGTCGAGGTTGACAACTGAGCGAAGCTCAAAAAGACCTACATCAATATGTAAATTAAAATAGTTATTAAAAAAAATCAGTTGTCATCGAATGTGTAAGCAAATATAATATAAAAAAAACTCAAAAATTGTTACACATCGAAAATAAAAACTGAAAAAATATATTTTTTTTTAAATAAGAAAACTTTATATCATTTTTTTCACTTTTACGATCTTTTGAGATCCAAAACCTGAAAAAACTCAAAATTATACAAAATGCACAATTTCTATTTTTCGGAAATTTTGATAACTTGACCATTAATAATTTGAACATATGTAAAAAAATAAGCGTTGTATGAGTTAGATTCTCTTTGCAATCGGGCTTTGTTAATATTTACATCTTTTAAACGAGTGAGTACTCAAACAAATTGCGCTATGAACGAATATATCGTCATGATTATTTATGCATCTGTTATACTTCTCGGCGAATGAATAATAAAACAATACCGGAAACGGCTCCGACCTCATTACCAGGGTAAATATATTAAAAGGGCAGTGTTTATGTAACAACAACAACAGAATTAGTTATAGCCGGCCATAATTTTATAATTCATGTAATTATTATCAGAGCATGATTTCAGAACAACGGCGATTGATGTAACTATGTAGATATCATTTCAACCAGACAAGAAGCATAAACAGTATAATAAATTACGTTGTCTCGTCAATTACTTGTTGTCTTAATGCGGTAATTGCTTCCTTATGAGCTCGTTAACTCCTATTCTTCTTCTTTTAGTGTCAAGTTCGTCGTGTTGGTTAATGTAATTTATACAAATACGTAATTGTAATGTCGTGAAAGTGATATTAGCGAGATGTTTTCTGATAAATTTTGCCCGCACCGCAGTATAATCATCCTAATTATTTTTTATGAAGCTAATAATTCTACTTTTACTGGCGAAATATATTACATTCAGAAAGTCTGAGGCAAAATTTACTTCAACTGTTTATCAAGTAGTTGTGTTAATTAGCATTTCTATTAGAATTTTATACAATGAAATCGTAAAAAATTAAAAACGCAAACTGGCGTACTTTGATTATGTTATGTAAAGTTTTTTGTGCAATTGTACGCGAAATGAGCGTACCTAAAACAGGCCGCGAAATCCAATTTCGCGGCCGTTGCTTTTAACCACGGCCGTTAAAGTAAGCGTCATTTCAATATTTGATACAAATCAGTTTTCATCAGAGTTTCCATGTAAGACTGGCGTTTGGATTTTTCTTTAAAAAATTCAGATACTGCTATGTTTTGAAATCATTACGTATTTTGTTTACATAAATAAATAAACTTTGTAGCATAAATCACGGATGTAGTATCAAAGCGCCCCGTACTAACCCTTTCGAAGCGCTACCGTCGCCAGCGAGAATGTAATCGCTGGGTCCCTACCATCATCATCAGCTGCGCGCCGTCGGAGCGTGCCGCATCATCCCCAGCCAGGCTATAAAAGGGATGTACACATGGACAAATCAAATCATTATTCATATAATCATTCGAACTCCCTCAAGAGTCTCACTACAAACCTTTATTAACTTTGTTTACCTTCATGTAAATAAACAATTTACACCACAAATAATGTTAAAAGTGGCTTCACAACGTGGGGCATAATGTTAAAACTTGTTATTTTCAATATTTCAGAGACCCTTCTTTTCCTATGTGAGCGACTTAATAGTTTCTTTCTCCTTTTTTATTCGTTATATTTTTCCTGTTCAAAGCTTCTTGGTTTCCTTCTTTATTTAATGTTTCTACTCTTTCAAAGCATTCCCCTGAGTTTACACCTTTCTTTTATTTTTTCTTTCAATTACTGCATTGCTATTTTAGTATCACTAACGTATGCCGCAAACAAAGCAGGTCTTAATGAGAACTACTTATTAAATATCACGCGCATCTCACCCATATCTTCGAAGTTTCTCAAGAAGTACCAAACAGAAGCAAAACTGAAAACTCTGTCATCATATCTCTTCAAGATTACGTAACGCATAATTAATGCATGTTTTAAATTTAAAATTAACTCATCCTAGAATTTATCCGAAAGAATTTTTGGAATCCGACTTCCTCTTTGGCACATGCTTGCGTTTGACCGGTTAACTATTTTGTAAATCGTGAAAATACTCAAAACATTTCGTCGAATATTTAATACTAATATTTAAAAAAAAAAAAACGTCGGCGGCACCCCAGAATACGATACCATCACACACCCTTTAAAATCGTGCGTGCTGCACCATTCTTGACAAGGATAATTGCCTTTTTATTTTTAGTTAAAGTGTTACGATCAAGAAACGTCAAGCCACGGATTAAAACGTCTCGCTCTATAACGACTTCAACTCTATAATCGTGGCTTAAAACGACTTTTAATTTCCTATTGTTCGAACTGCTGTAAAGGAAGTACTTTTTGTTTTCAACTTGGCTGAATGGAATAAATGTACAAAACATTCCAGTCTGGATTTGACACTTTTAAGTGTAAGAAAAAAAAACTCAATAGTACAATTTTAAAACCAAATAAAGTCTCAAAATACATTACATATTAGTTATTTCTGTATCAAGGACACAAAGTGCCCGAGTCTGAGTTTTCTGGTCGAGGCGCACCGAGGTTTGAAACAGGCGAGGACAAAAAGCACTTGGTAATTGTTTACTTTACCTACTTCTGGAATTTTCACGTTTTTTCTGCGTAGACAGCCTCAGGGCGTCCTCCTACATCGTTTCCCACCACTCAACCTTGTGCAAATGAATTTTCCTTGCCTTTTAGTTGACGCGACCTTGAAACACAACAAGAGAGAAAAAAAAGGCATTTGCACAAGGTTTGAATGGTGGGACACGATCTAGGAGGACGCCCTGAGGCTGTCTAGCCAGAAAAAACGCGCAAATTCCAGAAGTAGGTAAAGTAAACAATTACCAAGCACTTTTTGGCACATTAAATTTTTTAGGAGGCCGCACGAACTACAAAGCAAAATATGTATATCATTAGAAAAATTACAAATTTATTTTTTATCTACCTTTTTCAAATAGATAAATTTATGGTAATTGTTCACTTTAACTACTTCTGGAATTTTCGCGTTTTTTCTGGCTAGGCAGCCTCAGGACGTCCTCCTACATCGTTTCCCACCAGTCAAACCTTGTGCAAATGAAAATTTTCCTTACCCTTTAGTTATACTAAGACTTGGCGCGACCTTGTCGCGACCTTGAAACACAACAAGAGAGAAAAAAAGGCATTTGCACAAGGTTTGAATGGTGGGACACGATCTAGGAGGACGCCCTGAGGCTGTCTAGCCAGAAAAAACGCGAAAATTCCAGAAGTAGTTAAAGTGAATAATTACCAAATTTATTAATACATACATACATATTAACAATTTTTTAACAGTATTTATTTGTTATCATCTTGCCAACAAAACTAAAAAATTTACTATTTGCAATACAATGACTTATTTACATAATTTATGGTGACAGGACAATTATCGGTTTTGTTGGTTTCGTTGCTAACTTACTAAATAGACCAACAGATGGCGCTACGGTCAGCGTACGAAAAAGAGTTACTTTTCGTCCGCTTGTGAGTACGTAAAATTACCGTTTTTTTAGGGTGCCTAAAAAAAATATTTTTAACGATTTTTCAGTAGTAAATTCTCTCTCCGCTATCTAGCTTTTGTCGTCAAGGGCAGAGGTAAAGAGTATGAATAATATAGTAGCGCCACGTGGGTGGAGTAAAATATCGACAACATTGATTCGTGTGTACTATTTTAATTATTGACAAATCACGACTAATATTCTTCCACTTAGTCCAGCTTGTATTTGTCTTGTAAAAAATTGTAAGAATGATAAATTTGTAATGAAAGTAAGTTTACGACACGACTGCTGAATACAGTAAAGTTATCGGTACTTGTGAAGAGATCTGAAAATAGCTTGAAAAATTGCTGCAATAACTGAACACATGTTTCTCATAACTTACCAGAAATTAATCAGTCACGTAGAATTTTCATTTAAATTTAGCTTCGTACGTATCACTATTTTCGAAAATTGAAAAATTCTTTTTATGGAGGCTGTAAAATTTCGCTTAGAATTTGGGTCAGACCAATTTAGAATATCTCATTTTCGATCTAAACAGAAAGAGAAATGTCCAAAGCCACTCTAGCGACTTCCTAATTAGTAATTAATTATTGTATCAAACATTTCTACCGTTTGTCGACTTCGCCGCCCCTGCAACCCTTAAACAAGCACAGATACCTGATTTTTAACCCTAGTTGTAAACAACGCCCACTCCCTAATCAAGGGCCTTTTGTTAGCGCCAGATTTCCCCGGGGAGCACTCCACGGGAGCATCTCATTAAAATTATGAAGTCGACGACCTCGCTCGTTAAAAAGATGCGACGAGACGATAATTAACTTAGACAAGGGTCATTTTTTTACTCGGCTCATCAATAACAACCGATCGACTTCTTGACGATGTGGAGTTTGATCGGAGTTCGCTGCTTATCCGACGTGTCGAAAGCTTTTATCGTTCGCTTCACGCTTCAGCCGGAATATATTTAGACAATGAGGCGGCAGGAAAATCCTGAAGTAATTTCAGCAGGTTCGAATAAGTCTCGGGTTAAGAGAGTGCGGGTGACATCACAGCTCAAGGATGTGACACATGGTGCGTTTTCGATTCCGCATTTGTGGCACCGATTGAAAAGTGAGAACCCTGCAATTTTCAGATGGGAAAATTTTTTTCGCTCCGCTGGAGAAGGCGCAAATTTATTTTGTTATGTCATTGGTAACTGTTTGATAATTTTAGTAACATCTAATTGTGCAGATCTCTGCTTTGGTCGTTGGATCTGAGTAAGAGGCTGTGGATCTAACATTTTTATCAAGTATGTGGTTGATCAATTAACCTTTAGCGATTCTTCGAAAACATTCTGAAATATTTATTTATGGAATGGAAGTATAATAGAATTGGGTCTAATGCAAGACACTAGACAGAAAAGGTCAGAGGGTAAGAAAATACAATCACAACGGTTCACCTGTGAAGACACTTTATACTTGGATATTTTTTATAGCAAAATAAAAACTGAAAATTCTTTCACAAGAATTTATTGTTTGTACTGAGTTAGTTCACCTCACTTATATTTTTTTAGCAATTTGTTAATCAACAGAAATACTCTTGAATCATAGTTTAGTTTTGTAACTCTTCCGGTTTAATTGGACGCGACCCCAATTCTTCATATTTTAAACAGAACTCTTCCTTATTTTTATATTTTTGGAGCAACTACCTCAACGTTAATCTGGCATTATTTTCAGTTCAAAAAAAGACAAAAAGTACATACAGGGTGTTTCTGAAATACGTGTGTTAATTTTAACCAGTGAAGGAACTCGCCAATTTATAAAACTTTTCTCTATAACATTTTGTAAAATTCGTAAAAGTATTCCAGAATTTTTTGCCCCATAATTTTTACCAAACGAGTCGTTTTGTGTGATTAACTAGTTTCTATTTTTTGTAACCATGAGAATCTAAATTTTGATTATTTTTTTTTCTACAACAATGGAACTTTTTAACAAAGCTCTGTTTCTATCACAACAGAAAATTTTCGCCCTTACCCATAGGCGGGTATACACTTTGATGGTTAATTTATTCCAAATTTTAAATCAATTTGTATTGCTTTTTCGTAAAAATGTTATAGAGAAAAGTTCCATGATTTGGCGCATTCTTCCACTGGTTAAAATTAACACACGTATTTCAGAAACACCCTGTACCTATATGAATCTATATGTAAGACACATCTGTCACAAATCAAGGGCATACAGTGACTCACCCGGGGGTTTCCTCCCCTTAACTCGATCATGACGAGGGACTCCAACCACGGGCGTCGTCTTCAGAGCGCTACATTCCGGGGTTGCGTTGCATATTCTGGTAGCACCTGTAACCGTCCGGTGTGCAGTTTGGGATCCGGAGTCTCCGCAAAAGGAGACCGCCAATGCCAGCGTGAGAGCGCGATAGCTCCCGTCCATACGTTACTATTGTTCCCTCAGTACCTGGGAACCGGGATTACCTCAAAACCTTTTATTAAGCAAACCTATGATCTTGTGCATTTGATTGCCACCACCGGCCATCCCTACAAGATGCACCATCGCCGTGTCATGAGCCAAAGGTGTCCTCCCGGTCCTAGCCCGGTGCCCAGGAGTACCATGGTATAATTTGTTTTGTTTGAACACCCCCGAGTCAAGGACCTTTCCGAACATAATTTATGTTTGGGCAGAAGAGGTAGTTTTTCTGTTCCGTTTTTAAAATTCGCTTACAACAACAACAAAAATCACATGTCTGGTTTCGCTAAGTTTTGGCTACTCAGGTCAGGTCTGTTTAAGTCAGGTCACCAGAGAGTTTTTAAGTTATTGGAATAATAAAACGTTGAAGAAAAATTTCGCAATATACAATGAAAACAATACTTAACACATATTAGAAGTAAAGATTCGGGAATATGTCTAGTAAGAATAATAAATGTTTCCCCTAAAATGTTTAGTAACTTGAAGAACAAAAATAAGACGTACATATTTTGTTTGAAATGAAAAAAGTACTTCATCTTGTCCCAACACTATAGAGAAATGGAATCAACTACAGAAATATAGATTATACTAAAAGCAATATCTTGATTCGGAAGTCACGTTAAGCCATTGGTCCCGGTCTATTGAGTTGGTCATCATGCCCCTCATAGATTTGTAAAACCAGTCCTAGACTGTGTAACAAATTTTTAGGCAGAATATAGCCTAAGGGAGTAAGGCAGAATATAGCCTAAGGGAGTACGTTTCGGCTCAGGGACGCGAGGGTCGCGGGTTCGATTCCGACCCAGGGCGAAATTAAAAAAATTTAAAAAAAAAAAAGGCTATATTCTGTCTCGTGATTCGGAAGTCACGTTAAGCCATTGGTCCCGGTCTATTGAGTTGGTCATCATGCCCCTCATAGATTTGTAAAACCAGTCCTAGACTGTGTAACAAATTTCAAATTTTAATGTGCAGTAGAGGTGTTGGATTCTCTCATGGCCTGTGACCTTGGAAATATCTGCGCGAAGGCGGAGCGATAAACCAGTAAAAAATCTGTAAGTGAAAACTGAAAACGTCGACTACTTACCGTTGGCGGGGTAACACGTGGGGGAACACTATTTACCCTTAAAGACGTCTACGAGACGAGACCAACGAGACGATGTCTTCCGGTCGGTTTGTAGCGCCTGCTTGAGACCGATATTCGTCGTTTGCGCAGATATGACTCGTAGTAGTCATAGCCCATGAGAAAATCCAACACCTACTACTACCTACTAATCCTACTATTCTGGTTTTTGGTAACTTTTTATACCATCTTTGTCGAGTAAGATTATGTAGCGCCCTATTGTTCCATATGTCAAAGGGTTTATGGAATCAATATAATTTAATTTAAAGAAAAACAATATAACTTTGTTAATGTTTATCTATATCTGATAATACAGGTATGTATGATCTCAAATGTTATAATCATTGATATTTTGATGAGAAAAGACAAGAGCATGTGGAATTATGCTGTCAAAATATTGAGTGGCCCATAACAAGCGAAACAATCGTCACGACGTGACGGCTATACATAGAGATAATTCTCATAGATTTTCTTTGAAAGGACAAGAGAGAAATATCTTCTTTGGTGGAATGTAGAAGGACCAATTAAAACATACCTAATCTGTTTAAAAAAAAATTTGGTAATTTACACTTTGGATAATATGTGGAGCTGAAATCCCCAGAATTGTACTTATTATTTTAAATAAACTAAAAGTATAGTATTGCCGTTATAACTTTTTATCTGCTCCGCCCACTAAAATTGACCAATCAGAATCAAAGCCAGATTCAATCTGTACAACTTTTCATCACATTTGCCACGTAAAAAAGTTAAGGTTAGAATTTTGCTGTCAAGTTCACAGTTATTGTTTTAGGTTCTAAAAAATAAAATGTCATTAAGACAATTCGAATGTCAGAAATTTTTACTGTGTAAATCAGATCATCTTAACAACCTATTTGATTGGTAACTAAGAAAATGAAATGGGCGGGGCAGATAGAATGTTACGTTGTCCTTAGTAGAGTATAGAATATCATTAAGAGTAGATGTGAGTCTTTTTGTGGGTAGCCCAGAGATTGAAGACCGAAACGCAGTTGAGATCGACAACTGGGCGAGGCACAAAAAGACCTTCTACTCTGAATGATATATACTATTTTATCTTCAAGCGGATCACAAAAAAAAATCGAACATGAACTCATTAATTTTTTTCCTGCATTTACTTTTACAATTTTCAAATTTTAAGGCAACAATAATTCCTACTTTCCTTGTAATATTATTGGTACTTGAAGTTTTCATAATATGGTAAAGTCTACAACACTATCTAAATAATCCGATGTACTTTCAGCAAATTTCCAGGTACAACTTTATAAAAATGGTGAATGATCGCGATTTGTAATTATTAGTATCCTGAACTTTTATTAAGATAGCAGAGCCCAAATCTTCGATATCTCCCACTGTCAAATTGGTGATTTCATCGCATCGACAAACCCTGTCACACCAGCATTTATACACCTAACCTACAATAATAATTTATAATTCTTCCCCTAGGCAACTCAGAAATTTTACCTATGTAGCCAGATACTTTTCATCAGAACCAGAGCATTATGTAGAAATCACACACTTTTCTCCGGAGACTAGTGCGATTACTGTTTTCTCAATTTGGTTATAGGTCGTAAAATTTTATGGTACTTTCAGTTAAAGATCTTGCGCGGCTTATAAATCTTAGTTTACCAGTAGGAGGTAAAATTTTAAGCAGGGTTGTATTGTACATTTTGCAGAACAGTGTGATTGGAAAAGGATGAGGACAAGTTGAATTTGGCGCCATAAATTATAGTGCGTTTCATGTTTTGTGTGTGGCAGTTTTGCTTCAGAAGAGCATCGCTGTCAAGATTTATCCATCGGTTTCCGTCAAACCAGGGTCAAACCCATTGTTTTGATTTCGTTTGTCAATTGTCACCAATTTGCAATTCCCCAGTAGATACGCCCATGATCATATCAAGCTTTATTTTTGCTGCCAATACTAGTTACCAACATGACAAATTATTCACTAGGCGCCAAATTCAAATTGTCCTCATTCTTTTTCAATCACACTGTATTTGCATTGTACGGTAAATGGCACGCGCCGCTTCCCAACCTTTTCAAACTCAACCATTGTGCCCGTTAATCGCTCATAATATGCAATAAAATTTTACGACCTACAACGAAATTGAGAAAACAGTAGATTTCCATAGACTTTGCCGCGATCTGCATCAATTCTTTGACCCGTGCCCCGTGCGATGCATTTCATTTTCACTGACTGAAATATAACAAAAATTATCAAAACGCAACCAGCGAACGATTACAATTTACATTTACAAATGTTTACTTTTACCGAACGACCATCTTGCTTGCTGTCTTGCTGATTTTGGCATCACATCTGACAGCATGGACACGTCCAAAACAAACGACTCGTGAAATACGGCAGCGGGGTCGGTTAAATATTGGATAATAATTTCGTTATTTCGCTTTTTTAGAGGCTTTATTTTAATGAGGGATAATTTAATTATTAAATATTTCGTGTAATTGATAAATTAATCGTGACAAATGCTTCAAATGGCCTTACATTTGACTTGATCTAGCCGCCTCTGGGACACTCCTAGAACTTGAAGTTCATACATCTACTCCGCTCAGAAAAAAAATGAAACTTTAACCGCTTCTATGGAGATACACAAAGGCGCTATTTTCGACCGCTTGAAGATAAACAATATTTTACCAATAAACTATGTAGTTTTACACACTTCAGTATCTTGCACAATTAGCTGTAAGCTCATATTTTTTCGTCACCCTATACCTATATGAATGAAGAATATTCCTATTTGCACGGTTCGGCAAATTATGGTATTGTGTCCTTCTGGGAACGGGTGGGGTAGGTGAACGGATAGTTCAACTACCTGAAAAGCTCACCACCCCACAGGAATTGATGCGTCATCATAACCAGCAAAAAGTAAACAACAAAGCACAGCATATTACTTCCAGAACACAATACCATAATACGATCCCTCAAAAAATCAGTAATCGCTTCAACACTTATTCCAAAAATTAACGTTTTCAGTTTTTATTTTTAAATGATTTGTCTAACACAGTCGACTTTTTTGAAAGCAGATTAGTCTTCGGAAATTTTCTTTTCTTCATGATTCTTCCCATCATATAGGTATTCACTCGTACTTTAAATATTCGGCAATTATCACACTTTTGAACTTAAAGATGTTATTTTAATGCACTGTTCAAAATACAACAATAACAGACAGGACATCATTGTGAGATATTTTTCCGTTGCATATTTCCAATGACTCAGACCACCACAAGATGCATTATGCAAATAATTTCGGTGAATGTGTTCAGAATTACGATTCCGAGATCAACAGTGGCTTCAATTTATTATTAATTGTACGAGTATGCATTCACGAATAATTAAATATGTATCGAAAATTAATTGAATAATAATATTGACACAGTCAAACATTAATCGACAAATCATTTGTTCTACGTGGACCTGCACTGCAACACACCAAATCGTATACCTAGCTGTCAAATAATTCTGTTTATTGCAGAAAACACCAATCTGGTGTTTTATGTTGATAAACACGAATTATCATATTAATTAATCCAGACGAGCGAGGGAGATGATTATATTAGTTGTAACAAACCAAATTAACTACTCGAAAATTAATCCTTTGTACTCGGCCGATTTATAAGCAATTATGTTATGGATGGGATTCCTTATCTGACGCATCTGTCGTGCATTATTTTGATGGATTTAAAGACCACGCGATTATTAAGAATCGCGATACCACCATCAACGTCATTTCATTTATCAGTTATTTACACCAGTACTTTACTATAACACAAATATAATGAATTGTTCGGGCCATATGGTGCACTGACAAAATCATTACTACACATCGCACTACTCCGGTACGACGCGTAGTACACTAATTTATTCCTGTTTTTCTTCATTTTTAATTCTTCCGCTTTTAACGATGTCATTATTGGAGTTTTGTTGCTTTGGCACCATGCCTAACCGTGTATATTTTTAGTTGTTCGTAAATAAATAATCCGAAAAACGCAGGCAATGTGGATTAGTGTGTTGTTTGTATCCCCAAATAAATACTAGGACCAAAATTTGTCTTCCATCAAACTCCTTTAAATTACTTCGTTGGTGACGACAGTTGGGCCTTCTGATTAATATGAGCACTGCATAGTGTTCACGTCTTGTTTGACATTTCCTGTATGTGACGTAATTAGTATATTAGAAGGTTTTTCGTCGAGGCGAACCCGAAACTGAAGCCAGGTACCATTACTTTGATTAATTGACGATACATTTTCCTTTGTGTTTTTTTTTTCTTCCGTGCTACCATCATTCCTACCGATGAAGTCATTCGGCTTACTCATACTAGCCAATAAAACGTTCTTTTGTCTGTCGGGTGGGTACCTATACGTGGTACCACCAACAAAGAAACGGCCAACAGTATCGGTCTTATCATGGTTTGGAAATGTGGAGAAATTCCCGAGAACGACCAATTATGATGACTAACTACCATGTGTACTAATGTGTGAGCAAGGGGGTCAACAACCATCAACCACCAACAACTCACCATGACCTTCAGCTCATTACACTGTCTCGCTTTTAAACACCTGTGGTACTGAAATCGCTTTGTTTTCGCGGTTTCGTCATTCATTTTGCTTTCTTTCGCGTTTGTACCGCTTAGTCACCGAGGAATCTTTAATGACCAGCCCGTAAATAAAGTAGACACTGTATGTTACAAGTCGTCAATCGTTTCAAACAAGGAAAACACAACTTTTACTGACTTGTCAATGAATCATTTTGATTAAATGAATAAATAAGGATTTTAAAGCAAAACAAAACTAATTTTCAATCTTGTGGTTTTGGCCATGCTAACAAAATCTTATTAAAAATTTAACGCAAGCAAATTTCCTAAATGAAATTTTACTGTCCCACAGAGTTTGGAACTAATTAACTAAACTAATGTGACCTCCATCCTCCATATTTTATATTTTAATTGCGAAATAAAATAAAAATTAATTAAAAATATTTAATTCGGTTTAGAAGACATTAAAAGTAAAAATTAAAATTTGTTAAATTTACTTTTGAAAGAAACTGTATCTACATAATTACTTTTTTCTATTTTGCGTTCACAACGGGGTCATTATGAAACCTAGACGGATGTCGAAACAGCTGTCTTTTCGATATGCAACTTTTTACGTAGTAAAATTGGTAACTTTGAGAACTGTCAGATATTAATACAAACATAACCTCAAATTTTGAGACTCAACACCTGGTAGTGAAATGTGAACCATCCCATATAACAACATTTTGTTGAAATTTGTTAAAATTAAAATGAGCAACATTTTTTAATTCTTGTGCTGAATTCACTAAATTGATAGCGTTGCAATTTCAGTTCGATTTTCGAATGTTTCATTTGTATCAAGTTAGCGGTACCAATTCCTCCAAAAGCCATATACATATTTATTTTTTGCAGAAATAGTAAGTTCATAATAGAAAATTAGTAT
This sequence comes from Tenebrio molitor, assembly GCF_963966145.1. NCBI lineage: Eukaryota > Metazoa > Arthropoda > Insecta > Coleoptera > Tenebrionidae > Tenebrio > Tenebrio molitor. The sequence goes on along the minus strand of NC_091048.1, from coordinate 6,712,682 downwards.
ATTATACTCGTTTAAAAAAATTAATTGCTACACTCGTGCCTTTGTGACAATGTAACGTCTTACAATACTAGTATCATAATATACTAAAGCACCATTACATGCGCCCAAAAAAATTAATGAAATCAACTTTATTGTATCATGCGTTCAAATGAAAACCTGGGCTGAGGAGGCGTTGAAAAAAGTAAACCATTTGAAACAGTGTAAAGGTTGAATTTCCCGCCGTTTGACACGAATGACATTTGTTTATGTTTAATCGGTACGTAATTGAGCATGTTTGTTTTTAGCAAAGGGTACCCTAAGATATTTACTTCGACAACAGGAATCATTAGTTATTCTATTTTTAATGTGAAACATTGCAAAGAAAGGAAAAAACGGAAAGATTTTTTGTTTATAAATTTTAGGTTAGCTGTCAACATGCTCTAATATGGCTCAATCACAATTTACACTTTAAAAAAGTAAAACAATTGACGGTTTCCAACGCCTTCCCAGCCCAGGAGTTCGTTTGAAAGCCCGATATCTCTAAAAATTAAAAAAAGATGAGACATTTTTGTTGCCTATTCTAAATAGTTATTTTTATATTAAGTGCGTGAAGAGAGTGTTTTTTGTGCATGAAAAGGTCTTTTACGCCGAGACGAAGGTCGAGGCAGTATAAGCCTTTGAATGCACAAAAACATCTTCACGCACGAAATATAAACAATATTTTTTCTATAATTGATTCAAAAAATTGAAATTAAAAATTCAAATTTTTGAAGGAACTCTGAAGTTTCAATGCAGTGACCATGTTGCTAGGTAACTAATAAAATACAGTGCGTGAAGTGAAACACAGAAATAGTCGTGTGCGTGAAATCGCATTTCACACACTGTTTTGTATGGTTTCTATGGTTTCGATCTTACTAACAATGCAAAAAGAAATACACGTTAGAAAATGACCCACTTCAGGCACCGATAACTATGCGTGAATTTCAATTTTTTGAATCAATAATAGAAAAAATAAATTATTTTTATTAGGTACTTGATTTGTAATAATGTAACTTAAAGAATGCATAAATCCATACATTTTTATCATTTTCGGTTTATCCGATAATACCAGAACACACTTGAATGGAGATCGTTTTTCCTAGTTTCGCAAAGTACTTTCAAGAAAATTCATAAAAAGTTGGGGTTTTGAAGAGCCCTATTTGACATGAAGTAGATTTATTGAAGTCGATTGACTAGACTGGAATTAAATTGTCACGTGAACATGATTTATTTTGTTGTGTACGTTTCATTTAACCTTTTGATCTTAATTTCTTACCAATTGATGGTGCATTGCTACACCACAGATTTGTTAATATTCGTGCAAAAACTCAGCCACAAATATAAACTGCTTCAAATCTGGTTGCAAAATTGTCTCAACGAATTCGTGACTGAAAAACTTTCAAGAACAAATTTCTCCATGAATAACCACAACCACAGTTTTAAATTAACACGTTTTGAACATCGATTAGTTATTGACTAATAACTTGTTAACAACGTTTCCGCATAAATTACAATACTAATTATTAATTATAATAATTAACTTGACGGTTAACCAGCTATAAATTTCATTTTAGTGGTTGGCTAAAATTTCCCCTGAAACAATAAACGTCAGTTGATCCATGAATTTCAGAACTGCACAAAACAAGAGAACAATGCTGCACCGCATTTCGCTCCAGGTAAAAATAGATCCACAACATTGCATCTCGATCGGGACAATGGAAAAGTTATTAAATTTCAATTTGCGATTTGATAAATTACACTTCGTGATAAAATAGCCACCGCGAATTTCCAATTTCATCGGTTGCATTTTGTAATTAATTAATGCACGTAATGAAATTTAACGACGAGAATTTCAAAATTTTAACTGGGACGTTAATATGGACCAGCTCCGTTTGGAATCAATTCTCTAATAAACGGCTAACAAAATTGATTATTAGGTAGCTGTTTGAGTGCCTTTGTTGTTTCAAAATTGAAACTAAGACTAATTTATTTTTAGCTCTAATTATTGCTATGCTATAATTGTGTTTGGGTTGGAGTTCCGGTTGTGAAGTTATTTCAGATCATTATTTTGTTATCATGTAAATTCCACCATTAAAGTCTTAATTATCAAGATTATGGAAATGTTAATAAAGCAGCCTTCAAGATTTTGTCCACGGATGTTTCATTTAATCATCGTAAATAGTGGCACAAATGATTTTTTGTCGATCGTTGAATTGCTTCATAATTTAATTTACACGTTGCTGATGACTATGTGAAAATTTTAGACTTGAATTATTGACTTCTGCGAAACATTTTTGGTCTGTAAAAGACGTGAATGGGCTTGCATTGAGTCATCTCAATTGACTTTTAATATACAGGTGTTTCTGAAATACATGTGTTAATTTTAACCAGTGAAAGAACTCGCCAATTTATGAAATTTTGTCTATAACATTTTGTAAAATTCGTAAAAGTATTCCAAGATTTTTTGCCCCACAATTTTTACCAAACGAGTCGTTTTGTGTGATTAACTAGTTTCTATTTTTTGTAACCATGAGAATCTAAATTTTGATTATTTATTTTTTTCTATAACAATGGAATTTTTTAACAAAGCTCTGTTTCTATCACAACTGAAAATTTTCGCCCTTACCCATAGGCGGGTATACACTTTGATGGTTAATTTATTCCAAATTTTAAATCAATTTGTATTGCTTTTTCGTAAAAATATTATAGAGAAAAGTTCCATGATTTGGCGCGTTCTTCCACTGGTTAAAATTAACACACGTATTTCAGAAACACCCTGTATAATAGGTATAATCCATAATGAATGGAATCGATAATTAAAAAGGAGGTCAAGTTAGTTTAAATTGGTTTTATTTTGAAGGCCAATGCCAGGAGAACAATGTTAGAGCAACAAAACAAACAATTTATAAATTATAAATAACAAACACAAAATTCGTAAATTTAAATGACCACTGTTATTTCCGTTGGCAAATAAATCTTTCGTAAACCACAACTTACGTTTTCTAACGATAGTAAAAATAAATTTGATAAATAAATAATAAGATAATAAAAATGAAAATGAGCAGAAATTAACCAAAATTATTAATTAAATGCTGGAACTTTTCCATAATACAGCAGATATTAACAGCAACGGTGAACTTTTATTTTTAAACAACGTCTGCCGAATCTAAAATAGTTTTTTTCTAAATTTAGTGATCTATATCACTTCACGTCATCACTAGAGTAGGTTTCATTTTACAACAAACACAAACTGGGAATAACGAGCGTTCAAAAAATTTGTGAGCACGCAGCAAAAATTATCATTCAACACTACGGAAGCCAGAAAAACTGTCGTTGATTAGTTCTGAAAAGAACTGTATTCTGCAAAAAAAATAGTTCACATTGGTGTTTGTTCTCTAAATAAGTGACGTTTGGCATATGTGATTTGACAGCTTTGACGCCATGCAATAATGGAAACACATGCAAGCTCGACCACACAATTTTTTGAACGCTCTTTATCGACTATTACGTTTTAAAAATTCATGTTTTTTATAAGACCAATGATAACACCTGGCGAGTTTATAGTGTAATACGAAACACAATCTTTTATCTCTTAAATGTTTTACTGAAATACACATTCGTACTCACTTTTCTAATTAAAAACAAAATTATTTCGTACACAATTCTTCACTATCAAAATAAAGATATTTGAAACATGTTAGTCAATTAATTTGAATTTTTGTTATCTCGAAAACATTTTTCATCGTAAATCAATCAGTAATCTTGTTATTGATACAAATATACAAAGTTTAACAACGTTTCTATCTGTTGAACTTTATTAACTGAATAGTTATTAGTCAAAATTCATAACGATGCATTCATTACTGGAACATAATTTATTTGCAAACTGTTGTGACAACTTAATCGAACTAGAATAATTTGCAAATCAAATAAATCTATAGTGCACCTGTTTTCACATAACCTACTCTACTTGTATGTAAATGACGAATTTACAATTAAGTTCTTATGACATTTTTTGATAATAATTAATGACAGGTGTACCAACGATATTTTCAAATAATTAAATTTATATCGGGTGTTCAGTTAAATTTATCATCACAGTTGGCGTCGAAGAGTCGATTGTGAACGCACCACTCGTGAGTCTGCAGAGTAAAAACACAAACAACGCAAGCAGTGAGGTTAGATTTAAAGAGCTGATCAGTGATCTGTAATCCATGGTGCGTTCACAATCGATCCTTCAACGCCTACTTTGAGGATAAATTTACACAATGAACACCCGATATATTATTTTAATAAACTTTGAAAGTGCTCAGCATTTCAGGTGGAGCAACGTAAAACTGTGATCGTCATTGCACACCTTCCATGTTTTTATTTTTGTTTGTCTGCTTGTTTAGGAAAGTTCGAAATCTGTCAGTATTTTTCTAGAGAAAATTCAACAGATATAATAATGTCACGACACAAGTGTCTACTTCCACAATTGATCAATAATTACTGATAACCGAAATTAGTTTGATTTTGTACAGATAAGATTTGTTGTCGGTTAAGAATTTGCACGTGCCATTTATACCTTGGGACATCCACACAAAATATTTCAACTCGATTATTTGACGTTATTTTTTGTTGTGACTGATCGTATCTCTCTTATCACTGTCCATCGTAATTCAAAAACAAACTCCGATACTTATTGTAAAAAAAAATCAAAATGAATCGCCGCAGACGACACATCGCGCAATAAAGTGTCCGCTTACATTTTGCATCTAATGATTAATTCATGAAGTAGGTGCTAAAGGCTATCTGTTCTTTGTTTCAGAAACAAGTAGACGCTGTAAATAATGACGAAGTAGAAGTGGACATAGACGAACTGCTAGATATGGACAACGACGACGAGAGAAGGAGGCATTTACAGGTAAAGAGATTTATTTTTTGATCGTGTGCTGCTCAATACACGATATCGATACTGAAAATGTCAAGGATGGTGTACCTTGGATAAATCAATTTTTACCGAACAAAGAAATGTTTTTGTTTACGTTGGTACATATTGGAAAAATGAGGCGACATGCGTTGAAAAACAATACTGCCGGTTAGAATTCGATATTATTATTTACACAAATCTCATATGGGATGCATTCTTATTTATTTATCCTGCCGCTCTCTTGGGGTTGAGCTTGGGAGTATTAAATGTCCTGCTAGAAAGCACACTTGGCCCCTGCTGGGCGTCGACCTCTTCGCGTCGTTATTGTTTCCTGGGATTTTCTCGTAAATGTTATTTGCACTTTCCTTTTCTTCCTTTAATTATCTTATCATTTTAAAGACAATTAAATTATGTTTCTTGCAAAACAATTACCCGAGATACATTTTTGTAGTTTCTCTTGCCCAACAATTAAATTATCTTCTCACAGTTTTCAATTAATTTGGCTGAGAGCAGTCGCTGAATAATTTATTTTGATTGCTACATGGTAAAGTTGTTAAGAAATATCTAATATTCTAATGAAAAATTAAAATTTTAATAAATTGAAATATGTATTTGCTAGATGTGATCCACCAAAACGCTACCATGACGAGCGTATCAAAATAACATCTAACAAATTCTTTTAATAAAAAGACAAGACAGAATTGCACTGGAAATGGTGAAAATTATTTTCGTGTTTAAAAAAAATTATAAAAAGCAGGTTATCTTTCAGAAATAAGTAATAAGCTATTTTTCAGGGAATCACACAACCAATATTGATTTAAACATCATTTTTAATTAAAAAAAGTATTTGTGAAAGTAATGCAATAAGTTTAAAATTTCCAAAGTTGATTTTTGAGTTTCTGTTTTGCTTCCCACAATTACAATATGTCTATGTTCTCTTCATATGTTGGTTTCTTCATTTGTTCATCGTCAAGTAGGTACTTTGCGAATCAGATGATTAAGAAAACAGTAGTAAAGGGAAAGTATACTTCTATCGGGCCTTCAAATAAATATATATTTAGAGTAGGCGTAGGCGACATTCCAATTTTGTTAACAGTGTAAAGTAATTTTTGTAGGTAACCAATTATTCTCCAGAGTTACACAGGTTACATAGTAAGCTTTTTCCCAGTTTCATATTGTCATATTCCGTGGAGGGGGAATAGGGAGAATGCACTACAAAAATAAAAAATATTTTCTAACCTAATTTTATTTCGTTAAAATGTCAGACGTTTCTTGTGTCATTTTCTACGCTGGAAAAATGTTGCAAACAATTGAATTTCCATAGGTTGCTCTAAATATAAATTTATTTGAAGGCCCGTTACGATATTCAACTATTTTCGGAAAGACCCTATTTACAGAAAAATCCTCACCAGGTATAAGTTTAGTCATATTTGACTACCACATTAATTTTCAAATAACCAACACCAACAATTATTTCATTAGTTTAAGACAGAAACTAGAAAATGAACAAATAAATCAATGAAAACAGTTTTCTAAATTTTTTAATTACTCGTACATATTTAAAACAGAATTTCGGCACATTTGTTGTAATAGTATATTATACAACAAGATTTATCAACGGCACTTTAGTCCCGAGTTTTATTAGGCACGAGCGGAGCGAGTATTTAATAAAAGAGTGTCGAGAAAAAATTATTCCTACTATACTTTTTCTACGACCAAATAAACAAAACAAATAAAACAAGTATAATATATGATAAACGTCAATTGACAAGTGACAACTAACTTGATTTTGAGTGTCACATGATTTTTGCGATTAAATAGCTGCAGCTAACTTTAGCCCGTGACTAAAAAGCCCGTTGCTAACTTCACCTCGTGACTAAAGCGCACTAAGTCGCAGCTTGTCAAGGTATTTTATATCACTTAGAGTCATGTATGGGATAAATGGCATTTTAAACATGGGAGTAGAAAAATAATAATCTTATATAGTCCATTTTTTTATTATAGTCCGATGAGCTTAGTCCGAATCAAGAAGTCGACATGACCTGCGTCTGCTTTCGACATTTGACAGCAGTGCATGGTTCTACCAATATTTGAAAATTTATTTAGGCAACATGACACAGATATTGTGTTCTTTCGTGCTTTCTTGGTATTTCTGCAAATTCATTCCTCCGTTTTAATTTTATCTTTCAAAAAACCGCTTCCTTCATAACGCTTTTGATAACTATTTACATATCAACTAATAGGTCAGATATATTAAAAATTGTTAAAAACAGCACTAAACAACCACGTTTAGACTGTCTTTCTTTCTTCCTAGATTTTGTTTCGGCAACGCCATGAACACAAAACAACTCTCTATGAATTAGTTTACCCCCTTACCAGTCTTGCAAGTTTCCGCGCAATTCCAATATTATTTTTGCAATTTACAAATTCCGTAAAAGGATCTGTCCACATGCTTTTCGTTGGCATCATACGGAGGGCATTTCAAGCAAAATTATCACAAATAACGTGGTTAAAACGTAACCTAAAAATTTGACGTCGCTAGTGGAATCGAGTGGAATAAACGTACAATTCACGTCTTGCTCTAATCGCACATGCTAAAGCGAGATGCATAGTGGGACACGCTTAATACAATACGTACAAGAATTCAATAGTTTGTTTACATTATGTTGAAAAGAGATAGCAATATGACAGTTTTTCTGCTTTTTAATTGATACATCGGACTATAATTAAAAAATGGACTATAATACCGATTAATATTTGGTACAGTTTCGCTTCACAGTAATAACATTTTTCTGCGTCTGTTCAGCGTTTAGTGTTAAATAATGCTATACATTACACACACCCGTGAGTAATGACTCTTTCTTTACTCCACGGGTATCAGCTACCATTGGAGGAGTTCTGAGTTCTGATAAAAAACGGCAAAAATCGCATATTTTTCAATTTTAATTCGTATAACTTGACGAAACAGCTTCGTCAAGAAACCATAACAAGAAACAAATGTGTACATACTTAAAAAAAACGTTTGAAACTTTTACCCAAATAGTAATCTATTTTATTGTTTTACTCAAAACTCATCTGTTATCTAATTTCGTTCCCATCATTTACAAATATGCAAGCACCATCCGTTTCGATTTTTTCTTTTTTTGTTTATTTTGTTGTTCAACCCAAATTAAATGCTGCATACATTTGTTATCATCAACAAAGTAGGTATTTTTGATAAACTTTAATTTCATGTCCCAATTGTGGAACTTTATCTTCTGTTTAGCAACATCTATATTAATTATTATTTGATACTCGACAGAGTTTTATCACAACACATAAACTCATACCTAAGTATTGATTTTATACTTTTATTTAATAACAAAGCTTTCACACACATTTGGCTTCAACTGCTAGAAAAATATACAAAAACCGCTGGAACTTTTTGAAAGTGTAAATAAATACATATGTAGCATTACAAACACAACAAAGTTTGCAAGCAGTTCTCTGTTTGTATTCTTAATGTTTGTGCGCAAAATGTTTTACAGTATTGAGCGGATGCACACTTAACATAATAACGGGCCTTCAAATACATTTATATTTACAGCAACCTATGGAAATTCAATTGTTTGCAACATTTTTCCAGCGTAGAAAATGACACAAGAAACGCCTGACATTTTAACGAAATAAAATTAGGTTAGAAAATATTTTTAATTTTTGTAGTGCATTCTCCCTCCACGGAATATGACAATATGAAATTGGGAAAAAGCTTACTATGTAACCTGTGTAACTCCGGAGAATAATTGGTTACCTACAAAAATTACTTTACACTGTTAACAGAATTAGAATGTCGCCTACGCGTACTCTAAATATATATTTAATTGAAGGCCCGATATAACGGTTGTTCAAATGAAAAGTTCATCAAGTTGGCAAGGACTTTTTGACGAAAAAAAGATATAGCGAAAAGGGGATGATGCCTTCTTTGACAGATGTCAGTTGTGTTTTGCGAGTGTAACGTTTTTTTTAAGTTGAGTTTCGTTTTCTGTGGAATTGAACTTTAATTAATTAATGCACCAAAAACATCAGTGCAGTGCAGGAATTGAAATCAGCACATTACCCAAGAAGATTACATCTTTGCAATTGGCTTGTGGACAACGTAGACAATAATCTCTTGATGTGCATTTAATGCTTTTAACATAAAAAAGACATCTAACCTAAAATTATAAACCATTTTGATAACCAGGCACTCACATTACATATTAAATTAATTTAGTCAAAAGTGTCACTTCTTAACATGGTCCTAACCTAACTTTTGTCATTGATCTTGTAAGACATACTACACAATGTTGTGAAAAATTCAAAGGCTACTTGATAAACTTTTTTTACTCAAATTTTTTTACCGATGCAGAATTTCTGTTTACTTGTCCAGAATGAAAATGGTTTTAAAAAATTTCAAAAATAATTAAGAATTTGGATATTTTTTAAAATGTAGAAAATCATGGTGGAGAAATATTTTTGTGTAATTTCTTTGAAGCCAATGGTTAAAGCGACAAAGTGAAATTTTCTTTTTAATAAATCTAAATCGGTGAGCCGCAATGGAATCGATTCCACACCATATTTTCCGTCGAATAAACAAAGAATTATCTACAGAGTATTTCCGGTTTTTCTTGGATATTTGCATATCCACCGTGATAACCGCAACAGTCACGCCTTTAGCCGACTCAGTTCATTTCCTTTTTTACGAGCCTTATCATAACGTACACATCATTTAAACAAAAGAAGATAAAAGTACACCGTACTTGCTGTAAACATGACTTTCAATTACTCGAACGATTCACAAGATTTTTTTATTCTACTATTTGCGGCAAGCATGTAATTGAATTAGGAAATTACATCATAAACCTCGCTGTAAATCTGCTATTACAATGTTTGAACCACACAAAAAAAATGTCAACATCATCACCGCGACTAATATTTGGCTTGCGTAACCTTCAAAACCCAATCCCACAAGAGATAATTTGCAATTTAAACAGCAGCACACGGATATTTTTTACGCGACGTTGGTCTAATTTCGAGTTTTTGTTTCAGACTCTCCTGATAAATGCCAAAGGATCCCAAAGTGATGTAAAAGTCAGTAGCCGTCGATTATTTCGACGATCCCCATTGAAATGTTTTCTTTTTCTGTTTCAGAAATTCATCAATGATCTGTTAGACAAAGCAAAGACTCTTTAAGTAAAAGTGAAGTGCCAAGTAGGTTCAGTGAAGACTTCGGCCCTATGGCGCCCTATTTGCACAACAAGTTTTAGTGATTTAATTATTGCATCATCGATGTTGATCGTTCGAAACTGTATTCCATCCTAATCTATCAGGAACGTCGACGCGATTCAAGACAGTTTGGACCGATTCCGTTAAATTGTAATAGACAGAGATAGGTTTTGTCGTTAGTTGTGGCCAGTTTTGCCAGTTGTTAATTAAAAAAAATATATTAATATTGAGACAAAAAAAAACTACTAAAGTCTTTTTCTAATTTTTTATATTTTTAGCGCTAATTTTATTGTAATGAATACAATGAATGTTACTATTTATGTAAAACGCGTGTAGCTAGTCCTGAAATAGAATTACGACGTGTTGTTTAGATCATATCAGACTGCCTCCGTTACTAGGATAACTACCTAAAAATATCAAGGCTTCAGTAGCTCCTTATCATTGGTTCTCATATCGACACTGCTCAAAATTTTTGTAACATGTGATGATGAATGTGAGCTTCCTCCATTATTATATTCATACCTGTCGTCATTATTGGCACCACTTCGTTTTCGTTGGAATTATTTAGTGTAATAATTGTTTGGTGTACTTATAGGATATTTATCTGTAAACAGCAATCGATCATTGTGATCTCAGCCCTCTCAAATCTGACATGTGTATCATAGGATGTATGTAGGAACTTAGTAGTTGTAAGACAATTTATGAAATAAATACATAGTTACGATCCAAAAAACGAAAATGTCTAACGTCATTGTCCACAAACCTTAACTTAACTTATACAGGAAAATGGGAATTTATTTAACGGGTTATATAAGCAGTTTACCTATTCATTTTCAGAATCTAACCCCCAATCGTCTTCCGAATATGATTCTGCGGAAGAGCAATGTCCTCAATTGGTAGATTTCCCATCAATTTTTTCTAGTCCTCTCTAATCAGTTCCTCGCAGTGACGAACCCATATATTAAACAAAAATACCTGGAATATGATGTGTGCATCTTTACTGCAATTTAGCATGGTCGGTTTTTCTGTCTGCATTTCTTTACGTAATCTAATCATAGCCAATTTTTCTCGTTGTTTTCGGAAACTCATTTAACTTTGTATTTTTATTTAAATGTAATTGCGCCTTCAATAGCGCAACTGACATACAGTTGACATTTTACGTTGCCAATCTAATAACTATCAAATAACCAGTGGCTTATACCAACATGACAACACTTTGACAATTGATTTAAAAAAAAATTGGAGTATATTGCACCATTGTGATCCATTACATTCGATAAGCAAGCTTGTAGCGCACTGACTGCATTCGAAAGTTAGTTTCGCAAAAAAATTTGGTCAATTTATTTTCAAATCCCCACTTAAAAATATTGAATCTAGACGGAATTTTTTGTTAATAATTTTTCTCTTTTACCTTTTGGAAGCGACCTGTACTGTACTTATAGTTTATGATAACAAAATTGTGTCGCAAAACAGTACTCGATATTTGATTCCGCTTTGTCCTCTGTTCCCCTAATAACTGATGGGACTTTTATCGATGCATCATTTTCAAGGGTAAGTCAAAGCCTCAAAGCCGGTTTGGCAAGTCAGATTGTGCCATGAATTTTGTCCAGGACGGTTGGTGTACGAGAAACGAGAATATCACGTTTCCATAAAATTTTTAACAATTGATAAATGAGTGTACTTTACATTAAGAGTCGCTTAAATATGCAAATTCAAGAAATATCTAGCCACGGTAGATTTACGTCGATGTTACCATGTCTGGTAAACGAAGTGCACAATTTAAGCACAATTTTTGTTTGTGATGTTTGAAGGTAAATACCTATAAAGTTCTTGTAATTGTCACATTTGTCTATGCAATGGAACAATAGATTCTGTCTAATATAAAATGCCGCAACAACAAACAATATTTCTTTGGGTACGGTAATTATGACGACAAAATCGTCGTATATAAATATATTTAATTAAAAGTGAACATTCCGCAGGCAGGGTTGGAGTAAGGGGTGAGGCGATGGCACGTTCGCTCCAGGCGACACGTTCCGACCTGATTAAAAAATAAATTTTTCTTTTAATTAAATAAAAGTCGCACACACAAAGTTCACAAGTGATTTTTAAAATGCTGAACCAGTTGCCTCTAAAAAAGGCAATATCGGTCGTACTTTTTCTATAAATTACCTGAAAAAGAATTAAGAATAAAATGGAGAAAACTGAAAGCAAAATGACTGACATTCGATATCTACAAATCTTCAGATGATAGTGGAAAAAAATATTTCTAATGGGATTTTTAGAAATGGATGGGATTAGATTTTTGTCTCGAAATAAATATTACAATTCCCTGCTTGCAAAAGGCGTGGGCAAGGTTCCAAAAAATTCAATTAAACAGGTTTAAGAGACAAATGTACAAATGAAATGATTAAAATTAGTGTCATTTTCAGTTAGCAAAGCTTATCTCATAAATAATACAAGTTATTTTAAATGTCTCTTATATTACAGGGTGTTTCACGAGTGATAATGCGCCCGGCGGAATAGAAAATGCAACCCACAATATATTAGGAGGAAAAGCCGGATATTTATCACCTCCATGACCAGGTTTACGTTCCAATGTATTGTGGGTTGCATTTTTTATTCCGCCGGGCTCTGTCGCTCGTGAAATACCCTGTATAGTTGGTTGTGATTTGTAGATTTGCCGCCTCTTCTGGATTTGTAAATTTGACATTTAGCAGCTCACACTTGTCAATTTGCAATTTTCATTACATGTTTATGTTTGTTATAGTTTTTTAAATTTTAAATTACCTACCTTATCTAAAAACCCCTGTAGCAAATTTCTACAACGTACAGTCGATGGACAAATAAAACTGGGACAAAAATGACAATCACATAAGTCAAAATTTACAAATTTGCATCGTTTAATTACGGTTTTATCACAAATAGGTTAACTTTGGTATGACATGTTATATAGACACTGACAAATATATTGACAATTCAATGGTCTGATTTACATAGATTAAATTTTAAGTGTCCCAGTTTTATTTGTCCACCGACCGTACATATTGGGTGATTTAAATGGTTGTGGATAAGTATGGCAACTACGTACGAAAATTTATGTGGCAACTGTGTGGATGGGGTAGAGTTGACGTTTGTATGACATTTCATAAGCATGCATTTTTTTTTATACCATTGCACATTGATTTGACAATTTTCAAAATTGCGCGACTATGAACTGTCAAAGAAATGTCAACTCTATCCTACCCACACAGTTGCCACATAAATTTGCGTACATTGTTGCCATACTTATCCACAATCATTTTGAATCACCCAATATTAGCATATTACGATGCAACGTAATGATTAGAAACATTTATAATAAGTAATAACCCTGCATCTACGACGTGAGACAAATCCTAAATTTTCAAACCATTTGTGTCAAAAATTAAATCAGTGACCTTCAAACTTTTCAATCTGGTCCTACAATAAATTAAATCTTTTACTAAAAACAAAGTAAAACAGTAACAGTAATGAATATACAACGTGTTTCGCGTAAGAGTACGAACCTGACGAACTCAAAATGCAACCCAATATTCAATTTTCAAAGTACAGGGTCATTATAAATGATTCTCCTATCGCAGTTGGCGTTGGTGACAACCCTTATAAAATGAGTGAGACTAGTATCGCCGATTGGTGGCGCTCCTGGCGGTTGTGGAAATTACAGTGACTGTATTATTATAGAGTCAGAGTCACTGTAGTGGAAATCAAGTGTACATACTACGTACTAGTTTGGCTAACGTTGCGAGGCTGCGGCACATCCAAAATTTGTGTAGATTTTCAACGCCAACTGCGATGGGACAATCATTTATAATGACCTGTAGTTTGGACATCCCTGCAGTTTTTTAGATTTCCCCCTTGTTCACACATTTGCGGAAAAGCTACAGTTAATTTCAAAATTATAGAGCCTACACCTAATTTTCTACAGTGTAAAATGCACTTACATTTTTTGTCAAAGATAAATGTCATTTTTGAGAAACAAAGTGCCTAATCTAACCGAATACGCGAAAGTGGTCCTTCTTTCCAAATTAGAAGAAGGGTGGTCGATCCGGAGGTTAGCCCAATATTATAACATCGCGAAGAATACCGTGTAGAGGATAACACAGACAATATTATGGTCCTCTTAAATATTAGCGACATTTATGTTGTCAAACTTACCTAACCTATATAAAAATATGACGGCCAAATTTCAAAAAGGCATCTTCACATGTGGAAAAAACCGTAATAAATCGACTTCTTGATTTTTGAGGTGTACTCGATAATTTTGAAATTAACTGTACCTAGCAATTGTGTTGTTAGGGATGTCCAAAACTACAATTTATCATTTTTAATGAATCTAGTTCCCATTGTCAAATGTATTCTGTGTTGCGATTAGACTTCGTCAGGCTCGTACTCTTACGTGAAACACCTTGTATCTGTGGGTTGATTTCATAAATTTATTATTCCGAAATTTTTTTCCAAGGCCATAACGAACAAAACAAAAAAAAAGAATTATGCATATCCATTGTTCGAATCCTGAGTTATGGCCTTGCGTTCATATAGACATTTTTTTCCGAATTTTCCAATTTTCCGGGCAACTCTTCCAATTTTTCTTTACCTAAAAACCTTATTGAACTACATATTACGATAATTTATAAAAAAAATTATCCAGCCGTTCTCAAGTGATGCGCTTACCAAGGAACAGAATTTCATTTTTATTTATATTGGTTTTAATGTGATTTAACCAAGGCTTAGCTGGCTAGACGTGAGATTTAAAAAATCACCCAGTATATGACAATGCCTAATTAACTTCCTCTTCCTCTGAAAGCATCACCCACACATCCTTTGACGGACAATTAACAAAACTATCTTTTTTTTTCTTTGGATATCATGGCTAGTAAGCTAAACTGAATTTGAAGAAATACGTGTTGCATTTTTTATTTAAACTAAATGGCCAAAATTAAAATATTTGCTGCTTAAAAAACTAAAGGATCTTATTCACTTTGTAAACCTACATACTTCAATATCTTTGAAATACCAGCAGCCGCAGGTAGAATATTTTTCGAATAGTGGTGCAAAATGGATTTTACAATTAATTCTTTTGTGTAGATATCGATCATGTTAAATTTAGTCGCCCAGACATACCTACCTTCCGAAAATAACACCTCTATTGTCATCATTACGAACGCAAAAATAAAAACCTCTAATGAATTTAACTGTGAGTTGTTTTTTATAGCTTCTGGATTGTGTTCAATAAATAAATTATTGTAAATATTTATCTAGGATTCACCATTAATTTCATTCGATTCTGATTGTTTGCACTTTAAAAAAACTGAAATTAGAACCGTTACGAAATACACATCGAAACTGATTTATAGATCATGTTTCGAAAAAAAGCTCTCTTCCATTCTTATAGATCATTTATTTAGCTGCTACCTACAGCAACTAGTATAAACAATATAATCAACAAAAAACAAAACAACAAAAGAAAAAAAGAGCGGTTATGGAAAACAAAATTTCTGAAAACTTGCAGCGTATAACTTAATAAATTGGCACTTGTCAATTTACGTGAATTTTATTTTAAAAAATGGTTTTCACTCGAGAACATAATATTCATGACAGAACCCTCTTTTTGAAAGGGAACAAAGAAAATGGTGACTGAGTTTTCCATCCACAGCGTTGTTTGTTGGAGTTTCCGTAAAACCGATAAAAATGAATGAAGCAACAACACCTGTTTTAGAAGTTTTATTTTCCACAGCCGCCTATTATCTCTTTTTTTGTTGATCATATTGTCGTAGTAGAATAAGAGGGTGGGATAGATAACATTTATCTTAATTTCGAATGTTAACTAACCCGACCTCGAATATACAGAGTCATTTTGAAAGTTGTGCAGATATTTTAACCTGAGGTGGCACGTGTTAAAAGAAGGTTAAATAACCCAACTTGCCTTACAAATGTTAATGATTTACAAGAGAATCAAAGGAATCAGTTTGTTTGGGAAACGCTGAAAATATTCAAATTTGGCGGGCAGTTTTGAGGTACAATAATATTATTCGAGGTTATGTTTGATTTCTATCTAAGTTTTTTGAGTTTCGTCATGAATTTTTGATAAAATTTGTAACGTGATGATAAAATAGTACCTACCTGAAACGACTGAAACTTACTCAGATAACAACAAAGGTTTAAACAACAAAGACTAATTCAGAAGCTCCCAAAGTTTTTTTGGAAAACTTTTAGCCCCTTTAGCTCGAAAAATATCAAAATATCATTATTGGCTCAATCGTTACCTTTTGTGGGGTTCTATCACAGCTTAAAATATTTATCTGCACAACTTCACCCTGTAGAATGTGTTATTTCAACATACTCGTATATAACAATAGACTATTATATTTTAAACTTTAATTTCTTTAAAATGAGAAGATTAAAGATAAACTTCAACATCCGAAAACATTCTCTTTATTCTTACAAAAAACCTAAATTACTTGTTCGATCGATGGATCGAGCAGAAAGTTTTGATTCATTAGTTTGAAATTAATTACTTAATAACAAAGATTTTGGGATTCATTTTGTACATTCAAGGTTTTCAGGGCTGGAACATGTAAAATAACAAACTATAAAATCTCCAACAAATTTTGGCTAGCACACACTTGCATCTACAACACTTGCCAGAACTCTAGTCTAATTTAATACCAAAAAACATAAATAACATCTGATTTGCTGGTAACAATTTTAATAAGTATAATTGCATAAAAATTTGCTAAAAACAACAAGTAAGTTTATTACGTTATGTGAAGAATTTTTACTTTAAATTTAAATGCGTAATATACTATTTTTTTTACTTTGTCATGAAAATGTCGCTTTTCGGAACAAAACCCGACAAAATCTTTATCTACTTTCATACTGTAATGTATAATAATGGGTCATCATAAAAAAATTAGTGTCGTAATGGCAATTTTTATGTCACTAGTGCGGTAATAAAGGACTAGTGCGGTGAAGAGATTGAATTTTGCAAAACATGTTTACAACTATTTATTAACATAAATTACACAGTTTGAAACATTTTCAATATTGACTCTAGACACTGTTCCCAAGTTAACGATTTTTTAGGTCGGTATTCTTCCGATTTCTCTTCAAGAAAGCCATAACCTGATAATATTGACTAATACCAATAATTTTCTTAATCGACACCAACGTCTGTAACATAGAATACCGGCACCATAAGGAGGATTGTTTTAGCTTCCCTGATTATTCCGTTATTTCGTTAATATTCGAGTCATATTCAAAGGTTTATCGTATCATTGTACCGGGTGGGGCATCGTATACGCACACGCGAGAAATCGCGACTTCTAATTAAATAAAATTATCGAAATTTTTCAGACTTACCTGGCTATTAGTAAGGTACATTTCATAATTTTTTGATAATTTTTCACTTACAAACAAAGCCAAAAAAAATTAAAATGTAAATTTCAACCAAAAAGTCAAATTCTGATTTTTATACTAACCTACCCAGATTCACTTCCTATAATTATTTACGAAATCTACGGAAAAAAATACCAATTAAATTTTGAATTAAACGCAGTTTTACATTTCAACTTTCAAAATCATTTTTATTTATGACCTGCTACTTGTGCTGTCGTAAATTTAGGTGACAATGGAAACTGTCAATTTTATGGCAAAAAGGTTTAAAACGGTCGGCTATACCTTTGTTGGAAAATTATACCATTGTGCCGTAAATCACCCGTCTGGTTTACGTTTAAATAAAAAAGCGAATTATTTAGCTAACCAAGTCAAAATTTGTAATTGTGCCACCAGGGTTTGATGGGCTAGCAGATACAGATTCATTTAGTGTAAAAACTTTATAGGTAAATTAACAGTTAATTTCAGAAAACTAATAAAACTGTTATTTATTAACAAAAAAAATTTAAAAAATTCTCAAATATACCTTATCAATAATTAGTAAGGTATTTAAAATTTCGCCAATTTTATTTAATTAGAAGTCGCGATTTCTGGCGTGCGCGTATACGATGCCCCACCCGGTATGTACCTAACGTATTATGAGCGCGTAACTAATGTACCTATTAATATGAGTAACTGACGTATTATATAGATAGCTATTAAGACAACAAGTGTTTTATAGACGATTTAAAAATCGAGATCGTAGTTTAAATCAGAGCGACCGCAGGGAGCGAGGATTTAATAGATCGAGATTTTTAAACTATAAAACACGCGTTGGCTTCAAGATTTTTTCTAACACTAACATCTTATCAGAAATTTTAATAAATTCAGAAATTATTCGAGGCGAGTCATAATACACAAAATGCGGAGGTTGCCGTGGGTACTATGGTAATAATATCAACAAATTTGGAAAAAAAACAATTTTCATCGTTGAAATGTGCCAAAACGTTCCAGAAGAAATAAGAAAAAAGGGGCAATTTGTTACCAATGAAGTCTAAAAGTGCATACGAAAAGGTGAATGTTTCGTTTCAAGGCCGGAACAATAAAAAAAAGCATCACGGAGGTAACGGAAGATGTCATTTTGGCTTTTCTTGATATGGGGTAAGCGTGTAGAACTTCATTAAAAGTTAATTCACACTATGGCAAGAATCATTTGAAGAAAATGTAAAGATTGCCAGTTTTCGATGGCCGGGCACTTGCATTGGATGAAACAGCAGCAGTTAAAGAAGAAGATGTTAGGACCAAGAGCACGAAGCTAATGTGACAATTCCAATTCAATAATTGTACTTTTCACTTTTGTGATAATTACTGTAAAAATGATGAATAAAATGTCACTTGAATAATATATACCATTCACGATGTTTTGGCATAAGGGGAGGCTATGATTTCATTTTTTAACGTTGGATACATGTTTGATTTCTGTCATCTCTGCTGTCACTAAAGTGCCTGACATGCGGATCTATCAAAATGAAAGTAACATGTTGCCGAATTTATCGTAATCATAATTAAGCGACTTTAAAACGTATTGATGGTGTTTGTATTAGACTGCAGAACATATTTTCAGTAAGTTACAATGAAGTCAAGTTTTTTTTTGTGTATAAATTGAATCGTAGGTGAGTACAAGATAAATATGTAGCACGGATAATAAAGGAAGAAACAACGACCCAATTGAAATGGCACAGGGGTTTTGTAAGACCTATTATAACTTCGCGATAGAGTTGTGAATTTATGGCTTGAGTCTATTTTGAAATGCACTGAAATTTGCCAACATTTTTGTAGATATTGTGAAGAACTTATTTCGGAAGATTGGGCAAAATTAATGTGAAATCTTTTATTTGAAAACGTTCTTCCTTTAATAATTTCATTAGGGGAATGTGACTCGGAATTTGATTGGAATTTTAATGCAAGTAATGATGATTCAGAATTTTCTAATAAAATTATGGAAGTTGAATAGTTTTGTTCTTTTTTTGTCATAGACGATGGGTGTGTAAATATTTTGCAGAAAGATTCGAATAAAGTAAGGCTTAATAAGTAGGTACAAGATTTTATACAATCTAGTTCTAGGAATGTTTTGGTTAAAATGAAAAATTCATTGAGAAGTTACTAACTGGTTGGTTAAGACACTGTATAGGTGGGTTATCTAAGTGGTGCATCTATTGCAAACTAGTAAAACTGACAACAATGCACTAGACAATGACGCAGTTTATAACCTCAAACTTAGAAAAACATAACCTAATTCAACAGACAGCTTTACTGCCAACTTAAATGCACTTTTTCCATGGCCTTCCCTTATGCCAAAACATCGTGAATGGCATATATGTGTGAGCGTATTTTATGACTCTATAAGATACGTTGCTATTGACGACGTGTCTTATAGAGAAAAGCGTATTTTATGGGAAACATAAGGTGTGAGCTCAAATGCACCATGGAAACAGTATAAGATATTAGTGTTAGAAAAAATAACTAAGGAAGCTGAGTTATTCGAATATTATGGACTTCATAATTATCAATAAACGTGTAACATAAAGTGATCATAATCGTAAATGATACGATAAAAAATTTAATTAAACACAAAAGTATTGGTATTAATAATTATGAAAGTAGATAAAACGTTGTACGATATTTGTATCGTGATGTGTCGTTTTACGATATTTGGTGGATTATTTTTCCATCGCGTATCGTAAAGTTGCACATTACGATACGCATATCGTAAATAACTATTATTATCTTCAAGCGGTGGAAAATCGCGCCTTTGTGTATCTGTATAGCTAAACTGTTGAAGTGGCTTTTTTTATGACCGGACTTGAAACACTTCAAATCCTTGGAGTTGAAATGTCCACACACTTGAAGCATTTCTCATGATTTATTTATCAATAATTACACGAAAAATTTAACAACAATATCTCTTAGGTAATGCATGAAGTACATAATATTTTTGTTTTACAATACAAAAATTTCCAATAATGCAGAATCTGGAAAAGTGCCCCGAATACTTGCAGCATTTTCACGTTGAATGGGAAAGGAAATCCTCTCGAAAAGGATTTTTTTTGATTTTGAATCGCCTGATTCCGCAATAACTCGCTTTCCGATGACATTAATGAAATTAATTCAATTTTAGCGCTCTTTTTAATAGGGATAATTTAATTATTAAATTAATTAAAAATTAATCAAATTAGACCACAGTTCCGGCAAGTGTTGTAGATGCAAGTGTGCGCTTGCCGAAATTTGTTGGAGATTTTATAGTTTGTTATTTTACATTTTCCAGTCCTGAAAGTCTTGAATGTACTGTCTTTGTTATTAATTAATTTTAAACTAATGAATCAAAACTTTCTGCTCGATCGATAATTATGATATTTAATGCCCTCACCAAAATGTTTCTGATTTCAATTAAAATATAAAAACGAACATTGAAAAAAAATTTATCAAAATCGGAACTATTTTTGATGAGTAAGAAGTAAAAACCTTCATTGACTCGACTATTAAATATGTACAGTCGATGGACAAATAAAACTGGGACAAAAATGACAATCACATAAGTCAAAATTTACAAATTTGCATCGTTTAATTACGGCTTTATCACAAATAGGTTAACTTTGGTATGACATATTATATAGACACTGACAAATATACTGACAATTCAATGGTCTGATTTACATAGATTAAATTTTAAGTGTCCCAGTTTTATTTGTCCACCGACCGTACATCAGTATGAAAATATTTCAATTCATCCATCCGAGTACCATTTTCTTATTGAAGAATGTTTTGTTGTAAATTCTAATAAACTGTTAACAAGCCCCTTTGCCCCTTTCTAACAAAAAAAAAAAAGCGGGCTTTCCATTAATTTGGAAGGGCAGCAATAGTAGTTTATTTAACGAATTCGTGTGTAAATTAGGCTCTTTGTGGCACTCGTGGGCCTTTAAAACGCTCGTTACACTCGCGTGCCATAAAGAGCCCGATTTACACACGAACGAGTTGAATACAAGGGTTTTTGGTTCGACACTGTCAGAATTTGAGAATTTTCTCATATGTGAACGGATTTTGGTAAATGTCACGACTTGTCAAAACGAAACGTCACGCTAATTTTAAAGATTTTAAACAATTTGGAGCTTTTAAGGGGCTCGTCGAACCAAAAAACGTTGTATTCAACTCGTTGGTGTGTAAATTGGGCCTTTTTTGGCACTCGTATGCCTTTAAAACGCTCGTTTCACTCGCGTTTTAAAATGGCTCACACGTGCCAAAAAAGGTCCAATTTACACACAAACTCGTCAAATAAACTACTATTTTTGTTCGACGATGTTTAAAATTAGCTTGAGGTTTCATTTTGACAAGTTGTGAAATTTATCAAAATTCTCAAATTCTAACACTGTCGAAATTATCGTCCATCTTTTATTTTATATTAATTTAATCATCTAGAATTTTAAAAATTGGAACTTCACGCGCCGAAAGATTTTTTGCTCATTGGCCGAAAGATCTAAAGTTGGTAAAGGTTGCAAAGGTATAGTTGACTCAAGTTGCAAAAAACCACTTGTCATTTGCAACAGCATTTTTTTCATATTTTTGAACCAAACAAAGGCACAAAGGGATCAGAAAATCATAGTTTGGATTGAATATTTTCCATCTTAGGTACAGTTTTGAAGTAATTTCAAATGACTAATGCCATAAAAGTGCTGTTGCAAATGCAAAGTGGTTTTTTGCACCTTGAGTTAACTTTACTATGGCGGACAATACATTTAGGTCGGCCTGTCATTGGCTTGACATCAAAATGTGAAGCTGGCATTATGTTCAACTAACCCCATTTACGATTTTTGTCATTCTTGTCATCGTGACAGCGATAATCAAAATTAAAATTGGGAAAAGAAGCGTGCACCAGAGAGAAGTGCTACTACAAATCAGTTATGCCAGTGCGTCATGATCTGTAAGTTACAAAAAGGGCGAAGGAAACGCCAAACAGCTTGAAAATCTTCAGTTTGACAAACTGACACATCAGTCATAATGACAATAAATGGTCGCTTGCATTGACTTTTTTGAAATGTCAGAAATTTGCCGGCCTAAATTTATTGTCCGCCATAGTACAAAGGGACCAGAAAATCATAGTTTGGATTGAATATTTTCCATCTTAGGTACAGTTTTGAAGTAATTTCAAATGACTAATGCCATAAAAGTGCTGTTGCAATAGACAAGTGTGTCTTTGCAACCTGTACCCACTATAAAGCTGGTTCTGTTTTCAACAAGGGTTGCAAAATAAACTAGTAACTTTATAAAACAACCGATTTGATTTGATTTAAAATTTGAACAAATTAATTCAGAACCTTCAAGCGTAAGACAACTTGTGATCGTACATTTACTTAAGTACCACAAAAACACTAGGAAACCTTTTTACTCTTTTTGACATTTTGAACCACAGTTTTGAACGTTGCTGCAACTTTGCTCCTGTTGCCAACAATACGAATTCAAAAAATCTTTTAAATTTGTGAAAAATCAATGTCGCCACCTTTCAAAGTTTTGAACTTCAACATGTCATTTTTCATTCAAATTTTCATGAAACGAAACTTGTAACGCCTCACTTTTAAATTCATTTTAAACCGGTAAGTAGAAAATCAGTCGATATTATACAAAAGGGATTGTTTCGTGCATCTACAAAAATCAGATCCGATATAAGGATAAGGAACAACAATTCGACACATGCGCACAGCGCTTGAATACCTACTGTCGTTCTTGAGTACAGTGGAAATTTTGCTAAACATTAAAAAAACAGCTAAAATCCGAGCTCAGATCAGTTAGTATAGCAATTAACACACTTTTTATCTTATGGCACCAGTTGAAGATAACGACAGCGGCATGGAATCACAGGAAGGGTCACAAGCTCAGGATGCCCCCAGCAAGGAGTATTCTCCTGAGAAAAAGCTCGAATTGGAAATGGACTACGACGAAGAGGTAATTCAACCCCGCACGCTTAGTGTCCCCAAAGCGGCACAACTTTTCACAAGTCCTGCCAAAAAATTCCAACATAACCTCACTTTCGCCCACACTTTCCAACTGTGTTGTAGCCGGATGAAACACTAGCAGAACGACTCTGGGGCCTCACCGAAATGTTTCCCGAATCTGTTCGTAATGCCACACATACGGCAGCAGTCAGTACACAGATCGGTATGAAAAGTGTGTACGGTTTCTCAAGGAACGCTTTATGGATAGTTTTTAGTACTTCGATCATCCTATTTGCCCCCGTAATATTCGAAGTAGAAAGGGCGCAAATGGAGGAAATGCAACGTAACCAACAAAAACAAGTAAGACGAGTGGCCAGGTGTAGGGGGCGATTTTTAATTGTCGTGTTGCAGATGCTACTAGGGCCGAACACGGCTGTATCCGGCGGCGGTATGCCTTTAATGCCTCCGATGCAGCGATAATGGGGAGTAACGATGATTCGTCGGAGAGTTTTAGGGTTTTTTTAATGAGTTATGTTGTATGCAGTTCGATTGTAAAATTCCTGTTTAATATAATCGATGAATTGCGAGTTGTTGCATTTTAATCAAAATAAAACATTTGAGTGCAAAAATTAAACGCAATTTCTTTAATTCGTCAGGTTTGAGGTTAAACCCGCGGCAGTATTGTTTTAACAGCTTCAGGTGATCTTAGGGTCAAAGATTGCGTGCACAAAAAATGTGAGTTTAATTTTAATGAATTTATTTAATAATTGTACGACTTTCGTACCAACATCGAGTTATATATACAGCCATGTTATTTAATTTATATATTAAAATAGTTAATTTATGTAATAATAAAGTCGTTGACATTTCATTGACAAATTTAGACCGCTTTGCGTTGGTATTTATTTCAGTACGTTTCATAGAATTAATACTGATTGTAAGAAATTTATTTTTATATCTTTTTAACAAATTTTATTAAGAAATTTTGTACAATTTTCAGTAACTGAAATAAATAACAACCGCAAAGAACTTCATATACCACAAATTTCGAACAGTCTTTGTTGCAACCGACTTTTCAATCGATTGCAAGAAACGGCTGGAACACAATTAAATAAACAAAAATGAAAAATTTAATTTGCCATTATTGAAACAAAACTTACACTGGGTTTGTAGTACGAAATTTACAAATTCATATATAAATATACTTATTTACACATAGATTATGATAAATGTAATATGTACAGAGCGGCTTCCGCAAATAGCGCAAGTGATGTTTGTTCTGTTCAAAAATGTTTTGAGGACATTTCAAAATTACATCTCGCGGAAGCCGCCCGAAACTGAAACAACATGGAAAACATTACAAAAGTTTTGCATCATCGGATCCGACGATAATCTAGCAACTGTCATCTACGGTTATTCGAAAATTCACCTATTTAACCCAACATGTATGTAATAACAATTTTTTACACTATAGGAAAACTATATTTGTAATTAATAAAAGAGAAGTTCTACATTTTTAAAACACGAGATCACCTCTTAAATAATTTTGTACTTTTATTACATGTACATCGGTGCCGAACGTTCAATCACTGGACACAAACTCACGAGTATTACAAATTTTATTTTATAATATGTACAAGTGAGATTTTTCGAGAGTATTGATTAGAGTGATTGAAGCTGCACAATAAACGAAAAAAAAAATTAACAATTTTCTAATTCCTGCTTAGCAATAGAAATTCAATTATATATATATTATATACAAAGTGTACATACTTCCATCATCATCATCTACAAAAATATATAAAAAAAAACTATATTACCAATGAAAACGAATAATATGAACCAAACTGCTAACTGAAAAGCACAAAAATAAGAACGAATTTCTTAAAGAAAAAACTCTTCGTCACTGGTCCTACGCGTTGCTATTTATCAAGTAACATATATTATGTTTTTAAAAAATAAATCTCCAAAAATAAAAACAACTATATACACACTGTGCTTAGTATTAATACTTGAATTAAATAAATATGTTTTATGAAATTGAAATTGCACACCCTCTTAAACTAATTAAAGCTCCTTCAGTTCACGTCTGCTGGCCGGGATACGGCGTGTTACCTGTCCCCAAGTCCGGAGGCGGCGAAGGGTTGCGTCCCTCGTACCGACCTTCCTCGTCTGAAACACATCCCCGTAAGATCCGCCACTCCTCGACCGCCGACTCTACTCACCCAAGACCGATGCGTATGAGGTAAAATTACTGTCGTTGGGGTAGATCGGATTGTTAAACGGCGGAACGTAATCCACCGAATCGATCTCTTCGTACCCCCCTTGGGCGTTCTCGTCCGTCCCCCGCTCTTCCTCGTCGGGCGTGTAGAACATGTTCGGCTGGACGCCGTCGTCGTTCTCTTTTTCTTCGTTCTCTTCGCATTCCGCCTCCGCCGGTTCGTGTTCCAGGGGCGGTACGAAACCGACGGGACTCTTCGATGCGGGATTGGGGGGCGCGCTCTCCCCCGGCGAGGACTTCGGCCCGGTCGCGTCGCAGCTGCCCGGGATGGGGAAATTCGGACTCGGCGGCATCGTCTTCACCACCGGCGGGAGTTCGCAGTTCAGGATTGCTTCCACGTCTAATGCTGACGGAAAAGTCGGTAACAAACTGTGCCCCACCAGCTGGGTCGGCGGCAACTTACCCGGCTTTCTGGATTCGTCGTCTACGGCGATACCCAGGACTTTCTTCATCCTCAGGGCTGTCGTTTCTCTCTGGCGTTCCAGTTCGGTGGGCTCCGAATTGAACGCCGACGGAGCTGCATCCAAAAACAAACAAAAAATATGAAAGCGTGATAACACCAAGTCGAATTTGAGAATATTTTTGTTTCGATAGTTCAGAAACTTTCCGCGGCGTCTCGTTGTAATTGTATACTAAAGCGTTACGGCGTGTATTTAATTCTAAAGCAAGATTATCAAAACGTAATACAAAACAACCTGTATATTACAAACAAAATAATGATGATTCATCTGATATTGAATGATTCAGTCTAAATTCAAGCCTATCACGGCGTTGTTAATCCACTTGTTGAACGAATGTTTTCATGTAAAATAAATCATTTCCGTGGTAGATTTTAGTGGTAATAAACATGAAATCGTTGTAATGACTTTTGTGACAATGCACCTAAGCTGGGAATCTGCAGGCCAATAGGGTAAGTACACACATTACTTTCAATTTTAAATAATATTTTCCTATGTAACAAAAATTGGAAAAATCTAACTTTACGTAACTTTCTTCGCCGCAAAAATTTTAGTCAGTTTCGTCGTATTTTTAAGACACTACGAACAAACTTTCATGTATTCTACCCGAGTCTCTCCAGTAAACACGATAAGTACCGACTTTTATTCATCGGTAAAACAAATTTTGTATTTTGTGTACTAATGACACAGTCAATCCCTTAATTTACCTAGAAATGGCACCCTCGCTACTCAAAAGTCCATTATTCCAGCTCTTTACCTTAATGTTACAAACAAAACCTAGAGAAAATGTAAACATGAGGCTCTCAGTTCTGATTTGCCTGTTGTTAAACGTGCATCTTGTTTGTATACAGTGTGTTTCACTATCGACATTACAGGCTGCCGCAAAAAAAAAAAACTTCTACATTTTAGCGGGCGAGTCTTGTAAATATTTTAACATGTGGGAATACAATTTTGTTGGTAATAATTTTTACTCGATCTCGATCAAAATATTTTTTATCGCGGTTAAAAAAAGTTTGTTCCATAACGCCATTTTGTTACCGCTTTCAAATAATTGCGACTCGTGTTACACCTAAACCTCTCTCGTTGTACCGCCCCCGGCAGAAAACTAAAATTTGGCGAGGCAGCGTAAATCAGGCTTTTCATAACGTCGCTACGAATTATTACGTGAACATCTCGTGATTACTCCAGTGGTTCGCCGCGCCAACTATAGTACATTTCAAAAGCGATAAACGTTGATTTTTAAAATTTGCCATACAATGGATTCGTTTTATTTTAGCAAAATTAGACACTAAATGAATGTCAAAATCGGAGCTACGTTTAAAACATAAAAAGCCTTTAAAAAACTGAACTAGGAAATCTTTTAGACAAACGCATAAATAAGATGATCTTTATACAGGAAGAATGGTACACGTGCGCAGAAACGTGTTTTTCTACGGGACAGGTTGTTAAGGATCAGTTTCGCATAGAAAGCTTCAGGCAGTGAAATAGTGAAAACGCGTGTTAGGCTTGTGTTATTAAATCAAAACAACAAAGTAAAAATCTGTTTACTCTGTGAATTATTGTGTTCTAAATCTTTGAAATTACTTGATTTGATCGTGAATAGTAAGCTGACATTGTATAAAATAAGGTTAGTTTTAAAAGTCAATCTACAATCTTGAAATTCTTTTAATTTTCATCAAAGATCAGAAACATATGTGCCCCGTCCCCGTCGTTACGCCACTGGCGGTACTCCGCGGACACGAGTTGATTGAATCGTCTTATTTAATATTGCCATAACAAAGCTTTGTTTCAATTATGTAAATTGAAATAATCCACAAAAAGGGAACTTGAACATCGTTCCGGCATTATCATAAGGCACGAGTGAGAAAAAAACTTCCAATGCATTTTTAACACTTACTGTAACATATTAAACTAGCTTTCATTGTATCTGATCGATTAGTACGTATTACTTTTCATTTCAAGGCTTTTCGTAGTACTTTGGATTTTATAATTTCTCCTAAAATCGAACTCATTTTTATGGAACGATACTTCCTCGTTAATTATCGTGAATATAGATGTTGGTTTTTGTCTTCTTCGTATTGTCTTATTCAAATTGCACCACGTATGACCTTTGGACTGGTGGTTCATTAGATATCGATTTTTAAAGGTGAAATTCCAATTTTACTCCGGAATTGAAACAAAAAATCTTTAATAAGGATTTAGGGATATTCGTTACTAGGTTGCCATAATTCTGGTTAAGTTGGAGGCTATGTGCCTATGTGGTTTCTTGTGACAAATAAAAGATATGATATAACCATGTCGAAAATTTAGGTTGTCAGCTTGTATTAACTATTATTAAATTTTACTTATATGCAATTACCGTAATAGTAATTTACGTTATAAGTCCGGTAGGTTACTTGTAACAGTACGAGTTAGACATTATGGACGAGGCGACGTTAGGAGCCGAGTCTAGAATGTCTAAACGAGTACCTGTTACAAGTACTACCGGATGTATATCGTAATGTATTTTTTCTACAACTGTCAAAAAAACGTGACATTTATGCATCGTTATCAAGTCGCAAAGTATGTCATTTTTGATAGTGAAAAAATATTTGTCAAAAAGTTTCCTTGGATGCTAAAATAGTTATATTTTAGCACCCAAGGAAACTTTTTGACGAATATTTTAGCATCCAAGGAAAATTTTACAAAAATTAAAAAATTCAAAAATTTTAAAATGCTGTTGTAGAAAAAATAGTGTTTGTATTTCGTGCGCAAGATGATTGTTTTGTTGGCGCATTCGAATGAGTTTGAAGTCTCGACCTGACGGTCTCGACCAAAAACTCACTCTCATGCCCCAACAAAAAACAATCACTTTGCGCACTTAATACAAAAATAACTATTATTTCATACTGGAAGTCTCTTGTGCATCATTTTATTTCAAAAATTAAAAAATCACATTATATTGTGAAAATAGCATCACCTTTTTTCCTGTGGCAACGGCCGTTGCTATTGTTTTTCTAGATCGAATATTTTTTGACTTTTTCACTTTTCAATGTCAGATTTGATGTATAAAAGGAAAACAGTCCGGTAGGTGTTACTAAGTGACACTTTCCGGCTCTGATACTGTTATAACTCAATGCAGTCGATGACAAGGATCTAGTAGAAGAAAGTCTTATGATTTTTTGCTATAAAAACTAAATAAGCATTGGTAAAAGCTAAACAGCAATGGAGTCATAATTGCACTATATCTTTGGAGACACTGTAATAGTATGTATATTATTATACCGAGTGAGCAACAGTAACTGTTTCAGTTGGCAATAAAAAATTTGACATGAAATTTTCAACACTGAATTGTACTGTCGCGAGCAATACATTTTGGTCTTCAATGTCATTTCAAAATTTGGTTAGATTGTCACAAATTTAAAAATTTTCCCTGCTTGATTATGCCCATGTCAACAAAGTGTCAAAAAATGAGAGAAAAAAAAGACAATTAATGTCATACAACATGATGATAGGTTATGATATTTACGACTGTTTTACAATGACCTTGACGACCGAAATTTATTGCTCGCGACTGTACCTATTTCGGTTTGTTTTATTGAGATTATTGACAGCTGGCACACATTTCAAATTTAAACGTTTTGGTTTTTGTAATCTTTTACTAATAAAATGGTTTTCTCATTGGAACATGACATAAAAGTCACCAGAATTTATTGCCAACTGGAACAGTAATTGTTGTTCACACGGTACAAGTTTAATAAGAAGGGTATTGGCGCACGCGCGTGTTTGGGGTACGACGAGCGAAGCGGGGAGCGCTTCAAAGAAGCAAGTGCGACAATACCTCTTAACAATACCTCTTATTAAACGCATGTAATATGCTATTTTTTTTATCTTTTGCACTTTTTGGGCCATTTTTAAATCAAAAGTAGAAATTTTAAAATTCTGGGGAATTAGCGTGTACTGGCTAACGCTGCCAGAATCCTCTAAACTTTAGAAGATTCTGGCAGTACCAACATGATAACTGTAAATTGCACTATCGCTATTCAGCTGTTGTGGTACTGTTTTTGGTTTCACAATGGAGCTACTGTGAACGCAAAATATAAAGACGTGCACAATCTTTCGATCTCACCTCAGTAGATTTTTTTATGGGATTATATGAAAAGCTGTACTTGTGCAACAGAAAGAAAGAATCCGGACTGAAGTGAGGGCAATCCAACCAGAAACTATAAAATGATCATTTTGAGTTATTGATATTTCAGTTTTCAAAGTTTTGTAAGTTCTTTTCATTTGCTGATATTAATCAGTCTAAATTCAGTCCTGTTCAATATCATTTTCTTATTAAAACGTTCCTATGTAATAGTAGTTTATTTAACGAGCTCGTGTGTAAATTGAGCTTTCTTTGGCTCGTTTCATTCGCGTTTTAAACTGGCCCACTCATGCCAAAAAAGTTCAATTTACGAGTTGAATACAACGTTTTTTTGTTCGACGAGCCCTTTAAAGGCTCCAAATCGTTTAAAATGTCCGTTCACACAGGAGCAAATTTCATCATCGCCCTGCTTGCAGTTATAAAAATCGACATCGGGAAAACAATCATTCAAAGGTCATCGATGGTAGATGGGCATAAATCAAAATTTAAGTCTAACCAAATCTACGAAAAAAATTAAATATCGAAAAATGTTTCTTCTAAAAAAATTAAACTGATTTGTACCACTTGTCAGAAAGCTCAACAGAAAGAAAATATTATACATTATTCCAAATTTTTGGGCCGCATTGTCTGGATTTATTATTCTTTACTCATTTTCAATAATGAAACTGCTACAAAAAAAGTTATAAAATGGGCAAATCTAAATGCTCAATTTTCTATTGATTCTGTATAAATTTCTACGTAAACAAATACAAAACAAATAAGATAAGTAACCTGCTTTTTTATCACGTACGTAACGAGAGAATAATTTGACAAATATTTAAGTTAAAACAGAGTTATTCTAAATGATTGTAGTCGAAGTCGGCGTGAAAACTTAATGTAAAATTTATGGTTTCCGCTCCACATAAAAAAAAAAAACATCAAAATGATGTGAATAAGTGAGTACACACCGTTCACAACTCAATATTTTTAAAATTGATTGGAAGACAACTAAATATTTCTGGATTCAATCGTTAATTTAACAAAAATAAATAAAAAAAAAGTGGCAGTTCACATGAAAGCGGCAAAAATGGGCATGGCCTACTTCGACTACAATCATTTAGAATAACCCTGTATTAAAATGATGACCGTTAGCCTTACCACTGGCGTGGGGAACTGCAAACGATATCGCGACAAATCTGGTCCTTCGAAATAACGCGAATAGATGAATTTTTGGAACTAGCATTATCATTACTGTTATAGTACTGGATTGCAATGTATCATATTTTTTTGGATTAAAAGTTTTATCGACGAATCAAAAAGTCTATATGTATTTGATATAACTTAAAATCTCAGTACTTTTCATAGATGAAGACATGTGAATGAATTGGGGAACGTAATGGGAAAACATACGAAAGGAAAGGTAAAGAAAAATAAATAACACGAGCAGGACAGATGTTTGTGACGTGTTGCAGATGATTTAATGTTACATAACCTAAATAGCACATACACATAAAATTGTGAGAAATCAATACTGAAAACGCACACTAAAAAAATGAACGACGCAAATAAATAGTATATTATATATTGAGGGAGAGAAATGCATGGTTTTTAACTAAGGTGCAGTTTGTAGCCAGAGGGCGAAGCCCGAGGTGCTACAAAGCACCGAGGGAAAAATGAGCATTCTCTCCAGAAGTATATATATAATATTTTTTTCACGGTAAGGAGTAGAAACAGCACAAAAATCTCAAATTTTAAGAATAAAAAAATGATGACAAATGAGTTGTCATCTTTCGATGAATTTAATGGAATTAGTAGTTGCCTTGACAACACAATTAGATTTTTGTTACAACTGTCAAAAAAAATGAAAACTTCCATTAGATTTTTGTCACAACTGTCAAAAAAATGAAAACTCCCTAGGGAGAAAATGCTCTACTTCTGTCACGACGTTGACATCCGAGAAGTTGATTTCTACTCCCGATCGTGAAAAAATGCAATTTTTGTAAAATTGTTACGTCAGTGTTGCAGAAGAGCAACGGAAATGGAAGATCTTACTAGGCGATTACAGGATTAGTTGGCGAACAGAGTTAAGGCGTGAAATGTGACGTAACACGAATCAATAAACCAGCCACCACAGTGACAAAAACAACTCACCTTTTCCAGATAACTCTAAAGAAGGAGCTTCGTCGTCTGACGAAGTTATAGATGTACAACTACTAGTGCTGTCCGACCTGGGACGTAACGGCTTGAACGACTCCGACGAATTATTCTCTTCCGTACTGACGGGCTCTTCAATTGAAGTTTTGTCATTATTGTTCAACTTCTTCCTCTGCCTGTACTCTGTGATAGACAGCTGCACACGAGACAAATTAGAGACCAACAGGAAAAAATAACATTTTTTCAAATTACTTTTCTCTTTGCTGGCGTAATGGGCTCAGGTTTTCTCTCTTCAAACCCCAAAATACTCAACGTCTTCTCTACGGTGCCGACCAGATGATCGCTATTCGAGAAAATATGGTGATGGTCCCTCGATAATCGAGGATCCATCAAACACGTGACCGAGGGCATTTCTGATCGAGACACTGTCGGTGAAACCGCCTCCTGTAACGGCGGCACAATACAATTGCTGAACTCTTCCTTCATCTCTGCTACGCGTTCCTCTAGTACCGCATCCGGTTCGATGGCCTGGGTTGGACTGTCTTCGTCTGCTCCGCTATAGACGATTTCTACACAGCCTTCTTGTACTGGTGCTTGACGTTCGTTCTGCAAAAATCTATCAATAAACCTGTGGAGGGCAATTGTTCAAAAAGTACGTACATTACTCGTCGATGGCGTTAAGCTCGTTGGTGTTGATGGTGGAGTGATATCGTTCGAGAGAGATTCCCTCGGCAGACGCCGCTTTTTCGGAGGTGCTATCGTTTCGCTAATTGGAGGAGATTCTGCAAATAAACCACCGTCAATTTACAATTTTCACAACCAACGGAACAACGTACCAGGTCGACCGGATGGACTATCACATTGATCTTCACTTATGGCTTGTCGCAACCACCTCTTCTTCGCGTTGCCTCTTGGTTGTACGTTTGTATCGCAGAAACTAGCTACTTGAGCGAGTGCCACTAGACTTTTACCGGGGGTGTAAAATCCAACATTCGAGTCGTAATCGGTGCTAGTGTTGATATGTGGCGTAAGAGAAGAGGGTGATATCGAACTGGCAGAATGCACCGGTTCTGGTACTTTATTCAACCATTCGTTCATCAACACCTGAGATCGACACGAATATTTTATTACCGATCTTCAACAGTTCAAGCGTTATTTTACTCACCTTTTTCGTCTTGGGGAATTTAAAACCCTGTTCCATGGGTTCCACTGCGGCTTGCACCAGAAGACAAGCCGATGACAGATGAGTTTCCGGTGATGACTGGGCTGAATTAGAATTTGAATCAGTTTCACGGGGTGGAGATTTATTTGCCTTTTCTCCATTTGAAAGGGCCAAAAGAAGACCGACATCTTTTTCGGCACAATTTTGTTGATTACCTTTGTAAAAACATATTCAATTTCATAATAATCCACTGGTTCCACGTTCCTATATTTACCTTGAGTATTTTCTTTATAATCGTTATCCTTCATGGAAGGACGATTTACTGGAGCATTGTCATGTGGAGAAAGCAAAGTCTCATCTCCCGAAGTGAGATAGGAATCCGTTGAATTGAGGCGGTTTCTGCGGTTAGTCGGGGTATTCGTACTGCTCGTCCGAGCCCTACCTTTTCGCCTGAAACATTCACAATAAAAATACGCACTTTTTGAATCTCCCGATTTTGACAAACCTTTTCCGTTTCAATTTTGGTTCGACTTTATCCTCGTCCTTCCCAGGACCCGGCTCGGATTCCCTTCTGTGAGCCTGCTTCGCTTGGTGTTCCTGTTTCCTTTGATCAGCCTTCTCCATCTGCGCTATGGCTCTCAATATGGCCTCCAATTTCCTCTCTTCTCTGCTCAACTTTTTGTTTTTGTTTTTCTCTGTCGGGGGTGAGCATTCTAAATTAAATTGGGGAAATATGGTAAATCTGTCGCCCAACTTACCCTCCTTGACTTCGGGCTCTTTGACCTCTTCTTTCTCCACTTTGTGGTGGGACGAAGACCGCCTAGTGGCGATAGGCGGCGTTGTCGACGGCGGTGGCGTCACCTTCACCTCTTCTTCTTTCACTTTAACTTCTTTCACGTCCGGAAGCGGTTTCTCCTCGACCGGCTCGATGACTTCCTCTTTCACCTCCGGCTTGACCTCTTCCGGTTCCGATTTGACGGTTTCTTCTGGTTCCGTTTTGATTTCCTCCTCCTCCTCCTCTTCTTCTTCTTCAGGCTTGACGGGGGCGACGGGAGATGCCGGAGGCTGAGCGATCGATTCTTTCTTCGGTTTGGTTGGGGGAATTTCAGGCTCCGACGAAAGCGACATGGAGGTGGTCCTGCGACCGCGCCTCTTCTTGTGCCTTAATCATACAAAAATACATTTTTTCTTGTGATTCGCTCAAATCATCACAACGCGAACCGCGCTGAGTGATAAAAAAAAAAAACAAATTAAAATTTATATCGCATTTGTAAAGCCTACATTTTTTTTTGTGTTTTTATGATGTATCCAACTCGACTGTGACTGCTGCTGATAATGCAAAATGTTTACATATTTAGTTAAACTGGGAAAATACCGTTTGATAATGTGTGTATGTGAGGAACGTCTCACATCTTATCATCGCCTTCAAATGATAAAAAATTCCAATTCAAATCTGGTTGTCAACAAAATAAACACGTCCTTAAAAACCAGCAACAAAAACTAACGACTATCAGATCTCAGTTGTTCATCTCAGTTCATGTGTGACATTCTGCAGATAAAAAAAAATCCTATTTTGAGGCAATTATTTCGAATAACCATAAAAAACTGGTTGTCCATAAATATGGCAGCTATGTACGAAAATGTATGTGGCAACTCTGTAGGTATAGTCCAATTTTTTTTTAAATCAATTGTCAATGTCAAAATTCCCCCAAAGACCAGGCTGTACCACCCTAAAACCTTTCGTTTCGGGACACTCTATCGTAAAATCTCCCTAGATCAGGTTTGAGGTTATATCAGTAATTTTCAAATGTCAGAAAAGTTTCAGGTGTAACCAAATTTTATACCAAAAGACAAGAAATAAAGACGATAATCACACTAAAAAGTGCAACTTAACATATACAGGAAAATGGGAATTTATTTAATGGGTTATATAAGCAGTTTACCTATTCATTTTCAGAATGTAACCCCCAATCGTCTTCCGAATATGATTCTGCGGAAGAGGAATGTCCTCAATTGGTAGATTTCCCATCAATTTTTTCCAGTCCTCTCTAATCAGTTCCTCGCAGTGACGAACCCATATATTAAAAGAAAATACCTCGAATATGATGTGTGCATCTTTACTGCAATTTAGCATGGTCGGTTTTTCTGTCTGCATTTCTTCACGTAATCTAATCATAGCCAATTTTTCTCGTTGTGTTAGATCCTTGTTTTCGGAAACTCATTTAACTTTGTATTTTTATTTAAATGTAATTGCGCCTTCCATAGCGCAAGCGCCTTTACATCAAAATGACTGACATACAGTTGACATTTTACGTTGCCAATCTAATAACTATCAAATAACCAGTGGGTTATACCAACATGACAACACTTTGACAATTGATTTAAAAAAAAATTGGAGTATAGGATAGAGTTAACATTTCTTTAACAGTTCATAGTCGCGCAATTTTGAAAATTGTCAAGTCAATGTGCAATGGTATAAAAAATAAATAAACGCACGCCTATGAAATGTCATACAAATGTCAACTCTACCCCACCCACACAGTTGCCACAAAATTTTTCGTACAGTTGCCACATTTATCCACAATCATTTTGAATCACCCAATACTTTCGAGGATTGATAAGTCACTAGTTCATCGTTTAATCACAGGCGCTGTATAATGTGCGTACTGCCATCTCTTACATGTCAAATTCAGACAGATCCTGTCAATCTGAGAATACGGACTTCAAACACTGACTCAATAAAAACAAACTGTGTCTTTTGAATTGTTTTTCATGTAGTCCTAGTAACGTCCCTTATTGAAATTTAATACAGGGTTATTATAAATGTTTCTAACATCGAAGGTGGCTGTACGCAGTGGCGTAGGTGCGCTGCTACGCCATCTAGATGTTAGAAACCTTTATAATAACCCTGCATAACAAACAAATTACATAATTCTTTACTCAAAGTTCAATTTTCCGTGTTAATTAATGTTTTTGGTTTTATGTTATTAATATGAAATGTTTTCAATTTTCGTTCAAATCCAAAAATTTAAAATTTGTTTTGCTTGTCCGAAACTGTGGACATTCATGCAGTTATTTTTATACATAAACTGACTTTTCCGATGTTTTCCTATACTTTACGTTACTCACAAGTCTGTAGAATCTCCATTCTTCTTGATGGTCGTCCTGTTAACCGTACATTCGTCGATGTTGCCACACGCGCACGCAATATGCGTCGTACCGATCGCTGCCAGATCGTGCGATTCGTGTTTAATTGTCAACTCGACATTCTTTTCCACATTAGCGATCGTCACAATATACAAATGTAGCACACCTTTAACAATCGAATGTCTTAGTTCGGCATTCGGTTTGCACGACCTCCTTATGAAACGCGCGCTATTGCCGTACGTCCGCGTATCAACGCACACTTCGGTGTTGTCCTTGTGCAACCTGTAGAAGAATAGGAACGGCCCGGGACGCTGGGCGTGCTGTCGGGTGTTGAACGTGCTGCCCGAGTTCCGGTGCTGGGCCGACAGCATGTACTTGCCCCGGAGTTCGATCACAGGCGAATTTGGTGGTAGATGCACTGTACTGACGAGATATTTCAGTTCGGTCAACGGTTGTGTGTGAACACGGCATTTGTGAACTGACGGATCGAACTGGACCGAGAGGTCGGTGTGGGCGCCGTTCACGCGGATGCTGCTTATTCGAGCGCGCAGCTCCGGCGAGTAGTGGTTGGTGACGGCCTCCTCGTAGTTCTCGATCCACTGCCGGAGCTGCGGCAGGTGGGTGGTGGAGGACGCCGACTCGTGATTCTCGTCGTCGCTGTGGTTCTTCAACTGGGCTTTCGTCTAAAAACGACAACGATATAAACAACAATTCGTTCAACTGTACATTTCACTTTATTAATACCATAACTCTCGACCCTCTGTATTAGTTCTTTTACTGATTCTACAATACTAACCACTAGTGTAATATTTAATCAGATAACAAACACAACGGTATCGTTCCACTTCTCGAATGATAAGCAAAAACTCCTCTTTTTAGAGTAGTCCTTGAAAAATTATTTCTAGACGTAAATACAAGAAACTTTTTTTATACACTGCGCCGCAAAATTAGCGCATATTGTGTAAAAACTTTAAAAAAGCCTGTAAATTTTAATTTTAAATGATGCATTATGAAAAGTGGTTTTCTAATGAGTATCGGATTTAAACTTTAAGATAATGCGAATGAACATTTTTGGTTTCCAAACGGCAGTGATAATTTTCTAAAAAGGAATACGATTATTTTTTTAAATTATGCGTTAATTTTGCAGCGCAGTGTATTTTCGCAAATCACAATAATTATCTGCTACAAATAATTCTTCAATCACCATAAGATTACGCACAAGGTTTACAATGGCCCAGCAATAATGCAAATACTTAAATTTTCAAAGTCCCTCAAGGAATCTTACAATTTTTTTATTGCAAAAGAAGTCGAAAGGATTATTTTCTATGTTCATACACTCAGTTTATTTAATATTACAATAAAGCCTCTGTGCATTTCTTATTCGTATTTTTATATGTATTTTTTCTTATAAAAACTTGTTTTTCCATTTCTTAGATACATTTATAGATATTAATCTGGGTTAAAAATTCAAGCCACGCAATATAACAACCTATAAATAGATGCGAGGATTATGTTCTCTGGAAAGAGAAAATCCTATGTAATCTTATTAGATTTAAAAAATACATTATGTAGATAAAAATGCGAGTTACGAAAAATGTTAATACAAAACAAAATTTCGTAGGTTTTTTAATTTTCTGTATGGATAACGTCTCTCCTGAAGTAATTAACTCTGTCTGCTTGTCCGTCGGATTGGTAACATTATCAGATATTATTATCAATCGGAACGTTAAACAATACGTTCAATTTCTCACATGATGGGAAACATTCGTTAAAAATCATAAATAAAAATGTAGATGGAAAAAGAACAATCAATTGATTTAAATTTTTCAATAAAATGTTACAATTAGCACATCCGATGATTGTTAACGCGATTGTTTATTTAACAATTGTACTGAACACTCCCATCAATTTTGTTGTTTATTTTATTTTCTGCTATTTAAAAACCATAACTCAATGTTTATAAATATATTCATGGCTCAAGAGTTATCGTAATGTCACGCTGATAAACCATATGAAAAGCAGATTTCTCCGCCCATCAAAAAATAAATTGTTTATCTTAAAAATTACCAGATATCCAATTACATTAAAATGTAAAATTAGAACTCTTACTTTTCTTTTGACGACTTTCCTTTCCCTTTTCTTGATCGGCCTCCTTTGAGCCGTCTCTTTCGCCGAATCCCTCCGTTGCCTTGCACAACCACCTTTCGGATGATTGTCACTTTTCCTCCTGTTGACCAAATTCGGCCGTCCTTTCCCTATGATGTTGTTATTGTGCCCTACAACATTTCCCTTGGAAATCGAACAAATTGTTAAAAATCCCACGCAAACCTGTATGCTCCCCGTCGGAAGTATCGCTGTCGCTCAGCGTCTCTTTATGTTTGAACACTTCTTTCAACTTCGTGTCTTTTCTTAGTTTGGGATCGGTGAACTGCCTGTCCCTTAACCACTGCTGTTGAGCGAGTCGCGCCTTTTGACGATCGATATGCTTGTGGGGGTCGCACACTTCGCACAGGTACTCATCAGGGACTTGTTTATTCTTGACGACGCATTGGACGTGTTGCCACACTTTGCATCGGTCACACTCGATCATGTAACCGTCGTCGTGTATGAAACCACTGAGGACACAAAATTAACAAATAAACCAATTAGTAATTCGAGGACGTACCAGATGCAACGCGTGACGTAATCGCCGAACTGATCTTCGTTGTTGACGGCTTCGGCTTCTGGCGCCGTGTCCGTCTCTTCACCTTCCGTGTCCTGTTTGCGGTCCGATCCGTCGCTGATGTCCGAAGCGGCGTCCTCGTCCTGTAGACCGATGACCGAGTTGCTGTTGCTCGCGACCGCAGACAGCGTAGACAGACTCGTCGACGACGATATCGGATTGGAAGTTGACAGGGTCCTCCCTGAGGACAATCACAAACAATTACGATTAAAGTAATTCGCTTTTGCGTATTTCGAGCTCACTTTTACCGCTGCCGGGCGAATACATTGAACAACCGGAAACGCCGTTCATTTGAGATGACGTCGACGTTGGGATTGATCTGTTTGGAGATTCAGGCGGAAGAGTTGCATTGTAGTTGTGATCGAGAAGTACGGCTTGGTAGATTAGATCGAGACCAGATTTGTTTCTTTCCTCCATCGGCTTCGCTTGCTCGCTGGAACTACAATATATTATTCGGATCAATTGAAATTATTTAGACTAAAAGTTTATGCCTCATTCACCTTGACATAACTAACTGCTACCTTATTTTTAACCAACAAAACAATACAAATGTTAATAATTGCTTCGGCATGTTACACACAAATATAAAACGACTGGGTCAATAATTAATATAAACAAGAAATAATCAATAGCAATTACTGTAATGTACTTACAACGTAGGCTTGATGTCGGGTGGATAGTAAGCGTTTTCGTATCGGGGAGGTAAGCTTTCATAATTTTTGTTTGGATATGAACTGCCCATGTTCCCACTTTTGTTGCTCAATGTTTCTATGATTTCTGCAGTTAAAGCTTGATTGAAGGTCATCTGTTTTTCCTGCACGCCAGCATTGTGATAGCTGTTGTAAACCTGGTTTGGCTTTAGATTTTTCAATTTATGTGGCTGTTTCAATTTTTGCGCTTGCACAGCATGCTTTCCTATGTAATTGGGCTTGTTTGCAATCTTTTGCGGCCTCTGAGGAGGAATCGTTCTCAAGCCTGAACCCGTTCTCTGGACTTGTCCCGGTACTCCCTTTGAATGCGGAGGTAAAGTTTTTATTCCTGGCGGTTTTCCATGTAAATAATTATTTACCGGAGGAAGGGTCTTTATTTGGCTTTTATGTGTCGGATATAGAACTCTCTGTGAAGGCTGTTGTTTATTAATCATGTTAACAGACTGTTTGTTTATTAAATTATTAGGGGGTTTGTTTAAATATTTTGTTGTAGCACCGTTATTTGCTCCCAGCACTTTCTGCCGAGACACGTAACGCTGTTGAACATTTGAAGGCTTACTCAGCACAATATTGCTAGCACCTTGAGACGTTCCGGGCATTAACACGTTGCTCAAAATTTTAACTTTGTTTCTCTGTCCATTCGCCGTTTTTTGTACGTTCACATCATTCACGCTGATCGCTGTCGTTAGTACCTACATCAAAACTCTTTAAAACAACATTCTAGGGAATGAAAAATATGAACTTACGTTATTTGTTGGAAAATTGTTAGCTGTGAGTAACTTGTGACTTTGTGGTACATCCTGAGCTGCCACCGCAACATTTTCAGCGCACGCCGTATTCTTAACAAACACATTATGTCCCCTATTTTCGATTAAAGCCGGAACTGATGCCGTGGCAGCGGCGACCACGTTAGAACTGTTAGGTACGACATCAGCAACACTTTTTTCAACATTCGGTGAAATTGTTTTCACTACGGTAACTGGGGTATTAATCAGGGTGATGGTTTGCGGTTTAACTGTAGAATTTGCCACATTTAACGACGTTGCAGAATTCACTACGGTGAACTGACCAGTCGCATTCGAAGAAACCGCCGGAGTTACGCACAACGTTTTCACATTACCCAGTGGAGTGTTTAACACTGTTATTAAGGAGGCTTTCGAGAGGGTGGCGTTACCGGTAGAAGGAAG
Source organism: Tenebrio molitor (assembly GCF_963966145.1). Taxonomy (NCBI): domain Eukaryota; kingdom Metazoa; phylum Arthropoda; class Insecta; order Coleoptera; family Tenebrionidae; genus Tenebrio; species Tenebrio molitor. Next base: position 6,671,185 of record NC_091048.1, on the reverse strand, counting down.
CTTTGCTATGGTTCTCACAGGAGTTGGTTGTTGAGGCGACGCTTCTGCTTGGTCATTAGAAGACTGTGATGCGATTGTCGCCTCGTCGGAAATCGACGTGGCCGTCGAAGTGCTCACCTGGTTGGCGAGCACGGAGCTGGTGTCTACAACGTAAAATTGAGAGCCTTGTACGAGAAATGATGCGAGAAACGTACCTAGACATACACTCATGGTTTCTTCTTGGGTATCACAAGTAAGTCCATCTTGGTTTGTAAGTGGTACGAAAGCGGTGTCCCCGCCACCACCCTCTTCTAAAACTGCTTCCGTCTCCAGGTCAATAAGAACACCTAAAAATTACCACCAAAACCACTTGAAAACCAACGTTTTAGAAAAAAGAAAAACTAGGTTATGTTTACAGTTGATGGCATTTGTTTTTTTTGCATAGTTCCCAACCGTAACATGCAAGTCCCTAAATTTTTGACATTTGTGGACGAAATCGCGCATTTCCAATTGGAAAAGTCCGAAGAATGCAAATTTCGGATGGATTGGATTCCAGCGGAGTGCGTTTTTAACGTTTAAAACAATGTGTTCGTAAAACGTTTGTTCTTGGACGGCGGCGTGAACGCGACGAGGTCGCGCATGAGCAGGAGGGAAAGGGGCCCAAGAAAGGAGCAAAACAGCCGCATTGCATCGCATCTCGGAAATCTTTGGCTTGTGCCGACTACTTTGAAACTCGTAATCGATTCTACGTGGGCGTGAGCTTCTTCGTAATCGTCAATTTAAAATAAAATAATCCTTCAATCGACACATTTTTCAATATTGTTGTTGGTGGCCATTAAAATGTAGTTGATTGACATCGACGACTGCGTCGTATATTACGTAACGTACGCATTTTCACGAAAATCGCATTTCCTCGACGTTCCATCTGCAATAAGCGTAAATGCTTGTTCGGCTTTTATTTCGAAAACGGGACGCAAAATTCCGGCTATAATAAAAATTCACGCAATAAAACGTTTATTTATTTAATCAGATAAATAGGAAGCCGCTACAAACCATCCTAAATATGTCGGGCAATATCGCAATTACTGCAATAATCAATTCAAATGACGGTAATGTTCGGCAAAATAGCGGTCAGAAAAGAACAATCACACTTGCGGCCGCCCCATTTTGCATTTTTTTATTCAAAATATTGAAATACGGTTGGTGAAAACGAGCGTATTTTTAGCACCAAATGACATATATGGCATAACACGAAATTCTGAAAAAATAAATAAATCATTTAAATTGCAATCCGATTCTGTGTTGTCAAACGTAATATTCACAACAACTTTTTTCGGCAGTGTTTCGAAAACGAAAGCAAACCGGAGTTTTCATAGAAGATGCTAGAAACGTAGCGAAACGTTTCGGCGACATAATGAATCGAAACCAGCCAAAAAAAGGTCCAAATCGGTCTCAAATCGAAGCATAAACGTCCCCGTTTAATAATTCATCACGAACCATGTTAAAAAATGTTTAAAATTACCTTAAATTGGCATAAATCGCATACAACTCCAAGAACGTCGATGTAAACACAAGCATTTTAACTTAAAAACAACACGGCAGCAATTTTTAAAACGTCCATTAGAATTTCAACACATCCCGCCGTCTTATTAGACAAACACAACGTTAATTCGCTATAATTTTATATAGAATTTATCACAAATTCTGATACGCTTTTGAAAACAGACATCTAAACTAAATATGGCAGCCATATTCAATGCAAAACAAAGGAAATGTAGCTACGAAACCTACTCGATAATCTCGGACCCACATCCGCTTTCCGGTGCGCGCGTAACCGACAGATGGCGCTTTATGGAAATTTCCGCGAAAATCCACCACATCAACAAAAGCTAACAATAATTTATTTAATTCTCTAAATTACAGCACGAATTTTACAATTTATTGACAAGATTTTGATGGTTTTGCCGGTGGCCAGGTCCACTGGTTTGGAGGGGCCTCCTTCAACAGAGGCTCCCATGGCTTCCATGTCAACATCTTTCGGGCCAAAATCAATTCGTTTTCGGCCTGCACAATCAGTTCTTCCACTTGACCGCAACATATTTGGTTTTCTATTCCCTCCGCGGTGTCGTTTTGCTTCAGCGCTTGGGCCCTTTCGTTGACTACTTCTTCAGTGTATTTCCTATATGCTGCTTCTTCTGGCATTTTCTGCAAAGTTCTCAAAATTTTACCGTACAACACGCTGAGGGTGTGATGCGGGTGCTTCGCCACCGCCAATCCGGTCAGCCCCGTTGTTTTCTTTATAGCACCCGACATAATGTTTTCTGTTTTGCTTTCAACTTTACGTAATTACTATTTATTCAGCTAAGTGAGGTTATGTAAATAAGTACACTGTTGCCACATCACTCTCTTGACCCGTCAAATTTGAAATTTAAAAATGTTAGTAAAAACAGCCATTATCATTTGATCTACGTAGTGAAAGTTGTACGTAACTGCAAAAGTGAAATGTTTGTAAACGGTATTCGTCACGGACTACCTCCACGTAGCGGTGTGGGTGGCACCGAGATTGAATCTGCAGAACGAGATTTTGGTTACAAACGGCGCCCACTGAATCTGGGTCAGGTAAGACACAATTTTAAAATACGAGTTTCTTATATTTTCACTAGTCAGTTCAATTGTACAAAATATACAATCTATATTGAAACAATCATTTAAGAAAAATATAATAAAAACAACTTTGAAGATTACTTGCGCAAGTAGTTATCTGAATTAAAAGTCGTAGAAGCGTTTTCTTTAGTAACCCAACTTTCCTCCCAGAAAGTTCTCAGTCTGTCGTCAACGTTAGCACAGAACTCTCTAAAATCTTTCAGCAGTTTCGTCTGGAAGTTGTTGTCAACTCCTTGATTTGTTCGCCACCTTCTGCTCACCATGTGATTCCAAGACCACAAAAATCCCATCTACTCGCAAATCCCACACGTAAATAAAACAAATGTCACTCAAATAACATACAAAATTACCTTTCTCGTGTTATCATAATCATCTTTATTTTTCCCGCTTACGTGTCTAGTAATGTACGCCTCGTGCGGACTAGGCACTACGTCAGCGTGCACAGAAAACCTCCCACTTGGTCGACTCTTGCTTCCGACTGACGGCACCCGACTTCTGGGTTTCAAGGCCGGCCTTGATACCAAAATAAACACTGTTCCAGTGCAGTGGACGTACTGATGTTCACGCGAAGTGGCGTCGGGGTTGTTCGGAGCTTCCAACATGCAATTAATGAAGCCAAATCGTTGTACTATAGCTTCTTGCAAGAGGAAAAGTCTTTCCAAATACGAGCCGTCTCTAAATTCTGCAGTACAAAATAGTAACTGACTTTTTACATCATTCATTGTACCTTTAAAAATCCGCTCTCTTTCTTCGAGGCATTTGATGTTGAGAGGAACGAAAATTGGGCCTCTCAGAGGGTCGCTTTTGTTCGAATAGGGTAGCGCCAGAGGATCGTGCGGGATGGGGATCATCTGGAGCCCGCACGTCTGCGCTTTCCGGTGCCAACTGGAGAGCTAAGATGACAGTTTTAAAATCACAATTTTTAATTCTGGTACCATCACGGTCAAAGAATACTGGTACAGTGTGTAGACACTTCCAAAACTCAAATTTTGATTGAGTTTTGGAAGTGTCTACAGTAACAACTGTACCAGTAATCTTTGACCGCGACCGTACATATTTATTACCAATTCTGCAACGATGGAACCGGATGAAGTCAGCCACTCTACAATTAGTTCGTAAGCTTGGTCCGGCAAGAAAGTCGTCTGATATCGGACGTGGCCCCACTCAATTCTGTCGCTCTTGCCAGCGACATCCGTTTCTAAACGCATTCGTTTGTACGAAGTACCTAAAATATTTTTGGATTTGCAATTTTCGGAACTCTCACATCCATACAAAATAGATTTCGCATTTTGATACAAAAAAAAACTACAGGACCCCTAATAAAAAAAAAAAATGAGAAAAATCGCCATACTCTCGTTTTCGGAATAATCTGCATTGATATCTTCACAAAGGAAATGAGGCACTCCGTATTTTCGGTCGCAATAACTGTGAGGTAAGTCCAAAGCGGTTGGAACAGTGGACAAGCCCCAATTCAGCGCAAGTTTTATCTCGACTTCGAGCCATTCATTTTCGAAAGTTTGTAGATCTCCATTTGGTTGAAAAACGTCTTTATCATCTGCAAATTACAAAAAATAATTTGTAACTTGGTTGTGTTAAAAAATCCACACCTTTCTCGATTATGTAGAAGAGAAAGAATCCAAAAAGAATCGGTTTTTTAATATCTCCTGAAGCGTGTCGAATCCAACCTTCCGTATGCAAGATTCGCAAAATCTAAAAAGTAATTATTACAATCTGTAAAACTGTACCGTGGAGAACCATACCCGAGCGGCTTTCTCTTGCGTGCTGACTCCTTCCATCCGAAGCATCAACCAGTTCACCCCATCTGCAGCAATAAAAGTCGAAGAAGGCAAGTTTTGTTGGGCACTTATGAAAGTGAGTCCGCTCAGAGGACTCTTCATGGCTTCTATAATTTCGGCGTTGGTGGCTGTATTCTTCAGACACGGCCCCGCTTGGATGACGCTGTCAAAATTCAACAAAATAATTCGAAAACCAGTCAAAGTAAAATTTTCCTACTTCTCATCCGGATAAGCGTCGTGTGATTGAGATTCCGAACTGGACTGCGATTCGGAACTTTGCGACGCCCTGTTTCTCTCCATCACTTTGGACCCCGACCTGTTCCAACAAGTGATGTAATAACGGTCGCGCAGAAACGTCGACGTGTTAAAGGTAGTAGCTAATGCAATACTAGAGAAACAAGGAAAACTACAAACCTAAATGAAGGTGCGTTATATCGCTCGTTCGAGCGTGCGGTAGTGTTCTGAAAAGCAAGCAAAATCTATAACCTCCTACAAAACAACTGAACGTACAAATGCCAAAAACAACAAGTTAAGAGATGCCGAAAAGTCGCTATAAGTACTACACATGCTCCACTTCCGCAAACCAAGCTGTAAAAAATTGAAAAATTTCGGGCAAACCTAGGGCGGGGGCGGTCGGAGAGGCGGTTGCTTCCGAGACGTTCCCGGAAAGGTGAGCTGCAGTTGACGTTCTGGAATCATATTAGAATTTTATTGCTGACATAAAACAAAGTCTATCATATAGGCCTGACTGTTTGTTTTGCTCGTCAACTGTGAGTATTTGTAAACATGATAAACTTTGTGCGTATTACACTCGTTTATTTTATTTTCACGTCGTTATAACAAGACAAACAAAAACATGCTGCAAATGTTAAAACTACGAAAGTATTTTAGTAAGTAGTGGGTAGGTAATGTAGTTTTTTGCCTATAAAGATTTTAATATCATTTTTAGAGCAGATATTATTTACAATAAATATCGAAACGTTAAAGGCTCGTTTACACAAGTATAAGTGGTAAAATAATGTAGGAACGCTAGTCACAGAAACTCAAGCTCTGTAGCTTAAAGCTTCCAAACATTCCAAGTAACTAAAAAATAACCTAAACTTTTAGACGAGTAGGATTTGTTTTGGAGAATTCTTTAAGCATGAACTTGAACAATAAAGTAATAAATAATATCAACGCGGATGTTTTTATTATGTACCCTATGAAGCTCGGCAAAGACCATGGATTCTAAATTTCTTCGTCACACCGTAAAATGACATAACATTACTGTAATAGTAGTTTATTTGACGAGTTCTTGTGTAAATTGGTTTTTTTTTTTGGTACGAGTGGGCCAGTTTCACTCGCGTTTTAAACTGGCCCGCTCGTGCCAAAAAACCTCAATTTACACAAGAACGAGTTGAATACAACGTTTTTTTGTTCGACAAGCCTCTTAAAGGTTCCAAATCGCTTAAAATCTTTAAAATTAGCTTGACATTTCGTTTTGACAAGTGGTGACATTTAAATTAAAATCGGTTCACACAGGAGAAAATTCTGAAATTCTGACACTGTTAAGCAAAAAAAATTGTTATAAGAATTTCAGCGAGTGTTTTTTCTACCGCAAAAGCTTCTTCAGCTTAATAACTCTTTAAAAAAGCTTTCCCAATCCAGCATGTTCCATATGAAGTTTCCAGCTTACAGCACTATAACTATTACCACTGTCTGTGTAAATGACACTTAGCGTTAAGCCGCATTAAAATAGTATATTGTTATACGAGTTGCACAAGACAGTCATTGTCTTGTGAAACGAGTTTCACATGCTATTTTTTTCGATTTCGGCTCCGTTAATTTAATTTAAAAAAATATAAAACAATTATCTAGTGACTTTTATTTTAATGGAATTGGGTTGGTATTGATGAGCCATGTCATTTCATCGAAAATTAAATTTCTCCCAAATGTTACAATAAGATCATTATGAAACTGTTTTCACTGTCCCAAAATGGTCATTCTGACACCGAAATAGAAAAACTTATTCAACTGTTTGAAACGGCAAGACTATTTGACAATTTTTTTGAAATTATGGATACTTAAAATTGTAAAAAATGTTTATGACACCATTTTTTGTTTTCTTGGGCAAAACCAAGTCTCAATTTGTAAATGTCAATAAAAAAGAATCATAGTTTGGCAATGTAAATTAAAAAAGTGTAAAATAAAAAGAACAAGCTAAAGACAAACAACTCTACAGAAAAAAAATGTGTTACTGTAACTACGGAAATCAAGTTATACTGAAGCGGCTGATTTTTATTCTAGTACCACACCTTTAATTCAAATTGTTTCTCAAAATAATTCAAGAAAGGCTTTTCTTAGTGTGGGTTTAGCAACCGGGATCACTTTGTAATCATGAGACTAGTAAGAACACATTCTTACATCAGATAGGAAGTAATAAAATAATTGAGTACTCTGCAATAAGCTTGCCAAGGTGCTAACCTCACAACTGTCACACTTGCAAAATTTTAAAACCCAAACCAAATGATAAAAAAATTTGCGCTTCATGTTGTCAAAATGTTTGTTGTTGAAGTTACATAAGCTCAATATCCAAAATCATTCAACGTAAACTTTCCAACTAGACTAAAATTAAAAAGTCTCGGAAACAAATTGCCTTAACGTCGCACTGTTCGCTCGACGTTAACGACAATTTCCATTGTTAACAGCTCTTATACCTGTGAAAAATTGCTCATACTGTTACGTCTGGGTTGAACCAAAGGCGCGTTGTTTATAACACTCAGTGACTTCTACAACATGCAAATAAAACAAAGCTTTAACATGCAATCTAATTACTAAAAATAATTTAATAAATTAGTGAGTAATAGACGGACGGTACGACAACGAACACAAACCCTTGTCTTTTTCGACGGCACACTCCTTTTTATTTTATTTACGGCCGTCTCGATGAACTTCAACAGACCGTCCACCATTTGCTGGTGGTCGGTGGGAGTCGCCGCGTTGTAGATGTCGCAATGCTCGGCCCCGTCGATAATCTTCTTGTTGGCGGAATTATTCAGAGGCAGCAGATACACCCGGAACCTCCAGTACTTCAACGCCTCGACCAGGACAAATTCCGTATCGCCTCCGGTGCACACGTAATGATCCAAGTAATTCCAGTTGAAGTGTTCCAGTTTTTCGGTGGTGAAGGAGGCGTAAGATTCTTCGTACGTGTCGTGGTGAGGGGCGTGGAATCTGTAGCGGTACTGGTAATTAAAACCCGGATAGGGATGCCTGAAAAAAGAATGTCTTGTGTAGATCGTAGCTTCGTGATGTGTACAGTACCTAGGTCTGTATCTCGTCACTGAAATCGTGTTCCCCGAGAGGGAAATTTTGTGGAACAATCTCCCAATTGAGAGATAATACGATTCGTCGCTCTCCGTCACGCTGTTTCTCGTGACGGGTCCCCTCATTTTGGGATTGAGGAGGTTGATGTTGTTCACTAATTTGTCAGCGTTGTGAGCCATCAAAATTAACTGGAAACCTTGCGCCAGACGCTGCGAAATCAATTCTCTGAAGACTTCGACCGTGGTCAAAGGTCTCTTGTAGATTGGTCTTTGTTGGGCGAAGTCGGCGTTGACGCTGTCGGGGAGTAAGCTGTACAAGGAAACCACGTAGTCAATCTGGAGGGCCCTTTTCTCCGGGAAGTAATCCGTCGTTATGGGAAGACAGGCCGGGATCGTCAGGGACTTCCAATCCACTCCTACGTAACAGAGTGTTAAAAATGTGTCCATAAATTCGGGTAAAAAAAAAACACAAGCTTTATACGTGATATCTGTGGAGGCTTAGTGAAGCCGAATTTGCACATCCTTGAGAAATTAGAGATTAAGCAACGACGTTCACACGTATAAATCCCATGTTAAGTTGTGCAGAAGCGCCAAAGGAAAGTGTTAGTCACAAAGCCAAACGAGGTCAATACTGATTAGTGCAGGACGCGTAAACATCAGTCTTTGATGGACTCGATGTTTGTACGTTGGTTAAACGAAATGTCAAAATACAGTCCACAACTCACTACACTACAGAAGACAGAAAAATGAAAGTGCATGATGACACGTACAGGTAAACAATGGATTTTTATAGACATTGATGGATTTTAATGTATTAACAGCAATTAATGTTAATCTTCTACAAATTGAAAATTTCTTTGGTAAGATGCGACAATCAGTGGAAAACTATAAAAATTCATTGTGACTGAAGGTAGTTTTGAGGATAAACGCGCCATACCAAACACAATCTTTACCGGTCGAATTTAAGTGGTATTTGCACAGTGTGAGGCACAAAAACTACACATAAACACGGCTGAGTAAATACCCAAAAAAGCAAATATAATAAACAGCCTACCAAAGAACTGAATTAAAAATTCTCTGAAAACAAATCTAGTTCATAAGTTACTTATATAATATATTGTTCAAACCTATGAGGACATCATTGACTGCTTATCCCGGCGAATCCCAGGGGAGACCATGGAACAGAAACGGAGTAAATTCACGTATTCGGTCGCCGAATCCTAGACTTAAGGGGCTACAGGAACAAGGATTGGGAAGCTAGAAGGCTCCCGCACGTCACACAAAAAAAATCAACGCATCATGATAGTGACAGTAAAAGCCTAAATGAACATGAGTTTAATATCATTCTTTTCTATACGTCTATTCAATTGATTTCGTTCACAACCAATTATCTACAACGTGACTGGGATGGTCCCGGTAAACGAAATGAACTGTTAAGTAATGTTCAAAAATTTAGTGATTAGATCAAACCAGATGGGAAAAAATTTCGCAAAGCACGACTAAAATGACGGCCAATTTTTTGTTATCATTAAAATAGTACAAAAAAACAACCAAAACACTAATTTCTCGACGGTCTCATTAGTAATGGAGTAGTCGTAGACGCGGGATCTACCTGTGGTTAAGGCCGGGGTCCACTCTTGCTCGCCGGTAGCGCCCCACAATAAAGTCAGACTTTTCGACGGGTTTTTGGGGGCGGCCGACACGGTGTGGTTGTTGCTCTGAGAGTTTGGTCGCTTCTTACAGTCTGAAACAACTCTGATTACTTGATAAATGACCAAATTGTGTGAGCTTACAGTCGTGCAGAGCTGAAGTGACGCAGAAAGATTTTGATAACTGATTGCTACCGGACGATATCATTCTGTCCAATTTCGGATTGTTATTTTCACATTCTCCGGCCGGGAGTTCCGATTGGGCCGGTATTGCCTGATAATGATGCTGTTGTATCAAGACTCCCGTGGGACCTACAATTAAAACAATAACAACAACAAAACATAAATCTTTCAAATGTAACCCATAAACTTAACATTTTTAATCTTGAATAAACTTTGCTCATCATTTAGATGCTGCTACTTAAAAAGTACACATTTAACTTAAACGTCATATTGAAACAGCCTTGACAGTACAACGCTGTATTGCTCCAGCGGCAAAAAAGTGAACTACTCGTAATGACAGCCCTACTCTATGGTTTTCAATGTTATCATCAATGGTTATCAAATTCAATTAGGAAACATTTTGTGCAACACTAATTTCGTTAATTTACCTTTGGGAAATATGTGCGTCCATCGCCTCCTGTTGGACGTCAATTTTATGGTGACATGCGAAGGGTCGAAAGGATTGATCAGAGCCCTCGATTCTAAGGGTGGGGAACCTTCTGAACCCACCACCATCCTCACAGGAGGGGACAATTCTCTGTCTGCATCAAATATAAATGAAAAGTGCTGTTTAACAGTTTAATTGAAACAGACCATCAGCGTGTGGGGACACCACGGGACTGGTAGCTGCCGGTGGAATCGCGATGGGCTCTGAACGAGCATTGGAGTCGATCCTGTGTTGAACGTCAGGATCCGACATCTTCCTCCTTTGTCCTTTGATCAATTCATGAGAGTCCAGTAAACTACCAGAACTGCGCTTGTATCGCGCAAAACCTTTGTGACTTATCGAGCTGAAAATTAGCGTGAAGGAACGAATTGTCAATTTTTTCCGGAATACCTGCTCTCGTGGACCGTGTGCACTGGAGGCATCTGAAAAATCTGCGCATCGTACGCGTCATAATCGAAAAACGAGTTGTGTATGTAGTCGTCTTGCGGAACAAATTTGTTCTTGGGGGAATCTTTTTTCACTTCATCGGCAGGAAGAGGCGGCGGCAATTTGATTCTGGGAATGAAGTTTGAATAGGAAACTTTCTTATTGGTCGAATAAAACGATAAGTTAATCCAGTGAGGCATCGAATAATCATCGGGGACGTTCATGTGGGTGTCCTTGTTGTGAAACTGAAACCTTACTCAATGAGAATGTTTACGAAAATGTGTTTGAAATTACTTTCAGTAGCGGGACTGCGTGCAAGGGTTGCTCTCCGACACAGACCAGGTCACTACCGACGCCATTATCGATGATTCGTTGTTTTGTTATGTTGGTCAGTTCACGGTCAACCTCAAACACCCCCACTCCTGGAGTGACCACAACACTGAGTTGACCGGTTCTGTCAAAGCTGCGATCTAGATAGTGTTTCTCGAATACTTAAAAACAACAGTAGTACGAACGCAAGTGTAAAATAATCAATCAAATACCATTCAGAGACATGTTTAGTACTTCCAAAAAATTCCCTTGGGCGGCTGTGCTGTTAGTGGCCGCTGGAATATCAATTCCTGGTCGTTTGTGATATTCGAGCACTATTTTCAAATATTCTGAAAAGATTCGCCGCAACTGGACCAAGATTCCACTCCAGTCGTCATATCGCTCGTTCTGTACTGCAACTCTATACAAAAATTAGTAAACAAAACGGGTTTTGGTTTAGTTTTGACAACCTATAAAAATCTTCATAGTATCTTCCTTTATAATCTTTTTGCAAACACTCCCTCATGTGTAGAGGAAACTCTTCCAGATTACTCGCCTCGTAAAACGTCCTCGAAAAAAGCACTATCGTCACCTCGTGATTACTCCCGTTCTTCTTCCACTTCATGAACAAATCAGACAGAAACCCGTTGACTGCCTTTTCAAAATACAAGTCCCCATAGATATCGAAATCCCACATTTCTGAAGACATCTGCAGAAATAAATATACCATTGAAGTGGATGATCGAAAGACCACTTTCGTGTCTTCTGTGATAACCCCGCACGCCACTCTATCACCTTGAGACCACATTTCATAAACCTGACAACGTACAGCACCCCCACAAAATTCAATATTCTTTTTAATGTAAACGCAGGTATTGACGAGACTGTTTTTTAGCCTCCACATTTCAGACCGGCCCATGTACTGATCCTTAAATGTCAGCTCGATCGAATCTAGAGAAATATCAGGTGGATCCACAATTCTAATCAGGACATTCTTATAAGCTTGTAAACCAAAAGTTTGGGCAATACTTTGCTCTACACTAATTGTATCTAAAATCGTCACTGCATTACAATTGGCTGATTATTTGTTTTGTAAAGTGAACCTTTCTGCAACGCATTTTGTTGAGTTGAGTCATCAGGAAATGTTTTAATTTGGAGTAAAAGACGCGGATATTCTTCTTCAGGTTCAGTTTTCTTCTTTGACCTTGGATTGTCATCATCCGGTGGGGGATGATAAATCTCTACTATGTCTCCTAAATTGGCCCCCGGATAATCCTTTGGATTAATAATCAAATCTTCCACTGGAAAATTATGGCCTTGACTATGTAATTTATCATTAAAAATTCATATCATACCACTGAAGTTTTTCTGGTGAACAATAAGCCGAAAGGACTTCATGCTTGTTGTGTCTGCACATCTATTTTTAAAATTAATCACTTGGGCTTTGTTGAACTTTGCATTGTACAAATATTTTGTCAGATATGAAATTAATGAAGCAACTCGCTAACACCGCCATAACTTGGAAACATATCGAAACAAATAAGTGTTGTTCAAATATTTAATTAACATTTGCGAACTACAACAAAAATTCTAAAAGACAAAATACTTTTTAAACCATTTTACAATGTTTTATTTTGACACTTTCTGTTGTCAGTGTCACACTTTGAGGTTAGGGTTAACAAGTGTTACCAATGTCGTTACGTATTTTTAAATAAATTCTTGCATAATATTTGTTGTTGACTGGCTCGAAGAGAATAAAATTATTCCGCGCACACAAACAACAATACGAGAATGTAAATGGAACAACAATTATAATACTGACTGTTAAAAAAGAAATGTAATGTTGGTAACTACTGGAAATATGAAGAAGGGTAAAGACGTATGGTGGATGCGCTGGGTAAGATCGATCAAACTTCCGCTTTTTGTAAGATTTTTATTACTTTAATATCATTCTCGAAGCATAAATCTATTTAATATTGAAGAGAGTGTAATACACAAAGTAAAAAATTACGTGAAGTACAGCTATAAGTGCGCCTTTGAATCTACTTATATAACAATATGATAAAGAAGATACCTAAACATATTACTCTTATTTTAAACGAAACAGAAACCATATTTCTGCTGGATTTGCCGAGTTGCATCGTCCCGAAGGAAACCGAAGAAGGAGAGGCCGCCGAAGCCGACAACCAACTGTATGACTATCTGACAAAAGGGAAAGGACGCAATCGTAAAGTGGCCACTATTGGAGTCCAGACAATTCCAACATTGAGAAAAACCAGAAGTACAGAACCTGTAAAATATGAATTCCGAGATAATTCAACTTTTGCTTCAAACTGGGAAATGTACGATACTTACAACGTAATAGATGTTGACGAACTGGCCGACAAAGGAGACGGTTACGTTGAACTGATAATAAAAGAAGTGGAAGTGATTGAAGATGATGCTCACAAGCTGAACGACGAGATTCACCCGAGCGAGGTGAGGAAGAGCAAAGAAGAAAGGGAATTGGAAAAGTTGATGAACAATCAAAATTATTTCAACGCGGCTTTAGTAATTGAGAGACTTCTCGCCAACAACTGTTACAACAGCGAACAGAAAAAATTCAAAGGACTTTTAGATGAAGACGAATCTCTAGATGCCACACCTAAATACCATTACAAGTTAGATTTGTTGTGGACGTTTTGCAATGAAGACACTAGAAATAGATGCGTCACGGGGATATCTTTCAACACTTATACTGAAGACATTCTAGCTGTCGGTTACGGCAAGTACTACTTCGTAGACCGCAAAAGCACGGGAGTTGTGATGATTTGGAACATCAAAAACCCAAAACAACCGGAACGACAGTACTACTTCCGATACTCCGTCACTTCTTTGGCATTTGCCAAGAAGAATCCGAACTACCTAGCTGTCGGTTTCTACAACGGCGATGTCAAAGTCGTAGACGTGAGCAAAAGAGACTTGGAACTAGTCGGAGAGGACTGTTCTTCATCCTTCGAACCGGCATGGGACGTGCTTTGGCTGGAACAAGACAAAGAAGAATACTTTCTGGTGTGCTTCGGTGACGGACGAGTTTGCAAGTACCACTTCACCGAAGACGTGGTCCTCGAGCGAGTACAAATCATGAGGACGGACAAGGTGGAAGGGAAGTTGAAAGGACTGAAAGCGTTGAGGATGTTCGAAGGAAATCAAGTGTCTTCGTCTAGACATTCGTCAGCGTTGTGTTTGAGCTTGCACTCGGCGAACCCTTCGATTTACTTCATCGGGACCAACGAAGGGGTCATCCACAGATGCACCCCGCACTACTGCACTCAGCATATTGACATGTTTAAAGCGCACGAGGGGTCAATCCACACGATTAAGTTCTCTCCTTTTGTTAACAAAGTGTTCGCGACTTGCGGAGACGACTTCCAGGAGTGCTTGTGGGTGGAAGGTGAATCCGAAAGTTGTTTGTTAAAAAATGTAAGTGCAGAAGAATGTTGCAGGCATCGACGAACCGTTGATCGTTTCAAGGTACTGCACGGAGCCGGTTCTTGATTTTGAGTGGAGCCCGTCGCACTCGACCATCGCTGTGAGTCTTCGCGGAATGGACATCTTCCTGTGGGACCTTCAGAGGAAAATTTACTCTCCTCAGTCCCAGACCAAATCTCCGACAAACTCGCGCAACACCTTGTGCAGATTCACATCTTGTGGGCGTTGCTTGTTGGTCGGTGATGTCGACGGAAACATTCACATTTTTGCAGTCAGCGGATTACCCATGCCCGCATTTTTCCAGGAGAATTTGTTTTTCCAATCTGTCAAAAATATATTGTTGACCAATACCGAACTGGTGAAGAAAGTGGAAAAGCTGGGGTCGTTGAGTTTTGGTCAAAAGCGATCCAGATAGTTTGATTAGCTTTAGTTTGATTTGTACAGACTGAATAAAGAATGTCAAAAGTGATTTGAAAATATTTCCGAAACAAATGAAAATGACAGTTCTGACAGCGTACTCAATGTCAAAAGTTTTTGTTGACTATGGCTCAACAACAACTGCCGAAAAGATCGATTAATAAGTCGAGCGTGTCGTACGAAGCCGCCGTTCCTAGCCCATTTAAGAAAGGCAAAGGCAAAGATGGCGGAAAGCAAAAAGCGGTCATCCAAGCCCCTAAACCCTTAGTCCCCGTAATCTATGAAGGTGTCGACGTCACTCCGGTTTACCTCAACCCGTACTTGTACGAAGGGGGCAAAGAGCGTCAGATCAGCATCATGGACAATTTGACCAAAGAGAACAGCTTCATGTTGCAACGCAGCTCGCTCAATCGAGTGGACTCGCAAAAGTTCCAAACGAACCTCCTCCTCCAGAAACAAGAAATCGAAACGGCAACTCTGACCCACCGCAGCATCGTAACTTCTGCGTATTTCGGCGACGACATCGTCATTCCAGCGATCAGCATCACCAGCAAGTCGGAATATTCTGCAGACTTTGTCGAGGAGGATGTCGAATCGGTGGGTGAAGAACCAGTTGAGCAGGCGATCCCCGAGCACATAAGCTTGATTTTGAAAGAAACTGCGACGATTTTTTTGTTGGATTTGCCTAGTGCTACAGTACCAAAAGCTAGTGACGAAGCTAGCGCTGTGCTGGAAGACAACGAGACGTACGACTATTTGACAAAAGGAAAAGGCAGGAACCGGAAAGTTTTGAATGTCGGGATCCAGACCGTTCCGGTTTTGATGAAAGCACGAGACACGGAGACTAAAAAGATGCGATTCAAGAACACCTCCACTTATGTGTCTGCCTGGGAGATGTACGACACGTTCAAAGAGATGGAGCAAAGGTCAGACGACGACAGTGATGTGATTGCCGAGTTGACCGACGAAGAACAAGAGACTGCAGCACCGGACGACCACAGGCTGAACGACGAGGCCTCTTTGGACAGCTACAGAATGACCAACGATGAGAAACAGTTGAACAAAATCTTCAAAAGCAAAGCGTTTCTGGACGCGTTGATCGTGATCGAAAGAATCTTGGGGAACAATTGTTACAACGCCCAACAGAAACGGTTCAAAGGTCTGAGCGATCCCGACGTCTTCCGGGAGAACATAGAGTACAAGTACAAGCTGGAGCTGTTGTGGACGTACTCTAACGACGAGACAAACGGCAGATGCGTGACCGCAGTGGTTTTCAACTCTTTCAGCGAAGACATAGTCGCCGTGGCCTACGGAAAGTACTTCTACAACGACCGCAACTGTCGCGGAATGGTGATGATCTGGAACATCAAGAACCCGCAACAGCCCGAACGCCAGTACGACTTTCCGGTTCCCGTGTCTTCCGTCGCTTTCTCCAAAGTCAATCCGAATCTGCTCGCCGTTGGGTTCTACAACGGTCACTTGAAGATCTTGGATGTGAGTAAACGCGAGGTCTTCGTGATCAGAGAGGATACGATGTTTTTCGAACCGGTGTGGAGCGTCGTCTGGTTCCAGCAAGGCGACGATGAGGACATATTGGCGAGTTTTGGTGACGGCAGAGTGTGCAGGTATCAGATCACCGGTGCTGAGAATCTCAAGCGGACTCAGATCATGTTGACCGCCATGGCGGAAGGGAAGTTGAAAGGAATCAAGTATTTGAAGAAATGCGAAAGTAAAGAGATTTCCATCACGGGGTACGAGCAAGCGAGGTGTTTGGCGCTGCACCCCACCGACCCTTTTACGTATTTTGTGGGTACCAGTGAAGGAGTGGTGCACAGGTGTTCCACGAATTATTACAACGAGCACATGGACTTGTTCAAAGCTCACGACGGTGCCATCCACACTGTTAGGTTTTCGCCGTTTGCTAACAAATTGTACTACACGTGTGGTGACGACTTCAGGGCACGTCTTTGGGTGGATGGTACTTCTTCCGCATCTCTTCTGGTCACAATTGAAACGTGAACATTTTCTAGGTATCTCGGAACCGTTGGTGACATCAGAACCGTCAATTTTGCCAGTTCTTGATGTCGACTGGAGTCCCGGACATCCCACTATTATTGCGACAATTCGTGGTCCAGATATTCTGGTCTGGGATATGCAAAGAAAAATGTACGAGTCTCAGTCTGTTAGGAAATCACCAGTCGGTGCTTTAAATACCGTGTGCAGGTTCACCACGAATGGTCGATGCTTGATGGTGGGAGATATGGGCGGAAATGTTCACGTCTATTCTCTGGAAGATATGCCTATTCCTCCATTTTTCCCGGAGAATCTTATCTCTCAGTCGCTCAAGAGATTGTTGGTTACCAGACCCGATCTGCTGAAGAAGTTGCGCAAGTTGGGATCGCTCAATTTCGACAAGAAACAGTTTTCGAAGTATTTTAATTAATTTATAAGGTTAATTGTACATAATATTATACACTTTGAATAAAATTTATTTGCCAAAAGCAGGGAATTAATTTGTGATGAGTGGAAAATGGATGACTGATTAATAATAATTTTGTTAGGTACAGGTAATCCTGTTGTGAAGAACAAGAAGCAATAATTGCTGGAATTCTAAAGAGTACAGGCTTCGAAGAAATAATTTAATAAAAAATATTGGAAAGAAATGAAAAACAGCTGATGGAGGAAAGTCAGGGATGAGGTCAAAAATTATATAAGGAAGAAAAATAAGAAATAGACAAATGTACGTAATGTGTAAGGAAAGACTGGGACGAGATTGGAAAAAATTAAAGAAATGTTTTAAAGTAGAAAAAATTGACTACCTAACTCGGAAAATATTTGATAAAGATGTAAACTCATTTATTTTTTCTTTCAGACAACACCGACTTTTACAAACTAATCACATTTCTTTGCACCCTTTACACATATTCCTTTGTAACACCCAGGACCCTCTCCACATTCTATTGGAAGATGTGGAACTCCTCGTGGTGTACAACATCTGCAAGATTCACCTTCACCTACAAATTGACAAGAGTTTAAATATTTTACAAAACGTTTGTATTCTTACCTAAAATTGTGTAGCATGTGTCACAACAACCACAGAATCCTCCTTTTTTTACAATGTGGTCGGGACCATTGCATTCTTCCACTTTTTGGCACCTTACATTATCGCAAAAATTTGATGTGCAAACTAAACATTTCGCCATTTGCAAGAACAATGAAAAAAATATAAAAGAAATAAACAATCTGCAGTTCATTTTGTTATGTTAAAGAATTAAAGCGGAAAATAGTACCTATGTCAGGAGTATTTCTTTACAATTTTAAATTCAGGTGGTGTCGCTGCAAATACCTATGTTTGCTTCAAACGAAGTTATTCGTAACAGTGGAAAAATGTTACAATAATGTAAACAATTATTTATTTCAGAATAACATAAGTACATAACATTTTAGTTTTAAAATACAAAAATTTCCGATAATAATGCGGAATCTGGAAAAGTGCCCCGAATGCTTGCAGCGTTTCCACGTTGAATGGCAAGGGAAATCCTCTCGAAAAGGAATTTCTTTGATTTTGAATCGCCTGATTCCGTAATAAGTCGGTTTCCGATGACATTAATGAAATCGATGGCTTCTTTGCACCAAGGGCCTAAGGTTACAAAGGCGAAACCTTTAAATATGTAATTTGACGATAAAAACAGGTAGGTATTTTACGTGGAATTATGATTTTTCCAATCTAATGCTTCTTTCAAATCTAGCGTGTTTCAAATAACTTCAAATCATCATAATCGACGCAAACAATTACACAAAATTACAAATTTTATTCTTAATGAAAAAAATTAACAGCTGGAAGTACGTACTTAAATTTGTCGATATCTATTCGTTTTTTGTCAAAAAATCGATTTTTAGAAGTGGCACCATTAAACTAAAAATATTGTCTTTGGATTATAATAATTAATAAAATAATATAAGTCATTATTTTTACATAAGCCATGGAATACAGAAGCATTGTTTGACACTTTAAGAAAATTAATTAATAAACAACCCACTGTTGTTAATTGAACCGCAGTGGTCACTCGTTGAAGTACGAAATATTTACCTGTTTCATTAAAAAAGTTTACATTTTTACAGAATGTTCTACAGCGATACACAATCATTCCTGAATTTTTTGAGTATTTTAAATCGATTAGAAGTGGGTGTTTTCGCTCGGGAGTAAAACTTGAATCACCCTGTACGTTATATACCTACCTACCTACTTTTGACATCATCTTGATCTTGCCATGTTTTCAAGAGACGAAAAAGTAGCATGTTACTATCTTACGGCGAATTTCAAAAGGACGCAGCAGTAACATAAACATTTGTAGATAAAAAGATGATGCCTATCAAAGGCTAGAATGCTAGATTACTGCGACTGGTTGCTTCACAGTATTAATGAAGGGCACAACTTCGTTTCGTACAACAGTTTTTCTGATGAATTACGATTTACTAATATAATAGACAGAATACCCGATATTAACCTCAACAAATGCACATCTTCTGATGCAAAATCACTTTCAGGAAAGGAAAGTTTTGGAGTCGATGTGTGGATCGGAATAGTTGGGACTAGGATCATCGGACCAATTCCATTCCAAGGTCGCTTAAATAAGTACCAAGACATATAGGTACATAAGTATTTAGAATTTCCCAAAACAAGGTAGAAGGATTTCTGCATCAATGATCTGCAGCGCTTTAGCGAAGGCTATACTTCTGTCAAGATGGGACTTCACCCCATAATGCTCGATAAGTAGGTACTAAGTAACTCGGTGGGTCGGTTTGGTGAAGTCATTGCAATTAATTGTCGTTGGCTTGGCCCTCGCATTCTTTGGACCTTATGCCCTCAGATCTTTTTCTTATGGAGCTACATTTAAAATCGTAATTATATGTATAATGGCCTAAAGTTAGTAGTTAGTTAGTTAGTTAGTTAGTTAGTTAGTTAGTTAGTTAGTTAGTTAGTTAGTTAGTTAGTTAGTTAGCTAGTTAGTTGGTTAGTTAGTTAGTTAGTTAGTTAGTTAGTTAGTTAGTTAGTTAGTATATTAAATAGAGTTGGCTCCATCCTGGTTCCTAGGGGCGTTTTTCGATTGATAATTGGCATTGTTATTGTCAAAATTGGCACTATTTGTGTTTAAATAAAATTTTAATTATCAAAATGTTTCAAGAGTGAAAATAAATTATAAATATTATGTTAACTATGTAGGCTTGTTTGCATTTACTTCACAAAGTCTGTGGGACTGGGAACCAGGCTGCCAATGCAAATTTAACTTCCAAAAACTCCCCGAGGAACCAGGATCGAGCCTATTTTCTTTTATATACCACTCCACATGTGTCTCAAAATTGGGGAATTCCAAATTCAGAGCGTTGTAGGGGATCACTTCAGTAGTCCAAATATGGAAATTTAAAAAAAATCGGGACTCCCCCCACAAAGATACATCTGAAGGTGCCCTCTTTGAAGTGCGTTTTCTTCAAATAGGTACAGGCTGAAAAGTTCAGTGTTTATGGTTATTTATGGTGTAGATGATTGTGGGAAATAATAACATAAAACAATTTTTTGAAGAATAGCTTTACTTTGGAGTAAAAAAATCTTAAATTTTTGTAATTTTTCTTAAAAATGGAACGGCACCGTAGCTATTTTACCTGTACAGTGTACTTATTCATTTTGAAAATTAAATCATTTTGCGTCTATACTACTCTATACATAATAACATTAATAACTCTTCTGAGTTTTGTTTTGATAATTTAAAAAAGGGAGGGTAAAAGAGAAGGAGAGTCATTTCCTTAGACACTGATGTTAAATTAAAGTGGAATGTTGCTAGACTGACTAAAGATTAGAGTAGGTATTTAAAAAACGATTTAATTAATTATCAATTCAAGGTTATTTGTTTGATGAGGTTTTTTGTTTTTTTTAATCTAAATTTTCTGCACGGACGAGATTATCCATGGATTAATGTCGAGGTGATTGGTGAAATTATTCCTTTTGTCCGGTCAAGTTGGTAACTCTGTGGTGTTGTGACACTTGTTTACTGAAAACTGTATCAGTTTCACTATTCGCATTGTCATCTGATTAGATTAGTGTCCAAGCAAAATATTCCAAGGGAGTTCTATATGACAACATCGATTTCTTGAATTTAACGATTCGAACAAACCAACACGGACATATGCTGAAGGTTACGACTTAAATAATTAATGCACCACGTCAGTACTGTAGCATGTTGACAAACATTTGACATTTCTAATTTCCTAGATGGTCTAAAATTGACCGAAATCGTACAAAATCCAGTTAAGATGCCTTCAAACGCTACAGAGACTGCGAAGCATTCGACAGAACACCCCGACGGCGACGGTTCGGGGGCGACCGAAGAAGAGAAGAAAGATGATCGTATGTTCGAGTGCAACATTTGCCTTGACACAGCGAGGGATGCAGTCGTCAGTATGTGCGGTCATTTGTTCTGGTAAGTGCCAACAAATCCCCGCGTTGAGGTTATGTGACCTGAAAAACTTGCAGCTGGCCGTGCCTTCACCAGTGGTTGGAAACAAGACCGAACCGCCAAGTCTGTCCGGTGTGCAAAGCGGCAATCAGCAAAGAAAAAGTGATTCCGTTGTACGGTAGGGGTAGCACTAAGCAAGAGGACCCGCGCGAAAAAGTACCGCCGCGCCCGGCAGGTCAGCGTACAGAGCCTGAACCTGGTTCCACATTTCCAGGCTTCGGATTCGGCAGCGACAACGGGTTCCACATGTCATTCGGCATAGGGGCTTTCCCGTTTGGCTTTTTCACGTCGACGTTCAATTTCGGAGACGCGAGACCCAGTCCCGCCCCCAGAGGGACGCAGCAACATATGGAAGAACAATTCTTGTCGAAGCTTTTCTTGTGGTTGGCAGTGATGTTTATCGCATGGCTGATCTTGGCATAAATATATTATATGATAATGGTGGCTTACTGTAAGAGGTTAGGGCTTTCTATATCAGTACAGTACAAAAATTTAATAGTTTTCATTCCAGACTGTTTTTATGAGACTCAAAAATAACTGTACATATTGAAATTTAAATGTAAAAAGGTAATGATCTTCACTCCTGTTAATATTACATGTAAAAAAATCATTTAGTCAAGTAAATTTTAGTTTTGAAATGTGTAAATTTTGAAGTTTATTATGAGGGTATATAATACAAATTCATAAACTATGCAATTTTTATTTGGTGCCATTACAGTTCCTTGCTAGCTCTAGGCGTGAATCCTCTATCTTGAAGCAATTTGTTGCACTCTTTGCGGCTCAGATGTTCCAATGCATGCTTTTCGACAAGTTCATCGTTGTCATCTAGGAACAACAGTTCTGGAGGCGCTCCGTGAATTTTTTTAAATTCTGCGTTATCGTATTTTGGGAAATCTTCGTAGACGAATGCTTTCACATCTGGCAGTCTGTTCAACTTGCAGCTGGGGCAGCTCTGTATTTTTTGACAAATACAAAAGTTTTTAGGTTAGGTCACAAGTCAAGAAGTGCAAGGGAGTGCATTTTCAAAAACGAAAATTAGTTTATACCTACAGTGAGTTGAACAATTTTTGACAAGTGCAACGTCAAATCAGCTTACCTCCAACCTGACACTTGTGATCTTCTTGCCTTCAGCAGCGTTGAGCGATAGAGTCAAAAGGAATGCAAGAGTTATAACAATTACTAATTTCATTTTGATACTTTGCTGTAAATTCACTTATCACAAAATATCTACAAATGGAGTATTAAAATGATTGTAGGATACTATTGTTATACGTAATGGAGGTCTGTGTGTCAAATGACACAGACACTACAGACAGTTGACGTCAGTTACAGAACAGTTGGAATTGAACTTGTGCATCTTCTGTCAACTGTATTGCAGATACAAGACACTTTTTAAAGACTTGTAGCTGTACTTATGAAGTTTTAATAATGAAACGTTAATTTTTAGATAAGGATTTTAGACAACTTTGCTTAATCATTCACTTCGTTTTGGTGTTACATACTTTATCTTATCGTGTCGTAGTTCATAAACATTTTATTTTTTAAACGCATACTGCATTCACACTTACCTGTGTTTTTGGAAGTCAATGTATAAATCCTGGGTGTTTATTTTTAAGCTTGGACTAAGTAACCCATAAAGTCCTGGAACTTGTAGAGGTATTGAAAGATGACACTGTGTGACGTGTGGAAAATGTTCATTGTTTTTACGAAAATATTACTAAAAAACATTTTTAACAATACTTTTTCAGTCAAGCTAGAGATGGAAAAGAAGCAAGAAGGTAATGTTACATCTAAAAACTGTTTAAATTTGGGGATTAGGCTTCTTATGATCTCATGTACCTAATGTGTGCTCATCGTTTTAATATACTTATTGTTAACAGATAGAACGAGGCAATTATTTAATTCTGCGAAGTCATCTTTTTGTCTTTACAATTATTGTAATAATAACGATATAAAAAGGTGTTCAAATGTTTTTTGACTGGACAATTACATATCAGTACCTACTAGGGTTGCCAGACGTCCCGATTAATCGGGATTGTCCCGATTATGGGACTGAAGTCCCGTGTCCCGAACGGATGTCGCGGGGACGTCTATTTGTCCCGATTTTTCACTGTCAGCGTACTCAAGTAGTTTGTAGTGTTATTTTGAACTACTTTTGATACAAATAATGCGCATTGTGCAGTGCGCGCCTCTTAAAGCAAAGCAAAGTGATTTTTATCCAGTTTATGTTGGAGCTACTGGAAATTAACTAGAAAAAGCGCGAAAGCGCCAGAATTGTGCGAGTTTTAGTTTAACATAACCCATAATTTCAATACCATGCAACGAAACCAGATAACAACCACTGCATTTTGTTCTTGCAAGAATCCAAGGTAAGGTTAATTAAAGATATTCAATGTATAAGTATTCAATGTTTATGTCATTTATGCATTGTTCGGATTTGCAGCTGTTCGTAAGAATAAAAATTTAACCCTTCTGTGTGAAGCTGTGGAGAAATGGGAAAACGTTCCTGCAAATATTTGGAAAGATTTTCCATCAAATATTCATTCATTACTAAAGGAAGAACAGATTATGAAGCATTCTGCAAACATTGTAAAACTTACATTAGTATTAGTCATGGAGGAGTATCTGATATTAAATGTCACATCATGAAGACAAAACATCAACAAAAAGTAAATGCATCCGCTTCATCCAAAAAGGTATCATCATTTTTTGTCAAGGAGAAAAGTAGCTCTAAGTTAATCGCCACTGAAATATGTTTAGCCTATCATGTTGTTAAACATCACCAATCGTTCAATTCATCAAACTGTAATAATACACTTTTTCCAAAATTGTTTGCTGATTCAGATGTGGCTTTAAAACTTTCATCTGCGAAAACAAAGTCGACAAAACTAATTACACATGTCTTAGCTCCACATTCAGTGAAAATCATCAAAGAAGAATTAAAGGCAGCATCCTATTTTAGCATAAGCACAGATGCTAGTAACCATAAAGCAGAAAAAATATTTCCCCTGGTTATTCAGTATTTTACAAGAAAAGGTACTCAAATAAGGCTACTAAAATTAAGCAGCTTAAAAAGTGAAACGTCTGATGCCATTTCAAGTTTTTGCATTGAAGCTTTAAGACAACATCAGCTTGATTTTAGTAAATGTATAGCATTTGGAGGTGATAATGCAAACGTGAATTTTGGTGGCCTAGGAAGGTTGGGTAAAAATAATACTTTCACAAAACTAAAAGCACATCTCGGAAATGATATTGAAGGTATTGGATGTCCAGCGCATATATTGCATAATACAATTCAAACTGCTGCAGACCAGTTATCTTGTGATGTTGAACAAATTGTGATGAAGATTTTTGGGCATTTTTCAATATATACCGTTAGAATAGAGAGCTTGAAAAATTTCTGTGGATTTCTTGATGTAGAATATCACAAGCTATTGTCACATTCAAAAACTCGATGGCTTTCTCTTTTTCCGTCAGTAGAGAGAATTTTAAAATTATTTGAACCATTAAAATCATTTTTTCTCTCTACAGAAAAAGCTCCAAAAACAATACTAGATTTTTTCAATAATCCTTTGAGTGAATCTTATTTTTGGTTTATACATAGCCAAATTAGTTCCTTTCACAATCAAATATTAAAAATTGAGGGACGATCGAAATCAGTAATTGAAGTGCATGAGATTTTACTTACCACTTTGGCCATGTCGAAGGCACAAGCGGAATCTAATTTTATTCCTCTTGAAATTAAAGCTCTTTTTCGGAAACTATTGAATGAAGGAACTATTACTCAATATGACATAAACACATTTATGACAGATATAAGTTTATTTTACGAAACTTTAATTAGTTATTTAACAAAGTGGATCAAACCCATGGATATATTTACCTCCTTTCATTGGATGACTTTAAAAACTGCGCCAGTATGGGACGATGTTGAGGACACATATAATTATTTGAAATCAAAAAATGTTATATTAAATAGTACTTTTTTGTTCAACCAAATTGCTGTTGTACAAGATATTGTAAAACAACAGCTTTCTGGAGAAGATTCGCGTAAAACTTGGAACGATAAACTACTTAATGAAAAGTGGGTTTTCCTCTTTGAAAATATGGAAACTGATGTACCAGAGCAATTTGCTGACATCTATAAAATCTGTGAATATATATTTTCTGTGCCGGGACACAATGGAAATGTGGAGAGAATTTTTTCCCTAATGGAAATTCAATGGACAGATGAACGCAATCGTTTAATACCTGAAACGATTGAAGGTATTTTGCAGTGCATCGTCAATTTTAAATTTAATTCCTGCAGTGAGATGTATGATTATGCTATTAATTGTCCAGAATTATTGAAAGAAGGAAAAAGTAGTAACAAATACACGAAATAGTCATTTTATATTTTTTTGCAATATGTATTAACAACTTTACCAAATATGAGATTTAATATTATATTGTTGAAACTCTTTATTACTGTTATGATTAGGTCACGACCTGCTGTATTTTATAACCGGCCTGTTCAAAATTGTAATTTGAGTGATCCCCGCAGAGCGCTAGTGTACGGGCGCTTTTTGGGGATATTTATTCATCTTAAATTTTTGTCACCGAGAGTTTTTCTCGTTCAAATGACATTCGAATTTAAAATCAAAAATACACTTGTATTCAATATTCTTTTAGAAAGAAAATATGAACTTACTGTACTCAATCTTAACTCTAAAATCATGTCTAAACATATTTTTCCGCATTTTTATTCTTTAGAAGCGCCCGTACTGTGGCGCCCTCATCGGCGAAAATTGGCTCTTTCTCGGAAACATTTTCGCAATGCTTTTTTAATGAAATGAACAGGCCGGTTATTATACAGCAGGTCGTGGATTAGTGGATTAGGTAATAGTAACGACTGTTTTTGAGTTTTTTTAATGAGTTTATATTTGTTTTTTTTTTAATATTTTAAATATATACTCGTACTTATAACAATAGGTAACATATGTTTTAAACCACCCTCCCCCTCTCACTGTTTTATTGCTGTCCCGATTTCAGTCAATGCAGATCTGGCAACCCTAGTACCTACCTACCTATTATCACCTATTATTTGCTTCTGTCCTAACCATCCCATACCATGATTAAGCCACCACGAAAACTGATCCTTGACACAATATTGAACTCAGCAAATCTTTCGCCAGTAAGTACCTACTCTTTGACTGCCGGAGGCAAAATCTTGACTCGTCAGTGGCAAGAATTCGACCCCATTCTTCAATTCCCCAGTTTTGATGTTCGTGAGCAAAGAGAAGCCTCGCTCCTTTGTCAACAGTGGACCATGTGCAGGTAGGTCTTCTTGGACTTAAACCGTGTTCCTCTAATGTTTCTATTATGGTTCGTTCACTTACTGCAACACCCCGCACCTCCTGCAGTTCGTTTCATGCTCCAACTGCAGCAGTGTCGCTGTTTCTCAGAATTGTTAAAGTATTAAGAAAGTGGTCGTCCCGAGTAGTTGTAGACCTTCTTCCTGACTCAACTCTTCTGGTACCTGTCAGTTGATCACTGATTTATCTTCCAAGGGGTTAGACACTCATATGAGAATATTATATAAATTTTCTGATCGTTATACGAAGAAATTCACTTGAGAAGACTTTGAAAGTATTGTTTCACCATAACGCCAATTTCGTTACGCAGGCCTTGCTTTGGCAAGACTTTACCTTCTTTAGTATGAAATGGTATTAGGTATCGTGGCCCTACTTATGGTACTTTCTGACTTTCACTATTTCCCAAAATGTTCCTTTTGAAAAGAGAAAGTCATAGCAACATCATTTATAGAAGAAATAGCCAAAAAAATCATAATATAGTGAATTCCAAAAACATCCAAACTATCAAAGTTCCGTCAAGTTGTCACACTGATTATTGACATAGCTGTTCTACAGCGTGATCAACAATGACTGAGTCTGTTGGCAATGAAACAATTGAAAAGTATTGGTGTTTTTTGTTTCGTAATTGCCACTGATCGGATTTTTTAACTTGAGACGACATTAAAAACATTTTTGATTATGTCAGTTATGTTTATGTTATTACAAATATGAACCTTTCATGGTAAATTTCAAGTTTGCCAAATTTCATTGTTACCAACAGATTCACTCATTCTTGATCACCCCGTAGTACTTTTCAATGTACTTCGTTGACCACCCTGCAGCTATCCAAACCACAGAATAGAAACAATCAGAAGGCAAAGTCGGCAAAATCGTCTTTGATCTATGTCAGCCAGCGGCCAGCGTAGAATATCAGGTCCGCATTTACAACATGTGAGCCCGAGGTTCAGGTCCGGACTCGCATAAATTGTTTTGAGTTATTTGTGCGAAAAGTACCGAGCGACTATAAATGATTGAAGGAAAATAGTGGATTGGCAACACTGATACAGTTGGTAGTGTAAGTCTTCTCCTGGATCATCTGTCAATCATTTCTATTTAGGTTAGGTTAAGTCACGAAGTACATTGTCGATTTAATTTTTTTGACGTTTGTTTCAATTTTAAAAATTGCGTGTGTCATGCCAACGACGTTGCCAACTAAAGATTTCAAATGTGTCACCAACATAACAAAATAATTTTCGATCATTTATAGTCACTCGGTACATAATTATGATAAAATAAGTTCACAAGGGTTTTCCACATCACCTCAGAGGTACCCTAATTGATGCGTTGGCTCTTATGGAGGCCTCGCCAATAGCCCTATCTCCATTAAAATTGAATTAAAAATAAAACCAGGAATTGTGTGAAATTTCATCAATTTTCTGTCCGTTTATAACAACTTCGGTTCAATAATGCGGAAGCCAATGTTTGTTAAAATTCCAATAAGATTTTGAATCATAATTTGTAAATTATCTGTAGATGCTTACATAACGGGGTATAACGGGTGTTTTTTTAAATTTGGCGTCGAAGTAGGCGTTGAATTGTCGATTGTGAACGCACTATACAGGTTACGGAACACGGATCAGCTGTTCAAATCTTACGCATTTACACGAGTGGTGCGCTCTCAATCGACTCTCCAACGCCTACTTCGACGCCAAATTTAAAAAAACACCCTTTATAAATGTAGCAACTAAAGTTATGATTAAAATAAACATAAAATGATATAGTGCTAGAAAGAGATGAATGCGTCACCATCGTAATTAGAGTCATGACTAAATTTAATAAGGGTGTCGTGATACGGCCCATTATCTTCATTTTTAGAAAAAAAAAGTGGACTTTCATTCTGCGTAGATACTCTGTATTAGGAACAGTTAACACTTTTGAATTTCTTAAATTATTATATCAACCGGGAAATTGAAAATAAGAGATGGTGCCCATAAAAACATTTCCATTGAATATTGGGAACGACGGACCCAAGGTAAATTTAACTGATCTTTAATAAAAATTAATTAATCAATTGATATCCGTGAAAATTTTGCTGCAGGAATAATTTTATTGTTATAAAATATTTCAACTTTCATTTCTCTAAATATTTTAAATCCTACAACAATAAATTGTAGAACACACGTATGAATCACAATTATTCACAATCAACTTCAATAAAAAAAATATTTTTTTTTATTATTTAAAAAAAAAAATATTTTTTTTATTGAAGAACACACGTATGAATCACAATTATTCACAATCAACTTCAATTATTATTGTTCACGCTATTCACGTAGCATATACTATTATTCGTGTTTCCAAATAATCAATTTGTTTTTATTTGGACATTTCAAATTTCTGTTAATACGTTTCAATGTATAAAATATTCTCAATCTAAAATATAATTTTGCAACGTAAGAGTGAGGAAAATTTGCACAAGGATGTTGAAAGGAAATGTTTTCACTTAACTGCATAAATTGTTTCAAAATATTTGGATAGATGCTCAGCTGTTCAAAGTGGGTTTGGAAAACTATGTGCA
The DNA here is from genome assembly GCF_963966145.1 of Tenebrio molitor. Classification (NCBI taxonomy): domain Eukaryota; kingdom Metazoa; phylum Arthropoda; class Insecta; order Coleoptera; family Tenebrionidae; genus Tenebrio; species Tenebrio molitor. The sequence continues at coordinate 6,642,076 of NC_091048.1, read as the reverse complement.
GTTTTGAAATATATGATACAAAATTATCCGCTGGCATCATTAGATTTCCGAAAGTGCTCATTTCCGCATTTTCATATGCTTTAAAATAACAAAACAAAGTTGTGTCGTCTAAATCTTTGACGCTGTTGCTATATAGTCCACGCAAACAGAACAAGTGTGAACACGTAAGCATTTCCTGATCAGATAACCACACACATAGCGCTCAAATTTTTTTTGTAAAATATCACTTGTTTGATAATCACAATCAATAATTGCTTCATTATAAGGTAATGGAATTGTAGCAGCTTCTTCTGTAACATTTTCATTTATATCATTTAATTTTAACAACATGCTATCCGTATCGCTCTCACAATTCTCGGTACCCGGATGAAACAGTTTAACGCATAAAAGTTTTTTGAATGATCTTTGAAATTGAATCGCAGTCGGATTGACACAGTTACCATTTTGTTGACGAATTGCACCAAAGAAAATTTCCAAAACATCTTGGTTAAGCCTCCGTGTAAAAAGAAAAGTGAAGAAAGCCAAATTACAGTTGTAGGCTTTGTTTTCACACTTTTTTGCCGTACAAACCATGCCACCTTTGAGCTTACTCATCTTAATATTATTCATGTATCGCCAGCGCCACCACTGGTAGAAAACCAATTGCGTCAACCGCTGTTATGATAGGCTACTGACTTCTACCATAGTATAACTAGTAGCGACACGAAATGACAGGTCCCTAAGAAAAGCATTGGGTCGTTATGAACACGACTAAATGACGGTTTGGGTAGTAAAGTCCTTGAATTTGGTTTGAATTCGTTTGAAATTTGGGGTGGTAGCCCTGAATCACTATGAATTCTCTGTCCAAACCCCGCCAAATTTTTATGACAGAGTGTCAATCAGGGTTGGCAAAAAACATGTTTTTTTTATTTAAAACAAAACATACAGTTTTTTTTTTGTTTAAAACATGGTTTAAACTTGGTTAAAAAAAACATGTTTTAAACCAATTTTAAACACGAATAAAACAGCATTAAACCGGTCGAAATCTTTATTATGTTGCTGTACTTTTACGCTCGACCACTGGGCATGCGCACTGCGCAGTTATATTGCAATGCAAACTGCGAAATTACCGAAATTTAGATTTCTTATTATTTTCTCGTGTTATCTCTAGTGGTATAATAGTAGTTTATTTAACGAGTTCGTGTGTAAATTGTTTTTTTTTTTTTGTACTCATGGACCTTTAAAACGCGAGTGATACGAGCGTTTTAAACTGGACCACTCACACCAAAAAAAGTCCAATTTGTATTGGAAATGTGAATAATCTGAATAAATGAACGTGACTAAAAAAAGTTGAATTCTTGTCTTTTTTTTGTTTTAAAACACATGGATTAAAAAACATGTTTAAAACGTGTTTTAAACAGTTTTAAACAAACGTGTGTTTTTTATACAACATGTTTAAAACACTGTTTTAAACTGTAGATTAAAACATAATGTTTTAAACATGCCAACCCTGGCGTCCAGAGAGTACGCAGAGCGATTTCCAGAAAGACACCATCCTGGGCCACGTCAGTACAGTACAGCGGAGAAATAGACAGGACCAGACTCAAAATTTTAGAAAACAATAAAAATATACAATCAATTGTCTCCGTTAATACAGACATTTTACTTTTTAGGCTAAAATTCTTAAGAATAATGTATAGTACCTCGTGTTACAAGGAACGCCTCAACTTCGAAAACACCCTGTACCTATATCATACCAAAGTTAACCTATTTGTGATAAAGCCGTAATTAAACGATGCAAATTTGTAAAATTTGACTTAGGTATGTGATTGTCATTTTTGTCCCAGTTTTATTTGTCCATCGACTGTACGTACTGTTACGTTATTTATGCCCATTTGCACCGTCTTGCATAAGCCAAGCTTTAGTCTTAAACGTCACTTAAACATGACGGCCTTCTTGCACCGTAAGCTAAACCAAGTTTAAAATTAATTTTATTTAAGCCTAGAAAATCGGAGGCTTAGGAAAGTTAAGCTGAGCTTTGGAACATTTCAACCTCACATAATTAAGTGAAATTGTTCTGTCCGCATAAAATATTAAATAAAAAATATGGATATTGATCTTGTCGATATATTTGAAGACGATGTAGATATTTGGGAAATTATAGAGTATGGCTTTCCTCGAAGGCATTACGTTCGTGCAGATTATTTTCACGAAATGGATGAATTAGGTTTTTTTAGAAGATTTCGTTTGAAAAAAGCTACCGTTCTTCATGTTTTGACTTTAATTGAACATGAGCTGGAGTACCCAACCAACATAAATGAGAGTTTATCTCCTATAAATCAACTGTTGACAACTTTACGATTATATGCATCAGCTGGACATCTTCAATTAGTAGCGGATTTTATGGGAATTCACCTATCAACAGCATCCCGTTGTGTGGCAAAAGTGTCGGCAGCTTTAGCTCGGTTGGCCCCAAATTTTATAAAAATGCCCCAGACTGATCAAGAAAGAGCTGAAGTTCAGAATGATTTTTTTGAAATTGCACGCTTTCCCAGAGTCCTGGGTGCCATAGATTGCACTCATATACGAATACAGTCGCTAGGTGGTCGAGACGCCGAAATCTTCAGGAATCGCAAAGGGTATTTTTCTATCAATGTGCAAACAATTTGCAATGCAAAACTAGAAATATTAGACATCGTAGCTCGCTGGCCTGGATCATCTCATGATTCTACTATATTCAATAACAGTAGAATTAGGGCACGATTTGAAAACAACGAATTTGACAATCATATTTTGTTAGGAGATGGTGGATACCCTATTCGTTCTTATTTTTTAACTCCATTGGCAGCACCAAGAAATAGAGGACAACAACTGTATAATGAATCTCACATTCGCACTAGAAACACTGTAGAGCGGTCATATGGCAACTGGAAAAGACGATTTCCTGTCTTAGCATATGGAATGAGGTTAAAACAAAATACAATCTTAAGCATCATTGTGGCCACAGCCGTGTTACAAAATATTGCTATCCAAATGAATGAAGATATCCCTCCTATACCTGAGGATATTAATGCACATGAGTTGCAAATTTTAATTAACGATGGACAAATACCTACAGTTGCAGAAGCTAATAATGATTTTCTCATAAGTGACACCAGAACCAATTTTATCAATAATTATTTTAGTCAAATCTAGAGTTGTTTTTATTTGTAAATTACCATATAATTGTATATTTCAGAAGAAAATACATACATTTTACTGCAATATTTCCGCCTTCTTTTTTTCAACTTCTAGTTTTAACAGTAATAATTTTAACTTTTGTTCTTCTTGTTCAAATTCTTGCAATTTTAATAACCTATTGTACTCTAGGTCCGCGATTAATACTCTTTTCTGAAGTAGCTGTTCATATTTTTCAGCAACAGCAGATGAGGTGAGTGGTGCAATATATGGTCGACGACGTCTGTTGTTGATAGACATATCCTGACTTGACGGTGTGATTTGCACGGTGGTCTATAACATAATCTTTAGTACTTATTTATGCCACATTCACATTCATCTGAACCCTACCTTTAATTGTGTCTGTGAAGTCGACGGTATTCCATTTGACGGTTGCAAGGATAGTCGCCTTTGCTTGCCCTGCTCTCTTTCAAATTGCAATGCTTCGCTGATCTCCTTGCTGAAATCTTTAGCTGAGTATTTTCCCCAGTCATTGCAACCTGCTTGAGGGCTGTCAGGGCATATTTCAAGAATGATACTCTCTTTTACACCATTTGATGCAATTTTTTCTTCCTAAAAATGTTTTCCTAACAATATTTATGCTTAAATAAAAAAATATTCATTACCTCTGATGGATCAGATTCCTCATCAATGACATGGTCATTATCGAAAGGGTTCTGTAAGCCATGTACAGTTTTGTTATTCATTACGGAAAGTAATAACTCTTCGTTTTTATCAACAGAAATTGTCTTGCATCCACCACCTGTTAAATATGTTTGCTTCCTATCTTCCGCAGCTGACTTGCGTGCTGCTTTTTTAGCGTTTTCGTAACACTTTCGTAGCGATGCCGCCGATCGGAAATTTGTGCTAGGACACTTTGCGTTGAACTTGGCTGCTATGTTCTCCCAAGTTTCGTTTTTTTCGTTAGTTGTTACAGCATCGGTGCCTTTATTTTCGATAATGTGTTTGTACTGGCTCACAATGGCGTAGAGTACGCTTTTTTCATTTGGTGTGAAATTGCTGGAACGCTTTCTCTTTGCTTCAGGTTCCATAACTAAAAATCTAGTTTTATATTTTAAATACCGATTAACTCTAATTACAAAACTAACCTTATAATACGATGATTACAAAGGATAAAAACAAAAAGTTCTATACCACACAGGGTGAAGTTAATAATAATGACACAGGGACACATGCAGGTTATAGATTAGATTGTTCGCGATTTGCTAACTCGCATAATCCACTTTTTGAGGTTAAAATCAACAATTTCTTGGCGGGACATTTAATTCTTGACGGAGTAGCATGATGAAGTGTTGCAAATACTACTTCTGCAACCTTAAACTGAGTTTTGCTTAGCTCGTTGTGTCTTTACGCGGTGCAACATGCTTTTTCCTAAACTGAGCTTATTTTCTAAACCAAGCTTACATAAGCTGCGCTTACATGTTAAGCGGTGCAAATGGGCATTATTGTCCTACCTTTTGGTGAAATTTTCCCAAAATAACGATTTGACACACTTCGGGTCGAGATCCACTGGAGACTGCTCGAGACTCGAGAGTACAACCAAAAATGTGGGAGTGGGTGCGGGTGGTGATAACCGGGAGAAAGGAAAACTCCAAGTCGTTTAACAGAAATAAATATATTTTACTCAGTCCTGCACATATACAAATCTGATAAATTTCTACCAAAAATAGGTTCTCACACTAAATTTGTATGTACAAGTTGAAGGGTTGTGCCCTCGCCGCGATAAAAAAAAAGAAAAACTCTTAAAAGGAGATTGAGTTCGAAAACAAGAAAAAAAAGGGGGAACCGAAAGCGAAGCCCGATATCGTCCACGACCCTAATCTTTTACGCCGCCCACGATCGACGGGACCGTCCGTCCCCTCGGGCCTCACCTCGCTTCCCAAAAAAAAAGGGAAAATTCGAATAGAAAAAAGAAGTCGCGCGGCGGACGAGGACACAAAAGATAAATAATACTAAAAGAAAGATTAAAATAGTTATATGGTAGCGTTGTCAGATCACTTTTCAGGTATGAGGCCGAAATTTTAAACACGAGGCGTCAGCCAAGTGCTGCAAAACAGGCCGAATATCTGAAAACGCACGAATATTGAATAACATTTTTCGTGTTCGTTTAGGCAAAGTCTTAAAAAACATTAATTTATTGTACATTTTGAGGTTATCTTTGACAGATGTCAAGTTAGGTATATAACCGCGAAAGTTTATATATTTAGTTATATACCACTTTCCCGGTCGTGTATCTCAGGAAACGAACACGAAATAGCTATTTATGCACCAAGGGCGTTACAACGATGATTACGCCCGGAGAACGATGAATCCAGCTCGAGGGCTTTAGCCCGAGAGATGGATATCGTTCGATGGGCGTAATCATTCGATGACGCCATGGTGCATACAAGATTTTATTTATCACTATACGTGTTCTTAAAAAAAAATTGGCATCTTTTCAATTATGAATTGATGAGGGCGTTATGAATTCACTACGCCCGCTTATTCTTATTACGCCCTGTTATTATTCCCCGGTTGTTATGGACATGTTTACGTATTTCGTATCCTAGGAGTTATCATGCAATTATACTAAAGTGAAAAATAAAAACTGTTCTCGGTCTGACCTGCCGTTTGCAGGCGAGGTCACCAGCAGACCGATAAGACAAGCCCGAAAAAAAAAACCTTCTGCCTTAAACGACGCGCTCGCCTCCCGAAAACTAAAAATTTACTCTATCACTCTGGCCTTGATCGTCACGGGGCGGTCGAGGTCTTTGGAAACCTGGACGTTCCTTGGGGACTTCCTCGGGCCCACGGTGGACGACGAAATCCGGGCGTGGAATCTAACTCCGCACTCTGCGTTGGGTTCTCCGCGAACCTTCCGTCGGGGATCCGCAAATCCGCTCCTCGGCGTCTGGGTTTGAACTCCCTGGACTCTTCTTCTAGCCTCACCCTCTTCGGACCCTCGACGTCTCTATACCATTTTCTCGCCATTCAACCACTCGCCGTTTCAGCCCCCTTCACACTCTGGCACCTATCTGACCACCAACCAAGACAAAAGACCTCTTTCCTAATCTGCACTGGTTCCTCTCTTTTATAGTATCAATTCGAATTTTTATCATTTTTGGTGGAAAACGGACTCGCCGCGAATCGTGCGCACGGAGATCGGATGATCGAGAATACTTGCATTTTTTAAAATGTAACGATACCTATTCGTATTGTACGTCTTGATGACGTATTTTGTTAGGCACAATTAAAGCAACCTACAGGGTGATTCTGAAAGAAGTTTGGAAAAAAATGTGGAGTATCCTTGACAGATAAAATGATACATGTAGGAAATGGATAGTGGGCGAGGAGAAGTTTATTATTGTTTTGACGTTGTATTTTCGAGAGACATTACAATTTATCATTAAAAGTTGTTACAAATCTTGTTTGCTTAAACTATATCCCACAAATTTTGGGGGCTCGTCCGGGATAGAAACAAGATAAACAGAGAATTGTAGAAAGAAGAATGGTGATAAATTAAAGGAATTCTAATTATTTTACGGAAAAGTGAAAAACAAGTGACAGTTACGAGGAAATTAAAAAAAAAATGACATCATTGGGTGAAATTGCTTTTATCAGAGACAATATTAAAAATGCTCCTGTGAAGTCGATTAAAGCCCTTCATATGTTTATTTTCGAATCAGAAGGTGATCGAAAAAACAGATCAAGGATGCGCACATTCAAAGGATTCGATTTCGACGAAAATTCTAAAGAATTTGAGACCAAACTAGAATACGTGGTTGAGACTTTGCAAGTAAGAGAGTTGATTTCTATTACTAATCTTCTCTGTCTCGACAATGATGGTGACGAAGACGAGCTATCAAGAAAAATTTGCTGCCACTTAATGAACCTTAGCATGTTGGAGAAAAATGAAGTAAATGAAGACGACGAAGATGATAAAGATGACGAAGATGATAAAGACGATGAAGATGATAAAGATGATGATGAAGACGATAAAGACGATGCAGAGCAATATGACGTGGTAATAGCTTCAAAGAAGAAAAATAGTAACAAAGAAAGAAGAGTCACAACCTCTAAGAAAAAAGAAAATAATACCAAAGGTGACCAAGATGAAGAGAGAAATCAAAGAAGATTAAGAAGGGTAAATAACCTCGAAAGCAGCAGACACAACGATGATGAAGATGACGATTATGCAAAATGCAATTCATGTTTTCCGTTAAGTTTTAGAGATGTGGAAGATTCAATTCGTCCTTTTAGTGGTAATGACGAGTATCCTGTCGAAAAATGGATTCAAGACTTTGAAGATACTTCCGTTTTGTTAAGATGGAGTCGATTACAGAAATTCATTTTCGCCAAGAAATCTTTGAAAGGTCTTGCTAAACTTTATATACAGAGTGAATGTGGTATCTCTACTTGGAGTCAACTGCGAGAAGCTTTGTTGTCTGAATTCTCAACTCAACTCAATAGCGCACATTTACATCAGATATTATCGTCAAGAAAAATTCAGAAGAAAGAAACTGTTCAGGAATATTTTTTGATTATGAAAGAACTGGCCTCAAGAGGTAATGTAGAAGATAATGCACTTATCCAATATACTATTGATGGCATCACCGACGACACGAGTAACAAAATTATTCTCTACGGAGCTAATAACTTAAAAGAGTTTAAAAGAAAACTTCAAATTTTCGAATCGTTGAGAGAAAATTCAATGAAGATGTTTAAAACTAAGAAAGAACCGGAGATTAAAGAAGAAGTAATGAAGAAGCAAGATATGAAATATAAAAAAGAAGAAGGCAAGCAAATTCGTTGTTTCAATTGTGGTTTAAAAGGCCATAGATCAATAGATTGCAGGTTCAAAGAGAAGGGAACAAAGTGCTTTAAATGTAATAATTATGGACATCGTGCAAAAGAATGCAACGAAGATAATAAACAGAAGAAACAAAGCGAAATTGAAAAGAAATCATCCCCAACAGTGTATTTGTCAAATTCATTGCAAGACGAAGAACCGCCTGAAAATCATGAAATCTGCCATAGAGAAGTAACGGATCGAGTAAATTCAAGAAATTTCAAAAATTTAAAACTTTGTGGTACAGATTTTGAAGCTCTAATCGATACTGGAAGTGACGTTAATTTAATTAAGGCAAGTGCTTTTTTGAAAATAGGTGCACCACGCTTTGAAGAAACTCCACTTACACTCACTGGTTTAGGAAATGGAAAGGTAAAGACACTTGGAAAGTTTTCGACAAAAATAAACATTGATAATTGCGAATTTGTGACCGAAATTCACATTGTATCAGATGAAGCAATCTCCATAAATCTCATAATTGGAAGACCAATCTTGAATAAAGTAACGTTAATCATGAATTCCGAAGGAGTGATGGTAACTGAAGATGTAACCGAAATGAAAGAAACAAACTTACTGAATAATGAAAAGAAAGTACAAGAGAGAATCGCAGCAGAAGATGAGAATACAACAATAGAAGATGATGAATTAAGTATACTACAGATTAACTTAGAAGAAATTCCTGATGTTGGTGAGAACATTTATCTGCAACAGGTTAGTGAACTGATAGAAAATTACAAACCAAAGTACACTCAGAACACGAAAATATCTACGAAGATTATTTTAGAAGATGAAACACCAATTTATCAATCACCTCGCCGTTTGTCAATTCCTGAGAAGAAAGAAGTCGAAGAACAGATTAGAGAGTGGTTAGAAAAGAAAATTATTCGACCCAGTTGCTCTGATTTTGCAAGTCCAATTGTTTTGGTAAAAAAGAAGAATGGAAGCACTCGAATATGCGTTGACTATCGAAAATTAAATAAGAAGATCGTGAAGGATCGTTATCCTCTTCCAGTAATTGAAGATCAAATCGACAAATTGTCAACAGCGATGATGTTTACAATTCTAGACTTGCGCAATGGATTTTTTCATGTTCCTGTTGCCGAAGAAAGTATTAAATACACAGCTTTTGTAACACCCAGTGGTCAGTACGAATTTTTAAAGACTCCGTTTGGGCTGTGTAACTCACCAGCTATTTTTCAACGTTTTATAAATGAAATTTTCAAAGATTTAATGAGAGATGAAGTTGTCATTATTTACATGGATGATCTTATTATTCCATCAAAAAACGTAGAAGAAGGTTTTGTAAAGCTGCATAAAGTCATCGGTAGAGCTGAAGAGTTCGGACTAGAATTCAACTGGAAGAAATGCAAATTCCTGCAGAAAAGGATAGAATATTTGGGGCATGATATAGAAGCTGGAAAAGTACGACCCTCATTGACAAAAATTGCCGCCGTTTAAAATTTTCCAGAGCCAACAACAATTAAGACTGTTCAAAGTTTTTTGGGTCTAACTGGTTATTTTAGAAAATTTATCAAAGACTATGCATTGATTGCAAGACCGCTAAGTGATATATTGAAAGGAAAAAGAGAATTTAAATTCGGACCAGAAGAAAAAGCTTCATTTGAGGAATTAAAACGAAAACTGAGTGAAGAACCAGTTTTGAAGATATTTGACTTTGAAAGCGCGACAGAATTGCATACTGATGTAAGCCAAGATGGTTTTGGAGCTATCCTATTCCAGAAGGATGACGAAAAGAGTTTTTACTTCAGAACATAAAAGATTCATCATGGAATCGAAATAATGTTTTTTTTTCAATAACGGAGAATGTACATACATTGCTGTTGCCTATTTGGCCAAGTTTCGGTAAAAATGTTCTAATTTAAATTGAAACAGGTATATGCAACCTAAAATACTTCCATGCATCCAGAGGATCTGGTTGTCTAAATTCGGACATACCTTTTATTATTTATTTCCAACGCCTTCTTTGATCTAAATAATTGTTGATCGCACCGTAGTAATTTCCAGTAGTATCTCTTTAAATTTTCGTTAAATAAATAATAACACATTTTTTATGTTTTTCTTATTTGTTCTTGACAAGTCGTTTTGTTTCTATTGCATTCTTTTGAAATTGAAAATCTAAACTACAAAAAATCAAAATGGGAATTTTGTGTTGCATTTTGGTTGGTTCTAAACAACTGAAAGTAAAATATGAAGAAATGACTATTCGCCAGATCGCAGTTAGTTTACAATTTTCAGTTACAGTATATCAAAGATGCACCTCATGAAGTTCTACCACTGTGCAAAAATTTAAATATCTACTTTTAAAAATCAGGAAAATAACACGCTGCAAAACACCATCTCATCCTCATCATCATCATCATTGTCCAACCGCTTGCGTCCACTTCTGGACATAGGTTTCCCCTAATCTACCATTTACGTTGAATTGAAAAATGGGAAGCTCAGAAATACATTCTAATTTTGAAAAACAGCAGCCATAAAAATACAGGGTTATTCACGAGAGACTTCCGATGAAAATTTCGTCATATGCAACCCAAAATACAAGAAACCCCTAGAACTTGATATTTTGTTTAATTCGAAATAAGTTAGAAATCCAAGTAGCTTGGCGAATAAGATGATTAATCATGACACTTTGTCTATTGAGGTTATGAGCAAAAGTTAATACGGAGTGATCAATAAGGACTGTTTAAGTTGGTAACACTGGATCGTATTTTAAGCTACCGGGTGATCAAGAAGGACTGTTTAAGCTGGCAATACAATTAAGAAAATTTTTATTTATAACATTGTAACTGGATATGTTTTGTTGGTTTATTTGACAAATATCTGATATAGGTATAGCATTAACAACGACAAGCCACCAACAACCGGAAGTTACTTCTGTTATACGATTTAAAATACGATTCAGTGTTACCAACCTAAAACAGTCCTTATTGATCACCCCGTAGTTTGACACGATGCTAAATTTTGTAGAAAATTTGTTAGTAAATGAAAGAGACCGTCGACAGGACCAATGAACGATCAGGATCATAGTCTGTCTTTGTCAGATCCTGACCGTTCATTGGTCCTCTCTCATTTTCTAACAAATTTTCTACAAAATTTAGCATCGTGTCATACAGCCTTTAAATCGTATAACAGGAGTAACTTTCGGTTGTTGGTGGCTTGTCGTTGTTAATGCTATATCTATAGTTGACTCAAGTTGCAAAAAACCACTTGTCATTTGCAACAGCATTTTTTTCATATTTTTGAACCAAATAAAGGCACAAATGGACCAGAAAATCATAGTTTGGGTTGAATATTTTCCATATAAGTACAGTTTTAAAGTCATTTTCAAATGACTAATGCCATAAAAGTGCTGTTGCAAGTGCAAAGTGGTTTTTTGCAACTTGAGTCAACTTTATATCAGATAATTGTCAAATAAACCAACAAAACATATCCAGTTGCAGTGTTAAAAATAACCGAATTAAAAAAATGTCTTAATTGTACTGCCAACTTAAACAGTCCTTCTTGATCACCCGGTATAAATGTGAAAACTGACACAACAGACAATAAGGGGCAGCAATCGTTGATTTAAGTATTACTTTTTATAAATTTAGGAAGCTAGAAACCATTGGAAATTGTAGTTTCGGTTGCATATAACGAAATTTTCATCGGAAGTCTCTCGTGAATAACCCTGTATAGTTCTTGTAAAGCCCTGTTGAAACAGCATAACTCATGTTAATTTCTGCCTCTTTTTTTGACACAATTTACTTTCGAAATTAATTTAGTCCTCCTCCTAATTCATGCAACAAACATGTAGGTAGTTAATCAAAATTACTGCATGATAATCCCAAAAATTCTTGCTGCAACTTAATTTTTCCTGCTGAAGTAAGGAACCATTTTTGTTTTACATTTTGGGGTTTAGGGTCAGTTGTCAAACGTGTTTATGCTACCGAAAACACAAGTTTCACAACCATATCGTAGGTCAAATCAGTGTTCTGGTGTGTCACAACAATGCTGAAGTATGCAGAGATTAGTGCATCCATTTTCCCATTCAACCAAGTTTAAAAAATGTTTGGCTAGTTTTTAAACGCATGATGAAGAATTCTTTGATACTTTACTTATTACTTGGGGCACTTTTCCAGATTCCGCATTATTATCGGAAATTTTTGTATTGTAAAAACAAAAATGTTATGTACTCAAGTTAAATATAATGTTTTACATCTTATTACTTTAGAGTTTAGAGATTTATGAGGACAACAAGGTTTTTTTTACATCAATACTTTATCACTGCTTCAATCTAGGTTTCATCAATTCGGTAAACATCACATAATATACTCGTACTATCAGTATAGTAATTAACGTTATAAGTCCGGGAACTCATAGTTTACAGTACGAGTTAGACGTTTAAGGACGAGGCGACGAAGGAGCCGAGTCTTGAAACTCGAAACGAGTACTGTAAAAAGAGTTCACGGACGGATGTCGTTATGTATTTTATTTCATCCTGCCTCAAATTTCGTTTGAAAGAAACATTGAAATTAATTTCAAAATAATTCAACAAAAGCTTCAAATCTAGTCACATTTTTGGAACATGATTAGCAACGGCTGTTTGGCAATTGTTTATTTTGTTGAAATAATCTTGTGCGTCAAAATGACTTCTAAAGCAAATCCTCCAGAAATTGTAAGAAAATCTGCAGAAGCCTGTGCTGAATTAATACCTAGCAAGTCTGGTGAAAGGTATCAAAAACCATTCAGCCATTTTTGTAAATGGAAATCAGAAAATAATGTGAAGAAAATTACGGAAGAGGTTATGCTGGCTGGCCTATTTTTTAGATTTGGTTTAAATGGTTGTATTATTTAATTTGTGAACTAACGTTTTTAGTCTGAGAAAGTAAGTGCATCTTCTTTGTGGCCGAAATAGTTAAATTGTTAATTTGCATTTAGATGTATTTTTGAATAAAACATTTCTTAAACCTAAATAATTGTTATTGGGATTGTTACTTTTGTGTTTCCAATAGCAACACTTAACCGGCGTCCGGCCGTTTTTTGCGTTTTCCCGGATTCAAACTGATGACGTAAAATATTGAAATTTGACACAGGATGAAATAAAATAATAAATTCATATAGTTCATCAGTTCATGTCTTCTACCTCACGTAGACAATCAGAACAATCAATGTTAATCTTAGTAAACATTTCCCCTTTAATGTCACACATATTTTCACTTCTAATGTTCGGATTTCATAATTTTCATGAAACAATAAATTGATAAGTTTCTGTTTTGTTCAAAAATTAGTAAGTACATTATTAATTTTGTTCATATTTGCAATTTGCAATTGCAATTGTACCAGTTAATAATAATCGTTGTAGATTCACTGTGTATCATTTTTGATGGAATTGTGCAAGAAAATTTTACCGATGTGATTCAGAATATGCATATATGGTTATCAATTTTTTAAATGGTGGTACCCACAGTCTTGCGCACACATTATGACCTCGTTTTATTGCAAATAAATATCAAATTTTATTGGAAATACCGGAGCATAATAAAATCATGTGTACAGTGAGCTATTTTAAATCCATTATTCTTTTTTTATTTTCTTTTTATGGAATCTACAACAAACAAACCTTTTTAGCGATATTTGCAAAATATACCATAAATGTCTCTTGTCTCTTACTCTCCGATTAATAATAGCTCAGAGATTAAAGGAAATATTATATTTACTCTAACAATTACATTAGAATTTTATTGATTTCTTATTTTATTAATAATTGTAAATTTAATTTGATTTTTTTCTTAGTTCCACCTTCTTTTCTTTTGTCCAAGTTCTAGTTAACCGTTACTATCAATTTTTTTTAATACATACTTATTCACAATACAGGGTGATTCTGAAATAAGTTTTGGAAAATAAACGGTAATTGGTCATGATGAGAAGAAGTCACAAACAAACAATTTTTCTTATAAAAGTTTTTTCGTTTTCGAAGTACAAATGATTGAAAATTTAGTCAAAATTGCGATAGTCTGTTTTTAAATGAAAAATAGTGTTTTAAATTTGTAACGCTAAAACTAATTGTCATGGCATCTCACGAGCTGACTAGCGGCTGTAAAGTTATTATCTCCGCTAACGAACGGCTGTAAAGTTATTATCTTCGCTGACGAGCGGCAGATAAAGCAAACAAGCTAAATCATTTCAAATTCCTAACTCAAATTTTAATAAATTCCTGTCCGAACATGTATTGAAAGCTGATGTGAGTAAATAAGATTTAATCAAGAAACATAATTCTAAAACGTACTTACAAAATCTGTTCAAATTAAAATGGGTTGACAGACGAATAATTATAAAAATCTTCTACCTGGTTTCTTAACATTTCTTAAATAATAATTTGTTATGAAAATTTGAAGAAAAAATAGTATCTAATGTTATTCGGAGCAAAAATGGTTTGGCTGGTTTGTCTGCCTCACTGCGTTCATCAGCCAAACTAAACTACCAGCCTCAGCACATAATACATTATACTATTTCCATCTTACTATCTTCATTTTGTTTTGTGGCTGTTTTTGTTATTTTATCTAATCCCGTGGGATAAATGGCACTTATCCCACTCATTTGAGTGGAATAAGGAACTTCATTACCGGACGCATTTCATTACTCCACTCAGTGGGATAAGTGAGCTTCATTACCCCACTCAGTGGGATAAGGAAGTCATTATTCCACTCAGTGGTGTAATGAAACTGGCGGAAATAAATAAGATTTACCTTTTTTTTTAATTTCGGGGCGGTCTTAGATAAAATTTTGTACATAACACGTGGGCTAAAGCATATTACAGGAAACTCGTGTGATTACAGATGAACTCGGGCTAACGCCCTCGTTATCTGCAATCTTCACACTCGAATCCTGTAATATTGCTTTTATCCCACTAATTGTGTAAATAACTATTTTAATTGTTACTGTACTTTCTTCTAAAAACCCGTTTACCCAATACTACAGCCAACAACACCTCTTGTTTTCTTTTTAGAATAATTATTGTCCTTGATTCGTCTTAATTAAAGCTTGTAAATTATAGTAGTTTATTTAACGAGTTCGTGTGTAAATTGGGCTTTTTTTGGCACTCGTGGGCCTTTAAATGCCTAATCTACACAAGAACAAGTTGAATACAACGTTTTTTTGTTCGACGAGCCCTTTAAAGGCTCCAAATCCCCTAAAACCTTTAAAATTAGCTTGACGTTTCGTTGTGACATTTATCAAAATCCGCTCACACAGGAGAAATTTCTCAAATTCTGACAGTGTCGAACAAAAAAGGTAATTATCGATTACAGAGTATGTTACTCGTGCGAAAAAATAGAAATTAAGTTAATTAAATTAAGTGCTGTGGTCGATACATTATTTGCATTATTGCATGAGAGCACAAAAAAATATTAAATTAGTGCCTTGTTTATAGTAAAATGCAATATTCTTCTTCAAATTAAATAAATAAACTGCTAAATAACACAGTAAATAAAATTGTTTAAAAATTATTTCTGACATATTATTAAAAACATAATGAGTGCAATGTACAATACTAATTTAACATAAGTATGTATACCTATACGGTGAACCTAAAACCTTTTCTGTCTTTAAATTGACGCTGTAAAGTAATAAAATTGTGACAGCTTGATGATTGACCACTTTTATTTCACTCCACTCTATTTTCTTTTTTATATTCTCTTTATTTTTACTTTTTCTTCATTTCTTTTTATTATACACATAATTTTGGTTTGGTTTAATATAATTATGTTAGTTACAAAAACTAGTTATTTGGTATATTTAAATAGATAGCTATGTGTCATAGAACGACTTGCCTGTTGGGAATTTTTTAAGAAAATGTTCCTGGCGCGTCCTTAGGGGGCCATTTCTGTATTTACTTCAGAAAATATTGTTGTTGTACAGTTGCGGCCGTTGAAATCTCAGACAGGAAAGATTTAAACACTGTATAAATTCCGAAATTTGATTAGCGTAAACAGGATTTTCATCAAGGATTATAAAGTCAGTGTCAGTATTTGACATATTAGGTCAGAATCGCGCGTAACTTTTGAAATGCCGCAATTATCTGATTTGCAAAAATGTGTTTGACTGAGGGACGGTGTGAGTTTAGCAGCCATTGCGAGAGAAATTAATGTGGATAATGATTGAGTGACATTTCGAGAAACGTCACTTTCAGTACCATTTACAAAGCCAAAAGTTTGGCGTTGTCAAAGTGTCTGAGTTTTCAACGGCCGCAACTGTACATAACACGATTTTTGAGAATCGAGAAATTGCGTTAAAACGTATGGCAGACACTTCGAAGGAAACCCGTCTTTCAAATCGTGCATCACGAATTAAACATTAATGAAAAATGGAATGGTGGCACTCTGGTTCCTTCCCCACCCAAAGAAGTTTCACGTTCGCAAGTTTGAATAATAAATCTAACAGATTACTAAACGTTACAATAAATAAATAAAGCTGCGTCAAAATCTTCGCGAAAAATGTGAAAAAACGTTCCAGATGTGTGAGCTTTTGCGGACAACACACGTGCTTACTTGAGTTTAGGTTTAAGAAAAAAAAATGGCACGTATTTTATGTTTTAAATTACATCATATTAATGATAACATAATAACAGTTACTTATATTACAGGAACCTATCATGTGTTTTATTAATGAATTGTAAATATACAAAATCGACGCATTTATCTACTGCAGTTATAGAACTGTCTCTACTTCCTTCTTGATTAAAATATCGCCGTAAGGAAGCAGGCAATACATTTTCTAGTGTCTCGATTGGTAACCTCTGTCTGAAATTCTGACGTGTCATTGCCATCACTTTCTTTATCTTTTGATTCATCTTCGCCTTGGGCAGAAACTGCAACACTCGCATCTTCAAATTCTTCATTTTCATTGTTAGTGAATGTCACTGTCAATACATAAAAATTATTCATAATTAGTGACCCCATGCACTTCCATGGGGATGTCATTTTCTTCACTGTGGTCATCGTAAGGTCTCCGCAAATTCGAAATGTTTGAAACCAGAATGAGCAAAGCAGTTTTCATTGGTTTTTCTTTATACTCTCTGTCAGCTATTTGCAACAAACTACAAAGTACGTATATCCAGAGACCTGTGGAATTCGAATATATTTGATTTTTGCCGCCCTCAGCATATTGCAGTACCAAATAGAAAAACAGAGGTTATGTAAGTCCATTAATGAAGACTGTTGTAAGATGAAAGGTAATTAGAATATAGAAAAACCGAAGAATCAAATGCAAAACGACTAAAACCTGGAATACACAAGTGCTAAGATTGAATAATTTGACATTTGACTGTTGACATATTAGACGGCTTTAAGGGCTCGACATAGTTCGATACAATAAAATTATAGAGCACCACAATTCCACAAGACGTTCTTTTATTGACATTTTGTATAATGCCTACAGAAGATTAATATTCGCACTAACTTTCTTAATCAAACACAATCAATTTGCTTCAATTTCTTCAACAATGTAATTTTCCAACGTTCCGCGATACCACGGTTTCAATTTTTTTATAATTTCCACGTCCACAGGTTGCAAACTATATTGCAATCAAAACTTTTGAATCTGTGGAAGAAATTCAAGCTAAGTATTTTGCAAAAACTCCAATCGAGGGTGTGCAGAGCAATTGTCCAGAAGAAGCAAGACCTTCCTGGGCGTCACTTGCAATTCCTTGTCCCACTTTACGGGCCATTGTTTAAAATTTGCTGACGTCATCGATGCATTCTTATTGAGCTATAATAAACAGGTAGTCTATTCGTGCCGATCCCTCAACCAAGAATTAATTCTTGTTGATTCCCGAACTGTTGCTTTCTTTGATCCAGGTAGTGCTTCATTTTTGTATATTAAGAACCCATCAGGTGCGGCACGGCATCAGTACTGAACAGTACAGAGAAAAGCCAGAGGAGTTTCCGGAAGAGCGGGCCCCCATCACAGGGAGGATGCTCAAGAAGGAAACGACAAAGGCGTCCATGGTGAGATGGCACCTCGAATGGGACCAGGGCGAGACAGGAAGGATGACCCACGGCCCGGTCAGGGGGTACTCCCGGCGAGGAAGACAGGTGAGATAAGGTAAAATTTTATTTATTACTTGTATGAGTGGAGAAGGATGAATGAGAAGGTGTGGGGAGTTCTAATGGGGTCCTTTGCAGGTCCGGAGGGGAGAACTAGTGCGACTTAACGCTTTCGGGCAGACTGGCTGGGGGTATTCTCAAAAGCATATGCCAGTACTGAACTGTCTCCTTTGCCATTGGCACAAAATTCCCGAAGCAACTCTGTCAATCTTGTCAGTTTCCAATCTCCATCTCCTACAGAATCGGCACTGGTCTGTCCTTGGTCTTTTTAGGATTTAACACCGAATCTAATTTTCCATTGTAACAACCAATCATCTGGGCTTTGAAATTATTCCGATCTATGTAGTTTTGGTACCAACTCCTCTGACACAGATTTCACCATTGGACCATAGAAACTCCTCTTCCACTTGCTCCAGAAAACAGAAGCATCTATGGAGGACGTCTTCGACGTCTTTTTTTCACATTGTTCACATTGTTGATTCAACACACGAAACAGTGTTGATTTTGGCACTCCCGTTATCGCGGCTAGTTGACGCCTACTTGTTTTAAGCGGTAGTTTCTTAATCAGCTCCAGAAGCGCGATTTTTCTTTCAGTCTAAAATCCCCTCGCGTCGTTAAAATCCACCCCAAAATGGAACGCACCAACAATAAGCTTGTGCACGTGTGCGATCCACACGACTATTTAATTGACTGGTGTTGCAGGTGTGTCCCCTGATACCTGAACCAGGGTTCACTGAGAAAAATGTCGTAGGGAGGAAGCTACGACCAAGATAATTCCTACGTTCCCCAGGATTAAAATAATTGGACTCAAAAAAATAAAATAGACATTTTTGACATTTGGCCCATTTTGCGGTGTCCCAATTAAGCGGAATCCGGTGTGTTTGCTTTGCCGTCCTTGAATCAAAATGCAATTGTGATAAGAGCGCTATCGCTCCCGACGAGGGTATTGCCTTGCGGTTTCGTCAAATTCAGGTGAGAGACAAGCCATCAGTTCTGATTTTGCGATCGGAAGGTCGGGTCTGTGGCGACCGCAGCCGTTGTTACACAACGACAATGTAACAATTTCGTCAAACATTAGCACAGTGAACCTATTGTTGACATCGTCGACACATCGATTTGCGGTGCATCAATAGCCCATGCATATGCGCATTAGTTCGAAAATACGACAAACCCGTGGCGCATACTCGTCCTAAATCGCCGGCCTCGTTCGTAGATTAAGAATTTCGGTTTTGTATTGATCCGGCAAAAGATAAGTTTAATGGAACTGACCGTGAGTGATTGTTATGGTTAGATGTTGGAATAGTGACGGAATTTGATGAATAAAACACCACCATGTCGAAGGTAAGTGGTGCGGTTGTTGTCACGTTGGCGGAAAAAATCCACCGACTTGCTTGTCAAATGTCGACGACTGGAGTTTTTGTCAGAAGGATCCGGCGGTTTTTGTCCGTTTCGTTTGATCGACTAGCGTTTCGACAAACACGTCTTGTACAATAATTCGCTCAATTACGAAAAGATTCGATTGGATGAGCAAATTTTCTCCAGAGATTATGACACTGACCCACCGGCGCCCGAACAAGATTTATTTGTGCGAACCGTTTCCTACTCTTTATTTATTAATAAATTATTGCAGAACGAGTGTACGTTGAGGGTGGCGAACAATATGGGGATGGGGTGATCCACGACCCTAAACACATCATTGATTGCCATATTTTGAGCCCCAGTTAACCCGACAGACCAGAACAAAGGCGGCAGACGTGAAAATGCGGTTTACGGCAAACGAAAAGGTGAATTAATAGCAACGTAAACGGTAAATAATGACACATAAATATAAAAATGAAAATTATCTTGTACAGTTTTAATACATTTTCCAGCTTATTAATGTTGCACGCTTCGTGCGTAACAATTGTGTTTTCTTTCCACGTAACAATCTGGAACTGGAGTTACCCAATTCGCGACCGTTCCAAAAACATCTCTTGTTTATTTATAACCGCAGAATATAGGACACTCCGTATAGAATCCACACAACTATTAATTATTTTTGTGGCAATTTTGAAGAGCACGTCTTGAGAAACTCCTCATTTTTTCGGACTATTTTTAAGCAAATGTTTACGCCATTTTACGATCTATCATTTTAAAAGTTTATTTTACGAAACGGGAGGAAAAGGAACGTGTTCATACCAGATTTATAACAGATTTGCTGAAGCGGTAGGTGCGCAAATATTTATGCACAAATGAAGATTCTAAAAATAAAATCGGATTAAGACCAAATTAACAGGTGTCAAAGTACTCGAGATGTCGATGCCGATTTAGATCGACCTTTTCAATCTGTTTCTGATCGAACGTAAATCTGGATAAGATTGACGAGCATGTCGAATAAAACAGTTCGCTTCAAAGATTTTTCTTGATTTGTTTAGTTTAGTTTCAAAACACTTCTCCAGTTTGCCAACAGAAGTCAGGTTAGAACTAATTGAGTAGATTAATCTGATCAGTGGTTACAAAAATATCGAGTCGTTTATAGAAGCTTGAGCAACAAATAATTACCAAACAGTTAAAAAACGAGTTTAACATAATCGACATTCTTGTATACAGAATACAGGACAATTCTAAAACAACTTTCTTATTTATTGCGCCTTTATAAGTGAATTATGTGTTAGAAAACGAAAATTGTTGTTACATTCTACGAGTTTCAGCAGCAATTCAGAATATTAGATTATGTAATTAAGAGTAGAAGTGAGTCTTTTTGTGCTAGGCCCAGAGATTGAAGACCGAGACAGAGTCGAGGTAACAACTGGGCGCGAGTGGGTAAGGTATGCTTCAAGTGACTTTTGACTCAGTCGAGCCGCCTGTGGACACATTTCAACTCCTAGGATTTGAAGTGTTTCCAGTCCGGTTACAAAAAAAAGCCATTTCAACCGCTTGAAGATAAATGTTTTTTTGCTATTTGAAATTGTTGAGTTGCCCCCCTTTGCGCCGCCACAGGAAGTGCAAACCGACCTGTCCGTGGATTTTTGGCAAAAATCAAAGACATAAAATTAAAGAACTGAATTCCTCGTTTTACATTCGTGCTACATACCTACTGTGTTTCAGATCAACGTAAATTTGAAATTGTTCTTTTTCAAAGCGTTGAATGTTGCTATTAAGACTCGCTTTCAGAGTTCACACTTTCCAGTTTTGCGTAATATCCCGCTTTAGAACACATGAACGTAGATGAACTTTTCGACAAAGTGTAATAGGTACGAGTAATAACGGACAAAGAGCAGAAAATGTAGATAAAACGGAACTGAAGGTGAATCAAGAGAATTAGGTAGTGCTGTTGCAATAAAGTTGTCATCATCTTCAGAATATTATTATCTTTATTCATAATTAGAGATGACGGTTGAATGATCCTTGCTAGAATTGTAACTAATGAAAACGTATTTAATCCCTTCATTGCATAATTAACTTTGGATGATTTAGTGATTGATTTTAATAAAGCAACTGCGTTAAAAGGAGTCTGCTAAAATTAGTCCAAAATCTTCCACGGCTATGGTAATCTACGTCGTATGTGTATATTACATATTAACAAATATCGTTTGGTGACAATTTCATTGAACATTTCGTCAGCAACGATCCATGTATGTTCTTATTTATTTTTTAATTACTTCTTAGGACAAATCGAACTGTCGGTAATAAAATAGTTGTTCAAAAATTTCAAATTAATCAAGTCTAGTCAGGTTTTATAAACAAATGTAAATTTAATTTGATGGTTCAAAATTTTCCTAAAAAAGTCTAACACTTTTTATTTATTTTATTATTTATCATTTGTAAAAAATGTTTATTTTAAATACCGAGCGATCCAAAAGTCCCTCTATCAAGTGAGCCATGACATTTTTATAATTACACCATAAAATAAAAAAATGTGAAATTAAAAATATCAAAGAATACGGACAGACTAATAAAACATATTTTTAATTTTCATTTAAATATGCGCCAAATATGCTGCAGCCTTATGGCATTCGTTTCCACTGTCATGACCCACTTGATAGAAAGACTTTTGGATCGCACGGTAGTTCTATTGGTGATTAAATTTATTACGTAGACTTCCATAACACCCGGTATATGTTTTATTACAATAATACATATTAATTATAATTTTAGGAGATCTTTTAGTTTTATAAAAAACAAGAAATGCTTTGCAGTGGCTCCTTCACAAACTCTAATAGGATGCGCCTAGAATTGTCAACATATATACAGGGTCCCAAAAGTACCGCCTTTCCTTGAAGGTGAGTCATCTAGAAGTGTTATGGAGTACTGAAAAATAGTTAAAAAAATTCAATATCTACTTCTACGGTGACTCCTGAAATGCTTGAGCGCGTTCACAGCAACATGTTTAGATACAAATGGGGAAAATTTTGAACATTTATTTTAATAAAATAATTTTTGTTGAAGTGTTTGATTGTTGTGTTACCTCTCAAGCTCATCAAAATGGTTGCCTAGGTATTCAGTAACACAATGCTATTACGTATTTTTAGGTAGAGGTAATTCTCAGGTTACAGCGTTGCCTTTTTTATATTTTAAAATTGCGTATACATATTTCCTAAATGGAGGGTCAGGATTTAAAAAAAATATTTTTCCAGCACTCTACCACATCCCTAAATGATGTACCTTCAAGGAAAGGCGGTATTTTTGGGACAACCTGTATAATTTGTCCAAGGAGAACTATCATAACTCTATAAAAACATTAAATAGACCCAATTATAGAGATAAGATAGTTTTCATGGCGCAAAGGATAGTGATTGTACATTATCAAGTCCAAGTGCAGTTTCATCTCAAAATACACAATTCCTGAGATCATAATATGCTTTTCGTTGGACACGTCGAAATAATTCCAATAATTGGAAGCCTTAAAATTTTGCCATTGACTGACAAGGAGCGACATTTTCTAATGTTTCTAATCAGATAAGCTTGTAAATTTAGATATGAAAAATAATATGATCTAAATTTGAATACATTTTGTGCAAAACCTGTAAGATTCCTTCTCAGCTATTATGTACAACGATTTTTTTTTCGAATTTGGACAATATAAGCAATTTACATCATTTAAACTTTCTTATAAGTAAAAAATAACACTGGGTGTTATGTTATGTGCCCACTCTTACATTAAAAGTAGGTGGATTTTACTACAAAAGCCAAAGTGGATTGATAATCTCCAGCTACTTCAACTTCTTCTCTTTAACTTAAAATTCTAATTTAAATAAAAAGTGAGGAACTTTTTAGAATGGCTGGTTAAGATATTTGCCTTATTTACTCGTATCTACTTCAATCAGAAGCGAATGCAGACTAACGTCCAAACAATACTTCACGTTTCGAGCTCTAAAAACATTTAACTTTTGCCAAAAAGAGATCTAATCCACATAAAGTAAGATGAAGCTTTTTTTACGATGTTCAGCATCATTTCCAGGAAAAAGCAAGAATATTTTAACCTAAAAGGAGGTCATTAGGGCTAAAATCGACGTATTTTTGGGAACTTTTCTTTAACTACACTTGTTTGTTAGTTAGTAAGTTAGGGTGGACTCTTGTAATCCAATTTTGACCCATTTCCACACATCCGATGGACGTGAAACTTTTCACACATACATACATAGTTCCGATGACAAATCAATATATTATTTATTAATGGTAGAATTTTGTTGGGCGTGTGTGAAGTAATTTGATTTAATATAATAAAAGTTACAAGCTTTCGAAAGACTAAAAATGATAAAATAATATACAGGCTGTATTAAAAAAGGCACATAATATTTACATCATCAAATGCATTTCATAAATTTTAAAGCTATTGCAACATTGCACCTAAGCTACAGCGATTTTTCGAACTTGAGTAAAGCGAGAAACTAACAAGTATTGTCATTAATGTCATTTTTGATAATAATAGGTAATTTAAAAATAATTCTGCAAAGACCAAATTCACATTCGAATTTTTTGTTTGCTGTTCACCTAGATTCGGGGACATAAATATTATACGCCATTTTTAATACACCCTGTATAAATACAAATAATTTCAAAACAAACTTTTATTAAAACTTACCAAAATGTACTAGAAAAGAAAAATGATGAAGGCCTAGTCACAATATTTTTTTTCTTTTTAGTACATTTTAATAAAAACTTGTTTTTATATATTTTTTATTTATACAGAGTGTCCCGAAAATGGCGCACCCACTACTTACTACCTGATCGAGGATGTTTAAATGTACATGAAAGACAAAAAAATCAATTATTGCAAAAATTATAGTACAATGTAAACAAAGATATACTGGTACATCATTACCTTGCAGTGTTGCCTTAGTGAATTGAAGGTAATTTTTACGATTTCCTAAACTTCTAAATTCTCTATTATGCAGAATCGGATATTGATAGTGAGTGATCTTGTACTTCGTGATAATATTATACGATTAGAGCTAGTTTTCATGACAATTTAATACATTTATTTCAAAATAATTGACCTATTAAGTGCTACTTTCAAAGACCGCCAAATCAGCAAATAAGTCCAATAGAATTTTTTTAACATTTTTCTCACGTTTATGGTAATTTCTTTTACACCGTAGTGCATCGGAAGTGCGCCATTTTCGGGACACCTGTATATTATTTTATACATCATCTTATTAACATATATCTTATTAACACATATCAGTTTCTTTCGATAAAAGTTAGTAACATTGATGACAAAACGTAAACGTTTTTGGCGCAGTATTTTCAAAATGTGGTTAAAAATGCAACAATTTTCGCACATCTGAACATATCATACTTAATAGGTTAAAATGTACACAGTCATTTTTGTTAATTTCCAATTTGAGAGACTCGTCCGAAGCCAGACAGGTACAGCTATAATCAAGTATGTAAATAAATCGACATCAGGTTGATTACATAACAGTTTTTGATAACAATGTGTAAATTCCACGAAGCCGTTTCGATCGCCGACGTTCCACCGGAATCCTTCCTGATGATATCACCCATTCGACCCATCAAGGATAACGATTATCCCCAGACAATACCCCAATTTGCCGAAACCTCACCAAACCCCATCGCGATTGTGTCGAATTTGTTGAATCGCGACCATCGCAACACATCCGCTTTTTTCATGTTAATCGTATTCGCTTATTACGGTTCGGTTTTACTGACCATTACACCGAACGAACCCATCACCATCGCCCGCTGCCCATCAATTGCGTCCGTCTCGCTCGCAACTTCGCCTCTAATCAGATAAGGTGCGACGTGTGATCAAATTCAAGCGAAATTCCTCCTGACATGAACTGTGTGTAGTGTAGTATTATGGGTCTCGGCAGTAATAAACTTTTTAAAAGCTAACTGGCGTTCAGTTTAAACGTTGACCGCGTTTGTGAACGTTGTGATCTTGGATGTGGTCGAGTGTTCTGTGATGTCGCCGACGTTCTTCGTGGATTAAGCAACTAATGATGGGATTTAACATTTTTCCACCTCTGTGTAAGTGGCACGTTCTGCTTTTGGACATTCATTCGGAAATTTGATTATTAGATCGCGATCAAGTTGTGCCGGCAAAGCTGTCTCTGGAAATACTGTTAATCTTGCTTGTCAAAAGTCAAAAAGTAACGAGCCATCGAATCAATTTAAAAAGTATCAAATCTATTGGTTTCAATTAAACTGTTGGTGTATTGTTCAATTTACTGAGCGTACAGTGTTGACACAACAATATTTGTCGATAAACACACTATTGTACAGAATATATTTATTTTTAGAAATGTCATAATGTAAACCCTATATTCTATTGAGTTTATTTATTCTACATGTACGCAAAAACTTCTTGTTGTTATTTAATCAACAGTTTTCTACGATTCAAGATTATAACTATTACATATTTGTATAAGATATCTTATTATTGTTTGGGACAAAAAAATGTGTACTATTATATCAGATACGGGTGTTGTAACAGAAAGTAAACAAAAAGTTGACAGTCGATGTAATTGACTTCATCTTAAAAGGTTTTTCGTGTAGTGTTTTTTCCGAATTTGCAAATCATCTAAACATCACAAAGTTTTAATTTGTTGATTCATATTTAAAAAAATTCTATTGTATGTTGATAAGATTATGTTCCTATTAATGAATTATAAAAATGCTTTGTTTTTTGTTTATAAATGCCACAGGATTATGATTTGATTATATAATTGTAATAAGAATTTCTGTTTTAAGGACTAGATATAATTAAATTTTGTTTGTAAAGGAGATAGCAAATTTTTTACTTAATAGCCAACATTTAATCGCATGTGTCTTGCGAAGTATTAATTTAGGGTCATTGAATGTTTGTACATTATGAAGCTGATTTTGATAAGAAATCGCTATTGATATTTTTTATAGTACATAGTGATATTAGTCCTTTATCATCTACAGATTTTTTTTTTTTAATTCATAAAAAGGAATTTACACATACTTTTACTTAGTTTCGTGTTAATGGTACTAAAAAATTAAAAGAAACAAATCAGTAATTGTCTTCCATGTAATTTAATAAAATCAAAAAGGATAAAATTTTACATCGTTAACAGAACTTATTTATGCAAAGTAAAAGTTTTTTTTAATGTGTTGTAATTAAGATATCTCCAATAAAAAATTAAGTAATATGTATATGGATCTTAGTGGAATGTTGCCCTTTTACTTTCGTCAAAAATGAATTGTTTCGTTTTTAAATAAAATCTCTTCATGGTCAATACATTAGAAAATTTCAGAAATATTCAAATTCTAAAACTCCTTACTACACATGAGAATTAAGAAATTTGCAATCTTTTTCAAAGCGAGAAACAGTTTTTTGATTCACTTTTTTGGACAAGATTGTAATTACTGTGTAGATACCACTTTTATAAAAAGATCATATCCTAGTGTCCTTTAAAACTGATTTTATTTTGAAGATTTTAAAATTTGCTATGCAGTAGTATGTTTCTTCTTGCAAGACTATATTATAATTCAGAATAAGTGGCATCGCAGTAGGCGTTGTAAATTCAAATTTACGTTGGCAGCAAGACCCTTGCTTATAATACCCTAGTTTCAATGCTGTTGGTAACCTTCGCTTTTAATTTGGCCTTGATATTATCAATGGAATCGTTTTGTGTTTATTTTCTTGTTATAATATTTGGAATTTCCTTCTTTCATTTATGAAAAGTGTATTATTTTTCTGGGGGTATCTCTGCTGTGGGCGAAAACAATGTCAAAATTATGTAACGCATAACCTCAGAATAAAGTAATGACGGTTTCACATGTTTGGAAATTTTTTTTGACATAACATAAACCTCGCTTTAGAGAATCAACCTACCGCGATGCCACTTATTCTGAATTATACTATTGATTTGAAGCTTTTACAAAAAATTCAATACATACTGCAATAGGTAGGTGCACTCAAACTTTTTAAAATGCATTTTAAACAAGTGGAAAAAAATTAGAATGAAGGGAAATTAGTTCCTTGGAGTCTTCGTTGAAGCTTGGCGCAGAGCACTTGCGAACCACCTCACAATTTATGATGTAAGAATTTCGCAGTTTTTGTGGGAACTGTTCGCGAACGAATCTGTTCCAAGGATGCCAAAAGAAAAACAATTTTTATTTGCAATTAAAAAATTAAACGTGTCCAAAATGTAATTCAAATTAATCCTATGATAAGTAAAGATGACGAAGAAAACAAAACGATAGAACCTGGATTAGTTGTATTGGCATTGTGCAACAACAACAAATATTGTTTTATTATTCAGTGGAGTTTATATTCCAAAAGTGTCACGATCAGTGCAACACCTATAAGATCACCTTGAGAAGATTATTTTAATACGTACCTGCTTATTACGAGGAAAAAATCTTCACAATTATCAAATTTACACCTGAGTTATGATTTTCGTATTGTCTGGACTTGTAACTCAATAATTTTGTTGGTCGCCTGTTACTGCTGTCCTTGAATATAACTCCAAAATTATAACGACAGTGCTAACACTACCTACAATTAGTACGTTGTAACTATACAAAACATGCGTTTGACATAACCTACTAAAATACTGTATTGTAATCAATTTAAGAAAGTCATGTTTCAGTGCCTTGAGAACACAATTCACAATTAAAAGGAACCTCAAAAGATCAAAAGATTTTTATTCGAGGTATAAATAACGTGCATGTGTAATATACGAGTATATCCACAATTAATTTGGCGGCTAAATTCAATTAATTTATATTCAGTCAATAATTATCACCGGCGATAAATTTAATGGACAGGTTGGCTAATGTTGTCAACGTGTCACCACATACATTCAGCCAAATCATTAAAATTACAATATTTCCAGGAACGAAATTATCATTTTGTGTTCGTTTTATTGGTTATTAACAAATGCACGACAAGTATGGTCAAGAACCTTTGAAACAATGAGCGTACATGATCCTAAAATATTTATGGCACTCGTTATCGTTTAATGACTGACTATTTATTTTGAAATTATTTTTTCAACAGAAATATATTTTATTCATTGTGTACATTCCTAATCTTTTGTCACTTTTTTATCGTGTGCTATGTTGAAAATTGTCAATTCGCTGCAAACTTGCTTTATTGTTTTCAAGTAGATTCGAGTATGCACACTATTAGTGACACAATGAGATTTACTTATTGAACAGATTCCGGTCAAAGTTTAATGTGACGTTTGTGTTATAAAGTCACAAAAATTTTTGTACCGTAAGTAGAGTGCAGTGTGATATAATATTCGTTGCATACACATATTGTTTATTGTTTTGGTACCACAAAAGATCAGGATGTGTAAAGAATATTTTATTGTGCAACATGAAGCAACGCACGTACAGTTTTTTAACCCACATATTATTTATGCATCTGCAATGAGCGTCCTTTTATTTGCAGCAACTTGGACATTGTCCTGTCCCTTATTTGTGGAAGTATCGGGTGTTCATTTAAATTTATCCTCAAAGTAGGCGTTGAAGAGTCGATTGCGATCGCACCACAGATTACAGATCACGGAAGAGCTGTTTAAATCTAACCTCACTTTTTGCGTTGTTTGGGTTTTTATTCTGCAGACTGATGAGTTCACAATTGACTCTTTGAGGATACATTTAAATGAACACCCGATATTATTATTATATTGGGTAGCAAGAATTGTATACGCTTTTTTCCTTGTATTATGTATTTGACGTTTTTGTTCAATTGTAGTTTTTCTCATTATTATTATATTCCATAAAAAAATTCCAATATTTTTACATATCATCGTCTCTAACCACAAGACAATTTAGTCAATTACTTACTTAAATAATTTTTGTGATCTAACATAATCGTTACCATAAAATCATTCATATCGAATAAAGTAGATTTTATGTGTCATAAAAATTGTTACTATTCCAAATAGTAGTATACTAAAGACAGACATCAAACGTAATACTTTGGTAGTTAACTATGTACTTGATTTGAATATTGTCCACACAGTCATCAGTTGCAGTTTCAAATAATTGCACTTTGTGTTTATTGCAACGAAAAATTGCAATTCCTGCCTTGAGTTAGATTTTTATAGAGAAATTTGAAAGTAAGAAATATCCTTCAAGATGTTTACATTTCCTGAGGTTATCGCAAAGTCTTTAAATACTACGTTCGAATCAATAAACATCGACAACTAATTTGTTATAAATTTGTTTTATTGTGTCGGAGCAAATCATTTTAATAATGAACCGGTTTTGATCAATTAGATAACATTGTTTATTTTCTGCAGTGCCATTTAAATCATGTTCCAAAGAGAATGCACGATTGAATTAATTTTTTTAATGTGCCTTAACGTCACGTCTAAAAATGACTTAGCTGTTGCACAAATCAAAATATTTTTATCGGACTAGTTTATCACTTTCGACAGAAAATAAATCTGGCAATGTTTTTATGAAACATAATGAAAGTGTGAATAACTAATTTTACGCAATAAAAAGATTCTCGATTTTAACACCGTTAGAATTTTAAATATGCAAAGTTTGACTTTGACACGGTTTTATATTGCTGCACAATTACAAATCCAAGATTTGAAAAATCTCATTGCTGAATCTTTTTTCAAGTACTTAATTCATTTGTGAAAAGCTGAATGATAACAAACAGACGGAGAACAAGGCCAAAACTAAAAACGTTCAGTTTTAAACTAAAAACGTTCAGTTTTAAACTAAAAACGTTCAGTTTTAATACAACAGAAGTACCAAAATTTTAAACGATCTTTGATTAATATCATTTTTTATATAATAATCCTAGAAAAAATGTAATGCAAAATGTAAATTTTTTGTCTGTTTATTTCTACATTCTATTTTTTACTGAAATTTATTTGGATGTGCCAGTTAAGCGTCAGTAGATTTAAGGTAGCGAGCGTTCAAAAAAATGCGCTCAAACAGGGTGTGGTTTTCTGTCTCTTTTACAAACACAGATTGTCTGTTTGGTTCGGTACGTTTTCACATTTTCTTTCGATGCTGAAGTAAAATTCATCATGTGGAATCGAAAAAACCACGAAAACTCGTTGGTCAGTTCTTAAATGAATTTGCAAAAGAAATAATTCACGCCATTATTTGTTGGATGAATAAGTGACGTTTTACAATTATGGTTTGACAGTTAATGAAGTAATGTCACAAGTACGTTAACAGAAATTAAAAAAGCAAGCACCAAGCCACTTGCTTACACATTTTTTGAACACTCTTTATCACATTTATGCATTTATATGTGCAGTTTCTGGTATAAATGTCAAATAAAATTTTATGTCTCTTGATTATTTAATTATCTTGTTTTTTTTTTAATTCAACTTAATACTTCAGCAGCTAATAACGATAATTAACAACAAATTAAACTGGAAATTAGACGTCTCTATTTATAGAGCTTTAAAATAACCAAATTAATTTATTTGGACAAGAATTGCAAAAAAATTAAATGCTATACTGAAAATACATTCGTTGAACTTAATATTAATAAAGTTTATTGATATCTTAATTTGTTGATTATAATGAAAACTGACAACCTACAATCCTTATCGAAAGTCTCAGATCAGCTTACTGTACAATGGAAATTTTTCTCGTTCGCGACTCTACATCCAAGTTCTTATATTAAAAGCAATTATTACTGGCACAAGTGACCCGTATCATTACGAGGGCGTAGAGTAATTTTATTAATTTATTTTGACGGTCGACTTCACTTTTAAAATTGCCACAATAACCAAGAACTCGATGCTGATTACTACTTTTCTTCCCTACTTTACAATTCACTTAAAAATTGTTGCGCTGTTATGACACTCTGATTGTTGATCAAAAAAATCGTAAGGTAATTTATATGCAAGAATTCAGTATGAGCAAAGTTTACTCAGAACTGATCGTGACATATTAATCCAGGCAATTATCGTTACCTTGCCGTGTACGTAAGCGTGTAATTGCAATTTTTTATCCGAATTAAATTGAAAATAATAATTCGGACATTAATTTTATAGCAAATCGAACGGTCCTCAATCTGTGTAAAAACCACCTGTACTGTTATCTTGTTAAGTTTTTTGGCTTTAAAATGTGTTTCTGACATCACCGGCGTAATGACGTCAAATATGTCAATGCTGCATCATATTTATAGTTAATCTTAATCTTATTAAACTGATATGTCTGTAATGTGGGAACTTTTAGGTGCACGTAACGAATTTAAGTAGTAGAGCCATTAATTAACCACTGATTATAGCAAATTAGGTTTCTAAATGAACGATGCGTAATCAGTAATCACTGACTTGGAAGGCACATAATTAACGCAAACCCACTTTTTTAAAATATGTAATGTGCCTAGATCTTTTCATATCGATAAGATTTCGTGTCATTATTTTCTCAACCGTCAACATACTTATTTAAAATTTATTTTTGCCATTCTCGAGTGGATTTCATAAATTAAAATGCATGGGGAGCTTCACGGTTGTTGGTATTATAATCTTTGGTGAATATAATATTTATCTTGTCATTTATTAAATTTATGCTGGGGGTTTTATTCCTTGAAATAACACTGAATTAAAAAAAAAAACTTTCTCGTCTTGGTATAACAAATCATTTTTGACGTTCTATAGACGGCCTTAACCCTTAAAATCCCAATGTTGAATGAATTACTTGCCGCATTTAACCCTGTACTTTACTTGAAATGTGAGTTTAGGAAATACATATGTTTATGCACAAACCTTTTTTTAAGAAGATTTGTTTTTGCAATTCTTTCAGCCGAACTTTCAGTTCTCTACAGCAGAAATTACTTTACCTTGATACTTCGTATTTTTTACATTTATTCAACGGTTGCTACGATAAAACTGAGAGGTTAAGAATCTGTAAAAACTAAATAGTCATTGTAATTGCTTTGTAATAAAATTCAGAGACCAATTGTATCGGGTGTTCATTTAAATTTCTCCTCAAAGTTGGCGTTGAAGAGTCGATTGTGAAGGCACCACGGATTACAGATCGCGGATCAGCTGTTTAAATCTACCCTCACTTTTTGCATTGTTTCTGTTTTTACTCTGCACACTGAGCGTTCACAATCGACTGTTCACGCCAACTTTGAGGAAAAATTTAAATGAACACCTGATACCTAATAATATCATTAGTGGTTACTAAAGGGCTATTCCTTTTTTATTTTAAAAATGCATAAAACAACAAAAAGTAAAACGCATCTATTATTAAGTATGTATTTGTTCGAAAAAGAAACTTTAAAAAATAATTTGCGTGAGTTGTAAGTATCAAAAAAGATGATTTTTGGGAATAAAATGATAAAGTTTTATTTCATTAATCTTTCATTTTTTTTAACTCTTCTGTGAAAGAAAGCGAAATTTTTTACCATTAGAATTTTCTCGCTATCTCTTTTAGTTTTCTAGATATAAGGGAAAAAGGAAAAAAGCCCCTTACATTTAGGAGTAAATTTCTTGTACCTAGGTTTCGAGGATAGGTAACCTTCCTTGTAAGTGAATAAGGTTAGGTTTATGATTTACAGTTTTTCTTTTTTTTTGATAGAAAGAATTTAAAATTGTACCATATTTTGCTATTTTTAGTGCGTAAAACATCTCTTTATGCCAATAGTGAAAAAAAAAAATGAAAAAAGCGTTAAAAAGTCCCGTAGCGTGTTATTATTTCACTTCGTTTTAGAAAAATCAAATTTTAGATTTGCGTTTTAGTGTTTGAGTATTTTTGTAATTGCAGACAGTCGTAGAAAAAATATTGTATGGAACTCATGCGTAAAGTTTTTTGCCAAACTTCCCACTCGTGAAGAAAAGTACTATTTTATGCACTCGTTTCATAAATGACTATTTAAGTTTTTAATCAAATGAAATTTTGATATATTTTTGACACTGTCTGGTGAAACGAAATTGGATTTAAAACGTTTCAGTGAAGCCGAGTTAGTTGCATTTTGATCATCATTAACTTGCTCGAATGCACAATGTGTGCTTTAAAATACCGATGAAATTGTGAATGAACAAGCCCTTTTGCGTGTGTGTAATGATCTTATAAATCCTTATATAAAGAGCTATTGTGCATTTTTCTACTTGGGACTTTCTTTTTTATGGGAAATAACGACTGCATCTGTTGCTTCAAACTCTTTATTTCCGTGAACAGATGGGAATGTCTATTTGTCTAGTTCTATAATGCACAGTTTGATTGAAATGCATTCGTAATCTTATCTACTCGGTCTGAGAATACTGAACACTTCCACACCTACTAGTTCTTCTAGTTATATAAATTTTTGTTGAAATTAGGTTAAAATGTGTTCTACAAATTAAACGTTTAGTTGCAATTAACAATTTAAAAAAATATTGTAGGTACTGTCGCGAGCAATACATTTTGGTCGTCAATGTCATTTCAAAACTTGGTTAGATTGTCACAAATTTAAAAATTTTCCCTGCCTGACTATGCCCATGTCAACAAAGTGTCAAAAAAATGAGCAAAAAATGACAATTAATGTCATACAACATGATGAAAGGTTATTATATTACAACTGTTTTACAATGGAGCATTTTCAATTGCGTCGAAGAATGACCTTGACGATCAAAATTTATTGCTCGCGACTGTACCTACTTGTCAAAAAAAAAAGGTTTTTGGCTAACATATTGATGAAAAAAAAAATCCATTGAAAGGCTTAATATGCTTTTTTTTAGAAATAAATTCCTTAACATCCTCGAGACTGTCCTGCTTCGGCCGCAAGGGGCCTCGACGGCAGTTTTTCTCTCGCTGCGTTAAAGAATGATTTCGTTGCCTTGATATACAAATAACTATTGTGGGTGTATTTTTTTTTTAATCTTTATTGTAAAAGTATAGTATAATTTTTCTAGATTTTGACATTGCAAAATATTTTAATTAAATAAGGGATTTTCTTCTCCTTCAGAACCCCCTAAATTTGAATTTCTGCACAAGGCGAGTAAGGAACAAAGATGTTCGTTTAATTTTTTTTTTGTTGTTGTTTGAAATGTGTTGCAATTAATCCATTAAATTGGCAACTAAGACGAGGGCAAATTATGAACCTCATGACTGTACTTCATGATTATTATTTGACCTACATTTCAATAAAAAAAGAACAGGAAAACTTTAATGGAAAACGCCCACTTCACTGCACTCCACAAAGGTTTCAAGAAATTTAAAATCCTAATTACCGAGCCAAATTATATTTTGTAGCTTTTCTACAAAATAATGAGCAAATAATGACTGTTTTCCCCACTTTTAAAATTTGTAAAAAATAACTGTTGATTATCCAGCGTGACACGAATGTCATGTTCTGGAATTGTGGAAGATAATAATCCTGGTCGTGCACCCTTCGTGTGTTGGTAAAGATAAATAATTTAACTATACCTTACAGACACAGGCACACATTAATTTAATGACCAACAGAGAAAATTTTAATTTTATCGATTTAAGATTTCGTCATTGCCGGTGAAGTCAACCCTGAACTATGATTTATTGCAGTTACTTGCATTTTTCACTTGTATGTGTAAATTGTATTGTTATTCCACTTTGTATCCAACACTGAAGAATAAACCTGAAGATTTTATACCATGCAATTGTTACCACAATATAATGCAACTTAAAACTTCATCAGAAGTACTTAAATCGTAATGGCCCAATTAGAAACTTCCACTTCGTGTTTACTTCACTCTCTAATGATAGTAATTACCGATAATCCTAATTTAAGAGAATTCATTTTTATTTCCTGCCGATCTTAGTCGGCTCGAAAGATGATGAAAGTTGCGTGACATTACCGAGAGTGTGTCGTTATCAACCCAAATATTAAACCTAGAGAAAATGTTCTAGAACTGTAGAGACAAGAATTTGCAATTTTGGAGCAAGTAGGATGAGGAATGCAACAACAGTGGACAACAGGTGTGAAGCATTAACTGCAGAATTTGCAGTAACCGGCGATAATATGTCGTTAAACACTAGTGTAGCATTTTACTAGCAATTCCTAGTTTTATTAGCGAGTTTCTTCTTGAAGATGGGTGCGGCATTCCGACTTTTAAACAAGGTGTCGATAAAAGGAACGTTTTAGATTGGAACGACAAAATAAAGCCTTGATCTTTCTCGAAGTAACAGCCTTTAAATGGTCTATTTCGGGCGAATTATTTCATTCGATAATTAATGGACAAAATTATAATTATTGATTTAATTTACAAGTCTGATACGTTAACTGTTTAATGGCAGTTTTACAAAATCGTGACCGAGAATTTATGGATTATTGCAGATAATGACGTAACTGTCTCTTTCTCACTATCCCTTTAAGATTCTCCAATCGAGCCATAAATCTGAACGATCGGTAATTGGGTATTTCGCGGTATTAACTGTGTCCTTTATTCGTGCTCCATCCCATCATAATTTACCGATTGTGAAGTTATTAACAATGTTAACGGTCAACTAGCTCGTGCTATTTTAATGGATTATTAATGACGAATTATCTACTTTATGGAGTAGATTTAACCCGGCTGTATCGTAACGGAATTGGAAATAAAATTTTATAAGCATTACGATTAACAACACAAATGACGGAAGAAGAAGTAGAGGACAGAGTCAAGTGTGTAATTGAAGTTAACGTTGCAGAGATTGATAATTGCCGGTCTTCAATTATAACTGGACAGTTTGAATACGTTAGAGAGAAAATTTTACATTCGTAATAACTGCAAATGCAGGTTTGCCGGAGATGATTAATCATAACATACATTAGGAAATGACTCGAGCAATTTGTTACTAATTCAACCGGTCTTGATTGGATATTCATCATTTCGCTCCAAAATAAAAAAATCATGGAGACAGCTCCTGTTACATATTTACTGGATTATTAGTATTTTTGTTTAGTTGTTGCACATTGCAACACGTTTGTAAAAATTAATCCAACTTATCACGTTTTCGCACATGTACCTATGTAACGTAAATAATTACACGTGCACGCACGTAATAAAGTCGACGATAAGGCATTCGTAATGATAGTAACGGTTTAGCTTGGCGCAGAAAATAATTTAGTATCTACATGGGTGCTTCATTCATTTACGTTATTTTATTCTTTTGTTAATGTTTAGCGTGTCATTGTTTCACCGTGGCGTTGTGCAAATGCATGCACCGAAATAGCCGAATCTTTAGAGTGCATTGAAACCAATTGCAGTTGCAATTTAAAATTTGCGTTTTGATGTTGATCTTTTTTAACTGCAGACAGTTGTAGAGTCCATTTTTTTATTATAATCCGATGAGCTTAGTCCGAATCAAGAAGTCGACATGACCTGCGTCTGCTTTCGACATTTGACAGCAGTGCATGGTTCTACCAATACATATTTGAAAATTTATTTAGGCAACATGAGACAGATATTGTGTTCTTTCATGCTTTCTTGGTATTTCTGCAAATTCATTCCTCCGTTTTAATTTTATCTTTCAAAAAACCGCTCCCTTCAGAACGCTTTTGATAACTATTTACATATCAACTAATAGGTCAGATATATTAAAAATTGTTGAAAACAGCACTAAACAACCACGTTTAGACTATCTTTCTTTCTTCCTAGATTTTGTTTCGGCAACGCCATGAACACAAAACAACTCTCTATGAATTAGTTTACCCCCTTACCTGTTCAGTCTTGCAAGTTTCCGTGCAATTCCAATATTATTTTTGCAATTTACAAATTCTGTAAAAGGATCTGTCCACATGCTTTTCGTTGGAATCATACGGAGGACATTTCAAGCAAAATTAAACAAAATTATCACAAATAACGTGGTTAAAACGTAACCTAAAAATTTGACGTCGCTAGTGGAATAAACGTACAATTCGCGTCTTGCTCTAATCGCACATGCTAAAGCGAGATGCATAGTGGGACACGCTTAATACAATACGTACAAGAATTTAATAGTTTGTTTAGATTATGTTGAAAAGAGATAGCAATATGACAGTTGTTCTGCTTTTTAATTGATACATCGGACTATAATTAAAAAATGGACTATAGAAATAGTTATTTATGCAACAAGTGAGTAAAGTAATATTTTTTTACGAGAAGGAAAATTTGCCGAACGAGCAAAGCGAGTGCACAAATCAGTCGAGTAAAACAAAGATACTTTACTAACGAGTTGCATACAAAAATTTTTTGGCTTCCGTTATTAAATGCACAGGTTTTTTCATTCATTTCCGTTCATAAAAAACTTTTTTAACGCTTCTGGACCGTTTCAAAAATCACATATTTTATGAACGCAAATGAATAAAAAAGCCTGTGCGTTTAATAACGGACGTCAAAAAAAAAAAAATTGTATTCATCTCATACATAAAGTGTCTTTTCGCTCATGCAGTGAGTGAACGAAATCTGAAGACCTAGTATGTAGAAAAGGCAGAGGCAGAGTTCAGTATGAAAATGGTAATTTACGTGACGATATAGAAACAAATAAAATTTGTAAACAAAAAAAAAGAAAGAAGGCAATCTAACAATAATAAATAAAGTACATACAAGCATTTAAAGATATCATTTTAAATGTATACTTAGAGATAAAGGGAAAATATCAAAATCGGGAGGATCAAATAGAGTTAAAATAGCGATAGAAGTGATAATTGTAGATTATATCATTAAGAGTAGAAGTGAGGCTTTTTGTGCTAAGCCCAGAGATTGAAGACCGAGACGAAGTCGAGGGCGGCAACTGGGCGAAGCACAAAAAGGCCTTCTACTCTGAATGATATACAGGCTGTTTGATAAAAAACGCCTCAACCCATAACTTTTTTATTTATTATCCGATTTCAATGAACAAAAAAAACGAAGATATGGTTTTTCATGCGCTACGAAGCAGCCATAAAATAAATTTTTTTGGCGTTATTTTCAGTAGCTTACGATAGTCAACTTTTTTTTTTTAATAGACATGTAGTTTTTTAGGCTCAGTCTGATAAAGTTTTTTTTTCTGAATCTAACGATGTATTAAAAGTTATCGTTTGGTCCATAGCTGACTGAAAAAAAAAATAAAACAATTTTTAATTGTGATTCAGTTTATTATGAAATTTTCAAGTGTGCCGTGAAAAACAACAATTGGAATACAAATAGCAACAAATGTCAAGCGTGAGTTTGAAAATTTTTAGGTGCAATCTTGAAGAGTTTTATTATTATTTTCTTGGAAAACATAAATAATAATAATAATTATTATTATTTTTTCTATTATCTTTTTGTTTTTGACTAATTACGATTTTTATTACACTCGAACATAAAATAATAGTCAAATGACTGCTATCCTGCATGACTGACAATGTTATTTTATACTTAAATAAAAAAAGTTTGAAAAAGCAGATGAAAACTTCTAAGCTGACGTTTAGATGACATTTATCGTACTTTGTATTCCGATTGTTTTTCACGGCACTCTTAAAAATTTTATAATAAGCTGAACTACAAAAAAATGTTTTATTTTTTTTTCAGTTAGCTATGAACCGGATGATAACTTTCAATACATCATTAGATCCAGAAAAAAAAACCTTACCAGACCAAGCCTAAAAAACTACATGTGTCCATTTAAAAAAAAAAGTTGACTATCGTTAGCTATTGAGGATAACGCCAAAAAAAAACATTTTATGGCTGTTTTGTAGCGCTTGAAAAATCATATCTTTGATTTTTTTGTTCATTGAAATCGGGTAATAAATAACAAAGTTATGGGTTGAGGCGTTTTTCATCAAACAGCCTGTATACTATTTTATCTTCACGGGGATCACAAAAAAAATCGGACACGAACTAATTTATTTTCTTTTGCTACAGTTACAGTAAAATGACAATTTTCAAATTTACAATATTCAAATTTTCAGGCACCAGTAATTCCTAGTTCTATTGTTGCAATATTATTAGTACTTGAAGTTTACTTTTTAACGTTGAACGACTATTTTGCTATTTTTGATTTTGACATCTGTCTTCTATGCACTTGGGCGACTCGTGTTACACCACAGCAGCGTCACCGGTTAAATATTGGGTAATCATTTCTTTATTTCGGTTTTTTAGAGGCTTTTTTTAATAGGGATAATAATTATTAAATATGTATTTCGTGTAATTATTGATAAATAAATCGTGAGAAATGGTTCAAATGACCTTACATTTGATTCGGTCCAGCCGCTTGTGGACATTTCAACTCCTAGGACTTGAAGTGTTGCATATCCGGTTACAAAAAAAAAAGCCACTTCAACGATTTCTATAGAGATACACAAAGGCGCGATTTTCGACCACTTGAAGATAAAAGTTATTTGGTGATTGTGTGCGCAAGAGATAGGTTAAGGGAAAATAAAAAATAACAGGAAAACGAAAACACAGACCTAGGAATTGGAAAAAGCTGTCAACAAGCAGAAATGTGAAACAGTAGATATGGGTAACCTAGAAGTTGAGATAATTTCCAAATAAAATAAGCAAATGTAAGATTAAAATAAAAGTTGCATGGTGTGAACTGTTGCAACCATTTCTACATGCTACATGCTACATTTCTATGCTATCATGATCGACTCTTCATAAAGAAAGTTGATACCCTACTAGTTAATTTTTTGACGAAAACAGCATAGAATTTTCTCTTGACTAGCTAGTTGCATTGTAAATTGACGAGACGTGTTGAATCGTCCTATAAATCAATGGGAGAAAGTGGAAGAGTTGGTATACCCTTTACGAGAGAGTAGAAAATAATGTGGTATC
This sequence comes from Tenebrio molitor, assembly GCF_963966145.1. Taxonomy (NCBI): domain Eukaryota; kingdom Metazoa; phylum Arthropoda; class Insecta; order Coleoptera; family Tenebrionidae; genus Tenebrio; species Tenebrio molitor. Next base: position 6,601,793 of record NC_091048.1, on the reverse strand, counting down.
TACAAAGTGCATTTAATCCTTATTATTATGATAAGTGTAGTTTAAGTGATACTTGTTTCAAATGCATTAGCATTATTCACTTATGGATTACTGTGGGATTTCTATCAAAAAAGCACAATATACAAGCAACAGAACCATAACTGCTGCTAATGATGCTTCCACGGTCTCAAAATTACAGCTTGGAAGATAATCTTAATTTGATGAACGAAGTATCTTGCTATATAACTTTCGAAGTTGCTACTCATTTGATGGCACCTTAAGAAGATCAGAAGCATGCTCATATTGGGTGAGTGTGTACTTCAAGTACAATATAAATCGATAGAAACAAAACGTCAATAAAGAATTATCATTCACGCTAAAAAGTTAACTCTTTTTGAGATGGATAGTAGCAGTAGTCAAAAAGAGATATTGTTGGTATGGTCGAATATGGATGGAATTCATTCAATTTTGATAAGCTTCAAATGTTGACAAAGAAGACTACTGTGGTTGGACGTGCAGATCTAAAGCAAATTTGGAGTTAAAACGTCCACATTAAACAAACAGAGATTTCTGTTTCTTTAAGATAATAATTGCACGGAAATTAGAAGTTCATCCTTCATAAGCCTGATATCAGTCTATGATATCTGTAAGGGAATAGATAACCTTTTTAGCTTCAAGGACAAAGAATAGACACTGCTTAATAAAATTATCATTGAAAAGTCTGTTTTAGAAAGTGAGAGAAATATATCTAAGTAATTGGTAACAAACTTTCGTTTTTCATGAAAAGTTGTATTATTTATACCGTTTATAATATGCCATATAGGTATTTTTTGGACAAAGCTCGTTCATTATAGATCTGAATTGTCAAGGTGTCGTCGTTAGGTTAGCACTAATGATAAAATTATTATTAGCTACGCTAATGGGTATTTTAATTTTTTATTTTAAAACAAATGAAAATCTCAAATTGTGCCAAATAATTTTTCTAATTTGTTGTTTTAACAAAGCTGTTAACGCATTCAAAACGAATGCGTTAATAAACCATTAACACATCCGAAATCTAGGAACTTTTTTCGGTTGGTAACACACATTGCCGGCAGCAAATTTACTGTGGTATTCTCTGGTATTTGCCGTATTTCTGGATAATTCATCCTTAATTGCAATTTCACTCGCGATTAAAATTTTACTTTAAATATCAACTTTGAAATAAAAATGTCACCAACTGTGACAAATTCCCTAAATTACCAAAATTGATTTTATTTGTAAAAAATATTTATTTAATATGCATATTAGAAAAAATAGCATAAAAAAACCTGTTTTATAAAACTGAAGAGCACTCGTCATTTACAGGCACTCCTCCCTGCGACAGTCGTGCTGCAAATCTGACTCGTGTCTTAATGTTAAGTTTTATAAAACTAATGTTGTAATATACTATTACGTCACTTGCGACGAAGTATCTGGTTTTGAATGAATTTCGTTTTTCATTTTTACAATAATTATAATATCTAATTATTTAACTTCTTGTGTTGATGGTCCCATCCCATTAAAACTACAGTAACGATATTTTCACTGACCTTGAATCTGACAATTCAGGTTTATAATGGATGAGCTGAAATATTTTTTACTCTTTCAAAGCTAGTCATTTTAAAAACCATTTCTAACCATCTGAAGAAGAGTTCACGCTAAATGTATCGGCAGTCACTGATTTTAGTAGGAACTGTAAGTTTCTTGCTATTTGGAAAGATATAATTGGCCTAAATATTTTTTAGGTATTTATAATATAATTTACCTAGAAGTGTAAAATCCTCTATAAATCTGCATTAAACTGTTCTCAGTAGTTACAAACTTGTTTATGAATATTTATCGGACCATAAATAAATATTAAGAGGCGTTCATCTGAATAATCTTATAATCTGAATGAGAGTGCTAAATTTTAGATTTTTATAATGATCAATCTATTCTATTCATAAGCGTTTTAGATGCTATAGGTATACTTTAATTTAATTCAAATAAACAAAAAATTTCTATTGAAATGAAATTAATCTTGAACTTCTATTGGTGTGTAAATTGTTCATCACCTCTTTTAATAGAGATACATAACAATAAGATCGGCGAACACAATTTTCATTTAACTTTTTAATTCCTAATCAAGTAATCAAGTTAGGAGTATTATATTTTTCCTCGGTGGCGCCTTTGATCTTGAAGAATTTGTACTAAAACATTCCAAAGCAGGTAGACAATTTAACCTTGAATTTTTTACAATAAAGATTGAAGTCATCCGATGACGCTAGACACAAAAATATAATAATTTTCATTCTCGTAATTGCTGACCATTCTGTGACTTTCGTTTTAATGACATTAGTCCATTACACGAAGAACTTTCTTTCACAGGAAGCAAAATCTCTCATAATTGGATACTTACGATTCTTTTATTTCTGGTGTAATTAAAGTGAAAAAACCAAACAAAGATACAGAAGTGAAGATGAAGCACGAGCTCATTCATTCAACCGTGAAATTCATTAACGTGAATTGTTTTTGTAGCATTCTTGCTGTCTGTTTAAGAACATTATGAATCATAATTCCAACAAGAACAAATTAAATATTTTAATAACACTCAAATTTTCAACATGGCGTGACCCGACGTGTTCGCATTGAGTGTTTTCTGTAATTACCGGAATCGTTGTATTCCTGCTTCCGGTGAGGTTAATAGGGGTGTCAGTAAAAGGAAAGAGGTTTTTTTCTACTTTTGAATAGCGAAGAAAATAGCTTATTTGGGTGTTTGCTTATCCTGAATTACCTCTGGTCAAATTGGAGATATTTAGGTCACCTGTGGTAATTTATGAATTGAGATGCCAACTCTGTGAAGGTAATCTCCAGCGGAAGTAAAAAAAAAATGAAAATATATAATTTATACGTGGTAAAATGAAATGTTTTCTCTATTAACTGGCCTAGACAGACTTAATGCGGTTCGTTTAATCGGAAATCGGTCATTTTCAACGTTAAGATTGTTTGCTAACTGGCTACTGTGAATAGAATAGGTACGTAATTAGAATCTTGTGGTAACAAAACGAAGAGTTTTATTATTACTGAAAGATTTCTAATCGCTACCTATGTTATTAACTCACAGACGGTACTAATTGAAAATCACATTTGTGACCTACGTTGCGTGGGTTTTTTATCGTGGCTTGTCAGAATTCGTGGAGTGTAGTGAAAAATTGTAAAAGTAATTATCTTTGCACCAGCTCTTACAATGGAAAATCATAAGCAAGGCAGATTTTACGATTCTTGGAATTTTTATTATAACTTAATTGACCAGTAAGTTGATTGAGCGTATTGTTGTATTGAATTCGATTAGCTTTTGCCACTCGACGTGACATATGTTTTTTGATAATAATGAAAAATGTGTACCATTAGTCTCGGATTCCGTTAGAAATTCGTCGTAATAAATGCGGTAACGAACTTTTTTGTCTTAGCGGGATTAAGGTAGAAGGAAGAGTAGTGTCTCTGATTTGTAGTGTAAATAAAGCGTAGGTGCACCACTCAATATTATTCGCCTGAAGTCAGGTTTCCGTTACTAGTCTTACCATAGGTGGTATGATGGTCACCATTAAAATAGCACCATCCAGTGTGACCTGCTGAGCTAAATAATTGATCCACAGGTGTATCTTGTAATAAATATACTGCTATTTTTATTTTTTAAATTGTTTAAGTTTGGAGTAGCTTGAAGTGTAGACTTATCGTATAATCAGACATACTTAACATAATTTGTAAAAAACTATGAAATATGTAGGTATTATTTTGAAATTATTATAATATTTAGAAAAGATTATTGAGAAAGCTTTGCTGTATATAGCAGTATGTAGTTTAAAAAATTCCAAAACAACTGTCAACAATCTCAAAAGATTTTTTAACTTATTTTTTAAGTATTTTTTTTCATTCCAGACTTATTTAAATGGCTTCTTCATTCTAAATAAATATAATTAAAGAATTAAAGCAATTAAAAGTTGAGAATTGTTAAAGAACTATAAATAGCAATGTTGTAAACAATCCTTGAACTTCAGTTTTATGTAATTTTAAATTGAAGACATGTCCACACAAGGTGGGAGTAAAATTTATTAGAATAGATATGACAATATAAAAATTGTGTTTTTTGTTCGACACTGACAGAATTTGAGAATTTTCTTCTATGTGAACGGATTTTGATAAATGTGACTTGTCAAAACGAAACGTCAAGTTAATTTTAAAGATTTTAAGCGATTTGGAGCCATTAAGGGGGTCGTCGAACAAAAAAACGTTGTATTCAACTCGTTCGTGTGTAAATTGGGCCTTTTTTGGCACTCGTGGGCCTTTAAAACGCTCGTATCACTCGCGTTTTATAATGGCCGTTTTATAATGGCGTTTTATAATGGTCCACTCGTGGGCCTTTAAAACGCTCGTTTCACTCGCATTTTATAATGGCCCACTCGTGCCAAAAAAGACCCAATTTACGCACGAATAAACTACTATTATGCAACTCGTTAGTAAAGTATCTTTTTTTTACTCGGCGGATTTGCACACTCGCTTCGCTGGAGCGGCAAATATTCCTTCTCGTAAAAAAATATTACTTTACTCACTTGTTGCATAAATAACTATTAATGTTTAACATATTATAAACAATTACATATTTAGAGTTTTTCTTTGCTTAAATTCATTTATCTTCATTTTTTATTCCAGATAAGGATCTAGCGTAGTTTGCTAACTGCTGATATGTCGTAGGTAAACAGATTTAGATTAACGAATTAAAAGGTTAATAACAAAAATAAATCATACACGATCTCAATCACTGACAACAAAGATAAAGATTTCAACTTGAGTCACATTACTTTGATAAATTGGAAGTAAACTGTTGTAGCCTTTTCGCCTTGTGTCCCACTATTAAACCGGACGAGTCTGATCCTAGGACATGTATTGAAGTGAAATATCTAGGGGCAATGTTCACCGTTTGTGCAGACACCATATTATGCAAACAATAAATTACAGACATTTTATATCCCACAGTGTCTAGACAGTTTACACCTAACAGTGTAGTTTGTATACATCCAAATCCAGCCGAGAAAAATTCACTCGTTTACAACAGTTATGCCTATCTAGTGATTATTAAATCTTTACTTATTCTGGTTTTATGTATTTCTAAGGTGTGGTTAGAAAATGATTTGAAGGTGATTGAAATGTAATTAAACTTTTAATACAAAAATATACAGGGTATTTCACCAGTGATAATGCACCCGACGGAATTGAAAATGCAACCCACAATACATTTGGAATGTAAAGCTGGACATTTACCGCGTCCATACCAAGCTTTACGTTCCAAATGTAATGTGGATAATGGGTTCATTATCACTCGCGAAATACCCTGTATTTTCAAAATTCCTGTACCGAAGAGTTTATATTCCCTTTTTTTACTCATTCCAGAGAATTTTCGCATTTCTTTAACAATGCTGAGGTCACGAATCATTGATATTTTTATAGCAAGAACTTTCAAATTCTGTTCCATTTCGTTTCCAGTTCTTTTTTGTTCTCAGATTTGTACTTTTTAGAAATATGTATTATGAAAATATGACCCCATGGCATACTACATATTTTTTTTCTAGATTGAAATGTTAAATATTATTGTCCAATTTTTACCCTTTTGAGGTGACGTCACGATTTCCTTCCTCGCTTTCTCTTTATTGAAACGACAGAAACAGAAAAAAACAAAAAAAAGTCACGTTTATTTATTGATGGTCACTTTGAGGTTATTTTATGCTCCTGTCAATTTGACAATTTTTAATTTCTTTCACTTATTACATTGATTACAAACATAACCTTTCGAAGCAATTGTCAACAAATTTGACACATTTATAGTTATTTATGATCAATTCAAATTTGTTTCTGATCCTAGCTCAAACATATTTTTTTTTTATATGTAAAGTTACTAGATAATGACGTCATCGCAAAAGGGTAAAAATTGGACTATATAGAGAATCTGTTAACAAAATTAAAGTATTTTCTCCAAAAATGTTCTCTAACTTAGTTTTAGTGGAGCTGTTATCTGAAAAATTCTTAGGCATCGAGTTTTCGTTTTCATTTTTGATCTTATTCCACACAGTGAGGAGCTACTTTTCTTAGTAAACTTGTTCATTTTTCCCTTTATTAACTTTATAATATACATATACCCTGTTTTTAGTCTGAAATGCTGGGCTCCTTTTCCTCTTTCTTCAATTCTTTAAAAACTAGACATTGATTTTGCAATATGTACATACTTTCTTTGGAAAAACCGTGTGAAACCTATTCCTTGTTACATCATTTGTACTGCATTAGTAAATTCTTCGAGCAAGTGCTTCTTCTGCTTGAGGAAACATGATTAACCGAAGTAATTAAATTCCTCCAAAGCAATAACAAACAAATTACATTAACAGCTCCTTGTCAGGACAGTACTTGCACACACTTGAGTTCTATTATTTCCCATTTTAACAGTTATTTTATATCTGCTTTTATTGACCGTGCCTTGCTACTAGTAGTGTTTAAAACACTCAAAATCTTCAACAACTCATAAAAATAGTTGTTTATCATTAAATGTTCATAATGATCACGTGTTAAGGCCGCACTATCCTGAAGAATAATAACAAGTAAAATGCACTTCCCAAAATATGTCAAAATAAAAACTCTACATCGATTTTTTCTTTTCCATAAATAATTGAGTAATACCGCGTGAGCAACAATTACCGTTTGAGTTGCTAATGCGATGGTGACTTTTTTGCGAGGAGCGAGGAAAAGGCTCGAAATGACTTCATTATCAATAAAAGATTACAAAGACCAAGACGTTTAAATTGGAAATTTATATTAGCTGTCAATAATGACAATAAAATAAACGGAAATTGGTACAATTCAGTCTTGCCAATTTCAAGTAATTTTTTTTATTGCTAACTCAAACAGTAGGTAATTATTGTTCCTCACGTGGTACAATCGCGGCCATCCAAAAGTGAACGATAGCTTGCGAAAATTTCCGTATTTTTCGTTAGATTAAATCAGGCTGTATTCATTGGCGTTCGTGCAACAGGCGTTACTATTTTAATAATAAAAATTTGTAATAATAAAAATGAGACCGAGAAGTAATTAATACATTATTAAAGTAAAAGTAAACTTTAGTAAAGAAACCTTTCCAACACCTATTCGCAATGGCCTCTCAAGCCTGTTTTCTTGCCAACCCCTCTTTATATTGAAGATGCAAGTCTTACTGCAATGTAATTCTCTTGCCACAGCAGCCAACGACCAATTTTCTTCTAGCTTTGCAATAGCCCTAGCTGTCTGCATCGGAGAGAGATGTGGCATTTAAAAAAAATAGTTTCAATAAATTTTTTATCGCTAGTGTCAAACTTTGACATTTTAGGACGCCTATGATTTAAAGTAAATATCAAACTATAAAAAAAAAACGTTCACTTTTGGATGGCCGCGATAGTACATATGGGGTCATTATAAATGATTGTCTCATCGCAGTAGGCGTTGATGACGTACTTAAATGTGCCGCAAGCTTTATAACATGAGTGAGACTACCATCGCCGATAGGTAGCGCTGCTGGCGGTAGTGTAAATTTATCTAATTTGTCTAACGTTGCGAAGCTAGCGGCACATCCCATATTTGTGTGGGTTTTCAACGCCAACTGCGATGGGACAATCATTTATAATGACCCTGTATTATAATACAGGCTATTTCACGAGTGATAGTGAGCCCACGGAATTGAAAATGCAACCCACAATACATTTGCAAAGTGAACGTAGATGTTTATTTTTCGATTTAAAAAACTTGAAACATAGTTAACTGTGCAATTTCGTAAATGTTAACATAAACGTCATTTCGCTTGGTTAAATGAAATTGTGAAAAATCGATGAGTTTTTTGGAAAATGTTTATTGTCTGCATAAACGCGCAACGCAGTCGTGACAAATAAAAGTATTGGAATCAAAGCCATCATGAAATGTATTGTGGGTTGCATTTTCAATTCCGCCGGACTCATTATCACTCGTGGAATACCTGTATATGTACAGTGGCGGCCATTAATTTGGAAACACCAAGATTTTTCTATTGTAAATTGTTTATCACTTTGACAATGTTACTGACATATCAATTTCGGCTGCGACAGTCTGTTGAATGCGCTCAACGATGACATGAGTGACATAAGTTCATGACATAACGCTTACACTATCATACTAGAAATATCCAGTAAACTAGATTATTCCGGTGTTTCCAAATTAATGCCGGCCAGTGTAGATACACATAATTTAGACAATTTATCTGATTTTGTTTTGTAACGACGAATATTATTTATTTAATACCTACTATTCTATTTCTAAAGATTGTTTATACTGCTAGTTTTTGTTATTAGTATGATTTAGTAAATAACTGTACGAAATAGTACACGTGCGTCACAATTTTACCGGTTACTGTAGGTACTATTGCGATCATTCAATTTTGGACATCATTTTTCTGTCATAAAAAAAAACTCTAAATCATGCTTTATTGAAATTGTCACACATGAATGATAAAATTGTTGTCAAATTTATCTACAATTTGTCAATAAGAGCGATGACAAAATATTAAGTTTATAGTTTTTATTTATTTATTTTCTATTTTTTATTAATTAAAACCTTGTTCTATTCCATTTGTCTGATTTTTAAAACTTCTTGAATGTTTTGTCGGTAAATCTGACATTCACATTTTCAAAATTGAGACAATCAAAATTAAGGTTATTAATACATTAAGGTCGTTTTAGAATGTATGACACCACGATGACATTAGTGTCCAAAATTTTTTGATCGCGACTGTACATACCGAAAAAATGTAAATAATGTTAGATGACTTTTTTTGTTGCAGGCGTCGTCCCGCATTCCCACATTTCGCCCGAAGGGACCCCAAATCAAAGCGAAACCCGTCCTGGGAATCACATCTAAGGACATCGGGAAGAAAGTTCGCGTCGTCGAAAAAGAAGGAACGCTCCGCTACGTAGGCAACGTTCACTTCTCCAGCGGTGTATGGTGTGGTGTCGAACTTTCCAATTCTTTGGGCAAGAACGATGGTGTGGTTCACGGTGTCCGCTACTTCGCCTGTCCGCAAAGCTGCGGCTTGATGGCGCCACTAGCCAAAGTGTCTCTGCTCGAAGGATACGAAAGCGTAGAAGATGGAATTTCAGGACCTTATAGCATGTTATTTATCAATCAGAAGAACGAGAGTTTCAACGGAGACTCGACCGAAGACTCGATAGAGGACATCCTTCATCAGACGGTGATAGAAGTCGCACAGGATAAAACAAGGCACAACACATACGTCAAGAATAACACCACGATTCTACAAAACGTTCCGAACGACCTCACATTCGCACAAAAGCAGAACGAACTAAACGGAGATAAGAGTATTCAACAAGACACGTTCACGCTAGAGGGAGACTCTTTGTCTCGGAGGACCTTCCAGGAGAGTCAAGAGGGTCACAAGTCCTGTGAGAATCTCTTCAACGATCTGGGAGTCGAGGTGAAAAGAAGGCGCACAACGTCAAAACTCGACACGACAACAGTTTTGAACTCAATAGAGAAGCCGTCTTCGCTTCCCCAGCTGAGAACCAATCAAAACTTCAGTTCTTTCGAATTCGCGAGTCCTCCATTGTCAGCTTTAAGTAAATTTAGTCATTCCACTCCTGTTCGAGGAGAATTCGAGGAGTCGCTTCTGCGAAAACTCCAGTTGACGTCTACGACGCTAGATGACGACGGCAGCAAGAGGGACTCTCTAGAATTCGAAGAGTCGCTCGGGATCCTCACCCCTGAACAAATGGTGGATGGGATGAGTTTCATGTCTGTGATAAATTCAAGAACACCAAGTTCGGAGTGCATCGGCGAAATCAAAGACAAACCGGAACTACCCAGTCCCAGCACTAATCCACCTCTCAAGAACGGCCCCAGCGAATTGCCAAGTCCCAACGTTGTCGACGCCAGCGTTACAGACTTCAGTCTAGGAATAATCGATGAGCAACTTCTCAGCAATCTAACTCTAAGAACTGATACCACCATGAACATGGAACTGCCTCTAGATACCGTAGACAAGTCGAAGGACTTCACCTTGACGAGGCTCGAACAGACCCCCTCCCCTGAAGATTTGCCTCTAGACCCCACCCCTATCGTGGAGAGCGATCCCAAGACCGAACCCAGCAAGTCCAAAACTTCCAGCAGCTTCATCACCAGCATTACTAGCATCACAAGTCTGGACACTGGTTACCAAGGGGATGGAGAGATGTCAAGGCCGGCCAGCAGGGGCGCCGACAATTCGCCCTTGACGCGCCGCCCCCTCCCTCGGCCCCAAGCCAGACGCCCCGACCCCATGACCGACTCCGATTTCTACACGGAAAGCGACGCCGACAACCACGAGGAGAATCCCTTGAGGGGCGACAGGAGGGCGCAGGTGATCGATGGCACCCTGTACGGGGGCGACCCCCAGGCCAACATTTACGTAAACAATCGCGAAAATATGGACTCGAGTGGTATTTTCACCGATATCGAATCGAACACTCGAAACGAGGAGGATTCTCACGATGCCAATAACATGACAACTGACGTCTCACCTTCGGACACGTCGTCGAAGACCATATCGGGAAACAGTCAGAACAACATCCAAGAAATTCTGGATAAGACGGCGAAAGCTGACGATAAGGATAAGACGATGCAGAAGGACAATCCCAAGAAGAGGAACGCGCCGAGTCCTATCATTTCGAGTCCTTCGAGTGTGCGGTCGCCGAGGCACGCCAAAGAGGAGAACGTGTCGAAGAAGTTCAAAATGCCCAAAAGGGAGGTCGCTTCGAAGGTTAAGGCGATGCTCGAATCGAGCTCTCCTGCGAGCGAGAAGAAGATCGGGGTTAAGAAACCGATTGGGAGGTGGGATGCTGTAATGAATAAAATCACCAAGACTGAGCAGACTAAGACTAACCTAAAGGATGTCAAATCCAAAGTATTTACTAGTGTGAATGTGGGGAATGTTCAGAGACAGAATGATGCAAGGAAAACGGGGGTGAGGCAAGCATCTAATCAAAAATCACCCAACACCAAGCTGTGAGTCTCTAATTCCTGGAATTGCCTCTGGATTAATCGTTTTGTTCCAGGAGACGCGTTAGAGCTCGTACCGGAAGTAGTTCCGCAACGAAAAGCAACGTTGAGAGCAGCATCCACAGCTCTTTCAGCGACATCAGTGCTACAGGAACGCCACCTAAGAACATAGTCGGTAAGTGTTCTCCTATTAATTTGGTCTCGATTCGCTTGTTTCAATTTATTTAATCGAGTGTCTTAAAGATTCTTGTACCTTGTAATTTGACCGACCTCCTCTCTACTACGAAACTAGGGAGCAATGAACCGGAAGTGATTATTTCGATTCGTTAATATCGCTTCTTGTTGGTGGACGATCTAGAGTTGACGCAACTTTTTTTTTTCGGTTGAAGAATTCGTGTTAGAGGAAATGTTGAAAATTGCAAAATTGGTATTCGAGAGACAGTCTCCGAGATCTTAATATGTATTTATTTCACCAGCCGACTACCAGGTTATAAGCGACATATCCGGCTAACGTGAAGGTTTTATTAAGTCGAAATGGTCGTTGTCTTATTGTTATTGTTGTGAGAATAGTTAGTTGCTCTATAATTAAAGCAGTCCAAGAAATTGTTGGCGTTATTGGACTAAATAAGGCAAAGAACTTTGAAAAATTTATAATATGTATTGGCGATTATACAGCGGTGACATTTAAAGAGAGACATTTTATGAATATTTAACTACCTGTACGCTAATGGATGGTTATGTAATCTACGAATTTGGTATTTTCTGGTTAATTTATGTTGTAAACGGTGAGCGGTATTAAAGGATATTCTCAGTAAAAATTGCAAAAAAAAGTTTCGTTTGGTTTAAAATATTAACAACTAAAAACTAAAAGCATTGTAGACAATAATGTACAGGTCTTCTTCTGAATCTATATATATATTTTTTTCTTTTATCTGCCTTTTTACTATGACCTGAAATGCTTATTAATAAACTTGAAGAATATAACGCTTTAGGACACTTTAGGTATATTTTTAAAATTTTACGAACAATTTTCAAAAAATGTTTCGTCTAAATCTGAAAAAAGTAAAATATGAGGTTTTTTGGCCCAGTTGGCGGCCTCGACTTCGTCTCGGTCTTCAATATCTGGGCTTAGCACAAAAAGACTCACTTCTACTCTTAATGATATAGGTAATCTACTATTTTGCACAACTATGTATTAAAAAGTTGTATTAATAAATTGTATTGATCAATGTTATGTGTCTAAGGTGGGCATTTTTTCACAGCGTAAAAAGTATTTTTTCTACTTTACGTTTATAATAAACTTGTGACGAAAACAACACTAAGGACTTATTTAAAAAAAAATATTTCCATATTTTTATTAAACAACTGTTACATAAGGGAAGTACAAAAAATTGTATAATTATACTTGTTCAATAAGAGGTGTTGTGGCACTCGTTTTACTCTCGCTGTGTTCGTCGTACTCCAAACCCATTCGTGCCACAATAGACCCTCTTATTAAACAAGTATACTAATATACAATCACTTTACATTTTAGAAAACTCTTTTTCACATTTTAGTACACTTGCACTAAATTTTGTTTAATTTGTCAAAGAAGTAAAGAAAATACGAAATTAATTTATGGTAAAATACTTGGCAGTCCTTCATTGTCACTTTCACTCATGTTATGGATATAACACACTTCTACATGGTGACAGCTTTTGGCTTTTAGCTGGTTACCTAAGTTACGCAGTGAAGTAGAAAATGAATGCTACCTAATCCATATTTTGAAGCTTCATTAATTAGTTTTTTCGTAATAATTTAATTTTATAGACAATGATGTTGCAAAAAATTATGTATGCAACTTGTGAATAAAAGACTTTGTAAACCTCCCATTTGTAAATAATTAATGCTTTATACAAGCGTTGCATAAATAACTGTCTGTTCTATTGACTTATTATGTAACAAAAATTAATAACTTTTCTAATATGTATTTGTTACATGTGGGTATGTTGGGTTTGAAGATTTAAGTTATCAGAAAATGGGAGACATTTATGGATATGCAGAATAATGTGATTTTAACGACAAGTTTTTGTGAATCTGTACCGACTTCAGTGTTTAATCTTAACAACCGAATGTACCTACGACTCTTAGTTGATGTGACTGTAATGTTATCCTTCTTTAATTGGTGCAAAACAAACAGGAGATTAACTGTAACGTTAGTGATAACAAATAGTTGTAATTGTAATGATTATGGACTTTCTCTTGACGTTGTATTGAAAGCAATATTGTCGTGTAGCCTCTTGAATTTCCTCTTGACAGTGCTTGTTTTATGTTAGTGAATACTTCCATCTCGAGCAAGATCCAGTTCCATTCAAATTGTTTACTTCCCCACCAACTAAAATCTCCTTTCCACTGATGTGAACAAGTTTTGAAATGAAATTGGCGCAATTAAAAAAAATATTGTTTTATACAAAATGTAAATTTATTTATTTTTTTGGCATCTATCATTCTATAAAATTTAAAAACTGCATTGTACGGTCGGTGGACAAATAAAATTGGGACACTTAAAATTTAATCTATGTAAATCAGACCATTGAATTGTCAATATATTTGTCAGTGTCAATATAATATGTCATACCAAAGTTAACCTATTTGTGATAAAGCCGTAATTAAACGATGCAAATTTGTAAATTCTGACTTATGTGATTGTCATTTTTGTCCCAGTTTTATTTGTCCATCGACTGTACGTAGATTTTTCTCTCCTGATGATTTGAAAAAAAAAATTGTAATAAAATTGTCAATTTTATAAAGTATATCTACGTTGGATGTAATTATTATTTGACAAGTACAACGTGACCAAGGTGTTTAAATTTTTTTTATTGTTGTCGTCACTTTATTGTGCTATTAACAATGATATTTCAATTTATACGATTCATTGGTGGTTCGTCCTTGACTACGTTCTTTTTTTTTTTAATTAGCAAAAACACACTTTTTATGGTACTTTTTGGAAGTTTTTTTAATGCTTGGACTGAATCCACATAAACTTCAATTTATGGTCTATTGTAGAGTCGCGGTTATCTAAAATTGAACAATAGCTTGCGAAAATTTCCGTATTTTTCCTTAGAAGAAATTAGGCTGTATTCATTGGCGTTCGTGCAACGGGAGTGACTATTTTAATAATAAAAAGTTCTAATAAATAATTTTTAATAAAAATGAAGCTAAGAAGTAAGTAATTAATATCTTATTAAAGTGAACGTAAAATGATTTTAACTTAAGAAAACATTAAGAAAATATTTAATTAATGAAATATTGATACTTTCAATATTTTTTTTAACGCTAGTGTCAAACTGTGACATTTTATGACGCCTATGATTTAAAGTAAAAATCAAACTAACTAAACAAAAAAACGTTCACTTTTGGATGGCCGCGATTGACATAAAAATGTAAAACTGGCTTTAGGTGCAACTAACCTCACTTTCGATGTTTGTAATTTTTATCATACTGACATGCCAAAAATAAACTTTCAAATGTCAAATAGTTTCAAACGTCAATCATAATGACAATAAAGCGTGGCTTACATTGACATTTTTTGAATTGACATAAATTTGACGTCTAAAATTCCGTGTCCGCAACTGTACATCGTAAATTTTAAAATAATTTAAATTTTCGAAATACCCGTGTACGTTATTAAAACAGATGACTTATTCTCCTTGTTATCTCAAAAACCGGAGTAAAGAAACAAGATATAAATAATTTTTTTGTTCGACACTGTAAGAATTTGAGAATTTTCTCCTGAGTGAACGGATTTTGATAAATATCACAACTTGTCAAAACGAAACGTCAAGCTAATTTCAAAGATTTTAAGCGATTTGGCGCCTTTCAGGGGCTCGTCGAACAAAAAAACATTGTACATATTCAACTCGTTCGTGTGTAAATTGGGCTTTTTTGGCACTCGTCGGCCCACTCAATTCAAAAACAGCCCAATTTACACACGAACCCGTTAAATAAACTACTGTTATTACAAGATAAATCAACAAATGACACAGTTAAAAGAATGCATATTTCCTACTTTTTTAATTGCTCATTGTGATCATGATCTTTTAAATACTATACTGCGTCTCATCATTTAACTTACTATTGGTGTTGGTTACATCAGAACCAGTAAATTTTCTTACTAGCAATGGATTACACGGTGTTTCATAAATCTGATAGTACTGTATAATTTTTTATCTACCTATTGGAAATCGTTAGTAATGATTTAGTACATCGTGAACTATAAAATATGATGCAACACAGTTTATTTTTCGACAGTCGTTTTCTTATATTTATTGCCCAGTATACCTAGTTTCTCGGATTTTGTATATGCTAGAGATATTTTATTATGATGCAAACACAAATTACGTATGTATTTCAACTATTGCCGAGAAATCTGTTATTTTCAATTGTGACCAAAAGTTGGCCAGTGACAGCTCCGGGCTCCCAGGGGGTTTTTCGGGGCAGAGGGCGTGGGTTCGGATTTTTAAAAAAATGGGCGCCAGGCAGCTATTGTCTTGAGCTGGTTGTTGCTTGTCCAGCTGCCGGGACAAGTGCTCAGATCTTACTCGTCGAAGGTAAGTAAAAGCAAACGCTTTCTGATCGTTAAACAAATTTTGGTTTATTCGGTTACTGCAAAATTATCCACAGAACAGTATTTGGTGGTTCGGTACTGGTTCACACGAATGCGATAATGGTTCGCTTGTAACTACTAGATGAAAATTGAAAGATGCGGAACCAGTACTTTTTGGTGGCCTTAATATCTACTTTGGTCGTAACCAGAAAAGCTTTTCTTTCACATGTGACCGAATCTTAAACTAAACATGATATTCTTCGACGAAATAAAAGATGTTTTGATTCCTGATGAGGAACCTCCCGAACTTAGACTTACTTCTGATCGAGCTAATTATTAAATGTAAACTTAATGAAACCCAAGGTCAAGATTGGGGTGTCACCTTGACAAAAAATTAAAATTGATCCTGATAGGAAAGTTTAAATCGGTGAAGTTCCGAAACGTTAAATTTGACTGAAATTTCTTTAAGTTGACACTGGAGATTGAATGAAAAGGTTCTTACAAAAAAATTCTAAACATTTGCAAAGTTTCAAAAAAATTTAGTGAACATACAAAAATTATGAAAGCGAGAAGCGAGAAATTCGAGGCGTTCCTAAATTTTGCAATGCCGCGGTAAAAAAATATGGCGACTTAGCTTTATGACGGGTCTGTTGTCTCCTCGAATAGCGTCCTTTTGACTTGCGGTGTGACCTTGGCGATACGGTGCTCAAAATAAACGATCGCCTCTGCGAACGATGTTCTCCAAAATGGTCGCCTCTGCGAATGATCTGGCTACGAATCGCCCTGCGAACGATCTGGCTACGAATCGCCCTGCGAACGATCTGGCTACGAATCGCCCTGCGAACGATCTGGCTACGAATCGCCCTGCGAACGATCTGGCTACGAATCGCCCTGCGAACGATCCCTTTCAGCGAAAAAGGGGGTTCTTGGCGCTAAATCGAAGTCCTTCCGGCACTCCTTTACTCAAAAATTTTCGGTACTCTAAAGTTGCGATACGGTACTGGATCAATTCATCCAAACGGGATTGACTCTAAACTGGATCGAACCACCCCTAATACATGGTCTTAGTGAAATGAATTCAAAATTGAACGATAATTACCTCTATAGTGCGAGGGGTCACTCGACCACGAACTCTAAAAGGCGCTTCGCTGGCGTCGCTTCGACGGCTCTCGACGAAGTGTCCGACTTCCGCATTTTTAATCTCGGTACCGCAGTCCCATAAATCGCGAAAATCGTCACGCGCGCGATTCTCGACCTTATTCAGTTGTGCTATAAGGCGGGCTGCGCTTGCGTGGTACTGCGCAATCAAAAATGTGCATTTCCGGTGGTACTACACGTGCGCGTGTCATGACAGGTGGACCGTCATGGCGTCGGTTTGTTTACCTCGAAATTATACCGAGCGGGAGAATTCAGATTTTGGACGGTATTGTGTCGGTAAGTCGTGCACGTCTATCCTGATGTTAATTGCCGTAACTCGCAGGTCAAAAAAAGGACAGGAAGAAAGATGGGGTTGAAAAGAAGGAGATGACTTTCCGGCAAGTTACTAAAGAGGAAAAGGGACCCAACATTGCCGTACGGTCACCTATCGCTGAGAAGAGAAGAAGAGAAAGTGAAGAGAAAGAGAAAGTGAAAGTGGGGTTCTGAAAGATAGGTTGCAGCTCGCCAACCTAGAGGCGTGAGGCCACCTCAGCCTGACATTTGCGGGGGTAACATGTGTTCTTCCAGCCCCCCCGTGGTGGCTGGCACAAATGACTCTAAATTGAAACTTTCCGCTTCCGGAATGAGCGACGTAAAAAACTTGAAGGCAGGGTGGGCGCGTCGCGTTGCCAAATGCCGTGCGTTAACTGCTAGTTCCGGGTCTTCGAACTGCGATCTATTAGCCCCGCGAGCATAAGTAGGACCTCGTGGCCTCCTACTCCGGCCAATCGCCATTGTGGCGTTTCGTAACGCTACACTACCCCCCTCCTCAAAAAGAAAAAGGAAAAGGTAACTCAGTTGCCTTTTACTTTTTACAAAAAAACGAAGATGAAGTCTTCACAAAAAAAAACGTCAAAATTTGATCACTGGAAAAGTTTTGGTTTCGCCACGAAAATGGCTTGTCGATATCTGCGCGTATCAAACGATTGAAAACTGAATCTCAATGTCAATTAGTACTTGAGTACTGCGGTATGATGTAAGTCAAGTCCGGTTAAATGTCATAATTTGGGGTTCTTAAATAAACTTTTCCTGAACAAACTCCACGGTAAAATTTTACTGTCGTCAACATTCCAAAGGAGGACAAAAGAATTAATCGAAAAATTGAACGGTACGAAAAAGTGAAATGCAAAGCTCGCTACGGTTCTTCGGCTTCTGCCAGAGATCCTCTGAATTCTTTCAAATCTTTCATGTGCCAAACACCTAGATCTGCGCGGTTCTCATCTTCGAGAGCGTACGCGAGTTTCGATAGTTTTCTCGTTATCGTGCACAGCACGTAGCGTGGCGCTAATTTTTGCGCAAAGTCTTTCGCAGCGCTGGAAAGTACTTTGTTGCGTTTCCAAACTTTGTCGCCTACAAAAAATTCAGCGTCGCGCTTCCGAAGATTGTACGAGCGTTCGTTGCGTTCGTGCGCTTTGTGAAGGTGCTGGGTTACATCCTGCAAGATGGTCTTGAGGTGTTCTAAATTTTTCGCGTGATCTTCGCGATCAGCTGTCGTCAAGGTTTCCGGATTTTCCGCTACTTTGCCGTAAAATTCACCGGTACAGGGTACTACCCTACCAAAATTGAGAAATGCTGGACTGAATCCGGTTACTTCGTTGACCGCTGTGCGAATCGCGTACCCGATCTTTGCCACCTCGGCATCCCACTTTTTGTGAGCGCCTTTGACGTAACTTCGTATGGCAGTGCCAACTGTGCGGTTGTATCGCTCCACAGGGTTGCTCTGAGGGTGATACTTGGCTGTGAACCAGATCTTTTGAACTTTGTAGTTCTCGCAAGTCTTTACAAATTCGTTTCCGACAAACTGCTTGCCGTTGTCGACCAAAATGAATTGCGGTACACCATACACAAGAAAAATTCCGTTCTCGATACATTCTGTAACTTTTGAGCTCGTAGCTTTTCGTAACGGAAATAGTACAACGTACTTCGTGAACCAATCTACGATCACTAAGAGATACGAATATCCTTTCGTGGACGTCGGTAATGGACCAATCAAATCAACGGAAATCATTTGCCACGGAAACTGAACCTTTTTTTCTTTTCCCATAAGCCCTGCGCGAGCGGTGTTCGGTGCTTTTTGCTCATTGCAAACCTTGCAGTTTCGAACGTAACGAATGACGGAACGACGCATTTTCGGCCAAAAGTGATTGATGGATAACCTTGAAAGTGTCTTGTAGTACCCGAAATGAGCTGATGTCGGTGCATCATGACATGATTCTAAAATTTTTGTTCTTTGATTTCGCGGTACTAAAAGCTTCCACTCCGGGACGTTGCCGGGTAGTACAATTTTGTTCGGTACGAATCGATACACGAAACCGTTCTCGACTTTCCATGATGGATTTCTTTGAGGATTGGCGATTATGTTGTCGCGAAGTCGCGTGTACGACTCGTCCAAATCATTCAAGTTCACGCCGAGAAAGCTGTCAATGTCTACCGCAGCAATTTCTGCAGGTAGTCTCGATAGTGCGTCCGGTACTACATTGAGCTTGCCCTTACGATGGACCAAATCGAATGAAAATTGATTGAGCTTGACACTCCATCGCGCTAACTTGCCTGCTGGGTCCTTCATTCGGTTTAACCAGAGCAATGAATAATGGTCCGTCACGATCGTGAAATGGGTGCCCTCAACGTAAGGTCTGAACTTTTCCAACGCGAACAAAACGGCTAAACATTCTCGTTCCGTAACGCTATAATTTCGCTCGGCTTTTGTTAGCGAACGGCTGGCGTACGCGATCACTCTCTCATCTCCGTCTAAATCTTGCGTTAAAACTGCTCCTAGACCGGTGTTTGAAGCGTCAGTTTGGATCACGAAAGGTTTCGAGAAATCAGGACTTGACAATACGGGTGCTGAAACAAGTGCATCCTTGATTTTCTGAAAAGCTTCCTGAGCTTCAGGAGTCCACTCCGTTTTCTGTCGCTTTCGCTTTCCGGTAAGTAACGCGTTTATCGGGGACATGAGGGTCGAAAAATGAGGGATGAAACGCCTATACCAAGAACACATGCCTACGAAACGTTTGATTTCGGTACTAGTCTTCGGGACTGGATAGCTCACCATGGCCGCTACTTTGTCTGGATCGGTACCTAGACCATGTTCATCGACAATGAAACCCAAATATTTCAAACTTGAGCGGAAAAGTTGACACTTTTTCGCATTCACGGTGAGTTTCGCGTCTCGAAGACGTCGTATCACCTCCCTCAAAACTTGTACGTGTTTCTCGAATGTCGGGGCGATAATGATTAGATCGTCCAGGTAAACAAAGACGTGAGGTTCTAGTTCAGGTCCGAAAATTCTGTCCATGAGACACTGCTGCCTCTGGGCTGCGTTTGTCAGTCCGAACGGTAATACGTTAAAATGAAAAAGACCTCTGCCGGGAATCGCAAAAGCTGTCTTCGGCCTAGACTCTGAATCTAACGGGATTTGCCAAAAAGCGTTCTTGAGATCGATCGAACTGATGTACTTTGCTCCTCGCAACATACTGAGAATCCTGTCGACACGCGGTAATGGGTAACTGTCACGTTTTGTCACGGCATTGAGCCTGCGACCGTCAAAGCAAAGTCGGTATTCACCGGAAGATTTCTTTACTAACAAAATTGGAGAAGACCACGGACTGTCAGAAGGCGATATGACATTGTTCTCGAGCATGCGGTCAATTTCTTTGTTGACTTCCGCAAGCATGTACGGAGACCACCAATACGGACGTTGTTTGATCGGCAATGCTTCTCCCGTGTCGATTGTGACTGTCATTTTGTGTGTCCTCCCTAACTTTCCGTCGTTGCTCAACAAATCTAAATTTTTCCGGATGATCTCGGTGATCTCATGCCGATCCGCGCCACACTCCGTCACCGCGTCACATTCTGGTACTCTTACGATATCCGACGCAACTTCAATTTTGTGACCCGCGAAATCTATCTTGAGTCCGAATAATCTACAAAAGTCGCACCCTAATATGACGCTATGCTGAAGATCTGGCACGTAGTAGACACGAATTCGCCGTCTCGACGAGTCTAACACTGCTTCTAGTTCGATAGCTTTGGTTACCGGATGTTGTTTTCCGTCGGCAGTTCTGATGGTTTTTAGCCGAGATGGGAAAGTTTTTCCACCTGCGCGAAAATGAATTAAATCGGCTCCTTTTCCACCAACTATAGTGCAATTCGAACCGGAATCCACGAGTCCTTCAGTTTCCTTATTGTTTAGACGCAGTCTGATAAATGGCCTATTGTCATTGGTTTTGCTGACGAAAATGGAAGCGGAATTTGCCCGAGAAGGCTTGCAAAACTCTTTGACTTCGTCTAACCAAGCGTTCCACTGGGTGTCCGTACGTTTCGCGATGATCGATGCGTTTACATCGGCCTTGGGATGTTTTAGGAACGTAGCACGGCCGCAAGTCTGCCGCGTCCCTACTGCGCGTTTCCCGACGGATTACACTTTTTGCAGGTCGCCAAGGTGACGTCTGGCTCCCCACAACGGTAGCAAAACTGCTTTCTTTTCAGTCGACAGTTCATGAACGAATGATTCGGCTGTTGACAATTCCAGCACTTGAACGACCTGGAGGACGAACTCGCGGGTTCACTCCGTCTGGCTGAATTGCCTGAGGGTTCCTTCACGACGATGGCGCGTGGACTCGCTTTCGCGGGTTCGCTCGCCCGAACATATGCCAACTCTGGCTCCAACACGCAAGATGACTTGGGTGCAGCGCGATGTTTCTGCCGCAAAGCCGATAACTCCTCCACTTTTTTGCACAACTTAATCAACTCCGGTACGGTGACAACTTCGGTGATGCTAAGCTGGTTAAGGTAACATGGAAGCAAATTCCTCCGAATCGTCTTTACCTTGGTTATCTCCGCCGGTGGTCGACTAAGTCTAGCAAAAAGCGTCTCCATAACCGCAACGTAAATGGTTATCGACTCGCTTTTGCCCTGAAGCCTGCCCTTGATTTCGTCCCACAACAATTCATCGAAATCCGGTGGAAGAAATTCCTGTTTCAACAACTGAACCACTTCGTCCCAATCGCTCAATCTGCTCCGAACAGAACGATACCAAATCAGCGCTTTGCCGCTAAAGAGATCAATGGCCGCGTTAAAAAGGTCCCTGTTGGTTGCGTTTCGCGCTACCGACAGTTCCTCTACCCGTTCCAAGAACTGGTTCACCGTCATTCCATTTTCCTCCCCGTTGAAAGATACGCCCCAGGTGTGAATTGGCACTAGTTTCGGTTCCGGAGATCTCGCGTGAGGGTGCACGTAAATGGGAGTAGTCGCGACGACTGGTGGCGCTTCCACCGTAACCGGGCTCGCTTCTGCTGCCTTGTCGTGAAGATCAGCTTCGAGCAACAAACATGTCGCGTACGCCTCATTTCTATACTCCGCATCTCGCTCGCGTCTCATTCGCCGAATGCGAAATGAAAGGTGCGTTAGACGGGTCTTCAACCGTTTGAAGATCATGTCTTCCGCCGTTCCTTCAAATTCTGTCAAAATCGTGCGTATGCTCTCAAGGGTGTCCTCAATGGCCTGGACCTCGGTGTCGTGATCATACTCTGCGTCATGAAGTGACAGAAAGTATTCGTCCGGTCGACCTAGTTCTTTGGACAGAGCTCTCGCTAACAGTTTCCTCTTATCGTCCTGGTTTCGGCTAGTCGTGATGCCGCGTATACGCAATTCATACGTCAGCTCGTCAGCTAGTAAATGCTTGACCTTGAATTGTTCGTCCATTTTGACGAAGACTCACCGCGATTCCACGGGTCGGTAACGCAATAAAAACGCCGGTCAAAACACTACCAAAAAACAGCGCGCAACACGATAGTCGATTCCGAGAAAAGGTTTTTGTCGTCGAGGGTACAAGATAAGACCGCTACTCAAACAATGAATTCGCCGCTAAATTTCCGCTTCTCATTAACACACAATCAAAAAATTCAACTTTCAATAAACCTTTACCAACTCCCTTTGCTCCGATTGAAAAAAGTGACTGAGCCTCAATGAAGATGAACGATAAACGAAAATTTGTGGTTGCTCCAAAAAATCGAGCCCCACGTTCTGGGCGTCAAAATTTGTGTGACCAAAAGTTGGCCAGTGACAGCTCCGGGCTCCCAGGGGGTTTTTCGGGGCAGAGGGCGTGGGTTCGGATTTTTAAAAAAATGGGCGCCAGGCAGCTATTGTCTTGAGCTGGTTGTTGCTTGTCCAGCTGCCGGGACAAGTGCTCAGATCTTACTCGTCGAAGGTAAGTAAAAGCAAACGCTTTCTGATCGTTAAACAAATTTTGGTTTATTCGGTTACTGCAAAATTATCCACAGAACAGTATTTGGTGGTTCGGTACTGGTTCACACGAATGCGATAATGGTTCGCTTGTAACTACTAGATGAAAATTGAAAGATGCGGAACCAGTACTTTTTGGTGGCCTTAATATCTACTTTGGTCGTAACCAGAAAAGCTTTTCTTTCACATGTGACCGAATCTTAAACTAAACATGATATTCTTCGACGAAATAAAAGATGTTTTGATTCCTGATGAGGAACCTCCCGAACTTAGACTTACTTCTGATCGAGCTAATTATTAAATGTAAACTTAATGAAACCCAAGGTCAAGATTGGGGTGTCACCTTGACAAAAAATTAAAATTGATCCTGATAGGAAAGTTTAAATCGGTGAAGTTCCGAAACGTTAAATTTGACTGAAATTTCTTTAAGTTGACACTGGAGATTGAATGAAAAGGTTCTTACAAAAAAATTCTAAACATTTGCAAAGTTTCAAAAAAATTTAGTGAACATACAAAAATTATGAAAGCGAGAAGCGAGAAATTCGAGGCGTTCCTAAATTTTGCAATGCCGCGGTAAAAAAATATGGCGACTTAGCTTTATGACGGGTCTGTTGTCTCCTCGAATAGCGTCCTTTTGACTTGCGGTGTGACCTTGGCGATACGGTGCTCAAAATAAACGATCGCCTCTGCGAACGATGTTCTCCAAAATGGTCGCCTCTGCGAATGATCTGGCTACGAATCGCCCTGCGAACGATCTGGCTACGAATCGCCCTGCGAACGATCTGGCTACGAATCGCCCTGCGAACGATCTGGCTACGAATCGCCCTGCGAACGATCTGGCTACGAATCGCCCTGCGAACGATCCCTTTCAGCGAAAAAGGGGGTTCTTGGCGCTAAATCGAAGTCCTTCCGGCACTCCTTTACTCAAAAATTTTCGGTACTCTAAAGTTGCGATACGGTACTGGATCAATTCATCCAAACGGGATTGACTCTAAACTGGATCGAACCACCCCTAATACATGGTCTTAGTGAAATGAATTCAAAATTGAACGATAATTACCTCTATAGTGCGAGGGGTCACTCGACCACGAACTCTAAAAGGCGCTTCGCTGGCGTCGCTTCGACGGCTCTCGACGAAGTGTCCGACTTCCGCATTTTTAATCTCGGTACCGCAGTCCCATAAATCGCGAAAATCGTCACGCGCGCGATTCTCGACCTTATTCAGTTGTGCTATAAGGCGGGCTGCGCTTGCGTGGTACTGCGCAATCAAAAATGTGCATTTCCGGTGGTACTACACGTGCGCGTGTCATGACAGGTGGACCGTCATGGCGTCGGTTTGTTTACCTCGAAATTATACCGAGCGGGAGAATTCAGATTTTGGACGGTATTGTGTCGGTAAGTCGTGCACGTCTATCCTGATGTTAATTGCCGTAACTCGCAGGTCAAAAAAAGGACAGGAAGAAAGATGGGGTTGAAAAGAAGGAGATGACTTTCCGGCAAGTTACTAAAGAGGAAAAGGGACCCAACATTGCCGTACGGTCACCTATCGCTGAGAAGAGAAGAAGAGAAAGTGAAGAGAAAGAGAAAGTGAAAGTGGGGTTCTGAAAGATAGGTTGCAGCTCGCCAACCTAGAGGCGTGAGGCCACCTCAGCCTGACATTTGCGGGGGTAACATGTGTTCTTCCAGCCCCCCCGTGGTGGCTGGCACAAATGACTCTAAATTGAAACTTTCCGCTTCCGGAATGAGCGACGTAAAAAACTTGAAGGCAGGGTGGGCGCGTCGCGTTGCCAAATGCCGTGCGTTAACTGCTAGTTCCGGGTCTTCGAACTGCGATCTATTAGCCCCGCGAGCATAAGTAGGACCTCGTGGCCTCCTACTCCGGCCAATCGCCATTGTGGCGTTTCGTAACGCTACACAATCAAGCATACAACTTCATCGATAATAATTGATAATGGGAGTAATCTATTGTCTCATACTTTTTATTGGCCATTAAACAATCCTTTATAACCTGTAGGTTGGCAGTAAGTAAACGAACCAAAACAAACAAATTAAAAAGTACTGAGTGTGTACACACGCAGCTATAAATATATAAAATCTGGTTAATTATTTGAGTATGTGGATTTTTGTGGGGCTTGCTGAAGTCTGGCGTGACAGATTAAGGTTACGCCTATTGTAGATTACATTTCTCTTTAGTTAAAAAAAGATACCCAAAAGGTTCAAATAAATATCTTTTACGTAAATATGACACTTGACTATAAAATTAGTGCGTCACATCTGCATATAACAATTTAGTTTTACAGTTGACATTTATCACAGATATGAATCAAGCTACGACTTCACTTTTGTTTTTCATGTCCAACTAGAAACTGTAGACATTGAATATAGGTATGTAGTTAGAACGAGAAGACACATGAGGTGCACCATTTGTTCGTTATTTTATTACAAGGATATTTCACGATGAATACGATGATCCTTAATAAAATCTTTAACGAGTTGTAAACGATAATTTACTCGAGTTTCGACTCTAAATTTAGTGGTTTTATTTTCATCTTGTTATAGCAGTAAAAAGTTTATTTCTCACCGTTCGATTCTCATGACTATCAAGATTTTATTACGCCAATCTACTCAAATTGGTGTGTATTTGTCGGAACCAGTTTTTTTTTTAAATCTGTTTGTATTTTAAATGGACTTTTGACAAGACTGCATAAATTTCAAATGATTTATTTCCCTATCTGAGTTTTATAATTATAACGTTGCTGGTCAAAGAAATGTAGATAGTGTTTATAAAAAATTAAGTGTATGCGGGTAAAATTAAATGACTCGTTTGATAATGAAATGTTTGCTGTGAGCCTGTGCAGGAAACCGGAAGCAGACATTAATAGGTATATGACAGGAATATGCACTTAGGGAAACACTTTTAAATTTTTAACAAAGTCTACTGCGTATGTTTGAGACATATTATGTAATTTTTATTTACTCAAATCGACTTCCATAAAATATTAAAAACTTTCTATAAATGTCACAGTATGCTTGGTCTCTGACAGGTGTTATTTCACACTTTATTTTACGTAAATATCTGTTAACTAATTTGTAATGCAGAATGATTTAATAAAGCAAATCTTTAAATTCGAAGTACCAGAGATCGGATGAGAAACAAATATGTAATAAAATGTGACAACAGAAGTAATCGGGAACAATTCAGACAATATTATATTTTGCGGCAAAATCTTGAAGCAATTGTGTCGCTTCTTCTTTGTACACTTTTGTATTATTTTAAGTCTTTTGCGGTGGTCGCGAAAACCATTAAAATACCGTATTTTTTGCTAAACGTGGTATTCAAAGGTTTGGTTACACTTCGAAGAAAAATGTACGGTTCAAGCTCATCTTAAATCTTCCTGAAAATCATGCTCTTTCTGCAACGGTATATTTTTTATTTCCTCCGTAGCACCATTACTTACATCAATATTGATTTGAAATTTATTGGTTACATGGTTTTTACTTTAAATTAAATATGTTTAAAATTTCTAAGTAAAATGTGTCCTCATTCCGTTCTGTTTATTTTAGTTGGCGTTTAATTTTCTCATCTGCCTATTTAATTACAATTGAGGAAGCTCCGTACTAATTCATAGACTTTTTTAAATTTGGCCTTGAAGTCGATTGTGAATGAACCACAGATTTTTCAAACTGTAGATTAAAAACACAAACAACGCAAACAGTGAGGTTAGATTTAAACAGCTGATCAGAGTGGTGCGTTCACAATCGACTCTTCAACGCCAACTTCGATGCCAAATTTAAAAAAACACCCGTTACAGAAAAAACGAAGTAAACGACACTATCGGCATCCTTAGTTCTTTCTTATCTGATTAGCACGGAATAGATTACATATTTGCAAAAAATATAAAAGGGAAAGTTGGATTAATTAACCTTATCAAATTACAAAATTCTGTCTAAAATTTTATTTTATCGTTCATTAACTAGTTCTTGACAAATGTTAATTTAACTAGTTATAATCTATAATCAAGGTAGTGCATAGTTTAAATTTTTATTTTGAATGCAACGGAATTCGTATTAATTATCATATATTTAATTATTAATTAATACAACAATCAAGACTTTGAAGTTTTCGCAGTTTCCGCTCAATCTGATTGATCTGGAGACTAACTCGGATAACTATAAATAACTTACTGTTGGTCTGTGTAACCTACATTCAGGTTGAAATCTGGCTGTTAAAATTGAAAAGTGATTCTATTTTTGTTTGATTATTTGCTAGAATATTTTTCTAATTAGCTCCCAATTTAAAAGTTAATTTTCAGCTAATGAACAGGCAAGCTGTTAATGAATGAATTCATTTAAACGCAAATTGAGTGTAAACAGAAACTTTTCTTTTAGACGAAATTAGAATTGTCGTGACTTTCGTTAAAAAATATACCGATTGCCGCAATATGAGTTACGAATAAAGAAAAATGTTTGTGCAAGATTTTCTCACAGTACATTATGATGGGATGGACACCAACAATAATTTGTCACAGAGTTCATTATGTCTTTTATATTCATGTTATGTATTTGGCTCTTTGTTAAGGTAATGCACTTGGTGAAATCGGGATTTCGATTGTTCCAACTGAAGTTATATAATTTGAAAATCTGAAAAGTTTTAGCATAGAATGGCATTGTAACAGATTATGAAATAAAATTGCATAGTAGAATTAAAAAAAAAATCGTGATTGTAGTAAACGTAGAGATTATTGACCTGAAAAAATATATTTTTTCAATTTTTTTATTTTCTAGTTTAACTTTTTATTTTAATTTTTGTTCCATTCCACACATAACTGTATGCGTCTTCAAATTGTTAATAGTTTCCGGCTTCCTCTTTAATTTGTTTTTAAATTAAAATACACTTTCACACATCTGCCAGTATTTGTGTTAAAAGTAACAATTTGTAAACAAACCGACTGCTAATTAAAACTTAAAGTATGTAATTACTTCTGCTGCCTTTGAAACTTGCAGTTAATGAAATGGGTAGCTGTAAATCTTAGCAAAATTCCAATAACACGGAACACTACTTGCCAGGACATAAACGTATTTCTGTGCCTGGTATATCCGAAAGTTTTTAAAAAATGACCGCCGTAGTGCAATGGTGAACGTTCTTGCGCTAAGCTTTTCAACCTGTTCAACTACCAAACCGGCTTCCGTCTTTAAATAAGCACTTCTTAAAGTCACTTGAAACTACTTTAACATTCACAACATAAAAGGTTATGATAAGTACTGTCACTAAGTGTGTGATGAAAGTATAAAGCGAGTTTATTGTACAAGGTACGCTTCGAAACCAGAGCTGTACGGTTTGATAGGTTTAATTAGTTAAGGCATCAGTTACAGTTAAATCCAGCCCTATTTGAAACTGAAATGTAGCTTGATTTTTTCCAAGAATAATATAATCGCAAAATAAAGAAAAAAGGAAGATTTAGAACAACACCTCTCTAAGTACTAAAATTGTTATTGCTTGGAAAATAATTATTTAAAAGAAAATCATCATTTGTGGAAAAAACTTTATAAAGACCTACTTATTTTCATTGCTGATGCTATAATATCGGGTGTTCATTTAAATGCCTCCTCAAAGTTGGCGTTGAGAGTCGATTGTGAACGCACCACGGATTACGGATCACGGATTAGCTGTTCAAATCTAACCTCAGTTTTGCGTTGTTTGTGTTTTTACTCTGCAGACTGACGAGTGGTGCGTTCACAAGCGACTCTTCAAGGCCAACTTTGACGGGACATTTAAATGAAGACCCGATACATAAAAGGATTTGCTCATAACGCATGTAAAAACAGTCTTGTTGCGTACATTGGTAACGGTATGATCGCTTCTTGTATTATTACGTGACCATATTGTCACCCGTGTCCCAATTGAATCAGCAAAATTTTATGTACAACAGTGATTACTACCCACATTTTAATTAATTAGAATAACATTGATATTTGATAAATCTGTTAATGTTTATGTCTGCCTGTGGTATAGCCCCGACCAAATTAGGACATATCGTTATGGATTTTATTATGTTCGTGCAGCACTAGTACATTGTTTGCAAACATATTAGGAAGGAAACTCAATTACTCAAATCAAATATCATTATGTACTGGTTGACTCTCAAACTCCATTTTGTCACATATTTGTTAGGGTAAAAAATAAAATAATAACCATACGTGAAACTCATTCTGTACAGACGAATATTATTTATTAATTAAAAAGAAGAAATAATAAACTAGCACCATTTTACAAAATTGCCAGTCAGTTTTTTTTAGTAGATAAACATTCAGTTCAAATTCAAAATGATATCTTTATGATATCATGCAGAATTTTAATTTTCTTATTAATAACACAAGGAAGTGAGTAAGCTTTAGGTTCATTATTCTGATACTTCATAAAGATTAAGTGTGAATTTAAAAATGTGATTTCGCCATCATACTGCAAGCTAACGAGCGTTCAAAAAAATGTGTGTCAAGCAGACCGCAGTTTTCTCTCTCTTTTACAAATGCAAATCATCTTTTTAGTAGCATGCTATGACAATTCCTTCACATACATAATGTCACTTTGAGCATCATTTTATCCTAAATTAAATAATAAAAATTAAAACCGTCATGTAACACAAAGAGAACCCCAATTCTCGTTGTTTCGTTCTAAAATGAACCGTTTTTGAAAAAGAAATGATGCACACCACTGCTTGTTTGTAGAATAGATGACGATTGACATCTATGGATTGGCAGCTACGCCATACGCCAACGGAAACAAAAGTATGGACTAGGCTACTTGACTACACATTTTTTGGACGCTCTTTATGAATAGGTACTCCAAAAATAATGAATTTTGTCGATTTGACATAAAATGTCGCACTCCATCAAGTGATTAGGATCTCGAAATTCTCAACTGTTTAAAATCTGATCTAACGTGTTAATAATATGCTACTTTACGAGATGCTTAGATATTTGGAAAAAGTTTTACTGCTGTAATCCCTACAAAGTACCACTTATTTAAATAGAAATAACGGGCCTTCAAATAAATTTATATTTAGAGCAACCTATGGAAATTCAATTGTTTGCAACATTTTTCCAGCGTAGAAAATGACACAAGAAACGCTTGACATTTTAACGAAATAAAATTAGGTTAGAAAATATATTTAATTTTTGTAGTGCATTCTCCCTATTCTCCCTCCACGGAATATGACAATATGAAATTGGGAGAAAGCTTACTATGCATACTATGCAACTCCGGAGAATAATTGGTTACCCACAAAAATTACTTTACACTGTTAAAAGAATTAGAATGTCTCCTACGACTACTCTAAATATATATGTATTTGAAGGCCCGATAGATCAAAAGAAAGTTGTCAAAGTATAAGGACCAAAGTTCACGTCTTTTCTTAAATTAATACCAATTGTTTATCCTTCTTGCGGCGACGTTTACCAAGTTGTGTCAAATTATTTTTGTTCATAGTCTCCTCTGACAATTTTTTCTGATGCACCGTATTTAAAAATAAAATAGTGACAATCTACTTTGGATAAATGAAGTATCAGGGTTAATACTCAGTACGTGGGGTCATGAATTTAGTTATATTTCAACAATGAGTTATCAAAGTGTTAAAACTTTCTCAAACGAAAACAACAATCGTCGTCACCGCCAACTGAAACCCCGCTGTTCTTTTTAGCTTTAAATAGAGTAATTAAACACAACGAACGTAAATATTAGTAAACTCTATTTTCATCGGCGACCAATAATCAGGTCGGAACAGAGCGCAAGTCGACGTGTGCATCAGGAGCATCAGGAGCGACTCCTGCTGTAGCGCCTGGGTCGACCGGATCCTCCACCTTGACGGACACCCACTCTAGCACAAAACCCTAACCCACATTTCCGGATCGGTCCTGTTGTTTGTTTATTTATTTATTCAAATGTCGATCGG
The DNA here is from genome assembly GCF_963966145.1 of Tenebrio molitor. NCBI lineage: Eukaryota > Metazoa > Arthropoda > Insecta > Coleoptera > Tenebrionidae > Tenebrio > Tenebrio molitor. The sequence continues at coordinate 6,570,746 of NC_091048.1, read as the reverse complement.
CCTCTACGCCCCATATCCATCCTCCTAAACGTGGCCGAGCGGTTGCGACACCGTCCGACCTCTTCGCTTCCAGTTTGAGGTTATGTTGTTCCAGCGGATCGACGCACAGTTACCGGTCACCCGGCTCAGGAGTATGATCGAGCGGTCTTTCCAGGAGTTATCCTTGTGAACCGCAGTGCAGTGCCTTAAGAGAGCTCGCCGTAAGGACGATAGTCGCGATGTCAGTGCGTGTCAATTGCTGCTGCTGATGTGTGCTGTGATAATTTTAGCGAGTTTATTTTTATAAGGATGCATCAGATTTTCAGTTAATTGCCTTTAGGTGACGATTTCATTTTATCTTGATGGAAATGGGAATTCGCGGAAGAGGCTCTTATCGGTTCGTGATTTGTTTTTGGTCGCCCTGTCGCACTTTTTCAATTAAGTTTCCTAACGGACCGGAAAAATTCCGAAAAAATGTGGGCTCTTATCGGGTCCACCACGCGTATTTCACCGTAATAGATTACACAGCGGTTACGTCAAAAAAGGTTAATTCTGATTAAAACCTTGATGTTTTCATAATTTTCAATGTCAAATTATGACTGTGATTACGCTTATTACTGAAGTTTATCGATGCTTATTTTTAAACATTATTATTTACTAGCGTCAGGATAAAAAAAAGGGAAATCCACCGCTAATTAACTAACTACCCGTTTTCGCTCAAACTTGTGTGATTATTCAATTATGGCGCTACCATTAAAACGACTTTTTACTTTTAATTACAGAAATTGCGTTGCTGTTTATGCATGAAAATAAAAATTATTTTTCCTTCCTGTCAAAATACATTTTATTGTCCAAAAACATTGAATTAGTCCTCCAACAAATTAATTTATCAATTCATTAACTTTACGAAAAATGGAAATTACATTTTTTTTAACTATAAAAATGATAAAAGAACAAATACAAAAATATTAGAATAATGTGAAAAAGAAATGAAAAAATATGCAAGATATGTGGCAAAAATTAAATTAACAATTTTAGACTTCTTGACCATATTTTGATTAGTTATTGTTTTGTTTTATTGTCTAAATAATTATTGTTTTGTTGTTTTGCCATAATGGGAGGCCATGGAAATTTTTTATTCAATTTGGTAGTAAAGCTGTCTGTTGAATTAGGTTATGTTTTTCTAAGTTTGAGGTTATAAATAGCGTCAATGTCTAGCACATTGTTGCCAGTTTTACTAATTTGTAATAAAGAATACTCATCACACTTAGCAGGAAATTCAGCAACATGTTACGTTGATTTTGATAGGTCCGCATGTCAGGCACTTTCGTGACGGAAATCAAACAGTGTGTCTAACGTTAAAAAATAAATCGGAGCCTCCCATTATGCCAAAACAACATGAACGGTGTTTACTTTAATATAATTATTAAGTTTACTCAGTGACCAATATCTATTAAAAACATGTAATTTATCCAGGAATTTTTTTTAATTGCTTTGTCGTTTAAAATAATATTTAAAAACTTTAAAAGAAATATTTTATTAGATAATACTAAAGATAGTTTAACCTAAAAATCATTGAATAATGTAGCAAACGGCGCTAAGACGTAAAAAAGAGGTCAAATTGTTTTTCCATTTTGTATTGGACGCTGCCATTACCTAGTTCAAGAAAATTTTGAATTTTGATATTTTTGATATTCGTGAAATTCACTAGTGTCTCGATTTTTGATTGAACATTTTAGATTCCTATTTTGACAAAATGTAAATCCTCAAGATTTTTTTCGTTTCGATGTATCCAATGGAATAATTATTTTCATGTGATTATTTAATAATATAAAAAAAATTATAATTGTTTTTCAAAGGGAACTGTTTAAAAATAAATCCCTTGCTCACCAATACTAGGTATGAGACATCTTCTTGGCACGAGTTCTGTTAAATAAAGATAGATTACCAGTATCTTTGGTCCTCGAAGACATTTTAACAAGTGTTTTAACGTCTTTCCAAATATTTTCCATAGGGTTTAGATCGGTTCCACAAAAGAGCCACTTGAGTAAATTTTTCAGATTTTTTTCTGTACTTTTGATTTTCCTCTTTTAAGAACTAAGTAATAATACTCATCAATTACAACAATGTTTCTAAATAAAGTTTCTTGAAATTTGCAAAATTGAATTTCCATTTGTCTCCCTTTATTTTGACGTCCCGTTCATGTTTTTATTCCCTTCGTATTGCACTTTTATATTCATTGTTTTTTAAAAATCAGTATGTTTTGCAGTAATGTTTTTTCCCGAAATTGCGCTTCACGAATAAAAAGGTTTCGTTTGTTTTTTGTTACCTTCTTGTTTTGTTTCTTTATTAAATATAGTTTGATTAAAATCGTTCTATAGGGGGTTAAGCAAATCTTTAGTAAATTTAGATTAATTTTTAAACTTTCCGAATTTGCTTTCGAAAAAAAAATATTTAGAAAAGTTGTAGCAGATGAGTCCTATTACCAGCTAAAATAAATGCACTTTTTTTCTACTACACCCTGTATAATTCCAAAGTCGCATAAAATTTTACTTAATTTCACTTCACTTGCTCCACGTCTACATTTTAAGAAATCTGAGGTCGTGTACCAAATTCAAAAAATATACAGGGTGCAACGACTTTTAATTAACCAAAGAAAAGACTTTTTTGTAATTTTTCGTTATTCTATAAATTCAAGAAAAATAATTTTAGAGCACACTTTCAATATTTATTTACGGAATTAGAAAAAATATGAATACAATTTTTAACAAAATACACTTGGACATTACAAAATCAAAAATTGCTTTTATTTAGGATTTGCCTGTTGAGCCGTCGTAAATTAAGCAACAATGAGATTTATCGGGAGCGGTATCCTAGAATGGGGCCGTCTCGGTTCACATTTATAACAAGCTGTAGATAAGAGACTTCAAGAAGGTAAATGATTTTTTGTTGATGAATCATTCGATTTTGTCAAAATTACTTTGATTGATTTACGATACAAAAACGCAGTTATTTAACAACTTAATTCAATTTTTGTCATTGTGATTGTTGAATCAAATACATTCCCCACTAGATTTAATTATAATTTAATGAATAAATTAACATTTTCCACTAGAAAAATCACGAACATTGCTCCCACCATATTCATTAACGAAAAAAAATTATGTGCTTTATCGTTCTAAAAGTATGTGTAACTAGTTTTATTTAATTAGAAGTCGAGATTTTAGGGATGGAAGCAAAACTTGCCACAACCGGTACAATTTGTAAGAAGTGTTGATTTCCAAAAACAAAATACCAATGATTTTAATACTTTGATAAAAGTGCTGACTCTTATCGCAGAATTTAACGAAATAAAATGCATACAATGTTATTGTTACTGACTCACACTTGTTCGTTTTTTATCACATTGTCCAGAAATGTATGTTTTATGCAAACATGATTTTACTGTTTCAATTTTTGACTGTTTCCAATTGTACAGATTTAGTCTTTTCGTCTTAATTATTTTCCCAAATATTTTAATTGCCTCATTTAAACTTAAAACACGCTACCAAATTTCCCCATAACTTTAAGTCACTCTAACTCTATTTTTTTTTTTTTTAATTCGTAAATTAGCAGTCCCATCCATTGTTACGTGTACAGTTAGCTAAAACCTGCCACTTGCTTGAACAATAAAAACCTACAGTTTTTCATTGTTGTAGCACATGTTTGGCGGTCTAGACTAAATTCTTTTTCCTGTTGTCTTCCCAGCATCAACGATAAACATCTTTCCCATGAACTTTACGTATGCCGTAGGTCTAGTCTGATGTTGGTGTGACATAAAAATTTAACGACTGCGAACAGAGTAAATATTTTATTACAAGTCGCTTATCAAGGGACTGGATGAAACACATTTATTTAACCCAAATCGGAGTGACACAGAAATTTCGTTAATCGGTGAGTCCATCAAGTAAAATTTTGACCTACAGCTGTATTCCATTACGGATGAAACCATAAACCGTGAAAGGTTTTAGGCAGTGCGTGTAGTGGCTACAAAGGGGAACCACCACGGCTACCTATTGTTCCAAACGTGAGTCACTTATGCACCCCAAGCGGGAGGGTTACGATGATGTAATGATCTCCGGGGATGTTTGCATTTTTGCCGCGACTCAACGATGCATAAGTAAAATGCGCTTCGAATCGATTTCTCGTGCAATTATCTACATATCAAGCCGATGCGACGAAAGCGTTCCTTTCTATTTCTGCACAATCGAATTTCGTTATACAATTTTTATTAATTTATCGGGAATGCATCGACGGTGATAATGAAATGGAAAGCGGCACGAATTTTAAACGCAAACATTGCAAAAACTCTCGGATCTACATAATTGCCTGAAATGATACCTCTGTTAGTTCCACACGGACAAGAGGTGGAGAATCGTCTGGCCATCCAGTTTTTACGCCGAAGTGAAATGTGTTAATGTAGAGCTTAAATATGAAAGTAAATACGAACAAAAATTTACTTTGCCCTTCATTTTTAAAACCTACTCACCTTATTTCGTGGCAATATCAAGGTTAGTCGATGGGTCGATCACCCACTTTAATTCCAAACTGACTGATTTATACTGTTAGATTTCCTTTTTGTTGTGGTGATGTGGGATTGTGTATCTAAACGTGTAATAAAGATAGGAAGTAAACAAACACTGATTTAAATAACCGTAAATGTCGTATATTATGTGGATTTGGGTTGAGGAAAACGGTCGAGGGATAAGTGATCTTGAAGGAATTTGAGGGCTTCAGGGATAGTTCAGGTGCAAAGAAGGGAAGAAATAGTTGTTCAGAAAAAATTGTAAACATTGAGTATTTTATTGCTTCAGAGAAGACCAAAGAAGTACTTTTCATTTAAATTGTGTTTGATAATGATCCACATCAGGAACATTTGATTGTTATTTTTTACTAGGCCGATACATGCTAAACAATGGGATGAAAGAAAATTACTTTCAAAGGATAAATTAATTTTTGTTAAAAAATTGTCAAGTACTCATACTAAATGGAACTATTATCTCTCTTCGAGATTATTTTTTCTAGATAGAAAACTGTATCCACAAACAGTTTCTATAAATTAAATTTTGTCAAGGTTGGACTTTCAAAAAGTGAAAATACATCAGGTGATTGCGAACATATTCTCAGCTCTTACGTTGTTCATCTGTAACACTGTAATAACGACGATTTGTGGGTGCAGGTTTTGTACAGTCACTGTAAAATTAAAGTGTTCACATGGTACTCGGCTTCGCCTCATGCCTGAAACTTAATTTTCGCGCTGTAAAATACCCCTACCGTACTCTAATGTAAATAAGTATTGTCATTTTAGTTTAGAGAGTGATAAAGTACCCAACTTGTTCATAGTGTTTGCTTTAGAAATGTTTAAAAAATATTTCAAATTCACTCTAGGCTCTGATACAATTTTCTGCAAAGTCTACAATAACGTCGCGGAATCAGGAGATTCAAAATCTAAGAAATTCCTTTTTGAGAGGATTTCCCTTGCCATTCAACGTGGAAACGCTGAAAGCATTCGGGGCACTTTTCCAGATTCCGCATTATTATCGGAAATTTTCGCATTGTAAATTAAAAATGTTATTTTATGTTAAATTTTAATAAATCTTGATGATTCTTCACAAAATCTACAAATATTTTAAGGTTACAAAGTAGAAAATCGAAAATTTTGCTTTTGATGAAAATAGAAATTGCGGATGAAATATTCTGTTTGAATGTGTAGCTTTAAATAAATTAAAAACTATTTTATTTGGTTCATTTTACATCACTGGTCAGAGTCAAATACGCCCCCGTATTGTTTATACGTATTGTTTATTTATGAAAAAGTTATATCTAGCACTGTTATACATTTGTACCGACAGTCAAGTTTTCAATTTGGAGACATTTTTAGAACTCCCCTTGTTTTTACAATTTTCTTTTAGATTGTATCACTTTCATTGACAATATTCTTCTTTACAAGTTTTATCTAGAATTTGATCTAAAATAAATCTACGATAACAACGACACTCTATCTATAATGACAGGTGCACGTTTAAAAAATGCTGAAAATATTTTATGCTTAACGTTTTTATGTCAGATATGAATCATCTGTATCAGCTCGTAGTATTTTTATCTAGAATTCTACTTTGGTCCAAGTTATAAACCGCATAAGACGCACATATTAATAAAAACGGAGTCCTTCTAAATTGCCATTTTAAAATCATGTTCACTTATCTGTACTAACGTATCCAAGAAAAAATATATAAATCATAGCAAGAAACATCCACAAGTTCTTCTGTTGACACTTAGATTCTTTGTAACAATACCAAATTTTTTCATGAAGTTTGAAAAAATCTGTCGTACAAGTGATAAAAATATCGTTGCTATCTCTAATATTAGTTTCTTTTTAATGGTTTTAAGACTGTGCTATTTTTACCAATAACTGAATTGAACTATAATCTACAAAAATCTAAGTTCCTTTTCAAGGATTAGATCGTACCTAATTAAATCTTTAGATTATTCGATGTACTATTAATAATAAATTAAAGATTGTAGTTTAGGAAGACTGCACAACAAGTAACCTTCACTAATTTTCTTTTCAAGCATATTTTTTTGCCTGAGCACTGCTTCATGGTATTCCATTATCTTTCTTCGCTTTTTTTATCACCGTCCTTCACCATTTCGTCATTGTGCTGTCTAACTCTTGCACTTAATTTGCTGTTAATAACCGATTCCTTCCTAGATAAGTACCTATCGCTCTATCGCTCACTTGATCTATCACCATCAGCTGTGGAAAGAACGGGCGAGGGCAGTACCGTTAAATGTTAATGCAGCCTGCGGGACTTGACAACAACCTGTTTTCGCGGGCACTTTTCCTGCGATAGATTTCTTAATACGGCACTGTACTCGCAGTAGCGTACGGTGCATGCATAAAGAGAATGCTTCAGGGTAGATCGTTGTACAGACAGTACCACCACATCCGCTATGATATAAGACATGCATAACCGTACCCACGCCTACTATTATTCTCAATAATAATTATTTGCCAGGACTATTTACATTCGTTAAGAGCCGCGGTATCTGGTGCGAGGATTTTTATTGGGTTAACAAGGCCGTAAGTAGGTGACTTATCATCGTTCTGTTGTATTCTTAGCTTATTTGGTCGGGACAAGGTAATCGTCGCTTGTCTGTGCTTGCAGCAATTTGCAACGTTAATTAAAGATGCACAAATTTTATGGCGAAATGTCAAGGTTACCGCTGGTTTATCTTCATTTAAGGTATTTTCCATGATGGACTGTTTACATAATGATTAGAGGTATGAATGCAAAAAATGCGTGCAATGCAGCCTTGACTGTCTTGAGATCTAAAATGGGCAGATAGTTGTGAGTTCTAATCAGTCAAAAGTGTCAGTGTGTGCCCACGCAAGTTATTTAAACTATGTGCAATTAATAAAAAAATTGAAAGTTTTATTTTTAAATATATGTACATAAATATGTGGGCTTAGTTATTGACAATTTGAACTTGAAACCTGCTGATTTGGTGGTTTTCAGAATATTTTATCAATAAATACAAATCAATGGGAAAATTTCCTTTATACATATAAAATTGAAAATTGTAGAACTTCCAGGAGTATAGTTTTAAGACTTGCTCATTGTTTTCGTAGAGATGCTTGTACTGTTATTGCTTTCTGCAAAATTGTCTTTTTTTAATTATTTTAGTTGGGAGAAGTTTATACATATTCGGACACTTCTCATATTTATTGTCTCAAAGGAAATTACTCGAATGATTTATTGTACAAACCTTGTAGAATATGGATGCAGAATTTACTCGTATTTTAAATGTGCCCCAGAAATAATTTTTTAAATAGATTCCCTAGAACAACTATAGATATGTCCTAGCTAGTTTTGAGTTGAAACTAGCAATTTAGTAGCGAATTCTGCGTGCATTTTAAACATTGAAAATTAAGTAAACACTAGCTCCTCGTCGGAGCTCTAATTGTTATAAAAATTTGCAACAATACGTTATTTTATGTGGTAAACAATAATACGTAAAAGAAACTTGCCCAGAGATTTTACTTTCACGTAAAAAAATAAAATTATGTGAAACAAACATAACCTCACTTACCCAATAACAGACAAATTTCTCACTTAATGTTTAGAATACATTATGTGAAATGTCCACTTACCTAATTAAAACGCACTCACATTACAATAATAACCTTGCACCAAATGAACAAAATTACGGTTGGGTTTTAATAATCCATTTAGATTATTTTGTTCTTATCTCGACGCTGTGATTTCCATTGAAATAAATAACCTGAGATTTGTTTAAACTGAAAATCATAGGTAAAGTCAGGTCATGTACGATTTTGTCAGGTTAAATCAGACCGTAAGGTTAATTTAGGTCGTATCTGCCAGAATATTACTGCAGAGTGCAGGTAAAGTAGTAAAACGTGAAGGAATTCGTGAATAATTTACTTCAATGGGAGTCGTAAGATGTCCAGAGTCGATTTTTTAAGGTTGGTAGTACTTGATACTTGAATATTTTTTATGGTTGTAATTTAAAAAGGATTATAAGAAATTTGATTTTGGTGTTGACTGAGGGATATTACAACAATTTCCTTGCATTTTCGTGAACGAAACAATCAACAAGTACGTATTCGACCCATACAACTAAATGCTGACCTATTGTTTTGCTTGAATGAGGTTAGGTTTATACTTTAGTCCATTTTTTTTCAAGATGATGTGTCTTCTCCTAATTTTTTCCTGCCCATTCTTAATTACCGCATAAGAGAACATGATAGTTTTATAGAAATTGTATTTCCTCTGGATATTTAATTATGTACCTACCAATAGAAGTTATAAAATTTTTAACTTTTAATTTTTTTAACATACCTACCTAATATATCAAAAAGCATTCATTAAGAAGAACTGATGTGTTGCTTGGAGCAATTAACATGCATTTTATTTTCATTATTTCCTTACAAATTCCATAAAGAGAATTTTTTTTTTAATAATTTAAGGAAGTACCTAGGTAGTATGCCTAAACTCCACATCATGTTAGCAATAGTAATATGTAGTACTGATGCTAAAATACATGCGATAAATAAGCACATCATGTCAAAATAAACATTGAGGAAAATATACAATAACAAATATAATAAAAAAAAACATGAATGTGATATCCTAAATTTATCAGTACCTATTCGAGAATTTAACAAAATAATTTAACAGGCACTACTGAATTCCATCAATAAAAGGAAAGTTCTTGTTCTGCAAATAGATTACTAAATTCTCCTCACGATTTGATATAGTGTATGCCATTAACACAGATAATATGTTAATCTACTAAACCACTTAAAAAAATAAACGATCTGTGTTTACATTGATCCGAAAATTTAGTATTCACTAATTCAAAGTTAATGTTAACAAGGTATCAACTATGCAAAAATGATTTATTTTAAATTTAACTAGGTTAGCCAGTGAAAATAAGGTTCCGGAAAATGTCCCACAGAAATTTCTGTCTAGTCTAGTCTTGTCTTGTAAGAGAAATTTTCTTTAAAATATTCCAGAGGCTATCTCTAAAAATTGGATGGTTTCAAAATGAAAAAAAATGATTCGGTATTCATGTATTCTTACCAAATCTCTGTATTCTATTTTTATTATATTTGTATGAAAATATTAGCGCTTTAATATGTAAATCTTAGCGCTTTTAATTCTGTCATCTTTAGTTTCTTCACGTCTGCCAGTCTAAATATTTTCGAACTTGGAAATCGTGATCAGCACGAATCCTTTTATTTCCATTGCCTTATTCATGTAATTTTAAGTATTTTCCTTGACCACCACACTCGACAAAAATATCTCCAAAATCCCTCGTCTTTTATTCAAATCACTATTGTTATTTCGAATTTATTGTTCCCACTTCTTGCACGATCTCATCCATATGCAATAAAACGTTATTTATAGGAGACCAGTGGTCTTGATCAATAATTATTTTAGTTGTGATGATGTAACGCAAAAATCGCTCGTCCATTACTAGAAACAATTTAAACACTCAATTATTACGATTTGTTATAAATCAGTTTTTATTCTCGTCCTTAATTCAGATTTAACGTGATCCCCAAACGATGAAACGGGTTCCCGGTCTGGCCGAACGCCATCCTGTCAATTATGCTGATAAATTAAACTAATTTAACTTAAGTGTAACATTAATAAACTAGGAAGATACATACAATCTAAAATTATTTTGAAAGTTTAAGGATTATTATAAACCGTTATGGTAATTTAACGTACATGAAACATGTTAAGCCTTTTATGAGGCTTTGAGCCGATTAAGATTCCACGACTGAAATGGTTTTAAATTTGGATTATCACTGCACCGATGTGTCCCTTGTTCATTTTTTTGAAATACCACGGAGTCCATTAAAATTCTGTTCTCGGACGGTTTTAGAGCAAATAGTTACCCAACGATTTAGAAGGCACAAGACTGTTGAAGTTTGTGGAAATAACTAATTTGGTCTTTCGACGGTTTCAGAGAAGAAACTGGGAAAAAGGCAATATTAAGAGTTGAATAAACCGGTACTGATGTAATAGCATAATGTCATGTGTGCAGATATGAGCACAATATTTATTTTAACATTTTGCACTTGCAGTCAGTCCTAATTATCCGTTCAATTTGCTCAAGAATAATTTGCGGAAAACCATTTATTTTTATTTGATAATTTTATGCTTCAAGAAATCACAAGTTAAATCACAAGTTTTGATGTTTTTTCCAAAAATAAGTTACACAAGTATTAAGAAAGATGTTGTAGCATTTGAAGATAAAAAAATACAAGAAATATGAGACACATTAATTAATACGTGGCAAATTTCCTAGGAAGTGTGTTAAAAATAGTTTAGAACTCCCTTTATAGTTACCTCTTAGTCTATTTTTAAAAAAGTTGTGTCAATGTAAAATGTAAAACTTTTTTAAGTTCTACTAACACCAACTTAAAAAACGCATAGATTCGAAATACCTAATATTGGTTCTTGACTCATCACTTCATTTTTATTTTTTGTTCCAAATGTGAAAAACCTTTACAACAACACATATTATGACCTCCACCCCATTGTCTATTTTTTCTAGACCTATTTGTTCGTTGTTGTTTATTTTATGGGAGACGTCTGGTCGCTCCCTTTATTAAATTACACGAAATTAGCCTCGACAACACACCCTTTCATGCAAATTGCAAACAAGCTCGTTTCGCATCGAACGCGAATATCGACTTCTACCGCGAATTGTTTTAAATTTCGATTAGCTACAATCTCGTTAAGACACCAAAATAACCTTCCATTACCGAATTGTTAATAAAACTAGAATACCGTCCGGCCCTGATATAATCTAGACCGGGGCAACAGAAATTTCGTAAGTCTTTCGTCGGTTTCGCCATATAAAAGACACGTGTTGTCTTTCAAATGTACACTTACCTGATCAAGATCATCTCTCTAATCGGAATCGTAAATCTTTTAAAACAATACAATTTACAAAATCCCCAAAATTACCAAATTGATTTTATTTGTAAAAAAACATGTAAAGTTGGTTGCAATAAAAAAACGGGAAATGAAAATTTTCCTAATGTAAATTTGGTTTTGTCCATTTGTCAATTAATTGTCTTCTTGACAATACCTATCAAATAGTTTTTTAATAGTATATTATTTAACGAGTTCGTGTGTAAATTAGACTCTTTATAGCATGAGTGGCCCACGAGTGCCGTAAAGAGCTCAATTTACACACGAACGAGTTGAACACGTTTTTTTGTTAGACGAGCCCCTTAAAGGCTCCAAATCGTTTAAAGTCGTTAAAATTAGCTTGACGTTTCGTTTTGATAAGTTGTCACATTTATCAAAATCCGTTCACACAGGAGAAAATTTTCAAATTCTTACAGTGTCGAACAGTGAATTTTGATCATACTCGTAAGAATGTTTCACACTATGAGAAAATTGTAAAAATGTGTCAATTTTATTCAGACAGTTCTCGTTTTTTTGCAACCAACTGTATTTAATATGCAAATTAGAAAACTTCGTTTTTTAAATGCTAGTTGTTAGTTGGCTGTAAAGGTTAAAGGATGATTTATCATTATATACTGACTTGTTTTAGAAGACTCTAAATAGGAGGAAGTGTTACTCTATTTGTCCTTTTAAAGATAATTATTAATTAGTTTTTTATTTGACGATTATTGTATCATCAATTCACAAGTTCCGTCTTTTTTTTATTTAAATGAATAATTAAAATTAATAGAGGAACGAAATTTGGCCACTAGTTAATTACTTACTAATAATATTAATTATTACCATTTTGTGAAATATTCAAATACCTGTTAATTAAGGATTCTTCTTTATCGACGAGACTTTAAGTTGCTCCACTGTGGGAACTTTTTTCACATATTTTTTCTTTGATGTTTTTGTATACACAATTAAGTCACGTAAGCCAAAATTTTATTTGAAACAATAATCTTACTTTGATTTTCGAATAACGGAAATTTTTAGATATTCATATTTCTTAAATTTATTATACAGGGTGATTCTGAAATAAGTTTGGAAAAAAAACCTGGTAATTGGTGATGATGAGGAGAAGACATAGACAAAAAAAAATCTTATCTTTTTCGTTTTCGAGATGCAAATGATTGAAAATTTGGTCAAAATTGCTAGTACGCTGCTAAGTTAAAGGTGTGCACCTGATTATCTTTGTAGTTTGGCAACAATAGTAATAATCAAAGGTAAAAGGTGCCCGTCAGTTACAAGCTTTAATATTCACGTATGACATTAATAAATTCGGACAAATCTAATTTTGTTTAAACTTTTTGAAATTTTTTAAACGTTATATCAATTTGCAACGGAACATGTCTCTTTTAAATACCGTGCGATCGAATAAAAAAAATTAGAGTAGGTGAGAATGGTGGTTTGAACCAATCAAAGCATCAGAATAGCACAATCCAGGTAACTCGATTTTTTTTTTAATCGATCGCACGTTACTATTTGAATAATGTTGACTCATTAATAATAAAAATAGTTGGCGCTGAGTCAATTGTGAACGCACCACGGATCACGGATCAGATGTTTAAATCTAATCTCACTTTTTACAGTTTGAGGAGCCGTGCGTTCACAATCGACTCTTCAAGGCCCACTTTGACGGGAAATTTAAATGAACATCCGATATTGGTTATTTAAATAAAAATGTGACATTTTTCATTTAGCACAATTTTTAAAGAATGCAGTTTTATTTTCATTCAAAAAAATTGTCTTGTCACAAAAATGTTCGATGTAGACAATGAAAGAAAAGATATAAAATAGTGTTAACCACAAAAAACATTTGCAAAATAACAAAAAATTATATCAGCCTTGTACTTCGAACAACTTTAAATTTTAAGACTGAAACCAATTGAGGTAACAAAAAACCAACTGACAATCAATTATTATTTCGTTAATTAATAAGTACATATTCTCCTTTTCATACTCTGTTAAAATCAATTAAATTAACATGTATTTTACTTTTATCTTAATTGATTTCCTGTTATTGCACAAGTTAATAGTCAGCACATATGTATTTTTTGCATAAGTTAGACACCATGTACCTATTTTTAAAACCAAATAAATTTCATCCAAGGTTCTGCATGGAACGTTATAATGACTAAAAATGTAAACAATGATCCGACATTGTTAGCTTAAAATATTTGTAATTTCTGGTAAAATATTATTTAATATAATACAACCAAAAATAACTATTGTACATTGCAAGTAGACCAAGCAGTAAGGTTTTACAAAAAATAAAAAACTGAATTATTTTTTGTTTTTGTTTTAAAGAATTTTCCTTAACAACGACCTGGAGCCATTTAGACAAATTTAGTAATGACTAATGAAACATGTTCATTTTTACCACACAGAGAGTACGAATTTATTAACACCACACATGCCATATTTAATAAGAGATGTTTTCCGAACAGACTAGGGATGGGCGATATACATCGATGTTAGCCGAACATCGATGTTTTGATTTCAATCTTCGATATTTTGACATCGATGGTATTCTTTTTCAAACGTCGATATTTTATCGATGTTCGTAATAAAACATCGAACATCGACAAAAAAAAAACAAACAGGAATATAGTTTCCAAGAGAAGACGTGAACGGCCCTTCTGGGAAGTGCACGTGTATATTTGGCACTGACTTCGCAGATCGGGATCGATTGATCGTTTCCAGTTTTCCACTTTCCGCTGCCATCACATTTGCTTTTGCGTTTCATTCTGAGTCTGAGTTGAAAGTGAACAGAACAAAAGTGAAAGACTTCTTCTTTTCTTATGTTTACCAATTTTTGTAAGTATATTTTTAAATTTACATTTTACCTATTATGTAAAATACTTATCTCTTTTGCAATTTACTCCTATTCTAATTTTAAAATACAAGTTATAGCTAATTTCAAAAATAACTTTTACAGTTTTATTTCATTTTTATAGATCAATATGCCACCTAAAAGTTTATTTTGGAGATTTTTTGAAAAAGTTGATAACGCTTATGCAAGGTGCAAATTATGCTCTAAAAAAATTAAAACGAGTGGAAATACATCGAATTTAAAGTGCCACCTTACGAGTATGCACAAGCAAATTCGCAGTCAAAAAACAGCTAAGGAATTAGAAATAACTTTCGCCAATTCCACTACTTCAAGTACTTCTAGTTTTAACCGTGAAAATGAAAGTTCTACTAGTTTGGCTAGTACCGTAACTATCGCACGTTCACCGCCACCCTCAGCTTCATTTTGCAGCACTGACATGGAGGAAGATTTAGATTGTGACCAGCCTAGTACTAGTACGAGTGTTAATTTTTCTCCAACCCAAAGATATCTGTCTAAAAGACAAAAGACTATTGGTGAATCCTTTGATGAACTAGCGTCATGTAAAGAAGGCGGTACTAAGAACATTAAAATAACAAATGCTATTACTTACATGATTTGTCACGATTACCAACCTCTGTCAGTAATTGAAAATGAAGGTTTCCGGCATTTATTAAAAGTAACTACACCTAATTACACAATTCCTTCAAGAAAAACTATTACTAAGCTTTTGGAAAATAAATACGACGTGATTTCTCAATTATTTAAATCTAAAATAGCTTCGTTGGACCACTACAGTGTAACAACCGACATCTGGACGGAAACTTTTCAATCCAGAAGTTTTTTAGGGCTAACCATACACTTTTTAGAAAATTCGGCCATTACATCCGCAACTTTGGGAGTGTTTGAATTGAATGAAAGACATACAGCAGCTTATTTAGAAGAAAAACTAAATAACATTTTTGCCGAATGGGAAATTAAAAATGAAAAAGTGACGGCGGTAATTAGTGATGGAGCCCGAAATATAACAAAGTCAGTGGAAACTATTTTCGGAAAAAGGAGGCATTTGCATTGTTTTGCCCATCAATTGAATTTGGTAGTGGAACGAGCGCTATTGCATCATGACGATGTTAAACTACTTATCAAGAAGGTAAAAGATATTGTTACTTGGTTTAAGAAGAGTAATAATGCCAGTGACGAGTTGAGAAAGCATCAAGAACAAAATAACCCAAAAAAATTAATACAAGAAGTACCAACGCGGTGGAACTCTACTTATCACATGATTGTGCGATTTTTGGAACTACGGGAAGTTGTAAACCAAATAATAAACCGCCATCCAACCGCTCCGGTTATGGTGACAGCGAGAGAAATTTTAGACTTGATTGAAATTCAAAACTTATTGCAGCCGTTTGAAGCTGCCACCAATGAAATTGGAGGCCAAGCCTATACAACTACTAGTTTGGTGATCCCAATGGCTTTTAATCTTCACAATAAAATTTTGAACACTAATCCACAACATGAAATAGGAAAACTTTTAAAGGCAGGATTGACAACGGAATGTGAAAAACGTTTCTTCCCAGCAGAAAAAGTATATTTATTGCAAATTGCAACACTTTTGGATCCACGATTCAAAAAAATGTACTTCAGGAACGCACTTTATTGTACCGAGGCAACGGAAGCTGTGCAGAACTTAATAATGCAGGAGGCTGAGAATGACATGGCAAATAATATAAATGCCAACATTGCCAACGAACCAGTTCAAATTCCAGGAGGTAAGTATTGTATACGTAAATAATTAAAAAATATTTAAATATAATTTATTACAGATACAGCTACGGAGGAAGAATCAGAGACATTTGATTTGTGGGCTGATCATGGACGCTTGGTAGATGAAAATTCAGGGGACAGGGATGACGCCTCTATACCTGAACTTACGTTATATTTAAGAACAAAAGTTATACCTTTGGACAAAAACCCACTGGCTTGGTGGAAAGGGATGACAAATACTTATCCCATACTTGCGAAAATTGCATTAAAATTTTTGACAACAGTCGCAACATCCGTTCCATCTGAACGACTTTTTTCTAAAGCTGGGCAAACTGTAACTCAGCAACGGAATAGATTAAAAGGGAAACGGTTGTCAATGTTATTATTTTTGCAATCTATTGATAAAAGTTTCTGGAATCTATAATTTTCGTAATTCTAGTTGGATACCTACCTAATTTTAATTTTTTGATATTTTAGTTTTGTACTTTAAACAGTGATTAAACATGTTTTTTTATCAACTTATTAATTTAATATGTTCAAATGACTATTTTCGCCCCAATTTTTAATACCATCGATGTTTCAAAATATCGATGTTTTTTGTTCGATGTTTTCTACCCATCGATGGTCGCTACCGATGTCAACACCGATATTGAACATCGATGTTTGTGTTCGATGTCCCATCCCTAGAACAGACAGTTGATGTTTCTTTTGTTGAGGTCTCTTTGTAGGAAACATTTTGAAATCAATTTGAGATCGAAACCCCGCTCGCTAATGTCGAACGGCTGTGTTATTATATTTGTAGTCTATTTAGAGAAGCAAATTATAGGTCGTCGTCAACGGCTGGCTATTCTTACAATGCACAGGCGAACACTTGCACACCGATAGGGTGACAAAAACTCTCCACCGAGACGAAAATACAGCCTTCGCGAATTCGCCAAGCATTCCATTTCCCGTCTTGGGGAAACTCCTCTATTCAAATGATTCGGCTGGTATTTACCCATCGTCTGAATTTTTACAGTTAAATGATTTTTGACGGTCACCTTGACTCTTCCATCCAAAGATGATTCGCAAAAGCGGACTTTTTGTCGATAATTACAAATTGCCACCGTCATCGTCATGACACACTTATATCTGTGATATTCAAAGATGGTACGGATTAAATTGTAAAAATGGGCCAGCATCCTTCGAAGGATAAACTTAGTCGTTCATCATCCGAAAGGATACACACTAAAGAGAGGTTCGGTAGTTTTGGCAAAAAAGGTGAGAGTCGGGTGTAAATCATCGTTATCTGTTCTTTGTTTCTCCACAATGTTTGCTCAATCCGACTCTTGTTGCAGGATCGTCGAAGAAACGCGAAGTTGTCCAAGTGACTCAAGTGTTGACGGCTTCGAAATTATCAAGACCTGCGCCACAAAATGCCACAGAAAGTAAGTCAAAAAAAAAAAATAGAATCTGAATGGTAATGAGGGAAATCTAACCGGAAGCGGTGGACAACGCACGACGAAATTCTAATTGTTGTCGTGATAGAATGTTTGTAAACAGAAGAACCACGAGATGTGCACCTATTCGTTTATTTTTATCTCGCGTGCACATGACTAATGTTTGGGAATTTGTTGTGATCATTTTATCTACACAATCGACAATGTTTTGTCGACGTGCTCAACTTTGCTCATTTATCATTTTGTCAGTTGATGGTGTTAAACAGGTTCCCTGGTCTGCACTCTAAACACACAGGTGGAAGTCACCTGACGACACAGCTGGTACTTTGTTCCACCAAGCGGAATCTTCAGCTGTGGGTTTTAAATAACTGGACAGGAAATAACTATCTCTGGTTGTCAGTTCTCATTCGGTGTCTGCCAAAGCAGAGAGATTAGATGACTCTATGTACAGATGTGATTATTGGGTTGCCTACCTCAACATTTCTTATACCAAATTTTAATCTTATTTTGTCCGATACTTAATTGCTACAATTTAAAAGAAATTATGGTAAATTATTTTCAAAGTGGAATCCGTCATTAAGGAAATTATTTCCCAAATGCTGTAGAATAAAGTTTTTTCAAATCACCCATATTCCATTTCAATCTTTAATGAAAATGTATTTTAACAACAAATTTTGGTATCTTACAATTAATTAATCAAAACTATAAAATATAGAACGTTTATGTAGCCAGTATTAAATGTATTGGTTTTTATCTTTTAACAAAAATTTATTAAAAAAAAATTATTAAGAAGGTCTTCGGAGAAAGAAACTAAAAGTTTCACTCTCTTTGTGAGTAATACTTCTTTGGCCAGTTTCTTCTTGTTGAGAAACCACTGGACATTTTTTAGACAAAACACCTTCAGAAGTTATTTGGTTGGATTTTTTTTAATTCACTTAAAAATTCGCGATATACAATGTGATCAAAAAGAAAACAAATCAGAGCAGGCGTTGTGAATTATCGGTCATGTCGTAGCGAAATTCTATGCAAATAAGCGTGCAAGCGCTACTTTACTATAAATCATACCTCATGAATTTTATAAGATTTATAAAATAAACAAGAGCACATTTTACATTCGTAAAAAAGGGCCATTTACCAGATTCATTGCCAAACGCGAAGCTACTGGTAAGCAGATTTTTGCGGAAATATTAAAGAAACGTCAGCGATGTGCTGTTGTTAACCTAGAAAACAACTTTTCGATTTCGGCAAAGTTTACAGACGTTTACTGCAATTGTAAGCAACAATTATCCCAGAATAAGTGGTAAAATAAGTTTTACCATTGAAGGTAAAGCATTAATTATAAATAATTGATTAATAAATAATAGATTTTTCGAGAGGTAGGCAACCAATAAAGCATTGAAAGTATAATTGATTTGTTTTCTTCGTTCGATACCTTCAATGATTTAAAAAATAATTTCAGATTTATTGGTGATTTTCATAATGTTTTCCTTTTTGTAGATAACAAGAAGACCACACCGACGTCCTCTCTCAGCGAATCCAAGCCGAAGCGGACCCCTCCCGGTCTCAAAGACAAAAAGCAGCCGGCAATTAAAGGTGAGCGATTTACTTTACAACTGCAACAATAGATAATAAATGCAATCGCACAATAGTAAAATTTAAACAATAACAATAATGAGAGTAAAACGTCCGCCAGTGAAAACGTGAGAGTGTTATTCAACAAATTAATATAATGTGGAAAACGATATGAAAAATGACATCAACTCGTTTCGTTTCTTTCGCTCGTCGTTAAAATTTATTGTCCAAAAAATTGCACAGACAATAGTACAACCACTTTTACTTTGCATCATTGTTCTGGCGAGTCTTAAAATTCCATCTTTTGACGAAACCATTGTTTCATGCATGGCGTTTATATAAGCCATTGTGAAAAAGAGTGTTTTTTGAGTGGAATGTTTCTGTTACGCAAGTAAGATTGTCACTGATAAGGTGTTTTGATTATCGGGAATGCAATTGTGAGCGGTGTAACAGTTGTTAAAGGTCGATTTAATGCGATAATTTCCCGTTCAAAGAACACTTCCTGCGGTGTTGTTTTTTCTATTGTATCTCGACGATGGTTCGTTTTTACTTGGTATTGTCTATTTCTAGTTTGGAATTTAGATGAGAGTGGCTCTCTTACTTAGATTAAAAGCGCGGTTCCGACCTCGATTTCTTAAAATTTAGGATAAATATAGTTCAAATTAGTTCTACGCCACTGCGTCGATTTATTAAAATGTCGATTTTGTTGGAGAGACGCCTACACCGGACGAAAGTACCAGGAGAAAGGTACTGCACTTGGATAATTGTTTTGTTTGATGTGTAGCACGAAAATAAATTAAATGTAAATGCGAAGGCGTTTTCTCGTGTAGCGACACCAGTTAGTACCTTACTGAAGCATTCAATTCTAATTGCAAGACTATTTATTTTTTGTTCGGAGTCATGTGCAGAGAAACTTTTATATGCTCGAGGAGGTACTGCTAAAGTGCTTTTTTCCATACCGTTAAAACTGACTGCAATACAACTAATTAGCTGCAGCGTTTATTGGATATTGATTCACAGGTCTACAAAACAAAACTTTTTAATCGATGTTTCGATTTTGATAACTGATTTTGTGTAATATTGGAGCCCTGATTACAAAATTATGCTTAATTTTTTTTGTATCACGGTTTTTTCACAATTAACAAAAAAAAATTAAGCAATTTATTTAGGAAAATAATATGTTTATAATAATTCTTAGTTAAAAATCAAACTAAATTTTTTATTCCTTATGGGAATGGCATCTTTGACGCTTTGCATTGATACGCTCCATCTTCCTTGATATCGCCTCTCCATTTCTTTTATATCTTGGTGAAAACGTTCCCCTTATTCCTCGCTGACAGCACTAAGATTTTTCGGAAAAAGATTTAAGTGCGAAAATAGGAAATGCATTTTCAAACTCATATTACATCCCAAGATATGAGAATTTTCCAACATGTTTCTTACAATATTTTCGTAGTCTTCATCTTTGTGATTTCCAAGAAATTTTTTTATGACGTTCTTAAATGCCTGACTTTCAACAACATTAATAGAATTTTGAAAATCCTTATCTTTGCACTTTGACGATTTTAATTATCAATGCACCAAATTAAATGGTTGTGAATAGGCTACAAAATGGCTTACTAAATTCACGTATAGCCCTAAGGGCTTCAAGGTTAAACTGTCAAATGGGAACACATACCTTTTTTTTAGAAATTCTGATAGAGAGAGAATTTTATTCTGAAAACAACAATGTATCACAAGTGTCACCTCGCATAAAAAAAACACTAACTTTTGAAACAAATGACGAGCACCAAGCGAGAAGCGATCAATAGCTATTTGGATTACTAGTCCAGAAAATGAGTGTGAGTGTATTGCGTAGCCGAGGCGCTTTAGCCGAGGCACAGCAACACGAGCACTCGCAAAACATTTTCTGGACGTGTAATCCACAACATGTTTCATGCCGACAAATTCTGCCAGACCATTCTCAAATGAATTTTTAACCAAGATCACTTTTGTAAGTACTAGGTCGGGAATTTAACATTCCCGGCGGATTTTGAATCATGCAAAACCGTCGATAACGGCCAGCGGCATGAAAAATGCATTGCGTTACAGTGTAATAACCAAATTAAGTTAGCTGGAGAAACAAATGACAAATAATAACATAGAGATTGCGCAAAGATGCCGCCAATGTGTAGCGCAAAATGGAGCGCATAGAGGATAGTAGTGTTTTTTGTAACTTGTTTTTTTGTATTTTTGTTATGTAAGTATGTATATACATACTTGTGATACATTGTTATTTTCAGAATAAAATCTCTCAGAATTACAAAAAAAAATATGTGTTCGCATTTGAAAAAAAATATTTTGACAGTTTACCATTAAAGCCCTTGTGGCTATACATGAATTTATTAGGCCCTTTTGTAGCCTATTCGCAACCATTAAAATCCTCCTATAAATAAGGGAGTTATGGACTCGTCTTCTTTTTTAGGGACACCTGTATATGAATAATAAATATAATATAAACAATTAGGAAAAATATATTATTTATATTAATATTTTCCATATTATGTATTCTGCAGTTTTGCTAATAAAGATTCATATTAAAATAAGGCACGCACCGAGACAGGAGTTATATTTTCTTTGAAGTTGCAACGAATCAACTGTTTGCCCTACGACCACCCATCCAAACATTGGCTACGTCCGATGTTGCTTCACTTCACTGAGTACTTTCGTAGCCAACGTATTTTATAGCTTTGCTAATAAAGGTTCGCATTATATTAATATTCATCATATTATTTGTACTCTTTCATAAATTACGCTTGTTTTATTTTATTTTTTAATTAAGAAAAAATGGTGCGTATTTTATTATAATAAGATTTTGATTTATTAACCTAAAATGGTAATGTAGTGAAAACTATAAACATTATTAAGGAAAAGCAAATTCACTTGGTGATGTTGTTTACCTTTCAAATTGTGAGTGATGTAATTTTAAACGTAGAATGATTAATTTGATTTTTTCACTCTATTACAGTACTGCCGGCAACGAAGTTTAATTTTGTTTTAGTAGATTCATATTTGTTAATGTCATTTGGTTTAATTGTTTTTCCAATTATTATTAACTATAACTGTTTTGTTTGCTTTTCACATGCTTGTAAAATATCTCTTATTAGTTGGATTAACCTTGTGTTTATTAACACAAATTGAACTGAAAATTGACAAAGCAATAAAACCAATTTAATTCAACTTATATCACTTCTATTGTTTCCTGCGAATTTAGAAGCAAACGATTGAATGAAATAACATCCACTAATTGGTATTTACTAACAAATTTATTTCGCAAAATGTCATGATTTTATCTGTAGGTGATAGGTTAACGACGCTGAAATTTTTTTATATTTGTAGTAGGTAATACTAATAATGATCTAGCATCGTACTCAGTTAATTTGACAGGAAGAGATGCCATCTTTATCAAATTCAAAATTATCTTAGAAAAGTTCAAAAGTATAGAATTATGCACATTTGACTCTTCTAATTATTACATAACAGCTTCTTCATTTTTTTTTCTACAATAGTTATTTATGCAACGAGGTTCTGTGTAAATTGGGTTTTTCTAATTGCCCTAGAGGCCAGATTGAAATACGAGCGCAGCGAGGATTTTAAGGTCTCGAAGGCAATTAGAAAAGCCCAATTTGCACAGAAACGAGTTGCATACAAACTTTTATTGTTTGAAACGACGCCCCAAAGCTTCCAAATCTATTTAAAATGATTTCGCATTTGCTTTTGACAGTTTTGACAAATTTTTCGAGAAATGTCACTTTGAATGTGTTGCTAGGGCAACGGTTGGTTATCTGCTATTTTTTGCTTTAGAGCAGTTAGCACGCAGTTTACAAAGGAGAAAAATGAGAATTTATGACAGTTGAAAGCAATAAAATACGTTTACAAACACGTTTTAAAAAAATAATTCAGGTGAGATTGTTTCAATTTGTGTTCGTATTTGCAGGTAAGTAGGTGAGAATTATAACCGCTTCAAGAAAAGTAAAAGTAAAAAATGGCCATAAATTCAAATGACATGCCCGGAGAATATTACCATGATTTATATGTGGAGCGCAATTTTTAATTGCCATGAGAATCGTGATCGGACAATATAATGGATGGTATCGTGCTTATACCACTGTAAAAAGCGAACCGCCTCTTGTATTGTGTTAATAAAACATTTAACAATTAACGGGGTCCCATGAGATCGTGAGGTACAAATTTTATGGTAGGCCATGACGATGACAATGAGAAATGTAACATGGATGGAACAGATTCATCACAAATTTACATCCCACGTAATCATGTTACACCACAACAAGAAGATTAGTTTATGTTGTTTTGCGTTATCTTTCAACTTTTCACTAAATGATCTATTAATACCTACCTTGTACTAGTTAGTAATTTGAAGTGGATGTATTTTTATGCTTGAACGCCTCTCGGAATTCTTCACTCTTTGTACGAATAATTGAACGTGTTAAATTTAGATTGTCTGTTCATTGATAGATGCCGAAGTTGTTGAATACAATTCAATTTTACATGCTTTTAAATTTTTTAGCAAACTCGGTGCACCTACTTGTTGGTGCTTTCTAAAACAATTTTTATTACCTATCACAAAAGTATAAACAGTAGATTAATTTTACATTTCACTATTTTTTGTAAGTTGTGATTGACAGAAAGTAAAATATTTTTTATTAAAATAACTGGAATAAATATTGATAATGTTCCGTATTACATTGTATACATGATGGTTTTTGATGGCATTCTTAAAAATGTTATGTATTTGTTTTTGACATTACAATTTAATAAAAAATACAAAAGATGATATGAAAGAAACATTTTAAGACTGAAAAATCCTCAAAACAGTTTCGTTCATTTGAATTTAAGAAAAATGTTTTAAATTTTGAAAGATCCCAAATGGGGCTGCTGCATTTACCGAAATCATCAGATAAACAAAGTGTCACAAAAACCCTCCTGACATTCGCTTTCTATTTTTGATTCTTCTCTTCCGTCTGGTTTGGAGTTAAAAAGCTCTTGTTAACCGACGTATCGAGAGTTCTTGCGTAGGTCAACCGCTTTCAGTATCTAAATTATGAACATATAAATTAAAGAGGAACACTCCGGTTCCGTAGACATAGAAAGTAAAAGCCACCTCATTACCATGTAGCTATATATTCTAATTTACTTTTTAAAATACCATAATCAATTTGGATAAAAAATTTGTTCAGTTTATACCGCACTGATTACAGTAGCGATTGTTGTAAATTGTACAATTAATTGATGTCGTAAATTTTCCACGTGCCGGAAAAAATTACAAAATCTAAACGGAGTTGTGTAAGAACATGTAAATTGTAAGGACACTCCTAAATAATTCAGTATTGTCGTGGGCGTTCTTTTTTTAATTTTTATATAAATATCTACAATTTCCTCTTACTGAACTCTTCAATTTTGGACCTACAACTATCTTAATCAATCCAATGACCTGGATACATATTTAGAATCAAACTCATTAACATAAAAAAATTGGCTAATTTTTAATTATTGTTTAATTTTTGACACACTGTCTAAGTAATTATTTTTGATATATCGGGTGTTCATTTAAGTTTATTCTAAAAGGTGGCGTTGAAGAATCGATTGTAAACGTACCACGGATTACAGATCACGCATCAGCTGTTTAAATCTAACCTCACTTTTTGTGTTGTTTATGTTTTTACTCTGCAGACTGACGAGTGGTGCGTTCACAAGATCTTCTTAGCTTTAACTGAATGTTTACGATAAATGGAGAACTAAAAATGACGAAACATGATGCGAAAAGCTTCGAAAAATGTACAAAGAAAACAAAAAAACACGTTTGTCGTTTTAAAAATTCTGTTTTCGAATTTTAGGACTTTTAGAATATTTCGATCTCATTTGAATTAGTAAAATTTTACAAGAAAAATTAATTTTTAATGCCATGTTCTTCTTCTGTCAACTGACGTGTGCCAATAAAATTTTTTATTATTTTTTGGAATCGTTTGGAGACCTTGTAAATGTAGCACAAATAATTTCTTTTAAGTAAGAATGACGATAATGAATACAAAAGAAAGCAGTAAATTACTTTTATGGAGGCAATAATGTTTTATAAGTCTACAACTATTGCCAATTAGAGTTAACAACATAAACAACGTTTAAGTTAACAAAAAATTTAATTGAGGCGCCGTCTCTTTCTAAATATTTTGAATGCTTTTTCAGCACTCATTATTCCGAAATAAAAACCTCTTCACAAATTCACGCATTTCCAGTTGCGTCAAAGTCTGAAATATAGAACATCTAAGAGATAAAATGAGAAACTTTCGCTGTTTCTTATTATTGTTATTATTACATATTATTAAAACCCGGAATATTTAAGACAAAAGGAGTAATTTTTATAAACAAGATATCCTTTGAACTTGAAAAAATGTCCAACATTTTTCTGTAGGATTTAATCCCATGAATATGGTGTTTTCTTAATTGATTAGCTTCCAATAACTTCTGGTATTTGAGAACTAGGGTTTGCACCAAATGTATTTCTGATATGAGTTAATTTATTTCATGACCAGTGTTGTCATAATGACCGCTCTGTACATTCTATCAGGTGTTCATTTAAATTTATCCTCAAAGTTGACGTTGAAGAGTCGATTGTGAACCACCACCACTCGTCAATTTGCACACTAAAAACACAAACAACACAAAAAGTGACGTTAGATTTAAACAGCTGATCCGTGATCTGTAATCAATCCATGGTGCGTTCACAATCGACTCTTCAACGCCTACTTTGAAGATAAATTTAAATGAACACCCGTCATCAAGATCCATTGGTGATCGATTTTCTAAACTTTCATTATAATTTATAATCGATGCCAATACAATTGAAAACCATATGAAATGCGACACAGTTGTAAAACATTCAAATTACTATTTTACTAGACTTTCACGCAGTCAGATCACTGAAAAAATTTCATTTCCATAAAACTTCACACACCATAAACGACAACTTTTCAATTGAATAGTCTTCAGTCCAGATTCAGTTACGTAACCATACCTGAACGAATACAATAAACGTTTTGTCAAGAGTTCAGTAACTTTCCCGGTTCTTTGGCCTCAACTGTCAAAAATGATTTTAAAAATTCTGATGGGAACTTCGCCTTATAACATGCCCATTATAAGAGAAACAATGATCCAAATCGCGATGATTGATGAGCAAAATTCGAAAGTTTTCCCCAAGAATCGATAAACCAAAAAGAGAACGTCGAACGTTAATGTAATTAATTATAATTAGTGCGAATTAGTATTATCTAATACGGGCGAATAGCGGTGGCTTACCAGGCGATAAAAATTTGTTAGTGAAGATAATAACGGGTTTGATATTAAATGAAAAGTGTTGCTCGGCTAATTAGCATTTAAGATTTTGTTCTTCAAACTTTCGACTAGGCTCAACAAACGCGATAAAAACAAAGTGTGACACGTGTTAGTCGATCAGACAAGATAATTGCAATTAAACTTTCTTGCACAGAAAAATGCAAGAACCTAGATTTTGCATGCGCTGCCTAACATCTGTTTTTTTCCTCTAACGGTCGCATGCACCATCAATTTTCTGTTGAACATGTGCAATTATTAATAGGAAAATGTGTAAAGAACCACAACAAAAACGAGAGGTCACACCGAAATGGTACTTTCACCCCGGTTCGACACACCAAAGCTGTCGACGCCAGATCTGGTCGTTCCGTGGGCCGTTTCGACAGGAAAGATCGGTCAGCTTTTGACTATTTTACGACAGTTTAAAAAACTAGTTCACAGTGAAATCTGGCACAAGCTGGGTATTAATTATGTTGAATAGTCGTGGTGGTGAGGTTTTAATTATTAATGACCACCTCGTTACTCACCATATGGATTATACCCGACAAGAGCGAAATTAGTTGAGTACTGAGTGTGCTGCTAAGAGCTGAAAGGTTGAGTCCGATTTATGAAGAGTCTTAATTGGGAAAATTGCACACACGTGTTGGGTACGAGAGCTGGTTTGTTCGGGTGAAAAAACGAGGAAACTTTTCAGAAATTTTCGAATTATGAAAGAAGCTTTTTGCCAGGAGCGTGTTCATTCTCCGACACCACATATTTTGCTTGTCATCTTAAACTAACCTAAAATAATAACAGAGATCCTAACCTCCAATTCAAAAAATAAAGTAGAAAATAATATAATCTTAAATATACAGTTGGTTGCAAAAAAATGGGAACTGTCAGAATAAAATTGACACATTTTTACAATTTTTCCCTAGTGTGAAACCTTCTTACGAGAGATAGGTTAGAATTAACATCAATAGTAGTTTATTTAACGCGTTCGTGTGTAAATTGGCCTTTTTTTGGCATGAGTGGGTCAGTTTAAAACGCGAGTGAAACGAGCGTTTTAAAGGCCCACGAGTGCCAAAAAAAGGCCAATTTACACAAGAACGAGTTGAATACAACGTTTTTTTGTTCGACGAGCCCCTTAAAGGCTCTAAATCGCTTAAAATCTTTAAAATTAGCTTGACGTCTCGTTTTGACAAGTTGTCAAATTTATCAAAATCCGTTCACACAGGAGAAAATTCTCAAATTCTGACAGTGTCGAACAAAAAAATTCAATGACATTTTTTTAAATTATTTGATAGGTATTGTCAAAGAGACAATTAATTGACAAATGGATAAAATCAAATTTACATTAGGAAAATTTTCGTTTCCCGATTTTTTTACCAACTGTACTTACTGCTTCAGACAGTAGGTACAATAAATAATCACCGGACGTTATTCACGTTGTTTACCACAGATTATTTACTAATTACTACTCAGAGAGATGTAGTGTTGTGAGGTCCGGTAATTGACTTAGTCAATGACCCATTTGACCGGTCAATAATTGTCAATGACTTGACGTATTTGACCAGTCATTTTTAAAATTTAAATTTCCTGCTTATAATGTTGAAGATTATAGGATATGATGACTGTTTGACTGATGAGATGAGGTTATGTTGGGTTGTCTTGATTTCATTTATAGTCGATTTCATATAAATGTTCATCAAGTGAGCTGTGCATGTGTAAAAGCACCTTTAATTTAGTTACATTGCAACTGTCACATGTATGAAGGTCATGTCCAATAAATCTTTACTTGGTAAAAATACAAAGACAGAAACAAATAAGAATTACTTTAATTTTATCAGTAAAAAGACGTAACATTGCTTTTGAAATCAGCAATGTTAATTAATGGACAAAACTGAAAAATTAGCAAATCGAGTTCGCGCATAGCAAGCAACTTTGAAAGTCAAAGTTACTAGCTTTGGCTTTAATACCAACAGAAAATCAGATTTTCATGGCTTGCTTAGATGCACATTTATATGAAATTGAGTATACGTAGCTGCTGACAATGAAGAAATGGATTATGACAATAAATAAGTAAATTATGACAATGAAACATCTAAAATTTTAATAAAGATCATTGTGGAAAACGATTATTAAGCTTTTTATCTATTAGGAAGAAGTGGTTTTTGTTTTTCAATCGTTTTTGTGTCTTCTTAACATGACATACAATATATTTTTATTTTCATAAAATACTTACCTACTTTTTTAAATTCTAAACGAATGTTTAGGCGTTATCTCTGGTTTAGGTAAGTGTTTTAAAAGAAACTAAAAAACTGAAAATACACACACAAATTTTAAAGCGTTTTAAATTAACAAAAAGTTCAAATTCAAGCAAATATGTTAAAGAAAAAACAAAGTATAACTTCCAACAATTCAAACTTAACCTCACTTACACAATGTTAGAACAATAATTTATCGATCAATAAATCTTATAAAAAATGGATGTAAGAACCATTATTTGGTATTAAAATAATCCTTGACATTGAAAGAATCATTTTGTGGTGTTTAACTAGTTACTAATTTTTGACCAATAATGACTGGTAATTGACCGATCAAGGACCGGTCAACTTTGACCAAAAATAAATGACCGGTCATTTATCCATCACTAGAGAGATGTGAGATGTGACCATGTGACTCCCGGTCTTGGCAACTTACAGTTGCCAATCTTATGCGTAAAAAACCCTGTTCTGAGGCAAATTAAATCTAAGTATATTAGAGCAAAAATATTATTCTAACTTAGTAATAATAATGACACCATAGTTTTTCTTATAATTTATTGTTTTTATTTTGTACTATAATGATTATTCATCATAGACAACACAGTAAACCTATAGAACGCAAACTCCCATAGTTTTTTGTGTCCCGACGCCATCTACTGGCTTGTGGTAGGTGCAAAATAAGACACAGCCAGCTGGATATCCTGGCTTTTTTATTTATTTTAATTTTCAAAATAATTTACATGTTTATGAAATTAAAAGACTACATTTATTTTGAAGTTTTTATTTTCAATTTTTTTCGATACATTTCCATTGCATTTTTATAAATTTTGATTTGGTGTTTCTTTTCCTCAATTGCGACAAACAGAGATTTATGGCTTCCTCACTTTCAAAAATTTGCTCTTTATTTTGACATCGAATTTTGCATGTAACGTTTTCGGTACATTGCAGCCCGTAGTTGCAGCCCGAATTTTGGATTAACATTCTGGCTTTTTATAATTTTGATTATGCTCAGCTTTTCTTATTTTTTTTTGAAACTTTTACATTTATATCTTCATTACTACATAAAACAGGATTTACACAATTTACATATAGCGTCTTCAGTAGAAATATCGTAGATCATTAGATCGGATGAAAATTCTATAAAAAATAGTTTTCAGTTAAAATATAATTATCAATATTTTTTTACTATTACTGGAAGTAAGTCTGGACTGGAAAAGGAGGGAAGTTGTATTGAGTCGAGGGTACGGCAACATTCAGCAATCTATTTTTCGTGCCGAAGTATTTGCTGGTAAAATGAAGTCCACACACAGTGTAGCTGTTATACCTACACTTTAATAGGCCACAAAGTTGATAACTGCTTGTTACCCGTGTTTTTAATCCATTCCATAAAATGCCCAGGATATTTAATTGGATTTCTATGGCGAGTTCCACATGGTTTAAATACGTTTGCATTCTGCAAATTCTCGTAACAGTAGATTTATTATTTATGACTTAATATGTCAAAATATATATATATATTTTTTTATTTTGGCATAAGTCTCCGCGATTTTTATTTTTATAAAACGGCAGCGTCCCCTGACGGCTTGTGGTGGGTGCGTTTCCAAAAAAACCGATAAAATGCATAGGAGTTTGCGTTCTATAGGTTTACTGTGTTGTGTATGTTATTTATAAAACAGAAGCGCCCTCTCCTGTTCCGAATAACTACGATTTAGCCTGTTTCAAGGCCATCCCCTGTTTTTTTTTTTGTTTTTCTACTACTACTACTACGTAAGAAAAACCTAACCGTACAAAAATCCCTAAATACGAAGACGGCAGTGGGGTAGCTGAAGGAAGATCCAATAATTTTTTTCTAGTGCATTCCACAGAACACCTAATATGCATTCAGTTCACTTGTTCAACAATTAGGAGTGACGCATAAATAATTTACATCCAATGCTGTTTTTAAATTAACACCAAAAATCTGTATTTTTCAATAGAAACTACCTATACGCCCACTTTTAGAGATAAACAGACTGGCAAAATTTGTGAGGTTAGGTTTTAATGTGTAAGTTTTATTTTGGCTTTATTTTCTTGACGATAATTTGTTGTATTGTTGTATTGAACAGTTTTCATAGCAACCGGGACAAATAATTTATAAACGCTGTTCAAAAATCAAAAAACCATTGTGGTGCAAATAACACACATTTTTCCAATAGATGAATTGTTGAAGCCATATAATTGAGAATTACCTACTAAATCCTACATCAATCTGTCAACTTACAATATTTATCGTGTCTTTATCGTTTTTATATATTGTTACTCTTGCAGCTCTGCACTATCACTTAAATTTAGCAACACACTGAACAATTAAAATTTGGAAGTAACAAATGACATACAGTTGACTGTTTCTCGCTATTATTCTCTTTCATCTATCATCTATGGTTTCTCGCTCGCTCCGCTAAACTCGACTCCCGAGATTTTAGCGTGTTGCGGACGATTTTAGCGTGTCACATGAAACTAATTCACTGAATAAAATGTATGTGATGCGCCTAAAGAATTTTTCACTTCAAAATTAATAGCAGCAAATAGCTGAAAGGTTGAGTCCGATTTATGCAGAGTATTAATTGGGAAATTGCACACACGTGTTGCGTACGAGAGCTGGTTTATTTCTTGTGACGAAGAGGAAGTTTTCAAAATTTTTGGAATTATATAAAGAAGGTTTTTGCCAGGAGCGTGTCCATTCACCGTATGTCACCCAACGCCTTACGTAACGAAATGGGACAGATGTAATCTTGAATTTTTCAACTTTTAGCAGACGTCGAAAAGGTCGTTGCTCTTCGACTTTACTTTCCTTCTCAAGACTGGCTTATTGATTTTGTTAATCACTTACATACTCGATTACTCGGTACGCCGTAACATGTTCCTCTCCCTTTTTATATAATTTATTGAAAAAGATTTTACACAACTCGTTTTGCTAATTATTACTTTATAAGCATTATTAATCACACTGAAAGATACACATCTGAACAAGTAGCATTAGACTTTCATTCCAACCATATTAATTGAAGGAGAATTATTATTGTGATCTAGACCTTCAGTAATTTCCATTTTTTGTCATTACCCTAGTTAATGGCCGTAAAGATATCTACTTCCTCATTGTAAGAGGAAGACTTTAAAAAGTAATTTGGAGCGATTAATGAAAATGTTATTGTGAGCTTTCGCTCATTCACACTTTAAGAAGCAAGCAGCTGTGTTACAAACGTATTGTCTAAAATTAGTGTTAGTTCAGTTGTAAATAATAGCAGACAGTGATTAATGGATTGCAGTTATCGACTAGTCCGGTGGTGAGACGAGAAGCTGGGACGGTCGAAAATTTTTCGAAATTTATGCAGTGAAAGTTGATAAATCACGTGTGAGGATCACAATTCCTGCACTGGAATTACATCTGTCCCCGTTGTTCATTGTTGTCACATTCAGCTTGTAAGACAAGGGATTGTTTAAAAACAGAATTATGTACAAAACTAGTTTACTTTATCTGCCGCTCAGCGGAGATAACAACTTTATCAGCCGCTCGCCAGTGGAGATAATAACTTTATGTGCCGCTCGTCAGACCGTCAGATGCCATGGCAATGAAGTGACACTTTAGCATTATCAATCCAGCAGTATAATGTCATATTTTAGTGACATTTGAAAAAAAAACCTTGTAATTATATGGGTATATTAAATTTTTAATTTTTTGTAAATTTTTACGGTTATATTTTTTTAGGCTACATATTTTATTTTATGCACGATTATATTATAATTTGACAATTATACACAAATTTTCTTGACATAAACGTCTCTTTATGGCCCACGGATCACTTGATGCCCGTAGACCATAAAGATATCTCAAATAAAAGTCAAAAACATTTTTGGTGAAATTAGGAAAAAATTGCCACTTAACTTAACATTCTAATTCCGAATGGGGATTACTCGATACTGGACACTCATTTCTGCCACTTTCTCATCCTCGTTTATCATTTCGTTAATGAATTTATAACCGAAAATTACAATTGGCATAATGGCTGCGGGTGTTTTCACTGTTACCAAGGTTACGCGCAAAACTAAAAATTTGACAGGAACACTACGCGATGCAAACATCCCGTGGTGTGGGCAGACATTTATTTATTAATTTTTGTTAAATGTTAGGGTTTTAGGTCTTAATTGTGCATAAAATAGTGTATGTACTGCGGGCGTGAACTGGCTTTTATGCCCTTAATACATAAATAACTATTATATTGTGTTAAGGTTTTAATTAATCATTTTAAAGCTTTCATGTAACGCCAAAAAAATATGTAAAACTTTTTTGAACAAAAATTTCCCTTTAAAGGACACTTCACTTTTTACTATTTTTCTCATTTGTTTTTACACATAAAAAAGTAAATACCTACAAAATTCATTGACTGTTGTGGGTTTTTGTTTACTCACAAACCTCAACTTTCATAATAAACGAAAAGCCATAAAAATTTCTTGCGTAATTGAGAGACCACAACACGAACGCAACGCGAAGGAACTCCTTGGAGAGGAACTCCGAGGAAATAGTCGTTTAATTCCCATTACACTCGCCGTACTTGACATCGATTTTGTTTTCAACCATGGTGGTTAAGCCATTGATATCCATGGCGACGTGGATTGCAACAAGGCCGTCCTATCCCCGTCACGACTGATAGCAGTTATCTTCCAGGTAGTTAAACCTATCAGGCCGTTGACATCGTTTAAGTCGAATAATTACAATGGCGCGACAAAAATGTCTCATATCGAGCAGCCAACCATCGCACACTCGCCGATTAAAACTGAAACAAACGTTAGTCCATGGGGGCAGGAGCGGTTGCTCCGCAATAGAAAGTCCTCCGAAGAAAGTTCATTCTTGTCTCCACCTTCGCCGGAGCACCGCGTTCCGTCAGTCTCGACAACTTCACAATAGAGCACGGTTGGTTCGCGTCGGGCCTCTCACATGGGCCCCCTTTACCGGCTGTCGTCGCTGTTCAGTACCAGTGTGGTCGATGTGAACAACAATCCCAAGATGGGATTCAAGGGGAAGAAGAACAAGTTCAACAGCGACATGGACATCTTCGCCAAAGAGGCCGAGAGGATCAAGACGAAGACGTACATGTGGGCCTCCATCAGGATACCCAGGAAGAACAAAGGTACTGCGAGTCGAGCAAGCGCTGCTGTCGAGAGTTCACTTTGACGTGTTTTTGATTAGTTTTTGATTAGTTTTCGATGTTGAAATGACGCTGCCCGCGGTTCAGGTATTACGGTGGTACTTCTTTTTTTACGACAAAATCTGGCTGATGCGGCCCGAACTGAGGGGTGAGTACTGGATTGTCGATTATGCTTTGGGATTAAAATAAGGAAATCAAAAACGAACGATGACAGTCGTCTGTGTTTCTAATCTGGAAATTTCGCGTTCTACTTGCTCTCCCGGCCTTTTTTTCACGCTGAAGTAGTCCGAGACTGTGCCACGTTAATATTCCAATAATGTTATTAATGCAGCTTATTACATAAATTAAGAGGAGTTTCTCCGATGGTTTAAATGGATTTATTAGCTGGAAGAGAGTGCTCTAATTGATTTTTGTCAAGTAATTAGATTCCAACCGGAAGATTTCACTGACAGGGATGGCACTTCACAAATTAACACTGACGCAAACATTGAAGAAGAATTTAATCGGCTGTATTTTGTAGAAACGATCTTTCGATAGTGTATTCTAACATTTTGCCCCGTTACGTGTTTTCCATCCATAACGAACATAACATTACTCTACCAAAGCCCTAATAATAATGTATGGTAATGAAACTGTACATAATTTGTATTTCTGTTACAAGAAATTTTGGTGTCATTTATCTTTGGTCTATTTAACATCGTTTCTGTTTGAATAGTTTGATAAATAAGTCATCCTAAAATTGTCTCCTCAATTTATGATGTTATTACTTATTGTAACGAAACGAAAATACTCATGATTTACTCAATTAAGTATTTACCGGGTGAGTCAAATCTACATCAGATAACAAATACATACAAAAATCAAATAAAAGATACTATTCCGGACACGGAATCTTGGCCACAACTGACATTTAACTGACAAATATGTGTGAACTGGCCTTTATTGAATATAACCCAACTTTTGACTCGATAATGCCATTTCCTTGCTTTTTTGATGTCAAAATAAAAACTTCAAAGTGATTTTTAATAATTGTCATCTATTAATGACGCTAATGATTGGTTTACATCATTTTTGTTAGAAATGTCAAAAAATGGTTGGCCAAGATTCCGTGTCCAGAATAATACTTCTATAGTATTGCCGTTATAACTTTTTATCTGCTCCGCCCACTAAAATTGACCAATCAGAATCAAAGCCAGATTCAATCTGTACAACTTTTCATCACATTTGCCACGTAAAAAAGTTAAGGTTAGAATTTTGCTGTCAAGTCCACAATTATTGTTTTATGTTCTAAAAAATAAAATGTCATTAAGACAATTCGAATGTCAGAAATTTTTACTGTGTAAATCAGATCGTCTTAACAACCTATTTGATTGGTAACTAAGAAAATGAAATGGGCGGGGCAGATAAAATGTTACGTTGTCCTTAGTATAGTGAAAAAATTTACTCCACATTTTATTAATTTTGAAAAATGTATCGGTGGCCCATTTAAATATCAAAAATCACAGTCCTCTTGAGGAAGCCCTAATAACGATATTGATTTTTTTTTAAATATAACTATTTTTGTTCAAAAGAATGAAGTAAATACCCGGTGACTTTTAATTATTGAAATTTATTTTGGTCGGTTGGCAACACATTTACGATTTTATGTTGGTACACTTGACTGTCAAATTCAAATATGACAGTTCAGAAGTCAAAATAAATCAAATTGTCATTATTTATTTCTAGAATCTTAACCTAGAAAGCGAATCAACAGACAACTCTTTGACAAATGCCTAGGCGTACCAATTATTCGTGAGTGCTACTTATTACTGTTTGAGTTGGCAAGACTGTCAATGTACCTATTTCCGTTTGTTTCAACTGACATAAATTTCAAATTTAAACATCTTGTTTTTTGTAATCTTTTATTGATAATAATTGGAGTCATTTGGAGCAGCACCTTTAAATTAAATGTGTTTTCCTCGCTCTAACTTGTTTGTTGTTAAAAACTCCTCATTTTTCAGTAAATTGTTGCTTCGCATCACACATAACCTAATTTTCGGCGATCTATCAAATTCACGGCACTTCCGGTTATGTGACAAATTTAGCCAACAGGGACACAAAAAAGTCACTATAGTTTTATTGCCAACTCAAACAGTAATTGTTGCTCACAAGGTAGTAATTTAAATTGAAAGTAACTTTACTCGATGTAGTTTTGTTAATTTGAATTTAAAAAAATTGTTATAATCTGTCAATTTCATATTTCGTTATGTATGTATAGGGTGCGTATGCTAATATCGAAAGTTGCAGACATTTCCGAGAACATTCTTTTATAGAAACCAAATGAATCGAACTCTTTAAAGAGGTGGTCTTTTAGTATTTCAATAAATATTATGAAATATTATTTTCTAATACTACAACGCGGTAAATTTCTTTGCTATTACAAAAATGATGTACACAGTGGAAGTAAAATGTAGTTGAGAACCACCTGGTGTTAATAAAAAATATTGCACTATTTGGACTAGAGTCGCTATATTTATTTAAACACAATATAAAAAATAAATATTGTTTGTAAATGGTAAGAAGTATCAGGTGTTCATTTAACTTTTCCTCAAAGTTGGCGTTGAAGACTCGATTGTGAACGCACCAGGAGTTATACAGACCATGGATCAGCTGTTTAAATCTAACCTCACTTTTTACGTTGTTTGCAGACTAAAGAGTGGTGCGTTTACAATCGACTCTTCAACGCCAATTTTGAGGAGAAATTTAAATGAACACCCGATGTATATTTTGCAATTCTTAAATTAAATTAGTTCAGAAACAAGGCAAGAATACTGCGTGAACAATAGCCTGAATTATCGGTTTATTTAATTTAAGACTTCATTTTTTTTTTCGTGATTTTGCGTCAGTTTTAATCAAATTACCGCCTCGGCTTTCTCACTCTTGTTGTTTTCACAAGATTAGCTTCGGTAGCTAGTAATAGAAACGCAAAGGGAATTATGCAGATAAAACGTGAGTAACAAGGCAAGCACAACTAATTGGAAGGAATTTTTAGTTGTTACAGTGGAAAAGCACAAATCAACCGACCAAAGTTCGATGAATAATTTCATTCACTTCGTTTGATTTATTTGTGTTTGTCAAAGACGAGACAATGCGTCTTGCTAGGAAGTGCGCTTTCGGTAATTGTCTGTCGTTTCGTTTACTTCCTCCAAAAGCGCTGAAACCTTCTAATTTCCATTAATTAAATTTGGCGCGTACGAAATTTATTCGACCACCGGAGCACAAGCAAGGGTTTTTTTTTGTCGTTTAATTAAGACTGTTACAGTCGGTGGGCAGGCAACTCATCAATAAAAATTAATCCCAGACCGGAAGAAGAAAATATTCACCCAAACAACGAACGTTGGCTGGGTGCATATAAAGTACTTAGTTTCTAATTTCGGTAAAACTCAAACTGAAGGTCGTTTTATATCTACCAAAACTGAAACGGTACTAAAATCGAGAAGTCTTACAATTTTTGTACAAAGTGTAAATTCTTGTAATTCGATATTTTTTCCTGAAATTTGATATAACCTTCCGGTTGCAATTTTTTAGAAACACCAATTTATCTCACACGAAAAACAGTACCGGTCGTTACTAGTGGTGGTACCCGATTTGGTCGTGATCAGTTTGTCCACCTATTAGGCAACAAATAAACGTAAGATACCGGTACTATGGAATGTTCTGTTGATCATGAATGAAAGTTGCGGTTTTACTTGTCGTAATGTGAAAACCAGAACCAGATTCTTTTCGTCTCGCGTTATTCTGTTATGGTACTACTCCCCAGACAGTGATAGGTGTACGTCAAAAGTAGTGAAAGGTCACCTTATTGTGACAGAACGTAAATGGTCGTGGGTATGGTAGTGGTGTTTTCTCACATCAAACGTGATAATTGCTTAGGAATCGTGACAAGCGACGTGAAACAGTGGCGTCGTGTTTAGGGTTCGTGATGCATGGCCACGGTATATCAGTCAAGGATAACGTCGTACCTGTAATTTCATTTGTACTTCTTATAATTAATTTATTGTATATGTACAATGAAAATTTTTTCTTTACCATGTTGTTTTTATTTCCAAAAAATTCAGAGCTACAATTATTCAAAATTTAACAAGGACTTGTTTTGAATTTTTCCTTAATCATACTTTGCTTTTGGCTTTGAAATTTTGTAATAAAGGAATATCTATAAATATTGTGATACAGTCGACACATGCATATATTTGTTAAAAATAAATAAGAATATAAATTTGAAAGTAAATCTTGGAAATTTTGCAACAGAGGATTATTTTTAACTTCTCTTGTGATCTTGATTTTCATCTCTAAACTGTTTTTTGGCAAGCCACAGGTTTTACCAACGATTCTATTTCTGAATATTTTATTTCAGACATTAGAAGGTACCAATATTGTCATATTAAAATTGTCCTTTTTTAATATTATTAATTTATAAACCAGAAAGTTGTTTAGAAAATGACAATTACAAATTATATTTTGATCGGACAGTTTTAACTGACATTCACATTCAGCATAACAGACCAGACATTATTATTTTAAATAAACAACAAAAGCAAGCATATCTTTTAGATATAGCTGTTCCAAATTCACACAATATAACACAGACATATAATACAAAAATTAATAAATATTTAGAACTCTCCGTTGCTATGAGAAATCTTTGGTGTTTAGAAAAAATTTCGATTTTACCATTTATAATTTCAGCAACAGGAATAGTACCCCAATCTCTTTTTAAAAATTTAAAAATTTTGGACTTAGAGAACACATTGGTGGTTGAAATTCAAAAAGGTATAGCATTATACTCATGTCACATCGTGAGGAAATTCCTTAACATTGACAGAACATAAAACACAAAAAAGTCAAAATGCGGAGGCGAGACGCCGGTAATTATGTTGATAAGCACTGCACTATTACTTGATAGTATTATCCGTAATAGTGTATGTACTCCGGCAAAATTGCCGTGCCGCCGGGTGGAGGTGGGATACGAAAAAATTTTACCTAATAAAAAAATGGTTATGGTGTGTCAGTCAGCCACTAGAATAAGAACAAGAAATAATAAATGTTTTTTTTTTTTAATTTTTAATCTATAATAAATAAGTAGTTTTATAAATGTTTGCATATTAATAAGAAAAAGAAAAGATTTGTTTATTGAATTATAAGAACAGTCCTGAAAACTCAAATTTAGATTATGCATTAATTGTGACTACAATTTTACTATAAAATCACATACTATTTTTTTTTTAATTACACTGTTTTTCTTTTGGTTTTCCTCTTTACTATTTCTCAAAACTATTTCATATTTACGTAACTTTGACATTTAATAGAGATAGGAAAGAGTTTTGAGAAATAGTGAAATACAATTGACAAAAAAGGAAAACCAAAAAAAAAACATACATATCTAAAGTTTCAAATTTTTATCTGACAAATTTTTTTTTTCATTTCAGCCGAAGGATCAAATTATTGAATGAATTTGATTGATATGTCGAAATCTAACTTGTGTTTCAAGCTGTGTTTATTGGAGCGTGGAGTTCAAGTAACGACATACGATTTCGGTCTCACGGATAACTCGATTACAAATTAATTTGATCGCTTTTTATTTATTGGTGAATTTTTGGTACCAAAATATCGTAATTGTTTTGCTTTTTTAAAAATAAAATAACCAATGATTCCTATTTTCGAAACAAATATCTAAGGGCCCCCTTTGCTGAGAAGTGAGAACAAACATAAACAAATGTCATTCCTGTCAAATTGAGGGAAATTCAAACTTTACACTGTTCCAAATGGTTTACTTTTTTCAACGCCTACTCAGCCCAGGTTTTCATTTGAACGCAAGATATTCTGTGCCAAAAACCAGGAACCATCATCCCCGCATTACAACCGGCAACGCCGTTTACTGGAAATTGGAAAAAATAGGGTTATTGGCATTATCTCAGTGGTTGTCAGTTTATTGGAAAATAGCGGAAACTGACTTGTTTTTTTTGTCTCAAGGCTCTCTCATCAAAATTTTTTGATTTGAAACAGTCAATTTGTTAATTTAAAATCTGTTTCTTACGTTTATTCAAGCCTACCAAACAAATCAAAAAGCACTAAGTCTAGTGATTTTTTTTTAATTTGACAACCTAATTCAACAGGTGGTGATTTTTTGATTTTGGCACATTTTTGTATATTTTTTGAACGACACTGAACACAATGAAGAATTTTATCGTTAAAAAACTGGCACTTGCAATGAAAAGATAAAGCAAATGTTAAAGTACTTAATGTCAATGTCGTAACTTTTTTTTCCTTTTTGTTGCTCGAACTTTGTAACTAAGCACAGTCAGGTATTGTTAATAATTTAGTCCGGTGAATAAAAATATTCAACAAATCTAATCTGTCATCAATTTCCTGTTGATTACTAAAGCTTTGTGTGTATTATGCTTTGGTCGACGCATCACATAAAAAGATTAAAAAACGACCCCATTAAGTTGATAGCCAAATATTATCTTAATTGTTTGCATCACAACTTAAACCTAATTCTCACTGCTGTCAAAAACACAATGAATTCTTCAGAATCCTGACGTTTGACGACACAACACGTTAATTTGCATCAGTCCGTAATAAAAATAGACACTACCTTAAAATCCATTTGAGTCATTGCTCATTGGCATCGCTTCGAATTATAAAAGAAGTGTGTTAAGCCTTACGTAAATCTCTTTTGCTTTTTTCTGATCCGTTTGAATGAATGCTGAGCGTAATATAAAACATATGGTTTTTAATTCAGACTTTTTTCCTGTGCAACGTAGAGCATCCGTTTTTATGACCACTTCTCGCTTTTGTCATTGTTGCACTCTTCACATCCAAGACATTTCAGATCACGAACTATCGATCTGAACAAGCAAACCTCCGAAAGGTCACTGATTTTTCCTCCTGCACGGGCCCTTATTTTTTCAGCGTCCGGTCCTGTCTCTGCACGCGAACTAATGCTAATATTCCGTTCAAATTCAGTTCCACTACGGCCGGCGAACTTACGAAACGGTAGTGAACAACCGCAGGAGGCGGTCAAAGCGTTCCGCAGGAAAACTCATCATCGGCAGGAATAGTCCGATCAGTGTCCGCATTTGCAAAATCGTGTTCGCACGTGTGTCAACCACAAATCAAAAGACGGAGAAAAAACGAGCAATTAAAATGAGATAATTAGACGTGGAAATTAATTCACCGCTGGATGGAATATCGGCGTGAAGATCAGCAAACACAATCGAGTGTTCTCCGGGAAACGGTTTCCACCTTGTTCTTGCACAGTGCCTATGTTGTTGTGATCCTGCGGTAGCAGGAAGAGTGATTTGGCACCGTTCTGCGGTGTGCAGAGTGATGCAAAACTGTTGACGTTTGAGGGGTTTGAGTGATTTTTTCCAGACACTCGGATGTAATGTACGTTGATGAAACAGGTGAGCGTCGACGACGAGTCCTGAAGTTTCAGCGACCTTGTGCTTTTTTCACCTCGCCTCGGCATTCAGACGCGATCTTATCGCCAATTCTTTTGTTGTCCAGAATCGTGACAGTGTTTACTGCTCACCTTTACCTTCGCTCTTACACAACTTCATTATTGTTATTTATCAAACTGATTTATTGTTGTCTGTTGCTAATTGCGAAATTTTCCCAGAATTGAGAGAAATAGCGAAGGATGGGCGCCGGAAGGTCTCGAATTTGGCAGTAATTAGATTTTTATTGGCCCACTAACCTGTCTGGCCGAGAGCCAACAATTTACAGGAATTACGTTACACCGAAAGAAATCCACTTGATTACGTGTGCGATCACCCGGAGAGTACCCGCGATTGTTTTGTTTGCAGTCGGAATTGTCTGTCACATTTTGTTAACAGTCTCTGGTTCGTTGCAAAAATTTTTTCGCAAGGCGGCGACACACTCGCAACTTCCTGCCGTCGAGGTTCGTTTGTGGTTTTCGCAAATTGTCGGAGGTGTCGACGAAAAAACGGTGAGATCTGAAGAGCGACCGGAAATTTCCCGACAGCATCTCACACGAGCTCGCGCTTTTATTTGGATAATATTTTTTGAAAACAAACAGGACGAGTTGGCTGAAAATGCTTTGAACTTGGCTCCGGATCTTCCTATAAATAAGCTAATTTACGTAACGGCGCGGCTTTTAATAGATGCGCGGATGACGTAAAAAGCTCGATCTTAATTTCATAAACATAAATCGGGAGATTACGGCGGTCGGTAGTTGTTTACTGGAAGAAAGCGATATTTCCTGCGGATTATTGCCTAATGTTGGAGTTTACAGGAAATTCATTGGTTCGCAGAAGTCGAAACTGAATTAACTCCGATAATAACACGTAACACTTTTACTGCAATCCATAAATAATTCGAGTGAAGTTTATGACGGTGATGGTGAAGAGAAGCTAAAAAAGGACCTGAACTTGAAGTGCGTCACAAGAGAAGGAAATTAAAAAATTGTTTGGTGTTTACAGAAGATGTTAAATGTAAACTACGAGAACTGCAGATGAAGGGGCGCGTTGCTCCTGAACACCTTCAAGAGTAAAATTGTTTTTCACTTAAGCTTTTTAAAATAGTTATTTGTGTATCAAGGCCATAAAGTGCATCTTTTTCGTCTGAGTTTGAGTTTTCTGGTCGAGGCGCAGCCGAGGCTTGAAAACAGGCGAGGACTAAAGGCACTTTTTGGCAGAGGTGCACATGCATTTTTTTAGACCACCCCACAAACTACAAAGCAAAAGACATCATTGGAAAAATTACAAATCTATTTTGTATCTACCCTTTTCAAATTGATACATAATTTATTAATACATATTAACATTTTTTTTTATAGTATTTGTTATCAGCTTATCAACAAAACTGGAAATTTCTTATTTGCAATACAATGACATACTTATTTAAAAATCTATGGTCACAGTAAAATTATCAGTT
The DNA here is from genome assembly GCF_963966145.1 of Tenebrio molitor. Taxonomy (NCBI): domain Eukaryota; kingdom Metazoa; phylum Arthropoda; class Insecta; order Coleoptera; family Tenebrionidae; genus Tenebrio; species Tenebrio molitor. Next base: position 6,527,870 of record NC_091048.1, on the reverse strand, counting down.
TTGTCGGTTTCGTTGCTAACTTACTAAATACACCAACATGGGGCCACGGTCAGCGTCCGAAAAAGAGTTAATTTTCGTCCGCTTGTAAGTACGTAAAATTACCGTTTTCGTTAAGGGTGCCTAGAAAATGTATTGAAAGCAATGAGAAAGATTGTTGGTCGTTCAAGCGGTTTTGAAGAATTTTTACTTGAATAAACTTAATTAACCGAAATAATAATTTGCAGGCTGCAATTAATTTGAAAGTAGTACAAGAAGACGATTGTTATATTTTACTTATTTGTTTACGGACAGCTAATGACGAAGAAATCTCCGTCAGACTGTCGTGACCGTTAGAAAGTGTGCCTCAGCTTAATTCAACGTTGTCATAATCACTATAATCAAAAATGACAAAAGATGGAACGGAGAGAATATTTTCATAAGGATTTTGATTCCTTTAATGTTGGGAATATTTTTTTGAACAATGAGATACAATCAGAGTAGAATTTTTCTGTGAATGATAATAATTATTATGCAAGTCTTACGTCACTCTGATATTTTAAATTCTTTTGTTGTCCGTTCCGTTCTATAAAACAGATCTTCCGAGAGATGATTAGAATGTGAAGTCTTCGCTCCCCAAGAACGTACCTTGATCTTACATAATATACTTTCGTAATATACGGGGCGAGCGAAAAATATTTAGTGATAGTGCTAAAAATAAAGTAGCAAAAATTCAAATATCTTATTTATTGTTAATTCAGTGGGTTAAATGAATATCATTTTATAATAGTATAGAGAGTGAATAAAAATGAGCCGCAAAAATTTGTAAGTACAAGGTGATGAAGAAGGACTGTTAGAGTTGGTAATACTCGTACATACTGAATTTCATTTTTAAATGGGTACAACTGGAACAACCTTCGTTTTGTCAGATATCTGTTAAATTAACCAACATATACGGTTGCAGTGTTGCAACTACATAGCCGAATAAAAAATGTTCTTAGTTGTATTGCCAAGTCAAACAGTCCTTTATTACCTTGTATATCACAAGCAATTCAAATTTTGGGATGACAACTCTCAATTTGGTAACATAGATATCTGTCAAACTGTAAATTGTCAAAAACATCAAATGATATAGATTATGTAAACGAGACAAAAACAAGTAGTATTTTTTTTAATATAAAATGCAACTGTAATTAATTACAGCACCTAATAATGTAATTGTAATAACTCAAACTTAAACAATTCGGTGAATGTCGCTGCGAACAAACGGCAAGGCTACCAATCATATAAAGTAAAAAGTACTGCAAGGTAAGTTTACCAATCTTATTACACTAAAGGACTCGATTTTCAAAGATAATATTTTTGACATCTAGACGCTCTTTTTAGTTTAAGACGTTATTGTTTCTTGATATAAAATACAAAACAAAGAGTGCGAAAACATTGAGTATTATTCTATAAAAATAATGTCGCAAAAATGTACAGAGGTTTAATTTTTTTTTATAAACAATTGTCAAAACGTTGTCATGTTGGTATGAGCCAAACAGTGATTTTCATGATAATACAGCGTGATCAACAATGACTGAGTATGTTGACAATGAAACAACTGAAAAGTACTGGGGTTTTTTGTCTCGTAATTGAGACTGATTGGATTTTTTTAACTTGAGATGACATTAAAAACATTTTTGGTTATGCCGGTTATGTTTATGCTATTACAAAAATGAACCTTTGATGGTAAATTTCAACTGTACCAAATTTCATTGTTACCAACAGATTCAGTCATTCTTGATCACACCGTACGATTGGTCACACTGAGTGTCAACATTTTTTTAATGTCGTTGAACCTGCGCCCTGACGAGCCAGAGTTTATTTCAAATTTGAAAAATATTTCTCCTGATTTATTCTGAGTTTCAATTGCATTTTCTTAAGTCGAAAATTTGTACTTTACAATGATTATTGACATTTGACAGTGAAAGAGCGTCGTGAAGTGAACAAACATAACCTCAAAAAGGATTTAGGGTAAAATTGTTATACAGTTGGTCCATATGCGAACATTTTAGGGTGGTCGGGTCACGGTCACGGAATTTCGTCAGTCGTTGTCATTCAACTGACATTAGCTGTAAAACAGGTTTTATACAGTGTGGAATAAAATGATTTACATCTAGTTACCTTTGGAATTTTTGCACATGTAAATTTTCCTGTACCGCTCTACTTTTTTTTTGAAGTGCCGAACTATTAGTTCTGTCAATAAATGTCATCAATCGAATTGACAATTGCTACAATTTACTAAATTGATTTAACAAACGTTGGTGGCCACTTTCAACACTAGCTGTGACTTGCTTTTGTTAGCTCCTTTTTAATTTCAATCTCTACTTTGCATTCATATCATCCCTTCGCAATAAATCACATGTGGAATTTTGGAATATTTTGAGGTTAGGCTTTCTTTTTTTGTAGAGCGGCATTTCGTATTTTTACAAGGGTAAAGCAAAGGTGACTAGATGTAAATCATTTTATTCCACACTGTATATGTACTTCTAACCCCACATTGGAAATTTTGAAAGGATGTCAAAAACGTTACTGATGACATTTTGATTTTTATTTTGCGTGACAAAATTTCTGTCACAAAAATTTTGAATGTCAGTCATATTGACAATAAAGCTTAGGCTACACAAGTTTTTTCGAATTGACAGTAAAATTGACGAAATTCCGTGGCCGTAACTGTACAGTACGGTTTTGTATTTAATTTTGACACTGACGCTTTTTTGACATCTAAACCATCATTTTAGTTTAGGGTCTCCATTTTTTCCTAATGTGCAATAATATGCTTTTATAAGATGTACCTATACAGTGTGTGTAATCGTTCTGGAAATAAAATGCCAAAAATTGATGCATCACAAATGTCTGATTAACATTGTGACCAACTTAAAAGACAACTTGTTGACGTCTGAACCATCTTATTCATTTCAGGACTTTATTTTTTCTTAATTTGAAATTTAATCAATTAGAATGTTATTTACCAAGAGTTTACTGAAGAGCTTGACAAAATGAAATTATACTCAAATTCAACTTATCTCAATTCTCTTTTATCTCCGAAACGGTGCCGACACTTTGATTAGTATTCACACTAGATGCAGGAAATGCACACCCAGTATTCGCAGAAATAGACGGATATTTAGATTGTGGGGAACGTTTCAATCTCTTGAGAAATCAAGTGGTATTAGAATGCTTTTCTTCTTCTTTGTATGCAAGTATTAACCATAATGTGTGATTTCACCAAGATGGTTAGAGCAGCATTATGATGGTATAGTGAGCACAAATCGAGATCAACTACTTCCTGGGAATTGGGAAATAATACCGTAAAAGGAAATGTGTTGAATGATCTCCCAATTTATTTTTTTGGCAAGGCTTTAAACACGATAGGATATGTTTCAAAATGTGAAAAACTTTAAGCAAAATTTAGCAGATTTGAAGTTCTTAACTGTCATCTGTTCTGAATTTTTTTGACATATGTCATATTTTTTATTGCTTTCAACTGTCATAAATTCTCATTTTTCTCCTTTGTAAACTCCCTGCTAACTGCTCTAAAGCAAAAAATAGCAGATAACCAACCGTTGCCCTAGACAACACATTCAAAATGACATTTCTCGAAAAATTTGTCAAAACTGTCAAAAGCAAATGCGAAATCATTTTAAATAGATTTGAAAGCTTTGGGGCGTCGTTTCAAACAATAAAAGTTTGTATGCAACTCGTTTCTGTGCAAACTGGGCTTTTCTGATTGCCCTCGAGGCCTTAAAATCCTTGCTGCGCTCGTATTTCAATCTGGCCTCTCGCTCTCGGGTAATTTGAAAAACCCAATTTACACAGAACCTCGTTGCGTAAATAACTATAACTCGCAAATAATAATTTAAAAAAAATGTCTAAAGCATTTTTTAATATCTATAGTATATTTATGCCAAATAGAATTGACTAAAATCCACAAATCACACCAACAAAGAAACAGTTTACAAAGCACTTACAGTCTTCCCCTGTCCCGAATTACTTTACCTGCTTTCTTTGTCAAATAGCTCGATAGGGTTCAAAGATATTAAAAATATTTGTCTGATATTATTTAACACCCTGCCATAAATTACCAGGGTGGAGTGGTTCAAGATCTGTTTCTTTGTTGGTGTGATTTATGATTCTAGTCAATATTTCTATTTGGGATAAATCTGTTTCAAAATCAAAAATCCACCATCTGTTGAATTATGTTGGCAGAAAAAAAATCCCTAGAATAAGCTTCATTTTTTTGGGTTGGCCCAGGATTTGACATTTAATTGTTGAGTTTATTTACGTAACCCAAAATAATTATTATGTACAGAAAGGTTGTAACTACCATATCATGCCTTTTGAGTGAAACAATAAAACGAGAATAAAAAAAACACGATGAACTACGACCAAAACGATGGTCAACAATTTTCTTTCGGTGGATTTTTGACTTTGAAACAGATTATACGTATTATAACGTGCGATCGAATAAAAAAAAATCGAGTTACCTGGATTGTGCTATTTTGATGCTTTGATTGGTTCAAACCACCATTTTCGCCTACTCTGCTTTTTTTTATTCGATCGCACGGTACTATACTAAAGAGATGTTTTCATATTCATAGTTAATCATATAGAGAAAATTTCTCCAAATCTTAGAATGTTTACTATTTTTTTCGGCTGTTGTTGAATAATGTAAATTGTAAAACTAGACAAAATACACTTTCAATTAATTTTTCATCGAAACAAAATTCGGACCTGTGTTCACCAGCCAATAAACTCAGATAGAGAAGAAAAATAATCTTAATTGGATTTCTATTATTTGGCACTCGTTCTTTTTAGAATTTCGTTGTTTTGTTTACTCTGTAAATAGTACACTTCTTTAGCCCTCTAACAATTATTTTCGAGGGCATTCAGCCTCAGCAGGAGCGTCAAAAAAGAACGCAACCTCTCGGAGTCAACCATTTACCCAATCGTAAACAAAATAAATTGAGCGTGTCGAAAATATCGAAAGTAACAAATCCCACATTTCAAATTACTCCTCGACCAAAATTTACACACTCTCCGGTTTTGTCAATAACTCATTTCCGGTCGAACGATGACTTTTTCGCTCTAAAAGGGAGCACTCGATGATTTTTGTGCTAGTGAAGGTAGGTAGTACCCTGCTGAAATTAATATGATTATCTTGATTGGAAGAAAGTCGACGAGGCGCCACGATTTCATTTGTGATTGTCAAGACCAGCGGTGTATTATCTTAAGTTAATTCGGCTTAAATTTCAATTAATCCGCTCGAGTAACTCGACTCAGGCCTTCGAGATATTTAATTGCGTTTTTACTAACGGTAGATTATCATAAAAAATCATGCGGGTTCGTGAGAACGCTGCATTTCTCCATCTCTTCGTGATGCACCACACTATCTGGCACGGGAGATAAAAGTTGTGGTTAAATAGCGACTCGCATGTTTGCTAAATTAAGAAAAATAAACGTCGATGCTATCGCGAGATTCGTGATAGCGGAGACAGTTGAAAAATCTCTTCGAGAATCAAATTTCAACGATTGTGACTCCAGCCAAAACAAACATGTCTTAGTCGGTTCGTAAAAGTGACAGTTATTTGGATTTTCGCGTTTTTCTACGGAGGAAACAAAGTAGTCTCTTCCTGCGCAAGGCGGGATATCCGCTTGTAATTATGTTATTTTGAAACTCCATCCTGCACTGGTCTAAGAAACGTAAAAAGGGTGGCATTAACAAGCTTTAATTTTAAATAGAAGTGCTAGATGAGTTGGAAAAACGGAAGCGGCCGCGCGAGCGGAAGTCAAATTTAATTTCCCGTTAAATTTAGAAGAGCAAAATCGTTTGGCTTCTTATCACGTCCACTACTAAACACGAATTGATAACTGTATTTCTTAATTGCACAATATTGTCGGAGTGTACGCCTGGCGAGCGGACGCATTAATTATTTCCTCGATAATTTAATTAAGAGTTGAGTAACAGCACCGCACAGAACCGGCCTTTGTCCATTCATGGTTTTGAAATGTATTTCTTGTTGCAGAGTGTGGAAGAGCTACCGTGAAGGGGGGTCGCACGTCGCCCGTAGTCCGACCCCCCGTTCACACGCGGGCCCCCCCGAAACCTGTCCCCAGAGTGGCCGAAGCTCTCGCGGTGCTCGTCCAGCACCTAGTATTCAATGTAAGTACCGCCCCCAAAAAACCCGAACGATTCTGACAATCGTGACGACAGGTCGAAGCCTACCAAGTCCCGGTGCTGAAAAGACAAGTGCAGAAATTGAGGCTCGAAGCCGAAGAGATCAGGTTGAGTTGTCAGCGTCTGGAAGAAGCGCTCGTGGAGGAGCGCGCTGACGGCAGAAGGACCGTCGACGAAGAACGCATGAAATGCGCCAGCCAAATCAGCGAACTGGTGGAGAAGCACAGAAACCAGATAGCGGAACGTAAGTTTCGTCAGCATTGACCGTCCTCATTTTAATCTCCTGTTCAGTCAACAGTAAACAACACGAGTTGGAGAGGCACCTGCTCGAAGAAAACGAAGCCGACAAGAATTTCCTAGCCAAGCAGAACGAAGAAAAACTGTTGACGTTGAAGGTAGAGTTCCAGAAGCTGCAAAAAACCCACGAGGAGTCCCTGGATATTTTGAGAGAGGAGAACGAAGCGATCCGGGAGCAGATCGACGAGAAGAACGTCCAGATCGAAGAGGTCAAACATGAGAGTCGCAAACTCAAAGACGACTATGAAGCCAAAGAGATGAAACTGAAGGAACAGGTGCAGATTGTCAGGAGCGACAACCACAAGCTGAGACATGAGTTGAGCAAGATCGAGGAAAAGGTCGGTGCGGTGCACGAGGAGAATGCGAGGCTGAGAGAGGAGAACGACAGGTTGCTCAGTTACAGCAACATTAAGGATAAGGGAATTAGTATTCAGGTGAGACGCGGTGTTGAGAGTGTAGATCGGTTTGTTAATATTCTCGATGTGTAGGAATTGCAGTCGCTGCGAGTTGTACTCGAATTGAAACAGAACGAAGTGGGGGAATTGCGTAGGGCCTTGGCCGAGGCCAACCAGAAGAATGAAACTTTGGCAGCTGCCGAAGAAAGATCGGCTGCGCTTAGTGCCAGATGCGAGGATCTACAGTTGCAGTTGCAAAGGAAATCCGAGTTAGAGCAGTAAGTATCAGGTCCACGGGAGTGGAATCATGGTACTAAAATAGAAGTACATATATATTGTATACAGTAAATACAAATCCAAATCAACGACTGCAGAAGGCAGTTATAGATAATTTGCAATAAATTGAGATAACTAACTTGACAATTATAACATAACCCTACTTTTTACACTAAACCTACAGCGTAACCTAGACCTAAAGTCCATTCAAAAATCAAAAAACCACCACCTGTTGCTTTAGGTTGGTACAATTTAAAAAACCCTAGGTAGTTATTTTTTCCTGCAATGTTTGTAAGTATTAATTATGACATTTGATTCAAAATAAAATTCAATTGCTTGGAATTTCGTTCAAATTGTTTTATTATTGCTCAGTACGATTCAGTTATTTATTAATTTTTATTATTTTTGCTTAAACATGCCTAGAAAAACAAGACACTTAATAAATACTTAACCTCAAAATCACAATTCTCACCAAATTTTACACTAGACCGCGTTGCCGATAGTAATTATCGAGGAAAATGCGACGTTGGTGGTTTTTTTTGATTTTTGAATGGACTATAGGTATATACCTACATTATTTTGGAAACATTTATCTTCTCGATGGAAAACAGAACTATCTTCCTCCATTCTTTCCGACTGAAGATTGCTTTTAAACATCATTCGGAGGAACTTTTGAAAGTATTATGTCAATATGATTTTGTCTTTTTTCATTTCTCCTTTTGTTGAAGATATTTGTAGAACATCCTTACATAAATTTGTGCAGAAGAGCCATCTACCTTTCTAGCTGTCGCAGACCTTGTTGTCATTGCTTTAGTAACTTTTAAACGTACTAATCTTTTTAGAAAAACGAATTCATAACATTTTCATAACCTCACTTAAGATGATTCACTTCACGAATCACCGGGAAGGGTTTTCAAAGTGTTACGTCAGATAGATTTTGTCCTTCTCTTTCCAGTTGTCGAAGAGTTTTCATTTCTTACCTTGAATTCCTATTTTCTCGTTTATCTGGAACCAAAAAGACTTGCAACCACAACCTGTGGTGAAAAGAAGCCCAAGAGGGCTTTCACAGCTATTCTAGAACTTGTCATTACGTAATAAGCACACCAATCTTTGTAAGCACAAATTTAATAACGTACAGTTGGACTCGGCGAAATCTTTACGATTTGATACTACATTTGGATTGATTACAATTGCACTTTTTTAGGGCTTTAATTGCTGAAAACAAGAAACTGTCCGACAGCGTTAAAGAAGAAATCAACCAAAATAAAAGACTGTGTCAACACAACGAAGAACTCAAGTGGAAGCTGAACCAGAACAAGGAGATCGTAAGCAAAGTGCTGGAACAAGCCGCCGAAGAGACCAACTTCAACCGTTCCATGCTCAGCTCGAGCTTCAACGAGCGCCACCTCTGCAACAAGCAGAACCTGGAGCGCACGCTGTCCTTCCGCGAACAGAAGAACAGCAACGACCGGTCGTGGAAGTCGAAGAACGACGACCTGTCCCCACCGTCGTCCCCGAAAGTGAAGGGCGTGGTGGAGAAGTCCGATTCGGTCAGCTACGTCCTCGACCTGGACGAGAGTCCGGAAATCGTGGCCTCGCGCATCGTCCGGCGCAGCTTCCGCAACTCGACCCCGCCCAAGACGACACCCACCAAATCGCCGTCCAATAAGAGGCCGCGGATGAAGTTTCCGCTCAGTCTGAGCGCGTCCGCGAGTGCTATTCTGCCGTCGAACAAGAGCGAGTACTCGAGGTCTCGCTCTTTGTCGAACAGGAACGGGGATTTCGACGGGGATGGGCCCTGGGCGACCAGCACACCCGAGAGGCACGACGACGATCTGGATCTGGACGAGGACGAGGACGACTTGAAGTTGCCGGCGTTACCGAGCGAGATCGGGAGGAAGAACGGGGCGCAAGCCTTGCCCAGTCCGAAGCATTTGGCTGGGGAGGCGATGATTTCCGAGAGCAATTCCGAGGATGAGAGTACGAGTTCTTCGAGTGTGCAATTGTGAGACGAACTTTCGTTTTAGTTGCTTACGAACTGCCCTAACCGTGTGTAATCATTGTAATGTATATTAATTTTATTGTGTAACTTTTTTTTTAATACTTTTTGTAAGTTTTTTAAAACTACCTATACTACTCGCAAAAATACAATACTTTATTTCTACGAGCCATTTTCATTTTGTTCTTTTCTTAAATAGGTTGTGATCTTTTGTACATGATTATTATTAATGTTAGATATTACTTATACTCAGTATTAATGTTGGGTCGAGAAGCCTTTTTTAGTACAATACTGCTTATACTTAACTATGTATAATGTGTATATTTTTATGTATATGATGACGTTTATTGTTTTTTGTTTATTGTTGCCCTTTCAAGTGTCTATTAATAATTTATTTAATGCGTATAGGTGAGGAATGGTGATGTATGTATTTTCAATTGTTAGGACCAACATAGATTTCCACTTTTCATATTTATTGTATAAAGTTGCAAATGTTCGTTTATGATCAAGTTAATAATAATATTGTACAATAAATTTATTGAACTAAATGTGAGGTTTGTTCTTCATTATCCTTCCATCAAATTACACTTTATTCCTCACATCGTACACTAATGATTAAAGGAGACTGTAGTCTATATCGACGACAAGAATACTCAAAAAATGTCTCTAGGCGTTAACAGTACAATACAATTCTTCAGATTCAGAGTAAGCCACAGCTGGAATTGAAAGCAGCTATATTTTACTATTTGCTAATTTGAGCATTCCTACAGAAGTAAATATCGTCGATTTTATTCCTGAAGTTATTAATTGAAAACTGAAAATTGTCGATCCATAACTTTACTTTGGAACTTTTCCAAAGACTTTTCTCGGCATAGATGCAAACGGGAAAGAAGACCTGTTGGAATGAACCTATAGCAAAATGGCCAATAACATCTGCTGAAAATATCGTCCTAAATCCAAAGGCCTTGATTTGAAGTTGTGCCTTTCGGGGTTCCAGGTCGCCCTCAGAATAGCAAAGATTTACTTTTACTCACTACTTTTACTACTTTAATTAGCAACTCTACATTAGAACACAATTTTGTATAGAACAATCATAGCATCTTTAAAAGATAACTTCCTATTCGTACGTTGACAAATTTCTTACAGAGAATGAACAAGGAGCCTGGAACTCCACAAAGACCAATTTCAGGACCTTCGGAATGATACCTTTGCCAAAGGCAAATAACCACCAACACTGCATTCTACCCAAAAAATCAACCGGCAACGTTGTACACTTAGATTTGATTGGTCTAAACTCTGTCCACTCATAGATTGCTTGACATAAATGTTACTAAAACTATAAAAATGTTCACTTACGCTATAACAAATAGATCCGGCGCGAAATTGAAAAAAATGGAAACAGCAGGTTTACACGTTATGTTTTATTATTATTCTGCATATGGTTTGGGGATTTTGTTATCTAAGGATATGTAGAAAAATGCATTCTATCTGTGGACGTAGTCTACCATCCTAGTAATATCAAAATTGCCTAATGGCAATTACAAACAAAATTACACTAAGTGTATAATTACACTTAGTGTAATTTTGTTTTCACCAACATAATTCAACAGGTGGTGGTTATTTGAGTTTGGCACGGCCTATATAATCGATTCATTTTTGTAATGGCGAACTGGCTGGAACTTTTTTTTGTTAGATTTTTTACAAAATAAATAAAAATTACACAGATTATAAATTGTCATATTATTATCGCTGCCATAATGAATGAATTTCCAAAACGGAGTCGAATATCAATAAGCAAGCAGACGAACTAGCACATTTTAAAGGCTTTCAACAAAATAAAAGAAAATACTCATGGAGATAATGGAAACGTAATGAAAAAGTACAAAATTGTATAAGCAAATGAAGTGACCGATAACCTAACTTTTTAAAAGCCCAAATTCGCGGTAAAAAGGTGTGTTCACAAGACAAAAGTTACTAAATTTAGTAACTCTGGTTCGTCATTACAAAAATGAATTTACTATAACTTGTCTACTTTGGAACACTTTAGTCTTTAGTCTATAGATGATAATACTATTCCGAATAGGTTACGTTAAATTTCCACTGTTTTGTCATCTGTTACAGAATCTTTTACATACGAAGATCTTGAGGGTTTGGAAATTGTCCTATCTCAATAACACTGAAAATTTGGCAATGGCTCTGCACACATGGATTGATTTCATCTAAATGATCGGAAAGATAGTTCATGAGAGTCTGTAAGCAGTCAGATTTCGCCTGGTGATCAAGCTGAAGACGTACATTAGAACGAACTTGATCATTACCGGATGTATCCATTATAGAAGTTTCCATGGATGTTGAAGTGGTCAGGAGGTTCTTGATAATGCTAATTGATCGAAGTTTCCGAGCTGGTTATGTCCATGCTTAATGCTAAGTTGTTGGTTGTTGGAATGAAAAGATTCGATCAGAAGTTTATGCTGCAGCTACGTGCTGCAGACATATCAGGTCACTACACTATACTGTCATAAGAAACACTACAATAGCAAAAATTTACTAAAATTTACCTTTACTTATAGCATAGGTATTATAATAATGCTTCGACATATTCAAATTCCACACGTTTAGGCAAGCATTTGTAATGTTATGTAGCTTTGTAATTTTGCTTCCATGTTTCGCAAGTGAATGGTGATATGGTGATAGGATTAAAAAAACGTCAAATTCAGAAAAGAGATTTAACGGCTCGTGTCTGACTGTGTCTCTGATTCTCAGTAGGTTTGTTCGTTAAATTATTTTTCGTTCACATTTGAATTCTTTTCGCAAAATATAATTTTCCTAGCATTGTTTTGAAGTTTTTTTTTATTTAAAACTTAAAATAGGGGCAAAATAGAAAAAATATTGTATTACCCACATTTTATAAGCCATTTTCTTGCACTTGTTTGATTTATAGCACTCCTCGCTGCGCTCGTCATGCTCTAAAAAACGCGTGCGACAAAATGGTGTCTTATAACACGTATAATATTTATTACATGTATAGTTAGTTTACTTCATACTTCTTACATGTTAGTTAGTTAGTTTAGTCAATGTACGAGTAGTACTATTGCGATCAAAAAATTTTGGACACTAATGTCATCGTGCTGTCATACATTCTAAAACGACCCTTTTGTATTAATAACCTCAATTTTGATTGTGTCAATTTTGAAAATGTGAATGTCAGATTTACCGAGAAAATATTCAAAAAGTTGTAAAAATCAGACAAATGGAATAGAACGAGGTTTTAATTAATAAAAAATATAAAACAAATACCCAAATGTACTCGCATATTAAAAAAATTATATTTTAAACCGGTGTCAAATTGACAACAATTTCATCTTTCATGTCACAGTTTCAATGAAGCATGATTTAGAGTAATTTTTTTAATGTGACAGAAGTTTGATGTCCAAAATTTTATGATCGTAATAGTACTATTGGGAGCATGGAATTTCGGGCAGCAATTTTTATGTCATTTTAAAAAACCCAATGTAGTTTAAGCTTTATTGTCACAAATGTCATAATAATTAATTTTGACTGAACTTCAAAATTAACTGTCACAATTATGCACCATTTTAGTTATTGATTTCCAAAGTTTAATAAAAGACTGTTCAGTTTTCAGAAATTCACATCTAAGCACTTGCAACTTTTCAGGAATGATGAATGCAATTTGTCAAAATGGTATGTGACAATAGTAGATATTAAAATGAGGTTATTAATACGTCTAGCACCTAAAGCCTATTTCACATCTTATATCAGTCAAATTTCAAGTCTGCCCGAAATTGCGTGCTCCCAATAGTACTTACCTATCTTTGGTTTTCATTTAGTGAATAAATTGTATTTGAAAATGGTCTTTTTAAATGCTGAATAATTAAAAAAGCAAAAGAGCTACAATCAGTCAAGTGGGTTTTACACACATTGTAGGTATAGTAAAAATAATGTAAAAAGTCCCATCCAAATTTGACAGTGGCGCTAATTAATATTGTGCTTGGTATGTGATAATATTGTGATGTGTATTTTAGCAGCAGCCATTACCATGACACAACTAAACACGTTTGCTTCTCTGGAATAGTCAGGAAAACAGCAAGTCATAAAGGTCATGAAATATAATTATCGTACAAACACGTACGGATTCTAGGCATCATAAATAGAATTTTCTCTTGTCCTAGAAAAACTGAACTTTACTTACATAAGTATTTCATTTCCAACAAAATCTCTCTTGACCTTCCCACAAAGTTCACATTTATTTTAGTTTGGGTTTTATTTATTATTTTCGAAACTAATTTGGATGAATTAACCAAACCAATTAACAGGACTAAGTACCTATCTAATTTATTACTTATTAATATCAAATTGACAAAAGCCAACCAATTGCTTTTAGTTTCCAACACGTTAATTCGTATTGAAATACTGCAATATATTTTTTTTTATAAACTGTTCAATACATCATTAACAATTATTGTGGCCCTTACTGCTGGAATAAGTATGTAGCTTGCGTCCTCAACAAAATAATTTATTAATTTAATTTAAGACATAAGAACAAAATAGCACATTATAATGTGGTATTGTCGTGTAGAAAGAAGTAAGTAAGTAATTTCCTATTAAATTGCTGTTGAACTAAAATTTCAATCAAATAAATAAAGTAGCCGAGTTTACTACGTACACTTTACTTACTTTATTCTCCTCTCTCTCCTTAGTCCTTACTTTTACGTACGTACTCGTGGCAAATTCGACGACAATTCGTTAAAACTCGAATGCAATCCGAATGTCAACAGGATCACAGAGACACAAAGATATCCTGGAAATTCTGCATTTATATTTTATTCTTTACAAAACTGAGCAACTTCTACATATTCTGAACGCCTGAGCCCAAATGGGTAAGATCGTAGTTAAAATTTTATAACATCCTTAACGCTTTATAACCCTAATAAAAGTTTATGGATTTTGTCGTAACACACATTTAGTTTGTTAAATAATTGCGTTTTCTGTAATCAAATGAAGCCTCGTATTTACGGCTTTAAATGTAAACCGAGCCAGCCACCCGCTCCCAACAAATCCCATTGTCCCATAAATTATGGCAGTTCAGTTGCCATAAAATCAAAATTGAAACTGAAAATTTGTATAATTTTAGATACATGTTTTTTGAATTATTTTATAATATCTAATTTATTTAATAACGGGGAATTGCAAAAAAGTCGTTCATGATAAATCAGTTGTAGGTAGGTGTGTGTATGTAAATTGTAAATGATAAAAAACAAAATAGTTAAAAATAAATTTATTACTATCAAATACATGTGCAGATCCCACTTTTGCAGTACCCTCCCCTGTGATCATTGAATCTGCATTTTTGGCTGCATCGAGAATCCAAACAAGTGAATCTTCTCACACGAAGCACCTCCTCTCCATAATCTAAAAAGCTAATTATAAGAAAACAGTTACACAAAAGATGCCGACGTGTCATACCATCACTTTCTTCAGTTAGACAGGAACTAGTTTGGAGGATAACGATAACGTACAAGGCGAAAAATAACGTAAATTTCATTTTAAATCTTGTGTTTGTATCTTAGGATGAAGGAATGAACTGTTTAAAATTAAAGAGTAGATGCAGACTTATATCATTGTTTTGCTTTGTTTCCACATGAAACGGGGATTTTTATTTTTAGTGTTATAATCTCCACGAATCTTTCACCTTTTTATGTCCAGGGGAAAGACCGTCGCATCTTTAGTGTTCGCAGAAATACATACAGTCAAATCATGAATCGTGTTGCCATTTTAACACGCTAATTATAACTTTATCAGCACATACTCGTAATATTTACTTGTGGGAAATCCGGGCAATCGTATAAGATACAAACGTCAATTGAACGTAACGCTATTGATATACTTACTAAATTGATTATTATTAATATTTTTAATATATTTTTATAATTTGCCTCCATTTTGATTCTCTAATACAGGGTTATTCACGAGAAGGGTATTTCTGAACTTCTTTTTGCCGCAACCCATTATACACATTCCAACAATATCTTGATTTCAAATTTTGAAAATAATTATAACTGAATCCGCGATGACTCTTAGTCCTGTCTTTTTGACGTTAAAGCAAAAAATCTTTGTGAATTCGAAAAATTTGTTTTTACAATAACGACGAAAAGACCAACATGCTTCCATTTATGGAGTGTGGAAAGAATTCTGTCGCCGCTGCGGATGTTTAGAAGCCGATGGTAGACACTTCGAACGCCTTTTACATTAACTTAATTTGTTTATTTATTTGTTGAATTTTGATTAAATACAGGTTATCTGCCAATCTGACATTTCTCACAAATCTATCCAACTTACTTTGATTTCTAATTTAAAAGAAATAACACATTTGATTTAGTAGTTACTGCCATTGGTATTGTTGGTCTCGTGAATAACCCTGTATACTCAATTTCATATAAATGTGCATCTAAGCAAGCCATGAAAATCTGATTTTCTGTTGGTATTAAAGCCAAAGCTAGTGACTTTGACTTTCAAAGTTGCTTGCTATGCGCGAACTCGATTTGACTAATTTTTCAGTTTTGTCCATTTTAACATTGCTGATTTAAAAAGCAATGTTACGTCTTTTTACTGATTAAATTAAAGTAATTCTTATTTGTTTTTGTGTTTGTATTTTTACCAAGTAAAGATTTATAGGACATGACCTTCATAAATATGACTTTTGCAATGTAACTAAATTAAAGGTGCTTTTACACATACACAGCTCACTTGATGAACATTTATATGAAATCGACTATAGACATATTAACGAACGCGACGTCATCATCTGCGATGTCATTATAGCCATTAATTCACGGAACATTTTACGAAAATTTTTAGGTTGGCAAAGCTTGATGCGGAAATACCTTGTCATGGATGTCAGTTTAAATTAGAAAATGTGTTAAGAACAGGAAGTGTCCAGCGGAAAAATTTGACGGTGTTTTTAGCAATTTCACGTATTTCAGGGAGTGTACCTGCAAGATTATCTTGATGATCTTTCATATTCGTGTGACAAAATTTGGATAAAACAAAAGGCGACTAGATAAAATTTTTACTCTTAAAATTGAGACATTACCAACCGCCCCAAAAATTCCTAAATCGACTAAAGTAAAATATTTTTTTCTTCAAACGTCCGTAAAATATGACTTTGCACTGCTGCATTGATAATGCTAAAGTGTCACTTCATTGTCATGGCATCTAACGAGCTGACGGGCGGCAGATAAAGTTATTATCTCCGCTGAGAGCGGTAGATAAAGTTATTATCTCCGCTGAGGGCGTCCGTGAAGTTATTATCTCCGCTGATGAGCGGCAGTAAAGGAAACTAGCTAAATCATTTGAAATTCCTACCTGGTTTCTTAACATGTCTTAAATAATTTGTTATGAAGGTTCGAAGAAAAAATAGTATATGTTATTCGGAGCAAAAATGGTTTTATGTGCTTTGGCTGGTTTGTCTGCCTCACTGCGTTCGGCAGCCAATCTACCAACCGCAGCACATAAAACTTCATTTTTGCTCTTCATAACATAATATACTATTGTTTAAAAAAGGCAAATTACAAAAAATAGTGTAAATAAACTCGTTTCATAAGAGCTTGAAGCACTCATTCTTTAATGATTTGGGCAAACTGAGATGTTTACTCTACAACTTCTTTACGACATCTTCTGTTCAAGTAGAATAACTATATTAAAACACTTTTCTTGTGAAGGAGTTAAAATAGGCTTCTTCTCTTTCAAAAAAGAAACTGAAATAGAAGAACGTATGTTTGAATTATGTGTTTAAATTAAAAATTAATTTAAATATTCAGCAGATATATTACATCAAGTAGTTATTTGCATTTGCGCCTTTTTTTTGAGAAAGGTTTTATTATAATATTCTTTTAATTTGTAATATTTTAGTATACCGGCAGAGGATTATAGATACATATTTTAGACACTGTTTTTAAATTAAACAAATTATGTAAATTTCGAACAAACTTTATTTTTTATGACACCATAGAAATCAACAAAATTTTAAAAATTAATAAATATCTACGAGTACATATGATAAATATTCCACTCAAATGTGATTTTTCTATCCAATGCAAACGCATTCGTCTCCAGAACACGATGCCCTGCGATGACCACTCAGTACACATTGTCGGTGGCAGAGACCTGGATTGCAGAAAAATCCTCTCTCTACACGATGTTCCACTTCCTCAAAAACTACAAAAGAAAAACGTACCTAATTAATTTCAGTTACAACTTGATTCTGAACACTGCGTACCATCTACATCTTCATGAGGCATCGCTGAAGTAGAGATAATGAAAAGAGCTGCTACTAAAGCAAACAAAAAGCTAATCTTCATCATTTTTAGGCGATTGTTGATACTGCTTAGTCTGAGGCATATACTAATATGATTCAAACTCGAACGAGACTTGCAATTTTATATGTTTACCAAATGTAGAGGTTATCGTTGGGAGTAAAGGAATCCCCTTTACTGTGAAGTTTTATCACAGTGTTGTATATACCGGGTGTAGAATTAGTTTACGAGACATAGGATTTTACGTGTAAAAATAAAGAGTTTCAATTATTGGCTCCCCTAACAATTTTATGGCAAAATAGTTAAAATGAAAGTTAGAGAGAATTAAAATTACTGTCTGATTTCAATCTTAGTTTTATTCTAACATCTTGTGGTACTGAATGAAAGGCAAGAAAAGAGTTGTCACAAAAATACTAAAACGTACTACTAGGCATGAAATTTTATTTCTTTCTATAAATGGTATTATGGAGGATCTTCTTTAAGAAACTTCCAAGCAACATTTGCTTCAGGTTCCCCAGACCGACCAATTTCAGCCATAGAAACAATTCGAAGAAATGGAACATTTAATGGAAGATACCTTTGCATTCGTCCTGTAGTCCTGTACGAGTTTATTTGAAGGACAGATCAAAAGAAAATTAAATAATAGTGAAACCACCCGACAAATAATTTTAGAAGTCAAATTTCATTGCTAGTACTGCTTTTTAGTATTTTTGTCTTAACTACTTTCTTGCTTTTCTTTCAGTACCACAAGATGTTAGAAAAAAACAAAGAGTGGAATTAGACAGTACTTTTAATTCTCTCTAACTTTTATTTTAACCATTTTGCCATAAAATTATTAGGGGAGTCAATAATTGGATCTCCTTATTTTTACATGTAAAATCCTATGTCTCGTCTCGTAAACCAATTCTACACCCGGTATGTACAATCTTTTACAAACTTTGAATGGGGCTGCCCATGTTTTGTACTAAGAGATAAAAATTCCATATTGATTGTATGTAATTACCTTGTTACTCACGTTGTCCATCTATCTACAAACGAGTATAAGTAACTAATTTTTTATTACTAGCAAATTTTGTGTAAAAACAGACTTTTTCAAAACTTGTTAACGTTATGAAATATAACTTTTTTTCATAATTGGTACAAAATGACACTTGAAAGAGATGTGTAAAATTTCAATACATAACTAATTATGTAATACAATTTTAGACAACTGATAATAAAAGCAACAGGAATACATCAACCATGATTTCTTTATAATTAATTTATGAATTGTTATAAACATTGACAACCAGATTAGAAAGAACTAAAATTGAATCAAAAACACAGAATCTATATTTCAGAACCTTTCAATGTTTTGCTATGCCAACATTACCTCTTCATTAACAGTATTAACTTTCTTCTGTTGACACCAACATTCGAATTGTAAAATAAAGAAAAATTTATCATCGTTCTATTAATACATAATGTTATATGTATGGTTCAGTTTTTTAAAGAACATTTTGGCTCATTAACTAATACGCATTTTTAAATCTTATACTTGAAGATAGGTAATAAAGGTAAAAGAAGTAGGTACTCAAAAATAAAAAATCAGATATTATTCTTTATTTTCGATTTTTTAGTGTTACAATTTATTATTTTAAAAGAAAAATTGTTACTCTGTAGGAGTAGAGATTTGAATTTTTGCATACTCGTAGAATTTTATGAGTTATGATATGAAGTACGTAACCCAACTCTGCGATCTCTCCAACTGTGTTAATTTTCAATATGTTGCTTCGCGTTGGATATATCATCATTATCAGAAACGGTAGTTCCAGTATCCAATTTTCAACAGTATTTTAAATACGATAATAGAGTGCATACCAGTTTCTAACATCGATTTATAGCTATTAACATATCTAGGAATGTTATGACTATCATAACCACCGCAGATGTCGGTTTGAAATCCGAGCTCGTAGAGCGAGGATTTTAAGACATCTAAAATTGTTATGATTCATAACATCCGTGGTTTGCTGATTTGTTCAATAGTTTACCGGTTTTGAACTTTTTTTAAATTTAAAATTTAAAATAGGGGCAAAAATATTGTATTACACTCGTTTTATAAGCCATTTTGTCGCACTTGTTTGCTTTATAGCGCTCTTCGCTGCGCTCGTGGTGCTCTAAAAAACGCGTGCGACAAAATGGTGTCCTATAAAACTCGTATAATAAACTACTATAATTATCGTTTCAATTTTGTCATTCCTGTTGTTTCACTAGATTAGCCAGCAATAAAAAAGAGAACTGTGTAGGTGAAACGTGGTAAGCACGATCACGAATTACTAATATTGAACAAAACTGAGATAAAACTTCACAGTAAAGGGGATTCCTTTGGTCCCGACGATAACCTCTCCATTTGGTAAACATATAAAATTGCAAATCTCGTTCGAGTTTGAATCATATTCGTAGTATTCTAGTATCTGCCTCAGACTAAGCAGTATCAACAATCACCTAAAAATGATGAAGATCAGCTTTTTGTTCGCTTTAGTAGCAGTTCTTTTCATTATCTCTACTTCAGGGATGCCTCATGAAGATGTAGAAGGTAAGCAGTGTTCAGAATCAAGTTGCAACTGAAATTAATTACGTTTTCCTATTATAGTTTTTGAGGAAGCGGAACATCGTGTAGAGAGAGGATTTTTCTGCAATCCAGGTCTCTGTCACCGACAATGTAAACTGAGTGGTCATCGCAGGTCATCGTGTTCTGGAGACGAATGTGTTTGCATTGGATAGAAAAATCACATTTGTGTATGTACAATATTATAATATAGGTATTTATTGATTTTTAAAATTTTGTTGATAAACTATGTATATTGTTATATAAAAAATAAAGTTTTTTCGAAATTTACATTATTTGTTTAATTTGAAAACAATTATTAATGTGTCTAAAACATGTAAGTATCTATAATTCTCTGCGATCATACTAAAATATTAAAAATTAAAAGAATAGTTTTAGATTTTATACAACATTTGTAAAGGCTAAATATTTCCTAGACTTGGCAGGCCCATTAATTACGAATACAGGGTGTAATTGATACGCATCAAATATACCTACGAGTATACAGGGTGTCTCAGCTAAGACTTTCGAGCTTAGTTTTTTTCCAGAGGATTTTTGTGAAATTTAAAATGCAGATATTTTAGACGGTGAAGAATAAGATCCCATTAATGCAATCACCCAAGTCTTAAAAACGTAATTTTTACAATCCTTTTTAAAATGTTTAATCAATTAAGATTTATATAACAAATTGATCGTCAATAAAAAATGTTGTAGGGAAGAACTCCTCCTTGAAAAACGTCTGGTTTGCAAGAAAAAAGCAAAAAACTGTGTTAAACGTAGCTGCAAATGCAAAAACGTAGACGCGTATGAAACAAACGCGCAATTTTGCAGAATTTAGGTCATCCCTTTTCGCAGAAGCGCAGGTGACATATTTGACGTTTATCTTGCTAACCTTACAAACACTTACAAAGTTAAAGACAAAATTTGGATGTAACTTATTATACTGGATGCTTTAATTCTTCCACAAAGGACTAAAACACAATCGGGATATTTTAGCAAGGTAATTTAGTTCACGTACGCGTCTTGTGTCTTCAAATAAATTGACGACTCTCTTAACCTTACATTTTGTAAAGCCTACATTTGGATAGTGTTCCACGAGAAAACGAACCGTGTCATTGAAGTTCTTACGACACTCTTCACAGGCAAAATTTTTTTCCTTTTTCAACAATATTGAAATTTCTGCCGCTGTAGTCTATTTTTAGAGTATTTTCAATAAATTTTCACAATTTGACGTTTCTAATAAAGCGCGCCCAATTTTGACAGACTTTAAAGGGTGTACAAAATGTTGCTTGGCAATTAATCATAATCATCAATTGTTTCAAAAGGTAACTGCTCAAATACCTTCAAATTTTACATTACATTTTTAACGACAAAATCTAATCTTTTCGTTGAATCAGACAAGTGATTTACTTAATTGTTTGTGTAGACCCCTATTTTTTAATGTTTAACAATCTAATAATAATCGCGCATAATTTTCGATAAAGGAAACAGGTGTTAAAATTACATTTTTTAACTTGAGGTAATTTTATTATTACTAATTGAACCTTCACGGTCTAAAATATCTGCATTTTAAATTTCATAAAAATCCGTTGGCAAATAACCGAGATATTAGGCTCGAAAGTCTTAGCTGAGACACCTGTATAATATGTAAACCACAATATCTTCAATAAGTGAAAACCGAAAATGTAGTTAAACATTTTAAATTCATAAAGTCCAATTTAACTTTCATCCCGAACGAGACGTAAAAACACTTTCAAAATAGACTCACAAAATCTTACTGTGAAAGAAATTGCCCAAAAACGCTTTAAATACACGGAGACGCAATAACGGGTAAGAATACCTACTAAAAGACGCACCGGATTATTCCGGCTAAAATGTATCCTTTCACGATTTTATCAGCTGTTGGTTCGTTATCTTGTTCATATTTTGCAAGTCTTTCTAGTAAATTCACCAAACGATACGTGTATTTGGGAAAAGTAATTTCCAATAAAATAGGCACTGTACGAAACTATCACGGAGTTTATTGTACCAAGTTGAAGAAGTAAAGGAGTACGATGGTGAGGGAATTAAAATATCAATTTCACCAAAATTTCCCATGCAAAAGTGAAAAATCAGGGAGAAATGAAGAAATACAAAAATCTTATATGTAAGTGAGATTAGAAGCGGAGGGAGTTATAACTTGCCAATTCGCCATATTTCAATTTTGATACCGTGATATCGATATGGACGCTTGGGCCAAATCGATGATTTGCTGGCTCATCTTTTTTTCTCCGTAGAATCGCAATAAATCAGGAATAAAAGGATGGTTGTCCTGTGATCCTGTGAACTACGCCGTCAAATGTGGTGCATTCTCCCCATTTTTATTTGAGTAAAGTAGGAAAGCACAGTGATTGAGAGGTTTGTACACTTTTGAAATTGATGGCGTGAAGGGATGGGGTGCGCTGAATGGCACAATACAGGAATATAGACAGGGGAATTGTGTCGGATTTTAATGAAAACTAAGTGCTTATTCACAATGGACATCAGCTTGATATAAGGCATAAGAAATTTCTGATACATGCAGTGCATATACAGAGTGATCAACAAGGACTGAAGCTGTTGGCAACAATGACAACATGATAAAAATTTCACTGAATTTGGTAGCATTACATTTTCAGTTGTCAATTTTGACGGGAAAATTCAAACTTCAAAATCAAGTGTCATTTTTGTATCAATTTATTAATTAAAATGGTTTTTACACTAGAGCAAGACATTTTTATTGGTATGGCGTACTTTCGGACTGGAAATTTTGATGCTGCTAACGGTTGGCAGTATTCCACGGAGCACGGACGATGCATTTCACCAACTTCAACAAATGTTCCCCGAGCCAGTTGTTACTTTAGTTGCGTTTAGGCAGCATTGCACGAGATTGGTGCAACGTTACCTTCAAACTTCAAACAGGTGATGTGAAAAAGGCAAAACCTACAGGTAGAACATCTACACTCACAGAAGATGTAGTCGAGAACGTTCGAGGTAGAATGGAACAAAGCCTTCTAAACTCAATGCGAAAACTTTCACTCCAAAAGGGTGTGATTCTTATTTAAAACACACGCATCCAAAGTTCTTTGTTGGGCACGTTTAATGCAGGGCCTAATAATTCTTACCATTAAAAATCCCGTCATTCCTTTTCCTTACTTTACAGGCTTATCATATGGAAGTTGCCTAACCATTTTAAAGAAGAAATTAAAGTTCCACCCTTACAAATTTTCCCGGATCCAATCCCTGCATCCTGCAGACTTTCAGCTCGAAAATAATAACGCATAAAACATGTTTCTGTTTCCCAGAAGGGGCATGCGGGCACGGCCTGTCGCTTTTATGAATATCGAAACAGTGGGCCATTTAATTAAGTATGGCTAATTACTTTTTATACTGTTTTTGGTCGTTTTGTACTAAGCCGGCCAAAAAATTTTGGCCGTCATTGTCTGTCAATTCAAAAAAAAAGAAAATTGTAATCCGTACTTCATTGTCATCATGATTACCGTCTTGATTATGAACGTTATTTTTTGGGTGGTAAATTTCAAAACTCAAAATTATTTTGTCATTTCTACTACACAGAACGTTTACCTCAGGTTATCTATGTACGATTGCTCTAATTTTGTTTATTCATGTCGGATTTTTCGAATATCTGAGCTTCAAACAGTTTAAATTGATTGTCAAAATAACAAGAATCGAAAGTAGGGTTACGATTCCTAAAGGTTTATTTACACTTTACTTGAATGTCAAGAAAGTGACGGCCAAAATTTTTTGGCCGCCATAGTACGTATCGTGTTTTAAAACTACCAACCCCTAACATAACCTAAATTTTTTGACATTCACAACTTGCAGCGGGTGCCAACACTGACGCACAAAAAATTTTCATACTTTGGGAATATTTTGCTGTTGTTATTTGCTGCCAACAGCTTCAGTCCTTGTTGATCACGCTGTACTATTAATTTTTACGTAACTTATGAGAAGTGACCTCAGTGAACATTATTGTTGTGTACAAAAAGGCATTAAAAATCATATTCGAGTTATTTGGACACATAAATTATTTTCCAATTGCCCAAATTTACAAATTATTTTTAGATATCTCTTATGTATTTCTTATGTCTTATGCCCATTGTGAATAAGCACTTAGTATTGATTTAGTTGCCTTAGCAGCCAGTTTGCAGAAGCGAAATTAAGTTAATCGTAAAAGCGAAATTAACTGATGAACATGTGATCATTGTGATCAGATTGAACCAATCGAAGTTTTCAGATTCATGGGTTTTGTTAATCACGCATTAAAATTTAATTTGAATGAAATAAAATTCTCTTTCTTTTTATAAACTGGTCCTTATAAAATAATTTATTAATCATTTATTAACTGTGTTTTTGGCTTATGATTATTATATACCTAGATATAAAAGAAAAGAACTAAAAGAACATTATGATGAGTTTTGCTTGAACGGTTTGTTTGCAATGTTGCATTTATTTATTATGCAACGCGCTTAACCAGAGTTTAAACTAGGGTTTTAAGCAGTGCATTGTTAGGAGATTAGGAAATACAAGATTGTAATTGTAGTGCAAAATCTATACACAACATGATGTCGGCAACATACGATACTCCAGTGCATACTTGTAGCCTCTCTTTTATATTTATTTGAAAATGATTTGTTCGTAATTTTTACTTGAAATAAATATTCATTATGTATTGCAACATAATATAATACAAAATAATTTTCACAAAATATTTTGAAAGTTTACTAATTTAAATGATATAATAAGAATTCAACAAAACTTGGATTATTCTCATATTAACACGTTCATTCTAGATATTACAAAGTACATAATTTAAAAATATTCAAGTGTTAGAATAAGGGTTTGGATTTAGAAGTTCGAAGGAATTTAATATTTAGACTGTCAAAGTTTTATAGTTTGCCTTTGTCTTGTCTTGCTTGTTTCGGTCGTGCTGCAAACAAAGTTGCCAGGCGGGCAATATTTCTTCCCGCATACTATAGAGGTCCCCTAGCACTTAAAAACTCTGATTCAGTAACTATTGTTCCATTTTAATTAAAAGTATTGAATGCTGTTTCCTATAAATAGCGAGGACAAAGGTAGGTAACTAACTAAATGGGAAAATGTATGCTTCCAGGAGGGAGGCGATATACGAATACGATGACGATGTAAGCAAATGTGGTACATTCTCCCCATTTTTATTTGAGTAGAGGTTAGGAAAGCACAGTGATGGAGAGGTTGTGCACTTTTGAGATTAATGGTGTGAAGGGATGAAGTGCGGCTGAATGGCAGGACAGGAATATAGACGGGGGAAATGTGCCAAATTTTAAAAGTATTGACTTAGTTATCTTTCTGAAACAATACTTAACGAACTCAATAACTACCTAACTGATTAATAACTTTATTGAACCATTAAATCGACTTTGGGTTTCTTGAAGCACTTTCTGCCACGACCTGCTGTATTATAACCGGCACTTTCATTTCATTAAAAGCGGCTTTACACGATGCAAGTAACTCGTACGAGTTACTAAAACCGAGTACTGGATTTTAGTACTCACCTCCTGTAAATAGGTGTTTTAGTGTTCCAGTACAGTACAGTACTCGCTCCAGTAGCCATTCCAGTCGAGCAAATAGAAAAGGCAGTTCTATTTTTTACAGTTTACTGGAGCGAGTGATTACCCCCACCCTGATCCCTGACCTTGCTCGACTGTCTTCAATACTAGAGATCATTTCATCTAAGAAGTACATAATGCGCACGAACGCGTTTTCATCGGACGAGTCCATGTTCACATTTTTAGGGGAGGTTTGAGTCCAGCGGCGTGCAGACCTATCAACCACGTGGAATCCATGCGCTCGTTGTTATTTCTAATTTAACCCCGTTAGCGTTCAGAAGTGTTTTGTTTTTGTTATTCCTTTCGCTGTGTACCGTTCTATGGTATTCATTGTTCAATTACTGATTTGTTAGAATTTCAATCATATAAATTAATTGAACTATAGTGACTCCTCAGCTAATCGAATGTTTCTACGGCACTGATCATCAGCTGACTAGCGTCGTACGGTCAGATTTCGATGAGTCATCATGTACTTCTTAGATGAAATGGTCTCTAAACAAGTGTAGACAGCTAGACCGTATCTGTCCGTTTTAATGAAACTTCTTTTCATTGTTTTGAGGAAGTTTTGTGACTGAAAATGGCTTCTAAATGGAACCAGGATACAAAAACCCTTAAAGCTTTAGTGTTTTAAAGGCCCTTTTTCGTACTGATTTTAGTGTCAAAAACAGGGATTATGAATTATGATTCAGGTATAATAAAAAGTGCATTATGAAAAGGTTTCCGAGAAAGAGCCAATTTCCGCCAATGAGGGCGCCACACAACGGACGCTTTACTAAAAATAATAATCAATACACAATATAACAAACAATAACAACACCAAACACAAAAGCAACACAATGAGGGCGCCACACAACGGGCGCTTCACTAAAAATAATAATCAGTACACAATATAACAAACAACAATAACAACACAAACATTCACTAATTTAATTTCAAAACAGCAAAAAACAAGGAATTTTTTGACTTGAAATTCAAAATGTCATTTGAACAAGAAAAATTCGATGATCTTGTTATATATACACAGAGATTAAGGTTTTACACTCTTTTACATTTAATTAATCCGCGATCATGAGTGTAAAACGAATTCGTGGCAAGAATTTCAAGGAATATGAAAAAAATCAGCCATTTGATATTACATACATACGAGTATATCGTAAAAATATAAATATCGCAGCATCATCGAAAATAAAAAGAGACGGACGGCGTTACAGTGGCCAGAAAAAACTTGGCATGGGAAGAGGTTGCAAGTTGCAATCAAACAAGGAGCAGAAGCGTCAAACAACTGCATTCCTGTTCCAGCATAATGAAAACTGCGCATGCGCCAAATAGCAAGCAGTTAACTAGAACTTAAAAACGCACGACTGAAAAACCGGGTCTAACAACGCGCTAACCAGAGTTTAAACCAGTGCATTATTAGGAGAGTAGGAAATACAAGATTGTAATTGTAGTTAGTATAAATTCAAAACATGATGTCGGCAACATACGATACTCACGTGCATCGTTGTACGTTGTACCCTCTCTTTCATTTCATTATGTATTGCAACATAATTTAATACAAAGTAGTTTTCACACAATAAGTATTTTTTGTAATTTGCCTCCATTTTGATTCTCTAATAGACATATTAACGAACGCGACGTCATCATCTGGGATGTCCTTATAGCCATTATTTCACGGAACATTTTACGAACATTTTTAGGTTGGCAAAGCTTGATTCGTCATGCGTTTAAATTACAAAATGTGCAAAGAATTATTCTATTTATCAGCAACAAATTCGCGACCGTATTATTGGGAATTTCACGTATTTCAGCGGGCGTATATGAAAGATTATCTTTCATATTCGTGTTTTGTAACAGAATTTGGATAAAATTGAAGACTTGATCCAATTAAGACATTACCAACCGCCACGAAAATCCCTAAATTGAGGAAAGTAAACATTTTTGCTTATAAACGGCTTAAAAAGGGCAAATTACAAAAAATAGTACAAAAAACTCGTTTCATAAGACCTTGAAGCACTCATTCTTTAAAATAACTCGTGGCTAGGCCACTCGTTTTTTAATCTTGAATTCGTGCTTCAAGACTGGTCTTATGAAACTTGTCTTTTAATATACTATGTAAACTATGTATTAAAAGTTTACTAAATTTAGGTAATACATAATAAGAATTCAGCAACACTTGGATTGTGTTAATAGAGAGATATTGCAGTGTCATATCTCGATAACAAATTAATTTGATCGCTCTTTAATTTGAAAATATTTGTCTTAGCATAAGAGTTTGTATTATTTATTAGAAGTTCGAAGGAATTTAACATTTAGACTGTCAAAGTTTTATAGTTTGCCCTTGTCTTGTCTTGTCTGCTCTCTGCTCCCTCTTGTTCGGTTGTGCTGTAAAGTGCTCACGCGTGAAATTTTACGTTACGTTATCTCTGATAGGAGATTAAAAACATCAGAAGGAATTGAAGATTATAGGTTGACTTATAAATTTTGTACACAGTTATTGCATTTATACAAGGGTGATAAATTAGATGAAAAAGAGATAAATTTACGAGAAGAATTTATTATACATATAAACGCTGTTCAAAAATCAAAAAACCATTGTGGTGACTTATCTATCACTGTGATAACTAATAGGAAATGTCATGAAAAATGTGTGTTATTTGCACCACAATGGTTTTTTGATTTTTGAACATCGTTTAGTAATTTTAACTGTTTTCCCAGAGATTTTTTTTAAAGTAAGTACTCTCGTGTCAAAAATAAATTACACCCTAGGATTTAGAGATATTCGTTACTAGGTTGCCATAAATTTGGTCAGGTTGGAGGCTATGTGGTTTCTGGTGACAAACAACAGATATCCCAAAAATGTAAGGAAGCAAGTTAATTGTAACAGTTGCAAATGCTAATTTCTCTCTAAGTGATGGATGATAGATGATTTTTCGTTTCACAATCAATTTTGGTTACTGGCGGCATATTTATTTGGATTTAATCTCTCATGTCAAAGTAAACCATCCTTAGGCATTCAAAATAACTTTTGAAAATTCTAGTTAGAGTAAGGCCGGCCTAAGATATGACATTTGGTGGGGGAAATCTACGCGGACAAAATATTCCACTGGCGCGTGGCAAAACCATCAAAACCGGTCACAGCAGAGAATAGCGGTCACAGTAACAATCAGCTGATTTTTAATCTGTTGAGCACCTCTATTTTACGAAAGATGGACTCGTCCGACTGTTTTCCGTCTACACATACCCCCACCAAATGTCATATCTCAGGCCGGCATTACTCTACAGTCTACACACAACATGAAAAACGTTATTTCCCTAAAAGTTCGAATTCTAGGGAGTAATTTATTTTTGACACGAGAATTTTTTTTACGTAAATTTCAAATAAATTTCAAATTAGTTTTGCCTTCTGTCCCAGCGGCATATGGCGCTTGTATCGGAAAAAATGACAGTTGCCGTTGCCCGCGTTCACGTTCACTTCAATTTGGTTCAATTTTCAATTACCGTTACTTGTGTTCTGTGTTGAACACGCTGACGTTAGAGTTTAAAATTGATATTTTACAATTTTCTGGCGAAGAAAACGTGTTATTGTTTACCACCCACAATTTTACAGTTATATTACAAGCAGGATGCCGTACAAATGTTGTGTAGTAAATTGTTGTACTAAAGATTTGATGTTGCACGTGTTTCCTAAAGATCTGGAGGTGAGTAAATTGTGAGGTTAAAATCATTGTTGTGATATAAAACAACTTCATAATAATGTGTAATAAGAGCTGCAAATTTTCTTTGTTATAGATGTGTAAAAAGTGGTGCGTTGCCATCGGTAGAGAAGAGCTGATGAGTAAAATTCCCACAGTGCAAAAACATTATCGGGTTTGCGATGTACACTTTGATGAGCAATCCAAATTCCCATTTAATCGTAATCGCACGAATTTGAAAGTTGGTAGCATTCCTTGCCTCCATTTACCAGGTATGTACAACATTAATTGAATGCAGGTTTTCACGGCCGAGTTTATTTACAAGCTCCGAAGAAGATAGCAGCATGGCTATTGAAACGCCAGCTACCCAGCAATCCAGACGACCGCGGCACAACCCGGAAAACAATAACCCTATGTATAACATTAGAAAATTGGATTGGTAGAATCTATCATATATATTTTTAGTCTGTGGCTTTACTGCTTTTCTCTAGTTTTGTTGTTGACAAGTTACGCTATTAGCTATTTTGGGGTATTTAATTTAATCGGGAAGTAATGCCTACCAGAAATGTATTGAAGTCGTAATACTTCTGCATAGTTCTATGCTACTTACATTAACTTTGATTTAATTTAATATAATTTTTGGAATTGAGTAATGTACAGTTGCGGAATTAAAATTTCGGGCACTATTTTTCTGTCACTTTAACAAAATCTCTGTAAAGCACCTTCTACTGTCATCATGACTGACATTAAAAAATTAAACTTTTCTGTGTCAGTCACCCAATCAATTTTGAATTTTGAGACTTCAGTTAGTCGCACTGAGTGTAATTAAATCATCGCTTTGATATGTTGCCTACCCGTTATTATGCCACAAATGACAATTTTTGAATGCCAAAAAGACGAAAACATGACAAGAGTAAAAAATAAGGTTATTAACGTAAAGGTTATTTTAGAGTTTATATCATGACATTGACAATAGTGCCCGAAATTTTAATTCCGCAACTGTACTTACTAATACTGGAGCATATCCTCTGACATAGGTAACTAAAAAATTACCCAACTTTTTCATTTACAGATCAAAATGGAGAAAAAAATGTATCAAAATTTGCTGGAATTTACTTTTCAAAAATGTGTTTAGTTTCCTGTAATGGAAAAAAACAAGTGAAAACAGACGTGCATGCAGAAAATGGGTCCATAACCATTTTTGGGGCCCTAATTCCGTTAAGGAATAGAGTCAAGTGCCTTAAAAATGACGAAAAAAACTTAAAATCAGTTCTCATTGAAAGCAACAGTGACCATATCTTCGATAAGATAGAGATAATTTTTCCAAATAGACAAGAGAAAATCAAGTTTTTAATTGCTTTGGGTGATCTTTTTGAAGCGTAAGAAAAACCACTGCATAATCTATTTTTGTAAAGATTTTATGTTTGCAGCTCTCCACCCCCATCACCTGCATCAGATCAAAATAATGATAGTGGTCTGTAATCTAGATATTTTTTTCCTAAACAGGTTTAAATAGTAGTCATCATCATCAGGACAAATGCCTGGAGAGTCAAACTGAACCCTCTCAAGCCCCATTCCATCAAGGTGACCTACTCTGGAATAGTCAATTCCAGGTCCCCCACCTCCAACTGAACAATCTGATCTTCTTGAAGGTCTAAAATGTCCGCTGCCTCGGCATCACCTCAAAAATTGCACCCTCAACCAAAGAAACCCTGAAAAAAACCCGTAACCGTGCCAACCTCCTGTACAGGATTTGAGGACGCATCCGGGGGTGCGAGCCGAAAACCACACCTACATGTCGCTCATTCGTCCCATCATTGAATACCGAGCCCCCATCTACACCATCTTATATCTCGCCCGCCTCAACCAAGTCTCTGTGTGTCAGCGAGAGAAGAATTATCCATCAGATCTTTTGATTACCTGAGAGGTTTCCCACCAAGAAACCCATACTATCCCAATCCATTTTGACTGTCAGTACCTTTTCTATTGCTGAAAAAGGTAAAGATAAAATAATTTTTGTAACAAAACGTGACTTCATTTTCTTTTGTTTTACAGAATTAGAATATGAATTTGGACGTATATGTATTATTATAACTAGTAAGAGGGCCAGTTGCGTCGACAACATATGCAAACTCGAATGCTAATTGAGGCACCCTACTAATGGTGGAGTGTCGTTAGATTTATAGCCCGAACGAATTCGCCAGTAACGAAATTATCATTTTATCTTTTGAAATGTGATATCGACATTGCATACTAAAATGTTTACCTGTAGTTTTTTTTTTTTCGCTTTTTATTTTTAAATTTTTTAAAATAAATGATATATTTTTTTACATGTGTTTTTTAACTGCAAAGTTAAGGTTTCAATTCCTAAAGTGAACTTCTTTTTGATGCCAAGCATATTTGACGTAAAAAAAAGCAGCGAAGGGGTGAGCGGAAGCTGTGAGGTGGCAGTTTACCCTGACAATTGAACTGTTGGTTTGATGCCGTGTGCTCTGCAAAATATTGAAATTTCATGATTACAAATGTATATTTTTGTGTTAGTTATTCAGTGTTACTTCCATATACAATTTGCGTATCGAGCGATAACGATGTAGGTGTACTTAACAAACTTACTGGGAAAATTCCAGGAGGAAAGCAATATACGAAGACGATGTTGGCAAATGTGGTGCATTCTCCCCATTTCTATTGAAGCACAGTGATTGAGAGGTTTGTACACTTTTGAGATTGATGGCGTGAAGGGATGGGGTGCGCTGAATGGCAGTACAGGAAACAGGAATATACATACAGGGTGATTCATATAGTATCATACAAACCACCCCTAGACACTCTTACAAAAATGTCTAGGTTTTAAGGTTAAAATTGTTGAAGATATGCATGTTGAAGAATGTAGGTACTAGAGGTATTTTCATATTTGGTGGCGGAAACAAAAGACTGAGAAATGTCACAAAAATGTATTGTCAGTGTCAAATTTGTCATAAACGCCGTAAAAAGGAATGTCTAGGTAAATTTAAACTTTCGCTAAATTGATTGAAAAAATAAATTCTAAGGAAACCAATTTTTGTCACCGTGTGTGGTTTATTTGCTCTTTCGTCTTCAAGTGAGGTATTTTGTTGTGTTTAAAACTTCTTAATTATCTGGGATAAGTTAGTTTGTTCGTTTGTATTGACTAAGTTCTATATTGTTAATGTTAACCTCCGAGTAATGTGTGTTTTGCTCGTTATTTCTTGCTTAACTATTTTTTTGTGGTGTTTAAACTTTCCAAATTTTTAAGATTAGTTAGTTTGTTGTTTTAGTTTGTTTCTGTTCTATAAGTTCCCTAGTGTTTACCTTCGAGTGCCGATTTTAAGTGACATTTCTATTTATAAACATGAATCCCATTAGTGATATCACGAACAATATCTAGACTGATGCAAAGGTATGAAGATAATATTTTTAATTTAATTATATTGCTTTAAAACTGTTTTGTAGGCAACCCGAAGCTATTTGACTGTAGCTGGCAACCCAGCAGCCCAGAGGATGATGCATGTGCTTATTCATTTTTCATAAATGAAAAACTTACAACTGAAAGTCCACTGGAGGTTGCTTTTCATACCTCATAACACAAAATGGTATTATATCATAATTTTATTGACATCATCATTGATTAGGTCAGATTAGTCAAGGGTTAAAAGTATTTTTCTTAAAGGTCACTGCGAGATGCTTAGGAAACACAGTGTCAAAGTGTAAAGATGGTCCAACTAAAACATCATCAAGAAAGTTGACGAGGCAGCAACCCAGAAGAGTTACAGCAGACTTGCATTGCAATATTAAACAAGAAGTTCATCTTGTACTCAATGATATGATGCAGAGCAGTAAGA
Source organism: Tenebrio molitor (assembly GCF_963966145.1). Taxonomy (NCBI): domain Eukaryota; kingdom Metazoa; phylum Arthropoda; class Insecta; order Coleoptera; family Tenebrionidae; genus Tenebrio; species Tenebrio molitor. Next base: position 6,494,611 of record NC_091048.1, on the reverse strand, counting down.
CAAGGGTTGTGTACTGTAAAGCTAGTTTTTTTTTCAATGAAATATTTCTTTTTTAAATTTTCAGTCTTCTACTGCCACAGGCTCTTATGTTTATTCAACAAGTAAAGTTAATATTCTAGAATATATTTTAATATGTCAAATTGAATTCAGACTGGCGCACGATAGTCGGTCATTCAGACAAATGTCTGCAGGAAGTCTCAGGATTTAATTTAAATTAACCTTGACCATTTTTGTTTTATGTTTATATTACGTATTATGTCTTAAGCATACTCGAGCAACACTGTCCATAATTTTGTGTAAGTCAGAAATTTAATTTGAAATTAACCAGTTACTGCAGGTGAAAACAAGAACGTATTTGATTTTATTTATTTGAAAAATTAAATACAGGCGTCCTTCAACCCAAGGAATTGTTTTATTTTAACTCCTAGCCCCCTGAGAAGTTCCCCATATTATTTTGCTTCACGAATTGATCTTCCGCTATTTTGAACACAACAATTTCGTAGACATTTCACAACCAGCAAAATTAAGTCGTTTGATTTCGCATTGATATAAAGTTGATATATAAACGATCTTGTTTTACTTTTAAATATTCTTGTGGCAAGTAGTTATCAAGAGTACACGTCTTCGTGTAAAATACTGCAACTGTGATATTTTCATTCATTTTATCTCTTATTCGTTAAGGTACTTCATTAATTAGAGGATAATTTCAGGGCAGAAAATGTTACTGCTTGAAGGATATATTTCAAATTTTACGGGCGCTAGGTACTACTTTCTCTGCGTAGAATTTAGTGATTTTTATGTCAACCAATCTCTCGCTGGACAAACTATACCACCTTTTAAGAACTGCAGATAAATAGTTATTTATGTATTAAGGGCGTAAGAGGGCTTTTATGGCCTGAGGTGTGATTTTGAGCCCGAGTGATATCGAGGGCTAAAAACACGCTAAAGGCCATAAAAGCCAGTTCACGCCCGCAGTACATACACTATTTTATGCACGATTAAGACCTAAAACCCTAACATTTAACAAAAATTAATAAATAAATGTCTGCCCCACACCACGGGATGTTTGCATCGCGTAGTGCTCCCGTCAAATTTTTAGTTTTGCGCGTAACCTTGGAAACAGTGAAAACACCCGTAGCCATTATGCCAATTAATTTTCGGTTATTCATTAACGAAATGATAAACGAGGATGAGAAAACGGCAGAAATGAGTGTCCAGTATCGAGTAATCCCCATTCGGGATTAGGTAATTTAAGTTAAGTGGCAATTTTTTTCCTAATTTCACCAAAAATGTTTTTGACTTTTATTTGACATATCTTTATGGCCCACGGGCATAAAGTGATCCGTGGGCCATAAAGAGACGTTTATGTCAAGAAAATTTGTGCATAATTATCAAATTATAATATAATCCTGCATAAAAATATTTTACGTTGAAACAAACTGTCAGGCATTGTTGTCAAAATGAAACTAAAGCGAACTTTATAATACCAATATTTTCTCTATAGCAACAATTGTTTGCTTCTATTATGACATTCATGAGTCATGACATTTGTTATACATTAGACGTAAAGTGGAATAATTTAGTGAAGAATGGCATTTACATACTAACAGTGAAAAAACCGATATGGTAATTTTTGCCAATTTTTGATGTATGACTCAAAATTCTATTGTCACTTGTCAGAGCCTTTTGAGACCGGAATCTGCCACTGGTTAAAATACTTATGAAACTATATGAATCACCCTGCATGTAGACGGGGAAAATGTGCCAGATTTTAATGAAACTAAGTATTGATTTAATTATGTTGGTTTCTGAAACAATATTTAACGGGCCCAATAACTTAACTGATCGATAACTTTATTGAACCATTAAATCGACATCGGGTTTCTGAAAGCACTTGCCACTATTTTATTGGTTCAATCTGGAACTGGTGATTTTATTCTGAACTAACAATGCTTGAAAAGTTGTAGTAATGGAGCCAGCAGAATTTTTTGAAAGTCGGTAATTGACGGTAACCAGTAGAATTTTTTGAAAAGTTGGTAATTGTCGGTAACTTTTGACCGTTGGTTGTTCTGCACACAGATTAAAGATTGGTTCTATGTACATTTAATTAATCCGTGAACGTGAACCGTGATCATGAGTGCAAAACGAATTCGAGGCAACAATTCCACGGAATATGAAAAAAATTGCTATTTGATATTATTATATTGGGAAAATATCACAGCATCATCGAAAATAAAGAGACGGACGGCGTTACAGTGGCCAGAAAAACTTGCCATGGGAAGAAGTTGCCAAATAGTTTAACAGTTCCAACCAAACGGGGAGCAGAAGCGTCAAACAACAAACAATGCTTCTAAATCAGTCACATAATGAAAACTGCGCATAATAGCAGTCAACGGACAAAAAGTTAACTTAATCCACGACTGAAATACCGGGTCTAACAACGCGTTAACCAGAGTTTAAACTAAGGATTTAACCAACGCATTATTAGGAGAGTAGGAAATACAAGATTGTAATTGTGGTGGAAATTCAAAATCTATACACACCATGAAGTCGGCAACATATGATACTCCAGTGCATCGTTGTAGCCTCTCTTTTATATTTATTTGAGAATTCAAGGCACGTGTCAAAGAACCAATGAACGTTAAGAATTGGACCGAATAACAGCCAATTACGAGCGAGCTTTTTTGATTATTCTGTAGGTACAAAATAAATTGGCGATTATTCCGCATCTCTTGTCACCATTGTCACCAAATCAACAAATTCGCTTTTGACGGTTTAAATTTGTCATTATGCAAGCAAATAGATGGGGGTCTACTTCAGTGGCCGAAATTACCATTGTTGATATAATTAATAATTAATATAATACCGTTTCGTAAATGTCTGTGGTTCTGGTTTGTTAAATTCTCATGTAAAATACAACTCTTGACATGGACATGTGCCGAATATATTCCTCCTGAATTTTAACTCGTTGCTATGATATTTGGAAATACAACTCGTGCTACGCTTCGCTTCGCACTCGTTATATTTCCAAAATCATAGCAACTCGTAAAATTCAGTCGAAATATAATCGGCAATGTCCATGTCACTCGTTATATTACTACTGACAATTCCACTCAGAAAATTTCAACCAATCAGCTTGTAGTATTTTGAATCATTGGACCAATTAGGAACGAATTACACCGATCATTTAACATGGTCCTAAAATTATCGAAAACTTATCGCTGTAATCATCTCCACCTTCCTAAAATTATCATTAGTAATACAACGAGAGGGTACGAAATTGCCGGAAATTTTCGATCTCATACGAGTATTTGTTTCGACGACAATTTCCATGAGTGAGCGTAGCGAAGAGTGGAAATTGTCTAAGAAAGAAATACGAGTAAAATGAGGAGAAAAATTTCCCGCAATTTCGTACCATCGAGTTGTATTCGGCATGACAATTCCACGAAGGAAAATTTCATTTTCAAATTTTACACATTTTTTTAAATTTATACGTATTCTTATGACTCAAAGCGTTAGTTAACGTAGTTGAAAACAACAAAAATTTTGCTGTGGACCAAAAATGAGTTTATCAAAATTCGAGGAAGGAGGAGAAAATTACAGCGATAATTTTTGGAAGGTGATGATGATTACAGCGATAATTTTTCGATAATTTTAGGACCATGCTAAATTATCGGTGTAATTCGTTCCTAATTGGTCCAATGATTCAAAATACTACAAGCTGATTGGTTGAAATTTTCTGAGTGGAATTGTCGCTGTAATTTTCTCCTCCCTCGAATTTTGATAAACTCATTTTTGATCCACGGTAAAATTTTTGTTGTTTTCAACTACGTTAACTAACGCTTCGGGAGTCATAACAATACGTATAAATTAAAAAAATTGTGTAAAATTTGAAAATGAAATTTTCCTTCGTGGAATTGTCATGCCGAATACAACTCGATGGTACGAAATTGCGGAAAATTTTTCTCCTCATTTTACTCGTATTTGTTTCTTAGACAATTTAGAAATTGTCGTCGAAAGAAATACTCGTATGAGATCGAAAATTTCCGGCAATTTCGTACCCTCTCGTTGTATTACTAATGGTTATTTTTTCATGTTTTTAACTTCCAATAGTTCATCAGCATTTTTGATCACATGTTCAAATCTGTCCAATTGTACCATTATTAGAGTGAGAATAATCTAAGTACGGTCGGTGGACAAATAAAACTGGGACACTTAAAATTTAATCTAGGTAAATCAGACCATTGAATTGTCACTATATTTGTCAGTGTCTATATAATATGTCATACCAAAGTTAACCTATTTGTGATAAAGCTGTAATTAAACGATGCAAATTTGTAAATTTTGACTTATAAGATTGTCATTTTTGTCCCAGTTTTATTTGTCCATCGACTGTACATTATCCAAGTGAGAATAATTATAGTTCGTATTTTGTTTTAATTTTTCTTTAGTGACAACGTATTTTTCAATTTGACAGTAAATGTCATCAATTGTTGAAAATGAACGAAAAACGATTCAATGCGATAATATATATTTTTCTTTGTATTTTTGATTTTGTACTCATGAAAAAATAACCTTACGAATACTTCTCTTTCTCAAACTTGTTGCCAGATGGCAATGTCCACTCGAGCCCTCCGAGGCACGAGTACCTATGCCTTATTGTAATTATAATTCACACCAGAAGTCTCACTGTTGACTGGAATCGTCAATCCGCTGAAGTAAGATTAAAATGTGTTGTACCTACATTGAGAATGTTCAGTTAAATAAGATTAGAAGAGGAATATAGAAGACGCATTTAAACAACAATAATGAGGCTTTCCTATTTTTGAACAAGATGGAAAAAACCATCAACCATACATTCATTTATTAGTTTTTAAAAAGCTAAAGTTGTAAATTAAAGTTTTGAAAAATGGGTGTTAAATTATTACATCAAAATTAGTGGCACAATGAAACTGAACATATTACATAAAGATGTGTAACGCTTAGGTATTTATGCAATATGTGTATGTATACATGTAGCAATACTTTGTGTTAGAAGTGGGAAGTTTACACGCAAGAGTGCAGCGAGAGGTCTAGTCCCACGTGTGGAGAAAAGTATTGCTTTTTATACATTTTTACAATATTACATTCTCTCTAAAAAATGAATTTCAACATGATAATAATTAATAATAATTAATTACTTTTGATTGATTGTTTTTTTTAATTATTATAACTATTTGATGTAAAGGGGGTTCCCGTAATAAAAGGTATTATTATTATTATTAATAAAACTTCAAAATATGAATGAAGTATCGTTAATTTTCTACTTTACTAGGTAACCAGTTAAAAGTCAAAAGGTGTTACCATGTTGAAGAGTGCACATTGAGAGTCCTTTTACAGGTATTTTCATAGAAAGAGTGAATACGGTGCACGGTGGTAACAGTGACAATGAAACGTTAGCAAGTATTTTATCAGAAATTGATTTTGTATTTTCTTTATACAGGTGTCCCAAAAATGGCGTACAAACTACTTACTACCTTATCGAGGATGTTTAAATGTACATGAAAAAAATATGGAAAACATGTTTCCGACAAAAAAATTAATTATTTTCATTATTATTATTAGCCATAATACAATGTAAACAAAGATATATTCATACATCATTATCTTGCAATGTCACCGTAGAGGATTTAAAATAATTTTTTCGATTTCCAAAGCTTCTAAATTCTCTATTATGCAGGATTAGATATTGATAGTGAGTGATCTTGTACTTTGTGATAATATGTACGATTAGACGTAGCTGTCATGACAATTTCATACATATATTTCAAAATAATTGACCTGTTAAGTGCCACTTTCAAAGACCGCCAAATCAGCAAATAAGTCCAATAGAATTTTTTAAACATTTTTCTGGCGTTTACGGTAATCTCTTCTACAACGTAGTGCACCGTTAGTACGCCATTTTTGGGACACCCTGTATCTGTAGCGAATTAAGCAAAGTATTTCTTTTGTTTAGTATCAAAAATCGTCATGCTGATAACTTCTAAAGTTGTTTATTATGAAAAGTCTGTATTAGTGTTATTGGTCAATTTGGTAAGCATTTTGATTGTGGATTTGAGAGACGGTTAGTAAGAAGTTTTGGTTCCTTCAGTCATAAATTTCGAAAATGAATTCCTACGAACGTTTAAGTTGATATACAATAGCCGAACAATGTGCACAAATTGTTGTACTAGCCGAAGACGGTATTAATCAACAAGATATTGCAACTGGTCTTGATCTGCACCAGTCAACGGTATCTAGAGTTTTGCGTCGTTTCCACGAGACAGGAGAATACTCTAGAAGACCTGGACAAGGACGCAGACGAACAACAACAGCTCAACGGGATCGTTTTCTGCTTTTACAGTCGTTGAGACACAGGACTCTGACTGCTCTAGCTTTGCAAGTTATGACTTTAGGAAGATATCAATTCCAAATTATTGCAAATACTGTTAGAAGAAGACTTGCTGAATACGATTTAAGGCCCAGGATACCAGCAAGGGGTTCACAGTTGACAGCGGCTCACCGAAGAGTACGATTGCTGAATTGGATCAATGAAGGTTAGTAATGTTCTCTGACGAGTCCAGGTTTTGCCTGAATCACAGTGACAGACGTGTCCGGGTGAACCGATGCTCAGGAGAGCGATATGCTCAATGTACATTACCCCGAAAGTCAATTTTGAAAGGGGTTCCGTTATGGTTTGAGCAGGTGTCACTTTCGACGCTCGCACAGAGTTGGTGGTGCTAGAAAGAGGAAACCGAAATGCGGCGACGTACATTACCAATATTCTGGAATCTCATATTGTCCCATTCCGCCCATTTATTGGGATGACTTTATTTTTATGCATGATAATGGTCGACCGCACGTTGCGGGAATAGTGCAGCATTATTTCCGTGAGGTCGAAATTGGGCAAATGCAATGGCCAGCAAGGAGTTCAGACCTAAAACTCATAAAGTAATTGTGGGATCCTACAGATAAAAGAGTTAGAAGGTTACCAAATCCACCAACAACTCTTCATCAGCTGTATTTGGGTCTAACTCAAGTTTGAAAAGAAATTAAGCAAAGAGTTATACAAATCCTCATTTTAAGCATGAGACAATGTTGTGCAGCTGTAATAAAGGCACGGGGTGCCAACACCCACTATTAAATGTTAAATTTCTTTGTTTTCTCAGAATTTGATTTTTTTAATTTTTTTGTTTTCTTCACTTCTTTGTAGTGTTCTGATTATTGTAGTGTTTACTTTTATAAATCTACTTCTTTAATACTTTACAGTTCGAAATGTTGTAACTGCAAATAAATTTTGGCTCAAAAACACGAGTTTTGAAATTATGCGATAATTTTGGCGGGCAGTGTATGTTACGGACAAAGACGATAAATGGACATTGACGATAACGGCCGGACAATGACGTGAATGTCCATTTTTCCTGGCGATTATCGATAATGACCGGATATTGACGTTATGGCCCGTGGCGGGTGGGCAATGTTATTAAAAATGCCATTTTTATTCCAACGGTAATATCATTGCCCGGTCATTAATGATAATGGCCAAAAACGGCTGGAGAATGTTAATATAGGTTACATGATTATTATTGAAACTATGTATAGTATACAATATATTGTGACTATGTGAAAAAATATTATTCACACTTATTAAATTTTACTTGGTAACGTAAGTAAATAAAAAAAAAACTAAAAAAACCACCAGAACAAAGTGAAAAATACTAATTTTTCTACTAATTATTCATTTTTGTTGTGGCATGAGAGTGATCCATGGTACTTCGAATTGCAAATTTTTTTGTGCAGCGCGCTTGTACCTATTATGTTATGTTATGAATTATCAACATTGCCCAAATTGCATGGACATTAACGTTATTAGCCGGTCATTATGGTTAATGTCCAACTTGACTGGCCATTATCGTCATTCACCGGCCAATAACGTTATTGGCCGAATTATCGTCTTTGTCCGTAACATATACATTAAAAGGATAAGTGTACTAAAGTGTGAAATAAAGTTCCCCAAATGATAAAATAAAGCACTTTATTTCACACTATGAAAACAATGTCCACTTTAGTAGCATAATATGAAAAAATTAATTCTTTTTTAATGGTAGTGTAAAAAATAACTTTAAATACCTCGAGCTAGAAATTCTGAAACCAGTTTAGAATTGAAAATCTACTTGTCAAGTCTTCAAAATGAAAGTTTTCTCTTCAATAATTTTGTTCGTGCCATTTATCATTCTTATAGCAATCATGTATGGTGAAACAGTCAATTGCAACCCCTGGACGTTTAAATCAAGTTAGATTCACACCTACTCGATCAAGATTATTATATGGACAATGCTCAGAAATTTGTGGAGCAAATCATAGATTTATACCAATCGTAGCAGAAAGAATCTCACCATCTTTTTGCAAAGTGGTAATCGAAAGTCACGAACGCGTCCCGAGATCCCTGAAAGAAGGGGTGACTGTACTGACAGCCAACGAGCAATTAGAAAGCGAAAATAAAAGCAAACTAGTCGACCGGAGGCTTTTACCGATTTAGAAGAAGAACTTTATTGGTTATTGAGAGGTGAGGAAGTGACAACACCACGCCTTTAGAATGATGACCAGCGAGATACAAAGTATGGAAGACATTTTCTGTACACTTTTTCATTATTATTTAATAACAATTATACAATTATTATGATTATAAAAATTATAATTTAGAAGAAGATATAATAAAGGAACCCTACAGGACTATTGCATTTTTTTAGTGTCAAGTCATTTATTCGTTTAGTTATTTATCATGACAAGTGAAGATGAGTGCGAAAAATTATCTAGTGATAAAAATATTACTCTTATCTGAAATGCACATTAAATGCTTTATTAACGGCTTATGGGCAGTAAGTATTGTTACGTTAATAATAGTAGTTTATTTAACGAGTGCCAAAAAAGGCCCAATTTACACAAGAACGAGTTGAATACAACGTTTTTTTCTTCGACGAGCCCCTTAAAGGCTCCAAATCGCATAAAACCTTTAAAATTAGCTTGACGTTTGGTTTTGACAAGTTGTGACATTTATCAAAATCCGTTCACTTAGGAAAAAATTCTCAAATTCTGACAGTGTTGAACAAAAAAAAATGTTTTCTTTAATTCATTCAATTTTTATTAACTACTAGCTTTTACCCGCGGCTTCGCCCGCAAATTTCAGAATGTTTAAAAATTATGTTTCTACTTTCATGTATTGTGATAAACGCAGTAATTTCAATATGAAGTTTGTCTTTTTACGAAGAATAATTAAAACTTTACTGTAGACTACTTTTTTCTTCCACTAAATAAACAAAAAGATCAATACGATAAGAAACTAACACTATGATCACTTACCAATTCATGAAAATACGCCAACATAACACTTTTATTTTCAGTTGTAACCTTATTTAGATCCTCCTATTGTTTGATTGTCTCGTTTGATTTCAGATACCTGCCTTTTGATTTTTCCGTTTTTAAGCTATTTGAAGCTTGTTCTGCTTCATTTAAGACATCTTCCGGTAAAACACAACCAAATGTAACCATGACATCTGAACATATCATGCAAACGCGATTTCCAACTCGAAAAAACTTTTTTTGTGCTTAACAGGCTTAAAAATGATAATAGGGGTTGCTTTTTGTGGGTGTCAAGCGGCGAAGGTGACGATATACTCAGAGGATGAAATAGGGGTGAAGCGGCGAAGGTGAGGGTATTTCCAACTCAAAAAAACTGTCTTTTTTTCTTAACAGGGTTGAAAATGGTAGTAGGGGTTGGTTTTTGTAAAATTAAAGTAGACAGTAATTTTCTTCTTGTTTCGAAGATCAAGTGTACAAAATTTCATCAAGATCGGAGTAAAACTGTAGATTTGCATACAAAATATGCAAACAGAGATTCAGTTTTATATATATATAGATTTAATTCTCTTGTCGAGAACCAACAACCACTTACCAGAGAGTAAGACTCGAGGATGGGGAGTAGCGCTGTCTTACCCGGGAGCTCCAGGAGAAATAACACACGGTCCTTCGAATAAACAATTTAATGTGACTACTTTTCATTGCCCGTTCCCTGACACCTAACAAAACTAACCTACCTTAAACTAACCATCAACCCCCTTAATTCTAAAGCTACCCCTATTCTTGGAGGACGAAGACCGATTTCAACTCCGCCCGCGATAAGATTACGGCGGCAGCCATCCGCGGGAGTTTTCCTGATCTTCACCTTGTCTTCGAAGAAGAAATAAAAAGACACAGCGATAAACACACAAGAAAAGGGACAAAAACGAGTACCGATTTATTGACCGCTTGCTGGCAAGGCCACCGGACTAACAGGATAACGATACCGTGCATAAAAAAACGAAATCTGAATTAACAGTTCAAAAGTGCGATCAGAAAACCTAAAAAGACCTAAAAATCACCAATTTTCCAATATTCGGCTGGCTTTCTTGAAACCTTTCGTGTGAAGGGTCTTCGATCCGCACCACGGCGCTGGAGGACAGTCTTCCTCCTGGCCTCAATCTTGTTGACCAAACCCCCTTTCTCACCACGTCTTCCACTCTCTCCGAGCCTCAAACATTGACTGCCTCATTTTAGGCTTCGCCTCTCAGGTGGGGTTTTTGAAAAAAACTTCCTTTCCGGACCATGCGCGCGGTGTTTGAATGTTGCACGTGGATTAGGTTTTAAATGGAGCCAGTATTCTTGGATGGAAATCTTGATGGAGCAACATATCCTACGTTGCTTGAAGAAGATCTCATGCCAGCGTTAGCGGTCTTATTTCCAAATCCCTTAGATCCACATTTACTCGACGAAAGAATATGGTATCAGAGGACGGAGTTCTATCCCATTATGCTGTGATCATTCTTAGATATTTAGACGAAGTTTTCCCCAATCAATGGATAAGAATTTACTTATTCCACTGAGTGAGGTAATGAAGTTCTTATCCCACTCAAAATTAGTGGGATAAGTATCATTTATCCCACCGGGTTCATTATTATGTTGAGAAATTCCATACAAATTTTCATTATCTAGGTGTTTATGATTAACGGAACAAAATTGACGCTTTTACCAAGTTGGATTTTACTGCAAATAACTTACTCTCTTGTTAACGAATCGTTGCAAATGGACCTGATATTATAGTTATGAATAAAACAATTAATGGTGCATTCTTTATTGATATTACCTTGTTACCAATAATATTAGTAAGACGTATAACATTAAAATTGAACATTACATGGAATTTGCGTTCTCGTAAAGAAGACAAGGAAAATTGGGAAAGGTAACGGATACGAAGAAAAAAAAGAAACAGGAAGAATGTCGGCAAGAAGAAAAAGAAGAACAAAGAAGAATTCTGGAACATACCCAGATGTTACAAGATGGCCAGGTAAACCTTAAAAATGAAACGAATGAATTGTAGACAAGAAAATACGTGAAGCAGTAATAAAGAAAGCTGAGGAAGTAGAAAAGAAGGTATGTGAAATTAAAGAAAATTACGAAAAGGAAGTTCTAGAATTAATGGAAAACGAAATAAAGGAGTTTATTCTTTTGCAACGTGGCATCAAATCCATAATACAAAAGATGAAACTTCTTTTGCTCAACAACCGAACTTTATGGTCGATCTACAGAACAATATTGTAAACATAAAGTACATAAACACTTTGTTGCCGGGGTTAAAGGAACGCCACTGGTGCCAATGCGATGCAATACCCGATGGGTCGTTCAAGGACGTTTACGGTCATAAAAGGTTGCTGAAGAAGGAGCGATTGGCATCACTTTCAATGCCCTACCAGCATAGGGCGCCTTCCTTCCTCTCATTTTAACTTCCGTGGCTGTCCCCTATTGAGATTTAACGTCACGTGATTATCCCTCCATTTGCTGTCAAAAATGAGCTGGTTTTGTATATGTTACGGCCTAAACTCGAAATTGGTCATTATCAGTATTGGTCGGCCATTTTCCGAATCAGCCAAGTCAGGTTCCCTAAATCCGACAAAATTGTTATTTCGAGTTTAGGCCTACCATTATGGGTAACGACGCACGTGATTCGGCCATTTCTATAAAGAGTCGAATTGTGTCTACTTTGTGCATATGGTGTACTTTTTGAGTTAAAGCAGTTACACAGTTAGAGGTGTTGAATTCTCTCATGGGCTGTGACCTTGGAAATAGAAGCGCGAAGGTGGAGCGATAAACCAGTGAACAATATGTAAATGAAAATTGAAAACGTCGATTACAATACCTTAAAATTCAAATATTGGGTAATCAAAATGATTATAGATAAATAAGGCAACTATGTACGAAAATTTATGTGGCAACTGTGCGGGTACATTTCTTGACATTTCGTGACATTTCTTTGACAGTTCATAGTTGCGCAACTTTGAAAATTGTCAAATCAATGTGCAATGTTATAAAAAAAATCAAATGCAATTTGTGACCTTGAATTTCAAAAACAAATAGTGATACTTTATTATCCATATGACTAAAATTATTATTGCAGTTACTTTTAATTCATCATTCATTTACAATTATTTCTTAAATCGGCAAATTTTAATTGCTGGTAAACATTTTAACAATACCATGCAAAAAACGCCATGAAAATATTCAGTGTTCTCGTTCTACATTTCATTAATCCGTGATCATTACAAAACGAATTCGAGGCAAGAATTTCACGGAATATCGCAGCATCATGGAAAATAAAGAGACGGACGGCGTTACAGTGGCCAGAAAAAACTTGCCATGGAAAGAAGTTGCCAAATAGTTTAACAGTTCCAACCAAACGGAGAGCAGAAGCGTCAAACAACAAACAATGCTCTAAATCAGTCACATAATGAAAACTGCGCATACGCCAAATAGCAGTCAACGGACAAAAAAAAGTTAACTTAACCCACGACTGAAATACCGGGTCTAACAACGCGCTAACCAGAGTTTAAACTAGGGTTTTAACCAATGCATTATTAGGAGAGTAGGAAATACAAGATTGTAATTGTGGTGGAAATTCAAAATCTATACACACCATGAAGTAGGCAACATATGATACTCCAGTGCATCGTTGTAGCCTCTCTTTTATATTTATTTGAAAATAATTTGTATCTAATTTATTTCAAATAAATAGTAACTTCATATTATGCAACGAGCATTTAATGATGAATGCGAGTGTCTTAACTTAATGTGAGTTACATACAATATTTTTTCTACGACCAGTCGTAATAACGAAAGATAATCACTTCATTTTCACTTATTTATAATTTCATAAGAGCACTCAAAAAAATTTCCGGATATGAATTAAGTACATTAAAAGACAAGTGTACTAAAGTTCTCCAAACTGTAAAATAAAGCACTTTATTTCACGCTGTGAAAACAATGTCCACTTTAGTAGCATAATACAGCGTGTTTATAAATGTTTGTTATCACGTTTCCTTTGAAAAAAGCTAATTCTCTACAAAATCATGAACTTGACTAGCAATGCACGTCAAAATAATTATACGTCAAGTAGACAGATTGTGAAAGATGGAATTTGAACAAAATAAATTCATTTTAGAGGCTTATTTTAGGAACGGTATAGATAACGATGGTGTCTGGGCATACCCTGTCGAGCCTTGTCTCGATCAATTCCGCATCAGATTTCCAGATTACCATTGTGACGATCATTGTCTACGTCAGAAAATCAGATGAACTTTAGAACGCATTCAGGAAACTGGGAGCGTCGTAAAAAGCAAGTCTTCAGGTAGGCCACCAGTTGCTCAAGACATTGTGGAAGATATCCGCGAAAGAATTGAAGATAATCCAAACATTTCTTTGCGGAGATTGGCACTTCAGTCTAAATCCACTGATCTGCTCCTCTGCTCTCGTTTGCTTTTCTGACCATTCGTATGTTCATCTGGTAACTATAAGCTCTTCTAGGGTGCTATCATCCGGACCAGATGAATCCTGTTTTTTTTTTTAGAGATGGTTCCTCCTCTAACCTTCATTCTTTTTCAACCTGGCTTAAGACAGACTTGACTGAAATCAAATCTGCCTGAAATGGATAAGTCTATTTCCCGTTTACCTACCACTTATACTACGGCTATCACTTTATTGGTAAAAGGGTAAAACATTGATGGCATTTGTTTGGGGCCTAATGGGGGCTCCAGGAATTTGTTCGGAACCAAATGGGGCTCCTGGGTTTGCTCAGCCAAATGGAGGCTTCACTGGTTTGACTGTAGGCGCGCGTGAACTGACACACCGTATCGTTTTGTGTAAAACGTTTATTTACATTTATACAATTCTTTGGACTGTACGACCGTACTCGAGATGTTGGGTAAATGACTTCTGACTTGTGACTCTGACTATTCTACCCTGAGTCCATCTCGGTACTGTCGTCTCAAATCTCTGTCTTCACCCACGCAGGGGTGGTTCTAGTTCTGAAAGGAGGGGGGTGGCTTTACGCCCCGACAGCATTGATATTTTGCACTGACATTTGTTGTCAGATTACACTTAACCTCAAATTTATTATAGTACTGGTGACCATTTGTATGAGTCTAATTTCATGGCAAACCGCGATCACAGAGATTTATAAACACCTTGTTTAAAAATGAGTTCTTTTTTAATGGTAGTGTAAAAAATAACTTTAGGTAAATACATCGAGCTAGAAATCCTGAAACCAGTTTAGAATTGAAGATCTACTTGTCAAGTCTTCAAAATGAAAGTTTTCTCCTCAAAAAAAAAAAAAAAATGAGGAGCCCGAGGGCTCTTTATTCAGACAAAGCGCCAAATTGGGCGCTGGGTACAATCAATAAATGTCGACAATTTCGAAACATTTCAAGATATAACTCACGTTGGAGACAGTACCTGCCTGCTTAACTATATTAACAGGTGTGAAAATTTGCGGATTGGCCCATTATTATTTTACACTGCTTCACAAGCACGACGCAATTTACGGACTATTCTCTTAGTTCACACTCGGAATCATTTCATTCCACGGTGTTCTGGACTCGATTTGGTAGTTCGCTACTGATGTGCTCGTCCGTCTCTAATCTACCTGTTGTCGATTGGGTCTTCATCTTGGGTGATTCTGGGAGGCGACGCTCACGGCTAACGCGCGCGAAGCCGTGAAGAAGTTCTAGTGGGATGTGTGGGATCCGCTCAAGGTCTGGAATCCCACCCAGGGCCACCCGAAGCTCATCCCTTTCCGCGTCAAAGGTAGAACATTCCAGAATGCGATGGATGGGGTCATCTAGAGTGCCGCAGGTTGGACAGTCTCCTGTGTCAGATTTGCCTATTCGGTGCAAGTGTGTGACGAACGGTCCATGACCGGAGAGGACTTGGGTGCTGAGTCTCGTGAACTCCGTTCTAGGAGCCTCAGGAACGTTTGGAAAAAACGAGTGGGTGACCGGGGCTCCTCGAGAGTCGTCCCATCTGCTCTGCCACCGATCCAGCGTCATAATGTGTAGATACTCTCTCAGGTGTCTTAAGCTTTCGAATTCCTCCCTGTGGACCATCATGTCCAGGTAGGCCGCCGTCTCCGTTCTTCGAAGCATTTTTACGCAGTTAGTCTCCGCCATGGTCAGGTCCAGGGGGGGATGCCCGAGAGCACCCCCGCTGCCTCATTGGAGACCGAGTTGTACCCCCCGCAGATCATCCTCCCCACGGCACCACCCAACGACAGCAGCATCCGTCGAACTCACGACACCCTAAGCCGATGCGCCCAGACCTCAGATGCGTAGGCGACAATGGGGAGAATACCACACTTGTAGATCGCGTGTAGCGACCTCCCCACCGGAACATCCCATGTGACATGAACCTTCCTCCTTAGGGCTAGCACGATCTTCCTCGCCCGCTCGCAGACTGCACGCACGTGCGTGTGAAAATTTAGCTTTCTGTCTACAATTACGCCCAGGTATTTCATTTCGCTGACGATGCCGACCTTGGAGTCGCCCAGCCTCACCCTGATGTCCCGGTGATGCACACGGGGAGGGGACTTGTTTATCATAATCTTCGTCTTCGTGCCTGAAATTGTTAGCTTCTGTCTCAAGGCCCACTCCATCACCCGCTCAACGCTCTCCCTGATGTGGTCTCTTAGTTCTTGTCTGGTTCTTGCTCTTACAACTATCGCAATGTCATCTGCGTATGCGATGGTCTCTGTATTGGGCAACAGTTCCGAGTCGAGGTACATGTCCAGCACCGAGTTCCAAAGGGTGGGCCCCAGGACAGAGCCCTGAGGGCAGCCCTTCGTGCAGGCCTTGGAGACCTCTACAGACCCGTCTCTGTAGGTGACCGTCCTGTCTGTCAGGTAGCTCTTCAGCGTCTCCTCAATGATTTTGTTCGTGCCATTCATCATTTTTGTAGCAACTATGTATAGTGAAACAGTCGATTGCAAAGTGGTAGTCGAAAGTCACGAACGCGTCTCGAGATCCCTGAAAGCAGGGGTGACTGTACTGACAGCGAAAGAGCAATTAGAAAGCGAAAACAAAAACAAACTAGACGACCGGAGGCTTCTACCGATTTAGAAGAACTTTATTGGTTCCTGAGAGGTGAGAAAGTGATACTGATAACACCACGCCTTTAGAATGTTGAGCATCAAGATACAGAGTATAGAAGACATTCTCTGTACAGCATGGTAATCTAGTGTGAATTGTCGCTTTTTCATAAAAAAAATTAAATTTGTTACACAGTCTAGGACTGGTTTACAAATCTATGAGGGGCATGATGACCAACTCAATAGACCGGGACCAATGGCTTAACGTGACTTCCGAATCACGAGACAGAATATAGCCTTTTTTTTTAATTCTTTTAATTTCGCCCTGGGTCGGAATCGAACCCGCGACCCTCGCGTCCCTGAGCGGAAACGGACTCCCTTAGGCTATAATAACAATTATATAATTATTATGACTATTCAATTCACCTGTTATTTTTCAAATATTAACCAATAAAATAGCAGATATTTACTTTCGTAGCCTAGCAACAGAAAATTCCAGCGAATATTCCACTAGTGAAAATATAACTGACTATTCCATTCACCTGTCATTTGTTAAAAATGGACCAATAAAAAAACAATTTTACACATTTGTTACCATGGTTTCAAAAAATTGGACTGAATATTCCCACTCGTGGAAATTGTATCGGTAATACTATTGGGGACAAAATACTTTGGTCGTCATTCTTCTGTCACTTCAAAATAAATTAATGTAAACCAAGCATTAACGTCAAGTTAATAGTGATGACAATTTCAAATTATTGACTTTTCTCTTGTCAAAAATATGGCACCTTTCACCATTCAAAAATTTAGAATCATCTCCCTTGTTTCTGGGGGATTGTCCATGGGCCAAATTGCCTTGTGGAAACCTTTTCAATTTTTCCTCCTAGGAATATCTCCTTCAGTTGTCCATTTTTCGGTATTTAACATTTTGCAATGATGAGTTTGACAGTGACAGTGGTTGACAGTAGTAAAAAATAAGGTTAACCGTCCTAATGCTTGCTTTACAACTTTATGTCAGTCAACTGACTTTGACGACCAAAGTAATTTGTCCCCAATAGTACCACTAGTGATCCCAGCGATAATTTTTAACAAATAAATGCAGCCTTGACAATTGCGTCCAAATGGACTCACGTGTCTTTTTTGTGTTGTTGGAAACATTTTCTTCGATTTCTGCGTTAATTTCTTCTTACAATTTGCTACCAAATTGCCAAAGTTGGTTCATGGAATAGTCTTCCGAATACAACTCGTAGTCCAAATTATGTAGACTATTTTTCAAACTGGTTTCACTCATTCAGTTGTGCATTGGGAATCTCACTCGTGCTGACGCACTCGTGGATTCATTCCCAAGCACAATTGATAATTCGTGATCAGTTTGAAAAATAATCGACATAATTTGGACTACTCATAGTATTATAAATGATTATAAAAAATTACCATTATAGAAGAAATTATAATAAAGGAACCATACAAGACTACCTACTGCATTTTTTTTTTGTGTGTCAATTATTCGTTTAGTTATAGTTATCATGACAAGTGAAGATGAGTGCGCAAAATTATCTAGTGACAAAAATATTACTTTTATCTGAAATGCTCATTTGAGAAGAGTGAAAAATAAACTTGTAACGCAGTTGCTTTATTAAAGGCTTATGGGCAGTACGTATTCTTACCTTCGAGAACCGACAACCTCTTACCAGAGAGTACGACTCGAGGGGCCGCCTTACCCGGGAGCCTCAAGAAAATAACACAACGTCCTTCGAATAAACAATTTAATGCGATCAGTTTTCATTGCCCGTTTCCTTAGACCTTAAACCAACCCTCAACCCTGTTATCTTTAAAACTATTCTTGGAAGAGACCGATCTCAACTCCGCCAGCTATAAGATTAGCTGGCCATGCACACACAGGTTAATCTTTCGGTTCTAACAGCCCCATATAAGCATGTCGATTTTATCTACAGGCGTCTTCGCCCACTAACACAAAATAAAAATCCTCGACTAAATCTTGCAAAATTAATCTGCTACATGCAAAAATCGCATGTTAATGCGCGAATAACCACGGATTTATTTCCGGATCAAACCAGATCTGTGGAATTTCGACTTGACGAAAGTTTTGTACCACAAGAAGACTGTTTTCTGGTGTTAAGAAGTGTTAAATGTTATAAGATATGTCATTGATTTTTATGAGATCGTTTGAGCAGCAATTATTTTATCAAAATTGTATCGCTGTAAAACCGGGTAGGTTTCTTCAAATGATTAATTTTGATTGGTGATTTGTGTACGTATAAACAATTCTTGAAAATTTTATAGGGACCATGTTAAAATGACTTACACGTGTTTAGAATTATCTATGCATAATTTGTTGAAGCAAGGTAAAATCATACGTCAATAACCAGAAACATGCTTAACATAGTGATTAGTAAAATGTCAAATACTATCGTTAAAGTCGGCCACACACATCCAGCTAAACTATTAGGTATGCATCTATGCATCTATGCATCTAATACCGGTAATAACGGAGCGTGTGGATATTAAACCTGGACAGGCAATTGAAATACATATTATTTAGAGAATATAATACATTGAATATTGAGCCAATCGTTGCTTCTTAAATTTAAAATATTGACCATTAGGACCTTGTACCATAGTGACAATACGCGACTAACTACATGTGGAATAAAATGATTTACCTACATCTAGTTACCTTTGCATTATCCTTGTAAAAATACCAAATGCCGCTCTACAAAAAAAAAGAAAGCCTAACCTCAAAATATATATCCAAATTCCAAATGTGATTTATTGCGAAGGGATGATATGAATGCAAAGTTGAGATTGAAGTTAAAAGGAAGCTAACAAAAGCAAGTCACAGCTAGTGTTGAAAGTGGCCACCAACGTTTGTTAAATTCAATTTAGTAAATTGTAACAATTGTTAATTCGATTGATGACATTTATTGACAGAACTAATAGTTCGGCACTTCGAAAAAAAAAAGTAGAGCGGTACAGGAAAATTTACATGTGCAAAAATTCCAAAGGTAACTAAATGTAAATCATTTTACTCCACATTGTATTATCGATTTGCTTATTTGCTGAAATGTGCATCTGTGGTCCTTATTTTAATTTATTATATTCTCTTTCTAAATATAATTCGTGGTACGCTTAAGAATCGATATTTTTTTTTACAAATGTCAACTCATACCAGCCCCATTCTTTGGAAAATACAACTCGTGCTTCGCACTCGTTGTATGTTCGTCGTTGGGACTGGCATTCGTAACATTAAAAAAAATTATCGATAATAAGCGTACCACTTATTATATTATCTATCAACATATTAAAATTATCTGAAATTCGTTGACTGTCAACACATCAAAGAAAGAAAGAATTGTATCCAATTGAATTGCTTAAACTTTTTATTTTGAGATTTTTGTTAATTCATCAATTTGAGAAAAATTGAAAAAACTACTTGTACAGGTGTTGGATTTTCATTATGTAAACTAACGAAGGGATTATTTTGAGCAAATCTGTTTAATTTTTACCAAAACAAATGCACTAACGTTATTCAAAGAAAATCTTCTTTTAACTGAATATAAAGAGGTATAAATTTGCACAAAAAATTTTTTTTGTCGTCTTGTTTTAATTAATATCTCCTAACAGGGTTATCATAGAATCCCAAAAAAAATGTGCATACAATGAGAGAGTACCACACATTAAATTTACCACAAAAAATTTGCAAATTATTCTTTAGTTTCTGTTTTATACGCCTGACCTGTTTTAGCTGACTCAGGCTGTCATATGTACATTACTAAAACTGCGATAAAATATGTATGAGGCTAACAAAACTTTGAAAACTGTTGTGTTCTACTGCAGATACTACTCGACGGAGTAAATTTCTAAAAAGTTCAAAAATGGACGTTGATAAAATTCTTCGAGAAAAATTTACTATGAGTTGTATGAATGATGGTCACATACTTGTTAACGGTTTTACTTTTCCCGGCAAATACAAAGAATTAAAACAATATTATGAAAATCTGGAAGTTGATGACGAAGATGTTTGGATTTGTAATTTCCCGAAATCAGGTAAAAATACATACAAGCGTATTTAGCATTTCATTTGTTGAACATTTTCGAGGAAGGTACGACATGGGTCCAAGAAATGGTTTGGATGATTCTCAACAACTGCGATGTCAAAAAGAGTGAATTACCTATATATCATCGAAGTCCATTTTTAGAGTAAGCTGTAACTTATTGTAAAGTAAGATTCACACTTAGATCTTTAAAAACGCTGAAAATTATCAGTTTTTTAATTTAAAGCATCAAATCGAAAATAATGTTTTCTGTAAGGACATTAATTCTGGCTTTTCTTAGTTTAACTGAAATTTATAATTACCTCATTAATAATTCTCATCTTGGTTATATCAAATTAATCTTGATATTCTATACCTACATAAAATTTTACATAAATACTCATCTTAACTTTTTCATATTTATAACAATCTAATTTCACTACTCGAGTCAAAATACATATTTTTAGATGATTGAATAGTCAATGTTATACATTTATAACTATTTTTTCGCATTTTCTATAGTAATGAACTAACGGGCCTTCAAATAAATTTATATTTAGAGCAACCTATGGAAATTCAATTGTTTGCATCATTTTTCCAGCGTAGAAAATAACACAAGCAGCGTCTGACATTTTAACGAAATAAAATTAGGTTAGAAAATATTTTTAATTTTTTTGGTACATTCTCCCTATTCCCCCTCCACGGAATATGACAATATGAAATTGGGAAAAAGCTTACTATGAACCTGTGCAACTCCGGAGAATAATTGGTTACCTACAAAAATTACTTTACACTGATAACAGAATTAGAATGTCGCCTATGCCTACTTTAAATATATATTTATTTGAAGACCCGCTATATTACTGTACTCAAAATAGTACAGTAATGGGTCACTTTACAGCATAGCAACCATTACTGTACGATTTTGAGTAATATTCAACAAATTCTAATATTCTTAAAATGCGAAAAAACAGTACACACTCTTGGTCAGAAAAGTGATTTTACTGGACTCGTATGGGATTTAAATACTCGCTGACGCTGGTACTTAAACTTGCCATTCTCGTCTAGTAAACTTCCACTTTTCTGAACTCGTAACGTAATCTACTATTTACGTAAGTTTTTGTTCTGTAGAGCAAACGTAATGTATTTTGATTTCATCTCACCTTCGACTGCTGACCCGACCGAACACATACGAGTACGAAAGCAAAAAGGTCCACTGGTTATCAAAACCCATTTACCTTTCGAATTACTTCCTACGGAAATTAACACCAGAGCTAAGAAACCGAAGGTTATAACGTTTAATTACTTATTAATTACAAAAAATTTGTAATCCTTTTTCTTTAGGTGATTTACATAACACGTGACCCCAAAGACGTATGCGTTTCTTATTACCATCACTTCAAATTATTTGATTTGTTCAAAGGCGAATTCAATGAATTTTGCGAATGTTTCTTAGCAGGAAAAGGTAAGTAAACAAATTGTTTTTTTTTTAAATTATTGTAATACATATACATATTTGAATTTGAAGTTCCGTATGGTCCATACTGGAAACATATTTTCTCATACTGGAAGATGAGAAATGATTCAAATTTTCTGTTTCTGAAATACGAGGAAATGAAGAACGACTTAAGCGAAGTTATTAGTCAGGTGTCAGGGTTCTTGGAGCGACCTCTGACTGATGATCAAATGAATATGTTGACTCAACATCTCAGCTTCAAGTCAATGCAGAAAAATCCAGCTGTCAACTATGAGGACTTCTACGAATCGGGAACTGGTCAGAATTTTATTAGAAAAGGGATAGTTGGTGATCATAAAAACATAATGTTATCTGATATGATAAAAAGATTTGAAGATTGGACCAAGATTAACACTAATAATACAGATTATTTGATTTAATATTTTGTGTGTCCGGTGTCTTTCGCATTTTTAATGAGAAAGATTTTATTATTATCCTGTTTTCAATAATAAACAAACTGAATACCGTTTTAATTTAGGTGAAATTATAAGATTGCGCTTTGTAAAATGTGTAGCTCATTGATATTCTAATTTAAATAAAGAAATAATTAAATTATGAATTAAATATTAAATTGGAGCGCCTCGTGTAACAATCCTTTTCTGTATCCGGCCCCAGTTGGATGGTACTTGGTGAAGATGCGCTTAGGATGTTTAGGAAGAGTTCGATTCCGATGCAACACGGTGGAGAAAACACAGGCTTTATTCAGTAAAAAATAAGTAAACAAACAACAAGGATGGGTAGAGGTAAGGACTTTCGTCCGACTCGTCCACCTGGGGAGCGTTTCCGGAGCGAAGTTGCTCAAGGTCCGGTTAGATGTCCCGAGGGCGCTGTCTAGGAGAGTGATCGTCCGTCCAGCTTGTCCACCGGGGAAGCTTCTCGGGGAGAGTTATTCAAATGTCCGGGTGGATGTCCCCTAGGGCGCTTTCCGATCGGAGCAGAAGAACAGTCTCAGCTCTTCTGCGTGATGTGCTGCAATTTATAGGGTCGGACGATGGGAGAGGTGGGTAGAGGGGAAGTTGCGGAAATGATCGGATGTTGGGGAGGCGACGAGGGCGCTACTCTGGTGGCCGCTCGGCACACTACAACTTTGGGTCGCTACAAGAGGAAAAATCTACCCAATTTTGTCTGATAATGAAATGTTTACATTTGGGCAGATCATTTACCTAACACCCTGTGTACAACTCTTTGTACATTTTCTTCAGTAGTGTTACAGATGTTGAAAAATGGATTAATTAGACATAAGTTCCTTTTTTTTTGTTCTGTTAGAACCGTGGTAGTTACCACTTATGCGAAACGAGGGCAAATGTCCATTAGTCACACTTGCCGACAGATCTAAGACAGCCCTCTGCGTTTCCCATAGGTGTTAGAAACAGTTGACATGTGTTGTTTTATGGTTAGTGTGTAAATTTGCTGGGACTGATATGACCGTTGTGGTCTTTTGCGGGTGCATGTGCTGTGGGCGTTGAGTGAGTGAGGTGATAGATCGATGCCAGATGTAAGAAAGGGGATGTATAAATGCGATTTTAGTTAGTTTTTAGACACTCTTGTTTTGACCTAAGATCTGGTAACTTGTACTGATTTCCAAGAGTCCTTAATATAGTGAATTATTAAGAGGTCTGAGTTTTTTTGAGAATCCTGACAAATTGAATGTTAGATTGTAACAGTAGGGATTAACGATTAGCGTTCAATTTATGGACGCCCGAAAAACGACGTCACCTCAAGTGCATTTTTAATTAAGGAAAGAGATAATAGTCACTCACACCCAAACCTGCGCTGTGGATGTTCCATCTCTACAAAGCCGCACTCGTCGATTACTTCATGGATTTGGCGAGCTTTGTGAACTCTGCAATTGTCATGCAGCAGCATACTCTTTTGATCAGAGAGATCCCATAAGAAAACACTTCGGCTATTTATTAACTACATTGACTACATGTACGAGTATCTACAATTATTATCGATGATACGTAACACGTAATACCACGATGCGCCCTTGGGTGTCGATCCGTGTTTAACAGAATTTCTTTCCACGACCACTGAAAATTGATTTTCACTGTCACCTTTGAACTGTGTCGTCTTTAGTGATTTTCCTTCCTTTTTATCGGATTTTGAAATTTCGCTACTCTTGTTTACAAACTAATTGGTCATTGTTCACTTTAACTACTTCTGGAATTTTCCAGTTTTTTCTGGCTAGACAGCCTCAGGGCGTCCTCCTGCATCGTTTTCCAACACTCAAACCTTGTGCAAATGAATTTTCCTTACCCTTTAGTTATACTAAGACATTGGCGCGACCTTGACGCAACCTTGAAACATAACAGGAGATTAAAAAAGGCATTTGCACAAGGTTTCAATGGTGGGAAACGATCTAGGAGGACGCCCTGAGGCTGTCTATCCAGAAAAAACGCGAAAATTCCAGAAGTAGTTAAAGTGAACAATTACCAACTAATTCTTGAGCACAGACATACGAAACGTCAATAAATATTTAAAAAATCTCGACTGGTTCATCTACTGTTCAAAAAAGCTAATAGGTTTGGTGTCCTTCGTCGAATTTGTTTTCATTTGTTAAACGAGAAGCATCATTAGATGTATCCATCGGTCAAATTAGTGGAATAATAGTTCCGAAATAGAATCAATTTCGACAGTTACTTGTGGGGGTTTGGTGGAGACTCCTTTGAGATAAAATGATGAATCCAAGTCGAATAAACTGTAAGTCAATCAAAAAGAACAAACAAATTCTTGGGGAATGTTTTCAGACGACTGCCTAAAACCAGTTCGTGTGATAGGATGCGACATTTATCAATCCAAATTTGTCAAGCACCTCCTGAAGTTAACGCTCATCACCCACTCGACACTGTTACTCCTTCAGCTTTATTACTTCTTTCAGACACCTAACATGCACGACTTAATTAAATACGGACCACTCTTCTTCCAAACGTGCTATGTAATTTTTATCGAAACGTGTAACAATCGAATCTGTGAAACGTGTTTCAGGACCTCTTAGCTATCGTCGTTCTTCTGGTCAAAAACTATATTGTCGAAAATAGCATGAACGTTAATGAGCTGTGGGACGCCAGTTCAGCCGGAAACGACGTGAAACTGAGAATCGCGAGAGAATCGAAGCAAATAAACACGTTTGTCGTGATCAACACAGCTCTAGCTCTGCTGTGGGCCAGCCTAGTTATGTCTTCGGGTGACAATCACGGAGAAGGGATTTTTGTTCAACAGATTTTGGACAAGTTGTCTGCCCATCAGGCGAATTTCTTCATGGTTATTTTCAAAATGACGATGTATTTGTGGGCGCTTGTGGTACAAGCGCACGCCTACCAAGTCATCTATATCACACAACACGTCAAATTTCAAATGTACATGTGTAACGCACTCATCGAGAGCCTGGGCAGCGATGTAGAAGGTTGGGAGAGTATCATTCGTGATAAAGTTTATCAAGAACAGATTGAGTCAAAGCTGAAGATGATAATAGACAGACACTGCGAGTTTATCCGGTAAAGCTTCCAAAAGACATTTCCAATTGTTATTATTGCTCTCACTAATTTTTATTCATTTCGGTCTCTAAAATTATCAAAAAAATTTCTTATGTGCTCGTGTGCTTATTGTGGACTACTAATAGACAAAAGAGAAGAAGAAATATCAATCGGTATGCTTTTGATAGTAGGTACTATTATAAAGTGTATTATGATTTTCCAAAACTAAAGGTATGTAATTTCATTTCTTCACGACTATTAAAGAATGAATGCATTCTTGTTGGATATTCAATGAAAGAATGATATCAATTCTACACCCCGTGATAGAATATACTGAAATCAACGGCTGTCGGCCAATCACATCCCCCGTCTTTACATTCTATCACCGGCATCGCGTAGCAACCGCTAAACGAGGTGGTACACTTTTAAGTGTCAAATATTAAAAGTTAAATTAAATTAAATTTTCAAAGATTGTTTTTTCTTGGTACAGTCGTGGAGAAAGTATAGTGTTCAACTCGCGTATAATGGCTATTATTCACTCGGACGATTCCAGCACTCGCCTACGGCACGTGTTGGAATTTTCATCCTCTTGAATAATAGTCATCATTATACGCTCCTTGAAGAAGGTACTATTAATTTTTTTTATTAAAATTAAAAATTGTTTGGTGTCTTCTCAGTCTTTTCTTTTATAATGGTCCCGTGACCGCAAAATATTTATTTATTGGAGAATTTCATTGAACTACTTTATTTTGAACTACATATTACTTTCATATCCTGAGAATCAGATTGCTAGAGTTACCTTCTTAAAGCCAAACAACAAATATTTATTTATACTCTCTCAAAAGAAATCACCATTGTCAATGATGTCAAAATAATTTATATATTTCTTGTCCGCAGATGGAAAAATAACGTTTTGATGGTGATGAGTAACCTTATAATACCATTTACCATTGGTGGTATTATTGTTGGTATAAGTATTCTACTGTTATTTTTGCAAGTAAGTTGTCATCGATTACTCTTTTACTGATTCATCATCAATTCATCAAGCCAGCATCATCTTATTTTATTCTGATTCCGTCTACTTATTTAGTTGATTTATAATTTGATTCTCAATAGTGCACCAGTTTTGTATTCATCAAAATAATGTATACCTTTAGATCCAAAATAAGCACTTTTAACAGGTACAAAATTAATTAAATATATCTGAAAAAAATCAATTTCACCGATTTCGCTTTAATTGTAATACCTATTTGCCAATCAATCAGGAATTGATACGACTCCGAAGATACAGATGATCACATTTTACTTGTGTTGATTATCATTTTTTCTTGCTAATTGATCAATCCGACAAAACAAAAATTGCGATTTTGTAAATTGTAGGAGGGGATTTTGTGGCATTCTTATATGACGGCCGTTGTTGCCTTCTCTACCGCATTAAGTCTAATTGCAGGTGGACAATTTTTACAAGACGAGGTAAGCCCACGCACTTCACTGTTCACAGTCTAGCGTAAAATCATTTTTTCAGTCGGAAAATATGTTATTACAACTAGTGAAAACGAATTGGTATAACTGGAACACCGGAAACAGAAAGAAATTAGTTCTGATTCTGATAAATGCCGCCCAACCCATCAATCTGAAATTTTCGGAAGGTTTCGTCATAAACTTTATACTACTGATGTTTGTGAGTCACATTTTGGAATATTTTCTACTTAATTTTCATATTGTTTAATTTTACAGATGTTCCAAGCTCTATACTCTGTGCTGTCAATCCTTGTAAAAGTCGAATATGTACAATAAAATTTAGTACCTAATCAAGAAGAACATTCTACTGCATGATTAATCTTGATCTTATTAGTTTTGTAAAGGTGTTCACGTTTAGAGTTGGCTGTAGTTGGGCACATACTTTTCTCTTTCAGAGCGATAAATACATTGACTCTAACACCCCAACACTATTTGCTGCAAACTGACCAAATAAATATTGTAATATAAAAGTGGTGTTTTTCATCCCGATATTATCTCGTCGAAATTTAAAGTGCCAAAAAAATACGAGTAGTTCCTATTTTTTGAAAAAAAAAAAAAAAATACAATTGGCACGATTCAAATGTCAAAGACACCCCAGGCTGAGATTAAAAATAGAATGGCACTGTTCTTAACATCCTCACCTTCATTCCTGTTTACTGATTTTTCTCCGGTGAAGCAATAATTTCGAGTGGGAATTACACAACTCTCGATTATCTGAATTGTCCACGCTAACAAGAATCATTGGTTTTTAACTCATTACCAAATAATAATAATAATAATAATAATAATAATAATATTGTCTTTATTTGATAATTGCAGTTAAAATTCAATAAATCCAGTAACAGTTATTTGCAGAAAATAAATCAGTTACAACAGTAACAATTCTAACAATACTAATAATAATAACTGGTGTGGCGCCTTTCAACAACGTTGCTCTTCCAAGTAACCGCCCCCCCCCCCCCCCTCAAACTTAACCTAAATTCTATAAAGAGAAAAAAGAAAAAAAGAGAAAAATAAAAACCAAAATATGGATTATAAATCAAGATTGCGTATGTATGTACCATTTGTGTACCATGAAAATGAGTACATTCACAATGTAATTGGTGTAGCAAAAAGGTATTTTTTAAATTTGGATTTAAAAACAGAAATGCTAGGTGACTGTTTTATTTCATTGGGAATCAAGTTATAGAACAATAAAATGGTCGTTGTATCTAGTAGAGTAGGACGGTTGTGGATATCAGAATGCTTGATCAGCTTTTTGTAGAGGTAATGAGGCAGCTGCCGTTTACTTAGCTGAAACAAAAAGACTCCAAAATGTAGCAGAAATCGCTCCGGAAGCCTGATCCAGCCTGCTTCCTTATATTTATATGAAATATGATCGAACTTACGTATGTTAAAGCAAAATCTCAGACAACAGTTCTGCACTCTCTGAAGACTCTCTTTATCTTTATTTAAAATCGCAGGCCAGTATACATACAATACCACAATATTCAACGGCTGAAAGAATGAGGGTATCACATAATTTTAATTTTACATCTGAACTTAATATGTCTTTGAACTTATATAAATGTTTTAATTTGATAAATGAATTTTGAATTATTTTGTTGACCTGTTCGTGGAAACAATATGTTGATTGGTCTAATTGCAAAGTAATTGTCGATAATGCTTTCGAAGTAGAATTACGTGCGCTCGATTCCGTAATAACTTTTATGGAGTGTTTTTGTTCAGTTCTTTTCCGACTTATATACTCCTAATAAATTATTCTAAACAATTAATCAGCACCAAGGACTTATTGACAAATTCAACTCAACGACATTGATTTCTTCTTCTAATGATTGTAATGGCCATTAGAGTCCGCACACTTTAAGGAGAACACGTTGAGTCATCCAAATCTGTCCGTGAAGTTTTGTCCAGTGGCGTATCACTTGCGTTCAGAAATGGGGGCATACGTTTTTATTTGAATGATTGTGATACCGTTTTTATCAAGACGAACCTCGCTCAAATAATAGTAGTTTATTTGACGAGTTTGTGTGTAAATTGGGCCTTTTTTGGCACGCGTGGGCCATTTTAAAACGCGAGTGAAACGAGCGTTTTAAAGGCCCACGAGTGCCAAAAAAGGCCCAATTTACACACGAACGAGTTGAATACAACGTTTTTTTGTTCGACGAGCCCCTTAAAGGCTCCAAATCGCTTAAAACCTTTAAAATTAGCTTGACGTTTCGTTTTGACAAGTTGTGACATTTATCAAAATCCGTTCACATAGGAGAAAATTCTCAAATTCTGACAGTGTCGAACAATAAAGAAATAAAAATCATTTAGTTCTGAAAAGAACTGATTTTATTGCAATAGAAAACAACCCTGAAATCACGAAACAACGAAACGAACACTGGCAAAGCAGATCACGAATGAACGTACGCCTCTGACGCCGCATGGCCGGTAAGCGAAGCGGTTCTACCTTCCGACTCTAAAAATCGAAGAATGGACTCGACCAACGTAGTTGCGTCTGCGGCGCAATTTTCTATTCTATTAAAAGTGTTGGCACTCTACACCCGCTTGACCTCGATATTATCTCAATAAGGACTAAGCGAATTTCAGTCTAAGTTTTTATCTAATATTTTGACAGGTCAACTGTTGAGCCAATAACAAGAGAACACGTCACTCCTTGTCGAAGAAGTTGGACTATTCAGAATATTTTAATAATAATTATTATAATATAGGCAGAATATAGCCTAAGGGAGTCCGTTTCGGCTCAGGGACGCGAGGGTCGCGGGTTCGATTCCGACCCATGGCGAAATTTAAAAATAATAATTAAAAAAAAAGGCTATATTCTGTCTCGTGATTCGGAAGTCACGTTAAGCCATTGGTCCCGGTCTATTGAGTTGGTCACCATGCCCCTCATAGATTTGTAAACCAGTCCTAGACTTTGTAACAATTTTTTTTTTTTTTATAACTCTTCGGTCTGAAAGGGACTGGCGACTCTTGCTTCTGGAGTAAGTGGCTGAAATCCTAGGAGCGACCCTTTTGTGTGGCTGCAAGGTTTCACATTTTTCCGAATGTGACACTAAATCTCACCAGGTATCTTTGGGAATGCAGCATCGGAGAGGACCTCCTTCGCCCGCTTCCAATGCGAGGGAGCGTCTGCCTCTTCGAGTTGGGGCTTTGCTTGATTTTCGAGCCTTGTCCTCGCACAGCTGGAAACTGTCGAGGACCGAAGCCTTAGAGTACCATTCTCGGCAACAGTCATGCGAAACACCTCCACACGCATAATTTCTGTAACATCAACTGCCCCGTGTACGCTGCAGATACAGAAACAACCTTATAACAACGCCGTGGTCGAGACCGCAATTCTGATGCACAACTGACGAAGCGTGCACGGCAGCTGGTCAACAAGATGACGGCTGAGAGAAGAAATATGTATCTCACAGATTCAGAGTGCGATGGAGGTGCTGCGTTCAGGCAACACGCTTTCTCACTAAATCTTCTCGTTTCCGAAGGAAACATCACACACTGAACATCAACATCTCGTCCCTGCTGCAGAACAAAACAGTGGACAGACTGCGCGCGGACCAACCTTCGACTTCCGTGCTTCTCCGGAAGACGATCAACAGCCTAACAGCCATATGGGGAAGGGCGAGGAGTAACGTCTACTTGGAGAGCGTATGAGTAAACCTACATACTCTGTGTTCTTCAAGCCCGTCAGAGAACACGACAGGTTTAAAATCCAAGACGGAAGGATTCAGAATGGCATGGCAGGATGTTGTTTTGAACACGCTCGCTTATGGGCGAGCTGTGCTCAAGCAGCCAACACCTTGTGCTTTGCATGTAACACCCATCCTGACATGCACGTAGTTCTTATGTCGGGTCCTTCTATACAGGGTGTATTCAAAATACGAGGAAATATTTTATGCCGTAAATGTGGGTCAAATTGCCAATTTAAAAATTCACAGTAAATGCTGAAAATGTTGTCCTTGATGCGTGATACACACCAGTGTCAGTGATGCACGAACCCTTCAAAAAACTTCACGATCATCCCGAATATGGACACTAGATGTATAGATCAGCTGTTTTAAATGCCACCATAAAAAAATTAGAAAGATTTAAATCTGTAGATCTTGGCGGCCAAAGTGAATCTTGCCTCATAGGTAAATAAAATAACCCGTAAAAATTCTTTTTGTTCTACACATTTTCTCAGCAGTTGTGCGCAAAACTATTGTCGCAGTAGGTCATCTCCTGGTTGCAGGATTTGTATTTCTTGTACATGGTACGTACAAGGATGGAGGCCTTGTTTCAAGTGCCCCATACAACATGGTGTGAGTGAAACTCTTACCTGGAGTGCTAGCCTTCGCGTTCTTGTTCCAGGACTGCTTCGATTGCTTCTAAAATCTGGAAACGATCTGTATCACAATCTTCTGTTTGGTAGATGGATTTTTCTTGTGTCTCTAAGTAAATGTTTTCTAATTAGGTACAACCCTGTCTGGAAACTGTTCCCGGTACAGTATTTGCGCTTGCCACCCGCTGCAACATATCCGTTAATTCCACGTTTGTAAAATTTGGCATTTTAAACGATTTAATAACAAATACACGATTATTAATACCCTGTGACACTGCACCGTTTGTCGAGCTGCGACTAATAACTCCAACCTCCGATAAGAAGATTCTTTTTTCCACTACTTACTAGCTCGAACCGACCCCAGAAGTAGAATTTCTCTCCCAAGGTTAATAATAATTTTCATTATTAACCTATGTGAATAATGAACAGCTGTCACCTAGCAACGAAAGATTTTCGTTGATATCATTGGTTAACGTAGACGATTTTCATAGCAAACGTTGAAAAATGTGAACTCGGATCGTCGCATCGAAACTAAATAATTTTATTAATAACTAGCTGACCCGTCAGACGTTGCCTTGTCCAAATTTCAATACCAAATTTGTTTGTGATCGTTTTGTGAATTTGTGAAAAGCTATTGGAAATGTGTAAATAAAGTAAAAATGAGGAATTTTACATGGGAGATGAATTCTATCGGCAGTATTCTACACTGCTGAAATGCTGGAAATATGTGATGTGTCTGGAATGTGATCGAGTTGGAACCATGCGGTTTTGTTCCAGAATTTAAGTCACAATTTAATTAAGTCAGAATTTCATATCCAAACAAATGATTTATTTTCTTCCATTAAATTTGAAATCACAATGAATCTCAAGCAGTTTTATTGGGTGACTTGACAACTTTCAAAATTGCGCGACTATGAACTGTCAAAGAAATGTCAACTTTATCCTACTCATACAGTTGGCACATACATTTTCGTACATAGTTGCCAGATTTATCCACAATTATTTTGAATCACCCAATATTTACATTTCGATTGCAAGATCGATGTTCAAGTAAACAATCCGATTGGTTTGATTCCCAATTTCACAATCAGCTGTCAAATGACATTTGTGCATGTAGGCAAATAAATTGGAATAGAAATAAAACAACTACGTACTACATTTGTTGGACAGAAGGACAGATCGCGAAACAATACAAAAGTAAAAGCAAATGTAATTTTATTTTAATTTACTGGATTCCGTTTTTCCAGATTTTTCTTCAAATCTTCCAGATTTTTTTTCAATTGAAAAAAAAAACATTAAGCAAATATGTAGCTCCTATTGTCAGTCATGACTCATGATCGAGAGTTCATACAAAAATTTTAATTTTTGAAATTAGTCCGAATTTTCCGACTTTCCTTTGTAATTGTCCCGAATTTTTTTTCTGAAAACTTATCCAAAACTCTAACAAACAAAACCAAAAAAGAATTACGCATAGTCATCGTTCGAATCCTGAGTTATGGTCTTGAGTTCATAGAAAAAAGCATTTTCAGTTTTCCCGGAATTATTTTAATTTGGTTTTTCCAGATTTTTCTCCAAATCTTCCAGATTTTTTTTTCTATTGAAAACATTCAATTGAGTTATTTCCATCCCGGGGCATATCGAACAAAAAAAAGAAGAATTAATCAAATATGTCGTTTCTATCGTCAGTTATGATGGTGAATGCATACAAAAATTATAATTTTTGCAGTTTGTCCGAATTTTTCGACTTTCCTTTGTAATTGTCCCGATTTTTTTTCTTTCTGAAAACTTTTTCACGACTATAACGAACAAAACAAAAAAAAGAATTACATATGCATATCCATCACAAAAAAGCACTTTCTGTTTTTCCCGAATTTTCCAATTTTCCGGGCAACTTTTCCAGTTTTTTTTACATAAAAACCTCACACGGATTATTACGAACATTAAAAAAAAATTAGTAAAATCGTTCCAACCGTTCCCATAAAAAAAGCACTTTCCCGAATTTTCCAATTTTCCGGGCAATTTTTCCAATTTTTTTTTTTAACCACCCCTGTATTAAAGCGAACAAAAGAAAAAAATAAATATTCAAATCGGTCAAGCCGTTTTTGAGTTTTAGCGAGACTAACGAACGGCGATTAATTTTTATACAGTGAGCGGCAAAAGTATGGAATAAATTCCTTAAAAATTAAACAATTTTTTTTTCAAAAAAATCTTTGGACAGGTCAATTTTAGTTTATAAAAATACATATTTTAGTACCAAAGAAAATTCCAAGCAGTCATTTGTTTCGAGTTATGACGTCATCGATAGTTTTTTTAAATGGAAACCCCCTATTTTTTTTTTATTCTGATATCCCTTTTAATTGTCTAAATGACAGTGTAAAAATTTTGTTATCTTACATAAGGAAATTTTTGAGAAAAAAAATAATAAAGTTGGAAAAATTAAATTTTATAAAGAACAAAAACAAGTCAAAAAATCAAGTAGGTAAATCAAACAGTCAAATGTTACTGTCAATTTCATTCGTATGTGTTATTTGTTTTACAAAATGTTTTCGAAAATGACTCATTTATCAGAAACACAACGTATAGAAATTTTAATTTTGATTGGGTGCGTGGATAAAACTAGATAAAACTAAAACAAGGAGAATTTCTTGATAAACTTGCTTATTGTCAACAAGCTGGAGGATGGCAATTCGAACATTGAATTCCATAATTTTAAGTACTTACAACACAGTTTTTGACTCGTTTTTGTTTGTTATAAAATTTAATTTTTCCAACTTTATTTTTTTTTTCTCAAAAATTTCCTTATGTAAGATAACAAAATTTGTATACTGGCGTTTAGACAATTAAAAGTCCTATCAGAATCAAGAACAAAAATAGGGGGTTTCTATTTAAAAAAACTATCGATGACGTCATAACTCGAAAACAAATGACTGCTTGGAATTTTATTTTGTATTAAAATATGTATTTTTATAAACTAAAATTGACCTGTCCAAAGATTTTTTTGAAAAAAAAAGTGTTTAATTTCTAATGAATTTATTCCATACTTTTGCCGCTCACTGTATATACCGGGTGGGGCATCGTATACGCACACGCGAGAAATCGCGACTTCTAATTAAATAAAATTGGCGAAATTTTATATACCTGACTAATTATTGATAAGGTATATTTGAGAATTTTTAAAAATTTTTTTGTTAATAAATAAGGCCGTAACAGTTTTATTAGTTTTCTGAAATTAACTGTTAATTTACCTATAAAGTTTTTACACTAAATGAATCTGTATCTGCTAGCCCATCAAACCCTGGTGGCATAATTACAAATTTTGACTTGGTTAGCTAAATAATTCGCTTTTTTATTTAAACGTAAACCAGACGGGTGATTTATGGCACAATGGTATAATTTCCCAACAAAGGTATAGCCGACCGTTTTAAACCTTTTTGCCATAAAATTGACAGTTTCCATTGTAGCCTAAATTTACGACAGCACAAGTAGCAGGTCATAAATAAAAATCATTTTGAAAGTTGAAATGTAAAACTGCCTTTAATTCAAAATCTAATTGGTATTTTTTTCCGTAGATTTCGTAAATAATTATAGGAAGTGAATCTGTATAGGTTAGTATAAAAATCAGAATTTGACTTTTTGGTTGAAATTTACATTTTAATTTTTTTTTGGCTTTGTTTGTAAGTGAAAAATTATCAAAAAATTATGAAATGTACCTTACCAATAGCCAGGTAAGTCTGAAAAATTTCGACAATTTTATTTAATTAGAAGTCGCGATTTCTCGCGTGAGCGTATACGATGCCCCACCCGGTATAGATATATACAGGTGTCCCAAAAATGGCGTACAAACTACTTACTACCTTATCGAGGATGCTTAAATGTACATGAAAAACATATGGAAAACATGTTTCCGACAAAAAAATCAATTATTTTTATTATTATTATTAACGATAATACAATGTAAACAAAGATATGTTCATACATCATTATCTTGCAATGTTACCGTAGAGGATTTAAAATAATTTTTTCGATTTCCAAAGCTTCTAAATTCTCTATTATGCAGGATTAGATATTGGTAGTGAGTGATCTTGTACTTTGTGATAACATGTACGACGAGAGGTAGCTGCCGTGACAATTTCGTACATATATTTCAAAATAATTGACTTGTTAAGTGCCACTTTCAAAGACCGCTAAATCAGCAAATAAGTCCAATAGAATTTTTTTAACATTTTTCTGACGTTTACGGTAATCTCTTCTACACCGTAGTGCACTGTTAGTACGCCATTTTTGGGACACCCTGTAGATAGATTATTATCCCCAAGGGTTTTAACGTATCCAGTAGTGGAAAAAATAGTATATAAACCACGGTGAAGAAGTCGCTTATAGCTTTCGTGCCTTAGAACCCTCGGCACGCCTCGGGCTCTAATCTTGGCGCTCTGGCTATAATCATGAACTTCTTCACCTTGGTGTATAATATACTATTTTGTCATACATGAGTGTGTGAAGCGTGTAAAAAACGAGAGTTCGCTTTTTCTTTATTACTGCTTTTTTGATTTATACTATGAAACCAAGCGTGTCCACAATTTATTGTCTAAATTGCCATGCCATTTGTTCATGTATTGTTAGTACAAGTCTCAAAACGTAGCTTGATACTTAAAATGCGCAGATAGAATGAGAAATCCGACTTGCAAGAAAGACCGAAAATCCTCCGACAGCTTCGTTTATGTCCATTTTTTTAATTATAGTCCGAATCAGGAAGTCGACGTGACCTGCGTCTGCTTTCGACATTTGACAGCAGTGCATGGTGCTACCAATTTTTGATAACTATTTATCAACTAATAGGTAAAATATATGTATCTATTATTGTTAATCGCAATAATTAATTTATTTGTTATATCACCATGGGAGTCAAAATTAAATGAGTTTATTGTCAGTGTTTTATTTTTATTTATATTTTTATTTCTGTCACGTTGCTGTAATGCTAAAATGTAGGTAAATTTTATTATTCAAACTACCTACATGCAACGATGCCAAATTTACTTACATTTAGTCCTTCCCGATTTGAAAATGTAAGTCTGAAGAATTTTTTCCATGTTTTTCTCGTACATTTAAATATCCTCAATAAGGTAGTATAGTTAGAATCACGGTGCAATGCGATTTTGCAGTAGGTACTATGCCGGCCAAAAAATTTTGGCCGTCATTGTCTGTCAAGTCAAAAAAAAATAATTGTAATCCGTACTTTATTGTCATCATGATTACCGTCTTGATTATGAGCCTTATTTTTTGGGTGGTAAATTTCAAAACTCAAAATTATTTTGTCATTTCTACTACACAGAACGTTTACCTCAGGTTATCTATGTACGATTGCTCTAATTTTGTTTATTCATGTCGGATTTTTGGAATATCTGAGCTTCAAACAGTTTAAATTGATTGTCAAAATGACAAGAATCGAAAGTGGGGTTACGATTCCTAAAGGTTTATTTACACTTTACTTGAATGGCAAGAAAGTGACGGCCAAAATTTTTTGGCCGCCATAGTACCAACTTAAAACTGTAATACTGCGAACGAATTCTATCGTTCAATTGTTGGTAACGTTTATCCCTGATGATTGACATGTCGAGGAACCAGTTTTTAGTCAATTTACATCAACTTGTTGATCGATAATGATTAAAGCAAATTGTGAGGTTAGAAGAAGTCGTCGCTGTTGTCTAGTGTTTACGTTCCTTTTGAGATCCTCGCCAATTTTGACACACGCTGTATAACGTGCTATTAACTTTTCAATAAAATAATTTAATTGTTTTTAAATTATAGGAAAGGTTTGCCAAATCTCTGTACACTGTACAAAATGATAACACTATAGTCCAATTTTTACCCTTTTGCGATGACGTCATTATCTAGTAACATTACGTATGTTTGAGCTAGGACCGAAAGTTACAGACCGATAAGCCTGCTGAACACCATCTCAAAAATTGCTGAAAAGGTTATTTATGACAGATTTAACAGGATACTGGACACGCTAAAAATAAAAAAAAGATGTCAATTTGGTTTCAAAAAGGATCACAGCACCACCCAACAAGTGTCCAGGATAGTAAACGACATACTAATAAACATCAATAAGGATAAAAATACGGTAATGACACTGTTGGACCTGTAAAAAGCGTTCGACCGGGTCTGGATAGACGGAATCTTGCACAAGATGCATATCAACAAAATTCCACTGGACTTCATAAAACTAATCTCATCTTACCTGTAGGGACGAAAACTTAAAGTGAATAGAAATAACACAATTTCGGCGGAAAAAGCAATAGAATCCGGGGTACCACAGGGATCAATCCTGGGCCCGGCACTATTCAAATTCTATACAGTGAGTTTTTTTAAGACTGGCCATAGGGTTTTACATGCTAATTTTTCAACCCCCTGTTAACTTTTGTTCCGATGAAAATATTCAAACCATTTTTGGAACAAAGTTGGAAGATTTTTTAAACTATCGGATAAATTACAATTCAATATCCCAAACTGTCGAAAAAGTTGTGAAAAAAATATTTTTCTCCCTACCGGTTAGAAATGTAGGCTGTGGATATCTCATTTGAGGTGAGAAAATTCAACTTTCTCGCTAAGGTAAGAAAGTAAATCATGAAATGTTTATGGTAAAACTGTACCAAAATACAAATGTCAAAAGTGTCAAAAGTGAAATAAGTTATTGATAAATGAAAGCCAATTCAATGAAGTAAGTTGGTAGGTCAATCATATAATCTGGAAAATAAACAGATAAGCTAGGTACGTAGATTACTTTACCCTGTTTATATCAAATTTTCGAACAAACCTCAAATCTTCAAATGCGATGACAAGTTAATTAAACAAATAACACAGCCTACTATTCAATTCTCAAAATTTTCGTTTTAATCACGAATATAACCATCTTTTTTGACTTTTTTCAACAAAGTTGTGCCGGTAGGGAAAAAAATTGTATTCAAACCTTGTTAAGAAAGTGTCCTTGCAGACCTTAGGCACTTACAAACCTCGTCTATGACTCGGTTTATAATCTTTGCCTGCGGTCTGCAAGAAACCACTTTCTTACCTTGGTTTGAAATATACTATTTTAGCGCGCCGAAAGCGTCCAAAAGTGGAGATCGTCAGGTGCTGGTTGAGCCGACAATGGCGCTACTCTGGCGGCCGCTCGACGTACTATTATTTCGGCGCCCTAAAATAGCTATTTATGTAATAAGTACATAATATAGGTCTTTGTGGACGAGCCCTATAGTTTATGGCAGAGCGAGCTTGCGAGCGAGGCTAATAAATAGGGCAAGTTCACAAAGCCTAATTATGTACGAATTACATATAAAGCTTTATGTTCGATTGTGAAGTTAAGTTTCTTTTAGATACAAAATTAATAGATTCTAAAAATTAAGATAATTTCGAAGTGTTCTGTTTTTGTTTCTGTGGTTACGAAATTATTTATTACTATTTATTTGAAAACGAACAGTGTTTGTGTTTGAAATACCAACTGAAATCGTCTTTATTTCTAGTTATAATAATGAGCAAAGTAAGTGAAATTGCGGCAAAAGCTAAAGAATCTTGACTGCAAAGTTTTCTATTAATTCTATTCATTCCTGATTTAAATAAAATTAGGAAAATTTTGACATTTATTTTGAAGTAATATCCAAAATTGACAAGCGGCCGTTTTACTATCTTTATGGACTAGTCCATAAACAGATAGTTTGTGGACACTAAACGATACCATAAATCATGAATTATAATACAATCGAACATAAATATTTTTTTCACAACTTTTTCGACAGTTTGGGATATTGAATTGTAATGTATCCGATAGTTTAAAAAATCTTCCAACTTTATTCAAAAAATGATTTGAGTATTTTCACCGGAACAAAAGTTAACAGGGGGTTGAAAAATTAGCATGTAAAACCCTATGGCCAGTCTTAAAAAATCTCACTGTATACATGATCTCCCCGAATTTGAAAAAACGGAACTTGCCTGTATGCGGACGATACAGCAATTTATGCGCACTCGTTTTATGCTCAGGCGGCACTGCTACAGAACCAACTGCACATCCACATACTCCAAAAATACTTCCAAAAATGGAAGCTAAAGTTGAATGAGAGCAAAACAGAAACAATAATATTCACCAGAAAAAGAACGAACAACAAACTAATCACCAAACTCAAAGTAAACAACAGTCAGATAGAACCAACAACAGTCAGGTATCTGGGGGTACATTTGGACAGCAGGCTGAACTTTAAGACCCACGTTAAAAAATCCATTGACAAAGCCAACGCAATTATTAAAAAGCTGTATCCGTTAATCGTTAAAAACAATAAGATGGCAGTAGAAAATAAGATACTCCTGTACAAAACGATGATAAGGCCGGTAATAACATACGCGGCACCTGTGTGGTGTCACCTGAGCAAAAGCGCCACGGAACCGCTGGAAGTGTTCCAAAATAAGTGCCTTCGGCTTGCCAACAACGCTCCCAGATACACCAGCACAGAATACCTAAGGAACATCTCCGGGGTGCCCAAAATCCGGGAACACATAACCAAGATAACGGAAAAATTCTTTACCCAACGAGGCAAAAACGAATATATCGACTGCATAACCGACGTAACAAGTAACATTCCATTTCCAAGAATAAAGCATGGGCTGATACATCAACATCTCTCGATCTTCCGATAGCAAAGAGATACATTGTAAGGTGAAATATAATCAAAGCAAACGCAAGAAATAAAAGGGGCAAGTCCGCACCCTCCCCTCCCTCAAATTTTATCCCACCCAAATCCCACTCTGTACATAGTGTAAATAAACAACTTAGGTTAGGATGTGGTTTAAGAGAAAAAGAACAGTGAAAGGTTTATTTTTTCCTTGTTGAACGTGCATGCATCAATGGATCAAACAGGCTGCGACCTCCAGTAACAAGTAGGCCCGATAAGGGCACTAGTGAATGATAGCTATAACCTTAGGATAAGCCCATGGGCAGGAGCCTAAAACCTAATACTTAAGGAAACACAGAACTCTGTAAATCATGTATCAAAATTATAAATAAAATTTCTTCTATTCTATTCTATTCCGATCGGAAACGGAAACGTTCCAAGATATACGGGCTTTAACAGAATTTTTTTCCACGACCGCTGAAAATAGATTCTCACTGTCACCTTTGAGCTGTGTCGTCTTTAGTGGTTTTCCTTCCTTTTTATCGGATTTTGAAATTTCGCTATTCTTGTTTACAAACTAATTCTTGAGCACAGACATACGAAACGTCAATAAATATTTAAAAAATCTCAACTGGTTCGTTTACTGTTCAAAAAATTAATAGGTTTGGTGTCCTTTGTCGAATTTGTTTTAATTTGTTAAACAAGAAACATCATTAGATGTATCGATCGGTCAAATTAGTGGAATAATAGTTCCGAAATAGAATCAATGTCGACAGTTACTTGTGGGGGTTTTGTGAAGACTCCTTTGAGATGAAATGATGAATCCAAGTCGAATAAACTGTAAGTAAGTTAATCAAAAAAGAACAAACAAATTCTTGGGGAATGTTTTCAGACGACTGCCTAAAACCAGTTCGTGTGATAGGATGCGACATTTATCAATCCAAATTTGTCAAGCACCTCCTGAAGTTAACGCTCATCACCCACTCGACACTGTTACTCCTTCAGCTTTATTACTTCTTTCAGACACCTAACATGCACGACTTAATTAAATACGGACCACTCTTCTTCCAAACGTGCTATGTAATTTTTACCAAAACGTGTAACAATCGAATCTATGAAACGATTTCAGGCCCTCTTAGCTATCGTCGTTCTTCTGGTCAAAAACTATATTGTCGAAAATGGCATGAACGTTATTGAGCTGTGGGACGCCAGTTCAGCCGGAAAGGACGTGAAACTGAGAATCGCGAGAGAATCGAAGCAAATAAATACGTTCGTCGTGATCAACACAGCTCTAGCTCTGCTGTGGGCCAGCCTAGTTATGTCTTCGGGTGACAATCACGGAGAAGGGATTTTTGTTCAACAGATTTTGGACAAGTTGTCTGCCCATCAGGCGAATTTTTTCATGGTTATTTTCAAAATGACGATGTATTTGTTGGCGCTTATGGTACAAGTGCACGCCTACCAAGTCATCTATTTCACACAACACGTCAAATTTCAAATGTACATGAGTAACGCACTCATCGAGAGCCTGGGCAGTGATGTTGAAGGTTGGGAGAATCTCATTCGTGATAAAGTTTATCAAGAACAAATTGAGTCAAAACTTAA
Source organism: Tenebrio molitor (assembly GCF_963966145.1). Taxonomy (NCBI): domain Eukaryota; kingdom Metazoa; phylum Arthropoda; class Insecta; order Coleoptera; family Tenebrionidae; genus Tenebrio; species Tenebrio molitor. The sequence goes on along the minus strand of NC_091048.1, from coordinate 6,452,986 downwards.
GATGATAATAGACAGACACTGCGATTTTGTTAGGTAACGCTTTTAAAAGACATTTCCATTTGTTGTTGTTGCTCTCACTAATTGTTATTCATTTCGTTCTCTAAAATTATCAAAAAACTTTCTTATGTGCTCGTGTGCTTATTGTGGACTACTAATAGACAAAAGAGAATCGGTATGCTTTTGATAGTAGGTACTTACTATTACAAAGTAGTGTATTATGATTTTCCAAAACTAATGGTTATTTAATTTCTTCACGACTATTAAAGAATGAATGCATTCTTGTTGGATATTCAATGAAAGAATGATATCAATTCTACACCCCGTGGTAGAATATACTGAAATCAACGGCTGTCGGCCAATCACATCCCTCGTATTTAAATTCTATTATCGGCAATCACCAATCGGACCCGTGTGTAAACAATAAGTCGCGCATCGCGTAGCAATCGCTAAACGAGATGGTACACTTTTAATTATCAAATATTAAAAGTTAAATTAAATTAAATTTTCAAAGATTGTTTTTTCTTGGTACAGTCGTAGTGTTCAACTAGCATATAATGACTATTATTTACTCGGACGATTCCACCACTCGCCTACGACTCGTGTTGGAATTTTCATCCTCTTCAATAATAGTCATCATTATACGCCCGTTGAAGAAGGTACTATTAACTTATTTAATTAAAATTAAACATTGTTTTGTGTCTTCTCAGTCTTTACTTGTTTTTTATACAGTGTGGAATAAAATGATTTACATCTAGTTACCTTTGCATTACCCTTGTAAAAGTACGAAATGCCGCTCTACAAATAAAAGAATACCTAACCTCAAAATATTCCAAAATTTCAAATGTGATTTATTGTGAAGGGATGATATGAATGCAAAGTAGAGATTGAAATTAAAAAGGAGCTAACAAAAGCAAGTCCCAGCTAGTGTTGAAAGTGGCCACCAACGTTTGTTAATTCAATTTAGTAAATTGTAACAATTGTCAATTCAATTGATGACATTTATTGACAGAATTAATAGTTCGGCGGTACAGGAAAATTTACATGTGCAAAAATTCCAAAGGTAACTAGATGTAAATCATTTTATTCCACACTGTAGTAGTCCCGTGACCGCAAAATATTTGTTTATTGGAGAATTTCATTGAACTACTTTATTTCTAACTACATATTACTTTCATATCCTGAGAATCAGATTGCTACAGTTACCTTCTTAAAGACAAACAACAAATATTTATTTATACTCTCTCAAAAGAAATCACCATTGTCAATGATGTCAAAATAATTTATATATTTCTTGTCCGCAGATGGAAAAATAACGTTTTGATGCTGATGGGTAACCTTATAATACCATTTACCATTGGTGGTATCATTGTTGGTATAAGTATTCTACTGTTATTTTTGCAAGTAAGTTGTCATCGATTACTCTTTTACTGATTCATCATCAATTCATCAAGCCAGCATCATCTTATTTTATTCTGATTCCGTCTACTTAATTAGTTGATTTTTATAATTTGATATCTCAATAGTGCACCAGTTTTGTATTCATCAAAATAATTTATACTTTTAGATCCAAAATAAGTACTTTTAACAGGTAAAAAATTAATTAATTATATCTGAAAAAATCAATTTCACCGATTTCGCTTTAATTGTAATACCTATTTGCCAATCAATCAGGAATTGATACGACTCCGAAGATACAGATGATCACATTTTACTTGTGTTGATTATCATTTTTTCTTGCTAATTGATCAATCCGTAGGAGGCGATTTTGTGGCATTCTTATATGTCGGCCGCTGTTTTCTTGTCTACCGCATTAAGTCTAATTGCAGCTGGACAATTTTTACAAGACGAGGTAAGCCAACGCACTGCACTGTTCACAGTCTAGCGTAAAATTATTTTTTAGTCGGAAAATATGTTATTACAACTAGTGAAAACAAATTGGTATAATTGGAACACCGGAAACAGAAAGAAATTAGTTCTGATTCTGATAAATGCCGCCCAACCCATCAATCTGAAATTTTCGGAAGGTTTCGTCATAAACTTTAAACTACTGATATTTGTGAGTCACATTTTGGAACATTTTCTATTTAATTTTCATATTGTTTAACTTTACAGATATTCCAAGCTGTATACTCTGTGCTGTCAATCCTTGTAAAAGTCGAATACAATAAAATTTAGTAATCAAGAAGAACATTCTACTGCATGATTAATCTTGATCTTATTAGTTTTGTAAAGGTGTTCACGTTTAGAGTTGGCTGTAGTTGGGCACATACTTTTCTCTTTCGGAGCGATAAATACATTGACTCTAACACCCCAACACTATTTGCTGCAAAGTGCAAACTGACCAAATAAATATTGTAATATAAAAGTGGTGTTTTTCATCCCGATATTAGAATTTAAAGTGCCAAAAAATAGCTCCTATTTTTTGAAAAAAAAAAAAAATACAATTGGCACGATTCAAATGTCAAAGACACTTCACGCTGAGATTAAAAATAGCATGGCACTGTTCTTAACACCCTCACTCCTGTTTACTGATTTGTCTCCAGTGGAGCCATAATTTCGATTTGGAATTACACAACTCTCGATTATCTGAATTGTCCACGCTAACAAGAATCATTGGTTATTAACGCATTACCAAATAATATGTTGATTGGTCTAATTGCAAAGTAACTGTCGATAATGCTTTAGAAGTAGAATTAGGTACGTGCGCTCGATTCCGTAACCTGTATGGAGTGTTTTTGTTCAATTCTTTTCCGACTTATATACATATTATTCTAAACAACTAATCAGCATCAAGTACTTATTGACAAATTCAACTGAACGACATTGATTTCTTCTTCTTCTAATGATTGTAATGACCATTACACCCGCTTGACCTCGATATTATCTCAATAAGGACTAAGCGAATTTCAGTCTAAGTTTTTAACTAATATTTTGAAAAATCAACTGTTGAGCCAGGGAGAAATTAAAAAAAAAAAAAAAAAAAAAAGGCTATATTCTGTCTCGTGATTCGGAAGTCACGTTAAGCCATTGGTCCCGGTCTATTGAGTTGGTCATCATGCGCCTCATAGATTTGTAAAACCAGTCCTAGACTGCGTAACAAATTTTTACGCCGGTAATTATGTTGATAAGCACTACACTATTACTTGATAGTATTATCCGTAATAGTGTATGTACTCCGGCAAAATTGCCGTGCCGCCGGGTGGAGGTGGGATACGAAAAATATAACATAATATAACACAGACATATAACACAAAAATTAATAAATATTTAGAGCTCTCCGTTGCTATGAGAAATCTTTGATGTTTAGAAAAACTTTCGATTTTACCACTTGTAATTTCAGCAACGGGAATTTAAAAATTAGAAATTCTGGATTTAGGTAACACATTGGTAGGTATATTATTATACTCATGTCACATCGTGAGGAAGTTCCTTAACATTGACACAGAACATAATAAAACACAACAAAGTGAAAATGTGGAGGCGAGACGCCGTTAATTATGTTGATAAGCACTGCACTATTACTTGATAGTAATATCCGTAATAGTATATGTACTCCGGCAAAATTGCCGTGCCGCCGGGTGGCGGAGGGAAAGTATAATAACTCTTCAGTCTGAAAGGGACTGGCGACTCTTGCTTCTGGAGTAAGTGGCTGAAATCCTAGGAGCGACCCTTTTGTGTGGCTGCAAGGTTTCACAATTTTCGGAATGTGACACTAAATCTCACCAGGTATCTTTGGGAACGCATCATCGGAGAGGACCTCCTTCGGCCTCTTCCAATGCGACGGATCGCAAATGAACAATTAACGTCAAAGAATACAAATAAATTGGCGCAAAATGGACAATCACGCTTTTTTTAAAGTAACTGCTTCATCCATATCATTTACAAAAATACATATGTACTTCATACTGCTATAGGTTGCAATTTTAGTAGTGCTTTCTAAAGAAGAAGTTTTATGAAGAAAATCGTGCATTCATTCATGCATACGGATGACGTAAGTCAGTAGTTAGTAATAGGTACAGTTCACTGCTTTACTAAATAATAAATCTAATTCAATGGGAAATGAGGTAACATTTTACCATCCAATTGGATCAGCTTTCATAGATCGCTCTTGCGTTGTATGGTCTGATGTATCGTGCGTTCTTTTAAATTGATCCTCAAAGTAGGCGTTGAAGACTCGATTGAGAACGCACACGGATTACAGATCACGGATTAGCTGTTTAAATCTACGCTTTTACAAAATTGGTGCGTTCTCAATCGACTCTCCAACGCCAACTTTGAGGATAAATTTAAATAAACGCACGATACATGTTGTCATTGATTTGCTGCTCGACATAAATGATTTCAAACAGTTCGTGCGTCGATCACTGAATTTGGCGGTTGTCTACTACTTACGTCTGTTTATTCTTTAGATTTAGAGTTTGTAAGCATGGTGATGGGACTGATGGCGTTCCAAAAGATGGTGGTAGGTACTGAGAGGTGGACAAAAATGTTTGAAATCTGTTTTTTGTCCTTTGTTAATTTCTAAAATGCTTATTCATCTTAGATCCGTGCGATCAACGATCAAAGAAGGCTTTGGATTCTGAAACGTATTTCCAAATCTAGACTTTTAAGATGCTCTGTATGCACATAAGTATTTTGGGTTGCATATACCCATTTCAATTTAAATTTAGAAATTTTTATTGAAACTCGACCAAACAGGCAACAGCACTGTATGTCCATTTTCCGTTATTGAAACAATCATTACGATTCAATAATGAATATTTTATATTTTGATCGTACGGTATGTCACAGCATATTGATCAGAAAGTTATTGAATATTAAAAAAAGATATATACAGGTGTCCCAAAAATGGCGCACTAACGGTGTACTACGGTATAGAAGAGATCACTGTAAACGTGAGAAAAATGTTAAAGAAATTCTATTGGACTTATTTGCTGATTTGGGGGTCTTTGAAAGTGGCATTTAACAGGACAATTATTTCGAAATACAGGTCTCCCAGAACTGGCGGACCAAAATAACACGGTGAAATCATTATCTTCTGGTTATAATAGGAAAAATGTTCAAAAAAATCTATCTTAAATAGTAATTAGGAAAGAAGCAATTTAAACTGACCAATCCTGTTGTTGATGTTAAGTTACCTATTAATTAGATTTCCTGCTTTATTTGTAACTATGGATGCATTTCAAATGATGCATATGCATTGTTGGGTATCCGCATTGTTTGTGCAATGACAGACGTTTTTAGGTTATAGTATTTTTCAGGTTATAGTATTTCTGCTAGGATGTTCCCTATTGGGAAAACGAACTGCGTACTCCTGAGGAGCAACTGTGGCACTCTCATGACACTGTCCATATAAGACAAGCATATCAAAATATTCTGAAGCGGTAAACATTACGCGTTTTTAATGACTTGTCAGAATTGTCAGAAATAATTTATTATGACATAATATTCAATTATAATGTCTTTGCAACAATCAAATTTGTTTCGATAATTACCAATATAATTTTTTAAGGTAATTTTATATCTACACGCGATTGGTCAATTAAAAACATTCTTATTTTAAAATCCAATGAGGATGGATTTTTAAAAATATTTTTCCTATTATTCCCAGAAGATAATGATTTCACCGGGTTATTTTGGTCCGCCAGTTCTGGGAGACCCTGTATACAGGTGTCTCAGTTAAAACTTTCGAGCCTAATATCTCGGTTATTTGCCAACGGATTTTTATGAAATTTATTGCTGATATTTTAGACCGTGAAGGTTCGATTAGTAATATGTAATAAAATTTCCTCAAGTTAAAAAATGTAATTTTAACACATGTTTCCTTTATCGAAAATTATGCGCGATTATTATTAGATTGTTAAACTTTAAAAAATAGGGGTTGTTGAATTTGTACATAGTCAATCTTTTTTCCTTTTCCTTTTTTAGTTTTTTTTCTTTTGTTGTTTCATTACATTCTATTTAGTTTAGCTCTTTATCTATTAGATCTTAGCATTTAGTTTCATTAAAAGTGGTTGCACTCTACCATCGTGTGTCATTGGCGCGCTTTTCGATTCACGATTCGTCTGTTCGAAAACGACCATAAAACCACCCTCCCTCTCGGGGAGGCCAAAAAAGAAGAATGTTAGTCACAGGGGGTGTGCACTCTCACTATTTGAAGTAAAGTTGAGATTAGTTTAGCCTCCCGTCGTGAAGGTTGCCAGTGGCGCTAGTGTCGGAAAAAATTACAGTTACCTTTACCATATTTGGACTTGAGATGTGGAGAGTGGTGTGACTGGTGTGAGATGTTAGTTACACATTTGGTAAATTGTGAGGTTAAAATCATTGTTGTGATATAAAACAACTAAATAATATGTGTAATAAGAGCTGCAAATTTTCTTTGTTATAAATGTATAGAAAATGGTGCGTTGCTATCGCCAGAGAAGAGCTGATGGTTAAAATTCTGACAGTGCAAAAATATTGTTGGGTTTGTGATATACACTTCGATGAACAATCCAAATCTCCAGATAGTCCAAACTGACCATATCCGAGTCCCGACCTGTCTCCATTGCCGTTTAACTGACGGAATGAAGTAGAGGTGAATTCGATTTAAAATGTGTACCGACGAGACCGATAATGTTATATTAATTGTATATGTATCTTATATTTGTAATACGTTTTTATAACAATACTAATTATTGTCTACATTTCTTTGTTTTCTTTATTTTATTTTGAGTAATGTTCCCCTTGTTTTGAAGGTCAAGTGTGCAAAATTTCATCAAAATCGGAGTAAATCTGTAGATTTGCATACAAAACAAACATTCAAACAAAGATCAAATTTGGCGCGGTTTTACGGAACCTTGGCGACGCTAGCGACCACGCGAAAAGCGATGGAAGGTAGAACTAAACCCACTTATGTTGTTATTGGCAGGAGTGGGCTGTCTATATACCCAATATAACGGGTGACTATTAAAATTTTCACTTGGAGTTGGCTTTGAACGAGTTTTTATTTTTTCTGTTACTTTAAACACACGCAAGAACGAACGACAATCTGTGCGATTCCATTTACACATTGTTATGATTTAGCGATCGTTATTGTAACGATCGATTTTTTTAAATGATTTTTAAAGAGCTTGCTGATTTCTTAAAGCAAGTTGATGATCTCTACAAGTATATATTTGCTAAATTAACTGGATTTTTTAAAATTTTGATTCGGAAGTGATTTTCTAATTTTTAAAAAAATATTTAAAACAACCAATTTTCAATCGATATTATAACTATTTGGAAACAGAATCGCACTGATTGTCAGTCAGTACAATTGAAATATACTTTTGAAATGTCAAACTTGTCAGTGTCTAAGGTGCAACGGAAAACAAAGAATGATCCATAGCCAACCCTAAGTGAAAATTTTAATAGTCACCCGTTATATCTTTAGTCTGTGGTCTCAGTTCGTTCGTCGGTAACTACAAAACTCAATCATCTCAACCACGAAGTGAGTTCCACCGCGCACAGAGACACGAACGAAATTCAGACGTCCAGCCCCAACGGTAAGTCGTTTTTGAATTTATTGAATTGCGAATCCCGTAACACAGCTCTTCGCTTAGGTAGGCTTATAATCAACAATCGGTTGATATAAGTGCCCTGGAGACACACAGGGGTCTACACAAACAATTAAGTAAATCACTTGTCTGATCAACGAAAAGATTAGATTTTGTCTTTAAAAATTTAATATAAAATTTGAAGGTATTTGAGCAGTTACCTTTTGAAACAATTGATGATTAATTACCAAGCAACATTTTGTACACCCTTTAAAGTCTGTCAAAATTAGGCGCGCTTTATTAGAAACGTCAAATTGTGAAAATTTATTGAAAATACTCTAAAAATAGACTACAGCGGCAGAAATTTCAATATTGTTGAAAAAGGAAAAAAAATTGCTTATGGAGAGTGTTCAAGCGTTTTTGAACAAGTGACTAATAAACAGAGAACGAATCAATGGACTGAATGAAAGACGTGTGGCTTCTACGAATCTCTATTTACAAGTGTCTAAATTCTCAGATTCAGATTCAACTTCATTTATTTCCTTGCTTATTTATTAAATTTCATTCGTTCTTAGGGCCATGGCAAATTTTTACAAGGGGGCGCTGCTGAGGCTTAAGGCCTTTTCAGCGCTGGGATTATTCCAATTACAATGTTATACTTAATGTTAGACAATGATATGGTTATAATACAATAATGATACAATAGAACGGGAAAAAAAAAACCAAAGCTGAATACAATGGAAGTTAAATAACGTTTGATGGTAACAGTGAACTTATGCTAGGTGAAACAAAAACTTATATACTAGGTGAGGCAGATGGAGCTGGGGGGTACAGATGGTGTCCTGGGCCTCCTTGAGGTTCCTGTGGGTGGATGGTTCTGCTACTGGATTGTTCTTTTTATCTTCTGGGTCCTGTTGTTCAGTATCTGGAATGGAGAAAAAAGAGCAGAAAGAGAACAAGGGGGGTTAGAAGGGCTTACCGGGGTAGATGTCCTGAGTCCCGGTAGTCCTGGCGTCGTCGACGGCTACCGCATGGTCAAGGGGGTTGAGTCCACAAGCTCCTGGAGGTCATCTGGTAGGTCGGTGTAGGCTGGTGAGAGGAGAGCTGTTGGGGGGTGTTTTAGCTTGCGCTTTGGAATTTTCGGGATTCTGTTGAGGAGGCGGCCGTCTCGTGACGGGTATTTAAACGAGGTGGACAGGGTTTGGATGGCGAGGGCGTTGTTGGAGTTTAGGGTGCGTGTCACGTAGCGGCTCTGGAGTTCTTTGAGGCGGGATTGGATCGGGATTGTGTTGGTTTCCTGGTGGAGGTTGTCGGAGGGGAACCTGTCGGGGAGTCGAAAGATCCTGCGGAGCATTCTTCTCTCGCAGGCGGAGATTTGGTGGAGGAGGGCCGGGTATAGGGTGGCGTAGATGGGGGCGCGGTATTCGATGACGGGACGGATGTAGGATTTGTAGGTGTGGTACAGGGTTTTCGAATCGCACCCACGGATGCGCCCTCGAATCCTGTACAGGAGGTTGGCTCGGTTGCGGAATTTTTTGAGGGTTTCTTTGACGTCCTGATTGAGGGTGCAATTTTTGGAAAAGGTGACGCCGAGGTAGCGGATGTGTTGAAGTTTGGGGATGGCCTGGTTGTTGAGTAGGAGATGGGGGACTTGGTGGCGGGACCTGGCCCCGGAGTAGGACATTAAGATGGACTGGGATTTGGGCGGGTTTGGCTTGATTCTCCAGGTGTTTGTCCAGGTGGTGATTTTATTCAGGTGGCCCTGTAGGATCCTGGCGGCGATCGCAGGGTTTCTCTGGCTTGTCCACACGGCGGTGTCATCGTCGAAGAGTCTGGTCTTCGTCCGGGGGGCATCTGTAACAGGAAAATCTCTGCAGTATACAATGTAGAGAAGGGGGGACAGGATGGAGCCCTGAGGGACCCTTGCTTGAAGAGCGATTGGGCGGGACTTAATGTTTTGGATTTTGACCCTGCAGGTACGATTTGAGAGAAAGGAGTCGATGAGTTGGATGAAGTTGGGGTTTATTGGGATTTTTATGAGTTTCTGGACCAGCCCGTCGTGCTCCTTTAGATTGGCATGTCGGGTGGTGTCCGTGTGAAACTCAAGGATGGGGTTGATGGTGGAGCGTTCGGAAAGAAATCCGAACTGCTCCGGTGGGAGGAGGTTGTTGATCTCTAGGAATTTTTTTAGGCGGGTTGAGAGGATTTTCTCAAAAAACTTCCCTGCAATGTTCAGGAGGGAAATGGGGCGGTATGAAAGGGGGTTGGTTGGGTCTTTTCCCGGTTTGGGGATCATGACCGTGGTGGCATGTTTCCAGGCCGGGGGGAAATGGTGGGCGCGCATGCAATTATTAAAAATAACTGTCAGGGCAACAATGGCAATCCGAGGGAGGTTTTTAAATATGGGGGCTTTAAGTTCGTCGGCCTGATGTGTGCTTCCACCTCGTCCGGAAGAACCTCGACGACGAGAGAGTCGTCTTCCGGGAGGAGGCGGAGGGGATGGTTGGGGGGGTTGCGACGGAAGTTGTTGACGCTTCTTATCACTTGCGCGAAAAAAGCGTCGTCGAAGTGGGGGTCGTTGGGGACTTGGTGGATTTGTTCAAGGGTTTCGGCGAAGCAATTTGCTTTTTCAAGGGGGGTGTTTATGATTGCGTTGTTCCGAACGAGGTGGTGGACAGTGGTGGTTTTCTGTCCTGTCAGAGTTTGGAATTGAGTCCAGAACTTCTTCCCGTTCCGGTAGTCGAGGAGTCGACAAGAGTCGATCCACTGCTCCTCACGGAAACGGTTCAGGTCTCTTCTGACTTGCGCATTGAGTCTGTTGAAGATGGTTTTTAACGCGGGGTCTCTACTTTGAATGAAGCTGCGGTAAACGAGACGTTTTTCGCGGATCAATGCTAGGATTCGCGCGGGAATCGGACGTTTGTTGATGGGAATGAATTTACGCGGAACTGATTGCGATTGGGCTGTTTTGAGGACTTCGATGAATTGCGCGACTTGACGGTCGACAGTCAGGAAATCGACTGTGGGTGCGATGACCGGGAGGTTGTCGGAGACGAGTTGTTGAAATTTTTGCCAATCGGCCTGTTTGAAGTTGGTGATTGGGATGAATGCTGGAGGGGGGGAGGAGGGCCATCTAAAAGGAAGTGTGTTTTTAATGGGACGTGATCGGAAGTGACGGTTGTTCCTATGCTGCAATGGGGGTACAAGAAGGGGACGAAGTTTTCTGTTGAGAGGATGTGATCTGAGATGGAACAACCCGTGTGACTTAAAAAAGTGGGATCGGTGTTGTGCAGACGGCACAGCGGAAGAGTGATTATAAGGGAGTTCAGTGACCTGCCGTTGGGGTTCGTTTGGGTGTCGCCGAAGTTTGTGTGACGAGCGTTAAAATCTCCGAGGACGATTGCAAAGTTATGTTGGGCCGCGTAGCGAAGCAGATCAGCGGAAACTCTGTCTTGGGGGCGGTTGTAGTAGGAGATGATTAGGTTGGACATGTTTTGGAGGTGGAGATTGGCTGCGACGGCTTCTAGGTGGTTGAGGTGGTTAGGTAGTGTGTGGGGAGTGGAGGCGAGGTTTTGAGCGACGAGGAGGGCGACGCCGCCGCTGCGGGTGGGATTAATTTCAGAGTTCTCTTGATAGCAGTGAAATTTTGGAACGACGATTGATTTTACCGTGTGGGTTTCCGAGATGGCCAGAATTGAAATTTTATCCTGCGCGAGAAAATTTTTGAGGTGGTTGAATTTACGATTTATGCCGCAAATATTTATGCATCCAATTGTATCGGAGCCATCTATGCGTGACAGTTGAAAAAAAGGGGAGGGGCTTGGGGGCCACTTCACTGGTCGAAAGTGAGGTGGATTTTGTGTCCGGAGTGGGACACTTTGGTCACGACGTTGAAAACCGATTTGGAAGTGTTTTCGAGGATGGTTTGAATTTTCGACCGCTGCGTGGGGAAGAGGTCGAACAGAGTCTTGGTCATGAAGGTGATCAAGCTCTTGATGATGGTGATGGTGGTGTCGTTTTCGAGGTCCGAATCGGAGTCGGTCGGTTCGGCGATCGCGGTCGGGGGGTCGATGATTTTCACGGGGAGAACGGGAGTTTCATCAGTCACTAGGATCTGTTTGAAACTCGGGCACGCGCGCGACCATGCAGGGTGGGGGCCGTTGCAAGAGGAGCAAGAGGGCTCTTTCGCGGGGCATCGGTTTGGCGGGTGGCTTTCGGGGCATTTGGGGCAGATGGCTTTGTTGGTGCATTCGGCCTGACCGTGGCCGAACTGAAAACACCTGGGGCACTGCAAGGGTGTGGGGGTGGGGGGGTGTGAGGTCTCGCACTCGAAGGTGCGGCCGTAGAGAACGATACAGAAATGTTAACTTGTAGGTACTGTAACGGTCCGAAAAGGTTCGATAAATTAAGAATTTTAATTTTAAAATAATTTTAACGAAATATTTTGTCGGTCGACAGAACGCGGATGAATGAGGTGGGGCGATTAGATTTCCTGGAGACGATTCTCCAGGCCTTCACTATCGACAGTGGAAGGCAGAGGGCGGCGATCTCCTCGGCGGAGATATCTTGGGGGACGTCGCGGACGACCACCGAGAAGGTGGGTTTTTTGGGGGCAGACGCGGGTCCGGGCGTTTTCCGATTTATAGGGGCGATGGTGATCGTTGGGCTGTTCGCGGCGACCTGAAGGGTCTTTACGAAGTTGGGGGCGAGAGGGGCTTTGCTGATGACCAACGCGGTTTTGTTATAGTTCACCCTCAGCTGAATGGATTTCACGCCGAGAGTGACGACCAGAAGGTTATAAAATGCCTTCTGGGTGGCGAGGTTGGCGGGAATATCTCTCACCGTGTACTTGAAGTCGGGGGGCGGTTGGTTTGCGGAAGAAGGTAGCGTCGAATGGGTTGCTGTTGGGGTTGGCGACGAGACTCTCAAGTTGGAGGGGGAGAGCTCGGGGGTTGGGGTGTTTTCGATTATAGATGGTAAGGTTTTCGACTCACCGGATTTTTTTGCCAACGTCATGGACCTGGTGGATGGGGTTGACGCAGCAGTGGCTGGAGGCGGAGATGGGGTCTCTCTCGACTGCATCTTGGAGGTAACTTTTTCGGGGGGCTCTGCACCCTTTCGGCCGCGCGCCGAGCTTCGAGCAGCGGACATGCTCGCTCTGCACTTAACACCGAAAGTTAGAACAAAACACTCAGATCACTGCAGACACGTCCGGACAGTTCGGCTGCACAGGATAGAATACGCATTTCCGTCGCAAATGAACGGTATTTAAAATATTTCGTTGAAATTATTTTAAAATTAAAATTCTTAATTTATCGAACCTATTCGGACCGTTACAGTACCTACAAGTTAGCATTTCTGTAGCGTTTAATTTTTTTTCATTATTATATTATTGTTTGCATGTATGTACAAACGATATGATAATTCCAGAATATATTTTTTTCCACGACTATTTTAAAGAATGAATGCACTCTTGTTGGAAATACAATGAAAGAATGATATCATCCCTCATATTTTCATTCTTCGACGGCAGATGCCTTTGTAAACAATAAGTCGCTCATCGCGTAGCAACCGCTAAATAAGGCACAATTTTAATTGTTGATGTATCATAAATTGCCAATTAATTATACACGAATTTCTTTAACATAAACGTCTTTATTGCCTATGGAGTATAATAAAATGTCAAACACCCCAAACAACCATATCATTATACATAATGTATTGGAACGAAGTTACTTAGAAACCGCTCCCGGTGGCGGAAAAATTCCGTTCTTTCTTCGTACCGGACTAGAAAATTAGCGCGAACCCAACTGCGCCAATCACGCTCCTCGTATCCGCCCCGGAGCCCGTGTCTCCTCCGGATGCCGGTACCCGTACTCCGCGCTGACCCGAGCTCCCGCGCCGCTGCTAGTCCGCGAGTCAATAATCGTGAGCAACCCCAACACCACGCGACCGAGGTAACAAAAGCAACGTGCAGAGCCAGCAGAGGACAATGGCATTCCCATTCCGATAGTATACACTTCTTTTCCAACCCGTACCGACCAATGACCGAGGACGGGTGGTGTTTATAATGGCGCCAATTTAGGAATTCGAATTTCGAAAGGAACGTTGGAAAGAAACCGTTACCACAATTCACTTGTCGTTTGACATTTTACTTGGCACTTTGACTTACAGTGTTTTGCTGTTTTTTACAGTATTTTGCTGGTTTTTGGCTTCATCCTAACGTTTCACGACTTATTTTGATCTGCAATTTTCATTTGATTTGTAATAAAATAACTTTTATAATACCTATTCGTTTTAAGGTTATGTTACAGCAGGGTCATGGAGAGGTAAGTGAATTTCACTTTAATCTACAAAAGAAGCGTTTAAACATTATGTTTTTGTTTCAGTGAAAATAAACTAATTTGCCATATATGTCAAAAGAAATTTGTTTGCGTTTCAACAAAGAATCGACATTTGAAGACAATGCATAATGAGAAAGTAGAAGAAAGAATAGTATATTTCAAACCAAGGTAAGAAAGTGGTTTCTTGCAGACCGCAGGCAAAGATTATAAACCGAGTCGTAGACGAGGTTTGTAAGTGCCTAAGGTCTGCAAGGACACTTTCTTAACAAGGTTTGAATACAATTTTTTTCCCTACCGGCACAACTTTGTTGAAAAAAGTCAAAAAAGATGGTTATATTCGTGATTAAAACGAAAATTTTGAGAATTGAATAGTAGGCTGTGTTATTTGTTTAATTAACTTGTCATCGCATTTGAAGATTTGAGGTTTGTTCGAAAATTTGATATAAACAGGGTAAAGTAATCTACCTACCTAGCTTATCTGTTTATTTTCCAGATTATATGATTGACCTACCAACTTACTTCATTGAATTGGCTTTCATTTATCAATAACTTATTTCACTTTAGACACTTTTGACATTTGTATTTTGGTACAGTTTTACCATAAACATTTCATGATTAACTTTCTTACCTTAGCGAGAAAGTTGAATTTTCTCACCTCAAATGAGGTATCCACAGCCTACATTTCTAACCGGTAGGGAGAAAAATCTATTTCAGCACTTTTAAATACAGAAGAAAAAAATTCTGAGGAAGATTTATGTATTGAGGAACCTTCAACAAGTAAAATGAATTATCAAAATGAATTACACCAGTGTTTGGACGAGGCATCTAAAAATAAAGGAACCGAGTTGATTAGTTCTGAAAGGACAAAGGAAGTACGTTAAAAGTGTATGGACTAGAAGTAATGTTATTTATCTGTAAAATGTATTTACAGATTGTACTAGCAGATTTTGTTAATTGGGCGAAGAATCTAGAGGGAGAAGCATTTGATAAATTGGAAGGGATGATAATAGAGTGCAAGAAAAATATCGAGAAAGAAACAAATAATAATCAATTATGCAGAAAAAGAAAAATGGAGAAGCAATTGTATTATCCTAACAAGAAATGAGTAGTGAGTATTTTGCAAAATTCTTGAAGATATATATTTCATTTCTAAATTTCTAGTATAATAATGAGCAAAAATGGTCGGTCAGTTGGACTTGGTGGAGGGACAGATCCGACTCCCTTATCAAATGAAGTCAAGAACAAAAATAAATTAACCATATTTAACATCTTTTTGGTTGTACATATAAAGTTCTACTGCAGTTTGTGATGAAATTTGTGTTTTTTCTCCCATTTTTTTTAAATCCATCTAAAAAATTATTTTTTATTAATTGTCAGTGATAGCAGCAATGCTCACGTTTTTAAATGAAACACATTATTTTTTTTTTAAATTGGCGCCATTATTAAACTCCACCCACCCTCGGTCATTGGTCGGTACGCGTTGGAAAAGAAATGTATGCTCATTCCGATTCCACTTCCAACACCAGCTCGGACCCTGCTTCCGAACACGCTTCCGAATACGCTTCCGAATCCGATCCCAACCCCCGACTTCCGGCCCGTTCGTTCCCCCCCCTAGTGAGCGAACACGCGAACAGGCCTCCCGATCCCTCCGCCGTGGCCCTACCGTCCGATAGGGATGGATGAGTTAAAATAATTTGCCAGGAGGACCAGGAAATTGATAACTCTGAACTGAAATCTGCACCCTAAATCCTCCATTTAGCGACTATATCTCTCCAAGGAATATGGGAGAAGAGGACTGATGAGCTTGGCGAACCTACACGATCGCGTACTCCTGGGTGTGACTGCTCCTGAAGGATCGAGATTTTCGGATTCGTTTGGTTGCGGTCCACGAGTAGCAAGGTGTCGGATTACAACATCCTTTGCTGACCAGAGAGTGCGCGGACCAACCTTTGCTCCGGAAGATCAACAACGACATCGGGAAGGCCGAAGAGCAACGTCTGCGTGGAGTAAAGCCATGCACTCTGTATTCTTCAAGTTTGTCAGGGAACACAACAGGTTTATCATGGCATGCCAGGATGCTGTTCTTAACACGCTCGCCGTTTTCAAAAATATTAAATATATTAAAAATGAATATAAATAAATAAATATATAAATTAAATATATTAAAATTGGCTCCCAGTGCCATTTAAAAAAATCAAGTTATCTTCAAAATAAATGATGTTAGAAAATTGAAAAAAATCTCAGGTGATAGAATTTAACGTTTGCCAAATTTAAACGAGCTCTGCTATACCGTTCTGAAAATACATATTTAGCTGTATCCATAGATTTTTTTATGTTAGAATGCAATTGTCATAGTCCAATTTTTACCCTTTTGAGGTGACGTCACGATTTCCTTCCTCGCTTTCTCTTTATTGAAACGACAGAAACAGAAAAAAAAAGAGTGTGTCGTAAAGACGCACGATAGAAGTGAAACTTTTGTATTACAGGAAAATCAGAATATTGTAAATTATCACTGATAGATGCAAGAGGCGGTGGCTGAGCCGAGATGCTAGTTGCTGGTTCATTGTCTTTATTATTTACACCGTTTTTTTCACATTCTGAACTGTCACTTCACTCGTACGTTTTCTCTCACGCCACGCTCTTGTTCTTTCTGCGCCTGACTTAAGCATATTTACAACAAAATTGTATATTTTAACAATAACACTAAACAATATGTATCAAAATGCGTACCTCATTGTTCATTTTTAATTAAAAGAGAGGACATTATCGACAAATGCCGTGAGTGTGACAAAGACAGAAGTATGTATACACAATTTTAAGGGATGTTTGTATCGTCTTAAACAGATTATTATAATTTACATAATTAATTAGACTCCAAATTAAGTGAGATGGAAATATTGGCGCAACCGTTGTGCGAGACAGTGTTTACCCCCACCACTTTTCGTCACACAAAAAGGTTGCCGATCAGAATTTCAAACCCCCCCCATAAAAAGCTTCACTTCAAAAATTATTTTCTCAAAAAGTATACGGGCTACTGACTTAATTTTTTTTTTAAAAACTTTTACAATATCTTAGTTACATTTGACTCGCTGCATGTGTATCGAAATTTTCAACATTTCACATAGGTCCCAGCAGAGTGAAGTTTACGATGCGCATTTTTGATTAATCTAAATTTATTAATTATTTTTTTCAAAACTATCGATATTTGCGAAATTTACGATTCACTATTGGAAGCGCTGTACTTTTTACTACAAATATACAGAAAATCATAATTATAGCTTCAATGGTTGAATTAACACAACGTTAAATGTTACGAGAAACGTAGTTTTTCGGACTACACCTCAACTACGTATAAAGGCCGTTTTCAAAGTTCCGTCCTATTAAAAAAAGTTGTAGATAGCCATTCCTTATGCCCCAAAATGTCCTCTACAAGATAGTATAGGTCTCATTTAGTTATACCTTGGAATCACCTACCCTCAGAAATAAGCGAGCTAGATATGTGATTTTACTCCACTATTAAGTGAGATGGAAATATGGGCGCAACCGTTGTGCGAGACAGTGTTTACCCCCACCACTTTTCGTCACACAAAAAGGTTGCCGATCAGAATTTCAAGACCCTCCCATAAAAAGTTTCACTTCAAAAAAAAACAAAAAAGGCACGTTTGTTTATTGTTGGTTACTTTGAGGTTATTTTATGCTCCTGTCAATTTGACAATTTTTAATTTCTTTCACTTCTTATATTGATTACAAACATAACCTTTCGTAGCAATATTGTCAACAAATTTGAAACATTATATATAGGGCATTCATTTTAAACGTTGGGTAAAGTTGTAAACTCAAAACACCATAAATTACGAAAGCGGCAAATTTTCATTGTATCGGTACCGTAAAGTAGGAATCCCTCTGTTCATATAAAACTGGTACCACGTCGTACTTTCACCATCTTATCGACGAGCAAAAGAAAGAGACGTTAAAATATCCACAAGTAAAAAAAAATTAAAACACATTTTGTAATCAGTGACCAAAAAAATGTAAAGAGATTGATTTTAAATAATGCATTTGACAAATAAGATTACTTAATAAAGAAATAAGAGTAATTAGTAAAGTATCCATTACATGTATCTTTTAAAGTAAGTAAAAAATAAATAATAAAATACGTAAATCTGAATCAAATTCACTAGATTATTCACCAGTATTGGCAACAAATGTTAATGGTTTCACTTGGTCTTCTAAAAGTTGATCTCGATCCCACCATTCTTTAATTTTGGACCCGAATATATTGAACGCAGTTTTAGATTCACTGAGTTTCGGTCAAGTGTCAAAGCAGGCAAGTTTTATTACAAAACCCAACATTTAAAATGAATGCACTATAGTCGTTTTCAATGACATCCGTGCTGTCAATATGAGAATATGTTGGCATCACTTGTTGTTTCAGTTTAATAATTTTGAATTTCCTAATTTGGCAATTTACCTTGACGCGGCAAATTGATAAATTCAAATTATTATGTATCATTTCCGACAAATCAAAGAAAATAAAGTAAGTATAAGATTATATGGCCCTTTAAAAGTATTTGGCCGGAGATAAACGTTCCTTTTGTCGCAATTGCAGTAGGCGGTCAGCCCGGGCGGACGCCAACTCGGCACTTTATTATACTTAGGTAAAATTTGCAATAAAGTACAACAGGCCATCTCGGCACCGGTAGCCCATGGATAACCGGCCAACTCGGCACTATCTACCTGGGACGGTCCCTCTTTAATATCGCAACCAGTGACTAGAGTTCTTGGGGGAATATATCAGGGATTATAAAATGAGATGAGGAAATACTTTTTTTTTATAATATACAAATATAATGTTATTTTTATAGGACATTTACAATTAAATATTAACTACTAGCTGACCCGGTGAACTTCGTATCACCTACAATCGCTGTTCGTTAGTCTCGTTAAAACTCAAAAACGGCTTCACCGATTTGAATTTTTTTTTTTGTAACATTTTGATTAGCCATAATCTGGCTATATCTTATACGGTTTGAATTCCGTTCGGTTATTAAATGAAACTTGTTTACAATTCCAATGAATTTGATGTCTTTTATGTACATGAAATATAAATACAATTGGTACCACTGTGATCTAAACGCATTTCTGATTTCCGGTTGTCAGCTTTGACAGAGTTGACAGGCGAATTTGACGTTTACGTGGTATCATTCTTTCCAAATTAGAAGAAGAGTGGTCGATCCGGAGGGTAACCCAATATTATAACATCGCGAAGAGCTGACTCGACAGACGTTGTCTTGTCCAAATTTCAATACCTAAATTTGTTTGTGATCGTTTTGTGAATTTGTGAAAAGCTATTGGAAATGTGTAAACAAAGTAAAAATGAGGAATTTTACATGGGAGATGAATTCTATCGGCAGTATTATACACTGCTGAAATGCTGGAAATGTGTGATGTGCCCGGAATGTGATCGAGTTGGAACCATGCGGTTTTGTTCCAGAAATTAAGTCACAATTTAATTAAGTCAGAATTTCATGTCCAAACTAATTATTTATTTTCTTCCATTAAATTTGAAATCACAATGAATCTCAAGCAGTTTTCTTGGGTGATTCGAAATGATTATGAATAAGTATTGCAACTATGTACTTACGAAAATTTATGTGGAAACTGTGTGAATGGGATAGAGTTGACATTTGTATGAAATTTCATAAGCGTGCATTTGATTTTTTAAATTTCATTACACATTGATTTGACAACTTTCAAAATTGCGCGACTATGAACTGTCAAAAAAATGTCAACTCTATCCCACCCACACAGTTGCCACATAAATTTATCCACAATTATTTTGAATCACCCAATATTTATATTTCGATTGCAAGATCGATGTTCAAGCAAACAATCCGATTGGTTTGATTCCCAATTTCACAATCAGCTGTCACATGACATTTGTGCATGTAGGCAAATAAATTGGAATAGAAATAAAACAACTACTACATTTGTCGGACAGATCGCTAACAACACAAAGCAAATGTAATTTTATTTTAATTTACTGGATTGCGTTTTTCCAGATTTTTCTTCAAATCTTCCAGGTTTTTTTTTAATTGAAAACAAAAAAAAAAGCATCAAGCAAATATGTAGCTCCTATTGTCAGTTATGATCGAGAGTGCATACAAAAATTATGATTTTTTAAATTTGTCCGAATTTTCCGACTTTCCTTTGTAATTGTCCCGAATTTTTTTTCCGAAAACTTATCCAAAACCCTAACAAACAAAACCAAAAAAGAATTACGCATAGCCATCGTTCGAATCCTGAGTTATGGTCTTGAATTCATACAAAAAAGCACTTTCAGTTTTCCCCCAATTATTTTAATTTAGTTTTTCCAGATTTTTCTCCATTTCTTTCAGATTTTTTTTTTCTATTAAAAACTTTCAATTGAGTTATTTCCATCCCGGGGCATATGGAACAAAAAAAAAGATTTAATCAAATATGTCGTTCCTATCGTCAGTTATGATCGAGAATGCATACAAAAATTATAATTTTTGCAGTTTGCCCGAATTTTTCGACTTTCCTTTGTAATTGTCCCGATTTTTTTTCCCTGAAAGCTTTTTCACGACTATAACGAACAAAAAAAAATTATGCAATCCATCACAAAAAAGCACTTTCAGTTTTTCCCGAATTTTCCGATTTTCCGGGCAACTTTTCCAGTTTTTCTTTACATAAAAACCTCATACGGATTATTACAAACATTAAAAAAAAAATTAGCCAAATCGTTCCAGCCGTTCCCACAGAAAAAAGCACTCTCAGTTTTTCCGGAATTTTCCAATTTTCCGGGCAACTTTTCCGATTTTTTTTTCTTTTTAAACCACCCCTGAAGTAAAGCGAACAAAATAAAAAAATAATTATTCAAATCGGTCGAGCCATTTTTGAGTTTTAACGAACGGCGATTCATTTTTATATACCGGGTGATTCAGTTTGGTATTCGCGGCCCTACATCTTTTTTGTTTTAAGAAAAAAGTATAGCAAACCATATATATTTGTAAATCGCTTGTGAAACTACAATAAATGATGTTGTCAAATCTTCTCTACGATGACATATGTCAAAGTTAAGACAGTCAACTTTTTTTTTTTAAATAGTACACTATACATTTCTTAGCCTATTCTTGTAAACCTTTTTTTTCTACATTTGAATGTGTAAAAAAAGTT
Source organism: Tenebrio molitor (assembly GCF_963966145.1). Taxonomy (NCBI): domain Eukaryota; kingdom Metazoa; phylum Arthropoda; class Insecta; order Coleoptera; family Tenebrionidae; genus Tenebrio; species Tenebrio molitor. The sequence continues at coordinate 6,431,928 of NC_091048.1, read as the reverse complement.
GACACTACATCAGAAAAAAATCGAGAAAAATAATGAAATATGATTTAATTTATTCGAAAGCGTTATTTTCTAAAAAGAGCTAGTAAGCCAAACATTTGTAAATTCGCATTATGTTGGTTCCCTGCATGTCACTATTTACAAGACAACCACGTAGCCAAAAAATAAAATGATTTGACCTTGTTTGTTTTCAAGCCTCGGGTGCGCCTCGGCCAGAAAACTGAGACTCGGACGAAATACCAAATCCATACTGAATTTACTATGCTAAATTCGCGTTCTGTTGGTTCCCTGCATCTCACTATTTTAAGAATTACATAGCCAAAAAATAAAATTATTTGACATCCTGAATTTATTTTATTCGAATATTATAATTTACACTTATTCGAATTTTACATAGTCAGCTATTCAAATATTCGAATAATTCGAATACGATTCCCAAGACTCATGACTGTCATTCATGCACTATCAAAATTCAACTACATATTTTCATCGTGTATGCATTCAAAGCGGTATAGTCAGGAAGAAGTTAGGTTTTGAAGCCAGATGTTATATCATAGTTAGTTATTTAAATGTAGGTTATAACATAACTATTTATTTAAATGTAAAGTCCATTCACGTTGGATTTTCCCTGCCAAATTGTTGTCACGTTGCACGCCTGCGACTCCTTTCCTAGTAATTTTTACATTATCGTGTTTTATTCGTGATAGAGCGATTTGACGTCTTTAATTTTGAATGTTAGTTTGACGTGTGAAATAAAGTCACAGATTTTTTAATAAAATTCTATTCCTGGGTGATTTTACCATGGCGAAAAGGAAAAAGGTTAATTTTAAAATTGCGTTAACCTTCAACAACTGACGTAATGTGACGAAACCCGCAAGCTAATACGGACTCAAAAAAATAGCTTCAGTTCGAAAATTAATTAGTTAGAATCCTTTAATATTTAATGTATTGTATGTATTAACATGATTATAATCTATTTATGACCTTTATTGAGCAGTTTTAACAATACAACATCATTTTAATGGTAATATGTACATCGAAAATTAGAAAAAAATCATTAAAAATCAAAATACACCTTTCTTTTGTGGCATGCAATTGTAACAATACATTCTTGAAACGTCACAACACTCACAACCGCAATCAAAACGTACAGCTTCCCCATTGTAGCTTGAGCTGTGAGAGTCGGATGCGCAGTGGTCTAACACTAATTTTGTCGCATTTCTTTGCTGCTTTCAGGGCCTCTTTATCGGACCTCTTTATTCAACTTTGCGCATCCCTGACAGCTCAAGCTACAATGGGCAAGCTGTATAAGTGTCTCTGAATAACCGAAATTTTATTGCCAAATTTATTCCATCATTTAGATGCATTCCTTACTTCCAATGAAAGAAACTTCACACAATTTCCTATTGGGTTCATTTTCTATAACTGATTCTGGTTCCTCATCACTTATCGTGTTAGTCGCAGAAGGTTAAGTAGGTAAATGTAGTCATTAAGGGTTTTTTCACTTAACCAATAACGCAAGCAGAAAAATACAACACCAGTAGGTAGGAGTTAGGTAACTATTGTATGTTCCTAATCCTATCATACCGATTAACAACTGACACTATTTTTAGTGCAAATGATAACAAAATGGATGTATTATTACCTATCCTCTAAAAAGTTTAATAACAATATTTGAAAAATGACTGTTTCTTTGCTGACAGCGAATAACATAACCTCTACAGTCTACGAATGACTTGGTTACTTTATCAGCCCGTATTGGTGACATACACAGCTAAAGCATTTTTGAACTAAAAATCACACCGGCACAATATTGAATTATTTGACCTTGACTAGGAAAATCCAACGTGAATGAACTTTAGGTACTTTAATAATTGACGCTATTAATGTCAAAATTCAATTGTTTCCATGGCTAACTAGCTCTTTTTAGAAAATAACACTTTCGAATAAATTAAATCATATTTTATTTTTTTTCTCGATTTTTTCCTATTGCAAGTGTCAACTTTTTTTACACATTCAAATGTAGAAAAAAAAGCTTTACAAGAATAGACTAACAAATGTATAATGTACTATTTAAAAAAAAATAGTTGACTGTCTTAACTTTGACACATGTCATCGTAGAGAAGATTTGACAACGTCATCTATTGTAGTTTCATAAGCGATTTACAAATATATATGGTTTGTTATACTTTTTTCTTAAAATAAAAAAGATATAGGGCCGCGAATACCAATCTGAATCACCCGGTATATAGGCAAGACTACTAATTATTAATCTTATATCTAAGTATATGAAATAGATTTTTTCCAACGTCAAGTCTGAAAATGACATTTCCATCACTCAATTTAGAGATGAAAGTAGGCGTTTGCATCACATGTGAGGAAAGTAAATCACTTCCCTCACTAGTGGGGAAAGTAAAAAAAAAAATTGATCCCCATTTAGGTACTTTCTTTAAAATAACGTTCATACATACATATACATTTGTAAGAATTCTTTATTAACAATTAGCACATACAAAGATACTTAACTTTTTTATCAGTATTATAGAAATTAAATGTACAATTTTTTACACGAATTAAAACTCCAAATGTTCCTGATTTTTTTTTCTCTAAATAACGTGTCGGTACAGAGCTTGACGTTGACGCCAAACTAGCACTTCTTACTACTTGTCTCCATCTCAGTAACGGATTGTATTCCTTTCCGTAGCGTGCTCGAGATTTTATAGGTAATAATTCCAAAGATACCTAGTTCGCTGCTTCTTTAATTTCTGTATTTGGTAAATTTACAACACTATCTTCTACTTCCATCACTATTTGTTTAGTAAATTCTGATTAATTTTCACGTTTTGGTAAAAACACGACTTGACATTCATTAATTAAATTTTATTGTTTACTGGGAGCATGGAAACGTGATTTTCAAATTTTACTTGTATGTTGATTTGTATAAAATAATAAATTGATAATACCTATGCAAGATAAACCGAAAGCTCTTGACGTTGGAAAAAATAGTATGTTATATACGTGAGGAAAGGTCCATTGCTAAACTTGAATGATTAGATCAACTCGCTATCGCTCGTGATCCAATTGTCATTCTCGTTTAGCAATGCATCCTTTTCCTCACTTATATAACAATATACTATTATAGTCCATTCAAAAATCAAAAAACCACCAACGTCGCATTTTCCTCGATAATTACTATCGGCAACGCCGTCTAGTGTAAAATTTGGTGAGAATTGTAATTTTGAGGTTAAGTATTTATTAAGTGTCTTGTTTTTCTGGGCATTTTTTATTGAGGTTTTTCTCTTAATGAAATAGTTATTTATTTAACGAGTTCGTGTGTAAATTGGGCTTTTTTTGATATGAGTGGGTCAGATTAAAATGCGAGTGAAACGAGCGTTTTAAAGGCCCACGAGTGCCAAAAAAGGTTCAATTTACACAAGAACGAGTTGAATACAACGTTTTTTTGTTCGACGACCCCCTTAAAGGCTCCAAATCGCTTAAAATCTTTAAAATTAACATGACGTTTCGTTTTGACAAGTTGTGACCTGTATCAAAGTCCATTCACATAGGAGAAAATTCTCAAATTCTGACAGTGTCGAACAAAAAACAATATTTCGTGTTCTTTATGAATCACTTTAATATCTTTTTTAAGGAAACCGATTACATTTATTGTGATTTTCTGACAAGCTCAAAAACAAACTTATTTATTGTAGAGACGCAGCTCTCAGCTATCTTTATATTTTCTAACGTAACGTATTTCATGACCAACTTCATTAAACTATATTATTTTAACACTTTCCCTAGTTAATGATAGTTGAAAAAAAACCCATGAAATTCACTGTCGATAGTCCTTTCTTTTTCACATAAGTCCCATTTTCACACATAAAATCGCCAGGCGTGTCTTTGGTAGCGGCTTTGTCATAATATCTGCTACTTGATGTTCCGTAGAGATTTGTTGAACGCCAAGTTTTCCCTCTGTCACTTTTTCTCTGATAAAAAAATGTTTGATGGAAATGTGCTTAGTTCTGCGGTGAAACTCGGGATTCTGAGCCAGTCTCACTGCTGCAGAGTTGTCAACTTGGATAATGGGAACATCTCTGAGTTTAATGATCCCTCTAAAAAGTTTGCTTAGCCAAATTGCCTCTTTGGCTCCTTCGTTTGCTGCGATGATTTCTGCTTCAGTTGTTGAAGTTGCCACAACTGGTTGTCGTTGACTCATCCAGGAAATTGCTCCTCCAGCATACCTTACAATGACTCCAGAGGTTGAGCGACCTGTTGATGCGCATCCTCCAAAATCTGCATCGCTGTAGACGTCCAAAAAACCTTCATCCACGTTGCTCCGATAAACTATTCCCAGGTCCAAGGTCCCTGCTATGTACCTGAAGACTCTTTTGACTCTTATGACGTCCTCTTGAGTTGGATTTTCGAGTGTTCTCGAAATAAATCCCACGCTGTACGCCAGGTCTGGTCTCGTGCCAAGCATGAGATACATCAGAGCTCCAACTGCCTGCCTATAGGGAAATTTCTGTGCTTGATTATCTTTCTCTGATGTGGAAATTTCTGTGCCCTTGAGCATTGGAGTTGAAACCGGCTTGCATTCTGAAAAATTAAAACGTTCTAAGATTTTCTTTGCATATGTCTTCTGATGAATTTTAATTAACTTTTCTTCGTGTTCAATCTCAAGACCCAAAAAATAATCGGCCTTTTTCGAAACGATTTTGAATTCAGATTTCAACTCTTCAATGAAAATTTCCATTTCTCGTTGATCTGTTGCAGCTAGGAGCCCATCGTCCACGTAGATCACAAGAATGAGTTTTCGACCACCTCTTTCTCGGATGTATAGACATGGGTCAGCGTCACTGGCCTTGAATCCATGTCGTTGCAGAAAATCTCCAAAACGTTTGTTCCAGCACCTAGGCGCTTGCTTAAGACCGTAGAGACTCCTCTTAAGTTGGCAAACCTTGCTGGTTCCGTCCTCATATCCTTGTGGCTGCCTCATAAATACTGTTTCTTCAAGCTCTCCATACAGAAAAGCCGTTGATACATCAAATTGTATCAGATGCATCTTCTCACTTGCTGCGATGCTGAGAATTGAACGAATTGTGCCCATCTTTGCCACTGGACTGAAAGTTTCGCTGTAATCAATGCCGTGACGCTGACTGAATCCCTTGACGACCAGTCTTCCTTTGTATTTATCGATACTGCCGTCAGGATTTTTCTTGAGTCGGAAAACCCACTTGCACGGAATCGCCTTTGCACCTGGTGGAAGATCTGTCAAAATCCAAGTTTGATTTTCTTTCAAAGAGGTTATTTCTCGATCCATGGCCCTTTTCCACTCAGCTGAGTTCTCGCTTCTCAAGGCATCTTCACAGGTAGCAGGATCCTCAGTCACTTGATTTACAAACTCCTCTACTATCATGGTGTAATCTTCAAGATGTTTGGGCTTCTTCAGGGTCGATCGATCTCTTAAAACTCTTCCGGATGTCTGTTGAGAAGTTTCTTCTTCTTCATCGATGTCTCCCAGCTCGCTCCTAGTCTCGTATTCTTCATCACCTCTTGATGCTTTCCTCAACTTCTGACTGTCTTCAGAGTTGATCGCCGACTTCCCCTCAGTGTCTATCTTCTGCTCGTCGGGTCTGTCTCCTTCTTCAACTTGATCTTCGTTCTCGATGTCTTTCATAGGTAGCTTGATCTTACTTATACAATCATTAATTCTTTCTTGGAATTGAATGTCTCTTGACAGGATAACTTTGTTGTCGTTGGGAATATAAATTCGGTAACGCTCATCTCCATCATATCCAACGAGGTAACCTTTTACTGCTTTCTTGTCCATTTTCCTTCTTCTTTCGGCTGGAATGTGGACGTAGCAGGAAGATCCAATTATACGCAGATGTTTGATTCTTGGTTTCTTTCCCATCCACAATTCATAAGGACTAACTCCATCTTTTGACGACTTTCCTGTCCTATTTAAGATGTAAATTGCTGAGGTCACTAGCTCTGCCCATATCGCATCTGGAAATTCAACTTCACTGTTCGAGTATTTGAAGGTCCTTGCCATCTCAACTATAGTGCGATTTTCGCGTTCACTGCCGCCATTCTGCGTGTATGGGCGTGTATGGTGCTGTCAGTCTCTGCGAAATTCCGTTCTCTGATAAAATACGTTTGACCTCTTCACAGTCAAATTCTCCTCCGTTGTCACTAAGTAGCTCTTGAATGTTGTGTCCGAGTGTTTTCGCGTGTGCTAAAAACTGTTTTAACACTACTTTAACATCTGATTTTTGTTTCATCACAAAGCCATAGCGAAACTTCGTGTAACTATCTTTGAATACAACTAGAAATCGCTTTTTACTGAATGATTCACAAAATGGTCCTACAACATCAGTTGAAAACAGTTCTCCTGGTTTCGTTGTCTTTACTCTGGTGCCAAAAGATAATCGATGTGCTTTGCCAAAAACACAGGGCTCACAAATATCTCTTACTAGCTTCACGTCGATACCCAACTCACTCTTAAGCATCTGTCTTACGTGTTGCTTGTCTTGATGACCCCATCTCTCATGATACAACTGTAGTGTCGAATTGCTTGCTTTTACAATACTGACCCTCTCTTCTTTCCCTGGTATGACTGGTTCGATGGCTGCCTTGTACAGTGTTCCACCTTTGACACGACTTCCGCACAGCACCGTTTTTCCATTAACTTCTAAATAGCATTCAGTCACTGTTGAAAGGAATCTGCTGTTGTCATTTCTGTCTTGAGCTGCTAGAACAGAAAATAAATTTTTCGAAATCTGTGGAACAAGCCAGACATCGTTCAAAGTCATCTTCAGAGAATTAGATCCAGTAAAGGACCAGATCTGAATAGTTCCTTTCCCGATGGCCTTGAGAGCTTCTTGACCAGCTGCCTTAATGACGCAGGGGCTCTGAAACTCTTGGAACTCAATGAACAGGTCCGGACAATTTGTTACGTGCTTCGTGGCTCCATTATCAATCCACCATCCTGATGAATTCGTTTCTACTTGAAGAATATCTTCACTGATGACATACAAAGCTATGTTTGTATCCAGGGAGTTGCTCTGTGGGGCGTTCTTCTGCGGTCGTCCGTCAGCAATCCACTTGTAACACGTTTTCACCCAATGTCCCTTCTTCTTGCAATAATTGCAGATATCATTCTCTTTCGACTTTTTCGATTTCTTCTTTTCGCTTTTCACTAGAAAGGCAGCTCCGGTAGCGCTCTCTGTGGTCTTTCTAAAGTTTCTTTCATACATGCACAATTGAGTGATTAACTCTTCAAAAGTCTTTTCTTCGTTTTTCGACAATAGCATCCAACTGGATCTAAAATTTTCGAAGTCACCCGGTAGAATTTGCAAAACTTTGCAAACTAAAATTAAATCCGGAAGTGCATTCTCATTTTTGGCTTTCAATCCGTTATTTAGCTCAAACCACAAATTTTTCAATTTTGCAACATGGGTCGAAACATCCTCTCCGTTAATCCAACTGAACGCAAAAAACTCGGTACATATTTTGAACAGCTGATCTTTGGATGACGCCTCAAAATTCAACTTTAACGCTTCCCACGCTTCATGCGCTGTATCTTTATTCATTATCTTTTGATAAACTGTGTCAGTCACGGAACTAGAGATCATAGATTTTGCATGTCTTCAGCACCAACTTGCAATGGCTCAGGTTTCACTAACCTCCCATCAATGGCATCTAGAGCTCCTTCGTGATAATCCAACAAGTCACGTATTTTCCTTTTCCAAATAGGCCAATCTGTTTCACCAGCCAGGGGTTTTATGTGTTTCGCCAGTTCCATCTTTGAAATGCTGAGATTGCGAGACTCCCAAAAAACACTCTCATCGTGATTCACGAGAAAAACTAGAACGTGTTCTTTTCCACGCACTTTACTTTAGTCTCTGCTTTAGTGACTCGCGTACACTGGTCCCATAACCTATTGAGGTTTTTCTCTTAATGAAAACAATATTTCGTGTTCTTTATGAATCACTTTAATATCTTTTTTAAGGAAACCGATTACATTTATTGTGATTTTCTGACAAGCTCAAAAACAAACTTATTTATTGTAGAGACTATCAGCTATCTTTATATTTTCTAACGTAACGTATTTCATGACCAACTTCATTAAACTATATTATTTTAACATTTTTGAGCATAAATAATAAAAATTAATAAATAACGGAATCGTACTATGGCGGGACAATAAATTTAGGAGGCCGGCAAATTTCTGACATTTCAAAAAAGTCAATGCAAGCGACCATTTATTGTCATTATGACTGATGTGTCAGTTTGTCAAACTTAAGGTTTTTCAAGCTGTTTGGCGTTTCCTTTGCCCTTTTCGTAACTTACAGATCATGACGCGCTAGCATAAAGTCCTCGTCGAAAAATAGTCAATTTTTACTTAAATTGTAAATCATTTTACAATAGGAGAGAAAATCGTCTTATAACTACCATAAATAATTCCATAAATAAATAGGGGCTGTTACTTTACCTGATGTTTGCTCTTCCTTGAGTCGCTACTGCACAACAAAGGGGCAATACAGTTAGAGGGTATTATGGTGGTTATAAGACGGTTTGCTGTCCTATTGTAAAATGATTTACAATTTTAAGTCAAAATTGACTATTTCTAGACGAGGACTTTAACTGATTCTCTCTGGTGCATGCTTATTTTCCCAATTTTAATTTTGATTATCGCTGTCACGATGACAAGAATGACAAAAATCGAAAATGGGGTTAGTTGAACATAATGCCAGCTTTACATTTTGATGTCAAGCCAATGACAGGTCGGCCTAAATTTATTGTCCGCCATAGTATTGAGCAATAATAAAACAATTTGAATGAAATTCCAAGCAATTGAATTTTATTTTGAATCAAATGTCATAATTTATAGTTACAAACATCGCAAGAAAAAATAACTACCTAGGGTTTTTTAAATTTTACCAACCTAAAGCAACAGGTGGTGGTTTTTTGATTTTTTAATGGACTTTACATAATCGTATTCTGATATTTGACAATTATCATATTCAAATATTTTCTGAGATACAAATTTCTCCGCTTCTTTTACTTTTTTGTTTTTACAATTATTTGCGTTCTAATACTCTTTAGTGGGCACACTGTATAAAAATACAAAGTTTAAATGAACCAGTCGATTTAAAATAAAATAGTGCGTAGCAAACAAAGTGCAATTTCTCGAACTCCAGTGCGGAAAAGTGTTGGAAATATGCAAACTCCAATCAAATTATATGTTTAAAGTTGCCTTAGCAACCACAGTTTGTTATGACAAAAGTTGTATTAATTACAAAAAGGCTATAAATAAAGATCTGTTAAGAAATCCACAAATACGCTTTAGAAATAAAGACTCTACAGGTTATGGACCCACTGCGCTGAAAAATAAGAAATTGTACGAATTCCGCAACGAAAAAGTAACTTGAAGCTATTTGTGAGTACTACAAAAACGAAAAATGAGCTACACAAGCATGAAAATCGATCCTCTTGGAAAAGAAAATTTCGATACTTGGAAAATTCAAATTGAAGCTTTGCTCATTAAGAATGATTCTTGGAAATACGTGAACGGAACAATTCCGAAACCAAAAGAACCACCAGAAGCCGTAACCACGTGGGAATCAAACGATGCGAAAGCCAGGTCAGATTTAATTTTAACAATCTGCCCATCAGAACTTAAACAGATCAAGAATTGTCCTACGTCAAAAGACATATGGAACAAATTACACAGCGTCCCAAGGACCTGCTCGAAAAGCGATGCTCCTGAAAACATTAATTTTGCTGAAAATGAAAAACGGTGAGGATATGAGGGATCACATCCGGAACTTCTTCGACGTCGTGGACAAACTCGAAGAGATGGAACTTTGTATCATCAATGATCTTCTTGCCATCCTTCTGCTCTACAGCATTCCCGACGAGTACGAACCTTTTCGAATTGCCATAGAAACCCAAGAGAAATTACCACAATTAGAAGCACTGAAGATAAAACTCCTGGAAGAGTATGAAGCTCGAAAACGAAATTCAAAGGAAAACGTTTCAGATGCCATGTTCATTAGTAAAAATCCCGGTATGTCAAGTCAACCCAAGAAATCTCAAGATTCTAAAACTCAACGTTTCAAATTCGCTTGTCACACATGTGGAAAAATTGGCCACATGGCCAAGGATTGCAGATCAAAACTCTTCAAACCAAAAAATTCAAAAACGAAACCCACAGAATCAACCCGAAAGGCAGAAGTCGTTATGAAACTTCACGTCGAACACGATAAACGATGGTGTTTAGACTCAGGTGCGTCTTCACATATGTGTTCTGAAAAGGCAAAATTCCAAGAAATGAAAACCCCGAAAGTGCAGACCCTGAATTTGGCCAATAGCTGGTCAACGAAAATTGTAGGAAGCGGTACTGTAAAACTGAGTGTGGAAGAACATCTCACTGTGAGACTAGACGAAACTCTGTACGTTCCTGACCTACGATCGAATCTCTTGTCAGTCGCGAAGTTGACCGAACACGGTTTTGAAGTTATTTTCAGAAGAAACGAAGCCATCGTAACGAATCCCGACACCGGAGAAAATGTCATAGTAGCACGTCGAGATAAAGATATGTATTACATCGACGAGTTGTTCGAAGAAAGCAGAGTGTCGCAGACGAGGTCGCAGATATCTGTGTCATTACAAGAATGGCATGAACGTTTTGGCCACCTCAACGAAAAGGATTTGAAGAACATTATACGCAAGCAGAAAGTTGATGGAATTGACATCAAGGCCGACGAAGCTTTACCCGTTTGTGAAACGTGTGTGAAGGGCAAGCAGACACGGAAGCCATTCACAAGGTCGGTATCTCAATCTACAGAACTTTTAGAACTCGTGCATACAGACGTTTGTGGACCCATGCGCGTGAACTCTCTCGCTGGTTCAAGATATTTCGTCACTTTCATAGATGACAAGTCAAGATGGTGCGAAGTATATTTCATGAAAAAGAGAAATGAAGTTATCGAGAAGTTCAAGGAGTACAAATGTTTCGTTGAGAAGAAAACGGAACGAAAAATTAAAACAGTCCGATCTGACAACGGAACCGAGTACACAAGTCACTACTTGGAAGATTTCCTGAAACAAGAAGGCATCAGACACGAACTCACTGTAGAATACACGCCACAACAAAATGGAGTAGCCGAAAGGAAAAACAGAAGCTTGGTGGAGACGGCGAGGTGCCTGATGATCCAATCGGGGCTCTCCGCAAGTTTTTGGGCTGAAGCGATTTTAACTGCAAATCACATCAGGAACAGGTGTCCTTCTCTCGAAGCCTGGGAGGTGAAATTCCATTTAAAATGTGGACGAGAAGAACCCCAATTGTCAGCTATTTCCGAAAATTTGGGACAACAGCCTTTGCACTTGATAAAACGCCTGGAAAGGGAAAATTTGATTCAAGATCGAAAAAATGCATTTTTATCGGATACTCGGTACAATCGAAGGCATATAGACTTTGGGATCCAGAAGCAAGAAAAGTTATTCGAAGCAGAGACGTTACGTTCACAGGACGTTATCAAGCAGAAAATGATTTCACTGATTTCATCGACGAAGAAATTTTCAAGAAAAACCCAGAAAACGTCATTGAATTCAACGTACCCGAAACACAAAAGGAAGATAAACAAACAGAAACCTGCGATCTAGAAGCAGATGGAGAAACTCTCGTGGAAGAAGAAAACGGAGAAGAAATTCCCCTGATAATGAAGAGAGGTCTAGGACGACCAAAGAAGGTTCTTACCGGCAAGCGGGGGAGACCGCGAAAACTGTTCAACATGATAGAAGTCAACGAAGAGGGGGTAGAACCCGAAGAAGAAGAAAACCACGAGAACGAAGAATTGCATGATGTAGCTGGTCTGATCGAGTTTGGCGACCCGCAGACAGTTTCAGAAGCTCTATCTAGTCCAGAAGCTGCCGACTGGAAAAAGGCAATGAATGCAGAATACGAAGCTCTGAAAAGAAATCAAACTTGGATAATTGTAGATCGTCCCCAGGGAAAGAAAACCGTTGAATCGAGGTGGGTTCTACGAACAAAATTCAAGAATGACGGATCAGTCGATCGTCGCAAAGCCAGACTCGTGGCGAAAGGTTTTACTCAAAAACCTGGTATTGATTTCAACGAAACGTTTGCCCCCGTGGCAAGACTCGGATCAATTCGTTTGTTCATGGCAATAGCAGTCGAATTAGGTCTCCAAGTACACTAACTGGATTTCACAAGTGCCTATTTGAATGGCGAAATCGAAGAAGAAGTGTTTATGGAGGTTCCAAGTGATTTCTACGACATACTAAATGAAAAGGAGTCACGAAAATTCAGAGGAAACAAAGTGTGTTTGATTAGAAAGGCACTTTATGGCCTGAAACAATCAGGCAGGCAGTGGTACAAGAAACTAGACGAAAAATTAAAACAACAAAAACTGAAACCATTGAACTCCGATCCTTGTGTTTACATCAATAAAGAAGACGGAAACATCGTCATAGTCGTGATCTATGTTGACGACCTCATGGTCGCATCGGACAACCCGAGAAAACTGCAACGATTAAAATCAGAACTGTCGAAGTCCTTCGAGATGAAAGATTTAGGTCTTTTGAGTTTTTGTCTTGGCATAGAATTCACACAAAATGTTGAGAAACAAACAATTACCATGTCACAATCAAAGTACATCAAGGAAACCTTAAGTCGTTTCAACATGGAAAATTGTAAAGGTGTAACAACCCCGATTAACCCGAATGAAAAACTGTCGAAGGAAATGTGCCCGAAAACCGAAGAGGAGAAGAAAGCAGTTGAAAAGTTACCATATCAGAGCCTCGTTGGTTCTCTAATGTATTTGGCTGTTTCAACTCGACCAGACATCGCACACGCCGTCAGCATGCTCAGCCAATTCAACACAAACTTTGGGGAACAACACTGGAGTGCTGAGAAACGAGTACTGCGGTATCTGAAGAACACAGAAAATCTAGGCTTAATGTTCAAAAAGTCTGGACAAGAACTTGTAGGTTATGCCGATGCAGACTGGGGTGCAAGTATAGATCATAGAAGATCGTACACAGGATATGTTTTCAATTTCGCTAACGCCGCTGTCAGTTGGGAATCACGAAAACAAAGAACGGTTGCAATGTCCAGTACGGAAGCTGAATACATGGCTCTTTCTGAATCGACGAAGGAAGCTATTCATTTAAGGCGTTTCCTGTCTGAAGTCCTAGATCAGCCGTCAACGACGATCATTTTTAATGACAATCAAGGAGCCGGACAGTTAAGCAAAAATCACGTGTTTCATAACCGTACGAAACACGTAGATATTCGTCACCACTTCATACGAGAAGCCGTGGAGACAGGAGACATCAAGGTGGAGTACCTTCCCACTGATCAAATGCCAGCCGATGTTTTGACAAAGGGATTGTCATCGCCAAAGCAGAATAAGTGCATCCATGCCCTTGGCATGACTACGACCACATGAAGAAAGACACAAGATGCAGTTTGAGGGGGAGTGTTGGAAATATGCAAACTCCAATCAAGTTATATGTTTAAAGTTGCCTTAGCAACCACAATTTGTTATGACAAAAGTTGTATTAATTACAAAAAGGCTATAAATAAAGATCTGTTAAGAAATCCACAAATACGCTTTAGAAATAAAGACTCTACAAAAAGCAGTACACCAAAATTGTACCTGCGGTTATAGCGGTGTTATAAGCAATGGTTGATGCGGAAAAGACGCCTGCCCGTCAGGAAATACCCTCTACTAGGGGGGATCATATAGACAGGTAGTAAGTGGGCACTTAGTGTCGAGTTGGCCTATCTCTTGGGGTGTCTTTGAAATGTCCCTTTTTTTTTTGGTGTCGAGTTGGCCGGTCAATGTTTATTGCTTCTAAGGTTTGGTGTCGAGTTAGCCTAGACCCGTCAGCCCAACCATAAATCATGCTTTAAGCAATTCTCTGTTGTGAATTCCAGAGCCGGCCTCAAAACAAATGCGTACCCACGAAATTATATTTATTTCTTAAATATACAATACTATTACAAATCATCTTTATTGTTTTCAAGATACGAGGGTCATCCAGAAAGTAAGGTTACAACATTTATGTAGGATCGAAAAATGCTTGTATTCAATTGAAATTCACAGAATACTTCACAAATATATTAAACTATTTTTCAGCGTAATCGCCGTCGAGATCGAGACATTTCTGCAGTCGGGGCACCAGCTTTTGTATGCCAGTGTCATAGACCTCCACCGCCAGCTCTTTCAGCCACTTCCTTGACCTCCTGATTGTTGGAAAAACGTTTCCCACCCAAAAACTCCTTTAGTTTAGTGAAAAAGTAATAGTCTGAAGGCGCCAAGTCGTGTGAATAGGGGGGGCGGGTGACAATATCCCATCCAAACGATGTCAGCAGCTCCTGTGAAACTGGCGCGCTATGGGGCCTGGCGTTGTCATGCAGAAGGCTGACTCCCCGGGTCAGCATTGCCCTTCTGCGGTTCTGAATGGCTCTTCTGAGTTTTTTTTGAGGGTATTGCAGTAAGCCTCTGCATTTTTAGGCATAAAATCCACCAAAAAGAACCCCTTACGGACCCAAAAACAGATGACATGACTTTTCCGGCTGAATGGTTCGTCTTGAACATTCTGGTGTCTGGAGAAAATGAATGACGCCACTAAAAGATTGTCTTTTGGATTCTGGGGTGTAGTGACACACCGACGTCTCATTCCCCCGTCACGATAGAATCCAGAAAAGCTTCTCCGTCCTGTGCAAAACGGAGGTGGTGGGAGCGCGCGACGACCTCTCCAACGGAAAAATTTATTGTGACTGAACAAAATGGCCGACAAACACGCAGGACCAAACAAACTGACAACTAGGACCCCTACATGCCAGGTGTGCCAACTTTGAAACAAAAAATTTCCCCCGGTCTCAGGAGCCCTTGTAACCTTCTGGATGACCTTCGTACAAAGTACTAAAGGGAATTTCGTTTCAATAACAAAATTTACAATAAACATCAAAATCATGTTCTTTCACAAATTTTTAATCCCTGCCCTGAACGAAGGAAAAGGGATGCAGCTGCACGACCCCAGACAACCATCTTAACGCCAATATTGGTTTCCATTATTGAGATAATTTTAGTGCTGCCATAAAATCTTATACCTTAAGCGTTACTTTATGTACCTAAAAATGATTCGGATTCCGAGGATGATTTAGTTTAACCGTGTTGTACACCATGTGGAAGACTGGGTTTTATTGTTTGTTGTTGATGTTTCACGAAGTATAAATTTTCTTTTATCATAACCTCAATTTCTTGTTTGACATTTTTGAAGTGAAACTTTTTATGGGAGGGTTTTGAAATTCTGATCGGCAACCTTTTTGTGTGACGAAAAGTGGAGGGGGTAAACACTGTCTCGCACAACGGTTGCGCCAATATTTCCATCTCAGTTAAATGTAAGTTAATATACTTCTGTCTTTGTCACACTCACGGCATTTATCGAAAATGTCCTCTCTTTAAATTTGGAGGCTTAAAAATGAATAATGAGTTACGCATTTCGATATTGTTTAGTGTTATCGTTGTTTATAATTTATTTTCTTCATTAAAATATACAATTTTGTTGTGAATATGCCTAAGTCAGGCGCAGAAAGAACAAGAGCGTGGCGTGAGAGAAAATGTAGTACGAGTGTAGTGTCAGTTCAGAATGTGAAAAAAAGAAAAAATAGATCTGAAATTGAACGAGATAGTATAGAAAGGAATAGAATACGTGCTAGTTTGGACGGTGTAAATATAATATAGAATATAGCCTAAGGGAGTTCGTTTCGGCTCAGGGACGCGAGGGTCCCGGGTTCAATTCCGAACCAGAAAAAAAAAAAAAAGGCTATATTCTGTCTCGTGATTCGGAAGTCACGTTAAGCCATTGGTCCCGGTCTATTGAGTTGGTCATCATGCCCCTCATAGATTTGTAAAACCAGTCCTAGACTGTGTAACAAATTTTTTTAAGACAATGAACCAGCAACTAGCACCTCGGCTCAGCCACCTCCTCTTGAACCTATCAGTGATAATTTACAATATTCTGATTTCCCTGTAATACAAAAGTTTCACTTCTATCGTGCGTCTTTACGACACACTCTCTTTTTTTTTCTAGGAACTAGGATTTGCTTATACTCTGAATACTGTTAATGAATTTCGGTGTACAATCTGTTTCAACATATTAAAAATGACACTGACAGCACGGATGTCATTGAAAACAACTATAGTTATTTATGATCAACTCAAATTTGTTTCTGATCCTAGCTCAAACATACGTGAAGTTACCAGATAATGACGTCATCGCAAAAGAGTAAAAATTGGACTAAATTATTGATTTTTATGCGAACGTTTGAGCAGCATTTATTTTATCAAAATTGTATCGCTGTAAAACCGGGTAGGTTTCTTCGAATGATTAATTTTGATTGGTGATTTGTGTACGTATAATGCATTCATTTTTGTAATGACGAACTAACTGCACCTTTTTTTTTGTTAATTTTTTTTTACAAAATATATGAAAATTCGTCATTTAAAATGTCATATTATTGTCACTGCCAAAATAAATGAATTTCCAAAACGGAGTAAAGCATCAATAAGCAAGCAGACGAAGCAGCACATTTTAAAGGCTTTCAACAAAATTAAGAAAGAAATTACTCATGGTGACAATGGAAACGTAAATACTGAAGGGGAAACCATTGAACGTATCATTTCTTCTTGCACCGTTTTGGCTCAAAGCGAATATAAAAAACGTCATGATATATTCGCAAAAATTATACACATGAATTTAGCAGTTAAATTCAATTTATTAAAGGATACACAACCACATTACATTTATAAACCAGAAAGTTGTTTAGAAAATGACAATTACAAATTATATTTTGGTCGGACAGTTTTAACTGACATTCACATTCAGCATAACAGACCAGACATTATTATTTTAAATAAACAACAAAAGCAAGCATATCTTTTAGATATAGCTGTTCCAAATTCACACAATATAACACAGACATATAATACAAAAATTAATAAATATTTAGAACTCTCCGTTGCTATGAGAAATCTTTGGTGTTTAGAAAAAATTTCGATTTTACCATTTATAATTTCAGCAACAGGAATAGTACCCCAATCTCTTTTTAAAAATTTAAAAATTTTGGACTCAGAGAACACATTGGTGGTTGAAATTCAAAAAGGTATATTATTATACTCATGTCACATCGTGAGGAAATTCCTTAACATTGACACAGAACATAAAACACAAAAAAGTCAAAATGCGGAGGCGAGACGCCGGTAATTATGTTGATAAGCACTGCACTATTACTTGATAGTATTATCCGTAATAGTGTATGTACTCCGGCAAAATTGCCGTGCCGCCGGGTGGAGGTGGGATACAAAGTACAAAGTTGTAGAAGCAGTGGCGAATGTTTTTTCGGTAAATCCTAATCTAAAATAAAACTCTTCCTAAGTGCTGCACAGGCTTCAGTCCCAGAAATATGTATAGAATTTTAAATAAAGGACAAGAACAAGGCTTATGGGAAACTTTAGCATCCACGACATATCCAGAAATATTGTTAATTTGGTTGAAGATTCGGATTCGGACTTGGAAAACAGCGACGATGACGAGAATGAGCAGCAAAATGCAAAATTATTTCATTGTTACGTTCAACTGCCTTTTCGTATTTGTGTAGTGCAACTTTGCTTTTTTCTTCAAAATAATTAAACACATTGGACCAGTTTTGACAGAACAAATGACGTGACCCATAACCTAACTTTTTAAAAGCCCAAATTTGCGGTAAAAAAATGTGTTCACAAGACAAAAGTTACTAAATTTAGTAACTCTAGTTCGCAATTACAAGTATTGTAGAGATTTGTCTTCTGAATATAAAAATGCAAAGAACTATTCATTAAACAAAAGTTAAGAAATTAAAGAGTAAATGTACAAAATTTAAAAATCAAGTGACCAAAATAAACAAGAGAAGTTTGTTCTAAATGCTCGAAATGACTAAGTAAGCTCTGAATATTCATTTGTCAAAACAGTTTGATGATAATAACAATAATTATGTTGCTGTGGAAGAAAATTTCCAGAGACGATTTAGTGTTAACGTGTGCTGTGGCATTTTTGGAGATAGAATGGACTAGTGGGTCCCTTTTTTATTGATAGTAGTCTCAATCAAACAAAATATCATATTATTTCTGTGGCAGTCGTGAAAAAGTAGGTAAGTCAAATAATTTCAAAAATGAGTTAACGATGTTTACACCTTAATAATAAATCATGGAGTTAAATAATTCAGATTTTCACAGTTTAAAATTTACTTACATTGAAAGCAAGTACAGGTAGAATGAAGTTTCTATTTAATTACAGGATTTTAGGAATGATGTGGAATTTCGAATCGTTGCCCTGAAAAATTAACATTTTCAACTTACCTACTTTTTCACGACCGCCACAGATTTATTATCAAACGAAATAAGCAACTTTCTGGATGAGATACCACAGTGAGATACCATTAGCAGTGTTGAATAGAGTCATGTTTCATCAGGACGGCGCATGAATGAATTTTGTATTTTTAAATCATTTAAATTATGTTGGTGAACGTTGAATGGGTGCTCATGGAGCTATTCGATGGGCCGCTAGATCCCCAGATTTGGATCCATTGGATTTCTTTATATTCATTGGAAACTTTCGAGACAATGTTTATTTGACCCCACCAGGTATCCAAAAAGAGTTTAAAAAAAGGGCAGTGCGAGTATGTCAGGAAAAACCCCGAAAATTTTTACTGAATGCAAAAGTGGGCATTTCTAGAAGGTATCGACAGCATTGAGGAAATTTTGAGCAACCAGAATAGATTTTGTATTGTTTACATATTTGATTACTTGATTTTTGATTTTCAATTTTTTTCAATTAAAATACATTTTTTGTTTTTTCTTTTAATGTACGAATATTCAGAAGAAGATTCTTTATAAGAACGAATAAAAAAATATATAGTGTGTAATTTGAAAAAAAAAAGTTGGCTATCGTCTGTCAAAAAATAGATGTCGAAAAAAATATCGAATAGGATAATAATGAAGTGTTTTTCAAACTATTTCATTTGATGTGTCATTTATTCAAATCGCATAAAAAATAAGTAAGATACAGCGTCAAAGGTTTTTCGTCAGTCAGCCTGTATAAACAATTCTTGAAAATTTTATAGGGACCATGTTAAAATAACTTACACGTGTTTAGAATTATCTATGCATAATTTGTTGAAGCAAGGTAAAATCATACGTCAATAACCAGAAACATGCTTAACATAGTGATTAGTAAAATGTCAAATACTATCGTTAAAGTCGGCCACACACATCCAGCTAAACTATTAGGTATGCATCTATGCATCTATGCATCTAATACCGGTAATAACGGAGCGTGTGGATATTAAACCTGGACAGGCAATTGAAATACATATTATTTAGAGAATATAATACATTGAATATTGAGCCAATCGTTGCTTCTTAAATTTAAAATATTGACCAATAGGACCTTGTACCATAGTGACAATACGCGACTAACTACAGTGTGGAATAAAATGATTTACATCTAGTTACCTTTGCATTACCCTTGTAAAAATACGAAATGCCGCTCTACAAAAAAAAAAGAAAGCCTAACCTCAAAATATATATATCCAAATTCCAAATGTGATTTATTGCGAAGGGATGACATGAATGCAAAGTTGAGATTGAAATTAAAAGGAAGCTAACAAAAGCAAGTCACAGCTAGTGTTAAAAGTGGCCACCAACGTTTGTTAATTCAATTTAGTAAATTGTAACAATTGTTAATTCGATTGATGACATTTATTGACAAAACTAATAGTTCGGCACTTCGAAAAAAAAAGTAGAGCGGTACAGGAAAATGTACATGTGCAAAAATTCCAAAGGTAACTAGATGTAAATCATTTTATTCCACACTGTATTATCGATTTGGTATTAGCTAACTTGCGTTTGTTTCACTTGTCAAATAAAATAATTTAGAAAAGTCAGACAAACGTCAGATACATTTTTTAAGTGTGTTACGCGCATTTCCAGAAAGAAAAAGCACATAATGACTCGTTGGGGTAAGCTTTTTTGCTTAAATGTGCATCTGTGGTTCTTATTTTAATTTATTATATTCTCCTCCTAAATATGATTCGTGGTACTATGGCGGCCAAAAAATTTTTGGCCGTCACTTTCTTGACATTCAAGTAAAGTGTAAATACACCTTTAGGAATCGTAACCCCACTTCCGATTCTTGTCATTTTGACAATCAATTTAAACTGTTTGAAGCTCAGATATTCCAAAAATCCGATATGAATGAACAAAACTAGAGCAATCGTACATAGATAACCTGAGGTAAACGTTCTGTGTAGTAGAAATGACAAAATAATTTTGAGTTTTGGAATTTACCACCCAAAAAAAAACGTTCATAATCAAGACGGTAATCATGATGACAATAAAGTACGGATTACAATTTTTTTTTTTTGAATTGACAGACAATGACGGCCAAAATTTTTTCTCCGCCATAGTACGCTTAAGAATCGATAATTTTTTTACAAATGTCAACTCATGCCAGCCCCATTCTTTGGAAAATACAACTCGTGCTTCGCACTCGTTGTATTTTCGTCGTTGGGACTGGCATTCGTAACATTAAAAAAAATTATCGATAATAAGCGTACCACTTATTATATTATCTGTCAACATACCTGTTTTAGCTGACTCAGGCTGTCATATGTACATTACTAAAACTGCGATAAAATATGTATGAGGCTAACAAAACTTTGAAAACTGTTGTGTTCTACTGCAGATACTACTCGACGGAGTAAATTTCTAAAAAGTTCAAAAATGGACGTTGATAAAATTCTTCGAGAAAAATTTACTATGAGTTGTATGAATGATGGTCACATACTTGTTAACGGTTTTACTTTTCCCGGCAAATACAAAGAATTAAAACAATATTATGAAAATCTGGAAGTTGATGACGAAGATGTTTGGATTTGTAATTTCCCGAAATCAGGTAAAAATACATACAAGCGTATTTAGCATTTCATTTGTTGAACATTTTCGAGGAAGGTACGACATGGGTCCAAGAAATGGTTTGGATGATTCTCAACAACTGCGATGTCAAAAAGAGTGAATTACCTATATATCATCGAAGTCCATTTTTAGAGTAAGCTGTAACTTATTGTAAAGTAAGATTCACACTTAGATCTTTAAAAACGCTGAAAATTATCAGTTTTTTAATTTAAAGCATCAAATCGAAAATAATGTTTTCTGTAAGGACATTAATTCTGGCTTTTCTTAGTTTAACTGAAATTTATAATTACCTCAGTAATAATTCTCATCTTGGTTATATCAAATTAATCTTGATATTCTATACCTACATAAAATTTTACATAAATACTCTTCTTAACTTTTTCATATTTATAACAATCTAATTTCACTACTCGAGTCAAAATATTTTTAGATGATTGAATAGTCAATGTTATACATTTGTAACTATTTTTTCGCATTTTCTATAGTAATGAACTAACGGGCCTTCAAATAAATTTATATTTAGAGCAACCTATGGAAATTCAATTGTTTGCATCATTTTTCCAGCGTAGAAAATGACACAAGAAGCGTCTGACATTTTAACGAAATAAAATTAGGTTAGAAAATATTTTTAATTTTTTTGGTGCATTCTCCCTATTCCCCTCCACGGAATATGACAATATGAAATTGGGAAAAAGCTTACTATGTAACCTGTGTAACTCCGGAGAATAATTGGTTACCTACAAAAATTACTTTACACTGATAACAGAATTAGAATGTCGCCTACGCCTACTTTAAATATATATTTATTTGAAGACCCGATATATTACTGTACTTAAATTAGTACAGTAATGGGTCACTTTACAGCATAGCAACCATTACTGTACGATTTTGAGTAATATTCAACAAATTCTAATATTCTTAAAATGCGAAAAAACAGTACACACTCTTGGTCAGAAAAGTGATTTTACTGGACTCGTATGGGATTTAAATACTCGCTGACGCTGGTACTTAAACTTGCCATTCTCGTCTAGTAAACTTCCACTTTTCTGAACTCGTAACGTAATCTACTATTTACGTAAGTTTTTGTTCTGTAGAGCAAACGTAATGTATTTTGATTTCATCTCACCTTCGACTGCTGACCCGACCGAACACATACGAGTACGAAAGCAAAAAGGTCCACTGGTTATCAAAACCCATTTACCTTTCGAATTACTTCCTACGGAAATTAACACCAGAGCTAAGAAACCGAAGGTTATAACGTTTAATTACTTATTAATTACAAAAAATTTGTAATCCTTTTTCTTTAGGTGATTTACATAACACGTGATCCCAAAGACATATGCGTTTCTTATTACCATCACTTCAAATTATTTGATTTGTTCAAAGGCGAATTCAATGAATTTTGCGAATGTTTCTTAGCAGGAAAAGGTAAGTAAACAATTTTTTTTTTTAATTATTGTAATACATATATTTTAATTTGAAGTTCCGTATGGTCCATACTGGAAACATATTTTCTCATACTGGAAGATGAGAAATGATTCAAATTTTCTGTTTCTGAAGTACGAGGAAATGAAGAGCGACTTAAGCGAAGTTATTAATCAGGTGTCAGAGTTCTTGGAGCGACCTCTGACTGATGATCAAATGAATATGTTGACTCAACATCTCAGCTTCAAGTCAATGAAGAAAAATCCAGCTGTCAACTATGAGGGCTTCTACGAATCGGGAACTGGTCAGAATTTTATTAGAAAAGGGATAGTTGGTGATCATAAAAACATAATGTTATCTGATATGCTAAAAAGATTTGAAGATTGGACCAAGATCAACACTAATAATACAGATTATTTGATTTAATATTTTGTGTGTGTCTTTCGCATTTTTAATGAGAAAGATTTTATTATTATCCTGTTTTCAATAATAAACAAACTGAAATGTGTAGCTGATTTATATTCTAATGTAAATAAAGAAATAATTAAATTATAATATATGCACTATACAGGGTGTTAGGTAAATGTCCTGCCAAACTTTAAAGAGACAAAGAGAATATCAGAATGCTGATCAGATCAAAAAGTCCTCGACTCGTTGAGAACCACTAAAAATTGTATTATTGCAATCACTACTACCGTAAAAAATTTAAGTAATATCCTTGGAAACGAAACTTTTTCTTAATCCAAATTAAAAATAGCAGAGGAAAAATCTACCCAATTTTGCCTGATAATGAACTGTTTACATTTGGGCATTTGTTTACATTATGTTGAACATAATGTCGAAGGACCAGGATCCCAGAAGGAAACACTTCGGCTGTTTATTAACTAACCATTGACTACATGTACGAGTATCTACAATTATTATCGATGATACGTAACACGTAATACCACGATGCGCCTTTGGGTGTCGATCCGTGTTCCGATCGGAAACGGAAACGTTCCAAGATATATGGGCTTCAACAAAATTTCTTTCCACGACCACTGAAAATAGATTCTCACTGTCACCTTTGAACTGTGTCGTCTTTAGTGGTTTTCATTCCTTTTTATCGGATTTTGAAATTTCGCTACTCTTGTTTACGAACTAATTCTTGAGCACAGACATACGAAACGTCAATAACTATTTAAAAAATCTCGACTGGTTCATTTACTGTTCAAAAAAGCTAATAGGTTTGGTGTCCTTCGTCGACTTTGTTTTAATTTGTTAAACGAGAAGCATCATTAGATGTATCGATCGGTCAAATTAGTGGAATAATAGTTCCGAAATAGAATCAATGTCGACAGTTACTTGTGGGGGTTTTGTGAAGACTCCTTTGAGATGAAATGATGAATCCAAGTCGAATAAACTGTAAGTAAGTTAATCAAAAAAGAACAAACAAATTCTTGGGGAATGTTTTCAGATGACTGCCTAAAACCAGTTCGTGTGATAGGATGCGACATTTATCAATCCAAATTTGTCAAGCACCTCCTGAAGTTAACGCTCATCACCCACTCGACACTGTTACTCCTTCAGCTTTATTACTTCTTTCAGACACCTAACATGCACGATTTAATTAAATACGGACCACTCTTCTTCCAAACGTGCTATGTAATTTTTACCAAAACGTGTAACAATCGAATCTGTGAAACGTGTTTCAGACCCTCTTAGCTATCGTCCTTCTTCTGGTCAAAAACGATATTGTCGAAAATGGCATGAACGTTATTGCGCTGTGGGACGCCAGTTCAGCCGGAAACGACGTCAAACTGAGAATCGCGAAAGAATCGAAGCAAATAAACACGTTCGTCGTGATCAACACAGCTCTAGCTCTGCTGTGGGCCAGCCTAGTTAGGTCTTCGGGTGACAATCACGCAGAAGGGATTTTTGTTCAACAGATTTTGGACAAGTTGTCTGCCCATCAGGGGAATTTTTTCATGGTTATTTTCAAAATGACGATGTATTTGTGGGCGCTTGTGGTACAAGCGCACGCCTACCAGGTCATCTATGCCACACAACACGTCAAATTTCAAATGTACATGTGTAACGCACTCATCGAGAGCCTGGGCAGCGATGTTGAAGGTTGGGAGAATCTCCTTCGTGATAAAGTTTATCAAGAACAGATTGAGTCAAAGCTGAAGATGATTATAGACAAACACTGCGACTTTGTTAGGTAACGCTTTCAAAAGACATTTCCATTTGTTGTTGTTGCTCTCACTAATTGTTATTCATTTCGTTCTCTAAAATTATCAAAAACATTTCTTATGTGCTCGTGTGCTTATTGTGGACTACAAATAGACAAAAGAGAAAAAGAAATATCAATCGGTATGCTTTTGATAGTAGGTACTTACTATTACAAAGTAGTGTATTATGATTTTCCAAAACTAATGGTTATTTAATTTCTTCACGACTATTAAAGAATGAATGCGTTCTTGTTGGATATTCAATGAAAGAATGATACCAATTCTACACCCCGTGGTAGAATATACTGAAATCAACGGCTGTCGGCCAATCACATCCCTCGTATTTACATTCTATCACCGGCAATCACCAATCGGATCCGTGTGTAAACAATAAGTCGCGGATCGCGTAGCAACCGCTAAACGAGGTGGTACACTTTTAATTGTCAAATATATATTAAAAGTTAAATTAAATTAAATTTTCAAAGACTGCTTTTTCTTGGTACAGTTGTGGAGAAAGTATAGTGTTCAACTCGATCAAATGGCTATTATTCACTCGGACTGTTCCACCACTCGCCTACGACTCGTGTTGGAATTTTCATCCTCTTGAATAATAGTCATCATTATACGCTCGTTGAAGAAGGTACTATTAACTTATTTCATTAAAATTAAAAATTGTTTGGTGTCTTCTCAGTCTTTACTTTTCTTTTATACGGGGTGATCAAGAAGGACTGTTTAAGTTGGTAACACTGGATCGTATTTTAAATCATATAATCGTATAACCGAATTAAAAAATTTTCTTAATTGTACTACCAACTTAAACAGTCCTTCTTGATCACCCGGTAGTAGTCCCGTGACCGCAAAATAATTATTTATTGGAGAATTTCATTGAACTACTTTATTTCTAACTACATATTACTTTCATATCCTGAGAATCAGATTGCTGCAGTTACCTTCTTACAGCCAAACAACAAATATTTATTTATACTCTCTCAAAAGAAATCACCATTGTCAATGATGTCAAAATAATTTATATATTTCTTGTCCGCAGATGGAAAAATAACGTTTTGATGCTGATGAGTAACCTTATAATACCATTTACCATTGGTGGTATCATTGTTGGTATAAGTATTCTACTGTTATTTTTGCAAGTAAGTTGTCATCGATTAGGTACTCTTCTACTGATTCATCATCAAGCCAGCATCATCTTATTTTATTCTGATTCCGTCCACTTATTTAGTTGATTTATAATTTGATATCTCAATAGTGCACCAGTTTTGTATTCATCAAAATAATTTATACCTTTAGATCCAAAATAATCACTTTTAACAGGTAAAAAATTAACTAAATATATCTGAAAAAAATTAATTTTACCAATTTCGCTTTAATTATAATATACGACTCCGAAGATACAAATGATCACATTTTACTTGTGTTGATTATCATTTTTTCTTGCTAATTGATCAATCCGACAATTGCGATTTTGTAAATTGTAGGAGGCGCTTTTGTGGCATTCTTATATGACGGCCGTTTTTGCCTTGTCTACCGCATTAAGTCTAATTGCAGCTGGACAATTTTTACAAGACGAGGTAAGCCAACGCACTGCACTGTTCACAGTCTAGCGTAAAATCATTTTTTAGTCGGAAAATATGTTATTACAAACTAGTGAAAACGAATTGGTATAATTGGAACACCGGAAACAGAAAGAAATTAGTTCTGATTCTGATAAATGCCGCCCAACCCATCAATCTGAAATTTTCGGAAGGTTTCGCCATAAACTTTAAACTACTGATGTTTGTGAGTCACATTTTGGAACATTTTCTACTTAATTTTCATTTTGTTTAACTTTACAGATATTCCAAGCTCTATACTCTGTGCTGTCAATCCTTGTAAAAGTCGAATACAATAAAATTTAGTACCTAATCAAGAAAAACAACCTACTGCGTGATTAATCTTATTAGTTTACGTTTCACGTGTTCACGTTTGGAGTTGGCTGTAGTTTGGCACATGCTTTTCTCTTTCAGAGCGATACATACATTGACTCTAACACCCCAACACTATTTGCTGCAAACTGACCAAATAAATATTTTAATATAAAAGTGGTGTTTTTCATCCCGATATTATCTCGTCGAAATTTAAAGTTCCAAAAAAATACGAGTAGTTCCTATTTTTTGAAAAAAAAAAATACAATTGGCACGATTCAAATGTCAAAGACACCCCAGGCTGAGATTAAAAATAGAATGGCACTGTTCTTAACATCCTCACCCTCATTCCTGTTTACTGATTTTTCTCAATAATTTCGAGTTGCAATTACACAACTCTTGATTATTTGAATTGTCCACGCTAACAAGAATCATTGGTTACTAACTCATTACCAAATAATATGTTAATTGGTCTAATTACAAAGTAACTGTGGATAATGCTTTCGAAGTAGAATTACGTGCGCTCGATTCCGTAATAACTTTTATGGAGTGTTTTTGTTCAGTTCTTTTCCGACTTTTATACTCCTAATAAATTATTCTAAACAATTAATCAGCACCAAGGACTTATTGACAAATTCAACTCAACGACATTGATTTCTTCTTCTAATGATTGTAATGGCCATTACACCCGCTTGACCTCGATATTATCTCAATAAGGACTAAGCGAATTTCAGTCTAAGTTTTTATGTAATATTTTGACAGGTCAACTGTTGAGCCAATAACAAGAGAACACGTTACTCCTTGTCGAAGAAGTTGGACTATTCAGAATATTTTAATAATTATTATTATAATAATAGTAACTCTTCGGTCTGGAAGGGACTGGCGACTCTTGCTTCTGGAGCAAGTGGCTGAAATCCTAGGAGCGACCCTTTTGTGTGGCTGCAAGGTTTCACATTTTTCCGAATGTGACACTAAATCTCACCAGGTATCTTTGGGAACGCAGCATCGGAGAGGACCTCCTTCGCCCGCTTCCAATGCGAGGGAGCGTCTGCCTTTTCGTGTTGAGGAACAGGCTTCGCTTGATTTTCGAACCTTGTTCCTGGCACAGCTGGAAACTGTCGAGGACCGAAGCCTTAGAGTACCATTCTCGGCAACATTCATGCGTAACACCTCCACACGCATAATTTCTGTAACATCAACTGCCCCGTGTACGCTGCAGATACAGAAACAACTTTATAACAACGCCGTGGTCGAGATCGCAATTCTGAAGCACAACTGGCGAAGCGTGCACGGCAGCTGGTCAACAAGATGACGGCTGAGAAAGGAAATATGTATCTCGCAGATTCAGAGTGCGATGGAGGTGCTGCGTTCAGGCAACACGCCTTCTCACTAAATCTTCTCGTTTCCGAAGGAAACATCACACACTGAACATCAACATCTCGTCCCTGCTGCAGAACAAAACAGTGGACAGACTGCGCGCGAACCAACCTTCGACTTCCGTGCTTCTCCGGAAGACGATCAACAGCCTAACAGCCATATGGGGAAGGGAGAGGAGTAACGTCTACTTGGAGAGCATATGAGTAAACCTACATACTCTGTGTTCTTCAAGCCCGTCAGAGAACACGACAGGTTTAAATCCAAGACGGAAAGATTCATAATGGCATGGCAGGATGTTGTTTTGAACACGCTCGCAGCACAGCCAACACCTTGACCTTGTGCTATGCATGTAACATCCATCCTGACATGCGCGTAGTTCTTATGTCGGGTCCTTCTATACAGGGTGTATTCAAAATACGCGGAAATATTTTATGCTGTAAACCAAGACATTTGAAGGCAATTTGCACTGGCTCAAATTGCCAATTTAAAAATTCACAGTAAATGCTGAAAATGTTGTCCTTGATGCGTGATACACACCAGTGCCAGTGATGCACGAACCCTTCAAAAAACTTCACGATCTTCCCGAATTTGGACACTAGATGTATAGATCAGCTGTTTTAAATGCCCCCATAAAAAAATTAGAAAGATTTAAATCTGTAGATCTTGGCGGCCAAAGTGAATCTTGCCTCATCGGGAATAGTATATAACGGTATTACGGGCCTATTCTGTAAGACACTTGGTTAAAAGTTATATGTTAAAACAACGGTTAAAATATTTTAACCCATTGCGCTATTCTCTAAGCCAAAATTTTAACCAAAAGTTGTTAAAATTTAACTCAAATTGCTAATTTTTAGCGGGTGGTCATACCCAGCCGTTAAAAATTAACTTACGTCAAAACGGTCCCAAATTATAATGGCATTCGCAATGAATATTCTTTTGGTGCATGAACTGGAATGAAGGTGACAAATGTACTCGTAAGTAAATTTTTCGACAAATCAAATCTGTCAATTCCATAAATTTTTCTCAATTCTTAAGGGTAATTTTGCCACCGGCGGTAAAAGATGAATCACCCTGTACAGCTTTCTCATTGTAGCTTGAGCTGTAAGAACCGGATGCGCAGTGGTCTTACAGCCCCTTCACTAATTTTGTCGCATTTCTTTGCCGCTTCCAGGACCTCTTTATCTGACCTTTTTATTCAACTTTGCGCATCCCTCACAGCTCAAGCTACAATGGGCAAGCTGTAACATATTTGAGTTGATACCTAAAGTGCATCTATCGATATTTAAAACGACCTTTTGATTCCTTGAGTGGTTTATTGACGCTTAACGAGGGTTGTCGTAAAAGTGGTACCAATTACCAATTACTTTCATTTATACAGTGAGGGGCAAAAGTAATGCAACAATTCGATAAATCATAAACTGTTGAGTTTTGAAAAAAGAACAAAAACCGGTCGATTTTTAATTTCAATTTCACGTTTTTGAGTAGTCTGTGCCCATACCAATGTAGTCTGCAACTATTATTTGAGGTTAGGTATAATTTTGCAAATAATTATGTCTGTTGTTCCTCCAGCTGACAGTGATTTGCGACGTTGCCATATGTATTTGTACGCTTCCGTGCCTGACTTCATTCTTCAAAATAACCTAGCCGCTAAAATAATGCTTTTTAACCTACCCGTTAATAATTTGTCTTACAGAATAGAATTTTAGTTATTTGTAGATAACCGGTTGTTAAAAATTAATTTATTAGCGGATGGTTAAAATTAACAGACGAGTTACAGAATAGGCCCGCAAGTCTGATAATTTTGAATAACGGCCTATAATTTTGAATAACGGTCTAGACTGTTATAGGTATATCAATCAAGCATTGAGTACTGATAAATCCTAATAACCGTATGGTATAAAGAAAATAAAATAACCCGTAAAAATTATTTTTGTTCTACACATTTTCTCAGCAGCTATCGCAGTAGGTCATCTCCTGGTTGCAGGGTTTGTATTTCTTGTACATGGTACGTACAAGGATGAAGGCCTTGTTTCAAGTGCCCCATACAATATGGTGTGAGTGAAACTCTTACCTTCGCCTTCGCGTTCTTGTTCCAGGACTGCTTCGACTGCTTCTAAAATCTGGAAACGATCTGTATCACAATCTTCTGTTCCTCAGATGGAACTTTCTTGTGTCTCTAAGTAAATATTTTCTAATTATAATCTGCTTCAAAATCAAAAATCCACCAACAGTGCATTCTACCTCGAAAATACAACCGACAACGTCCCCGACTTTTGTTTTTAGTGTGTCTGCAGGTGTCAGAAAAATGTGGGATTATGAAAGAAAACTATTGGACAGTCGTTTTGGTCGTAGTTCATCGTGTTTTTTATTCTCATTTTATTATTTCACTCAAAAAGTATGATGTGGTAGCTAATACCTTTTTGTACATAATAATTATTTTGTGTTTCGTAAATAAACTCAACAGTTCAATGTCAAATTTTGGCGGGAGGTTGAGGCAACCCAAAAAAAATAAACTTTTTCTAGGGATTTCTTTTTTTCTGCCAACATAATTCAACAGGTGGTGGATTTTTGATTTTGAAACAGATTATAGGTACTATTGCGAATATTAAATTTTGGACACTAATGTCATCGTGCTGTCATACATTCTAAAACGACCTTTATGTATTAATAACTTTAATTTTGAATGTTGTGTCAATTTTGAAAATGTGAATTTCAGATTTACCGGCAAATCATTCAAGAAGCTTTAAAAATCAGACGAATGCAATAGAATGAGGTTTTAATTAATAAAAATAGAAAATAAATAAATAAACGTAATATTTTGTCGTCACTCATATTGACAAATTGGTGATAAATTTGACAATTTCATCATTCATGTGAGACAATTTCAATAAAGCATGATTTAGAGTAATTTTTTTTATATGACAGAAAAATGATGTCCAAAATTTAATGATCGCAATAATACAACCCTGTCTGGAAACTGTTCCCGGTACAGTATTTGCGCTTGCCACCCGCTGCAACATATCCGTTAATTCCACGTTTGTAAAATTTGGCATTTTAAACGATTTAATAACAAATACACGATTATTAATACCCTGTGACACTGCACCGTTTGTCGAGCTGCGACTAATAACTGACCTACGCCGATCCAACCTCCGATAAGAAGATTCTTTTTTCCACTACTAGTCTCGAACCGACCCCAGAAGTAGAATTTCTCTCCCAAGGTTAATAATAATTTTCAGCCGTCACCTAGCAACGAAAGATTTTCGTTGATTTCATTGGTTAACGTAGACGATTTTCATTGTAACCGTTGAAAAATGAGAACTCGGATCGTCGCATCGGACAAAATAATTTTATTCATAATTGGGTTGTAACGTATCTAGTAGTGGAAAAAATAGTATATAAACCACGGCGAAGAAGTCCCTTATAACCTTCGCGCCTTAGAACCCTCGGCACGCCTCGGGCTCTAATCTTCGCGCTCGGACTATAATCATGATCATGAACTTCTTCACCTTGGTGTATAATATACCATTTTGTCATACATGAGTGTGTGAAGCGTGTGAAAAACGAGAGTTCGCTTTTTCTTTACTACTGCTTTTTTGATTTATACTATGAAACCAAGCGTGTCCACAATTTATTGTCTAAATTGCCATGCCATTTGTTCATGTATTGTTAGTACAAGTCTCAAAACGTAGCTTGATACTTGAGATGCGCAGATAGAATGAGAGATCCGACTTGCAAGAAAGACCGAAAATCCTCCGACAGCTTCGTTTATGTCCTATTGCGGGCAAAAAAAGTGGGACATCAACGTCATTGTCTTGACTTTTAGTGTGAAATAACCCTTATCTGATTTTAACCTTACTTTGACTTGATTGACGTTGTCACGAGCAATAAATTTTGGTCGTCAAGGTCATTCTTTGACGCAATCGAAAATGCTCCATTGTAAAACAGTCGTAAATATCATAACCTATCATCATGTTGTATGACATTAATTGTTATTTTTTTCTCATTTTTTTGACACTTTGTTGACATGCGCATAATCAGGCAGGAAATTTTTTTAAATTTGTGACAATCTAACCAAATTTTAAAATGACATTGACGACCAAAATTTATTGCTCGCGACAGTACGTTGTAGGGAATGATTGTAAGTAAGCACGTAGTGAATATTTATTTAATGCAAAAGAAGAGGGCATTTGGAAAAGGAAAATAGGAGGATAAAATAAATTTTTAAACTGTCAGCTAGAGTAGTGTCAAAAAAATGACAATAAAGCTTGAACTACATCGAATTTTTCAAAATTGACAGAAATTTGATGTCCCACTTTTTATGCTCCCAATAGTCCATTTTTTTAATTATAGTCCGAATCAAGAAGTCGACGTGACCTGCGTCTGCTTTCGACATTTGACAGCAGTGCATGGTGCTACCAATTTTTGATAACTATTTATCAACTAATAGGTAAAATATATGTATTATTGTTAATTGCAATAATTAATGTATTTGTTATATCACCATGGGAGTCAAAATTAAATGAGTTTATTGTTGGTGTTTTATTTTTATTTATATTTTTATTTCTGTCACGTTGCTGTAATGCTAAAATGTAGGTAAATTTTATTATTCAAACTACCTACTCGCAAAGATGCCAAATTTACTTACATTTAATCCTCCCCGGTTTTAAAATGTAAGTCTGAAGAATTTTTTCCATGTTTTTCTCGTACATTTAAACATCCTCGATAAGGTAGTAGGTACTTAATGCGCCAATTTTGAGACACACTGTATAACGTGCTATTAACTTTTCAATAAAATAATTTAATTGTTTTTAAATTATAGGAAAGATTTGCCAAATCTCTATACACTGTACAAATTGATAAGCAGAAAGAGTAGTCATCGCTAGACATTTACGTTATTGCGTATTATTTCGTATTTGCCGCTTCCAGAGTTCGATAAACAAAAGAGAACTGGAAGTGGTCGAAGAATTCCATTGTCGATCAGGATTATATGAAGAATCATAGGTTTCTTACACAATTAGAATATTATTCCAGAACACCATAACACCATCACAGGTTAATATGCATCTATTTAGAAAATGAAATAAATTTCTAAACATATTGCCTGATTATTTAAATTTTATTTATTTATTACGGAACGTCTGTTTTCATTATTCTTACTTAGCATTCAAAAGAATCGAGCTATTCTACAGTCATTTTTAAAAGTTGCACGTAATCACTGTAATCTGAATGTTATAAGGAAGACAGAATATGAAAGCAGTTTATTGATTAAGTACAACATGTTGCTATGTATAACTCGCAAATAATTCCCATTTCTATAATCCTACTAGCAAATGGATAAGAATAATCCAATTTTACAACGTCATACATACGAGTAAGTACTGGCCAGGCTTGTAAAAGGGGAATTACCACTTCAACATAAGACACTGACTTGTTAGTAAATAGGTAGGTATAACTTGTTGGTTTTTTGGTTATTTTTTAGGCACTACTCTAACGTGAATTTAACAGTGTGAAGTACCTATTAATTTGTAAGAAATCGCCTCAAAGAAACAGGTTAGATGAGGTTATTACTCTACTAAAAATGTTAATTTATTTGACTCATTTTTCTACTCACGTTGATGTTTTTGACTTATCTATACTTATTATTATACTGTATGACCCCAAACTTTACGAATATGCTAGTCATAATCGTTATCTAGTTGTTTTATCATTAACGCCACACAAATTAAAATTTAATGAAACTAGCAAATGAAACTTATAAACAAACAAACAGAGTGGCGTAATGCTATTCGTTACCCACGATCCTGGTAAAATTATTGAAGGGATTATGCCCAATCGCATCGAGTAGGCTATAAGGTTGCTCCGATACAACGCAATATTCATATGTTTTAATTATTTGTACGTCGTACAAAAAATATTGTATACTGCTCACGTGTAATGGCGATTATTCACTTTTAATGGTTGGAGCTTATACACTCACTAACGGCTCGTGCGGCAAACTGAGTATAATCACCATTATTACACTCTCCTTGAAAAATATGCTTTATCTTTAAGCGGCCGAAAATCGCGCCTTTGTGTATCTATAGAAACGGTTGAAGTTGCTTTTTTTGTAACCGGATTTGAAACACTTCAAATCCTAGGAGTTGAAAAGTTCACAGGCGGCTCGACCGAGTCGAATGTAAGGTCATTTGAAGCATTTCTCGCGATTTGTTTAAGTACGTATCAATAACTATATGCCATTCACGATGTTTTGGCATAAGGGGAGGCTATGGAAAAAGTGCATTTAAGTTGGCAGTAAAGCTGTCTGTTGAATTAGGTTATTTTTTTCTAAGTTTGAGGTTATAAACTGCGTCATTGTCTAGTGCATTGTTGTCAGTTTTACTAGTTTGCAATATAAAATACTCACACATTTTTAATCCAATTTAACAAAACAGGAAACTGACTTGAACAGACTACAGAATAGTAGGGACCGGGACCGAAAGTTAAAGTGGCTCCTGCACCACTTAGATAACCCACCTATACAGTGTCTTAACCAACCAGTTAGTAACTTGTCAATGAATTTTTTATTTTAACCAAAACGTTCCTAGAACTAGATTGTATAAAATCTTGTACCTACTTATTAAGCCTTACTTTATTCGAATCTTTCTGCAAAATATTTACACACCCATCGTTCATGACAAAAAAAGAACAAAACTATTCAACTTCCATAATTTCATTAGAAAATTCTGAATCATCATTACCTGCATCAAATTCCGAGTCAGATTCTCCTAATGAAATTATTAAAGGAAGAACGTTTTCAAATGAAAGATTTCTCATTAATTTTGCCCAATCTTCCGAAATAAGTTCTTCACAATATCTACAAAAATGTTGGCAAATTTCAGGAGTACATTTTAAAATAGACTCAAGCCATAAATTCACAACTCTATCGCGAAGTTATAATAGGGCTTACAAAACCCCTGTGCCATTTCAATTGGGTCGTTGTTTCTTCCTTCACTATCCGTGCTACATATTTATCTTGTACTCACCTACGATTCAATTTATACATAAAAAGAACTTGACTTCACTGTAACTTACTGAAAATATGTTCTGCAGTCTAATACAAACACCATCAATACATTTTAATGTCGCTTAATTATGATTACGGTAAATTCGGCAACATGTTACGTTCATTTTGATAGGTCCGCATGTCAGGCACTTTAGTGACAGCAGAGATGACAGAAATCAAACATGTATCTAACGTTAAAAAATGAAATCATAGCCTCCCCTTATGCCAAAACATCGTGAATGGCATATACACGAAATATTTAATACATATTTTATGTAATTAATTTATCCCTATTAAAAAAAAGGCTCTGAAAAAGAAGTGAAGTAAAGAAATTATTACCCAATATTTAACCGGTGCCACTGTGGTGTAACACGAGTCGCCCAGGTGCACGGATGACAGATATCAAAATCAAAAATAGCAAGATGGCCGTTCAAACGTTAAAAAGTAAACTGTAGACATTTGTAGACTTTACTAATATTATTGAACCTTCAAGTACTAATAATATTGCAACAAGAGAACCAAGAACTGGAACTGGTGCCTTAAAATTTGATAATTGTCATTTTACTGTAACTGCAGCAAAAGAAAATAAATTAGCTAATGTTCGAGAGAGTAGAGTAGGCGGCCTTCGCTCAGTTGTGACTTCGACTTCGTCTCGGTTTTCAATCTCTGGGGTTAACACAAAAAGACTCACTTCTACTCTTTTTTTTTCTCTGACTTTTATTTTGAATTGTAGTGCAGGAACTATGAACAAGTGTAAATGGGTTTCTGGTTGGTTAAATTTATAACAAATTTGTTAATAGGGAAGATTTTAAACGTTAAAGTTAAAGTAACGCAAAATTTTCCCAGTCTGGGTATTTCAAAAAAACCCTTGATATACTTTGCTCTTGAAGGTCAAACTATGTAAAATACGCTTTCGGTACTTTAAAGAAAAGGAAATTCCATTTATTATCATAAGAAGATAACCTCTTCCGCAGTATAAGTATAAAATGCCGCATGTAAGTATGAACCTCAGTAAATATTAATTGTATCTTCATAATTACTGAAATGAAGCTAATTTTTGTCTTTGCTTTAATGGCAACACTGTTGCTGATGCCAGTTTCATCTGTAGAGTTTGACGTTGGCGGTAAGTTTCAATTATCTCGAAATTCGAAATCATAAATGTTAAAGCACTTGCAGATAATGAGGAAGTGCAACATCGTGTGGAGAGGGGATTTTTCTGCAATCCTGGTCTCTGCTACAGACAATGTAAATTAGACGGTTATCGAAGAGCGTCTTGCTCTGGAGATGACTGTGTCTGTGTCTGATGAAGATAAACATAAGAACATAAGAACTGTCAAAAGTATTTATTAAATTTATGATTTTTTTTGTATTTTTGTAACGTTTAAATTGCATCTACTATAAAATACAATTGACTTTTACCGAGCCTTGTTATTTACATATTCTATTCAAAGCATCTGAAGTGTACTTATACTCCGACGTAGGCAAACATATTTATCTCACCTGGGTTATTATCATTCTAAAAGAGGTAGCAAACATTTTTTTTAATAATTGCGTGTTCCAAAGAGATAAAGGTAAGATATTTTGCGTAACTGACTAAAATACATACTAAAACATCATTTAACTTATAGAAAGGCAAAAAATATAAATAAAAAGTATCCAAATATGAAAGTCTATTCTGAAATTTTTTATGACATATTGTTCCACTTTTTGCTAAACTAGACATCTCTTATTTGTAGTTTTAAATGCCAAACGAGTACATTTTATAACTTGTCATTATTATAATTTTATTTATTGAATGTGTCAATTAAGGTTAACGAAAATCAAATTTAATTTGCTATCCTACGTGACGATAACCTTTGTATTAGGTTTGGTAACAGCTCTACCGGGACATTTTTTTAAAATTGAACATAGCCCATACTTATTCCCTATGTTCAGTTTTAAAAAACACAGGTCAATGCATGTATGTAATCACGTAACCAAGGTAACGAAAATAAGTACTTGACAGATTAACAAAATGGTCGAGTTGTTTGAAGAAGAAATACACATAATACAGTTATTCTATGCCAATCAGAGCATTAGAAAAGTGCGTGACATTTCCAATGCAACACATGATAGACCAATTCCATCAATCGGAACAATTTTTAACATTATTTCAAAATCTCTGGTGTTCGGTATAGTTGGTTGCATAGCAACTCACAATGCATTGATCTGTGTTTTTTAAAATTGAACATAGGGAATAAGTATGGACTATGTCATTCATCAGGTTCCTGTCTCTGATGCAAAAAAATTAAAGATTCAAAGAAACGAATATTTAGAAAATCTCTATCTCGAAATAAAAGATGTTGAAGTTGTCAGATCTGCAGGAAATGGGTTCATTCAACACAGGTCTACCAATTCTGTGTACTGTTACGTTATCAATTTTTCCCTCTGAGATTGCCTTCGGGACGGTGTCGCAGCGGATTACTCGAGAGTGCAACGACGAACTAGTGGAGGGTGAAAATTGCCCGGAGCTTGGGAGAATAATACGAGGTGGAATAAGTTTCAATGATTTATTCGAACCCAACTTAGACTCGAAAGAGAACTTAACTTAGCGATCTCTTTAGATATGGAAAATTTAGAGACAAATCACTAAATCAGTGTAAACATCCGATAAACAAAAGGAAAGGCGATTTTTGTCGCGGAAATGCACAAATTTTCACGCAAAAAAGGTGATGATGATGGCGATTTTTAGCTAATTGTATGTGGAGCTTGGGGAAGTTACGCGCCCTGGGCGACCACGAAGTCCGGTGGTTCCTCCGGGAGAGCCTCGGGGACGACCACGAGCAGCAGGACCATATCGGTCCTCGTGCTGATCCGCTCTCGGCGTTCGGTCCGGATGAGACCTGACGTTGAGGAGTCGCAAATCCGCAGACGGCGTTTGGGCCTGGATCCTCCGGAGATTCTTCGCCAGTACCTACTGCACAGCTAATCACCCTCTTTTGACCCCCCTTGAACACAGCAACAATACTCCCGGCAAAAGACTCGTGAACTTTCTTGACTGGAGCTGGTTCCCCCCTTATATGTCTTTTGCCCCTCTCCCGAGGGTCTTTCTTCGGCGCATACGGAAACACCGTGTGCACGTTAATCGAACTTTCGAGAATATTAATTTAAATCGTAACAGTACCTAACAAAGATTAACAATAATTAACACATTTAAACTTTTTATATCCCATCATACCCCACAAAGTACCCAAATACTACATACTTTTTTGTATTTTTAGATTTTCTCGATGTCATTGTCCATTGTTGATCCCTGTTTTATAATAAAAATTTGGAAAATTGATTTCAAAAATTGTTTAATACCCTTGATTTTCCAAACCCATTTTTTACTACGTTAAACTTTAATATCCCCATCTTGTCCAACCTTACCCTACTCAAAATTCAGTAACTAGTTTAAGAAAGCATAACACTGTTAACAAACAATATTCACTATAAAAAATTTTGCAGATATAGTCCATTTTTTAATTATAGTCCGATGGATCAATTAATAAGCAGAGCAACTGTTATATTGCTATCTCTTTTCAACATAATGTAAAACAACCTATTGGATTCTTGTACGTACAGGGTTATTCTAAATGATTGTAGTCGAAGTAGGCGTGAAAACTGAATGTAAAATTTATGGTTGCCGCTCCACATAAAAAAATCATCAAAATGATGTGTTAAATTGGGTGCAAAACAACTCAATATGTTTAAAATTGATTGTAGAACAACTCAAAATTTCTGGATTCAATCGTTAATTTAACAAAAATAAATAAAATCCTCATCACCGCACTTTTCACCTAAAAAATGACAGTGACAGCGACAACTGACAGTTCGCATGAAAGCGGCAAAAACATAATAACATGGACATGGCCTAACCCTGTATTTTATTAAGTCCGTCCCACTATGCATCTCGCTTTGGCATGTGCGATTAGAGCAAGACGCGAGTTGTACCTACGTTTATTGGATTAGCGACGTCAAATTTTTAGGTTAGGTTTTAACTACATTTGTGATCATTTTGTTTAATTTTGCTTGAAATTTCCGCCATATGATGCAAAGGAAAAGCTATGCAACTCTTTCTTGAACAGCAGCCACTGGCAGAAGTGGACCATTATTATCTCGTTCCAGTGTAAAATACATTAACAAATTTCTTATTAGCGTGTAAGGGCATTGACCTTACGTGGCATTGCCGAAACAAAATCTAGGGAGAAAGACAGACAGTCCAAATCTGGTTGTTTAGTGTTGTTTTCAACAACTTTTAATATATTTTACCTATTATGTAGTTGATAAATTGTTATCAAAAGAGTTCTGAAAAGAACTGTTTTTTGAAAAACAAATTGAAAACGGAGGAATGAATTTGCAGAAAAGTCATGAAAGCACGAAAGAACAAAACTCAAAATTTCAAAAATTGAAATTTCTAATGATATTTGTCCCAAGATGCCAATATAAATTTTCAAATATTGGTAGCACCATGCACTGCTGTCAAATGTCGAAAGCAGACGCAGGTCATGTCGACTTCTTGATTCGGACTAAGCTCATCGGACTATAATAAAAAAATGGACTATAGGAATTGAATGTCGTTTTCTGATGTATGTAGGTACCAAAAGGACACAAAAAATGTCGTCGCTAAGTTGATTAATGATTATTTTGTTGACTCATCTTGCATGTCTAATGCGAAACATAAAAAATCTAACCTTCACAGTACTCTTTCATTTGTAGTTAATTAAATACGAGTATTCAGTATTATAAGCGATATCTCTAATAATAATAAATATTTCAATCATGATACTTGAATCATCCTGTTGAAGGCTTCAAATACATAATAAAATAGTTAGTAGGTATAATCGAATTTTTAGCATTCAAAGTATAAAGAATATTGTTTCACAATTCCCCTTCCATAAAATTCCAGGTAAGTGGAAGCGGTAACAATAAATATAAAATACATTCGAGACTAGATATTTGTTTTAATTGTTAATTTATAACACAACGTTGGTAAACAAAGAAAATGACATTTTCATGCTTTGTTTTAGTAGTAGTGTCCATCTGTATTGTGACCATTGCGACAGAAGATCCTGGATTAAAAGGTGAATAATTATATTATAAATGGATTTAAATTTATTAACAAGGATAAATTAGGTCATTCAAATTATGCTCGGGGACGAACGGCATCGTGTGTTCCCTCAGTGTGCTCTCAGCATTGCAGCACAAGTAAAAAAGTGTCTTATTCTGGGCTTTGTATAAATGGAGAGTGCAATTGTCTTACTTATTGACCCTTGGTAGAATTTCAACTGATCTTAAAAACCATGTGAACTGATGTACTGACATATACATGATACTGCGTGCTTGTAATGTAGTGTAATTACTAATTCTTTATTAAAAAACTAAAATTTTAATTGTTCTTTTAATGAAGGTTTTATGTTATGATGAACACTCATCTTTTGTACCGGGATATCAAAAATTAAATTGTTCAAGGGTGGCTATGGATTGGAAAACGTCCGTCTTAACGTATTTCGTGTGACGATTTCTTCGGTACGAACGATTGGCCTACCAGCACCTTTTTTATGAGTCACAGAGCCAGTTTCGTGAAATATACCAACACAATTTGTAGAGCATGCACAAAAATCCTTCGGAATTACTGCAAAGTGCGGTAAAAAATAAAAAATTAAACTGTTTGACAGATTTTGACATTCAAAAACTGATTGACACAAATGCTTCGACAATTATTTGAAAATCCATGACCACCTTTAACCAAGATAATTTTTGATATCCCGGTACAACATGAACAACAACAAAAAAAAAGGAAATAAAGGGTAGCTATGAAAAATATGTCATATTTTGTGGAAACTGCAATTAGTAAGGTTGTGCGTAATGAACCCATTTGCCATATTCTTGTTTCCTATTTAGAGAACAGAATTCTGTTATCAATATTTGTGTTCTTGAGCGAAAACCATATTTTAGTATAAAATTCACGTAGTATTACAATTAACAAGTGACAGTTTAAGTTATGGCGCACATTTCCAAAAATGTTATTTGATATAGCCGCCCTTGATCATATTCTAGAGTGAACGGTTAAGTTATACTTAAAAGTTTTTACACAGGAAGTGGAATCCTGATTTCGTCGAGGAAGCCATGTTAAAGGCGAATATATTACCTACATCAGGAGTATTACGGTGTTTTAAAAATATCAATGACATCCTGTTGATTAAACTAATCGACTTTCTTTTATTTTAATTTTAATTGTCTTGTTTTTAATATTTTGCACCTGTTGAAATAAATAAATCCTTGACAAGATGCCAGAAGAAAAAAAAGTGAAAGGTCATTCTGCCATGCTTGAAATGAGATGGTTATTGTTAGTTTGTGACACGTGGTCTAAACCTTTTTGGAACAAAGTTGCTTCTATGAAAACTAACTTCTAGATTGATATAATTAATTATAAAATCGTTCACTAACTGTAAGTGCATTTACTATTGTCGTATAAAACCGAGAACTGTCTTGCATTGTACGTTCTGGTTACAAATCCAGACAACGTTTCAAAACTTCTGATTTGATTTATTCATTATTATCAAGTACCTACCAAAAATATAGTTAAATTTCTAACTACGAGTTTTTTAATAATTATTAATTTTTAAAAACAACGCGATGGTGCGTTAATAAGAATAAATTGTTTAAATAATTGCAGCTAATTATAGATAACATAAAAAACTTTGCATGTAGCTGATGAATATGTTACGTACAAGTTTTTTTTTTGTTGATAAGCACATTTTGAAATTTTAAAATTATTTAAATTATTATGAGAAAGAAAAAGGAGAAAACTGAACACATTATGTCATTTGAGAACATCCACAAGCATCCCGAGTTGTCACAAATTGAACGCTCGTCAGATTCTAGTTTAACGCTTCTACCTTGAGATCATTTAAATTTATAATTAAAGTAGGCTATGATTTTTGGATTAGATTGGCAACATTGTTGAAAATTTGATTTGAATTGTCAAAATGACGCTTCAAAATTCAATACAAAATATGAAACGGCGAGTTAACAGTTGAATCCAAGCCGGGGGAGAACATTTTGAACATTTTCTATGATTGTCAATAAAACTGTATTATTTCCTAGTGCTTCATTTCTTTAAAACAACGTAACAATATTGCCAATCTAATTTAAAAATCATAGCCTACTTTAATTATAAATTGAATAAAATAGGTACAAGAAGTTGAGTAAGAAATTAGACAAGTTGGGGAAGAAACAGTAATAAATTGTTCTTCGTTTTGAAAAACGTTACATCACAACTATGTAATTTAATAGGAATCAAAATCACGTAATTTAAATTCGAGAGTAGCAACTGTATTACTAACGTTATTATTACTGTTTGCTCCATGTTGATTAATTTTTATACAAATTGGCAAAATCAGTCTACGTAGTATACATTTACATGAGATGTCTAATTGGCTGCTAAATTGTTATAATTTCTGAACATGGCAAAAGAACTCAACAAGTTTCAAATCAAAATAGGTAACAGCATGAACAAGTAAGTTATGTAATCCTTCCTTTGATGTATTTATTTTATTATTTCTCAAGGTTATTCCTATTTCTCAAGCTTATCCAGGGTTATATCGAGGATTAACTACATCCGAAGAGAAAAATAGCAACAAAAATGTCAGAAGAATCTGATTCTGAAACTTGTCGAAGTTGGTATAAACCACTATCTAAGAAAAATTTCAATAGAAGAAATAAAATTTCATAAATTTGTGTAGGTACTATTCCGGACACGGAATCTTGGCCACGACTGACGTTTAACTTACAAATATGTGTGAACTGGCCTTTATTAAATATAACCCA
The DNA here is from genome assembly GCF_963966145.1 of Tenebrio molitor. Classification (NCBI taxonomy): domain Eukaryota; kingdom Metazoa; phylum Arthropoda; class Insecta; order Coleoptera; family Tenebrionidae; genus Tenebrio; species Tenebrio molitor. The sequence goes on along the minus strand of NC_091048.1, from coordinate 6,389,048 downwards.
ACTTTTGACTCGATAATGCCATTTCCCTGCTTTTTTGATGTCACAAGAAAAACTTCAAAGTGATTTTTAATAATTGTCATTTATTAATGACACTAATGACTGGTTTAGATCATTTTTTTTAGAAATGTCAAAAAAAATTGGCAAAGATTCCGTGTCCGGAATAGTACAGTCGATTGCAAAAAGTACATCCAATTTTCTATAGTTTAATTCATCCTTCCTGTTGTCAATTTTGATGTTACCAAGACAAGCAAAATGTCAAAACTTTTCATTTCTTACAGACATAATGACATTCCTTGTGTCTGACACAACCTAAATATTTGAAAAAGCATGCCATTAAAAGTCAGAAAAGCCTGATTTACATGTGTTAAAAATATGACAATTCTCTTGATTTTTATGATGTACTCGATTTTTTTGCAACCGACTGCGACTGTACAAAAAGAAGAACAGTTACAGAACAAAACAAAGTCACTCTCAGGATACTTTCATTCATTAAGTTCACAGGATCAAGTTTTTGACGTGACCACTTACCCATACAAACAGACAAAAATCAACACTTCTTGTGTTTTAATGTTTTACAAATCTAAGTTTCGATACAAATAAAAACATTGGATTGGTTCCTCGTGGGCAATATTATTTATTGCATAAAGTTTAAACAAACGCTGAAATGATAAAAATGTTATCTTAAAATAAACACTATCGATAAAAAGAGTCGTGCGCTATTGACAGTAATCATTTTACTTGTATCACCGTCAGGTGTGTTCAGTGACCACAAAAGCAAAATCAGCAATAAAGAGTGAAAACCTGATTGTTTGCATTCAAAAGAAGGAAACTATATAATAGATGGCACAGGTAAGTTCATTTTATTATGTTTATATTTTTGAAAATATGTAATATGTATTATTTTGTTATTTGTCGATTTAGCATAATGACGAGTCCTTACTCCGTAGTGCAAAAAAAGGCAAATTAGAATTAGTAAAAGAATATTGGAGCAAGACCGAAAACGGAAACGCAACCAATGCTGCAAGCATTGCTTTGATTTTGTCAATAGTGAACGGACACTTTGACGTATTTAAATTTTTCGTCGATGCAGGAGTAGACTTGAATTTAGTAAACAACATTGAGTCGTCATTGCCTAATAGTAGTAAATACAACTATATAAAAGAGTATAAAGGAGACGCCAGCTTTCTTAGTGGAACAGCGCTCATTTGCGCCGTCAAAAAGTATGATTTTCGGATGGTCCAATATTTGGTCAACAAAGGAGCTTCCGTTAATGTTACTGATAAAGATGGTAACATTGCTTTATATTATGCACTACTGAAACGGTGTGACATAGAAATGATCAAATTTTTACTTCGATGTGGATCCCATATTGGAGAAACCATAAAGAAATTGGACAATCGCGCACTATTCCATCAAGATTTTTCCTCATATTGGATCGATATTAAAAAGCAACTTATAAATTATATTTTCACTATGTTCTACATTTATTCTGTATTTGTACTTTTACTAATAAACTAAATTCAAATTGATTGATAAATGTTTAAAAATCTCGTTCGATATTTTCAGCTATGTGTCCAATATTTTTTTGGCCGGGAGTAGCCTAAAGCTATATGCACGACCAATTAACTTTTCTGTGCGTCAACATGCATTTCCACATCACTCCATCACTGACTAACTATAACCAAGCGCTGAGTTGCAGCCTATAAGCAGGGCCGGCTCAGAATAATTATGCATATGTATATTAAAATTAACTAACAATGAACTGAAGTCTATGTAACCGCTGATTTAGCTTATAAACCACAAAAAAAAATTAAAAATGCTTTTAGCTAATAATAATTTAAACATTATTACAACCAAATACATAATCTATCAGTCGATTATATCGGGCATTCAAATGAAATCCTGGGCTGGGGAGGCGTTGGAAACCGTCAATTGTTGTGCTTTTTTAAAGCGTAGATTAATTGGAGCATGTTGACAGCTAACCTAAAATTTAGAGCCAAAAAAGAGTTTCTTTTTTTCTTTCTTTGCAATGTTTTACATTAAAAATAGAGTACCTAACTTAACGATTCCTATTCTCGAAGCAAATATCTAAGGGCACCCTTTGCTGAAAACGAACATGTTTAATTATGTCCCAATTAAACATAATTAAATGTCATTCGTGTCAAACGGCGGGAAATTCAAACTTTACACTGTTCTAAACGGTTTAATTTTTCCAACGCCTACTCAGCCCAGGATTTCATTTGAACGCGCGATACTTTGGAAATATCACTTGATACCGTTTATAATGTGATTTAATTTAGTAATCAGCGTAGGTATGTAATTTGGCTAAAAATGTCAAAATGACAGTTGATGAACTTAATTTTTGATTTCATCAATCAGAACAGGAAAACGTCATTTTGACATTTTTAGCCAAATTACATACCTACGTTGATTAATGATTACTAAATTAAATCACATTATAAACGGTATCAAGTGGTCTGTGTCATTAGTATTTTTGGTTGCATACAAAATAAATTCAGAAATAAGCCTTACGTGACTTGCCCTGTATATACCGACTCGCACTAATGCCTAATTCTGAATCCGACTCTGTGAGAATGACACGTGACAAAAATGGTATTAAAACAATACCAGTTTTAAATCCAACTGACCAAATTAACCAGGTAAATAGAATAAATGTGTCACCGTTGAAAAAATAATTGGCCGTTTGACTTTCAGTAACAGAAAAAGAAAACATTGCCTGGGGCGAGTCTTATTTTCCCTGGACCAAGTATCCTATCTTTGTTTGCGTCCTTCTTGTTTTAGTTGAAAATAACTTGGAGAATCGCCCTCAAATGATTTATATTGACAAATCACAACTCCGAATTGTATGAATAGCAACCAATAACAATTTAATTGAGATTTCCCTAGGGAAAATTTCCAATATAATTGACCTAGGGAAATGCTTTTTCGGGCGATTCTCTTCCGAATATACCTTGGGACAGATATACGAGTATATCGCCAGAAATTTTTTCTTGCAGTGCAACACTCGTGTTTGTCGCTCAAAATTACCCTCGGGCTAGCGCCCTCGTGTAATTTTCTTGCTACAAACACTCGTGTGTCAGGACTGCTCGAAAAAATTTCCTGCAATATATCTGTCCCTTGGAATATTATTTATATGATAATATCAGATTTGTGTTTAAGTAAATATTTTATTTCTTGTTATCTTATGTCTTATCAGTTATATCTTGAAAAATATACCAATCATAGCATGTGCACCCTCTGGCTGCAGAATGATTTATTATTTTAACCAAATGTTTACTAACTTCTATCGCTATCTATTACAGGGTGATTCACGAGTAATAATGACCCTAACGAAATTTGTGATGCAACCAACATTATATTTGCACAGATTATATGGATTTAAAAAAAATATATTTTAATTTTATAAAATATTGTCAACATGCCCGACATTAAATTTTTTGTATGCGCTCCCAAAAATTGCTGTTTTACGAACTCATTTGAGTCCCTAAAATGAGTCTTTTCCGGACTCGATCCCAAAAAGTTGCCAAGACAACTTGTCCGGATTATTTATCAATATTGTTGGTTGCATCTCAAATTTTATTAGTCTCATTATTACTCGCGTAGTACATTTTAATTTAAGACATAAGCAATACTTTGTGGGTTGGACTGGGCGGCTGTTGAGGCTTTTAGTCTTTTCAGAAGTGCTTTACATTGTTTGTTACAGCATACGGACTTAAATAGAATAGAATTGAATAGAATTTAGAATAGAAACAATCTAACTAATTTTAAGACTATTAGATTCTACCAATGGGACTGTGGAGGATGCGATACGGCTGCAGGCTTCTTCTTTGGACTCTCCCGTATGCGTTAAACGCAGGGAAAACTCCAGAAAAACCTTCGTCAGAGTCGGGATCCCATCCGATAAGAGCATAACTATAGCTATCGAAAGTATTGTTCATGAAGTTCGCATTAGTCACGGAACGGTTTTCAACATCATCCATAACTTACTGTCTGCTGAGCTGAAGAAGCTATAGGGCATTCATTTTAAACGTTGGGTAAAGTTGTAAACTCAAAACACCATAAATTACGAAAGCGGCAAATTTTCATTGTATCGGTACCGTAAAGTAGGAATCCCTCTGTTCATATAAAACTGGTACCACGTCGTACTTTCACCATCTTATCGACGAGCAAAAGAAAGAGACGTTAAAATATCCACAAGTAAAAAAAAATTAAAACACATTTTGTGATCAGTGACCAAAAAAATGTAAAGAGATTGTTAATTTTAAATAATGTATTTGACAAATAAGATTACTTAATAAAGAAATAAGAGTAATTAGTAAAGTATCCATTACATGTATCTTTTAAAGTAAGTAAAAAATAAATAATAAAATACGTAAACAAATAAACAATTAATCGTCATCTGAATCAAATTCACTAGATGATTCACCAGTATTGGCAACAAATGTTAATGGTTTCACTTGGTCTTCTAAAAGTTGATCTCGATCCCACCATTCTTTAATTTTGGACCCGAATATATTGAACACAGTTTTAGATTCACCGAGTTTCGGACAAGTGTCAAAGCAGGCAAGTTTTATTACAAAACCCAAGATTTAAAATGAACGCACTATACATACTTCTTAATAAGCGATTTCAAGACGACGATGACGTTATTTCTGCAGCGGAAGACTTCCTAAACAGTCAAAATAAGACCTTCTATGATTAAGGTATGTAGCAGCTAAAATGCATCTTTTGGGGAAAATGCATGGCGTTGCCTGAGATACATGTAAATAGGGAGACACTCACATAAAATTCTCGCACCTGTCTCTACTTCTTCTGGGTGATAATTAAAATGTTATGACTACCCCTTGTGTAGTATGTGTAGTGTGAATGAAGCTGCTCAAGCTATTCAAAAGAGTGTATTTAGTCAGCCCTTTATTCCCGACTGGGACATAGGGAAGAAACAGATTTTCTTCATCCTTTTCTCTCTCTCGCAATATACCCCACCTCTGCCACAGATTTATTGGTCTTCCTCAGCATGGATCTCTTCCAGGTTTCTTTTAGTAGTCCAATCTTCCTTCTCCCTATTGGATTCTAGTAAAGTGCTATTTTACATATCTCTTTGTCGTTTTTTCTTAACGTGTGCCCCATCTCCCAGTTTCCTTTTCCTAGTTTCGTGCTCTATTTCTACTTGTAACAAGTAATCATAATTTGATTTGGCATCGAAACTTGCGGTCAGTAACTAATTAATAAATCCCCTAGTGCAAATGTAGAAGATGCAGTAATTGCAGTGATTAATTCCCACGTACATCAAACGTGCGTGTTCAGCCAATCAGACCGCTTGCTTTCATTCAATCAAAAATGTTTATCGCGATAAGGACGTCCTACTACTCTGTCATCTGTCAAAAGTGATTGCATGCTACTCCTGTCAGATTCTCAAATTGTTTTTAATAATTGTGTTTTTAATAACTCTATTATAAATAAATAATTACCTAACGTTAAAGTTTGTATTCTGGAATTAATCTTGCCAAAAATAACACGACCTAATTTTTTAAATCTGATAAATTTCCCAATTTTCACTCAAACATTTTTGCTTTAGACAATTTTACTCGTTGATATTTGGGCATTTTTATTCAAAGGTTAAATCCTCGAGTTAAAGCTCTTGGGCCTAACCAGAATAAAAATGTCCAAATTCAACTCGTAAAATTGTCAAAGCAAAAAGTTTTCGTAACATTGAAAAATTTACCCGATAAAAAAATTAGGTCTTGTTATTTTACCTTCGAATAAATGTATTTATTATTTGAAACGACGTCCCTGAAGCTTCCAAATCTTTTAAAAATGGTTTCGCATTTGTTTTTGACAGTTTCGACAAATTTTTCAGAAATATGACGTTGAATGTGTTGTCTAGGGCAACGGTTCGTTATCTGCTCATTTTGCTTTGGGGCAGTTAAGAGGCCGTTTACAAAGGAGAAAAATGAGAATTTATGACAGTTGAAAACAATAAAATTTTGTATGCAACTCGTTTCTGGGTAAATTGGGCTTTTCTAATTGCCCTCGAGGCCTTAAAACCCTCGCTACGCTCGTGTTTTAATCTTGTCCCTCGAGCAATTAGAAAAGCCCAATTTACACAGAAACTCGTTGCATAAATAACTATTACCTTACAATGAATTTTAAAATTATCTAAGATTTTGTTGTTAATATAATTTCGGAATTATGCCTAATTGTTTCAGCAGTAACATATCTGATCTTAGAGGGTTAGACATGGAATTACATTTCTTGAGAGTGTTCGAAACGAATTGTATTATTTATAATACTTAATTACACCCAAATATAAGAAAGTCAACATTTTAAATTTTTTTGCTATTACGATCTATTTTTCATTGCATTTCCGCATTATCTGCTATCTTTGTCGTGTAATTATGTAACGTTTCCATCTAGACAACACAGTCGTGAATACCTGATAATGTTAAACCTCATGTATTATAATAAAATAGCAATTAAATGTTATCTAGGTAATATACACGGTGCGTCTGCTTAAACTTTATATTTGAATATCTTCGTTATTTTAAATTGCTGCTCAATGATATTTAGTCTTAATGAAGGCTGCATTGCCCTCTTTACATAGGCACTACAAAAATTAACAAGGATCTGGACAGAAGAGGAATATTCAAGCATATTCAGCATTTTCTAACATTATAACTTTTAACTTGCACATCAAACGTTTCTGTGTAGATTTTCTGCCCAATAATCATCCTAGTGCTTATTATTGACCAATAAATTAATGTTAAATAAAGACAATTTCCAGACTTCATTCACCAGTGTGTATTTACGTAAAAAAGTACTTGACGGCCTACTGATTTATAAAAAAAAAAACAATAATAATTAATTTATTATTTGACAACGTCAAAGTAAAAAAGTTCGTGAAATCTTTGAAATAATGTCTATGGAAATAATCTTTTATAAACTCCATCCATTTTCAATATACACAACTAAATCTAGTGATTTTAGTAATTTTTGTGGTGTAATAGGATACAGCTTTTTTCTATTGTAAATGCAATGTCACAAATAATTCAGGTTATGTGTATTTTTAAGAGGTTATAATGTACGATTTTTGTCATTTTTGACAAATCTCTAATCGGGTCCCGCAATCAAGCAAAGTGGACTAGTTTTGAATGTTTTATCTAAAATACGGTGTCTACAGATTAATATTAAATACCATCATTGAAACCAGCAAGTAGTACCTGTACCTTAATAAACATAATCAGATTTTAACGAAAAGTTTTCAGAGCAGGACACAGAGTGGAAGCATGATACATTCAAAATGAATAGTGCTCAGAAACAAACCCTGATGTCAAGTCAAGTCTGGAGCCTGGCAGTCTTGTAATTAAAAAAAAACGCACAACGGCGCAAATATTTCTTCACTATTCCATCATGCGTTTCCATTCTGTGCCTGTGCCCCCGATCCAGAAATTACTCCGTATTTTTCCTTCAGATATCTGTAGGAGATTGAAGCTAACATTTTAAATAGATCAATTTAAATTAAAAGTGGAATTATCAACTTACGGCAAAAATTTCCCCAACCATTCGGTAAACTGGCATCCTCCCCAAATTTGGACCATTTACTTCCCAAATGTTTTTAAAACATCGGTGAACACTTTGTTTTATCTCTTAAGTGAGGCATTTTCTCTTTATAACACTGCCTGTGGCCTCCACGATATCGCTACTTAATCGTATTTTTTTCAATAATTATAATCTGACAGTGTCAAAATTTTTGACAAATTCAAAACGCCCGCTTTGAATGTTCAATATTAGAAAAAATAAAACACTTTCATTGCAATACAAAAAAAGAAAATTCCCTAACAGTAATGTATATTGAAAGTGGATGGAGTTTATAAACTCTGTTTTGAACACAGCTGGAAAATTAGTTCTTTTTAACACTAATTTATTGCGTAGTCATCAGTAAACGTGTAATAAAAACAATACAGGGAGATACAGAGACCACAGCTGAATATGTTATACTCCGTAATCTGAGAAAAAGCCAAAAAAAATTTTTTTACTGTGGTTATTTTTCAAATAACTCTGTATCTTTCCAGGTTTCGTTAATTTTGTTAAGCACATGTCAAGAGATCATTGAAAAATATAATATTGCTAAATATTATTTACCTTAATTTATAACTAAAAAAGATATTCGGATATAAAGTTTTAGTAGACGCACCCTGTAGATTCTATTACGTTTAAAATAAAATAAAATCGGAAAATTTGTGAAAAAAAAATTTAAAATAAAAATGATTGAAATGTTGTCCTTTTTAATTTATCACTGAGAGAACTGATTAAAAACAATTAAATAAGCGTTATCGTTTATAATAAAATAATATTAGTAGACTACTACAATCAAAATAAAAAATACAAGGTTTTTGGTAGTTTACCTAATTTTTTTAGATATCAAAGTCACTAGTGTCATAGACAAATTAAAACACACAATTATTATGTTAATTAAGATTTAAAATATGAATGACATAATTCTAAAATTCCAAAATATTCAAATTATGGTAAATTATAACTTTGTTGCTTTACTTATGTCCGATACTGTATCTCATTTTTAGTTACTTACACTAAAAACATAAATAAACAAAGTACATAGTACAATTTTAATTTGGAAATAACTTTTGTTAAAGCTCCATTTAAATTCATTATTTCTAACGTCAATATATCTTACCTTCCTCTAAACCACAACAAACAAAGTATAATTGTTACTTTTTTACACTAAAAATAAATTAGGCAAAAATGAATAGGGAATTCCACAATTTTTCTTGGAAAGCAAAATAATTGCCCCAATCCTCCCACGTATTTTTAAACACAAGATAATTTTATAAGTAATTAAACCATTACATTATTTAATGTGTATATTAATATATTTGTAACACATTTCATTACAAATTTTAAACGGCATTTATAAAAAATTCAAAAATGGAAAAATTCCCTATTCATTTTTGCCTAGTTTTTAAAACTACCGAGCGATCATTTAAAAAATAAATCGAGTTTGCTTTGGAGCCTATGCTATAGCATGGGTTGCCATAGGTAACACGCCGACTCGATTTATTTTTTAATTGATCGCACCGTATAAAACACACACTGCAAAATAAAGATAAGAATATTGCCATATTTAGTTTCTTAGAATAAGCAGTGTGGACTCGAGGATTCCCCGTGTCCAACTTGACCCCGTTAAATTCCATTCCATATAAAAGACATGTTATTGCGTTAAAGTGGCATTATCACACGTTAACGCTCTGCGATAATATTATCGAGTCAAGTCTTAGAAACTATATCTCTCCAAAATGAAATATCTTGCCGTCTTCGGTCTTCTTTTGGCAACTGTTTTGATTGTGACTGAGTCGTCGTCAGATGTAGAAGACAGACCTGGTAAGTGTCTTCAGTATAATTCTTGTGTAGCAATTACTAAAAAAATTCTTCAACAGTTTTAAGAAGACTTGCTCGTGCAGCCGTTAAAGATTCCTGCGTAAACAGACCATGTACTATCAATGGACACTGCAGTGACTGCTGCATTTTTCCCCACGTGGGACTTTGTAGCTTTAGAAAGTGTAGTTGTCTTTAAGATTTCAACAAGATAATTTTTCCACCGCTATTATATTTTCTATATTTTGCGTTTACAATAGCTCCATTGTGAAACCAAAAACAATATCACAACAACTGAAAGCAGTTGTATAATAGCGATAGTACAATTTAAGGTTATCATGTTAGTGCTGCCAGACTCCTCTAAAATCTAGACTAGAGGATTCTGGCAGCGTCAGCCAATGGACCTTTGCAAATAAGGATGCTCTTTGTCGCACAGTGACGACAGTGCGCAAAGGAATTATGCGTCCTATGAGACAACAAAGATGTTGACAGTTAGGTAGAAATAACTTCGACGAATTAAACCAACACAAACCAATGGAAATAAGTATTGCGGTCAACTGTTCTCTCACAATGCGTAGATCTCCTGCGCATATTTTCCATCTTTATATAAATGTAAAGGTCCATACGCGTGAATATCCCAAGTTTCAATCGTTTTTTGTCAACCATCATAAAATTCCCCAGAAGAGAATTTTAATATTCTTACTTTTCTACGTTTATGAAAGTAATCTCAAGAGAAGATCCTTTTTTATTGCATTTTATCACTATTTGTGTTGTATTTCTTGTATGTTTTTAATATATGTAATTGCTAAGGAAAAATAATGGTTGTTGTTTAATACTTTAATGCTCTGATCCACAAAGAACAAAAATGAGATGAAAATTATTTGAAAACTATCTATGTATTACATTTCCATGCCAAACAAATATTTTGAATTTTAAGAAATACTTTTTGAAAATTTAAAATTTTCGGTTAATTTTGGAAAATTTTTAATACATAGTTATTTGTATCACAAGGCTAGAAAATGCTATTTTGCAAGTGCAAGCACGGTTTGTGGAACAGAGGCGCCAACCGAGGCGGCACTAGTGAGAGCACTTGCAAAACATTTTCTAGCCGTGTAATACACAACATTTTTTCGGCCGACAATTTATTTAAAGCAAAATATAATAATTTTTGTTAAAAAATTACCGAATGGGGAATTTATTTTTCTTTCATTGGCAACATAAAGAATCCCAGAAGCGACAGTCACTACCAAAGTCAATCTATTCCTCAAATATTCAAAACCGTCGTCGTCCTCTCTGTTATTACTAAGAAGTCGCTTATACACAATGCATAGCTTGCCATAAAGGATACAAATTTGCCCGACATCGATATTTTACACTTAAAAAATTGTCCAAAAATTCCACATGACATTGACATTTTGTGCTGCCAACCAAAAATCTTTCATTAAAAATTCCTGTGTCGATTTTCTTGCCTAAGCAGGGAAATGCTAGTTTCCAGACGATTTAGACGAATGAAACATCAGTGTTTCTAGACGGAGGTCGAAAAACCTTATTTTTGATATGACAACATGAACATAAACAATTTAAAAAAATTATACATATAGATATCCAATGCAAACGCATTCGTTTCCGTAACATATTGCACTGCTGCGACCATTTTGCATACACTGTCGGCGGCACATATGTGGATGGCACAAAAATCCTCTCTCTACACGATGTTCCACTTCCTCAAAAACTACAAAAGAAAAACCTAATTAATTTCAGTTAGAACTTAATTCTGAACACTGCTTACCTTCCACATCTTCATGAAGCATCGCTGAAGTAGAAATAATGAAAAGAGCTGCTAGTAAAGCAAACAAAACGCTAATCGTCATTATTTTTAGATGATTGTTAATACTGCTTAGTCTGAGTCATATGCGAATATGATTCAAACTCGAACAATACTTGCAATTTTATATGTTTCTTTACTGTGAAGTTTTATCTTAGTTTTCAATATTCATACGGTTTCTAATTGTTATTAATTAATCAAATTATGTAAATTTCAAACAAGCTTTATTTTATAACACCATAGAGCATAGAAATTTAAAAAAAATAAAAAATCAATAAATACATATAATAAATATTGTATGTACACAAATGTCACTTTTCTATCCAAGGCAAACGCATTCATCTCCAGAACATGATGCTCTGCGATGACCACTCTGTTTGCATTGTCGGTGGCAGAGCCCTGGATTGCAGAAAAATCCTCTCTCTACACGGTGTACCGCTTCCTCAAAAACTACAAAAGGAAAAAAGGAAAATGTAATTAATTTCAGTTACAAGTTGATTCTGAACACTGCTTACCTTCTACATCTTCATGAGGCATCGCTGAAGTAGAGATAATGAAAAGAGCTGCTACTAAAGCAAACAAAAAGCTAATCTTCGTCATTTTTAGGTGATTGTTGATACTGCTTAGTCTGAGGCAGATACAAATATGATTCAAACTCGAACGAGACTTGCAATTTTATATGTTTACCAAATGGAGAGGTTATCGTCGGGGGCAAAGGAATCCCCTTTACTGGGAAGTTTTATCTCGGTTTTGTACAATATTGGCGATACGTGATCGTGCTTACCACGTTTCACCTACACAGTTGTCCTTTTTTATTACTGTTCATTTGTAAATAAAAATTCTATTATGTTTCTCTAGATAAAAAGCGATAGGGTAAAATGAAAAGATTTTTAGATATTTAATTTACAGATTTAAAAAATAATAGTACACACTTACTTATATTCTACAATGAGCGTATAATGGTGGTTATTATTCATATTCAAGAGGATGAAAATTGCAACACGAGCCGTAGGCGAGTGGTGGAATCATCCGAGTGAATAATACCCATTATAGGCGAGCTGAAGACTATACTTTCTCCACGACTATACCAAGAAAAAACAATCTTGGAAAATTGAATTTAATTAGATTTTTTATATTTGATAATTAAAATTTTACCTCGTTTGGCCGTTGCTAAGCGATGCGCGACTTATTGTTTACAAACGCATCCGATTGGGAATCTGCCATTGGACAATGAAAATACGAGGGATGTGATTGGCCGACAGCCGTGGATTTCAGTATATTCTATCACGGGGCATGGAATTGATGTCATTCTTTCATTGAATATCTCCAACAAAAATGCTTTGATTCTTTAATAGTTAGTTTTAATTTAATTTTATCCACTACAAAAATCAAGGTGACCTGATTAGAACAATGAAAACAAATTAATAAAGTACCAACGTACCAAATAAGGCAGAAAAATGTTCAGTTATGTTATTAACAATCACAAATAAAAAAGAATAACATTTTTGTTACGATTTCAAAACAATTAGGTAATAAATGTTATTAATCAAATTAAATGTTTACAATAGGTCACCGTTTTGTTCAAACAACAGTACAACTGATTCCCATGTTCGTATTTTGAACATTTTGAAAAACCTCTGACCTAAACTTTTTCACACCTTTAATTAATTAATTAATTAATTAATTAATTAAGATTGCTTTAAAGACTTTAGTGTTTGACTGATTTTGTTCATTAATTTTTTGTTATGGGAAATACACGATGCTTCAAAGAGTGTATTTTATTAGATACAAACATGAATTTCCCAAACATTTAATTTTAGAATTTCAATTACTTATTTATCACAACTGCACTTCAAGTGCGATAATGAATGCAATACGCAAACAGTTCATGACCTCAACAAATCGGGAAAAAGTAATTCCCCTAGCTTGTTCTCCAGTCTTCTGCGATTAGCAACATGTATAAAAGACAAACGATTCACTCTCACCTCATATCAACATTTTACTTAGTCACAGTACCAGTGCCAACACAAATATTTAAAATGAAAGTTACCATTATTTTCGTTTTAATCGCCACAGTCTTTGTTTTGACTGCCAGTGCCTTTTCTATTGCCGAACAAGGTAAATTTAATACATTTTTATACAAGACGATAAAATTGAATTTTATCTTCGAGAACGTTTTTCACGCTCGAGAAGATAATTAAATTTTATCGTCGTATATAATATTCTATTTTTTTCTATAGCATTTGTATTTTATTGTTAAAACATTTTTTTTAATCATTACTAGAGATATTTTCATATTTGGTGGCGGAAACAAAAGACTGAGAAATGTCACAAATTTGTATTGTCAGTGTCAAATTTCTCAAAGACGTTCGTGATTTCGACAGAAATGCAGCAAATTGGCAATAAGAAAGTTATTCATCGTCGAACTAGAGAAATAATTTGTAATACGTTTGATTATATGAGAATAACTTTTCCTTTTGAAACACTGACAAAAATTGGTTTCCTTAGAATTTGTTGGTTTCCTTAGAATTTGTTTTTTCAATCTATTTAGCGAAAATTTAAATTTACCTAGACATTCCTTTTTACGGCGTTTATGAGAAATTTGACACTGACAATACATTTTTGTGACATTTCTCAGTCTTTTGTTTCCGCCACCAAATATGAAAATACCTCTAATCATGTCAGTTTTTAAAATCTCGTTAGTATGAGTGTTGTTAGGATAATAAAAAAAATTAATTACTTTATCTACCCTTGCTGTTAAAGTAGCACTTTATCTACCCTTGCGGTTAAAATGCTACTTAACTTTTTGATTTGAATAGATAAAACATCTGCTATAGAAAAAAATGATTTTTGTAACAAAACATGACTTAAGTTTTTTTTACAGAATCAGAATATGAATTTGGACGTAGTAAGAGGGCCAGCTGCGTCGACAACATATGCAGACTTGAGTGCAAATTGAGGCACCCTTCTTATACTGGATGGTGCATTAAAGGACAATGCGACTGTTTCTAAAAAACTTTAAGTTCCTATTTATAATAGTGCAATTCTTATGACTTATATTAAATAGATGTTTTTATTTTATATTCTTTTGACTTTTATTTATCTGTATACGCTGTAGTGTTGTCCTGTTTGCCACACTGTATGACATAATTGGCAGCACTTATCCTATCAGCGACTACTTGAATCATAACTTATCTAATCTTCTCGGATCGACGATCAGTTAGGTAAAAGTCGCGCTCGTGCAAACATGGCATATTTGATAGAATTCTCTATAATATCTCTCTCACTACTAATTATAGCAATTTTTCTATTGGTAAATAAAAACCCTCCAGCAATTTTGAACATCTATCAAAGACCCAACGGATTCTTCTGGCTCAAATTTATCTTCATGTTCACAATTCTATCAGCTCAAAAGGTTTGCTATAAATACAATCTTAGTCACATTTTACAAGCAATTTCTAGTTGATTCATAAAACGAAACGTGTACTTAGGAGAGGCAACTTAACCAAAGAGTTTCTCGAACTTAGTGAACTCGACAAAGCACAGAAGCTCTCGCCACATCCGAATGTAGTGTTTTCAAAACAAGTGCCGTAAAAATGCATTAATTTGAAATTTCTAGGCCATCGATGCTGTGTATTTTAACGGCGCCAATAAAAGTGGTGACTATTTGGTTGTAGGAACTGCACGAAGAAAAAATAAATTAGTTGATGGTTTCTTGTACCTCATGGTCAAAGATTCTGGGCTTGGACTGTTGGAAACACCGAAACTACCAGGGACTTCACTGTACCAAATCGAAGAGGTGGAGGAGTACGAAGCTGAAGGGATTAAAATATCCCCAGAATTTCCAATGCAAAAGTGGAAAATTTCCTATGAGGGAGAAATGAAGAGGCACAAAAATCGCAAGGAAGTGGTTCACGTGAGGTTAGAAGCGGAGTGGAGTTCTGACTTGCCATATTTCAATTTTGATACCGACATGGACGCTTGTGCGATGGCCAAATCGATGGCCTACGAGAAGTTCAGTAAAGACTATTTTGAAAATTTGAAAGCGTAATTAGAATCAAACCTTCCAATTTTTCTCTTCTACTGAACAGTTTGCAGTAACCACCAGACCCATTACGAGCAACATGGAGACATCAAAGGTCGCGTCACGATCAACGGTCACATTTACAACATCGATATCAACGCTTTAAGGGACCACAGTTTTGGGCTACAACGCGAATGGAGGAATTTCCACCGATATGGGTTGCACTTCGTCACTGCTGAAAACGGTGACAGGTTCAACGTTGGGATGATCTGCTTGCCCATCTCTTTCTCTCGGTAGAGTCGCAACAAATCACGAATAAAAATGTCATCAAAATTTTTCAGATTGACTATAGGTTATGTGTACTCAGCTGGTGATAAGAAAATTTATCCTGTGACGTCTTGTGATTTGCAATTGTACCAGCACGGCGAGGATGGTTGTCCTCCTGTCGACTACGCCTTCAGTTTTGAAGCAGGTGAGCAAGAGGGTAAACTGAGGTGAATTTATGTTTTAACGATTGCTTCCAGGAGGGAAGCGGTATACGATGCAAGTAAATGTGGTGCATTCTCCCCATTTTTATTTGAGTAAAGATTGGGAAAGCAAAGTGGTTGAGAGGTTGTGCACTTTTGAGATTAATGGCGTGAAGGGATGGGGTGCGGCTGAATGGCAGTATAGAAATATAGATGGGAAAAATGTGCCAGATTTTAATGAAAATTAAGTGTTGTTATTTTTAATTAATTGTCTTAATAAATATAAATAAATAATTCTCTAATCGTTAACTGTGCTTGGTTTACGATATCTTTCTTTATAACATTTATTTTATAAACAAGTTTCGTGTCAATGTTTGTTGCAATGTTTATTAATTTTAGTTAAATAAGCGCATTTTGCAACGCGCTAACCAGAGTTTAAACTACGGTTTTAACCAATACGTTATCAGGAGTGCAGAAAATACAAGAGCGTAGTAGTTGTGATGCAAATTAATAAAGAGCGATCAAATTAATTTATAATCGAGTTATCTATGAATCCGAAATTGTATGTCGTTACTTGAACTCCACGCTCCAATAAATACAGGTTAAATCTCGACATATCAATCGCAAAAGACATGGATGACTCAATTACAATTTAAATTGATCGCTCGAATAAAGTGCACAACGTGATGTCGGCAACACACAATACTCCTTCGGTGCGTCGTTGCAGCGTCTCTTTCACGTTGAGTTCAAAATAATTTGTTTGGAGTTTAGTTTTAGATAAGACTTCATTGGCAACATAGTTTAAGAGAAAGTTACTTGTATGACATTTTTAATTTTCTTGTGGAGGTATCTAACAACATTTCTTATCGATTGGGGAACGCGGTGGCCAGTCAATTGCTCCACGACGTCCGACACATCTTCCAGGAAATGTGGCGTCAAGATATTGACGGACGTTGATTCCAAAGTGAGGAGGCGTCGCATCTTGTTGAAATCAAATATCTTGATGGGGTACATTTGCTTCGTGATTATCTGGAAACATTATTGTCAGAGCTGGCACTAAATCAAATCGCAAAAAGTCCAAATAACTTGCTGCTGTAAGGTTTCCTTCAAAAAAGTAAGGCCCTGTTAAATGCGGTCCGATTATTCCAATTTAAATATTTAATTTCCCTTGGCGTTGACTGTGAGAGTCTTGAGTCCAGTGAGGATTTTCTCTTGACCAATACCCTGCAATTGTAACGATGTACTACTGTCCCATTCGTGCAAAAAGTGGCTTCGTCAGAAAATAGGATATTATTTAAAAAATTGGGGTCTTCATCGCAGCGTAACATTAGTTTTTCGTTGCAAGCGGCGGTCTGGATCCTGGATTATTCTTGAACTTGAAATGATGATTTTTTTTCTCTTCTTTTTTCTCTTTTTTACTCTTTCTTGAACAACTTCACGACAAAAGAGTGGTCCACATTGTGATTTAGGGCTAGTTGCCTTGTAGAATGGTGAGGATTTTCTTCAGCTTCAAGTATAACAGATGTTATGAATAATGCGGCGTTTCGCACTATATTAATTTACTCGACTGAATAAATAAAACGTGTTGAATGAGATTATACATGTATTGGTCAGCTTTCTACGGTAGTTACAACAACAACCCTTAAAACTAGCTATGTACAAGGTATTTATGTACAGGGTGCAGGTACCCAGGAAAAACCCTATTATGCGCACTCGGCCAGAGTGGCTGGTTGGTCCCAGGTGCTTGAGACATGGGAAAAACCCGGCGCCTTTGCTGTCTCCGACAACAGATCTAATCTGGTTTCTTCCTTTACTGGAGGTCGACCTTGCCGAGGCAAATCATGGACGGATCCCGTTTCAGTAAATTTGGCAACCAATTTACCTACTGTGAAACTTGCAATAGGCGGTCTATCAGGATATTCTTGGTTGAATAATTCACATGTTTCCTCATGTGTTCTTAGCTTATCACCATATCCAACCATTGTTAAAATTTCTATTCTTTCCCGTTCAGTTAAACGTGCTTTTTTTTGTTAACGGCAAAGAGAATTAGCTTTTAAAAAACTTGCTAAATGCCTCTTTCACACTCTCATTAAAATACTCTAGTGCTGTTTTTAAAAAGTCAAATTTACGAGTAATAGTTTTTGTTTCATCCGTCAAATGTGATACAGACGTGATAACGAAAATTTGCAAATACATAGTTGTTTAGACAACGAGTGTTAGAAGTGCAACTTTTTTCATACGAATGAAAAAAAAAGCACGCTAACACGAGTTGCCTATAATAGTTATTTTTATATTAAGTGCGTGAAGAGAGTGTTTTTTGTGCATGAAAAGGTCTTTTACGCCGAGACGAAGGTCGAGGCAGTATAAGCCTTTGAATGCACAAAAACATCTTCACGCACGAAATATAAACAATATTTTTTCTATAATTGATTCAAAAAATTGAAATTAAAAATTCAAATTTTTGAAGGGACTCTGAAGTTTCAATGCAGTGACCATGTTGCTAGGTAACTAATAAAATACAGTGCGTGAAGTGAAACACAGAAATAGTCGTGTGCGTGAAATCGCATTTCACACACTGTTTTGTATGGTTTCTATGGTTTCGATCTTACTAACAATGCAAAAAGAAATACACGTTAGAAAATGACCCACTTCAGGCACCGATAACTATGCGTGAATTTCAATTTTTTGAATCAATAATAGAAAAAATAATTTAAATTTCATTAAATCAAAACCTATTTTAACTGTAATTTTGTGCTTCCATTTTGGTCAAGTGCGGTGCCGGTTGTGATAACCAAGGAAACGTTATATGTTTATTGAAATTATTTTTATTGTCAGTTTTATGTAAAGTTAAGTTAAAACATGTAATTTTAACACATGTTTTCTTTGTCGAAAATTATGCGCGATTATTATTAGATTGTTAAACATTAAAAAATAGGGGTCTACACAAACAATTAAGTAAATCACTCGTCTGATTCAACGAAAAGATTAGATTTTGTCGTTAAAAATTTAATGTAAAATTTGAAGGTATTTGAGCAGTTACCCTTTGAAACAATTGATGATTAATTGCCAAGCAACATTTTGTACACCCTTTAAAGTCTGTCAAAATTGGGCGCGCTTTATTAGAAACGCCAAATTGTGAAAATTTATTGAAAATACTCTAAAAATAGACTACAGCGGCAGAAATTTCAATATTGTTGAAAAAGGAAATTTTTTTTGCCTATGTGTCATAAGTACTTCAATGACACAGTTCGTTTCCTCGTGGAACACTATCCAAATGTAGGCTTCACAAAATGTAAGGTTAAGAGAGTCGTCAATTTATTTCAAGACACAGGAAGCGTACGTGAACTACACTCACCGGCAGAAAAAGCGGAACACCATTATTATTTAAAAATCTATCGTCGCGGTATGTGGTTGTTCTTTTTCAATCAGTCTCTTGAAACCTTCTAACAGCTCTGTGACGACTAGCAAGAGGAACCTCAATAGCATTAGCTGCACAACGGAAACAACAACAGTCTTCAACCAAAGCTACTGCTCTGGCAATATTTACACCAGCTAGAGGCATTTTTTTACGTTCTGCACTTAAATTCGAAGTTAACAATAATAAAAAATTACAAAAGTTATAAAAATTTAACCAGGTTGCTTGATTATTATAAAAATGGTAAATTTAAGAAAAGAAAGTTTTTAAGCAAAAAATTGGTTTTTATGCGAAATTGCTAATAAAATAGCCTATGCTAATGCTCAAGGTTATGTTTGCTATCATCGCCTCCTGGTCAAAATACATCAAAATAGGTATTATGGGAATAATTTGTTGTTGACTAATTAGTGTTCCGTTTTTTTTTGCCGGTGAGTGTAAATTACATTGCTAAAATATCCCGATCGTGTTTTAGTCCTTTATGGAAGAATTAAAGCATCCAGCATAATAAATTACGTCCAAATGTTGTCTTTAACTTTGTAAGTGTTTGTAAGGTCAGCAAGATAAACGTTAAATATTACACCTGCGCTTCTGCGAAAAGGGATGACCAAAATTCTGCAAAATTGCGCGTTTGTTTCATACGCGTCTACGTTTTTGCATTTGCAGCCACGTTTAACATAGTTTTTTGCTTTTTTATTGCAAACCAGACGTCTTTCAAGGACGAGTTTTTCCCTACAGCATTTTTTATTGACGATCAATTTTTTATGTAAATCTTAATTGATTCAACATTTTAAAAAGGCATGTAAAATTACGTTTTTAAGCCTTGGGTGATTTCATTAATGGGATTGTAAGAACAATTAAACGAGATGGAAAATCTTAGTAACGATTTATTAACTTCTAAAATAAATCTGGTAAAATACAATAAACGCACGTGACTTCACGTTATGCTTGTACAATGGCGAAGAGAGAATGTCTCCCTTCTTAACATTTTTAGCTTATATACTACCCCCATCCCCAATATTTCACCACCGTGGCCACGTACACAAAAATGTTGCCAGGCCAGGGATATGACCATTTATGGTCATATCAACTATCACACCACCGTGTTTTCCACCACTTGGGCCGTAAGGGGTGAGGGTGTTCTCGCATCATCTTCCACATCATCATCCACGTCGACTTGATGACGACGACGAATTGTATCGCATTATGTCGCAATTTCATGGAGTCGAAGATTTTCTTCACCGTCTAAAATATCTGCATTTTAAATTTCACAAAAATCCGCTGGAAAATAACTGAGTTATTAGGCTCGAAAGTCTTAGCTGAGACACCCTGTATATTTCTAACACATTTTATTACAAATTTTAAACTGTAGTCTTAAAAAATTCAAAAAATAAAAATTTCCGTATTAATTTTTGCCTAGTTTATTTTCCTTCCTGTTATTGTTATGTAAAGTTTCTTAACGTATAACTTTGGAAAGGACTGGTAATAAAGCTTATGGGCCTGCAGCAGGAGGAGACATTTTCTATTTTTTTTTCCAGGTTTAAGGGTCATGATGATTTGAGAAACTTCCCAGGTGCTGGAGAAGTAGTTGATCTCTGTACTGCATTGAAGATGAAAGTTTATAGCATTTTTCAGACAGGTCTTGTAATATTTTCCAGACATAAAATTAAATATTGATACCTTTTTGATGTTTATTACTTTCATTATTACTTGTTTTATTTCTTAATTCTTAATTTATCTTTGTGTACATCTTTTTTGTTGTTTTGTAGATCAAGTTATCCAACCTTCATTATTGTCTTCTGATAAACTGTTAAATCTCTTTTGTGTTTCAAGTTCAAAACAAAATCATCCTTTCTTCACTCTAACAAACAAATTAAAAATGTATTATTTTCTTATCTTATCAGTCGTATAAATTGGTCGCTTTACGGTTAGCATTTCAGTTATATCTGTTTCACTCGGATAAAAATGGATCTTGGAAAAAGTGACGCTCGTGTTAAAAAATTTCCAGTAGAATTAACTAGTTTTGATGGTGTTATCCTTCCAAGTAAATATGAAGAAGTGAAGAAGCAAATCGACAATCTGGAAGTTGATGAACGAGATGTCTGGATTTGCAGCTATCCAAAAACTGGTAATCATTTATTAGTTTATATGATGTTTTGTTGAAAATTATCAATATAGGTTCAACGTGGACGCGGGAAATGTTATGGATGATTGTCAACGATTGTAATTTCAAAGGAGCCGAAATTCCTCTTAATGAACGAAGTCCGTTTCTGGAGTAAGAAAAAAGCTATTTAAATTATATTCCTGATTTCTTCCAGATAATATAATTATTATGAATTTTGTTCCAAACTTTATGTTCAGACTGTATGGGTATTTTGTTTTCGACCAGAATGGAAAATTTTCTGAAATGGCTAAATTTCGTGTATTTTTGCTTTGTTGTAATGAAAGTGTTCAGTTCCTATTTATTTTATTTTCTTCTCTGATATCTGACGGTGTGCAGTCTAGCTCCATCTCCGTCATTTTAAACACAATTTCAAATCACACAGACCGAACAAAGAATATGACAAGCATGACAAATTTAATTACTGTTCAGTATATGTAATAAATATTGCTGTAGAATAGTAGATTATATCATTAAGAGTAGAAGTGAGTCTTTTTGTGCTAAGCCCAGAGAGTCGGCAACTGGGCGAAGTACAAAAAGACCTTCTACTCTCAATACATACTGTTTTATCTTCAAGCGGATTACAAAAAAATATCAGACACGAACTCATTTATTTTCTTTTGCTGCAGTTACAGTAAAATGACAATTTTCAAACTTACGAATTCATTTCCTTTCTTCTTATCATCATTATTTTAAATATCTCTGTAAAACAATTTGTCTTTTACACCCCCCTGTGGTACATTTTTTTGTACACATATTGTTTTACTTACGCAGAAAAGCGGGGCTTGATGTACAGGATGCATCGTATACGAATGCGCTAGAGCAGATAAAGAATCGAAAAGATGGTAAAGAACCGTTGATTATCAAAACTCATTTGCCTTTCAAATTACTACCGAGGGAAATCACCAGTGAAGTAAAGAAGCCGAAGGTAAATGAACATTCTTTTCTTACATCAAAGCATCATTTCTTTTCTTTAGATAATCTACATAACACGCAATGCCAAAGACACTTGCGTATCTTACTATCATTTCATTAAACTCGTTTGGGGTTATAGAAGTGACTTCAGTGAGTTCTGTGAATTGTTTTTAGGAGAAAAAGGTAATTATTGTTACTGTTTTGCAACTAAATGAATAATTGATAATTGAAGCTCCATATTCACCTTTTTGGAATCACGTTTTGCCATTCTGGCAGATGAGACATAATCCAAACGTTCTGTTTTTGCGATATGAAGAGATGAAGAGCGACTTAGGTGAAGTTATAAGAAGAGTGTCTCAATTTCTGCAAAAACCGATGACCGATGAGCAAATCGAGGTGTTGATTCGTCATCTCGATTTCGACTCGATGAAGAAAAATCCAGCTGTGAATTCCGCAGCATTACATGAACCGTTGCGCAAATTACATCCGGAAGGTAGACTTCTCAGAAAGGGAGTAGTTGGAGATCATAAGACAATTATGTCACTAGATATGCAAAAAAGATTTGATGAATGGACAGCGAGCAACATCCAAGATACAGATTATTATTCGATCTAAATTAATGACTGAGTCTGTTGGCAATGAAACAAATGAAAAATATTGGTGTTTTTCTATTTCGTAATTGGCATTGACCGGTTGTTTTAACTTGACACGACATTAAAAAAAAATAGGTTATGTCGAGTATGTTTATGCTAATACAAAAATGATCCTTTAACGGTAAATGTCAAATTCGCTTGTCAACTCTGTCAAAGCTGAAACCGGAAATGCGTTTAGATTACAGTGGTACCAAAATCATTCAAATTTTCATTGTTACCAATAGACTCAGTCATTCTTGATCACGTTGTATAAATAACTAAGTTAATTAAGTACGATGCGATAAAAAAAAATTAGTCAAGTTCAATATTGTACCAAATTTATTGTCTTATGTTGTGAAATAAAATTGTTTGAATTTTCCTAACTTTTCCTTCCCGACAGGGACAACCACAGGGGTAGTTACCCTTGTGACATCTCCTCGGAAAAAGTCTTGTGATGCATCATTTAAAAGATCTTTCAATTCTTTTTCCAGTGATTTCATAAGTAAATTTCACTAATTGTTTTATTCTCATATTCAAAGTCATTTTCCAAAAAGAAAATACCATTCGAAAACATGTTTGAGATGAACATTATTTTACAACAAAATGGAGCGTCATTGCACTATTTTAGCCACGAGATCACTTGAACCGAACACATCCAAATAACTGGATTGGCAGAAGTCGTCCAATCGAGTGATCAGCTCGTTTATCCGATCTAAGTCCTCTCAATTTCTTTTCTGAAGATATGAAGAATCATAGGTTTACATAATATTACAACCTGAAAATGTGAGGAAAATAATTAAACTGTTACTTAATGAGATTTGCTCATCTAAAAGTATTTGTTTGTTGTCATTTCCACAATTCTTTAGGTAGCCTTCTGCAACTGTTTTGATTTAGTTTTCATCAAAACTCTTCTGGTAATAGCCGCTGCTACTTTACAACACTACGCTATGTCACAATCATCACTCTCTTTCGTTGCTAACTTGCTTAATATACTTCTAAGGTAAAAACCGAAACATTTGTATAAAACTGCAACTTTAAATGCTTTGAGAAATTATTATTGTCGCAAGGATTTTTTCCAAATATCACCATATAACAAGAGGCTTCTTTGGTTAGTAAAGAAGAAAATATGTTGTATTTGATATTAAGTCTAATTCTAACGATAGTAAAAAAAATACTGTGTGCGTATCTTCGGATATGGCTTGTTTGTTGCACTTGGTAAGTTTTCAGTTACAATTAGGTACCTACAGGTATTTTCATATTTGGTGGCGGAAACAAAAGACTGAGAAATGTTACAAAAATGTATTGTCAGTGTCAAATTTCTCATAAACGCCGTAAAAAGGAATGTCTAGGTAAATTTAAATTTTCATTAAATAGATTGAAAAAATCAATTCTAGGAAAACCAATTTTTGTCAGTGGTTCAAAAAAAAAAACAGAATGTGTCGTAAAGACGCACGATAGAAGTGAAACTTTTGTATTACAGGGAAACATTGTAATTATTCATCAATCACTTTTAAATAGCATATTCACAACAAAATTGTATATTTTAATGAAGAAAATAAATTATAAACAACCATAACACTAAACAAAATCGAAATGCGTAACTCATTGTTCATTTTTAAGCCTCCAAATCAAAGAGAGGACATTATCGATAAATGCCGTGAGTGTGACAAAGACAGAGACACTGCTTCCACTCGACCCAATAGTGTTTACCCCCACCACTTTTCGTCACACAAAAAGGTTGCTGATCAGAATTTCAAGACCCTCCCATAAAAAGTTTCACTTCAAAAAGTTATTCTCATATAATATAACCAAACGTATTACAAATTTTGTCTATAGTTCTGTCGAAATTACGAACGTCTTTGAAAAATTTGACACTGACAATATAAATTTGTGACATTTCTCAGTCTTTTGTTTCCGCCATCAAATATGAAAATATCTCTACCACATTAAATTATCCTCAATTTCCTTGTAGTTTTCTTCTTGTTGTTAAGATAGTTTTGACAAACACAATTTCATTTAACCAAACGAATATGACGACATTTATATCAAAATTCACGAAACTACATAGTTATTGAATTGTTTTGAATATGGATTGTCAAACTCAAGGTTGCTTACAACTTATGATTGAACTGTACATTAGTGAGATCTGTCATAAATTCCAATAACCTTATTGGCGCGTTTAGTTACTTTTGCTGGTAGTGCCAACTTAACGACAAGTCCCCAATCCACATCCATAACGTTCCAGCTATAACTATGTTTTACGTTTTTCAAATCAAAAAACAAATATCCACGTAAGCTTGCAAATGTATTGTGGATTGCATTTTCAATTCCGTCGGCTCGTTATCACTCGTGGACAAGGCGATCAAATTAATTTGTAATCGAGTTATCCATGAATCCGAAATCATATGTCGTTACTTGAACTCCACGCTCCAATAAACACAGGTTAGATCTCGACATATCAATCACAAAAGACATACGGATTCAGATCCATGGATGACTCGATTACAAATTAATTATTTAATTTGATCGTTCGATAGTTGAAACACAACTAAAGTCCATTCATTTAGTATTGAACTTTTCAAGGTCAAATAATTTAATTTTTTGGCCCTGTAATTATGTTTTGTAAATAGTGATATGCAGGTAAACACCGTAAACGTTGAATTGAGCATTGCTAAATCACATTATGTTGGTTATATGCATGTCACTATTTACAAAACATAATTACAGTGACAAAATTTAAATTATTTGACCTTGAAAAGTTCAATACAAAATGAATGGACTTTAGGTTTAATGATTGTGTGTCATACTTTCAATTTTCTGTCAAAAAATTACTCAACCAGAAATTTTCGAAGAAGCAAGATTAAAAAAAGATAAGTAAAGCAAATAGTTTTACTGTCAAGTTTTCTCTCGGATAGTCAGATAGCCACTTTTTTGTGTGAGAAAATGTAATTTTCATATGCGTATTATTGGTTGCATATAAAACAATTTTTATATTTTTATATTGTTTTTTACCATATTTTTTAGGAGTTAGCTCGTTAACAAAGAAGCAAAGTTGAGAATTCTTTGTGTATGGGTGTGTTCCCTTGTTATATGAATTAGAAAAAAATATACGTAAATAGTCGTGGTAAATAAATATGTTTGCAAAACAAATAAGTAGTAATATTCAGAAATTAATAGTTAGATTTTTTGTTCTTGTAGGTATCGAGCGATCAAATTAATTTGTAATCGAGTCATCCATGGATTTGAATCTAACCTGTGTTTCAAGCTGCGTTTATTGGACCGTGGAGTTCAAGTAACGACATACGATTTCGGATTCATGGATAACTCGATTACAAATTAATTTGATCACTCTTTATTTTGTACCGCGCGATCAACAATTATGTAGTTAGATAAGGGGCGGCTATGACTTTGACAGTGTCAGCTTTTTCGTATCTTTGATAACTCAATTAATAAACGTCAAACAACTGTCACTATGAATCAAATTTTAACTCAAAAATGTTTTTTACTTTAGAACATAAAAGATTCATCATCGAATCGTAATGGCGTTTTCAATAACAGAGAATGGACATACAGCGCTGTTGCCTGTTTGATCGAGTTTCAGTAAAAATTTCCAAATTTAAATTGAAACAGGTGTATGTATGCAACCCAAAATACTTCCGTGCATCCAGAGCAGCTGAAAGTCTAGATTTGGAAATACGTTTAAAAATTCAAAGGCTTCTTTGATCTAAATAATTGTTGATCGCACTGTACAACAAGTATAGACCATGTTTCTCTATTTTATTTAGATTTTATACCGGGTGTATTATGAAAAATCTTTGGTGCTGTAACTTCCTTATTTTTCATACGATTTTAATAAATGATGTGTCAAACAAAATCGTTTTAAATGAGCTACAATTTGAATTGATCCAATATTTGTTCTTGAGTTCTGTTTTTGACAGGTGATAGTCAACTTTTTTTTCAAATTGCACTACATTGTAATGATTTGAATACATTACTTTTTCCGCCAAATATTCGAACCTGCGCAAAACGGTAACAAATGTGGTTGTGATCGTCATCGAATCGGAGGAGCCCTACGTTGTGTCTTTCTTTTGCGGGAAAAGGTTCGGAATGCAAACGATGAGGGTTCCAGTTGGAAGAGTGCCGCAAATAAAACACACATGTGAGGGACGCAAAATGCCTTTTATTAAAAATGCCTGTAATAACTTTGAGAAAAAAAAATTGAAATGAATACAAAAGGACAGAAATTAAGTTTAATGAAGTACAAGAAATTAACTAGTTGAGTACATCACAAAGATAAACGACAAGATGAATGCAACAATATTTAAAATAACAGAGAACGGGTACATAACAGACAAAATGACAGGTTAAAGCTTGCAAAACGAGTGAACCAATTATGGTGAAGTTATTACAGACAGGGACGGATGAAAAACCCTCTTCAAAAACCGTATCCCAGGTATTACTCATATTTTACAATTTGATTAATGGTATAATGGTTTAATTTGGAACTACGCGGTCAAGGTACGCCAACGGGAGCTTAGAGCTGGAGGTAACAAACTTTCGGCCGCGAGGGGACTCAGAAAAATAATCTGAATCGTCTTGAAAGCAGCGACATTTATAGGTACTCCGGGTATCGCGTGTCGGACTACTGTGTACCGATCAATTCCGAGTGATATAAGCGTTCGGGGTTGTACGATGAGCTTCTCAGAGTCGCGTAGAGCAGAACTTGTTCCACCTTCCCCAACCAATCGTTTCCGACAAACTCCCGAGGTCCCTATAACTGCGACGGGGGCTTCACGTCAACTTCTCAGAGTCGCATACAGCAGAACTTGTTCCGACTCCGTTATACGGTCCTACATAACCGTCGCCCCCACGGAAATTTGACTAAACAACCCCCCGACCTCCTGAATGTCACCTAGCCCCCATGTACTTACAACATTTTAACTTTAACTTTTCCGAAATCTAGCAACAACACAAAGAAAAACCCGAGTTTAATTCAATCAAACAAAGAGTAACATTAACCGATGAGAAAATCCAGCAAAACAGATCGCCACATTCAACAATGATAAAATAAGCAAAGCAAAACGCAACCTTAAACCATGATAAAATAAGCAAATCAAAACGCAACATTAAACAATGAGCAAATAAAAGAGAAAAAAACGCCAAAGTTAAGTAACGATAAAATAAAAAACCCTTTAAATGGCACAAATCCAATAACCACTGGCTGGTCGAGTACCGTTAGAAAATGTTAGTGAAAGCAAAACAAAATGGACGCGCGCGGCTACTAATTTTCGAAATTACCAGATCGTCAAAAATAAAAATGAACCTTCCGGGGAAAACTTAGGGATAACGTTTAAAATTAACAAATGGGAGCTTCTAAAAAGAAACAGCATGCAACAAAATGATATTTATAACATACCCTTACCACGTGGTCCTGGTCCAAAAAACAAAAACAAAAGGCAACGAACGTGGGATAAATTACCCGTGTGGATTAAAAAAACGCCGGATTCTTCACGGGGACACAAAATAGCTACTCGGAACGGTAGTGTAATTGGTTCAGATTTAACTTACAAATTTGAGAAATTGTATCGCTCTTCGCAAGAGGTGTTCGTTTCGAAAAACCAAACAAAAGTACGAGCGTCTAGCTGCAGGGATAAACCCTCCAATGAAAATCTAGAACAAAATGCGCATGCGCGAGTACAAATTTTACAGGATAACTTGAATGAACAAAGTTTTAGCAACGTTTCTACAGGGTGAGTAATTATTATAAATGATTGTAGTCCAAGCAGGCCATGCCCATGTTATGAAATTTTTGCCGCTTTCATGTGAACTGTCAATTTTTGTCGCTGTCAGTGTCATTTTTAGGTGAAAAGTACGGTGATGAGTATTTTTTTTTTTTAATTACCGATTGAATCCAAAAATATTGAGTTGTTTTTCACCTAATTTAACTCCTGGGTATGAACGGTGTGTACTCACTTAAATATTTACATCATTTTGATGTTTTTTATACATATGGAGCGGCAACCATAAATTTTATCCAGTTTTTAAGCCTACTTGGACTACAATCGTTTATAATAATAATAACCCTGTACGTATTGCCCTGCTGGTATTGTTACGTTTAGCCAGCAGAGCTAAGAATCATTAAAGAGTACCGCACTATATTCACAGACGCAATAAATATCACAAACTCAACGGAAGAGGGAAAGCGGCCTACCACCAGCTACCGAAATGCATGCAGCCACCCTACACCACTCTTCAATTCTTCATGCACTCTGTATCTGTACCACACTACTGCAAACGCACCATATCACAGTCAATTGGCGGCAAATTTTAAATGCTCCAACCATCCCACGTTTCTATTGGAGGGTTTATCCCTGCAGCTAGACGCTCGTAACAAAAGTGACCTCCCCTCTTCAACCACCCGCGCGAGAGCCCGCTTCACCCCCGCTATCTTTCCGCTCTCCCTGTTGCCAACTCCCCAGGATTACCAACCCCATCCCTTAGTACCGAGTCTAGCCGCTAGTACGTTCACATTTGGCGCGCTCTCGTGGCGGTACCGAGAATTAAAATTTAAATTTTAAACTGGGTCACTACACCATCAATCGCATCGCTACTTAGAATTTACAGTTCCAGTAACCATCACCGAAGTTTCCACGAATTATTTATTCATATTTAGTCAGTGTAAGTGCTTTCCGACAGATTTATGACATTATACCTAGTTACCGTTCCTTTGCCCCTGACGAAGCGGTGATCGTTGAACAGAAACAGCTGGATGCTGGACTGTAGGACGAAGATACGATGTGATCAAGAATAACTGAATCTGTTGGTAACAATAAAAGTTGGCAAATTTGATATTTACCAAGAAAGGTTCATTTTTGTAATAGCAAAAATATAACTGACATAACCAAAAATGTTTTTAATGTCGTCTCAAGTTAAAAAAATCCTGTCAGTGCCAACTACGAGACAAAAAACACCGGTACTTTTCAATTGTTTCATTGCCAACAGACCGTAGAGGGATACAACAGACTCAGTCATTGTTGATGATCACGCTGTAGTATACTCCGTACGCTGATAAATTGCACGTTTTTAAATTATAGTTCCAAAACATCCATTCGAACAATGTTTCAGGAAACGTGTTTTGTTATAAACTGTTGTTGAAATTACTGATTCTTCGAAGATGAATGTTATAATAAATGTTTTTTCACGATCGGGAGTAGAAATCAACTTTTCGGATGTCAACATCGTGACAGAAGTAGAGCATTTTCTCCCTAGGGAGCCATTATGCTCCCTAGGGAGTTTTCATTTTTTTGACAGTTGTGACAAAAATCTAATGGGAGTTTTCATTTTTTTTTGACTGTTGTGACAAAAATCTAATTGTGTTGTCAAGGCAACTACTAATTCCATTAAATTCATCGAAAGATGACAACTCATTTGTCATCATTTTTTTATTCTTAAAATTTGAGATTTTTGTGCTGTTTCTACTCCCTACCGTGAAAAAAATAGTATATATACTTCTGGAGAGAATGCTCATTTTTCCCTCGGTGCTTTGTAGCCCTCGGGCTTCGCCCTCTGGCTACAAACTGCACCTTAGGAAAATCATGCATTTCTCTCCCTCAATATACATATAATATACTATTTTCTATTTGCGTGGGTGACAGAGCTGTTACAATACCAAAAACAGAATCGTAACACCTGAAAGCGGTTCTATAATAGGGGTAGTACAATTTACTAAAGTCTAGAGGATTCTGGCAGCATCAGCAAATACGCGCTAATATCCCAACAAAGCCGACAAAGGTTGCAATTGTTTTTTGCCAACCATCATAAAATTTTCCAGAATTTTAAAATTCTTACTTTTGATTTAAAAACTGCTCGAAAGGTGCAAAATATAAAAAAAAGTATCAAAAAACCCGTTTCATGAGGCGTTTATTCCATTCGTCCTTTATAAAACTTGCGCTTTGCGACTCGTTTTATAAACTTGGAGTCATGAAATAAACACTTCCTTATGAAACTGGTTTTTTAATATAGGTACTCTTTTTGGGCGCTATTCTACTTTTGACTGCATTGAATTTATTTGTGTCTCATACCATCATTATCAGAATAATAACTTTGTAATTCGTCGAGGAAACGAGGCTTTCACGACCGATCTGTTCCAAAATGAGAGTTTAGTTTCTGGGTATTTTCTGTCAGGTAGAAATGCAAATAGACGGTCAACAATCCTGGAAACCAGCGGAATCTTATAATTCAATTCTAAATAAATTTGTTGCGGGTAAAAGAATAAATTTTTCTTTAAAAGGATCTTATGAAGGTAGATGCAATGCTGCAACAATTAGTTATCATACAAAAGGTCAATTTATTTCCCCGATATCTCAGCACTGTAAGTTTGATTCGCGAGTTCTGGGACACCTGTATACATATAGGCTGTCCCAATATTATAAAAACACTAAAGTTATGTTTTTTTTAAATGGAACCTACCCAGTTTGATTTCATTTTTGGATTCTACTCTAAATTGTGAATCAAATCTGCACAGGTCGTTTTTACTTATCTGCCATCGTTTTTGATCAGTGGCGCTTTACTTACCAGAATTCCGAATTGCAGGGGTCCTTTCGAAAATTCGTACCTTCCAAATAGTTGCACATAAATGAAAATAATTGACGCTGTGTGATTTCTGAATGTTTGCTGCCTCTGTTAAGTGTTTACTCCATAACGTGCTTAGTCGCATATGCCTACTGCGATTTTTTAAATATAACAAACTAAAAATGTCAAAATCTCATTTTTTTCAAATGGCACCCCCCATTTATTATTGCACTGGTCGAAAGCTTTTTGACAAGCTTTCCAACAGTATAGTCGAATGTGAAAATCTAGGGTGCTATCTTAAAATCACTAAAAATCACTGAAATAATTAAATGTTCAATTGTTAAACACTGTTTCACTGAAATAATTAAATGTTTAATTGTTAAACACTGTTTTGTTGGTTGATTCATTTTTATGGAGTGACTATATTGTGTGATTATCTTTTGTTAGGCCTACTAGATTTTTGCATTGTCTTTTTAAATGAAAAATTGCACCAAATGTAGTGATTTTAGGATAGCGCCCTAGATTTTCAGATTCGGCTATACAAACCTTATATTGTTCAAAAGCTTGTTAAAGAAACTTTCCACCAGTGCAATAATAAATACGGGGTGCCATTTGAAAAAATTGAGTTTTTGACATTTTTAATTTGTTATGTTTAAAAAATCGCAGTAGGCATATGCGACTGAGCAGGTCGTTGAGTAAACACTCAGCAGATGCGGCAAACATTCATAAATCAAAAAGCGTCAATCATTTTAATTTATGTGTAACGATTTGGAAGGTACGAATTTTCGAAGGGACCCCTGAAATTCGAAATTCTGGTAAAAAAAGCACCACTGATCAAAAACGATGGCAGATAAGTAAAAACGACCTGTATAAATATGATTTATAATTTAGCATAGAATTCAAAAATAAAATCAAATTGGGTAGGTTCCGTTTAAAAACATAACTTTAGTGTTTTTATAATATTGAGACACACTGCTATTTTTTCCAGGTTTAAGGGTCATCATGATGATTTGAGAAACTTCCCAGGTGCTGGAGAAGTAGTTGATCTCTGTATTGCATTGAAGATGAAAGTTTATAGCATTTTGCAGACAGGTCTTGTAATATTTTCCAGACATAAAATTAAATATTGATACCTTTTTGATGTTCATCACTTTCATTATTACTTGTTTTATTTCTTTAGTTCTTAATTTATCTTTGTGTACATCTTTTTTGTTGTTTTGTAGATCAAGTTATCCAACCTTCATTATTGTCTTCTGATAAACTGTTAAATCTCTTTTGTGTTTCAAGTTCAAAACAAAATAATCCTTTCTTCACTCTAACAAACAAATTAAAAATGTATTATTTTCTTATCTTATCAGTCGTATAAATTGGTCGCTTTACGGTTAGCATTTCAGTTATATCTGTTTCGCACGGATAAAAATGGATCTTGGAAAAAGTGACGCTCGTGTTAAAAAATTTCCAGTAGAATTAACTAGTTTTGATGGTGTTATCCTTCCAAGTAAATATGAAGAATTGAAGAAGCAAATCGACAATCTGGAAGTTGATGAACGAGATGTCTGGATTTGCAGCTATCCAAAAACTGGTAATCATTTATTAGTTTATATGATGTTTTATTGAAAATTATCAATATAGGTTCAACGTGGACGCGGGAAATGGTATGGATGATTGTCAACGATTGTAATTTCAAAGGAGCCGAAATTCCTCTTAATGAACGAAGTCCGTTTCTGGAGTAAGAAAAAAGCCATTCAAATTATATTCCTGATTTCTTCCAGATAATATAATTAATTATTATAAATTTTGTTCCAAATTTTATGTTCACACTGTATGGGTATTTTGTTTTCCGAAATGGCTAAATTTCGTGTATTTTTGCTTTGTTGTAATGAAAGTGTTCAGTACCTATTTATTTTATTTTATTCTCTGATATCTGACGGTGTGCAGTCCAGCTCCATTTCCGTCATTTTAAACACAATTTCAAATCACATAGACCGAACAAAGAATATGACAAGCATGACAAATTTAATTACTGTTCAGTATATGTAATAATATAGCCGTAGAATAGTAGATTATATCATTAAGAGTAGAAGTGAGTCTTTTTGTGCCAAGCCCAGAGATTGAAGACCGTGACGAAGTCGAGGTTAGCAACTGGGCGAAGCACAAAAAGACCTTCTACTCTGAATACCTACTATTTTATCTTCAAGCGGATTACAAAAGCAAAAATTCAGACACGAACTCATTTATTTTCTTTTGCTGCAGTTCCAGTAAAATGACAATTTTCAAACTTACGAATTCATTTCCTTTCTTCTTATCATCATTATTTTAAATACCTCTGTAAAACAATTTCTCTTTTACATCCCCCTGTCATTTGTGTTTCCTTTTTTCCAAATTACTTACCATATTCATATTTAGAACCAAAGTGAGATGGTACGTTTTTGTACACATATTTTTTTACTTACGCAGAAAAGCGGGGCTTGATGTACAGGATGCATCGAATACGAATGCGCTAGAGCAGATAAAGAATCGAAAAGATGGTAAAGAACGGTTGATAATCAAAACTCATTTGCCTTTCAAATTACTCCCGAGGGAAATCACCAGTGAAGTAAAGAAGCCAAAGGTAAATGAACATTCTTTTCTTACATCAAAGCATCATTTCTTTTCTTTAGATAATCTACATAACACGCAATGCCAAAGACACTTGCGTATCTTACTATCATTTCCTTAAACTCGTTTCGGGTTATAGAAGTGACTTCAGTGAGTTCTGTGAATTGTTTTTAGGAGAAAAAGGTAATTATTGTTACTGTTTTGCAACTAAATGAATAATAATTGATAATTGAAGCTCCATATTCACCTTATTGGAATCACGTTTTGCCATTCTGGCAGATGAGACATAATCCAAACGTTCTGTTTTTGCGATATGAAGAGATGAAGAGCGACTTAGATGGAGTTATAAGAAGAGTGTCTCAATTTCTGCAAAAACCGATGACCGATGAGCAAATCGAGGTGTTGATTCGTCATCTCGATTTCGACTCGATGAAGAAAAATCCAGCTGTGAATTCCGCAGCATTACATGAACCGTTGCGCAAATTGCATCCGGAAGGCAGACTTTTCAGAAAGGGAGTAGTTGGAGATCATAAGACAATTATGTCACTAGATATGCAAAAAAGATTTGATGAATGGACAGCGAGCAACATCCAAGATACGGATTATTATTCGATCTAAATTAATGATTGAGTCTGTTGGCAATGAAACAATTGAAAAATATTGGTGTTTTTATATTTCGTAATTGGCATTGACCGGATGTTTTAACTTGACACGACATTAAAAAAAAATTAGGTTATGTCGAGTATGTTTATGCCATGGCCTCCTTGATCGAAAGAGACCAAGTCTCTTATAAGAGACTTTGTCTCTTTCGATCTAGGAGGCCATGGTTTATGCTAATACAAAAATGACCCTTTGACGGTAAACGTCAAATTCGCTTGTCAACTCTGTCAAAGCTGACAACCGGAAATGCGTTTAGATTACAGTGGTACCAAAATCATTCAAATTTTCATTGTTACCAACAGACTCAGTCATTCTTGATCACGTTGTATAAATAGCTAAGTTGATAAAAAAAAATTAGTCAAGTTCAATATTGTACCAAATTTATTGTCTTATGTTGTGAAATAAAATTGTTTGAATTTTCCTAACTTTTGTACCCTTGTACTATGGCGGACAATAAATTTAGGCCGGCAAATTTCTGACATTTCGGAAAAGTCAATGCAAGCGACCATTTATTGTCATTATGACTGATGTGTCAGTTTGTAAAACTGAAGGTTTTCAAGCTGTTTGGCGTTTCCTTCGCCTTTTTCGTAACTTACAGATCATGACGCACTAGCATAACTGATTTGTAGTAGCACTTCTCTCTGGTGCACGCTTCTTTTCCCAATTTTAATTTTGATTATCGCTGTCACGATGACAAGAATGGCAAAAATCGAAAATGGGGTTAGTTGAACATAATGCCAGCTTCACATTTTGATGTCAACTCAATGACAGGCCGGCCTAAATTTATTGTCCGCCATAGTACAGTCGATGGACAAATAAAACTGGGACAAAAATGACAATCACATAAATTCAAAATTTACAAATCTCCATCGTTTAATGACGGCTTTATCACAAATAGGTTAACTTTGGTATGACATATTATATAGAAACTGACAAATATATTGACAATTCAACAGTGTGATTTACATAGCTTAAATTTCAAGTGTCCCAGTTTTATTTGTCCATCGACCGTACATCTCCTCGAAAAAAGTCGTGTGATACTTCATTTAAAAGATCTTTCAATTCTCTTTCCAGTGACTTCATAAGTAAATTTCATTAATTGTTTTATTCTCATATTCAAAGTAATTTTCGAAAAAAAAATACCATTCGAGAACATGTCTGAGATGAACATTATTTTACAACAAAATGGAGCGTTATTGCATTATTTTAGTCACGAGATCACTTGAACCGAACACATCCAAATAACTGGATTGGCAGAAGTCGTCCAATCGAGTGATCAGCTCGTTTATCCGATCTAACTCCTCTCAATTTCTTTTCTGAAGATATGAAGAATCATAGGTTTACATAATATTACAACCTGAAAATGTGAGGAAAATAATTAAACTGTTACTTAATGAGATTTTTGCTCATCTAAAAGTATTTGTTTGTTGTCATTTCCACAATTCTTTAGGTAGCCTTCTGCAACTGTTTTGATTTAGTTTTCATCAAAACTCTTCTGGTAATAGCCGCTGCTACTTTACAACACTACGCTATGTCACAATCATCACTCTCTTTCGTTGCTAACTTGCGTAATATACTTCTAAGGTAAAAACCGAAACATTTGTATAAAACTGCAACTTTAAATGCTTTGAGAAATTATTATTTCCGTAAGGATTTTTCTAAATATCATCACATAACAATAGGCTTCTTTGGTTAGTAAAGAAGAAAATACTCGTATGTTGTATTTGATTTTAAATCTAATTCTAACGATAGTAGAAAAAATACTGTGTGCGTATCTTCGGATAAGGCTTGTTTGTTGCATTTGGTAAGTTGGCAATTACAATTAGGTACCACATTTAATTATCCTTGTGGTTTTCTTCTTGTTGTTAAGATAGTTTTGACAAAGACAAATTCATTTTACCAAACGAATATGACGACATTTATGTTAAAATTCCTAAACTGCACAGTTAACTATGTTTTATATACGTTTTTTAAATCAAAAAACAAATATCCACGTTAGCTTGCAAATGTATTGTGGGTTGCATTTTCAATTCCGTCGGCACGTTATCACTCGTCAAATTAATTTGTAATCGAGTTATCCATGAATCCGAAATCGTATATCGTTACGTCACAGTAGGTTACGTGAACTCCACGCTCCAATAAACACAGGTTAGATCTCGACATATCAATCACAAAAGACATATGGATTCAGATCCATGGATGACTCGATTAGAAATTAATTATTTAATTTGATCGCTCGATAGTTAAAACACAACTAGGTTTAATGATTGTGTGTCATACTTTCAATTTTCTGTCGAAAAATTACTCAACCAGAAATTTGCGAAGAAGTAAGATTAAAAAAATATTAGTAAAGCAAATAGTTTTACTGTCAAGTTTTCTCTCGGATAGTCAGATAGTCACTTTTTTGTGATTAATGAGAAAATCTAATTTTCATATGCGTATTATTGGTTGCATATAAAACAACTTTTATATTTTTATATTGTTTTACCATATTTTTTAGAAGATAACTCGTTAACAAAGAAGCAAAGTTGAGAATTCTTTGCAAATCATCTTGTGTATGGGTGTGTTCCCTTGTTATATGAATTAGAGAAAAATATACGTAACTAGTCGTGGTAAATAAATATGTTTGCAAAACAAATAAGTAGTAATATTCAGAAATTAATAGTTAGATTTTATTATTTTTTAATATTGTATAATTTGTTCTTCTAGGTATCGAGTGATCAAATTAATTTGTAATCAAGTTTGAATCCGTATGTCTTTTGCGATTGATATGTCGAGATCTAACCTGTGTTTCAAGCTGATTACAAGCTGATTACAAATTAATTTGATCACTCTTTATTTTGTACCACGCGATCAACATTTATGTAGTTAGATAAGGGGGGGTTATGACTTTGACAGTGTCAGCTTTTTCGTATCTTTGATAACTCAATTAATAAACGTCAAAGAACTGTCACTATGAATCAAATTTTAACTCAACAATGCTTTTTACTTCAGAACATAAAAGATTCATCATCGAATCGTAATGGCGTTTTCATTAACGGAGAATGGATATACAGTGCTGTTGCCTGTTTGGTCGAGTTTCAGTAAAAATTTCCAAATGAAACAGGTGTATGCGACCCAAAATACTTCCGTGCATCCAGAGCATCCGAAAGTCTAGATTTGGAAATACGTTTCAAAATTCAAAGGCTTCTTTGATCTAAATAATTGTTGATCGTACTGTAGAACAAGTATAGACCATGTTTCTCTATTTTATTTAGATTTTATACCGGATGTATTATGAAAAATCTTTGGTGCTGTAACTTCCTTATTTTTCATACGATTTTAATAAATAATGTGTCAAACAAAATGGGCTACAATTTGAATTGATCCAATATTTGTTCTTGAGTTCTGTTTTTGACAGTTGATAGTCAACTTTTTTTTTCATTTCATTTTTTGATCAGTTTTATAGAGATTTTTATTTTGAATATGAAAATGTAAACAACCATGCTCATGCATAGAAACAAAAAGAAGAAATTAAAAAATAATGTAATTTTTTTTTTAATCAAGCAGTCACATTAAACAGTAATAAAAGTGTATTCCATTTTGCAAAGTGACTAAAAGAACTATGGACATTCAAGACAATGTCTATTTGACTCCGCCCGATAACAGAGATGATTTAGTAAGAAGAAACGTAGCAGTATGTGAACAAATACGTCGTGGGCGTCAGTGGAAGGTGTGGAATGTGCCTTAGAGAGAATGGAGGTAATTTCGAACATTTGCTATAGTAAATTCTATTTTTTTTAATTAAAAACAAATTTTTGATTTTTTATTTTAATGGTTGTGTATTCAGAAGATAAACATCTATCAGAATAAAGATAAAAAAATATTCAGTGCAACTTAAAAAAACAAAGTTAGCTGCGGTCTGTCAAAAAATATAATGTCAAAAAAAAATCATAGCATGTCGGGCTACAGTGTTTCTAAAGCGATTTTGTTTGACGTATCATTTATTAATATCGGATAAAAAAAAAGAAAGTAATAGCGCCAAAGATTTTTCATAATACACCCGGTATATATATTTTTTTATTTTATAATAACCCTAACAATAATTCTTCGTACAATTTTATTTTTAGTATAATAATGTAAGAGAATTTTAAAAACGCAACAGAAAAACTACCTCTTCCACCCCAAACATGTGGCTCATAAATTATGTTCTGAAAGGTCCTTGACTCGGGGGTGATTTTTAAGAGTTCGACAGGCGAGACAGGGACAGTGTGGGCTTGGCAGCTGAAACCGACGGGCTGTCCAAGGTACAAGTACGAGAGTGACGGCAGGTGAATAATTGTGGCCCGGAAGTGGTGTAGTGAATTAGGCTAGTGATAGCCGGTAATAGAGATACAGTTACCAGGTGTGTCGGTAACTGGGTGATAGCAGGTTGGGCAACCTGGGCTATAGATCAGTACCTCAATGCGTAAAACCTCGAGCAGATACCATGGTATAATTCCTGAGCACCGGATGTCCGGGTGAGGCATCTTTGGCTCATGACACGGCACGGCCGTTGACTGGGCGCGTCCGTAGGGACGGCCGGTGGTGACAACCAAATGTAACAGATCATACGTTGCGGATTGTAAGGTTATGAGGTCAGCCCGGTCCCCAGGTACTGAGGGGACAGTGTAACATATAGAAGGGAGCTATCGCGCTCTCATGCTGGCATTGGCGGCCTTCTTCTGTGGAGGCTGCGGGCGGGCTGTGCACCCCAAACTGCACACGGGGCCGTTACAGGTGCTACCAGAACATCCAACGCAACCCCGGAATGTAGCGCTCTGAAGACGACGCCGTGGTTGGAGCCCCTCATCATGATAGAAGCTAGAGGGAGGAATCCCCCGGGTGAGTCACTGTATGACCTTGATTCGCGACAGATGTGTCAGGTGTTTATCATTTACATGTTTGTACCGTCCCATTAAGCAAACCCGAGTCCGGACCTGTGCTTTACCGATTGAATGACTGAATGAGGTGGAGGTGAGTCCGATTGTAGATTATCGTATGACTGTAGCTGAGATTGTCTAATTTAACGTGTATCGATGAGTCTGATCGATTGATTATCAAATATTGAGGGGATAACGCCCTTGGGCAAAAACCAAATCTTACAATAATGACAAATTTTTATCTACAGTTATATAACAGGATTGTTTACTAGCTTCTTTTAATGTTATTTGTTTATCCTGCAAATAATTTTATTTAGGTACTAAAGTTCTTCGATCAAGGCTTCAGTCTGTCTTCCCTGTTTATCGCTCAAGTGTTTGCGATCGACTTTATAAAAACAGTATGGTCTTCCTTATTCGATAAGATCATCTTTATTCATCATAATTGGCGATGTTTATGTTATTTTTTGTTACGATCTGTCAAAGCATCTATTTTTCATTGCGTTTCCGCCTTATCCGTTATCTTTGTCATTTAATTAATTATTAAAACCGGTCCGGCTTTTTTTATACATTTACATTTATATTAGATAGATAAGATAAGCCAATAGCGTAATTAAAAAAAAATCACGCTTAACATTCAAGTTATTGAACTCTACATAGGTACTTGTGTAACATTAGATTTTTCACTAGTCTGTTTAGGTTTAGGCATGGTTTAGACAAATAGTCGTGAATACCTAAGTATTCTAAAACCTCTTATCTTCCTTACTTATTATAATAAAATGGTAATCTAATTTTTTCTATTTTGCACCTATAACACAGTCAGTATAACACTCAAACGGGTTTCGAAAAGGAGCTCTTTTCGATACGCGTTTCAAGAACATTTACTTAAATTTATAATGTTGGCAGTGACTCCTAGTGAGTTGTTACTAGGTAATCAGTGATCATTGCATTTCACGACACTTTAAATTCAAAACTTACAATTGTTCGCCTATTTACCAGCGTTACCAACCCTTATATTTGCCAAATATAATTTTCCTAGCATTATGTTTTGAACTTTTTTTAAATTTAAGGGGCAAAATAGAAAAAATATTGTATTATACTCGTTTTATAAGCCATTTTGTCGCACTTGTTTGCTTTATAGCACTCGTCGCTCGCTCCTCGTGCTCTAAAAACGCGTGCGACAAAATGGTGTCTTATAAAACTCGTATAATAAATTACTATTATGTGGTTATCATAGACACGATTATCCTTAATGGAAAATATTATGAAACTATAATAATCTATAATCTAAAAATTAAAAAAAAAATGTCGTTGGCAGTTTAAATAATTAAAACTATTAAATAATAAGTATTATATACAACATTTATACTAAGTTTTAATAAACCTTAGCAAATTAAAAATATAATTAATCAACTTAAGCACATAACATTTTTGGTTTACAATACAAAAATTTCCGATAATAATGCGGAATCTGGAAAAGTGCCCCGAATGCTTGCAGCGTTTCCATGTTGAATAGCAAGGGAAATCCTCTCGAAAAGGAATTTCTTTGATTTTGAATTAAAAATAGACTTTGGTCTCAGCTTTTATTTTGCGTAATAAAATATACCTACACATATCGGTACGGAAATTTAAAAAATAATGTCCATAATAATGTCTAATTGTCTACGCATTTAACTAAATGTAATAACAATGACAAACCATTATAATTATGTACCTACCACTGACCGTTGATCTTGCGCCCGTTGAGAAAAAATTTTTCTGTCGTAAGTGTGCAGTTTTGAAAAAATAGAGCACAAAATAAAGAAAAAAGACATTTAATCATAAACTGGACATTAAATAAACTTGACAACGACTGCACGTGGTGACGGGTACAAAATTTCATAAGCTGTAACATTTTTATCAAGACAAAAATGTAATGAAAAATTACACCAATTTTTAAAACAGCAAAAGAAATGTTTTCAACAAAGAAACACTCCGGTCGGTGTTTGTGTTTTTTATAGAAGTTATTGTGAACCAAATGAATTACATTAAATTGAGTATATTTCCAAAACTACTGGTCCAGTTGGAACCAAAATTAATAGGCGTGGAGCCCCTGCTAAGACAAAGATTACGTACAAAAAAAAAATCAAATTCGTATATTTTGGCGGAAGTTATAGTAAACGAAAGAAAACTCCACAGACAGACACAGAGTCAGAGACGTATGCACAGTTGCCACCCGGAAAATCAAAGAAAAAGCAATAAAGTCTTCAATTACAACAAAATATATTCATACGTGATCTTGTTTTTACGTGTATTAAGTAAGAAACATAAACAAGGTAAAAAGTCCTAGTTCAAAAATGTACAATTTTAAATTTAGAAATAATTTTTAATCAAGAACATTCTATCTAATTTCATCATCGGTAATGTGAATGAATCTTTGAAACTTATTTTCAAATCTCATTTAAACACAACAAACAAATTATAAATCTTTATTTCATTTGCAAAGATAAAGTTGCTACATTTAAAATAATATCTCCATAAAACACACATTGCATTAACGGTATTTTATATTTTAAAAACAAAGATAAAAGGATTGCTACATTGAGTTTCTTAGAACGGCTAGTGTGGAGTTAAGGATTCCCCGTGTTCAACCTGACCCCATTAAATTGCATATAAAAGATGTGTCACCGACGTTAAAGTGGCATAACCACACCTTCACACTCTGCAGCAACATCAAATCAAGTACAAGAAGCTATCTCTCATCAAAATGAAATCACTTATTGTCTTCAGTCTTCTTTTGGCAACTCTTTTGATTGCCACTGAATCGTCCGATGTAGAAGACAGGCCTGGTAAGTGTTCTCAGTACGATTTTTTTGTGTTTTGGTTACTAAAAATATTTCTTCTATAGTTCTGAGAAGATTTGCTCGTGCAGCTGTTAAAGCCTCATGTGTGAACAGACCATGTACTGTTAATCTACACTGCAGCGATTGCTGCTTCTATCCCCATGTAGGACTCTGTAGCTTCAGAAAATGTAGTTGTCTTTAAGATGTCAACAAGATATTTTAATCGCTGCCAGTACCTATATATTTTCTATGTTTATACATATTTAGTTTTTAGTTATATTTCTTTGATTAACAATGATAATAAAATTTATAAAATGGACAAAAGAGTCAGTACATTATGAAAAGAACACTAGGAACACTAATAATAATTAAAAAAAAAGTTTTTTCAAGTGATATCTGTAAAAGTAGCAATTTCTGCGTGGTTCGAATCTATGCTGTTACCGATAACTCTCGAGAGGAATTATTAATTTAGTTTAACGAATAATGAGTTAGAAGATTTTTTAGTGTAGTCTTCGACAGCAAGTTCCGGGACGCCAAAGTGCACACTCACAAACTTTTTTGATCATTTCTGTTTCTACCACGTGGGGTTAACATCTCAGGCAGCATTTGTTGCACAAAAATGTTACTAGTGAAGTTAGCATCTTACCAAACGGGTAATTTACCAGCTTTATTGCCAAACGCGACGCCAATGATAAGCAGATTTTTCACGGAAATGTCAAAGAAACGTCAACGATGTGTTGTTGTTAACCTAGATTTCGGCAAAGTTTACAGACGTTTACTGTATTGTAAAAGCAACAATTATCTCAAAATAAGTGGTAAGTAGTAGTACTCTTGATTTGTTTTATTTTTGATTACACGATATGTTTCAATATACAAATTTCCCAAATTTGAAAAAAAAATATTTTAAAATAATAGCGAATTAATTAGTATCTAATGGTACCCAATGACGGTTTTAAGTAAATTTAAAATAAAAATAATGATATTTTAAATTAGTCACACAATCTTTTTTTACTTATTTTTTGTTACATTTCTTCGAGATTTTGATCTCTTTGTTCCTTTTCTCTCTAATTCATTTCGATTTTTAATATCTTTGTCCTCTTAATAATCAAAACAAAACAATGCTTGTTTTATTTGTTGTTTTCATGTTGTCATTTTTTAAAACCAGACTGTATATAAATTGAACAGTTAAGGCAAATTTTTATTATATGTATGTTTGTTGTTTTGAATATAATGTTCAATTACAAGAACTGATTAAAAGTATTACAATGTTTATTTTCTATTGCTGATTATAATATTATCTTCAATATTATTTTATTAAAAATGTAATCATACAAGAGTCAATGTCAAGAGTAAGATCCACGCAGTGAAAATGAAAATTTTATTTGGATTAGTCGTAATTTTATTTTGCTATCTCTTGATGGCAGAAACACTATTTATAAACGAAGCAAATGAACGTAAGTAATTTCTGATTTGCTCTGATAGGTCGCTTCTTGCAAAAAGGTACCCTGTTCATTCACCATTATTACACTGCATCGGGGAAAAAATCTATCAGTGGTAACAAACAAAATAATTTAATAGATTATTTCAGGGAACAGTTTTCGCAAAAAAAGACGTGGAAATTGCGATGCTGCTTTATGTAGACTAAACTGCAAGTTTCAACATTATTCCTTTTATGGTGTTTGCACTCGTGGAGCGTGTGAGTGTGTCTAATCGACGTTTTATTCTTATGTACCTAAGTCTTGTGTTTCGTAATATTAATTTTGGAATAATATAGGACCAAACAATTGATAATAAAATGCAAAAACTGTACAAAGTTATGAGAAAATGTATTTTAGATTAGTTTCCGTAAGATTTGTAAAAAGAGACTTGTAGATAATAAACAATAAAGTGTCCTATTTGTTCAATTTCTTTCCACCAATGTCGCGAAGTGAAATTGGTTTATTTTTGGATACTTATTAAATAAATTTCAAAAAAATTCTTATGAAATGAAAACACTTAATACACTTATTTCAGAATTATACGTTACAAGAAGCAGTTTCCACAACGAGTACTATACGAGTACGTTACGCTCTATGGTTTCGCTAAATGATATCTGCTTTTAATCATAGATTGAAAGAGAGAATAATTTGGTAAATCCCAATACGATTCCCCCAACAAAATCCCCGTTTTCAATGACTGTTTGTTTACCTGTGTACCTTCAATTGTTTTATATATTGGATGACAAATGCAAATATGCTATCAGTAGTGTACAACACTGCATGCAGACATGGATAATTTTGTGTTCATTGTTGTTGTGACTTTGTTATTTACGCTATGTACAAAACCTTCAGAAAGTTTTGTTTTAATGAACAAGACTGCCGTAGGCAAAGCCGGTAATTATCTCTTGATATTTTTTGCCAAATATTCGTCGGATAGCATTTAACACATATTTATTTTGCATTTTATTACATGTTTTAAAGTGTAATTAATTTTCGTACTAACTCCATCATTAAATATAGTTAATGTAAACATGATTAATTAGTGGT
The DNA here is from genome assembly GCF_963966145.1 of Tenebrio molitor. Classification (NCBI taxonomy): domain Eukaryota; kingdom Metazoa; phylum Arthropoda; class Insecta; order Coleoptera; family Tenebrionidae; genus Tenebrio; species Tenebrio molitor. The sequence continues at coordinate 6,344,127 of NC_091048.1, read as the reverse complement.
TTTAAGGTAAATAAACAAAATAAGTATGTATGTGTTATTTTGTTTCTCCTGTTTTTACCATCCTATAATTGTAATGACTTTTCAGGACAGTCCAACGTATCAAAATGTCCGCAGCTTATAAGCTGCAACTACATCTGCAGCAGAAGTAAAATCACTTTTTCGAAAAAGAGATGCGATTGTCCGTGCAACAGTTATGGTAATAAAAATCCTCACCTACCTGTATGACCAAACTATCGTTTATAAGGAGAAGACTGATTTTTTATTGCAGTGTATGTATTTATTTATGTATTTATTGTCATACTTTAATTTCATCGGTAAATAAATAATAAAATTGTGGTATTTTTTTACAAAAATAAAAAAGCAAAACTGTGTGCTACGAATTTATCTTATATACAGTGTGATCAACAAGAATACAAAGTAAGAGTGCTACATCATATTTTGTTTTATCGAAACGTCTCTCTCATCTTAATCGTACACATAGTATGTATACTTACTATAAGTACAGTCGTTTTATTGGTTGCCTACCTCTCGAAAAATCTATTACGTTATATTAATTCATTATTATTAATAATTAATGCGTTGCGTTATTTATTTAATGGTAAAACTCATTTTATCACTTATTCTGGTATAATTGTTACTTACAATAAATTACAGGAAACGTCCGTAAACTTTGCCGAAATCGAAAACTATAGAAGGTCTTTTTGTGCTCCAATCTCTGGGCTTAGGATAAAAAGACTCACTTCTACTCTTAAATATCTTAATGATATAATCTACTATTCTCTTGCAACGAATAGCTGTACCAGGACAAAAAATTTTGAAGCTAATACTGACATGTTTAAATAAATCACTTTGATTCACATTTTTGGTTTTGTCGATAATGTTATCAAATCAAGATTAATTTGTCCTCTCTGTTGTTTTATTTCTTCCAAAGGAGTGAAGTTTTTTTTTGTTATCGTTTAAAACAAGACGTTTTATTTTACGTTTTAATTTTTGTGTTTCAAGAAGAAACCTTATTCGAAGCATGCCTAAAAGCGTTCGTTAATGTAGAGCACCGTGGGGTGACTCTAGCGATTCACTTGTGTAACTTGTGTGTATATGAAGCTTTTCTTTTCTAATCTATATCATTTATTCTTTACTTCAATGTATTGCATATACCAAATTTGATTAAAATATCTTCATTCCTTCTTGGTGTTGCATTTTCTATAGTAAACAATATTTTTAGAATCTGCGTCTCTAATAGGCCTATTATTGTATTCAATTTGGAGTCGTTTATGGCTATCTCTTAAAGCACTCGTAGTTTAATAGATCTCTAAGAAAATTTTTATCGATATTTCAGTGTATTATTGTCATTTACACAAAAAAACTTCCAATATTAATGTTCAAACTCTACATTTAACATCTGTTGCAGATGTAGTTGCATCCGTTACCTTGAATTACCAATTAATACAAAATTCCCTAGAATTTGAAAATTTAAATTTTTAATTTAAATATTAAAACAAGGGTGCAAATTCTAAAAAATAACATAAAAAACTCGTTTTATAAGGGCATTGGCGCACTCGTCCCATACAAAACTCCCCTACGGGTCGTTTTCTACACTTGGGACTCGTGCGCCAAATCAACCCTTATAAAACTCGTTCTTTAATATACTATTATGTAACTGCTAATTTTTACTAGTAGCAACATTGTGTTCCACGATTTAACGTACTAAATAGCGCATAAACAATTCACTTTTTATCAATTATTATTTGCAATTTGAAAATAGTCTTCTATCTGATTTACGTATTTAATTTTATTGATTTATTAATTTGCGTGAACGCTGTACGAGCACACATGTCATGATAAACACAAATAACACAATATTATTTTTTAATTTAATATCTTATCTCATTTTAAATTTGGTAAGATATGTTTCACGTGGCTACTTTAAAAAAAATAAATAATTTTTGTCTGCTTTTTTTTCATAATCCGACAGGAAAGACATATTATTATGTATTATCTTTTTATCCTCCACCACCCGGCGGCACGGCAATTTTGCCGGAGTACATACACTATTACGGATATTACTATCAAGTAATAGTGCAGTGCTTATCAACATAATTACCGGCGTCTCGCCTCCGCATTTTGACTTTGTTGTGTATTATGTTCTGTGTCAATGTTAAGGAATTTCCTCACGATATGACATGAGTATAATAATATACCTTTTTGAATTTCAACTACCAATGTGTTCCGTAAATCCAGAATTTTTAAATTTTTAAAAAGAGATTGCGGTACTATTCCCGTTGCTGAAGTTATAAGTGGTAAAATCGAATTTTTTTCTAAACACCAAAGATTTCTCATAGCAACGGAGAGTTCTAAATATTTATTAATTTTTGTGTTATATGTCTGTGTTATATTGTGTGAATTTGGAACAGCTATATCTAAAAGATATGCTTGCTTTTGTTGTTTATTTAAAATAATAATGTCTGGTCTGTTATGGTGAATATGAATGTCAGTTAAAACTGTACAATCAAAATATAATTTGTAATTATCATTTTCCAAACAACTTTCTGGTTTATAAATATAATGTGGTTGTGTATCCTTTAATAAGTTAAATTTAACTGCTAAATTCATGTGTATAATTTTAGCGAATATATCATGACGTTTCTTATATTCGCTTTGAGCCAAAACGGTGCAAGAAAAAATTATGTGTTCAATGGTTTCCCCTTCAGTTCCGCAAATCCTACATTTATCAATGATCGATATATCGTGTAATTGTCATTAATTAATTGACCACAAAATAAATTGTTACAAAGTTAGTTTTCAAAAACTGTGAAAAGTTTTTTTTATCAGCTTTAATATATTTTATCAATGATCATACTCTTTAGCCTAAGATAATACAAGAAAATAATCCTAGAAAGAATGTGATCACTGATCATAATTATTGATTTAAATCTACAAACAAGTGGCTTCTTACGTTACTGTACAATAGAGATTATCGTTTGAAATTTTACCTTGGCACCCATCAAGATTACAAATTAATTGATAGATTCGATAATAAAGAGTTCATAGGTAGAGCAAAGTTTGTTGATAACAAATCAGTCAGGTAATATAAAAGGATTTTGTTGTACCAGAAATCATTCTATTCTGATTCACAATGAAGACCGCTGTGATTCTGGCAGTGCTAATTTCTGTGACCTGTGCTGTGTACATTGACACAAAAGACATTGCGAAATATTTCCCAAACGTAAAACTTGAACGAAAAGATGTTTTGAAAACTGTGGCAGATTGTAAGTAAAAGTTTTCCCCTTATCGGAACATTTTGTAGTGTTTCTTATTTTCCAGACGGGTGCGAGAAGGACGATTGTTTTCCCTACACCGATGTGTGTCCTTTTCAATTTTTGTGTCAGCTGCATTGCAAAGACCAGAAACTGGAAGGAGCCTGTAAGAATGGAGCTTGTAGCTGTTTCGAGCTAAGCGGATAAGTTAATAAAAAACGTGTCTATTAAATATTGATTATTACGTTTTAGTAATAACGTGTTATTGTAAAATGCAAAATTACCAAATTTTACCATGTGACAAGTGACGAAATTAAAATTTCACCAAGAAATAATTTCTTAAAACAATAAAAATTTAAAATTAAATCACTTTTTATTTCTCTGGCGGTATATTATATTGTTATTTATGGTATTTTCTCACAATGATAAAAATGTAAAAATAAAAAGTTTAATGATGCCGAAACCCGGGATTGAACCGGGGACCTTTAGATCTTCAGTCTAACGCTCTCCCAACTGAGCTATTTCGGCCATGTTGTTATTGTGATAAAAAAATAGCACTAAGAAACAATAATAACAATAAATATTTATTACTATACAAGATATTTCACGAGTGATAATGAGCCCGGCGAAATTGAAAATGCAACCCACAATACATTTCCAAAGTTAAGGGTAGGGTTTACCCATGTTTATCTGATGAAAATTTGAGAATTCGTGTAGTTTGGGTTGCATTATTTGAAATGTTTGAAATGAAATAAACGGCTTTTCAGTTGGCCTACTTTTACCTGAAATGCGTAAGTACCTACATGCCAGAAGGTCTAGTTAGTTAATCAGCAAATCTCATGACTAAGCTTTTAGATATTTTCGTCTCCCAAATAAACGTTCAAATGTGAATTTAGTGGTAAAATTGTACGTACGTATATTTATGTATAATAAGATCTGTGATTCTTTTGGAAGCACGGTGATGGCACCAAACGCTTTAAAATTCAATTTCCGAAGGCCCCATACTTTTTTTTGTTTGTTAATTTCGAATTAGGTTTTAGTGTTACAGCTTCCTGCATAGTCCTCAAAATGCAATTTATTTTTTTGTTATTTATAATGAAATCATGGGGCCCTAGAGGAAAGACGTATCTTTCAAATAAAAAAAGGACCTTGCCTTCATCTGTCGTGGTTTTGAAGATATGGATGTTTAAAAACCACCGTTTTTCGACCATTCTTAATCAGGTAAACCCCACCCTTACGTAGCTATTTTAAATATCGTTCTGAAAAAAAGGAAATATAAATCCTTATCGGATAATTACTTTTTTGTTGCGTTTGATGTGGAGACGTTGGGTCCTTGGAGCAATGATGCACGTTCTTTGCTAGACGAATTGGGAAAACTTTTGTCTAATACCACAGGTAGGTATTTCTCAGGCGAAAACATTCTATAGTCCATTCATTTTAAATCTTGGGTTTAGTAATAAAACTTGCCTGCTTTGACACTTGTTCGAAGCTCAGTGAATCTAAAACTGTGTTCAATACCGAGTGTCAACTACCAAACCTGACCATAGGAATTTAACATGAAAAATAGTTTTTGCGTGATTTCAGGTACCTACTTCATTAAGAAATTGATTAAATTTAACATTTGTTAAATGGTCAAGTTATTAGAAACATTTTTATTCACATTTATCAAAATGTCGAAATATGTTTGTGTTTAAATTTACTACTAAAATCGCCCAATAATTTGATTATTAAAAATACCATCCCAAACAATAAATTTCTGAGGGCATTGCGTTCTTGTAAATATCGAGTGTTCTGGGTGGCTCATTATTTAACATACATTTGCATTCGTCGGTAAAACATCTGTTTTTAGGTACTATAAATATGTTCTGCTTACCTTATCTATACGACTGGTGCAGGTAATAATAAGACATCCCAAGCGTAGACAGAAAGTACATAATAATGGGGTTTTCCCGAATTTTAAAAATACAGGACCGGCCGGCCCTAAGCCACTTAAACAATTACAGTCTTAGTTGTACCGTTCAAGAAATAACTTGTGTTGTGTAAAGTGAATTCAGTGCGTTAATTTTACTCAATATGTAACATTTGTTGCCAATACTGGTGAATCATCTAATGAATTTGATTCAGATGACGATTAATTTTCTATTTGTTTATGTAAGTATTTTATTATTTTATTTATTAATTTACTTTAAAGTATACATGTAATGGATACTTTATTAATTACTCTTATTTCTTTATTTAGTAATCTTATTTCTCAAATACAAAATTTCCCAATACAAAATCAACAATCTCTTAACATTTTTTTGGTCACTGATCGCAAAATGTGTTTTAATTTTTTTTTATTTGCGGATACTTTAAGGTCTCTTTCTTTTGCTCGTCGATAAGATGGTGAAAGTACGACGTGGTACCAATTTTATGTGAACAGAGGGATTACTACTTTACAGTACCCACACAATGAAAACTTGCCGCTTTCGTAATTTACGGCGTTTTGAGTTTACAACTTTACCCAAGATTTAAAATGAATGGACTATACCAGAAGCAGCGCATTAGCGCTTGCGATTCAGAGGGGTAATGCTGCCAGTGTTATAGGGACTAAGCCTTTATCTTCTACTTTTAAAGAATTATTTTATTTGCTTTAATTTTATCTATTTATACAGGATGTCTCAAAATTGGCGTACAAACTACTTACTACCTTATTGAGAATGTTTAAATGTACACGAAAAAAATATGGAAAAAATGTTTCCGACATAAAAATCAATTATTTTTATTATTATTATTATTATAAATAAATTATTAACGGTAATACAATATAAACAAAAATATATTCGTACATCATTACCTTGCAATGTTACCGTAGTGGATTTAAAATATTTTTTTTCGATTTCCAAAAATTCTAAATTCTCTATTATGCAGGATTAGATATTGGTGGTGAGTGATCTTGTACTTTGTGATAATATGTACAATTAGTGGTAGCTGTCATGACAATTTCATACATATATTTCAAAATAATTGACCTGTTAAGTGCCACTTTCAAAGACCGCCAAATCAGCAAATAAGTCCAATAGAATTTTGTTAACATTTTTCTGACGTTTACGGTAATCTCTTCTACACCGTAGTGCACCGTTAGTACTCCATTTTTGGGACACCCTGTTTAAATAATTTGTAATAAATAAACACCATAATAAAACGTTAAAAAAATATCGTATTGTTTTAAAATCAAATTACTCTTTTTAAACGAATAAAATGAAGGTAATAATTTCTGATTTGCTTTGATAGGTCGTTTCTTGCAAAAAAAGCTACGCTATCATTATTACACTAAATCAAGGAAAAAATCTAGCAGTGGTAGAACACAAACAAAATAATTTAAAAGATTATTTCAGGTATGAGTTTCCGCAAAAAAAGACGTGGACATTGTGATGTTGCTTTATGTACCTAGACTAAGCTGCAAGCTTCAACATTATTCCTTTTATGGTGTTCGCACTCGTGGAGCGTGTGAGTGTGTCTAATCGACATTTTATTCTTATGTAAGTCTTGTGTTTTGTAATATTAATTTTGGAATAATATAAAAACAACTGATAAAAAGTACTTAAGATAATAAAAATTGTAAAAGCTACAAAATAACGAGACAATGTATTTTAGATTACATAGTTTCTGTATGTTTTCTAAAAAGACACTTGTAGATAATAGACAATAAACTGTCCTATTTGTTCAATTTCTTTCCACCAATCTTCATGAAGTGGAGAAATTGGTTTATTTTTAGATAAAAAAGAATTTTCAAAAAATTTCTTATGAAATGTAAATACTTAATACAGTTATACGGGGTGCTTAAAAAATGACGAAACAACGCTGTACCAGACGATTCAGGGACACCCCCAGAGTACTAGAAAAATGTGTTTTTTTTTTAAATTGTCAACTGACATTAAACAATAAGTCAAAGTAAATTTATAGGTAGGAAACTAAATAGAATTATGTACAGTTGCGGAATTAAAATTTCGGGCACTATTGTCAATGTATAAACTCTAAAACAACTTTTAGGTTAATAACCTTATTTTTTACTCTTCTCATGTTTTTGTCTTTTTGGCATTCAAAAATTGTCATTTGTGGGATAATAACAGGTAGGCAACATATCAAAGCGATGATTTAATTACACTCAGTGCAACTAACTGAAATCTCAAAATTCAAAATTGATTGGGTGACTGACACAGAAAAGTTTAATTTTTTAATGTCAGTCATGATGACAGTAGAAGGTGCTTTACAGAGATTTTATTGAAATGACAGAAAAATAGTGCCCGAAATTCTAATTCCGCAACTGTACTTACCTAATTAATAGCTTGGTTGCCAGATCAGTTTTATGATTTTTGCGCAAAAATAAAACTTGATATAAAGGTACTGTTACATTTTAAAAAATGTAAATATTCCTCGATCATCCGATTACCGTGCGCACGATTCGCGGCGAGTTCGTTTTCCGCCGAAAATGATACAAATCCGAATTGAGAGGGACGAAACTATAAAAGAGAGGAACCAGTGCAGATCAGAGAGAGGTCTTTAGACTTTTGCCTTAAGCTTGTTTGACACGATGCTAAATTTCGTAGAAAATTTGTTAGAAAATGAGAAAGACCCTCGACAGAACCAATGAACGATCAGGATCATAGTCTGTCTTTGTCAGATCCTGACCGTTCATTGGTCCTCTCTCATTTTCTAACAAATTTTCTACAAAATTTAGCATCGTGTCATACAGCCTTTAGACTGTGAAGTTGTTCGGAAAGGGCGATTGGTTGAGCGGCGGGGTTTTTAAAGCACCCTGTACCGGGTGAGTGAAGTTTTACCGCCCGAGCGAAAACACCCACTTCTAATCAATTTAAAATTCTCAAAAAATTCAGGAATGATTGTGTATCACTGTAGAACATTTTGTAAAAATTTCAAAATTTTTAATGAAACAGGTAAATATTTTGTTTTAATTCAATAACCGCTACATTAGTTTACATAATTTTTCAATGAGAGTCCTTTCAAACATTTAGGAAAAATTTGGTGTCATTGAATTCATGAAAACATCACCGGTTTTTGAAATCAATGGGATTTGATATTAAATGTAACTCTAAAGTTTCGTAATTTTTACTAATTTTTTAATAGGGTTAACCGTGCGGGCGGTAAAACTTCACTCACCCGGTATAATGGGTTTCAGCAAAAAGTAATTCAGAAGTACCCCTCTCGTGAATAATCCTGTAGTGTTAGACAGGATTTTTAATATCCCGGCAGCACTGACGATCTGGCAGGAGAGAAGAAACTCCAGGAAGTACAGGCCTCCGAAAAAAAGAGGACACGAATAGTAGCAAGCACAGCAGGTGTAATTCAGTGGCGGCTGGTCAGGGTAGGCAAGGTAGGCACCGCCTAACCTTCGAAATTTAGAAAAATAAATTTTTTATTTTAATACTGTTACGTATATTGTATTAATTTTAATTCTCATTTTCATCGGATCTTTTTGTAACTTTTCTAATGAAGTGCGAAATAAGTCGTGCGCCATAGCTATCCATCTCATTGCTCTGCTCAGCCTTTAGCGGGTCGGCCACGGGGTCGGCGACAATCTGGAAGTTTTAAGATTTGACTGTTTTATTTTCCACTACGACAATTACAAAGCGAAAAGCTAAGCGATCTTGCGCGAAAGCAATGGTTGACGTGTTGATATTCACAACAAAATAGTGGATTTCAGGCGATTTCTTCGTTCGCCTCCGCCGCTTTTCGTGAGCACACGTGAAAAATGTATCGTGCTCGGCTAATTTCAACTTTATGGCAAGTTTGCTTTAGTCAAGGTTGTTTCAGTGTTTAGCGGTAGTAGTTAAAACAGGAGATTTAGGTGATTCCTCAGAGGTCCTCAGGTGTTTTTCAGGTGTTGAATTACTTTGGCAGGTTTTGTTCAGGTCAGGTCAGGTTGGTATAATAAGTAGGTACTGTCCCTAAGTTTATAATAAAAGACAATAACAGGTTGACCGTTGGCTTTTCGGCGTTGGCGCCTAAACTAAATCAGGTCGATCTTTTAATATTACCTTACAGTATTTTTGATTATTTGGAGAGCTAATGAATACTTTCTCCCATTCTTATTTAATTAAATGGATGTATATAACGACATTATATGCAGTTTGATAGAAACGCCGTTTTCACGGCGAAATGAACAAGAACGCAGGGAAATTTTTAGCATGAATCGCCCCACACCGAATATTAATATTCTGTCTTCGGATAAAAAACAATGTCAGGTATTTTCTTGGCCGTTTAAAGTAAGTTGGTATGAAAATCATAATTGGTTGTGTGGAGTTTATTTAAAAAAGCTTTATTTTGCTGGCCGTGTTTACTTTTATCTACCGTAAAACAAAATGTTTGGGTTTGTAAGGGGTATTCTGATTTAAAAAATCTGCCAACGAGCGTAAAAAACCATGAATCATCGAAAGAACATTTGACGAATATTTTAAGTCTCAAACGTTTGGAAAATAATACAACAATTAAAGATGCTCTCACTGAACATAGTGCTCTGTCGATTAAATTGTACAATGAAGAAATTAGGAAAAACCGAATTTTATTATCGTATTTAATTGACGTCACAGTTACTTTGGCGAAACAGGAGCTCGCTTTTCGAGGGCATGATGAAAAAGACAGACGAATCATTTTGATATATAAAACCTAACAGGGACGGCTGGTCCATGATGTCATTTGGGTAATGACCCCCTAAAAAATAAAGGTTTTAAATAAAGAGCTAACAGTAACATTGGGGCGATCATTTTAATAAATAATTCTACAAAAATTTTGCTTGCGGCGCGTTACTCGGGGGGCTGCCGCCCCCCGAACCCCCCTCCCCCGCTGTCAGCGACTCGCCATTCTAACCTATTTTGTTTTTACTTTGCTGAGTACCCAGTCGCCTACCCAAGACCAGATGCCACGAGCCGCCACTGAGGTGTATGTCAATTCATTAGTTGTGTTGAAAATAGTATAATAAATAATTGTTTTACTCGAGTTTGGGGTTTTCTCGTGCAATGAGCTCGACGGAGTTGAAAATGCAACCCACAATAGATTTCCAAAAAAAGCTGCATTATGCAGTGAGTTTTTTATTTTACTGAACATACGCCTAATGCATCTGTAAGTTTAGGTTGCCTATCTCAAATAAATTGACTTCTCCACTTTAGTTTTATTGTATACTCAGTTATACGACGAGTAGTCAATGTTATGCCGATTATTTTCGTGGTGGTGTTACGATTGTCAACGGCACTGGGATATGAATTTGACGAGTGCGCAGCACGAGTCGAATTGGAAAGCATCGTTGACATGAGTAACACCACCGCAAAAATGATCTGCATAACATTGACTACGAATCGTATAGTTCTCCCAGAGCTGCAGCGGTTTTATGGCAGGGTACCATTGTACAAAACTTAACAACACCGACAATAGGTTTAAACCGCAAGTACAACCCCTAATCGTAAATTCGTCCAAGTACTACCCTGTAAACTGACAGGTATAGAACGAAAATGGGTCTGTTTATGTCGCTTATCGGCATCTCAACAGGCGTAACAATTATTATTGCCCTGCCATAAAACCGCTGCAGCTCTGGGAGCGGGGGAGACGAGTTCCTCCCGGTACCCAAAATATCCTAATCTTGGATGCAGGTAGTGAAGGGTTGGGGATTAGACTGCATTGCAGGGGTGGTAATTATGATCTGCACATTTAAAAAATAATTTTTATTCTAGTCATCCTTCCATTTTTGCTTTTTTAGATGTACTTATTAGTTTTCAAACATATACGTATAGCAAAATTCAATCTGCAAACAGAGGAATGAAAAAGTTGAGAAACGACGTAAGAAACAAAAAGGAGACATTACAAAAATTAATAGAAAATTATGAAAATGGAATATGTACTCCATAGAATAAATTTTGTACAAATAAGTTCTTATCATGATAAACCTATGTTGTAATAATATTCCTGAAAGTAAAGATTTTATTTTAATATTTAGTAAGTTTTCCTTTATCTTGCACTCAAAAATGTAAAAATATACCTGTCGCCTTCCTTAATCCTTCGACCATAAGCGGGAGCAACTCGTCTACAGATAACAGCTAAGTACCGACCACCTGTGGTGTAAACTGACCGCTGGGAGGAACTCGTCTACGTCCTCTGGGAGAACTTTATTTGGAAGACTATTTAATGAATCAAATTCCTCAATTTTTTTAAAATCTTTCAAATTGTACATTTCAATTTGTTAGAAAATAATATTTGTGTTCATTTTTCGCCGAAAAAAAAAAATAAATAAAGATTTTCATTTGTTTAAAATATTCACTTGTTCTACTTTTGCTTAAATTTCACAAAACATTTCTAATTAGCTTGAAGTCTTCATTCACTCTTCTTCTACGAAACTAAATGATGTTACCATTACCTACCTTTTTTATATTTCCTACCAATTCCTTTTCTACTTTCTTTTGTTACTTATAAGTTATTATAAAAACAAAAGATTTTTTTAATTTGCAATTCTCGCCATTTGACGTTGAACAAAAATTAGAGCATGGTGCAAAGAAGTAGGTAGTGAACATTAATTTGATGTTTCTCCCAATTTGCTAACATCAAATTCCTTTATTCAATTATTCCTTGATTTTATCTGGAATCCTCAAAACACTACACACTACCATTTTTCTAAATTGTAACAATTATTTGTTTGTGCATACAGAGTGGAACAGAAATAAGTACATTAATTTTAACCAGTAACAGAACTCGTCATGATGAACAATTTTTCTATGTACCATTTTTTCCAAATCGGCAATTTTGTTTAGCATTTCCCCCTCCATAAATTAACGAGGCGTTTGTGTAAATCTTCAAAGCACAGGTTCTAATAATGGGCAGTATCTTGATTTCGTAAAAATGCTTAGAAACGGCCCTCACATTTAGTCACCTCTTGTCTCCAGAGGCGGGGAGCGAATTTTTCGATGAATTTTATTACCAGTTAAATTTAATGTACTTATTTCTGTTACATGCTGTACAAGGATATACAGAGTTTCCCAAAACTGCCTCCCCAGAGAAAAAAAGGGAGGATTTGGGTAAATGTGATAATCTGAATTTTAAAGAAAAAAAGTCCTATCTCAAGGGATAATGGAGAAAAGACATCCTAAACTTGACCAATCAGAGTTGAAGTTGAGCACCATAACCCCAGTTTTGCGTTACCGAAACAATTTTGCGTTGCCGGAATTGCGAAGTTTTCAATTTAGTTATTAAAATTAACTTTTAGCTGATTGTTGCGATATCAATAATAATTATTATTTTTGCTCTCTAGCAAACTTGTCAAATTTTTTAGTAATCTTACCCGAGGACAAGCTTCTATTGCTTCTGGGATTGTTGAAATTGAAAACTTTATAGCTCGGTTATGTGAGCTACAGAAAATTTTATTTTAGTCATCTTGGAGTCTCGTTTGCTGTCGGCACATGCCTGTTTTCTATGGGGAAGTAATTACTAATTATAGGGCAGGCTGTATGACACAACAATTAAAAAATTGAATTTCCCTCGTTACGTGCAACATGAAGCTTTAACGACTAACTTCACGTCATATTTGTCAAAACGGCGGCATAACCTAAAATAAAAGTTGTGAAAACAGAAAAGGTTTATCATCGAAAAGTATAGAAATTGCGTCTCTTTTAGTTGGTGTGCCGTGGTTTCGATAAACAAACGTGGTGGACTTTAAAAAGCTCACAACTGTGTTCTACTTAAATCGAAAATTTTCTCAACAAAGTAATCGTGAATGTAACTCAGCGCTTGAAAAGAAAATATTGTCGAATCTCAGACTTATAATTACCTAAAATGGATTTCTTAGAGTACTCCGATATTTCGGCAGAAGTCAAGGGATGTATGGTAAGATTTAGTGAATTGATAAAATTATAAACATAACGTTATCGTTGTACTTACAGACGGCCGGAAAATTGAAAATGACCGACCAGAACATCATCTTCAAAAACAGCAAAACAGGCAAAGTGGAATCGATCCCGTCTACGGAATTTGAAGCAGTGAACTTCCAGAACTTTGCAGGATCCCTAGGCATTCGTGTTTTCCTCAAAAATGGAGCGTTACACAGATACGTGGGATTCAAAGATTCTGAAAAAGAACGCATCGCAAAATTTTTCTCAAACACCTACAAAATAGACATGCTCGAAAAAGAGTTGAGTTTGAAAGGGTGGAACTGGGGCACCGCAAAGTTTAATGGATCAGTATTAAGTTTTGAAGTGGGCCACAACAGTGCATTTGAGATTCCACTGAACCACGTTTCACAATGCACAGCCGGAAAGAACGAAATTACGATGGAATTCCATCAGGTAAGCCGTCACAGTTCTAAAACGTAATTTTGTCACTAACAATCTTTTTTTTTTGTAAGAACGACGACGCTCCCGTGAGTTTGATGGAAATGAGATTTTTCATTCCATCAAACGAACTGGCAGGCGATGTTGACCCCGTCGAAGCCTTCCAGAAGCAGGTCATGAAGAAGGCTAGCGTGATCAGTGTTTCTGGCGATGCGATCGCCATCTTCAGAGAAATTCAGTGTCTCACACCACGGTTTGTCGACTCAATATTTGTACGTTTAGCAGTATTGAATTTTGAATTTTAGTGGTCGCTACGATATTAAAATATTCCAAACGTTTTTCCAACTTCATGGTAAAACGTTCGACTACAAGATCCCCATGTCGACAGTACTCAGGTTGTTTCTTTTGCCCCACAAGGACAACCGTCAGATGTTCTTTGTCGTCAGCTTAGACCCTCCAATAAAGCAAGGCCAGACAAGGTATCACTTTCTGGTATTATTGTTTGGTCAAGAGGAGGAAACTTCGATCGAGTTGCCCTTTACAGAGTACGAAATTTGTCAGTTGGTGTTTACATTTTAGTACAAATATCTGTTTGTAGTGAGGAGCTCAAAGAAAAATACGAAAATAAATTAGATAAAGAATTGTCAGGACCTACTTATGAAGTGTTGGGAAAAGTTATGAAAGTGATAATAAACAGAAAACTAACGGGACCTGGGGGCTTCGTTGGACATTCTGGAACTCCAGCGGTGGGTTGTTCGTTCAAGGCCGCCGCCGGTTATCTTTATCCCCTGGAGAGGGGGTTCATGTACGTCCACAAGCCTCCCATTCATATCCGCTTTGAGGAAGTGGCTTCGGTGAATTTTGCTCGTGGCGGAGGCAGCACCAGGTCTTTCGATTTTGAAATTGAATTGAAGTCAGGAACCGTCCACACTTTCAGCAGCATAGAAAAAGAAGAATACAACAAACTGTTTGACTTCATCACCGCCAAGAAGTTGAACATCAAGAACCGCGGCAAAAACGTGAGTCGTTCGCTAAAATGTGGAAATGTAATTAAATTATTTGTGATCATAAATAGGATAAAACAGCTTACAATGAGGACTTTGGTGATTCGGACAATGAAGCAGCCCCAGACGCCTACCTGGAGAGGGTGAAAGCGGAAGCCCAAGAACGCGACGAATTTGATGATAATCCGAGCGAGGACGAGAGCACGGACGAAGACTTTAAGCCGCCTCAGGACGAAAGCGACGTCGCCGAAGAGTTCGATTCTAGCCCGAGCAGTTCTTCCGAGGAGGACGAAGAGAAAGGTTCCGAAGACGAGCACAAGAGCAAGGACAAAAAGAAGCACAAGAAAGAAAAGAAAGAGAAAAAGGAGAAGAAAGAGAAGAAGCCATCGAAACCGGCGTCGGAAAAGCCGCACCGCAAGCGATCGAAGAAGGTCAAAGACGAAAACAGGCCGAAGCGGGCGCCCACTGCGTTCATGTTGTGGTTGAACGAGATGAGGGAGCAGATCAAGACGGACAACCCCGGAATTAAAGTAACCGAGATAGCGAAGAAGGCAGGAGAAATGTGGAGAGAATTGAAGAGCAAGTCAGAATGGGAGGAGAAAGCGGCCAAAGCAAAGGAAGAATACAACAAGGCGATGAAGGAGTACGAAGCGTCGGGCGGAAGCAAATCGGACGATAGAAAGTCCGATAAGAAGGGGACTCCCGATAAGAAGACTTCAACTGATAAGAAGACGCCTGCCAAAAAGAAGTCTAGCTCTATACCCACGGTCAAAGCGAGTCAAATCAAGAGTAAAGAATTTATCGAAAATGACGATACCAGTAGCGACGAAGACGATAAGAAGAGTAGCAAGAGGAAAGCATCAGATGATGAAAGCAAAAACACGAAAGAGAAAAAGAAGAGCAAGCAGAAGTCAGAGAGTGAGGAGAGTTCTGCCTCCAGTGAGATGAATTCTGACAGCGATTAAGTTTATCTCACTTTACTAACTATACCATTGAGGATGTTATTTTTATTTAGATATTAAAAATAGTGAAAGTCTGAAACGTCTTTGTTCAAGTTAACATAACTAGTTATTAGAATCAACAGGTGAAAACTTACACGATTTACATAAGATGTTTTGCTTCAACATATTTTTGAGATATGTTGATGAAATTACTAAATTATATTTTTTGACAAGCAGGAAATGAATTAATAAAGGTGGAAATGCAGTAAAGGAACAATTTATAGGATCTGCAAGATTATTTTGTGTAGCCTAGATTGTGCAAAAATCAAATAAAAACAATTTTAACCGTTGCAGAAAATTTCCTTTGAAGTCATGTGTTGGAAACCTAACCTTAAAAAAGCTAACCTCACTTTCCATTGAATTCCTTAAAAATGCTTTATTTATGATACAAATGGCAATGAATCGATACTTATTGCACGTGTCTTACATAGGCACGTCATTCTGGTAAATATCTACCCCTGTTGTTGGAAAAAATCATTAATTTTTTTTTAGTGGGGCCCAGCGACAAGTAACCGGCGCCTTTCCACGAGCCAATGATCCCTCAACTGTTCAAGGACAATTAGAAATGGGCTTGAAACAGTTAAATCCTTGTAATGAACCCGTCGTTTATCTGTCTAGTAGGTAAAATAAGTTCTTCCAACATTTGTATCTCCAAATTTCTGTTACATGTACATTGTAGAACTGATGCAGGCGTTCACGCTTTAAATTCAACATGCCACGTCGATCTCTTTCGAAGGAACGGCATGCAGTACGAACCCCGCACCCTTACAATATGTTTAAACAAACATTTCACAAAGCAAGAAGTGCCAATTAGAGTTTTAAAGACATTTTTAATCCCTGAAGATTTTCACAGTCGACACAGAGCTGAATCACGCACTTATTTATATAGACTAGCAATTGTAAAAGCTGACGCTTTAAATGTAGCTCCTCACCTCCATTTGTTACCAGTTGAAGAGCTCCAGAGGTGTCTTTTTATTTGGTAATCAAGAAATTTCAATTTTTTCAAAGTCCTACTACAAGATTTTTTGTAGCACTGATACATTTGATATTAACGAAATGAAACGGGCATCGAAATTGTTTGAGGGACTTCACGACTTCAGAACTTTCATGGCACGTGGGTCAAAAGATCCAGATAAAATGACAAGAAGAGTTGTCAATCGAGTTGAAATAATTGAGGGAAAGCCGCTGACTTCTTGTTCTTACAGTTGGCCCAGTTTTATGTGTCCTAGCAGAGAAGATTATCAATATTACGACGTGTACGTGCAAGCATCTGGGTTTCTCTATCGTCAGGTAAGTGTATCTAACATGTTTTTGATGGATCTTGTCTTGTTTAAATTCGGCGCGTTTTGTGAGACAGGTCGGCAACCTGAGAAAATTGGTCAAGTTTGAACAAAATTTACATTTAACATTTTTTGTCGATAAAAAATTAATGTTGCGATGGTGCGAACGCCACCACCGAATTCGTGCAGTTCGATTGTGCGTGCGGTACGCGTGTAACAGTTAATTTTGCGAGAAACGCCTTAAAATTGAGCGATGATGTCATCGTTAGGTTGGCAATGGCAACGTCCGTTCACTCTAGAATTTTCGTAATTTCCGCAGACTTTGATCTTTCCGTTAAGGTGCGAAGAGTTTATTAAAAAAGGTGGTCGAGAGAGAAAATTTTGGATCGAATCGTACGTCGAGAGCAAGTAAATATCGTATTTGTAGTTATTTTAGTGAGTATGAGTTCAGTGTAATAAGATTTGGTTGTTTTGTCTGGGACACGTTTCATAACCTTAAAACTGGCCGGTGGACTTGGAGGGAAACGTACCAAAATGGCTTCCAAGCAAAGCCCCTAGATGAAGCGAGTTAAGGTACACGTTGTAAAGCGGTTGTTTTTTTCTTTTACCAGGTCCGACGTATGGTGGCATCGTTAATAGCAGTAGCTCAAGGTAAAGTCTCAAGTAGTGATATTAAGTTGATGCTAGAAGTGCCGTCGCATCGTACTTGGATCGACAATATAAAGACAGTGCCAGCACACGGTTTATATCTTTGCGAAGTGGAGTATTTGGAGCGCGATAGGGCAACGTTTAGGGACAGTTTGGAAGGGGGCCAGTGATAGTCGATAGCAACAATGGTAGGGTCTCGAGTGTATGTCGGCGGTTTGCCGTACGGGACCACGGAGCGGGACTTAGAGCGCTTTTTCAGGGGCTACGGCAGAATGCGAGACGTGCTCATCAAAAACGGCTACGGGTTTGTTGAATTTGATGATTATCGCGATGCAGACGATGCTGTATATGAATTAAACGGTAAAAAACTTTTAGGGGAGCGTGTGACTGTCGAACGGGCCCGAGGGACACCCCGAGGTCGAGACCAATGGTCCAGCCGCAGCGACCACCGCTCCCATGAACGCTACGGGCCCCCAACAAGAACCAATTATCGACTAATCGTGGAAAATCTTTCGTCACGCATTAGCTGGCAAGATTTGAAAGATTATATGCGCCAAGCCGGCGAAGTTACCTATGCAGATGCCCATAAACAGCACCGTAACGAGGGCGTCGTCGAGTTCGCCTCTTATTCCGATTTGAAAAATGCCATCGAGAAACTCGATGATACCGAGCTAAACGGTAGACGCATTCGCCTAGTCGAGGACAAAAAGCGCAGTAAACGTTCAGGGTCGTATAGCAGCCGTAGTCGGTCCCGCAGTAGATCACAAAGACGGTCCAGGTCTCGAAGCCGCTCGAGGCGAAGCTCCAGATCAAAGAGCAAGTCCAGATCGGGCAGTCCCAAACAGAACAGCAAGTCCAGGTCCAGGTCGAACTCCCGGAAGAAGTCGGTCGACAGGTCGAGGAGCAACTCGAGGAAGAAGTCCGTCGACAGATCGCGCTCCAGGTCGAGGTCACAAAAACGGTCCAAGTCGAGAGAGATCTCCAAGGAGCGCTCCAGGTCGAGGTCGCGTTCGGTCAGCAAAGAACGAAGCAAGTCCAGGAGCCGATCCGGATCGCCGAACTAACACGGACCACACCACAACACAAATTTGAAAACCATTGAAGCTGTAGTAAAAAATTCGTAGTTTTAGCCTTATATTTTAGCATTTATAACCAGACATATTTTATATATTTTTTTTGTTTAATAATACATAATAGCTTAGGTCAGTTCGTAATATCTTCAGTACTGCACGTTGAGCTCATGTTTGTACATAATCCAATAATGTCGTTCGAGAAGCGCCGTTTAAAGTCGTGCTTTTCGCACGACGTAAGTTGAAGTAACTCCACTAACATTACTCCATTAAAAAACGACTAATAATGAGTTTCTTGAGCGACTTGCGCACCAAGCGGCACAGTTTGAGACACACAACCACTACCCTAACTTACTTAGATGGACGGAAATTCGAGGAGAGCGGCTCAGAAACCCGCGTGGAGGTCCCGAAGGCGCAGTTCGGCTTTATCGTCGACACGAAACCCGACAATGTCCCCGCGAAAGTAGCCGATCACGTTTATTTGGGTTCGCAAGATTGTTGTGACTCGGAAATATTGAAGAACTACGAAATCTCTTACGTTCTGAGTGTCGGTGTGGAAGCTCCGATGCAGTGTGAAGGCACGACTTATAAATTTGTACAGTGTTTGGATTTGGCCGAGACAAACTTGCTGAATATTCTAGAGGAGAGTGTCGTTTTCATCGGAGAAGCCGTGCAGAAACGGAGTAACGTTCTAGTGCATTGTAACGCCGGTGTCAGTAGATCGGCCTCTGTTGTAATAGGTTACTTAATTTTAGTTGGCGGTTATGAATATTTTGACGCGCATCGCATAGTAAAAAATGCCAGAAATTGTATTAGGCCGAATGATGGGTTTGTTGAGCAACTGAAGAAATTGAGTAGTAGATAATTATATTCATTTATACTTTCTATGTTCAATATTGGTTTCATTGCGTAGATGTAGAAATTTGTTCTTTAACCATAATATCAGTTAGCATACCTACTGTTACATTTTTTTATTGGTACAATTAGCATACATTTTTAAGAAATAAATGTAATTTACTTCCAATAAAGTTTTATATTTATGTAACTTTCTATTGTTTCGAACGGGAAAAAGTAACTCATCGTGAGGGAAGTTGTATTTATACTTCGTCATTAATTTTACATATTTTTGGTTTGAACTGTGTTTTGTACTTTTTTCTTACTATTTTTTGTATGACCCAACTGTTGGGAGTTTGTTCGAGAAAAAATTAAAAATAGGTTTGAAAATGCATTTACTGTTTTCTTTTATTTTTACAAAACCAAATTTCGTAAAACATCACTATTTAATATTTGCTAAGTTTCTTGCGAATTTAGCATTCAAGTGTTACAGTTCATCGAGCGATTTACTAATGCTTGTGACAGAATGACCAGCAATATTTAGTCTGCAGAATGTTTAGAGAAAAACTGGTGAGCTTGATTACTCATTGTGAAATGTTTTCTATTTTGCAACTGGTAGAACGTTGGATCGAGGTCTGGTGGATGCAACAATGCAGACCACCTTATTGTACATTTTTTGTTTGTCATTTTTAGTACGTGAAATCTGTTCGTACAGCAAAAGCTGTTTACCAAAGTTTGTGAGTGCAAAAAGCTATTTTCCGTGCTATTTTTGATTGTACCTGTTGAATGTCCAGTTCAAATGTAAAAACAAGTTCGTAGCAGTATAGCATCTCAAAATAAATAATTCTGATTTGATGTCGATCTCACCACAAAACAAAAGTCAAATTTTAATTCGCATTGAGGAGGATTGACTTTCTGCTATGACGTTATCGCATGTGACGTATTTTTCATCTTCGCGTTCCTTTTACTGCTGTACAGGGTGAGTCAAGTTTTACCGTCCGCACGATAAACACTATTAAAAAATTGGGATGGAGCCGAGTCGAAGACCCGACATCAATTTAAAAAACCAATCTGAATTGACCCGAGATACCTACCTTGTCCGTGTTAACCCACATAAGTCGTCTTCTAATTCTCGCAAATAGTAAATATCATTTCCAACATAAAAACACATGTCCTTTCAACTGGTAATGTCAAATTTCCATGTCACCTCATTATTTTTTCGAGCAACCCCCACCCTTTTCCACCCCTCGTAGTCGGATTGACACCAAACTCTCTTCGGTGGTCACTATTATTGCAGAGTTATTTCCAATGGCAAGATCCGAGATTATTTTGTTAAAAGTGTCAGCAGTTATCGCCGTCGATCTATCAAGACGTAAACAACTTTATAAGTCCGCCATATTGGAAAAATCCGCAAATGGTAAACATCGTTTCCGACATAAAAACACATGCCTTTTCAAACGGTAAAGTCAAATTTCCATGTTCCCTTACTATTTTTTCGATCTACCCCCACCCTCTTCCGCCCCCCGTGGTCTGATTGACGCCAAAAGCTTTTCAACTCGAGAGACCACGGGTAAGTTTGTGTTGGTCAAATTTGAAAGCAATCGGTCAAAGCGTTTTTGAGTAATCGTGGGAGAACGAAAAGTGGGACAGACAAGACATTCTAAAAACTTCATAAACGTGTTCAGGGGACCTCAAAACGTAAAGATCTGATGGAAATTAGCAATTCGAAATTTTGGACCTACCTACTCTCGTGTCAAAAATGGATTACTCCCTAGGATTTAGGGATATTCGTTACTAGGTTGCCATAAATTTGGTTAGGTTGGAGGCTATGTGGCTTCTGGTGACAAACAAAAGATATTCCAAAAATGTAAACATCAAATTAATTGTAACAGTTGCAAATAACTAATTTCTCGCTAAGTGATAGATGATTTTTCGTTTCACAATCAATTTTGGTTACTGGCGGCATATTTATTTGGATTTAATCTCTCAATTCAAAGTAACCAACTTTAGGCATTCAAAATAACTTTTGAAAATTCTAGTTACACACAACATTAAAAACGTTATTTCCCTAAAAGTTCGAATTCTAGGGAGTAATCCATCTTTGACACGAGAGTATCACAATAACTTCCCACCTTTGATCGGGTAAGTTAAAAATTAGTAAAAATTACGAAACGTTAGGGTTACATTCCCTTGACATAAGACTTCGAATGTGTGCAATCACTTTCCGCGGATCACTTTATTTGAGCAAAAACAACTTTTTTGTTCGACACTGTCAGAATTTGAGAATTTTTTCCTGTGTGAACGGATTTTGATAAATTTGACAACTTGTCAAAACGAAACGTCAAGCTAATTTTAAAGATTTTCAGCGATTTGGAGCCTTTGGGGGGCTCGTCGAACAAAAATACGTTGTATTCAACTCGTTCTTGTGTAATTTGGGCTTTTTTTGGCACTCGTGGACCTTTAAAACTCTCGTTTCACTCGAGTTTTAAACTGGCCCACTCATACTAAAAAAAGCCCAAATTACACACGAACTCGTTAAATAAACTACTATTTTTCGTACACGCTCATAATTCACAATTAATTCAAAGAACACATTTATGAAATTCACATCAAAAGAAAATTATTAGTTTTTTAATTATTTCAATTTTAACATTAACGGTGGAAAATGACCAAGATTTACGATAAATAAATTCCTCATTGTTGGTAAACAGCCAACAAACATCTTTTTAGAACATTTCTAGTAATTCTTAAGTCCCTAAAGGGTACCATACCATAAATAACCCATATTAACCTAACCACTTTTGTGGAAGTGACCGCCCAGTTGAATAATAATTCAGCTAAATTCTGCAATTTAATATGAAATTCCATTTATTTCAACAACCGGTGATGTTTTCATGATTTCAATGACACCAAACTTTTGCTAAGTGTTTGAAAGGACTCCCAATGAATAATTATGGTAATTAATGTAGCGTAAAAATTGAAATTTTTACAGAAAACGTCCTACAGCGATACACAATCATTCCTGAATTTTTTGAGAATTTTAAATCGATTAGAAGTGGGTGTTTTCGATCGGGCGGTAAAACTTGACTCACCCTGATTAACAATTAAAGGATTTAAAGCCAAGGAAAATTTGCTATTTTAATTCCGGCGTTCTTGACCTCGTAATGAAATAAAGAAAGATTATATGTACTTACTAAATACTCTTGGAAATTTTATTTATTGTGAACCAGTTTCAAAGGTTCATTGTACCATTATCTTTAGATATTTATTTGCAAGGTTATTAACTTCAAGCGTAACAGTGCCGTGAATTCATCACATGTATTGTGGAGGTCTGATCGTTTTTTTTTTCATATTTTTTATTATAAGAATATTAAGTATAGTCTTAGGGGGTCATTCACGAAACTCGGTAAGGGTCGATAAGGCGTTGCAAATTCAAAACTATGACAACCAACATTGTTGAAGCATTGTATTTGCCGTTTCGTTAACGATTTGCAAATTTGCAAAGTTTCGTGAATCTCCCCCTAAGTCTGTATCTATGTTTAAATATTATGTTAAACAACAGAGAACTGTAAAAGGGATCATAATGGTAAGGGAGGCAAGGAAGGAGACGCAGTTTTGGAAACAAAATGCCGAAAAAGATTTATATTGTTAAGCCTGAATTGGTGACATTAGTAGAGTAATTATGCACAGAGCTCGTTGAAATTTGGCAAACGTTAAATTCTATCACCTGAGATTTTTTTCAATTTTCTAACATTATTTTTTTTGAAGATAACTTGATTTTTTTAAATGGCACTGGGAGCCAATTTTAATATTTTTGAAAATGGCGAGCGTGTTATGAACAGCATCCTGGCATGCCATGATAAATCTGTTGTGTTCCCTGACAAACTTGAAGAATACAGAGTGCATGGCACGGGACAGTAAACTAGAAAGAGTTGCTATCATCTTCATCTTCCTACTATTCCGGTGTAAATGATAGGATAGTAAAGTAGAGTAGTAGCAGTAGAGTAGGAGCACAAGATATTGGAAACTCATAATAATACCGGATTTCGGTCGGTTCGGCACACTCTGAACGTTGCAGCTTGATGGTCCGTACTCGAAATTTTGTAATGTGTAGAGACCGAGACCGACCGCACAGTGAGTCATGTGAATTTGACAACTGGAATTTTACCAGCGGCGTAACGGGTACATTACCTTACTAAAGAAACTAAAACTGTGTATCTCTGAAAATAACGAATTTTACAAAAATTACTAAAAAGAATCAGAAACAAAACACGAAATCACCAACACGCTAGGCAAATTCGAAAAGAATCTGGAATCGTCGAAATAAGACATTTGAGCACGAGTGCGCCACTACGCAGATAGAACACCCCTACAATTTAAAGGTGGACTCGGTCCGGCTTCGCTTAAATGCAAATTTATTATTATAGGTGTGCTGCTCTTAAAATGGGCCGGGTTTAACAAATGCGTTGAAGACAAAATTTAATTAAAAAACAAAAAAATCATAGCGAAGGTTACAGTAATGCGTTTTCTTTCTTTCAGTAATAAAAAAAAAAATTCCGGCAAAAATATTCGAACCTGGAGCGTCGAATGTTGGCCTGGCCCATCGGCGCAAGAAACACGTCAAAATTTGCCTTTTTTTTCTCGTACATTTATTAACGTTTGGGCGCGTCCTTTCAGGGTGCTGATATGGGCAGTTGGGGCAACTACCCTGATTTTTTTTTTGTTCAAAAAGCCGTCGCACATCTGGCGACCTCTCCTTCTAAGTTATTTACAAATTTATCGTCAGTGCTTATTACTGTAAGGTTTTTGGATCTTACTTGGACTTAAATAATGTTTCATAATTTTTAATCTGACAAATGACCTCCCCCTTCAGCAGGTGTCATGGGCATTGCTGAATAATACATCTGGAAATATGTATACGTACTAGTTAATTTGGTAACTTGTAAATGCTCTCTAGTACATACTTAAACAAGATAAATTAGACTTTATGTAGTTTGGCAAAATTTCAATTTCCTTATACCGGGTGATCAAGAAGGACTGTTTAAGTTGGCAGTACAATTAAGAAATTTTTTTAATTCGTTTATTTATAACACTGCAACCGGATATGTTTTGTTGGTTTATTTGACAAATATCTGATGTAGGTATAGCATTAACAACGACAAGCCATCAACAACCGAAAGTTACTCCTGTTATACGATTTAAAATACAATTCAGTGTTACCAACTTAAACAGTCCTTCTTGATCACCCCGTATATTACACATACTGGGTTTTATAAATGATCGTCCCATCGCAGTTGGCGTTGAAAACCCACACAAATTTTGGATGAGCCACCAGCCTCGCAACGTTAGACAAACTAGTAGACACTACCGCCACCTATCGGCGATACAAGTCTCACTCATGTTATGAGGCTTCCGAAACATTCAACTATATCACCAACGCCAACTGCGATGGGACAATCATTTATACAGGGTGTCTGAAAAATGGCGCCCAATCTCTTGAAGGGTTAAACTATTTGAAGAGTTGAGTTCAATTTCGTTGTGATTTTTTTTTCCTTTGACTATTTTCTAAGTTGTACACATTTTAAAATAAGCAAATTTGGCAACATCCGTTGGTATGCACAATCAACTAAACCAATTCTCCTTTGAGGTCAATGTTGCCACTGTTATTTTAGCGTATTTTGGTAGGTCATTACTCTAAAAAGAATTTCTTGTGTTGTTCCACTACCTAAAGGGGTCTTGGAAAAAGTAACATTGTAAAGTAATTTATAATTCACCTGTAAAATTTGATAATAAAGGAGAAACATCTCATTGAAATTACCATATTTAAGAGCAAGTTATATAAAATCTGTTGGTCCGATCAAATTTTGTATTGAGATTTACCTTCTCAGACTTCTATTCTTTAAGACCCTTAGGAGATTGGGCGCCATTTTTGAGATTTAATAACCCTGTACCTGTTTACGATATTAAACTCACATAATGTGTGGCTGAATCAAAACATACCTACTGTGCTATTTCAATCACTTTTTTTGTGTTTTTTTTTTTGTCACAAAGTTCACGGTTTGTGTGTCTACTGTAGCTATTATCTGATTCACATTTATAGACATTATGGATTTCGACGTTTCTTGGGCTTCATCTGATTTCAGATAAAATGAAATATCCGAGGCAGGTAATTAAGGATCTAGTTCCCGCCTCCTCTATCTTACACCTCCGCATAACACCACCTTCGGCAATGTAATTCTGTGGATGAACGCTCCATTTTACTCTAAGGGTGGCGCAGCTGTATTTTGTGATCTGCGCCGGAACACATCTGTTTGAATACGATGGGCACTGGAGGAGCTTCCCCGACTACGAGAACTCCAAGAAACGAATGAGTGAATTTAGAACAAATTTTGGAAAAAGTCGCCATAAAGAGAACGCGTTTTCGTAGTCGTTAGATGCAAAAAGATCACATACTTCCCAATAATTAATTTAAAACAAATTAGATGCAAGCTTTTGAAAAGAAAGTGTTTTTTTTTCCATGAATTCTCAACGAAAATAATTGTTTTTACTTTAGTGAATTAGTAATTTCAAATACGTGGACACGAAAAATGACTCCCGTCTGTACGGACACGGTACCTCCAGCTGCGTTCCCAGTTCTAACCCTGATGAGTTTTCTACAGTGGCTTCGCTTTCTTCGATTATTGTCTCACTTCCTGCTTGACCAAAATGGCCAATCAACTCTGTTAAGGCTGTATGACACGATGCTAAATTTTGTAGAAAATTTGTTAGTAAATGAGAGAGGACCAATGAACGATCAGGATCTGACAAAGACAGACTATGATCCTGATCGTTCATTGGTCCGATCGAGGGTCTCTCTCATTTTCTAACAAATTTTCTACAAAATTTAGCATCGTGTCAAACAAGCTTTAGATTCTAAAATCGTTATTTTAAGCAATCATGATAGCTTTTCCAAATTTTCTAGAATCTTAAAAGATTTTACGATTTTTTCCACCATAACTTGAATCTTTGAAATTTTATTTTTGTATAGGCGATTTCACTCAGTTATCAGTGAGACATCTGGTGTGAATTGTATGAAGTAATTTAAAACACACTCAAGCCGGTGGCTATTCAAATGATTTGTGTTTTTAAAACAAAACGACGGTTTAATTGAAATTTAATATTTAAAAATGACTAAAAGTAAGACCGATAAAACAAATTGTCGTGTTTCTGGCTGTAACACATGCCGAAAAAACGAACCAGAAGCATGTTTCCATTTATTTCCGCGTGGTGGCGTAAAAGCAAAATAAGTTTTCATCGAAAGTGTTTTCGAGTGTAAAGACCGGGTAGAGAGAAGGAAAGCATGGGAAAGTGCTTTTTTTAATGGGAAAACCTTCCTCTAATTAAATGAGGGTCTGTGGAAAACACTTTAAAAAAGAAGACTACAATTGTATGTACCCTACAAGTACAGTGGGTTCCTTCTTTAACGCAACAAATTGATGTTTGTTTCCTGATTCCTGAATCTGTGTGGTTTTTGTGGCATTTAGTTCATTTATTTTAAATTTTGTAAACACAACGTAGGTCACACTCGACTGCATTCGTCAATTTTAAATTCGTTCCAGTCCATCCAACATGTCATGTTGTTTTCTTGGAAAATTTCAACCGGGAAAAATGAGTAATCACAACAGTCTTCTCATTTTGTACTTTCTGCAAACAAACACTTAATTATAGCGTCTTCAAGCGACGCCTTCTGATTGTCTCGTGCCCCTCAAAGGGACAAACACCAACGTCGCCGCGTTGGCCGCAAATCATAATTTGATCTTGACCAACTGAAAAGTTCACTCGACCACGTTGAAATCGAAAAAGTATGTGCTTTGTCGTATTTACAAATAAGCAAGATATTTTTAGTTCTGGAGGGGCAACAAGTGAATTTACCGTCTCATCGACTTGCATTTTTTCAAAGACTTGGTGGTGTCGGTTCGTTTGGAAACAAATGCGGGCGGATCGATTTCGCAATTCATCGTGGGTCGACTTCTTCGCGTCCTCAGGCGTAAGTAAACAGCGATAACGAAGCGCAGCGTGCGCGTTTTGCAACAACAACCGCGTCGTAGGTTGTTCAATGCCGACAAAATGTCCGTAAACACCGCCATGTGGAGCGCGCAAGTCGCGTGATCCGATCTCAGCCGATCGGGTCGCCTTTTTGAATCGCAATAACAAGCAGCAAATTTTAATCACGTTTCGCACGTCACGAGTAATTGTGCGAAAAATGCGCGTAGTTCACATCGATTGTTTTTATCGACAGAAATAGAACGGTGTCCGATCGATTGCGACGTTCCTCTGGTGGCCAACGTCGTTGAACCCGCTGACAAAACACAGTCGTCGCCGTCGCCTCCACGCCAAAACGCCGCTCCATGGAGTTCCTCGCGAGGAAAGTGCGTGCCCTCCGCGCCGTCTTCGTCGCCGAAGACAGACCGGAGAAGAGGCGCGAGATCACCAGGTTTGAAGGTTATTTCGAACTTTGCTATAAGGTTTTGAGCTGGGAGGACGCTTCATTAACGCTAACTGTGTTTTTGGTACTTAATTTCGTTTTCTGGTAACTCGCACATCTTTCTATTTTTAATTCGTTAATGTCGGTATTATTTCAGGCTTGTCATTCAGCTGCAGCTCAGGTTTTTTGGGGTTATTTTCCTTCTCACTCTTCTAGGTTTCGTTGCGGACACTTACTTCGAAACCACGCAACACATAATGGTGCAGGCGCCCCATTTGGACGTCTTCGACGAGCTTAAGAACGACCTCGGCGATGTCGTTTTGTCCCTCAAAGCGCTGCGCAAGGACAGCCCCTCTTCTGTTCGTATTCCAAAACCCCTCAATCCACACTTCGTCACTTGCCTTTTCAGTTCTGCATCGGCATGTCCTTCATCTTCCTGGCCATCAGTTTTGTCGCGAGGAACATATCTGGATATGTTATCGTCTATCTGGCGTTGCTCGCTATCTTCTTCGTACCTCTACTCCTCTCCAAGTTACCACCTGAGTATCTGGCGTACATCAAACACATAATCAAGGCTCTGGGATCTGAAAGAGGTAATGAAATTTTCGTGCAAACTAGCTTAAACATGCTGTGACAATTTCAGGCGTGCTTGCTGAAGATGAGCTGATTCCTTTCATTTCGGACAAAGATTTTAATCAGAGGGACCCAGATCTAGATAGTTTGTTGACTGATAAAACTGCAGGTAAATAAATCTATTTTAGTAATTTAAAAATAGTTTTGATGGTTTGTTGTGACCTTGAAGTTTGTTTATGTCTGTCTTGTTCACATCGAGATGCAACTTATTCATAAAAAGTAAACAACAAAAAAAAAAACACCGCTGAAATAAGCAGAAAACCGTTTCTTTATTCATTTTTGTGCGCTACGTTTCACGTCATTTCAAATTTACGGTATTTGTTTTGAACAATTTATGACTCGAGATAAAGGTGCTAACTAAATTATTGATAACAGTTGTAAATTGCTAGTTGACGTGTTTGCCCGTTGTAAATAAGGAATTGAGATGAAACGCGGAAAATTTGCAGACGAATTGTCTTGACTGATCACATTTTGTTTGTGGAGGTGCGCCATAAGTAAATGGTGTCATTGATGCGAACTAAATCAGATCGTAACGTCATCAGTTGTTTCCATTGAGTCATAACTCAAATAGAACATCTAATGTACCAGATAAATGTAAATATTTGTTGAAGCGTAAAAGAGCGGGTTTTCAGAATTACCTTAGTGTGGTTAGAAAAATTACATCAAATGGTGTTACATAAAAATTAACACTGTTGATGCTGAAGTGATTTTTGAATGAGAAAGAGGGAATTGAAACCATGCCCATGGTGGGGTCAATGATGGAGGCCACAATGGGTTACGCAAATGTACGTTATTTATTTAGTGTTTTGACAGCGAAGAACTGTCAAAAACGTGGAATTGCGTAGGGTTATTTTGAACTGATTTGTGTAATGTTTATATTATAAGATTTATTGTTTATTCTTTCCAAATCCTTTTCAGTATAACCCTCTTCGGGCATATTATTGATCGTTGTTTTTTTTATATGTATCTAAAACTAATCCATTTGGAAGTATTGCGCAAATTGTTTTACAATTGAAATTTTTTATTGGCTCTATTATTTTATTTTTTATTTACTCCTGTAAAAGTCACGACTCAATGTTTACACCTTACTGATATGTTACATTATTCTACTATTTTGTTTGTAATGGAATGGCACATTTGTTATTTTTTTTGTGAGTAATAAAATAAGTGATCACAATTTTAACATATTGTTAGAACTTTCCCACTACATCACTTATTTTTCTCAAGAGTGTTCGGATAAGAGAGTAAACAGTATTTTGAAGGTGGAACCAAGGTCCCACAAGGTTAAATATAACTTTTGAGTTAATATCACTTGATTTATATTAATGGAGCGTATACTGTAGATTTGAAAAAACGATTTGTCTTGATCCAACATTTGTGTATTTTTTTAAGTGCAGTAATCAGTGGCGTAACTAGGAGGGGAGAAGTAAAATGATAATTTTTTTGAATGGTAAAATGCATATTTTCAACTTGCAATGAATATACATACATTATATTCCATCTTTATTCATCATATAAATTAATATATTATTTATATCATCGGCCGTCCCGAAGGACGAGCTCGATCAACGGCAATTCCCGCCAGGTCGTGGCACAAAGGTGTCCCATCCGAACCTGGTCCTGTGTTCAGGTATATACCATGGTACCTGTTAGAAGTTTTTACGCATGGCCTGATTCAGTGTTCCAATCCCCGGGCCACAAATTATTAACCTGACCCTCATTCTCGGATAGCTCCGTTCGGTTCTAGCTGCTAAGAGTGCTAAGATCACTCCCCGAGTCAAAGATATCTTAAGATCTTAAGAGGAGGTGGATTTAGTGTTGCGTTTTGCAATTCAGGTACATGTGTTGGCAAAGTATGTTTTCAGTTAACACAGAAAATATTGTTAAGTTGCTACTTACGAGTGGTAATGTTCTAGTTACGCCACTACCGTCAATCTTCACTCATACATTTTCTAACTTGTTTTCAGAATGCTGCAAAAATAGTTTTTTTTTGGTAACTAAAGTCGGTCGTAATTTTTTATGGCGGTTTTTGTAAAATAAATACGCTGCGCTTACAACATTTTATAAAAGTAGTTTTAAATAAAAAAA
This sequence comes from Tenebrio molitor, assembly GCF_963966145.1. Lineage (NCBI taxonomy): Eukaryota > Metazoa > Arthropoda > Insecta > Coleoptera > Tenebrionidae > Tenebrio > Tenebrio molitor. The sequence goes on along the minus strand of NC_091048.1, from coordinate 6,313,544 downwards.
CAAACATGCTTAAATTTAATAGGAAAATAATGATATTTTGTATGTTAATAAAATCTTGCTAGAATTTGTTTATAGAATATTCAGTTTATTTTCACTATTGTTTTTTCTGACAGTAATTATAGAAATAATTTGTTTTTTTTTCTGCGTTTTGACAAAATAGAAAATATTATTTCTCTATGAAAAATAGAGAAAAAACGTGCAAAATCAAAAGAGAAAAATTATTAAAATATTTTTATTACAAATTTATGAAGCTACAACTTTTTACTGGTTGATTTTTTAAAACCGTGGTAAATGTAAGTATTATATATTTTTGGACACATTACAGTCAATTTTCATTGTCATAAATCCCATAAAATTGTGCGACTTGCCTACAATAAATGCATCCAAAAGATAATTTTTTTCTTGTATACACTTGCAAGAAAACGACGTAAATTGTATTTTTTGTTATGTGCCAGAATTTATAAATAGACAATTTTTTTAGCTTCATTGAAGTACAAAGGAAATATTGTTATTACATACAGGTGTTTCCTAAAAAACGCCGCAAGCTCCGTTATTTATTGTCCGATATTAATAAATAAAAGAAACAATACAATGGTTTAAAAAAGCAATACTTACAAAACTGCTTAATTTTTTATTTTTTTCAACATTAACTGTTATGTCAAATGAATGTCACTTTGTTTTTTTAAATGGAAACATATTCAACGTGGAAACGCTGAAAGCATTCGGGGCACTTTTCCAGATTCCGCATTATTATCGGAAATTTTTGTATTGTAAACCAAAAATGTTATGTGTTTAAGTTGATTAATTATATATTTATTTATTTTTATTCTGGTAGAGATTTTTTTCTGATTTCAATGATGTCTAACACGTTGACTTTTGTGCAATAAAAATTGAAAAAAATAAATAAATAGTTTATTTAACGAGTTCCTGTGTAAAAAAGGCCCAATTTACACAAGAACGAGTTGAATACAACGTTTATCAAAATCCGTTCACACAGGAGAAATTTCTCAAATTCTGACAGTGTCGAACAAAAACAGTTTTTTTTACGTTACCATGTTTTATTAATGAATTTGAAAAAAAAAATCAAGCGCGCTGTGGAAATCGATGACAATGTCAAAGGGATAAATATCATTTAAGTACAGGGTCATTATAAATGATTATCCCATCGTAGTTGGCGTTGAAAACCCACACAAATTTTGGATGTGCCGCTACCCTCGCAACGTTAGACAAACTAGTAGACAGATTTCCACTACCGCCGGTAGCGCCACCTATCGGCGATATTAGTCTCACTCATTTTATGAACCTTGCGGCACATTCAACTAGGTTACCAACGCCTACTGCGATGAGACAATCATTTATAATGACCCTGTATTTAGATCGTATTTCCATTGTCATTGTTTTCCACGGTGCGCTTGATTTTTTTTTCAAATTCATTAATAAAACGTAACGTAATGATTTTTTTTTAATTTTCTTGAATTTTTTTTGCACGTGTTAGACATTGAAATCAGAAAAAAAATCTCTACCAGAGTTAAAATAAATATGTAAATATGTTTCCATTAAAAAAAACAAAGTGATAGTTATTTGACATAACAGTTAATGTTTCACTCGCGTTTTAAAATGGCCCACACGTGCCAAAAAGGCCCAATTTACACACAAACTCGTCAAATAATAGTAGTTTATTTAACGAGTTCGTGTGTAATTTTGGCTTTTTTTGGCATGAGTGGGCCAGTTTAAAGGTCCACGAGTGCCAAAAAAAGCCCAAATTACACAAGAACGAGTTGAATACAACGTTTTTTTGTTCAACAAGCCCCCCAAAGGCTCCAAATCGCTGAAAATCTTTAAAATTAGCTTGACGTTTGTTTTGACAAGTTGTCAAATTTATCAAAATCCGTTCACACAGGAGAAAATTCTCAAATTCTGACAGTGTCAAACAAAAAACTACTATTTAACCATTCTATTGCTTCTTTTATTTATTAAAATCGGACAGTAAATAACAGAGCTACAGTTTGCGGCGTTTTTTAGGAAACAGGTTGTATAAATAATTTTTCTTTGACGAAAAATATCCGTTTTTAAGAGGAAAACGTAATTAATAAAATTATTGTTACATGTTTCAAACTCGACAACTTTTCATCACGAAATGAAAATCTATGCCCGTTTTTATTGCCGTTTTACTGATTTTATTATACAGGGTGAAATGAAATTGAAATGCATCACAATATGTAAACCATAGTATCTTCAATAAGTGAATAAACCGAAAATGTGGTTAAACATTTTAAATTCATAAAGTCTAATTTAACTTAATTTCATTTCATCTCAAACGACACGTTTCTGGAAACATGAATAACCGCAAAAACGTTTTAAAAACAGAGTGACAAAACTTTACTACGAATGAAATAGCCGAAAAACGCTTTAAATACACAGCCGCAAAAACGTTAAGAAAACTAAGAGTGAAAACCGTGAAAGGAAAAGTCAATGCAAAAACCATAACTAATTTACAATTAGAAAAATCGTTCAAAATGTTGGCCCTGATTAGTGCACGCCTGTGCCCTTCGAACCCTTGCAAAACTTGCTTGTTTTGGCTATTAAAAACTCCGTTACGTGTAAAACCCGCTACATCGGTAAAAAAGACTATTCCCAAAAAATCAGGTTGATCGGCGCATTTTTGAATCACCCACTCACAAAACTCTTGCCGGTGATGTAATCGTTTGGTTTAAATGCTTGTATCCGCTGAACATGAAGGGGTGCAACCCTTGCTCTTTAAGAGTGCTACATACCACAAACTGAGAAACCCGAAATTCACGAGCTATACTCCGTACTCTGATAGATTGTACGTTTTTTGACAGAAGACAGACCCAGAGAGTAGTGTGGCGGGAATTAATCTGCAGGGATACAACGGTTTTCTACATAACGTGAAACAATTGAGATGGAGAGTTTAGTAATTTTCACTGCTTTATGTTTTGGAACTAGAATTTAAAAACGTTCAAACTATCACCGTACGGAGTTTAACTGCCGTTTATACTTCTTGACGGGTTTTCTTCCACAGTTTCTAGAATTTGGGGTTCAAGGTCTAACACCCGTGGCGTACGCTCTTGGTCCCTGTCTACACTTCTCGGTCGAAAAGTACCATTTTCCCATAGACGCTGTACACCAGCCAGAAATGTTTGCGAATGCGGAACACGAAAGTACCATATCGGTCATTTCACTATTATGAAAATGACACACTGAGACGCAAAATTCCAAGCAAACAATAGCTGAATGTAGCACTGAAAGCAATTAATCTGCACGCGGTAGTAGCACCCGCGATAACAATTTTTTTTTTCTTTTTTTGCATTGCACTCGATAACTTTTTAATCATACTAATCGTCCTAACGTGATATCAGTGGCGTACTCAACTTTTGTGCTTGAACTGTACCTGGCATTTCTGCCCTCATGCGGATCTATAGTGCAAAACTGAATCCATGTGATTTTCACAATTGGTCTCAAGATCCTAGGGTTTTAATATTGTGATGTATTTCAACTTCACCCTGTATAAACATAAATTGTTTTGCATTTGCTGTTTTGGATTTAATCATTTGCGTATTTTATACGTTTTCAGTTTATTTGTACTTTGGGTCAAAATAGAAAATAATTTTGTCGTGAAGTGTCTAAAGAGATTATTTACAGGATGTTCAAAGTTTATATGTAATTCTTATAAGGTAATGAAATTTTTTTAAGTTTTGCCCTAATATCGATATAATAAAGTAATTTTCAAATTACGCCTGCAATAAACGTCATAAAGGAAAGCTTGCATTGGGTGCAGTTGCTATAGCAACAAGAAAGATTTCCGGAAATTTTTGACTAATAACATTTTTCGTATAATGTTATTGGCTAAGACATTTTGTGATCGCACGTTTTTGTGAATTATTTTTTGCAAATGTTTCACCTTTCAACTTGTGATTTTACAGTTGTTCTTCTGCGACTCGTGCTTATTTCTACAACTACAGATATACTACTAGGAAAAATATTTCGCTAATACAGGGTCATTATAAGTGATTGTCTCATCGCAGTTGGCGTTGAAAACCCATACAAATTTTGGATGTGCCGGTAGCCTCACAACGTTAGACAAACTAGTAGACAGATGTACACTACCGCCGGTAGCGCCACCTATCGGCGATACTATAGTCTATTTTTTCCTGGTAGGCGGTTGCGCGCGCCATTTACTAAATCTTGCAACGAAATGCGATCTCCCTATTGGTTACTCTATTCCACTAACCAATAAGGAGGTCGCATTTCGTTGCAGGATTTTAAAGTGGCGCGCGCAGCCGCCTACCAGGAAAAAATATACTATAGTCTGTTAGTCTGACTCATGTATGAGGCTTGCGGCACATTCAACTACGTCACCAACTCCTACTGCGATGGGACAATCACTTATAATGACCCTGTATTAGTTGAGTGAAAATAATCGCCCGTTTGACAACGGCAATGAAAATATCAACGATTTGTTTATGTATTTTTGGCTTGTTATTTATCACATTAATAATTATTAATATTAATTGGTAAATATTTTCGTTTAACTTATCCAGTAGTATTCCGGATTCTTATTCGCGGTGTAATTTGTTTACGCAGCTGCGGACGTATCTTGATCTCGACCAAAATCGAAATGTCACTATCGCACCATGTACTTCCTTTCGACCCAAATACGATCATCGTCTTTGATCCAATTCCTTCCAGCGGCCTCCATGCATGAATTACAATTGCAATTCAAATAAGTCGCCTTGAATATCATCAATTTCAATTCCAGATTCAGTCACTAACTCTTTAATTAGTGGACTGAACTCGATGCCGTCACACTTGGACGGCGAAGACAAAGAGAGTCTCGAAGAGGAGGACCTGTTGCCTCAAGGAGCCAGTCAAGGTGCTACTTCTTACACACCTGGTGACCTGTCGAGCGACTCGGATTCGGATCACAAAGGCATCCGTTTCGAATCGGGTCACTTCAACGGCGACAGTTCGTCAGAAGAAGAGATCTACGCGAAAAACCTGAGTTTTCCGAACGTCGAGAACCGAGATACCGTCGATAAAGATAGCGTCGCTAACGTGATGAGCGTCGCTGCGGTTGGCGAGAATCTGATGAAAATGGCGGGCATGATCACGATGGTCGTTACGAGTCCGTCGACGCAGAGGAAAGACAGCAGCAGCGATAGCGACTTCGAGATTATCAATACGGAGGACGCGGACGATCACTGATGCCTGTAGATTTGATATTTGACCGATTGTGATATTGATTTGCTTGTAGTATAGCTCAGTTATTTATTACGAGGATGTGATTTAATTTAATTTGTATCGTAGCTTAGAAGTTGTGTTTGTAATTTTGAATTGACTTATTATTATTGATATCAAATAAAGGTAGCGTTAAGACTTGGACGATTTTTGTTCAGGAATAAAAGACATTTTCAGTAATGATCTATTTACATGAACGAAATCACAAAAACCATACAAAGTTTCATGAGTAACACGCATCAGATAACACACTTTGAACTGGCTAAGAAAGTGTGACGATAAGGCACATCAACCTATAATAATTTCAATGTTATTTGTTGATTTGTAAACATTCTTATCACAGTTACTTGACTAAACTTCGAAACACATTGGATGGTGTACTGCTGCAAGACTCCACAATTCGTAGCTTAATCAAATCTGCAATTCAGCCACAAAACAGATCAAGTATTACTACGTAAGGAATGCACTTCGATGCAAACGAGTTCGTTTAAATGGTTTGATGATAATGGGACGAATATAATATACAAAAATATCAGGTACACGTATCATGTGATTAATTTACGATATTTCACAGTATTGGTCTTTTATACTTGGTGGCGCATTACCAAATCAATTTGGGAGTACGATTGGTTGTGACAAACAAATGTCGATTCGTAGATTAATTCATACAGTTTTTATGCTAAACTTGAATCGTCGGGTTGCGTTAGTTTATATTGGGATGACCGGGTTTCGTTCTGTGGCGCTGCTGGTTCGTTGGTTGTAACCTAACTTTTACAAGAACTTTAAAAGCAACTGCAGAAATAGAATATTTTCAAGAGATATTTTTTGTCACGATTTTACAAACTGCTTTTTAGTCTGTCCTTAAGTAATTCTTTCGGAATGAATAAAATCAGAACGGGATTGTTGTTGATCGACAAATAATTCAGCACAATAGGTATAATAATTCTAGGAACTTACAGTGGCGGCCAAAATAAAGTAGGACAAGTCTTATTAAGAAATTTAGCCAAAATTGAGTTGAGTAAACTGGGGTTACTAAAATAAATAAATAAATATTTTCATAGTAACCATAGAAAGGGCAAGCAAATTTACATTAGCGAAAAAACATTGTCCTACTTTATTTTGGCCGCCACTGTATATTATAATTCAGAATCAAGGCCGTCTGAATCAAAAAGCTACGCTTATAAGGCCGTTTCATTGTCCATGATAATTGTTTCTGTAGAGTGGCCATGAAACAAAAGAAGACAGGACCTTATGGCGCGCCCTCGGTGGCCGATCAACGAATTAAAGCTACAATATTGGCGGCAAATTAAAATGTTACCCTTTTATTTTACATGAAATGGTAAAAGCGTGTTTCATTTGTGGGGCAAAAGATGTTCGCTTATTTGAAATTCGCAGCAATATGAAACAAAGACAAAAATGGTTCGAAGCTTTTGAAACGTTTTGCGGTAGGCAAATTTATGGAGACAATGATAAGCACAACCTTTTAATTTGTATTTGTAATATAAAAGACTACAAAAATTACGGATTACTCAGAAATTTGTGAGCAGCATTTTCAACAAGTCTCTGTAATTACATTACAACCCCCAAAAGATGACGCTTATGTAAAGATGCTGTTCCTTGTCCTTCTATTTTTGTAAGTATCTATAATTAAAAAAGACTTGTGGTGTTTATTACTACATAAAATATACATAGAAGCGAAGTCAACCATAACATATGAGAAAACAAAATGAGCTTCCTCTTCTCATTTTTCAATTAATTACTTATTAGTTTTCACAGTCCTAACCAGGGACCTCCAGGTATTAATTACTGTCATCTTATTAATGTTTTTGTTTTTTAGGCTTTTCCCACTGAAACTCCGGTTGAAATTCCTGTACCCCAAAATCCTGTAGAGTCTTTCATCATTCCAACTGTTCCAATAATATCCAAATCAATTCAAGTAAATAGTATTTCTGCGCAGTATATGCCACCAAATGGTTGAGATAATGGGCCCTCATTTGCTAGAAAATCCAATACTTTCATCTTGTCTGGTACATAAAAATCAGATCTGCGAGCTGATAATAACTGCAACGCTGAAACCAGTTTTAGATAATACATATTTGTCAAGAAAAAACAGATTTATTAAAGAGGAAATGTGCAATCCAGAACAAACTCCTTTGCAGAAAAATATTAAAGTTATAAATTGTTCTAACCTACCTTGGGTTATGACTTCATGTTTTTTTGCAAATCTAATTTATTAGTATTTTGCTAGTCCAGAATGTGTCCAAAATAAGCTCGGATCTTGGATATTTTACTGCATTCATGTTTTAATTGACGTTTTAAGCACTTAACCTCAAAGTAAAAAGTGGAAAAAGTCTCAATCGATTGCGTTCGAAATCGGTAGATGGAGCGCAAAAAGGTTCTGCCGCCCGAAATGTCACAGAAACAAAGTTTATATGGAAAAATCGAAAATTGAAACGGCCTTATAAGCGTAGCTTTTTGATTCAGATGGCCTTGTTCAGAATAAATGGTGTGGCGACCTCTATCGACGCACCACAACACGTACGTGTCGACACTAGGGGGAGCCAAACCGAAGGGATAAAAGACGCCGCATCCCTTAGACTCGCTCTCTCGCCGATCAACTTCAACCACGGCACCACCAACCACGCCGTTCACCATTTTGTCATTCATTGTTATCTTTTGTTATCGTTACTTGTTATTGTTGTTACATTAAACTCAAATCACGCATCGAACCGTCTCATTCATTCCGGACCAACAAAGCACTCCACAATGGCATCGCGGTAGGCGTTGGAAATTCAAATTTACGTTGGCAGCAAGATCCTTGCTAATAATACACTAGTTTCGATGCTGTTGGTAACCTTCGCTTTTAATTTGGCCTTGATATTATCATTGGAATCGTTTTGTGTTTATTTTCTTGTTATAGTATTTGGAATTTGCTTGTTTCATTTATGAAAAGTGTATTATTTGTCTGGGGGTTATCTCTGCTGTGGGTGAAAACCATGTCATGCATAACCTCAGAATAAAGTAATGACGGTTTCACATGTTTACTAAATTTTTTGACATAACATAAAGCTCATTTTAGAGAATCAACGCCTACCGCGATGCCACTTATTCTGAATTATACTATAGTAGTTTTGAAGATGTACAGTCGCGAGCAATAAATTTTGGTCGTCAAGGTCATTTTTTGACGCAATCGAAAATGCTCCATTGTAAAACAGTCGTAAATATCATAACCTATCATCATGTTGTATGACATTAATTGTCATTTTTTTTCTCATTTTTTTGACACTTTGTTGACATGAGCATAATTAGGCAGGGAAATTTTTTAAATCTGACAATCTAACCAAATTTTGAAATGACATTGACGACCAAAGTTTATTGCTCACGACAGTACATCAACGTGGACTCCTCGAAAGTTAAATGGCTGATCAAACAGACAAGTTTAAGAAATTACAAAAAAAGCTAAATAAGTTTTACAAAAGTTTTGCAAAGTGACAAGTCCAATTTTGAAAAAGAAATATGGGGGTCTCTGGAAAACAAAACTTCTGAAAACGTTTGGCGTAGCTTCAATCACATTAACGTCCGTGATGACGAGAAGTTTTGCCGAAACTAAGAAACAAAATTGTGTATGGTAAACCCAGTCGCCATTTTGTTCGTTTTCATTCATTGCAAAAATAGGATTCTGTCCACGCATTATTTGTGGGTATTCTCGTGAAAATCGTTTTTAAAATAAAATTCATATAAATGTCAACTGTCAACATTGACAAGAGACAGTTTATTACGTTAAGTCGCATGTTTTCAGACATTCTGTTTTCCATAGCAGCCCACAATCGGCCGAATCTCTTTTTTTGTTGATCATATTCTATTCATATTTCATTGATTGATCATTATTATCTACACCTTTGAATTGATATTGCATTAGCTCTATTAGATAGCAGATAGTGACGACTCAACGAGACGACGAATTTATTAGTGTTATTGAGTGGGGACTGGGGAGAACAGGCGAATTCTGTTAATTTATCTGCGGATCCAGGACTGTCCTCCACGTCGGGCACGCCACAGACCACGCGACGGGCCGAGCAGTATTTTCTGCAGTTGCTTTTCTTTTTGAGGTTATCAGTTTAACGGTACTATGGCGGACAATAAATTTAGGCCGGCAAATTTTTGACATTTCAAAAAAGTCAATGCAAGCGACCATTTATTGTCATTATGACTGATGTGTCAGTTTGTAAAACTGAAGGTTTTCAAGCTGTTTGGCGGCGTCTCCTTCGCCCTTTTCGTAACTTACAGATCATGACGCACTAGCGTAACTGATTTCTAGTAGCACTTCTCTCTGGTGCACCCTTCTTTTCCCAATTTTAATTTTGATTATCACTGTCACGATGACAAGAATGACAAAAATCGAAAACGGGGTTAGTTGAACATAATGCCAGCTTCACATTTTGATGTCAAGTCAATGACAGGCCGGCCTAAATTTATTGTCCGCCATAGTCCAAGTGTGTTGGAATTAAAACGTGTGCCATACGTAATTTTATCCAATACCTCCGGAATATCGTTGAAAAACAATGACAATTGTGTTGTGGTATTTTTAATTGACAATCCAACTCGAAAATTTTTAACCAATTAAATTGGAGCATTTTCAAATCTGGACCAATCAAATTATTGTATAGTGATTATTTCCTTCATACTTATGTTTAGCAACCAATCGCGTGACAAATATTGACCAATCAAAACGAGAAAACAAAAAATAACCCGATAAAATTTCTCTAAAATGCACACTGTGCAATAATCTGATAAAAAATGTCGGTATCTGATTTTTTTTTAAATTATTTTGCAAAAAAAGGATTGGAAATAATGCGCTTGGTTTCATTCTATTCAGGAAATAATCAGCCGTATACCCCTCGTGCAAAATTTTAATATCGGCAAATTTTTTGCTAATGAACTCAAACATCCATAAATTATTCGGTGAGAAGACCAATTATTATCAAATAAAAGCCCTCGACTTCGTCTCATGCTCTTATTTGCTAATAATTGGTCTTCTGACCTCATTTATGGATGTTTTCGTTCATTAGCAAAAACATTTCCGATAAAAAAATTTGCACTTGGGATATAATATGTGAAAAAACACTCTACTGTAGTAGGAGAGTTTTTCAGCGACTATTTCATTCATTCACATTTCGGCCAATAGCATTTCGTCATTTAACAATGAGTAAAAAATTTCAATCGGTAAAATTAATTAAACCAAAATTTTATCGCCATCTCATATCAAGTGATAAAATTTTACCTCTATGGCAACTACTTCTGTCATTTAAAATATTTTGACAGTTATTTCATATTTTTAAAATATTTATAGGTAATAAATATGTATGTACCTAGTTGTAACTTGAGTGTGTAGTTTTATTCATGAAATAGTCCTTCGAATACCTTTCGTGGTAAAATTTTGTTTGGCAAAATTTTAGTCGATTTACTCGAGTTTGTTGCCAATTTATCTCGTGACATTGATCAAAAACAATGTCACTCGATAAATTGCTATGCAACAAACTCTCGTACAATCTGAAAATTTTTCCGAAAAATTTCACCACATGATATTATACAGGGTGATTCATATAGTTTCATAAATATTTTAACCATTGGTAGATAACGGTCTCAAAAGGCTTTTGACAATAAAATTTTGAGTCATATCGGTTTTTTCAGTATTAGTAAGTGCCATTCTTCGCTAAATTATTCCACTTTACGTCAAATGTGTTGAATGTCATAATAGAAGCAAACAATTGTTGTCATAGAGAAATTATTGGTATTACATATAAAGTTCGCTTTAGTTTCATTTTGACAACAGTGCCTGACACTTTGTTTCAACGTAACATATTTTCATTTAACTGCAGTTTTTAAAAGGTTGTAGTACACTCTTCAACATGCTTTATTTTCAACAATTTTAACCTTAGAACCTAGACATTTTTGTAAGAGTCTAGGGGTTGGAATCTGTCACCGGTTTGTATGATACTATATGAATCACCCTGTATATGATTAATTCCCATATAGACAAAACGTGCGTATTCAGCCAATCAAAAATGTTTATCTCGATAAAAATGTCCTGCTAGTCTGTCATCTGTCAGATTCTGAAATTGTTTTTAATAATTTGTTTTTAATAACTATAAGTATTATAAATAAATAATTAACATTGAAGTTTGCATTCTGGAATTAATTGCCAAAAATAACACGACCTAGTTTTTTATATGTGATAAATTTCCCTAGTTTCACTTAAACATTTTTGCTTTAGACAATTTTACGAGTTGAATTTGGGCATTTTTATTCAAAGGTTAACCCTCGAGCCAAAGCTCTCGGGCCTAACCACAATAAAAATGCCCAAATTCAACTCGTAAAATTGTCAAAGCCAAAGGTTTTCGTAAAATTGAAAAATTTATCCGATATAGATATTTATGCATTGAGGGAGATATGAACGGTTTTTTTTCACTCACACACGGATAGGCCCTGTGTGTTTTCCCAGTGTCTAGCCTGCCATTTGGCCCGCAGACATGGCAGATTTTTTCCTCCACTAACGAACAGACCGGACCTGCGAGAAAAATCTGTGGCTAGTCAAAAATTCTGCTCGTGTATGGCCAACTTTGAGGATAAATTTGAATGAACACCCAATACATACAGGATGACCCAGAATGAACCAGCATCATTTTAACCACGAGCTACTGGCTTCATGCAGAACTCGGAAAAATATTTAAAAAATTCTATGTCAAAAAATAAAATGACATTTAATTTTTGAGGTACAATTTTTTTTTAATTGCTTTTAGTGTTCTACGTTGTCCCACAACCTCGCAGGTAAAATTTCGGCACATTTTAAAAATACACCCTTGTATATCATATTTTATAAAATGTAGACCAATGCGGATTAAAAAAGTTCTTGTGCAATTACGGCATAAAAAAAGTATCGATTTTGTTGGCAAGACACAAATGGAATCTTCTAAAGGAAAAATTTGTAATAAACAAAAACTTTTTTGTGCGAAGTGGAGAAAACAACAACTACAAAACTTGCATATTTCAAGCATATTTTCTTAAAAACATCTCATTCCTGTGATTTACCGACCACACCTTATTCGTCATTATTTGGTTTGTTAGCATCATTTGGAATTTTTTTAGTCATCATACCATATCTATGAATTAGATTTTATCTTTATTTTCCTATTCATGTTTTGTTTGACATTCTATGTAAGCCTGTGACTTACTTTTGTTTCGAAAACTGTATGAGTCAATCTACGAGTAGGACGCATCGTTTTTTGGCCAATAGATCTCCCAAAACTTTTTGACCATGCTATAATTAAGACAGTTTGGACAAAACTTAACCGAATCGGAATTTAAGTAAATTCCTTTATTAACAGCTAGTCCGCAATATGTCGGTAATTGATTCTGGAACTTTAACCTCTTCTTCAGTCTCTTCTTCGATTATATCTTCATTGATAACGTTCGCTGGTTTGATTTTCCGTACGGAGGCCCCACACACATCCTGATCGTCGCTCCTGTTCAACAGATAGTCCAGATCGTGACTGATCCTGTCTAGCATTCCGTCAAGCTTGTCGCCGGTCTGCCCCGAAGCAACTTCCAACTCTATCTTGTCGCTCACCGTCGCTATTTCTTTACTTTCGGGCTGCTGCGTCCTTTTGGTCCAGTCGTCGCCCGTTTGAGGGACGGTGAGGATTTGCGTTATCGGTTCTTCTGGGGTGATGATGATGCTGGGGGCGTGCGATGCGACCAAGTCCAGTTCGGTGCATATCTTCGAGGCTATGATGTCGGGGGAGCGACACCGTATGCGTTCAGAGTCGTCTTCTATCTTGAAGGGGACGCTTTTTCTGTAGAGTTGGGGACTGCGGTTGTATCTTTCTATGGCGTCGTTGCGGAGGGACGATTGGGCGCAGTAGATTGCGTCGGTGTGCGCGTAAGACTCCATTGCACCGGAAACGCATTCCGGGAGGCCGGATTTGCAGGTGACCGTGTCGGTCATGGGGAAACATTCGATGGGTCTGGAGGACTGCTGGTCGGATTTGCGGTGAGGCATGCTCTCGCTTTCCACTTCTGCTTCTTCTTTGGTGAAAACTGAAAGCAAACAGATTGATAGATTATACAAGGTGATAATGAAATAAGTTTGGGGAAAAAACTAGTGATGGATAAATGACCGGTCATTTATTTTTGGTCAAAGTTGACCGGTCCTTGATCGGTCAATTACCAGTCAATTAGTGCGATTCTGTTTCAAAATTTAGCAATATTGTTATTGAACAACATCGATTTTGCATAAATCCAACCAATCAACAGCTTTATATCATAGCAACTACAACCTTGTTATATAGCAATATTGGTAAATTTTAAAACAGAATCGCACCGATTATTGGTCAAAAAGTAGGAACTAGTTAAACATCACAAAATGATTCTTTGAATGTCAAGGATTATTTTAATACCAAATAATGGTTCTTAATTCCATTTTTTATAAGATTTATTGATCGATAAATTATTGTTCTAAAGTTGTGTAAGTGAGGTTAAGTTTGAATTGTTTGAAGTTATACTTTGTTTTTTCTTTAACATATTTGCTTGAATTTGAACTTTTTGTTAATTTAAAACGCTTTAAAACCTTCAACACAACGTGTGTGTATTTTCAGTTTTTTAGTTTCTTTTAAAATACTTAAACATTCGTTTAGAATTTAAAAAAGTAGGTACAGTGGCGAGCAATAAATTTTGGTCGTTAAAAGTCATTCTTTGACGCAATCAAAAATGCTCCACTGTAAAACAGTCGTATATATCATCATGACCTATCATCATGTTATATGACATTGTCGTTTTTTTCTCAATTTGTTCGTTGACGTGGGCATAATCAGGCAGGGAAATTTTTAAAATTTGTGACAATCTAACCAAATTTTGAAATGACGACCAAAATTTATTGCTCGCGACAGTATGTATTTTATGAAAATAAAAATATATTGTATGTCATGTTAAGAAGACACAAAAATGATTGAAAAACAAAAACCACTTCTTCCTAATAGATAAAAAGCTTAATCGTTTTCCACAATGATCTTTATTACAGTTTTAGATGTTTCATTGTCATAATTTACTTATTTACCTATTGTCATAATCGATTTCTTCATTGTCAGCAGCTACGTAAATGAAATCAGATAACCCAACATAACCTCATCTCATCAGTCAAACAGTCATCATATCCTATAATCTTCAACATCATAAGCGGGAAATTTAGATTTTAAAAATGACTGGTCAAATACGTCAAGTCATTGACAATTATTGACCGGTCAAATGGGTCATTGACTAAGCCAATTACCGGACCTCACAACACTAGAAAAAACGGTAATTGGTGATGATGAGACAAAAAGACAAAACATTTTTCTTATAAAAGTTTTTTCGTTTTCGAGATACAAATGATTGAAAATTTAGTCAAAATTATGCTAGTACGCTGCTAATAATAACCAAAGGTGCCCGTCAATCACAAACGTAACCTTACTCCTCTCGATCATTTCCATAGAAACATTTACAAAGCAGTGTGCTTGCTATTGTGGAGTTGATGTAACAATGGTTGCTAATGAAATGAACAAATTCAGACAAATTTTCCCTATTCATAGGCGTTGAAAATACAAGGATATAGGGTAATTTCCATCCTTTTGATTTCACCTCCAAAAGTCATTTACGCAGAATTATTTTATGTCAAAGATATTCCATTTTTTCCAAACTTATTTCAGAATCACCCTATATATTACTTAATTATTATCGGTGATTTTGTCTTGATTCATTCCCATCATCAATTGTGCGTGTTCAGCCAATGAGAGCGCTTGCTTTTATCCAATCAAAAATGTTTATCGCGATTAAAACGTCCTGCTACTCTGTCACCTGTCAAAAGTGATTAAAATTGTATGCTACTCCTGTCAGATTCTTAAATTGTTTTTAATAATTGTGTTTTTAATAACTGCATTATAAATAAATAATTACCCAACGTTAAAGTTTGTATTCTGGAATTACTCTTTATTCTTCGGCAACTAAAATTCGATCTTCACGTTGGTGGTCAAGATCGCGCTTATTCATTTCGAAATGCCGGAAATCGCGAAGATGCTGCACAACGTTTTCAAAAATTCGTGCATTGGGAACTATCCTTTGAGGAAACCTTTCAGTTCTTTCACCGTAGATTTGCTGTGCTAAATGTGTCCATTTTACAACATTCTAATCCTTCGTAGATAAAGTAGTTTTTCTACTTTGCGTTCGTACTGATGCTATTACGATATTGTTTTGCGTATCGTAATAGGAAAAGGCGTGATATAATAATAATACTAAAAATAGTGAAATTTAATTTTTTAATTTTGACGGATAGTGTGGTGTCGCGGCAGACCGCAGACGTGACCTTGGGTGGAATCCTTCAACTTTAACGGTTTTAAATTTTAAATTATTTTTTTTTCATTGAAAAAGTGGCAAAGTAGAAAAAATACTGTATGACATCTCGTTTATAAGGCATTTTATCGCACTTACTCCTTTAGGGCACTCCTCGCAAGCTCGTCGTGGCCTAAAACCGTGCCTGCGATAAAATGCTTCTTATAAGACTCGTATCATAATATACTATTACGCAACACGTGAGTTACAACATTATTATTGCACTTATGTAATTACGCGAGCTCGGACTACAGATTCAAATTTCATATGCCTGCGATAATAAGGTCTATATCCCAATTGTAGCGTAAATAACTATATTTTTTTTAGATTCATATCTTTTTGTTTCGGTGAGCTTTCTTTTCTAGTTTGAGCAACCTTTTTCCTAAAATACAGGTTTTAGTATTTTCGTCACATTTACATATTTCCATGTGATTAAGGGTTCATAAATTTTAAATTTCTTTCATCTACAGAGACTTCAATGTAATGTTTTTTTATGTATACATTTTTTTTATCTTCATTTGTAATTTTTTTCCGTTGATATGGATTCATTATCCCTTCCTTTAGACACTTGCTGGAAGTCATTACAGTCATTAATTCTGATATTTCCCTTTGTTGCCTCTCTAATTGCATAAATATTTTACCTCTTATCTTAAACTCATTACTGCAACATTGTTCGTGAGCAACGAAAATTTTCCGCCTTCCCAAGAGTCGTTCACAATTTTTCCCAAGTTATGCAAACACCAACGTTGATAAAATTACAAGTCTCGGTAAAACCATAATTTCCACGTTTTGTTTTTGCCTCACCCGGTACGCGTTAGCTTACAGCTCACTGCAAGCCTAAAAACTCGTCTCCACATCAAATCATCACCTCTGTTTCCCTTTCCTGGATATTTTCGCAGATGCTTTATGATGGCTAGAGATCGTAAATACCGATACCTATCATTGCCATCAATAAATGCCAAACCCTTGCGAAACCCGAGATCGTTCTGGTAGATTATCGGTCCAGGCGCACTTCGGGCCAATAATTGTCACATTAACAGCTGAGCCGATGCGACCTTTTCGGTTCACGTCTACACGTGTGGACCCACCTTTACACCCCACGTTACCAACCCCAAGGAGAGCATATAAAACACTCTTTCCCTCGTTAACGAACCTAATGAATTAACCATTTTTTTTGCAGCCCCCACTTCTGAATGATAACGAGGGAACTAAAGCAATTTAATTCATTGATGTCACCACCTTTATCGACAGCTCTCGCTGTCGTTCCCAAACGACCTTCAAAAACCTTTGTTGAAAGCGACAACTTCTTAACATTACAATACCACCAACTCATTTTCTTTTTAATTTGTACTTACAGTTCAGCGGACTCCCGGTGGATTCGACTCCGAAGAAACCATCTTTCTGCTTTGCTTTTAACCTTCCTCGAAAGAGATACATAAATTCGGTTTCTGATCTCACAACGTAGGAGATGATTATCACAAGACCCTGTAAACATTTGGATGTAATTTTTTTTCTTGTGGTCATCAAGACCATTACCATTATCATTGCGGCAACACTAAACTCGTAATGCCACCAGATGACGTTTAAAAAATTAACGTACAGTATACTACTCGCGGTGACTACCACCAAAGAAGTAAACACGCATGCGGATCTCTTTAGCAAGGTCATCCTAAAACAAAAGACGTGAGTTGGGGAAGTGATGGCGATGATACCTCACCGTCTCTGCAAGATTTTTCCTTCTTTTTCATGGACCGTCGTTAATTTTTTCAATTTGGTAATCACCGTGAAGTACAAGAGGAGAAAAAGAGCCAATATGACTGTGCTGACTGTGACGAAAATGTGAAACGCCAAAGTGCTAGCCAACAGCCACCAGGATCTTAAGCGAACATCCATGGTGCGGTGAGCTAGGTGATTTCCGAAAACAGCAATAACAGGAACTCCGGTGCTTATCCCTATCACAGTCTGTTTGGACGCCGCTGATTTAGGAAGTTGGACCAGTTCGGTGTAAACCATTAGCAGGATGCTTATGTGAGCGGACATCCCCATCAGCAGGAGGATTTCGATGATGGCCATAACGCCGGGAAACATCCGCTAGATAACGCCACAATTAATAAAAAGCAAACACTCTGCGAAGCTCTACCTCCGGAGGGTCGGCCACCGTGACCAACACGAATGTCAACATCACTCCCGTTATGGAGACCGAACATTGTAATTTCAGGAACACGATGCAGGACCGCTTCAGGATCCAGTGTGCGGTCAGCACGATGGTGCACGTGAGGGCCGAGAGAAAACAGAGCGAGCACCCGGCGAGGACGATGTAGCGGCGGGGTTGGGGCTCTTCTTTTTCGACCTGCGGTGGTGAAAAGAACGGTTTAGGTGTTGGGACAAGAATTCGGAATTACTTGAATGTTGTTGGTGGTGAGGAGCATCGCGAAGGTGCCCACAGCGGGACAGACGCACCGCGTCAAATTAAAAGTGAGCGTTTTGGTGGTGCAGATGGTGGTGTTCCACGAGTAGGCGTACATCGCCGCCTCCGCCATGGCGCACTTCGTGTACCATCCCTCTTTGGTTGAGTTATCGCGAGAGTCGTGTTTCCATTCGAGAATTATGTGCGGGCTGTATTCATAATTTTTATCCTTTGACAGGATCCACAGGCGGACCACTTGAGAGATCACTTCGTACTCCACTTCGGCGCCGTCCCTGCAATTTCGATTTCGAGAGTACATATTGTTGGTGCAACTCCTAATTGCTTACTTCAGCCTGATGACTGAACGCGACGGTAAAAAAGACGTCAAGTTTCTGTAAATTACTGCTCCCACTACGGACTGGTTCAGTTTGTTTGATATCTTTTCTTTTAGTTTGTCTCTGAAATTAACTTTGGTTTTGTGAGGGATCCAGTTGTGGTAGCTGCAAGTATTGATTGTTGAGCTGTTTCTCTTAAACGTGTCATTTTTTTACCTTGTGTTATTCCGAGAAAAAAATTGTAATTCTTTCTGTTCCGCAATCATCAAATTAACGTCTATTGTCGGCAGAGATAAATGGAATAGGGGTTGGGATGTTGATAGTAACAAAGCGGACGTCTCGATTTGTTGACTAACGACCTCTTGGAGTAGTTTTACTTGCTAAAATGACCTATGTGTTAATAGGACGACAAAATCCCAAAAAAATAATGCCCCAAGAAAAATGTCAACCAGTTCGAGATCGGTTGAGTTTAAAAAAATCTTTTAACCTGGAGCGAAGCATGAAACATAAATGTACTAAAGCAATAAAGAAAAAAATATTTCAACTTGATTAATTTTTTCTCGCATATCTGTAACGGTAAAAAGGTAAAAATCTGGAAAAGTGCAAAATAAAGCTTTTCGTCAGCCGAAAAGTGTAATATAAATGTCGTACGGTAGGTATTTTGGAACTACTCGGCTTCGCCTCGTGTCTGAAACCTAGTTTTCGCGCTGTAAAATACCCCTACCGTACTCTAATAAATGTAAATAACTATTCTGCTTATGTTTTGGTATATTTTACTATTTTATAAATTGTTTTCAACTACATATTATGAAAAAGCTAATTTGTAAACAATTGATTTTCTTGTGTAAGAAAAGTTGTGCAGATATTTTAACCTGAGGTAGTACGTGTTAAAAGAAAACCAACTTGCCTTATACAAATGTTAACAGTTTAAAAGAGAATCAAAGGAGTCAGTTTGTTTGGGAACTGCTGAAATATTTCAAATTAGGCGGGCAGTTGTGACGTACGACTAACCAAAAATGTCAAGTTTTTCTGTCATTCGAGGTTATGCTTGGTTGTTATCGTTACATTTTTTTTTGAGTTTCATCATGAATCTTTGATAAAATGTGTAAAGTGATGATAAAATCGTACCTGCAACCTATTCAGAAAACAACAAAGGCTTAAACAACAAAGTAAAAAGACTGTAATTGTAAGTAAAAGCATAAAATGAAATCTCAAAGAAGTTGCTCAAAATGATTGCCACCATTTGCAATGCAAGCTTCAGCACGCAACCACAATCTGAGAAACTCTCAAGTGATTTGCAAGACGCCGAGTACTTGTTCGTGGCTGGTTTTCAATTTCGTGAAGAATTTCTTCTTCTGCAACTAAAATGCGATTTTCTCGTTGGCAGCCAAGATCGCGCTTATTGATTTTAAAACGCCCGTAATCGCAAAAATGCTGCACAACGTTTACAAAGGTTCATGCACTGGGAAGTATCCTTTGAGGCAATTTTTCACTGAAGATTTGCCGTGCTAACTCCGAATGTCCACGGGCTTCGCCATAGATCAAAACCACTTCGGTTTTCTCCAGGTTGATGAAAGCCATTTGTGATTTAAATTGAGATTAAGATTGAGGTTCTTGTCAAAGTGACTTAATTTTGAATTAAATGACAACAAAAAAAGTCTACTATCATTTTTTTTAACCCATTTTTTCATAAAATTTTGTGGCTCCGAAACTTTTTTTGAAAAACTTTTGGCCCATTTTTCTCGAAAAATATCAACATTTGTATAAGGCATTATTGGGGGGGATCCTGGTTTGGCAGCGATAGCGAGTAGACGTGAAAAAAGTTCAGCGATAACAAACGTAAACAACAAGTAAGTGAGAGGTGATAAACAGAAGACAGCGAGCAAGAAAGAGAGGGCATGCCGAAATCGCCGAAAGCAAGGAGCAGTAAGAGAGAAAGAGAAGAGGGTAGGATGTCGGAAGAAGGCCTGAACCCATTCAAAAAGAGTTCCAGAACCGAAAGATCCCCAAGTAGAAGCGAAGAAGGAAATCAAACCAAAGAAATAAAGAAAATAGAAACCGTGCTTAGAGAGATAAAAGAGGATATGGCGGGAATAGTCGAGGAGAGCAAAGTACGAAGAAAGGAATTAGCGGCAGTGAGAGAGAAGAAGGGAGAGCAAGGAAGAGAAGACATGCCGAAATCGTCAGAAGTAAGGAAAGAAAGCAGGAAGAGAGAAAGAGAAGAGGGTAGGACGTCGAAAGAAGGCAAGAACCCACTCAGAAATAGTTCCAGAACGAGAAGATCACCAAATATAAGCGAAGAAGAAAATCAAAGCAAGGAAATGGATAAGGAAATAAAAAAAACATGATTAGGGAGATAAGAGAGGAGATCAAAACACTAAGAAAGGAATTAGCGGCAGTGAGAGAGGAGAATGGGGAGTTAAGTAAAGAATAAAGGGAAAAGAAGGAGAGGAAGAATAAGGTTATAATAACTGGAATAGGGGCAATAAGTGGAAATATAGAGAGGGGGTGGAAGAATGGTTAGAAAGGGAGATAGGGGTGAAAGTGAATGTAAAGGAAGCATTTAAGATAAATAAAGATAAGATAATGCTGGCAAAAATAGAAAGCCGGGAGCAGAAGAAGGACATTATGCTAAATAAGAGTAAGTTGAAGGAAAAAAAAAGATGAGAGGATGTATATAGATGACGATTTGACAAAAGAAGAAAGGGAAACACAAAAGAAGTTAAGAGAGTTGGCCAGAGAAGAGAGAGATAGAAGAAAAAGGGTGAAAATACAGATAAACGGGGAGTGGTTTAGATGGGATGAGAGAGAGGAGAAACTGAAGAAAAATTTCTAGAAGGAGAGAAGAAGAAGACGACCCGGCGAGAAAATGTACAAGGAGAAGGTGAATAAAAAGGTAGGGGACAAAGACACGGATAAGTAAGAGAGAAGAGAGAGAATAAGAGAATCGAAGTACAATAGGGAGGGGAGAGAGTGTGTGTGAGAGAGAGGTGGGAACGAGGAGAGAGAGAACAGGAATGGGACGGAAGGAGAAGAGAGAAGGTGCAGGAGGTCACGCGAGGACAGTGCGACGATCGAACACATGCGGCGAAATGAGAGAGAGGGAGAGAAGGGAACGGGGAGAAATATGGAGCGAAGACGGCAGGGAGATGGATGAAAGAGAAATGGAAGGGGAGAGAAAGAATAGAGAACGAGAGGAGTGGGGGAGAGAATCAGAAAGACTGTAGGACAAATAAAGCTCACTTACTACTACTGAGAGAAGACGGAAGGGAGATAGGATGGATGAAAGAGGTATGGAAGAGAAGGGAAACGATAGAGGAGAGGGCTGGGGAATAGAAAAAAAAAAAGTTATTTAAATTTGTTTTGGAATCCTTTAAAGCCCCTCGGGCAAAATAAAGTTTGTACATACATACAACGTGTAACAGAAATAAGTACATTAATTTTAACTGGTAATAGAACTCGTCAAAAGGAACAATTTTTCTATCTACCATTTTGCCGAAAAACGATGTTTAATTCCAAAAAAAAATTGGAGAGATTTTTCACTAAAATAGCCCTACGCCACTAAATACTGCAATGGCTAATTGAGATCAGTGCTAATATGAAAAAAACTTCCATTTTCATCCAGAAAACGTGTTTTAACGCCGAAATCGAAATTCAAATAAATCTACCCGTATAGCAAAAAATCCACTTCGTAAGAATCTGGTTGTTTCACGTTTTTAGGTAGCTTAGTTTTGGAGATATGAACGGTTTTAGGAAAATCTTTCCTATTTTTTTAAGCCACTACGCAACGTTTTTCGCCAAAATGGCAGAGAGAAAAGTTGTTCCTTTTGATGAGTTCTATTACCAGTTAAAATTAATGTACTTATTTCAGAAACACCCTGTATAATAAGGCATTATTGGCTCAATCGTTACCTGTTGTGGAGTTCTACAGCGTGATCAACTGACTGAGGAGTTCATTCACGAAACTCGGTAAGGCTCGATAAGGCGTTGCAAATTCAAAACCATGACAACCGACATTGTTGAAGCATTGTATTTGCCGTTTCGTTAACGATTTGCAAATTTGCAAAGTTTCGTGAATCTCCCCCTTAGTCTGTTGGCAATGAAACAATTGAAAAATATTGGTGTTTTTTTGTTTCATAATTGGTACTAGGACCGGATGTTTTAACATTAAAAAAAATTTAGGTTATGTCGGTTATGTTTATGCCATTACAAAGTCACGGCCTCCTAGATTCATAAGAGACTCGTCTTATGAATCTAGGAGACTCGTCTCTTATGAATCTAGGAGGCCGTGACAAAAATGAACATTTGATGGTAAATTTCAAATTTGCCTGTCAACACTGTCAAAGCTGACAACCGGAAATGCGTTTACATTACAATGGTACCAAAATCATTCAACTTTTCATTGTTACCAATAGATTCAGTCATTCTTGATCACGCCGTACCACTGGTTCAAATATCTGGACAACTTTCAAAATCAGCCTGTATATTAATTGTTTCTTGTTATTACGTAATTAAATTTACAATGTCGATTTACATTTTAATGAACTAGCATGATAAGAATATTTGCTGCGAGAGGATTATTCTCTGATACCCTTCTATACTGTTTTGATACACAAAGATTTATCGGAAAGTGGAAAAATCTAATTTCAAACCGAGTAGGCAGTTAAGATCCTTTTAGTGGATTAATTTTTCTGTTTTCTCCAAAGATTTGCACGTGAGCTTTCATTTGATTTTTACTTCTTGTATATTTTTAGAACACTAACGAGACTAATTGAATGGAGTTAACAAAATTAATATTCAATAAAAATTTTGATGAATAAGAATTTTTGTGTTGCTTTTATATTCTGTATTTCCCAAAGTGCATGTTTCGCAAACAAACTAAATTGAATTAAAAATGCTTTTCCAGTTGATTTCGTTTGGCGCAGTAAAAATAAATGAAAAGTGACAACAAACCTCCTGATCGATGAGCGAATTCGGGCACATCAGAACCCTGTTAACAAGATCAAACACAGCCGTGGTAACATTATGAGGGATGTAACGGGAGAGTTTGGTGTAGGAAATAACATCCCTGACTAACAATAGTATGCGGGTTCCTTCGCCTGGCAATAAACCACTGCCAGATCTGAGTGCTAGATATCGAAGACAGCTTTCCAGTATTTGAACAGGCGTGGCGGTTTCGTATCCTAATTGCAACAATCGCAACTGGAAAACAAACATCTCGATAATTCCTCCGTCCACTTATCCTTAAACGACTCCACTCACGTCCATCCCTATTTTGTATAATTGCTCGGAAGTGCACTGGGAGTAGTCCGGCTGACGCCAGATGGGACGTAAACCATCGTTTAGGGTGCACGAACGACGGACGAATCCGGGAAATGCGTAACCTTTGGGGCATTCTTGCAGACTATCGGTATCTGGGGCCGTTTCCGGCCATGTAACGTTCAAGTAATACTCCTGGGGACAGGTCCGGACGAGGTGAGGGTCCACGACGTGAATTTCGACCATCACCTCGGACGAGATTGCGTCGTCTTGTACCAGGCAAGAATATTTCACAGATTTCTGAAATTATCCGAGATTTTCCTCTTCACCGACTTTTCAAACCGTAAAGCTGCGTGTACACTAGCAGTTTGCCACGTTCATTGCTCTGTAAATTTTGCAGAAATCGAAAAGTTGTTTTCTAGGTTAACAACAGCACATCGTTGACGTTTCTTTGACATTTTCCGCGAAAAACGGTTTACCAGTGGTGTCGCGTTTGGCGATAAAGCTGATAAATTACCCATTGTTAAGAATGTAAAATATCGCGCTTTTCTTTTTGATCACATTGTATAATTAGCCAGTGAATTTTTTCCCAAAAAATATTTCAATTGCGCAATGCACGTGGCAAGTTCTCCTCTGCTAGTGGAAACGCGGCTTAACACTAACATCGATCTTAAATATGTGGAGGATGCTGCCGCCAGGATACAGGATATCGTATTTTTCGGATTCCGTGCGCACCGGAATCAATTCCTTGTTCTTGGTCCAGCTGTAGGTGTACTTATTATTGCTGTCGCCCATGCTGATACACTTAATAGTTAAATTTTCGCCCTGCGGGTAACAGAGTGTTTCAAGTCAAAGACCTTTGTGGAATTAATGATGCATTACTTTCTGTACTGTGAGACTCATGGGTTCAACTTTAATAACAGGCGGCGCTTTGATGAAAACTCTTCTTGAAAGGCACTGCTGGATCCCGAAGTCTTCCACCTGGCAAGTAAAGGTGCCGCTGTCTAGAATATCTGATCTCGAGATTCCCAGAAGGGCTGTGTATTGATCATCCAGATGTGGATCCTTGATGAGGCGGCTCCATTTGTGGCTGGACAAAACTCATTTTATTTTTGTGCTTGACCAAAAATTATTCACATCTTATTTTCTTTTGCGATCTTTCCTGTTTTTTGCCCAAAGTCTGATATTATTTCGGGTTCTTTATGAAAATGAAACTCACGACGGGAGCTAGTTTTTTGCGGTGTTCCACAAAAAATTCATATCGGTTTATTATTTGATAAGAAAAGCTAATTTCGTAAAAAAATAAGATTTTTACCCGTTTGAATTTTCTCTCGAACAGAAGCTTTCGCTAGTGATAATAATTTTAAGACATGAAAGTCGCCAAACGATTTTTTTTTTCTAGTCGAATTTCATTTTTCGAATTTACCTGGTGAACTCCGTAACGTTGACGAAGACTTCGTCTTTGAACCAGCGAAAGGACATCGTGGGGGATCCCCTTGCCACGCAGGACAGGATGAACTCGTCCCTCTGCCTGATGGTTCCAATTTGATTGATTGACACGCTCTGCAATTTGTCGATCCAATTAAAATAATTGGCACCTCCATTTTCAGCACTTAAAATACTCACAATTCAACAACAATTAAAAAACACTCCCGTTTTATATTTCCGGCGCGATCGAAAACTGTCATATCATTTTAATTAAATTTACCAACAGGGCTTGAAGGGTTGCGGTGAAATTTAAAAAAATCCCCCTCGAACACGATCCGGCTGTAATAGTTTTATTGGTGCGTTCGGATGTGATTTAACTTTTCGGAAAAGTTCAGGTATTTGACGATAATCCTGCACTAACCTGCAGATCTAGCAAAGGCCTGAAGACAAATTCCTTGTCAGCCACGGTTAAGTTTGCGATGTAACCCCGATCAGCCCATTTGCTCAAAATCGACCTTATGCGTTTCTCGTCCTTTTTCACGGCGAATAAATGGAAGGTTACATCTGCACCTGACTTGAAATACCTGGAAGAGGAAAAATATGAAACGACTTGTCGGAGGTGTCACGGCGAGTTTCGCCAAATTTTAAAATGTCACACTTACAACACGTTTTCCACGGTGACGTCTTCGAGCTTCGAATAGTTCACTTTGAGCATTCTGAATATCTGAAAAGACAAAGTGGCGGTACAGACAGTGGAAAATATTGCTTAAAAGGAGGCATCATTAAATATAATTATCTCAAAGGTATTTTATGTACCGAGTGATTTTATGAATTCACATTAGTTAAATTAACAATTTTTCATTTTTGGATAATTACAACGAAACGCCATTAACAACCGTTTATTGCGGGCGGAATAGTTTTGTGTTTTTCAACGTCTTTGTCGGCACACTAATCCTTAAAAGTGATGATCTAGCACTCAAATGAAAATTTTCGATCGTTTTTCACTTCTTGAGATCGTAGAAGAGTAATAAAAATAAATGTTCATCATAGAATTCACTTGCTTAAGTGACCTTTCTTACATTCGCAAATTTTTGTCAAATGTATAGAAATGGAGAACTGTAAATCAGAAACAAAACGCTTTACCGCAGAAAATGACAAAAAACGTTTGTAGTTAGTGTAAAAAAGAAACAAAACAAAGCAGAAAAGGCACTCAAATAGCTGCGGTCCGGCGCACAGCACAAAATATAGCCACGCCACCATCCATTGGAAAACGATAGTTGCCAATGATGAGGAACTAACATGTGATAGGAGTTCTTGAATATGATGACACCTTTCTTTTTTTACTCTCCCCGATATTATTCCAGATTTGACTGAAAGGTTCCAGGAGTAGCCGCGAGGGGTAAATTTAACAGCTGTGACATAATAATCTTCAAAGAAGACGCACCTAATGAAACATCTCTGTGATATATCGACCAATTTTCCAATTTTTTGGGGGCTTCATGGAGATTTTTGAAAAAAAATATGCGTCTTTTTGCACTCCACGTCCGCATATTTTGTGGGTTCATATTGGGTGATTCAAAATGATTGTGGATAAGTATGGCATCTATGTACGAAAATGTATGTGGCAATTGTGTGGGTAGGATAGAGTTGACATTTCTTTGACAGTTCATATTCGTGCAATTTTGAAAATTGTGAAGTCAATGTGCAACGGTAAAAAAAAATCAAATGCACGCTTATGAAATGTCAAAGAAATGTCAACTCTATCCTACCCACATAAATTTTCGTACATAGTTGCCATACTTATCCACTATTCTTTTGAATCACCCGATATATCGTCAGTTCATAAGAAAAATTATACATCTCAAGAATCCTTATTTTTCAGGAGAACGATTTAAAAATATAATTGTGCATTTTGATGTCACAAAACGTACAGTTAATTTCAAAATTATAGATTACACCTCAAAAATCAAGAAGTCGATTTATTACAGTTTTTTCCAAATGTAAAGATGCGTTTTTGAAATTTGAACGTCATATTTTTTATAGAGCTTAGGTAAGTTTGATAACATAAAATGTTGCTGATATTTTAAAACACCATAATATTGTCTGTTTTATCCTCTGCACGGATCGATCATCCTTTTTCTAATTTGGAAAGAATGAGCACTTTCGCGTATTCGGTTAATCCATTTTGTTTGTCAAAAGTGACATTGACAAAAAATGTAAGTGCATTTCACACTGTAGGAAATTAGGTGTACTCTATAATTTTGAAATTAACTGTACATTTTCTGATCAAATCAATCAAGAAAAATTGTAACATTTTAGAAAATGTACGTTTTATAACATCAAAATGCACAACAATATTTTAAAATCGTTCTCCTGAAAAATGAGGATTTTTGAGATGTGTCACTTTTCTTGTGCACCCACGATATCTTGAGAGCTGAAACCAAGCTTAATCGCTGAAAAAGGATACATCCAAAAAATTCTTGCTCGTTGTTTGATCTGGCAGCTTGGAAGACTTGAATTTTATAGAGATGCAAAATCACTATTTTCTTAACAATTTTCTGACATGTGATGTATGATAAGGTTGATAAGTCCACTTGTTGTGAAAGTTTTCTTACGACGTATGGGGTTATTATTAATTATTTGTATTACATTTTCAATAGCGTCAGGGGTTGGTTTCGTTGATCTGTTACTTCCGGATTTTGTCTTAAAGCTGTCGATTTCAAGGAACAATTTTACCACACAACTGAGTGTGTTTAGAAAATTCGGCTCAATGATAGCAACAGCAGAGACTTTTTCATGAAATTTCCGAAGACATGGTCGAGCTTCATACGCCCATTTGTCACCAACGTGTTAGCCGTTACGGAAGTGAGATTCGCTTATAAAGGTCTGGTGTTCTTCGGTGAACCCCATTTTGGCACAAATACAATTTTGGTTTTGTTTGAGCTGAAAAACACTCTGGCAAGTGTGGTTCAATCACCAACAAAAGTGTAGTCTTAAAAAAGACAAATTTTTGGAAACAACCGCGAAAGTGACTAACGAGACGAAACTTAAGAATATGAAGGGCAGCAGAAAGAAGGTTATGTTATGTCAAAACTGTCACGGAAATGTAGGGCGATTTTAGACAACTCTAGATACAGCATACCAAGCCAGTTTCGTCTAAGTACTCTAAGCAATACGCCCTTTTTGTACTCATAGCCTTGAAAGCAACGCTTCCAACATCCAACGCTCGCTCCGAAACGAGTGCTTCCCGTCGACTCGAATGTAAAAATTGCAAAAAACACTAGCCCTTTGAGACATTAAAAAAAAATCTGTCTTGATAATAATAAAATTTAGTTCATAAAATACAACTTTCCTGGGTTTTCCTCCATTAAAAAATTACGGAAAGATTTATAATCGTTGAAAATTGTTCCCACAAAATTCACAAATTATTGCAAAAATTGAAATATCAAGTGAAGCAATTGTTTCCAATAACCAAAGATCACTGCCTACTTGGTTTTATGTTCGTTTATGTTTAATGTATTAAAACAAAAAAATGTAATTTAATTTTCGTACAAAAAATATTGTACGAACCACTTGCGTGAAGACATCTTCCGTTCATTCGCGCATTAATTAAAGGCTTTAAAAAATGCGCTCATGCGGGAACATCGTCTTCCCGCACTTGGTTCGTAAATAACTATTTCTCCCAAAAAATTTATGGCTAGATGTAAAATTTAGAAAATCACCCACTACAAACAACCAAATCTAGGATTGTGAAATTGTGAAATGTTCACAGTTAAATCTCTGACTGTTTCATTCGTTGACTACCAATAAGCGTAAAATGAAATTTCACAAAATTCAAATTACATTGTTAATGTAAATGGGCAAGCACATAAAAAATAGAGAATCTTTAATGGGTTGTAAAACGAAACAGTCCCGTCTAGGTGTGATTTTTAGCTCTTGTGACAACATTATTTATTGCTGCAACTTGACGATAAATGGCATTTGTAGTTGCACTTTACCAGATACTTTTATTAATACAATTACAGTTTTTATTAGAGCAGTTATTCCTTCATCCACATTTGAAGATTTCTTGATTCGATTGAAAATCTATCGTTGCAGCTTTTCTCACAATGTAGGTTACCGTATCTCCGAAGGTAGTTTGTAGTCAATTCTAAGCCATAAACATTAAGTTTAAAGCGTTAAATTACTCTCTGAAAATCCAATCATTTTTTGTTTCTTGCCTGTGTACAGTTGACTTTGAAATTTGTGCACATATTTTAACCAGTGGTAGAACTCCACAATAGGTAACGATTGAGCCAATAATGCCCTATACAAATGTTGATATTTTTCGAGAAAAAGGGGCTAAAAGTTTTTCAAAAAAAGTTTGGGAGCCACTGAATTTTATGAAAAAATGTGTCAAAAAAAATCATATTAGACCTTTTTTGTTGCCATTTAATTCAAAATTAAATTGACTATCGTTTGTCAAAAAATAGATGTCGAAGAAAATATCGAATCACATAATGTTCCAGTGTTTTTCGAACTATTTCATTTGATGTGTCATTTATTCAAATCGGATAAAGAATAAGTAAGATACAGCGTCAAAGGTTTTTCGTCAGTCACCCTGTATATCAAATGTTAATAACAAAACAAGAGTTCTGCATATTTCTACTTAATTTGATGTTTAAACTTTCGTTTTATTAATCTGTATTGTTTTGATGAGGTAAACTTTGATAACAAACATCCCTATTTCGAACTGGCTTTCACTTTCAACTCATTATAAGTTATGGATTATTGCACCTGCTTCTGACACCAAAATTTCTGTTAGAACGTCCACAAATTATTGGACAAATATAAGATTTTTTCTACTAGAGTTTGGAAAACTTCAACATTGTAATACTAATTTGAGTTAGGAAAAGTGAAAAATTTCCTACTATGGGCGGAAATAATATTTCAACACTAAAAGTTCAATTTTGGTCGTCTCCTGGGATACGTAACGTAAAAACTGGTATTTAATTGAGACAAAAGCTTAAACGCCTTCACAATTTTTCATTAATAAATTGTTTCTCTATGGTAACGAAAGCAGAACAATTTTGATTTCGCTTTTTAATTTAGAAATAATTAATAATATATTAAAAATATCCAAATTTTATGTATTTTCCAAACTCCAGTAGAAAAAATCATGTGTGCAATTCGTAGGAAAAGTGTTTTTTCCGTACTCGACGCGTTTTTAATCTCGACTTCGTCTCGATTAAAAATCCCGCATCTCGTAAGGAAAAAAATCACTTTTCCTAACTTATTGCACAAATAGCTATATCAATTGCGTCGACTTCAAAATAACTTATTCTCACACTACACTTGCTAAGTGAATTTTAATAAATTTATCAATATAGCTACGTATAGCTACGACTTCCATATGAAAATGAAATACTTGATTATATTTATGAGTCATCCTAGGAAAGTGGAATGTTCTCAAAGCACCAGCAACTATGTAGAATGTGTTACCATCGCAGCTTTAAGAACGTGAAATCCATTTTTATTATCTTGTATGCAAACTTTCTTTTCAAAATCTCTCATTCAATTTGTTTTAAATTCATTACCACGAAATATGTGATCTTTTTGCATATAATAAATTGGAGAAACGCATTGTCACCATAGAGACCTTTTACACAATAGTTTTAAATATGATTTTTCATTCATTATACGTTCCTTGAGGCTCTCGTAGTTGGGAATGCTCCGCCAGTGTCCATCGCTCTCAAGCACCTGTGGTTCGGCGCAGAGCACAAAATGAAGCTGTGCCACCCATTAATGAGGAAATAGATCGTTGACAAAACAGATGACACGTGAAGTGAAAAGAGTCTCTCATAAGTCTGATGACACCTTTTCTTTTGATTCTTCCCGATATTATTCCAGACTTGACTGAGAGGTTCCATGAGTGTTCGGGTATCACAAAATTATTCGTTTCTTTAGTAATGTATTTGCTTTTTTTAACCCTCCACCACCCGGCGGCACGGCAATTTTGCCGGAGTACATACACTATTACGGATAATATGTACTATCAAGTAATAGTGCAGTGCTTATCAACATAATTACCGGCGTCTCGCCTCCACATTTTGACTTTTTTGTGTTTTGTGTTCTGTGTCAATGTTAAGGAATTTCCTCACGATATGACATGAGTATAATAATATACCTTTTTGAATTTCAACCACCAATGTGTTCTCTAAGTCCAAAATTTTTAAATTTTTAAAAAGAGATTGCGGTACTATTCCCGTTGCTGAAATTATAAGTGGTAAAATCGAAATTTTTTCTAAACACCAAAGATTTCTCATAGCAACGGAGAGTTCTAAATATTTATTAATTTTTGTGTTATATGTCTGTGTTATATTGTGTGAATTTGGAACAGCTATATCTAAAAGATATGCTTGCTTTTGTTGTTTATTTAAAATAATAATGTCTGGTCTGTTATGCTGAATATGAATGTCAGTTAAAACTGTACGATCAAAATATAATTTGTAATTGTCATTTTCCAAATAACTTTCTGGTTTATAAATATAATGTGGTTGTGTATCCTTTAATAAGTTGAATTTAACAGCTACATTCATGTGTATAATTTTAGCGAATATATCATGACGTTTCTTATATTCGCTTTGAGCCAAAACGGTGCAAGAAGAAATGATGTGTTCAATGGTTTCCCCTTCAGTTCCGCAAATTCTACATTTATCAATGATCGATTGCAAACCGCTTTAGAATTATCGTGACAAAAGAACCATCCTTTGATCGTTTGGCGGAAGTATTTTTAGTTTGTGCTTTTATCTCCACGATCGTAAAACCAATGTATCGTTTGATTTAATTGCAATTAAATTAAATTAAATTTGATTGATGAATCAATATTCGTGTTGCTTCTCACGATCAGGTGCTCGAATTTGAATGAACATCATAACAAGTGCTTGGGGATTAGTAGTCGAAGGGTTGCGCACAAGTCGTAAATCTCCGTTTCGAATAAAAATAATATCGCTTCACACGGGCTGTTGAGTA
Organism: Tenebrio molitor; assembly: GCF_963966145.1. Lineage (NCBI taxonomy): Eukaryota > Metazoa > Arthropoda > Insecta > Coleoptera > Tenebrionidae > Tenebrio > Tenebrio molitor. The sequence goes on along the minus strand of NC_091048.1, from coordinate 6,281,426 downwards.
AATGTTGGTCTTTAATTTAGCACGGGCATTTCGTAACGTGTAACGGCCGCAGCACTAGGGACAGTTCCAACTGTTCTGGCGGTGGAATTGTGTGGGAATCGTCCGCAATTTATGGGATCGGCGCCCCGGGCCCTGTCCTAATCCCTCCAGTACCTCTCTGATTTATAATCTAGAAAGGTTCACGACGCGCCGGCTTCATTAATTAAAATTTCAGAATACTTAGCGTTTCGACGCGTCTACGTTTTTACCAAATTTAGACGGCGTCGACACCGCTGACGACTCTGTCAAGTGCAAATGTTATTCCAGTGGCGGGACGACGACGATGAGCTTCGCACCGAAAAGGTAAATTATGTTGGGGAAGTGTTCACATAGCACGAGCCATAAATAAAAAACCTTCTCGGTCGGCCTGAAAAAATGACGTGTGGAAATAGATATGGACAACATAAAATACGATATTGTATTTTTCGGGGATAGATGTCCTAAATCGAACGTGAAATTTGCGACATTTGATACTTGGGACATGATTTGTTTGTCTTTTTGCTTGTGGTTTGTTTCTGGGGTGCAAGGTTTAGATAAAAATTAAAGTGAAAGCGACATATATGCAATTTAAGCATCTGTGAAATCGAGGACAGCAAAAAAGCTTAGAAAATTTAAAATAGACAATTGGCTAGAAAAAGTAGACTTTTCACCTCATCGTACATTTTCTCGAATATGCTATTTCGAATTTATCTAGACAGAAGCTTTTCTTAAAATATTCTCACAAGTGCAGAGTCTTGTAGTTGTCTTGTACGTGTCTACTTTATATTTTTTGCATAAAATTATTACTGTTGAGGTTGGGTGAAGCGATATCCTTCAAAGACTCTTGTTTTTGTTACGTGCTTTAAAAGTATTAGTCATGTTTGTGTATACTTTAGTAATCTCAGGACAAATATTTTGGCTGCTTTCATTTATTTAAGAACAAGAGCAATAATGCGTTTCTCATAATAATTAAAACCTAAAATAATATACAAAATTACAATAACAATAACAATAGGTGAATGATGTTGATCAAAGAAAAAAAAATGAGAAAAGTTGAAAGGGATATGACGGCAAATCAATTTTACAGTGGTAAGTTTTGGGGAAAATTAATGTTTACAAGAATGTAAATATACATATGTAGTTATTTTCATATGGCCGAAATTTGAGGCACGAGGCGGTAGCCGAGTGTTGCAAAACAGGCCGAATATTGAATAACGTTTTTCGTGTTCGTTTGGGCAGTCTTAAAAAACATTAATTAATTCTAAATTTTGAGGTTACATATCTTTGACAGGTATATAAATCGAAAAGTTTATACAGGTGTCCCCAAAAAAGAAGACGAGTCCATAACTCCATTATTTATCGGAGGATTTTAATTATCTGTACACCAAATTAAATGGTTGTTAATAGGCTACAAAATGGCCTAATAAATTCAAGTATAGCCCCATGTACTTCAAAGGTAAACTGTCAAAATATTTTTTTTAAAATGGGATTACATATTTTTTTTTAATAATTCTGATAGAGATTTTTATTCTGAAAACAACAAACGGGAAACGAACAGGAAAAAGTAGTAATTAAATAGTTCAAAAAATAAAGTAGGTACTTAACAAAACAAAATAAAGAAGAAAATAGAAAAAGTAGATGAAAGTACATACATATGTATATGAAATAAATATATAAAAATAGGAACAATTAAAATGGAAGTCGTGTAAATTTGTTTGTACATGACGATAATGCATAATATTATTGGAATAAATTTATGGATATAAATGTAGAAGTAACATCATTAGTTGTTAATTAAAAATTATCGAATTGTTGAAATTTTGAACAGGTGTCCTCAAATTGTTGAATAAATGTGCTAATTAATGATGAGCTCGTTAACACTAATAGGTTCCATCATTCACTAATCGATAAATTATTTTAATATGCCCAGACCTGAGCACGTATTTCTCAAAAAAGTCGTCCCGTCGAAGCCACATTCGCAGATAGACACATTTGTGAAAAATGAAACAGAAATAAACGACAAGCTGCCACAGCTAAAAAAGTTTCAGTTAAAAGAGCGCGATTTTGCCGACGTTCCCATTTTGTATGTTTCAACACGTTTTTCAATATTATCAAATGACAAATATAAGGCGTTTCCAGGCACGTTGGGTTCGCTTGTTAAGGCGTTTCGAGGGTTCAGAATTTCATCTCTTCTTGCGATGTTAATTACTACGAACATTTTAACGACGTATATTAAGATTCCTAGGATACGTACTTTAAATATAATGTTGCGTGTGTAAAAGTGATAACTGATATCAAAGGGAAATACAAACTTGAGGCTTACATTCGATAAGAATAATGGTAAGTAATAAATTGGCATATTGCAAATTCTTTACTTGATATCGAAAAGAAAGTGACTTAAAGAAACATCGAAGTGTTCAAAGGCAAAGAATACACGAGGCGTCGTACATCAAATTAAAAACCTGACGTTATATTTAGTTTAGAAAGTTTCTTTAAACCAAAAATCTAAAAATTCAAATACACATATCAGAAACTTTTATTTAAGAAAGCTTCTCTTTTTTTATTGTCTGGCAATGAAATAATTATTGTTGTGTAAAATTTACACAAAGTGTAAAAAGAAGTTTCAGATCGTTTCATTTAATAATTTTTCCAAATGACTTTGTAAAGTAAAAAAATTAATCTAAATTAAGTATTTATTTTTGTGTTCAGATCGTTTGTTGTTTTGAAGCGCATCATACAAAATATTAATATGTTTAAAAATCATTAAAATTTTGAAAAATATTAATTTAACTTTTCAGCGAGTTGAATTATGCGAAACATGGTGGATGCGCCGGGAAAATACATTAACTGGAGGGAGAAAATCGCGTTGAATGTAATATTATTTCTGAAGATCGAACAGGATATTAAATTCATAAACAAGATAACACGACATTTTATTTGCGAATAATAATTTTGCTAATACCGCTCCGTTTAAAATTACATTTAAGTTTTAATTGCTTTCGCAATTAGATAAACTATCGTAAAACACAAACTAATATAAAACCACGTTAGCAGAATTTTTATTTATGCTGACTGTTTATGTGTTAAATCGACGATAAAGTGGACTATTGTTTTTTAAATTAGCCGTATTTGATTTTAATTAAAACTGTAACACAGTATCATGTAAAATTATGTTTCGTTAACATGCATTGCTTTGTTTTTTAAAAATTGACAGTTACATTTTGATGCTGGAAATAAAAATGTATAGTTTTGTTTTTAAATTTATCTCACCTGGTTTTCGATGAATTTTTTTAAGGCATTTCCGCTGAGATTTGGTAAGTTGGACAGATGCATGGTGCTTGTAAATCCTACTCGATCTGTAATAAATAGAAACATTGTAATTTTCTTACTAAATTATACAATCTAAAAACTAACATTAATTTCTTATAGATTGTTATTGTCAATATTCATATTATTAATAAATTGGAATAATAAACTTTTATAAACGAAAAAAAAAAACAGTATTTCTATACAACTTATTACTGCATAAAATGTTATTTAAGATGAGATGTATTTATAGCTGGAACGTTATGGATGTGGATTGGGGACTTGTCGTTAAGTTGGCACTACCAGCAAAAGTAACTAAACGCGCCAATAAGGTTATTGGAATTTATGACAGATCTCACTAATGTACAGTTCAATCATAAGTTTTAAGCAACCTTGAGTTTGACAATCCATATCCAAAACATTTCGACTATAGATAGTTATTCATCAAAGATTTAAAAATTTAAGACTACAATAATTGTTCAGATTTTTTAGAATCGATTTCAGCAAATGTAGCAAACGCTCAAATGAGTTTTATTTTCTTATCTGTTCTAAGAAGTACCGTGCAATCAACAATTATTTATATCAAAGAAGGCTTTGAGATTTTGGACGTACAGTGGCGGCCAAAATAAAGTAGGACAATGTTTTTTCGCTAATGTAAATTTGCTTGCCCTTTCTATGGTTACTATGAAAATATTTATTTATTTATTATAGTAACCCCGGTTTACTCAACTCAATTTTGGCTAAATTTCTTAATAAGACTTGTCCTACTTTATTTTGGCCGCCACTGTATGTCTTTAGAAGCTCTGGAATGCATGGAAGTATTTTTTGTTGCATATACTTATCTGTTTTGCCGAAACTGTATGTCTATTCTCCATTATGAAAGTAAGATTCAATTATGAATTATGTTCTGAAGGAAAAACCATTTTTGCGTTAAAATTTGATTCATAGTGACAGTTGTTTGATGTTTATTAGCTGAGTTGTAAGCCGTTTACGATTGTTTTGAACACGCAGCAGGCCAAGATATTTTTTTGTTAGATTGGCGTCAGGTTCTGTCATATGACATTTCGCTTTTAAATATTCGCATTGTTGTCAATTCCGTCATTAATTTAGTTAATAAGAGTTTACCCTAATGCGTTCAATTACATATTTAAAAAATGTAACAACCTGGGAGCAGTGTTCGGTTGAATTATAACCTAAAATAGATTTATTATGACAAATCACAATACTGTCAACTAAAATGTCAGATTTTCATAGATAGTCCGAATTTGAAACAATCGTGAATGGTATATAGGAAAGCTACGAAAAATTTGACACTGCATCTACATATTATTTATATTTTTTTGCTACTGATACAATCTTGTGTGCCATATTACAGGTTTACATTTCCTACTGCATCCGTATTGAAATTTTATATGTATCTATTTTTACGAGGCAATAAGGGATCATTTAGATTTTATTATTTCATATTGAAACTTAAGATAGTCATAGAATATATAAAGTATAATTTATTTAAGTGTTTACGAATGTTAAGTTTCATGACAACGTAAAAAAAAAAATCGTTTTCTTTGTAAACAGAATGTGTTCATTTATTCGTAAAAAGTAAGATAATAAAGTTACTAAAATAATAAGAATAACAAACAAGTTAATTTTTTTTTCTAAATGTAGGAATAAAATAAAAACATCGAAGTCTAGGTATAGAACTCTGTTTTTTATTTGTTTCATGCTTTAGTATTATACAGGACCGCAAGAAATTATCAAAAGATAAACAAGATTAAATCTCACATTTTTTAAACTACTTCCAGAAAAAAATAAATGTATGAATTGGAAAGTGCAATATTTGATAATTTTTTGTAATCATCTTTCTTTGAAAAGAATTAATTCAGTCAGATCGCAAGCAAATTTGAATTTCATCCAATGACAAGCACTTGACCAGCGAACATGAATGCACTTAATAATCGATAAATGCGCTACAGTAATTGCTGCTCTATGTGAGCAAAGACTTAATTATTTTATGGAGGCAGATCGTTAACATTTTGAACATTTAATAATAGTATATTGTGATACGAGTCTTATAAGAAGCATTTTATCGCACGCACGGTTTTAGAGCACGACGAGCTTGTGAGGAGTGCCCTAAAGGAATAAGTGCGATAAAATGCCTTATACACGAGATGTCATACAGTATTTTTTCTACTTTGCCACTTTTTCAATGAAAAAAAATAATTTAAAATGTAAAACCGTTAAAATTAAAAAATTAAATTTCACTATTTTTAGTATTATTATTATATCACGCCTTTTCCTATTACGATACGCAAAACAGTATCGTAATAGCATCAGTACGAACGCAAAGTAGAAAAACTAATGTATCGTTGCACGGAAAATTTAAAATGATTTAAAATGAGATCAGTCGACAATTGTTCTTTATAAGTTGTCACTATCATGTGTCTCGAAATAAAAATTGACCTGTTTCGATGTTTTTCAAGTCTGTAGTTCTTATTACCCGAGTGGATAATTTTCTTGGGTCACCTGTATGTATAACAAATATATCGACGCCTCGGTAAGCAGATTTTTGGCTGAAATGTCAAAGAAACGTTAATGATTGTCGTGTTAACTTAGAAAACAACTTTTCAATTTCGGCAAGATTTTGTGATAGGTAGCCAACCAATAAAACAACTGTGTATAGGAAGTATACATATCCATACGATCAAGCTCAGACAAACTTTTCGATTAAAGAAAAAATGAGGTCGCATTTTTGATTTGTTTTCTTTCTTCTTCTTTCATAAAAATTATATCGAATTATTTTATTCTTCTTAAATGTTCTAATTATGTTTAATTACTTTGAAACTGGAAGTTTTATTTTGTTTGTCTCCATTTTCTATTACTTTTCAACAACACCTTCAGTAGTTCAATTAGCGAACTGAATGGTAACTGACGTTTCACTTAATTTAATGCTTGATTTCTTGCTTATTGCTTATTCTTTGCTCTGTCAAATACAAAACCATTTTACATTTGAATAAATCTTGCATCTGTATTCTTCCCACCAAACATTTAATAAAAAAAAGCCTGTAAACAGTTGGTAAGTAGTTGTAATCACTTTGTGATGTAGCTATACTTTGTCACTTTTATTAATTTTATTTATTGTCTCTCTGTCTTTAAACTGCGAAGAACTTACGTAAAAAAATCTCAGTTTGTGGTAGATTGACTTAATCGGTTGCGTCACTTGCGTAAGCCCTTTAAACTTTTCACTAGTTGTTGTGTTGTGATTTTTGAAAGCATAAATCCGCACTACATTTAAATGTAAATCTTCCCCGATTAGGACCGCCATATATTATTATGACAAATCGAAAACAGCGGACATTTTATAAAAAAAAGCAAACAAACAATATATCAAACAGATTTGTTTTTTTTTCCTCCTTACGAAAGTCGTACGCCGCTATAAATAACGCGGCGTTTTTATTTTACGGAGAGTGGTTTCGTCGGCGTATAGTTAACTTAATAAATTTGCAAATTTAAAGGCAACGAATATAAACTTTGTTTCTTTGAATAATGAAAGAGATAAATAACAGAGTCGGTCACCGTCGGTGACGACCTCCGGCGAGATTTTTTGATTTTTGCGCGTGTATCTGCGTCGGCTTTATTTATTTCGACTGTCATGTACCAGATAACAGAGGCAAAATCCTCCAAAATCAATTACAAATGTCACTTGAAAGGATACGAGCACAAATATGAATAATATCTTTTGTTCGAGTAAAATCAATAGACTAGTTTTATTTTTCCACAGCAAATTACTTGTTGTTCTGCTCTTTTTGCAATAACAGGATTCATCTCGTAGCTTATGGATTTGTGACAATGCAAAATTTAGACAGGAAAAAGGAAGTGGTGTGAGATCGCATCCGTGACGTTCGATGCTCACAATTCAGGAAGCTACTCTCAGTTGAAGGCACAAATAAATCCTTTATCCTTTCAAAGTCCTTGAATAATAAAAAGTATCGTCGCTGAAACGTCAGAGATTTAAATGCACGTTACTACGAGATGCATAAAGCATCTGCTGTTTCTTGTCATACGGAAGACTAAAAGCGAACTTATTTTATTCTGCAGTAAACTTGGTTATATCGAGACTCTCCATCTTTCAATTTGGTGAACATAATCAAATTTCATAACGACTTCCCTCTATTTCATTAGCAATTTGCCACTTTATCCGCTTTATGATTCGCTAAAGATATCCGCTTGACAATGTGTACGTGTTTCTGCAGAAATTTAGCCGTAATTATTTTTCCTCAACAACTTCACAAATTATTCCTGATCCGCTTCTGCGTAGGGCAAGAATGGCTTCTGATATTATTTTGTTTTACTGCTCGCTCGACTGCTCTCTAATTGGATACATAAAATTTTATTAAGGTGAGGCGACGGGTGCATCTTTGTTTTTGATTAAAATGTCAACGTTGTCCACATCCTGTTCTGCGCTGGCAAATTATAATAATAACATTTTAATGTATCGAAATTTATGGTAAAGGTAATCATTAGCAAAGATTAATTCCCACGTACATCAAACGTGCGTGTTCAGCCAATCAGAGCGCTGGCTTTCATCCAATCCAAAATGTTTATCGCGATAAAAACGTCCTACTACTCTGTCATCTGTCAAAAGTGATTAAAATTGCATGCTATTCCTGTCAGATTGTCAAATTGTTTTTTATAATTGTGTTTTTAATAACTGTATTATAAATGAATAATTACCTGACGTTAAAGTTTGTATTCTGGAATTAATCTTGTCAAAAATAACACGACCTAATCTTTAATATCTGATAAATTTCCCAATTTTCAACATTTTTGTTTTAGACAGTTTTACTCGTTGATATTTGGGCATTTTTATTCAAAGGTTAAAACCTCGAGCTAAAGCTCTCGGGCCTAACCACAATAAAAATGCCCAAATTCAACTCGTAAAATTGTCAAAGCAAAAAGTTTTCGCAAAATTGAAAATTTTATCCGATAAAAAATGTAGGTTGTTATTTTACCTTCGATAAAACATGGATCGGGTGGAAATTTGCAGTTGCATTTTTTCAGCTATAATATAACAAATGATACGAATATTATCGATGATACCTACGAGTGAAACCGAGTTGAATGTGCTGCTCCGGTTTCACGAGTCATATCATCCCCAAGGCCGACTTTCTTAATCTGCGACACTTGAGAGGTAATATTTTTTATAAGAAAGATAAAATCGCGTAACAATCTGTGATTTGCTAGAAAATATTACAAGTATTAAGAGAATAGCGTGGTGCACATAATATGTATGCGTTTCTACAACATGCATTGTTTCAGTGTTTTTTGTTTTTATTAAAACATTATTTTTCGTCTGACAATGCGATGTAAAACATTCCCCGATCTCTACGTAGCTTGTACACACGTGTTTTATTTTTATCTGCAGTAATTAAACACGAGCTATTTTTAGCAGAACAAAGTTTAATTTTGAACAAAAATTGGTTGCCAGTTACTAAACCACAAACACTTGTCTGATAAATTGACTTTTTCTGCCTATCATGTGGAAACCAAATTAAAGTTTAAAAATGCTGTTCTCTTGGCGATTTTTTTTTCTAGAAGATGATTGCAAAACGGAAAGCTAAAAGTTTTTGTTTTACCGAAGGAAATAAACCAAACAAGTTAATGTTTTGCTATTTTAGTCTTTTATTTCATTACAAGCATAAGCCAAAGGTCAAGACAATGAGAATCACTTACATTTTCATATCTCATCATCAACAATCAATTATAACGAGTGTTCAAAACATTTCTAATCAAGTAGGGTGTGGTTTTTTCAAACACAAGTCATCTGTCTCGTTGATGGTCTACGCTTTGATAATTTCTTCACCACATAACCTCACTTTGATCATCATTTTATTTAATTTGAATTGAATTAAGTAAACTAACAAAACCAGGAAAGCTCTTGTTTATTAGTTCCAAACAAAACTATTTTGTGCAAAAGAAATAATTTACACCACTGTTTCTTCGCTGAAAAATGACATTTCCTCTATGGCTTGACAGCTGACAACATATTTTTTGAACACACGTTATTATTGCAGTAAGTAGTCTAAAATTAGAAAGAAAAGCAAGCATAATCTCGCTTGGCCATATATTTTTTGAACGCTTTTTATTATAGTGGAAAACACACCATCTTGTTGTTATAATGTTAAGTAAGGGTCATTTTTAGTTTATCCATTTTACTTTGTACTTTGTAAAAAATGTAACAGCGAAAAATGTAATTATTTTTTATAATCATATAGAACGATTGACCAATATTTTAGTATTTGACCAGAACAGGATCCACTTTCAACTTCCTCCCTTTGCAGTTGATATAATACCAACTGTTTAACTCGCGTTTTGCATAAACCGAGGGAAAAAGAAAAAGGAATCAGTGAACGAGGAAAAAACAATGCAAGAATGGGAAGAGTAAAAGAAAAGAAGAAGGAAGGCAGAAACAGAAATGGAGAAGAAGCAGACAGTGCCAGAGGAAACAGAAATCACAGCAGAAGAGGTAGAGAGACAAATAATGAAACTGGAAAAGAGAGAAGCACCAGGAAGAGACGGAGTGCAAAATGAAGCATGGATGTAAAGGACCGAAGTAATAGTAGAGAGAATGGTTGAACTAATGAACGGAGTATGGAAAGGAGAGGGATTCCCGGTAGACTGGAGAGAAGATGTAATCTCCCCTATTTATAAAAAGCAGAAAACTACCGAGGAATGACTCTTCTAAACACAGGGTATAAGTGGTATGCGTCAGTCTTGAGCGAAAGGATGAAGAGAGGGAGAGAGAGAGAGAGAGAGAGATCGAGGAAAAGAGAGCCTGGGAAAGATGTGAGGAAGAAAAAGCTGGAAGTGAATGTTAAGAAGACGAAAACGATGGTGTTCAACAAGAGAAAGAGGAAGAGTGAAGAGAATGAGTGAAAGAGCAACGGATAAGGCACATATCAGAGAGATAGTGAGGATAGCAAATAAGGTGATGGGATGTGTTTGGGGAATAGGATTGAGAAAGTGAGGAGGTGATTTCAGGAGGAGAATTATGATGTTTGAAAGCATATTGATGTACGGGTCAGAGATCTGCGGATTGAAGGAACCAGAGGAGGTAGAGAGTGTGCAAGAAAAATATTTGAGATGGGTGCTAGGAGTGGACAGAGAAACGCCAAAGACTGGAAGAGGAGCAGGCTGAGAACGAAAGCGGGAAAGATAGCGGCAAAGTTTGAGGACCAAATGGATGGAAGGGAAGAGTACAGGATACTGACGGAATGCTGGAGAGAAAAGAAAAATAACAAGGAGAAGAAGGAGAGAGAGAAGTATGTACTACCAGAAGAACGAGTATGCCAGTGGAGAAGTGGAAAGATTGAGAGTAAAAGCAAAAGGAAGATGGATGAATGTAAGGCCGAGTGAAAGGGACAAAGACACGGACAAGCAAGAAAGAAAGAGAGAATCAAAGAATGCAGATACAACAGGGAGTATGAGAGGTGTATGACGAGACCTGGGGAGAGAGAGTGCAAGAGAGAGAAAGATGATGGCGAGATTCAGATGTGGGAACGAGGAGAGCGAAAACAGGTATTGAATGGAGGAAGAGGAAAGAATGTGCAGGATGTGCTATGAGAAGAGACAGACCATCGAGCACATGTGGAATGGATGTAGCGAAATGAGAGAATGAAGACGGAAGGGAGATAGGATGGATGAAAGAGATATGGAAGAAGAGGGAAAGGATAGAAAAGGAAAGGGGTGGGGGATAGGAAAAAAAATAACTTTTGGAATTGTAATTTTTATATTTGGAATCGAGAATCCGAAAGCCCGGAGGGCAAATAAAGCATTACAGAACGATTGACCAATATTTTAGTATTTGAGCAGAACAGGATCTACTTTCAAGTTCCTCCCTTTGTAATTGATACAATACTGTTTAATTTGTATTTTCATGTGCTTCACTTACTATAATAGTGAAATGATGAAGCCATTTCAGCTTGTCCCTATTTTAGATCTTTTCGAGTTTTCGGAGTGTTCGCGTCCTAACAGACAAAATTAATTTGGCATTCAATAAGGCTTAACGTCAATCCTTAGGCAACATGCAAAAACGAAATGATAGATTCGTGCGCCCTTTTTGTCATATAGATTGGGATCTTTATTGCGCTCCAAAGTAAATCTGGAATGAAAAATCGACGGCAGCTTGAAAAATTGAGCCATCTTAAACGGATGCTTGGAGTTTAAGCCGTCTCCGAGGAAATCAGATGGGAACCTGGTCCACGTCCAGGACTAGCACTGCATCATCATCATCACTCTTGTTTGCATAATAATAAAATAGCAAAGTGGATGTGTGAGCGGGACCGATCAATTCGACATAATCGGCGGAAAAGTGAAAAGCGCCATCTTGAACTTGGCGTTTTCCACGTTTCACCTAAAATGCAATCACACGCGACGGTATTACTTTTAAAATCCGCTTATAGGGGCTTTTATATGCAATGGAATCTGCAGGGCAATCACTTTAGTCAGCGGAGCGTAGTGCATCGGCAAAGCGATGTTTTAAAATATAATGAATTCCATATGGATGCACATATTTACTTTCAATCTACACAATGTGTTTAACTTTCTATTTTGGAATTGTTTCCGAACAAATACCATACTTTTTTTAATTCGCGCTGACGAAACAACAACGGCAGTTTTAAACTGTGTTTTATTCATTCGGACGGATTTTTATTGCGTTTTCACTATTTTTAAACTCGAAAATCACGAATCAACTCGTCCGGTAGGTGTGATTTATTCTAAAACAATAGTAATACCGAGCGATCAAAAAGAAAACAAATCAAGAGTGCTAACTCATTTTTTGTTTTACCGAAAGGTTTGTCTTTGTTTGAGACATAGCACCCATAATTATGCTTGCTATGCACAGCCGTTTTATTGGTTGTCTACTTTTCCGAAAATCTATTAATAATTAGTAATGCGTAATCTTCAATGGTAAAACCCAGTTTACCACTTATTCCGGAATAATTATTGTTGCTTACAATTACAATAAACATCTGTAAACTTCGTCGAAATCGAAAAGTTGTTTTCTAGGTTAACAACAGCACATCGTTGACGTTTGTTTGACATTTCCGCGAAAAATTTGCTTACCAGTGGCGTCGCGAAAAAATTAGTGTCCGCCATAAAAATGAGAATTTATGTGTTAACAAATTAATTTTGTTTGTGTTAAAACTGCTATATTTTCTAAAATTCGAAAGATATATTTCAAAGTAACAACATTTCCAATAAATTATTCCAATAATATTTTATGTTTTCAAATTCAGAAAGTAGCAGCTATGTGGACGAAACAAATTTATATTTACGACTAGTGTAATTATCGAAACGATGATCCAGTCGTGCCAACTATTGCATGAAATGGATATAAAATATCAATAGGAAATATGAATAATTATGTTAAACCATTTGGGATTATACTCCATAAATTTGCTCTAATTGCAACTGCAGCTAGTTTTTAGTACAAAGTAGCAATCGATGCCTTAATTAAGCGGATACGTTAGAGACAAATATCAGACCTCAATATCTGGAGCACCGTTGAAGATTAAGTATTGATAAATGGTCAGATAACCTTTACTTACTGAAAGTATTACGTAATGTTGTAATATTTCCTCTTCGGTCCATTATAAAATGAGAGATGGTTAGGGTGCGTTGTTGCAGAAGTTACAGGCATTAAAATATTGTTAACAACAACTTTCACAAGTTTATAGCGATATATCTCACTCAAAACGATTTATTGTACTTATATTATTTGGAGTGTGGGGCCAAGAACAAACAGCAAGCGATCCCTCGGTGCTAATGACTTTACAATTGGCAGTTTCTTTAACGACACAACAAAAATCTGACATTTCAAGCAACATTTTTAAAACTAAAGCTTATTTCATGTGTTTGTTCCATAATGTTCTTTTTCTACTTTGCGTTCGTACTGATGCTATTACGATACTGTTTTGCGTATCGTAATAGGAAAAGGCGTGATATAATAATAATACTAAAAATAGTGAAATTTAATTTTTTAATTTTGACGGATACTGTGGTGTCGCGGCAGACCGCAGACGTGACCTTGGGTGGAATCCTTCAACTTTAACGGTTTTCAATTTAAATTTTTTTTTTTTAATTGAAAAAGTGGCAAAGTAGAAAAAATACTGTATGACATCTCGTTTATAAGGCATTTTATCGCACGCTCGTCGTGCTCTAAAACCGTGCGTGCGATAAAATGCTTCTTATAAGACTCGTATCATAATATACTATTTTACCACCATGTTAACTGGAGTTAGAATTTTATTTCTTTATCAGGTATGTAGTAATAATTTTCAAGGAGAATCACAATATATTACAATTTTGTATTACTTGCACATAGTTTCGCAATGTTGATAATATCATGCATTCAAATGAAAACCTGGGCTGAGTAGGCGTTGAAAATTTGGAACACTGTAAAGTTTGAATTTCCCGCCATTCACACGAATGACATTGCAGAGAAAGAAAAAAAACAGAAAGATGTTTCGTTTATAAATTTTAGGTTAGCTCTAATTACAACTGTCAATTTACACCAAAAAAAAAGCCAAAACAATTGACGGTTTCTAATACCTTCCCAACCCAGGATTTCATTTGAACGCCCGATACAATAAAGTTTACATAGCAGCATCGAAGAAATGAAATTATGATTAAAAACGTTTGTTTACGAATTTTAAATTAAAGAAAGATGCAAATTATTACTAGAGTTGTTAATTGCCAAAACAAAAAAACATATGCTTATGATTTGTAAATTTCAGTTTAATGTTACATTTTCAGTAATTTATTTTTAGCCATGTAATAATTTCCATATTCTTACTTGTTTTTGTTCCATTCTATATTTTTTTAAAAGCATTTAGTTTCCTGTTAATACATTCGAAAACTTTATTGAAATGTAAAAAAACAATCACAATTTTTATATTTGAATTTTATCCTTGGCCCAAGGCTTTGCTCGCTATATTAAAGAACGCGACGACATCAATATGAAGCTGAATTTTTGTTTGGAAGTTTCTCTAAGGGTTCGTGTAAAGCATTGCTTGAACCAGGGACAGCTAAACTACGGAAATATTTTGTGATAGAAAAATAAGTATGTAGTTGCAGTAAATTGAAACAAATTTGGAAATCAGAATTAGAAGAAATTAAGAAGATAGATTAAATTAGACAAACAATAGTCGTGTCTTAGACTGTTGGTAATCAAAAATAAGTATGTCCATTCTCCGTCTCTTTTAACACCGTTATGGTAATACGACATTATAATGAACTTATTTTGTTCAAGAGTAAAGACCATTTTAGCTATTACTTCTAAACTATTTGGGAGGTTATAAAATTATGCTTGTTTTCGATATAAAAACAAATAAAGATAATACCTTTGTAATAGCACCGGGAATTATCTAGCTTTGGAAAAACTTTTTTTTTTTAGAAGAAACATACCAGGAACGCAAAAAACAACAAAGTAGTACTTCGAAAGCGGAAATGAGGTTAAGTTGACTTTGTGTTGACAGCTCGTGAATATTTGACAGTTTGCAATTACTATTTCATGAATTTAAACGAGGTGGCAAATTAAAATTCTAGAGCCAACTGCGATCCTACACTCTTTTATAGACAGTCTGTATTTTGTGTTGTTTTGGTTTTAGTTTCTATAGCAAGTGATTATGCGTGTGTTTCACAAAATTCTTGGTATTTAATTGGCCTTGCAATAACCCATACAAGACGTGTCTTTCAGATTAATTTCCACGTACATCAAACGTGCGTGTTCAGCCAATCAGAAGGCTGGCTTTCATCTAATCAAAAATGTTTGTCACGATAAAAACGTCCTACTACCCTGTCTTCTGTGAAAAGTGATTAAAATTGCATGCTACTCCTGTCAGGTTTTTAATAACTGCATTATAAATAAATAATTACCTAACGTTAAAGTTTGTATTCTGGAATTAATCTTGCCAAAAATAACACGACCTAATTTTTAATATCTGATTAATTTCCCACTTTTCCTTTAAACATTTTTGCTTTATACGATTTTACTCGTTGATATTTGGGCATTTTTATTCAAAGGTTAAACACCCTCGAGCTAAAGCTCACGGGCCTAACCAGGATAAAAAAGCTCGTGAAATTGTCAAAGCAAAGCACTTAGACTTAATTTAGTAAAATAAAATATAATTAATGATACGACCAATAAGAGTGATCCAGTTTGAACAAATTGTTGCAGTCAAAAGTACGCAACAAATATTTGATGATTGTATTTTTTGAAAGTAATCAATTCAATTAAAACTTCAGTAATTTTCAGTTTTAATGAATCGAAAATTTTGCATATCAAAAGACAATTATTTGCAGAATTTCTATTGAAAACATCAGTCGGATGCATTTAAAAGAATCTTACCATTGGATGTGGCATTGGTGAACGCATTCCGACACTTGCAGGCATTCTCCAGTTTTCCGTCGAAAGGACAGGCCACGACGCATTCATCGCATCCTGAAAGGAATCGCAAAGGATAAGAACGAACAAATCGCAAACAAGGCGTCTTCCATGCCCTAATGTCATAACAATAACTTAAATTAATTTAATTGCGAATTGGGTCATCAAGGCAATTAATTTACTTTCTTATTTAAAGTTTACAAAAGGAGGGAGATACGACGACGGAAATACGTAGTCGAGCTGCTTTGCTATCAGGAATTACAGTCTCGTTCGAACCATTGTGCATTTCATCCATTGTCTTTTATCTGATAGATGCTTTGTGTCTTGTTGGATTACCATGGTTGCGTTTTAAATATTTTACACAGTCGACTTGAGAGAACAGTGTTCTGGGACGGCCCTGTCCCAGAATAATCGTACAAGAGTTCAAAAGAAAACAAAAATGAAATCATTCTTTCGTTTTATTTCCGGAGGAGATAGTTTGGACAGGCCGTTATGTCGCTGCTGGGATTTCCGCGCTTTGGATCATATTGAGTAGCAATTGAAGTTTTTTTTTAATACTCACCAGGCTTTATCGAACTGACAGGAATTTGGCAAGTCTCGCCGGTGAAGTCGGACAAGCAATGACACTTAACAGCTGACACCCCAACGTGTCTGAAAAAGATAAAAAAAACTGTTTAGAGCTTGATGAAACAAGACAAAATTGTATCTCCAGGCCAAGCTCTAAACACATTCCTTTCGGCAATTTTTACAATGAAATTTGTTGCTAGAGTTTCGACAAGATCCGCACCGAAATTTTAACAAAATAAACAAAACAAGGCTGCTTATTTCCGGCGTGCTTCACAATTTCGTTCCAACTTTTCCCTTGCAAAAATGCAAACGGAAGTTATTAAAGTGTGGTCGTAACTTTGGAAGAATAACGAGATGACGCGCTGGTGCAGTTTTGACATAAACAATAGATAAATTGTTGTTGTGAGATGGCAAAATAAGAAAATAAGAAACAAACAAGCGGTATAACGGTCGTGGAATAAATGATGAAACTGTAAGATGTTTCCGGTCGTGAGAAAGAAAAAGGAGTGAATTAAATTGTAAAATAGTAATGCAGCTAGCATACAGAAGTAGAAGCGATAAATTTTCCTATCGGTGGAAAAAGAGAGTTTCCGATGCAATAAGCGATTCTAACATTGACACTCGAATTATTTTACAATGGAAACGATTTTTCTCGACGCCGGATGCCTCATTTAAACCGAACCGGAAATAAGTTGTGTTCCAGTTGGAGAAATTCACTGCCTGGATTGTAAAAAATGCATCGGTTTCATAAATATTATTGTTGACAATATGGTTGTTATGCTATGGCACAGAAGTTGTCAATGCTTTTATTGATTTGAAGCCATAAATTCAATAAAGTGATATGATATTGTATTGAAGACCTATATCAAATATTGCAAATGGACAATTACATTGACGGTAACAAATATAAATAGCACAATAAATGAAAAAAAAAAAAACATCAAATACATTTTCTATTAAGCGTTGTAATAAATATTTATAAGAAAAAGATCTGTAGAATGGTCACCGCTTTGCTTGATCTTAACCCAATGAATCACGGTGTTCGGTCGATTAGTAAAAAAAACTTCGTAAAAATAGAAATAGGTGAAGCATTTTTATTGTAATTTAACCAACAAAAGTGTTAATGAGAGCGATTAAGAAATCGAGACATTTCAATGCGTGAGCGCAGCCACCTAGACTCTTAAATTCGTCGATTCTGTACGACGGAAAAAACTATTTGATTTTACCACACTAGTACGATAATAGTTATTTACATAATTAGTGCGATAAAAGCAATATTACAGGACTCGAGTGTGAAGATTGCAGATGACGAGGGCGTTAGCCCGAGTTCATCTGTAATCACACGATTTTCCTGTAATATGCTTTAGCCCACGTGTTATGTACAAAATTTTATCTAAGACCACCCCAAACTAAAAAAATAAATCTTATCTATTGATTCTCGCCAGTGAAATAAATGAGTTTCATTACCGCACTCAGTGGGATAAGAATTTACTTATCCCACCGAGTGCGGTAATGAAACTCATTACTTCACTGATGAGGTAATGAAAATGCGTGAGGTAATGAAGTTCTTATCCCACTCAAAATTAGTGGGATAAGTATAATTTATCCCACTGGATTAGATAAAGTATTGTAATGGTCCGGATAGGTTCGCTAAATTAGGAAATTCATTTTTAAATTTTTTCTGCGAAACGTCCTTAACAACCATTTATTTGGAGGTGGAATTTGTAAGTTGTAAATTTTATGTTTCTCAGTCCCCTTTGTCGACACAATAATCCTTAAAACTGGTAATGTAGTATTCGACTGAAATTGTACACATCCAGGTACAGAGGCAACAAATTTTTATGGGAAAAAACGTTGCAATAAAACGCTTGTTCGACATTTTTGGCAATTCCAGTTAAAATTGGGGAATAATTGATTTAATGAATTTGATGTTAGCAAATTTCAAATTGAGAGGAATACCAAATTAATGTTCACAAGATTAAGTTTTTTAGCATTCTCAAAGTTTCGTCAAATGTGTAATCAAAGGGTGAGAATTGCAAATTAGAAACAAAACGCTTCATCGTAGAAAATAACAAAGATCGTTGTAGTTAGAAAAGGAACAAAACAAAGTAGAAACGAAATTGGTAGAAGACACAAAAAAGGGTAATAGTTACATCATTTAGTTTCGTAGAAACCAGATGTGTGAGTGAGAGAGAGTGAATGAAGATTACAAACTAATTACGACTGTTTGGAGAAATTCAAACAAATGTCGAACAAGTCTTAGAAGTACCAGATCAACAGAATTGCAGCTGCATGGTATGGCGTAGGTCAAACTCTTAGTACTTACGTAAAAGCGTTTCAAGCCCAATTTAGGTTTAAAATAATGTTCATTTTTGTTTGTTTTCTTAATGTACAATTATTATCAAGACAAACGATGACAGAGCACTGACTAAGGGTTTGATTTTCAAAGTATGTAGTTATTTTTCGTGTCCACGTGTTGTCAAACTGCAAAGTAAATTATTATCTCTGATCCTTCTACTTTATTTATATTTAGAGTTAAATATTCAACCAGTGTTAGTTCGTTTCTTGCACTAAATTAAAGGTAGATTATATTTTCTTTAAAAATTTCATTATAACAAAACTTCAAAATTGTGCAATTAATTTGTTTTAAATTCATTATCGCAGAATTTAATAATTGGGAAAACGCGTTCTCGCTAAGGCGACCTTTTCTAAAACAGTTTAAAAACGTTTTCGTTCATTATTCGTACTTTTACGATTCCCTATATTATACTAGGCTTGACTGAGAGGTTCCATGAGCATTGCGTGGGGTTCAATTTGCCAGGAGAGACAATAATTCAAATATTAATAGGATCACTTAGTTCGCATTTCAAATTCTCTTAATGCTGTTCATGTTCATAAGTTTACGTATTTATTTATTTTAGTCATTCATCTATTAGCCAAATTTCAATTCACGGGCCGCAAGTCAAATGTCACTCAAAATTTTAATCAACATCTGTCAAAAGTCATTGATTGAATTCACTCATTTATTTATACCTTTTGTTGGGAGCAAACGCCACCATATACGATTATTTGTTAAATAAAATCTAAGTGGAGTGTGTTCAATCGTACCATTTAAATAACTTTTTCAATGGTACGGCCCCTCGTAGAACCTGAATTAAATAACACAAAAAAAACAATAACACAACACAAAGTAGGATCAATAGGGTTTTGTTTTCTCACAATTTTTTTCACAACCGTACACGGTGGTGAATTTATGAAGCCGTTAACAATGTTACAAAAAATTACAATGCAACAGGGTATATTTGTGTAAAAAGCCGGAATGTTTTTTTTTGTTGTTTTATCAAATGTCAAAGATCAGTGAATTATTTCTGTTCTTCATCATACTTGTCATATCTACCCATTTGTCTTAATTATAGAATTTAAAATTAGTGTAGTGTTATAACGTGCGATCGAATAAAAAAAAAATCGAGTTACCTGGATTGTTCTATTCTGATGCTTCGATTGGTTCAAATCACCATTTTCACCTACTCTGATTTTTTTTTATTTGATCGCACGGTACTTACTTTCATACTTCAACGTACAAATGCATCATACAATATAGTTTTAATTGTTAATAATGTGGGGAATATAACGTTAAAAATTAATTAATTATTAATGATAATTAATGCTTTGTCGTCAATGGTAAAACCCATTTTACTACTTATTTTGGGATAATTGTTGCTCACAATTACAGTAAACGTCTGTAAACTTTGCCGAAATCGAAAAGTTGTTTTTTAGGTCAACAACAGCACATCGTTGACGTTTTTTTGACATTTCTGTAAAAAATCAGCTTACCAGTGGCGTCGAGTTTGGTAATAAAGCTGGTAAATCACTCATTCTTACGAATGTAAAATGTTGCTCCTGTTTATTTTATAAATTTTCCCCATTATCAGATAATATTAATAAAATCCACCTTTATAATTCCAACGTCTAAAATTCATTAGGTATGATTAAATTATAAAGTAGCGTTTGAGACCATAAATTGTCTACGCCCATGCAGTGAACGCTTATTTGCATATAATTCCGCTACGACATGACCCATAAGTTGCAACGCCTGCTCTGATTTGTTTTCTTTTTGATCACATTGTACATTCATTCATACACAGGAATTTCATTAAAAAGATTACAAAGACAATTGTTTATTTTTATTATTGATTATTTTTTCTATTTCATTATTCTTCTTCTGCGAGTCTTATAATTGAAGATTTACGCGTTTCAGGAAATATTGAATATTTAGTGAATCCAGAAATCAATTTTAAATAAATGACAAAATAGAAGCCAAATTGTCTACTGCAGGAACGCCATCAGTTGTAGGTTTCATTTTTTAGAAAGCTGGAAATGTCGCATTAAGAAAGTAAAGGGAAACTTACAGAATCATTAATTAAAATACTAATAAAACAATTTCACGTCTTAAACAAAACAAAGTTTTTATCAGAAAACTCAGGAAATGCATCAACGAACTGTCGACCTACATCTGACATATTATAAGAAACAAAACGAGTAGCCGTGTTCAATCATCCGAATTCACCGGATTTGGCTGCATGCGACTATTTTCTATTTTTCAAGTTAAAATGCCACTCAAAGGATGCTGTTGAAATGATGCAGATACTATTCAAAAGACTGTGAGGTGCAGTTTAAGGAACATTACGAAGCACAAGTAGAATCGTGGTGTCATTTCTGAAGTGTTGTCATTCGGTTTACATTTAAAAATAGACCATCTCAAATAGAGAGAAATACATTTTTGAATCAGTTGAGTCTAAACTTGAACCAACCAATGATGATATTGTAAAATTTAATTTTTGTCGAAAGGGCAACAATATTTAGATAAAGATAACATTGTATCTGAATTTATTACTGGGATCAACGTCTGAATCAACAAAAGCCCGAAGGCCTAATCAGTTTTGTTAGACAATCAGCATTTAATTAAACGAGATGGTAACGTTGAAAGATTAATTAAATTTTGATAGTGAACATATTTTTCGCAGTTTTCATTATATGTGTTAAAAACAAGCTGGTCCACGTATTTTATCATAAATCAATAAAAAAAGGCTATTCAGATCGACCTAGTTCTGATTTTAGAGTGCTTACTGATGTATAGATGTCAAACGACATTTATTCAGCAAAAAGCAGTGATGTTGACTATTTCTTTTACAAAAACAAATAAGCAACGAGTGTTTTTTTAATGGGACATGATGGTTTCTCTTTAAATTAATTATGCGATTTGCAGGAAAGTGAGGTTATGTATTTGACGAAAATGTCAAAGCATATCAGCTGTAAAGGCGACCGCCGCTTGTAGAAGAGAGAGGGAGAGAAAACCACGGTCTGCTTGACCACAATTTTTTGTGCGTT
Source organism: Tenebrio molitor (assembly GCF_963966145.1). Taxonomy (NCBI): domain Eukaryota; kingdom Metazoa; phylum Arthropoda; class Insecta; order Coleoptera; family Tenebrionidae; genus Tenebrio; species Tenebrio molitor. The sequence continues at coordinate 6,259,702 of NC_091048.1, read as the reverse complement.
CGCTGCTTTTTTAACGAAAATTATGAAGGAATTTAACTAAAAGAAATATAAACAAGAAAATATAAATTCGTTGAGGATTGTTATGCCACAATAGCTTCCACATTTTTTCTGAATAATAATTTGTTTGTTATTTGAAATAAGAGAGAAATGAACAAAAACACCCATTACCATTTGATATAAATTTTTATAAATATGACCACGTTTTACATCGTCTTGTTTTTGCTCGGTTGAAAATAAAGACAAATCGGATCATGCAAATCTTTCAAGTGAGTAATCTTCTGGTTAGGTGGATCGCCTTTTGAAGATTACACCTTTATTTAGAAAAAGGATGAAAACAGGAACAGGGAGAAACAACGTTTTAACATTTAAGAGCCGTGTCCGACCATCAATTCGCTCATGCATAATTATTTGTTCGGAAAGAGAACCAAAATAAATTGAAATTGGTAAGATTACATAGCCCCTCTAAATCAATTTTGTTGGCGGAGCATGACTAAGTGGATTGTACTTGAAAGGGTCTAATTTTTTTGCAAAGAAGTTTACGTACGCAATAAAATGAAAAAAGGTCCTGGATAATTTATCGTGTGGTAAATGAAAATCTCCAAGTAAAACGTCAAGGAAATACAGCAAATATTTTCGTTGCTCATTTCAACTTCGATTAATTTCAAACGAGGGTGAATTATTAAAAAAATTAGAAATAATTCACTTTTCAAACGTATCGCAGATTGGATAAAAACTTCATCAAATTGTTTAGTTGCTGTGATTGCAAACGTTATTCTGCATATACACGGTGTCCCAGAACTCGCGGATCAAATTTAAACTGTATATTCCTTGATGGTAATGAAGGTAAAAAACGTTTAGAAAAATATTCAGGGTGCAACAGCTTTTTAGTTATGAATTAATCAAATTGACCAATAGAGCTCGATCTAATTTTCCCTTTACGAGAAAATTGAGTACCTTCCCTCAATTGCCAAGCAACGTATAATTCGATGAATCATAAAATTATTTTCAATATTTATCTGGTCGATTTGTCGAAACACACGTCAAAAGTGACAGCTATTTTTGAAATAACCAAAAATGGGATAATTTCGCCAAAGGCAGGTGAACAAATGTATAGAATCTAAATCAGGGAACGCAAGAAGTTTCTTCTTCCGGCAATGAATCAAATATGGTTTGTTATGACTGAACATTTCCAGAGCAATTGTAACCTTGAGGGGTATGGGAAATTGACGGGAGGGATATGATGAATTGAATCTTTGTTGATGGAAGGTAAAATGGCGACGTAGCGTCAAGTGAGTAATACATATTACTACCTTAAAAATCTTAGTAAAAAGTGAAATATGCAGGGCCTGTGAAGTGAATTGGAATCACAAGAAATTTATCCTGACTCCTGTGCATACATTCTGCATCTGCAACGTATTAGCCCAGCTACACGAGCGGGACTCGTCATCTTCGAAATGAAAGAAAAGACTTTTAGGAACATTCTTGACATTGCAAAAAAAGCTGGAGTTACACGTTGGTTTTGAACAACAGATCAAGCATAGTGGCAGTTCTGAAAGAAAGAAGACAAAACTGGATTGAACTAACCTATTTATTTTAGCATCATTATTGGTAAAAATTTAAGATCAAATTTTATAACTTAAACGATGTAGAATGCGACAAAGGAAATAAGAAACATGCAAAATAAAAAGAATAATTTATAACAAGTGTTCAAAATGACCACCTTTCATCTGAAGGAATAGGCATGCTCGTTTTATTAAATTTTCCCTTGCCAGATTAAGCATATTAGGAATAACAGTAGCCAGTGTTTCGTGAATTTGGTCATTTAGTTCTTCTAAAATATTGATAGGTTCGCGGTAAATATAGTTCTTCAAATATACTTCTTCCACCGTCGTCATCAAAGGACTGAAGAACAGCATCTTCAGTCTCTGGTGTTCTACTTCTCGCGAGAGACCACCAATTTCTTATCAGGTAGGCACCAAGGACCCAGTGTCTCGAGCACGGTACACCAACCGTAGAAATACGTTATAAAATAATTTGGATGTGGCAAACGTCGTGGAAAAAGTATTGCATATTCCCTTGCATCCTCACGTGCATTGCGCCGGCACTCTCCATAAATTATGAGCATTTCGGCATACTCTGGAGCTCGATACATGATTTCAATACGAAGTTTGACAATTTCGAATCAAATTATAACTTGACGTTGTCAAAATCTTCACAGTTCCCCAAACATTTACTTGAAATTCCTTACCATTCTTACTAGAATTATGTTGCTAGGCAATTCAAATCTTTGGTTACATTTACCTGAAATTCAAATTAACAGCGTCCTTCTGATTGGTCAACTTTAATTATTCATTACAAAAAATCGATTATACCCTGTCCTTTTTTTTTAACGCTATTGCTTTCAGTTATCACCAAGGAAAACGCACTGTAAGTTTGATCCGCGAGTTCTGGGACACCTGTACAAAATAAACGTCACAGGCTCTAGATTAAAAGACAATTATTGTGTGTAAATTTGTAGGGAAGATAAACAGTAAATTAAATATGAATTCGTAAATAAACTAGTGCTGTAATTAAGCGGGATAACACAATGTAAATAGAAATGCAGTGTTAGTCAACAGTATGATGCATAATAGATGAATATTTAATGGACTGTTGAAACATGAAAATGTACCAAATCGTATTAACTGCCATTTTTGCTCTTCAAAAAATTTAAAAAGTTACTGTGTCCGTTGGTTACAGGTAATGGTCGAGGAACGAGAGAGACGTCCTACGAAGTCATTAGGGCAATTCCTGCAGAAATCGCATCATAAACGCCGACGTAGACAATAATTAGAATTGATTACAGCATCATGAATACTAACAGGTTTAAAAATGACAAATTGCTGACACGATCGTCTGAATATGAAGACTGATGAGGAACCCCCTTTCGTCCTTTCCACGTGAGAATCATTGCAAACGACACGTCCTTCTGACAACCCCCATCCAATAAAAGCTAAGCAACAACCAAAAAGAACCAACACCGGCATAAAACCGAAGGTTAGTGGATAAAAACAAATCATTTAACTTTGTTCATCATACGTGCTTCGACCCCAGAGCAGACAACTTGCATTACGTGGTCGTGCTTTTTATCACTCGAGCTTTATTTGGAGCTTTATTGCGGTTACTCTTAGAAATTATTTTGTTTTATCGTGTCCTAAAAATAGACGAGTGTGCAATAAAGGACGTTGCGTGAAAATAATCACTGATCAGATATACCTAATTCCGGGGGATGATGCAACACCGGATTTATGAAATTATGTAAGAATGGTGGAGGCGCCGGGTTTTTATACTCCATCCGGCATATCTCGTTCGGGGCGAAACGATAACAAATGTGGCGAGTGCTCTTAAATAAATTGCGCAATGTAAACAAAATAAGGGTGGGTTAATTTTCAACGATGTTCTAGATTTTTTAGCGTGGGTAGTATTTTTTAGGGTGATTTCGGTGCTTTTTGCTTGGGTAATTTATTTGCTAAGATGCGGCTGTACATGATCGTTTAGAAATTGCCGCCGGCAACAAAACTATTTCAAAATGTCAGATAAAGGTGGTGCAAGTAATCTTTAGTGTGTTCAGGGGTGTTTTTGTCGTAACTTGAGAGGGAGTTTTGGATGGTGGCAAAATCATAAACTGAATTAAACTATTATGTGAATTAGAATGCATAAAATTAAGTTCGCCCAAATTTTATCTCCGGGAATATTTCCTCTATTAAATTCACAGAATTACTTCAGAAATTGTTTTACCATCATCTGGCGCGATTTTAACACATTAGGAATTTAATGATTTCTTACTTCCGCATTAAATATTTGCTGAGGATCCGATGTTTCTTGTTGAAATCGATTAAATTCTTAAATCCCCGAAGATTGACTGATGTCAATCGAGTCGAAAGAAAATGTTCCTTGTATTTTTGTTAAAAAGTGATTAACCAGTGGCATTTTTTTTAACTTTTACTGGAAATGATGTGATGCGTTTTTGATCATTTTTTTGGAAAAATATCCTCTAAACACTCAATCTGGATCTCGATTTCCTACAATTTTATTTAAATTGATATCGCACTCTTTTTTATCACCTAGGTTCAATCTCGTTTTGAATTGTGCGTCAGAAACGTAAACATATAAAAAACTGAATACTTTTATGATTGAATTCTTTTTTTTTCCGTACCGATGAATATTTCATTGTCTGCGTCGTATAACAATATTGATGTTAGTGCAGAGCTGATTAATTTCACTTAGCGAACAGAAACAGTTATTTGTGATTCCAAGCCAAAAAGTGCATCTTTTTCGTCCGAGTCTGAGTTTTCTGGCCGAGGCGCAGCCGAGGCTTGAAAACAGGCGAGGATAAAAACACTTTTTGTCAGAGGTGCACATTAATTTTTTTAGGCGACCACACGAACTACAAAGCAAAAGACAAATAGATAACTTTACTAATACATATTAACAATTTTTTTGTGCTAGATATGTATTTGTTATCAGCTTGCCAACAAAATTAGAAATTTACTATTTGCAATACAATTACTTATTTACATAATTTATGGCGACAGGACAATTATCGGTTTTGTCGGTTTCGTCGCTAACTTACTCAACAGACCAACAGCTGGCGCCACGGTCAGCGTCCGAAAAAATGGGTCCGAAAAAGACCATCTTTATGTTTAGCATTAATCAGGAAAGGAAGGTGTTAAGTGGATTTGCAACAGTTAATGTAAGATCCTTGAATTTAATTAACTATGTTGATGTATTGTATAAAACTTCAGCAGTTTTCAGATATCCTCAAGCAACTTCCGGTTTGGTAACACAGTCGTCCAACACATTCGTCCGTTTTTCACATAAGCCAGTTTTCACATTTTCCAACCCAAGAAATTTTGGAGGTTAATCCGTACATTCTCCAATTCCATGTATATTCCAAAGAGACTTCCTGAAATCGGTCTCTTCAGCATTGTAGCGTCTGTTGGTAGGTCGTGTTGCGTCTTTAGTTCTTTCGACGCAAAGAAACACGGTAAGCAATCTCGAAATAGCAATTTTAATCAGGCGTACAGCTTGCAGGATGGTCTCTGCAGTCAAGTCCAACATTTCCTCATCGTTCCCCACGGAGCAAAATGTAAATCCCTGCATAACAGTCTTATTAAAATGGTCGTTTGCTTTTTCCATGTTTATTTAGCATGTTAATGCGTCACCTCGAAAGAAAACAATGAAAAATTAAAAATTAATTAACCGAAAACGGCACCGGTCCTGCAGGAGGAATAACCAATTAAGGCCCTCAGTTCAGGATGTTGCCCCGGCGTAGCTTATTGTTTGGGGCGGCGTTTTAATTCGTCGTTGCGGAAATTCAGGCGAAGGCAGTATTTAACGTCGGCCAACGTTAATGTTTAAACTTGTATCCATATCTCAAGCCGAGTTCCGGTCAAACACGTATTAACTAGCTGGTGACATTGGGGCCATTAAGGCCCGAACTGCGTTAAGTGGTTTAGTAGTGTCGCGGCGGCGGCGGCGGTGGTGGCGGCGTTTTGCCTTTTCATTGTCTCTGTCGACGGGTGCTACTTCAACATCCAATATCCGCCTCTGAGTAATTTGCATTTCGCCGAAACTCACATATTGATTGGTTTACGTCAGACGTACGAAATATTTCACGGCAATAATAGTCACTTTAACGGTAATTTCACATCCGCAGGGGCGATGTCACTCTTTAAATTTTAAAGAGCAGGAACTAAAAATATAAATGGCGATTGGGAAATAGCAGAGAGGCAGAGAGGAAGAGATTGACTTCTGTAAAAGACGTTTATTTAGTTTCATCTTGTCTCGTTCGCCGTTTGAACGAGATAAATCGGACATTGACAATTATTACCGAATTTCTGATATATCCACACAAGAAACGTAGCCCGTCTTACATTCTCTAGAATATTAGGTTTTTGCTCTGAGTCGGTGGTCGAAGGTTAACATAATTACTGAATTCAGTAAAGAGTGATATTACAGTTGGGTTCTTATTCAAATAATTTAAAACTTTTCAAAAAACATTGTTTGTAATTAATAAGCTCTAAAACTGACGAATTTTCTTCCATTCTTTCTATTTCCAAGGAACCTTGCCAACATCTTTGATTTCATTCTTTTCTTTTTTTCATTCTACTTTTCAGCTGCTTTCTACTTTGTACAAAGTATTTCAAAATGATTGTGGTATCGTAGTAGGTTTTGACAATTTGAGTGTTTTGAATTTTGACGCATACTAGAAAAGTGATTCCAACTATCAAGAACTGTCAAAATGACAGACTGTATAAGAGAGGTTATTTTTATCAACTATTTTTTCATATCCAATCACCCTACGATACCAAAATCTTTTTGGAACACTTTGTATGTTCATGTATGGTATGTAAGCTGTCAAATTATAGATATTAAATGTAAAACATCATTTACTCAGAGAATAAGCAGTGCTGTGAATTTATGAAAAAAAAAATGTCCAGAATCCTATGACGATGGCTCTTGTGCTCTACGTCAGCGTATGCAGCTAATTGAAAACGACGGATACTGTATGATAGGAGTCCCAAAGAAACAAATAATGAATAAAAGATCTTTTAATGTTATCTTTGAACGAGTCGGCTTGATGAAAATACGTTGCCCCAATTGTTCAATACAAAATGATCACGTATTTCGCTGCAATAAATTTACAACAAACAAATTAAAGAATTAGAAAAGAAAGTTTTCTTGATTTTGCTAAATTCGCAAAGAAAATAATTTACGTTACTTCAGTGGAAGAAATGAACAAATAATGATTATTATCAAAGGTAAGGTAGGTCCTAATTTTTTTATCGGATAAAATTTTCAATTTCACGAAAACTTTTTGCTTTGACAATTTTACGAGTTGCATTTCGCCATTTTTATTCTGGTTAGGCCCGAGAGCTTTAGCTCGAGGGTTTAACCTTTGAATAAAAATGCCCAAATATCAGAGAGGAAAATTGTCTAAAGTAAAAATGTTTAAGTGAAATTTGGGAAATTTAACAGATATCTATTAAAAATTAGGTCGTGTTATTTTTGGCAAGATTAATTCCAGAATACAAACTTTAACGTTAGGTAATTATTTATTTACAATACAGTTATTAAAAACACAATTATTAAAAACAATTTGAGATTCTGATAGGAGCAGCATGCAATTTTAATCATTTTTGACAGGTGACAGAGTAGCAGGACGTTTTAATCGCGATGAACATTTTTCATTGGGTAAAAGCAAGCGCTTTGATTGGCTGAACACGCACGTGAGAATGAATCAGTTTTAAATACACTGACCGGCACAAAAAACGACTCACTTCGCGACTCACTTTGAATTTTAAGTAATTCATTGTCTTAGAATTTTTTTTGGTATCATGTTGTATTGGTAGGTGCTATTTAAGTTATTCTTTGCCAAAGAATATCCGACAAACAAAACATTAAACACAGCAAATAAAATTTTAATGAAAAAAAAATAAAAGTAATTTTCCAGAAAAAAATTTATGTTATGAAAAATTGACAAAATTTGAACAGCATTTTAAATTAGTATCTCGTATTCTCACATTAAATCTTTTAACACGTAAATCAACCGACAAAAACACACCGTGGAAAAACGCAAATTTTCTAATTATTTATTTGAACAAAACAATTCGGTTGCCATGGTGACCATAGCACTCCCGATCATTGAAAATATCCCAATTTAACTATAATAAAGAAAAATAAGCACAAATATAATTTCAAGATCATTTATTTAAGAAATCATAATGAGTCGTTTTTTGCGCCGGTGAGTGTATTTAAAAGAAAATTAAACAATCGAATTAGAAAAATAAATTAAGTTACCAATGGTCTTTCCATTTATTCTTTCTTGATTATGCTTTTGCACCCTCAAATTGATCAAATTGCTAATTTTTAGCGGGTGGTCATACCCAGCCGTTAAAAATTAACTTACGTCAAAACGGTCCCAAATTATAATGGCATTCGCAATGAATATTCTTTTGGTGCATGAACTGGAATGAAGGCGACAAATGTACTCGTATCAAATCAAATCAAATATGTCAATTCCATAAATTTTTCTCAATTCTTAAGGGTAATTTTGCCACCGGCGGTAAAAGATGAATCACCCTGTACAGCTTTCTCATTGTAGCTTGAGCTGTAAGAACCGGATGCGCAGTGGTCTTACAGCCCCTTCACTAATTTTGTCGCATTTCTTTGCCGCTTCCAGGACCTCTTTATCTGACCTTTTTATTCAACTTTGCGCATCCCTCACAGCTCAAGCTACAATGGGCAAGCTGTAACATATTTGAGTTGATACCTAAAGTGCATCTATCGATATTTAAAACGACCTTTTGATTCCTTGAGTGGTTTATTGACGCTTAACGAGGGTTGTCGTAAAAGTGGTACCAATTACCAATTACTTTCATTTATACAGTGAGGGGCAAAAGTAATGCAACAATTCGATAAATCATAAACTGTTGAGTTTTGAAAAAAGAACAAAAACCGGTCGATTTTTAATTTCAATTTCACGTTTTTGAGTAGTCTGTGCCCATACCAATGTAGTCTGCAACTATTATTTGAGGTTAGGTATAATTTTGCAAATAATTATGTCTGTTGTTCCTCCAGCTGACAGTGATTTGCGACGTTGCCATATGTATTTGTACGCTTCCGTGCCTGACTTCATTCTTCAAAATAACCTAGCCGCTAAAATAATGCTTTTTAACCTACCCGTTAATAATTTATCTTACAGAATAGAATTTTGGTTATTTGTAGAAAACCGGTTGTTAAAAATTAATTTATTAGCGGATGGTAAAAATTAACAGACGAGTTACAGAATAGGCCCGTAAATCTCCTAAAAATAACGGAAAATGATACAGTGCTGTTGCCTGTATGATCAAGTTTCAGTAAAAGTTTATGCAACCCAAAATACTTTGGTGCATCTAAAACATCTGAAAGTCTAGATTTGGAAATACTCATCAAAATGCGAAATAATTGTTGAAGGCACGGTACCTGGTTGATCTTCCCGGACCGTTAAATTTCCAAAAAAATCCCCAAATTTTATTTGAATAGAAAATCACTTCTTATCTCAAAGAATATTCTGATTCTATCGGTTAGACGTCGATTAATTTAAAAAAAAGTAAAGTGTTTTTTGGATAGGTTTTCAGAGCAAACTATAACTATTTACAAACCATCATTTTTTGTTTAAAATAGCTGTTGTCATTTTTTTTTTTTTGTCGGATTTTGGTTAGAACAACACTATCAGGATGGGCGATCAAATGCCCTACTGATTGGACTGTGAAGGAAACTAGACTGCATGTGGTTACTCTTCACGCCCGAATTGATTGAATTTTGCCACAATTGTTGATGATGAGACTGGGGACTTCTTGTGATGAGATAACTTCAAGATAATTGAACATTTGGATAGTATTTCATTGTAATGCTCCGACCCTTTGGGCATAACGCTGGTCAACAGACAAAATGTTTGTTTGATGTAAACAGTCAACCTTAACCAATTTTGGGGGTTAATTACAAATATAACGTTTATAATTAGAACCTGGCTCTACCTATTGCTGCCATCAATAATGTTACTCATTATTAGATAATACAAAATAAATTAAAGCAAAAATCATGTAATTCTTTAGGATTTCTTTTGGTCGATTAAAAACGAAAAGTTTGTTAGCAACGCAAAAGAAATCATTGCCTTTGCTATGCTAAATGACAACCTGAGATCTAACTTCTCTTAATCCTTCTTTGCGCAGTCGCAGGTGCAAACAGAAATGTGGTATATGTACTACACGTGCCACGAAATAGTTAATTTGACAATTGGCACTGTGTGAATTAATATTTCTAGACATGTGGTAGCACATTTTCTAAAGATTGAATCATATATTGTTCACAATTAGGAGCTTTCGTTTGTTTAATTATTAGTACTGTTTCATTTGTTATTAATTTGTATCGGGTGTTTAGAATTTTTTTGCTCGGCGCTATAAAAATAAATATTCAAGCGGCCATTACCACGTCATCACATCCTTAAGAAATTAATTATTTCGTGTGTAATGGGGCAATAAAACTTTGTAATAGACCGCCTGTCGACATTAAAGCTCTCTGGGAGACGGGCGAAATAATAAGCAATTCGTCTGTTATGGTAAAGGCCCCGTAAACTCGGCGTAATATAAATAATTATTATACTCACATGCAAGTGCCGCCGTTTTTGCAAGTCGGAGTTTCGTCGTTGGCGCAAAATGAGTTGGGACCGGAAGAACAATGAGGACCTGAATATCCGGGGAAGCATTCGCAGGAGAATTTTCTGAAAGCAGACATTTTCACTGTTAGTTCTATTCTACCTGTCGCTAATTTGTTTACAGGGCTTGTACTGTTATCAAGCAGTGTATAGCGGGATATAATAAATCTGAATGCCCTAGGCAACGAATCGATTCATGTTGGCCTGTTGTAGCATTAATGGTGCGCGGCCGGAAATGACTAGAAATTAGTTGAAACCGCGCTTTTAGCAAATAGGTGGTTGGAAATAATTTAACTGGTGGATAACGTGGATAGTGTTTAACGTGGGTTAACCAGAATATGTTTTACAAAAGGTGAGGCACTAAAACCCGCTTATGTAAATTTCAAAATTTACCTTCTCTTCAGCTTGAAAAAAGTAAAATTTTTAATATTCCAACTCATTAATCAGATTCTACCAAATTTGAATATGATCCAATGACATGTAAATGTCAATGATAAATACACCTTGACAAGCTGTGGCTTTGTGCGCTTTAGTCACGAGGTGAAGTTAGCAACGGGTCTCTTAGTAACGGGCTGAAGTTAGCTCTAGTTTTTTTAATCGCAAAAATCATGTGACACTCAAAATCAAGTTAGTTGTCACTTGTCAATTGACGTTTATCAGTTTCGAATTTTCTGTATGCAACTCGTTGTATTAAACACTCGTTACGCTCGTGGCTAATAAAACTCGTGACTAAAATGGCGTTTATAAACCTTGATACATAATATACTATTTTTTTTATATTTAAAAAATATGCTAGCAGAACATCTTTAACAGAATGATTTGTCACGATTAAAAATCTAAACAGCCCACTGGTAAAATAATTGTGAAAGTATCTTTTCTTATTTCCTTAACGTATTTCGAAGTTTTTGCCGAGTGAACGAAATCCAATAATTTGTTTAACAGTTACTTAAAATGTTTGATCACGTTTTTAGAAATACGTTAATTGATTTTGAAAAGGGTCGACTTATTACATTACGTAAAAGCAGATCTACCCCTTAAATAAATTATTACTAATTGTGTTGATGGAGACGAAGTAACAATATTAAGGCGTTGACGTAGATTTCCATCAATTTCTAACAGGGATCCCTAAAGTCAGAGGGACAACCGCTAAGTTCTACCTCCCTGAGGACATGCCTTACATATGAAGGAAAACTTCAACACATTTTGTCAACAAGCTGCCGAAACATTTCATTGCTCTGATTTAATAATGAGTACCGTTTAACAACTAGACACTTTCAGCGCTAATAATAAATAATATCGCGCGTTCAAATGAAATCCTGGGCTGAGAAGGCCGTAGAAACCGTCAGTTGTTGTGATTTTTTAAAGCGTAGATTAATTGGAGCATGTTGACAGCTAACCTAAAATTTAGAGCCAAAAAATGTTTCTTTTTTCATTCTTTGCAATGTTTTACATCCAAAATAGAATAACGTAACGATTCCTATTTTCGAAACAAATATCTAAGGGCACCCTTTGCTGAAAACAACCATGTTCAATCATGTGCCGATTAAACATAAACAAATGTCATTCGTGTCAAACGGCGGGAAATTCAAACTTTACACTGTTCTAAACGGTTTAATTTTTCCACCGCCTACTCAGCTCAGGGTTTTATTTGAACGCACGATATGTATCCGAGTGCAAATATATGAAGAGATGTTATTCGCCTCGCACAAAACATTAAATATTACTTTATCTGATGACAAATACAGCTTTAGAACCACTGAATTCAATAAACGTTTCTTAACGTTATTGCGGCTGTCGTGTGTCACTGTAAAGATCTGACAACTGAAAGAAATCCTTTGGAGCTTCCTTCAAATATCTCGTCTAATAATACCACTAAATTTATCATATCTTCCAGAAGGATGTGATAAACTTTGTTGATGAAAAAATAACGTAAATTTAACCACCTCCTAATATATTTTCTTTGCTAAGATTTTTCTTCCAGTTTTTCAGTTATTTTAACAACACTATGGACTAATGATGCTACCACCTTATTCATTCTGTTAGCTCAATATATTTAATATTATTGATTGTAGTAAATCATTGTTCACATCCCTTTTATTGTAACATCTGGAGCGTGCATCTGTTATCTGTTTTCCTATTTACGACTATCTCATTGTTTCCGTTGGAGGTATTCAGACCAGATTTCTTAAAGACTTATTTTTAAGACCCACAATAACTACCCTCGAGAGGATATGATAATAATCTTTTATTGCCGAGATTTGAATTTACGGTGGTTGCGCTTAAGAAGAAAGTTCTTGCCTTATTATTTTTACAAAGTTAGTTCTTTTTTAATACTGATGGGAAGGATCTATTAAATAAGTTTTCTTGCAGGTCCTCAGAGAAGCACCAGAAATCTCTTGACATTTCTTGTGAGACATCAAAAGCTATATGAATTTTGGATTTTAGTTACAATAAAAATTAAATTTGGTTAGAGCGACATTTATGGAACAGATTTACGTCTAAATACATAACTATATAATTCTGAGACATGCATTACAAATTTAGCACAGTACAATAGCTGAAATGACAATTGTTTTATTATTTAGGAAAACCTTTGTAGAGGTCTTGGATTTTCTCATGGGCTACGGTCATGGACGAATATCGGTCTCAAGCAGGCGCTACAAACCGACCGGAAAGCATCGTCATTCGTTACGTTAGTTTCGTCTGTATCTCGTCTATTTTTTATGTACGGTCGATGGACAAATAAAACTGGGACACTTAAATTTGAATCGATGTATGTAAATCAGACTATTGAATTGTCAATATTCTTGTCAATGTTTATATAATATGTCATACCAAAGTTAACCTATTTGTGATAAAGTCATAATTAAACGATGCAAATTTGTAAATTTTGACTTATGTGATTGTCATTTTTGTCCCAGTTTTATTTGTCCATCGACTGTACATATTTGAATTTGAAAGTAGTCGACGTTTTTAGTTTTTATTTACAGATTTTTCACTGGTTTATCGTCCCGCCTTCGCGCAGACATTTCCAAGGTCACAGCCCATGAGAGGATCCAACAGCTTTAACAAATCACAACGGCTTGTTAAATTAATTTTGACAAAATAAAGATTTTTCAATGTTTCATTTCATTTCATTTTTCAATAGTCACAATTCGTTGCAAGCGTAACATTTTTTAAGTAAATTTTTATTTTTAGCAGTCTGTAGTCTACGGTGCATAAGTTATATCTGAGAAAAAAACTGGACTTGACTTTAATATGGCGGGAATCCTATTTTGTGATATAAAAAATATATTTTAGTAAATATTTGTTATTTCAGAAAATATTTGTTTTGTATTTGAATTAAGAAAATGTTCGATATTTTTTCAACATTTCAGGACAAGAAATGTTGAGATCTTTTTTTAAAATTTGAGAAAGAACTCTTTGTGGTCGGTGTTTCTTCAGTGAACGACAATGATTTTTAAGCAAAATAAAAAATGACCTGAAAATTTTCTTCTCTGCAATACATTTATATGGTCGGAACGTTATAGACGTGGATTGGGGACTTGTCGTTAAGTTGGTACTACCAGGAGAAGTAACTAGGCGCGCTTATAAGGCATTTGGAATTTATGACAGATTTCTCACTAAAGTACAGTTCAATCATAAATTTTAAGCGCCCTTGAGTTTGACAATCCACATCTAAAACGTTTTTACTATATCGCGCGTTCAAATGAAATCCTGGGCTGGGAAGGTATTGGAAACCGTCAATTGTTGTGTTTTTTTAAAGCGTAGATTAATTGGAGCATGTTGACGGCTAACCTAACATTTGAGCCAAAAAAATCTTTCTTTTTTTTCTTCCTTTGCAATGTTTTACATTAAAAATAGAATAACTTAACGATTCCTATTCTCGAAGCAAGTATCTAAGGACACCTTTTGCTGAAAACAAAGAGGTTCAATTATATCCCGATTAAACATAAACAAATGTCATTTGTGTCAAACCGCGGGAAATTCAAACTTTACACTGTTCTAAACGGTTTAATTTTTCCAACGCCTACTCAGCCCAGCATTTCATTTGAATGCGCGATAGTAGTGTAATGCTTTTTTTTTCTTGTTTGGCATTGTGAAATGGGTAATTAAGTCTAAAGTAACAGGAAAGAGTTTTCCTAAGACAGCAGGTGCAAACACCTGATTTATTCTAAGCTATTTTATTACGGCTATTCCGGTTATATACTGCCGGCAATTTGTTAAGTTCTTCATTAAAAAAGTCTTTATACTCGTAATTTAAAATATTTTTATTAGTACGTCTGGAACAAAGCTTTGTGTAATAGACATTTTAAATTTAATTAAAGTAAAGTTAAGAGTTCTGATTTAATTTTCATTCTTTCCTTTTATGTGAAATGAGAAAAATTAGCAACACATACTTTAAATTTGTCTCTTCTAAATAATTGTAACACTGCATGCAGTGAACAATATCTAATAATTTGCATATAATACAATTAATTGAAATTTTTTTGTAAACTCTGCTGCTTTTGGTTAATGACGTTTTGATGTTTGGTTAGTTTCATTCAAATTGGTTCATTCAGTCTTATCGCCATACACAATATCAAGTTTATTTTTTGATATTTTCAAAGTGTTTTTTAATATTTACTTGAAATAATTTTTTCTCCCTACCGGTTAGAAATGTAGGCTGTGGATACCTCATTTGAGGTGAGAAAATTCTACTTTCTCGCTAAGGTAAGAAAGTTAATCATGAAATGTTTATGGTAAAACTGTACCAAAATACAAATGTCAAAAGTGTCAAAAGTGAAATAAGTTATTGATAAATGAAAGCCAATTCAATGAAGTAAGTTGGTAGGTCAATCATATAATCTGGAAAATAAACAGATAAGCTAGGTAGGTAGATTACTTTATCCTGTTTATATCAAATTTTCGAACAAACCTCAAATCTTCAAATGCGATGACAAGTTAATTAAACAAATAACACAGCCTACTATTCAATTCTCAAAATTTTCGTTTTAATCACGAATATAACCATTTTTTTTACTTTTTTCAACAAAGTTGTGCCGGTAGGGAAAAAAATTGTATTCAAACCTTGTTAAGAAAGTGTCCTTGCAGACCTTAGGCACTTACAAACCTCGTCTACGACTCGGTTTATAATCTTTGCCTGCGGTCTGCAAGAAACCACTTTCTTACCTTGGTTTGAAATATACTATTGTTAATGTCGTTGTCTCTTTTTTAACTAATTGGTTTACATTTGCTTTTTAAAACAAATACCAGAATGAGAATAACAACATCCAGACAGACATAAGCCAGTTTGAAGATAGTTGGACAGTATAGTTACAATGGATGAAACTTGCGATGAGCTAGAAACCAAACAAATATCAAAAGAGTGGAAACATGCTGGTTCTCCTCGAAACAAAAACATTTGCGCACAAAAGTCTGTTGGAAAAGTTCTTGCATTCGTTTTTTGCGATGAAGATGGAATAACTTTCACTGATTACATGCAACGAAGAAAATCGATCACGTGAGAATACTACTGTTCTTTGTTAACAAAACTTTGAGGCAAAATTGTGAAATAACATCCCGGAAAACTTTGTAAAGGTGTGTATTGCAAGAGAATGCACCTGCTCTCAAGTTACTTGTTGCCCTTCAAAAAAATCAATGAGATGTCTTGAAACAACGTCAAACGAGATAGTGATCGATGTTGTAGAGACCTGGTTTGCAGACTAAGAAAACGATTTTTTTTCTAAAGGGTTGGAGTCACTTTATAAAAGTCGCGTTAAATGCACAGAGTTGAAACGTGATTATATTGAATTATTTTATGCACACACAAATCCACCGATCAAAATTCGTCATTTGAGGAATATACACGGTTTTCCAGTAATACGATTTTGTTATTTTGTTGAATAATTGCGTTCAAACAATTTAATTAAATATTTTCATTTAAAATTGTTCGTACTATTTTTACGTTTGTATGAAATAATCAAATCAAATACCATTCCAGCTTTGAATTATTAACCTGTTTAGGGTTGTCACGAATTTTGTTTTTGTTTATCTTATTGTGTTTAGTTTATTTGTTATTTTGTTATTGTTCTTTCACTGTTAAATGGTATTGTATTATTTGCCGTTATTAACGTTGGAATTATTCAAATTTTTTGCACAGCGACTCAAATGGTGCAAATTTGCAATAAGAACCAGCGCTGTTCCCCTTCGGATTTTTAATACGAGGGAATTTCAATAAACACTGGGATTAAAGTCACAAAAACTTTATTTATGAATTATCTAAAGTAATGCTTTTCTTACATTCTATATAGTCCCTCCGAAGTGGGACTACAGGTCGCAACACGTAGCTTGATACTTGAGATGTGCAGATAGCATGATAAATCTGACTTGCAAGAAAGACGACCGAAAATCTTCCCACGGCTTCCTTTACAGTGGGTCTCTCCCCACTACTTCCCACAATTTCACTGCGCATATAGTATTTTTATCTTCGTAAGGAATTTTGGATTAAGTCATAAATAAACCGAACAAAGACCCTACTTAAAGAAATTTATTGTGATATTGTACCTGTCAATCACTAGGCGGTCTTGGAGAAAAAAATTACCTGGGGTAGTACTATTGCGATCATTAAATTTTGGACATCATTGTTCTGTCACTTTACTTACTTTACTCTAAATCATGCTTTATTGAAATTGTCATAAGTGTCAAATGAGAAAATATTAAGTTTTTAATTTTTATTTATTTATTTTATATTTTTTATTAACTAAAACCTCATTCTATTCCATTTGTCTGATTTTTAAAACTTCTTGAATGTTTTGTCGGTAAATCTGATATTCATATTTTCAAAATTCACATAACAATCAAAACTGAGGTTAAATACATAAAGGTCGTTTTAGAATGTATGATAGCACGATGACACTAGTGTCCAAAATTTTTTGATCGCAACCGTACTCAAAATATTTGTCGGAGACCGTCTAGTGATTGACGGGCACAATATGACAATAAGTAGGGTTTTTGTTCGGTTTATTTAGGGCTTAAGTCAGAATTCCTTAGGAAGATACAAGCACTTTACATTTCTCAAGTATCAAGCTACGTTTTGCGACCTGTAAGTCCTGTAACTTATCCCGTGGGTGCTGCCGCTGTTCGAGGACGTGCTGGAAACCATTCTTGCAGTCTCTTCAAAATCGCCTCTAAAGCCTTGACAGCGTCAATTTCAGTCTCGAAACGTCGTCTCCATTTATTTCTTTTTTCGCTTGACGGTACAGATAAAAATCACATGGGGCGATGTCGGAACTTTAGGGGTGATGCCTTCAGAGTGCAAAAAAGTGGAGCACCAGAACCATCTTGCAATTCGCAGCTTTCACGGCCTTCTCTTTATCTCATCGAAAACATGAAGAATGTGAGATACAAGAATGCCGATGTTAAAACATTTCAAAAGAAGACAAAACTTGATGGCGTAGCATTGGTTTTTTAATTCAGACGTCATAGAGTTTAGAGGCAAAAAATAAGACTTTATTTCCAAACCCAAGCTAAACTACAAAGTGTCTATAAAAGAACGTAGGTATATCAAGAGTCCTGTGGAATTAAAATATATTTAGTTTTTGCCGTTCTGTTGCATATTGTGGTATCAAATAGAAAAACAGAGGTTATGTAAGTCTATTAATGACAGATTTTTAATAAAGACTGAAGATGAAAAGATGAAAAGTAATTAGAATAAAGAAAAACTGAAGAAAATCACAAGCAAAGCAACAAAGATTTAACAATTTGAAATTTGACTGTTGACATTTGTTTTGACGGCTCGACTTAGTTCGACACAATAAAATTATAGAGCCGCACAATTCCACGGGACTCTTGAAATAAAAATATAAAACCCACATAAATGACACTTGGCATTGTGACAGAAGTTTACTTGGTCTATAATTGTTGATAGTCAGTACTCATTAGATATCCAGTCCGTGGCGCGGGGCCATAATAAATTTAATCCCAGTCTTTATTGAAATTCCCTCGTAGTTGTCAAGTGAGACACTCTTTTCACCGCCATGCTACAAGTTTCCTTTTAGACAATACTAGAAACTAATTAACACCTCCTTGTACCTATTATATGTTTTATCTAATCCCGTGGGATAAATGACACTTATCCCACTCATTTGAGTGGAATAAGGAACTTCATTACCGGACGCATTTCATTACTCCACTCAGTGGGATAAGTGAGCTTCATTACCCCACTCAGTGGGATAAGTAAGTCATTATTCCACTGAGTGGTGTAATGAAACTGGCGGAAATAAATAAGATTTACTTTTTTTTTTTAATTCGGGGCGGTCTTAGATAAAATTTTGTACATAACACGTGGGCTAAAGCATATTACAGGAAACTCGCATGATTACAGATGAACTCGGGCTAACGCCCTCGTCATCTGCAATCTTCACACTCGAATCCTGTAATATTGCTTTTATCCCACTAATTGTGTAAATAACTATTAAAAACAATAATTAAATTAGGAGAATCTGCTGCCTTTGTTATACCATAATTAATGGAAAGTTGCTTACAATCAAAAAATCATTTGTTACAACTTTTCCGGCCTTCATTAATTACATTGTTTGCTAAACACTGAATTTTGTGATACATTGCTTTGCAAATTGTTGCCAAACAAGTATACAGTCAGTGTTTAGATGGAATTTTAAAACTGAATATTGTATTGTTATTGATATCGATATTGTAACATTAAAAGGTTTATCCGTTATTGTTTTATAATTACGTTTTAAACAAGATTATGTATTTTTTGTTAACATCATACAGGTGTCCCAGAACTGTCGCATGATAATAGCGTATTCTGGAGCGAAAACTAAAACTAAATTTGAAAGAATAAATGAATTGTAACGTATTTAAATGGTAAACGATTGAAATGAACCAATTACGTGAAGCTTTCCTCAATCTTTTCTATCGTATATTAAATAATACGTCTCGTTTCTAAGAAACAATTTATATTTTAATTTTTTTAAATAAAGTTTTCTTCAAAAGTCAGTAAAATATGACATGATACTGCTGGATTGATAATTCTAAAGTGTCACTTCATTGCCATGGCATCTGACATCTGACGAGCTGACGCGCGGCAGATAAGTTATTATACTCCGTTTCTGAACTCGATGCCGGTAAGTCGTATCGCAAGTGTCGATCATAGTATCGCAGATAGGTGGCGCAATTGGCGGCAGTTTTTACCGCCGGAAATCAGTCAACTGTTATGTAGGAATGTATATGAAGCGGCACACACTAAAATTAATCGCCTAGTCAACTACGATGTTAGAAACATTTATAATAACCCTGTATAAGTATTATATCACAGTACTCTGCAGCTGTAAACATTTTCAAATGTGTTTGTATATTTTGTATAAAAATAATACCGGTCAAAATGGCAGCTAAGAAATGTCAAGATTTATGATTTAATTACAGTGGACCAAATAATGCAAAGAATTTTATCAGCTCTGAAATGAAATCAAGGTTTAGCTGAGAAAGCAATTGACAACGTTCTTGTGACTTGATTTTCACCGCAGAATTCGTTGTTAAAATATAATGCGACAATTCTGGAACACACTATATGATATTTTATAATCAGCTTTACGGTTTTTGATTTTGTATAAAAACCACTACGCTCAATATTTACAAAACTCCAGCATTTTCATATTTGCGTTGCAGGTTGCGTGCTCGTGATAAATGTTGTAAATACCAACACACAAGAGGAAACATTATCCGAAAATGGTCCGGGGCACGGAAATATCCGGTACAAGATCGAACATTCCATCTTCATATTTTTTATTAACTAATCTACGCATCTATTCTCGTGGTTGTGGAGAGGGCCTCGTAGAGATCGGAGGAAGAAGCAAAAAGTTCAGTAAAAGGCGAACTTTTTTCGCTCCTTTAAATATGGCATCCGGGATGGAAAGCGAATATATTCTCAAGCAGTTTAGGATCGTAAGACCTGCTGGCTTATTGTATTTATTCGAGACAAGAAGCGATTCGCATTGGCATATCGATTTTTCGCCTCAAGTTTTATTGTAAAACGTAAGTGATGTGTTCATGGAACGCATCTACCGAAAGACTGTTATTCAAAAAAGAGAAACAAGTGTGGCGCCGTAATCAATTCCGCACCAGGTGCGGGATTAAAAATTAATATATTCATTTTTGGGCAGATTATAGGAGATTGGATTTTAGGGCAAATGCCTTTTTGTCAGGTTTTAAGCCACACACCTTTTTCAACCAGATAATATAATAGAGGTAGCTGCAAAATGTAATAAAGGAGACGAGGCATTTTTTCGTATTTGCTGGGGAATGAACTCAAAACAGACTGACGGTGTATTTAATCTACGAATGATTCACCAAAGAATGTACACATTTATACAGGGTGTGTCAGAATTACACCGACAAACTTTCAGGGCTGGTTGCGAGATAATCGACTAAAAAGTTTTACTACCAACAAAAGCAATCGGGTGGAATTTCTTGATACAAACATAAAAAGGAGCTATGTACAATTTACAAAACTTGTGAAACTGTTCAAAGCACAGATAAATAAAAAAAAATGCAAGGGATTCCCATAGTGTTTTTTTTTACGTTTTTTGTCGATTATCTTGCAAACTAAGCATTTTTTACCACATATATAGGGTGTTTGAAAATTGCTAGTACAAAAAAATACTGGTAATTGGTGATGGTGAGTTAAAGTCATCGGCAAAAAATTTTTTTAATAAAAGCCCTCTAGTTTTCGAGATAAAAATTACTAAAAATTGGGTTAAAATTGTTAGTACCATTGTTAGTTGCCAAAATCTTGCAAAAAAATATTTATTTTTCATATTGTTCTAGAGTCCTTCATTATCACGCTTGGTTACGAAGGTTTAAAAAATACTGCCCCGCCTGAGGCGTAAAATATGCTGGGATAGGGTTACTTTATCCCTTTTGTTTAAAAAAATTAAAAATTGTTTTTTTGGATTTCTTAGGGCTTCTAGATGCCACAGTTTTTTTTTGTACTAGCAATTTTTCAAACACCCTGTATAATAAGAGTTTTATGCTTATTTTTGATCATAGAATTAGCTCTGAAAGTTTGTCGGTGGAATTCTGACACATCCTGTATAACAAACTACAGGGTGTTTTTGAAATGCGTGCACAAATTTTAATCACGAGCTACTGGCTTCATGTAGAAAATGACATTTATTTTTTGAGCTTCAATTTTTTTAAATTGCTTTTAGTTTTCTACGTTGTCCTACAACGTCGTAGGTAAAATTTCGGCACATTTTAAAAATACACCCTGTATATCATGTTTTATAAAATGTACGCCAATGGGAAGTAACCAATAGGAAATATGCTTTAAAACAAGGAAACCGCATTGGTGTACGTTTTATAAAATATGATATACAGGGTGTATTTTTAAAATGTGCCGAAATTTTACCTACAAGGTTGTTTGACAACCTAGAATACTAAAAGCAATTTAAAAAAAATTATAGCTCAAAAAATAAACGTCATTTTATTTTTTGACAGAATTTTTTATATATTTTTTCCGAGTTCTACATGAAGACAGTAAGTAGCTCGTGCTTAAAATTTGTGCACATTTCAAAAACACCCTGTATAACTAACTAGTAGCTTTAAAATATGTTTCTTTTTACAATAGTTATTTATGTTATAAAGACGACAAAGAAAATATTTCGGACGATTTGCTGGAAATTGCAGGACGAGGCAAAGCCGAGTCCAGCAACAGCAATGAGTATCATTATTTAGAATGTGTAATTTTAAATAACATTGTAGATCTGTATGCGACTGCAGCAGGACGATTGAAGCTGAATAAATAATTGTTGATGCGTTCGCTTAAAACTCAATATGCAGATTATAGGAATAAATGAATGTATTGATTTCGTCGATGATTACGGACGAATTTGCATCAATTTGGGTTTTCAATAACAACGGATCGATAGTACTCACGTGTAATGGTCGTAGCAAATTCCCGTAAAGCCGCAGTCCATAATGGTGCAAGAATCGGTTCTGACCGGTCCTCTGGCCACTTCATACGTAATATTGAACCCGTAAACATCCAGAAACCGATCGAGCACTCGCAGGTGGGCACTATCAATGCTATCCAATTTCAAAGTGACCACCAAAAAATTCTGGAACGACTGGACCCACCGCACCTGAACCACGTTGGTCTCGTTGACGGTATGTATGACCCTCCCGTCCAGCTGATAGGTCCTGTCATACACTTGATACTCGGTGAAGGACAATCCCTCGTGGACGTAGAGTTGCGTCAAGTAAACAACGATCGAAGTGTTGGGGGATGCTAAATTTTGCGCGTCGATAACCCATTCGCAGTGGATGGGGACGGGAAGTTCCGTGGGAAATCCGGGGGTTTGCAGGATGCCCCTGGCGGCGGTTAAGACTCCCCCGCAGCGAGGCCGCCCCCCCGCCGATACTGTCATGATGAGTAGTAGCAGGAAGGTGTGCATTTTGCGGCGGTCGAGATGTGTCGCTCTACCGGTGGTGCATTTTTTCACTCTGGAACGAAGAGGAATTTTGTGAGGAGCGTGGCACGCAATCAAACGGGAATTTGTTGTACGCCGTCTGTTTTCGGCAGTGTAGACGTCATATTATGGTGACGTTTGTAGAAAGGCGCCGGATAAAAACCGTGTCGAACGGTTTGATAAATGAAATTCTAAGTTCAGAGAGGGAATAACAATATCTTTATGCAAAGTATCTTTTTACCGACCGGAAATTGCGTCAATTGTTATTTTAAACTTGGTTGGAGCGAGGGCAGGTTTTTAAAAGTCGCAGAGAAATTCTCCTCCTACGAAAAATTATACTTGTTCTTTCTGTTTCGGTACGTTCAAAAATGATTTAACAAAAAATTTTTTTGCGGCTTTCCCAACTGGTAAACACAATTACCTTTCAATTTAGGTTAAGGTAGCTGCGATTTACTGACAGATGTTGTACGAGTAACTATCTGGGGGATATTTACAACATCGGTAACACGCACGGTTAATTTTCTCTTTTTACAGTTACTTTAAAATTAAAGTGTTCATACGTAACTTTAATTTAGTGTAAAAAAATAGTACTAATAATAATTGACTAATAAATAATCATAACAGAGAAAATACAACCTTCGGGTTGGCAGCTCTCTATGTCAAAAAGTTTGACATTTGCTATTTCATAAAAATCTGCAAAAGTGCAAAATAAAACCTTTGGTCAGCCGAAAAGTCTAATACAAATGTCGTATGGTAGATATATTACAGCGATCGAACTAATTCACGAGGCGAAGCCGAGTGCCTGAAACGTAGTTTTCGCGCTGCAAAATACCCCTACCGTACTCTAATGTAAATAACTATTACGAAAGTTTAAATTATCAAAAACAGAAAAAAGGATTTTGATTAACAAGACTTTCTCAAATGGGGACAATATTGGTGCTCATATGCCAAGCTGATAGTGTTTACCTACATACACAGGACATGTGCTTTGACAATAGCAGATATCGATACATTACATTGGTGTTTGTATAAATACACATCTGTAATTAACTACTGTTTCCTCATGGTCCGCAAACAACGACATTTAACCCTTTGTTACTATTGAAATCAGTGTTTGCAGTGTGACAAAGATTAATAAATCCGTTAATACACTTCGCTCGGGTATTAATAGCACATTTAATACGTCACAAGTATTTTTTAACAACAACAATAATGTATGTTCTTTTAAAGCAAAAATTATTTTAACCTAGTATAAATAATTATTTTGAGTCCAACAAAATTAGGTACTAACAAGAAAGAAACCTAATTTAATAGAGAATGCTTTATTTTGCCTCCGATTCCTGTTTACATTTTCTTTAAACATAAAACATAAATTCCCAAAAATAAAAACAAACAGTTTTATTCCTATCCCCCACCCCTTTCCTTCTCTGTTCTTTCCCTCTCCTTCGCTTTCTCAAAGCTATTTCGAGATGGCCCGACTTTGCTCTCTCTCCTATTCTGAATTCTTTTACTCTTTCCCATGCTTCTTCGTTCATTACTCCGTAAACTATCATTATTTCCCCCCTGCTACCTATGTAGGTCCATTTTCCTTCTTCATCACCGAGTACTGTGGCCAAGCGCCTAGCGCGCCACTTTACATTCCGGAGGTCCCGGGTTCTAACCCCGGTGCCGCCTGACCAGGTGTGGGTTTTTTTCAGAGGTTTCCCCACACCATCACATTGTGGTATGTCTCATATCACAGATAAGGCGAATGCTGGTCAGTATAAACTTCCTAGTACCTACCACCTTCCTTTCGCACCACCCCGAATCTTTCCTTGTTTCTTCCCGTTCAACACCTCTCATCCATTTTCTTCGAACCATTCCATCAGTCTCTTCCCACCTGCATTTTCCAACTAGTCTTTGGATTTTCTTGTCCCTTTCCCCTTCTCCTCTTCACAATTTTTCCGTTGAAGTCCCCTCTCAAGAGTATACGATCTGTCCTGTTTTTTTTTCATTGCGTCTTCATCTCTTTACTGTTTGTCATTATTTTCCACCATTTATTGCCTATATGAACTTTTCTTTCCATGCATCCTTCTTCTTCTCCCTTTTCTTTTCGGTTTTCTTTGATCCCCAATTTCACCCCTGTTATTATTCCCTCGGTAGATCTTCCCTTTTTCTTTCCTTTTTTTTGCCCCTTCACCTTACCATTTGTACTCTTTCAGTAGAGGCTTTCCCCTTCGTACTTCTTTTCTGGTTTCCATCTACCTTTTTATTCACCTTCTCTTTATACCTTTTCTCGCCGGTTCGTCTTCTCTTCTTTTCTCTTTCTTCTTCTAAAAATGTTTATTCAGTTTCTTCCCTCTCTTATCCCAGATAAACCGTTCCCCGTTTATCTGTATCTTCCTATATCCCATTTTCACACTTTTTCCTCTCTCTCTATCCTCTCTCTCTCTCCTCTCTCTCTCTCCTCTCTCTCTCTCCTCTCTCTCTCTCCTCTCTAGTCACCTCTCTTAACTTCTTTTGTGTTTTCCTTTCCTCGTTTGTCAAATCCTCATCTTTAAACATCGTCTCATCTTTTCATTCCTTCAATTTACTCTTATTTAGCATAATGTTCTCCTTCTGCTCCCAATTTTCTATTTTTGTCAGCATCATCTTATCTTTATTTATTTTAAATGCTTCCTTTACGTTCACTTTCACCCCTATCTCCCCTCGAACCATTCTTCCATTCCTCCTCTCTATATTTCCTATGATTCCCCCTATTCCGGTAACTATAACAATATTCTTCCTCCTTCTTTTCTCTTTGTTCCATCTTTTCCTCTATCATTTTCATCCTTCTCATCCAATTTGCTTCCTCCGTCTGCCATTTCTCTTCTCTTCCTCTCACCTCTTCTCTCACTGCCGCTAATTCCTTTTTTAGTACTTTGTTCTCCTCTCTTATTCCCGCCGTATTCTGAGTGGCTTCTTTAGACGTCCTACCCTCTTCTCTTTCTCTCTTAGTGCTTTCTTTCCTTTCTTTCGGCGATTTCGGCATGCCCTCTCTTTCTTGCCCGCTGCCTTCTGCTTGTCATCTCTCACTCACTCGTCGCTGTTTACGTCAGTAATCTCTGCACATTTTTCTAAACACGTCTGCTCACTATCGCTGCCAGACCAGGAATCCCAAAACGCAATTTAATATTTCGTACTTTAATAATAATTATTTATGTAACGTGTATGTAAAACAATACTTTTACAAGTGGGAAGTTTACACACACGAACCCTGCGTAACACAAGAAATTTGGAAAGCGCCAAACTATTCGTAAATACTCGTATATGAGATATGAAAACAACAAAGGGCCCGTTAGTATCCCATTAAATTACTACTAAATGTTAACATTATGAAATAACTATTTCTCATATTCCTTCACATAACTTCATGTTTTAGACAGTTTTTTTGTTGTTGTTAATTTTTTATCGTTGTTTGTTATGTAAAACAGAAATCACAGAAAACCTCTTTGCACATAGCTTGAGTAAAATTAGATTCCAGAGCAGATTTTCCAGAGATTGTATTAAAAACTTTTCTAAGTAGTTATTCCACAACGCAAAATTAACATTGTCCAAATTAAAAAATAACATAAATTTCCTTAATTATGTGGTCGTCCGCCATCAAGGTATTTTACGTTATTTCCCTTTGATAGTTGTTAAACTTAATTAAAAAATTAATTAAAAGAAAATGTTTCTGATGGAATGTTGGGCAAGGCGGAGCACTCTTGAACTTTGTGAAAATGCTAATTAAATTTTATAATCAAATCCTCCCAAACAATCTAGAATACACATTCACTCAATCAAATTTAAATCTTGGTTATTATGGTTCGTTTCTTTGCTGAAGGGAGCAAATCTGGAGTGTACGCTTGGTAAGACACACTTAATTGCTTCCTTAAAAATTTAGTTTGGGGGTATTTGAGGAGGAACAAGCAGCCGCAATAAAATAATTCCTGATGTGTGTCGTTCCAATTATGTATGATTTATCTAAAGGAGCGTCGTCTTGGGGGAGAGAAATAAATTTGCTCGGTCGTCGTCGTCCGTTTGGCTTCTTTCTTTGTGTTGTCTTCCGGATAAATGTTTGACGATTAAAACTTATTTTATCAGTGGGTTGTTTAGAAGTTTGCATCTCACCCCAGAGATATAACAACAAAATTAATACTCACAGTTAAAGAGTTCTTCGGGCGGTTAGACGTTTTTTTATTGTTGGAGATTATCGTGTTATCTATTATTACAAAAGTCGGTTTTGACAGACTGTTTGTGTTTTTAGAAGAACGGCTAATTGTAGGGTTGCTTATAATTAATCTAAGCTGCTTGACCTGGTTTGTTCTATAAATATGACTTTCGTTTGTTTAGGACATAGTTCTATTATCTTTTAGTATGCTAATTTTAATTCATTATTTGATTTATTAGGGCCTGCAGTCATTATCGCCAACAAAGGTTCGCGAATTAAAAATATTTTTTTTTTTGGTCCAAGATAATTAATTCTTTCGCTTGCGTTAAGCAGCAATTAAAAAGCTTGTTAGGCTAGAATATTCAAAGTGAAAGAAAAACAAGCACTTGTATAATTTTTATAGCAAATATTTACAATAAAATAAAACATACAACAAAACAACGTGTGAAAGCTAAGACAACACCCCGAGGTGCTACACTGCTTTAATTGCTATTTACACAAAATATTCGAATACAAATAGAAATAAAATATACAATAAAATAAAATAAACCAGAATAATATTTAAAAATATTATTGCAAATTGTTTTATTGCTCATTTAAAACAAAAAATTGTAAGAAACTAATAGTTAAATTATTTGAACAACAACGATATCAGTTTCTTTAACTCTAACGATTGTTCTCCAATATGAGCAAAAGTAGAAAATGTAGTGATTGTGTATAATTACTGGTGATTGTACAGATTCACTGATCAAGCCAGTGAAAGTAAGAAACGATGTACAGAAATATTGGATTCCTACATTTCCTAGCGAATGTAGAAAGTCACCAGTTATTCTACACAACCAGGATATCGTATTACTAATTGTAATTATTAAGGAGATCGATATAGTAAATAATGAGTTTTACTGAAAACTATTACAGTTCTTTCGCGCACATACAAGAACATAATGCAATTTATTTGTTGCATTAAGATAATAAACTACGGAATGTAAAGTTACATAGGATTCCGTGTCATTTACACAAAGACCGCTGTGTTTGGCACTTCGTTTGATAAGAACATGTTGTAAAAGCATGTCCAGTTTGTGGAGATTGCCCGGTAGCGACATACCATAAAGAAACTTCTTCGTCTTGAGGAACTTTGTCTAATTACAATGTTTTGTGGACAGCAGCTGAGTTGAGACCTGAAGGTGCATAATAAGCGTTGCTGTTGATGAAGTTTCGCATGTGGCGAACTGCATAAAATGCCATCAGCGTGTGGTTAGCTAGCACCTTAACTAATTTCAGTTAGTAATTCTATAAAATCACCAGTGAAAGTATATTAAGTGTATTTGATCTCGCTTTGGTTAGTGCTTTCAGTGCACGTGTAAAATTACTAGGGATAATATTAAATAACTAATTTCGTACTTTCACTGTAGACAACAATGTAGGTATTTACTGTATAAAATGAAGACTAGGAAAAATAGTGTAAAAGCTAAAGGTATTGTGTAAAGTTTATCGTTTTGCTTCTTAATTATATACATTATGGCCGACTAATTACTGTAGTATTAATTATGCGGGCGTTAATTTATGTTCGGTAAACAACTAGATTGATTATTAAGTTAGACTGAATAACATCATGAAAGCTCCAATCATAGTTGACAGTTCAGAATTAATCAACCACATACTGGTTCTTTGTTCCGTTATCACGTGGTAAGTGGTTATTTTAATTACAAAACTGTAAAGCACTTCACTTATAGTTGACACATCTACATTGCTATACGTGGAGATATTTCTAAAATGTGCTGCACTTAAAATAAAAAATACACATTGTTTCTCTACATTTTTAGCAAATGGGAAACTTTACTGCTTAAAATAAGAACCGACAAAATATTACCAATTCCAAAGTTGCACGGATGCTGCTGAATTAAAAATGAGGTTAAACTCATAAAGTCCGTATTAGTATTTTTTGTTTTTAAGAAATTCTCTTAAAGTTTCTAGTTATTTTTGCAGATGCGAGCGAAATATATGGCGTCATTAACGGAATGTGTTCTCCGAAGGTCTTGGAAATACAGGAGGATATTTCTTTATTTCAACACAACAATGTTTTATCATTAGAAAAGGTTGATTTGTGACATTAAGTAAAATGTTTGTGCATTAACAATTTACTTTATGTTTTTCTCGTTTATATGTTAGAGTTTACGGAGCAGAATCCCATTATTTATTTCGCTATTACGCCAAAGCGCGGATGGTAAATTACATATAATGCATGGTCTGCTGAAGCAGAAAATGCCTTGGATCCTGCACTAAATTATAACCACATATATTAAAATTTATGAATGTATCAAAACATACTGAGTATCAGTGACTAATAATCCTAGTAGTAACAATACCATGCAAGTGGGATAGAGACGTTATTATCAAACGAATGAGAAGTTTGCACAGAAAATAAAAAAAAATGTCATGAGATGTCATTAATTACAAAAGTAACTGTCATTCTGGACTTTCAAAGCACACAACTTGTATTGATTATTTTGTTTTTCCATACATGAAAAACAACGTGTTCAAAAACAGGCCTGGCACAATTCCCGAATTAATGCAAGTAATTACTGATAACAGTGATAACTGCAATTTAATTGATGTCCCGACTTTGCGAAGGTCACTTGAAAACATGAAGCGAAGATAGTAAGCATTATGTTTGGAAGCTGAAGGCAGACATTTCGAACATTTGCTTTAGTTCGTAAATACTATTGGACCTCCTCATGATTCTTTTACAACCGACGGGTCACACATAATGCACACCTTTATGAAAATCAAGATTTCAACGTTCTCAAAATCACTAACCTAACTTTTAAGACTGACATCTGATAATTGAAATTTTATCGAATTGCCAACTGAAATTTTTGGTCAGCCAACTCTAATTTTTTTTCGATCTCATGGTATAAATAATCGCTGAGATTTCAACATCATAGTAAGGCTTTAGCAATTACATAAATATTAAAATTTAGATTTTAGTAATTGCGAAGTGGGTGAAGTAAAACATTCATTACCGCACAGAGTGCGGTAAAGTAGGTCATTAGTCTGAAATGCGTGGGAAGAGTAGAATGTATTTATTTAGCGAACAATAATGTTGCTCCAATTTTTTATTAAGCTTTCTTATTAGACCATCGCACGAGTTCGCAGAATTTCGCCTATTTGTAATAGCCCATTGCCAACGACTTAGCGAAACATAATACACCAAAATAAAAAACTTTCCACAGAAGCTATCGTCGATTGTTAGATTTATTATAATTGAATTATTTTGGCATCGAGGATCCAGCCCTGGAACCTGGAGATAAGAATGAAATGAGCCCAGGTCTCACCGAGGAGATATTGTGTTGTAAACTTTTACTCTTACTGTTTATAAGTTTTCCGAGCATTTTCGTTAAACCGTCGCCGAGATACTAGATTAAATTCAAACTTTTTTTCAACTACAATCATGAATATCTTAGCTGTAATATACTGTCATATTTTGTAGTACAATATAGAACGGGGTGTGGCCACGAGTTTCTATTATAAGAAGAAAACAGAACGAATATGTATGTATTTTGTAGTGCAAGGGAGTTTCGACCTTCTCCCCCGTCAGATCTAAAATGAAAACGTTACTTCTTCCAACTTACACAGTTATTAGGAAACTCGTTAATTTGCAGTGAACTTTATAATTCAAAATTTACTGTTATATTCAGTCGATTGATTTTGTCAGAGATTAAATTACCATTTGCACTTCCGTCTAACCGAAATTGAGTTTCGGAAAATCAATACCAAGTTTCAGCAATATTTTCGCCGTCTTTATTTGGAAATACCGTTTATTTTGAATAATTGTCTTTTCGTTTTCCCACGTCGACTCTTTTGAAGACAAACGGACGTGCCTCTACTGTTAAATAGCTCTGATATGATAATACGTCATGGCAGGAACTGCCCTTACTTTGATTCACGCCCCATTAAACTGGATGGTTGTCAACTTTGCTGTTCGGTATTTATCCGGGATAACGTCCTGGGCTGTCCGAATATTTGGATCGAAGTTCCGGAAGAATGCGGCTTGACGTAAATTTCACAAATTATTTTCAGCTTTATACGCTAACTAAACGTTTAAAACCAAATTTATTAAAAAACTCGAGAATATTGGTTTTTTCACTTTTAAACAATACAAGGCCATTCCAAACATTTTAAGATCAATAAAACTTACCACTCAATAGCTACAATTCTTTTTAATTGCTTTTAGTCTTCTACGTTGCCAAAGAACCTCGTAGGTAGAATTTCGGTACATTTTAAAAATACACCCTGTATAACGTATTTTATAAAACGTAAACCAACGCGGTTTCCGTCTTTTAAAGCATTTTTCCTGTAGGTTACTTCGCATTGGCGTACATTTTATAAAACATAATATACAAGGGTGTATTTTTAAAATGTGCCGAAATTTTACCTATGAGGTTGTAGGACAACGTAGAAAACTAAAAACAATTTAAAAAAATTGTAGCTCAAAAAAAATGTCATTTTATTTTTTGACATAGAATAGGTTAAATATTTTTTCCAAGTTCTACATGAAGCCAGTAGCTCGTGGTTAAAATTTGGCCACGCATTTCAATAACACCCTGTATATACATTAAATATTGTACATTTTTACATGAAATGCGAAAATATAGTTAGAAACGTGATTTGACTTATGTGGCTATTATTTATGGCTGCGCTTGTACTCAAATGAGCCATGCTCGTTCAGTAAAAAATCAGTTTTCTAAACTTGTTGCGAAATATACTCTTAACGTTTTTAGGTCGTTCATTTTATCTTTCTTTAACTTGTTACTCGATGTGTACAAATTATAGTACAAAGCTTGGTATCTAATGCTTGTTTGAACAGCGTCAAAGGCACAATTACAAATAGCACAAGAGCAATTTACACATTGTATAAATTCATCAAATGATATCTGCTTCAGTTCACTTATTTTGTATTATCAATTTTATCTTTTGTATTGTGTGTATAGTATATTTCACACTGAGTGGTCCACTCTTTAGATACATGCCACAATGTTAATTCTGCACAAATAAATTTGGAAATCATCATTTTATCTAGAATGCCAAATCAAATTGTCTCGATTTTTAATAATTTTTTTTACCCACCTGTATATGCCAGAACATTTATCATCAGCGTATTTTATGCGTTCTTTACTTCGTTTTTTTTTTGTACACCATTCCCGTTATTTCAAACCATTAACCCATTGAAAGAAAATCTATTGCGGATCACCGAATGTGAAAGTGATAACTGGGACGAAAAACAATATTTTAGTTCAAATGAAGAAGAAATTCAAGTTGAAGAATTAGGAAGTAAATCATGTTCATTACCTTCGTTTCGTTGAATTCTTGAACAGCTTGAGATTATCCGAGAAGACGACAGAGGTTTCTAAATTGTCTTAGAAATTTATCAAAAAGAAATTTGCATATACAGAGTTGTGGTAAACAATTACAAAAAAAGAGAAAAAGATTGAACGTGTTCATTGTTATGCTAGAGAAACTTGATTACTCTACTAAGTGAAGACAACTTCTTCAGCTACTGAATGCCTTTCAGTTGAGTTTCCATCATTTGCACTTTCAGTCTGAACAAATCTGTCAATTACATCTCTGACGTGACCATCAAAGACGTCTCCTGGATTTGCATGTTGGAAATGACAAGACTGATCATTGTTTAATGCTCCATTTCGATAACAAGAGAAGACAATAATAATTATTGTACGTTGTTATTTTTATTGTTATTAAAGCAAGAAAATGTTTGTAAACGAGATGTTTATTTTTTACTACAATAACTAATGTCCGGCAAGGAATAGTTTTGTAGAAGACACTGTAAGGTATATCGCGCGTTCAAATGAAATTCTGGGCTGAGTAGGCGTTGGAAAATTAAATCGTTTAGAACAGTGTGAAGTTTGAAATTTCCGCCGTTTGACCCAAATAACATTTGTTTATGTTTAATCGGAACATAATTGAACATGTTTGTTTTCAGCAGAGGGTGCCCTTGGATATCTACTTCGAAAATAAGAATCGTTAAGTTATTCTATTTTTAATGTAAAACATTGCAAAGAAAGAAAAAAAGAAAAAAATGTTGGCTCTAAATTTTAGGTTAGCTGTCAACATGCTCCAATTAATCTACGCCTTAAAAGAGCACAACAATTGACGGTTTCCAGCGCCTTCCCAGCCCAGGATTTCGTTTGAACGCGCGATATTTTGAAAAATAATAATCGATGAAAATTACAAACTGACAGGTACGAGATGTCAAATGTCAAATTTGTGCGATGAATCTAGAAATTGAGAGACGACAAATCTGTCCGTACACATAAACAACTACGATGTTAGAAACATTTATATCGTGTATTTCAAATATTT
Organism: Tenebrio molitor; assembly: GCF_963966145.1. NCBI lineage: Eukaryota > Metazoa > Arthropoda > Insecta > Coleoptera > Tenebrionidae > Tenebrio > Tenebrio molitor. Next base: position 6,226,443 of record NC_091048.1, on the reverse strand, counting down.
GGTGGTCAAGAGCGGCTGTGAAAAACAAATTATTTAAAAACGTATCGCCTAACTTGGATCATCGATGCTTTTGTTCTTCGCAGCCGCTCTGGACCAGAAACGTGCCCCGGATGATGAACCAACCGTTTGCACTCTTCGGTTCAAATGTAGGTACATTGTAAAATAAAACAAATAGATAATCCAATCTAGTAGCTTGAAGCTGAATAAATTATTATTCATGCATTCTGCTATTTTCCAGAAAATGTAAAAAATATCTTTTCAGACCAATTTTTTAATGTGTTTTACGACATTGTTTTCAAATTCTCCAATTCAATTATTGTTTTGTCTATTTTTATCTCAGATTGTTGACTCCGACGCTGAGCGTTTCAGTTGTCCAAAACTACATGTTTACAAAAACACGACTCATTAATCTTCTAATGGTTATTTTTGCCATTATTGGCTGTAAAAGCGTTGTACATTGTGACACAATAAACATACAAACTAAATGCAATTTCACACTTTGTTTACTAAAAGTTAGTCTGACAAAAAATTTGTTTGGCGTTAAAAACAGACATGTCAAATAAAGTTGGACACGTAGAATCGCCGTAAAAATGTGTCGGAGAAAAATTAAGCTTTCTAAACTTATTTCACTCGAAAGCGTTCAATTTAAATTTCATCGTCTGCGAATTTTTTGTTAAAGTTACAGCATGTCGAGTTATATTATTTAGTAACTTTTCTAATATCATCCCCGCAGTAAAATTCATCCATAAAATTGACGTAAGGCCTCAAAGTCTTTCTTTGTATTCCAGGTTTTCCTTCCAGCTAATGACAAAGTTTCACATCGAATTCTCGTGTGCCTCTACGTTTCAAAGAAGTTACTGGGACGGGGCAGATTTTGTAATTACATTTTTCGTTTGATCAAAAAAGGAGAAAACGTACAAATTAAATTAGGAATGGATATGACATTTATATTTGATTTTTTTCTATCGTATGTTAAGACCATCAATCATTTTGTAATTTCATGCATCAAAGACGGTTTTAAATTAACGTTAAGAAAAGGTCAAAGGTAATGGACAAGTCCGTCATAATTTGATAATGCTTGTTAATGACGAAAAACGGAGACAAATATTTGTGGCCCAAATCTAACAGCGATCACAAATTGTGCCAATGAGCAAAATGTTTTCCACAAAAATCGGACAAAAATTCGAAATAGATTTTATTGGCAACATTCTCAATTATAAATGTTTTACTGTACTGTGCTGTTTGCAAAAACACACAAACACCAGCAAAGCACGATTAGTTGTAAAATAAAATTTAAGTGTGTTGAGGCGCTTCATTTAAAACCTTTCAACGGTGCGGCCTCTCGTTGAACCTTAATTAAATAAAAATAAGTAACACAATACAACGCAGCATCAATCGGTTTTTCTTTTCTAACAATTTTTTGTTTCGTATTTTTGCAAAAAAAGTATCATTCGAGGAGGAATGGTGAAGAACAATAATTCTAAAATAAAATATTCACCCCCAAATATAAAACCTTACAGTACCAAAAGACATTCAGATCTTTTAAAACATCGATAATCTCATTAAATTGCTTCACAGAGATATAGAAGGTCACAAAATTAAAAAATCTTGAAAATAATGTATACAAGGTGCGTCCTAAAAAGCGCTGCAATCCATATCTCTCTTATTTACGGCTCGATTTAAATAAAACAAAAACTGGAATAAATCACTTTAGAAACACCATAAGCACAATGTAGATTAATTTTTTTTTCAAAAACTCGTTCAAAGTCAGATGATAGTCAACTTTGTTTTTTCTAATAGCTTGGTATATTTTTTTATTCCGATTTAGAAATAGATTATTTTTCTGAATCCAACGATATGCCACATGTTCAAATGCATTGAACAGTAACCGCGAAAATAAATAAATAAATAAATAAAATAGCATTATTGGAAATTTTTTCTTCGAAAAAAATCAGGTATACTATGGCAAACAATCCTAAACGCAATATTTCTTTATTATTTATTATTATACGTCATATTTTTTCTTTTTTAATCTTCAAAAAGTATTGTTATTGCGTTTAGGATTGTTTTCCATAGCATACCTGATTTTTTCTTCCAATAATGCTATTTTAGTTATCTATTTTTGCGGTTACTGTTAATTGCATTCTAAGATGTGGCATATCGTTGGATTCAGAAAAATAATCTCTTTCGAAATCGAAATGAAAAAATATACCAAGTTATTTGAAAAATCAAAGTTAACTATCATCTGACCTTGAATGACTTTTTCAAAAAATAAATCTATGTTGTGCTTATAGTGTCTTTAAAGTGATTTATTCCAGTTGTTTTTTTTATTTAAATCGAGCCATAAATAAGGGAGATATGGCCTGCGGTGTTTTTTGGACGCATCCTGTATAATTGAATTATTTCCGTATTTTTAATATGAAAATATTTCGCAATTTTCGTCTAAGAATTTATTGGGAAACTTTATTCTTAACTTTTAGGTCGCAACAAAGAACAAATCGTTGCTTGAAGCTTTTTGGGATTTCTGCAATGCCTTTGATATTCCAGACTACCTGTTCTGGAGAACTAAACTGCAATATTGCAGTTTTGAACATTTATCACTACAATTTGTTATTTGAGTTTAAATAAGAAGTTTCAGCAGTTCGTGTACTTTTGAAGTCGTGTTTTGGGGAGTTAGATTTGATCTAATTCAGGGATTATTGTTAGATTCTTTGCACCATATTTTTAATTTATTTTGTCTAATATATGTATAGTCTTTGGACATAATATTCACTTCAATATTTCCAAGAGAATTTGGTTAAGTCAGACAATAGTCCCGGTAATAAATTCAATATGTTTCTGAGCTCACTCCTATTTAATCGTTATGTTTAATATGGTTAATATAATAATGGGGGCACAGCATCGAGGCCGGATTTATTTATCATTACGGATATTTCCATCATAATGATAACTGAAGTATTGAAATTACAATGGAATGCGGCTTCCCCCGGTGATCACCTATCCAAGCACTGACTGCTTCCGACACTGCTTAACCTCACTGATAGAATAATGATAGTGGTTTCAACGTAGTGGAAGCCCAAATAATAATAAAAAGGAGTGCGACATCGAGGGCGGATTTCTTTATCATACGGATATTTTTAATACAATTTTAGTGTAATTCCTTCATTATGTTTTGTCCACAGAAAAATCTAATAAACTTGTTGCAATCCCTGTATCCCTGGAATAAAAAAAATATACATATATGTGATAATTTCAATACATTTGTAATACACTCATACAAATTTAATAAGAAACACTATCAAATAGTTGTCGTTCTAGTATTAATGTATGTAAAAATGTATAAGTAAATTTGTATTGAATATTGAGAGCATCACAATAATTAAGTTTTTGTGTAAAATTACATTTTTTTGTTGTATTAATTTCTTGTAGATATCGATCATATTTAGTTTCTCAGTTTAATGATCACTGCAAATTAAACTGAGACACATACAGTGCATTTTTTTTAACTGTTGCCATAGGGAATTGCATGGTAAAACTTATACCCCCTGTTAACTTTTGTTCTGATGAAAATATTCAAACCATTTTTGGAACAAAGTTTGAAGATTTTTTAAACTATCGGATAGATAACAATTCAATATCCTAAACTGTCGAAAAAGTTGTGAAAAAAATATTTTGTAGCGCGCCGGAATGATAGTACGTCGAGCGGCCGCCAGAATAGCGTCCTTGTCGGCTCAACCAGCCAGCACCTGACCATATCTACTTTTGACTTTTGTCACTTTCATTTAAAAAATAAATAGCGAGATCTCCTCGAGGCTATGATTAAAATAAATAACAAAATAAAATATAAAATCTAATTTTTATTCCCATATCGTCTACTACGTTTTTGTCAAATTATTTACGTTCATTAATTTCAATTTTGAAGAGTAAAATTAGTAAAATAAAATTGCTTGTCGTTGTTCAAACAATATGCATTACGTAGTCTTATTAATGATCTATTACAAAAATAAAAATTAGCACCAAACCTGCAGTGGATCATAAGTTAACAGAGGATATTATTTTTACCATTCAATTATGTAATTCCCTATGGCAACAGTAAAAAAACGCATAAGAGGTGAACCAGAAACTGTGGAGAAATTAAGGGCAAGAATAACTGAAGCTTGTAATTCCATTACAGTGCGACATTTACAAAACACGCTAAGAAATTTTCAAGATCGCTTGGGACATTGTCCAGCAGTCGAAGGAAAACACTTTGAACAATTCCTTTGACAATTTCTGTTAATTTCTTGAGTTACTTGTGCGTTAACGTTTTTACATTTTGTTTTTTTTTTTTAACAAATAAATGTTTAGATGTTCTGCCATCCAAAAGCTAATTTAATCATAGCGTCGAGGAGATCTCGCTATTTTTTAAATGAAAGTGACAAAAGTCAAAAGTGGAGATGGTCAGGTGCGGGTTGAGCCGACAGGAACGCTATTCTGGCGGCCGCTCGACGTACTATCATTCCGGCGCGCTAGAAAATATTTTTTTCACAACTTTTTCGACAGTTTAGGATATTGAATGGTTATCTATCCGATAGTTTAAAAAATCTTCAAACTTTGTTCCAAAAATGGTTTGAATATTTTCGTCAGAACAAAAGTTAACAGGGGGTATAAGTTTTACCATGAAATTCCCTATGGCAACAGTTAAAAAAAATGCACTGTATATGTATGTATTGAATTTATTTGTTCTAAGCTGAGTAACGTGTGTTGTATAGTTGGAAGTAACAAGTTGGTTAGTTAAGAAACTGTGTTGCAATTAGTGTTGCGCTGTAGTTCTGTTCAGATTGATTTTCTCGAAATTGACAAGTCGATCTGAGCAAGCAATTAAATTGCTGAACAACATTTATTCAATCTCAAGCCTTAAAAACGCTGATAAGGGTTATTTCACTTAAATTTTATTTGCCAAGAAAAATGTGGTTTGATGGAGTTTGTTCCTAACAAAACTTAAAAATAAATGAACGAATTTAAAAGGAGATTTTTAGTGGATTTCTGATTTATGTTTCCTTCTGAAGCAAGGCCAATAAATTGAAAATGGATTACTAAATAAATCGATGTGCAAAATAAAAAACAACTTTCAAACTTAATTTTGAATTGTGAATTGTATGCGGTGTGATTCTAAAAAAATTGAATTGTGTCCTCTGTTAAATTCACTCCCACGTGAATATCCTTGTGGAACCAGTCGGTCAACACTGGAATATTAGGGTGAAAAAATGGGAAGGTCATCAGACTTATGAGGGACTCTTTTCATGTGATGGCGGAACTTAAGACCATCCTATCCTCCTAAAGACGTGGCTGCTCTGGCTGAGGAGATTGGGCGTGCGCTAATTGTTATTAAGTACCATCATTATTATTTATTACAAAAAGAAACTATGGAACATTTGCGGAATTTACTCCGACAACGAAATCTCTAAAGCAACAAATAACCAATAAAATATTCCTAAAATTCCCTTTGAAAAAGTCTTCCAGGCGAGAAATCTTCCAAAATTTGTAAAGATGCAAAAGATCACATATTTCGCTGTACTTAGTAGGTAATTTTAAACAAATTTAAAGAAATAATTTAAATTAACACAGAAAATAGTTATTTCAGTGTAAGAAATGATTCTTAAATTAAATCTTAAATGGTTATAAGTTATAAAATATGCAGAAAAATTCGAAAAATAAATTATTATGTTGAAATTTAACACAAGCGGACCACAAAGACTACTTTCGATAGGAATGATAGCTCATTATCTTAAAGTTCAAAAAGCAAATTCTCTGCCGTATTTCCATTTTCTTGAATTATCCTGATTCCTGAGTAAGGTTAGTACCGTGCGATCGAAAATAAAGAAACCGAGAAGGCCGTGCTTAATAGGTTTCAGTTGGCAACACGTAAAAATTTTATTCAAATGTCATCAGATGTTATTACAATAGTAACTGTCATTATTAATTATTGACTATTAAAATTTGCTATTACAATATGTTCACTTTAGAGCAAAACATTTTCATTGTGCAGTGTTACTTCAGAAACGGAGAAAGACTTGAGAATGGCGAATGGTCCTATTCGATACCTCGAGTTTTTGAGGAATTCCAACAAAAGTTTCCGGACTTTCAACTTGCCAACAACTTGTCTTGATTATTTTGTTTTTCCATACTTGAAAAACAACATGTTCAAAAACAGGCCTGGCACAATTAATTACTGATAACTGCAATTTAATTGATGTCCTTACTTTGGGAAGGTCATTTGAAAACATGAAACCAAACTAACATTATGTTTGGAAGCTGAAGGCAGCCATTTCCAACATTTACTCTAGTTTTTGTAAAGAATACGATTGAAGCTCCTCATGTATAACCTTTTTGCACAATGTTTGAGCTAGTTAGTAAAAAACATAAACTTCATCCTGGAAACAATATTTGTTCGTTAATGTTATTGATCAATTTTATATTTACCAAAATTCGATCGTATTGCAGTCATTTACGGCGTAGCTTTTTGTCTCCGAATATTGATCGTTGGATCGCTAGTTTCGATTTATAAACAAGGGTCGTGCTCACCGTTGAATAAAGGCGCGGGAGTTTTAAATCTCATTATTTCATTGCTCTAGGTGAGGAAATTCTTTTACAACTGACAGGTCACACATAATTCACACCTTTATGAAAATGAAGATTTCAACGTTCTCAAAATCACTAACCTAACTTAATGCTGACATCTGATAATTGAAATCTTAACGAATTGCCAACTGAAATTTTTGGTCACAGCCAACTCTAATTTTTTTTCGATCTCATGGTATTAACTAAATCGGTGGTTGCGATATTCGATTATCCTTCACCCCACTTGGCTTCCTGGTTGAAAAAAGGATAAAGGATCATTTTTTAAGTGGGCGGGCCGCCTGCAGGCTTGGCTGCAGTATTTTCAACCACACAGGAAAGGATGATCCACGATGGGATATGGCGAAAGAAAGATGGCGTGGTAAGGAGTGGAGGAGTGGACATGGTACTATTCCGGCATTCGCCTATTTGTAATATGCGTTTCTTGGTGTAGGATACCCCACAACAAACCCCATACCTGTTCAAGCATCCTTGGGATTTGAACCCCATCCTCCCGAATGCAATGTAAACGCGCTACACACTTGACCACAATGCTGGATAAACCCAATAGTGTTCTCTCCCCTTCTTATAATTTCTTCTAAAACATTCTTTTAACTGGCCACTTTTAGTTGGTGAATTACAAATTTGCAAATGAGTCTAAATTATTAGAGATCGACTTAAACTCCATTTCTGAGTTCGTTGCCGGTAAGTCGTAAACCCGGGTTGTCATAAATCAGTAATAATTAATGACTCATTAATATTGCGTCGTATTATGGTTACATTATGGGTAATTTACCAGCTTTATGCTGCTAAGCAGATTTTTTGCTGAAATGTCAAAGAAACGTCAACGATGTGTTGTTAACCTAGAAAAGAACTTCTCGATTTCGGCAAAGTTTACAAACGTTTACTGTTATTGCAAGCAACAATTATCCCAGAATAAGAGGTAAAATGGGTTTCACCACTGAAGAGAAAGCATTTTTATTAGAATGTTCCTTTCAAAACGTGGTGAGTAGGCAACCAATAAAACGACTGTGCATAGCAAGTACATATAATTACTCGTACGACTCAAAATAAGACAAACGTTTCGATAAAGCAAAAGATGAGGTAGCACTCTTGGTTTGTTTCCTTTCTGTTCACCTTGTAAACAGCTTCGTTTTATAAAAATATCTTTCATCTGTATTAAAAAGTCTGTTTGAAATTGCGCTATGTTATTTGAAATGAGTGCATCATTTATTAAATGTAGTAGGTACACCTATACTTCTGAAAGTAAAGCTAAAATAAAATTTTGTTTCCAAATGAACGACTTCAAAGTATGTAATTTGTGCACATATGGACTTATTTTAAAAGTGCAATTAAAAAGTGGCAATTGCACTGCCGGTCTGACACAGCAATCAGCCGCTTCCATTGATCGCGAGCTCGTATTTCCCATTGATTTAGCCAGCAACAAACTAGATAATTGTTACGATTCAATAACATTTGTCAATTTGCCATTATTCACGAAAGTTAACTTCTCGACAGTTCTCGTAATTCCGGTAATGACAGGCATTGATCCCAAGGAACAACTTTACAAGTCCATTATCACTTTAACGAACATTTCTCGTACATCACTTCCATAATTATAACCAGCGAGGGGCGATTTATAAACTCCAAGGTGATCCACCTTTCACCCCTGTCGATTGCTCATTCGGACTTCGGTTCAAGTTTGATCGAAACAGATATGTTTCTGATTGGAGATTTTGGATACTCGGAGGAGCAGCGGTGTCCTTTTCGAGGATTACGAAGCTAATTCCGCGCTATTCTGCAACCTGGAAACTAAATGACATCAGATATTTCATTCCGAAGTTAAATGAAGTTGAAGTGTAGAAAGCTAAGCTTTAATTCTGGTCTAAAGCTTCCGGAATATTGCCTGCTGGTTTGGTGGCTTAGCGAAAGTCTGAAACGGTTTGTTTATCATGTTTTAAGCACCGCAACATTCAAAGTTTCGGTGCTACCGGATAAAATTCTAGCCGCCTGCTAATAGCCCTAATAATTTCGTTCAGAATTAAATTAATACGTTTGCAGTTCTTAAGTAATAGTTGCTTAAGTGAAATTCTGTCGTCGAGACCGTACGTGATTTATTTATTTAGAAGGGATTAGAGGAACCTTCCTGTAATATATATTTACAGAGAGAGTTGAGAAGGACCTTTACAAGTCCTAAATAAACATGCCGACGAAATTAAAACGAATTAAAATCATTCAAATTAACTGCAAACTTAACTCAATTTATATTCCCATCTCGTTGTAGTCGTGCTCCAATCAAATTACTTAATGCACTTTGACACTAAGGAAAAGTAGACGGGGCAAAACTACTGACCACTACCCTTTCTAATCAATTTACCCTCGGCTTATTTGATTGTAGGTAACAAATAACTCCCCAAAGAACCATAAATTTTCTAACCTGAAATCCAGATGTTTAGTCAATTTTCTGCTGGACGTCTCTTTACGATTTTTAATGACAATTCAATTTAACCGATTTTGTGTTGGAAGTGATTAATAAAATTAAAGTTTCCACTTAGAAATAAAAAGTACAATCCTTTACAATTTTCTTATTGGAAATGGAAAATGTAAATCAGTAAAACTCCTTTTCTCCAAGTCGTTATTGTGCAGACCTAACGTGTGACCAAACAAGCTAAAGTAGTTTGTAATTATGACTCTGATGATGCTAATTGGGCTGGCGAAACGCTCCAGCGGTTTAATTAAAGTCAAGATTTCGTCTGAAAAGGTTTTATTAATTTATATTGTCCGCTTCTGACAAAACCAGTAGTTGCGAGACAACCTTTTTTATTTGATAGTTTGTGTCAAGATAATTAATTGTAAAAAACCTTTTTCCCATATTTACAGATAAACAAAAACGCTTTACGGAAATGATAATTCAGAGAGCAATATATTAAAATCTGATTTAATTCGAAATAATCCAAGTTGTAAACAGACGTATACATTCAAACAATTTATTCTGGGGCAGAAGCAAAGCCCTGTCCTTTGGCACTGCAGTCTTTGGAACTTCCTAATAACTTAATACCCTTGTGTGTAACGGAAATCATCCGATATCTCTCGAGGAAATAGCGATTAAGGTTTGCTTCAGCGGTTAAGTACCAATAAAATAACACAAGAACTGCTTAAATGATGAAAAAGAATTACTCGGTAGGTCCTTTGAAGGCGCGCTTCTTACATTTTATATCGGTTGGAAGATTTTTGGGTTGAACGTTTAAAAGTTTTGTAACTGGAAATTAATCTTGTTTGAAATCTCGTAATACCTGACATGCCAGTTATGGATGTTGTGCTTGTCTGGACAAAATTTGATTAGTCGAATTTACCAACTTCCTTAATTGGAATGTATTGCGGAACGACGGAAGTTGCAACAATTGCTTGCGGTCAACAGACTAAATTCCATCCTTGTTAGTTGAAAATTTTATAACTTTTATAAAAAAAAAGTCACGCTGTATTAGCAAATTTTTTTGTATTTCAAACAGTTCTCGCTGAAGATTCTTTTTATGGTTTTATTGATTAACAGGTAATTTTTCACAGAGAAATAGCTCTCAACATCTTACTGGTAGTAAGTTATCAAATTACTGTAATCAATTTTCAATTTGTTCCGATAAGAACGTACTTTCTTCACCAAAAAAAAAGAACCATCTATAACGGGAACAACCAGAATTTTTACGTGTTATTTTATTTACCGATGAGGCAGGATTCACTTTGGCCTCCAAGATCTCCGGATTTAAATTCTTGTGATTTTTTATGGAGACATTTAAAACAGCTGGTCTATAGCCAGCCGATAAATTCGGTAGAAGAACTAACTGAATGAGTCGTGGCAGCTAGTGCCCAAATTCGAGAAGATCGTGAAGTTTTTTCAAGGGTTCTCAAAACAATGGCGCGGAGGACACAGGCATCAAGGACAACACTTTCAGCATTTAGCGTGAATACGCTAAAGTACGCTAAAAGTAATAGTTACATATTTACATTATAAATGCGGTAGGCTACGTTTTACAGCGCGAGGTTTTTAGATTGAAACACGACCGCGACCACGACAAATTAAAGCGGTATCTTGTCTTAGTAGCTTCAAATTTTTGTGTTATTTTACACACTCCGTGCGGTAAAATTTGAGATGGTTTGGTTAGTGTGTAAAAATCGAGATACCATAGCTGTTCAAAATGTGTAAACATGTCATTCAAAGTTGAGGAGGCCAAAAAAGAGTTTTGTACGTTTTTTCGACACAATTCATTATCACTATTATCACTCTCATTTGCTTTTCATTACCGACGACCACGGGGTGGAGTGAGGTGAATTTTGAATTTTTAAATACGCAATTGCAGCTAGTCCAATCGTCTTCAAATACATATCTTGGTGGTTTACGACTTAAAATATCTCCGCGTATTTTGATTACACCCTGTATTATAATATATCAAAAATGTAATCTAATTTAATTATATTAGTCAAAGCAAGGAAATGAGGGGGATAATGTACTAGTGAAATAATGGAAAATTTCAAGGAAAATAAATTTATTAAAAAACTCATTTCATTTTGACAGAAACGACTACAGTTTAATATAAAGTGCCAGTAAAAGAAGGAATAAAATTCTTTAAATTTATGTCTCTTATTTCCGGAAAAGATCCACGGGCAAGTCAATTTGTATTTATAAATGATCATCTTTTGGCATAACATATACTTTTCTTGTGGCCGCGTACAGAATTTTAAATACCTACCAAATGTCATATGTTTTTATCATTTATCCAATTGTAAAAGTATTCTTAAATCGGTCAATTAAAACATAAAATGTTGAAAATGAAGTAAATATGTGTGTGATGACGAAAAATATAGAAATATGTACACAATAACTTAAAACTAAAAAATATTTCTCATCTAAGTCGTGTTTAAATTTTTATTTCCACCTTTTAAGTAAGTGACACTTTACAGGCATTTGTGGTAACTAAATAGTTACGGGTAGAGCCCTGTAATATTTTACAGGCTCGTAGAAGAGACCAAAATTTTACGATGCTCATCAAATAGTTATTTTACTTATTTTCATATGAGTAGCGCTGTCAGATCACTTTTCAGGTATGAGGCCGAAATTTGAAGCACGAGGCGTCAGCCAAGTGCTGCAAAACAGGCCGAATACTGACAGCGCACCAATATTGAATAACATTTTTCGTGTTCGTTTGGGCAAAGTCTTAAAAAACATTAATTTATTGTGGTTATCTTTGACAGATGTCAAGTTAGGTATATAACCGGGAAAGTTTATATAATTAGTTATATACCACTTTCCCGGTTATATATCGTAGGAAACGAACACGAAAAAAATATTAATCAAAACTAATTAAATCATTTTTGAAAAAGTTTATTATAGACAATAGTTATTTACATAAAAGTCAGGAAAATCTCACATTACTGAAGAGGAGCTAAATTGAAATACGAGGCACTTTGTGCCCAGTATTTTAAAGCTCCGAGTCAAGTAAGAGATTTTACTGACGTGTTTTGTATTAAATTTTTCCGGAAATCGTAAAAAAGACGAAATTTACGAATTTTAGAAATTTTTTTTACAAATTCCACAAAAATCAAGTTTGTCAATTTTGTTGGCAACTATAGTTACAAACTAAAAAACATCGAAAAAATTTATTTTGCGTCTTGCAAAGTCTTTGCAGTACTAGTCCGGAAAATTCAATTTTCCTGGGCGTAAATAAGCAGGAAAATGTTGTTTCCAAGCCTATTTCCGGAAAACAAATTTAACTTTCAATTTTTGCAATTACATACATTAATAAATTAATAACGCATTTTGATCCGTTTTCGAAAGTCATTTTCATACCGCTTTTTGGATCGAATCAGTAAGAGAACTGCACTTGCAGCGTTGGCAATTCCCTGGATATTTTCTTCCACTTCAAGAAAATCGCCTTCAAAGTTTTCATCGGGCACTCATTCTTTCTTTTTTTTCTTTTTGCAACAATTTTCACAAAGCTTCTGACAGTATTTTTGTTGTTTATCACAACACCATGACAACGTATGTATAAATTACTCCTCCGCCTTTCATTACAAAATATCATCTTTTTATAAACATAAATAGCAATTAAAAAACAATGAAGCTGGAAATAAAAGTTTGTATCTTAACTGACCTCACTGGATTATGAAGACTCGCTCCTTCGTCGCTCGTCCCAAAAACGTTGCAGCTCGCCCGTAAAGATTAATTTATTAACCGCGTCACATAAATAACTAATAAAGCAGGTCTTACTATAGCTAAAGAGTTTTTTCGAGATTATTTAATAAATGTCACATTTTAATCTTAAAAAATTTGATATTACATATTTAATTTCTAAAACGACAGGAAAAAAAATTATTATGTCAAACCTTCCATGAAGAATTTACAGGTATGTATTTTAATTATTGCAAGAAAATTTTTTAGAAATATGTACTTACAGTATAGAGCAGTGGTTTTCAACTTGTGGGTCGCGACCCCCCTGGGGCCTTGCTTGAGGGGTCGCAAGCAAGCAAGATAAAAGTAAAGACCAAGGGTTGTAGATCCGAGATTACAATAAAAATACAATACTTTCAGTGAGAAGGCTGTGCCTGTTTATTTTTTAATAATTTTTCGAATCGTGGTTCTATTTTTGAGACGCAAATTATCAGATCATTCTCTAAGTGGAATTTATTTCTCTTTTTAGTTTTTAAATTGAGAACGTTAGTTCACGTAGGTAGGACGTAGAAGATGTCAATGTTCTGCGAATTAATTTTAAGCAGCAAAAAAAGCTGGATATTTTAATTTTAATATCCAGGTTTTTTTTGGGAAATGTTTTGTGGGTTGCATTTTCAATTCCGTCAGGCTCATTATCAGTTATCACTCCTGAAATGCCCTGTATATTGTTAAAATAAATGTAACATTAAATTGATTTAACATGAATGCCTCGTCAGCAATGTGGTGGCTACGTATACATAGAAGAGGCAATACAGAAGAATTACCTAGGCGATATATTCTGAAAGGCAATTTATGGGCAACGCGGTAATCTTCCCGCAACGATAAATTAATGGTGAGGCAAAATTATTTAGAAATGTTAAGCAGCAGGTATGTCTGTAACAGATAATGCTCATTAGGCAGTACTTGGAGAATTCGAAATTAAAGGCGGCCTAGCCACAAGAACGGTTTTCCGGAATGTTCCGGCAGACAGAACTGCTGCAATCCCCAACGAAACCTAACAATTTCCGGTATAAATTTATGCGATAAATCAAGCACATTGGATTAAATTCAACATTCACGATATAGCATACACAATATAGAGTACCAGATCTCGGCGGAATGCACACTCCTTGCCAAACGCAAAAAGCTACACGGTTCCGTAATAACATTTAAGGAAGTGGATTTATGGCCCTCAAGTTTTGTATTGTGTGCGGAATTCGGCTTGAATAATCTAAAGGGCACGATCCGACTTGAAAAAATCAGTTGAGCTGTAGCAGGTATCGAGGAGGAATACGGAAAACGTCGAAGTGCTAATAAAAAAAATATTTATATTACGTTACTTACATACTGAAATCGCTTTACGCCGCTGTTGTGAAATTATAAAGTTGCTCCTCGAACGCAGCCCCCAAATTTATGCGGGGCACGTACCCAAAGCGAAAATAATTTCAGCCGCACATTTTTTATCAAGTTAAGAGAAGACACAGAATTCTAAAGTAACAACAATTTTCATTAGGCTTGCACCGTCTCATGTACTTAAAAAGGGGTATTTAATTGTACTTAATTATTTAGTTTAAACGCGAAGGTAATTAATGTTTCACAATTTTTTTCCATCAAATTTAAGTTAAAATTGAAACGACTAAAAATTTCCTAAAATAAAATGACCGTACTCGTATTTATTACTCGGCACTGTACAACGAAGCTATCTTCCTTCAGATAGCACAAGACGCTACCACTTCACATTCTAAATTGTTTTAATTATGAGAAGTGTATTCAAGCACTCTCAGCTTTTACGTATGTCCAGGACATGTACCTACTACACAAGACTTAAACTTAAGTATCCTGCAAAATATCCTTTACGTTTTAGATAAACTTGACGTTTTCCTCCCTTGAGAAATAAAAACCGAAGCGTAGATTGGTTCATACTGGCGGTACAGATTGTAAGAATATACCGGTAGAATTTTTTTCTTCTTTCGATTTTGTTATTGGGTTTTCATGACTTTCTAAGTTAATAATCTTGGTAAATTAGTAATTTTCTGTATTTTGGGAGGAGATAATGGAGTTATATGTTAGAGGGTACAGAATTTCGCGTTATTTATTCATAATCCCAATCCCAAGCTTAATTAGCGGTTGAAACATGCGGGTCGAATTTTAGATACAAGGTTTTTGCTAGCTAATAGATACATTTTATCGGCTTTCCATATTTGACGTTCATTCTCATTAATTCTATATGGGTTGTCAGAACGTTGTTAACAAACAAACTAACAAGCGACACATTCGTTATAAACAAACATCGTTCTGATTTGGTTTCTGTGTTAATCCTTTTTGGTGGATGATTTTGTTGATTATACGACATTGAGTGATACAATAGCTATTTTCAATACAAGTGAGCAAAGTAGTGCATTTAATCACGAGTACGGAAGCTGGGCGTCTGAGCCGAAGACGAGGACCCAACCGTACGAGTTATTAAATGCACGTTTGCTCATGCGTGTTGAATCTGATTTTTTCCATGATCATAAAATAGAGTCGCGGAATCGAAATTTCTGGCACCATTTTTTTGTCACTTTTTGAATTTTGAGTTAATGGCAGTGAGTTTGTAATTAATTCATCGCTTTCATCTGCAACTGCCGAGGTAAACGCTACTGTAACTAAACAACAAAGTCATTATTACAACAGACGTCATGCATCATTCATTACTCAATTACAATTGATACGCCAGATCAATCCTAAGTAAAACCAAGCAATAGTTTTAATTTTATGATAGTTGATTTATTCTTGTAGATATCGATAGCCCACCCATGAAATTATAGAAATATTGTATTTAATTGAACATTGTACTTTATTAATTTCCAAATGAAATCAAAGAAAATGTTATAGAAATTTACTTATGTGGGCATAGGAAATTGATTTTTAATGATGCAATGATTTTCCAACAAGAGCACAAATCCTCAGATAATTATTAATTTTAAATTTTGGTTCCATTGAATATTCGCATATTTAAAGTTGTTTCTAGTCTTGAATACCATCATCTTTATGTGGGTATCTCTTAAATTATATTGTTCTCGTTATTGATGATACATACATGTTTACAATTCTTGCAGATCAACAGCAAATAGTGGATATTTTCCTCTTAAAAATAATTTTAAGGCAAGACGAGTTTGGAGTCGCGAAACAAAAAAGAAAAAGTCACTATGTATGTGGTGTGTCTTATACAGCGTGTCTCAGCTAAGACTTTCGAGCCTAATAACTAAGTTATTTTCCAGCGGATTTTTGTGAAATTTAAAATGCAGATATTTTAGACGGTGAAGAATAAAATCCCATTAATGCAATCAAACAAGTCTTAAAAACGTAATTTTTATATGCCTTTTTAAAATGTTGAATTAATTAATATTTACATAAAAAATTGATCGTCAATAAAAAATTGTGTAGGGAAAAACTCGTCCTTGAAAGACGTCTGGTTTGCAAGAAAAAAGCAAAAAAGTGTGTTAAACGTGGCTGCAAATGCAAAATCGTAGACGCGTATGAAACAAACGCGCAATTTTGCAGAATTTTGGTCATCCCTTTTCGCAAAAGCGCAGGTGACATATTTGACGTTTATCTTGCTAACCTTACAAACACTTACAAAGTTAAAGACAACATTTGGACGTAATTTATTATACTGGATGCTTTAATTCTTCCATAAAGAACTAAAACACGATCGGGATATTTTAGCAAGGTAATTTAGTTCACGTACGCTTCCTGTGTCTTCAAATAAATTGACGACTCTTTTAACCTTACATTTTGTAAAGCCTACATTTGAATAGTGTTCCACGAGAAAACGAACTGTGTCATTGAAGTTCTTACGACACTCTCCATATACAAAAATTGTTTCCTTTTTCAACAATATAGAAATTTCTGCCGCTGTAGTCAATTTTTAGAGTATTTTCAATAAATTTTCACAATTTGACGTTTCTAATAAAGCGCGCCCAATTTTGACAGACTTTAATGGGTGTACAAAATGTTACTTGGCAATTAATCATCAATTGTTTCAAAAGGTAACTGCTCAAATACCTTCAAATTTTACATTAAATGTTTAACGACAAAATCTAATCTTTTCGTTGAATCAGACAAGTGATTTACTTAATTGTTTGTGTAGACCCCTAGTTTTTTACTCGCGCGTAATTTTCGATAAAGGAAACATGTGTTAAAATTACATTTTTTAACTTGAGGTAATTTTATTATTACTAATTGAACCTTCACGGTCTAAAATATCTGCATTTTAAATTTCATAAAAATCCGTTGGCAAATAACCGAGATATTAGGCACGAAAGTCTTAACTGAGACACTTGTATATGGTTCAAAATCAGCAAACGAGGTATTTGGGAAGAAATCAGGGAATGCATACAGGGTGTCCCAGAGTTGCGAAAAAGCTCCATAACTTGTTTGTTATTAAAGATATCAACTTTTTCTTTTTTCTAGATGATAGCAACGCTTTTACAGCATATTCGGAAAATATTGCGGTATATATACAGAGTGTCCCAATATTATAAAAACACTAAAGTTAGGTTTTTTTAAATGGAAACTACCCAGTTTGATTTTATTTTTGAACTCTATGCTAAATTATGAATCAAATTTATACAGATCGTTTTTACTTATCTGCCATCGTTTTTAATCAGTGGCGCTTTTTTTACCAGAATTTCGAATTGCAGGGGTCCCTTCGAAAATTCGTACCTTCCAAATCGTTGCACACAAATTAAAATGATTGACGCTGTTTAATTTCTGAATGTTTGCTGCATCTGCTGAGTGTTTACTCAACAACCTGCTTAGTCGCATATGCCTACTGCGATTTTTTAAAACGAATTAAAAATGTCAAAAACTCATTTTTTTCAAATGGCACCCCGTATTTATTATTGCACTAGTCGAAAGCTTTTTTGACAAGCTTTTGAACAATATAAGGTTTGTAAAGTCGAATCTGAAAATCTAGGGTGCTATCCTAAAATCGCTAAATTTGGTGCAATTTTTCCGTTAAAAAGACAATACAAAAATCTAGTAGGCCTAACAAAAGATAATCACACAATATGGTCACTCCATAAAGATGAATCAACCACAAAACAGTGTTTAACAATTAAACATTTAATAACTTTAGTGATTTTTAGTGTTTTTAAGATAGCACCCTATATTTTCACATTCGGCTATACAAATCCTATACAGTTGGAAAGCTTGTCAAAAAAGCTTTCGACCAGTGCGATAATATATGCAGGGTGCCATTTGAAAAAAATGAGTTTTTGACATTTTTAGTTTGTTATATTTAAAAAATCACAGTAGGCATATGCGACTAAGCACGTTATTGAGTAAACAATTAACAAATGCGCCAAACATTCAGGAATCAAACAGTGTCAATTATTTTAATTTATGTGCAACGATTTGGATGGTACGAATTTTCCAAGGGACCCCTGTACTATCTAGGGTGCTATCTTAAAATCACTAAAATAATGAAATGTTTAATTGTTAAACACTGTTGTGTTGGTTGATTCATCTTTATGGAGTGACCATATTGTGTGATTATCTTTTGTTAGGCCTACTGGATTTTTGTATTGTCTTTTTAACGGAAAAATTGCAAAAAATTTAGCGATTTTAGGATAGCACCCTAGATTTTCAGATTCGACTATACAAACCTTATATTGTTCAAAAGCTTGTCAAAAGAGCTTTCGACCAGTGCAATAATAAATACGGGGTGCCATTTGAAAAAAATGAGTTTTTGACATTTTTAATTCGTTATGTTTAAAAAATCGCAGTAGGCATATGCGACTAAGCAGGTTGTTGAGTAAACACTCAGCAGATGCAGCAAACATTCAGAAATCAAACAGCGTCAATCATTTTAATTTATGTGCAACAATTTGGAAGATGCGAATTTTCGAAGGGACCCCTGCAATTCGAAATTCTGGTAAAAAAAGCGCCACTGATTAAAAACGATGGCAGATAAGTAAAAACGACCTGTATAAATTTGATTCATAATGTAGCATAGAGTTCAAAAATATAATCAAACTGGGTAGTTTCCATTTAAAAAAACCTAACTTTAGTGTTTTTATAATATTGGGACACTCTGTATATATACCGCAATATTTTCCGAATATGCAGTAGAAGCGTAGCTATCATCTAGAAAAAAGAAAAAGTTGATATCTTTAATAACAAACAAGTTATGGAGCTTTTTCGCAACTCTGGGACACTCTGTATATAGTAGATTATGAATTCTATGAAGACCATAGTATTGGTCAGCAAGGGTGGTTATTTATTTGGAAAGTGGAGTGTAGTCATTCACCGAATTTTCGTAAATACAACCGTAAATTCGCCAAGAGGAGATTTCCGTCCAAAATCAAAATTCTACCAACATTGCTTCTGTTTTTACTTGATGCAAGTGTTTCTTTTTCTTAGTAGATAGTTAACATTTTAAATATTCATTTTTCGCTTATTATGGACTGTTCACAAAAGATTATAATTTTTTTTTAATCAAGTGTAATATCGCCAAATTTTTGCGTGGAAATATTTCCACACCTTGATGCTTCCAGAGACCGAGTTGAAGTTACCTCACGAAGATATAAAAAATAGGAGTATATTATTATTAAATCACTAACAAATGAGAATTGAGTGATACAGAATTCTTCTTTAGATCCGAATTTTTCTGTTGATTGATTTTTCACATTGACATGTGTCTATTTTATCTTGGGGTTGTTGCATTATTAAACAATTTTTTTCTAACATATAAATTGTAAAGAAATTGACCTAATTTATTAGCTGGCAACAAGACAACTTCGCTATGCATGACCCCAGTCACTTTCAGAGACGCTTTAGTTAACTGCGTGTTCTCCATTTATAAAAAGAAAGAACTTTCAAGGGTTTCAAAACACAATTTGTTATTTGGCCTACATAGAAAATTGAAAACAAAATACAGAACGACAAAAAATGTAAGTGATTTCGCCTTTGACTCACCTGATTTCATCAGATTTTATTATGGTAGGTATTTAAAATAGGGGTATTTTTGGTTAAAATATTGGTTTATCAGTTAAATACGATGATCGAATTAATTTTAATTTTGGATATAAACTTAATGTTACGTACATTTTAATTTTGAATTTCATAAATACTTGGTGTGTTTGTGTCCAGCTTAAAGTAAAGTGATGACTTAATGAGCTACTCCGATTTTAGCTTTTCTGCTGGAAGCTAGAATATCTGATTCATCAAGTGGAATTCTTCACTAAGTTAGTGAACATTTTATGCTTTGACATTTTAAAGATTGATGTAAATATGAAACATGAACAAGAACTCATGATTCCTAACTTATTTCTGATACACTTTTATACAAAAAAGTTCCTGTCAATATTGTATAACATTTTGTACTTGCTTGAATGCTTCTACCTGTTGATTTAGTAAATATCAGGACACACGTTACTTTAAAACCCGATGCATAAATATTGTCAAACGCCATCGAAGCAATTTTCTGTTTAAACAATTAGAATTTCAGTTAAATACGACGATTGTAAACGGCTTGAATCATTTTATTTTAAATAATTCAATATTAATAAAAACATTTTTTTTTCTTCAAACGTCAGTAAAATATCACATTATTCTGCTGGATTGATAATGTGTCATTTCATTGTCATGGCATATGACGAGCTGACGAGCGGCAATTAAAGCAAACTAGCTAAATAATTTGAAATTCCTAACTCAAATTTAAAAAAATTCATTTCCGAATTTGAGATATTGAAAGCTGAAGTGAATAATAGTAGTTTATTTAACGAGTTCGTGTGTAAATTGGGCTTTTTTTGGCATGAGTGGCCCAGTTTAAAACGTGAGTGAAACTAGCGTTTTAAAGGCCCACGAATGCCAAAAAAGGCCCAATTTACACAAGAACGAGTTGAATACAACGTTTTTTTGTTCGACGAGCCCCTTAAAGGCTCCAAATCGCCTAAAATCTTTAAAATTAGCTTGACGTTTCGTTTTGACAAGTTGTGACATTTATCAAAATCCGCTCACACAGGAGAAATTTCTCAAATTCTGACAGTGTCGAACAAAAAAATACGATTTCATCAAGAAACTTCTACATCCAAATTAAAACTGATTGACAAATAATTATTAAAAAAATTCGGATTTTGATCACAGCGTTGTTTATACTAGACGTAGTCATAGTAACACTTTCCAAAACGAGCTACATTAATTTATTGCTCTAACCAATCTTCTACCTTAAAATAATTCCTGGTTTCTTTCTATTTCTTAAATAATTTTGCTCCTAATAACGTAATATGTATACAGGGTGATTTTGAAAGTTGTGCAGATATTTTAATCACGAGCTACTGGCTTCATGTAGAAATCGGAAAAAATGTTTAAACAATTCTATGTCAAAAAATAAAATGACATTATTTTTTGAGGTACAATTTTTTTTAATTGCTTTTAGTCTTCTACGTTGTCAAACAACCTCGTAGGTAAAATTTCGGCACATTTTAAAAATACACCCTGTATTTTATAAAACACGGTTAAATATTAGGTAATAATTTCGTTATTTCGCTTTTTTATAGGCTTTTCTTTAATAGGGATAATTTAATTATTACATATTTCGTGCAATTGATAATTTTAATTGATAAATAAATCGTGACACATATTTCAAATGACCTTACATTTGACCCGGTCGAGCCGCCTGTGGGACATTTCTACTCCTAGGACTTGAAGCACTTCTACTCCGCTCAGAAAAAAAAAACAGTTTAACAGTTTCTATGGAGATACATAAAGGCGCGATTTTCGACCGCTTGAAGATAAAATCAATTTTATGAGTCTACGTTCCCATACAAAATAATGAAAACTAACCTAACTTAAAACTATTCCCGTTCTTAAAGGACGAAGTCCGATCTCTACCGCGCCCGCGAAAGGATTACGGCGGCCTCGATTTGCGGGAGGTCCTCGTGATCTGATAAAGAAATTGTTGACGAAAACAAAAGAAAAATGCAAAAATGTTTTCGTGATCGCTTAGGGCTTATTGTTGATCAACCAAAACCAAATTACGGGAGCTCAAACCACGGGAATACAGCTCCACGTTTTTTTCAAAATTGTGACATTTCGATGTAAATGTTGTCAGTTGTGACAAATAAAATTATTGCCATCATGAATTCGTAATTTCATTTTAAAGCAATGCGATATTTAAAATAGCCACGTTAACTTTGGAAATGTATTGTGGATTGCATTTTCAATTCCGCCGGGCTCATTATCACTCGTGAAATACCCTGCATATTAATTTTTATTTTAATCTGATGTTATTAATAAATTTAGTACAGTTGTCGTGATATTTTGTTTCTAACGTCTTTCTATAAATGTATTAAACGATAACTAGCCTCGCACAAGGAAAGTTTTCCTCTCGATTTAGTGGTTTTAGAAATATTATAACATCTTCATTTTAATTTATTACAATAATCAGTTCTCGTTCGGTATTTAAATTTTGTTTGTTGAATTATAATTTGTCAAGATGTCCCGAAATATACAAAAGCTAAAAACGTGGCGAGTAATCCATTGTGAATGAATATGAAATGAGGTAGGTTTTCTTGTTTATTCGAGTTCAAATTCATTTTGGATAAAAGCTTTATTTTCTTGGATAATCAAAACAAACACAAACAAAAACAGTTGGCGTTGAAAACCCACACAAATTTTAGATGTGCCGCCTGCCTCACAACGTTAAACAAACTTGTAGACAGACTTCCCCTACCGCCAGTAGCGCCACCTATCGGCGATACTAGTCTCACTCATGTTATGACGAGGCTTGCAGCACATTCAACTACGTCACTAACGCCAACTGCGATGGGACAATCATTTATAATGATCCTGTATAAGGCATGACTATGAATTTAAATTTTATTGTTTAATTTAGTAATTTTACATGCTATCTAGATTAAATTAAAATAAGCTTATTTTTAAGGTGGGCCGACCAATATTGCCACAGTTATATAACTTCGATTTTCATTCATGTATGCCCAACTGCAGAATGAATAAATTATACACATGCTTTCTCCATCCATATTTGATGTTTCCGCAAACAGTTCTGCAAAGTCGAAATCCAAATGACAGAATTAGTTTCGGCCGACGATGACGTCGACACAGTGTGGTTAAATGGGATTGGAATTCCGGTCTAATAAAAATCAAAGTAATAAAACCCGCACAAAATATTGTTAAGCGGTGATAAAGTCTGCGACATAGTGTTCAGGCTGTTGTGTGACCTGCGATGAAAGAGGTTTCGGAAACGCTAGTTGTTTTCAAATCGAAGCCAAGAAAATACGGCGCCGACTGCTGTATTGTTGGGGTTTTCGGTTTTACTGACGTCGAGTTGACGAATTTTTTACAAATAAAATTTGTGAGTAATTTGTCAGAGAAGTATTGAAGTGAACCATGTGAAGGGTGTGTTTCATCAAATTGATTCCTGTTTTATGACCACAATCAAAATATAAAGGAAATAAAAAGTACATAAAGAAAAGAAAAATGTAAGAGACATGATTGTTTTGATAATAGGTAGGTACTTCCGAAATATAAATTATTAGAAACATAAAATAATTTAACAATAAATGACAACACCAAAGAATTGTAAACTACCTTCACCTTCCCTTTACTCCACTCCTCTTACGTTAAATTCGCTTTTTTGTACTTATATAACATTCAATTATTGAACGACCCAAATATAGCAATCGTGATATGAAGTTACGATACGAATATTGTTCACAATTTAATCTACTATCAATTATTATCGTAAGAGAAATAATTATCAAAGGAAAAAAATGGTACATATTACGCAAACCAAAGCATACTCTACAAAGCAAGAAAATATTTCTCCCGACATCAAAATTGCAGCAAATGTAGCTATTACAACTTTAATACCAGCGAAACCACGACAAGAGTACAAATATTTCACTTTGCAGTACCACACTAGTGCGGTAAAGTATGTCATGACGATATGCAAATAACTGTAATCAAGTTTTACATGATATATTGGTAGTAGATAAAAAAACGAAATTAAATAACAAGAATGCAAATGCGTATCTGGTATTTAACAAAAATTACGAACCAACTTTCACAAATTTATTCCCTCAGGTTAAAGAATTGCCTACATTGCGGTAATTAACTCATAAAAAATTCCTTATGTTCGTGTTGACTATGTCATCCTACATTAAATTCTCATTTCACAACCCGATATGAGCCAATTACTTTTCATGAGTGCGTTGAATTACATTATCCTGTCACATTAATATATCATGGACATACAGATATATTTTATTTTTATGCCCTTGTATCAGTTGATATTTTTATTGCCTTAGTATATCTCATCAGCTCTTTCGATCAGCAATAATTCTCAAAATGTGGGGTATATTTATGTAAAAAATATTCCGCTGCCACTCCCTTCCCCTCATAACAGATTTATTTTATCTTCAGCTATTATTTATTCGGTGACTTAAAAAGAGTGAATTGACTATTTTTACAAAAGCAATGGTGCTTCTTCCATGTTTATGGATGTTATGGATAATTTTCACGAGCCAAAGTAAATGAATGTTTACTGAGAGCTTCAATTAAACTTTGTAATCACTTCGAACTTTAAGACGATGCAAACAACCATTAAGATTACAAAAAAAATTCAGTCGACAAAGGGGTTGCTCCAGATTAAATAATTACTAAAAGTGGTAGATTTTCATCAGAAATTGTTTTCATTCACAACTTGTCGATTATCATTATTAAACTTATCAATATCGATTGCAACCAAGACAAATGTTGCGTAGAACACTTAAATTTTATTTTATTGAGTTTGTAACGGATATTGCATTACATTACATTAGGTACATTATAATATCATGCGTTCAAATGAAATCCTGAGCTGAGTAGGCGTTGAAAAAAGTAAACCATTTGGAACAGTGTAAAGTTTGAATTTCCCGTCGTTTGACACGAATGACATGTTTGTTTATTTTTAATCGGCACATGATTGAACATGTTTGTTTTCAGCAAAGGGTGCCCTCAGATATAGAAATCGCTAGTCATTCTATTTTCAATGTAAAACTCACTTCATTTTGACAGTTCTGAATATTTTTTTTTAAACTAACAGCTTTTGGAAATACCTGTCACTAGTTCATATGTAAAAAACAAAAACAAAATACCGGCTATAGGCATAATTACAATCAATAAGTGACTTACTAATTTCTTAATTTTATCTTAATAAAATTGCACACGTAAGACCCACATTCAAAAGTTTAATAGTTTCAAAAAATATCCCACTCTAGACTACAATAATCCCTCAAAGCAATTTTTAGTTACCTAATTATTTAGCACAAATCTGAAATTTTTCCATCCTGGCGGCACAACAAAAATAATATTCTTTGAAAAAACATAATAAATTTTTTCGTACTATTCGTATTACTCCATGTAGCAATCAAAGTGCTGCAGTGTTGTAAAAACAGGTATCCTTTTTTTGAACATCCAGTGTTTAAGAAACAAAATTCAGGAACTTGAGGTTGTATTAGAAACTAATAAATTTGATATTTTATGTTTCGAAGAACACTGGCTGGTCGAGTCTGAGGCGAGTTGTTTTACAGTAGGTAGTTATTCAGTAGCTGAATACTTTGCTCGAAAAAATCATATCCATGGAGGAGTAATACAGTTTGTTAACTCCAGTTTTGAATGTATACCTCTTCCTACTGTTAAAACTTTATCCATAGAAATAGACTGTGAATTAGTAGGGACATTTATTCCTTCATTAGATGTGTACATCATTACGGTGTATAGGTCACCTCTGGGTGACTTTAACATGTTTATTGAAACTATGCACAAGCTTTTGGGTAAAATCGATTATAAAAATAAAAATCTAATAATTGGAGGGGATTTTAACATGCACTTTAATACTAACAACAAATATGCACAATCGTTTTCTGATTTACTTCAAAGTTATGGTTTATATTCGCATGTTAAATTCCCTACTAGAGGGTTATCCGCAATTGACAATGTATTTTCTAATGTAATTACTGAAGACATAGACGTTACTCCAGTAAATTTTCACATATCAGACCATTTAGGAATATCAGTTAATTTACGTACCAATCATTTTATCACGAGAAAGTCTAAAGTAAAAATTGTTAGACCTTTGTCTGATGAGGGTAAATTTATGTTCTTTAAATTCTTAGAAAATGTAAACTGGAATTTTGTAGATTTATCTTTTGATCTCAATGTTAGGTTTCAAATGTTTATGAACACTATTATGTACTATTACAATTTAGCTTTCCCATAAAAACAAATTTTCTGTAAAACTGGTTCCAGATCTAACACTTCTGTGAAGTGGTTTACACCTGTACTAGAAAAGATGCGTAATACACTAGGTCTTATATGTGACGCTTATAATTTACATAGGACTTCGGAATTGAAATCACTTCTAACAGATTATAAGAAGCGTTACCATCTTGCTATTAGAGATGCTAAAATTGAAGCAAATGCCAAGTTTATTTCTGATAATAAAAACAATCCCAGAGTCCTATGGAACCTTATCAACAATAATCGAACATCAAAGAACAAACACAACAATTGTGAGATAAATCCCAATGATTTTAATAATTTTTTTTCGAGAGTTGCTGAAAATATCATTAATTCATTACCCAGTGGAAGCAGAGATCCGATTTCTATTATGACTAATGAGAATAGTACAAATAATATTTTTTGTTTTAAAGGGGTATCGGAAGTTCAAGTACGGGATGCAATCACCAAGTTACGTAATACTCATTCAAAAGATATTTATGGTCTTTCTGTACCGATTATAAAATGTGTTAAAAATATTCTAATTCCACCTCTTACTAAATTATGTAATTACTGCATTAAAGAAAATATTTTTCCTGATTGCTTAAAAAAGGCCGTTGTCATTCCACTGCATAAAAAAGGAAATCCAGCTGATATGAATAACTATAGACCTATTTCTCTCTTGCCCGCTATATCAAAAATTTTTGAAAAATTATTATTTGAACAAATTTTAAATTTTTTGCATGATAACAATTTATTGTCTCCTCAGCAATTTGGTTTTTGTACAGGATCTTCCACCGTAAAAGCAGTTACTAATTTGGTAGAGAAAATAATAGACTGTTTTGAACGTAAAGAATATTATTCAACATCTTTCCTGGACTTGAGCAAGGCTTTCGATTGTGTGTCACATGACATCCTATTGAGGAAACTCTATACGTATAATTTTCATCCGTCGAGTACACGATTAATTTTATCATATTTGAGTGACCGCAGTCAGTGTGTTAGAATAAACGAAGTATTATCTGATTTTTCACGCATTGTTTATGGGGTGCCACAAGGTTCTATCCTTGGCCCGATTTTGTTTTTAATTTATATTAACGATCTATCTTCTTATGTTTCGTGTGCTGATATTACATTGTTTGCCGATGACACTACTGTGAGCAATGCGGAAATATCCGTGGAAAATCTTTTACTTAAAAAAAATTATAGTATTTCATTAACCGAAGAATGGTTCCTGGCAAATCGACTAAATTTAAACAAAGATAAAACTGTACATATGATGTTTACTTTAAAACAATTTGTTGGAGGAGTAGAATACTCAGAACAAACAAAATATTTAGGAATATATGTCGATATGCAGTTAACCTGGAATGCACACGGTGAACAAATGGCTTCTAAAATATCTAGAAATATATATCTATTACGTAATCTAGCTAACAATCTTCCTCTCCAAAGTCTTAGACTAGCATATTTTGCATTAGTGCATTGCCATATTGAATACGGTATTTTAATCTGGGGTCACTCAGGTACTCTGTACAGAATTTTCCGGTTGCAAAGAAGGGCTGTTAGGATTATTGCCAACCTTGGTTTTAGAGACGATTGTCGGCAACATTTTGCTAAATTGAAAATCTTGACTCTTCCCGCCATATTTATATATAGATGTTTGGAATATATTATTAAAAATCCGAAACTATACCCCAAACTATCATCTTGTCATCAATACAGTACTAGGTCTCAAGACATTGATCATATATCTCTACGTTTAACTAAATCACAAGATGGAATCCACTATTATTGCATTAAATTGTTCAACGCACTTCAGGACTCTCATAAAAATTTACCTCCAAACCAATTTTTAAAGCATATAAAAACTTATTTATTAAATAAAATAATTTACTCTTTTGATGAATTTTTAAACAATTCATCTAATGATTTGAAATAGTCGAATTTGTTTTATTTGTTCTTTTTTATTTATTTATTTATTTTTTTTTTCTTCTCTCATTACTATTCTTTATGTAATTAATTTTTCTTTCGTTTTGGGACATGTGTAAATACTATTTTGTATATTAACACGAATAAACAATTATTATTATTATTATTATTATTATATTAATTTAAGGCAAAACACACGATAATCAAAAATCAAATGATCATGCTAATTTCACATTTTAACCCTGTGCATTCTCACTTGTAGAATAACAGCAAATGTCTGCAGCTATTAAACCAATTAAGGGGCGACGGTCAATTGGAAATCGATTCATATCATTGCAACGCATACTGAATCGTCAGTGATGGTATTCAATTACTAATACAATCACTGATGCGAACCGAATCTTGATTCAACTTGTCATGATTTAATCACAGCTGAAATGATCAAATATATGGGAGAAACGGCCAAAAAGGACCTTCGGGAATTGCTCAACGATATACTAAAAAGGAAAGAAATACCCAAAGAATGGAATACAGATGTAATTATGCCAATGTTTAAGAAAGGTGATCCAAAATCCTGTACAAATTATAGAGGAATTACATTGACAAGTATACTTAGCAAAGTCTTTACCAGAGTAATTGAAAAAAGATTAAGGGAAAAATTAGAGACAACAATGGAAGAAACACAACATGGATTCAGGAAAGGAAGGATCTTATAGTTATACTTAGACAAACAATGGAAAAGCTACTGAGGAATGGAAAGGAAATTCATTTATGTTTTATAGATAAAATGCCTTTTAAAGGATATCCCGAAGTGCATGAGACAAAGATGAGATGAAATAAATACGATAGCAATTATCCAAGCCCTATACAAGAACAACAGAAATAAAATAAGAATGTACAATCAAGAATCCGCAGAGTTTGTGATGAAACTAGGATTGAAGCAAGGATGTGTACTAAGACCGCTACTATTCTCCATAGTCATAGACGACATTATAAAGGAATGGAAAGGACAATGTAAAAGCTTGACAGTAGGCAAATGAAAAATGAACAATGTGACACTATAAGAACTACTGTTTGAGGATGACATGGTGTTAGTAGCTGAAACAGAAGAAATATTACAACAAAACTTAGAATACACCAAAAAGAACTGCGGAAAGTAAACATGGAAGTAAATATTGAAGAAAGCAAAAGTATGATAATGTCCCCGAAAGAAAGCAAACACTGAATTGCTATACAAGGACAAGTATTAGAACAGGTCACAAACTACAACTACTTGGGCACAATCATATCGCGCGTTCAAATGAAATCCTGGGCTGGGAAGGCGTTGGAAACCGTCAATTGTTGTGCTTTTTTAAAGCGTAGATTAATTGGAGCATGTTGACAGCTAACCTAAAATTTAGAGTCAAAAATATTTCTTTTGTTTTCTTTCTTTGCGATGTTTTACATTAAAATAGAATAGCCTAACGATTCTTATTCTCGAAGCAAATATCTAAGAGCACCCTTTCCTGAAAACAAACATGTTCAATTATGTCCCGATTAAACATAAACAAATATCACTCAGTCAAACGGCGGGAAATTCAAACTTTACACGGTTCTAAACGGTTAATTTTTTGAACGCCTACTCAGCCCAGGATTTCATTTGAACACACGATAGAAGAATCTGGTAAAAGAGATAAGGAAATAAACCAAAAACGGAAAAGCTGGTAGGGTATACAACTCCCTAAAAACCACGTTCCTGAGAAGAAAGAGGTGCCGAAGGAAATAAAAACACAAGTATACCAGAAAGTCGTAAGACCATCGGTAGTATACGACAGTGAATCCTGGACTCTAACAAAGAATAATAAAACTAAAATCGATACTACAGAAATGAGATTTCTAGGAATTCTCGTAATAAAAGGGATCACAAGAAGAGGCAGGGTAAGAAACGAAACAGTAGTATGAAGTAATATGAGTAGGATGAAGGAAGAAAGACTTACAAGGGAAATTTACGAAACCAAAGCCCAAGGAAAGAATAAAATAGGACGCCTACGACTGAGATAGGAGGACCAATTACGGCAAGAAGCCGAAAAATTAAGAATCCTGTTGAAGGAGACAAGACGACTGGCACAGGATAGAAATTCGTGGAAAAGGAAGATACGGGAAATAATATAAGGCAATATTACACTACGTATTGTATTACATTTCAGTCCTACACCTAACGGTAAAGGGACTTACTGCTTAAATGAATAAATAAATAAATAAATAAAAATAAATACAGGGTTATTCACGAGAGAGGTAGTTCTGAATTTTTATTTTGCCGCAACCAACAATACAATGGCAGTGACTACTAAATCAAATGTGTTATTTCTTTTAAATTAGAAATCAAAGTAAGTTGAATAGATTTGTCAGAAATGTCAGATTGGCAGATAACCTGTATTTAATCAAAATTCAACAAATAAATTAACAAATTAAGTAAATGTAAAAGATGTTCGAAGTGTCTACCATCGGCTTGGAAACATCCGCAGCGGCGACAGAATTCCTTCCACGCTCTCCAAAATGAGGATCATATCAGTCTTATCGTCGTTAATTGTACCTAAAAACAATTTTTTCGAATTGACAAAGATTTTTTGCTTTAACGTCAGAGAGACAGGACTAAGAGCCGTCGTGGATTCAGTTATAATTATTTTCAAAATTTGAAATCAAGATATTGTTGCAATGTGTATAATGGGTTGCGGCAAAAAGAAATTCAGAAATACCCCTCTCGTGAATAACCCTGTATTGGAAGAGATGATAACGATTTGTTTTTTATTGACTACAAGAATAACAGGTTTGAAGAATTATAATTTAGTTTCGCAACATTTTCAAGAAATAACTTTTTGTCGATTTTACCTGAAAAAGAATGTGGCCCCATCGCCTCTGATTTCACATTTTAATTATTCCAATGTAAATGTACAATGTATTATTCCGGACACGAAATCTTGGCCAACATGTTTTAGACATTTCTAAAATCGTCCTGCCCATTTTAAGATTTATCACAATTTACGTTGCCTTTTGTATTTCAAGTTCATCGTCTCATATTTATTTTTTATATTTTTGTTTGTGATTTGCTTCGAGTATTTTGGTTCTGCATTCTTTTTCTTCTCTCTTTTACATTAAAATGTTCTCGAACAATGAGTAGGAGAATCTGGTATTGTAAAAATCTAGAAATGATGCTACCACCGTTGTTGGGCCGAAACAAGAAATAAACAATGGAAAGCATTCTGTACGAATAGAAGTTGGCCAAGGACTTCAAGGACACATCTGTTGTTTAAATTTCCTGGTTAAAAATGCGATAACATCTCCACATGCAATGGTCAGTATGCTACACGTATCATTTAGTATATTTGCTAGAATTATCCAAGACGAGTGACTTCACCCATATTGTCATAGAAATGTTTAGATTTGATTGTTTGCTGATTTTCCAAGAAATGAAAATGTTTGTAACTGGCTTCCATAATAGATACAGAGAAAGCAAGATCCTAGCTGAAATATATCTATTTTGATTCAGCTAAATTTTCGTAAATTTCTCTTCAATTCACGAAATTTCCATTTTTATATTTTTTAAAATGCCCATGTGTAAATAGTAGAGCTAGTATTGTCGACAATTTTTGATAAATGGTTTTCAAATTTTAATTGACGAAATTTAGTTCACATCACTTAGCGCCAATGTCTCAATAAAGATTTTCCACTGGAAGGTGGATTTTTTCTTGTGGTGTAAACAACACTAATCCTAAATCAGGTTAATTTAATAAACAAGACTTTTGAAACAGCTCGTTCTCTAAATGAGGAAATCCACGAAAGAGTAAACTATCGGGTGTTCATTTAAATTTCCGGTCAAAGTTGGCGTTGAAGAGTCGATTGTGAATGCACCATTCGTGTAAAAATGTAAGATTTAAACAGCTGATCCGTAAATCCTAATCCGTAGTGCGTTCACAATCGACTCTTCAACGCCAACTTTGACCGGAAATTTAAATGAACACCTGATAGTATCATTAAAAGAGTTGAGGTTCTGGGCATTTGCTCTAATTTTTATGTTATTTCTGTCAGTATTTTGAGACTTCTGTATCATTACTAAACTTTGCTGTTGACATTAAAACAATAATTTTCCGATAGTTCTTTCACATTTACATGAATATAAAAAAATACATAAATCCAATACTCAGAAAAAGTACAATATTCTTGAGATTGAAGATGTATTTTTTTCACATTTGTCTTATATTCTCCTGCTTATACTTACTAAACAACGTAATATTGAGTTGTTTACACATTTTGGAACACCTGTATTTTATTATCTGGTGTAAAATTGTATCAAAAAGAAATTGCGTATATTGCATTAAACCATTAGATTTGAAAAATAACAGTTATAAATTGAAATTTTAAATCAATTCATTTTACCTAAATTTGTAAATAACACCACAAGTTTTAAAAAATTACACAGTATTATATATAGTGGAGCTTTAACAATTATCAGATTAAATGGATCAAAAGAAATTG
The DNA here is from genome assembly GCF_963966145.1 of Tenebrio molitor. NCBI lineage: Eukaryota > Metazoa > Arthropoda > Insecta > Coleoptera > Tenebrionidae > Tenebrio > Tenebrio molitor. The sequence goes on along the minus strand of NC_091048.1, from coordinate 6,193,934 downwards.
GCCAGACAAATAATATAAAAACGAAAGAATTACCAAAATGGGAACAAAGACTAAATAAACGTATTAATAATATCAGACGAGATTTAGGTAGAATAACTCAATATTTAAAGGGTATAAATTCTAATCATCTAAATAATTGTATTCAATCCATTTTAAATAACAACCGAATACATTGTTTAAAATATAATGAATATAATAGAACACATTGGTGGTTGAAATTCAAAAAGGTATATTATTATACTCATGTCACATCGTGAGGAAATTCCTTAACATTGACACAGAACATAAAACACAAAAAAGTCAAAATGCGGAGGCGAGACGCCGGTAATTATGTTGATAAGCACTGCACTATTACTTGATAGTATTATCCGTAATAGTGTATGTACTCCGGCAAAATTGCCGTGCCGCCGGGTGGAGGTGGGATAGAAACATTAATAGAAATCAAAGACACTTTATTACAGAAGTTACATATTTATTCTAAACGACTCAAAAGATATAAAAATAATAAACAACGGAAATTTGAAAACAAACTATTTAGAAATAATGAGAAGTTGTTTTACAAAAATTTAACAGATAATAAAACTCAAACTAATAATGGTACACCAAATATAAACGAAATTAAAGAATTCTGGTCAAACATATGGTCAAATGAAGTTCAATTTAATAATCAGGCAGAATGGATTCCTCATTTAGAAAATGATATACCAGATAGTAATAATCGACATCATATTCAAATTAGCCTTGAATTTTAGTTAAAAATATTAATAGTTCACATAATTGGAAATCCCCTGGAGGTGACCAAATTCATAACTTTTGGTTAAAAAAATTTACTTGTATTCATAAATGCTTACTTGATCACTTTAACGGATTTATTAGGGAACCTAACACATTTCCAGAGTTTTTGGCCCATGGTATAACATATCTGAAACCAAAAGATTCCGATACTAAAAATCCATCAAAATATATATAGGCCAATCACATGTCTGCCTACAATTTATAAAATTATGACATCTTGCATTAAAGTAATAATTTACGACCATTGTCAAAAATTAAATATACTTAATGAAGAACAAAAAGGTTGTGTTAAAGAGTGTTTTGGTTGTAAAGAACAACTCATAATAGATACGGTAATAATGGAACAAGCTAGAAAAAATAATAGAAATATTTATACCGCATTCATAGACTACAAAAAAGCCTATGATTCAGTACCACATTCATGGTTAATTAAAATTCTTAAAATTTATAAAATTAATTTGGATTTGATTAACTTTTTATCTCATGTTATGACATTTTGGAGAACTACTTTAAATTTATCAATAAACAATACTAAATTAAAATCCGAGCCTATTCAAATTAAACGGGGGATTTATCAAGGAGATTCTTTAAGTCCTTTATGGTTTTGTCTAGCCATTAATCCTTTGACAAATCTATTAAATAGCACTGGATATGGTTTCAATATTAGACTTAATAATACCACACTATCCAAATTAAATCACCTTCTCTATATGGATGACATAAAACTTTATGCATCAAAAAAGAATCACATTTTATCTTTACTAACAATAACTGAAAATTTCTCAAATGATATTGGGCTGAGTTTTGGTATTGATAAGTGTAAAATGCAATCAATATGTCGCGGTCATTACGAACATTTAGAATATATAACTCAAGAAGGAGAAATCATTAAAAATTTAAATAAAGGAGAATTTTATAAATATTTAGGTATTAATCAATCAAATCATATTCGACACTCAATTATAAAAGAAAATTTAGAAAAGCAATTTTATTTAAGAATTAAATCTATTTTAAAATCAAAATTAAACGGTAATAATTTAATTAAAGCAGTTAATACATATGCTGTTCCATTACTGACCTATTCTTTCGGTGTTATAAAATGGTCCAAAACTAATTTACAGAACATAAACATTAAAACTAGAGTTCTTTTTACCAAATTTAGTAAACACCATCCTAAATCTGCTATTGAAAGATTTAATTTACCACGCGAAAACGGTGGTAGGGGTTTTTCAAATCTAGAAATACTGCTAAAAAATCAAATTGCTTCACTAAAAAATTATTTCCTCAATAGAGCTCGTGATAACACCTTTTTCAATGCTTTGGTTTCAGCCGATAAAGGCTACACACCTTTAAATTTAAGTGATAATATAATTTCAGACATTGTTAAGCCAAATATACCTGACACAATAGCAAATATAAAACAGAAGTCTTTACATGGGAGATACTTTAAAGAACTGGAACAACCAGAAGTTAATATTCAGGCATCTCATGCATGGCTTAAGAAATCAAATATTCACCCTGAGACGGAGGGTTTTATATTTGCAATACAAGATCGTGTTATAAATACAAGAAATTATAAAAAACACATATGCGGTTTACAATCGATAATTGATAAATGTAGGATTTGCGGAACTGAAGGGGAAACAATTGAACACATTATTTCTTCTTGCACCGTTTTGGCTCAAAGCGAATATAAAAAACGACACGATATATTCGCTAAAATTATACACATGAATTTAGCTGTTAAATTCAATTTATTAAAGAATACACAACCACATTATAGTTATACACCAGAAAGTTGTTTGGAAAATGACAGTTACAAGTTATATTTTGATAGAACAATTTTAACTGACATTCATATTAAGCATAACAGACCAGACATTATAATTTTAAATAAACAACAAAAGCAAGCATATCTTTTAGATATAGCTGTTCCAAATTCACTTAATATAACACAGACATATAACACAAAAATTAATAAATATTTAGAGCTGTCCGTTGCTATGAGAAATCTTTGGTGTTTAGAAAAAATTTCGATTTTACCACTTGTAATTTCAGCAACGGGAATAGTACCGCAATCTCTTTTTAAAAATTTAAAAATTCTGGATTTAGATAACACATTGGTAGTTAAAATTCAAAATGGTATATTATTATACTCATGTCACATCGTGAGGAAGTTCCTTAACATTGACACAGAACATAATACACAACGAAGTCAAAATGCGGAGGCGAGACGCCGGTAATTATGTTGATAAGCACTGCACTATTACTTGATAGTAATATCCGTAATAGTGTATGTACTCCGGCAAAATTGCCGTGCCGCCGGGTGGAGGTGGGATAGTTTTAACATACCGTGTGAATTTTTTGTCTTTATAAAATATTGTCTTTATTTTACTCATCTCTTATAAGAGATTTATACAAGTTGTGTGAAAATGCTTAGCTGGAAGTTGCGGAACAAACTAATTGCAGCAGAAACTGTGCAAGAATGAGCTTGTTATCATCATATATATCATCATGATCGTTCCTCGTCTATCGTTGAGATTGTTATATATTTTTCAGAAAACAAAATTGTTTCAAAATGCTCGACAACATTTCTTTGTTTTGTCTGCAAAAACGTCGTTACGTAAACGACATTTCTAAATTAACTGTTTTTCGTCATATAAAAATATCCGCACAAAAAAACTACAGAGCTTTGGAGTGCCGCCCGAAATTGAATTTTCTTTTCCAAACAAAAAACACTTTCCTATTACTGTTTGATTCAAACGATTTGTGAAAGAAAAACACTCCGGAAAATTTCGCTTATCATAAAACAACCGATTTCAGATAGCAATCTGTTGTGCTTTCCCAGATAACACGGCGGGATTAAATCAGATTTTTCTTGATATTCAGAAATCGGCAGCGATAACGAAAATAAATATGTCAAGAGATAAGTGGACCGTCGTACCAGCCGAATGACAAGTCGATGGTGTTTTTATTTGAATCACGATTCCAGTCTTCTGTTGTTGGAAAACCGTTGTCTGTTTTAATAAGGGCAGTTCTCGCGTTATTGCCTTCCAGGTCTTTATTTACAATCTGTGTTTCGCGCGGACCCACTTCACTTCTATGACATGTCCGTTACAGGATTGGGGGTGTTGGGGTGCAATAATAACCCCCGGCCCGTTTTAAAAGAATGAGTTTAGGTCGCCGCCAAAGTAAATTAAATCAGTTGGATCTCCATTTAGGTGCGGGTTCATTTTAAATTCGAACGGGAATGCCGTTACCATTATGTAAATGCATGATTTTCATAATGCAAAGCTTGTTCTCAGGTTCCGAATTTCTGATAAATACCATCCGAAGTCGTGCTGCGAAATCACTTTACCACCTGCAAAAAATAATCATCATCTTAACCGTATAACATGGGCCTTGTGAGCATCTGTAAACAGACTTCCTCAACTTTGTTCGTGATAAACACGTCGCCTCTTTAAGGTACGGTAAGGACGGCAAATTATGTTTACTTTCACGACACACTGTGCAGTTTCGGGCCGTAATAAAGGGAAATGTAAAAGAAAATACAAACGACTTCCTGGGCCCATACAAAGACTTTAACACGGCTACGACCTGATTTATTCACACGGTGAAGGGTGAAACATGATATTTTTCCTCAGTCCAAATAATGTCTCGACTTTTTCTCAATCATCTGACAAACTTTCATAATCTTTCCTTCGAAGGCATCGTGCTAAAACAAATGCTGTTGCCTTTTCTACAAAAAGAATATACCCTTGATGATAAAATGAAAACCAGAATGATGCCATTCAAAATCGTTAGCAGATATTGTGATCCACAAGTATCATGTTGAGAAGAAGCCTTCAACATAATTAAATATCCTTTTGGAACCTGATGATGCTGTTAGTAGTTTCTATTCTTATCTGTACCAAGCTATAGACAATTTCGAAGCGTTGAAGTGCAGTGTTATATCTACCTATCCAAGTTGGTGCAGTAATTATCTTGTAAGGATTTCACCAAATTATAATTATCATCCACAATTTGATAATGACAATGTATATCCCAAACTGGTGAGGACTGTGATACCGCTGAGCGCTTGTCTGTCAGATCTAGCGATTCTTGGAAGTTTGTTAGTGGCAAAGAACATTGCATATGACTCTACCAACAAAATATCAGGGAAACCTCTTAAATAATATACTTACAAAGTTTATGTACTCTATGTTAGAATACATACTCTTAGGAAGAAGACAGAAAATGTTGCTTTGTTTCTTAAATTTCCCAAAAAAGTTCCAAAAAATATACAGGTTGTCTCAGCTAAGACTTTCGAGCCTAATATCTCGGTTATTTGCCAACGGATTTTTATGAAATTTAAAATACAGATATTTTAGACCGTGAAGGTTCAATTAGTAATAATAAAATTACCTCAAGTTAAAAAATATAATTTTAACACATGTTTCCTTTATCGAAAATTATGCGCGATTATTATTAGATTGTTAAACATTAAAAAATAGGGGTCTACACAAACAATTAAGTAAATCACTTGTCTGATTCAACGAAGAGATTGGATTTTATCGTTAAAAATGTAATGTAAAATTTGAAGGTATTTGAGCAGTTACCTTTTGAAACAATTGATGATTAATTGTCAAGCAACATTTTGTACACTCCGTAAAGTCTGTCAAAATTGGGCGCGCTTTATTAGAAACGTCAAATTGTGAAAATTTATTGAAAATACTCTAAAAATAGACTACAGCGGCAGAAATTTCAATATTGTTGAAAAAGGAAAAAAAATTGCCCATGGAGAGTGTCGTAAGAACTTCAATGACACAGTTCGTTATCTCGTGGAACACTATAGAAATGTAGGCTTTACAAAGTGTAAGGTTAAGAGAGTCGTCAATTTATTTGAAGACACAGGAAGCGTACCTGAACTAAATTACCTTGCTAAAATATCCCGATCGTGTTTTAGTCCTTTATGGAAGAGTTAAAGCATCCAGTATAATAAATTACGTCCAAATGTTGTCTTTAACTTTGTAAGTGTTTGTAAGGTTAGCAAGATAAACGTCAAATATGTCACCTGCATTTCTGCGAAAAGGGGTGACCAAAATTTGGCGATAGTGCGCGTTTGTTTCATACGCGTCTACGTTTTTGCATTTGCAGCTACGTTTAACACAGTTTTTTGCTTTTTTCTTACAAACCAGACGTCTTTCGAGGACGAGTTTTTCCCTACGGCATTTTTTATTGACGATCAATTTTTATATAACTCTTAATTGATTCAACATTTTAAAAAGGCATGTAAAAATTACGTTTTTAAGACTTGGGTGATTGGGTTAATGGGATTTTATTCTTCACCGTCTAAAATATCTGCATTTTAAATTCCACAAAAATCCGCTGGAAAATAACTGAGTTATTAGGCTCGAAAGTCTTTGTTGAGACACCCTGTATAAGGCATTGTTTCGGGAGATCATCTAGGTCATTAATTAGAGACCCAGGAGCGTACAAAGCGTCATGGTGGCTGAAAACCGAATACAGTTGTTGAAGACTTCAGGTAAAAAAAAAATAGCTTCTAGAATTCTGTTGCAAGCTTCAACAAGTATTAACATTCAAAAAATTGAAATTATTAGCAAAAATTTGTCACACGTAAACTCGTCCGGCACCAGTTAATTTAAATGCAAAAAATGTGTAATTAATAATTATACTACTTATCATGGAAAATGCAACACCCAGAAATAGTGAATATTTTTTGATGAAACTTGGTACAGTAATTAGGTGTTAACTAAAGATAAAATGATGAAAGTTTCAGCAACATTGGTCCATATGTTAAAAAGTTCTCTCAGTAATGGGATGGACCGCCTCGAGATCCTATACATTCATGGACGCACCGAGGCATACTTCCAATCAGATGGTTAATCTCGTCTTGGGGAACCGAATCCCAGGCAACTTGAATTTCATGTCTGAATGCAGCCAAAGTCAACGGAGGGTTGTGCAAATTCGTCAGTCTTCGACCCATCAAATCCCACACGTGCTCGATTGGGGATAGATCAGGAGATCTCGGAGGCCAGGGAAGTAAATCTACCTGAGAGTCATCTAGGAAGTCTATACTAACGTTGGCAATATGCGGCCGCGCGCTATCTTGTTGAAATAGAGCATTATTTACTCTTCGAAAGTAAGGTACCACAACAGGCCGCAAAACCTGAGACGAGACCTGCTTCCAAAACAAATTGCTCCCCACACCATCACACCAACAATTCTTGCTATGGGCCTTTCAATAGAAAAAGCAAAATTGCGTCTTTCGCCACGAAGTCTCCTGACCCTCCGCCGACCGTCGTGCATGCCAAGACAAAACCGGGATTCATCACTGAATATGACTGAATTCCACTGTTCATCCCAAGCAATTCTCTCATTACACCAGACCAAACGCTGGCGTCGATGATTTGAAGTCAAAGGCAACACTAAATGTGGACGGTAGGATCGTATCCCAAATGATCTTATTCGCCTATAAATCGATGACATTGCAATTGGCCTTTCTACTGCGCGGTACCAAGCATTTGCTACCTCTCGAGTTGTCGAAAATCGATCTCTAAGGGCCAAAAATCTAAGATGGCGATCTTGTCGATCTGTAGTCCTCCTTCTTGGGCCAGTACCCCTTACTCGCTGGTGTCTTCCTTCTTCAAACCAGGCACGACAACACCGTAACACAGTAGCTACATTTCGTCTCACACGATGAGCGATTGCCCTATAGGAAAGACCTGCTAGGCATAGTATAGCATTAACACACTTTAAATGCTGCGATATACAGAAGTTATTGATGATAACTGATCGTCAACAATAAAAAGAAATGCATGTTCGGATAAGAATAATCTAAAAGATATGGGTTTTTTTTTTTTAATAGCCTTTCCCCTTTCACCACTAGGGGCCTATCAGGTACCTTGCGGTCGGCTTTTTTTTTTCTTCTCTTTTTTCCTATGTGGTGCGGCGGGGCTCCGGGGTACTTTCCCCGGCTACCCACGCCCACCCTCTCTTCTCCTTCCTCCTTTTTCTGGACGCCACAACACGAATACAAACACAAACATCCATGGGAGGCCCATCCGGCCTGGGATTCGAACCCTGCTGACCTCGCGGTGGTGTCGGAAGAGTGTCGCTCTTCCTTCCACCACCCTACCGTCAGCCCCTGAAAGACATACACACACATCCATGGCCCGGCGGAGGTTCCTCCCTTGGAAAAAATCCTCCCCCTTCGATGAGATTCGAACCCACTAGCGCCGGGACCGCGACCTCGGAGCACTGTCTCCGACAGCCATGCGGCCACCGAGCTACCAGATATGGGTATTTTCTTCAGGTATTTCTTTAGGTATTTCTTTCAAATTATCATCATTTTATCTTTAGTGAACACCTAATTACTGTACCAAGTTTCATCAAAAAATATTAACTATTTCTGGGTGTTGCATTTTCCATGATAAGTAGTATACAATAATCAAATTTTCCTCTTTTTCTTGCTTGTTCCTTCTTCGATTCTTAACTTCTTAGTTAGAAGTCGTCACACCACCTTTTTCTTGGTCTTCCTCTTGATCTTCTTTCGTTAGGTGACGATTTTTACCACTCTGTTGTCTGTCATTCTTTCTATGGACATGACAAGGGTCGTCTTTACTAAAGCCATCCTATTTCGATTCGAAGCTTCCTATCGGTACTTTGAGCGAACAATCTATTTTTACATAGAGTAAGCTGTTAACCTGGCCCTCCCCTTTCATCCGGGCTTGGGACCGGAACAGTTTTGGGGCTATTCGATCCACCCCTCCACTGTCCCAAGCGGAGAAGGAGAAGAATAAGTTTTCGTATGTTGTTTGTGGGTAATTCATTACCTCATTAGTGTGATAACGATTAGTTAATATACAGGTGTTATTGAAAGTTGTACAGATATTTTAACCAGGAACCACTGGCTTCATGTAGAACTCGGAAAAAATATCTAAAAAATTCCATGTCAAAAAATAAAATGACATTTATTTTTGGAGCTACAATTTTTTTAAATTGCTTTTAGTCTTCTACGTTGTCCTACAACCTCGTAGGTAAAATTTGGCACATTTTAAAAATAAACCCTGTATGTCATGTTTTATAAAATGTACGCCAATGCGAAGTAACTTATAGGAAATATGCTTTAAAACAGGGAAACCGCATTGGTGTACGTTTTATAAAATATGATATACAGGCTGTATTTTTTAAATGTGCCGAAATTTTACCTACGAGGTTGTTTGACAACGTAGAAAACTAAAAGCAATAAAAAAAAATTGTAACTCAAAAAATAAATGTCATTTTATTTTTTGACAGAATTTTTTAGATATTTTTTCCGAGTTCCAGTAGCTCGTGGTTAAAATATATGTACAACTTTCAATAACACCCTGTATATGAATAATTAATTAATAAGACTTTATCTAACCAACTGCAGCTAAATAAAATATATCGTACAATCGTAGATAAACTGTAATTTCAAGTTTGATAACCATTTAAATTATATTACAATTTCGCCGTCATGATTACTCAAATGTTTTTTTTTAATACCGGGTGAGCAACAATAACTGTTTCAGGTGGCAATAAAAAAAATTACATGAAATTTTAAAGACTGAATTGTACTTATTTCGGTTTGTTTTATTTACATTATTGACACCTGGCATACATTTCAAATTTAAACGTCTTGGTTTTTGTAATCTTTTTAATAAAATCGTTTTCTCGTTGGAACATTACATAAAAGTCACCAAAAATCACCAGAATTTATTGCAATAATTGTTGCTCACACGGTATGCAGTATCGGTGTTGTTTTAAAATTTTCATAGTAGGCGTTGAAGAGTCGATTGTGAGCGCACTATACAGGTTACGGATCACGGATCAGGTGTTTCAATCTTACGTTTTACACGAGTGGTGCGTTCACAATCGACTCTTCAACGCCTACTACGAGGTGAAATTTAAAAAACACCCGATACTTCTGTTCCCACCAATTACATAATACACTTCACAGCTGCAATTCAAATCTTGCCTTCCACTGCCGCTATAGTACGCCTGCTCCTCGCCTGTCTATGAAACTTCATTATTGAGCTAAAATGCGAAAGCGGCTGTCACTGGACGGCGAAGTTGTTGAATGGGCGATGTTGGCTAACATTAAATAATTAGATTTACTTCGCATATATTTAAGATGATTTAAGACAGTATTGGTCGTCGACAGACTCTGAAATTAGATCTTACGTTAATCACATCTGAGACCGCTTGTTTAGAGATGCAAAAGCTGTTAGTTTTTGGGGGCTGTTATCTCGAGAATGAGGGTATTTACTGTTTTGCGAAGATTGTCCTAATCCTCAATGTTATTGCTCCTGATCCTGTGACCTCGGTGGAAGTGCCTCAGTAGAAACAAAACGAGGACAAACAGTCTGACAATGAGGGATCCCCTTGCCAATTTTTGGACCGGACCCACTACCTTAAGGTACTCCTGCCGTAATTTCTCTTAAGTCAGAATATTGCCCATTGAGAACTGAGGAACAGGTCAAGTTGAACTTCTCGTCAAGAATATACAACAGGTCGCATGGGAAAACACTCCTGAGATTACATGCAGAACAAAAGGAAATTATTACCCAAACAAGATCAAAGACCTTTTCTCAGAAAAAAGAAAAATTAGAAGAAAATGGCATCAGTCTAAAACACCAGCTGGTAAATAATGCAACTCAGCAGTTAAAACGTGAAATTCAGTGCATTAAAAATTAATCGATTGGTGGGATTGGTGAAATTGAAAACTTTATAACTCTGCTATGTGAGCTACAGGACAATTTATTTTAGTCACCTTAGAGTCTCTTTTGCTGCTGGCGGCACATGCCTGTTTTCAATGGGGAGACAGTTCTGGGACAGGCTGTATAGCTTGCGGATGTTCTAACTGTTCTTGTACATCACTACATCAGGAAAGCTTGTTCTACATAGATTTACATTAGTTAACATTGATGTATTGCTACGCGCTAAATATACATCAGTTTTACTGGTATTCTGTGTTATTTGCTTAAAAGATTGTGAATTGATAAATATTGATCAGGATATGTTAAATACTTAAAATGGCGATATCAACCAACATTATTGGAGCCTTTTCTAAGTTTCAGAACATTTTTATTAAAAATAGATTTGTTTAAACTCGCTGAGACACATACAGGATCATTATAAATGATTGTACCATCGTAGTAGGCGTTGGTGGATTAGTTTAATGTGGCGCAAGCTTCATAACAGGTGTGAGACTAGTATCGCTGATAGGTAGCGCTGCTGGCGGTAGTGGAAATCTATCTAATCTACTAGTTTGTCTAACGTTGCGAGGCTGGCGGCACATCCAAAATTTGTGTGGGTTTTCAACGCCAACTACGATGGTATAATCATTTATAATGACCCTGTAGAAAATTATCTTTTAATTTTACCTTAAATCGTTTTTTATCAATTTATTTCGTTTGATATTTGTCTATTTTTTAAACAGTCAGAACAGCGAATTATCGATTGTAACGTGAAGTCAGGTGCAAAAATGTTTGGGTACAAATAAATCAATTTCAGCAGTTGATCTGATGTGGTTCCTATCTTAATTAAATTTTCCAAGGAAAACTAGGATCTACACTCAAAAATGATTCGCATAAATCTATACAAACTTTATTTGAAAAAAAAAAATACATCCTGTCACATTCATTTGAATGTCATAATACATAGTTTACAGCACTTATTCGATAAAGTAATACTTTACTACACTAGTGCACCCGTACAATCTTCATATAATAACTTCATTTTATAAACGATGTGTTATTCAACTTGGCCAACGGTTTCGTTGGAAATTTTTCCTATCTCGTATAGTATTATGACACTAGTGTTATCGCAATAACTACAAAACAAGAATCAATTTAACATAAATATCAAGAAAATATTTACGTTAATGTTTTCTTTTAATTAAAGTTAATTATTATTATAGCTGTAATATACAGTGAGCGGCAAAAGTATGGATTAAATTCCTTAAAAATTAAACATTTTTTTCAAAAAAATCTTTGGACAGGTTAATTTTAGTTTATAAAAATACATGTTTTAGTACCAAAGAAAATTCCAAGCCGTCATTTGTTTTCGAGTTATGACGTCATCGATAGTTTTTTTTAAATGGAAACCTCTTATTTTTTTTCTTGATTCTGATCCTTTTAATTGTCTAAATGACAGTGTAAAAATTTTGTTATCTTACATGAGGAAATTTTTGAGAAAAAAAAAACTAAAGTTGGAAAAAATAAATTTTATTACGAACAAAAACAAGTCAAAAAATCAGTAGGTAAATCAAACAGTCAAATGTTACTGTCAATTTCATTCGTATGTGTTTTTTGTTTTACAAAACGTTTTCGAAAATGACTCATTTAACAGAAACACAACGTATTGAAATTTAAATTTTGATTGGCTGCGGGGATAAAACTAAAACAGGGGGAATTTCTTCATAAACTTGCTTTTTGTCAACAAGCTAGGGGATGGCAATTCGAACATTTAATTCCATAATTTTAAGTACTTACTTACCCCCAATTTCATAATCAGCCTAAAGTTACTTTAACATGAAAGTTTACCATTTACCATAGAAACATATTGTTGAAACAATCCATTAAAGTCACGTTAAGATAAAGTTGACTTTAAGTTTATTATGAAACTGGCCCTAACACAGTTTTTGACTTGTTTTTGTTCGTTCTAAATTTAATTTTTCCAATTTTATTTTTTTTTTTCTCAAAAATTTCCTTATGTAAGGTAACAAAATTTTTATACTGGCATTTAGACAATTAAAAGAGCTATCAGAATCAAGAAAAAAAATGGGAGGTTTCCACTTAAAAAAAACTATCGATGACGTCATAACTCGAAAACAAATGACTGCTTGGAATTTTATTTTGTATTAAAATATGTATTTTTATAAACTAAAATTGACCTGTCCAAAGATTTTTTTGAAAACAATTTTGTTTAATTTTTAATGAATTTATTCCATACTTTTGCCGCTCACCGTATATTTTTTTTTCTAATTCGGTATCGAAAACTGTTACATTTCCACATTCATTTCGGTTAGGAAAAGTACTACTTTTCCTACCCAGTTAGGAAAAGTAAAACAAATGAAAACCAGCAATTATATTATTTATTATCAATATGTACTACAACATTATTGCATTCTTTTAACAAACAAAGTAACAAAGTATGTCCTGAATATTTCTAATAAATCCAAACCTTCAAAATTGCGTGGTGATATTGTAAATTCTCGCCTGACGTTTGTTTTAGTGTCTGGAATCTGGATAATGATATAAGACCCCTTTTCTGTAATGTTCTTCACGTCAAGAAAAGTCAATTCCTGGCGACGGCATGCCCCAATGATCCCGATTATCAACATCACCTTTAAAGAGTAAAACAGTTATTTTTTTGAATTACATAAAAGTCACCTTTACCTTCATCATTAAATAAGTGCCATTATCCGCTTCCCTTAGGAACTTTTCTCTCTCCATAATGTCGAGCCTTTGAGTTTTCTTGATTTTTGCTCAAAATAGGCCAGTAGAACTTCTTCAGTAATATCACGCACTCACTTTTCACGGCACCAATCCTCAAATTGTTGGTAAGCTTTATCATATTTTTTCCGTGATTTCACGGGTAATAACTCATTGACTGCTAATGCTGCTGATTCTTCTACGTCCGAGCTAACAAATTCAGCATCTTCGGACATTTTTAATCGCAAATACACTCACAACTAAACGAACTCGCAAATTTTTCTAATGTGAAAATTTGTGTTTACATTGATTCCATAACGACCAAAATGAGCTACTCGATTTTTCGAATTTTGTATCCAAAATTTTCAATAAATCCTCAAGAGGTAAGGGTTTTCTCTACCTCATTAGAAAAAATTATGTGTGCAACACGAAGGAAAAGTGTTTTTTTCCGTACTCGACGCGTTTTTAATCTCGACTACGTCTCGATTAAAAATCCCGCATCTCGTACGGAAAAAAGTCACTTTTCCTATCTCGTTGCACAAATAACTATTCTCAAATTTAGAATTCTTTTTCATTCCCGTATTTAAAACTTGCTCTACAGGATCAAAGTATGCATATGGTTTAAATGAATAGCTTCATTATCGAAATTAATATTTGGTGTAAATATTATGATAACGTATGTAACATGATTGCAAATGACTGTGTTTTTGAGTAAAGAACATTTTGCAATACATTAGGTAAATAAACATCACGCAGGATTATTTTTGAACAGCATAGAGAGTTTAATTAAAAAACTTTCCTTGGATAACATTTATGCTTTCATCGTACTTCCGTTTTCATTAAAAACAAATTCAAATTTTATTTTACGAGGTGTACAGCGCAAGGTGTGTGCAATTTTCGGAGCCACTGTTCAACCTGTGCGAATAAATTAATTCAGATTTTTCCAAAATTATACATACGCCATCTAAAATACCAGAAATAATGTTATTCTCTTTCTCGAATAGTAAACTAGTTCGTAAATGAGATTGATTTATAGCAAAGCAAACTTTGCGATTGTTTTTTTTTGTGAAGAATAACTTATGCAAAGTCGTATTTACTAACATTGTCGAATTCGGGCCAAACTCAATTTTCGGGGCTTAGAAACATAGAAAAATCGATTTTCAAAGGCGATTACAGCGAAACACGGTTAAAAAGAATTCGGGATGAACGATAAAAATTTTCCTGTCGCCGTCGGCAAACTGTTTCATTTCCGACTTAAAAGCACAAACACTTCTTTGTTTTAAATATCATTCAAAAATTGAGTGACGTGTCGCTTGTTGCAACAATTCAATGTTTCAATGAATTTGTTTACTCCAAAATGATTAAAACTTTTAAATATGTATTTATAAATGAGTGAATAATATGAATATCATAACTTCGGCGGAGAAAGTGTCAAGATATTTTGCTTAAAGTGAATAAATATTTTGATCCTCAGAATCACAGATCAGATCAAAAACTCAACAATTGTTACTGTAAGAAGATGAAAAGTTTAGGAAACATTTAATTTTCTTTTCATTTTCAGAGAATATTAAAAAACTTCTGGGTTTTGTTCGTTTTAACGTAAATCGAACCAACTCAACAATGCAAACGCGGTTTGTTTTGTTCTTGGTAACTGTAGGTATTCATTAAAACAATGTATTTTTAAGAAATACATACTCCTAGCGTACGAGAAGCAGACTGTTAAAGTAAGATGGAAACAATCCAAGTTTAACAGATAAATATACAATAGTTGCATCGAATAAATGATTACTAAATACATTTAATTAAATTATCAAAACACTAATAAAAATGTTGTTGTGGGGACTTAATAGAATTTATATTTTGACTCTTGGTTTAGATTTACTCTCGAAATAACAATTATACTTATACTTACAGGATTTCACTGACTCCTCTCAGTCAGCTCTTTTCTTAAATTCCTTAAATCAAAGCCATCAATAGAAGGAATTGCCAAGGAAATGATTACCATGCTGAAAGATTTTGTTCTTAAAGCAATGTTTGCATTTGTTATAGTTAACGATTAAATTTGAAGAAAGTGTAAATAAGAATAAAAGAAAAATGTATTCAAAACCATATAATAAACAATAAAAAAGAAATATACAATTGCATCGAATTCATTAAATCTATAAAAATAATTCGATAAAAATAGTTATTTACGAACCGAGTGCGAGAAGATATTTTTAGCGCATGACATATTTGAGGCACGAGCGACGAAGGAGCGAGTGCTTCATTTGCGCGAATGTGCCGAATACGTCATCAATCGAATTAATAGCGATTTATTTTTACACTTTCGAAATTTTCAACATCCAAATTGGAGAAATGGCGTTTTGTAAACCGGATTTTATTATTATCAAGTCAAATTATTTTTCGAATGCTTTTTGGATGATTTTGAAGCACAAGTGTGCGAAATCTATGTTCGTGGTTGACTGTTGCGGTAAAAAATGTATCAGTTAAAGTACCATAAAATACAGAGTATTCCTAGTATAAGTTTGTTTATACGTATTGAGATGTTTTGTAGAAGCAATTCTTAGAAAGTAAAATAGAGATGTTGGTTAATCCCCACTTTGCACATAATAAATATCAGAGAAACGTAGGTAATTCTGCGAGTAACATAACTATCCATCGAGAACGGAATTCAAGATTTCTTAGGCTGTGGGGAAATAAACGTATAAAAGAGGAAGTCAAGTTGGCAAGGCGCCCATCATCGCTGAAACCACTTCCTCCCTGCTATAATTCAACCTGTAAAAGTGCCTACTAGTGTAAATTTTCGCGGTGATATACTTTCGGTCAAGTAAATTCGGTTTAGAAGTGGATATCGGCAGTGATTTATAATGGTACCCATGAATAATAAATAAAAATATTATTACGTTCTGTTTTCTCGTTATTGATTGATTGTTCCGCTGAGAAGTTTTCGTCGAGAGCTATTCTACCCTTTGTGTTAATCTAAATGGAGTCCCGGCTATTTAAATAAAACGTGAAGCACAAATATGAAAATTACTGATATGAAACTGGAATTAGAGAAGGGAGAGTATTCGTAAGAGGAATGAATTAGATGACCTCAGCAGAACATTTTCAAGGTAACGGGCTCGAGATAATATCCAAGTTCTGTTCAGGGTTGATTTAATATTTAACGTGCGTTTTCCCTTTTTCGCAGTCGATGTTTTTCCTTTAAATTGTAATAAGTTACAAATTACTTTTGTCTAAGTTGGAAGAAAGGGAAAGACGGTGTTATTGTTAATTCCGAATTAAACTTGGAAGGAGTCAAACTTAAATACGAGTACGGTTCTGTGGAAAGTGAGTTAGGTTTTAGTTTTAAAAACAAATTTTAATTAGAGAACAGACACTGTCTCTACATGTCTCGCTGAAGTAAACTTAACTAAAAACCTTTGATGCTGTATCTTGCTTATTTGTTATTCGATTTGAAAAATACTTCCACGTTATCTGATTGGATTTTTTTACCTTATCTATTTTTTTACAGACAAATTATATTTGCAACATCAAACTTTGTCTTATGATGGTGCATATTATTGATTAATTCTCACGTGCATCAAACGTACGTGTTCAGCCAATCAGAGCGCTTGCTTCCATCCAATCAAAAATGTTTATCGCGATAAAAACGTCCTACTACTCTGTCATCTATTAAAAGCGATTAAAATTGCATGCTGCTCCTGTTAGATTCTCAAATTGTTTTTAATAATTGTGTTTTTAATAACTGTATTATAAAAAAAAATAATTAACGTTAAAGTTTGTATTCTGGAATTAATCTTGCCAAAAATAATACGATCTAATTTTTTATATCTGGCAAATTTCCCAATTTTCACTCAAACATTTTTGCTTTAGACTATTTTACTCGTTGATATTTGGGCATTTTTATTTAAAGGCCAAGCCCTCGAGCTAAAGCTCTCGGGCCTAAGCAGAATAAAAATGCCCAAATTCAACTCGTAAAATTGTTAAAGCAAAAAGTTTTCGTAAAATTGAAAAATTTATCCGATAAAAAAATTACGTCTTGTTATTTTACCTTCGAATAAATTCTAATTTTAAAACCATTAGTACAATTTAAATTATATAAATGAGGTCACATGATGTATCTGTATTCTGTACAGCACACCAATATTCAGTTGCAAGTTGCATCCACCAATAATATCGCATTAGAGTTGCTCACTGTGGCTGTTGTTTACTCTTCGATTCTGTTTCTTTGAAAAACATTCTTTAATAAAAATTGCAACGCAAGTGTAGGTATAGGTCAAAACACAGACTGTCAGTCAATAATTACTTATCTGGACGACGCTTCGGGAACGGTAAATTTTCGGTTAAAAAAGAGATCCAGAATCTGAACATAAATTATCTGAGTTCCAAGAATGAATCTTTTATTTATGATAAAACTCAACCCTCGTGAAACACCTCTACAAGGGCAAGAACACTTCTGGATTAATGGGCTATTCAGTAGTTCAAGCGTCATCGAAGTCGATTCAGTATTGAACACTACAGAGGGGCACTAACAAACAAGGAAGTATACATTATATTCGAACACATTACCTTTCCTCTTATAGTAGTCTGACAAAAATATACTGTTTAAATCTAAGCTGACTTTTTTCGTTTTTATTCTGCAGACTGACGAGTGGTCCGTTCACAATCGGCTCTACAACGCTAACTTTGAGGAGAAATTTAAATGAACACCCGATACTTACAGAATATATCGCGCGTTCAAATGAAATCCTGGCTGGAAAGGCGTCGGAAACCGTCAATTATTGTGCTTTTTTAAAGTGTAGAGCATGTTGACAGCTAACCTAAAATAATCTTTCTATTTTCTTTCTTTGCAAATGTTTTACATTAAAAATAGAATAACTTAACGATTCCTATTTTGGAAGTAAATATCTAAGAGCACCCTTTGCTGAAAACAAACATGTTCAATAATGTCCCGATTAAACATAAACAAATGTCATTCGTGTCAAACGGCGGGAAATTCAAACTTTACACTGTTCTAAACGGTTTAATTTTTTCAACGCCTACTCAGCCCAGGATTTCCTTTGAACGCGCGCTATTTGTGTATGTATATTTGAATTTACAATGTCTTTATCTTATTGGTTCTGTTACTCAACATATAGCGACATGCAGTGCTAGTGTAAAGCAGGGAATCAAATTCCTTAAATTCATGCCGTTGATTTCTGGCAAATCGGCAAATCTCACACATACCAGACAAGTAATGCGGTTATTATAGACAATAGCATAACCAAGAATCGAATTTCATCTATAAGCACCTCGACTGATCATCACCGTCGCGGCGACAGCGGTGTCACCGTGGCAACTCCGCGCTTACGTCACTCTGACTCCGAGTAGATACCTAAATTTTACAGTAGAACCAAACAACGTTTAAATATTTTTCGTTTAATTCATTTAATGCTGATTTTTTTACGAATCCATTAAAATTCAATATACATACTATATTTTATTTTATTTTTAATCTATGCAGAGTATTTCACTAATGACAATGAGCCCGACGGAATTGAAGATGCAACCCACAATACATTAGGAATGTAAAGCTAGATATGTATCGCTTTACGTTCCAAATGTATTGTGGGTTGCATTTTTATAAAAGTGTAATTTTCGTAACTTTTGTATCTGCTGTATTTACCCTTCCAGTTGCTTTGAATCTTTGTGTTACTTTTTTTACATCTACTCAAAAGTTAAATGTATTAATAGCTATTACTGCTGTGATAATAATTATTACGAATATACAGGGTAAAGAGTACGAGCCTAACATGCATGCAACCCACATTACACTACCGGCACCATGGTTTTTTAATGTAAATGTAATTTGGGTTGCATGTTAGGCTTGTACAGCTCGTATTCTTATGTAATAGGCCCTGTATAGTACCTTGTATGGATTACTTTCTCCTAAAAACAGCCCGAGGACTTGCTGAAAAACTCGAATAGACTCTTGTCAGCTCCTTGGAAGCCTGTAATTTTTGGTTTTCGTCTGTAATTGCCTCCTTTGAAGAGGGACCGTCCTAACATTCCCTCTTCGATCGATATCTTTAATGAATCACACTCACATCAAACCTAGTCAACTTTCGCGCAAAAAAAATCTTTTTCATAATGAACAAATCGCCGAAACGCGAATCATAATTTCCGATTTAACGTGGAAATGAAAGCCGTTTCGTGAAAAATTCATTATATTTGATTTTAAAACAAACTTTTTTGTTGGGCGCCGTGCTACGGGGAAAACAAAATAATTAAATTGCACAGTCACCTCGTAAATATAGTTTTCAAGTTGAAAACCAATTTCGTTTCTGGGTTTTCTTCTTTTTTGGAAAAAACGTGTTTAGTGTGTTGGGTTGCGGGGAATATTCGGTAAGCGAAGGGAATTTATTCGAAACGGAAGGTCGGAATAAAACCGTTCGGAGTGCAGAGGCAGCTCTCCCACAGGCATATTTCCAATAAATTGGATGCCAATTGAATCGTAGCCACTACCTTCCACACTGATTTCCAATATCCATAAGAATACATTATGACAATGTATTGAGATGAAAGATTTTACTCCACTCTTTTGAATTGAATACTGGATCGTCGTAAAATGGCGTAGTTGTTTTACAACGAACCGTACACATGCAGGCAGATTAAATAAAATGAAAAAACAAAAAAATATGTATTGTTGTGCTCAGGCGAGTAGAATCAATCATCACAGGAAAAAATACCACATAGGTTTACACCAAATTTTAGGTCCCAGCAGCAGTTGTTTTGTGATAAAACTAATTAATTATATTCGTAATCTATACTTCTGTGGGTCAATGATGATTAATTACTTATAACGTTTTGATGAAAAACGTTATAAGAGTGAAGACATGGAAATGGAAACAAAGTGTGAAAAAGGATAATTATAATATTGTTGATTTAACAAAAATTAATTTTCTTAAAAATGGTGGATGCGCCGGGTAAGCGTTTCATACAAAGGTTTTTCTTTTCAATTAACACTAAATGTTAAAACAAAAAAATAATTAAGAATTGTTTTGCAACGCTGCTTGTTTTTCCATAATTTAGAATTCTTTTGTAAACATTGTCGAACAAGGCTCACATTTCATTCAAAAAAATTAATATTGAGAATGGCGGAGGTGCCGAGGAAACTCACAGGAGCAATGTTTTTTCGCCACAAAAACACACAAGGAGTTTGAGTTGTGTTGAATATTTAATTAATTCTGTAAGTTTTATTTTGTTACAGATCTGGTGTCAACACCTAATATTTAAGACAAGATATGTTTAAATTACAAGAATATGAATAAATACGTAAAATTGAGCCACGAGGGGTAATTTACAACAAACATATTTTATTTTTTTCGCTCCTATTGGATAATACTGTAATTATTAAAGTATTTTTCATTAGGTATCAGGATTCATTATCCACGGTCCGTTGAATAATAATTTCAACACTCACTGCAAATATCATAGCAACTAGTTTATGAAGTCCAACCGCAAATTTTAATGCAATCGTATCAAAGTAGCGGTTATACAAATTATGCATGTTAATCTTTTTAGGTTTAATTTAGTGATATTTATAAAATTTTGGATTAGTTTTCTTAGGTGAAATTTGAAAGCTTTTTAAGTTTTTTTATTAAATGTATGCAAAGTAGTAATTTTAAAACGTCAGCTTCAGTTTGTCTAATAATGAAAATTATTTATCAATTTCTCTTCGTAGTCGTAGAAAAAGTATAGTATTCTACTCGCGGATAGTGGCTATTAAGGTAATGCTATTACTCGCTCGAATGAATTACGCCACACGAGTAATAGCCATCATTATCCGCTCATTGAATAATATACTATTATCTCTACGTAATAGACAAATTATTTAAATAATTAAGGATGAACTGGAGTAACAATCTCAGCAAAAAGTTGCGGAATTCTTATAATGCTATGAAACGTTTATTACGAGAAATCAATATTTGAAAAAATAGTTATTAATTTTCGGAAACGAATTGTAATGAGTTGCAAGTAAATTTTGTGTTTATTTTCTTGATATTTAGATAATTACTTACATGTGATTTTACAATCTTTTGAGTAAGACTGTACGTGAAAGTAAACAGAAGCACACTGAATTTCAATTTTCATTGATTTCTG
Source organism: Tenebrio molitor (assembly GCF_963966145.1). Classification (NCBI taxonomy): domain Eukaryota; kingdom Metazoa; phylum Arthropoda; class Insecta; order Coleoptera; family Tenebrionidae; genus Tenebrio; species Tenebrio molitor. Next base: position 6,172,533 of record NC_091048.1, on the reverse strand, counting down.
TTAAAGTTCTTAACGTAACTGTAGTAAAACGTGCGATATGAGTGTAATGTTGCATACCGACGTCAATTATATGCATTTTGTTCACTTTTATTGAAATTAAAACAGATACATAACCTCAAAAACCGTATTTTTCCACATATAATTAGCGATTACATGGAAAATGCTCGACCAACTTTTTTTGTAAATTCATTAGAAAATTCTACGATATCGATACTTTATGTGTGAAAAATTTAAGAAAAATTGGCCTTTTTGAAATATGTTTTTTATCAATTTTTATGCGACCATTGCTCGATTTCTCATAAGAACACATGTAAAATATCCCGAAACTTTAAAAGGTAATAACTTTAAAATTCCTCAATCAATTTTTTTTAAATTTGGCACAGTACTTTAGAATGGATGAAAGGACTATTGTACCAATTTTAAGCAAATTTCGCCATTTTTCAATGTTACTCCAGTTCATCCTCAAAGACGTAAACAGATATTTTGAAATGTATTTCAATTGTTAAAATGTGAACTTTAAAAAAATCGCTAAATTATTTGTAAAAACTTAATTTTAGAATCAAAATAGATATTAAAGACGACACGAAGGGAAGGAAAATACAGCAACTATATTCTTGAAAGTAAGGTTGATAAAACTACAAATACCTACATAACACGTGGTAACGAAATAAATATACAAAAAGAAAATCAAGTTGAGAACCTCAAGAAAACTTGTGACATTGTCAATTAAAGTGAAAAAAGCAACCAGAAACGATACTTATCAAAGAAAATAAAAGACTCCCTGACAAAATACGTGGAAACTTTATCGAAACGATCAAACATACGTTTGACGCAATCCATTCCTTAACACATTTCTCTCTTTGGTTTTAACCGAACTACAAGTTTCTAAGATCGTTTAATTATTAATTAGTAGCGAAGTAAAACTGTCATCAAGTTCCAAGTTTTATTACGTCGTTAAAGTTTAATTTTTTCTCATTTATTAAAGGAATACACTTTTCTCGTGAAGTTACTAACTTTAATGCTTTCGTCAAACCAGTTACGTAAAATCTCCTAAATTCCCCTTTTACATTTTGTGTCAGGTCCTCATTTAGAATATTGTATTAGTAACACGTTTAACTCATGTTTAATATTCCTTGTCCTATTTAAAATGTTGAATATATATATTTCCTCATTTTAGAAGTATTATAATGTTTAACGTTGGACATTTAAGTGTGGTGAATAGGTGGAAGAACAGTAAGAAAAGCGAAATATATGTTAATAAGGCAAGGTTTCGCGGCACATTAAAAACGATCAAGTGCAATATAGAAGAAAAATTGTTACGAGCTTACGGAAATACCCAGCTGCAGGCGTACAAAGTTTAATAGTTAGAGTGGTTAGCACAACTTGTATTTTGGTATTTAGTTTAAATTTAACAAAATGTAATTTATACCTGTCAACAAGTAAGTTCTATTTATTGTTGATAAACACTAATACATAACTATAACAATATAACAGGTATAATTTATCGATTAGCTAATGAAGTTTAAATTCAAACGCAAATAGTTTGTCGACTCAATCATATCGTCTAAATTTCACTAATGATATCGGTTAGTTGACACCAGAAGGATTAATGTATCGCACCATAACTCCATATTACTGACGGCAATGGTAGTGTAAAACAACTTGACCAAGACGTTTATTTAATGTTTATTTTCCAAATAAATTTACTTTGATGTATAGAATTATCCCTGATACGGTGAGCATTCTCTCTATTCTCTTCTACGATTTAAGTAGATCTAGTGAAAGTAACATCATAATTCAGACAAAAAAAAATTCCTTCGAGCTCACCTAACAAAGACGTTGGAAATCCATTTTTTCAAACACTTTTTAACTGTTCAGGCGATTTTAATTTCGTCATTTGTCATTGTATTTTTCGTTCATATTTAGAATTTAAAATATTTTCGAACGATGACAGAACTGACATGTTTCTACTTACCCATTATTTTTATGATTTTAATTGCTTGTTATTGTTATTAAATCATACTTTGTTTTGAGAGGTGTTTTTCTGTCAGTACTTGACATACATTAAGCCGATGTTAAAAGCTATATATGTCTTATGTGCACCATGATAATGAAATAGGGATCGAGATAGCTTTATGAATTGTATTTTGGGTTGCATTTTTACCTGGTCAGGCTCATCATCTTACGTGAATGATCCTGTATAATTAATAAACGTAACGACACACTTACAGCACTTGAAATTTGTGCAGAAGTAGGTTCTACGAGAAGACATCATCAGTCACAATTGTGAAAAAAAAAAACATTTTAGAGAGAATAATTTTAAAGGTCATGTTTGTACAAGAAAATCGTGTTTGAAACGGAAAAATCAACTCAAAAAGTTAGCTCGACAACGCAAAAATTCAGAATGGACTGCGGAAAACTCTGTGGACTGACGAATCAAAATCCGAAAATTTTGAACACCAACGAAGAATAACTCACGAAAAAATGTTGCAGGCATGCGTAACACACCCTGAAGAATACTGGCGGTTCTGTCATTGTGTGGGGATGTTTTTCTCTTTCGAGAGTTGAAGGTCAACAATACTTACAATACTAGTAAAAAAAATATCGAAATTTTAGAACAAAGTGGGGCTTCATCCGATTTACAAAGATATAGGATAATTTCCATCCTTTTCATTTCACCTTCAAAAGTCATTTACGTAGAATTATTTTGCGTCAAGGACACTCCACATTTTTTTCCCAAACTTATTTCAGAATCACCTGTATACAGTCTGTGCATTCTCAAACTCGAACATAGGCAATTAACATTGTATTGAACGTTTTTGCTGATTCCTGATCGCCAATTGAACTTACAGGTAAGGTAATGGTATCAATAGAAAGATAAAATTATTGCGCTTGAAATGATACTAATAATAAGATTAAAGGTGCTATTTTTATTTTAAAATACTAATTTAAAACTTGGCGTTTTTTAAATATGACATGCCATGATTTTCAAATTGGACAGCATTTGTCAAAAAATGTAGTAATTTGTTGGGTTAAGTCAGCGAATTTTGGTAAATTACTGTCAAAATTATTTACGGAAAAATGAATAGTTACTCCATACAGATTAAGAAATGAAATGTTATGAAATACAGGAGCGTGCTAATGATCGTCGCTTTCTGTCGACAATTTGCTTCACAGACGAATCTACTTTTGCACTAAATAACGAACCAAATGTTCAAAACACGCGATATTGGGCTCAAGAAAACCCTCGAGTAAATATTCCTACTAGAACTCGGTATCCTCAAAAAATTTATATCTGGGCTGGGATTTTTAATAACATTTAAAATAAATTTTTTCAAAAAATTTATAATAAAAACTGCTTAAACTCTTAATTACTTTAATATTATAAATTAATTCTTTTTTTTGATGTATCATTTAATCATTTAATCATTTATCATGTATGCATTTAACTCAGTCGAACGAGATTGTATTCTAAAAGAAGTCCAATGTCATACCCCACTTCTTTACCCTTATCTTTATCAATGCTATAGGAATCCTTCAACTTTATTTTTTGGTGATCATTTAATTTCTTCTTCTGTTGGAGCTCAACAAGGAGATCCTTGTGGTCCTATGATTTTTAGTCTTGCCATTCAACCAATTATTTTATCTTTGAATTCTGAACTGAATATTTGGTATTTAGATGATGGAACCCTAGCTGATTACCCAGAAGTAGTTTTGTCCGACTTTAAGAAAGTTATCAATTTATCCAGGAAAATTGGTCTTGAATTAAACTTTAACAAATGCGAGATCTTTAGCTGTTCTGGAGACACAGATTTAAAAGTCATAAAGGAATTTCAAAATTTAGCACCAGGTATTAAAATTTGTGACCGAGGAAGTTTATCTCTTTTAGGCTCTCCAATCTTTGACCAAGGCTTCAAAAACACTGTCGAAAAAACTATTATTACAGTTGAAAATCTTTTAAATAAAGCTGAATTTCTTAGCAGACACGTGGCTTATACCTTAATCAAGAACTGTCTTTTCATACCAAAATTTAATTTTTTATTAAGAACAACTCCTTTTTGGAAATTTTCTAATTACGTTAATTCCATTGATTCTTCTTTAAAGTCTTCTTTAGAAAAAATACTTAATTTACGTTTAACTGATTTACAATGGTGTCAGTCCACTTTACCGATTAGATTTGGTGGACTGGGAATTCGCCGCATTTCCGATATTTGCCTCCCTGCTCTCCTATCTTCAGTTCATGGTGTTAAAAAGCTTGTTTCTCAATTACTAAATTCAAAGGATAATGAGCTTATTATTCACCATTATGATGAAGCTTTAGCAGTCTGGGATGTAGAAAATGAGAACGAAAGACCAACAATTCCACAATTTCAGAAGAATTGGGATAATATCAATATCAAAAGAATAATTGACAATGACTTAATCTTTAATTCATCTAGGGACTTGGCTCGTTTTAAAGCTTTGCAATGCAGAGAATCAGGATCTTGGTTACATGCAATACCTTCTCCTAAAATTGGTACTCTTTTAGATAACACTTCCTTCCAAGTTTGTATTGGTTTAAGATTGGGTTGTAATCTTTGTACACCTCATATTTGCAAATGCAATGCGAAAGTTGATGAAATTGGTATTCACGGTCTAAGTTGTTCCAAAAGCAGTGGTAGATTTTCAAGACACACTGAAATTAATTCTATTATCAACCGGTCTTTGACTTCTATTCATGTTAATTCAACTTTAGAACCAAACGGACTATCTCGTGATGACGGAAAACGCCCTGATGGGATGACTTTAGTACCGTGGAATAAAGGTCAACCTTTGGTTTGGGACGTTACTGTCGTAGATACACTTGCAGACAGTTACGTATTGAAAACATCTGAAGTCTCAGGTTTTGCCGCTGAAATGGCTTGCAAACGCAAACATAATAAATATAGTTCAATTATTTTGTCAAACTACATATTTAAAGGTTTAGCCTTTGAAACCTTAGGCCCTTGGTGCAAAGAAACAATAGATTTCATTAATGTCATCGGAGACCGACTTATCGCGGAATCAGGGGATTCAAAATCTAAGAAATTCCTTTTTGAGAGGATTTCCCTTGCCATTCAACGTGGAAACGCTGCAAGCATTCGGGGCACTTTTCCAGATTCCGCATTATTATCGGAAATTTTCGCATTGTAAATTAAAAATGTTATTTTATGTTAAATTTTAATAAATAATATCGTCATAATAATGGCATAATATCTATAAACTGAATGCATAGTGTTAATTGCCTATGTTCGACTTTGAGAGTGGACACCCGGTATATACAAAAAAGCAATAATATTTGCTTTTCTAAAATAAATAAATCTTATTACTTTTTGGTGCAGTTATTTGCTAGTAAGTACAATGTGATCAAAAAGAAAATAAATCAGATCACGCGTTGCAAATTATCGGTCATGTCGTAGCGGAATTCTTTACAAATAAGCGTTCAATGCATGAGCGTAGACAATTTGTGTAATGTAACTCAGCATACCTTCTGGCAGCCGTCAAAGCATTTTGCTGCAATACTCCGGATATCAGATGCATGTCTGCACACTCTTGAAACGCGAATATTCTTTAAAATTATTCAATAGACGCCACTGATTTGATACTGACAGAACTGGCAATTTAATTATTTTTGTTTTGCAAAGAGAGTATGATGCCTCATGGGTTATTTTCCGGCTCTTCAAGTTCTGAAAGAATGAAAATTAGAAAGAGAAATATTTAAAATTATTATTACAAAAACAAGGTTATTGAATCCTAGATCTCTAAAAATAGATATGACTAGAGCACCAATTTCTTTCACAAGTTCAGAATCACAATGGTGGTCTTTGTGGTTAAAGCAGTGAGAGTTTTGAAAATTGCATTGGATCATTAACAAAAATAATGGGTCAGTATTAGCAACTGTTCTCTCTTTCTTTCTCGAAATTCCAGGGTGTAATGATGGTCCTCTGCAAAGGGAACAGGATTTGTTGACTACCGTCAGATTATAGGAATAGTAAAAGGCATAAAGCGACCTCTGCCGTTTAACCAGTTTCCAAGTTTAGAGGCCTAATTGTTACAACAAACTTTAGGAACCCAGCTTTACTCCCATCCAAAGCAGCAGTGAATTGTTTGCCTTATTACGAGTAAGGGCGTTAGGACACCAGTCCAACTTAACAAAAATTAATGTTCAATATTTAATATTAATGTTTAAAATACATTCTTTACATTATAATAGGAAATAAAGCTAAGCTAAAGTTGTAAGAAATTAACACAAGAAAATTATTTCGCATTGAGGGATGGTTGCAGAGGAAACGTCAAAAATAGGTAGTTTTGTTATGATATGTATGTAACGAGTATACATATGCTATAGAAAGTTATCTTCAACGACTCGTGAAACCGGAGCAGCACATATCATATAAATCACATACGTAAGTTAATGTAATGTACATGGACTCACATCTTAAAATTTAAAATCTGTTCATTTCGAAACACCTATTCGAACTTGTAGAGCGAACACCCGGTATAACAAAATTTATATGTATGGCTTAGTTCAATGCTTTGCAAATTTCGAAATAGACAGAATTGTTTGTTACTGTTTTTACAAAAATACATGAGGATTACATCACGTTTTCCGGAATAGGAAAACAATTAAATGCTCGCTCAGTGTTAGTGTTCGTCGGGTGCAGTTGTTCTACAAAATGTTAAACTAACAAACAGTTAGGGCGTAGTTAGAGGGAGCAATTTAGTGAAAAACGTTAAGAAAGAATCTGTGTAGAAACGAAGCAGTTTGTTGAGAGAAATGTTCTTTCCGAACCTGAGGCCTATCTCAATTCGAGTAGACCTAATCAGAACAGTTCAGGTAGAATTCACATTTACGATTGTTTGCTGAATTGGCAGACAAAAGTGGTATAATGAAAGCACGTCAGGCAGCGAGTTAACTAGGATCGGCTTGTTTAAGAAATCAATTGCTTTTCCTTCTTATCTAATCAACTTTGCGGATGGGATAAATATCTAAAATCTGCACTCCCTGTTGATGACTTGGTATAATAATAATACAAAAAGGAATGTTTAATCATAAATGGTGTGCACGATGCCCCAAACGGGGTGTTATATGCAGTGGCGACTCAGAAATTTATTTAAATAGAACACACTTTAAAACAATTCGTTTATTTCTAGTTTCAAACAATGTTTATTCCATCTATTCGTCTGAATTTTTCAACTTGATGACAATACCCTTACTCAAGATTCAAAGATTTTTTTGATTCTCAAGCCCAACATCTCACCATAAAAGTAAACGCATTTCGATGTGTGCTTGTGTTATACAATCTGATCAAAAAGAAAACAAATCAGAGCAGGCGTTGTAAATTATCGGTCATCTCGTAGCGCAATTCTATGCAAATAAGCGTTCAATGCATGGGCGTAGATAATTTGTGGTCTCTAAAATTCTCTAAAATTTTAGACGTTGAAATTATAATTGTGCATTTTATTATTATTATCTGATAATTGAGTAAACAAGAACAACATTTTATATTCGTAAGAATGGGTAAGTTGCCAGCTTAATTGTCAAACGCGACGCCACTGGTAAGCAGATTGTTCGCGGAAATGTCAAAGAAACGTCAACGATATGTTGTTGTTAACCTAGAAAACAACTTTTCCACTTCGGCAAATTTACAGACGTTTACTGTAATTGTAAGCAACAATTATCCCAGAAAAAAATTGGTTTTACCATTGAAGATAATAATTTATTAATAATAATAATTAATTTTTAATAGATTTTTTCGAGAGGTAGGGAACCAATAAAACGACTGTGCATAGCAAGTATACATATTCGTATGAATCAATCTGAAGCGAACTTACCTATAAAACAAAAGATAAGGTAGCACTCTTGATTTGTTTTCTATCTGATCACTCGCTATGAATAGGTTATTTAGGTCTAGGTCTGCAGATCGTACCAGACTTGAAACTATTGCGTTAAATGTATTAAGCTATTTTTCAATTTCGTACAAGTTTGACAGAGATGCCAGATTCACAGAATGTCCAGTCAGAATGATGTTTCCTCCGTTTTAATTATTTTCATTAAAATATATAAAATTTGACATAAAAAAAATATATCAAAACATAGACATAATTAGCTGTAACTGAAAACGTAAGATTTAATTGACGTAAAATATTATTTTAGCGTTAGTCGCTCTGGGCCATGAAGAACCTCTGGGTATGGCGTTGTCGTATCTTATTTCTGCTGAGTGAGGGTTTTTATCGTAACCAGCAGTTTGTTCTTTATCTCATACCACTACTACATAACGATTTGACGTTCGAATGTAGTTCATTTATTTTTTCAGTTCAGTGTTAATAATGGCAAATGTTCCACAACTGGTGAGCAATAATAATTTAGATGTTAGATTTTTTTTTACTAAGAAATAAATTCCCTTCATTGTCTTATGATGAACTATTTGTTAAAGAGTTGAAACAGCATGTGCCTGCCATGTCAAATTTAGTGATTAGTAAAGCGAACACTTTCAGTCGTGGTTTTTGTGTTTCATAGTATTAAAAGTGTGTGTGGATTACCAGTAGCAAAATTAAATTGTTTTGTTGGCAGTGCTTACTTTTTTAGAAATAACGTCAGGATCAGTGGAATTCGACACGCTATAACAACCTTAAAGAAATCGGTAAAGCACTCCAAAAACATGGTATGTATGAGATAATAAAATTCAGATTACCTATTTGGAAAACAAAAACTATAAAACATTGCAACTGCTTTAGACAATGCACGTCGCCAAGGGATTATCTATATACATATGTATATAAAACTGAATGTCTGTTTGTTTGTATATATTGTATACAAATCTACAGTTTTACTCCGATCTTGATGAAATTTTGGACACTTGATCTTCAAAACAAGAAGAAAATTACGGTCTACTTTAATTTTACAAAAACCAACCCCGACTACCATTTTAACCCTGTTAAGAAAAAAAGACAGTTTTTTCGAGTTGGAAATACCCTCACCTTCGCCGCTTCACCCCTATTTCATCCACCGAGTATATCGTCACCTTCGCCGCTTGACACCCACAAAAAGCAACCCTTATTATCATTTTTAAGCCTGTTAAGCACAAAAAAAATTTTTCGAGTTGGAAATCGCGTTTGCATGATATTTTCAGGTGTCATAGTTACATTTGGTTGTTTATAAAAGTAGCAATTTCGCAAAATGTGTTTGAATGATTGTGTTTTACCGGAAGATGTCTTAAATGAAGTAGAACAAGCTTCAAATAGCTTAATACCGGAAAAATCAAAAGGCAGGTATCTGAAATCAAACGAGACAATCAAACAATAAGAAGATCTAAATAATGTTACAACTGAAAATAAAAGTTGGCGTATTTTCATGAATTGGTAAGTGAATATTGTGTTAGTTTCTTATCGTATTGATCTTTTTGTTTATATAGTCGAAGAAAAAAGTAGTCTACAGTAAAGTTTTAATTATTCTTCGTAAAAAGACAAACTTCATATTGAAATTACTGCGTTTATAGCAATACATGAAAGTAGAAACATAATTTAAAACATTCTGAAATTTGCGGGCAAAGCCATGGGTAAAAGCTAGTTGAATATAATTGAAGCATTGGGTGGAAAAAGAGCTTTAAGCTATTAACGCTGTTTTTTGTATTATTGGTAGAAACGATTGTTAAGGAATCTAGGATACCGTAGTGAAAATCGCAATTTTATCTAACGCAAGGTTAAGAAGTTGTAACTGAAAAAATAGCAATGGGCCGTATCAGCGGTGAACATGTTCATGAATGCATCTCTTTTCCACTTGTTATAATTGCATAAAGTTATATCGTTTTATACCTTAATCGCAACTTTAATGAAAGACAACTTCAAAAACGTTCTCGTAATACGGCCCAACCTGTATAACGCTGTTTTTCCTTGAAAACACTGAAAATTGTCGTTTAATAGTGATGGCATACGTGGTCGTCAAATTGTTCTGAATATATTTTTCTAAAGTATTTTCCCAATATGTAATTCGTAGAACAATAATCTAAAAATATTTTTTTTCTTGACATCGATGGTTCGGTTATGCAAAATCACCTACTTTATGGCATTTTCTTGAATGATTTTAAATTTGGTGGAAAAACAGCGTTCTCATTATTTTTTTAAATGGGCTGTAGAAGAATCTGTTTTATAGTATTACTTTTTTTCATGAAGGAAAACAATAGCGACTCAGTGAAATAATAATCCTCACAAGCCACAGCACCATAACTCATATAATTTTGTCATTTGCAGCATTCAAACTATTTCAAATTGATTTATCTCGGAATTATGTTTTCTGGATAACGCTGTTTTTCCACCCAATGCTTCAATTGTGAAGCAAGACGAGCTGGCATTGCGATTTTTATTGATTTGTCCAAAATAAAATAACAACAGTTAGTGATGAGGATGAAATAAGGACTGTCCCTTGTTTCTCATGACAGGACGATGAAACGACGGATGTCTCCTGTTTTTCACATTATCTACCGGGATATCAAAAATTGTCTTGGTCAAAGGTGGTCATGGATTGGAAAACGTCCGTCTCAATTTACTTAGTGTGACGATTTCTTCGGTACGAACAATTGCCCTCCCAGCACCTTTTTTATGAATCACGGAGCCAGTTTCGCGAAACACACCAACACAATTTGTAAGGCATGCATAAAAATCCTTCGGCATTACTGCAAAGTGTGGAAAGTGCTTTCGAAAATTGATTTTGACATTCAAAAAATGATTTGACACAAAGCTTCGACAATTATTTGAAAATCCATGACCACTTTTGACCAAGATAATTTTTGATATCCCGGTATAATATCTACGTTTCAGAAATAAAGAAAAACTATTGAGCGGTTCATGAGTTTTTGTAATGTAAGTAAGTGAAGGTCGTTGTTTCAACTATTGTTCAGTGAAATTGGAAAATTTAATATCAGGGAAAAATAAATATGACGGAGCATCGGTCCTGGCAAGCGAGTTAAATGATTTACAAACGAAAACTAAAGCAATTTCCCTTTAGGCACTTTTACTAGTTGCTTTGTTCATCAGTTGAATTTAATTTTGCAGATACGTGCAGTAAAAGTAGAAAATGAGAATTTTTTCCCGAATAAATTAGATTTTTCCGCGAATAAATTAGATTTTTCCGCGTTTGCTTGAAAATCAACAAAAAAACAAATATTTTGACGGAAATTTGTAATAAGAGGTTAACAAGTAATGCTTGGAAACTTAGAGCATAGGCTTAACAAAATACTGATGAAAATGAGCAGGAAAATATTTATCTGGGTGTCGACCAGTTGAAATGGTCACGAACCGCCACTGGTTAGATGCTATCATCTACTTAATTTAAGTGCGTGAATTTTAAATTATTTTTACTTTATTTTATATTTATTATAGACATAATTTGGAATAAACAATATCAATTATTATTATTCAACTAATACCCATTTAACAGCTGATCTGGGTATTCACAAATATTTTTGAGAGCAAAATAGGAATTTTTACAGAACTGTTAAATTTTAGTGAGTTACCCACACACAGCTCTAAGTTGTTAACTTCACTTAACCACGTCAGATTTTCTTGATCGATAGTTAAACTCAACTAATTTGCATTTAAGTCACTTTTACTGAGCAACATAGCCTGCATCTTTTTTTGCCTTAATCAATAATGAATTGTTTGTTGCCTATAGATACATCTCATCAAGTTTTTCATTTAACTCCGATATTGTCTTCTGTATATTAATTCCAGAGAAAGATTTATACAGGGTGTATCTGAAATACGTGTGTTAATTTTAACCAGAGAAAGAACTCGCTAATTCATTATCTCTATAACATTTTTACGAAAAAGCATTACAAATTGATTTAAAATTTGGAATAAATTAGTCATCAAAGTGTACACCTACATACCTATGGGTAAGGGCGAAAATTTTCTGTTGTGAAAAAATTAAATAATTAAAATTAAAATTTTCATGGTTACAAAAAATTGAACCTAGTTAATCACACAAAACGACTTATTTGGTAAAAATTGGGGGCAGACAATTTTGAAATACTTTTTGCGAATTTTACAAAATGTTATAGAGAAAAGTTTCATAAACTGGCGAGTTCTTTCACTAGTTGAAATTAACACACGTATTTCAACTACACCCTCTATATTTGAATATCATCAGCGCACATACCTATGGATTTTACGTTTACACAAATCTGATGTAAAAGTTGAAAATAATAATGATCCCAAAACTAATCCTTAGGATACTCCATTTTTAATTATCGCATGGTTTATACAGCCTGTCCCAAAATTGCTTCCTCATAAAAAACAGGCATGTGTCGACACCTAAAGAGACCCCCAGCTGACTAAAATAAATTTTCCTGTAGCTCACATTACCGAGTTATAAAGTTTTCAATTTCACCAATCTCAGAAGCTCCTCCTCATGTATTACTAAAAAATCGGACAGGTTGCTAGACAGCCAAAATAATTATTGATATCACAACAATCAGCCGTGGGCCTTTAAAACGCTCGTTTCACTCGCGTTTTAAACTGGCGCACTCGTGTCAAAAAACCCCAATTTACACAAGAATTCGTCAAATAAACTACTATTTTCTGGTAAGGTAAGATATTCAATATAATTATTATTAATAATTAGATAATAATTATTAAATCACCTTCTTTATATGGATGCCATAAAACTTTACGCATCAAAAAAGAATCACATTTTATCTTTACTAACAATAACTGAAAATTTCTCAAATGATGTTGGGATGAGTTTTGGTATTGATAAGTGTAAAATGCAATCAATATGTCGCGGTCATTACGAACATTTAGAATATATAACTCAAGAAGGAGAAATCATTAAAAATTTAAATAAAGCAGAATTTTATAAATATTTAGGTATTAATCAATCAAATCATATTCAACACTCAATTATAAAAGAAAATTTAGAAAAGCAATTTTATTTAAGAATTAAATCTATTTTAAAATCAAAATTAAACGGTGATAATTTAATTAAAGCAGTTAATACATATGCTGTTCCATTACTGACCTATTCTTTCGGTGTTATAAAATGGTCCAAAACTAATTTACAGAACATAAACATTAAAACCAGAGTTCTTTTTACCAAATTTAGTAAACACCATCCTAAATCTGCTATTGAAAGATTTAATTTAGCACGCGAAAACGGTGGTAGGGGTTTTTCAAATTTAGAAATACTGCTACATAATCAAATTGCTTCACTAAAAAATTATTTCCTCAATAGAGCTCGTGATAACACTTTTTTTAAGGCTTTGGTTTCAGACGATAAAGGCTACACACCTTTAAATTTAAGTGATAATATAATTTCAGATATTGTTAAGCCAAATATACCTGACACTATAGCAAATAACGAGTGACTATTAAAATTTTCACTTAGGGTTGGCTATGGATCATTCTTTGTTTTCCGTTGCACCTTAGACACTGACAAGTTTGACATTTCAATAAATGTTTTCAATTGTACTGACTGACATATGTCGTTCGTTCTTGCGTGTGTCTAAAGTAACAGAAAAAATAAAAACTCGTTCAAAGCCAACTCCAAGTGAAAATTTTAATAGTCACCCGTTATAAAACAGAAGTCTTTACATGGGAGATACTTTAAAGAACTGGAACAACCAGAAGTTAATATTCAGGCCTCTCATGCATGGCTTAAGAAATCAAATATTCACCCTGAGACGGAGGGTTTTATATTTGCAATACAAGATCGTGTTATAAATACAAGAAATTATAAAAAACACATATGCGGTTTACAATCGATCATTGATAAATGTAGGATTTGCGGAACTGAAGGGGAAACAATTGAACACATCATTTCTTCTTCCACCGTTTTGGCTCAAAGCGAATATAAAAAACGTCACGATATATTCGCTAAAATTATACACATGAATTTAGCTGTTAAATTCAATTTATTAAAGAATACACAACCACATTATAGTTATACACCAGAAAGTTGTTTGGAAAATGACAGTTACAAGTTATATTTTGATAGAACAGTTTTAACTGACATTCATATTAAGCATAACAGACCAGACATTATAATTTTAAATAAACAACAAAAGCAAGCATATCTTTTAGATATAGCTGTTCCAAATTCACATAATATAACACAGACATATAACACAAAAATTAATAAATATTTAGAGCTCTCCGTTGCTATGAGAAATCTTTGGTGTTTAGAAAAAAATTCGATTTTACCACATGTAATTTCAGCAACGGGAATAGTACCGCAATCTCTTTTTAAAAATTTAAAAATTCTGGATTTAGATAACACATTGGTAGTTGAAATTCAAAAAGGTATATTATTATACTCATGTCACATCGTGAGGAAGTTCCTTAACATTGACACAGAACATAATAAAACACAACAAAGTCAAAATGTGGAGGTGAGACGCCGGTAATTATGTTATAAGCACTGCACTATTACTTGATAGTAATATCCGTAATAGTGTATGTACTCCGGCAAAATTGCCGTGCCGCCGGGTGGAGGTGGGATAGTGAAATTAATTAATAATACAGAGGTGCATCAGCATTCACAAAAAATATTAATCACACTTGGATCAAGAATAGCACTGAATATGCATTTTTGTTGTTTATTATTCATTCTTAATTTTTTAATAACATTCCAAAGATCTGCAGAACCATTGGGGCTCCATTTATTAATAGTGCATGCATAACAATCAGACTTTTTACTTTTTACAACAGTTTTTTAATTGACAACAGTATGCCTTGTCGCTCTGTGTGTTTTTATTGTACTTCCAGGACATCAGAATTAAAACTGTTCACTGCTTCAGGAATTACTTTGTGACCATAAGTTGGCCAGTGACAGCTCCGGGCTCCCAGGGGGTTTTTCGGGGCAGAGGGCGTGGGTTCGGATTTTTAAAAAATGGGCGCCAGGCAGCTATTGTCTTGAGCTGGTTGTTGCTTGTCCAGCTGCCGGGACAAGTGCTCAGATCTTACTCGTCGAAGGTAAGTAAAAGCAAACGCTTTCTGATCGTTAAACAAATTTTGGTTTATTCGGTTACTGCAAAATTATCCACAGAACAGTATTTGGTGGTTCGGTACTGGTTCACACGAATGCGATAATGGTTCGCTTGTAACTACTAGATGAAAATTGAAAGATGCGGAACCAGTACTTTTTGGTGGCCTTAATATCTACTTTGGTCGTAACCAGAAAAGCTTTTCTTTCACATGTGACCGAATCTTAAACTAAACATGATATTCTTCGACGAAATAAAAGATGTTTTGATTCCTGATGAGGAACCTCCCGAACTTAGACTTCCTTCTGATCGAGCTAATTATTTAATGTAAACTTAATGAAACCCAAGGTCAAGATTGGGGTGTCACCTTGACCAAAAAATTAAAATTGATCCTGATAGGAAAGTTTAAATCGGTGAAGTTCCGAAACGTTAAATTTGACTGAAATTTCTTTAAGTTGACACTGGAGATTGAATGAAAAGGTTCTTACAAAAAAATTCTAAACATTTGCAAAGTTTCAAAAAAATTTAGTGAACATACAAAAATTATGAAAGCGAGAAGCGAGAAATTCGAGGCGTTCCTAAATTTTGCAATGCCGCGGTAAAAAATATGGCGACTTAGCTTTATGACGGGTCTGTTGTCTCCTCGAATAGCGTCCTTTTGACTTGCGGTGTGACCTTGGCGATACGGTGCTCAAAATAAACGATCGCCTCTGCGAACGATGTTCTCCAAAATGGTCGCCTCTGCGAACGATCTGGCTACGAATCGCCCTGCGAACGATCTGGCTACGAATCGCCCTGCGAACGATCTGGCTTTCAGCGAAAAAGGGGGTTCTTGGCGCTCAATCGAAGTCCTTCCGGCACTCCTTTACTCAAAAATTTTCGGTACTCTAGAGTTGCGATACGGTACTGGATCAATTCATCCAAACGGGATTGACTCTAAACTGGATCGAACCACCCCTCTATAGTGCGAGGGGTCACTCGACCACGAACTCTAAAAGGCGCTTCGCTGGCGTCGCTTCGACGGCTCTCGACGAAGTGTCCGACTTCCGCATTTTTAATCTCGGTACCGCAGTCCCATAAATCGCGAAAATCGTCACGCGCGCGATTCTCGACCTTATTCAGTTGTGCTATAAGGCGGGCTGCGCTTGCGTGGTACTGCGCAATCAAAAATGTGCATTTCCGGTGGTACTACACGTGCGCGTGTCATGACAGGTGGACCGTCATGGCGTCGGTTTGTTTACCTCGAAATTATACCGAGCGGGAGAATTCAGATTTTGGACGGTATTGTGTCGGTAAGTCGTGCACGTCTATCCTGATGTTAATTGCCGTAACTCGCAGGTCAAAAAAAGGACAGGAAGAAAGATGGGGTTGAAAAGAAGGAGATGACTTTCCGGCAAGTTACTAAAGAGGAAAAGGGACCCAACATTGCCGTACGGTCACCTATCGCTGAGAAGAGAAGAAGAGAAAGTGAAGAGAAAGAGAAAGTGAAAGTGGGGTTCTGAAAGATAGGTTGCAGCTCGCCAACCTAGAGGCGTGAGGCCACCTCAGCCTGACATTTGCGGGGGTAACATGTGTTCTTCCAGCCCCCCCGTGGTGGCTGGCACAAATGACTCTAAATTGAAACTTTCCGCTTCCGGAATGAGCGACGTAAAAAACTTGAAGGCAGGGTGGGCGCGTCGCGTTGCCAAATGCCGTGCGTTAACTGCTAGTTCCGGGTCTTCGAACTGCGATCTATTAGCCCCGCGAGCATAAGTAGGACCTCGTGGCCTCCTACTCCGGCCAATCGCCATTGTGGCGTTTCGTAACGCTACACTACCCCCCTCCTCAAAAAGAAAAAGGAAAAGGTAACTCAGTTGCCTTTTACTTTTTACAAAAAAACGAAGATGAAGTCTTCACAAAAAAAAACGTCAAAATTTGATCACTGGAAAAGTTTTGGTTTCGCCACGAAAATGGCTTGTCGATATCTGCGCGTATCAAACGATTGAAAACTGAATCTCAATGTCAATTAGTACTTGAGTACTGCGGTATGATGTAAGTCAAGTCCGGTTAAATGTCATTATTTGGGGTTCTTAAATAAACTTTTCCTGAACAAACTCCACGGTAAAATTTTACTGTCGTCAACATTCCAAAGGAGGACAAAAGAATTAATCGAAAAATTGAACGGTACGAAAAAGTGAAATGCAAAGCTCGCTACGGTTCTTCGGCTTCTGCCAGAGATCCTCTGAATTCTTTCAAATCTTTCATGTGCCAAACACCTAGATCTGCGCGGTTCTCATCTTCGAGAGCGTACGCGAGTTTCGATAGTTTTCTCGTTATCGTGCACAGCACGTAGCGTGGCGCTAATTTTTGCGCAAAGTCTTTCGCAGCGCTGGAAAGTACTTTGTTGCGTTTCCAAACTTTGTCGCCTACAAAAAATTCAGCGTCGCGCTTCCGAAGATTGTACGAGCGTTCGTTGCGTTCGTGCGCTTTGTGAAGGTGCTGGGTTACATCCTGCAAGATGGTCTTGAGGTGTTCTAAATTTTTCGCGTGATCTTCGCGATCAGCTGTCGTCAAGGTTTCCGGATTTTCCGCTACTTTGCCGTAAAATTCACCGGTACAGGGTACTACCCTACCAAAATTGAGAAATGCTGGACTGAATCCGGTTACTTCGTTGACCGCTGTGCGAATCGCGTACCCGATCTTTGCCACCTCGGCATCCCACTTTTTGTGAGCGCCTTTGACGTAACTTCGTATGGCAGTGCCAACTGTGCGGTTGTATCGCTCCACAGGGTTGCTCTGAGGGTGATACTTGGCTGTGAACCAGATCTTTTGAACTTTGTAGTTCTCGCAAGTCTTTACAAATTCGTTTCCGACAAACTGCTTGCCGTTGTCGACCAAAATGAATTGCGGTACACCATACACAAGAAAAATTCCGTTCTCGATACATTCTGTAACTTTTGAGCTCGTAGCTTTTCGTAACGGAAATAGTACAACGTACTTCGTGAACCAATCTACGATCACTAAGAGATACGAATATCCTTTCGTGGACGTCGGTAATGGACCAATCAAATCAACGGAAATCATTTGCCACGGAAACTGAACCTTTTTTTCTTTTCCCATAAGCCCTGCGCGAGCGGTGTTCGGTGCTTTTTGCTCATTGCAAACCTTGCAGTTTCGAACGTAACGAATGACGGAACGACGCATTTTCGGCCAAAAGTGATTGATGGATAACCTTGAAAGTGTCTTGTAGTACCCGAAATGAGCTGATGTCGGTGCATCATGACATGATTCTAAAATTTTTGTTCTTTGATTTCGCGGTACTAAAAGCTTCCACTCCGGGACGTTGCCGGGTAGTACAATTTTGTTCGGTACGAATCGATACACGAAACCGTTCTCGACTTTCCATGATGGATTTCTTTGAGGATTGGCGATTATGTTGTCGCGAAGTCGCGTGTACGACTCGTCCAAATCATTCAAGTTCACGCCGAGAAAGCTGTCAATGTCTACCGCAGCAATTTCTGCAGGTAGTCTCGATAGTGCGTCCGGTACTACATTGAGCTTGCCCTTACGATGGACCAAATCGAATGAAAATTGATTGAGCTTGACACTCCATCGCGCTAACTTGCCTGCTGGGTCCTTCATTCGGTTTAACCAGAGCAATGAATAATGGTCCGTCACGATCGTGAAATGGGTGCCCTCAACGTAAGGTCTGAACTTTTCCAACGCGAACAAAACGGCTAAACATTCTCGTTCCGTAACGCTATAATTTCGCTCGGCTTTTGTTAGCGAACGGCTGGCGTACGCGATCACTCTCTCATCTCCGTCCAAATCTTGCGTTAAAACTGCTCCTAGACCGGTGTTTGAAGCGTCAGTTTGGATCACGAAAGGTTTCGAGAAATCAGGACTTGACAATACGGGTGCTGAAACAAGTGCATCCTTGATTTTCTGAAAAGCTTCCTGAGCTTCAGGAGTCCACTCCGTTTTCTGTCGCTTTCGCTTTCCGGTAAGTAACGCGTTTATCGGGGACATGAGGGTCGAAAAATGAGGGATGAAACGCCTATACCAAGAACACATGCCTACGAAACGTTTGATTTCGGTACTAGTCTTCGGGACTGGATAGCTCACCATGGCCGCTACTTTGTCTGGATCGGTACCTAGACCATGTTCATCGACAGTGAAACCCAAATATTTCAAACTTGAGCGGAAAAGTTGACACTTTTTCGCATTCACGGTGAGTTTCGCGTCTCGAAGACGTCGTATCACCTCCCTCAAAACTTGTACGTGTTTCTCGAATGTCGGGGCGATAATGATTAGATCGTCCAGGTAAACAAAGACGTGAGGTTCTAGTTCAGGTCCGAAAATTCTGTCCATGAGACACTGCTGCCTCTGGGCTGCGTTTGTCAGTCCGAACGGTAATACGTTAAAATGAAAAAGACCTCTGCCGGGAATCGCAAAAGCTGTCTTCGGTCTAGACTCTGAATCTAACGGGATTTGCCAAAAAGCGTTCTTGAGATCGATCGAACTGATGTACTTTGCTCCTCGCAACATACTGAGAATCCTGTCGACACGCGGTAATGGGTAACTGTCACGTTTTGTCACGGCATTGAGCCTGCGACCGTCAAAGCAAAGTCGGTATTCACCGGAAGATTTCTTTACCAACAAAATTGGAGAAGACCACGGACTGTCAGAAGGCGATATGACATTGTTCTCGAGCATGCGGTCAATTTCTTTGTTGACTTCCGCAAGCATGTACGGAGACCACCAATACGGACGTTGTTTGATCGGCAATGCTTCTCCCGTGTCGATTGTGACTGTCATTTTGTGTGTCCTCCCTAACTTTCCGTCGTTGCTCAACAAATCTAAATTTTTCCGGATGATCTCGGTGATCTCATGCCGATCCGCGCCACACTCCGTCACCGCGTCACATTCTGGTACTCTTACGATATCCGACGCAACTTCAATTTTGTGACCCGCGAAATCTATCTTGAGTCCGAATAATCTACAAAAGTCGCACCCTAATATGACGCTATGCTGAAGATCTGGCACGTAGTAGACACGAATTCGCCGTCTCGACGAGTCTAACACTGCTTCTAGTTCGATAGCTTTGGTTACCGGATGTTGTTTTCCGTCGGCAGTTCTGATGGTTTTTAGCCGAGATGGGAAAGTTTTTCCACCTGCGCGAAAATGAATTAAATCGGCTCCTTTTCCACCAACTATAGTGCAATTCGAACCGGAATCCACGAGTCCTTCAGTTTCCTTATTGTTTAGACGCAGTCTGATAAATGGCCTATTGTCATTGGTTTTGCTGACGAAAATGGAAGCGGAATTTGCCCGAGAAGGCTTGCAAAACTCTTTGACTTCGTCTAACCAAGCGTTCCACTGGGTGTCCGTACGTTTCGCGATGATCGATGCGTTTACATCGGCCTTGGGATGTTTTAGGAACGTAGCACGGCCGCAAGTCTGCCGCGTCCCTACTGCGCGTTTCCCGACGGATTACACTTTTTGCAGGTCGCCAAGGTGACGTCTGGCTCCCCACAACGGTAGCAAAACTGCTTTCTTTTCAGTCGACAGTTCATGAACGAATGATTCGGCTGTTGACAATTCCAGCACTTGAACGACCTGGAGGACGAACTCGCGGGTTCACTCCGTCTGGCTGAATTGCCTGAGGGTTCCTTCACGACGATGGCGCGTGGACTCGCTTTCGCGGGTTCGCTCGCCCGAACATATGCCAACTCTGGCTCCAACACGCAAGATGACTTGGGTGCAGCGCGATGTTTCTGCCGCAAAGCCGATAACTCCTCCACTTTTTTGCACAACTTAATCAACTCCGGTACGGTGACAACTTCGGTGATGCTAAGCTGGTTAAGGTAACATGGAAGCAAATTCCTCCGAATCGTCTTTACCTTGGTTATCTCCGCCGGTGGTCGACTAAGTCTAGCAAAAAGCGTCTCCATAACCGCAACGTAAATGGTTATCGACTCGCTTTTGCCCTGAAGCCTGCCCTTGATTTCGTCCCACAACAATTCATCGAAATCCGGTGGAAGAAATTCCTGTTTCAACAACTGAACCACTTCGTCCCAATCGCTCAATCTGCTCCGAACAGAACGATACCAAATCAGCGCTTTGCCGCTAAAGAGATCAATGGCCGCGTTAAAAAGGTCCCTGTTGGTTGCGTTTCGCGCTACCGACAGTTCCTCTACCCGTTCCAAGAACTGGTTCACCGTCATTCCATTTTCCTCCCCGTTGAAAGATACGCCCCAGGTGTGAATTGGCACTAGTTTCGGTTCCGGAGATCTCGCGTGAGGGTGCACGTAAATGGGAGTAGTCGCGACGACTGGTGGCGCTTCCACCGTAACCGGGCTCGCTTCTGCTGCCTTGTCGTGAAGATCAGCTTCGAGCAACAAACATGTCGCGTACGCCTCATTTCTATACTCCGCATCTCGCTCGCGTCTCATTCGCCGAATGCGAAATGAAAGGTGCGTTAGACGGGTCTTCAACCGTTTGAAGATCATGTCTTCCGCCGTTCCTTCAAATTCTGTCAAAATCGTGCGTATGCTCTCAAGGGTGTCCTCAATGGCCTGGACCTCGGTGTCGTGATCATACTCTGCGTCATGAAGTGACAGAAAGTATTCGTCCGGTCGACCTAGTTCTTTGGACAGAGCTCTCGCTAACAGTTTCCTCTTATCGTCCTGGTTTCGGCTAGTCGTGATGCCGCGTATACGCAATTCATACGTCAGCTCGTCAGCTAGTAAATGCTTGACCTTGAATTGTTCGTCCATTTTGACGAAGACTCACCGCGATTCCACGGGTCGGTAACGCAATAAAAACGCCGGTCAAAACACTACCAAAAAAACAGCGCGCAACACGATAGTCGATTCCGAGAAAAGGTTTTTGTCGTCGAGGGTACAAGATAAGACCGCTACTCAAACAATGAATTCGCCGCTAAATTTCCGCTTCTCATTAACACACAATCAAAAAATTCAACTTTCAATAAACCTTTACCAACTCCCTTTGCTCCGATTGAAAAAAGTGACTGAGCCTCAATGAAGATGAACGATAAACGAAAATTTGTGGTTGCTCCAAAAAATCGAGCCCCACGTTCTGGGCGTCAAAATTTGTGTGACCATAAGTTGGCCAGTGACAGCTCCGGGCTCCCAGGGGGTTTTTCGGGGCAGAGGGCGTGGGTTCGGATTTTTAAAAAATGGGCGCCAGGCAGCTATTGTCTTGAGCTGGTTGTTGCTTGTCCAGCTGCCGGGACAAGTGCTCAGATCTTACTCGTCGAAGGTAAGTAAAAGCAAACGCTTTCTGATCGTTAAACAAATTTTGGTTTATTCGGTTACTGCAAAATTATCCACAGAACAGTATTTGGTGGTTCGGTACTGGTTCACACGAATGCGATAATGGTTCGCTTGTAACTACTAGATGAAAATTGAAAGATGCGGAACCAGTACTTTTTGGTGGCCTTAATATCTACTTTGGTCGTAACCAGAAAAGCTTTTCTTTCACATGTGACCGAATCTTAAACTAAACATGATATTCTTCGACGAAATAAAAGATGTTTTGATTCCTGATGAGGAACCTCCCGAACTTAGACTTCCTTCTGATCGAGCTAATTATTTAATGTAAACTTAATGAAACCCAAGGTCAAGATTGGGGTGTCACCTTGACCAAAAAATTAAAATTGATCCTGATAGGAAAGTTTAAATCGGTGAAGTTCCGAAACGTTAAATTTGACTGAAATTTCTTTAAGTTGACACTGGAGATTGAATGAAAAGGTTCTTACAAAAAAATTCTAAACATTTGCAAAGTTTCAAAAAAATTTAGTGAACATACAAAAATTATGAAAGCGAGAAGCGAGAAATTCGAGGCGTTCCTAAATTTTGCAATGCCGCGGTAAAAAATATGGCGACTTAGCTTTATGACGGGTCTGTTGTCTCCTCGAATAGCGTCCTTTTGACTTGCGGTGTGACCTTGGCGATACGGTGCTCAAAATAAACGATCGCCTCTGCGAACGATGTTCTCCAAAATGGTCGCCTCTGCGAACGATCTGGCTACGAATCGCCCTGCGAACGATCTGGCTACGAATCGCCCTGCGAACGATCTGGCTTTCAGCGAAAAAGGGGGTTCTTGGCGCTCAATCGAAGTCCTTCCGGCACTCCTTTACTCAAAAATTTTCGGTACTCTAGAGTTGCGATACGGTACTGGATCAATTCATCCAAACGGGATTGACTCTAAACTGGATCGAACCACCCCTCTATAGTGCGAGGGGTCACTCGACCACGAACTCTAAAAGGCGCTTCGCTGGCGTCGCTTCGACGGCTCTCGACGAAGTGTCCGACTTCCGCATTTTTAATCTCGGTACCGCAGTCCCATAAATCGCGAAAATCGTCACGCGCGCGATTCTCGACCTTATTCAGTTGTGCTATAAGGCGGGCTGCGCTTGCGTGGTACTGCGCAATCAAAAATGTGCATTTCCGGTGGTACTACACGTGCGCGTGTCATGACAGGTGGACCGTCATGGCGTCGGTTTGTTTACCTCGAAATTATACCGAGCGGGAGAATTCAGATTTTGGACGGTATTGTGTCGGTAAGTCGTGCACGTCTATCCTGATGTTAATTGCCGTAACTCGCAGGTCAAAAAAAGGACAGGAAGAAAGATGGGGTTGAAAAGAAGGAGATGACTTTCCGGCAAGTTACTAAAGAGGAAAAGGGACCCAACATTGCCGTACGGTCACCTATCGCTGAGAAGAGAAGAAGAGAAAGTGAAGAGAAAGAGAAAGTGAAAGTGGGGTTCTGAAAGATAGGTTGCAGCTCGCCAACCTAGAGGCGTGAGGCCACCTCAGCCTGACATTTGCGGGGGTAACATGTGTTCTTCCAGCCCCCCCGTGGTGGCTGGCACAAATGACTCTAAATTGAAACTTTCCGCTTCCGGAATGAGCGACGTAAAAAACTTGAAGGCAGGGTGGGCGCGTCGCGTTGCCAAATGCCGTGCGTTAACTGCTAGTTCCGGGTCTTCGAACTGCGATCTATTAGCCCCGCGAGCATAAGTAGGACCTCGTGGCCTCCTACTCCGGCCAATCGCCATTGTGGCGTTTCGTAACGCTACAACTTAAATATAAATCAACTAGTGGTGAAATCAATACTTCATCTAGTTTTTGTACGTCGTGACTGCCCGTAATTAACTTTCCAACCTCGGAAAATATACAATAATACCAGGAGACAACCCTGGGAAAATGCGAGAATGAGCCAACAATTCCCATTCCAGATCGGTAATTGTAGCTCTTGTTATGCGGGTAGTGTGAGATCGGGAATTATCGTGTCGCTGCAAAGACCGAATTTAATGCTTTCTACCCTCTCATTGATTCACCTCTAAAAGCCGTTACGTCCCATTTTTTACAAAATACAAAATTCTAATTCCACCACTTTACATTATTAATCTTCTTAATTTATTTTCAGCAGCACCTACTTCGCTTAATTTATTTCGCTGTTAAATGAATAGGCCAGTTGTTTCCGTGAAGAGGATTCGTACTGTCACAAGGTAACACGTGTAATTGTGGTCGTTGCAATTTATTTTGCACAAATGACCCAGATATGGCTTCAAAGTACCACTTAATACTGTAGACTGCCATGCCGAGCCAAGTGGTTGACAGTTGGGTGTTCTGAGAGTTGGAAGCAATGACATGGGTGACGAGGGGCATGTTTCCTTTATTTTTTAAAATACACAATTTTATAAAACGTAAAATTGAACAATTGTACAACTGGATGTCTAATTATGATAATTTTTTATTTGAATCTAAAAGACATTAACAGGTATAAACTGTATAGAATATGGAAGTCAAGTTATTTAATGAAAGTGGAAAACGTGAAGGTGTTCTGTGGCCTTACATTTTAATTTTATAAAAGTGATTCGGAGTTGTCTTGTTCATTGCCTGAAGGCACCATTTCGCTTATTTCATTTTAAGCTGTATTGCCAGAAGTGATTTGAACATATTTAATTTCATTTTATACAGGGTGTTTCAGCTAAGATTTTCGAGCCTAATAAATAACTCAGTTATTTTCCATCGGATTTTTGTGAAATTTAAAATGCAGATATTTTAGACGGTGAAGAATAAAATCCCATTAATGCAATCATCCAAGTCATAAAAACGTAATTTTTACATGGCTTTTTAAAATGTTGAATCAATTAAGATTTACATAAAAAATTGATCGTCAATAAAAAATACTGTAGGGAAAAACTCGTCCTTGAAAGACGTCTAGTTTGCAGGAAAAAAGCAAAAAAACTGTGTTAAACGTGGCTGCAAATGCAAAAACGTAGACGCGTATGAAACAGACGCGCAATTTTGCAGAATTTTGGTCATCCCTTTTCGCAGAAGCGCAGGTGACATATTTGACGTTTATCTTGCTAACACTTACAAAGTTAAAGACAACATTTGGACGTAATTTATTATACTGGATGCTTTAATTCTTCCATAAAGGACTAAAACACGATCGGGATATTTTAGCAAGGTAATTTAGTTCACGTACGCTTCCTGTGTCTTCAAATAAATTGACGACTCTCCTAACCTTACATTTTGTAAAGCCTACATTTGGATAGTGTTTCACGAGAAAACGAACTGTGTCATTGAAGTTCTTACAACACTCTCCATAGGCATTTTTTTTCCTTTTTCAACAATATTGAAATTTCTGCCGCTGTAGTCTATTTTTAGAGTATTTTCAAAAAATGTTCACAATTTGACGTTTCTAATAAACCGCGCCCAATTTTGACAGACTTTAAAGAGTGTAGAAAATGTTGCTTGGCAATTAATCATCAATTGTTTTAAAAGGTAACTGCTCAAATACCTTCAAATTTTACATTAAATTTTTAACGACAAAATTTAATCTTTTCGTTGAATCAGACAAGTGATTTACTTAATTGTTTGTGTAGACCCCTATTTTTTAATGTTTAACAATCTAATAATAATCGCGCATAATTTTCGATAAAGGAAACATGTGTTAAAATTACATTTTTTAACTTGAGATAATTTTATTATTACTTATTGAACCTTCACGGTCTAAAATATCTGCATTTTAAATTTCATAAAAATCCGTTAGCAAATAACCGAGATATTAAGCTCGAAAGTCTTAGCTGAGACATACTGTATAATATGTTGAAATACTTTTCTTGCACACAGCTGAGAGACTGTTCAGAATAAAACAAAAAGAAGGCTACTCATACTAAAAGTCCATACAAGCAGGAGTTCCACAAGGCAGTGTTCTTGCGCCTGCCTTGTATATTATATACCAGTGACATACCTAATTTAGAATACGTGAAATTGGCTACTTTTTTTCTACAGGGAGCTTGCGATTTGGCCTTTGTTATAGCCAATTCGCTTGTTAAATTTATTCGATCGCATTAACCAATCAAAGTCGTCTATTCGTTGAAAATAGGTCGTCGATTTCGACAGCTTAATAGTGTCATATTGGAACCCCTAGTTTCAAATTCTGCTCGGAAGTTTCATGTTGAACAAACCGCTGGAAAGTTCAGATAAGGAACATTTCGTCTTATGTTAATATGCATAAAGTATTGGTTTTATGAAACGCAATATGCTAATGGTTACTGGCTGGTTGGTTTGTTGGAGAAAATCGTCCGCAAACTTTTTAAAAGTTTCTTGGACTCGCGGAAAATAACGTTTATAGTGCAAAGAAAATACTGCATCTGCGGGAAACAGCTGTTACCTCGCGGATATTACATTTTGAATATTCTCATGTGCGCCCAAATTGTTTTAAATTAATGATTCGCGTTCGATAGTCTCACCCTGAAAACGTAAACAAAAACAAACAATTTCCATTACGTAGGGTTTTCATAATGTAAAATAATATGTGCTTCCTATGATACCGAGTGTAAGTTTACTGTACCAATGCAGCGAGGACAACAATTACATGAGGGATGAAAAGACACTTTAGTCTGTACATATGGTACAGAGTGATCAACAAGAATCCAAATCAGAGCAAGCGTTGCAAATTATCGGTCACGTCGTAGCAAAATCATATGCACATAAGCGGTGAAAACATGGGCGTAGACAATTTATGGTCTCAAACGCTATTTAATAAAAAATGATACCTTATGAATTTTAGACGTTGGAATTATAATTGTGCATTTTATTATTATTATAAGATAAGGGAAACAATTTATAAGATTAACAAGGGCAACATTTTACATTTGTAAGAGTAAGTAAATTATCATCTTTATTGCCAAACGCGACGCCACTGGTACGGAGATGCTTCGTTGAAATGTCACATTTCAAAATCCAAGGTTGTTGTTGTTGACAATTTAAGTGATTTAACCTAGAAAACAAATCTTCGATTTCGGCAAAGTTTACAGACGTTTATTGAAGTTGTAAGCAATAATTATCCCAGAATAAGTTGTAAAATGGGTTTTACCATTAAAGTGAAGGCATTTTTATTAGATTATTTTCGAAAGAGGGTGAAACAAGAAAATGAAAACTGGCCTTACTTTGTACCCCCTTACACCGAAGAATTTCAAGCCAGATGTCCGAACCTGATGGTATTGGTTATCAACAAGTTTATCAATGTCTTAAAATTATAGTGCCTAATTTTAGCACATCATAATCCATCATTAAGAAGAAGTCAGGTCAGTCCTTAGTTCAAATTTTAGAAATGGTGCAAAATGTTCGACAAATTATCAAGGAACATCCCTCAACTTTCATAAGGCGTTTAAGACAGCAAGTTAAATTGTGTTATGGCACTTATCAGAAAATTTTTAAGAAGGATATTAATTTGTTTCCCTTTGTGTGTTGCAAGAAATAAAACCCACACATTACCCTAAACAAATTGACAGATTCATAAGGGTTTTTGAAATTATGAGAGGCGAGTTTGATTCTGTCTGGACCACAATGGAGAACATTTTGAGCAGTTTTTGTGAAAACTTATTTTTTGACCTTGGAGTAATTTAAATGTTTTAAACATTGCTAGAAAAATACGAGTAAGTTCTCAATTACCCAAAAATGAGAGAATAATAACTTTTACACTTACAGAAAATAACAAAACAAAGAATTGTGAAAAATAATAATTTTTAAAATTTTGTAACTCAAGATTGTGCCTTATGAAGGAATTTTGTGTAACTGTGTGTTTTTTCCCTAATCAATAATAAATAATAATTAATTATAACTTGCTTTTAAATCTATTATTCATGAATTACAAAAAATGTATAAAGGCAATTAATAATAGATTTTTGAGAGGTAGGCAACCAACAAAACGAGTGTTTACAGCAAGTAAATAAAAGCGGCTGATCAATGATAGAAATACGTTTCGATAAAACAAAAGATGAGGTAGCACTCTTGATTTGGTTTCTTGTTGATCACTCTGTACGTGTGCTATTTTTATGCAACCTAACGTATTTAATTATTTAATCGTAAAAGAAATGTGTGCAAGAGGACACAGCAAAACGGGGAACTCGCTGCGCACGTGGGTGTAATCTTCCCTCTTATAAAAAAGTCCTCTAAAAAGCTTTAATTTAATTTTGAGAAATCAGATTTGTTAAGAATTAGCTTTTACACGGAGAGTCGGTGAAAACTGCTACCCTTGTGAAGTAATCTAAGTTTTTATTTTTTGTGCGACCAGGTGTGGCAGATTTCTCTGGGTGGTAGGCGTCATAAGCGGCAATTGATCGAAGTTGTTAGGAATTCGTGTTGTGACGTATTGAGAAATTGGTCGGGACGTGTTCGCAGAATACGGCGAGCTTTGCGGGATTTAGTCGAGCAGATGTCAAAGTGCGTCTTTAGAATGGCAGCTAATGCACCGAGACAGACGCCTAATTTATTTTACTTCATGCATGTGCGCCTGAAACCGTTTCAGTGTTCTCGGTTAACCGATCGCTCTACTGAAATGACGACTTATCACTCCCCATACCGAATTACTCCAGGAACGCTTCATCACAACAGCTTCAACCGCCAGACAGTCATACGTCTTGCTGACGTCCCATTAGCTGAATTAATTAATTGCTTACGCGGAATTACCGGTATTTTTTAAATACGCCGGAACTACTGCTCCAACGAATTGTTCCGCTTCTCACAAATTATGTTAGAAAATAATGCGAACGTGGCATGCGAGCAAATGTTCTTATGACTATCGCTATGATTGATAAGATTGCGCAATGGTATTTCACGAGTGATAATGAGCCCGACGGAATTTAAAATGCAACCCGCAATACACCAGGACATGGACGCGGAGAATATCGAGGTTTGCTTTGCAAATGTATTGTGGGTTGCATTTTCAATTCCGTCGGGCTCATTATGAAATACCCCGTACATCATATGCTACTCATGGTAAAAAGTAAAAAAATAATTTTTTGGCACAGAAAAATAAAAATATTTATTTTTCACTTAGGGAAATGTTCGGAGAGTCGATTATTATTTGCCAACCTTGGATCTAAGCGAAACATTTAAATTTGTTCTCGACTCAATTTTGAAGACAGAGAATTTGAGATTTGAGTTTCTGAGAATTGGTAGAACTGGTTTTGAGCTAAAACACATTGAGTACGATCGAAATTTATATGCTCTACTAATCACAGCTAATTTACTGGTAGTACTACTAATTACTTATTACAGAGTATTTGTTCAAACGATCAACAATAATTCACTTCATTTTATTTAACAAATTACTATGCGTGGTGCAAACAATGAAATAAATAAATAAATACAAGAAAAATAAATAAACTCGTGGATTTGAATTTCAATTTCCGGCAAAACAGAACTTTACAGAAGTTTCCCGCTGGTGAATACATTAAAATTAGCAAATAAAAACAATTAATAAAATTTCAAAAATATAATGCCTTAAGGGAATTTTATAGCACAAATGGTTTTGTCGTAAAGTAATCTCGCGAAATTAACAAAGTTATTTCTTTGTAATGGTTATATTTTTTTCTATCTAATTTATTATGTGCTCCGCATTGGCCGTTCACTCGAGAATCCTCAGAAATAAGAAAGTTTCAAAAAAAAATTTTTTTTTAAATATCTCGAAAAGGGGTTTTGAGGACAACATGTTTCCCTTTCATTTGATTCAAGAAGGACCACATATTTTGCAGTAATAAATAATGCACACTGAGAAAAAATGAAGAATAAGGAGACGAATAAAATACACTAATTATACCTAAAAAATTTAAAATTGCCAACTCTATTTGCTTCATTAGTCATTACAACACGAGTTCCTTGACGATTAAATTTTTTAAATGAAAGAAAACAAATCAGACCAGGCGTTGCAAATTATTATCGGTCATGTCGTAGCGAAATTCTACGCAAATAAGCATTCAAAGCAATAAATCATACTTCATGAATTTTAAACGTTGTACATTTTATTATTATTATCTGGTAATGAAGAAAATCTATAAAATAAACAAGAGCAACATTTTACATTCTTAAGAATGGGTAATTCACCAGGTTTATTGCCAAACTCGACGCCACTGGTAAGTAGATTTTTTTCTGAAATGTCAAAGACACGTCAACGATGTACTGTTGTTAACCTAGAACAGGACGTTTACTGTAATTGTAAGCAACAATTATCCCACAATATGTGGTAAAATGGGTTTTACCATGCAGAGAAAACATTTGCTTTCGAAACGGAGTGAATAGGCAACCAATAAAACAACTGTGCATAGCAAGTATAAGTCAGCCGACGTCAAGGTATGACAAAGGTTTCGATAAAACAAAAGATGAGGTTGCACTCTTGGTTTGTTTTCTTTTTGATCACTTTGTACTTAGGCTCTTGGAAAAATTATTATCACATAACATTAATATTTAGTGTAGTCGTGTTAAAAAAATAGATGAAAATGTTTCTTCTTCAAATTAATGTGTTTATTCAGACTGTTACAATATTAAAATAAATAAAAAAACAAGATCTTTTATAAATTTTGTTTCGATCTTATTTTGTGTTAGGTGTTGCTGGGGATATGTGAGGATAATTAATACAGATTGGACTTCGATCGAGAAGGTGAGAATAATGCCAAATTAATTTGAAGCAGGTGTAAGCATTCTTGGAGCAACTTCCAGCAACTGAATAATACATCTTTTGAAATATTTTTGCAAAATAATGAAACAGTATGATCCACCTCTTGTATTTTGTTTGCATCAAGTTACTTCATATTCAGAAAAGATAAAATCATCTTTAAAAAGCTTTAATCTTTATAAAGCGGTGACAGAAAATTCTCCAGCACCATTAGTGGAGACGGCGACACTCAAAAATAATTATACTTAATGAATGCCTAGTGTAGTTTTAATTACTGAGAAGAAAACCACATTAAGTATGTATGCTATTATATGAGGTCCTGAATTTATCCAGGATGTGCTCAGGACGTGAACTCATCTTCCTAACAGCACACAAAGTTGCCACGCTTTTTTCATTTTTTATAAAAGTTTCAAACCGAATTAATGTGAATGTATGACAGCTGACGAGTTCCAACAAGTTTATTTAATTCCGGACGAATTTTACTATTCAGACACAGATCCCAGAAAAGTTTAAAACCTACAGTAACAGAAGCGTCGCAACTAGAATGAAAACAAATCTGCAAGTTTTTTCCTTTCTAAATAAACGCTTTCAGCTTAATCCAGAATTTATCGAACAGTGAACGTGCACCAGCTAGAAAAAACTTATGTAAAAGTAAACTACAATCCATCGTGCGAGCATATTTTTATTTGCCTATTCAACTCACATCAAATTCTCAAATAAAAATGCACGATTTGTCATTTCTGGACCAATCAGAACGAAATTTCCTGATTATTCATCACATGTGAAAATTATCGGTTATTTTCACTAGTGATGATTATCAGGATTTATTATAAATGTGGTCGTCTCACTCATGTCCCCCACACTTGAGAATACCACTCGTGCTACGCACTCGAGGTATTCAAATTCAAGCGTGGGTAACATTCGTAACAGAACTACAAAAATAATCGAAGGTAAAATAACAAGACCTAATTTTTTTTATCGGATAAATTTTTCAATTTTACGAAAACTTTTTGCTTTGACAATTTTACCCCTTTAGCCCTTTGAATAAAAATGCCCAAATTCAACGAGTAAAATTGTCTAACGCAAAAATGTTTAAGTGAAAATTTGGAAATTTATCAGATATAAAAATTAGGTCGTGTTATTTTTGACAAGATTAATTCCAGAATACAAACTTTAACGTTAATTATTTATTTATAATACTTACAGTTATTAAAAACACAATTATTAAAAACAATTTGAAAATTTGACAGGAGCAGCTTGCAATTTTAATCACTTTTGACAAATGACAGAGTAGTAGGACGTTTTTATCGCGATAAACATTTTTGATTGGATGAAAGCAAGCTCTCTGATTGGCTAAACACGCACGTTTGACGTATATGGGAATTAATCGACATAACTTTGCCTACTCGTGGTATTATGAGTGAATATTTCGTCGCCGCCCAGTTTTAACGAAGAAAAATACCTCTTCGAAAGTGAAATTCCTTATTGAAAGTTGGCACAAGTTTGTTCGTTTTTTATTGGACTTATGATTTTTTGAAAACAATTCTCGAAGTTCGGTAAAAACGCGCGAAATTAATTTAGATTTTAATTTAGATTCCGTTTGGGCCGTGGAATTGGTGCAAAGTTTACGAACGACGCCAGAAGTAATGGGGAAGTGAAGTTCTGAAATATTGAAGTATAACAACATAAAGCTCCTCTCTCCGTATATTATCTCCGTCGGCGAAAAATGTGGAGATGTATTTTAATAAAACTGCAAAAATATTAGCTAGGTGCGCTTTCAGCCAGACCGTCAAATGCGAAAATAAATACGTCTGAAGTTAGACGCAATAAATATAAAATATCCCAGTGATTCGGTCCTATCTCGGAGACGCTCTTCCGGATTCCGGTCGGCGCAAGAAAGAGGTCGGATTAAAGAAAGGGCGATATTCCCGTCAGTTTCCGTCAAAGACGATGAGCAGTCTTAGAGAGGATGCAGGAGTCCGGGTTGCATACATTTAAATTGCGCCGGGAAAGGAGCTTTGGAGGAAAAATTAAATTACGCTTCCGGACTCCTTTGTTATCTAGTCGGGAAATAGAGGTTTTTCCGTGTTATTGTGTATTGCGGGATTATTCCGGTCGACAGACTCACTTAGCAGTATTTTTTTATGTCGTTATTTATGCATCCACCCAAATTAAGAAGTTTTCAGTTGCGCCCGAGTAGGTGGAAAAATGCGTCGTTTAAAAAGTTTCACCCAAAACCTTTTCATTTAAAACTCTCAAGAGTATAACAAATGTCCCTATCGTCTGAAATATGTAAACCGACAGAATTTGCATACTGTTCATCCACTTATACACCACTCGTATTTGCATTCAAAGTCTGTTTTGTGTGAAGTACAAACTTTTACAATTTTATCTCGCCTTAAATGATAAATCTCCGCTACGAACTTAGCATTGCTAATGCAGTAGTGTTGATGAAACATAAACAGCGCTTTTGTCCCTCTTTTCCTTCGATTGTGCACCAGACGTTCTGTTGATTTTGCACTGTACTTCCGGTCCAAAAGAGATTTGCATAAGAGGGCCGGGCCGGAAAACAACACAAACAAATTTACAACTGGGCCACACTTCGCATCGACACTTTACCAAAAAAATTTGTCGCGTCCTTGTTCCAGATCTGGGAACAAGGCCGTAAAAAATATTGACTTTCGCTCTCTTCCTAACGTTCATATTTTATGTATTCCTCTCTTAACATATATACCCCAACATAAATATTCCAATATTTGGGAGTCGGCATGTTTATTCCAGTTTTACAATCGACGGATATGAGATAACGGCACAAATCGCTTTTTAAATTTTAAGATTCCTTCCGAATCAATATATCCGTCGGCAGTTCATAAATAGAACTTGTGTTTATCTTTTCAAATTAACTTTTTTCTATGTTCGAGCTTTATGTTTATAATAGAGGGGGTCTTTCGACCCGGAAGTTTTACCACCAGTGGTGGAGCTTTTTGCTGTATTGAATCAAATGTTCATTTAAGCGGGGTAAGTTAATGCGGCCGAATCTACGGCGTTACAGTTGAAAGCGGTTAAAAGATATTAAAGCATATGATCCTGCAACGTAATTAGGATATTCGAAATATTTACATAATTATGTGAATCCCGGGAAAATGGGGAAATTAAAATTTAAATAAGCATTAGTTTGGAATTACTGTTAATAATGTACGAACATCATTCAAATTAAATTGTCGCTACCAGGGTTGAATTATATCAAAGCGGAATTAGAAATTGTGTGCAATAATTGGAATCTTCAATTGCTGTTATGGAAACATCCATCTCATGTAACTCGGTGAGATTTTTAGTTGTTTCACCAAAAGCTATAAATTTGAAAGTTAAAATGCATTTTCTTTGGGAATCTTTAATAAATCAAGAATATTGTTGTCTGGGGTTAAGTTGGATGAGTAGTGCTGCAAATCATTTAAATTCGTAAAAAGACCAAAAATTTCACTTGAACAAGCAGAAGGGTGAATTAAAAATTAATACTGAATAGTCCGTTATTTGGTATTATTTAACTAGGTATGTAATTAAGAAAAAGTGTGAAAGCAAGTTACAAAAATGGCGATTAAAAGCGTGACATATTGGGTGATTCAAAATAATAATAATAATATTTGTATGACATTTCATAAGCGTGCATTTGATTTTTTAAATTCCATTGGACATTGATTTGACAACTTTCAAAATTGCACGCCTATGAACTGTCAAAGAAATCTCAACTCTACCCTACCCAACAGTTGCCACATAAATTTTCGTACATAGTTGCCATACTTGGCCACAATCATTTTGAATCGCCCAATAGACCTAAAACTGTTAATAGTAGATTATATCATTAAGACTAGAAGTGAGTCTTTTTGTGCTAAGCCCAGAGATTGAAGACCGAGACGAAGTCGAGGTCGACAACTGGGCGAAGCAGAAAAAGACTTTCTACTCTGAATGACATACATATAGGTACTACTTTATTCACAAGCGGATCACAAAAAAAAAATCGAACATGAACTCACTTATTTATTTTTATTTTCCTGCAGTTACAATCTTGAAATTTGCAGTTTTCAAATTTTAAGGCACTAGTAATTTCTAGTTCCCTTGTTATTGGTACTATTCCGGACACGGAATCTTGGCCACGACTGACAATTAACTGACAAATATGTGTGAACTGGCCTTTATTGAATATAACCCAAGTCTTGACTCGATAATGCCATTTCCCTGCTTTTTTGATGTCACAAAAAAAACTTCAAAGTGATTTTTAATAATTGTCATTCATTAATGACACTAATGACTGGTTTACGTCATTTTTTTAGAAATGTCTAAAAAATGTTGGCCAAGATTCCGTGTCCGGAATAGTACTTGAAGTTTGATAATATTAGTAAAGCTAACGGGCCTTCAAATAAATTTATATTTAGAGCAACCTATGGAAATTCAATTGTTTGCAACATTTTTCCAGCGTAGAAAATGACACAAGAAACGTCTGACATTTAACGAAATAAAATTAGGTTAGATAGTTAGATAATATTTTTAATTTTTGTACGGAATATGACAATATAAAATTGGGAAAAAGCATACTATGCAACCTGTGTAACTCCGGTGAATAATTGGTTACCTACAAAAATTATCTTTACACTGTTAACAGAATTAGAATGTCGCCTACGCCTACTCTAAATATATATTTATTTGAAGGCCCGATATAATGCTGTCTAAATTATCCGATGTACTTTCTGCAATTTTCCACGTAAAACTTTCCCAAAATGGTGAATGATCGCGATTTATAATTTTTAGTATCCTGAACCTTAACTAAAATAGCAGAGCTCAAATCTTCGATGTCTCTCATTGTCAAATTGGTGAATTCATCGCATCACAAGCACCGGTCAGACATAACCTACAATAATAATTTATAACTATCTACAATAATAATTTATAACTATCTACAATAATAATTTATAACTCTTCCTCTAGGGAACTCAGCAGCAATCATACACTTTTCGGGACTTTGGTGGGACTAGCTCCTACATAGTTTGCAGCGATCTGCGTGCGTCAATTCTCGAGGGGCGGAATGCATTTCCTTTTCAATAGCATCGGACATACCTCAGTTATTCGCAAAATATAACAAACATTTTCAAAACGTGAATAGCAAACGATTACAACTTACAACTGTTTACTTTTTAACAGTGAACGGTCATCTTGCGCTATTTTTTATTTTGGCATCTGAGAATTCTGACATCTATATCCATGCCATGGACACGCCCACAACGGGCGGCTCGTGATAGACCATAAGGGAACTGATTACATATTTCGTGTAATTGATAAATAAATGGTGACAAATACTCGGTCGAGCCGCCTGTGGACACTTCTACTCCTAGGACTTGAAGTACTGCTACTCCGCTCAGAAAAAAATGCCACTTTAACCGTTTTTATTGAGATACACAAAGGCACGACTTTCGACAGCTTGACGATAAAATTAGTTTATTTTATTAACACAAAATTATATTTCAAATCTTGCTCCAATGAAGTCTGTCAACATAGTCAAGTTCGTAACCAGAACAAAGATATTAAAACGTCATTTAATTTAGAAAAAATCCTCTAACAGAATACATTTAAAAAATTATGCATTGCTATTTAAGAAAAAAAAGTTGAGTATCGCTGGGCAATGAAGTTAATGTTAAAAAAATTAGAATTGGAGTCCTCTCAGAGTGCTTGTAGAATCATTAATTTTGATTTTTTTTCCTCAATAAATAACAAAGTTACAGCTTGCGGCGTTTTTTAGGAATCACCTGTATAAAGAATAACATCTGTAAGTTTTACTTGATTTCCTCATGCGCGCTAATAAATGTTACTATTACATACCTGTAATGGTAACGTGGAACTTTTTGTTCTCTACATAGTGTAAATCTCATTACTTCATTAATATTACTAAATTAACTCATTGTATCGTGTGATCATGCAATGCAATGGATGCAGTCTTGGAAATGCCGGTGATTTAAGAGAAAATGAATAAAGGAAAAGAAAACATTATGGCGATAATTTTTAAGTACGAGTACTTAAATTAAAAATACGTAAACCTAAAAATTACTACGAGGACTTTTATTTCAGTAAATTGCAGCAATTTGTATTGCACAAACTACAGCCAGAAAATACGAATGCTAGAAACTAAAGTTAGAACGTTGTTGGTTGTTTATTGATGTTTCATGTAAACATGTGCACACTATGCAGCCACGGTTTAAGTTTACTTTTTACCCACTTTTGTAAAACATTATGTATTGTTAGCAACCTAAATAAATTTTAGTAAAGACTTCATTATTAAGGCTGACTCTGTCACAATTTTCTTGATCACAAGACATAAATAATAGTATTTATTATTTAATTATACGAGTTTTATAAGACACCATTTTGTCGCATGCGTTTTTTAGAGCACGAGGAGCGCAGCGACGAGTGCTATAAGCAAACAAGTGCGACAAAATGGCTTATAAAATGAGTATAATACAATATTTTTTCTATTTTGCCCCTTAAATTTAAAAAAAGTCCAAAACATAATGCTAAGAAAATTATATTTGGCAAATATAAGGGTTGGTAACGCTGGTAAATAGACCAACAATTATAAGTTTTGGATTTAAAGTGTCGTGAAATGCAGTGATCACCTAGCAACAACTCACTATGAGTCACTGTCAACATTAAAAATTTAAGTAAGCGTATCGAAAAGAGCTCCTTTTCGAAACCCGTTTGAGTGTTATACTGACTGTGTTATAGGTGCAAAATAGAAAAATGAAATTTTTGTTCGATTTGAAAATATTACACGAATAGACACTACTTTGTACTTTATTTTTATTTATTTAAAAATTCAAAATTCACCTCATGCCGGCCCGTGGTCGACGGTAATGAAGAATAAATTAATGAGAGTGGTAAAAAAGCTACAACGAAAACTATCAACACATAAGAAATTTGTGTTGAAAAAACACTTTCATTCTTATCCGACCTTATTCACAGTAAATGGTAAAAATGTTGTCCTTGATACTTGATACATGCCTGCGTCAATGATGCACGAACCCTTGAAAAAACTTCACGGTCTTCCGAATTTGGGCAAATTACGACTGTACGACTCGTTCAGTTAGTTCTTCGACCGAATTTATCGGCTACCTATTAAATGTCCCCATAAAACAAATCACAAGAATTTAAATCCGGAGATGTTGGCGGCCAAAACATTGGACCGTTTCATCCAATCCACCTTTCAGGGTGCTTTGTATTTATCGTTTATGTTAAATTGTTTTCAAGCCATATTCCGGTATATCTAGTAAGAAGCACCCACATATTACCTTATCATTATTTTTGGTATGCGCATACTTTTTCAAACTAATCCACCTCGAAAATTATTCCTGCGACATTGCGGATTACATACAACACTGAAGTAAAATAATAAAGTTATGAAGTATTAAAGTTACAATTATGAATTATTTTAAATAAACAACAAAAGCAAGCATATCTTTTAGATATAGCTGTTCCAAATTCACATAATATAACACAGACATATAACACAAAAATTAATAAATATTTGGAGTTCTCCGTTGCTATGAGAAATCTTTGGTGTTTAGAAAAAAAATCGATTTTACCACTTGTAATTTCTGCGACGGGAATAGTACCGCAATCACTTTTTAAAAATTTAAAAATTCTGGATTTAGGTAACGCATTGGTAATTGAAATTCAAAAAGGTATATTATTTATACTCATGTCATTTCGTGAGGAAGTTCCTTAAAATTGACACAGAACATAATAGAACACAACAAAGTCAAAATGTGAAGGCGAGACGCCGGTAATTATGTTAATAAGCACTGCACTATTACTTGATAGTATTATCCGTAATAGTGTATGTACTCCGGCAAAATTGCCGTGCCGCCGGGTGGTGGAGGGTTAAAATTACAATCGTTTCAGAAAAAAATAAATTCTTAATCAACTTTTTACATTCATATTTTTAGTAGAATATTTTAACTTATGGATTTTATAACCACTACATTTATAATTCACATTGAAATGTATTTATGTAGAGCATCTCCGGAAAGCAAAAAGTGAAAAACATTTAGTATGAAGCTTCCAAGATATGTTAAGTCTGATTCTGCAACTTAAATGTTGAGAAGGTCTAGTTATTTATGGTGATGAGAGTTTTGCGAGAGAACCTCATATTACAAAATGGAGCCCAAAGAAAATGAGTATTTTGTGAGACAAGGTGTTTATTATCAGGATGTGGTTGCAAACGTGATAAAAAATTACTGTCAAACTTTGTAAAAGAAGAAAACACTGCAAAATAATAAAAATCTTATTTAATTTGTTTATTGAAGTTTGTAATTGGACAAATTGCTTCTTAGTTAAGCAAGTACTCATTTGTTAAAAATATAATTAAGTATATTTTATTAATTTATTAATTTTCATGTAATTTGCATGTAATATGTCGTGTCTTTGTTGTTTTGAATGTCAAACTAAATATATGATAAATCAATAGAAATAGCAGTTGTAGTTATTTAAAATATGTATATTGCTTTTAAATTAATCCGTATGATATATTAAAAGTTCATCGTGTGGCATTTTAAAAAACATATCCCGCATGTCCAATTAATTTTCGTATAAACATTTTACACTGTTCGTTGCTTCAAAACATTGTAAAATACGCTAATAACACACAGCAATGCAGCTAGCTGAACTTTTGCCTGTAAAATAATTGCTTCCGTCATCAGAGTATCATAAAAAGCTAACTGAAATACATGCATACTTTTAGTCTCCGGGCTCTTGTATTATAAACATGTGGCAGAACCATAACCGTCTAAAGAAAAAGCATTTGTGCAGTTAAGATGGCCGAAAATAGTTGAAAAAATATACATAATATATTTATTTCACACGCATTCCGTTCAAATTAAAAAGATTTGCGTTAAGTGAGTTTGTGGCGAAGATTAAAACATTTGTGCTTTATTATTATTACTTCTTTTGTGCAAGTACACTTTTATTTTTGGATACGGTTTCGTTCCGCAGAACGAAATATTTTATATCGATGGCCAACCGTAAACATTTTGCAACTGTCATTTTTATCTGTCAAGTTGCACAAAGGTTTAGCCGGATACGTAGAATTTGTGAGTCAATCTCCTAACAAAGCAGTAAACCTTTTTCGCATGTGATACAAGTGGTAATCCCCTCTTTTAAGATTTTATCCTATTTACGATCGATGCTGTCTTAAAATGGATCAAGTGACCTCGAGGTTAAAACATTTTCCCTGTATTTCTTAGATTGTTGATCTTTTATAAGTACAAGTATAAGTATAAGCACAATTAAATATTATAAATCCAAATTTATAAACGTTTAAATTAATTCAGATTTGATCAGATGCTAGGTTTACAATGTTGTTATGGTGAATATTGTGTACAATATAGTTTTATCTATCACCGTGCGTTAAGTGATACCATATCGCATTAAAGTTAGAAGTGTCATAGTTTTCTTATCCCAATTAGTATGGTTATGAAATTATTACCCCACTAGTGCGGTAATAAAATTAACACTTCACAAACCCAAGGCAACAACAAGCATATTATACCACAAAATATTAGTTTCAACTCTGAGCAATGTCTGTTTGTTGTTATTCGGTAACTAATTGTGAGACGCCAGCATAGACTACGCGTTGTGAATCTTAAAAAAAAAAATAGATTCTATCGTCACCTTGATTAATTTATTATTCTATCAAGGTAAAAATATATCATTTTTATCTTGTAGATAACAAACTAGTACGTTGTTAAGTTTATAGTGTTAACACTGACGTCGTGAAAAATATACATATAAATACTTACAAAGATTTTATGATGACTAATACAACAGAAATTGCTGCATACCTGAAACAGAAACCAACAATTAGTAATTGGTTAACGCCTCGTTTCTGTAAGAATTATTTTTGCATGTATCGGGTGTTCATTTAAATTTCCGGTCAAAGTTGGCATTGAAGAGTCGATTGCGAACGCACTATGGATTACGTATCACGAATCAACTGTTTAAATCTGGCGTTTTTACACAAGTGGTGCGTTCACAATCGACTCTTCAACGCCAACCGACCGAAAATTTAAATGAACACCCGATATTAACGTTTAAAAAATTCTAGACTGACTTAGCAGTCTGTGTGGGATATATTTTTTTTTTTATTTACAAAGAAATATTACGAATTATCTGAACAGGTGCTGCTGTCATCCTTCTTAGCTCCTGTTTCCTTTTAAATCAATATATCTTTGTATATTTCTCAAATTTCTTTATCTTTAGGGTCAATGGAAAGTTACTGACTGATTAATTGGAAAAACACTCGAGATACAAAAATGGTGGAGGCGCCGGGAAATTCCAATAATTTTTTTT
The DNA here is from genome assembly GCF_963966145.1 of Tenebrio molitor. NCBI lineage: Eukaryota > Metazoa > Arthropoda > Insecta > Coleoptera > Tenebrionidae > Tenebrio > Tenebrio molitor. The sequence goes on along the minus strand of NC_091048.1, from coordinate 6,131,167 downwards.
TTGATATCTGTGTTGTAAAAATAGGCTTTCAAAATTAAGCACACGTAACTTTTTAAAATTTCCACTAAAGTTTTATTCTTAACATATACTTTTCAGGTCCATATGTTATCTTGTTGTACCACTTTTCTTTTATTTGTGACAAAAATAATAACTAACCTACGTATACGTATCCAAATTTCATAACCTTTATAAGCTAACATATTCTTTCCTTGTCGATACAGCAGGGTTAAAGGTATCAATTCCTTATTTCCAACAATGTGCAATAAATTATGTTCTCCTTTCGACGTCCATATCTGGCGTAACTTGCGACAAAATAAATTATCGCTCTTATTTTCTATTATCGTTATTTTATTTTTCTCATTTTTCATGTAGTGCGAAAAATGCCTTTAGGAATTCTGAAGTAAGCGCATCCATCACTTGCTACATTAATAACTTTGCGTCGCGCTTCTAGTGGAAGGTTGTAAAATTTAGTTTCATTATATAAGGGTGTAGTTTGTAATTCCCCACCGGATGTAGTACTAAATTCAGCGTCCGCTCGAAAAACTTTTATGTGGGGCGCTAAATGCATAAAAGTCAGCTCCTCTTTCCCTCGCAAAGTTCATAAGTGTCGACAAAAGCGAAATATGCAGCGAAATATTCGACGAGATGCTGTTTATGAAGTGGCACGTTGCAATGTTGCATCTCGCATCTGCAAAGTTAATGAAACCTGACGTGTACCATTCGATTTGTTAAACAGATTCTTGCTCGTTCGTCTCCAGTCAGATCCAGATGGCATAAATCAAGGCGACTTTCGGCAGTATCGACTACTGACAGAATGATAATACACCCTCGAATTTATATATAAAAGTGCGTTTATACGAGAATGCTCCGGAATCCATTTTAACGAAAGCTCCATTGATTGAATTTTTCTCGCTCGACAACCGGCGGAAGGACATCTCGACACTTTTATTTGTAACTGATAGGCGATTTCACGTCAGCTGGCACTATCTAATTTGACGAAGTTTCGTCGAATAAAAATGTTTCCGTCAATGGCCGGACCTATTTCCTTTGTGTCGCACCGGCCAATCGCGACTAAATAATCGCACACATTGACTGTGTAAATGACGCTTACCGTGAAGCTTTTATGAATCGAGTGTGGAGAATGACAGCTGTCTATCAACGAGTGCGCCACGCGAATGTAATTGGAAAATGTTTTTTCCGAGCTTTATTTCTCCAACGGAATCGTCGCTTCTTTTCCAATCTGAGGGCGCTTTTAGAGAACTCGAGGCCGCAGTGATAACTGACTGGTGCGTTGTTGTAATAAAATATGACGGTCTCGGGGGATTCTCGAAAAACCCATGAAAGAAGGAGAGCTTTCATAATATGCATCTTGATATGACCGATACGCTTCGACCAATAAACGATGACTTTTAAAGGAGGTCTCTATTGAATGCTAAACCGGAAGCTAAATTATACTTGATTTGTGATTATTTACTTATGAATTAAAGACGTCACAGGCCTTCATTTATAAAAGACAGGTCATGTCAGATCAGGTTTACTCTGGAAATTATTAATTAATTCAGGAATTTATTTCCATTAGAAATTAAATCGTTTACAAATTGAGTCAGAATAGGTTCGCAAAATTAAGAATTTTTAATTTTTCGATCATTTCAACGAAACGTCTTTAACAACCAGTTGTTGGATACCTCCCTAGAAAGTGAGTCTGTATCCATAGTTACCAGTGGGTGAAGGTTTCTCTTTCGTTCACTTCACTTTCGCTCATCGTTTTTCGCTCACTGCCTTTCACTGACTGATTTTCATTCACTCGTAAATTTTTCCAATTCTTTCTGATAATGTAATTTAAATTTTTTAGGCAACATTTCCACAATTTCCACAACGTGCACTCAACAACTTTATTGACGTTACAGAACTTTGTTTATTTTGTTTTTTTTTTTTCATAGCAACAGATCCGTCCAAAAATATGATTTATTTTTATTTAAAATTTTTAATACAAAGTTACAGCCTCAATTTCTGATGAGGTACCAAACAAAATCAAATACAACACTCGAGAGTAAGGCCGCTTTCGTTCACTTGAATTGCATTCGCGTGAACGAAAACTTTGCCTTCCTCTCTTTTACTGTAAATAACTATTTTTGGAAGCGGAATGTTTGTAAGTTATAAATTTTGTTTCTCTAAAACTTTAAATTTTATTTGTATTGTTGCATTATTAGTTTTTTCTAAGTAATAGTGGCTTAATTTCTTTGAAAATTTAATTTTTTAAAAATTCTGTTCAAAATCTTTTATTTAATTTGTTTTGAATTCCTCACCGCGAGGTATGTGGTCTTTTTGCATTTAGCAATTAGGGAAACGTATTCTCGCCAGGGTGACCATTTCAAGAATAATTCTTTAATTCACTATTTGTTCCTTTGGAACTCCTGTGGTCTGGGGGTAGACTTCCTAGTGCCTATCCTTCTCAATTAGCTAGGGACTCCGACGTAGAGCACAAACAGCCAGCGTCAAATTTATTGATTTGGCTTACTCACCTATTTATTAGTCAAATTTCAGTTCACAGGCCGGAAGTAAAATTTTATTCGATAAAAGCTTAAATAAAAAACCCATCAACCTCTTTATTTATAAGTTTTGTTGGGAACAAACAGCACCAAAATACGATTACTTGTTAAATAAAATTTAAGTGAAGTGTGATCGATCATTTAATTTAAGATTCTTCCAACAGTGCGGCCTCTCGAAGAACCTTAATTAAGTAAAAATAAGCAACACAACACAACGTAAGATAAATTGGGGTTGCTTTTCTCACAGATTTTTGTGTCGTATTTTTCGCAAAAATACCACCAGAGGAGAAAATGAAAAAAATATTTAAAACATCACCTCAAGCCGGTAACGTTACAATATGTCAAGTAGATATTATTAATTTTATATTGGGTGATTCAAAATGATTGTGGATAAGTATGGCAACTATGTACGAAAATGTATGTGGCAACTATGAGTAGGATCGAGTTGACATTTCCTTTACAGTTCATAGTCGCGTAATTTTGAAAATTGTCAAATCAATGTGCAATGGTATAAAAAAAATCAAATGCACGCTTATGAAATGTCAAACACATGTCAACACATGTCAACTCCACCCACACAGTTACCACATAAATTTGCGTACATAGTTGCCATACTTATCCACAATAATTTTGAATTACCCAATACTTATGCAGCCAAAGGTTTACATGATTGATTAATAATAATGATTAATGATACTCCTAAATTAGTATTGTTATTCATTTTTAAGGAAAATATGTAGCACCAAAATTTTGATTGGAATTTTTGAATTTTGACCAATAAGTTGCAAATTACGTAACATTTTTTTATGTACCGAAAATCGCATTCACGAATCTACTATCCAATGAAAAAGCTGCGTTTATTGTTATAACCATGGATACATAAAATATTTCCGAAAATATTTTTACTAGGTGGAAAGAAAAATATTACCAGTATAACAAAAATTGCAAAATTTTTATTCAAATTACTACATTTTTATAAATAAAAGTTCAATTTGTTGAGAAGTTAAAATTCTACAGTCTTGGTATGTATTTTTTAAAAACTTTAGATACATTTTTTCACTGATCGTTAATGTATTCATACGATTTTTTTGCCGAATATCACTCTGCATAGATTCATATCTTAAATTTTTATTTTCGTGCATTGCTGACAAAGATAAATAACTTTGTCAGCAATGCACTCAAAAAAATTTTCGGATAGAATCTATGCATTGGGATATCATAAGTGATAATTTTCATGAAAGCTTGTTGTTAATAAATTGAATGGAAATTGTCTGGTCAATTTTTGGGCACAAGTAGTATTTAGGGAGAAATGTTCTCGAATAAAAATACACAATACTTGAAACTAATATTTCCCCTTATTCAGATAGATAGTGTTAAATTAAATGACATAAACTGTCTCCAGACACTGTTCTTACTTGTTTCCGTATTTTTGGGTACAGTTCTAATGACATTTTCATCAATTTCTTGTTCCTTGTGTTCCAAATCGATTCATGACGTCTAAGAAACTTGGGTTTTATTGACTTTGACGTTTCTGTTGTAACAATGTCATGGCAAAGTGGAATTTCCAATGTATTTTTTTTTTTAATTTCCACGGAATAATTCAATACCTGCTGCATTGTTACAACAATGTATGAGTCAAATATTAGTTATTATATGATAAACCTTTCTGTTTTTTGAGTGCTATTTAGCTGTAACAGCTCGTTTTTGAAAAGATTTTTCTGCTATTAAAAAGCATTTTGTCTAACATCGACGTATTATGGCCTGCATTTATGTCCTGTTATTTTATAATTCCCCCTACAGAGGCCTCAGCAAAATTTCAAACGGCAGCGCAGCGATTATCGTGACTGGTAATTTTTACATTCTATTTCTTTAACCGCCGATGTTATCGAAATGAAAACTTGGTTTTTAGGCACCCTTAATGAAAAAGGTAATTTTACGTACTCCCAAGCGGACGAAAAGTAACTCTTTTTCGGTCACACTTTTCTGACCCTTGACCGTGGCGCCATCTGTTTAGTGAGTAACAACGAAACCGACAAAACCGAGTAAATCCACTGAAAACAAATGAAAATTTCACAATTAAATTTAATTTTATTTACCCGAAAAAGTGTTTTATCGTTTATTTCTGGTGATTATTTGGTGCATAATAAGAAAATGGACGTTCATATAATAGACAGCAACAGCGTGATGAAGAAATGTCTAATACAACAGCGAAAGTGATGAATAAATGTCTAATACGTCGCCGGACATCGCAGATGATAAACGCAATAATTGTCCTGCCAGCATAAATTATATAAATAAGTAATTGTATTGCAAATAGTAAATTTCTAGTTTTGTTGGCAAGCTGATAAAAAGTACTATAAAAAATTGTTAATATGGTATCTATTAATAAATGTATTTATTTGAAAAAAGTACATACAAAATAAATTTGTAATTTTTCCAATGATGTCTTTTGCTTTGTAGTTCGTGCGGTAATGGTAATGTGCACCTCGGCCAAAAAGTGCCTTTTGTCGTCGCCTGTTTTCAAGTCTCGGCTCCGCCTCGACTAGAAACTCCAGACTCGCACGAAAAAGACGCACTTTTTAGCCTTGACACACAAATAACTATTTTACCCAGTATGGACAGTTTTTGAAGAGGTTCAAAAAAGTTCAAATGAATCATTCTTTTGCCAATCAGAATTTGGAGTCATTTTTTTTGTAATAACATGCTTAGCGCGTTTTTAATCATCCTACGGTATAACCTAAAATTACGATTAAGTGTCAATTAAGGTTTTTAAAAATTAAAAATCAATGAATAAATATCTTTTTTTAATTATTTATCCGGGTTTGTCAAATTTGGGGTTGACTATTTCTTCACTGTCAGGGTTTCAGCACCATCTTGTGCCGAATACTGAATACTGAATTATCTATGATGCGACCAGTTTTTGTTCCACAAACAATTTACCGCCTCGCAACTTCTCCATGCCAACTCGTGCCAATGTGGTATTTTTTTTTGCAAACGCTCAGGAATTTCTTCGCCCTATAATTTAATAATTTTGTCTAATTGTCCCAAGGTTAAACTAGAAAAACTAGTTATTTATAGCATCTCGGAGCGGATCAAATAGGATACTGTATTGTTTTTCGTCTTTTGTTTTTGTATAACATTCTTGCCACTGTGTTCCGAATGGTTTTTACGACATTTTGCTTATTTTGTTCGTTTTTTTTTTATTGAAACCGAAATCCTTTATGCTAAATGCTAGTTAAGATGTTGAAGTTTCTGGTTGGAGCTTGTACCCTTTTTCTTTATAAAAAGAGTGAAACCCTCTTCAGGTGTAATTTTCTTATTGAGTAATTCAGAAGTAAAACTATAAATATAAATTGTAGATTGTTTTACAAGTAAAAAAAAGTGAATGTTTACTAGCGAGTGAAAAAAGTGTGATTCACGAGCGATTGCGAGTGGATTACATTTTCACGAGTAGTAGTAGTACTATTGCGATTCTGACATAAAAAAAGATTGTAAAAGCAAAAAACATTTATTTAATCCATGTTATATGTTCTTAATTACTAAAGTTTTTTCTCTGATAGTTCGAAGCTACAAAAATACTACACATAACTATCTTTGCAGCTTCAAGCCGATTGATATAATTTTTTGGGCCGGAACTATGGACAAAGGGCGAATCTATCATCGCGATCAAGAACAAAAAAGTAGTCAAAGAAATGTCTTACTGCTTATGTGGCTGACATCAAAGATTTTTTTAACATATAAGTATGTATAATAGTTGGAAGAATCTTCTCTCTTTAACACACCAACACACCTTCAATGTAGACCGGAATATTCGTAAAAAAATCCAAAACAAACGTTAACACAAAGCTGTGCAGTACTCATTCTTACGTCGATTTTGGAGGGACCATGTCTTAAGCGTCACCAAAAAAGCTTTCTCGATGTTTTTCCTCCCAAGCACAGCGTTTTCCAAAGCAAGTCCCGTTGTCTTCTTGAAAGACTTTTGTGAAACTGTTGTTGGAATTTGATAACAGTGTCTAGACCCCTATCTCCCAACGGGACACTTTGCGCTTGGAATCGATCCAACGTAGAGCAATCAGAATTCCTTTTGGTATAAATCGACCGGTGTACCATGAATGGCTTGCAGTAATGAATGAATCTTTCTTTCTGGTAAACGTAAAGGAGGTGATCCAAGAACAACTTACCAAGTTCTAAGTAATACTTACTCGACACTTTTGTTCCTTCTTAATCAATTTGAGCCACCGTTTGTTATTTAAACAACAGTACAGCCAATTCTTAAAGTTATTTTAAAAATTTCGAAAATTGTCTGGTGTTAAATATTCTGGTGACAACTGATATTATTCCCGGTATCACATGATGATTACTCCTTTTTTCGCTTTGTGCAAATAATAATAACAACTATATTCACCCTTGAATTTTGTATATCCAAATACAAAGTGATCAAAAAGAAAACAAATCAAGAGTGCTAACTCATATTTTGTTTTACGTCTTATTTCGATCGTACGCAGAATTATACTTGCTATGCACAGTCGTTTTATTGGTTGCCTATTCACCTCGTTTTACCCACTTATTCTGGGATAAATGTTGATTACAATTACAGTAAAGGTCTGTAAACTTTACCGGAATAAATTTCTATTATAAACTAAAATTAAGTACTAAATAATAAATAAACAAATCGCAAGAAAACACAATACACTTTGGTGTATTACGAAATTTTGGTGATGGTTTTGGCTTTAACAGCCCCATTTTATGCACCATCCGTACTGTTGATTAATATTCCGAAATAATATGTATTGACAAAATATCATAAACGAACTAAACGTGGGATGCGTTATTTGAAACGTAATTTTAACGAAATATTTATTGTTCTCCAACATTTTATTAATTTTACGGGAGATATTAAAGATGCGTCCATAAACTACAGTTTTTTGGTAAATTAGGGTAAAGTGTTGACCCACTTCTATGTAGAATAGGGCCGATAATGTGCGAACTCACTACTTTATGTGGACTCTTAGATCGTAAAGTGTAGCAAACACACCAGAGTATAGTTAAAAGTCAGTTCAGATCAATTGACCAAGTTTATAGCAATGTAAGGAGTGCGATAGCGACATACTTAGGTGTAAATGAGAAAGTCTTGTGGGGCTGATAGCAGATCAAATTTACTTGCGCAAGAACGGAATAACATAAATAAATCGTAATAACGATCTCTAGACATGTACAGCAAGCACTCGTAATTACTTGCTGTATTTGATAGACAACCGGAAGTGTTTGATAATTAAAATAATAATTTGCTACATACTCGTAATTGTTAATTATTTGTTAATATGTATTGATAACCGTATGACAAGTAATTATGGTGTGTTTCTTTTGTATTTTAACTGTAGTTCGGTATATATCGGGTGTTCATTTAAATTTATCCTAAAAGGTGGCGTTGAAGAATCGATTGTGAACCACGGATTACGAATCACGGATCAGCTGTTTAAATCTAAACTCACTTTTTGCGTTGTTTGTGTTTTTTCTCTGCAAACCGACGAATGGTGCGCTCACAATAGACTCTTAAACGCTAACTTTGAGGAGAAATTTACATCCAATATTTTTGAATGGAAAAAATTGTCATCAATTATAACAAAACGTTTTGAACAATTTATAAGTTTTTTAATGTTTAGTTATTCTCATAGATTTCACATAGACAGATAAGTGGACGACAGAAAAATAAAAAATCAAAGTGTTTGGCAAATGATAACATTGGTAACAAATCTCAAATCGCCCATTTTAATACGAGAGAAAATAGTTCACATCAAAAAAAATTACATTGCCAATTGTGGTAAAGTTATATTCTCTTTACAACGGTATTATAATTTTGTTAATGTTTGTGCAGCATAAGCCATTAGCTTATTAAATATTCAAAATATAAATCATTGTCTTCATTTAATATTAAAGTATTTGCTCTTTGTTTGGCGGTATCTCGGCTGGAAAGTTTTCCTTGGACCATCCTGCATGTTTGGTTGTATCTTTAGAAAAATGAAAAAGAATATCATGTCAAAACCGCACACAGGAAACAAACTCTTCTGATGCCGCCGGTGGTTTGTTGTAACGTAACGCACAGTACATAGTTCTTTAACGACGCATGAGACTATGTCGGTGTCTACAATAAAGCAAATAGAATGTACCCGGTTTTATTTAAATAAACCTGTTACGTCGCTTTATGTATTCTTTACTGCTTGCCTCGAGCTTTCTATTTAGAAAAATAAACGAAGCATTAAATGTAAATTTTTATCGCTTTGCTGAACAACAAATTCGTATGCGTAACAGGTTAAACAAACATGAGTAACCAGTTAGAGATAGCTAATTACTTCAATCAACAATGAAAGATATTTAAATATGGGATGGTAGCCATTTTTTGAAGTAATAACATTGAAATCTTTCACGAGTGTATCGAGATACAAAATTGTAAGATGTACTGTCGCGAGCAAAAAATTCTGGTCGTCAATGTCATTTCAAAATTTGGTTAGATTGTCATAAATTAAAACATTTCCCTGTCTGATTATGTCCACGTCAACGAAGTGTCAAAAAATATATTAATCATTGTCATACAACATGATGATAACTAGGTTATGATATTTATTAAGACCGTTTTACAATAGAGCATATTCCATTGCGTCACTGCAATGTAAGTAAGTGATGTGAACCGCATTCGTATACTAGTGATTCATATTCTAAGTGTCAAAAAAATGACACGTTTTTTTTTCATTTTTGTCATAGTTTGAAAATGGCTTTTAGAAATACATAGGTTAGAATTATTTGACGGTATGTCAGTTTAAATAAATAATTCAATGACATTTTTAAAAATTATTATTTGACATTTTTAAAAATTATTATTTGACATTTTTAAAAATTATTATTTGATAAGTACTGTCAAGTAGACACTTAACTGACAGATATTGAAAACCAAATTTACATTAGGAAACATTTCGTTTCCCATTTTTCTAAATTCAGCTGTAGATTCCAAGCCCATGACAAGTGTCAAAAATCATTTCTGTCATTCACTGCCTGTTGTCAATATTCAAAAATTCACAAGCAAGTTAAATGATACCTCGGCTTTACCCAACGAAAGCTAGTCAAAACATTTTATTATTCTAAGAGTTGTTGTTGTATTGGTTGAAAACCATAACAAACTGATTTAGTTAATATTTTTTGCTCGATAAACCTAACCCCTTTTATACCAATCATTTTGACGATGTTAAATGATTGGTATCATTTTTCTAGTATACATCAAAATTCAAAACACTCAAATTGTCAAAACCTACCACAATCATTTTGGAACACTTTGTATAAGCTTGGCACGGTACCTTCCAAGTAACCTGCGTTCGGAAACTAATCTGTTTCGGGTCTCGGTGTATTTTTTTAACGTATGTCTGCTTAAGACGAATTTAACGTTGTTTTCGTATTCGTACATTTCATTTTAAATTATGTAGGTCAAGTAACGACAAGCGTGTTCCAAACGATGGCCAACTGCAAACGAGCCCGTTTTCCAACATCAGTTACTTTCTGTTTTCTGTGGTTGACAGCTCTGATGTAAATTTAGTTGCCATAGTAACAACAACCGATTTTTCTTTCGATTTCATGTTTGCACATGATCTCATTTGACGTTTTGGGTATTTGACAAACTGTTTAGGTTTTCAACCTCGAGTAGTTTTTCCTCCAACTACAACTTACACCGCGTTTATTAAAATTCCAAGTAAAAACAAAGTAAAAGAATTAAAAAACTTGGGCTACACATTCAACGAAAGAGCCACGGATATATCAAAAAGATAGTAAGGAAGGTAAATGAAGTAGTGGGATGTGTTTGGGAAATAGAAGAGAGAAAGTGGGGAGATGATTTCAGGATGATGATGATGATGAGATGAGGAGAATGATATTTGAAACCATGATATATTGATGTATGGGGAAGAGATCTGGGGGACGGAAGGAACAAGAAGAGGTAGAGAAAGTGCAAGAAAAATATTTTAGAGTGGTTCTAGGAGTAGATAGAGAAAGGCGAAGTTACATGGTGAGGGAAGCGTGTAAGAGGAATAAGCTGAGGCAAAGGAAGCTGCAAAGTTCGAAGACAAAACGGATGGAAGGGAAGAGTGCAGGATTGCTGGAGAGAAAAGAAAAAGAACACGGAGAAGAAGGAGATAGAGAAATACCATCAGAGAAACGGGAATGCCAGTGAAGAAGTGGAAAGATTAAGAGCAAAAGAAAGATGGATGAATGCGGTGAGTGAAAGGGACAGAGACACAGAAAGCAAGAGAGAATCAAAGAATCCAGATACAACAGAGAGTATGAGGAAATTCCGGAGTACCTGGAGAGAGAGAGTACAAGAGAAAAAAAAATTATGGCGAGATTTAGATGTGGGAACGAGGAGAGAGAAAACAGGTATTGGATGGAAGGAGAGAAAAGAAGGTGCAGAATGTGTTGTGAGGAGAGAGAGGCAATTGAGAATATGTGGATTGGATGTAGCGAAATACGAGAGAGGGAGAGAAAGGAACGGGGAGAAATACTGAATGAAGACGCAAGGGAGATAGGATGCATGAAAGAGATATGGAAAAGGAGGGACAGAATGGGATAGAAAAAAAATGTTATTTTTTTGGAAAATTTATTTTTAGATAAAACTGTAAGCAGGACTCGGAAAGCCCAATAGGCAAATAAAGCATCTTGTTAAAATTCCAAATATACAGGTGTCCCAAAAAAACCGCGTACTAACGGTGCACTACGGTGTAGAATAGATTAGCGTAAACGTCAGAAAAATGTTAAAAAAATTCTATTGGACTTATTTGCTGATTTGGCGGTGTTTGAAAGTGGCACTCAACAGATCAATTATTTTGAAATACATATATGAAATTGTCATGACAGCTACCTCTGATCGTACATATTATCACAAAGTACAAGATCGCTCACTACCAATATCTAATCTTGCATAATAGAGAATTTAGAAGCTTTGGAAATTGAAAAAATTATTTTAAACCCCCTACGGTAACGTTGCAAGGTAATAATGTACGAATATATCTTTGTTTACATTGTATTACCGTTAATAATAATAATAATAATAATAATTGGTTTTTTGTCGGAAACATTTTTTCCATATTTTTTTCATGTACCTTGAAACATCCTTGATAAGGTAGTTTGTACGCCAATTTTGGGACAGCCTGTGGATTATGTCAACTATTAAACTATTTTTAATTTTTTACAAAATGTGATTCTACATTTTGATTACAAAATATGTATAAACGCCAAAAGATTAAACTTGTTGGATAAATTCTATGGTTTTTAAAGTTTCGAACATAAAAGAAAGTCACAGTGGAACAGAGTGAAATTGAGTGAAACTATTAGAAGCACTCGTAGTGGGATTTAATATTATTTTATCGCCTGACTTTAGGGAAATCAAATGATAATCGGATTACTTTTCTATTGCAAACAATCACGATACTAGAAATAGCCTGGAAAATCAATAAGAATATTAACTTGCAATTTGTTCTAGAAATTGAACAATAATTCAATTATCATTTTTTCTTGTACTCAAACAGAAATTAGAGTTTGTTAAGACTTGAAGTGAAACATGTTACGTATTGCTTGTTCCTCAGATAATGACGATAGGTGTATTACTTGTGGTGATAGTAATTTTCGGTCGTAACGGCTTGCAATGTTGCCTCTTGATTGCTCTGAAGGTGGCTGCCTTTATCAACATACAGAGTGCGCAGTGCCTCACGACAGAACAGAATATTAAGATAGATTATTACCTTTTACCTCCATTTAAATTTGCGCAAGGTGTTTCATGCTTGACGTTTATACTCGCAAAAGGGTAGTGTAGCTTAGGAGAAACGTGATATATGTACAAGATCCATTATTGTGCATATCAAGTTAGGAAACAGGTCACTTGAGATTAACATGAAGTATATCAACGTTAAAGTCAAACAGCTTTTTGTGGTAACCTGCAAGTGACGCCCTTCTTGACCTTTTAAAATTGCTTTGTTTAAAAACTTTTGGTAAATGCTATGAAACATTTTGTTTAAAAAAATATTTTTATTTTTAATTTTTTTGTCAGCCATCTGTAACACCTGTATGCAAATACTTACTAAAAGCTTCAAAATTTGTTTTTTTATCAATTGTTTTAACAGAAAAGTATGTGAAAGAATATTTTTACTGTGTACAACTACAAAGTGATCAAAAAGAAATGAAATTAGAGCAGGCGTTGTAAATTATCGATTATGTCGTAGCGGAATTCTATGCAAATAAAATAAGCGCTCAATGCATGGGCGTAGACAATTTCTGGTCTCAAACGCTACTTTATAATCATACCTCATGAATTTTACACGTTGGAATTTTAATTGTGCATTTTATTATTATTATCTGATATGGAGAAAATTTATAAAATAAACAAGAGCAACATTTTACATTGGTAAGAATGGGTAATTCACTAGGTTTATTGCCAAACTCGACGCCAGAGGTAAGCAGATTTTTCGTTGAAATGTCAAGGAAACGTCAACGATGTGCTATGGTTAACCTAGAAAAGAACGTTTCCCTTTACCAGCTTTATTTTCGAGAGGTAGGCAACCAATAAAACGACTGTGCATAGGAAGTATAATTACGGGTACGACTCAAACCATGACAAACGTTTCGATAAAACAAAAGATGAGGAACACTCTTGATTTGTTTTCATTCTGATCACTTGTACATATTTAAAGTAAATTAAGTGAAAAGTGATTAAAACATAATTGTCCGATCTGACCCATTTTAGATAAAACCAATCTAAGACCCAATTTTGCTTGCTCAGGATCAAATGGGGTTTTTTTCATTATCTATATACCACAATTCTTAGAAAACACATTTTATGAGCAGTTCGCGTCTAGAATTTATTTAATCCGAGGAATATCTAGTGCGGATGCGGTTTTGCGAAATCTGCCCGACTTGTTTATGACCACCTCGGAGTATTTAATTTGGAAAAAGCACCTTAACCCACCACCGGTCTTGCGTCTACAAAGTTTCCCCTTTAAAATTGTTAACAAGTTTACGACGGGGCGGTCATTTTTTGCGTGGCGTAAAAAACGCCACCGATCAACTCCTCATCTATATTTTTTTTTATTAAGTGGATCAATATTGCGAATCCCTTTCGGGACCGTAACGATATTGACCGTGTTTGCCCTTTGAATCGAGATTGGGTCCTGGAGTCGGTCCTTTGCGTGGTGAGCCGCATCGAAGAGATCGTGATTTGCAGGAACGCCAACCTGATTAGACCCAGTGACGCCGCCACCGCAGTTTACGGCTCCAGGAAACGGTCGTTACATTCAAACTGTCACATTCACTATCCCCTCGTAAACTTGCTTATCAGTGCTTCTGCATCTTACTTTATTATTGCGATGAGCCAGCTTATTATATGGCGGATTCCTGTTGGGCCTTCTTAATCATCTTGTCACAACCATACAATAACGAAATAATTAAATTACTGCGCGATACTACGGAATTTTAACTGGAATTATTTTTTTCTTCCGTCATTAAGCGGGGATTTATACAGGCGGGGTTAGTTAAAGCGGGATTCGTTCTCATTTTATTACTTTTCTTCTTTTTAACGAATGCGTTTAGAATAAAAGACAGTGACAGTGCTGGATTTCAAAAATTTCTAAGCCGCAAAGGCACACTACTAAACCTAGCATTTTATACAATAGCTATTTATGTAATAAGTACATAATCTACTCGTAAGTCTTTGTAGACGAGCCCTATAGTTTATGGCAGAGCGAGCTTGCGAGCGAGGCTAATAAATAGGGCAAGTTCACAAAACCTAATTATGTACGAATTACATACAAAGCTTTATATTCGAATGTGAAGTTAAGTTTCTCTTAGATACCTACAAAATTAATAGATTCTAAAAATTACGATAATTTCATAGTGTTCTGTTTTTGTTGCTGCGGTTACGAAGTTGTTTATTACTATTTATTTGAAAACGAACAGTGTTTGTGTTTGAAATACCAGCTGAAATCGTCTTTATTTCTAGTTGTAATAATGAGCAAAGTAAGTGAAATTGCGGTAAAAGCCAAAGAATCTTTACTGCCAAGTTTTCTATTAATTCTATTCTTTCCTGATTTAAATAAAATCATGAAATTTAGTTGTTTTGACATTTATTTTGAAGTAGTTAATACCCAAAATTGACAAGCATCCGCTTTACTTTATCATTACGGACGAGTCCCTAAAGAGGTAGTTTATGGACGACAAACGATATCATAAATCTTGAATTATAATACAATCGAACATAAAATATTTAATAAGATTTCGTATTTTTACACAATCATGTAATACAAAACTGTCAACTATTTTCAGGATTGTGCCTATGATTCCCACCCTGCACTACTCCCTATGGCATTTGAATTCTGCACAAAGTTCACTTTTACCAGCTGTACTACGATGTGCACTAATCTCTATGTAATTGGAACTTAACATTCGGAGATAGATCATTGCTTTTTCAATTAACAATCAAAGACGTTAAATGCAGCAGATTATTACTTCAAAAATTATAAACCAATGGAAAATTGTTTTCAACAACCGGAACATAAACTGGATTACGTAAAAAACAGCAAAAAGTCATCATATTAAAGAGCATTTATTTAATATCAAATAAAATAATGTAATTTATTAATATTAAGAGAATCTGACGATATAGTAATTACATATTAATTTTTTTCATAAACACGCGAATATTTTGATTAATTTAAACATGTGTCAACTTTCCTTATTAATTTTAAACGACACAAACTTTAGACATTTTTTTGCATTTTGATTATGAAAGTTGTTTTTTTTTAACGAAAAATCGTATGATAATAGTACTTTTTTGTTCGACACTGTCAGAATTTGAGAATTTTCTCCTGTGTGAACGGATTTTGATAAATTTGACAACTTGTCAAAACGAAACGTCAAGCTAATTTTAAAGATTTTTAGCGATTTGGAGCCTTTAAGTGGCTCGTCGAACAAAAAAACGTTGTATTCAACTCGTTTTTGTGTAATTTGGGCTTTTTTTGGTATGAGTGGACCAGTTTAAAACTCGAGTGAAACGAGAGTTTTAAAGGTCCACGAACACAGGAACTCGTTAAATAAATAACTATTTTTTATTCAATTCATACACTATCCCACCTCCACCCGGCGGCACGGCAATTTTGCCGGAGTACATACACTATTACGGATAATACTATCAAGTAATAGTGCAGTGCTTATCAACATAATTACCGGCGTCTTGCCTCCACATTTTGACTTTTTTGTGTTTTATGTTCTGTGTCAATGTTAAGGAATTTCCTCACGATATGACATGAGTATAATAATACACCTTTTTGAATTTCAACCACCAATGTGTTCTCTAAGTCCAAAATTTTTAAATTTTTAAAAAGAGATTGCGGTACTATTCCTGGTGCTGACATTATAAATGGTAAAATCGAAATTTTTTCTAAACACCAAAGATTTCTCATAGCAACGGAGAGTTCTAAATATTTATTAATTTTTGTATTATATGTCTGTGTTATATTGTGTGATTTTGGAACAGCTATATCTAAAAGATATGCTTGCTTTTGTTGTTTATTTAAAATAATAATGTCTGGTCTGTTATGCTGAATGTGAATGTCAGTTAAAACTGTGCGATCAAAATATAATTTGTAATTGTCATTTTCTAAACAACTTTCTGGTTTATAAATATAATGTGGTTGTGTATCCTTTAATAAGTTGAATTTAACTGCTAAATTCATGTGTATAATTTTTGCGAATATATCATGACGTTTTTTATATTCGCTTTGAGCCAAAACGGTGCAAGAAGAAATGATGTGTTCAATGGTTTCCCCTTCAGTTCCGGAAATCCTACATTTATCAATGATCGATTGTAAACCCCATATGTGATTTTTATAATTTCTTGTATTTATAACACGATCTTGTATTGCAAATATAAAACCCTCAGTCTCAGGATGAATATTTGATTTTTTAAGCCATGCATTAGAAGCTTGAATATTAATTTCTGGTCGTTCTAGTTCTTTAAAATATCTCCCATGTAAAGACTTTTGTTTTATATTTGCTATAGTGTCAGGCAACAATATCAGAAATTAAATTATCACTTAAATTTAAAGGTGTGTAACCTTTATCCGCTGAAACCAAAGCATTAAAAAAAGTGTTATCACGAGCTCTATTGAGAAAATAATTTTTTAGTGAAGCAATTTGATTGTGTTGTAGAATTTCTAGATTTGAAAAACCCCTACCACCATTTTCGCGTGGTAAATTAAATCTTTCAATAGCAGATTTGGGGTGATGTTTACAAAATTTTGTAAAGAGAACTCTAGTTTGAATATTTATATTCTGTAAATTAGTTTTGGACCATTTTATAACACCAAAAGAATAGGTCAACAATGGAACAGCATATGTATTAACTGCTTTAATTAAATTATTACCGTTTAATTTTGATTTTAAAATAGATTTAATTCTTAAATAAAATTGTTTTTCTAAATTTTTTTTATAATTGAATGTTGAATATGATTTGATTGATTAATACCTAAATATTTATAAAATTCTCCTTTATTTAAATTTTTAATGATTTCTCCTTCTTGAGTTATATATCTAAATTTTCGTAATGACCGCGACATATTGATTGCGTTTTACACTTATCAATACCAAAACTCATGCCAATATCATTTGAGAAATTTTCAGTTATTGTTAGTAAAGATAAAATGTGATTCTTTTTAGATGCATAAAGTTTTATGTCATCCATATAAAGAAGGTGATTTAATTTGGATAGTGTGGTATTATTAAGTCTAATATTGAAACCATATCCAGTGCTATTTAATAGATTTGTTAAAGGATTAATGGCTAGACAAAACCATAAAGGACTTAAAGAATCTCCTTGATAAATTCCCCGTTTAATTTGAATAGGCTCGGATTTTAATTTAGTATTGTTTATTGATAAATTTAAAGTAGTTCTCCAAAATGTCATAACATGGGATAAAAAGTTAATCAAATCCAAATTAATTTTATAAATTTTAAGAATTTTAATTAACCATGAATGTGGTACTGAATCATAGGCTTTTTTGTAGTCTATGAATGCGGTATAAATATTTCTATTATTTTTTCTAGCTTGTTCCATTATTACCGTATACTATTTTTATTACTTATTATTATTAATATTTATTATGATCTGGTAATTCAGCTATCCAGATGCACTTGTAACTGCCTGATATACAGGCTGAGTCAGAATTCCACCGACAACTTTCAGGGCTGATTCTATGATCAAAAACAGGCATAAAACTCTTAACATACGAGTATATGGGGTAAAAAATGCTTAGTTTGCGAGATAATCTACAAAAAACGTAAAAACAATTACGATCTGAATCCATTGAATTTTTTATTTATCTGTGCATTGAATTTTTGTAAATTGTACACAGCTCCTTTTTATGTTTGTACGTTTCATCAATAAATTCCACCCGATTGCTTTTGTTGCTGGTAAAAATTTTAGTTTTTTATTTCGCTAACTAAGACCTGAAAGATTGTCGGTAGAATTCTGACACACTCTGTATAGTTTTCTGCACTTCAACGTCCTCTGCAGGTTCTTCAGTTAGCATCAAATTTCACTTACAATATGCAAAAAAATGTCGTGTACAACACGTTATGAAAGTCTCTTTTTTTCAACTGCAAATTCATGAAAAAAAGTATAACTTTCAAAACTAGTTGTACAATATGCTGTTACATCTCTATTTTTCCTTTTGTTTTTCTTCTTCAGCAAATATTTGCCACAATTACTCAAAAAAGCGAGAAATCCTGGACTATCACGAATTGAAAGTTTTCAATCAAAACGGTAAACCCAAGCGTCTGAAATATATCTGGGAGAAAAGTTCACACAAGACGAATTCAAACCTTTTTTTTTAATTTGCTTGTGTGTAGAAACATTCCACTTATATAAAAAGTAATTTCTTTTTGCACATAAATAACTATTATTCAACCGATGAATGTTTTTTTTATTTTGTAGATGTTTTGATATAAAATAGAAACAGGCTCATTGTAATTTTATGGTGCATATATCCTACTATTGATAATTCAAATTTTCCGATAAATTGAAGTTTTAAAATATGTGTTTTATATATTATATTAATGAATATTATGATATAATAATTAATTAGCATCAAAAATTTAATAAATTTGAAACATTCGTTAATAAGGTATCATCATAATGTATAAATGTAGAATAATACAAAATATGTTTATTTTGTTAAACAACTAATTTATGATTTGATGCAATATTTCCACAAATTTCATTGCGCGTACATCCAGTAGTGGTAATAATGATATGAACATTAAATTTTTATTCAACACCTCTTTATTATGAAGTCATAGTAATGCCGATTTTGAATATATTATGAGGTCTATAAAACACTAGTGGACTTGTGAATGCATAATTAAACTGTTTTTATAAAATTAAACAATTTAGAGAGAATTGAACAGTTTATTGAACATCAAAAAATGTAATACATACCCGTACATAAAATTAGAATTAAAATAAGAACAACTCTTTTTTGGCGTTAAAGAAATATCATTTTCTTGTTTCCAGTTATTGAACTCATTTAATTCCTTGTATTGAGCATCTCTGGATTTCTTCGGTGGGAAACTCGATGTGACGTCTTCAATATCTTTTGGTGTTGGATAAAACTATGTATTACACTCGTGTCTTTACAGCAAATAAGTCACTTGTATAGTTATTAATAAATTTTTGGTCCCTACGTTACATTTGGTTCGCGAAATTATGAGAGTGAATTTATTGTTAAAAAAGTTTCCGTAGTTAAAAACGTAATCATTCCTCTTTATTTAGAAACAAGAAATTTTTGTAAATTTTTTTGTATGGACTAAAAGATAGCAAGTAATCAGGTTTTGATAAATCTTCTGCATATTGCACTTTTACTAAAACATTGGGACGTGATAAAATTATTTCAACAAATATTAGAATGTTGATTATTCAAAAATTGCGAAAAGTTTTAAATTAAATAAACTTGTGGTATCGTGTATTACTAAAAATTATGGGGTGTTTAGCCAAGTGAATGCAAAGGGAAGGTCAGGACGACTAAGAAAAATAACAGAAAAAGTGAATCGTCATGTAAAAACCAAGTAAGAACCCGTTTCTGTCATCGGCGAAATTTTTGGAAAATTTAAAGGTCAATGGAGAACCATTAGAAGAAAATTATTAGAGTTATCGTATAAATTTTAACACAAGATAATGACGACAAGCATATTTTTAAAGTTGTTAAAGATTAGTTTAGAGAAAGTATGAAAGTTATGCGTTGACCTTCGCAGTCTCCCGATCTGAACCCAACTGAATTTTTTTTTTGAATTATCTTGACAACTAAATTATACCAACCAAAAATATAAACGATCTCTTTGATGCTTTTAATGAATCTTGGGAGGATTTAGGTGCAAAATAGGAAAAATATTACATGCGTTTAATAAGAGGTAGGTATTGTCGCACTTGCCTCTTTGGAGCACTCCTCGCTTCGCTCGTCGTGCCCCAAACACGCGCGGGCGTCAATACCCTTCTTATTAAACTTAATAATATACTATTTGTTTGTTCTCTTATTTTTTGGTAACTCCATTCGCTTTTAAAATTATTCATTCACTGAAATACCGAATATGGTGTTTGTCAATGGTGAAGCTCGCGGTAAGGTGTCCAGAGCAGTATAGTCCAATTTTTACCCTTTTGCGATGACGTCATTATCTAGTAACTTTACGTATGTTTGAGCTAGGATCAGAAACAAATTTGAATTGATCATAAATAACTATAAATGTGTCAAATTTGTTGACAATTGCTTCGAAAGGTTATGTTTGTAATAAATGTAATAAGTGAAAGAAATTAAAAATTGTCAAATTGACAGGAGCATAAAATAACCTCAAAGTGACCATCAATAAATAAACGTGCCTTTTTTTTGTTTTTTTCTGTTTCTGTCGTTGCAATAAAGAGAAAGCGAGGAAGGAAATCGTGACGTCACCTCAAAAGGGTAAAAATTGGCCTATAGCTCTTTATCGGGAGCGGTTTCCAAATGACGCGCGTTTGTTCCCGGTTGATTCACGTAAGAAACACTGTTTTAGTTGATATTAGAATTTTAAACTAAAAAACCTGCTTAGTTGCTCTGATTTTAACCACCACTGTATGTGCATGTAAATATTTGTTAATTTCCTTTTGCATAAAACTCCCGGTTTAGCAATGAGAACAAAAGATGCCTAGCTTCAGCCAAAGATTTGAAAAACCCGGTCGCGTTCGCACATCACAGAGTTTTTTACGTTCCTTTATGCCATTCATCCTCGAACAGAGGCGAGGTCCTAATTGGCAAGTTTAGTAACTCTATGACCTCGCCGTAATGAAGGAAGTTTGATGATGAGACAGTGTTATTAAAGCATTATCCGCCCTCTCGTACTTTTTGCCATTGATTCTAATCAATCAGCCGAAAAAAAGATGTCAGTTAAGTGAAGACTGCGACCGGTCCCAACACGTGTGATGTATGTTTGACGTTCAAACATTGCCATCATCAATTATCGCACGTGCAGATGAAGCGTATATTACAATGCGGTTCTCTCTGCATAGACACAAACTATTATTCATCACAACTGTCATTTACTTCGACATATCCGTTTTGTGATAATTGGCCATTACATTAATGATGTTTTCAGGACCCAGCTGGAACGATTCGAGCAAAGAGAAAATTATTTGTTGCCAAGTCAAACAGTCCGCATAAAAGGGATTCCAGGTTTTTTTTTTGTGTGTAAAATTTGAGACTTGGTGAGGTTTATTTATGTGCGTGTACGATTTTTCTTCGTGGCAAATAAAGAAAAGTTAGATACCAGATGCTGCATTAACTAAAATTCTATAAAAGTGGAAAAATATATAAATAATGATCTCCAGTTTGTCCAGGCTGCTTTTATGAAAGACATTTTTTTGCGAATAATTAAGAACAATTTCTAAGAATATTTTTCAGAAAGTACACCAAAAAACCAAATATCATTCGAGTCAACACTCCAAAATGAGCCCGACGGAATTGAAAATGCAACCCACAATACATTTGCAAAGTAAACCTAGATAGGGACGTGAAAACATCCAGGTTAACTTTGCAAATATATTGTGGGTTGCAATTTCAATTCCGTCGGGATCATTATCACTAGTGAAATAATCTATATACTGGGTGACTGACGAAAAACCTTTAACTCTGTATCTTGCTTATTTTTTTAACAAATCAAATTAAATAGGTACTTTTGAAAACACTTCAATAATAACTAAACTTATAATTTTTCTTGCGTCCAATTTGTGACAGATGAACATCAACTTGTTTTTTTCAAATGGCACTATACATTTTTTTCTGAATATAAAAATGGAAAGAACAATACCCAGACTTACACAAAACCGTGCTACTATCTAAACGATGAATGAAAAAATTTGGTAAGTACCTTACATGACAATTTTTTTGAGAAAATGGCAAATTTTACTTATTTTTTTTTATCGGGTTATTTAAAATCGAAGGTTTGTTTTAATAAACTAAGGCCCGGTTTCTGGAAACAATTTTATCGGGCCAATTAGTTCTCTGATAAATACAAAAATCCTGTAATGTGATTGGTTACTTTCTAGCGTTTCAATAGCCGTTCCAGAAACCGGGCATAAACAATTTAGAAGATTTACGGCAGAGAATTCGAGCTGAAATTGAACAAATCAGCATTGACATTATTGAGCGCAGTGTACAAAGTGTTTTAACTCGTGTCGGTGAGTGCCAAATGTTTGGCGGGAGCAATTTCAACATTGCGTTAAGTTTTATTGTTGACTTTGTATGTTTGTTTGTTTTTATTTGAGGCCAATTAACATTTTTTAAGTAAAATTTGTCATTTTCTCAATAAATTGTTATATAAGGTACCACCATCGTTTAGGTAGTATGAATCTTTTTCAGAAAGAGATGAAAAAAGTGAGGCTTGTTATTTAAAAAAACTGGTGATGAGGTTATTCTTCAAAAACCAATTTTATTTAAACAAATTGCACATCGTAGGATGGCATCACATAACGGTGTTATGAATTTTGTTCCAAACTTTATGTTCATACTGAATATGTCGCGCGAGAGACTGGCTTTGTTATTAATTCACTTCAATTAAAAATATTGTCGAGAACAAGGATCAGAAACTCCTCTATTTCTGAGTACAACAATTAAATACTTCCTAAGGATGTTGACAATCAAGCAAATAACATTATTCTCGACGGTAATAGTTTTCGTCACAAATGTTTTGTATCTCTTTTATATCGCTTTCAAGCAAATTGTTTTAAAGTTAATTTAAAAGCCTGTACTAATAGGACATCTGTTGATCAATAATTCGCTTGTATTTAATTCTCCGAGTATTTGATACGAACGTCTGTCGGTCATAAAAACAGCGTCAATCAAAATTATTATTATTGTGTACAGTACACTGTATTATTAAGTGTTTCAGCGAAGCCACAGTATTTCATAGAAAGTGCAAAACTTTCCAGTAGTGAACTTCTATGAACTCAAATTGTACAGGGCTATCGCTACATCGTAGCTGGCTGTGCAGTTTGCCACCTAGGATTCATAGCGTAACCATACTATGTACATACACTAAAGGTACATTAATGTGATTAGTTGCTTGCCTATAAGCAAGGGGCTTTCAATCAAATCACAACACGACAAATGTTATACATATATATCATATTTCATATTCTGGAAGCTGTCCGATTGATTTTTCTCTATTTACACTTGTAGGTCAATGATTTCTCTAATTATTTAATGCTATAAAGGTAAATTATTTTCATTAAAAAAACTTTCTTTTCTTGGAGCTCTCTACTCGGGGAGGCTCCGCCGTGATTAGGCGCAGAGCGGAAAATGCAGCTCCGTCACCCTTGAAAGAAAATCGATCGTTGGCAAACGGCTGACACGTGAAAAGAGTTTCTCATAAGTCAGATGACATCTTTTCTTTTATTTATAAGTTTTGTAGGGACCAAACGCCAGCAAAGCATGATTACTTATTAAATAAAATTTAAGTGAAATGGTTTCAATCGTTTCATTTAAATAACGCATCCGACGGTCGACGAAACTTAATTAAAAATAATAAGTAACAGAACACAATTTAGGTGAAATACATTTTTCTCTTCACACAATTTTTTGTTTCTAATTTTTTTCCGCAAAAATGCCGTCCGAGGTAAAAAGAAAAACATAAGCCATTACAATTATCCTGTTTTGAGAAATGAACCTTTTTCATTGTTTCTAAAGTGAGAAAGTGTTTGTTGTTAGGTGTAAACAAAATGAAACAAATTCCAGCTCGAGGAAGTTTTGAAAAAACTCTTGATGGACTCAAAACACCTTTGAAAAATGATAAACAATAAAAACTGGAAAATAACAAGTTTGAGCAGTCAAGTATCAAATTTAAAAATCCAGGAGAGGCGGCAAATTTATACGTATACGGATACCATAAAATACAGCCAACTGCGACGTAAGAAATATTCATAATAACCCGTAGATCTGACTTATGTAAAAGCACTCAAAAAATTCTGACAGACTTGATGACGAGATATTGATCAATAATAAATTTTATCTGAGAATATAAAGTCGCATCAATTTGAGATGGTTGTTAAAATTTTACAGCTAACTCGGCATTATAGAGTCAAACTTCCGGTTATGGTGCAAAAACCTTTTCATGTAGTTGCGTTGGTACTTTAATATTTAAAGGCGGAAGTGATGGTATAAGCAGAACGGAACGTGCATCCCCGTTTAGAAGATATCAATGCCGTTTCAGTACAATGCGGATATAAAGAAATAGCCGACGTCTTTGTGCAAAAAGGGAGAGAAGACGTCGTTCTCCCTGAAGGATTCAGCGTCGACAATCGTCACATTTCATTATTTGCCGTGTCGTTGATATGCCGAACTGAGGCAGATGTTGGTCGGGTTGCCTTCGCCGTGTGTCGTCGATATTGCGCCAGATTGTCGGAAGAGCGATAGTTGTCACTCTCGATTTCGACTATTGAAATATGTGCATACGAAATAATTTCTTTAGTTTTCACTCGGAATGAAGTGGCACCGTGTAGGGGTTGTTAACCCTTGACGTTATCAAATATTTCGTCTCTTCGCGTCCTTCGTTCTTGTGCGACCGACTTCCAAATACGGCTATTTTTAGGATTCGAATGACAAATAGGACACCATTAGATATACAATTGTAAAACAAAACTGTTGAATAATGGTCGTGCGTATTTCTGACTGGTTTGTACGATCGCTCCCTTGATCTTTCACGATAACTTCTACATAGTTCAATCAAAAAGGTCTCGTTCGCTTCGAGGGTTTTTATCATTTTTAGACAAGTGCTTCACCTGGAATGTATTGGAATTTAATGAAAAATAACAAAACCCTCCACTTCTCCCACAGCTGAAAGCTGAAAGTTAATTTTCTCTCGTGACAAAATTCCAGAGATCGTTGCTTTTCATTACAAATCGACATTTTTGAATTCGGTTAATTATGAGAAATAACTAAAGAACAAAGCAGAGTAACTAAACTGTTTTGAAGAAATTAATGCATAATTAAGAATGTTTTACAAGAGCAACAAATTTATCACAAATTATATCAAACTTGCCTTGCAATGGCTCTAGACAACAGATCACTTTGATTAGAATTTGGTCCAACCCAAAAGAAGAAATAAATGAGTGTTAATTTTCGTCTTTTGCTAAAATAACGCGTTGCTGTGGCCCAATAAAAAAAAGTACTCGGCCACTCGTTGCTATAGCCCAGTCAAAAAAAAAGTACCCGGCTTCAGTCAAAAAATTATTTTTAATTCAAAATCGTGTATAATAAGCGAATTACTGTGGTCATTTGAGTCAAGGAATATGGATCATTATTCATTACCCACCAGTGAGAGAAAAATTCGGACTCACGGAATAATTAGGTTTTTTCACAATCCACAAACAAAACAAAATATCACAATAACAACCATCCCATTCCCTTGGAATATATTCTTGTCAAAATTTTATAAATATTATTTCAATATTAAAATCAATTGCACACGATTTTGGATAAAATGTTATAGTATACTCATGTGGAATTACTCATTAGTCATTTAAGAAAATTCGCTTTTCGAGCTCACGGGTAAACTTTTTCTTGCGTGACTAATTTCGTACATTCCACACTCGTATAATAAATAACTAATAAATAATCATATAGTACAACTAATATAGGTAGGTATGGGGTGAGCGAAATTCGATGTCTCAGCTCTATTAAAAGAAAAAGAAAGACGATAGAAAAAATCTGAAAAAAGGTTCTTAAATGGGATCGAGTAAGATCCATTTTAAACCAAATTTGCATATTTTTCCATACATATTTGGAAACTGAAGTAATGACGTCATCGATTTTTTTTTCCCAGAAACATACCTATATTTTGGCACATTTAAAAAGAGCAAATTTTTCTGAACAATTTTTGTAAAGAAAAAAATTTGCTATAGTTTAAATCATGACGATTGCGAATTTTTGATTTTTACAAATTTGCTTATAATTTTTTAACGGAAAAAGATAGCAAATTTTTTTCTTTGCAAAATTTGTTCAGAAAGATTAGGTCTCTTTAAATATGCCAAAATATAGGTATGTTTCTGGGAAAAAAAATCTATTAATAGAGCTGAGACACCGAGTTTCGCTCACCCTGTACATTAAAACACACGCGTATTCGATTGCAATGTTGTGTCAAAATTTCAAAGCAATCGGCGAAGAACTCTCGGATCTCTTAGATTTTGAACAAACGAACACTTACATTTTTATTATCTAACAATTGTATCGGATGTTCATTTCAATTTATCCCCAAAGTTAGCGTTGAAAAG
The DNA here is from genome assembly GCF_963966145.1 of Tenebrio molitor. Taxonomy (NCBI): domain Eukaryota; kingdom Metazoa; phylum Arthropoda; class Insecta; order Coleoptera; family Tenebrionidae; genus Tenebrio; species Tenebrio molitor. The sequence continues at coordinate 6,104,749 of NC_091048.1, read as the reverse complement.
ACGATCGTGAAAACACCAGTCGTCAGTCTGCAAAGTAAAAAAACAAAGAACGCAAAAAGTGAGGTTAGATAGCTGATCCGTGATCCGTGGTGCGTTCACAATCGACTCTTCAAGGCCTACTTTGAGGATAAAATTTAATGAACAGCCGATATGTTTAGTAGGTATAGCGAAAAATTCAATTAACTATAGTTCGTGAGAAAAAAATCACTTTTAAAATTGTAAGAGAAGGTGCCGTTAACATTAATATTTCTCTTTCTCTAGATCTCCATATTTAAATCTAAATGTGACATTTTTATGGAAACATAAAACCATTTGTTTGTTCCACTTTCGTCAATATCCGGGCCAAACTAAAGATTTTCATTCATCAAGAACAAGAAAACAAAATTATTTAGAAACTGAATGGAAGGACAATACAGAAAGATTGTAAGCATAACAATAGAGTCTGAAAAACTAATATCTTTACAACATTAATTCAAATCCTACAGAATTCTGAGATGTACACAAATTTCAATAGATATTCAAATGGAAGACTGACGACATCTAGTTAATGCATCTGCAGTGCACAAATAGAAACTAAAAAATGTCATTGAATTAAACTTTCAATTTGATTCTGAAGATGAACCGTTACAAACTTTGAAAAGTAATAAAAGTAATGCTACAGGATCTCGGTATCAGTTTTAAGATGTTGAATTTAATTCTGTCTCAACTATTACCGTACCTTACTCATATTAGAAATATAAACTTTGACTTTTAAAGATCTCAGGTCACATGAAACAGTTTGAAAAGCCGAGGTATTTATATCGTTTGATTTAGAAAATTTGTAATTGAATCAGCGTTGGAAATAGAAGAGAGGATAATTTCTAAATAACATTTAATGTGAATTAGAAAACAATACTACGAGAACATTTATTTTATCAAATTGTAGCAATATGTATTGCATAAACGATTACGAGAAAGTGAGGTTAAAAAACGGTTGTTGACGTTTCATGTCAACATGTTTGTAGCGGAGGTTAAAACAAAATGTCTACCAAGAATCTGATGAAAATTTTAAATTAACGTCAAAAATAAGTTGTCAATGATGCAGTTTCCAAGTATAAAGTAATCAAAAATAAAACAAATCAGAGCAGGCCTTGCAAATTATTATCGGTCATGTCGTAGCGGAATCCTATGCAAATAAGCGTTCAGCGCATGGGCGTAGACAAGTTGTGGCTACTTTATAATAAATCATACAACAGCAATATTTTACATTCGTAAGAATGGGTAATTTACCAACTTTATGGCAAAACCTGCCGCCACTGGTAAGCAGATTTTTCGGCAAAATGTCGAAGAAACACCATCAGTTTTAAAGCAACAGTGTTGATGTTAGAACCTTGACAAAATTTACAAACGTTTCCTGTAATTGTAAGCAACAATTATCCCACAATAAGTGGTAAAATAAGTTTTACCATTGAAGATAAAGCATTGATAATTAATAATAAATAAATTAATAATAGAGTTTTCGAGAGATAGGCAACCAATAAAACGACTGTGTATAGCAATGTGTAAGTGTACGATGAAGCTAAGACAGACGTTGCGATAAAACAAAAGATGAGGTAGCACTCTTGATTTGTTTTCTTGTTGGTCACTCTGTATTTTCAATATTTTCTCTAAAATCTGCACTTGTGTGGTAACTTTTGAAGAGATGTTCCAGTAGATTTAGAATAAAAATCAAATAGAAACATCTTTCTCTTAAATGATGTAAGAACGTATTGTTGCCATTCATTTTTGACGTCATAAAACTAAATGACAGAGTCAGCACTGTGAGAGAAAAGTAGTACCGAAATGCCAATTTGGAAATAGTTATTTGTACAACTAGTTATGAAAGTCATAGTTTTTTTCATGAATTTGATAAGCAAATAAGTGAAAAAAAAGTTATTCATAACGTGTTGTACACACTATTTTTTGCATATCGATGTAAGTTGAGAAATTTGGTCTAAAAGGATTTATGAAAAATTACAAAAAAAAAATAGATATGCTTTGACAATCATCTCCAAGAAGTTGGAATAAAATGATGCAAAAAAGTACTACTTTCACTACGATTTTTCGTGTAATAAAGTGCCACTTTCGATATGCAAAAAAAAAATTAAAAAGGAGGACTGGTTTGGTTAATTCGAGTTAATCCACAAATGAGTTTTTGCATCGAACGAGCATTAAATTCCTCCATTCAACACATCATATCGTATTTATCATCAGCACGAGATGCAAGTTCCACATATTGCCTGTTTATTGCTAGATCTGGCTTTAAACTGCGATTTATAGCCACACGATCCCGGAATTCTTTCACTCACCGTCAATAATTTTGATTTAAAATCCAGCAATGAACAATGTTATAAACAAAGAACGCAGAAATGCGAATACATCACCCATATTGAGTCAGTTTATTCGTGCAAAATTGCAAGCGGTATATCACTTCTGAATTTATGTTTGTAATCGTGTAACATTACCGGTTATGACCAACCCGGAATCTCCCGTTCAGCCTTATTCTCTATTCGGCATTAAGCGAAAATAAATGTGTTTTATGAGTATGATTCAACAAAGTTTCCGGAATGGTTCTGTATAATTTATCCTGAATCGGATCGCCATATAAACCGTACACTGCCAGTTCAATTTATGCGACTTAAGTCAAACTTTATTACCAAGCACAGTCGACTAAATCGAACGGGGGGTGAGATTGCGTGCATCTATTCTACCCCCTCCCCCACAAAAAATAATTAATCCAACGTTTTCTTTTCTTTGGAAACTCTCCCAAACGAACTTTTCGATTGCAATAAATAATATTACTATACGGGACTACAAAGTCGCTATGCGCTGAAAGCTCCAGAAGCGAACTTCGTAATTGCGCATAGTTTGTTAAGAATTAGTAGCGATCTCAGACGGAGTGGAGATTTATTGTCGTGCTTGGTGGAGAATGGGACGTTTCATTCAGAATCTGATAGGAATGGTGTGGCAAGTGTGCTTTTACTTGCGAGGACACTTCAGTTTTATTCGGATATTAAGCTCGCCCAAGCAAAAATTTTGGTTCTTATTTATATGCACCGTTTTCCTGACACGCCTGAATTTCTGCAAGTTATATTTTCATACTCGGAACAACGACTGTGTTTAATATTTAAATTATTGAACGTTTCCGTTTCGAAATCGTGTGAACAGGAAGGTATTGTGACAAAAACGGAAAAAAGAAGCTTGCTTGGGTGAATTGTAAATTGAGATGTGCAACAAAAGGACAAACTGACTGGTATTAGTAGTTTACGTCATGAGCATTAAAAAGTGACACATTTCGCACGAGTGAGAAATTGACATTCTTACTCTAGTCGGCACGGCGACCAATTGGAGTAATAAACGGGCGTGATCTTCACGTGATTTTCGGGGGATGGTTTCCTGTTGGGTAAAAGGCGCGCCCTAAGAAGCTCAATGCACGCAGCCGAAATGTTCAAGCTCCCATGGTCCCATTGCAAAGCCAGTTGCTGTCTCGTTGTATGCCTCCCCCCCCCCCCGCATAAAACTAAAATTTGGCCAGGCAGTGTAAATCAGGCTTTTCATGACGTCGCCGTCGCTACGAACTACCACGTCAACATCTCGTGATTACTCCAGTGGTTCGCCGCGCCAACTATAGGTGCAACAATGAAACGAGTGTTCCAAAGATAGTTTCCAGATAGTTGCGTAGAGTATTTTTCCAAAAAGGGGCAGAGAATTTTTTTTAAAGAGTTCAGTTGAAACATTTTTCTAAATTCTTAATTTTTGTTTAGTTTGACGCAAATTGTTGTTATCTGTTTGTGTAGAATTTAAAAGAATGAACATTTCTGTGTATTTGTCAATTTTTTTGGATGACACTGTATATGTGGAACATGTGCCGCTTAAACGCGGATGTATTTGATTAAAGAGGAACAAAAGCTGATAGGGATTAACATGGCAAAAATACTTAAAAGATTTAATTTATTTTCCCTTTCCCGCTTTTATATCTGTGCGTTTTCGCACCCTTTGTTTACGAGAGAGTGATTGAGTGGGACGAGCAAATTATTTTCCTACTCGACGATTTTTAATTTTAACATTTATAACGGTATTTTACGACATCAGGAGTTACAGCATTCCGCCAGAACACGAACTGACAACATACTAATAGCAACTCCGGTGACCTGAGCCATAAATTTCTTAAAATGGCCGAACTGCAGCCATTAATTTTTCAATAAATTTTCTAAGCTCTACGGAATTATGACATTTTTAAAAATGTAACCAATACACAGTCGGTTTCAGTATTGAGTAATAAATTCTGATTGGATGCGGAAACCCTGGAATCAATATAAATTCAAAATATCTTCAGGTCACATATTTGGAATTATTCACTAGAAATCACCTATTTGGAGGGTTACTACTTTTTGATATGGCCCCGTCAAGTACCTACTTTACACAACTTCTGAATAAAAGAGTCGTGGTCTTTCTATATGCGTCGATTTTCCTTCAAACCTGATAATATAAGTAAAGTGTGGGAAGATATTTTCACATAATCGAAGAGGCTCAGTAGCCATAAAAGGAAAAATATGAGTCGTAGATTAAATCGTACTTTTATTAATTTAAATTGAAACCAGTTGGATTTGTCACGAGCATTTGTTGTTCCATTCAATTAATTCCCTTTGTTGGCAAATTATTCAAATTAATATCCTACTGATTCGATTAGCCTTATATGAAGTACCGAAGGACTAAGCCTGCAAAAAATATCAAATTAACTTCGCTCATGCTCACGAAGAAATATTTATTTACGAGTATAGTAAGAGTGAGGAAGGCAAATTTCGTTCATGCAAATTGCATGTTCGTCCACAAAGCGGAGCTTTCGTTCACGCGAATGCAATTCAAGTGAAGAAAAGCGACCTTACTCTCGGGTGCTGTATTTGGTTTTGTTCGATACTTCCTTAGAAAAAGAGTCTGTTATTTTGGAAAACAATAAAATACGAAATAAACAAAGTTCTATAACTTGGTGGTGTGCACGTTGTGGAAATTGAGGAAATGGATGATAAAGAGTCACATGTTCCTGATGATGTTCTGGAACAGGCAAGTGCCGCGAGGTAACAAACGTACCTAAAAAATCAAAATTACGTTCTCAGAAAGAATTGAAAAAAATTACAAGTGAATGAAAACCAATGAGTGAAAGACAGTGAGCGAAAAACGTTGGGTGAAAGTGAAGTGAACGAAAGATAAACCTTCACCCACTGGCAACTATGGATACAGACTCACTTTCTAGGGTGGTATCGAACAAAAGGAGAGGAGAAATGAAATCTCTTGTATTAAACTTGTATTAAAAATTTCTTCCACAATGAATTCTCGAAAAACCTGTTCCTTCCAAGGGCGAAACATTAATCAACAAGTCGACTTTAATTTCTCAACATAAAACAATCTCTGAAACATGTTTTAAGTAAAAGTTGATTTGTTAACTTTCGACTCAATTTTCAAACTGTCCAACAAATTTTATTGAAATTTATCATTTCATTAGTCCAAAGTTAAAACAGCTGCTTTAAAGCCAACGCTGAAGTTCGCATAGTTCTGCAACGTTAACGTAATATTGTCTTTACTAATTTTCATAATTTAATAATGCTTGAACGGTTGCACACAGAATTATTTAACGAATTACACTAACAAAGTTTTCTGAGCAACGCTTGTTAAATGAACAGAAATGTTCTACCATCGTCAAAATGAAATTTCAATTCTCTTTCAACCGAATTGCATACGTGTAATATGATGAAACAATTACTCCACAAGTTCATCTACCATTGTTGGGGGATGTAATCTATTTACCGACTTTCGGTCCTGATTAGCTCCTGGTAGATGTGTGCGTTGTGGTTGATGCTTAATCATCTAGCTTGCTGTTAGATCACAATTGAACCGACGGCGACGTGACAGTAGGAGAAACATTTACATTTCTGTTGACACAATGAGACATAAAACTGTGGTGACAGACGAGAAGTCATGCTATAAATTAAGTGGAATGTTGTCAGTGTGTGAACGCTTGTTTCAATAAAATTTTAAGAATCTGATACACGTTAAAGGTTAAGTTAATTTTTATTAAGTATTCAGACTAATAAATAATATTGACAATAACTAAACCACAATTCATTACTTTTTAATATTATTAAAGTTGCATCAAAAAATGAGAGCTGAATGAGAAAGAAAAAATACATGAACAAATAAATAATAATGCGTTGTAAATAAAATAATCAAAAAAAATAAAAAAAAAAGTCAAAAAAATTGTTTTATCATTCCGTTACACTGATAGATTGCACGTTTTTAAATTCTAGTTCCAAAACATAACGCAGTGAAAACTCCATCTCAATTGTTTCACGTTATTTAAAAAATCATTGTAGCCTTACAGTAGGGCGGGCTGCTGAGGCTTTCCAGAGCCTTTTCAGCAACACTGAAGGAAGATTCGGGATGAGTACGGTGAGGATGGGTGCGAAAGGAAGGTGATAGGTTCTGAAGGGTGAATACTGACCCACCATTCACCTTATCTGTGATATGAGACCTGTGTGCTCATACCACGATGTGATGGCGCGGGAAAACCCCTGAAAAAACTCACACAAGGTCAGGCGGCCTCGGGATTAGAACCCGGGACCTTTCGAGTGCAAATTGGCGCGCTAGGCACTTGGCCAGAATGCTCGGTGATTCCAATGGGCATCGTTCTATTACAGCGCACGTTTCTTTTCCCTGATTAGTTAATTAGAAGCCACGTGGTAAAAATCGGTATACAGAACCAAAACTGGAGTAGTAGTCGCCAGCGCTTTCTTCCTCCGCTTGAGTGTAAAGTAATAGTAAATTCTAATCTGTTGGATTTTGTCGCTAATGATTTTCACCTGAACGTAAAACATGTACTTACTGAACATAATAATTTAATAAAGGTGAATTTAAGTAAAATTGTTGGTTCTGCGGCACCGCAGGAGTTATTGAATAACCGCCATGATCCAAAGCCTTACAATAACAATATTTTGTTTTGTTTGAATACATTTTGTGCAGATTGTTTTCTTTTATGAATTTTTCATTTTTTCAAGTGCCGTTAAAATGCTTTTATTTTCTTCAGAAAACTGCTTCAGGATATTGTATTCATTTATCATTTTGGTTGTTAAAGCAGGCTAAAATGTGTAAGCAATAAACCTGCAAAACTGCAAAACAGTAAATAGTTACATAGGACGGTAAACAAAGTAAAGTTCCATTTGTTAGACTCGTAATATAATATTTCCTACGGTGGGAGGTTTATGACTTTAATCGATGCATAAATGATTTTTAGACCTTTCAAATATTCTGACTGCTTTTAGAATTGAGAATTTTTAAATCGTGTGAAAGCGGCTGCTGCCACTTGTTAAAAGGTTTGCGGTTGGGGTTTGTCCCCTTCTCCTAATACTCGTATGTAGTAAAATTTATGAGTAGAATAATTCATTCTAAATACGACACCTCAATAAACAGGATTTTAAATGGAATTGCATTTTGTTGGAAAATAATTAGTTTTTAGAATTTATCAATAAATTAAAGGATTGATTTCGGTATTGTCTGTAACCCGTAATGTTCTATGAACAAACTCGGACTTGGATGAGCATAGAGCAATAGTTATTGACATTAGAGTGTGGTAGGTATATTTTACAGCGCGACAGCTAGGTTTCAAAGTAGCAAAGCCGAGTGCCTGATTATTTGGAGCGATGTAAAATAATAAATAACCTACCGCACAACATTAGTATTAGATTTTTCGGCTGACCAAATGTTTTACATATTTTACACTTTTGCAGATTTTTATGAAATAACAAATATCAACAGAGCTGTTCAACCCGCTTGGTTATATTTTCCCTATTATGATTATTAGCCATCAGTCAATAAAAATTAAAAAAACATTTTTTTTGGAGAGGCCGAAAAATAAATACTTAACAGTAACAGCAGTAAATAAATCTGCAAGAAAATACTTTTTCAGAGATTAATTAGTTAAAATATTAATAATAACGGATTAGTTCAAAAACAACAATTAATTGATTTATGATTCCAGCTCTGAGATACAAGGTTTTTTGGTTTCAACTGTCCTGTACCCTGAGCAAAGTTAAAGCTCATGTGTAAACTTCCGTTTACCTAGTAGGTATTTATATCTTGACAAAGATACTATTTAAAAAAACTATTTGAATTCAATGCACAAATTATAATGCATTAGCAGATTTGTAATCCTTTTATCACATTCAACAAATATAGGGGTTCCTTTGCGACACCGTTATTGTCGTGCCCATGTGCAGAGCAGACATAACGTGATGTTACTAGAAGACTAGTAGTATCGTCCCTGTTCCGGTAACAAAATTATCAAGAAACGGGATGTTATTTACAAGTATGGGAATAGTTTTCAATCCCATTGTGTTCTATTGAATTGCATGGATCAGATAGGCTGCTTTTTCGACCCTCACACCCACCATCGAATCGTTACAAGATTAAATCGTGGCATCCAGCGTATTGTAAGAAGGTGGAAAGATGCTCCCAGGAGAGTTCTCTTCAACGCACACACGTATTTCTCAAGCACCTTCGACAGACATAGGTGAGATTTGTGGCCCTTCTTATAAACAACGTTAAATAAATAGTGCAAGCGAACGAGTTTGGTTTCAATTGAAAGTTTGACTGGTTTCAAACTACATAATTTGATTTATTTTTTTGAGACAAATAAGTAAAATATAATTTTTGGGGTACCTATTACAAATCGACATTTGATATAATTTTTCACCGCCAATATTAACAGTTGCCGCACCAATAAAATTCGTTGCGGTTTATGTGTGCGCGATGATGGTCTCTATTGAGGTGTATTTTCGGAAAATTAGCGGAACTATGTAAATAGTGGCAAGCGTATCAGTTCCATTGGTGCTTTCAGCTGCATTGGTAAATTCATGCATGTATAAATCGTGCATTAGTAAATATTTAAGTACAAACCATGAAAGCAGAGCAGAAATTGCAGTCCGTTTCTGTTGGTACAACTGATGACATCTAGGTATTTATTTCCACTCTACCACTTCAGTCACTGTTGTTAAATTGCCAAAAAAATGGGCATTTTGTATTATTACATAAGTTTTAAAACACAAGAATGGAGAGGAAATTTAGAATATCCAAGAACATTCCAATATTTATTTTGAACAACATGGAATAATGAGAAATAATGAACGACAATTAAATTGGGATAAGAATTATTTTTATTCTAAAAATTATTGTATTTTGACGGAATCTGTTTGATCACTGCAGAAATTATAAATAACATTCCAAAAATAAAAAAATAAAAGTGCCTTTTATCCTAACTGTTTTGAACGAAAAAGATGGGCTTTTTGGCCTTGCTACACAAATAATACTATTTACATCTCTATTGAGAATCCACAATGAGTATCAAATTTCTTAATTCGATCTTAAGTGGTGCGTCTTTTCAAATTTGATTATGAGTACTGGGTTTAACTTGGAAGTATAAAGGTCGTATAATATTGGTCCTAAACGTGATCTTTGGGGTACTGGTGCTGATGATTTGCTATTTATGACACCTCACTCTTTTTTGTTCTTTAAATATGTAATTAGTTAGTAGTAGCTGGGCCGTTTTGACACTAACCAATAAAATGAAAGATCACTGTTAAAATATGGTGATCTATTGTGCCAGAAGCTTTACTATATTCTAGGAATACAAGAGCAGTAAACTGAGATGGTGTCAATTATTATTCACTGAACTTGTCTGCTGCTAGAGGTCAACAGACCAATAAAGGGATTACATCCCCACTCTCTCACCCTAGGAATTAGTTTAGTTTTAAGCAAGTTCTGAAATCAGTCCCGAGAGGAACATGTTTCTATAACCACCTCTGGCTGTTAATTCGAACAAAGAACTCTTATCATCGAGGTACTCAAGCACCTGTCTTATAGTTACGTGGAGACCTGAAGATATATTGCATCGCCGGTAAAATAGATACCTGCTATTAAATTTATGAGGTGTACGTCAACAATCTTTTCAAAAAGTCTGGTTAAGGTCCGAAGGCTTCTTTAACCAAAGCATTTCACTTTGCAAACACATGAAGTGACGACAGGTATTTTTTATAAATGGATTAATATGTGGACAATATTGTTTTATTAAACATTTCGAAACCATTATAACTCAGAGCTTCCAGTGATCCCGACGGAATTGAAAATGCAACTCACAATACATTTCCAAAGAAAAGCTAGTATTGAAATTAAAAATCCAGCTTCTCTTTGGAAATGTATTGTGGGTTGCATTTTCAGTTCCATCGGGCTGGTTATCACTCATGAAATACCCTGTATAAGGAAACGACTACATCCTAGAAAAAAATTCTAATTATTTTTCTTTGGGTCACGAAAATTTGTCACAAATGCTACAGCAGCTGGTTGCAAAAATAAATGTAGCAGGGAAATAATTTAGACTTATTATGTAAGTTTTAAAATGATTCGGACAGTTTTGTTTGGAATATAATTCAGGAAAAATGTTGTCTATTTACTTTTGCATCAGACTTTAAATGAGACTTTTTTTTATTGAAAACTAGATAGTAAATATATTAAAACTGAAATATTCTTCGGGTACTTTTAAAATAAAAGAATATCTTTTAAAAAGTTTTCAACATCACGGAAGCAATGCTGAAAGCTTTTTACGCCAAAGTCCATTCGAAGAACAAAGTCAAAGCTGCACTTTAATTTTCATCAGAGTAGCTGCACAGTCTTAAGCCTCATTAATTCAAAAAATCGTATTTGTATCACGACGGTTTATTTCTTGTTGAGATGTACACATTCAAACGACTTGTGCATAATATCCTGTGATTTCTCGGAGTACCTACTTTATCCTAGAAATAGAAGAAAAATCCAATTGGTTTACGATGGTGGATAAACAACATTAGGAGAGGAGGAAACCTCATTTTCCGATTTATGCAGCCGCACAAATAATATGAAGAGGAAGATGCAAGTTGCATAAAAATAAAAATGGAGTTTGACGAGCGCCTCCCTGTCGTCGACAAGTCGTTATTATCAAACTTGAAAATGATTGTTGAAGAGTGGAACTGTGGTATTTGTGCGAGAATATACTCGTAGACGGTCGTAAATTTCCAACGTCGAATTTATATTCTGATTGCTCCCGCTTGCTTCTATTAAAAGTTTAGTAGAGTCGAAATAAATTTGCGCCAAGACGACTCATGGAGGATGTGCTTTTTGCATTATTTAATTTCCCACACCGGCGACCTCCATGTCATTGTTTATTTCCACGACAGGCGGACATCGTCGACAATTTACTTGATAATTTTATCCGGCCATTTGGTTGAAAGTGGTAGAATAAAAAACAAGAACTGGGACCGGCTCGAAATATACATTCGGTTAGTTCCTTGCTTAAAATTTAGGAGGCCAGGAGGAAATCCCGCGAGATTGACTTGTAACAGAACATTAGAAAAAAAGGAAAATAGAGGAAAATATTCGCAATCTTCTAGTGCGTAGGATTGGATGGGACTATCGATTTATGCTTGTTTCCTCTGTTCGAGCTTTTAAGCTAAGCTGATGACATCGTCTGTCACTTAACAGCGAAGTAAAATAGAAAAATGTCAATTTACCGTAAAAGAATAAATTTTGCAGTGTTGGCAGCGTTCAGCGTTTATTAAAACGTTCTCCCTTTAGTATTTTGTAAGGCAAGAGTTCGGTCTAAGAAGTTTTCACCAATCAACAAATCAAAGTGTAATTTTCAATTTAAAATATTCAGAACAAATTCAAAAACTTAATCAACTGTAAACGTAAAACAGTACATGGAACTTGGATTGAAAAATACTAATAATAATACATAATAATATTTACTAATAGTACTCGCAATTGCAAGCCTCGGCTATCGCCTCGGCTCGCAAACCTTACTCGCACTCGCAAAAGTGCCGTTTCCGGCCTAGTTATATTGCGCGTTCAAATGAAATTCTGGGCGTTGGAAAGCGTCAATTGTGGTTTTAAAGCGTAGATTAATTGGAGCATGTTGACAGCCAACCTAAAATTTAAAGCCAATAAAATCTTTCGTTTTTTCTTTCTTTGCAATGTTTTATATTAAAAATAGAATAACTTAACGATTGCTATTCTCGAAGCAAATATCTAAGGGCAACCTTTGCTGAAAACAATTATGTCCCGATTAAACATAAACAAATGTCATTCTTGTCAAACGGCGGGAAATTCAAACTTTACACTGTTCTAAACGCTTTAATTTTTCCAACGGCTACTCAGCCTAGGATTTCATTTGAACGCCCGATACTAATAACTATTACAGCCTTCTTAATTAATAATAATAATTCTTTGGATTGATTTTGTTCTGAATGAGAGAGGTGTTAGAGGATGAACGGCGTCCTTGTAAATTCAATAATCTCGTTTCTAGGACGTCTCCAAATCGGCAATATTAAACACCTAACATCGATTAAGCAGACAACAAAATTAGGATGTGGAACGTACCTTGCAGGTGTTGCAGCTTTGTTAAAGAGCAGTGAGTACCTCGATAATGGTTGGTTGAACAAACTGTTTCATTTGTACTCACTTACCGGAACATTATCGCTCATTGAAATTTATTTGTCGAAAAGGAAGTCAAACAGAGGTGCAAATAAATTAAAAGTACGTGAAGCTGCAAAGTTCCCAAACAGTTATAAGGAAACTTATATTAAATGAACTTCCTGAGGAGAAAACCGGAGCACTTCGCTGAAAGTGAAGTCAGTCTTCATTAAGATTTCACCAATTATGGGTGTAACCGGGAGGAAGAGATTTGACACGTTCGAGCTTTTTGTAATGGTGCTTATTTCAACGTAGCCAAGAGTGTGATTTAGGAGATTTTAAAAATTACGTTAAATCTGAGATAAATTTTAAAAGGGGCTAGTTTCTTTTACCGTGCGCTTTCAGTGAGGGTATATATTTACTTTGCTAAAGATATCAACTCTTGGTAAAACTATTGTCATGTAAATGATTACGTTGGAACACTTTCAGAGATTTCAGGAAACTTTCAGTATTTTAGTACTTTTGAGGATACTAAAAGTGCACCATGTATGAAGATAAAATATTCTGTTTTCTTTACAATCGGAAATAGTGTCACACGAAAGTGGTTTCTTTACATAAGTTTTGCAAGTTACGTAAGAAGGATTTCCTGAAAAAGAAATCTTCAAATAAAATACTACTACTTCTTTGTTGTGCAAATACTTGGTATAATAAATCATTTAGGTATCACAGAGAACAATAAAAAAAATTAAGAAATCTTTGCAATTAAAAAAACTTTATTGACAAGCGCTCGAAAATCGCGCCTTTGTGTACCTATCTCCATAGAAACAGTTAAAGTGGCATTTTTTATGAGCGGAGTAGAAATACTCCAAGTCTTAGGAGTAGAAGTGTCCAGAGGCGACTCGATCGAGTCAAATGTAAGGTCATTTGAAGGATTTCTCGTGATTTATTTATCAATAATTACACGAAATATTTAATAATAATAATTAAATTATCCCTATTAAAAAAAGGCATCTAAAAAAGCGAAATAACGAAAAAAATATTATTACCCAACCGGTTCTACTGTGGTGTAAAACGAGTCGCCCGTCGTGGGCGTGTCCATGGCATGGATGTCGATGTCAGATGTCAAAATCAAAAATAGCCCAAGATGGCCATTCAGTGTTAAAAAGTAAATAGTTTTAAGTTGTAATCGTTTGCGATTCACGTTTTGAAAATTTTTGTTCTACTTAGCGATGCCATTGAAAACGAAATGCATTGCACGCTTCCACGTAATAATTAACACTGTAATTATCATCATATATTATAATATACTATCCCTCCGCCACCCGGCGGGACGGCAATTTTGCCGGAGTACATACACTATTACGGATATTACTATCAAGTAATAGTGCAGTGCTTATCAACATAATTACCGGCGTCTTGCCTCCGCATTTTGACTTTGTTGTGTATTATGTTCTGTGTCAATGTTAAGGAATTTCCTCACGATATGACTGAGTACAATAATATACCTTTTTGAATTTTAACTACCAATGTGTTATTATTTTTATCTTTATGTTTCACAATATCGTACATTAAAATAATTGTTTCTAGAACTTCTGATGTATAAAAAATGTAAAATGCTGAAACTATACTAGTACGATACTATAGTTGGTTCTCTTAGTCCTCATGTTATACAATTATTACTTCTCTTGTGAGTGCTTCCATTTGTTGCCGGAAGGTAAAGTTAATAGGCAATCACTGATGACTATAAAAACTTCTGATAATGCATTTTATTCGAGTAAATGATTCGAAAGAAAAGAATTGCCGATTACATCTCCGGATATTACACCACCGCCTTTCTTGAGGCTGAATGTATAAAAAAAGTTTAAGACTTTTCGCAGATCTGTAGAAATAGCTCAACTTCGGAAATTTCCAAACATATTTAATTGTTATTTATGTTATTCTAATATAACATAACATAATTCTTTTTAATTTATTAGTTATTGTAATAAACCATTCAAATGCACAATTGCTTCATTCTAATATTTTTATTGCCAAATAAATTACAAAACGAAAGAAAATACAAATTGTAGTAGAACATTTGCAAAAAAATGATATACTCGTATTTGCTAATTTCTGCATTAACATTTTGCCTTCTTCATATAATAGTTATTAGTGTATCAAGGCCAAAAAGTGCATCTTTTTCGTCCGAGTCTGGGTTTTCTAGCCGAGACGCAGCCGAGACTTGAAAACAGGCGAGGACAAAAGGCACTTTTTGACCGAAGTGTACATTAAATTTTTTAGGCGACTGCATGAACTACAAAGCAAAAGACATTGGAAAAATTACAAATTTATGTCGTATCTACTTTTTTCAAATAGCTACATTTATTAATACATCCATATTAACAATTTTTTATCAGCTTGCCAACAAAACGAGAAATTTACTATTTTGCAATACAATTACTTATTTACATAATTAATAGTGACAGGACAATAATTATTGCGATTATCATCTGCGATGTCCGGCGGCGTATTAGACATTAGACACCACTTTGGCTGTTGTATTAGACATTTCTTCATCACGCTATTGCTATCGATTGTATGAACGTTCATTTTCTTAATATGCACCAAATAAGCACCAGAAATAAACGGTACAACACTTTTTTGGTGAAATTTAACTGTCAAATATTCATTTGTTTACCCGGTTTTTTCGGTTTCGTCTTTTAACTTACTAAACTGACCAACAGATGGCGCCATTTTCCATGGTTAGAAAAGTGCGTCCGAAAAAGAGTTACTTCTCGTTGTCATGGGAGTACGTAAAATTACCTTTTTCATTAAGGGTGCCTAAAAAAGTCATTTCTGTCATTCGTGTGTCATTCGTCGAATTACACGCATTTGTAAGATATTTCAGTATTTTTAAAATAATTCATCATGAAAATTTATTTCACTAGGTATTATCTAATTTGTGCGAAACTTGACGAAGGGTAATGAGATTTTTGTTGCATAATATATCCTAATTGACTTACTAAACGATTGTGGGCGAGTGGAAATGCTATTTTAAGGTAATTCGCAAAGTCATTTGAATAATTAAATAATTTTTGGAAACGATCCCGTCCGTTCATTACGAAAAATGTAAATTAAACGTAAGACGACTTGTTATTCTTTTTGCGTCTAGAACGGACCGTTTAATTTTAAATTTAAACTACAGAAATCAGTTTGTTTCTGCATAATTATTTAAATTCATGTCGGATCAGCCTGTTGTTCGTTAATTATTGCCTTTCATTTATATTTAAATTGTACGAGTGGTTAGAGCTTTAAAGCTCCGATCACGCTCACTAATGCGGCTGTGAAGAATGGAAATTGACAAAAGCGCAGAACTAGGCGAAAGAAGTTTGCAATTAGCGGAGTAAAAGAAGAGAAAAGCGACTTACCTGAAGCCATTTTTTACATCGATTTATGCGCCACCGCAAGGTAACTCAGCTTCAGGATTCATCAATCATTTTCGTTCTTAAAACGATAAGGGCAGATTACGTCAGCGATGCGGGCTTTCGTTGAAATTCAGCTGAAACAATACGTTTTGTGATTACACTTTGTTAGAGTTATTTTTGTCCAAATAAAAACCGAACAATGTGAAAACCCAATTAAATATAAATTTCTAACCTGTTTGCCAAATTTGTTTGTTGTTCGAAATAAACGTAATTTAAACACATTTTTCTCGGAGTAAATTCATTAAAATTACAAGGATTGGAAGAAAGGAAAAAACGGGTTCTCTTGCGCGATTGTTATGCATAAAGTCGAGATGAATGCTTCAACTGTGAATTATTTGAGAGCGGAAAAGGGTCGATTTGATCTATAATGCCTCTGAGGTCGGAATAATTCAGTGTCGCTTAAAACTCCTTTGAGCAAGGACTCTCCTAATAACGGAATCGTTGCGGTATGCACGATACAACGATTCGTCGATTTTAGACAGATTCATTTTTAATATGCTCGCATCATATCCCAACGACAAAAATTATTTCCAGAAGCAAAATTAATTTACATAGTCTGCACCATCAACTGCGACATACTCGTAAATGCGGCTTAGAAGGAATTTACAAACAATTTGAGGAATGATCTGACATCAATTTCACGTCAACAGATATTCTAAGTAAAACAAATGAAAACTTTCTTCAAAACAAACGAAATTTTAGCGAGAGTAGGAATCGCTAGTTATTGTATTTTTAATGTAAAACATTGCAAAGAAAGAAAAAAAAAACAGAAACATCTTTGAAGTGAAAACTTCTTTAGGCACACCACATACATTTTATTCCCGGGCAGTGAATTAGTTTCATGCGACACGCTAAAATCGTTCGCAACACGCTAAAATATCGGGAGTGTAGAGTTTAGCGGAGCGAGCAAGAAACCATAGGTGAAAGAGAATAAAACGAGAAACAGTCAGTTGTCACTTTCAGATTTTCATTGTTCGGTGTGTTTTCATTGTGTTCTTCTACAATTCATCTATTGGAAAAAATTGTGTAGCAAAATGTGAAGTGGGAAATGGACAAATTATCATAATACAGAATATTGCTATGAAAACTTGTGTTGTATTCAATATCATCGTCAAGAAAATAAAACTTAAACATCCAAACCTAACCTCACAAATTTTGCCAGAGTGTACCTCTAAAAGCAGACGTATTTGCAGTATTTCTTGAAAAATACAGATTTTTGGTGTTTATTTAAAAACAGCATTGGATTGAAATAATACAGGGTCATTATACGATATTGTACCATCGTAGTTGGCGTTGAAAACCCACACAAATTTTGGATGCGCCAGCCTCGCAACGTTAGACAAACTAGTAGACAGATTTCCACTACTGCCAGGAGCGCCACCTATTGGCGATACTAGTCTCACTCATGTTATGAAGTTTGCGGCACATTCAACTAAGCCACAAACGCCTAATACGATGGTACAATATTTTATAATGACCCTGTGCTATCATCCATAATAATTAATTAAAATCAATAACGGACGCCATAGAAGTTTTCACTTCTGTGGTCCGGTCTTAAACCCACTCTTTTTTTTTGTTTATAAATTTTAGGTTAGTTGTCAACATGCTCTAGTTACAACTGTCAATTTAGGTACTCAATTTACGCTTCCCAGCACAGGATTTCATTTGAACGCCCGATATTAGGAAGAAAAACGTTTAAATGATTACTCACTGGGAATATTTACAGATAACAGAAATAAAAGAACAAAGAAAGTGATGAAAGTACTCTGTTTTTTCAAACAAAGACAGAATCAGAATTCTTCCGATTTCGATGTCATTTTACGTTTGTGACATTTGATATTTTGACGTATTTGTCCCCAAAAAACAATTTACACCACTCAATTTTCAATTTACACTAGGGAGTTAATGGACAGTAATGACGCCGAGCATACGGCTACTTTTTCTTGGAAGTGGGAAGTTGATACGCATGAGCGCAGCGATGGTAATCCCACGCGTAAAAAAGTGTGTTGATACACAAGTTGCATACATATTTTTTTGCAGCGTTAATGCTTCTGCAAAATACAATTACGAAAAATCTAATTTATAAAACTTCAAAATATGAATTAGATAACATTAATATTTTCTACAGGTAAGAGTCAAAAGCTATCGCAATGACGAAATGTGCACCTATTAAGTTTATTTACAATTGTTTCCGTAAAATGAGTGAATACGGTAGTGAAAGTGAAAATGAAACACTTCCAAGAATTTTGGGCAAGTGTAAATCATTTTTTGGCTGAAGCTCAGAATAAAATAAATCATCTCAATTACATTCTGTTGACACGACAAAAAGAATTTGGTAGATTTAGACTCTAGGGAGAGTATTTCGCCTGATGTGATTAATGTAAAGGGATGACGATACAAATCAACGTGGAATTAGGTTTAGTGCCAATTTTCTTAAAAGAAAATCTAAAATTCTACATATCAATCATCTTTGGCCACTTTTATGTTACAGTTACTGTACAATTTCTTAAAAGTCATCATTTTATTTGCTGTCTTATAAATTTACTAATTATCACAATTATCTTCCTTTATATTTTCAGATTACAAATCAAGTTCTCTGTTCGTATGATTTAGCTTTTCATTGTGTAATTACATAAAAAATAAAAGCATAGTCATATTGGTATCTATTTAGTGTATGAGTTGATAATAAATAATTAGTATATTATGCAACAAGGTTTATAAACGTCGTGAGTTTTATTAGGCCATAAACACGTGACAAAAAAGTTTATAAACGAGTTGCATATGGAAATCATTGTATGATAAAACATGTTATACTCGTATATCTAGGGAGAGAAATGCATACTTATTTGAGGTTTAATTTGAAGCCCGAGGGCTACAAAGCATCAAGGGAAATATAGCATTCCTTCCCGAGGTGTATATTTGATTTTTTCACGACCAAATTAAGATTATTTCATTAACGTCATATTATTTTCATTAAAACTTAATTTACAAATTTCAAAATTATTGTTAGTAAAGTTAGTCCATTATAGACCTGATTGATAAATTTATTAGCAACACCAACATCCAAAGTCCTTTACGTCATTTGCTTCTGTTACTTTAAAGATGTGAAATTATATGGACCCTAGAAGGAGAGAATTTGCATTTTGGGAAAGAAAAACTCGGGACAGCCAATTTTTATAACATTTTTCCAATAATTATATCATTAGGACAATCTGAGTTAGAAGCTAATGACGAATTTATTTGATTTTGGATTAACTAAAATTTTTCCCTTTTTGTTTTTTATTTTTGGAGTAATTTGTGTAAATCAGTTGCACATAATCCTCCTTAGCATATTAAATGTAACAACTTTTCCTTCTATGAACAAACAAATTATTATTAATAAACAAATAGATCTTTACAATTTTTTAAAAAAATCGATTTTCATTTGATTCACAATGAAAATTTCTTTTGCAAAAAAATTTTGGATCTTAGAAAGTAACAACTCTTGATCGTGAAATGACAAGTGAAGCTATGAAGTAAATTTAATAAATATAACCTTACATTTTTGTGAAAAATCTCTGTTACCAACCCACGTGAAAATCCCTAGTCTAATATGAAAACTTGAGTTCAGGAATTAGTAAAGCAAAGTAGATAAAATAGTATACTCGTTTAATAAGACGTATTATCACATTCGTTCCATTAAAGCACGACGAGCGTAGCGTCGTAGCGTCTTAATAAGCTCGTATAATAATATACTATTATGCAACGAGTGGATAAAGTAGTACTTTTCTTCACGAAAAGAGAATCTATTTAGATGTGTTCCAAAACTCTACTTGAGGGTTTAACTGCCTTGTCATTCTTCACTTGAATATAAACAAATAATTTACTTTAGTAACAATTTCATAAAATCACTTCAATGTGTCCAACTTCTCAAAAATACAAAAAAGCAACCTAAATATTACTGACAACTATGATATGAATAAATAGAACAAGAATAAGAAAAATTGAACAAACTTTGAAGAGAATCAAAACTTTAATTTTCATTGTTACATTTTTTATGATCTAAAACGTTTCATTAGTCATTATTTAAACCCATCAATTGCAAGAGTGAAACTCATAGAAAACTTGTAAATATTGTTAGGAAAACTATTTATTATTCCAAAATTGTATTCTTTCTTTTAACTTGCTTGTGCTAATTTTATTCTGTTTTCTCAAAAGCAGGAAAAATTAAATTAACTTTTGCGAAGTTGTCCAAGGTTTAATTAACTTTTGGCTACAATTTTCCGTCACAAAATTTACCGGAAGTTTTCTACTTATATTCATCACTGATAACATTTCAAAATTCCTTTGCACGTTGTTTGTGACAACAACATTAATCAAATGTTTAATTTCTTTTAAACAATCTTCATCCACTGAAAAACTAAATGAAGTACTGTCTAAATATTTACGACTTTTATACGATACTTCAACATTGACTTTCCTGAATTATTAGGTTATGCTCATGGTTTTATTATTATCATTACTATTACTACAGCTTGTAATATATTCCACTCTGCATACCACCTGCCTAGTTGCATGACATTATATGCACCAATGAATTACAATGAGGATCCATCACCACGTGATATTCCTTGTTTCCTTTTCTTCACATCTGCATAGTCTGGCCGAACATCTTGCCCTGCTTTAATAACCAAGACTGTAATTGTTGCATTTTTTACAGTCCCTTGCTGGCAGTCCCTCCGTTATTTACCTTTAATTCTGTCGTGCCATTTCATTTGTCGGAGATAAATTAGAAGCTCGGCGGAATTCTTTTGGAAAGATGCCAAATCGAGAATTCCCGGATTGAATTTGAAACGGTCACGAGTGCGACCAGCCAAGTGCGTCAACTTTATCTAATAGAAACTAAACAAAATTCGTCGATTTGTTAGTGAAACGAAATTGTCCAGAAGCATCATCATAAGCCGTAATAAATCGGTCCATAAAGCACCATTCCGGAATGGTCCACCCCGCCGCCATATTTTACGGTTAATGAAGATTTTTGATGTATAATCGGACATTTGCGAGCGAGCGAAAAACTGCCCCAAGAAAACATTACCGTATGAAATATCTGATAGGGGGTAACGAGAAACAGAATTCCTAACGGCAACACAGTCTCACTCTTTTGACAGCGAGATAATAAAATACATATATTTTAGTGAAGACATTCGTTCTTCCACTCTACTTCTATCTGTGCTCGCGGTGTTTTAGTGTAAATAAGGGCAGGCCAGATTTTTTCCACTTCGCCTAAATGGAACGGAACATCTTCGCACCTACAAATCATAACCTGGTGACAAGGGCTGGCGAGGGTAACGTTTCCATAATGGTCCTTGTAAAATTAGGACTCCTCTGTTCGCTTTTTCTTCCCGGAACCATTTATAACGGCAGTGAATTAACGAAAACGACAATTTCAATTATCGCCCCGACCGTTATCACCAAAACGCGTAACAATTCCGGAAATCCGGAAGGAAGACAACTCTTTAAAATGTATTGCAGATTTGAGATTTTCATAAATCTCGGCGCGTTTTTTATCTGGAATTTATGAAATATTCACGTTTTTAAATTGAAGGTGCGTCTCGGACAAATTTAAAGCTCTTGTGTTGAAGCATAATTAACGGGGATTTTTTCGGCGCGATTGAATTTTAAATTGTGAGGAAGTTGCATCCGAGATTGTGTTATTCAATAACGAAGAGCGACGGGAACGACATCCTGCGAAGATGTTCTCCACCGAATTCTATTCGAACTTTAAAGGTTCGTAAAAAGTGGAAGGTAGCTGCTACATAAAATTCTTATAAAACTGAAAAAATATAATCCGCACTTTTTCTTACGAACGGGCTACGTTTATGACTTCATATCAAGAATGATGCCCAGCAAATTTACCATTCTTAATAACTTATTAAATTTTCAACGAATCGTGAAACGTGAATGAATTTCAGATTCATCTTTTGGAGGAAATATGGAATTTGCAACTCGAATGTAATGTTGTAGGATTGAGACGACAGTTGCGTCAATTCTGCAGAGACTAAAAATAAAAATCCAACAACAGAACATCAAGAATTTAAATGTAATTTTTGTTGTAAAAACAAATTAGAAACAAATCTGTTGTTCACAATTCAGAAACTACTCTAGATGTAATAAACAAGTATTGTAGCATAAATCACGGATGTAGTACCAAAGCGCCCCGTACTAACCCTTTCGAAGCGCTACCGTCGCCAGCGAGAATCTAATCGCGGGCCCCTACCATCATCATCAGCTGCGCGCCGTCGGAGCGTGCCGCACCATCCCCAGCCAGGCTATAAAAGGGATGCACGCATGGACAAATCAATCATTATTCATATGATCATTCGAACTCCCTCAAGAGTCTCACAACAAACCTTTATTAACTTTGATTACCTTTATGTAAATAAACAATTTACACCACAAATAATGTTAAAAGTGGCTCCACAACATGGGGCATTCTGTTAAAGTATGTATATACAAACGTGCACACATTATACAGCATGAATCAGTCGTATAAAACAGAAACTAAAAAATAATTTTAAAACATTTTGTGGTAAATCTAATGTGTGGTGTCCTCTCATTTTATACACGTTTTTTCAGGATTCTGTCATAAACCTGTTAGGAGGTATTAATTAAAACAAGACGACAAAAAAAAATTTTTGTACAAATTTGTACCTTTTTATATTCACTTGAAGGTTTTTTTTTAAATGTTAGTACATACATTTGTTTTGTTGAAAATTAAACGGATTTGCTCAAAACAATCCCTTATTCTCAAGAATTATTCTAGCAATGTTATCGTTTTTATTCAAAACAGAGTAAAGTAGTGATCCTGTTGTCTTTTGTTTTGAATAAATGAGCAACATTGCTGAAATAATTCTTGAGAATTAGGGATTGTTTTGAGCAAATCTGTTTAATTTTCACCAAAAGAAATGCAAATAGCAAGAAAGATTTATTTACTTATGTAATTACTGTTGACAATAATTATTAAGGATTTTAGGATATTTTTTGGTGTGCGGTCAGTGAAAATATTGGACGAATAAAAAATATTCAGCAGAAAATTCCAGCGGTCATGAAAACTAAGCAAAATTGATAAAACATTAATTGAAATAAAGCTGATATTACATATTTGAAAACAAAACAGTAAAATATAGCCAAAATGTTTGTATATTTTTTTTTAATTAACGGAAGGCTGAATTATTGGGACTCCAAAAGCTAAAACATACATAACGATGTAAAATGATGGTTGCTAGTTCTAGCAAAATTCAATTCCAACACTGAAAGCGGCAGAATAAAAATGCCCAAATTCAACTCGTAAAATAGTCAAAGCAAAAAATTTTCGTGAAATTGAAAAATTTATCCGATAAAAAATTCAGGTCTTGTTATTTTACCTTCGATGAATATATCGTAATTAACAATAATTGTTCAGGGGCAGTAAAATCGTGATTCTACATGCAAGTTATTTAATGTTCATAATATAATTAAACAAATAATCACCGCTGTAGGCGATACTATAAAAAAATATCCAGATTCACGATAATTCACTTAGACTCGAAAGTAAGTTGACTTAGATCATCCTTGTTTGAAGGATTATAGACAGAAAGACTTTTAAATACTCAAAATGCCCCGTTAACAATAAACGATATAAATGTATCACTGAAATACAAAGTAACAAAAGAAGTAATAGTAAAAACATAATAACATAAGCAAAATTTAAAAAAATGAAAATAAGAATTTAGAAATTACGTACATGCCAAATTCATCAAAGAAAATTAATAACAGGGGACGCAATAGTACTATCGGATATGACTGAAGAAAAACTTTCCTGAATCAAATAAGCATTATGCTAAAGTAGGGGTAAGAAAAAGTGATAAGAAACAGGCGTAGACAGACAAATATACGCATTCTTGATGGACTTTATTGCAGTATTTTATAGCCTGCGTAGGGATTGTTTGAGGAAATAAATCAGTTGCAAAACTTAGAGTGAGAGTAAAAGAAGCTAAAAGGGTGTTAAACTACCTCATTTGAATGTTTCAATCAAGTATAACGCACATTAATGACTTGCAAGGTACAGATCTGGAATGGTATTATTGAACAGAACAAAGTGTCATTTAGGTCTTAGATTTGGAAACTGCAGTAAAACAGAAGATGAAATTAGTAAACTTCAGAAATCTTAAAAAAATAATGAAATAGTGTAATTGTAATAATATAACGTATAATAGTTATTTATGCAACGAGGTTCTGTGTAAATTGGGCTTTTCTAATTGCCCGAGAGGCCAGATTGAAATACGAGCGTAGCGAGGAGAAAAGCCCAATTTGCACAGAAACGAGTTGCATACAGAATTTTATTGTTTGAAACGACGTCCCTAAAGCTTCAAAATTTTTTAAAAATGATTTCGCATTTGCTTTTGACAGTTTTGACAAATTTTTCAAGAAATGTCACTTTGAATGTGTTGTCTAGGGCAACGGTTGGTTATCTGCTATTTTTTGCTTTAGAGCAGTTAGGAGGCAGTTTACATAGGAGAAAAATGAGAATTTATGACAGTTGAAAACAATAAAATATATAAACAACGGATAAAAGAAAGATAAGAAAGATAGAAACATGGTGGACGAAAGAATACAAATTTGGTAATTTGGAAGAAGGTGTCATGGCGTGTCATTATTTCACTCTGGCGTTATGCAAATTCATGTACCGAAATAGCCGAATCAGAAAAGACTCGTGGCATTGTTAGGCGTCCCATTCGTGAAAAAAGAACTACTTAATTTAATAAGGAACAAATAAAGCAAAATTTTAAATTAAACGAAACAGCAGACCTTTGATAATGTTCGGTGTGAAGAGAAAGGTGAGTGTGAAGACCACTCCCAACTTGAACTTTTACCTGAAAGGGGTAAATTTATGAATGCAGAAATTATCTCGCGTAAAACTGGCAAACAAGTACGATTCGGTGGTCTAATTAACTAGGTGAAATACTAATTAGCTAATTAACACTGTACGCGGTTGAAACCTGTGGTCTTGCAAAAAGGGGATTGGCGATGTCGCAGTCTCGGAATTGAGATGACAGCTCCGACTGGTGTAAAGAATTATATGAAATAAATAAATTTGGTTTCAAATGAAACAAGAGCTTTCACGGTATGGTAGTAAAAGTTACTTGAACAAAGATTGCAAAGGGAAATATGTAAACCACGAGAGGTTACACAAACACGTACCAATATTTTTTCTTATTAACTGGAGTGGTAATTTGCAACTTAATTCGAAGGGATTTGAGAAGGTTAAGAGAAACGTTGTATGTGTAAAGTATTGTCGAATATTACGTTGTAAACTGATGAGTAAGTAAATTAAGAGTATCGAGTTAAGCACAACCGACTTATCAAATTTCAGTAAGTAGCGGTAAGTAATATGGAATAACTTTCCGCCGTGAATGGGATCTATAGTCGGTTTCTTACCGAATTATTCACTAATTGGTGTATGCACAATAGCCCAAGGCATTTCCCTATAATTTGCTCTACATTGATGTTTGCTGCGTACCTAATTAAATCTGAAACCACAAAACTCAGTTGGGATTCAGGCAGCGATAAGTGTCAATTTCAAATGCTGAAATCGTAAGGCATTTCCTCTTCCAGCACGACGATCGCCTCTGAAATTTACTCTGCCTACGTCACTGATTTACGACCACCTTATTGACCTCCGGTTAATTTAACGTGTAGAACCGGAGTCGACTACATAAAATGTTTTAATGGACATTCCTCTATATGTATTCGCAAGCGTCAGGCGCTGCACACTCACAATGAAATTCCTTCAGTTATTGTTCAAGAGAATACACAAGAATTCTTATAAATTGTTCAATTTACGTTAACGTTTCTTAAACACTTGTATTAATTTTAAGATCAATTCGTCCGATATCAAAACATTTTTAACAACAGCACAGTTGCTTTAAAATTGACGTTTCTTTGACATTACAGTCCTTTCGAAATTTTGAAAACGGAGAATGGAATTATCGTGTAAAACCTTGCTTATAAGGAATTAGAGGACGCTTCCATCCTGCAATATGCGTTTACGAAGCACTTGCTCGCAGTGCAGTCCTATTTAAGGAAATTGCCAGCAATTCGTAGCATATTTAGGTGCATATTACAAACTACGTCTTGTGAATTTTGACATTTTAAAAATTTAAAATTGTATTGTAAAGTGACGTCACATATTGTCTATTTAGGTATATTTCTAGTTATTTACTAAATGAGTGCGAGAAGACATTTTTCGCGCATGAGCGCTTTATTTGAGGCACGAGCGACGAAAGAGCGAGTGCTTCATTTGCGCGAGTGTGCATTAAATGTGATTTGTCGTATACCCTTTGTGAATAGGATGGCGCTTGTCAAAGTGTCAATCGAATTAATAGCGATTTATTTTCACTCTTTCAAAATTTTCATCATCATCAAAAAGGCGAATGCTTCAAAATAGCCTGCGAAATGTCATTTTTAAGGTAATGAGTTTAAAAATTATCTTCAATTGAAGAGTTTTTTAAAAACGCTTTTGGTTTGATAATTTCTTTTAAGAATCTTGGGGTGAATAAATTATTTCATCTTCCCCCGGCTAGATAAATTATCCAGACACTTTCGTCGAGTTGTTGCACCGCAGTGCTGTTCGATTGCGCTGCAAATATCGAAATAAATGTAAACAGGCGGGAAATAATTGGCGGAAAGAAGAGAAAGTTGGATCTCGGATGAGAAGAAGTAAATTAGATTTCGAATTTACTTACGATCAAAAAATGCCAATGTAATTCAACCAGTCTCGAGACGTGCCGAATTTAGCAAATATAACGTAAACAGGAAAATACGTGTGACAGACAAGCGGACTACAATTTCACCAGGAAATTCTCCCCCGGAAGATAAAATTGAATTAGTTCATTCTTTTCGGCTTTCAGGTAGGGAGGTAAATAATTTATTTTCCTTAGTCCGCGAAATTCCGCTTCGTAGGTAATTACAAAATTATTTTGTAATTTATTAAACAGAATGTAAAGTTTGCAAGTACAAATGCTGCACTGTTGATTTTCACATGGAACAAAGTTTAGCGTTATCGCATTGGAACAGATTCCCGGTTGACGCGTGGAATGGTCGTTTTCTTTTAATTTACGTGGACTTTTTTAATTAAACCTGCATCAACCTTGCTCACCGATTCGATAAAAGTTGCAAGTCTCGACCAATAAAACACCAATTATTATTAAAATGACCAAACATTTAAACTTGGAAAATAGATTCTTATTCACAAACTCACAAAAATTGCGTCTAATGAAATAATTTATAAAATTTTGGTCCGTCAAGATTCTGTCTTAGGTCCATTCTTATTCCACATGTATAAATACCAGCCGCATCAGCGAACCAAGTAGTAGGTGTTGTGGCTAGGAGCGGAGCGCATTCAGCTTGCACTCAAGAGATGCGAGGTTCGAATCCCAGAGGCGCCATGAATGGCTTTTTTTCGGGAGCTTTTCCCCACGTTATGCCTAAATGGGCATAAATAGTATCACTATGCCTCAGTACCTTCATCCCACAATTCCTTACAGAACCAAACCCTACTCATCCTAGATCTTTTCCGTTCTGGGTCAAAAAGCGTTGGAAACCCTACCTCCTCGGAGACAATAAAAAAAGTAGTTCTTTATCCTTTTTAAACCCATATAGGTGTCCTTCTCAATAAAAGAGAATATATAAAATTAGTTACATTAAAAAATCTTTTTCACAAAAAGTATTGAAATATGTAATAATATTTATTATTATTATTCCTGGTATTTCTTCGTGTGAATTGAGGTAAATCGCATAAACTGAATGTGCATATTGTTGAAAAAATCAGTGGTCAGCTGGGGTTAATAAATTTAATTAAGAGGAAGGGTTTCGAAGTTTCAACATGAAAACTTGCCCCAAGATTCGAGAGATAGACGAGGGGCGTGGGCCCGTCGACTTTATTACGAAAAAAAGAGGGAAAGAGAGGGAGAGCCGCCTGGATGAGTACGGCGTTCTGTTATTTCCGGCTTATTGTTGTTTTATAATTTAATATGGGAACAAAGTTGTGACCCTCGCAAATTCATCTTTTATTGTACGTCGTAACGTCTTCATAATGTATGAAGATTATTGTATGTGAGTTGTGTCGAGAAGGCGTTACACACTCTGTTCAAATACGATTTCGCATTGTACAAGAGACTGCTGCATCATCTCTCATGAATATCGCCCCCTCTTAACTTAATAATGCAATAAGTTGACATACAGCCAAAAGTCACCGAATATGGGACAACGTGCCAGAGCTGGATATAATGTAGTCATGAATAAAACGAAACTGCTGCCTCTTCTTAAATCTTAAATACATAAAAAAAAAATTGTGTAACAGTTCGGGCTTCTGTTGAATTTTGAGCTAACGCTGACGGTGAAGTAGCAAATATTTACTCCCCTGTCAAAGCGTAAGATGTTACAACTATTGCCCAGAATGCGTCTCTGACATTGATTTTGATCGTCGCGATAAAAAAATATTCTTTAGATTAATAATAAACCTTCTTCGGGGATTTTGCTTAATTATACATTCCACTAGTCCTCGATTAAATAATTTAAAAAGTTCTCTGCTCTGAAAAAAAAACGTAGTTTATACTAACCAGTTTCAGCGAAATTCTCAGTTAGCTAAACTGAATCGAACTGAAAATTCAACTAAAATAAGAACAGGCAGGCAAGAAATAATCTATAAAGTTTCCGCTTATTATACGCTTATTTCCTGATTTAAATTAATACTGCGAAACTACTGGGAGTTGCAACGTGGAAATTACTCAGTAACTGTTGGTACTACTACTTACTAGAAATGCATCTCACGATTATTATACGTATAACTAGACTAGAACAACAATCTAGTTAACGTTATAGAGGAAGTTGTGAATGTTCCAGATGTGTTAAGTAAAATAAAAATTTTTTCATGTGCTCCTAATAAAAGTTATCTTATTATCAGCAAAGGCTAAAACTTCAAAAGCTGTAAAAAAATACGTTATTTTCGTTTTCCTGTGTAATAATTCGCTATTATTTATTAGAAAAACAGCAAAATACAACGTGGTCGGTTACAAATTTCGATAAAATAAATTAAAAATGTGTACATATTTCTAGGATAGTATTTGAATGTTTTAATGAATCTGACTCGTGTGACAGTACTTGAAAAAGACAGTTTTATTTACAAATTACATCAAAGAAGTGGATCCAAGCTTTATTACGAGCTTTAAAATAAAAAATACTTCATTAAACATTCGATTTACCATTTTTGCAAAAAGCCAGTTTTTTTATTAAGAGTATGTTAAAAGATATGGCAAATCTCCTTTTTCTTCATTTTGAAGTGTCCATTTTATACTCCAAATGGTTCACAAAGCGTTACGTGTCCAAGCAACTGAACATTTAAATCGTCGTCATTCACGTTAAATTCAGCTTTATTTCCCATCGTTATTATTTTTGTATTATTTAGATCGGATATTCGTCGATTTCCTCTTAAACTCCGGTAGATTTGACAGTTCCAGGGTAATAAGCTAAAATTGTCAAACGGGAGAAATACATTTTAACAGGATTTGGTGTTGGCAAGGAATTATTAATACTTTCGTATACAGCACTCCTGTTAGGTATATTGATACAAATTATCGACATACAATAAATAAATAAATAATATGAGATAAACAGTTTCCTATTCTGGTAACTGGGCATTCTTATGTCGATATCGTTATAAGGAAGGCTGTTAAATTATTTTTTCCATGATCATTGAATTTCAGTGGTCTTTGCTCACTGAAAATAGTGAGCAAAGATGGCAATTGAATCACTAGTGAGGAAAAAATATTTTCTCACTAGTGAGCAAAGTGTAATGTTTTGCGAGTTTGTCGACAGAGGGCGCCAAATATGTTGTAGTGAGAGTTTTTAAAATACTTTCTGAATATTAATAACTAAAGCTTGTCTTATTTTTGACTTATTTAAATTTTTAACCTGTTATTTAGATTAAAATTGACGAAAAAACGTGAAATTGCTTTGGGTAAACTTCTGGAAAAGTTCATGCTAAATGCATCATGTGTTGGTATCTCTGATTAAACTAAAATCAGTACACCAATCACAAACACGCAACGCCTAACAACATAACCACTTTTGTTTGCAATTTTGTTGATCCACGTTGTGTTGTGGAAAACTGTTTACTGCAATTAAAAGTGACAAAAAAATGTCGCCCAGTTGCGACCTCGACTTCGTCTCGGTCTTCATTCTCTGAGCTCAGCACAAAAAGACTAACTTCTACTCTTAACGATATAATCTACTATTGTATAGTTTGACTATTTTTTTTATCGCACCATACGTACCTATAGCAGATCTAATAGAGAGTATAATACCTACTTAATACGTATTTGCAAACATGGGAAAAGATATGCAGATGATAAAATTGCTTAGAGTTCAGTGAAGTGTATTCTCTAGTCTTCCTGTATCCTATTGCAATAATAATTCGTAAGGCTTTGCTCTGAAGGTTAAATAATCTCTCTAAGGAATAAGGATGCTTTTAGACTAGGATGAGAATCTAAACTGCGGGTATATTAACGCGAAATATGCTTTTAATACAAGTATCATCAGCACAAAACATGATAGATACATCGTTAAGGAAATAAAGAAAGGATAAGTTTGAAAATTACATTTTCTAGGTAATATTATTACATATAAACTGTGCAAGGTAAAAGTATTGTCAGTATGCTTTGAAATAGGTTTGTTGAATGTCTGGCAAGGAAAATTCTTCAGAGAGGTAGTGTGAGATGCTCAACATGGACAAGAGATGTTCTCTTTAAATCTCAAATTAATTAAACATTTTAAATTTGTTTAAATATCCCCTTCTGCTACTGACATAATATATAGCATATTTTTTATTATCTGAAATTAAATTACCTGTTGTCCCAAAGCATAATCTAATATTTTTGAAATACTGAATGTTTTACGGTGAGTCTCGCATTATCGATTAATATATTATGGTGAAATAAATTTGATTCGGTGGATTAAAAGAGAGCCGTCCAATATTTAGGCGGCAGTGTTGTCGCAAAACGCAAAACAATTTTTAAACATCACTAAAAGCTGTGCGCTGTGTACATTTGAAGTTTTGAAAATGTAAATATGAGCTTGAAATTGGAATGCTTTCATAATGAGTTTTCAACTCGGCTTTCACCACCGGACTAATGGGACTTAACGTGACATTAAGTTGGTGTATATCAAAAATAAACCGTTAGAAATTTAATTAAGTATAGCAATGCTTGATCACAGTTGGTCACACAAATTGTGAGAACCGCAATTAATTTAAATTTTAATTAAACGTGTGAAGGACCTATCGACCTCTCTCATTGCAAAATTTAATTAAATTATTCGGTAATTTACTGTGTAATCCAATCGTTTATCATTTAGTTTGCACTGAGTTGCATCCAGATATATGGCTCGAATATGTGACAAGTTGCAGGGTACAATAATACATCATCGCATATTTCTAACATAAAATGAAAATAAAAATTTACCGATAACGATCAAGTTACTTCCGTGTATTTCCAATTTTGTATATTTTTGTACTTATTACAAAGTTATAAATCTGGTAAACATGCAATAAATAAAGTGTGCAAACACTGCGTTACGTTCTCTTTTATGGATGAAAATATTTCACTTAAAATGTATTCCTGTTTTCCGCTACTTTGACTCAAGACTCGTTTTATTTGTTTTATTTTTAAATATCAAGCACAACAAGAAAAAACAGCAAAGACGGGCAAGCACAGCAGCTTAAAATTTCACTGAAGTACTTATATGCAAACAGTTTTATAAAAAGTTCAAGTAATTTACATTATTTAACATTTCGTACAACAAAAAAATAGAAAACATTTTTCTGACCACTAAGAGACGCATAAAATTGCCAGCGCTCTCTACAACCGCTCAGATTATTCATTAGGAATGTTTTATACAAGTTGTTACTTGACAGGATTGTTCAGGATGCGCTTTCCAGCACGCCCACAACATGTTTTGCGGGGACGATACCGTTGACGGTGCAAATGCATGCAACAACTGTAACGTTGATTTTTTGGTCACTTTCTGTGTGTCTACGACGATGAATAATGTGGAAAACGAGAAAAGTATTATTATAAATTGTACACAGCGAGGATGTCTGCTGAAAATTTGTGAAATATTGCAGCGACAGCAACAAAAGAAGCTGGTGTGGATATGGCTTTATAAAAACGAGGTGATAGTACAAAGTGTAAGAACGTATATCAAGAGTCCTGTGGAATAGTGCGGCTCTATAATTTTATTGTGTCGAACTATGTCGAGCTGTTAAAGCCGTCAAATCAGACGTCAACAATCAAATGTCAAATTATTAAATGACAAACGGCAGCGGGAACTAATACAATTATCGAATATTGCCCTGGTGGATTATTATTTTATTTTTAGTGTTTGTCATTGGCTGCAATTCATATTTGTCAATGATTTAATTGATTTAAAGAAAATAGTAGATTATATCATTAGGAGCAAAAGTAAGTCTTAAGTGAGTCTCCAGTGAGTCTTAAGTGAGTCTTAAGTGAGTCTTTTTGGTGCTAAGCCGAGAGATTGATGACCGAGACGAAGTCGAGGTCGAAACTGGGCGAAACACAAAAAAACCTTCTACTCTGACTGATACATACATAATATACAGGGTGTTTTTGAACTCGGAAAAAATACATATTTAAAAAATTCTAAGTATGTCAAAAAATAAAATGACATTTGTTTTTTTAATTGCTTTTAGTCTTCTACGTTGTTCCACAACCTCGTAGGTAAAATTTCGCCACATTTTAAAAATACACCCTGTATATCATATTTTATAAAACGTACACCAATGCGGTTTCCTTGTTTTAAAGCATATTTCCTATAGGTTACTTCGCATTGGCGTACATTTTATAAAACATGATATACAGGGTGTATTTTTAAAATGTGCCGAAATTTTACCTGCGAGGTTGTGGAACAACGTAGAAGACTAAAAGCAATTAAAAAAAATTGTAGCTCAAAAAATAAATGTCATTTTATTTTTTGACATAGAATTTTTTAAATATTTTTTCCGAGTTCTACATGAAGCCAGTAGCTCGTGGTTAACATTTCTGCACAACTTTCAAAAACACCCTGTATACTACAAAAAAATCCAGTATTTAAAAGTAAGGAAATATTTGTTTCGATTTTCTATAATTTGGTAATATTCAATAAGATGAAAACGTTTTCTGTGACATTTGATGAATAGATGATGTCAGCTTCCGCAGTCGATCATTAACCCTGCATGAATCGGTCCAGGAGTCTGTTCTTGGTTGGTCAACTAATCTCTCAGATTTATGTGGTCGTGCAGCGCACCTACTCCACATAAATTGCAAATCCCGTCTTGGCAATAACTAGGTGAAGGATCGACAAGTAAAGTTTGAACCGTGCACAGAGCACAGTCGAGCTAGATAAATGCAATCTGTTTGGTCATAGTTTGGCCAAAATGTCCCATTTAACTAACAACTACAGTAATATTCATTTATCTGCTGTCCCATTTTGCAGATAACGACCGACCTAGAGGAAAATTGTTCCAACGGTGGAATATGATCGTCTTGACGTATACGCCACGATAGTACACCATAATTAGACGTATTTGGATGCGGGTGGCGACGCTGAACGTTTATTCTCAGTCAACGTGAGACCCTGGTTTTACGATAAAGTCGGTTAAGGAAAAATGGACCATCTTGCACGACTCGCCCATCAAAAAACACTGACAATTAAATTGTCGGAACTGGTGCACTCCCTGCATAATTGTTTGCTGTAATGTTGATAGCTTGACTTAGATAGCTATTCCATTATTACAGTTACAGCGTGCACTATACTAAACTAAATGGCCAGCGTAGATTTTAATGTTGATATTAAAATTTTAATGCTAAATTCCACTGGTGTTGTTCAAATTGAACTACCTATAAAACGAGCCATAATTCATTTTAATTCCTGTAATACAATTTTCACTGTTTAGTTAAAAATTATTCAAGTAATAAATCAAGTATATTTATTAGTTTGACGGTAACATATTTTATGACACGAAACGTGAAGAAAAAAAGAAACAAATTAATAAGTCATTTAAATTCTTAATAAGGATGATTCCAAGAACGTTAACATCTACCAACTCATAACAAAATGTCTATTACTTGACAGAAAATGCTTTAAGTGAATTTGCATCAAATGCTTTTGAATTCATGCTGTATTGATTTAATAATATGTAGTAGATTACATCATTAAGAGTAGAAGTTAGTCTTTTGTGGTAAGCCCAGAGATTCGCAACTGGGCGAAGCACAAAAAGACCTTCTACTCAGATCCCTCCTTGTTCATAATATTTGCAGACGTTTAGAAAGTCTTTCATTTCTTGATACAATTTGGTAAATCTAAAATACTAAAAACTTACTTGCTGACCGCACTCTATAAATTTGTATTATGAAACGACAATTATTTTTCATTTGGCTTTTTTGCAAAGCTCAAATTGGATTCGTAAATGTAAAATACTGTACGAACTTCAACCAGCCGATATTCGATTTGTGATTTGCAAACATAATTTCAGTTTGTAAACATCGATTTAAAAGGGCACAGCTATAAGTAAGGGTCATAAGAAGAGACCCCTAGTATCACAACCCAACTGTAACACTTCATTAAGCCGTATAAAAGCTGAACCTACTGTTCCGTCATTAAATTTAATAGGTAAAGGTGGAATATAACGATCAATTAACCTGTTTGGAATAATATTTGGAGTTTTCATTACGACTCTTCATAAAATTCAGTTTGCAGGATATGGCTCAAAAAATGTTTTAAATGAAAATTGTAATTTTCGGTTCGTACATAACAGTTCATATTCAGTGCACAGTTCCGACGTTTATTAAGCAAATATCTAATAAAAATTCAATATGTTGGTTTAGCGTTCAATATCAGAAGAGTCTCGCAAAGTTTTTTTCGCAGTTGTTACAATTAACCCTTTCTCCACAATTTGAACACTCGATATCTGCTTTTTCAATAATTTTGCTTATTTGGAAATTTAGACGCTATGGACTATCTATTCAACTATAATAATCCAGCTGCACATTCAGTGAATACACCATTGAACGAGTACAATATGCTGCTCCGGTTTCACGAGTCATATCATCGACTATTAATCATATCACCAGTTTATATTCGATGAGAGAATATAACGAATGAATGAATGTACAATATTTAAATTGATAAAAACATGCCACTTGCTTTACTTTTTCATAACTGTATTTTTTGGACCCAACTTTCAGGTTGTTTTCTTACATTTTCAACAATTAAATTAATGTGGTAAATGTCGTTACCGAAAGAAACTTTATTTTAAATTATCACTGTGATATCCTCTTACTGCCCATTTCAGCCAATTAAAATCTTAGAAAAGGGATCATGTGACACGTGAATTATATTCTCCACAATATACTATATGATTAAATAAATTTGAGATCAAGAGTCCTTTGGAATGTCATTTGTCCCATTTAAATATACAGGGTGTCTCAGCTAAGAAATTCGAGCCTAATAACTCAGTTATTTTCCAGCGGATTTTTGTGAAATTTAAAATGCAGATCTTTAGACGGTGAAGAATAAAATCCCATTAATGCAATCACCCAAGTCTAAAAACGTAATTTTTACATGCCTTTTTAAAATGTTGAATCAATTAAGATTTACATAAAAAATTGATCGCCATTAAAAAATGCTGTAGGGAAAAACTCATCCTTGAAAGACGTCTGGTTTGCAAGAAAAAAGCAAAAAACTGTGTTAAACGTGGCTGCAAATGCAAAAACGTAGACGCGTATGAAACAAACGCGCAATTTTGCAGAATTTTGGTCATCCCTTTTCGTAGAAGCGCAGGTGACATTTTTGACGTTTATCTTGCTAACCTTACAAACACTTACAAAGTTAAAGACAACATTTGGATGTAATCTATTATTCTGGATGTTTTAATTCTTCCACAAAGGACTAAAACACGATCAGGATATTTTACCAAGGTAATTTAGTTCACGTACGCTTCCTGTGTCTTCAAATAAATTGACGACTCTCTTAACCTTACATTTTGTAAAGCCTACATTTGGATAGTGTTCCATGAGAAAACGAACGGTGTCATTGAAGTTCTTACGACACCCTACATACTCTTTTTTTTTTTCCTTTTCAACAATATTCGTAGAGGACAATATTGAAACTTCTGCCGCTGTAGTCTATTTTTAGATTCAATAAATTTTCACAATTTTACGTTTCTAATAAAGCGCGCCCAATTTTGACAGACTTTAAAGGCTGTACAAAATGTTGCTTGCCAATTAATCATTAATTGTTTCAAAAGGTAACTGCTCAACGACCTTCAAATTTTACATTAAATTTTTAACGACAAAATCTAATCTTTTCGTTGAATCAGACAAGTGATTTACTTAATTGTTTGTGTAGACCCCTATTTTTTTATGTTTAACAATCTAATAATAATCGCGCATAATTTTCGATAAAGGAAACATGTGTTAAAATTACATTTTTTAACTTGAGCTAATTTTATTATTACTAATTGAACCTTCACGGTCTAAAATATCTGCATTCTAAATTTCATAAAAATCCGTTTGCAAATAACCGAGATATTGGGCTCGAAAGTCTTAGCTGAGACACCCTGTATGTGTCAAACGAACATTCCTAATTATAAATCTTTACATAATATTTCTTTTTTAAGTTGTATAGTAAAGCCGTGTTGGCCAACTTCGTTAATATGTATTACCACCAATTCCTGTGACAACTTCTTGCCGGTCTAGTATGTGCATGTTCTTATTGAAGTTGCATTCACAAAGCCAACTACGTTGTTGTAACTTGCACGAAAACAGGAGCTTTGAGATTAGTATCTCAGGTCATGCAAGAGATCGTGACCGTACAGAACAGTTTATTATTCACAAATTCTAAGTACCTACAAGTTTTAAGGAATTCTGTCTGGTTTTATCTAAAGCGAAAATGCGGAAAAGAAGTGTGTAAGGTGGGTTAATCTTGTTCGAGTCAATCACTTTTTTGACATTATTGACAGGTTCACAATTTTTATTCGTTCAAACTTAGCCTTGCTTCGCTATAAAATATCGCGCGTTCAAATGAAAGCCTGGGCTGGGGAGGCGTCAATTGTTGTGCTTTTTTAAAGCGTAGATTAATTGGAGCATGTTGACAGCTAACCTAAAATTTAAGGCCAAAAAAATCTTTCCTTTTTCTTTCTTTGCAATGTTTTACATCAAAAATAGAACAATTTAATGATTCCTATTCTCCTTAGGCCACCCTTTGCGGAAAACAAACATCTTCAATTATGTCCCGATTAAACACAAACAACAAACACAAACTTTACACTGTTCTAAACGGTTTAATTTTTTCAACGTCTACGTTAAGAGTAATAACGATTCGATATCCTTTTTTCTCTGTACAATTCCCATTTAGTTGTTTCAATTCTCCAGAACTGTTAGTAAATCAATTTAGCACCCATCCAAACAGTGACCAAACCCGAGACTGCTTCACTTCACTGATCAAATTAATTTTACTATCCCACCTCCACCCGGCGGCACGGCAATTTTGCCGGAGTACATACACTATTACGGATATTACTATCAAGTAATAGTGCAGTGCTTATCAACATAATTACCGGCGTCTTGCCTCCGCATTTTGACTTTGTTGTGTATTATGTTCTGTGTCAATGTTAAGGAACTTCCTCACGATGTGACATGAGTATAATAATATACCTTTTTGAATTTCAACTACCAATGTGTTATCTAAATCCAGAATTTTTAAATTTTTAAAAAGAGATTGCGGTACTATTCCCGTTGCTGAAATTACAAGTGGTAAAATCGAAATTTTTTCTAAACACCAAAGATTTCTCATAGCAACGGACAGCTCTAAATATTTATTAATTTTTGTGTTATATGTCTGTGTTATATTATGTGAATTTGGAACAGCTATATCTAAAAGATATGCTTGCTTTTGTTGTTTATTTAAAATTATAATGTCTGGTCTGTTATGCTTAATATGAATGTCAGTTAAAATTGTTCTATCAAAATATAACTTGTAACTGTCATTTTCCAAACAACTTTCTGGTGTATAACTATAATGTAGTTGTGTATTCTTTAATAAATTGAATTTAACAGCTAAATTCATGTGTAAAATTTTAGCGAATATATCGTGTCGTTTTTTATATTCGCTTTGAGCCAAAACGGTGCAAGAAGAAATAATGTGTTAAATTGTTTCCCCTTCAGTTCCGCAAATCCTACATTTATCAATTATCGATTGTAAACCGCATATGTGTTTTTTTATAATTTCTTGTATTTATAACACGATCTTGTATTGCAAATATAAAACCCTCCGTCTCAGGGTGAATATTTGATTTCTTAAGCCATGCATGAGATGCCTGAATATTAACTTCTGGTTGTTCCAGTTCTTTAAAGTATCTCCCATGTAAAGACTTCTGTTTTATATTTGCTATTGTGTCAGGTATATTTGGCTTAACAATGTCTGAAATTTTATTATCACTTAAATTTAAAGGTGTGTAGCCTTTATCGGCTGAAACCAAAGCATTGAAAAAGGTGTTATCACGAGCTCTATTGAGGAAATAATTTTTTAGTGAAGCAATTTGCTTTTTTTTAGCAGTATTTCTAGATTTGAAAAACCCCTACCACCGTTTTCGCCTGGTAAATTAAATCTTTCAATAGCAGATTTAGGATGGTGTTTACTAAATTTTGTAAAAAGAACTCCAGATTTAATGTTTATGTTCTGTAAATCAAGATTTATTAAAATTTAACATAAAATAACATTTTTAATTTACAATGCGAAATTAGTTTTGGACCATTTTATAACACCGAAAGAATAGGTCAGTAATGGAACAGCATATGTATTAACTGCTTTAATTAAATTATTAATTTTGATTTTAAAATAGATTTAATTCTTAAATAAAATTGCTTTTCTAAATTTTCTTTTATAATTGAGTGTTGAATATGATTTGATTGATTAATACCTAAATATTTATAAAATTCTCCTTTATTTAAATTTTTAATGATTTCTCCTTCTTGAGTTATATATTCTAAATGTTCGTAATGACCGCGACATATGGATTGTATTTTACACTTATCAATACCAAAACTCATCCCAATATCATTTGAGAAATTTTCAGTTATTGTTAGTAAAGATAAAATGTGATTCTTTTTTGATGCATAAAGTTTTATGTCATCCATATAGAGAAGGTGATTTAATTTGGATAGTGTGGTATTATTAAGTCTAATATTGAGACCATATCCAGTGCTATTTAATAGATTTGTCAAAGGATTAATGGCTAGACAAAACCATAAAGGACTTAAAGAATCTCCTTGATAAATCCCCCGTTTAATTTGAATAGGCTCGGATTTTAATTTAGTATTGTTTATTGATAAATTTAAAGTAGTTCTCCAAAATGTCATAACATGAGATAAAAAGTTAATCAAATCCAAATTAATTTTATAAATTTTAAGAATTTTAATTAACCATGAATGTGGTACTGAATCATAGGCTTTTTTGTAGTCTATGAATGCGGTATAAATATTTCTATTATTTTTTCTAGCTTGTTCCATTATTACCGTATCTATTATGAGTTGTTCTTTACAACCAAAACACTCTTTAACACAACCTTTTTGTTCTTCATTAAGTATATTTAATTTTTGACAATGGTCGTAAATTATTACTTTAATGCAAGATGTCATAATTTTATAAATTGTAGGCAGACATGTGATTGGCCTATATTTTGATGGATTTTTAGTATCGAAATCTTTTGGTTTCAGATATGTTATACCATGGGCCAAAAACTCTGGAAATGTGTTAGGTTCCCTAATAAATCCGTTAAAGTGATCAAGTAAGCATTTATGAATACAAGTAAATTTTTTTAACCAAAAGTTATGAATTTGGTCACCTCCAGGGGATTTCCAATTATGTGAACTATTAATATTTTTAACTAAAATTTCAAGGCTAATTTGAATATGATGTCCATTATTACTATCTGGTATATCATTTTCTAAATGAGGAATCCATTCTGCCTGATTATTAAATTGAACTTCATTTGACCATATGTTTGACCAGAATTCTTTAATTTCGTTTATATTTGGTGTACCATTATTAGTTTGAGTTTTATTATCTGCTAAATTTTTGTAAAACAACTTCTCAACTTTATAATTTAATAATTTGAGTTGTTATTATTATTGCTGCAGCTGTACGTTACTGGAAACTTCGTCACACAAACACTAAATTGAGTTACATGTAGGTCCTTTGAGTGTTAATCATTATTATCCTTCCAATTAATTGGAGTTTGACCCTAATCACGGTGACCATTTATAAATTATGGATCGTTCCGTTCCATTGCTAGAAGGGAATAATGTGTATAGGGCTTTGATCGGGAAGGGCATTAAACATCAACTTGTCGCAATAGCTTTAGGCTAGTAAAGTGCGTAATCCTGGACGGCAAATAAAGCTCTTTAACGATAAACGACAAATATTTAAACATTGAGAATTGTGATTTATTTTCTCGTATCCATATATTGAAGAAAAAACATCAAACGGAAACATTGTGGTTAGTTTGCTCACAACAGGGTCTAACAGTCTCTTATTAAAATTAATTATTTGTTAATAAAACGAGTTCTCGCATGGTTAATAACGTGTAAAATAGAGTGTAGTCTTCTGTAAGGGATTCGTTAATAATTAATTACATATTGCAATATTAACTCAGTTGCTGCATATTAAAAATATGTAGATATTTCGATGCAAAAGCATATGAATCAAAGCAAACATTTAAAAGCAGTTGAGGGAGGGCTCAGGATATCATTTATTCACATTAAAATGCCCGGCAATGCAAAATTAAATTTTCCGAGATAATCTTAATGGCTTTCAACAATGTGGTAATTTTTATCGATCGTCTCGTAACGAGTTTTATTTCAAAACCGAAATTGTTCTATAATTAATTCGTTTAATTTCCTTCTTGTGTACACTTACGAGTTCGTGGCCAGGTTGGGAACGAGAAATTCGCCATAACTTTCTACGTTTGTTGTAACTATTGCGTGTTTAATAAAGGAACAAATTTGTCTCTAAATGTGACGTGTTACAACCACCCAACACTACCTACGTAACTTACACTAATAACAACGCCTAAATGTGTTAGGTGGTGTATGTCGCCTCATAATTAAAGCACTAGTGCAATTGGAGCAGAATTTACTTCGTCTTCACTTTTATTAAAATCCTGTGGGTTTTTTTTTTGGAAGTTCTAACAATTTTGGAATACCTAAGCAAAGTTACAGAACATTCCTACAATTGTAAAAATTCAATTTAGAAGCAACAAATGAAGATTAAATATTACAATGAACAGTTATTGCTTCACTGGTGATAAAATACGAATTAAAAGGTTTCTGTGCTGTAAAATGTAAATGGTAGATTGTATCATTAAGAGTGGAAGTGAGCTTTTTTGTGTTAAGCCCAGAGATTGAGAACCGAGACGAAATCGAGGTCGCAACTGGGCGAAGCACAAGAAGACCTTCTACTCTGAATTATACAGGGTGTTATTGAAAGTTGCACAGATATTTTAACCACGATTTACTGGCTTCATGTAGAACTCGGAAAAAATATCTAAAAAATTCTATATTTTTGAGCTACAATTTTTTTAAATTGCTTTTAGTCTTCTACGTTGTCAAACAGCCTTGTAGGTAAAATTTCGGCACATTTTAAAAATACACCCTGTATATCATGTTTTATACGACATAGAATTTTTTAGATATTTTTTCCGAGTTCTACATGAAGCCAGTAGCTCGTGGTTAAAATATCTGTACAACTTCCAATAACACCCTGTATATAGTGTTTTGTCTTCAAGCAGATTACACAAAAAAAATTGGAAATGAACTCATTAATTTTCTTCTGTAAAATGACAATTTTCGAAGTTCATATTAGAGGCTGCAATATGTGATGTGAAGTGGCAGGACTGTAAAGTGACGAATTAGAAATAAGCGCGGTGAGCCTACTACAACACAATATTCTCGACACAAATTTATGGTTACTGAACAACCTTGCGATATGATGATATTGATTGTGCAGAACACATCTAAGAATTTTCTCTTTCTAAGAAACATTAAGTGGATTCAAATAGAACCAGACAGGCAGAACAGAACAGAACCGATGTTATTCATATGTATTGATTCGTGAAAATAGTAGAAACAAACTACTTCCTCTCTGTATTTTCTTGGCTGTCTGCGAGTCTATTCGTTACGATATAATGACAAAAATTCTATTTGGGCATAAATGCGTCCGTAAAGATCCGCCAAAATGTGAAAAACATGCTCCCATCCAATATAATAACCCGGATCATTACCGTCCGATCGG
This sequence comes from Tenebrio molitor, assembly GCF_963966145.1. Taxonomy (NCBI): domain Eukaryota; kingdom Metazoa; phylum Arthropoda; class Insecta; order Coleoptera; family Tenebrionidae; genus Tenebrio; species Tenebrio molitor. The sequence goes on along the minus strand of NC_091048.1, from coordinate 6,062,357 downwards.
TGCCCTCATCTTAGTATTCTAAGGAAGTCGCCGGCGATGATGCCAAAAGCGTAAACCGAACGGTGAAAAGGAGCTTCTCTTCGGTCCATAAACTCTATTAAGAACGACTTAAAAAAATCATCCACACTAGCAGACCGCGAGAAGTGTCATCTGGCCGCAACACCCCCACAAAACCAGCCGAAATTTAATTCGGACTTTTGGGACGGAAACTTTATAAATTAGGATTGATGAAGCAGAAATGGGTTGATACTTTATTAGGGAAACAATATAACTCGTTAACTTAAAATCCATCCATTAATAAGTGCCGTTTACGAAAAATGAATTGGATGAATAATGGAAACGTCATAAACAGTGAACGTTTATGGGCCGAAAAATAATTTTTAATTGGAGAAGTCTTCTCGTCGGGGCGAATAAAGCCAGGTAATTAGTTCAATAGGATTTCGCCGGTGGGTCGCTGTATAAATTGATGTAAAGGAATGAGAAATTTTGCTAATTGTAATGGCACAAAACATACTAATTTAGAAACCGTTACAGTTCGCTTTGTGCTTGGGAAATAGAAGGGAACGTTGTGTATACTTCAACTTCTGTGCATAAAGTCTCGTATAAATTACAAGCCCCATCGGTGCACTCGAGCTTTCTGTTTGTTTAATGCACTAATGCATAATACACACCTGAATGGCTTTTTATAAAGCGTTACAAACGGCCGAGTTGTGATAATTACAAGACGAGCAGAATTTTTACTTTCCGTTTGGAAACTCCCGAAGCGGAAAGACTGATGTCTGAATACCTCTCATTGTGTAGAGTCGAGATTACAATTTATAATACCTATGGAAAATTAGTTCCCCTCCGAGTTGGAAGTGATGAATAAGAAATAACTTAAGTGGCTTTGGCCTGACTTGTGCGATTCAGTCTTTATTAAAATCCGTATGAACTTGTATAGCTTAATTATACTAAATTCGAAAGTTTGCGTTTCTTTCATTCATTCTGTCAACTGTTAAAAGCATTATAAAAACTTTTCGAAAGTATATATCAAATTTATACATAATGAAATGATGAAGTTTTCAGTTCAGGGAAAGTAACTAATTCAAATTTTCGACGGAGTAAAATGATTTGGAAATCTAATTGTGAGAGTCTTGACGATATAAATTCTCAATTAAATGATACAAATCCGAGACTCTCTAGAATGTAAAATCGAGAATAAATGACCGACTTGGAAATAGCTTAAATTCTGCAGAAAATGTCCTTTCTTTTACTGTTGGATCGATTTATGACTTACAGTTCTGCATTCCTAAGGTCTTATCCTACACTATCCTTCAATAAATAACACATTAATACTACGAATGATGAGTTCGAGCAAAATTGTATTACAAAGAGAAGTAGGTATTGAATGTGCGAAGGATAAGTGCAAATATCAGTGTAGAGTCATAATCTTAACGATTGTTAAAACCGTCATAGAAAAATCAATTTATAAAATATTCGTTGCACAATAAAAAAATACTTGTTCTTTAACCAATATAGTACGTCTGAAATGGGAAATAGTATCTATATTATACAAGTACATCTAGGGAGAAAAATGGGTGATTCTTTCTGAGGTGTAACATCCAATAGCCAGAGCGCTACAAAGCACCGAGGAAAAATACCCATTTTCTCTCGAGGTGTACGAAAATATACCATTAAAAACGATTAATTCCTGCGTACATCAAACGTGCGTGTTCAGCCAATCAGAGCGCTTGCTTTCATCCAATCAAAAATGTTTATCGCGATAAAAACATCCTACTACTCTGTCATCGGTCAAAAGTGATTAAAATTGCATGCTACTCCTGTCAGATTCTCAAATTGTTTTTAATAATTGTCTTTTTAATAACTGTATTATAAATAAACAATTACCTATCATTAAAGTTTGTATTCTGCTTAGTATTGCTTTAGTTAGACAATTTTACTCGTTGATATTTAGACATTTTTATTCAAAGTTTAAACCCTCGAGCTGAAGCTCTCAGGCCTAACCAGAATAAAAATGTCCAAATTCAACTCGTAAAATGATCAAAGCAAAAAGTTTTTTGTTATTTTACCTTCTAAAAAATATTGATCTAAATTTTGGTTTATTGGTATTTTATACTTTGATACTTTGATTTTCTTAATTTGCCTTCAAAAATCAAATTCTTTTTTTGACGGTTGTAGAAAAAATAGTGTTTGTATTTCGTGGCAAAATTCGTGTTTTGTTGGCGCATTAATACAAAAATAACCATTTACTAATTTTAAAACTAAAAGCAGTCTGGTAAATTTAAATAATGGCTTGACAACCGTAAAAATTTATGAAAATAAGTTTGTTTCTAGTAAAAGATGGATGTCCAAGATTTTTCTGCAGAAGAACCTGAAAAAATTACTGAAGCTGTGGTTTCAATTTCAAAATTACAGCATGTAAAATTTCTAAAAATTTTAGATATTCTTTAGATTCATAATAAAAACTCCCTAGAAATTTTTTTGAAAAATTGTTTACCCATCAAATAATTTCTTATATCAGTCATCATGACTTTGAAACTGTCTTCTCCTTTTGGTCGGGAAGGATTTATAAAAAATGTATACAACAACAGATACCTCTTATTATCAGGCTAAGGGCAACACACCATAAAATAAAAATACTAAAAATTTGTAAACAGTAATTTGTGACAATAACAACTGATTCGTAAGCATATTTTTGGGAAAGAAATGAGTTTTGCTAAAGATTAGGATATCGAAAAGGAATCTAGGTAAATTGCTCGAATGCAATTGCTCGAAGACGAATTGCTCGAAGACGAATTGCTCGAAATCAGCTGCTCGAAAGTCAATTGCTCGAATATGATTTTGCTCGAATTGCAAGTTCCTCGAACGGCAGTTTCTCGAAATTGTTTTGCTCGAAAGTCATTATCATACACAGGATAATGCGGTGATTGTTATTACAAAGGCCACATCCGTATTGCATTTAATAAATTAAAAAAAAACTGTTTTACACAAAATTTTTAACTTCTGATTTTTACACTGATAAGAGGATTCATTTCTAACATTTATAAACGAAATTACCGAAGAAAAATATGAATTAGATTTTAAATCAAACGATATTAAAAATCTGAAGACTGGTTTTATTTATGATGTGGGATTTGTAATTGCGGTAAGGTGGTAAGGCCGTTACAGATCTTCGGGTGCAGGCATTTGAGATTCCATTATTTTCTCCAAGGCCGCAACAGTTTTTTTTTTATAAAACAATAAGTTTATGCAATATGCAATTGGGATATAAGGTTAGTAAGTACATTATAACAGAATCGAGAAAGAAAAATCGCTTATACGAAAAAAAAATGGCTTAGAAGTAATTTTTTTACAGGAATATTTTGAAGGCATTAATGTCATTATTACGACTAATCCGTAGTTACTAATAATTACTAATTACACTCCAATTACACATTTTCGACCATATAAATTCGAGCAAAACATTTTCGAGAAATTGCAGTTCGAGGAACTTGTATTTCGACAAAAGTTACAATCGAGCAATTTCATTTTCGAGCAATTGATTTCGAGCATTTGATTTCGAGCAACTGCATTCGAGGAATTTGCCGGAGACGATCGAAAAGTAAGCAAATGCAGCTATTTCAACTTTGTTAGCAAATGTGTGATGAGAAAAAAGTAGCTGCCCCTTTCTCCTCATAGCATATTCTGCACCTTCTTTCCTCTCCTTCCATTCAATACCTGTTTTCTTTCTCCTCGTTCCCAGATCAAAATCTCGCCATCATTTTTCTTTCTCTTGCACTCTCGCTCTTTCCCCAGGAACTCCGGAATTTCCTCTGTCATACACCTCTCACACTTCCTGTTGTATCTGGATTTTTTTTATTCTTTCCCTTATTCCTTGCTTCTCTGTGTCTTTATCCCTATCACTCAGCCATACATTCACCCATCTTCCTTTTGCTCTTAATCTTTCCACTTCTTCACTGGCATACCCGATTCTTTGATAGTATTTCTCTCTCTCCTTCTTCTCCGTGTTTTTTTCCTGTCTCTTCAGCATTCCATTAGTATCCTTCACTCTTCCCTTCCATCTATTTTGTGTTCAAACTTTCCCGCTTTCACTCTCAGCCTATTCCTCTTGCATTCTTCCCTCACTATGTAACCTGGTGTTTCTCTGTCCTCTCCCTAGCACCCCTCTCAAATGTTTTCTTGCACTTTCTCTACCTCTTCCTGTTCCCTCCATCCCCAGATCTCTGCTCCGTACATCAATATACTCTCTATCATTCGCCTCCTGAAATCACCTCCCCACTTTCACTCCCCTATTTCTCAAACAAATCCCACTACCTTATTTGCTTTCCTCACTATCTCTCTAATATGTGCTTTATCTGTGGCTATTTCACTGAATGTGTAACCCAAGTGTTTGAACTCGTTTACTTGTTCCATTTATTTTCCTTTCTTTCCAGTTCCATTCATTCTCTTCACTCTTCCTCTTTCTCTTATTGAACACCATCATTTTTGTCTTCTCAGCATTCACTTCTAGCTTTTTTTCCTCACATACTTTTCCAGACTCTTCATGATTTCTTTCATTTCTCCTTCACTATTTGCCACAATAGTTTCGTAACAAGACAACGTATTGTTTGATATTGCATACCAAACAAGGTTCTTTTGAAATTCTTTGTAATTCTGATCTGGCACCTTGCGCCTTGTGCCTCTTTGTGCGGCAGATGATAAGATTGACATGACATGAGAGTTTTAATTTTTTTTCTGAAGTTGTTACCATTGATTCCGCTAAATAAGTATTGAAATAAAGGGCGCATACCTCGAAATTCCATTAAAAAAAAACGTTTGTGTCACAATATTGCTGAGGCTTATAATAAGTAATTTCCTTTCGCAAATCGTCGACTTATGTATTTATATTTTACGAATTTTTATTGACACAGAAAAGACTGATAAAATTAGCGCTTTCTCGCTTCACTACACAACAATGGGACATTAAAGAGAACACAAGATAATTGTGGAATGTCACATTGAAGTTCATTTTACAATATATTGAAGGAAAATAGACTACAAACACCTTAAAATAACATTTAGTTAAATCAAAATACAAATAGAATTTTTTTTTTCTATAGCAGATGTTAAAGTGTGCTTTTATCTATTCAAATCAAAAGGTCAAGTAGCATTTTAACCGCAAGGGTAGATAAAGTAATTTTTTTTTTATTATCTTAACAACGCTCATACTAACGAGATTTTAAAACCTGACAGGATTATAATGATTTAAAAAAATGTTTTAATAATAAAATACACAAATGCTATAGAAAAAATAGAATATTATACACGACGATAAAATTTTATTTATTAATTAATCATCTTCACGAGCGTAATTAGCTAAAAAATGCTCTCGAAGATAAAATACAATTTTATCGTCTTGTATAATAAAAATCTCTTTTCTAGAGCAGATGTTAAAGTGTGCTTTTATCTATTCAAGTCAAAATGTCAAGTAGCATTTTAACCGCTAGGATAGATAAAGTGCTGCTTTAACAGCAAGGATAGATAATGTAATTTATTTTTTTGTATTACCCTAACAACACTCATAGCAACGAGATTTTAAAACCTGACACGATTAGTTTTAATTTTAAATAATACGATAAAATTTAATTATCGTTTCGAGCGCTCTCGAAGATAAAATACAATTTTATCGTCTTGCATTATAAATAATTATTTTTCTATCTCTCACCATCTTAAATCAAAATTATTTTGTATTATTTAATATTGTTATGATAATATAAATACAGTTTGTTGAAACTCCGTTTACTTTTACATCAGAATGTCTATTTTTGCAATGTGCAGAACACAAGTTTTCGTCGGCCCTTTTCTTATAATATATCAAATGAAACAGATAATTACATTAGCTGTTTGAAATTGAATCTGTTTCGTTTCAAACACGACCTAACCTCCTAGTTTAATTTTTAGTCTTGCACTTAATTTAATTTACCTCTAGTTCCAATTCCCCTAACTACTACTTGCCCCCAAATAGCAAATTTTATAAAATTAAACAAGAAGCTGTTTCATTATCTTCTGAGTTTCGTCGCACGAGTAACAGTTAAATGCACTCCTCTTAGTAATTATATTCTTCCCTTAATCCTCATTCTTTTATCGAAGAGATAATGAAAATTAACTTGTCACGTTTAGTAAATAAGCTTCAAAATTAAATCAGAAACTGTAATTGACAAAGTAACGAGTCACAGTTCTTACAACTGCAGACGTTATCAAAAAGTAAATTGCCAAGATGTATAAACAAGTAATGTATAGCTTTTACTAGGATCAGATAGTTTGTGTTTGTAGAGACGACATCATCGGATATATTGCCTCTATGAAGAAGTTTCCATCAAAGTAGATTTGTACGAAACGTGTCTACCATTCCTTGTCAAAGTGTGAGTCGATTTTCCAATGCAATTTCTCGCTTCATGCATTTATAACACAAATTTAAAATTGTTTAAAAATATGTATTACGGGACTGAAGTCCTAAACTTGTCAGAATCATAAACATTTGTCCAAGCGACCTTTGTGTTTCCAGCTCGAGTGCCTTTTTGCGTTCGTTGAAAATAACTTCACATTTTTGTTGCGTGTGTTTCTGCAATTTTCCGAACTCTGCATACAGAAACAATCTCTAAATTGGAAAAAACACAAGTTGATATTATTCGACGAATCTCGCAGATGCGTCGGTTGGCTCGGGACCAACTAGCGAGATCACGTATATGATAGAAAAACATAAATCCTGAAAACCCTTTTAATTTCTGCAAATAAAAACTCCGTTCTCGACTCTATACCATATATTAAAAGGATTTTACTCCGACCGGCATAAAATTGAAAAAATGTGCATTAGAGACGATGCGTCGCTCGACGGTATTCTGCGGTGTTTCGTCGGCTAAGGAGCCGATAACTTAAGGTAATGTCCCAATTTGTTGATCAGAGTTTTATTTAACTTTTTAATTTATGATCAATATCGCGCCTGGAGGGCCACCTGCGCTCCTAAATAAAAATCGGGACTGGGGTCTTCATTATAAGTGGCTGCATCCAGATCGATGGAGGAAATCCGGCCATCATTACGTAATTAATTAAGGTAGCAGTATATTTGCCATAATTGGACACCCTTCTTTTAGGTGGAAGGTGTTGCTTGACTGAGTTAATTAATTCCAGGCACACAACAAGGTGGTCTAATAAACCTACATTCGAAGGGGGAATGCTGTAAATTTCGTTTTGAAATCAATCTGGCTAAAACTCCAATCTCTTTTATTTTTTCGTTTTCTTGAATTGTTGCATGTCTTACATTTTTGGTAATGCCGATGAAACAGCAAGTACATATATAAATTATAGTTATCTGATATTTTGACAATGAATGCTACTGTTAACGATTAAATTTTATATATTTCAATCAAAAGATAAGAGCTTGTCAATGTGCATAGATTATGAAAATGGATGCAAATATGAAACTATGGAGTTAAAAACTTATATATTTTTTAAATTAAGTCCACTTAAATCGTTTGACTCTGATTTCAGATGGCAGTTTTTGACATTTTCTATATTAGCATATTATTTTTTCATAGAACATTCTTGTGCTAATTAGGTAATATTCTAACAAATATTGCTAAAATACCTTTTTCTAGGCACCCTTAATGAAAAAGATAATTTTACGCACTCCCAAGTAACACTCCTTCGAATAAACTTTTTCGGACGCATTTTTTCGCACGCACTTTTTCGGCCGCACTTTGGAAAGGGAGTGATTCCACGCGTACACTTCAACGGGGTGGAAATAGTAAAAAAAAAGGAGTCAGTAATGAGACGTAATCGGTCAGAAATGAACCCATTTCCGACCCGTGGGGGCGTTACTCTAGCACCAGTCGGGAAAACTTCTGTACATTTTTTTCGTATCGTAGTTTGCTTTTCTCAGGTACGAGATTGAGTGTTAATTTTTGTGCGGATTCCCGCAATTCTGGGGGAGTACACTCTATTTCACTATTGGACATTTTGTTTGTTAAAAAAAATTGAGCAAATTTGGTGCGACTTTTGTTAACTAATTTAATAAAAAATAAAAAAAGACTACTGCCATCTTGTAAACTGTATGAAAAAGAGATCTTTCCATAGCGACCGTAGAAACTAAATTTTATTACGTATTTAGTGAAAAATATCATTTTACAACAAAACCTTTGACAGATCATTTCTTTTTATTAACTATGTTGTTCATTTAAATAAATATATCCTAAATGTTTCTGTAATACATCCATTTTCATGCATTTACAAATTACTGAGGCATAAATACAAGAACATAAATTTATCTACATTCGAATTGAACTATGTAGTACTCTCTGTGTCACCAAAATTGAACAAATTCTTGGACAAATTATTATTTATGCAACAAATGTGAACGCTGTGAAATTTGAACAAATGAGGTAATAAAGTTGTAAACCAAGTGCTGTTCTCAAAATTTTACCTCTCGCCAGAATGTTTTAAAACAGACACATTATTTTTACATAGAAAATTATATCTAAGTCAAAATAGAAATAGGCGCTGATCGTTTTCAAAATCATAACGATGCCTTAGCAATTATTTAAGCAGTAAAATTTTAGATGAAGTTTTATAGTATATTTGTTCCCTACAGAAATATTGACTAAAATCATAAATCACGCCAACAAAAAAAAACAGATCTTGAAGCACTCCACCCCGGTAATTTATGGAAGGGTGTTAACAAATATTTTTCTCCCTACCGGTTAGAAATGTAGGCTGTGGATACCTCATTTGAGATGAGAAAATTCAACTTTCTCGCTAAGGTAAGAAAGTTAATCATGAAATGTTTATGGTAAAACTGTACCAAAATACAAATGTCAAAAGTGTCAAAAGTGAAATACATTATTGATAAATGGAAGCCAATTCAATGAAGTAAGTTGGTAGGTCAATCATATAATCTGGAAAAAGAACAGATAAGCTAGGTAGGTAGATTACTTTACCCTGTTTATATCAAATTTTCGAACAAACCTCAAATCTTCAAATGCGATGACAAGTTAATTAAACAAATAACACAGCCTACTATTCAATTCTCAAAATTTTCGTTTTAATCACGAATATAACCATCTTTTTTGACTTTTTTCAACAAAGTTGTGCCGGTAGGGAAAAAAATTGTATTCAAACCTTGTTAAGAAAGTGTCCTTGCAGACCTTAGGCACTTACAAACCTCGTCTACGACTCGGTTTATAATCTTTGCCTGCGGTCTGCAAGAAACCACTTTCTTACCTTGGTTTGAAATATACTATTTCATACCTTTAAACCATATCGAGCTATTTGACAAAGAAAGTAGGTAGGTAAAGTAATGCGGGGAAGACTGTAAGTGATTTGCAAATTGTTTCTTTGTTGGTGTAATTTATAATTTTAGTCAACATTTCTATTAGTGATAAATATACTATACCTTTACACATGGAAGTAGCAGTGTCAATCGTTATTTCAGTCTTCATTCGCGTAAAATCGAATGTCAAATGTCAATTGGCTGATTAGATTTTCTTTATTTTTTATTATTAACTTAAAGTACGTCATTATCTGTCTGAAATGCGTGGGATAAGTAAAATATTTCGTCAGGATATACAAAAAAAACTTTTAATTTTTTTTTAAATGGAAATTCTCTTTCAGACTTAAATTTATTAAAAGTACCCATTATCCCAAAACTGTTTATTTTGATAAGTTGAGCTTTGATTGCTTCCAACGTTTTGATGGTTTGGCACTCAATTCTTAGTGGAGGATGTTATTCCCACATTATTAACAAATTCATATACGAGCATTTTATTATTTAATCACTTGGTACACCCTACATTATTTATAATATTTCATCACAATTTTTAGTGCCCTTCAATATTATTAATGTCCTACTGTGTTGTTATTGAACGATAATGACACAGTTTTCTGATACGTTATTAGAGAAATAATCCCCTAGGGCATTATCTTCAAATAACAAGCTCTTCTAGGGCGTTATAAGGTCTTCGTTGCTTAGTTACGACCAAATTTTGACTGAGTGGTATAAATTAATCAAATCATTGTCAATCCAAAAACACACGAAACTAGTCGGACATTAAGTTTTGAAGGCACAACGGGTGTTATAATGATACGCTCTCGGTAGGCGTACTCGCGCGTTATCTACCTTATAACACCCTTGATACCTTAATAACTATAATGACCATCAGCGGTAGTAAATAGAACTTTTTAATTTCGCTCCTGTTGCTTGCGCTAATAATGCACTATTACTAAAGTACTTAATTAATTAATTAATAATTATTTCAAATGTTTTTGAACTATTCATAAATTTTAGTCATATGAGAAATATTAATACAGGCTGTTTCTGAAATAGGTGCATTAATTTTAACTGATAATAGAACTCATAAAAAAAAAACAACTTTTCTATCTACCATTTTGCCGAAAAACGATGTTTAATTCCAAAAAAATTGGAGAGATTTTTCACTAAAATAACCCTACGCCACTAAATACTGCAATGGCTAATTGAGATCATCGCTAATATGAAAAAAACGTCCATTTTCATCCAGAAAACATGTTTTAACGCAGAAATCGAAATTCAAACAAATCCACCCATATAGCAAAAAATCCACTTCGTAAGAATCTGGTTGTTTCACGTTTTTAGGTAGCTTAGTTTTGGAGATATGAACGGTTTTAGGAAAATATTTCCTACTTTTTTAAGCCATTACGCAACGTTTTTCGCCAAAATGGCAGAGAGAAAAATTATTCCTTTTGATGAGTTCTATCACCACTTAAAATTAATGCACTTATTTCTGTTACACCCTGTATAAGGCAAAATTATGTCTTAAACATTTGCAACAATTTTACTAACACATTTTGTCTAAATTTAATATTAAGTCATATTTAATTTGGGTTGGTTACAAAATCTTATTAGGTACTATTAGATATTTTTGACATAAATGAGGACGGCCTGGCAGAAAGTAACCCTAGGATATTAAGAAAAATTGTCTTGATTAATTTTTTATTTTTCTATACAGGGTATTTCACGAGTGATAATACATTTCCAGTTAACGTGGATAATTGTTTTTTGATTTAAAAAACATAAAACATAGGTATCTGTGCAGTTTCGTAAATTTTGACAAAAACGTCATTAGCTTGGTTAAATGAAATTCTGAAAAAGCGAGTAGTTTTTGGGAAAATGCTTATTGTCTGCATAAACAAGCAACAACACAAGCATTTTTATTACATTCGCCATAAGTCAGGATCATGTTTGTTTTCTCATCGTTCGAATACATTTTAATCACCATATTTTAACTTTTTCGTAAATGTCAGTTGTCACAAATAAAATTATTGGAATTAAAACAATATGATATTTCAAATAACCACATTAACTTTGAAAATGTATTGTGGGTTGCATTTTCAATTCCGCCGGGCTCATTTATCACTCGTGAAATACCTTGTATATGTATTTCTCACCATCAGTAGTCATTTAGAGAGATCTTTTTTTTAAACCTTTAAAAATAATAAACATTTTGCAGCAACAAAAGCCCTCTTTGAAATTTACCTCTTCGAGTTTCTTTTATGTCTTCGCGCATCCGAAAAATTAGTTCTGCATAATAATTTCCATTCATTGTAGTGGAACCTTTGGGAATATAATCCGTTGGCAATATTGCATTGCAATGTCAAAATATCTCTGCCAGAAGTTTTCTCGACATCCTTGGTGCCTTTTCCTCCTTCAGTTCTATCCGTTACAATACAATGACTCTTCTTTGGATTCTGCATCATGCTAATCCATTGTGTTTTCATCACTGATTGGCTATCCGACAAAAAATTTCAAGAAATGGGCGTTTCTCCTCCACACGATTTTCACAATCTTCAACTCTTCAATTATCTGACGAAAATCATTTAGACAGTCTTGGAATACCACTTTTTCGATCGTCTTTAGTCTACTCTCAATCGAGTTCATCTTTTTACGACTACATGAGATGTGTCATTCGAAACAAGTATTTGGAAAGACCTTAAGAATTTCCTTCGCATATTAATTTTCTTCACTAGGTCACACCTCAAGATTCAAGTTTCCGCTGAATGTATAGATCAGTGTCGTTAAATGTTAAACACCTACAATTTTTTTATATCATTAGTGATAACACATTATATAAAACATGAATTGTTCGATGTAATTTTTGTAATTTCTTCTACCAATGGGTTGTTTTTCTCAGTGAGATATTATATGTAGATTTGTATTAATTTTGCATTTCATAAATTGCACCGGAAATTTATGTATGAGAATGTTCGAGTGGGTATTACTAGGCTTAACTAATGGTGATAAATTGGTAGATTACAAGTTGGATTGGAAGTTGCATTCCAGGTAGCTCACCAGTTAAACGGTTTGTAATTTTGAAGACATCTCACTGTTCTGTGTTACTTTACGAGACGCCCTTACTTGGGGCATATCAAGAACTGTTATTTATATTACATTACGTATGTTATGAATTAATTTAAGTTTGAAATCATAATGTTCAAAGTAAACCATTACCTTTTTCACAATTGATAAAAACAATACATAGTGAGCATTTCTTTGGTTTTATTAATACAGGGTTATTCACGAGATACTTCCGAATTTCGTTATATGCAACCGAAACTACAATTTCCAACAGTTTCTAGCTTCCTATATTTATAAAAAGTAATACTTAAATCAACGATTGCTGGCCCTTATTGTTTTCACATTTATTTTAACTTTTGCTCATAACCTCCATAAAGAGAAACTGTCACGATTAATCTTATTCGCCAAGCTACTTGGATTGCTAACTTATTTCTAATTAAACAAAATATCAAGTTCTAGGGGTTTCTTGTATTTTGGGTTGCATAAACGAAATTTTCATCGGAAATCTCTGGTGACTAGCCCTGTATAATTCGTGTAGTAAACGGAAAGATCTGATACATCACTGTTAATCATAAATCACACCTGCTTTTACTATTTTCTTTCAATGCCAGCATTCCTTCTAATAAAATTGAAATTTCGTATTATTTTTAAATTATCATTTCTAATAAATACTAACCCACAATATACCTATACATACTTTGATTTTAAGATTCTTAAAGATGCATGTTGTGTGTCTTTTATTTTGTCTTCTTCTTCTTCTTCTTCTTAGATTGTGAAACTGAGACAAGTTGTTATTTACAAACAGAAGTTCCAATCTGTTTCGCCAACATTTGACAATATGTTTTTGTTCCAAAATTTAACGCTGTAGTCTTAAAAATCATTTTCCCCATTTAATGTTTTTAAATCTCTCTTTTCCCTTTTTCATTAATTTAAAAGTCTCTGTTTTATTTAGTATTGCCGGATTTTAGTGTTTATAAAACTTTTAATACTGTTGATAAACACGTATTACAGCATTGTTACTCTATTACACTAATAAATTACACAGTTCATTAGCTAATAAAAGTGTATATCCCTTTAAAAGCGAATTACGAGTCTTTTATTTAAATCCTTTTCAATATTATTGTCCTGGTTATGTCCTTTTTATTAACAAAACAATGTAGACTACTTTTAACTACCATTAGAAAAATACAAGCTTAAAACACTTAAAAGCACAACAGAGTAAATACTTTTTCACAGTTGATTCATCTAAAATTATTTTAAAAAATATTTAAGGCAAAGTTTTGAAGACGTTTTGGCAGTGTATTATCTCCGACCAAGCAGTTGTAAATTGCAGGAAACTAGAATTTCTTATTAAAAAATGTATTAAAAATCACCTTTCACTCCAATAAATGTGTAAAGCCTGGAATTGATTCTTTCCGATTTTTCCAATTTATTTAATTCACAAAAATTTAATTGTACATAAATGTCAGTTTATTTGTTCAAAAGAAAACAACGCAGTTGTTATAACTTTTAACTGATTTGCGTAATGTTTCTGACGGCAGCATTAATTAATTTGTATTTAATGCCTGTCGGCATTCAACAGTCAAATATTGTGTGGGTCAAATATTTGACCAAGAAATTTTAATTTTCTTTGTCTGGAGCTTTCCTTCAAGTAAAATTGCGTTTCTATAACGAGCGCTTATTAAAATTATTTTTTCAAATCATTTAAACTTAGTTGAAAAATATTTTTGATTTAATTTAAAAATTCTTCGAAACAAAATTATTGCAGCTTATTCGCCCAAGCATCTGTTAATCCTAGTCTTAAGTAAATTTAGTAAATTACAAGACGATGTCCTGAAGCAAAATACATTTTTCCTGTGTATCATTTAAACATTAAATCATGGTACGAAGAGAAAGAGAATGATAGAATAAATTATGGAAGAATATTATGCGAAATGCTATTAATTGGGTTAATTGATCATCGGTGATTCGCCCCTAACTGGTACAGTAAATGTAATGTAAGTTGTCACCCTTACCGCTAGCCCACTTATAAAAACTTCAAAGTTAGTAAAATAGCACTAGACGTCTCACCGGACACACTCTTCAGTGTTTTTGACTTATTGCTCCAAACACAAACATATATTATCGCACAAATTATTTTACAAAATGTACAAAGAGTACCGAATCCTATTTACACACAATCTACAACATCAAGAGTTCACATTTATTATTACATGACAAGAAATACAAGAACATTGATTATTAATTATTGTGGTGTTGTTGGCGTTTTAAATGTTGCCGTAGCGTACGCAAAAAACGGACGTAACTATACGTCTTGAGTGTCGCAAGCCTGGACCGTTCCGAACGGCGTTTCGCGTCGTATTGCGAATTCGGCCTTACATTTAGCGCTAGCTAGCTGCAAGGGGGCGGTGGTGGTGGCAGAGTCTGCGGACAACTAACGCCGCCCTAACCCCGCACCCTTCTTCAACTCTTTCGCGGAACCTGAATGACCCGTCTCCGACAGAAGGAAACTCAGGTGTTTATGGGTCTCGTTGGATTTTTTTCACCGGCTAACGTAATAAGCTCAAGAATCGCTGACGCACCCACTCATTGTTTTTAAGCGCCGAGATGAGAGAAAAAGAAGCATAAACAACGCGGAACAACATCGTAAAATTGAATGTTTTAAATTTGAGTTCCGTCAGGGAGTTGCGAAGGTCGGACTGCATACGTGTGAGGAGGGTTGATGCTTTTTTAAACTGTTGTTTGGGGATGGAAATGTAAGGGTACGTTGCAGCACCGGAGGAGGGTTATTAGTCTGATAATGAGGCTAAAACCGTATGATCAAGTGGATTTGAAAACTTATCGTCTGTGGACGACAAAGTTGATTCGTAGATTAGGTCATACAGGATTTAAGCGTCAGTGGATGTCAAAACAAAACTGGGTCAGGAGTATTAATCACTTTGGACTTTGAGCCAGCTTGGCGGGATTTTAAAATTGTCAAATGTTAGTTTCGGCTAACGTAAAGCAGCCGTTAATAACTTAAATGCTGATAATTTAATTAGACTTAAATAGGAAACGATGGTAATTGTTCACTTTAACTACTTCTGGAATTTTCGCGTTTTTTTTGGCTAGACAGCCTCAGGGCGTCCTCCTGGATCGTTTCCCACCACTCAAACCTTGTGCAAATGCCCCATTACCCCGTGACACTAACGGGACAGTGGAGTGAATAGGGGTGCTGGGTGGGTAATAAAATCACGAAAATCACGTTAAAAACCTGTAGAACATTTGTTTTCAAGGTCATTTGAAGGTCATGTGAAGGTCATTTGAAGGTCAGCCAAGGTCATGCAAGGTCAAAGAAGGTAAAATTTTCAACAATAGAAATACAATTTTTAGGGTAAGGAAAATATTCGAGGATGTTAATAAAAAGAAATAACAATATCCCAATTCAAGGTAATCACAATATTAACAAACTTACCTATTTTGTTTTGGTGTTGAGTTTCCTCTGCCTTACTGCCCGCCATATCCGACTGAATCCGGATCATTGCGTGAGCACATATTTTGCTAGTGTTCATATTTCTGTGGCGGTCGTGAAAAAGTAGGTAAGTCGAAAATGTTAATTTTTCAGGGCAACGATTCAAAATTCCACATCATTCCTAAAATCCTGTAATTAAATAGAAACTTCTTTCTACCTGTACTTGCTTTCAATATAAGTAAATTTTAAACTGTGAAAATCTGAATTATTTAACTCCATGATTTATTATTAAGGCGTAAACATCGTTAACTCATTTTTGAAATTATTTGACTTACCTACTTTTTCACGACCGCCACAGATTTGTAATACGAAAACCGGGAAATCACAGGTACCAGGAAATAAGTGATCGATCAAGGTGAAATGTACGTTTTTCATTATTTACGATAAAATGATGGTACCTGTGATTTCCCGGTTTTCGTATTACAAATATGAACACTAGCAAAATATGTGCTCACGCAACGATCCGGATACAGTCGGATATGGCGGGCAGAGAGGCAGAGGAAACTCAACGCCAAAACAAAAAACAAAATAGGTAAGTTTGTTAATATTGCGATTACCTTGAATTGGGATATTGTTATTTCTTTTTATTAACATCCTCGAATATTTTCCTTACCCTAAAAATTATATTTCTATTGTTGAAAATTTTACCTTCCTTGACCTTGCATGACCTTGACTTACCTTCAAATGACCTTCACATGACCTTCAAATGACCTTGACAACAAGTGTTCTACAGGTTTTTAACGTGATTTTCGTGATTTTATTACCCACCCAGCACCCCTATTCACTCCACTGTCCCGTTAGTGTCACGGGGTAATGGGGCATTTGCACAAGGTTTGAGTGGTGGGAAACGATCCAGGAGGACGCCCTGAGGCTGTCTAGCCAGAAAAAACGCGACAATTCCAGAAGTAGTTAAAGTGAACAATTACCGAAACGATATTTAGAACGGCATATGCAGGTTTTTATAACGTACTAATACTTTTATGAGGGTTGGAACGGTTGGGACAGACCATTGCTGTCGGTCGTCATAAATTACTCAAATTATTGAAGGTTCAGAAATGGGCCGTATTTAAACATTTCTTACTGGGGGGCTTCAACGCATTTGTCCTCTGCAATTTTTGCGAAATAATAAAAAATAGGTCGCACCGATCGGGATTGTCATAAATGTAATTTTTGATAATAATAAAAATTTACAAATTATTATTCGTCTAACAATAAGACCAAATTCATATTAAATGTTTTTCTTTGCGATTCAACGTGGATACGCGTGACATAAATTAATATTACGGGGTAGGTATCTAGAAGGAAAAATCCAATAATCCATTTGTTATCGTGGAACATGGTTAGAAAATATTTTGAAAAGAAAACGGATCAGTTATAGACGATGAAAACAATTCGCTTTTTCTAATAACAAGATGGCTCGAAGCAACACATTTTCTACGAGGTCAAACGATGTTATAGAAAATATTAAGGATTAAAGGAAAATACAAATTAAGAAAAAAATCGTTACTTGATCGTCATTTCTGAACAGGAAATTTAAAGGCCCACGAGTGCCAAAAAAAGCCCAATTTACACAAGAACGAGTTTTGGTTCGACGAGCCCCTTAAAGGCTCCAAATCGCTTAAAATCGTGCTTTAAAATGAATTACTATTATTTAATAGAAATATCCGTAGGGACAGATAAATCGTTTGCAATATCACTGAATTACGGTTTTGTACCTCGTAATTAAAATGCTGTATGGTATCTTCGCTTTGGGTATCAGATTGATTGAATCGAATTTGTTCAACGCAAATTTTTCAAATTTAATTTATTAACTTGAGCGATCTTATCCGCAAAGATGTTTTAACCATTCATTGGTCTTCAATAGACTCGATGCTGTGACAGTGAAGTTTCAGACAGTCTTAAATTCTATCAGCGTTATGTACAAAGCTGTTAATTATTTTTTACAAATTACATTCTATGCTAACGAAAGGCCATATGTTGTATAAAGAACTTTTAAACAGAGCGTATTTTAGTAATTTTACTACCATGTTTTGTAACGAAATGGCATTATGGTGATAACATCGAAAAATCGTGTCTGAGATGAGATCAAAGAAATTCTGATTGTCCTATATTCAAAATTTTAGAAATAGTTATTTGTGTATCAAGGTCCAAAAAGTGCATCTTTTTCGTCCGGGTCTGGGTTAAAAAAACAGGCGAGGACAAAAGGCACTCTTTGGCAAAAATTTTGAAAAAAGTAGTTTTTGTACTCATAGCCTCAAAATCGGTAGTTCCCGGTTGTCCTCGGAGTGCGGAGATAACAATTTCCCGCACGCGGTATTTTTTACCCAGTAACTAGCGGAAATTGCATTTTAAACAAAATGGACGCTTCGTCCCATTTGCAATTGTAAAATTAATTCTCAACAACACAATAAATAAGTAATTTTATTATAAACATTTTTGAGTTATTCGTTACAAAAAATATTGTACTTAACTTTTGCGGGAAGAAATTTCTCGCATAAGTTATGTAAATAACTATTTCCGCATAGCGGCTGTGCGTCTGTCCGGATGTGCTTGTCTATCTGCGGAATTTTCTTTTGTTCAAATTTTTGCAAAAATGGTCTGATTTGATTTTTTTTAAATATATTTGTTCAATAGAAATGGTGATTTGATTTTGCTTCCAATTGATCTAGTGATTTAGCAAGTACACGCAATTTTATGCAATTTATTTCGTTCACAATACCTTCTTCAAGAAAGCACTGATTGGAATGTTTCCTTGTGGAAAATAGTTATTTTAGAAAGAGTTCAAAGCGTATTAGTTTTAGTCCAAGTGGGAAAAGCTGTTTTAAAAATATGCACAATTATGCATTCTTGGGGTGTCTAAATAGAAATGTAGTTAAGAGTGCTGTGTTACAAATTTTGTATGTTTCTCCTCATAATGGAGAAAATTTATAAAACAAACAAGAGCAACATTACATTCGTGAGAAAGTAATTTACCACCTTTATTTCCAAACGCCACACCACTGGTAAGCAGAGTTTTCTCTGAAATGTCAAAGAAACGTCAACGACGTATTGTTGTTGACCTAGAAAACAACTTTTCGATTTCGGCAAAGTTTAAAGACGTTTATTGTAATTGTAAGGCAACAATTATCCCAGAAGAAGTGGTAAAATGGGTTTTACCATTGAAGATAAAGTATTAATTATTAATAATTAATTAATAATAGGTTTTCCAGTGGTAGGCAATTAAAAAAAACGACTATGACTCAAACCAAGACAAATGTTTCGATAAAACAAAAGATGAGGCAGCACTCTTGTTTTGCTTTCTTTTTGATCACATTGTATTAACGTACTCTAAACGACTGGATTTTGATGGTAAATCAAAATGAAGTTTAGGGTACAGTTGTAATAACTGAAATGACTTACAGAGAACTGTTACTACGTATTTAAATAGGTATGAAAAGAAATTCGTTATTTGAGGATGAAAATTCAGTTTATCATTTTTATGGCGCATCCTGGGTAAACGTGATAAGTTTATATACAAGAACGTAGTCAAGAAATATTTATATAAACTTCTTCAAACTAAATTCAGAGTAAATATTGGAAGTTATGTTGCAGTAGATTTACACAGTTTTATGAAATACAAGTTATCTCTGTTTTATTGTTGTGAAAAGCAACCTGAAACTTCCTTTGAGAAAATTACAACCAAATTTATTACGTCCAGGTCAAAATATGATGATGAATATTGCAAGGATTCACCTTTACAAAAACATACACTTCTTGAAAACTCTGCCAAAGGACTTTGAAAGTCAACGGAAATTTCATCGATTAATGAGTCAACTTCCGAAGACGAGAACTGCGCTTATTTCTTTTAGGATAAAGTGACGTTAGAAGATGACGAAGGGTCAGATATACAGTAAGAAATTGATTAAATTCCACATGTACCACAGGAGACCGTTGCGGAGAAAATTCATATTGCAATTATTACAGCTTTAAATGGTTTCAAATTATGAGTATAATGGTAGCGTGAAAATGTTTAATTTTATAATTGTAAAGCAGATTTGCCGTATTTCAGATCACTTTCAACGTGGGCGGTGGAGAAAGCACGCTCGTCTGATCTATTTCCACAAAACATATGAGCTTTTGAAATATTATGCTTGAGGAATAATAACAAGACACGTCCGCACTAACTTATATTTACAAGAAAAAATTGAAAGACTTGACTGTCGGAATATAGTAAAGTGTTCTAAAGGGTGAGCAACAATAACTGTTTCAGTTGGCAAAAAAAAATTTTACATAAAATTTTCAAGACTGTGAATTGTACCTATTTCGGTTTGTTTTATTGACATCATTGACAGCTGGTATACATTTCAAATTTAAACGTCTTGGTTTTTGCAATCTTTTATTAATAAAATGGTTTTCTCGTTGGAACATGACATAAAAGTCACCAAAAATCACCAGAATTTATTGCCAACTCAATCAGTACTTGTTGCTCACACGGTATTACCAAAACATTATTTATTCAATGTGCCTTTGTTTTTCTGTAAATTATTTAAAGTTGACTCAAGTTGCAAAAAACCACTTTGTATTTGCAACAGCACTTTTATGGCATTAGTCATTTGAAATTACTTTAAAACTATACTTATATGGAAAGTATTTTATCCAAACTATGATTTTCTGGTTCCTTTGTGCCTTTATTTGGTTCGAAAATATGAAAAAAATGCTGTTGCAAATGACAAGTGGTTTTTTGCAACTTGAGTCAACTATATATCATATCATCATATCAATGATGATATCTATTATTATATAGGATTCGTTCTTGAATGGATAATCTCAAACCATGTGAATGAACAGAGTTGCATCGCGCGTTCAAATGAAATATTGGGCTGAGCAGGCTTTGGAATTATTAAAACGTTTAAAACAGTGTAAAGTTTGAATTTCCCGCCGTTTGGCACGAATAACATTTGTTTATGTTTAATCCGGACATAATTGAACATGTTTGTTTTCAGCGAAGGGTGCCCTTAGATATTTGCTTCGAGAATAGGAATCGTTAAGTTATTCTATAATGTATAAGCAAAGAAAGAAAAAAAAAGAAATATTTTTTGGCTCCAAATTTTAGGTTAGCTGTCAACATGCTCTAATTAATCTACGCTTTAAAAAATCACAACAATTGACGGTTTCCAACGCCTTCCCAGCCCAGGATTTCATTTGAACGAGCAATATAAGTCATATTTGTTTCAACGTCGTTCTACTAGCTCTCCTTTGAACTTTTTCAAGTACGTGGTTTAAGAGCTCTAAGAAACCAAGAGGTTCATACAACATTTGCATGCTCCACTTCTGGCCTAACATAAGATTTGAATAATTTCAAGTGACTTAATATCTAAAGACTGCAAGTCAAGACAGTCACATGTAAATTAAAAATTGGCTTTTATAAATGTGCCGTTGAATAAAGGATAAAGTAATTGCAGACTCCAGACACTAGTTTTTGAACAATAATTTATTATCAATCATATTTCTTTCCGTTATTGTCAAGTTCCGAGGGTATAGTAGAGTAATTCCTTGTAAGTGTTGGTCTAAGTTATTTTAAAAGATGCTGCACAACGTTTACAAAAGTTCGTGCATTGGGAAGTATCCTTTGAGGAATTCTTGCACCATAGATTTGCTCTGAATGTCCACGGGCTTCGCCATAGATCAAAACCATGAGGTTAAAATTGAGGTTCTTGTCAAAGTGACTTAATTTTGAATTAAATGGCAACCAAAAACTCTACTATGATTTTTTTTTCACCCATTTTTTCATTAAATACAGTGGCTCCCAAACTTTTTTTGAAAAACTTTTAGCCCCTTTTTCTCGAAAAATATTATCAACATTTGTATAAGGAATTATTGGCTCAATCGTTACCTATTGTGGAGTTCTACCACTGGTTAAAATATTTGTCAAAGTCACCTTGTAATTACTTACTGTTAATAAATTGTTTCCTGTAGTTCAAGGGCATGAAATCTCATTAGTTAGGTCGGGCAGTTAATGTTTAATGAAAACTATTAGCTTCCAACACTTCATATGCCGGTTTATGTTTATTAAGGGACTGCTGTAATCAAATGAAAATAAAACACATCCTCCACCTTACCTCAAAAATACATTTCTGGATGGTATTAATGAAGAAAGTCCCAAAAGCAAGTTTGTAAAAAAATTAACTAATAAATTTTGTGTAACTATTATAGGGTTTTCATTGCTTAAATTGGTAATTTTAGTTAGTTTAACGAAAAACGCAACACATTATTCTTTTAAAAATTAAAATTAAATAAGAAAAGGTTTGTTTGGAGCATTTTGTATGTATTGATTCATCAATCATCGTCGGGTTTATTGTGATGTGGGTTTCTTATTGTGAAGGGAAAATTTTAAGAGTTGGTAAATAAACAAATACAAAATGTGATTTTAATTTATTTTTGAAAGTGTTTTTCTTTATGTAGGTATGAAAAAAATTTCCTACAGATTTTCCTCCGAGCTAACAACGTGTCTTTTACAAATATTTGTGTTTAAAAATGCGTATGATGAAACCTAAGCCTAAACATTTTTTATTATAAAAAATTTTTTTCAAGTACATATAATTTTAATATTCCTGGAATTTTTATTTAATATTTCCTTCATGTGTTTAGCAACCAATTGCGTGACAAAATTGACCAATCAAAACGAGAAAACAAAAAATAACCCGATAAAATTTCTCTAAAATGCACATGTGCAATAATCTGATAAAAAATGTGGGTACCTGATTTTTTTTTTATTATTTTGAATAAAAAGGATTTAAAATAATGCGTTTGGTATCATTCTATTCAGGAAATAATCAGCCGTATACCCCTCGTGCAAAATTTTAATATCGGCAATTTTTTATCTAATGAACTCAAACATCATAAATTATTCAGTCAGAAGACCAATTATTATCAAATAAAAGCCCTCGACTTCGTCTTGTGCTCTTATTTGCTAATAATTGGTCTTCTGACCTCATTTATGGATGTTCATTAGCAAAAAAAATTTCTGATAAAAAATTTTGCACTTGGGATATAATATGAGATTATAATCTAGAAATAAAAATACTAGTACATACACTATTACGGATAATACTATCAAGTAATAGTGGAGTGCTTATCAACATAATTACTGGCGTCTCGCCTCCACATTTTGACTTTTTTGTGTTTTATGTTCTGTGTCAATGTTAAGGAATTTCCTCACGATATGACATGAGTATAATAATATACCTTTTTGAATTTCAACCACCAATGTGTTCTCTAAGTCCAAAATTTTTAAATTTTTAAAAAGAGATTGCGGTACTATTCCCGTTGCTGAAATTATAAGTGGTAAAATCGAAATTTTCTCTAAACACCAAAGATTTCTCATAGCAACGGAGAGTTCTATATATTTATTAATTTTGTGTTATATGTCTGTGTTATATTGTGTGAATTTGGAACAGCTATATCTAAAAGATATGCTGGCTTTTGTTGTTTATTTAAAATAATAATGTCTGGTCTGTTATGCTGTATATGAATGTCAGTTAAAACTGTACGATCAAAATATAATTTGTAATTGTCATTTTCCAAACAACTTTCTGGTTTATAAATATAATCTGGTTGTGTATCCTTTAATAAATTGAATTTAACTGCTAAATTCATGTGTATAATTTTTGCGAATATATCATGACGTTTCTTATATTCGCTTTGATTACTTATCAAATTTCATTGAACTCCACAGGTTCAAATTTTATAAAATAAATGAGAATCCTTTTGGTCAAAGAATTGACTTCGAGAAAAACCAAATTCTTATATTTTGTTGAACAATTATTATTATTACATATTTATGTTACATACTTGCATAAACATTTTCGCATTAAATTTTATAAATCAATCTGAGAGATAATGGTGATAAAGTTTTTGCACGTCCAGATGGTGTATTTTCATTTTTATTTATTTCTGCCTGAAACTGAAACGTTGCAATAAATTCCTTCCGTCCACTTTAAAAAGTAAAATAAAATAATAATAAAAACAAACAACATGAAAAGTTTTTTACGAAGTATAAACTGATGGCCAATATTTTTCTCTTACGTGTCCTCCTGGCCTGTAAAACAAACTACATTTACGAATACAAATAAAAAATACAGCCAAATCAAATCTGGTAAATGCCGTTGTTTGTTTTATGAGGTAGGTTTTATCAGCAGGTCCAGTCATAAAAAAACAATTGGACATATGTACAAAGAAATGTATGTGCTTATACGAAGAGTGTATTTCGAATGCTAAAAATGTTCGCTTTAACAATTCATTTAAAAATTAATCTATGTATATACAGTGTGAACATAAAGTTTGGAACAAAATTCATAATAGCGTTAGGTGATATTTTTAAAAGCAAGTCGCTCGGACAGGTCGATTTTATTTTGAAAAATGCCATCTGTGATGTGTTATTAGTTTACATGACGCAATCACCAATTTATTTTTAATGACAACCTCCACTTTTTTCTTATCTTTCTGATAGACCTTCCTAAACGATTAATAAAAAAAAACCGGTACCTTACATAACAATTTTTTTGGGAAAATGCCAAATTTTACTTCAAAAATTTAATTTCAAAATCCTGTGTTCAGGATTTGTTTGTCATCATTTCTGACATAACATTTTCTATTTGACATTTGCTACCAATTCAACAACATTTTTTGCATTGATTTAAAACAAACGCCTTTCTTTAAATCAATGTTTCTTTGAGTTTTTTAATTAGGTTAGATCCTTAAAAAGTACCTCGACAAAAATTTCATCAGGACTTCACAAACTAATTGCCGTATCTTTGAATCAGGAAGGAACAAACTGCCCTCATTTCATTCAAAATAATTCCTTCATTTAAAATTGTCTTAGCTAATACTAATATGTGGATAGTCTTCATCAATAAGCTGTAAAACGCAAATTTGAAGATAAATCTATGAAAATATTCGGCGAACCAAAATTGCGAAATAATTATAAGTCATCCCAGATGGGATGACTTTAGTACCGTGGATTAAAGGTCAACCTTTGGTTTGGGACGTTACTGTTGTAGATACACTTGCAGACAGTTACGTATTGAAATCATCTGAAGTCTCAGGTTTTGCCGCTGAAATGGCTTGCAAACGCAAACATAGCAAATATAGTTCAATCATTTCGTCAAACTACGTGTTTAAAGGTTTAGCATTTGAAACCTTAGGCCCTTGGTGCAAAGAAGCCATCGATTTCATTAATGTCATCGGAAACCGACTTATCGCGGAATCAGGCGATTCAAAATCAAAGAAATTCCTTTTCGAGAGGATTTCCCTTGCCATTCAACGTGGAAACGCTGCAAGCATTCGGGGCACTTTTCCAGATTCCGCAATATTATCGGAAATTTTTGTATTATAAAACAAAAATGTTTATGTAATTATGTTATACTTAATATAATTATTCTTTGCTAAAAAAAATTATAAGTAATGTTTGCAAAGGCTCGGAATTCTTACTATACATTTTCATTTATTCGTGCTTGGTACGTACCAACGGTGAATAACTGAACGAGGCTTCTTTTCCTTATGAAAAAAAACGTACAATCGCGGCCATCCAAAAGTGAACGATAGCTTGCCAAAATTTTCGTATTTTTCGTTAGATTAAATCAGGCTGTATTCATTGGCGTTCGTGCAGCAGGCGTTACTATTTTAATAATAAAAAGTTGTAATAAATATATTTTTTTTTAATGAGGCTCAGAAGTAATTCATACATTATTCAAGTGAAAGTAAACTTTAGTAAAGAAACCTTTCCAACACCTATTCGTATTGGCGTCTCAAGCCTGTTTTCTTGCCAACGCCTCTTTATATTGAAGATGCGAGTCTTACTGCAATGTAATTTTCTCGCCACAGCAGCCAACGACCAATTTTCTTCTAGCTTTGCAATAGCCCTAGCTATCTGAATCGGAGTGAGATGTGGCATTTAAAAAAAATAGTTTCAATAATTTTTTTAACGCTAGTGTCAAACTTTGACATTTTAGGACGCCTATGATTTAAAGCAAAAATCAAACTATTAAAAAAAAACGTTCACTTTTGGATGGCCGCGATAGTACATAGAACTTAAAAATTTAGATTAAACTATGTAGTAGAGTATCGATTTTTAAGATACTTTCTTTTTTGCTTTGTGTAACAAAGTATACTCAATATGTAGTTATTTATTTAACGAGTTTGTGTGTAAATTGTGCTTTTTTTGTATGAGTGGGCCAGATTAAAACGCGAGTGAAACGTGCGTTTTAAAGGCCCACGAGGGGGGCAAAAAATCTTGGAAATATTTTGCGAATTTTTCATAATGTTATAGAGAAAAAATTTCCATAAATTGCCGAGTTCTTCCACAGATTAAAATTAACACACGTATTTCAGATACATCCTGTGTACTATTTATAATAAAAGGATAATGATAATTTCTTTCAAAGCACTTTTTCATAAATTATCCTTGGTCAAGGATTACAGACAATGCTAAAATCAAGTAATGAAGCTAAGAAGAATTGAACTTAAAAAGGCTCGCGATGCGATTTACTCAGTGGCCACTCATCCAAATGCTAACCGCGCCAAGTGTTGCTTAACTTCATCGATTAAATATACCTATAATTAGGGCCCGGATTTTAGGCAAAATGGACTATTTTTATTTTTTAAGGCACATGTATGAAACTTGTCTATAAATGATTTCTGGCTTAATTAGAGTAATTAGAGCCATATTTGATTCTGCCTATTCGGCCTAAAATGCCCTTTAAATACCTATTTTACCTTTTAACTGCCTGAACATGCCTAAAATGACCAAAAATCAATTTCATTTTTGCGGTTTTTTCCCAATTTTCGAATTCTGGGAAGTTTACGGTATTGAAAATGTAAAAGTGGTACCTCAATAAAATTTACAATGCTTTATGATTTTAAAATTTAAGGAGATGTAATTACTGAAATGTACAAAGTGCAGTACAATACAGGAATTACTTTTTCGCTTTTACGGTTGGGACCATGATGTCAGCGGTAAATACTCCGACAATACCTAAGTACCACAAACCATTAGACTGGACTGGCATAAATTACAGAGTTTATCTGTTTGCCTCTGTTCGAAGGGGTGCAGGTATACGCGGTCTAATGTTTTCTGATACTTAGGTATTGTTAGAAGCTTTAACGTTTATAAAATGGTCCTTGCCATAAAAACGAAAATTAAAATCCCGAAGTGAAACAATAAGAGAAACCTTAAGGGTGTCATTTTCTAAAAATTTAAGAAATATAAAATTAACCATCTCCTCTGAAATTTGGTGGGAGACGTAAATATAAGCATTACAAATTTGTCATTTCTCGTTTACTTTATCTCCGTGCAGTGGTCGTGTTTCTTGTGAACCTGTTTAAAGTGAACATAATGCCGAAACAAAAAATTAGTTTACGCGAAAAAATATTACAGTGGACAAGCAAGAAAGATTTATATGAAATAAAATCAACCCGAGAAATGTTTTGTAAAGCTTGTGGTAAACTGGTAAGTTAAGCATAATTAAAAATATGTCATTTTATATTTTTTACTTATTTGAAAATTTTATTTTTTGTAGTTTATATGCGAAAAAAAATGTCACTTGCAACAGCATGAGCAAACGGCCATCCATAAAGAGAACATTATGACACCGCTTCGGCAAACGTTGCTGACACAGAACTTGGAGGAATCGGCAAATAGTACATTCAATATGGAACTTTGTAACGTCTTTTTAGCTGCCAATATACCATGGCACAAACTACAAAATCCTGCGTTTCAGAATTTTCTGACAAAATATTGTGGTAGAAAAATTCCGGATGAGTCTACTTTACGGAAAAATTATTTACCAAAATGCTACAAAGATGTATGAACATACTATCTTTTAATATTTAATTTAAAATTATTTTCACTTTTAGACTATTGACCGCATTCGGAATGAGCTGGATCCTTTTAACATATGGGTTTCAGTTGACGAAACAACAGATGCACTTGGGCGATATGTGGCGAATTGTCTGGTTGGGAAACTTTCAGAAGATGAACCTGGAAAATCTTATCTTTTGGCGTCTAAACAATTAGAAAGAACAAATCATGAGACAATAGCTAGATTCGTAAATCAATCTTTAGGTAAGGGTTTTTCACTTTTTTAAATTTATTTTGATTTAAAATTTCTATGCGTAGAAATCTTGTGGAGTACCAGAGTTGTTGCTGAAAAGTTTCTTTTGTTTGTAACGGATGGAGCACCATATATGATAAAATCTGGTAGACACCTTAAGGTGTTTTATCCAAAAATTGTGCATGTCACATGCTTAGCGCATGCTTTAAATCTAGTGGCTGAAAAAATTCGCTATCAATATGAAGATGTGGATAATTTAATTTCGAACGTGAAAAAAATTTTCGTTAAGGCACCTTTGAGAGTTGAAATGTACAAAGAAAAACTAAAAGAAATGCCACTGCCTCCACAGCCAATTTTAACACGATGGGGAACATGGCTTCAGGCTGCTATGTTTTACAGCGAACACTTTGATTCCATTAAAGAAGTAAGTATATAAAAGATAAGCAAATTAATTGATTGTTAAACTGTTTTTAACTACTCACAGGTTGTCATGTCCTTTGATGGAAGTTCTGCTGTTGCTATTCAAAAAGCACAGTCTATAATGAAGAAACCCGGAATAAAAAACCAATTAATTTATGTTCGCAGTAATTTTAAAATAATCTGCGAAAGTATTACTCAATTGGAAAAAAATGGGTTACCTTTAACCGATTCAATCAAAATTGTTGAAAACGTATTTACCTCCCTAAAAAAATCTCCAGGCCCTGTAGCAGCAGTAGCATTAAAAAAACTTGAAGATGTTACTGAAAAAAATCCTGGATACAAATTTCTTCTAGAATTGGCAAGAATTTTTAGAGGTGAAGATGTGCCGGAACATGACACCAAAATGGAAGAAATTTATTACAAATTTGCGCCCATTACCTCTTGCGAGGTAGAAAGAAGTTTTTCAAAATATAAGTCCATTTTGGTGGATAACCGACAATGTTTTAAAGTAGAAAATTTAGAGCAATATCTTGTATGCAATGTAAATACGTAACAATGTAAATAACTAACAAACTTGTAGTATTGTATATTAATTAATAAAAAATAATTAGTAAATATCTTGTTGTGTGTACCTACTTAAAACTTTAAAAACACATTTTTTAATTTAATTAACCACAACTTTAAGGACCTAGTATGGCTTATTTTCAGTTTTTAAGGGACTATTTGCAGTAGTTTAAGGGACTATTTTAGGCACCTATTTCCGACTTTTTAATTGCCTAAAATCCGGGCCCTACCTATAATTAATAATATAATTATTATGTGTCTAATTCATTGCTATTTTTATCTCTGTTAGTGTTTAGGTATTATATCTCATTTTCCACTAAAAATATTTTATGAAATAATATTTATAAAAATCTTTTTTTTTTTAGTTCTTTGGCGTCTTTGTTATGGATCCTCCTTTGATTTTCTTGACTTATTGTCAACTCAACTCAGTGCAATATCATTTACATTTTGTATGCACAACCATTAAATTTATTGGAGACAATAGAATCAGATTTACATGCACTTACTTTCCACAATGGCACAACTACGATATAACTGCAAAAGCTAGGTTAAAATATTACGATTTTTTTAAATCTTCGGATATAACTCTTTCACAATTAAATTATAACAAAGCTCGTATATGGAGATTCAGTTTGTGGGAACCGCATATTACATTTTTAAAATTCATATGGAGTCATATATTCATCTCCAAATAAGCCTCTTCCTCGATTTCTCTACAAATGTAACAGTCTGAAATCTCTCCCGGACATCGTTTTTCTTGCAACATGTTTGAGGAGTAATTTTTGCTCACCTTGACCTCGGTCGGAAAACATCTTGAGACAGTCTGCAGGAATTGACATTCAATAGAATAAATTAATCTAACGTAATAATGGGTTGCGGTCGTTGTAAAGCAACGCGTCAGCATTGAAAATTGTATCATTTTTCATGTAAATTCAGATTTTCCTTTAATTTATTCAGAAAGTCTGAACGTTTGGGTCGAGTTGCGCGATGACAGGGCTATAAAGTACAGCCGTTGCGAGATCATCTCCCTCGAAAACTTCTGTTACATCTCTCCTCTCTGTTGATATTTTTGTTAATATGTGTTTTAAATTTCTTTTTATGAGAAAGCTTTAACGTTTCTGTCGGAATTTGAGTGGAACTCCACGGCTGACCGTTTGCTTTTTGTTCGAGTTGGAAAGTTTACTGTTTACACAACGGTTTATAATTATTTTGTTTTGTACATATTGTCTTATGACACCGACTATTTTGCATCCAGCATTAGGTCACGTCTAAAGCTCAGATTTTATGCAAAATGCAGATTCCTCCTGACAGCTACAAATTTTATATTTAATTTGTATGTTTTTCAAGACAAAGCCGTAAAAATGCATATGTTTTGCTTTTTTAAATTAAAGTAGTTTTATGCGACAGGTGTATAAAGGACTACTTTTTTAAGAAGTGGGAAGTTTTCAAGCACGAACGCAAATAAACATGTAAAGGGTGTTTTTTTAAATTTGGCATCGAAGTAGGCGTTGGAAAGTCGATTGAGTTCGCACCACTCGTGTAAAGCGTAAGTTTTAAACAGCTAATCCGTGATCCGTAACCCGTATAGTGCGTTCACAATTGACAGTTCAACGCCTACTTCGACGCCAAATTTAAAAAAGCACCCGTTACATTATACACAAGTTGCATTTATGATTTTTTACATCATTGTCTCTATAAAATAAATTTTTGAAATAAAATTATTTCAAAAAAAGTAGTGATGACAAAAAAATGAATACACAGGATCTGCAGAATGATTAATGAAATTTGAAGTACAATTTTTTTATGGTTATGTAATTAGAAAAAATAGTGCTTAAAATATGTACATCATTCTAACAATTAAATTAATTTATTTGTTCATCAAGAACCAATAAACCACAATTGCTCTATTCTTGCCTGTTGTTTTAATAAAGTGTACATTTTTCAAACATAAAATCAAGTTTGGTTACATTGGGGATTTTATAACCAACAGTTTATGGTGATCATTAGCTTCACGTAGTTAAAACGGAAGCTTTATTGAAGCAATAAATTAAGACAATACTTTGCTAAACAGACCGAGTGTAATTTGCATTGCAGATAAAAGTACCACTAAAAAAATTAAACGAATCTCAAGTAAGTATGCGATTAGTAGATTCAATATACCGTGTGTTTCAAAAAATTCAAGTAGGCTACGAGAGACAAAAGCATTGAAAACGTATGGCGTAACTTGAATAATTCAGGTGTAAATGTGTTTATTACAATAATTGTTTTGAACGAACTGTCATTAAATGACAATTTCAAGAAAAGCTTGAGAACGGTTGTTTTCCTACGATTCTACGAGAATTGGCGTTGGCACCAAGATTTAAATACGTAAATGTAACAGGTTAAAGTTAGGTTATGTACCCAGACCAACAAAAACAAATAAATCCGCGCAATATGTGTAAACAAGTAATGTAATAACAGTAAATAAATAAAGAACAATTAACAATATTAAGAGCAAGTGTTGAAAATGATAGCCTTGAGCTTCGATGCACATTGGAAGACGCCTCTTCATGTTCTCAAAAACTCGCTCGCATCCTTCCTTAATTCTGCTTTTAAAATCATCCATTGTGTGACAGGTTCCTTGAAAATGTTTTTTAATTAATGTGTTTTTTAAATGAAGAAACAGGTAATAATCAAGCAGCGTAAGTGCAGGCCAGATAAGATTCAATCATGAAATCGAAGGACAAGGATTGCTAATTAGGAACGAATTGCAATATCCTAGAGTTTATTGACAAAAGCACTTGCCTAGGTAGAAAATTCAGATAAGGGTTTTTAGAAAAAAATTAAAAAGTAGAAAAAAAAACAAAGGCAATGCCATTAATGCCTTTGTATGTATAAGGAAAAGAGAAAACGAAAATTTGAAATTCATTAGCAATTTGGATTTGAATTCTTAAGCGTTGGCGAATAGGAGTCCGTCGAAACTATGAACAATATCACGAAATAAATTCTCCTTGGGGTTTTGTTTGTGTCCAATTATTGTACAAATTCAGAAATTTTATATTGATCAGAAAATCTCATTTGGTTTATTTAAACTAATCAGGTTGTAGCATTTTTGGATTACCCCGAGTCAAATGTTGACATCACAGTAATCTTTCTGACCGTGGCAATTCCCCCGAACCCACCTGCATGATTTCTGGAAATAAGTTCCGAGCGAATAATGATATAACAAATTAAGAAGGGCATGAAATGTAATTATTATCAAGCCATTGTAATGAAATATAGCTTCTTTCCACACAAGCTCCATGAAACTTCTTCCGTACATAAACCTTGCAACTCATATAAACTCATTTAAACATCAGACAAAATTCTTGTTCTTATCTAATCTGTTAGGTGCCGGTTTTAGTTTGCTGTGGAGATTTACCTTTTCAAGTATGTACTTGTTTTTACTATGAAACTTACTAAAAGTTAACCAGAACTTAATTGATTACACAGGGTTGGTAAAAAGTGTGGAAACAGCTAAATATTTTGAAAACAATTTTTCCAAAATTTTTGATACATATTTGGTACAGGGTTAGGAGAAATTTGTTCTATTATTATGTACCTGTAATTTTTTCAGTTTTACAAGTTGAGTCGCCATGGGTGACGACGTGTGTATTTGCACTCAGTGTTTACAAAGCATTAACGATGCTAAAGTTGGTATAAAATGCAACAAATGTTTGAATCACTATCATAGTAATTGTCAAGATGTCAATTTGCGTGGTTTTCATTTGAGAAAAGCAACATGGATGTGTAAAAAGTGCTCGGATGCAGAAGAAGTGTGTGCCAGCGAAATTCCACAAAAAAATCAGCTAAGAGAAACTAATACGAATAGGGAAGAAAATGGTATGGAAAACATTATGAAAATGCTAGTTACTGTGAATAAATCAATGATAAAAATGCAGCAAACATTAGACGAGGTCGTAAACGAAAACAAAAAACTGCGATTTGAAATCGCCCAATTAAAAGAAGAAAAACTACAAAAAATCGAGTGGAAAACAAAAACATTTGCAACAGCTGTGTTACAAATAAAACCAAAAAATAAAGGAGAAGAGGTTAAGAAGATGAAAGACCAAATTAGGAATAGAATTAATCCAGCAGAATTAGGTGTTGGACTATTAATAGGAAAAACAACAAAGAATGGGGATTTAATTTTAACATGCAAAAATGAAGAAAAGGATATGAGAGAAATTCAGCATAACATTCAAGAAGATATGGGACAAAATTACGAAGTTTCGGAAAAACGTCTGCATAAGAACAGAATTAAAATAGTGGGAATTCATGAGCAGGAGAATAGTGAGACAGATAAAACATTAATTGAAAAAATTATTAATCAAAATGAATTAGATAAACAAAAGTCAGAAATGGAAATAATATATAGGAGCAAAATTTCAAACAAGAGATTTAGCATAATTCTGGAAAGCAATGAACTTGTATATAAGAGATTAATTGCAGGAGAACTTTATATTGGTTGGTCCAGATGCAAGGCCTATGAAGAGTTTGGAGTTTTTAGATGTTACAAATGTAATAAATATGGACACAAGGCGAATGATTGTAAAGGTGAGGTAACGTGCCCTATATGCAGCGAAAAACATGTGTTGAAGGAATGTAAAAACAACACAAAAAAATGTGTAAACTGTACAAATGCGAATGAGAAATTAAAATTGAAACTAAGCACTGATCACGAAGTATGGGATAGAAATTGTGCATCATTTATTAGAATTCTTGAAACACAGAAAAGGAAGTTTGCGAATATTAGTAATACATAGCAATTAAGGGAGAAACAGACAAATATAATAGTATGTTTAAATTGCCAAGGATTTCTAAATAACAAAGACCAAATTGAACATTTTGTGAACACATCGGAATCTTCTATAGTTTGTTTAACTGAAACACATGTAACAGAAGAAATTACGTCCAGTGAACTTAATATCAAAAACTTCAGATTAGAGCAATGTTGCACCGAAAACATAAGAACAGGGGGAGT
The DNA here is from genome assembly GCF_963966145.1 of Tenebrio molitor. Classification (NCBI taxonomy): domain Eukaryota; kingdom Metazoa; phylum Arthropoda; class Insecta; order Coleoptera; family Tenebrionidae; genus Tenebrio; species Tenebrio molitor. The sequence continues at coordinate 6,028,407 of NC_091048.1, read as the reverse complement.
GATGATCTACGTAAAAAAAGGAATAAAATACGAAGTCGAAAAAATTGAGAGAATAGAAGATTACGTGTGGATGGTGTCATTAAAAATTAATCTTGCAAATGAAAATTACCTGTTAACAGCAATTTACCACTCGCCAAATAAACAGGAAGCTCGATTTATCAGTTATTTTGAAGAGTACCTGGAAGAAGTACAAAGTTTCGATGGGAAAAAAATAATTGTAGGAGATTTTAATTATGATGTGTCCACAAATACGTTTTATGTAAAAAAATACAAAGATCTTATATATAGAAATGGTCTGTTTCAGATAGTAAATATCCCATCAAGGCAAACAATAAATAGTGCAACCATTATCGATCACATTATAACCGATCAAAAAAATCTACAATGGAATATATTACAGACACCACGAATAAGTGACCACCACATTATTAGGGTCAACGTAGAAAATCTTCAGCAAAATGGAAATGTTCTGATTGAAAGACGTGACTATAAAAACTATAATAAAGAAATCTTCCAAAATATGCTCCTGGAATATGAATGGAACAATTCTATTAGTGATATAAATATTTTATCACATAAACTGACGACATGCTTAAGTGAAACTTTAAATTATTTGTGCCCAATGAAAGTCAACAAAATACCATTAAAACATGAACAGAACAAATGGATAAATTCCGAAATAATCGAGTTAATGAAAAAAAGAGATGAGAAGTACAAAGTAGCAACGATTTCGAAGAATGAAGAATTATGGGAAGAATACAGGAAATTACGCAATGATGTACTAAAAAAAATTAGAACTGCCAAGAATCAATATTTTTTGGAAATGATAGATGAAAACAGAAGTAACCCACGAAAAATGTGGAAAAATTTAAACAAATTATTGCCCAATAAAAAAGAAAAATACCAAGAGGAGATTATATTTCCACAAGGCACCATAAGATGTGCCCTAACCATTGCTGAAAATTTTAATGGATATTTCGTAAAGAGCATACAGGATATAGTAGAGAACATCAAGATGAATAATGACACAGATTTCGAACAGGATGTCTTTCAATATAATCGCAATACATTCTCAACATTCAGAACATTGGACATGCCAACATTTAAAAAAATAGTGCGATCGTTAAAAAACACTGCTGGAGGAGAGAATGGAATTACCACAAAAATATTGAGAGATGCAGTGGAAGTAATAGCAAACAGATTTCTAGATGTAATAAATAATTCCCTCCAAGAAGGTAAATTTCCAGAGAAGTGGAAAACATCGATTGTGATTCCAGTACCAAAGATACCTAAGACCAGGAAATGTGATGAGTTTCGGCCCATCAACATCGTTCCAGTGTATGAAAAAATCTTGGAAGTGGCTGTGAAAAATCAGTTAATAGAGTTCTGCGATAAAAATTTAGTGATCAATAGTGATCAATCTGGGTTTCGTGAAAAGCACTCGTGCGAAGCTCTATTGCTTGAAATCTGTGATAATTGGGTCTGTGATATCGAAAATAAGCAAACTGTATTAGCGGTGTTCCTAGACTTAAAACGTGCCTTTGAAACTGTGGACAGAAAAATCCTTATCAAGAAAATGAAAGAAATTGGGGTGAATGGAACGGTACTTGAATGGTTTACTTCATATTTAACTAACAGAAAACAGAAGGTTAAATATTGTGATAATTTCTCCAAATCAATTTTAGTTGAAAACGGGGTTCCTCAGGGAACCGTATTAGGGCCGGTACTATTTATTATATATATAAACGATATTATTAAACATGTTAAACATTGTAAAATGCGATATGATGAACAAAATTAATGAGGATTTAAACAATATCTATAAATATTTATGTAATCATAAACTAAGTGTAAATGAGAATAAATGTAAATTTATTATAATTAAAAACGAATATAATGTTAGTGGGGATAATGTGAATATAGAAATAAATAATGTTAAATTAGAAAGAGTTCAAGAAATAAAATATTTAGGAGTGATCATAGACAGTAAGTTAAAATTTCACAGTTATGCGCTATACTTACAAAATAAAATGTCTAAGAAAGCATTCTTTCTAAGCAGAATTTCTAAAAATTTGTCATCATATACTAAACTTGTACTGTACAAATCACTAATAGCACCACACATTGATAACTGTTCATCATTATTGTATATGCTGCCAAATTACAGAATTAAGGAACTCCAAATTATACAAAACAGATGTATGAGAATTATACTGAAATGTGATAGGTATACATCTGTTCAATATATGTTGAATGTACTACAGCTTATGGATGTAAAAACAAGAATAATTTACAATACGTTAGTAACTATTTATAAAATAAAAAATAAGTTAATGCCGAATTATCTGTTAAATAAAGTAACATATAACAGTAACTTGCACAGGTATAGTTTACGAAATAACAATATGTTTAAAATTGACATCTGCAGAACAAATAGGAAGTTCAATACTTTGTTTTATAAGGGATTATCAACATTTAACATGTTACCTTGGCCCATCAAAGAGTGTACAAATGTAAATAGTTTCAGGAAGGAACTGATTCGTGGTCTGGGGGGAGGGTCGGTGGTTGTGGCTGCAGGATTTTATTAAGTTTCTGGTAGAATCCTGTGGTCACGGTTGCCGATTTCCTTTCGGATTCTGGGTCGGTTCTTTTATATGATACTTTTATTTTTATTTTTGAGATGTCTGTTTATTTGTTATATATTTTTTCATTCTGTATTGTAGCATTTGATTTTATTTTATTATTTTTTTTGTATTTAAATAGCGTATGCTAATAAAGTATTATTATTATTATTAGTTTCATATTTTCATTTGTTTTTGAGATACAGGGTATTTTTTTGTTTAAACACCATTATAGCTCACTTTTACATTTTTCAAGAGAGTATTTTCTTTTGAATTTAATGATGTAGCAAATGTATATCTTAGTTTTCATTAAAAAGTAAAAAAATAAATAAGCTCAATTTAAAAAAAAATAAATCCAGTTCACTTTATAACTTGTTGTCATTAGTTTAGATTTAAACAGGTTATTCTTGCAAAAATGCTACGTTAAAGTGAAATCGAACCAAGGAATTTTTTATGATGATCAGATAAGGGGATTGGAGGCGAGAAGCTGTGCTGAAGTTGTAGATCTTTTCAATAAAATTGATCCAAATCTCCTATCTCCAGGTTAATCGTTTCAAGAACTTTGCAACTGTTAAAGAGCGTCTAATCTGGACGACCAATAATTGTTATGAACGATGAAAATTCACTTAATCTTATGTTAGACATAGGTAGTAGAAAATCCCAAAACTTCGACGCAAGAGTTGGTTTTCAACACAACATACGCAGGGGACCAGCGAAAAATTGTTAAACACAAAAAGCATCGTGGCAAAAAAATTCGGGAATCGAATGATCAGCTAGGTCCTCTGATTTGACTCCGATTGATTTTTTCTTGTGGGCTGAAGTGAAAATCCTGTAATCAAAGGGCGAGAATTGCAAATTATATAGAAACAAGTGCTTCACCGTAGATAATAACTAAAGTCGTTTGGACTCGTAGTTAGAAAAGTTTGTGACAGGAGTTCATTCAGATAATCCCGAAGTCCAGGACTGCACAGTTTTTCCTCAGAGAATTCCCGGATCATGTATGGTGGAGGGGATATTCAGGCCGAATCCGAAAATACGGAAGGCCAGGACTGCGCAGTTTTTCCTCTGGGGATTAACGGAGCTGTATGGCGGGCTTAAGAGCTCGCCTACAGTATCTATTTTAGACGTTGGAAGACTTAAATATTATGTATCTCTGATTGAGTACTTGCGTAAGTCGCGGGTGAAAAATAATGTGTCAGCTATGCCGGGTAACAACGGATCGATGAGGTGGCCTTTGTTTCTCTAATTTTTCCTCATTTCTTTTCCAAATTAAAAATAACTTAGATTTTTTCTTTTTCTTAACTGTTCGTTTGAAGATTGTCAAATATAATTCGGGGTCGATCCGTTGTAGTCTGCAAGCTGAGAACCTTCAGAAATTATCTTATGGTAGTGACGATGTAAATCGTTGGACTAGTCAGTCAGAAAGAAATTCGATTCAAGCCCTGATTTGTTATAAATTTACCAGAAACTTTTATTCTTTTTTAATTTAGTGTAATCTATCTACTTGACTCAAAGATATATGTTTTAAGTAATATTTAAGTAAATTGTTTAACGCTAGAACTTGAAACTCCTGTATTTGGTAACACAACATGGCTCAAATGAATTTCACTCCTTCTCTAAAGAACATCAAAACACGTAGCCACACGGCCTCAAGGCTCAAGATGTTACAATACTAAATAGTTTTCACAATTATGTGACCAGAATACAATTTTCCGGTTTCGTTTCTACTCTATGGTTGCCACCCAATTTTTTATTTATTTGTTTACATATATGGTATAAACTAGATAAAAGAAGAATTAAAGATTGGTATTTGAGGAATTAATTTTGAACCTACTAAAAATTGTACAAATTGTATTGCACTGAACAACATTGTATCCAGTTAAGTGCATTTAGATGCCCAACTGCACGGTTTCGATTCGCAATTATGCAAACATCAAATTTCACTGGAAACGTTACGAAAATATAAAATTTTATGATGCGGAACAATATTGGACGCTTTGCGTAGTAAAAACTATCTCCAGTTACTGCTCCTTCTGAAATTAAAAATTGTGAAGCTTTGGGTGTATTACGATTTGTTCTTTGATTTGTCGCACAGCAATATAATTAATATACTCAGAAATTGACCAGCATGAAATGGAATCTGGGGCCTTGACCCTGAAAACAAATGAAACAGAAGAGACTAAAAAAGCTTTCTGATTATGAACGAATTTCAATTTAAAAAGACAGAAAAGCTAATCACTTTTCAGATCGTTTCGAATGAATAAGTTTACAGAGCTTTCAATATGACGTTCGGTAAATCAGGACATGACAGGACATTAAATCATGAATCTGTCGCATATATCAGGCGAGCTTTGCGATGTAGTATTTGGTCGATACCAGGATTCACATCCTTTATTAATGATACGCAAATGAGCGGTAACATTGCGATTTTTCTTCGACGTTCGATCGCTTCAACATTCAATATTTACATACTAAGCACTATCGCAAATAATCGTTAATAATTTACAGGAAACGGATCCTGTTTACTCGACGCTCGAGGATTCTTTTCGTTCGGTTGTTAGCGAGGCAAACATGTGATAGAAATAAACAAGTTTTTATCATATGGTTGGTCCGAGAGCCCCATTACTTAAACTTTCCGTAATCTGTCCTCCTTGGGCCTGCTTCAGTTTTAATGAAAAGCAAATACGTACTCTCATACATAGCACGATTGCAAAGCAAACCTCCATACCCATGTAAACGGGAACACCGTACTTGGCGCAACAATAGAATTTGCATGTTTCATGTGTATTTTAGTCTGCAGATTCGGTAAACTCATAATGATACTTCCTGGAGGGTGATCATGCCACCAGCCAAGCGACGTCTTTCGTTTTCTTGTCGTTTAACCGACGTACTATGTAATTAGATTGCCCGTTCGTCGCTTTGTTGCTTTTGCCATCGTGTTCTATCTATCATCTTACACAGTTAATTATTAGATTATCTGGAAGACCGAGCACGGAACTAAAAGCTACGACGATATATTACACAGAAAGATTTACACTCTTACAATGGACCCGAAAAACTGAACCGAGCGAGGCCACACATTCAGGAGCCTCTTCAGCTGAGATCTACACAAATACCCACCAGACCCTTCAAAGACACATTTTTTGTCGTTTTCTATAGCCACTAACTTAATGCTAAAATAATATTTGCACAAAGCTTCCTTCCATTTCAAAGAGTAAAAAATGTAATACATTGTTTTAAAAATAAAACACGGCTTTTAAAGCTTTGAAAAAGTAAAGTGAAGTCAAAGTATTTTATTTGCCCCGAAAAAGTGTTGTATCGTTTATTTCTGGTGCTTATTTGGTACATTATAAGAAAATGAATGTTCATATAATCGATAACAACAGCGAAAGTGATGAAGAAATGTCTAATACAACAGCGAAAGTGATGAATAAATGTCTAATACGCCGCCAGACAATAGCAATAATTGTCATGTCACCATAAATTATGTAAATAAGTGATTGTATTGCAAACAGTAAATTTCTCGTTTGTTGGAAAGCTGATAAAAAATACTACCCATAAAAGAATTGTTAATACATATGTACATATTATTAAAATATTTTTTTAAATATTAACAAATTCTCAAAAAAATATATTAATAACATAATTACATAAACATTTTTGTTTTATAATACAAAAATTTCCGATAATATTGCGGAATCTGGAAAAGTGCCCCGAATGCTTGCAGCGTTTCCACGTTGAATGGCAAGGGAAATCCTCTCGAAAAGGAATTTCTTTGATTTTGAATCGCCTGATTCCGCGATAAGTCGGTTTCCGATGACATTAATGAAATCGATGGCTTCTTTGCACCAAGGGCCTAAGGTTTCAAATGCTAAACCTTTAAACACAAATTTATCTATTTGAAAGAAGTAGATACCAAATAAATTTGTAATTTTTCCAATGTCTTTTGCTTTGTAGTTTTTTATAACACTGAATATACAGGGTGATATTGAAAGATATTGAAAGCGTACATTTTATAAAACATGATATACAGGATGTATTTTTAAAATGTGCCGAAATTTTATCTACGAGGTTGTAAGACAACGTAGAAAACTAAAAGCAATTTTAAAAAATTGTAGCTCAAAAAATAAATGTCATTTTATTTTTTGACATAGAATTTTTTAGATATTTTTTCCGAGTTCTACATGAAGCCAGTAACTCGTGGTTAAAATATCTGTACAACTTTCAATAACACCCTGTATTTAGTGCAAACAGTTTACAAATGATAATTTCAACATTATCTCACCATTTATTAGTTAAGCTTTACTTGGATAAAATTTTCTACGATTTAATTACGTTTCATATGTAAAAGAGTCCTTATTTTATTTAATTCTCTGTAAACGACGATTGAAGAATTAAGCGCTGGCTTCAAAGCTAGATTGCATTAAGAGTACTACTCGCTCTGCATAACTTCCAGGATTGGAACTGTAAAGTTCCACCAACCGCATAAATTTGAAACTTAATTGAAATTCTGCTATGAATAAAGCTGCCGTTTGAAATCCCGTCGGCTCAAACTATCTCTTAATCGCTTCAAATAAAATGTGGCGGCGATTTCTTGCCCCGTCTCGATCCATTACTATTTTCCAAAAGAAATTAAAGCTAGACCGTAAAAGTAACGATTAGGCGAGGCCGCCTCGAGATGCGGCACTTTTACTAATTGTCACATCAAAAAATCTCTTGGAATTTTTTGCCCACCGGCTTTTAGTGCGAGTGGCCGGATATTTAGCGATATTTACGGAAGTTTTTCCACAAAATTGTAGTTCTTTAATTGTGGCGAGCCGCGCAACTCCTTTCAACCGCTTAATTCATACTTAACGAAGTTGAAAGTTTTGGTTTATGCGTAACATCAGCCAAATCTGCGGCGGTTGCACTTGCACTATGTCGGATTTGCTAACTAAGTTAAAGGAAACTTCTACAAGCAATCCGGAACATCGTTATGCACTGTTCGACAACATTAACTCATCCACATTATCAATATTAACATGAGATGTTTCCTGTTTTCTCCACACTGTCATCGCCCCCAACTTTATGTCTAAAGACATGAATTATGTATGCATTACAACCCTATATTTTGTAATCCATTAAGGGTAACTTACGATGTGCGAGTAAAAACATCATTATCAATCAACTGGAGAAACTTGAAAGAACTTGGGACGGAACCGACCGCTGTTTCATGAACTTTTGATGATGTTGTTTTAATTATCTATTTTATCTACTCTCACCGAGCAGAAATTCGTTTTCACAAAACTACAGCTAAATCAATAATGAACACATCTTATAACAAAAACTATTTATTATATACAAAGTATTTTTTTAACAGATTATCACGATTTTTATTAGTAAAGTTATTGCGTTATGTGTCAACATTAGGTTAGACGAAACTGTTAAAAAATCATGTAGATTCTCTGGAATATACTGTTTTTTCTCAAAGTAGTGTTGTACTATTAATTAGCGTATAATGATGGCTATTATTCAAGAGAATGAAAATTCCAACACGAGCCGTAGGCGAGTGGTGGAATCATCGAAGTGAATAGTAGCCATTATACGCGAGTGGAAGATTATATTTTCTCCACGACTATATCAAGAAAAAACAATCTTTGAAAACTGAATTTAATTTGATTATTTAATATTTGACAATTAAAATTGTGCCTCGTTTAGCGGTTACTACGCGGTGCGCGGTGTTTACAAACGCATCCGATTGGAAAAAGGAAAGGAAACACCTTTCATTCCCCTCCGAGAGGGGGTGGGGGCTGCTGAGGCTTCCCAGAGTCTTTTCAGCCACACTGACGGGAAGATTCGTAATGGGTACGGTGAAGATGGGTGCGGAAGAAAGGTGGTAGGTACTAAGAGGTTGATACTGACCCAGCATTCGCCTTATCTGTGATAAGAGACATACCACGATGTGATGGTGTGGGGAAACCTCTGAAAAAAAACCCACACCTGGTCAGGCGGCACCGGGGTTAGAACTCGGGATCTCCCGAACGTAAAGTAGCGCGTCAGGCGCTTGGCCACAGTACTCGGTTCCGATTGCCCATGTGTCGTAGCATGTAAATACGAGGGATGTTATTGGCCGACAGCCGTGAATTTCAGTATATTCTATCACGGGGCGTGGAATTAATATAATTCATTCATTGAATATCCAACAAGAAATCTTTATTAGTTGTGGAGAAACTAACATCCTTAATTTGTGGTATCTAGTTATTCAATTATTACTTCAAAGGATAACCTTTCCTGAACATCTTAATCGATACAGCTTTGTTGTCAACTATTTAATTGAAATTATGCAAAATTAATGAACAAAGATTTATCATGGTATCTGAAGAAAAGAGTTGATTGAACGTATCGAAATAATATGTGACAATTCTCTGATAGTTTGTATAGCGCATGTCTTGTATATAATAGTTTCAACTCTTCCCTTCCTCTCTTCCAATTGTCTTTAAGGAAAATCCTTCACGTTGCACACTGCAAATAGAAATCTCTGAATTTTGCTTTTATTTCCTAGAAGATTTATAGTTTGTTCGCAGGGGGCAAGCATTAATGTCGTCGTAGGAATGGATATGAGCTATATAAAGTTATAACGATATCAACAATGGGGAAGTCCCTTAGAATGGATAGTCTGTGGATTGCGGACCATATCGCATGCTGTAGGGTAAATTAGGCATTATATTTTATGGGAATGTTCATCATAGTCGTAACGAAATTACTTATTTTCCTACTTCTCCCCAAGTTATGGCAATTAGAAGAGTAATTTTCTAGCCAATAGCGTAATAAACGATCTCAGTTATTTAAGGAGGTTGGTAAGGAGAATAAGTGGGAATTTTGAATTGATAAAGCAGGAATTATTTCATTAAGCTGCAGTGAGTATGTTACTGAAGGCATATGTTTTTAACAAGAGAGTTTACAGAATATAATATAAATTTGTACTAACGAGTTATTAGTTGCTTGACATGGAAGCAAAAATAATAAGTAAAAATAATAAGGACCAATCAATAAATAAATATGAACGAAATTCAAAGCAATTGAATTTTATTTTGAATCAAATAAATGTCATAATTTATAGTTACCAACATAGTATCAAAAAATATCTACCTAGGGTTTTTTAAATTTTACCAACTTAAAGCAACAGGTGGTGGTTTTTTGATTTTTGAATGGACTTTATATGGAAAAACATTCGGAAAGGTATTAAGTATTTAAAAACTTTCCTGAAATTTCAGACGTCTAAAAAGTATAAAATCTATTTATTAATAAAAACTTCCACTTTTTGTTACACGAAGAAGCAAGAAAAACTTTAGCTATAATAAATCACCGACACAGAACACCACAAAAAATAGTTGAAAAAATTCCTTTGCTTAAATTATTGCCGTAAACATTACTTTCCTTTGAAAATTCCCATACATTTTTTGTTAAAGAAGATAATTAATTTATAATATGATAAAAAAAAAGAGATAGCGGACGGCTATGGAAAACAGAATTGCTGAAGTCGTAATTCAATAATCTGTCACTTGTCAATTGTAACACTTGAGCCATTTTTATAAAAAAAAAATGATTTTTACTTAAGAACTGGATTTACCATACACAACTTCATTTGTTGGAGTTTCGGCAAAACCTTTCTTCGTCATCGTTGTAAGTATGATTGAAGCTACGCCGCACGTTTTCAGAAGTTTATTGTTACCATATTGTATTTTAAGAACTTGACAAGTTTAAATCATACACTAAAACAGAATGTAAAAATAATACGTGGTTGAAAGTTAAAAATTTAAATGAATTTAATTGAAAAATATAGCGTTGCCAACGTGTAAATGGTTATTTATATTACAAATGCGGTAGGCTACATTTTACAGCGCAAGGTTTTTCGATTGAAACACGACCGTGAAGCAAGAGTGTTTTAACAAAAACTGAGCGATGTAAAATGCCTACCACATTACTCGTTTTCTCAAATTTGAAATTTATTGTAACCAAAAATTTTGCAAAAACTGTCAAAGACTGTCATTTTGAATAATGAAATGGCAGAAAGTTACCTATTATACCGATAACTGACATGCTTACGATTTACACCACAACATGGCGCCATCAGACTTTAGACGAAAACAATTAAATTATGTATTTTTGAAAACTGAACGGATCAATGGTGGTAGCGGTATCTTGTCTTAGTATAAATGGACTTTATTTATGATAAGCTAACAGTTTTGTTGGAGGTCCCTGAAAGCTTAAAATGTTCGTGTTAGTTTACAAACTTCGTGCGGTAAAATGACAGATAGTTTGGTTAGTGTGTAAAAATCAAGATACCGTAGCTGTTCAAAATGTGTAAACATGTCATTTACAGTTGAGGAGGAGAAAAAATAGTATATACAATATTTCGTCAACGTAATTTTCTTGGCGAATTTTTTTTTTTTCATAATTCGTTATTATAAAATATTTTTTCTATAATAGATTCAAAAAATTGAAATTCACGCATAGTTATCTGTGCCTGAAGTGGGTCATTTTCTGACGTGTATTTTTTTTTGCATTGTTAGTAAGATCGAAACAATAGAAACCATACAAAACAGTGTGTGAAATGCAATTTCACGCATACGACTATTTCTGTTTTTCATTTCATGCACTGTTTTTTATTAGTTACCTAGCAACATGGTCACTGCATTGAAACTTCAGAATTCCTTCAAAAATTTGAATTTTTAATTTCAATTTTTTGAATCAATTATAGAAAAAATATTGTTTATATTTCGTGCGCGAAGATGTTTTTGTGCATTCAAAGGCTTATACTGCCTCGACCTTCGTCTCGGCGTAAAAGACCTTTTCATGCACAAAAAACACTCTCTTCGCGCACTTAATATAAAAATAACTATTATAATATAAAGTAAACAAAATACTAAGAAGTTTATTCATTTTTTTGCCAGCTTAGAGACAGAGAAATATCTAATGGAGCGCCGCAGAAAGTTCAACAGAAAGGTTTTTTGTCGATACGATCGCCGTTTCAGAACTGGCAAAATTTTTTCACCGAGAAGGAGCACATAAATTTCAATAAACAGATCAGAGGTGTTTGGCTTAAAAAAAAGTTTAAATTGCTAAACCGAACGCCGATGAAAATATTTCATTTTAAGCGCGAGATTTTCTTTGAAAACTCCGATGAAAATTCAGTAAAAGCACCTCAATTCTGGTGCACCTAATATCGCGTCGATAAATCGTGTTATACGTGGCCGTAATGTAGATTTACGGAGTGTATGTGTGTGATCCTGTCCGATCTGTATTTATGGCTTATCAAACGCGTTTAAAATAGGTTACGTTTCGACGAAAACGATACCTGTAACATACGATCCTGTCGTATATATCTGGAGTCGACATCAGAACTCTATTCCGCTTTAAATCATATTTGCACATTACTCAATTTTAAATGGATTTCTCTCAATCGTTTAACCTGTGTAGGGCCTGCTTCCGAGCGATTTGTTCAGCTTTAATCACGATGTTGTCCCTCTCTAATTGCCATCACTTATCACCAGATTATCAAATTTTTGAACATAATTTTCATTCTCACAATCGGAGTTTCAACCAGGTTTATTCAATATATCATCAACTCAACTGTAAAAATGTTAAGTAATGTTAGATTACAGAATAGTTATTTACATTAGTGGTAGGTGTAGTTTACAGCGCGACAACTAAGTTTCAGGCACGAGGCAAAGCCGAGTCCCTATTTAGTTGGAGCGATTCTAATTCTAAAGGAATTTGTGAAGTAAATACGTCGATCATAATGTTTGCTTTTCTTTAACAGCTTCTAGATTGTGCAACAAAAGTAATTAAGAATTATACAATATTTTGTAGTACTCATCACAAGTATTTGGTAGAAAAAATTGATAACGCCAGAAATGAGTATCTTCAGTTTTAAAGTAAGAGTATGCTTGGGCATACTAAATAACAAACATTTTATTGTAATAAGCGCGTTAATTGGTTTAATTTTACATTTGTGTTTTAAATAATTATGGATTTTGTGTTTAACCATGAGAGGCAATGTTTCCAAAAGACAAGTTCAGAACAAAATCAGTAACAATAAAGGGCGCTGAGATTTTCTTATGTCCAATTAACACCCATTGTTACGAAAAATGTGACTGAAATTTGTATCGAAAATTAGTTTAAAATAATGGGCGTCAGAAACCCCGAGTCTTGCCTGAAGCCAGGCTAGAAAGTGTGTGTGTGTAAATAGAACTATAGTTATTTAATTAATATCACCCAAACTAAAATTATTTAATTTGTTACTTCATTTTTTATTAATGAATAGAACCACTTTTTACAATAAACATTGATTCAATGCAAATTGTGCCTATCCATTGGTAAAACTTTTTCAATCTGACGAACTCGTAGGTCTTTGAATAAAATAAAAGAATAAGTGGATTCTCCTGTCATCCAATTGGCGGCGCTAAGTCGCATTACAGTTTTACAGCGGGGCTATAAATTATGGGTGAAAGGAATAAATTCTCATTGAAAAAAATTAAGTAATGTCTAAAAAAATTCGCTTTGGATTTATAACTAATATTGTAGCGTTATCAGATCTTTATTATTTTAAAAATTCAGCGTTATGTACAGTCGCGAGCAATAAATTTTGGTCGTCAATGTCATTTCAAAATTTGGTTAGATTGTCACAAATTAAACAAAAATCCCTGTTTAAGTCAAAAAAATGAGAAAAAAATGAAAATTAATGTCAAACAACATGATAGGTTATAATATTTACGACCGTTTTACAATGGAGCATTTTCCATTGCGTCAAAGAATGACACTAACGACCAAAATTTATTGCTCGCGACTGTACAAGAAATGTGTTATGTGTGCAACGTACGTACGTTTTCTAATCTGAAACATTTAACAAAAGACGAATATTTAGAATAATATACAAGATTTTTATCTCTCCATTTTACTTTCAAATTAAGCGTATTATACTATCAAATTAGCTGATTAAAGATAGTGCAGGTTAAATTTGTCCGAAAAATTAACCCGGTGCTGAAACCGATTTTTTTCTAGTTAGCATCCCATTATCAATGTTTACTTTAAACCTTTAGGGCTTAATGTTTAGTTTGCAGCTTGCTATAGAGCTTACACCTTGTTTTTGATCCTTTGTGTTTAAAATAAAATTACAGGAGGTATTGTGCGTTCTCTCAAAAGTCCTCCACAATACCAATTAAAAATTTCTTGTGTTCTGCAGTTTTCCTTGTAAATAAATATGTGACAGCAACTAGTGTAACAACTTAAATAGTATCGTCACGTCACCTGAACTTACTTGAAATTAAATAAATACCACAAGATAATTTATAGGTGGAATCCGGAGGATGGTAAATATCGACCGCAGCTGTTGCCTCTGATGTATCTCTTTTTTTGCTCGAAGCACTACGAAATGCATGTCTCTATTTCACGTACCCTATGTCTATATCACGACGTAATTTACAGTCTGAACTAATATCACATGATAAATTAATATGTGAAATATACATGCTGATGCACATACGCTCCTAGAATTTATCTTAATCTGCTCCAACAATCATTTTTCCCGACGTGAGATGTGAGTTAGAATAAGGGACTGAGTGCAAACAGCACGAAAAAGTGTAATTCGGTTTGGCATGTATTTGCACAGACAGATTAGTCAAACTGGGGAAGGTTCGATAACACTAAGAAAGTTTACTCGATATGGCAGATATAGACAGAAATTTAGTATCTGTTTCTACGAACAGTATCCATCAACGTAACGCACAAATACGAGTATATGTCAAACGTTTGAGTAATAAAAGCGTTGTTTAATTTTAACAAAGACAAAAAGTAATATCTATCTATAAGGAAGGATTCCTTGTTATCTTCCAGGAACTTCTCAGAAAAAAATAGCTGCTGCAATGCATTTTCAAAGATTTATTAAATCATTCGCTGACAATCTAAACATTTTCAGTTTTTTGCAATTTTTGATTCGCGCCCGAGAGAGGGCGGACTGCTGAGAGGCTCTCCAACGCCTTTTCAGCCACGATGACGGAAAGATTCGAGATGGGTACAGTGAGGATGGGTGCCGACAGAAGGTGGTAGGTATATTAAGGGGTGAATACTTATACCGAGCATTCGCCTTATCTGTGATGGTGTGGAAAAACCCCTGAAAGAAACCCCAAACCAGTTCAGGCAGCACTGGGATTTGAACCCGGCACCTCGCGAGTGCAAAGCGGCGCGCTAAGCGCTTGGCCATGATGCTCGCTAGTTTCTTACTTACATCTCCAAAACTAAAAGAGATAATGGTAAAAATTTTCGTTTTTTCTCCTTCTTGAAGACTAAAATGTAAAATGAAAAAATATCCTAATGTTATTAGAAAAAATAGTGATTGTGTTATTCCGAGTATCACATACCTATGTACTATTTTTTCTCCAACTGAGTAGAGGACCCATATCATGATAAGTACCAAACTCACAGGTACATTTGGAGTTTTAATGGGAACGTTTTATTGAAATATTCGTGTAACCAAAGAGACAGTTTTGGCTTTTGTTTTGTTTACATATTTAGTTGTTTTCTTCCAATCAACGGAATGTTAAACTATTAGTTGCAAGTAAAAAAATTTAAGCATAGGATTAAAAGTACTTTTAGAAGATAAAAGTGTTGCCTTAGTAACATGTAATTTTTTTGTAGCTACAAAAGCATCAACTTTAGTGACCGAAACTGGTATTAAAAGTAATCCCTTTTAAGTCTTTACTCGGCTTTGCCTCGTGCCTGAAACCTAGTTGTCGCGCTGTAAAATACACCTACCGCACTCTAATGTAATGCAAGTAATTATTACGTAATAACGCAAATAAATTATTATTATTAATAGGTTTTGTTATTTAAATGTTGCATATAGAACAGATCAAGTTCCTCATTTTGCATACCTAGTATTAATACGTACGTTCCATTGGGAATTACATATTAATCCAGTTACAATATTCAAGGATTTTTTCAATATTTAATTTTTTACGTCTGAGTTTACAATGCCTGCCGCAGAATACAATTGAATGAGTTAAATATAGATCCGTGAAATGCAAATCTTTCGTTCCCTGGAATTTGTGGGTAGCGAAGGGTTTGCTTGTCATTGATCTTCTAATTGAGTAAAGCAGCCTTAATGGTAAATACGATGACAATTTATAGCGAAATAAAGCCCACAATCCGATCAAAACTCAGAGATTTGAGATCCACTGGCTTGTGTTTCCATTAAGACGAGGCGCGCCGTTTAGAAGTCGAGGAATAAGAGAATACAATAAAGAAATTGAACAATTAGATGACTTTTGGTTAAACCTATTAGGCAGAGAATAAATTTTCTCGATTCGGCTTTTTAAATACTGACAAATTGTTTTTACATATAGGGCGTCACATCAAAGAAAGAGAAGAAAAATTAGTAAAATACTTCTACGATAAAGACATTATTCAGTCAGTGATAACTGATAACACAGGTGCTCATGTTTTTATATACCCGACATTTGATTTTTTTGAAATTGGCGCCATTATTAAACTCCACCCACGCTCGGTCATTGGTCCGCACTCTTTGGTAAAAGACTGTATGCTCGTGATGTTCACAATCGACTCTTCAACGCCTCTTTTGAGGATGAACTTACATTTTTAGAGGAGAACTCAAGAAATATGGGGGAAAATGTTTAAATGAACTGGCATAATTTTTGGTTTCAGGATGCTGTATGAGTTTAGGTCATATAAATATTCCCCTCAAACAAATTTATGTAGCAATTTATGCAAACTCAGTTTATAAATTTGGCTCTACCACAATGTTATCATCTTCATTGAGGGTTTAAAATTTACACGTTCTTATACATTGGCATTTCGTAAATTTTCTGGCAGATAACTGTTGGACGGTTGTTGTAATAAAGTTCTGAAAACAAGGTGAATTTATTTGAGAGGGCTACATATTCTCCGCACCGTAAATACCACTTTAAAGCTACGGTGCATGCAAAGTCTGTAAAATTATTGTGGCATTATGTTATTTTCCTGTAGAAAAGAAAAATTTATGTAGATTGCCAAATAATGTGACATTATAAATGTATTGTGTGACATTTGCATATAGATATGGTCGGGGCTCACGATCAGCAAATTTTCAAGAGGATCCTCGACGGGAGACTTCCTAAAACAACGCGTACCATATTAAAATTTAATATATTTAGGTCTCATAAATATTTATTATTACATAATTATTAAAGAAAACAATGCGGTCATAATCGGCGCGATTCCTGTTGTTTACCCAATTAGACCGCCGAAAGCTCTTTAGCGAAGGAAATCGCGTCTAATAATTCATGAAAATACTTTCATTGGACGGTTGTTCGTGCGGTCCAGAGATAAATTCAGCGTTTCTTTTAGTTTGCTAAACAGAGCGGCGCTAATTTCGACTCGGGTGGAAATCGGAACGAAATAAAAATTTAAAAGTGTGCAAGTTTAAAAGTTTGTAAAATTTCAGCAATCTCGCCGAGCAAGTAATTGCGAATGTTGCATCTTTATCCAAAAGTGGAAGTTATCAAGTCCCATCCGACGAGATTAGGACGGGAATTTCTTAAATGGGTAGATTTCGAGAACTAGTTATTGTGAAGTGAACTGAAGTTGGACCTTTAGTTGAACAATTTCTGGCAGGTCTGGAAGTATACTCAACTTTGGACAAAGGATTACTAAGTTTACAACGTCTTGTTACACATTATGTCATCTAACCCTTGCACGTCCACTAATTATTTAGTTAGAGCTAATAATAATATCACTTACTGTGATATGATGTAAGGAAGCAGGAACAGGAACTGAAGGAGGCAATTGCTGAAGATGCAATAATTGAACGCAAACACAATTCCCCCAATTTTTTAAGATGACGTCAGCAATCACATTAATTTTCTATTCTAAACTAAATTTAAATTTAACAAAGAGTTCTGGCCTTGCAGCTACAAATTCAGGAGGTTGAATTTCATGGGTCAGGGATCTGCAAAATTCTCCTCAACAACTGTCACAATAATTTAAACATATTCCGAGATGGAAAGTCGAGAGACTTTTCTCTAGCACTCACAAATTTTTTTAGCAACACCTGCAATGCAAAATTCAGCAATACGTACGAACAATTTTAGTTTCAGAGCCATACGGCAATATTATTATTTATGATGCTATGACAGTAACGAATACAAAAAGGCACCACAATGCATAATAAAAAAAACATTAAGTACATTAAGTACTTACAGAGTAATATTAATCAGACTGAAAACTTGGTTAAAGAAACAATTTTTCTATAAAGCTATATACAGGGTGTCTCAGCTAAGACTTTCGAGCCTAATATCTTGGTTATTTGCCAACGGGTTTTTATGAAATTTAAAATACAGATATTTTAGACGGTAAAGGTTCAATTAGTAATAATAGAATCACCTCAAGTTAAAAAATGTATTAAGTGATTCAACATTTTAAAAAGACATTTAAAATTACGTTTTTAAGACTTGGGTTGTTGCATTAATGGGGTTTTACTCTTCACCGTCTAAAATATCTGCATTTTAAATTTCGCAAAAATTTGTTGGAAAATAATCGAGATATTAGGCTCGAAAGTCTTAGCTGAGACACCCTGTATACATTTTTTTATTTCGGTTTCATTTTGCGTAATTTCCCGATGTATTTTCCTTTTTGTAATATTTGTCGCCATTACATTTCCGAAAGAATAAAAATCTTTATAAATTAAGTTAGTACAAAACGCACAAAAATTAGCAGCTTATGATATATAAAATTATTGCTCATATTTTTAACAATAGCTTAAACAGGACATAGTAATTTTCATATGAGTAGCGCTGTCAGATAATTTTTCAGGTATGAGGTCGAAATTTTAAGCACGAGGCGTTAGCCGAGTGATGAAAAATAGCCCGAATACCTGAAAACTGACAGCGCACGAATATTGAATAACATTTTTCGTGTTCCTTTGGGCAAAGTCTTAAAAAACTCTCTTTAACATCGCTGGTCCTAATAGGACAACATTCTTGATGTAGAATGTTTTAAATGTTTTATTTTTGTATTTATGTGGAATTTCAAAACATTTAGAATTAATAATGTTTCAAAGGAAATACAAACATATACTCTTTACGATAATTCGTTTTACAACATTTCGCTCAAACGATTATTTTGAAATGATCCCGGATATACCACGTTTTAATGATATGACTGTCGCGTTTAATCATTTTCCGGCACACATTTTGTTTGCAAACACAATACAATTTGCATCTTTGAACTATTGTCAGGGAGATATAAAGTAACGTCAGATAAGCGTTAAAGCAAGCCATAGAATAATTAAATTAAAAGGACACAAAGATTAAAATGACTAAATTTAATTAAACTGTTTACGTTTAAGATGTTGAAAGTAGTCGAAAGTACTATTCCCATAATAGTGCCACGGTGATCTGGAAACCTGATGGTTTTAGGGATGAATAGAGAAACTGTTAGTAGTTTGAATAAATCATTAAAAACTAATTGTCAGACAAAAGAAGCAATGAGAATTGTTTGGTAGATTTAAGAAAAAAAGTAATTTACATGATATACAGGGTGATTCACCAGTAATAATGAGCCTAACGAAATTTGTGATGCAACCAACATTACATTTGCACCTAATGTGGATTAAAAAAATATATACAGAGTGATAATGAGCCCAGCGGAATAGAAAATGCAACCCACAATACATTGTAACGTAAACCTGGACATGAAGGCGATAAATATCCATCTTTTCCTTCTGATGTATTGTGGACTGCATTTTCTATTCCGCCGGGCTCATTATTACTCGTGAAATACCCTGTATTTTAATTTTATACAACATGGTCAACATGCCCGACATTACATATTTGTCAAAGTTCATTAATACTCGTGAATCACCTTGTATAAATTTAAACAGCAGCGACATTTGCTTTCATTTATCAAAATTTCACGGTCTTTTGAAAAAAACAACGCGCACAGGTGTTTGATAATGATGAGTGAAATGTTTTAAAACGTTTCAAGTGAAGCTACTGCTGGTATTTGTAGAGATGGTAAAGTAGTTAGACCTAGAAGTAGAGCCTAAGATGTAGTTAAACTATTCTAATTTTTGAAAATCAGAAAAATTGAGAGGTAAGAAAGAGAGAGAGAATTAAGTGCTCTACCAATTTGCGAGCTGAAAGGATAAATTTAATTTGAGATATTGTTTCTGTGTCTAAAATATGCATTCACGTTATAATTCCAATACAATTTATTGGTAGTGGCAGTGTTGGTCATTCTGATAACAATTAACAATTGACAAAAGAGACAGGCGTACGTGCTTAGAAGGGGGGCTTGGAAACTGCGGTCATTGAATGTATTAAATTAAAAGCAAGTGATTAAAGAAAATGGTCGAATTGGTGTTCACTTTGCTGTAATCAAAATTGAAAACTTCATTAAACTGTTAAAAACATTAGTCAACATTTCAGCTTCCACATTTTCCTCGCATGTTCAGTTGATCGCAGTTCTTGTAAATTATTATTAATCAGATCGGTCACAGCCTTTTTACCGACAGTCGCTTTACCGACAGCCTTTTTACCGACAGGTCGTTTGACCGACAGCCTTATCACCGACAATTTAATTCATGTATAAAAAATCTCATAAGGCGCTGTGATTTTGTCACTTTGACAGCGGATAAAAGTTTGCCCTAATTTTTATCCGACAAAAACACTCAGGTAACTTTTAATTTTTAGTTGCTATGCATCTAATACCTTTAATACCAAATAAAAAAATTAAATTATTGTATTGCTCATTCATTAAATTGTCTCGCCGAATTACACTCGAGGTTTCATTTAGTCAGGAAAAATATTTATTTACAACTCAAACTAATTGCTTGACAATTAGACTCGAAAAATTGGCACGATGAAATCAACTCCGGCCTACGGCCGTCGTGGTTTTATCGTGCCAATTTTTCTCGTCTAATTGCTAAGCAATACGTTTTCGTTGCAAAATAGTATATTTCAAACCAAGGTAAGAAAGTGGTTTCTTGCAGACCGCAGGCAAAGATTATAAACCGAGTCGTAGACGAGGTTTGTAAGTGCCTAAGGTCTGCAAGGACACTTTCTTAACAAGGTTTGAATACAATTTTTTTCCCTACCGGCACAACTTTGTTGAAAAAAGTCAAAAAAGATGGTTATATTCGTGATTAAAACGAAAATTTTGAGAATAGAATAGTAGGCTGTGTTATTTGTTTAATTAACTTGTCATCGCATTTGAAGATTTGAGGTTTGTTCGAAAATTTGATATAAACAGGGTAAAGTAATCTACCTACCTAGCTTATCTGTTTATTTTCCAGATTATATGATTGACCTACCAACTTACTTCATTGAATTGGCTTTCATTTATCAATAACTTATTTCACTTTTGACACTTTTGACATTTGTATTTTGGTACAGTTTTACCATAAACATTTCATGATTAACTTTCTTTACCTTAGCGAGAAAGTTGAATTTTCTCACCTCAAATGAGGTATCCACAGCCTACATTTCTAACCGGTAGGGAGAAAAATATTTATCCGACTAAATGAAACCTCTTGTGTAATTACAGTCGACAAAAATTAAAATAATTTGTATAAAATATATAAAGAATGCTACAATGAATATCTGTAACTAAGTTGTATTGAAACACGCTGCCATAAGACACTATGTTAAACACATTTAGTATTCTGACAGTTGACTGATATTTACGTTTCATTCGGAACCCATAATTAAATAATAAGTTTAAATATACATATTTCAAATTATTTGTCAAATATGTACAGTTGGTTACAAAAAAATCGGAACTGTCAGAATACAATTGATATATTTTTACAATTTTCTCATAGTGTGGAACCTTCTTACCAGAGATAGGTTAGAATTAGGGTCAAAATTAAATAACATTTTTAAAAATTATTTGATAGGAATTGTTACGTAGACAATTAATTGACAAATGGATAAAACCAAATTTATAATAGGAAAATTTTCATTTCCCGTTTTTTTTTTGCAACCAACTGTATATTTTTTTTATTTATAAATACCCTGTAGGTACTATCGAATTCATGAAAAAGTAAAACGTCGTAGTTATGTCAACTTTTCAAAAATGTTCTAGTGTAGCATATCTAAAGTCTGTCTCATTTCTAAATTTCCACCAACACTGCATTCTATATTGGAAATACAACCGGCAACACTGTTTGGTGAAAAATGCGTCAGATTGTATTTATTAGGTTATCTGTCAATTTCCGTTTTAACAACTCAAAATTTTAGAATAATGGAAAAGAACGAAGACCTTTTTTAAAATGCAGCAAATGAGTAGGTAGAAAATCAATTTCTAAAAGCAAAATAAACTTATGAACTAATTTTAATGTTTTCAAATCATGTTTATAAAATAATTATATTGCCAACTTTGGTTATAAGAATCCCCAATTTAGAAATATTTTTATTTTGCCAACATACCTAATTCATCAGGTGGTGGAAATTTAGAATTGAGACAAACTATACGCACTTTATTTTAACTGGTTACTATGTTACTAATGTCCAACATGTCAAGTAGATAACCTAAATACGTTTAACGTTGGATTGAGCATTGCTAAATTCGAAATGTCAGAATGACAGACGTTGATATTTATATTTGACATTTTCATGTAGCCCAATTTACTCCAACAAAATTTTGCTGTACTAGTTTTTCATGAATTCGATAGTATATTCACTTTGTGTGTCTATTGTTTTGTGTTATGTTAATTTGTTCTGTGATTGGCTAATTTTAATTTTCTTATTTTTAAAAGTCAGTTCAAATCATTACCTACATTAGTGTATTGTTCGTCATATAAACTATCTTAATTTTTGTCGGTCAAAAGGCTGTCGGTCAAACGGCCTGTCGGTAAAATGGGTTGTCGGTAAAAAGGCTGTCGGTAGAATGGCTGTCGGCAAATCGGTTGTCGGCAAAACGACCCACACCCCTTACAACGTTCTATAATTTTGAGAGTTAATGCAACCAGAAAGGTGAAATCCAAGCTTCATCTGGAGAAAGATTTTCCACAACATACATTATAACTACTGCAGCACATCCACTAGACTTATAGCTAGGTATACCGCCACTATAGACAACGCTGTGAGCAAACACGATGTTCCACTTCTTCAGGAGAGAAAACAAGAAACTGATGATATATCGGTTATTGTGAGTATTCTCAGTGACTACATTCATCAGTAAAACTGCTTTGTAAGTAAGCCGTTATAATAGATATGTCGTGTTCAACAGTGAAAATCATTTTTAGAAATGTTTATTATTTTAGACAATGAGTAATAATTAATAAATGTCAAAATGACCTTTGTGCACAATTTAAACATTTGCTTTGGCAAAGCAATATTTCAAAAATATCACCAACCGAGCAAAAATAGTAGTAGTAAGCTTTTATAGTCACCTGGTATTACAGTGTACGCACAGGTATAGGTCTTTAAACTGACTCTGAAGGCCCCACTGATAAAACTATAATATTCACCAAATGCAGGGAGCGGCATTGGTAGTTGTTTTTCCAAAGTATTACGATTAAATCTGAAATAATTAAGAGCGCTTCGTACAGATGAGGAATGAATATTCATTCATTGTAAACGGAGTTTCTACCTGCTTTGCACTCTAAAATGCTCCATTTGCAGTAAGGCTGCAAATACATTCTCATGGGGTGTAGCTATTCTAGTCAGTTTTGAGAGTCGCAGGGGTGACAAGAATGGTGACTGAGACAAAAATGACCCTTATGGTAAAATATTTTTAAAGTAAAATTATAATGAAACGGTCGGTATCACCATCTTCATCTGGTGTCCCTTCGGTGAACAATTATTGAATATCGGTTTATTAGTCGAGCCTCTAGAGTCAGTTTAAAGATCTATAAGAAGAAACGCAATGATTCTCTTTACGACAAACACCTAGGTCTTTAGAGCCATTGGCCATTATACCGGGATCTGTACTGTATTTGCATTTGAATGAATCTGTTTTGTTTGATTTAACTGTTGTTGTTGTTAACTAAGCAACAAAAAGAGAAGCAGAGAAACAGAGAAGACAGAAAAACCATCACCAGAAATAGACTGGGAAAATAAGTTCCAAATTTATCGTTGTTTAAAAATGAATAATGCTGTTCCAATTTTTTTAGAGAAAATTGAAAATAGTGAAATTTACTTTTGAAACCTGTAATAGTTATTTATGTGACGAGCTTAGTAAATTAATCTTGGCACTTGTTGGACGAGTGACGTAAGGAACGAGTCTCCATAAGCCAGTAAGCCCAGTAAAGATTAATTGCTGAGCGAGGTGCATACAAACTTTTATTTCCACCTTCAGCCCTTAAATTTCGTTTTTTAATTGTTATTTATGTTTATAAAAATTTTGTAATGAAAGGCGGTGGGGCAATTATACCTACGTCGTCATGGTGTTGAGATAAACAACAAAAATACTGTCAGAAGTTTTGTGAAATTTGTTGCAAAAAGAAAGTAAAGAAAGAATGGCTTTAATGCCCGATGAAGACTTTGAAGGCGATTTTATTGAAATGCAAGAAAATAACCACGGAATTACCAACGCTGCAAGTGCGGCTCTCTACTGATTCGATCCCAAGAGCGCGATATGAAAATGACTTTCGAAAATAGATCAAAATGCATTATTAACGTATGTAATTGCAACAATTGATAGTTACATTTGTTTGTGTTTGTAATAAACTTTTTTAAAAAATCATTTAATTAGTTTTGATTATTTATTTTTTGATGAGCCTTGTAAAGTCTTTACAGGTCTCTTCTACGTGCCTGTTAAATATTACAGGGCTCTGCCTGTAATTACCCATTTACTTAGTTACCACAAATACCTGTAAAGTGTCATTTACTTAGAAGGTGGAAATAAACACATAAATTATAGTTTACCTCATTTAATTGAATTTTGTCGTGAAAGAGTTATTGTTCGAGTAGTAAAAACCATCTAGCAAATACTGCTATTAACTACACTAAACATTGACGTTTTGAGTTTATTTTATATCGTTTGTTATAAAAAAAAAATCTCTACAAACCCACATGCTGCTAAAAGCTATCTGTGAAATTTAAATGTAACTAAAGTTGCCTCAGGTTTTAAGGAATTATTGAATAGATTTCTTGGCCTACATTTTTCTCCAGTAACTGCGGCGATAACAGTAGCCAAAAGCTGCCTATTTTCAATAAATAAGGTGAAAATTGTCGTCTCCTTTCAGAATGCGATAGATGTTAATCTGGCATTGTATGTAACTGTTTCTATATCAAGCTGTTGCAGATTATCAGCAACCCTCATAATCCTAGGTTCTTTCAAAGAAAATGCAAATCCCCTTATCGATTCGGGCTGGCCTAGTTAACAAACTTTCAAAGTGAAGAAGATTTCAAGTTATTAAAGTCAAGCTTTCCAGCAATATGCATTTTGGTTGTTAAAAATGCACAAACAGTTGAACGATCAGCATCAGCACCACATCGGTGGAAAGAACTTTTCATATAGAGGAAACAGCTTTTTAAATTGTGAATTTAATTGTGAATCAAAACCAAAATGCGGGTTAGGCGGCAAAAGCACAGAAAAAGAATTAATTATTTTCGATCCAGTCTTGTTCCTTTATGTTATGACTAAACGTCGATTCGAACAATAATGGAAAATTCTGTCTACCCACAACAACATCTAAATTTAATGTGCGGTAAATCAATAGACTTTTTTCTGGTTACGTTGAAGTGATTTTTTTCTCTGGGAAACTCAACATGATACAGTGGTTTTCGTCTCGAGTAATTGAAACAAAGAACTGATGTTGGGAACAGGAAAGCGCATTTAAAATTTAATTAAAAACGAGTGATCTTCAAGTACTCGGTTTGTCTTGAGTCAAATGGGAATCACATTGCTAACATTGTCGTGGAATTAAAACTGCCAGAAACTTTTACCATTCTGTAGAATAAAAAAAGTTATTTCATAATAATTGTACGTAGTGTTCATAATATTTGTATTGTATAAAATGTTATTTCAAATTTGAAAATTGAACGTCATAATACAATTAATAGGTACATCCAGCGCTTTATTCAAAATGTATTTTTAAACAAACAACAAAACTTATAGCTCCATATACCAGTATATAATAATTAGTTCCAAATATTATGACAGAAACAGTAATCACTAATCAATAATCATATTATACATAATAGTATAATATATATTTGTGAATAACGACCTAAACCGTAGCAAAGTTGTTCTTAAATTAGATTTCAAAAACGCATTTAACTCAGTCGAACGAGATTGTATTCTAAAAGAAGTCCAATGTCATACCCCACTTCTTTACCCTTATCTTTATCAATGCTATAGGAATCCTTCAACTTTATTTTTTGGTGATCATTTAATTTCTTCTTCTGTTGGAGCTCAACAAGGAGATCCTTGTGGTCCTATGATTTTTAGTCTTGCCATTCAACCAATTATTTTGTCTTTGAATTCTGAACTGAATATTTGGTATTTAGATGATGGAACCCTAGCTGATTACCCAGAAGTAGTTTTGTCCGACTTTAAGAAAGTTATCAATTTATCCAGAAAAATTGGTCTTGAATTAAACTTTAACAAATGCGAGATCTTTAACTGTTCTGGAGACACAGATTTAAAAGTCATAAAGGAATTTCAAAATTTAGCACCAGGTATTAAAATTTGTGACCGAGGAAGTTTATCTCTTTTAGGCTCTCCAATCTTTGACCAAGGCTTCAAAAACACTGTCGAAAAAACTATTATTACAGTTGAAAATCTTTTAAATAAAGCTGAATTTCTTAGCAGACACGTGGCTTATACCTTAATCAAGAACTGTCTTTTCATACCAAAATTTAATTTTTTATTAAAACAACTCCTTTTTGGAAATTTTCTAATTACGTTAATTCCATTGATTCTTCTTTAAAGTCTTCTTTAGAAAAAATACTTAATTTACGTTTAACTGATTTACAATGGTGTCAGTCCACTTTACCGATTAGATTTGGTGGACTGGGAATTCGCCGCATTTCCGATATTTGCCTCCCTGCTTTCCTATCTTCAGTTCATGGTGTTAAAAAGCTTGTTTCTCAATTACTAAATTCAAAGGATAATGAGCTTATTATTCACCATTATGATGAAGCTTTAGCAGTCTGGGATGTAGAAAATGAGAACGAAAGACCAACAATTCCACAATTTCAGAAGAAGTGGGATAATATCAATATCAAAAGAATAATTGACAATGACTTAATCTTTAATTCATCTAGGGACTTGGCTCGTTTTAAGGCTTTGCAATGCAGAGAATCAGGATCTTGGTTACATGCAATACCTTCTCCTAATATTGGTACTCTTTTAGATAACACTTCCTTCCAAGTTTGTATTGGTTTAAGATTGGGTTGTAATCTTTGTACACCTCATATTTGCAAATGCAATGCGAAAGTTGATGAAATTGGTATTCACGGTCTAAGTTGTTCCAAAAGCAGTGGTAGATTTTCAAGACACACTGAAATTAATTCTATTATCAACCGGTCTTTGACTTCTATTCATGTTAATTCAACTTTAGAACCAAACGGACTATCTCGTGATGACGGAAAACGCCCTGATGGGATGACTTTAATACCGTGGAATAAAGGTCAACCTTTGGTTTGGGACGTTACTGTCGTAGATACACTTGCAGACAGTTACGTATTGAAAACATCTGAAGTCTCAGGTTTTGCCGCTGAAATGGCTTGCAAACGCAAACATAACAAATATCGTTCAATTATTTCGTCAAACTACATATTTAAAGGTTTAGCCTTTGAAACCTTAGGCCCTTGGTGCAAAGAAACAATAGATTTTATTAATGTCATCGGAGACCGACTTATCGCGGAATCAGGGGATTCAAAATCTAAGAAATTCCTTTTTGAGAGGATTTCGCTTGCCATTCAACGTGGAAACGCTGCAAGCATTCGGGGCACTTTTCCAGATTCCGCATTATTATCGGAAATTTTCGCATTGTAAATTAAAAATGTTATTTTATGTTAAATTTTAATAAATCTTGATTAATAGTAATTTAGACAAGTGATATATAAGCATTATTATTACACGTAAATGTGCGATAATAATGAACTAGCCCATTTGTTATAGACAAAATTGTATCTACTACCTCTCTATTTCTTCGGCTTCCGTCTAGAAAGCCTAAAGCCTAAAGCCTCTTGAAAATGGCATTTGCGTGCATTGGCAAAAAAATCGAAACAGAAATTTTTAATGAAAGATTTTAGGTTGGCGCCACTGAGTTGACATGTCATGTCGAATTTTTGTACAATTTTTTAAGTGTGAAATATTGATGTTGGGCAAATTTATATCCTTTATCGCAAGGCCGAGGGGGCTATCAGACTTAGGGGCGGGCGGCCACCAGGTCGACAACACTCATGGACAACTGGCGAGGGGTTTTGGAGAAACAGAGAGGACGACGACGGTTTTGAATATTTGAGGAATTGATTGACTTTTGTGGTGTCACAGTGGCTCCTTGGATCTTTTATGTTGCCAGTGGAAGAAAAACAAATTCCCTATCCGGTAATATTTTAACAAAACCGAAATTTTTTGTGTATTACACGACTAGAAACTGTTTTGCAAGTGCTCGCACTTGTGACGCCTCGGCTGACGCCTCTGCCCAAAACCATACTCGCACTTGCAAAATGACAGTTTCTAGCCTCGTGATACAAATAACTATTTATTCATATTTTGAATCTGAATTGACACGAAAATTCCTAGAGTTAAAGTAACGTTATTTTAAATTTTGCCGAGTCATTGAAGTAAGTTACCTAATAATACTTAAAACAACGATACTTGCACTGACTTAAATTTAATGGTTCGAAATGATTTCAGATAGCGTTAGTTGAATACCCTCGGTGAAAATTTTGCGAACAATTTAAGCGTAGATTTAACACCACCTTATTAAGCAATAAACCATCAACGAGCTCACTTTAACCACAAAGAAACTGATTTATAGCCGGAGGAAAAAAATTTATGAACATAACTGGGGGGTTCGCCGAACGATTCGTTAATTGTCTCGAATAACAGCACCCACCACGAAGAAAAGAAAGATATTATCAATTTCCCGACTCCCTATAGTAACAATAATACAACACGATGACTAAGTGGATTTTTATTATAAAAGAATAATTTATAAGAGGAGAAATCTTGCCCATTCACAATATTTGATTAATATCAGTGTACAAAAGTAATGCTGCTCCGAGGTTGTTATTTTGAAAAAGGTCTATCGTTTATTTAACGAGCGCATTACTTGCGGTTTTGTACACAGCTTTTCTTATTCCGAGATGCGAGTCTATAGTGATAAATGGATAAGGGCAACGTTGCTTTTGCATTCTTTACATGTTTTGGTCATACGCTTATTATGGGGGAGGAATACGTCTTTATTGCTTTGTGTACGAGTCTCGAGGGGAGCTTAAAAACTTTTGAATCTTTCCAAGTTGCATCTGAAGAAAAACAATTTTGATAACAACGAAAGATTACATTTGACTGATCTTGCATATTTATAACTGCGCCCGTGAGATAAATGACACTTATCCCATCCGTTTGGCGTGAGATAAGAACTTCATTACCGCACACATTTTCATTACCACACGCTTTTTTATAACAACAACCAATTAATCAAAATTTAAATTTAATAAACATTTAACTACAAGAACAAAGAACAATTAATATAACTATTTTTTATAAACATTAATTACACAATTTTTGCAATTTCTTAAATAAACTCCCGATGAAGACAGTTGTTATGAAATTTTACCAACTCTATTAATTTCTTGGTTATTAGTAGTGGTCGATTCTTACTTCGGTAAAAAATATATATGTATATCTATTCTGGGCGGGCGTAGGTAACATATTGTACAATACACGCGTGATAACTCTTCACTAACAAACTTACGCGGTTACACAACTCGGCTTCGCCTCGTTGTGCAAATTTCGCATGCTTTTGTTAATAATGCTCTTATCCCACTGGTATCGTAAATATCTATTGTAAAAGGTGTAAGTAAAAATTCAAAATGCAAATAGAATTACATTTCATTCTATTCAATGATTTAATCGTTAACAGCTCCTGCCTATGCCAATGCCTATATAAGGCATAATTTAAAAATTAATCCTTAGTTGATCGTCAGTTTGATTACATTCTGTCCAACTTTGGCCAACTCCACAAACTGTTCTTCCCACGTAACGTCTAGTTTAGCGAGCACAAAGTTTCCCATTTAGATGAGCGACTTTCCCCGGAAAAATCCAGTCCTATTTAAATTTTCGCTAACTGATCAGCATTCTATTAGATCAATAACACGCACAGACAATAAAACGTCATGAATATTTATACGTCACGTCGATGGTGTGGAGTGGAATCCAACTTTGAAAATTCATTATAGAAAGTCTATAACTAATCTGGAAAAGTCCAATATCTGTCATTAATCACGATTGCTCGCTTCGGAACCGGATGGGAGAAACCCTGATCTGATAAGTGATACAGAATGAGGAACCGGAAGCACTGCATCGAACCGATGTGTGGATCAGGTTGGCAGCTTTTCATTTACTAATCCGAGAAGAGGGTAATTATTTTCTCATTAGTCGACTCGATACCGACTTGCAAGAATTTCATTTTCCTCGTTGTAAATGTAATACAGCCGAGTTGGCGTCTTCGGTGCATTCGCTTGTTTCATTTTCTTCTGTTCACGAGGGAAAAGGGAACAGACTCTGGAATTATTTTTACTAACAAATAGGGTTAACGCTTCCAAGAAAATTGGTGGTTTTTGTAGCGAATGAGTCACGTTGTTGCGGGATTACCAATCACGGAGATTGGCCAAAGAACATTTCGGAGTTGGTGTGAAAAAAGTGTATTTCTCTTTAGGGTGATGCGATCGAAAGAGATTTGTATTCGTCTGTATTGCAACTTCGTATGAGTATTTTACATTATCTTGCCTTTAGGCAACCAAATAATCACAACAGCGGATCTGTCAAATTTCAGGGCCAACCATTATGATGTAAGAAACATTTATAATTCATACATGTATGTTTCTGGTGGTGGTTAAGTGGAAGTGGAGCCTGTAAGCTGAAAAACAGCTTTACAACTGCATTTAGCAATAATTAATGATCTTGTCGGCTTGGCAGTTTCATATGTAGAGAATTCTGAAACTTTGTCGTTAAGACTGTGTTAAATCAGCTTACGACCAGGTTACATTTATATTACGAGTGGGGCTAAGTGGTTGGCTTAACACACTTACCAGTATTTAATTACATGGTGCGGAATTGGTTGTGCACAAGAATTATGTTGAGCACGTCTAGAAAAGTAAAATAGGTTCTTAATTATTTGTCTCAAACAGTTTGAATTTCGTGAAGGGAATAAATTCCTCGATGGCGTCTTATGTTTAATTAAACATATTTGACATTCTCTTTTCGTTGTTTATATCAAGTTCCGCATATATCCGCTCAACACATAATTTAATCGGAAGTGTAAAACTTTAGTACAGGAGTTAGGCAAGTCTCGTTAAGGAAGTCTCCAAACTTGTCATGCAGAAAGTCGAACTTATTTTATCGCAGGAAAATGGTGAAGGAAATAAGTAATTATTACGGCGACGTTTTCATCTGAAGAATGTTCACTTCGAATACAAAGTGGAGATTGAACTCTTAAATTACAATTGCGCTAGTAGAAGTGCTCTTTTTTGTTATTGTGCAAGACGGTAAGTCGTGTGCTGAGTTGCGACCAGTACATTCTAACAACTGTTATATGTAAAACAAAAACAAAAAACAACAACGGATGTATTTAAAGTACACTTAAGATTTATTTTAACGAGACAAACGTGTAAGAAATTGTTGTTTAATGTAGATTTTTGAGGAAATGTTAAGCTTTCTTTTGTTCCAATGTTCTTAAATTTTTTATTCAAATGATTTCAAGATTTAAGTGTAGGAGAAGTTTTCACTAGAAATCGATAAATAGGAAAGGAGTTGTAGGTTAAAGAAGTTGGCCGCAACAGAAAGGAATTCGCAAATAGTTTCAGAGTGGAAACAAAAGTTTGCAAGTTTCTTCGAGCGTATCAGTTTGTAGATTTTACTAGGCAAGCCGCAATATTTTGACAGTTGTGACGAGTAAGTTGCAAAAAATACGTGAGGGTGAATATTTAGCATCACCAGTATATGAAATATTCTATAACTACTATTTAATTCATCAAACAATGGAACAAACTTAATTTTAGTGATTTCCATCTTTTGCAAAAGAATTGCAGCGGATAATGGACTAGAAAAAATATCATCGAATATTGTACCATTCATTGAAGTGCACCGAAAAATGAACACAGAAATATTATTTTCTAACAAATTGAAACGTACAATTTGAAAAACTGAAAAAAATTTGAGGAATTTGATTCATTAAATAGTCCTCCAAGTACGATTCGTAGTCAATGTTATGCAGATCATTTTTGCGGTGGTGTTACTCATGTTAACGGCGCTTCAGAAATTGACTCGTGTTGCGCACTCGTCAAATTCATATCCCAGCGCTGTTGACATTTGACCACCACCAAAATAATTGGCATAACATTGACTATTCATCGTATTACAAGTGATTATTACGAGTATATGAAAAAATAAATTCAAAATTATGAACAATAAAATACTTATCAAATAAAATTTCATGGCATGATTATTAAATCAACGACATAATTTGAAATATGCTACACCACAGTGATGGAACGATGCTACCATTGCTACCAACCAAGTATGTCCACAGTTAGTTACTTCAATAACATATTAAATTCGATGCATTTCATGTCTTCAGTATGTCGTGTAATATCCATTTTAACAAGATATTTCACGCCCATATAACTGAAAGTTACATGACTTACTAAAGACTGTGTTATTAGGATTAAAAGTGGTACTTTTTTTTAGGAGCAATTTGTTGACAGAGTAAGGAGAAGCGTAGCCGAGCTACTGCAATAATTGCAAGTCAAAGAAAGCCACTTTTAGTCCGAATGACACATGCAATGTTTAACTTGGTAGTTTTAATTCTAGGAGGTAAAAGTGTTGCCTTAGAAACACGTAATTTTTTTTGCACAGTTATAAAAAGCATCAACTTTAGTGACAGAAAACGGTATTAAAAGTAACCTTTTTTAAGAGGGTTGGAGAAAAAATTTATTAATTCACTGACAATCTATCAAATAAAATAGTGAATAAATAAAACCACTGAACAAAGAAATATGTAAAGCCGCTATTTCTACAACAAAATATCTTTCGTGGGTCTCATGGACCCACCAGTAGAACGGACATCTATTTAGGTAACTATATTTATTCTTGCTTGTTGCTCTGCTGGTCATAATCTCTAAAATTGTTTTTTATATTCTCATAAAACTGAGTCTGTAATCTCAAACAAGATATATAGTCGAAATGTTTTGGATATGGATTGTCAAACTCAAGGTCGCTAAAAACTTATGATTGAACTGTATATTAGTGAGATCTGTCATAAATTTCAATAACCTTATTGGCGCGTTTAGTTACTTTTGCTGGTAGTGCCAACTTAACGACAAGTCCCCAATCCACATCTATAACGTTCCGGCTATACGTATTTATATAACAAACTATTTCCCTATTTTCTAGTAAATAAAATGGACATGATTCAAGGCTTTATCGTTGTCATTCGGTGGAGTTGTAGATTTTTCTTTACTGCTGCTGCCAATTCCTTTAAAGATTCTGAGAATATTCTAGAAAATACAAATAAAAACATTAAATACTTTTACCACGCCTTTTAGAAGAGACGTCTCGTTTTCCATAAAGAAGACAAATAGACAATTGTCCGCGAGAAAACTTTGCGAATGAATAGTAGAATAGAATAGTTCAATGAACTGTATTATACATTTGGATCGTAGAAAAATCAAAAGAATTATTTAAACAAATGATAAAAATTACGTTTTTGTATCGTCTCTTCAAGTCATTTTTGTGGAATATAAAATTTCCTGCAAAAAAATTAATGACGGTCACGTTCTAGCTGTTATGGTTCAGAACTGTTATTAAAACATTTTAATGTGTAAATATTCTGCAAATTCACAAAGTAAAGAGATACGAGTACATATTGTAAAGACATATTTAATGACAATAATTGGAAATAATTTTCTTTGAAATGCTCCCTAGCGTGTACTATTTGTCACAAAAATACGTTTTTTTTTAATTGTTTACTGATTGTTGTTTTTTCTCAAAACAATGGCCTGTATCATTTTATTGAAAAATTGTTTTCGTTCATTAATTATCAAAACAATTTTAGACTAAACGTCAGTAGGGCATATCATAATATAAGCAGTTTTTTATATTCAAAGCGTGTTTGTTTTTTTTCTTTATTAATTGAAACTTTTTATTTAGCTCGTTTTGTTTGTTTGTGTTTGGAATTTTATAACTCAATTTTCATTCACCTGGCATTACGCTAGTGTGAACTCTTGCACACAAGTCTATTCCTGATGAAGACAATACAATAAAAGGACATTAGTAACTTTTATCATGATGTCTTTAAAAATTTTTCTTAAGAAATTACTTATTTTTTTATTTATCATTTGAAATTCAGAAAAAATTAAGCCAAGTAGAAAAAATTGCGTCAAACTACATTTAGCTAGCATATGATTCTGTTTCTTCCTCTAATTAGAAGAACTGGTTAACTGTTTACTTTTATCGAGAAAATTTTTAGACAATTATTTTTGAAACAAAATGTTATGTTGCCACTGTTTACGTCTTTTATATGAATATTGTATTTTACTTGAAAAAATATCAATAACTGATTGTTAATAAACATTTCTATAAATAATAGTATATTATAAGTGATAGAAGTGCATCATTATACAAGAGTGAGAATTCTGGCCGACGAGTGCGCTTGCGCACGAGTGGGACACTTCTCACGAGTTTCATAATGGCATTTCGATCACGTGTGATATACGACGTTTTATCTTACAGGTGCAACTATTGCAAAAAATCCAAGAAATGAAGTTTCATTCAAGTAATATGACAGCTGTCAAATTTAGTCACTTGTGAGTACTTTATGTCAAGTTAAATGGCAGCTGTCAAATTTACTTACTAGTGAGTACTTTATCTCACTTGTGATTAAAATTTGACTTTTGTCACCGAAAACAATGGTCTAAGGTAGCTCAAAAACTCCACCTGTAAGATAAAAAAAATGTTTTGGTAACCATGTATATTTTTTCATCATCTTGCATATTCTTCCACTCCTGTTTTACTTTAAGGAAAACTTCTTGGGCAAATCTCCCTATAGGAATGTCTACAAATTCTCAAAGCTAATTTAGATTAGGACCGGTATTGCAACGTTACCTAACTGTAAAATATGCACAAATGTTCGCGCTGCATTAAATATGCAAAATATGCAAAAACACACAATTGAAGCTTTACTCATTTATTTTTGACTTATGTATTTAGGTCCTGATACTTGAAGAATTGTGGTACATTCGGGAGCATTTTCAGTTTAGCTTTACATAAGCAATTAGGGTTAACCGCTATGACCCTCTCGTGTCCTTCCAAACCAACTCTCTTACTGGGGCCAAGTTTTAAGTACAACACTCGATCGTCGAGGTGGTTTGAAAAAAGATCCAGGCGGCTCTTGTCCGAGAATTCAATTCGAAATCCTCCAACTTGTGGGGTATTTATTCGTAAAGCTCTAACACGCATCCTTTTTCCGCGACAGCACAAGATGTTTTCAGGCTTTCGGCTGAACAGGTACCCGTGAAGTTTTATATTGCAGACACGTTCGTACTTTAAGCTAGTGATGTCTGACAGAGGCGGCTCTTCCGCGCTGCCTCGACACTTTATAAGTGAGCTTTCAACATCAAACGGCGAACCGCTCCACCATTCCCTATTAGAATAATGCTGATATGAAAACTATCCGGAGACTGAATCCGATTTCTGATTCTGCCATAAATGCTGCACTGTCTATTTTCACGATGTTAGTCCCAGGTGACTGTGGCTATAAATAACGTGACATATATCACTGTGTACTAATCTTCTTTGGGACGATGAAAATTCAGACAAACTTTCAGATGTAAATCGAAATGCTGACTTGTCTCGGTTATTTGCAAAATTGGGACTTTTCTCAGCGCTCGATGCAAGTGAGATAAGTGTGATTGATTCACACGTGCGTGTTCAGCCAATCAGAGTGCTTGCTTTCATCCAATCAAAAATGTTTATCGCGATAAAAACGTCCTACTACTCTGTCATCTGTCAAAAGTGATTAAAATTGCATGCTACTCCTGTCAGATTCTCAAATTGTTTTTAATAATTGTGTTTTTAATAACTGTATTATAAATAAATCATTACCTAACATTAAAGTTTGTATTCTGGAATTAATTTTGCGAAAAATAACACGACCTAATTTTTAATATCTGATAAATTTCCCAATTTTCACTCAAGCATTTTTGCTTTAGACAATTTTACGCCTTGATATTTGGGCATTTTTATAAAGTTTTCGTAAAATTGAAAAAAATATCCGAAAAAAAATTAGGTCTTATTATTTTACCTTCGATTATTTCTCTCATAGTATGTGATGTGTTTACCAAAGACGCTTCATAATCATAACCAATATTGTATTGTACAATAAGCAGTCAGACATAAATGCAAATAATTGTTTGACATGTCATATACATTTACAGTTATTAAAAACTTTAGTTATTACTCATCTTGGTTTAAATGTAAAATGAGACAAGATGGTTCTTCGTAAATGGCTGAAAAAAACAAAATGTCATTTAGATTTAAATATTACGGTATTGGGTAATAAATCAAATTCGTTATTGATGAATCTCCTTTTCTTGTTCCCAACAAAGCCAATCCAGACGGTAAGATTAGTGTGTTGGTTCTTTAAATTAATGTATTTATTTTTAAAATTTGTCCGTCAATGTTTTAGGTTTGCGTTTTTGTAATTAATAATAAGCTCTCTTGGATTCGGATATTTACAATTTCATACAAAATAAAATTAACCATACCAAAAAGATAAGATTTTTTTTGTACTCATAGCCTTGAAAGCAACGCTTCCTAGCATTCAACACTCGCTCCGAAACGAGTGCTTCCCGGTCGACTCGAATGTAAAAATTGCAAAAAACACTGGCCCTTTGAGGCATTCAAAAAAAAATCTGTCTTGATAATAATAAAATTTAGGTCATAAAATACAACTTCCCTGGGTTTTCCTCCATTAAAAAATTACGGTAAGATTTATAATCGTTGAAAATTGTTCCTACAAAATTCACAAATTATTGCAAAAATTGAAATATCAAGTGAAGCAATTGTTTCCAACAACCAAAGATCACTGCCTACTTGGTTTTATGTTCGTTTATGTTTAATGTATTAAAACAAAAAAAATTAATTTAATTTTCGTACAAAAAATATTGTACGAACCACTTGCGTGAAGACATCTTCCGTTCATTCGCGCTTTAATTAAAGACACTCGCTCCTTCGTCGCTCGTGCTTTAAAAAATGCGCTCATGCGGGAACATCGTCTTCCCGCACTTGGTTCGTAAATAACTATTCTTACTATCCCCTACTCCTCCCGTTCTCCATTCTTTCCCTCCTCTTCCACATCTCTTTCAACCATCTCTCTTCCGTCTTCACTCAGTATTTCTCTCATGGTCCTTGCGGCACATCCTGCACCTTCTCTCTTCGCTTTCCGTCCAATTCCTGTTCTCTCTCTTCTTGCCGCTGTCTTTCCCGCTTTGCTTGTCCCCTCTTTTCCGCATCTTCTTTCTTGTGTACCCCTTGTACTTCTTTTCCGTTTTCCATTTTCATTGTCCATCTATCTTTTTATTCACCTTCTCTTTGTACCTTTTCTCGCCGAGTCGTCTTCTGTTCATCTCTCCTTCTTCTAGAAATTTTTCTTCAGTTTCTCCTCTTTCTCATCCCATCTAAACCATTCTACATTTATCTGTATCTTTCTGAATCCTGTTTTCACCCTTTTTCCTCTCTCTTCTCTAGTCACCTCTCTTAACATCTTTTGTGTTTTCCTTTCTTCGTTTGTCAAATCATCATCTATATACATCCCCTCACCTTTTCTTTCCTTCAACTTACTCCCATTTAGCATAATGTTGTTCTTCTGCTCCCAGCTTTCTATTTTTGCTTGCATCATGTTATCTTTATTATTCTAAATGCTTCCTTTACATTTACTTTCACCCCTATCTCCCTTTCTAACCATTCTTCCACACCTCTATTATTCCCGCCGTTTCCTCTCTAATCATAGTTTTCATTGCCTTATCCACTTCCTTGCTTTGTTTTCCTTCTTCGCTACTACTTGGGGATCTTCTCGTACTGGAACTCTTTCTGAGTGGGTTCGTGCCTTCTTCCGACGTCCTACCTTCTTCTCTTTCTCTCTTGCTGCTTTCTTTCCTTACTTTCGGCGATTTCGGCATCCCCTCTGTTTCTTGTCCCCCCATTCTCCTCTCTCACTGCCGTTAATTCCTTTCTTCTCTTATTTTCACTTATTCCCGCCGTGTTTGTTCAATTTATTTTATCTAAATTTTTACTACATATTCACATAGATGTATGTAACGACAATGTCTAACATAACAATTAATAATTATTGTTTTACTATTTTAATTATGATATTTACGAGGAAATTAATAATTTTGGTTATCATCAAAATTATGTCAGACTTTATGGCATTCATTTGAATGTCGTAACGACATCCCACAATATTACACTAAAGTGGAAGGTAAAATGACAATAGTTATTTACGGTATTAGTATCGTAACGTGTTATTTTACGATGCTAAATTGGGAAACTGGATAACCCAACGAATATCTCGATTATTATGACACAACGTTTGTCCAACGTTTTATCTACTAATAACAATTATCGTAAGAAATATTTATTAAACTGGGAAAAAAGAGGCGCTGGAGCGTCGATTGTGAACGCATCATGGATTACAGATCACGGATTAGCTGATTAAATCTAACCTCACTTTTT
Source organism: Tenebrio molitor (assembly GCF_963966145.1). Classification (NCBI taxonomy): domain Eukaryota; kingdom Metazoa; phylum Arthropoda; class Insecta; order Coleoptera; family Tenebrionidae; genus Tenebrio; species Tenebrio molitor. The sequence goes on along the minus strand of NC_091048.1, from coordinate 5,989,834 downwards.
GCGTTGTTTGTGTTTCTATTCTGCCAACTGACGAGTTTTGTTGTTTTCTAGGTTAACACAGTACACCGTTGCTTTAAAATTGACGTTTCTTTGACATTTCATATAATTCAAATTCATTCTAAAATTCATGATTTATTATAAAGTCGCATTTGGAACCACAAATTCTCTACGCCCATGCCTTGAACACTTATTTGCATAGAATTCCGCTACGATATGACCGATAATTTGCAACGCCTGCTCTGATTTGTTTTCTTTTTGATCACTTTGTACATGGTATGTGGGCGTAAATCATAATTTAACAATCTATTCCGTTATACAAAATTGAGTTTGCATTTAAAAAAATTGCCTCGGCGGAAAAGTGAAAAGAATCGGACAATTAAAAAAACAAAATTGACCTGTTCGAGTTATTTTCGGCAAAGAAAATATTTCCATTATTCGAAATTTTTGGCACTTACATAAAAAATTGTGATTGTTACAAATACTCCAGCAGTATCCTGCAGATACCTGCTCCTAAAACCCACCAATACCCAATCTGTTTCGTATTAATTTACCGGAGTAACTATCGACGAGTACATAGATCAAATTGAAGCAAATATACAGCACGTTTGGTTGGCGTAATAGTTGCAATTGCACACATTGTTTCCACGTGAAATGCAAGCAAATCCAAGTGAGCACAAGCTACACGAATCCAGATCCCTCTTTCGACCCACTCGAATAAATACAAGAGTACTACTATCCACCTCGAACCCTGTAGAGATTTTATTGGACCGTATTTCGCATTTAAATTGCCACGTAACTTCTCGAACTCTTCCGTCTATTATCCTCTAAATTGTTAACTATGTTTGGACATCAAAGTGCAGAATAACCCTCTACCCCTTATTTAGTTAGCTAAGATCCTCCGTCGAAGATGGCCTATTCTGATTCGATTACGTCAATTAAACACCCGCGATAGTACGAGTAGCTAAACTTACCCTTAATAACGTCAGATTGAAAGTTTACCAGAGTAAATTGCACTAATATGCTCTCCGGGAGGCAAACAAAATATTTATTTAAATTACGACTAAGAGTGAGTTATTCTCCTGAATTAATTAGATGCAAATAGTACTTTCTGGCCGCTTCTGAAATATTGTCGGTCTGAAATGCCGAGATAATGAATTACATTCGTCTGAATTAGGAGGGCAAAGATCACAATCTTGAGAGATGGCAATTAGTATAATGTGGTTATTCTACACTATATAAAGCGTAGGCAAGTTTTAGATAAATTTTCGGTACACAACATATTTAAGTAAAGTCTCGACCTACAGGGTAAACTTCGTTACTGTTATGTCACAAGATTTGTAGGTTTTGTGCGAGATTTTCTTTTTCGCGTTATCTAAAATTTGGTTTCTTTTATAACAGAGCTTCAGTATTACTTCCATTAAAATAAGAGACTTAGGAAAACACTTCCAATGGAAATTAATTCGTTGGACTTGGTCGTGTAGTTGCTCCTCTACTCTTTATTGAGAGAAACCAAATTAAAAAGCTAATTTCTCCGAGTAATGAAATTCACGAAAACAAACTAACTTAACTTGCACATAAAATGATCGGCACGAACATTTCCGAGTTGCTGGAATTGTGCTCACGAACTCTGATGTAATAGCTCCTCAAGCACAGATCTACGCATCTAAATAATATTTTTGGGTATCGTGACAAAAGCGCGCCGCAAAAAGAGCGCGCGACAAAAGAGCGTGCGACATAAGAGCGCGGCGACATAAGAGCGCGGCGACATAAAAGCGCGGCGACATAAGAGCGCGACGACATAAGAGCGCGGCGACAAAAGAGCGTGACCACAAAAGAAGGTAAATACAGGTTGCCTTTGCCTTTGCCTTTCTTAAGGCAATAATTAATTTCCATATTGAATGAAAATTTTCCTTACCCTTTAGTTATACTAAGACTTGGCGCGACCTTAACGCGACCTTGAAACACAACAAGAGAGAAAAAAAAAGGCATTTGCACAAGGTTTGAATGGTGGGACACGATCTAGGAGGACGCCCTGCGGCTGTCTAGCCAGAAAAAACGCGAAAATTCCAGAAGTAGTTAAAGTGAACAATTACCAAATATTCCTGTACATTTTGTATTGGCACAAATGCCAATGCTGGCAGGTGGCGCAACATGAGTGCAAATTCAGGATTTGCAGCATAAGATGCTTGGAGTCCTGCAGATTGGACATGCCGATAAATTTCCTGCGAAAAATGGAAAAAGCAACCTCCTCCGTAAATACATTGACTGCTGCTTTTTCAAAATCCTCTCTTGTCACAGTGTTTATTTGTCTCACGCTATTTTGTCGCGGCGCTCTTTTGTCGCGGCGCTCTTTTGTCGTGGTGCTCTTTTGTCGCTGCGCTCTTTTGTCGCGCGCTCAAATGTCGTAGATTCATATTTTTGTAATGTGCAATAGGCTGTCCCAACCGTTCCAACCCTCATAAAAGTGTTAGTACATTATAAATACCTGCATAAGTCGTTCCCAATATTGTTTGGTACTACTACTACGTCTGTTTATGTATTTCTGTATCTATCTATATTTGGAGATTTCTATTGTTCAAGGGTGCAATCGGTGCAAAAAAGCACTAATTCTAGTTTCTCAATATCATTGTCACTACAATAATCCTTAAAAATGGTTATTTACTACTCAAATGCAATTTACTGACCTTCTTTGAAATTGTAACGCTTCAAGCTTCGATTGGACAGCATGTCCGGACCGTTTTGCTTCATTGGGTGTACCGTACCTACAACCTTAGCCACATCCTTGTCTTACAGACACTTTCTCGTTTCCTCTTCTGCGCATTTCATGTGCCAAGCTGTCTTTGTCAAGCTGTAAAGCACAAGCAGCCATCGTCAAATTAAGGTGGCTCCAGTTGGCACCAACAAATCGAGTGTCTCACCCCGTTCCAGATTTGACCGGGTTGTTTCATGATTCGCGAGGGATAAATTTAACATGGAAGATAATTCATATCTTAACAAGATCTCATGTTTCGCATTATGTCAGTGTCAAATTTCATTCAGTCAAATAAATTAAACGTCCACCAAAAAGTTTTTTAATTATAAGTTTTGTTGGGACCAAACACCACAAAACAATTTCATTTAAAAACTCTTCCAACGGTGCGACCTCTAGTAGAACTTTAGTTAAATAAAAATAAGTAACACAATACAACATAGGATCAATAGCTTTTTTGCAAAAATATCATTTGAGGGGAAAAGGTGAATAACAATTCTAAAACATCATCTACCAACCGAGAAATGTTATAATAACCATCCCCCTACCTTTGGGGCTGAAAAGGCGAGAATGGTCTCAGCACCCTGCCCTCCATAGAGAGTAGGGATGGGCGATATATACATCGATGTTAGCCGAACATCGATGTTTTGATTTCAATCTTCGATATTTTGACATCGATGGTATTCTTTTTCAAATGTCAATATTTTATCGATGTTCGTAATAAAACATCGAACATCGACAAAAAAAAAAAAAAACAAACAGGAATACAGTTTCCAAGAGATGACGTGAACGGCCCTTCTGGTGCCTTCTGGGAAGTGCACGTGTATATTTGACCCTGACTTCGCAGATCGGGATCGGTTGATCAGTTTCCACTTTCCGCTGCGGCGCTGTCATCGCATTTGCTTTTGCGTTTCATTCTGACTCTGTCTCTCTGATTCTGAGTCTGAGTTGAAAGGTTGAAAGTGAACAGAACAGAAGTGAAAGACTTCTTGTTGTCAATGTTATTATTTTTGCAATCTATTGATAAAAGTTTTTGGAATCTATAATTTTCGTAATTCTAGTTGGATACCTACCTAATTTTAATTTTTTGATATTTTAGTTTTGTACTTTAAACAGTGAATAAACATGTTTTCTCCCTACCGGTTAGAAATGTAGGCTGTGGATACCTCATTTGAGGTTAGAAAATTCAACTTTCTCGCTAAGGTAAGAAAGTGAATCATGAAATGTTTATGGTAAAACTGTACCAAAATACAAATGTCAAAAGTGTCAAAAGTGAAATAAGTTATTGATAAATGAAAGCCAATTCAATAAAGCAAGTTGGTAGATCAATCATATAATCTGGAAAATAAACAGATAAGCTAGGTAGGTAGATTACTTTACCCTGTTTATATCAAATTTTCGAACAAACCTCAAATCTTCAAATGCGATGACAAGTTAATTAAACAAATAACACAGCCTACTATTCAATTCTCAAAATTTTCGTTTTAATCACGAATATAACCATCTTTTTTGACTTTTTTCAACAAAGTTGTGCCGGTAGGGGAAAAAATTGTATTCAAACCTTGTTAAGAAAGTGTCCTTGCAGACCTTAGGCACTTACAAACCTCGTCTACGACTCGGTTTATAATCTTTGCCTGCGGTCTGCAAGAAACCACTTTCTTACCTTGGTTTGAAATATACTATTTTTCACTACTAGTAATAAAGTCTAGCGTTATCGGTTGTCATAGAACACTGAGAAGTTTCGTTTTTCTACGTTGGCCCAGTGACAGGTAAATAATTTTTCATTATTAACCAGTGGTGAATAATGGAACAACCGTCACCTAGCAACGAAAGATTGTCGTCTATTTCATTGGTTAACGTAGACGATTTTCATACCAACTGTCAAGAAGTGGCAACTCGGACCCGTCGCATCCGACAAAATAATGTGATTAATAATTATTATCAGAAAGGGTTTTAACGTATCTAGTAGTGAAAAAAATAGTATATAAACCACGGTGGAGAAGTCCCTTATAGCCTTCGCGCCTTACAACCCTCGGCGCGCCTCGGGCTCTAATCTTGGCGCTCTGGCTATAATCATGAACTTCTCCACCTTGGTATATAATATACTATTTTTCACTACTAGTAATAAAATCTAGCATTATCGGTTGTCATAGAACACTGAGAAGTTTCGTTTTTCTACGTTGGCCCAGTGACAGGTAAATAATTTTTCATTATTAACCAGTGGTGAATAATGGAACAACCGTCACCTAGCAACGAAAGATTGTAGTCTATTTCATTGGTTAACGTAGACGATTTTCATACCAACTGTCAAGAAATGACAACTCGGACCCGTCGCGTCCGACAAAATAATTTCATTAATAATTATTATCAGAAAGGGTTTTAGCGTATCTAGTAGTGAAGAAAATAGTATATAAACCACGGTGGAGAAGTCCCTTATAGCCTTCGCGCCTTATAACCCTCGGCGCGCCTCGGGCTCTAATCTTGGCGCTCTGGCTATAATCATGAACTTCTCCACCTTGGTATATAATATACTATTTTTATCTTATTAATTTAATATGTTTAAATGACTATTTTCGCCCCAATTTTTAATACCATCGATGTTTCAAAATATCGATGTTTTTTGTTCGATGTTTCCTGCCCATCGATGGTCGCTACATGGTCGCTACCGATGTCAACACCGATATTGAACATGGATGTTTGTGTTCGATGTCCCATCCCTAATAGAGAGGAAACGCCATAGTTATCCTTTATTTACATTATCCTTTCTTAACTAAAGCTAAAGCTAAAGAATATCTTGTTTATTAAATTTTATTGCATCGATTTGTCCATTTTATTCTTGCCGATTTTCGTGAATTCATATTTTTAATAGGTTTTGAGTAAAATTACTCTTTTATGGTGTTCCGCAGGGTTCTGTGCTCAACCCAGTTTTAGATTATTATTAATGATAGGTATAAATTATATGAAAACAAATTCTAATCCATACAGACAATCTCTATCTCTCTATTGGTTCTAAATTTTGTCCGACAATGTAGATAATAAATAATTCCAATGTAATATCTTTGACAATAAATTTAACGGTTCCCTGTTCTTTAGAGTTTGTTCATTTTATGATCCGTAAGTCGTCTTCAACACAAGAATTTCATTTTCATTGCATCTAAAACCAATAATTTCTAAATCATTAAAATTTATAGATGGTATTATAAGATGTAATGAACACTTTAGTAACATTTCGGTACTTATTAAAATTTCTGTAATACCTATACCTTTTTCGTCTCTTAAGGTTGAGTTAATGAATGAATCGGAACAAGTATGTTTAACAATTTTAAGCCAGGTGGAATTTATCCTGAAACAGATTGAGCAACCTTAAGACTGACAGTTTTATTTTATTTATTTTTTTATTATATCATTTACATATATTACATACATATTCCTTCTTCGTCTACCGTTAATTATATCATACATTTTTAAAAATAAAGACAGAATGGAAGGAATATTCCAATTTTACAGCGAAATTTAAAAAAAAAAACTATGTATTTGAAAATATTGCAGAAACGTTATTTTGATATCAACAAACTAAAATAGCAAATTTAAACAACTGCGATAATACATAATTAAGGATTGGTGGAAAGGAATTTATTGAGTGGCTCTAGGCTCTCCAAATCCCATTGGATTTTTTATAGACTTACTTGTATCAAAAGCAAGATTTACTTCAATTGGCCAGCTATGATTGAACGATTGAAAGAAAAGATCCAAGAAAAGGAAACGGGAAAAAAATCAAAATAAATATTTTTGTATTTAAGGGCGTGAAGGAGGAGATTTTTGCCAAAGGGCCAAAATCGCCGTTCACGGCCGAAATGCAAACATTATTTCTTGTAAAATCATTTAAATCCGCCTTAAAGCTTTGAAAAAATAAATGACATGATTCGTTCTCAAAAATCAAGAGTTATGTTGTTGGTTGCCAATATGATGCAACAAATAAAATAGCTATTAAAATTAATTGTTGTTCTTTTAGGCCTTAGGGCGCAAAGACCTTATTTACGCCCGCAAATTACTGTATAAATGACTTCATTTTGATCCGATTTTACAAAAAATATTTTGATCACTCCAAATTTTTTATGTTTATTAAGTATAAGAAATGAATTAAATGTAAATATGGAAATTACGTCAAAATATAATTACATATCATTATTAAAATAAGTGTTTCTCTTATTATACAATTTCAAAGAGTTCTGTACATCAACATGAAAATCTGTTGCTTTTGTACAAATATTTCATATAAATTTGGTATACTTTATGCCTAATAATTTCACTTATTAAATATGTACAAACATTTTTGATGCATTTAAAAATGAGTTCTTTCAGAAGCTTTTATGTACCTAATTATGTCGACAAATAATTCCGTGAAAAATAGTGTGCAATATATTCTTCTTTCACGTAATTTTTTGCCGAATGGATGTAAACATATGGACAAACACCATTTTGGAATAAATACATAATCTTACTTTAATCATCATTTTGTTGTAAACTATTGTAAAAAGACGCAGAATTTTTTTTCTGAACGGTCGTTACATTTGCGGATGGTGCAGCAACATAGAAAACTTCGTTGTATTTGCGGAAAAATTGTTTTAATTATCTGTCCTAGACTGTAATGTTACTTTTATACTGTCCATAATAAAACCTAATTATTCCTCAACAAAAAACTAAACCCTCTCTAGCGGCTACGTATGTATAGTTTGTTGTATTTGCCGAAACAATAAAATTACAAGGCACACCGCTATTAAAACGGCGTTTGAAACTGTCTTTTCTATTGTTACACGTGCAATAAACTCTAGACAAAGGCAAGCATTCTCATAAAGTCAGAATAGCGTTCTTTTAAACGTTTGTTATCGCAAGTTTGCCTTACCACCACCTCTTTTATTAAACTCTAACGGTGGATGAATGAAAATGAAACGTTCGATGTTCTGCCACCTTACAAATTAGAATCTCCTTTGCGAAATATTTCGGATGGTGTCGTCTATTCACGTCTTCTAGAGTGGAATATTTGGGGTCATTGTGAGAATGAAAAAATTCGTTTGACGTGTTTACAAAGGCGGACTTTGCAGATTTAAAGTCTCCACATGTCTCTACTAAAGATCTCTGTTAAAATGGTAATGCGTGTCAAAAGTGTGAGGTCAGCTAGAAAATCAACACAAAGTTGTTTATATCCACAAGGAAATAATGCGAAACATATAGAGTATAATTCTAGAGAATGTTTTGAGGCTGAAAAAACTTCTTTACCAACATAACAAGAAATGTGTAACTACAACGTGATCAAGAAGGACTGAATCTGTTGGTGACAATGAAAATTTGAATGATTTTGGTACCACTGTAACCTGAACGCATTTCCGGTTATCAGCTTTGACAAAGTTGACAGGCGAATTTGACGTTTACTATGAAAGGGTCATTTTTATATAGTCGTTTTCAACGACATCCGTGCTGTCAGTGTCATTTTTAATATGTTGGGGCAGATTGTACACACAAATTCATAACCAGGATTCAGAATATAAGCAAATTCTTGTTAAAAAAATGTCAAACAAGAAATTGAGGTTATGGTAAAAGAAAATTGCTATTTCGTGAAACATCAACAACAAACAAGAAATCAATCTTCAACATGGTATAAAACATGGTAAGTCATCCTTGGAATCCGAATCACATTACATATTTTCTTTGTTTTGTCGAAAATGATAGATAATAATTTGAATTTGTCAATTTTCCGCGTCAAGTTAAATCACCAAATTAGGAAACTTAAAATTACTAAACTGAAACAGCAAATGATGCCAACATACTGCCATATTGACAGCACCGATGTCATTGAAAACGACTATTCGCGATTTCGACTACTGCGAGGGCGCTGCTGTTCTGACAATCAGCTGATTGAAAATCCTCCTTTTGCGATTTTCCATTTGTTTATAATCTATTCATTTTGATTGTGACCACTCCGTAGTAACTTTTCAGTTGCTAGGTTATTGATAGGGAATTTTAGATAACACTAAATCCAGTCGCAGTTGGCAACTCTCGGAGGCGCCATTTTGACAGAAACGTCACGCTCACAGAAGACAGAACGGAGAACGACTTGCGCTAACGTTTTTCAACGTACACTGTGCGCATATCTATAAAATTGAGTTTTGGTACAAAATTTTACAATTCTAAAAGAAAATGCCACGTCGTCTTCTCAAAGTTGGGACCAAACGGTTAATATTGACTTGTTTCGAGACATTTATTGAAGCCAACGGGAAAACAACTCACAAAAACGAACATCACCAATAAAGTTAACTCTATTTGTGCCTTTTTGTTGTACATTTTGGCTAGTAAGTGTTGTAGTTTGATATCTTCTGCCTTTTCATCCCCTGTAAATCTTTTTTTTGAACTTTCTGTCTGATTAGTTTTTATCTGAAAATATTTGTATTAATCAATGCTAATTGAAAGTTCTGATTACCTTTATACCAGGCATTTTTCGCGTTTGTCTTACTGCCAAATTACCATTTCCTTCGTTCTTCATTAATATCGAGAATTGCATGAGGTGATTTCGAAGTTTTTACGTTAAATAATCTGTACCTGGATATAACCTCACTTTTCAACAGATGTGATTACAGAATCAGACAGACGTTTTTAGTTTCTCCCACTTCAAATATTGATTTCCGTTATTAATATTGATAAATACATAAAAATCATTGCTTTACTACCATGGTCAAGTTTTGACAATTCTGACATTTTCCATCATGTTCACACCACACAAATATTTAGTGTAAAACGTATGCAGCACACAGCTAAACAGCGCCTACTATGTTTTTCGTTGTGGTCACAATCAAAGTGAATAGATAATACGTGTTAATTTTTGTGTCCAAAACTCTTTTATTTGTTAATTGTGTGCAGTGTGTTTTTCAGTAAGGTAAGTGTATTCCTTAAAGTAACATTTTTTAATGTAGGCATCAAAGATTATGATGTAATTTCGTGAAACAGGCGTAAAATAAATAAAGGCGTAAAGATAGGTTATGGTGCATTAAATATTTTGTTTTCAAAACATTGAAAGTCTTTTAAAAAGTGGAAAACATATATATGCTGATATTTCAGTTACAGGAAGGCTTTTCTTCAGTTAGCTACAATTTTTAAATACTTGGAGGCTTCTGCTGACAGTCGATGTGTGGTACAGTGTGATGGGATACAGTACAGGTAATTATAGACTTTTTTCGTTAAATTTCAATTAAATTTTACTTACAGCAACAAGTTTTCAATAAAAATACATCAATAAACTAAATGTGTTTTTATTTAATACAATTACCTTCTCACTTATTATGTCAAGTGCACTACAGTCTACTTTGCCTGTAATTTTTGATGCAAACTTTCTCTGTGTCGTGTATCCTTTTGGATAACTTTTGAGAAGGAACAGCAAATTCCTTCAATCGCAATTTTTGGGAAATGCTGCGTGGAGTTGAAAAAAGTAGAATAAACTACAAACTTTTAACCTCAAATTCGTGGAACTTACGATTTATAAAATCTTCACGTAAAAAATGTTTTCCACATACTCGCATATACCGTCTTGCAGGTTTTCGCAATAACAAAACCTTTTCCCAAGCTTTTCTTCTGTCTATACTTTCCTTGCCGCCAAAAATGTTTATGATTTTCACTATACAACTATTTTAGCGTGGAAAGTAATGCAAGCTGGTCCTGGTCTCTCTGTCTTTTGCTCTACGTGTGTGACAACCATGGACAAAACACTTGGTTTTATCTACTTTCTTTTTGCCCATTGTAACATCACTTTTTGTCACTAACCTCCGTACCTGTGGCCCGTACACCGTTCATCATGTTATTTTTGCCATTAGCTACGTATTAAGCGATAATTTTCAGCGATTCGACATTCCACCGCCAGAGGTCATGTTGCTTATCCGAAATGGCGAATAATAGCATAAACATACCCGACATAACCAATTTTTTTTTTAATGTCGTGTCAAGTTAAAACATCCGGTCAGTGCCAATTATAAAACAGAAAAACACCAATATTTTTCAATTGTTTCATTGCCAACAGACTCAGTCATTGTTGATTAATGATCACGCTGGAATTAAAGAACAATTTGTAGGGGTATATTTTATTTTGTGTTGTTTAATCTAGATACTACATTTTTATAATAAATCATACCTCATGAATTTTAGACGTTGGAATTATAATTGTGCATTTTATATAATGATGGAGAAACTTTACAAAATAAACAAGAGCAACGTTTTACATTCGTAAGAATGGGCCATTTACCAACTTTATTGTCAAACGCGACGCCACTGGTAGGCAGATTTTTCGCTAAAATGTCAAAGAAGCATTAACGGATGTGCTGTTGTTAACCTAGAAAACAACTTTTGAATTTAGGTAAAGTTTCATTGAAGAGAAAACATTTTTATTACAATCTTACTTTCGAAACGTGGTGAATAGGCAACCAATAAAACGACTGTGCTGCGTGAAATCTTTCATTATACATAATTGTCATCATGTCAGCTGTGTAATTTCTTTGTAACGTGCAGAGACGTCTTTATAACAACGAAAAAACTTGTTCCATACACCTTGAAAATCCAACCGAGTGCATATTACAGTTTCCACATGTCTTAGCCAACACCATCCAATTAACATCCAAAAGACCATTCTCCGCCGGTTAGACCGCATCTAACGCCTGTTCATATCGTTATAACAACCGTGACGTTCCTTCCCCACAGCAAACTCCCCCCATTTAAACGAACGCGAAAACGCGAAAGAAACAATAAAAGGATGCTCTCGTGTAATTAAGTGAATCCTTCTTTTATTAGAACCGCCCCGCAGATGATGCCGTTCTGTGTGAACTTGCTCGTACTCCGGCTTCTGATAACGACCACATCAATCCGTCTGGTCGCGACTCTCTGTTTGTTGATAAACATTAGGCCCATCTTGGCCGTATCTTGCGCAACGGGATTGACGCCCTTCATAATTAATACATGGACAGCGACTTCAAAGGACCTGTTCACTTACCTTACGGAATAGCTAAACGGTTTTGGTGTGTTTGGATATAACATTACGGTGGGACCTATGCAAACAGGCGACATTACATATGTGTGGATTACCTATGACCGATTCTGGTGGGCGATATGATACGGAGCTTACGAATATTTCATGTTGCTCTCCTTAAATTAAATCCAGCTTCGGGGGCATATTTGCATATCCTGTCGAGGATGGGTGGCTATTGATTGCTAACTTCGCAAACAAGCCAAGTAATAAAGCATGATTGGTTGCCTAAAGAGGTATAAAAAAATCAACTAGGGTTTTGATAGCTTTTCCAATATTTTCTTTCGGTTTGTGGTCTCCCTTTTTGATGGCGAAGGGGTTTCTTGCAAATGCAACTGAACCGCATGTAATAAAACAGTGGACAATGGACAGTCCAGGAAACAAGAAAACAGACCTTTTTCACTTCGTTCAAAATACTTAGATCAAAGAATAGAAGTGAAAGAAAGAGAAAAGGTTAGGCTTTGTAGTAGAAAAATGTTTTATTTTATTTATTAATGAATGGAGTGATTTTCAATTGATGGTTTCCTATTGGTTAAAGGGCATTGTGCAGCTCAATGTAGTAAGATTTAAATTTCCCGCAGAAAACTCAAATTTGGCGAGGCAGTGTAACTCAGGCTTTTCATGACGTCGCTAGGAACTATCACGTGAACACCTCGTGACTACTCCACCGGTTCGCCGCGCCAACTATAACAAGCGGTGTTAACATCAGTACAGTTTTCAGTCAAGGAAGAAAACAGCAAAACAGATTTAAATTATTAAACAAGTTGTACATAAGAATACAAAATTTGTCATGTTTGTTTAAAAATTGCAATCTAATTTTTTCGTAATGCTAAATATGAAACATAAACAAGATAAAAATGATGCAAAAACGTACAATTGTATTTTCATCATTTATTTAAAGCTCTATTTATTTTTCTTTCTGTAATTTAGGTGATCTTAATTGACCTTTGTGTATAAATATCATTTAAACATCAACAATATAGCATTATTTTCTTTTGCAAAAACAGTAAAATAATATCTCCACAAAGTAAACACTGCATAACACAGCAACAAAGATAAGAATATTGCCGCATTCAGTTTTTTAACAAAGGGAGTTGTAGACTTAAGATTCCTTGTTTTCCATCTGACCTCCTTAAATTACATATATAAAACATGTTACTAACGTAAAACTAGTCTAAGTACACTTTCACGCTCGACAGCAACATCTAGTAAAATACTAGCTATCCCTCTTCCAAATGAAGTACCTTGTAAAGTCCTCCTCAAGAAATAGTCAATTCTGACTTAAATTGTAAATCATTGTACAATAGGACAGCAAAGCGCCTTATAACAACCATAAATAATTTCTAATTTTATTGCCCTTTTGTCGTGCAGTGCCGACTCAAGGAAGGGCAAGCATCAGGTATATTTAGCAACCCTTACTTAGAGAAAGTCTACCTAAAGCATTTGTTCAAGAAATTTTGTCTGCAGTTGTCGATTGATTTTCGTACACTGCGAATAGAAATATTTTGAATTCGCCACAATAAAAAGAGTGTATTTTGCAACTTATAACCTGTGTTTAAATATGTGGCAAATAGCAACAAATGTCAAGTGCGAGTTTGAAAATTTTCAGGTGCAATCTTGAAGAGTTTTATTATTATTTTCTTGGAAAACATAAATAATAATAATAATTGTTATTATTTTTTCTATTAACTTTTTGTTTTTGACTAATTACACTTTTTTATTACACTCGAACATAAAATAATAGTCAAATGACTGCTATCCTGCATGAATGACAATGTTATTTTATACTTAAATAAAAAAAGTTTAAAGAAGCAGATGAAAACTTCTGAGCTGACGTTTAGATGACATTTATCGTACTTTGTATTCCGATTGTTTTTCACGGCACTCTTAAAAATTTTATAATAAGCTGAACCACAAAAAAATGTTTTATTTTTTTTCAGTTAGCTATGAACCAAATGATAACTTTCAATACATCATTAGATCGAGAAAAAAAACCTTATCAGACCAAGCCTAAAAAACTACATGTGTCCGTTTAAAAAAAAAAAGTTGACTATCGTTAGCTATTGAAGATAACGCCAAAAAAAAACATTTTATGGCTGTTTTGTAGCGCTTGAAAAACCATATCTTTGGTTTTTTTGTTCATTGAAATCGGGTAATAAATAACAAATTTATGGGTTGAGGCGTTTTTCATCAAACAGCCTGTATATTTATGTTCATTTTCTTGATAATGTTTTATCAAGAAAATTAACATAAATAAAATACATAATTAAATGTGATAAAATTCAGGTATTAAAAGAAAAATGTTGACGAATAACACTTTAGTTGGAGAGACGATTTTGAAATATTCTCAAAATGAAGTCAGCCTTATTTGTAGTCTTTTTCGTAGCATCTGCCTCGGGTATATTTCGTTAACCTATACAGTACGCTCATCAAAAAAGTGTAATGTACTTTATTTAATTTTTTTACAGCGGTACCTACTTTTATCCGTACGGAAACTTTGTCACCTGATGAGAAAATCGTAGGCGGCAACGGGATAGATATCGAAAACGTCCCATGGCAAGTCTCAGTTCAATATTATGGTACACACATCTGTGGTGGTTCCATAATCAGCATTGAATATGTTGTCACCGCCGCTCACTGCACCAATGGGTACCTACGTGTTTTTGGTGCGACTTAATGCAATAGTTATTGTATTATCATTATTTTAGTTTGCATCCTATTATGATGAGTATCAGATTTGCTTCCTCGTACTGGCAGATAGAAGGTGGAATAGTCGGGATCCGTAGCATTCACCAACACCCCAACTACAACTCCAAACTCATCGATTATGATATCTCCCTTTTGCAAGTGAGCTCACCTTTCCTTCTGGGGAGCGCCGTAGCCAGTATAGGCCTTCCGTCGTCGACCACCAGCTGGCCTCCTGGTACTTCCGCCTTGGTAAGCGGGTGGGGGATGATAAATCAGGATGACGAGCCTCCGGAATCGGCGTCCTACTTGCAAAGTGTCACCGTCCAAATTGTTAGCGAAGAGGCCTGCAACCGCGCATATGAATCGGACAGGATCACAAATCGCATGTTTTGCGCTGGTGTTAACGGTGGACGAAAAGATGCGTGCCAAGGAGATTCCGGAGGTCCACTTGTTATTGACAATGTTCTTGCTGGTATCGTCTCTTGGGGATATGGATGTGGTGACAAATCTTATCCTGGAGTCTATTCTAACGTGTCTGTTCTCAGCGACTTTATCAGAAAAAACGCAGGAATATAAGTTCTTCGAGTTATTGTTGTTCCACAAATATTACAATAAATATTTAATTTTGATTTGATTGTGTAGTGAATTTTACAATATTAATGAATTGAAACCCTTAAGTACATACTTTTAGTTAGATGAACTAGGAAAAGCAGAGGTTTTTTTTTGTGTATTGCGTTATGAAAGTGGGCTGGAAAGTCAGCGAATCGAAGTTAAAATCAACACCAGGTGTGTAAAGGAGAAGTACGAGAAACAGTCATTTATTATACAAGTTTTATAACACTATTTTGTTGCACGCGTTTTTAGAGCACGACGAGCGCAGCGAGAAGTGTTATAAGGCAAACAAATGCGACAAAATAGCTTATTTATTTATCTATTTATTTTGCTTACGTACAAGTTTTTATACTTTAATTTTTGGTAGGTAGGTACTTTAACTTGTTCATGTTACAATCTTGAAACCTCGCATTGTATTCTCGGCTAGCCGTTCATTGCCGATATGAATAGAAGAAAATTACAAAAATACAATAAAAAATACGATGAATACAAATGGACCGTATTTCTAAAATTTTAAAATGATATAAAATGTAAAATAAAATAAGATTCATTAATACAATAAGCCTTTTTCACCCTTCTGGCACGAGAAATTATACAGGTGTCTTAGATAAGACTTTCGAACCTAATATCTCGGTTATTTGCCAAAGGATTTTTATGAAATTGAAAATGCAAATATTTTAGACGGTGAAGGTTCAATTAGTAATAAAAAAATTACCTCAAGTTAAAAAATGTAATTTTAACACATGTTTTCTTTAGATTAGGTTGTTAAACATTAAAAAATAGGGGTCTACACAGACAATTAACTAAATCACTCGTCTGATTCAAAGAAAAGATTAGATTTTGTTGTTAAAAATTTAATTTAAATTTGAAGGTTTTTGAGCAGTTACCTTTTGAAACAATTGATAAAAAATTGCCAAGCAACATTTTGTACACCCCTTATAATCTGTCAAAATTGGGCGCGCTTTATTAGAAACGTCAAATTGTGTAAATTTATTGAAAATAATCTAAAAATAGACTACAATGGTAGAAATTTCAATATTGTTGAAAAAGGAAACAATTTTTGCCTATGGAGAGTGTCGTAAGAACTTCAATGATACAGTTCGTTTTCTCGTGGAACACTATCCTCCTTGGGATAACCAAAATTCTACAAAATTGCGCCTTTGTTTCATACGCGTGTACGATTTTGCATTTGCAGCCACGTTTAACACAGTTTTTTATGGACGAGTTTCTCGCTACAGCATTTTTTATTGACTATCAATTTTTTGATGCAAATCTTAAGTGATTCAACATTTTAAAAAGACATGTAAAAATCACTTGGGTAATTGCATTAATGGGATTTTATTCTTCACCGTCTAAAATATCTGCATTTTAAATTGCACAAAAATCCATTGGAAAATAACCGAGTTATTAGGATCGAAAGTCTTAGATGAGACAGCCTGTATACAAAATGTCTAAATATCACACTGGGCCGTATCACGACACCGTTATTAAAGTTGCCGATAACTAAACTCGTGATTAAAATAAACATAAAACCATATAGATTTATGCAATTATAACGTGCGAGAAAGAGATGAATTCGTCACCATTGTAATTATACTACATTTGCTTAGCAGGAAGAAACCAGGTTTACACAGCAAAAATTATAAATCGGGTAGCAGGATTGCAGGAGAAAAATGGCGCGAATATTTGAAAATGCCGAATATAAATCTCAATTAAATTATTATCGCAGAATGTTATTCAATTAAAAAAATTGCATTATGTATCTAGTAATTTTTTCTTCTAAATCACTAAAAGATTCAATTTGAAAAGAGGTAAAGCCTGTTCATATAAAAATTTTATTATAAATTCATATTCAAAATGTTGCGAGGTCTAGAAAAAATAACAAATACAAACAAAATATGTATAATAATAAAAATGCGGAGGCGAGACGCCGGTAATTATGTTGATAAGCACTGCACTATTACTTGATGGTAATATCCGTAATAGTGTATGTACTCCGGCAAAATTGCCGTGCCGCTGGGTCAGTGTAATAAGAACATAATTGTCTTTGAAAAAATTGTAATTCTTTCAGCACTTTATGCAACTTTGATCGGCCCATCTTAGGAATTTCAGGATTAAGTTTAGTCTCCTCATGTACAGCATCAATTGTTGGCGGAATTTGTTTAAAAAAAAATTATGCACAATTTTCCTAATTAGACAGTTTGCATGATCATCTAATATTATTCTTTCTTCATGCTTCGCTTTTTTTGCTGGGCTGACATGTCCAGTTGAGTGTACTTCACCGAGAAGAGTATAAATTGTAGACAAAGAGAAACCTGTGAATAATTATATCTTAAAGAATTTTTGTTTTTAGCAAAATCACAGTAATACCAGTATATGAAGCTGTCTTCTTTTTCTGTTCAGTTGCTCCAATATCTGAGAAGTCCTTTACAATGTTTTGGTGAACATTATGTATGACAGTTTTTTTCTCGAAGAGTCAAATGACCTATATGGAACAAAATTAATCATAACATGCAATTTTCATCACTATAATTAATTATACCTGTTGGTAATTTTTGTCTTCTGGCATTTACTGCAGCAGAATTTGCAGCTGGTGCCTCCATGATACGAGGAAATAGGTCCACAAGACTGGTTCTTCGAAATCTTGAAATATATACAACTGTATATCATTTTGTTTTCTCATTGATACAACTGTCCACGAAAACTGTAAACACAGCAAGGATTAGTTCTGAATAGACAAATAAAACGAACACAGGATAACCAAAAGATAACCAAACCACGCCAATCTCAAAAACGAATACCAATGACAGTTGTCAAGTGTCAAATGCTCAAATGATTCCCTCTGCACTGTTGTCAGTTTCATATCCTGCAAAATCCTGCGAATAATATTATTTATAATGGGTAAAAAAATATTAACTTACTAAAATATAATACTTACTAAATTTGGTGAACGCATGAACGCATGAAGAGTTTTATCCATTTCGATGTGAACAATTATATAATTTTTCTTACTTTACACGAACACAATCTGGCAACAACGCTTAAAATCTCATTTTATGCGATTTTATTAAAAATATCTCAAAATTTTTGAAACTGTAGATACCTACCAATTCCATTAAGTTTTAAGAACATTACATTATAGTTTCTTTTTTTTTCAGTCATAATTTAGAAGTTTTTATTTTAGATCATGGACCCTAAACTTTGCTCGTGTAAACGCGCCTCGCTGTTAGCCAATCAAATTTAAATACTCCCTACCACGATTTCCATCTAACAAGAGGATATACTATAGAGTTATGATTAAATTTAATAAGGGTGCCTAAGGGTGTCACTCAACTGTCTAAAAAGACCACAGCCTGTTGCTTTAGGTTGGTAAAATTTGAAAAACCCTAGGTAGATATTTTTTCATACCATGTTGGTATAAATTATGACATTTATTTGATTCAAAATAAAATTCAATTGCTTTGAATTTCGTTCATATTGTTTTATTAGCAGCACGTTTCATTTATTTATTAATTCTTATTTTTTTACATAAACATGCCCAGAAAATAAGACACTTAATAAACATTTAACTTCAAAATTACAAGTCTCACCATATTTTACACTAGAGAGCGTTGCCAATACTAATTATCGAGACAAATAAAAAAACCACCAACATCGCAGATGTTGGTGGTTTTTTGATTTTTGAATGGACTTTACCTACCGATTTAATCAGGAGGCAACTTCTGTTTTTAAACACACTTCAATCCCTTTTCATTTGTAAAAGTTTAATAAGCAAAGTTTATTTCATTCTGACAAACGTCATTTTTTGTCAGGAGTAATAATGAGCCCAACAAAATTTGTGATGCAACCAACAATACATGTACCCGATTGATTTTCGTACACTGCGAATAGAAATATTTTGAATTCGCCACAATAAAAAGAGTGTATTTTGCAACTTATAACCTGTGTTTAAATATGTGGCGTCCTTTTGAAGAGAACTGCGAGGAGGAGGAGATGGTCGACGTTGAAACAATTTTTGATAATAACGAGGAAAATGAAGGTAAAAAAATGTAGATAAGGGTGGTATATTTTAATGCCAAGTTATAACAGTGGTATCTGTAATTTTTAGAGCAGGGCTGAAAAAGAAACACAGGAAGCATTACTCTAACGATGCTAAAGAAATTGTAAGAAATGTCTACAAAAATGTATTAGAATCGGGATGTAAAGCTGTCGGTAAAGAAACAGCCCGATTAACGGGAGTCAACGAAACCACCGTTTCAAAAATTTGGAACCGAAACCCGGAAAATTTGGAAAGGAAAAAAAAGGGAATCAAACGATAGTAATTATTCTGCAGCTGAATTGGATGCAATTAGGGATATCATATATCAAGTAATTCCGAAATTATTATTTAAAAATAATAATAAGAAAGTGAGTGTGAGAACACAGCAAACAGCAATATTTATAGTATTTTTATCTTCCTAAGGAATTTTGGCTTAAGTCATAAATAAACCGAACAAAGACCCTACTTAAAGAAATTTATTGTGATATTGTACCTGTCAATCACTAGCCGGTCTCGGAGAAAAAAATTACCTGGGGTAGTACTCAAAATATTTGTCGGAGACCCTCTAGTGATTGACAGGCACAATATGACAATAAATTTCTTTAAGTAGGGTCTTTGTTCGGTTTATTTAGGGTTTAAGTCAGAATTCCTTAGGAAGTTACAAGCACTATACCTGATGTTTGTCCTTCCTTGAGTCGGCACTGCACAACAAAGGGGCAATAAAATTAGAGGGTATAATGGCATAATTTATGGTAGTTATAAGATGGTTGGCTGTCCTATTGTAAAATGATTTACAATTTAAGTCAAAATTGACTATTTCTTGAGGAGGACTTTACTCTTCAGTCTTCTTTTGGCAATCCTTTTGACTGTATCACAGTCATCTGATGTAGAAGACACGCTTGGTAAGTGTCTTCGGTAGGATTTTGTACGTTGTACTAACTAAGAATAATTTTTCTATAGTATCGAGAAGAGTTCGTAAAGCAATTTGTGCAAATCAATGTACGTTCAATGAACAGTGCTGGGGTTGCTGCTTGTTACCTCGCATAGGACGTTGCTGGTTCAGAAGATGTAGTTGCTTTTAAGATTTCCGCTACTGTATTTCTGAATGTGTATAAATATTCCGTAATATTTCTTTCGTTAACAGTGTGTTAAAATTGTGTGTAAATTTGATAATGAGTATATTATATCGCGCGTTCAAATGAAATCCTGGGCTGAGAACCATCAAGTGTTGTGCTTTTTTAAAGCGCAGATTAATTGGAGCATGTTGACAGCTAACCTAAAATTTAGAGCCAAAAAAATCTTTCTTTTTCCTTTCTTTGCAATGTTTTACATTAAAAATAGAATAACTTAATGATTCCTATTCTCGAAACAAATATCTAAAGGCACCCCCTTTGCTGAAAACAAACATGTTCAATTATGTCCCGATTAAAGATAACAAATATCATTCGTGTCAAACGGCGGGAAATTCAAACTTTACACTGTTCTAAACGGTTATATTCTTCCAACTCAGCCCAGGATTTCATTTGAACGCGCGATACGTATATTAAATGATCTAGATAATTTTCATTGAGCCAACTATCAGTTAAGAATTTTCTTGAAATAATTAGTAATTTTCTATTGTTATGTTAATATGTAAAGACCTCTTTCGTCTCTGTTCTATCATTCGCTAAATGTCAGATGGTACCGTCCAAAATGAGATCAAGTGGAAGTGGAGCGCTTTCAGCAACCCTTTGCTATTGTAAAAGCAAGCTTCCATTACATACAATAAGCACAAATAATCTGAAAAAGTTTGCAGAAATTTCGCAGACCAACCGAGTGGAATATTTTGCTCGATGAGCTTTAAATAGACAGAGATGCAAGTTTCACCTGTTTCAGTATGTTGATTTGCTAAATAGGTTGTAATTACCCTTTCAAAACTGACAAAGGCAAAGGTTAAAGGCAGAGGCCGTGTAATCTCCATAAGCAAGTAGCAAGCGTTGACGTTGGACATCAGATAAAATGGAAATTTTGATTTAGGAGCGAATTTTTTACTGAGACTTAGGAGCGTCCTCCACGATATTCCAGAAACTGAATCGGTATTTTTAATAAAAAATGAAAATTAAAATAATTTCGACTCGATAGAAATGAGTTAATTAAAGAAATATTAAGTTTGAAAGAAATCAATAAAGGCTGCGTAAATGAAGTAGCAGGAGAAGTTAATGAAAATGAAAAAAGTTTCCAACGTTTGCCTCTTATTCCTGAGAACTAAAAATTTACTTTTTCTGTGTTTCTAATAAAGTCCTGGAGAATTTTTGTTGTCTTCAGCTGCAGTATCGTCTAGACTAATAAAATTTATGAAGCGTTTTCAGTCAGTGTCTTTACAATTAGAAGACACGGCTTTGTTTTTTTACAAAGTTTTAATTTGAAACTTTTGCAATAATAGTGTTTGGTGAGTCTAATAAAATCTAAGATCTCTATAAAGACAATTAGATCCGGTTCAAGGAAAAAGAACAAATAGTGTGAAAGAGGTTTTTTTAGTCAATTAACGTCTGCGTCAAGCGTCGCTGCGTCCTCCACCTTCTCAAGGACAGACTGTTCGCTTCGTTTGCACCGTATTAACTCCCCACAAACCCTGTCATACTATCAATGTAATTAAATTAGACCAATTTGTTTCCTAGACTACTGTTCTCAACGCATTCGTTCCAACCTTTTTATTTTAACCAGAAAAAATTACAAATTTCACCGAAACTGCTTGCACATCCTGATTGCTAATTCCTTTGTGAAATGAGGGCTTCATTATTATTGGAGTCTAGCAGAATATTCAATGCAATCGCAAACGGCTTTTCAATTAAGAAAGAGACAATGTCAATAAGACATCTACAGGATACTTTAATTTAATTTTACGTACTCACAAGCGGATGAAAAGTAACTCTTTTTCGGATGCTGACCGTGGCGCTATCTGTTGGTTTGTTTAGTAGGTTAGCAACGAAAACGACAAAACCGATAATTGTCTTGTCACAATAAATTATGTAAATAGTAAATTTCTAGTTTTGTTGGTAAGCAGATAACAAATACGATGTAAATGTAATGTAAATTTGTAATTTTTCCAACGATGTCTTTTGCTGTGTAATTCGCGCGGTCGCCTAGAAAAGGTAATGTGCACCTCTGACAAAAAGTGCCTTTGTTCAATCCTGTTTAAGCCTCGGCTGCGCCTCGGCCAGAAAACCCAGACTCGGAAGAAAAAGAAGCAATTTTTGGTATTAAAACACAAATAACTATTTATAACTAAATGTCGTTTTTTTGGTTCATAAAATCTACTATTAGATATTTAAATTATTGTATGATAACTTTCACATCAGAATAAAAAGATTTAACTTTATGTGTATACTCTGATAGTAGGTCTTAAATTATTATTGTAAAATACCTAAACACTGCAAATACATGCAATTTTATTTATAAAAATTTAAAACTGCTTCCGTTTCCCCAAGTTCTATTGTAAATCCTTTATGTATAAAACCAAAATTGGGGCGTACTCTTACGGGTTGCCTAAACTGGCCTCGCGCCGTTCCCCTTGTCCCTGATGACTTCATTTTTCCTTGCCTACAAGCTTGTTTCCACTCCCTCCATACACTTCTGTACTCCATGGACAATTCAAATGTATTAAAGTTAACTCATTCAGTGTTACCACTTACATAACATGAATCACAGCCTGTTCTGCTTATAAATTTATCTGACTTCTCGGTGTAAACCCTCACAAAGCATTTGCTGGTGAGACGGACGAAATCGGTGCTTTTTCTTTTTTTTGGTCATATCTGGAAAACTAAGACATTGCGGAAAAGTTTCACTTACAAAAATTTTCATTTGCGCTGTAACTTTTCTGAAATAGATTTTCTACTTCCTTCCGCCTTTTTCTCTTTGGGACTAATCTAATTAAACGGATGACAACTTAAAAACAACAAACAAATAAACTGCGGCTGAATCTTTAGTTATCACCGAGTATTGTAACTGCAAACACTATTTTCATTGATTTTTTAATCCGGATGAAATAAATCATCCTGACGAGAATAATATATGATTTATTTGACGTTCCATAATTTCGCTATTACTCAATTCCGAGATTCACACTTTGCTTTACAAATTGATTCCAAAGATAATTTATCGTTTCATTTAACGGCACACCTATAAAATGACGAGAGATGAAGGATTTGTTATTTTACGGACTGCTTTCTAACAACACGTCTTAAAATATACTGACAATCAATAAATCATAAATCGACAACATGATCCCAGATCATCCTTAAAGGTATTTGAAAACATCTTTGTGGACTTTTTATTAGTTATAAATGTTTCACGTATCGAGCTTGCAAACATTACTCTCCGGAACGGTCGAGCGTAACTTTCAGAACGGAAAATGCAATTAACAAATGAAACAAAACATTATCAATTTTTCAAACAAAGTAAAAGGATTCGTCTGATCGCATACGCTGGGTAAACAGTTTTAATTAAACCCTCAAAAAGATTAATTAAATTTTTTCTTTTACGGTGTCTGTGCCGAATTTATTTTTGTTGATTGTGAAGGAATCGTTATCCAGATTTCATGTTGATTCGTTGTGAAACAACCGTCATGTTTTCAAATGAAGCGATTTTTAGCATATCGGTATTAGAAACACATATTCACCACTTTGGGAAATTGAGGGCTAATAAAAAATGATATATGAGCTGTAGCATTGAAATAAAAAAGCAAACAACACTCATAAATAAGTGGGACTCGATTGCTGCCACCATTTGCACAATAATTCTGACTCAAAAACTCTGAAAATGGGAAAAGTTGAGTGATTATGTCTGCAATATGGGCGAACTAAGTAACAATAAACTAAGAGGAAGGCAGACTTGTCACTGATGTGTGGAAACTATTAGTAGTAATTTATTAAATAATTATATTTATTCTTAAGTTTTTTTACAATACAAAAATTTCCGATAATAATGCGGAATCTGGAAAAGTGCCCCGAATGCTTGCAGCGTTTCCGCGTTGAATAGCAAGGGAAATCCTCTTTGATTTTGAATCGCCTGATTCCGCAATAAGTCGGTTACCGATGACATTAATGAAATCGATGTCTTCTTTGCACCAAGGGCCTAAGGTTTCAAATGTTAAACCTTTTTATTTGTGCATTAAATAGATTGAAATGTAGCATTTTGTCACATATTTTAAAGCAATTTCAGCTGAAACCATCACATTCGGCAGTTATTGATCAATAAATATTGCTAATTGTTACCTCACACAATGGAAAATCTAGCACAATTGATATTCAAGTGATAAAAAATTATTACATTCCAGTGAGTGATTCTGTCGGCGATGTAAAATATTAATTCATTGCGCGTTTTTGCTCATTCACCATTCATAATTCACATTTAATCAGCAAGTAAAACAATTCGGTGTATTTTACGCCGTGGTCGCTTCCACATTGGGTTACTGTTATAAACTGTCGCCCCGAGCTTCAGCTAATGTAAAACTAGACCTCTTTCGCCCATCATATTTTCCGCCGACATGTTTTAACGGGATTTTTTGAAAAGCTGCTTTATTAATCCCTTGTGCCCGGCCCAGTATCGCAATACTAAATACTTTAATCCGGAAATGGATGAGGCAACAGGACAATAGTTAAAAACCCTCGACAAAAATCGAGCATCCCTGCAGAACGGCGTTAATTAAAAATAAATAGCGAGAGGAGCATCGAAAAAATACAGAACGGATCAAATCGGTGTCGTTGTATTTTTTATTCATGTGGAGTTTGTTTTGTCTATTTGTCAGCCATTGTGTTTACTTAAAAGCACTTAGTGTTTCTTCTGGCGGTCAAAGGGAGCGTAATTGGATTTTTAGACCAAAAGGATTATTTATTTGAGGGTCTTTCTAACGATAACCAAATAATGGTTGGTAAAGTGCATCGTAAATTCGCGTTGAGCGTGCATTAACGATGGAATTCTGGATAGTATTGAGCTGACTGTAAAACGACGACGACTGTTGAGGCAGATCTGCATAAACAATTAGAAAACTGAAATTTCTAGCTTAAGCTGTTGAATATTGATAAGTCGGAATTAGTTTCCACACTGTAAAATGGTGTTTGTTTCCTCCATTACCCTCGGAATTTAGGGAAACAAGAGATATCATTTTGAAATAACAAGGTTCCCGCAATGTGTCTTCATTGTTTGGAATTATTCTCGAGATATCAAGACTAGTCGTTGTTGTTTTAAGTTTGCGGAAAAAGTAGTTGGATAGAAAATTACTTGTGCATAAAAAGCCTGGAGGAAAATTCTTCACAAATTTCCTGTGTTTACACAATCTTTGTCGCAGTCTACTGATCGATTATTCTCCGCGTAAAAACTAAGCGAATCAAGAAGCAAATTCCTTCCATTAAAACTTAAAGTTCGTTGGTGAAGTGCATTAATTTCACTATGCTTGTAAATTAGGATTTACATTGCTGGGATGGCGAATCTTTTTAACTTTGTCGATTTCAAGAAAATAAGAAATTGGATGTTGCAGTCCATTCAAATCACATATTTTTAGATGTCACGGTAAAAATCGATAGAATTATAATAAGCATTTAACAGGTATTTTCAATACAAGTGAGCAAAATTGTGCTTTTTACATGAATACGGAAGTTGGGCATCTGAGCCGAAGGCGAGGGCCCCAACCGTACAAGTGATTAAATGCACGTTTGCTCATGCGTGTTGAATCTGATTTTTTCCATAATCATAAAATAGAGTTGCGGAATCGAAATTTCGGACAACATTTTTTGTCACTTTTTAAATTTTGAGTCAATTGCAGTAAGTGTATTTAAATCATCGCTTTCACCTGCTGCCTACCCCTTATTATGCCGCAAATCACTATTTTTTAATGTAAATAAATCAAAATGACAAAAACATGACAAGAGTAAAAAATGAGGTTATATTAACGTAAACTGTACATACCTATCATTATCTATCTGCATCACTATTTTGCATAACTGTTCACATCACTGGAACAATAACTTCTACAAAATTAGCCCAACAGGGAACTCACGAATACAGTTTTTTACAACAAAACGTGGATCAACAAAATTCCAAACAAAAGAGGTTATGTTCTTAGGCGCTGCGTGTTTGTGATTGGTTTACTGATTTTAGTTTACTCAGCGATACCAACACATGATGCATTTAGCATTAATTTTTTCCAGAAGTTTACCCCAAGCGGTTTCACGTTTTTTCGTAAATTTTAATCTAAATAACAGGTTAAAAATTTAAACAAGTCAAAATAAGACAAGTTTTAGTTTGTTAGTAGTGAGAAAGTATTTTAAAAACAAATTTGAAAAACTTTCTGAACAACATATTTGGCGCCCTTTATCGACAAACTCGCAAAACATTCACTTTGCTCACTAGTGAGAAAGTATTTTTTTCTTGGTGAGTTTGCATTAAAAATGTTTGCAGTAAAGATGTGGATTAAGTACGAGTCGGATAAAACTACCGGAAGATGTTTTATTCCCCATCGAGTGAACTAATTAATTCCTACTTACTGCTACTAATGAACGCAAGTTTCTTTGCAGATACTTTAAAAGTGAGTGGAGGACTGGATTTCAACAAAGCTAATGTGCATGTAGCACTCGCTGTTCTCTATTTTCCAAATCACTAAATTCGTTTTTGTTGACTTTCCTACTTTAAAGTTCGTTCAGAAATCTCACTCGACAAGATTTATCATTAAAGTTATCCGAGAACACAGTGTACAAAAGAAACTTTGTATAAATAAATAAATCATCACCATCTTCAATGGTAAAACCCATTTCACCACTTATTCTGGGATAACTGTTGCTCACAATCACAGTAAACGTCTGCAAACTTTGCCGAAATGGAAACTTGTTTTCTAGGTTAACACCAGCACATCGTTGACGTTTCTTTGACATTTCCGCGCACAATCTGCTTACCAGTGGCGTTGCGTTTGGCAAGCTGATGTATTATAAAGTAGTGTTTGAGACCACAAATTGTCTACGCCCATGCATTGAACGCTTATTTGCATAGAATTCCGCTACGACATGACCGATAATTTTCAGCGCCTGCTCTGATACAACGAATGATGAGACCTGTTATGTATTAATTTATTCCTGAGAAAATTAGCCTTTCACAAATATTCTCAAATATTGCTCTCCAAATAAAAAAATTGTTTAATGCCAAATTATCCGCGGAATAATTCAATTTAATCTGAAATGTCGCAAATTATTTTACTTGGAATTATTTAAGGAATAATTAAAAACGCGGAAAAATGTCAGATAAAAACCGGTTTAGAACGATAGGTATTTAATAATGAGTTACATTTCCCCCAGCTCTTACGTAATAATTAATTATGTAGGGCTCCTTCTCGACAAAATGATCAATACCCTGCAGTGGTATTTCGTTGCTGCCAAAAATGTGTCAACACCTTTGAAAATCTGCTACAAAACTGCCAAGAAAAATGAGAGACAGTGTTCGCAATCTGCGCATTCATTATTATCCAAAATACTCAACCCCACTTAAGAAGCAAATTTTCACACGTATTTTACCGCGACGACATTTAATGAACTTCCTAAATTCCTCAGAAAATTGTCTCAAGTGTCATAATCCTTATTATCGCCATTTAATGTTTGTCGGAGGCAATGAAATGAAAAACGTGATATAACAAAATGGGTGCTGCAGACGTTTGTTATTAACGTATCGTAAACCACTTTACGGGTTCTGTTCCAAATTGGAAATAAAAGAATTTAATAAGAGTCTTTAATAACGATCAGAGCAATAAACATGATTTTTTTATTCATGTATAATGCCATAAACAAGAAATAAAAATCATTGTAAAGTTGCAAATGGAGAACAGGCTGAACATGCGCGACCAAAGCAGATGCGTAGATTGATTCGTACAGATTTCAGCTTTTATCCAATGTCAGAGTAAACAAGCAATTGAAGTCGTTATAATTTTTTCAGCTTCTCTAATTGTTATACACCCCTTTACCTTTCAATTTAAGTTAAAGTAGCTGTGATTTACCGATGGATGTTTTAAATTTCTGGGGCGAGTGCGGTAGCACGCACGGTTAATTTACTCTTTTTACAGTTACTTTAAAATTAAAATCTTCATATGTTACTTTAATTTTCTGCAAAAAAACACATTTACATGTAGATACCTACATATTATTTTTCCGATAAATGTTTTTTTTTTTAATTTGTACTGCCTAATAAATGGCTATAATCATAATAAGGAAAATACAACCTAACGGGTTGGCAGCTCTAATACAAATGTCGTACGGTAAATATTTTATAGCGCTCCAACTAATGAGACACTCGCCTTTGCCTCGTGCCTGGAAACAAGTTTTCGCGCTGTACTCTAATGTAAATAACTATTTATAAAATATAGGTACTAAAATTGTGTAGGTAAATCTGTTTCCGTTGTATTTTCAGAACTGCTAGGTTATTTAGAGCTGACGGGAGGATACTTGAGACAACTCCAGGAGTCGGACTAAATGTAAATTAAAAAAGGAACAATGTGTAGATTATATAACTTGTTGGGAAAAGTTGAGGCCTACGACGCTAACTTGTACCGAGTTTTGTTTCATAAGAAAATTAACGCTTAGTAAAATTCAGAGAAGTTTTCGTTAATGAAGCAGAAAAACATTCTCGAATACTATGAATATCAAACCGCACTCATTTCTAAATTAACCGACAACTTTGAGTAATTACCGACGAATTTCTAACAATTGAATTCAAAGTGAACTTGAGCAAACTTGTTAAAATTCTATTGTCTGGAATAAAAAATGCAAAGCATTTTTTTCTCGAGCTGCTCTGGATGTTGACTTTCTTAAGTTCGTACCAATTTGCGAATTTTATATTAACTGGAAATGCGGCCCACTTGTAGTCTTGTTAAACACCATAACGGTCCCTTTCAGACGTCTTATTCAACGTTTGCACTTTTTCATAAACAGTCAAGATTGGACAAGACTTATTGCTACGGGAATAAAAACCTGGGATTTACATAACAAAATGATTCTTGGAATATTGTCGCTTTCATTTCTGAACTCGCAGATATTGTACATACAAAAATAAAGGTGAATTTAATTTTCGAAGGAACAGGTTTTTCTTAAATAATGTAATGCTTTCGACCCCTGGGGCCGCGTGTTTTGATGCTGGAATAATTTCATAAAAAAAGAAAAAATTGCATGAGTGATAGAAAACAATTTGTCCCACGTTGTTATTTTAATATGTATTTTGTTATAGAACACATTTTGTTTAATAATTGCCTTTTTAATTGAAACTAAACTCAGCCAAAAACAATTTTTATGAAATAAAATTTCTGTGAAATGTGTTCAGTTGTTTTTCGAAGATCCTGTTTTAACCAACACAACATGACACAAGTAGGACAAACTAATTTACTGTTGCTGAGCAATGTTAAGCAGTTAGGTGTATTGGATCTCTCATGGCACAGAGTACTGTGACCAAGCGCCTAGCGCGCCACTTTACATTCGGGAGGTCCCGGGTTCTAACCCCGGTGCCTCCTGACCAGGTGTGGGTTTTTTTCATAGGTTCCCCACACCATCACATCGTGGTATGTCTCATATCACAGATAAGGCAATTGCTGGGTCAGTAGCAACCTCTGCAGTACCTACCACCTTCCTTCCGCACCCATCCACACCGTACCCATCCCGAATCTTCCCGTCAATGTGGCTGAAAAGGCTCTGGAAAGCCCCAGCAGCCCGCCCCCCTACTGGGGGGAATGAAAGATGTATTCTCTTCCTCTCATATGGGATGTGACCTTGGAACTGATATTCGTCGCTTGCGCAAATTGACTCATAGCCCATCATGAGAAAATTCAACACTTATAACAATTGTAATTTAATATTTTTTGTCTACGTTGTAAATCAGATAATTATGTTTCTTTTATTTTGCTTCCTCATGAACTAATTAGTCTTCAAGGTTAATTATTGATTTTTTTCTTTTAATGGAATGAGGCACACCTGCTAAGAAATATGCCTTTTTCTACTTTTTATTTCTACATTCTTTATCTATTCCCAATAAAATACTGCAGAAAACTAATTAGCCAAGACCATCTCGAGTCTCAGACCCGTTAAGACTCTTGAAGGAAATTACTAATTAAAAATGGTGAAAAATGTCTAGGGAACTGAATATATCTCGATTGCATTAAATTAATTCTAAACATTACTTTCTAGGGTCTAGACGACGACATTATGATAGAGATAAGTAAATAATGGGCAAATTAAATTAATCATTAGTTTTTTAAGGGTGTCAAGGGTGTGAATTAGCAGTGAGGAACGAATATGAAGTTCTGAAATAATGAAATGTAAAGAATCGGTCCCTTTGAGTGTGACATGTAAAACAGATCTTTTTGGCGATTTTGCTTTGAATCAGGGGTCGAGATCAGGGACATTCTCGAAGATGAGCGATGGCTTTCTTGTTTCTGTCTGCTTTACGACAAAGAGAATCGCTTTGGCCTTATACCAGAGGGGAGTTGGATGTGTTGAAATTTATTTGTGACACAGCCTGAATCCGTCAAGTCAAGCAAATGGTCTGTCTTGAGACTGCATTATCTCGGTTCAAAAGGGCAGGATTTGTATCAATTTAACACCCAAGAGAGCCAAATGTAATCGTGGCCTTTGTAAAAACTATCGATCCCCTTGTCGGGGCTTTATTTCCATTGACGACTTTGTCGGAAAGTATTTATTTGCAAGTTTCCGCCGTCAAACTTTATGAAATATTCCGAACCGTATTGGACTCGGGATCCAACTAAAGGACGCCTCAAGATAAATCATCTCTAGTTATCATTTTATTGTATCGCCTGAATTTAA
The DNA here is from genome assembly GCF_963966145.1 of Tenebrio molitor. Classification (NCBI taxonomy): domain Eukaryota; kingdom Metazoa; phylum Arthropoda; class Insecta; order Coleoptera; family Tenebrionidae; genus Tenebrio; species Tenebrio molitor. The sequence goes on along the minus strand of NC_091048.1, from coordinate 5,958,866 downwards.
ACGTCTCTTACTTAAATAATAACTTTTGTTTCGGATGATTAATAATCGTGGCTTTAATTACACACTCAAATCCGACCTGAGACCCGAAATCCCTTTACAACTTTCGTAATTCCGGTACGGCTTTGAGACCGTTTCTTTGAAGACGGCTCCGAGTAATCCAAAGAAAGAATTATTTTAATATCTGGGCTACTAATTCGAAAAGGGATTATATGGTGGCAACGAGTTCCCAGCGCAAAGAATGCATCCTGATTTTTTGACACCGACTTTCAACAAAACTAAAATTACAAATTGTTGCTCCAACAATTCTAGTAGCTCTTTATTTTATGTAAATGTGCCAAAAATTTGCCGTTAACAAATAAAAATGCTTTAATGTAAGTAGCTATGTAGAGGTGTTGGATTCTCTCATGGGTTGTGACCTTGAAAATATCGGCGCGAAGGCCCAGCCATGAACCAATGAAAACTGAAAACGTCGATGTTGTCCGGTCGGTTTGTAGCGCCTATTTGAGACCGATATTCGTCGTTTGCGCGGATATGACTCATAGCTCATGAGAAAATCCAACGCCTCTAATATATTTGGCATAAAGCAACAGAAGTTCTTATCATCAAAGAGTTTTAACAATTTTAAAGACAGAATTCGGTCTGCTAATACAGTGAGTTTTAAAATACAAGGTGAATAATATCGATATGGATCGCTTCGCTGCCCATTAAAAATATCTTTAAAATATTCAGCAGACCTCAAATTTATGGAATTAAGTACCAATTTAGAGAAACATAGTAAATATTCGACGGGGTCTGAAATCAAGTAAATAATAAAGAAGTGTGGTCGTAATAAAGAGACCTATTACCACAAAAAGATCGTGAAATGGAGCCGTAAATTGGGTTCATTTAGTTGTTTACAAAACTGTAATGGCTTTACAATGGATCACTATTACCAATTAACGAACACTTTGAAGAGTAATTCACTGACGAAAATTTACTGCTCTTAATCTTTCTAAGTATTTATACGATAATAATAATTTTTCCTTGCATAATTTTTCACTAATTGTGTTCAAAATTCATTATCGTGAGGTATGTAATCTTTTGGCTTCATACGATTAGGGAAACGCATTTTCTCCATGCCAATCTTTTCCACGACAATTTTTAAAGACTTTTCATTCACATTCGTTCCTTGATGTTCTCGCAGTCGGGGATGCTCCTCCAGTGTCCATCGCTCTCAAGTAGCTGTGGTCCCTCGCAGAGCGCAAATTGAAGCCACGCCACCCATTCATGAGGAAATGGATCGATAACAAGCTGCTGACACCTGGAAGGAGTTTCTGATAAGTCTGATGACACGTTTCCTTTCTATTCTTCCCTATATTATTCCAGACTTGACCGAGAGGTCAAGGGGACAATTTAACAGGAGAGACAATTAAAATCTTTGCAGGATCACATAGTTCGCATCTTAATTCTTTAATGCTGTTTCATGTATCCAAATTAATTTAACTTAATTTATTTAGCTTACTGGCTTATCCTATTTGTCAAATATTAGTACACTCTTTTACTCATTTAAATTTCTTCTTGTGATCTTTAGTGAACAAATTAAATGAAACATCCCACTTTGATACAGTCAGCACGTGTGCACTTCAACCTGATTGTCTGATAAAAGAGCAGATAGTTTTAATTTTGTGAAAGATATGTTAACTAAACAATTCCCCGTGCACTCTCGTCGAAACTTCTGCAATATCCACACTAAAACGTAACTGGTCGTGACATTTTTCCCGTTTCAGCAACGTTGTGCCAGATGTATCGAATAGAAATTTCGTTGATGAGAAATAATAACAAGACCATCTAGCCTAGTGTGTTGAAAGTCAGGGAGGTAATCGGGCTCAGTTCAACTTTGCGGATTAAACAACTTAGTTGTTGGATAAAATGGACCAATAATAAGAAGGGTTGGAAAATTTAACGCGTTCAAATTGTTTTTATTTGTTGCGCACCCAGTCCTTACTGCCGTGTTAACCGTGTCCCACTAATAAAATCAGGCGTTTCAATTTCCACATCGTATGCGTCGTCGTCCATTTTCCGGTAATAAATTCAAGAGAATTAAAATTCGACGGTGCGAGGCAAAAAATAATAATGAGACTGTTTATTTGTTCGACAGTTTAACAGCAATTTCCATATTTCGGTGATAAATTGCGTCGGTAAAACCACCGAACAAAAAAATACATAAAAATGAAAAGAAGCATCTTCGTAGATGTATTAAGAAGTCAATGTGACACAGCACGCCGTTGACGTTTCTTTGACATTTCAGCGAAAAATTTGCTTAACAGTGGCGTCGCGTTTGGCAATAAAGCTGGTAAATTACCCATTCTTACAAATGTAAAATAATGCTCTTGTTTATTTTATAAATAAAAGTAGCGTTTGATACCATAAATTGTCTACGCCCACGAATTGATGAACGCTTATTTGCATAGAATTCCGCTACGACATACAACGCCTGCTCTGATTTGTTTTCTTTTTGATCACATTGTATAACTGATACAGTGAGATACGTTTCAACTTCTTAAATTTTAAAGTAATTTAAATAAATATTTTTTTTACAATCTTATTTACTCAGAACCAGCGTTCACAAGAACTACCACAATTTCTTTTTTATTTATAATTAGTCTTTTTATTGAATATTTTGCTTGAACACCTTGTAGTAATAAGTTCATATTTAACTTAATTTGTCAGTTAAAAAAATTTGCAACGTCAATAAGCAAATGAGATTCCTGTAGTCGATATTGGCGTTAAATTGGGGTCGGCGAGTATGATTGTCAGCGCGCACAAAGTCCAAATATTTGGGGGTGGCCATGTGTGCCTCCATATCGGGCTCATTTCACTTTATGACATTGAATTCCCGACTCAAATCTGCCAGTGTCGTTTATTTCGCAGATGGGGTGTTCCTATCCCGCGCACGTTCTACAAGAGATACATGGGGGCCTTTATAATGCCGCCTATGTCGCCCCAAATAAACCTGTGTGTTGATGTTAATGAAACGTCTCCCACTCACCCCCAAGATGAGGAAGTCGAGCAGGTCTTGTTCTTGACGGCCGTTGCCTTCGCCTCTAAAACCCCAACAGGACGATTGTACCAAATTTTAAAGGAGAGCTTACAAGGAACAGACGATCCTTTGCGATTACTTTTTACGGCGAGCTTTTATTTATGGTAATTAAATAAGGAAAACCGTGTAATTTGAATCTATGCCGGCTGTCAACGTTTTGTCTTTTTGGAGGAGGAATGTCGGCGCAGTCGACTTTTTCTAGCAATTACTCATCTTTACGAGATTGTTTCTGCTTTCTCTGAGAGTCTCCATTAAGGAACTAAATTGATATTTTTTACCAGAAGAAATTTTGGATAACTTACTTATTTCACTGCTTTGTTCTTCATGTGAATACATTCAATATGAGAAACAAGCAAAAGTAGAGAATGTATTATTCTGAATGTACTATTCTGAATATTCTATTGAAATTCATTTTACACTGTAATGAATACACAGATCCGATACTCTAACTTTAATAAGTCTGAGTCAAACAGAATATTCTCGTAGTACTAAAATTTCTATGTGGAACTTATTATTTAGATAACATTACCCTGAGCAAATTCTTCGTAATTCATTAGACTTTATTATACATTTGCAAAAATTTAAGAGAATTGTCTAAGCAAATTAAATATAAAATTCTTAATGGGGTCAAAAATACGCTTTGTAGATTTTAATTCATCTGCGTCTTTCTTGTAGGAGACAAAATTCCAAAAGATAATCATATAATTAAATGAAGAACAGAAATATATTGCTTTCCGAATTATTATTTCCATTTCATTCGATAACAGTATATTCAACGAGCGGATAATGGTGGCTACTACTCGTGAGGATGATTTTGTGTCACGAGCCGAAGGCGAGTGGCGTAATTCATTCGAGCGAGTATAGCCAAGCCATTACCCGCGAGTAGAATACTATACTTTTTCTACGACTATGAAGAGAAATTAATTTCACTTAAATTTTTTCAGTAGGTATATTATTTGATAAAAAATTTAAATTAAGGGAGTGAGACTTTAACAGATGATCAAATACACTGCTGTATTCTCGACTGTTGCAACAATAATTTTTAATTGTATCTATTATTTTTGCATTATACCTCCTTATAGGCCCTTTTACTGTTAATGAAACTCAGAATTGGCGATTTTTGTCTTTCATAAATATCTATCGCAATGATCATTAACAGTTATAAGGCTGTTCTACATGGAATTACGTGACTTGAATGGAATGAGGCAACATTGTACCAAACTTGTTTTAATTATCTCGTTTTCAAATAAGCTTCGCCTAAAGAATTAATTTTTATGAACTTTTTATATACGGTTTAGTTTAGCGAAATAAGCCGAGTTGGAATCGAAAAGGAATCGAACCTTGGCTTTGAATTATGAATCTCAAAATTAATTTTCCGATCTTTTATATTACATCATAAAAGAGAACGATCGAGTACGTTTATGAATAAAATTACGACAACAAAGAAATTTTCAACGAAGTGTGCTTTTATTGCAAGGTATGATATCAAATTTCAAGATTTTGCATAAGAGAGGAAAATTACAGTGTGCAGAGTGCAAGGGTAAGAGATTCATCAGAGTGTTAATGTCATATGCACAATTAAATAAATGGACCATCTACAATTTACGCTACATTAATTTTTAACAGGATAATTTGTGAGGTCATAACATTAATTTTATTGCATTTTTGTTAATCTATTTATTAACACTTTGGCAGATAAATGACTGTCGTAATTTAGATTTTCTTTAATTAATATTAAAAGTTTGTAGAAAGACTGGTGGGCAGTATGTAGCTACTCCATTTCATACATTTATTTATGACAAAATCAACAATCATTGTAAATGATATTATTTTTTATAGTAAATGTGTATATTGGTGTAAAAAAAATCATCACTCCATTTTTAACGTTTATACGATTTATTTTCTTTTTTTAAATATTGCCTGATATTTCATTAAAACTGGGAAATTAATTACTAACTGAAAATGAAAAAAAATTCTTTGTCCGACATTCATGATAATAATGAAATCTACGCTTGAGTGCTTTCTCTTACACTTGTAGTTTATGAAGTATTTAGTAGATATTAGCGACTCTCATATTGTACTGTATTGTAAAAAACGGTGGACGCTCCAGGCAATATGTAAAATATTTCAATACCTCTGTTGTATTACTAGGCAGACAAAATGTAAAAACACTGTTCTATGAATTTTTTATGACAAAGCTAACAAAGGAAACCACATGTTCAATCTCTGATGCTAATCATACAAAAATGCCAATATGTGAATTACACAAGTGAGATCGGAAAAAAAAATAGAGTTGGCTGTGACCAAAAATTTCAGTTGGCAATTCGTTAAAATTTCAATTATCAGATGCCAGTCTTAAAAGTTGGGTTAGTGATTTTGAGAACGTTGAAATCTTGATTTTCATAAAGGGGTGCATTATGTGTGACCTGCCGGTTGTTAAAGAATCATGAGGTATTTACGAACTAGAGTAAATGTCTGCCTTCAGCTTCCAAACAAATGCTACTCTCTTCGCTTCATGTTTTCAAATGACAGTTACTATTGTAATTAATGACATCTGATGACATTTGAATTAAATTTTTACGTGCTGCCAACTGAAGTGTATTAATCATGGCCATGTCGATTTTTTTATTTTCGATCGCACGGTATGCATCAAATGTTTTGTAACAAAATTAGATCTTTTAGATATATTATTTCCCCGGCGACGTTTGCTGTTATCTAATCTAACGAAGGTCGTGAAGCCTAGAATTGAAAAACACAAAAAACATCATTCAAAAAAAATTTGTATGGAGCCTACAATTTAATAGTTTACCGGATCCAGTGACACGCACATTTTAAAAATAAATCAAATTGGGGAACGCTTTAGGGTGGCGGAAAATTCAACGTGCGGTGCAAAAAAGACGAAAAGAGAAGCAAATAATAAAGCTTTTTCGTGGCAACCATCATAAACAAGAGCTTATCACCCCAAATATGATCTGAATGTGTTTGTTAAGCCGATGTTTCGGGAGTAGACCGCGGCACGACGGAGAGGTGTAAGCCGGCTGGCAGAAATCAGGAAGCACCGGAGCATTTCCGGGTGGCATGAAGGGGTAGGTGGTGGATCCGGAGCCGCACGCTAATAACTCAGTCTCACAATGAATTAGACGCAGCTCGTTACATGAAACGGTAAACTCCATGCATTATTTATCAGGATGGCGAGCGTGGCCTGGTAAGTACCGGTCTCAAAGATGCTTTTACTCGCTCTTTTCAGACATGTTTGTCACGTTTACTTAAAAACACAAAATATCCCCCATCCCTACGCTTTCAACGTTGTCTCCCCTGTTCCCTTATTAAGCGAATTGCCTCGCGTTAGAATAATGTGAGATGAGACGGCGAAAAATTATTTTCTCTCCCCAAACAACACCCCGTTTGGACGGCAAGGTACATATTTAAACTAAATAATTATTATCTTTCCTTTAACCCACCAAGCAATTTGCGTATCTTATAATCAAAAACAGAACATACACCTGCCGCGTAGCAAACACTGACTTTTTAATATATGAATCGTTATCACAAATAATTGTAGATTAAATTGTTAAGAGTAGAAGTGAGTCTTTTTGTGGTAAGCCCAGAGATTGAAGCTTAATAATCAGATTAAGGGTCAGTTTACAGAAGCGAAATTAAGTTAACAGTAATCAAATGCGAGATTAACTGAACACGTGATCAAATTGAACCAGTCGAAGTTTCGGATTCATGGGTTAATCGCGCATTAAAATTTAATTCGAATTAAATACAGGGTGTTATTGAAAGTTGTACAGATATTTTTACCACGAGCTACTGGCTTCATGTAGAACTCGGAAAAAATATCTAAAAAATTCTATGTCAAAAAATAAAATGACATTTATTTTTTGAGCTACAATTTTTTTAAATTGCTTTTAGTCTTCTACGTTGTCAAACAACCTCGTAGGTAAAATTTCAGCACATTTTAAAAATACACCCTGTATATCATATTTTCTAAAACGTACACCAATGCGGTTTCCTTGTTTTAAAGCATATTTACAATAGGTTACTTCGCATTGGTGTACATTTAATAAAACATGATATACAGGGTGTATTTTATAAATGTGCCGAAATTTTACCTACGAAGTTGTAGGACAACATAGAAAACTAAAAGCAATTTAAAAAAAATGTAACTCAAAAAATAAATGTCATTTAATTTTTTTACATAGAATGTTTTAAATATTTTTTCCGAGTTCTACATGAAGCCAGTAGCTCGTGGTTAAAATATCTGTACAATTTTCAATAACACCCTGTATCTAATTCTCTTTCTATAAACTGGTCCTGAATCTTTAACCCGGTTAACAAAACGAGTACGGAGCTATGTAGTAGCGATTATGATTTGAACATTAGATATTTATTACGATAATTCTTAACCAGTTTTCCATATTACTGATCCAATTTTAAATAAGGCTATTACAACATACTCAATTCTTAGTTCTTACAATTCTTAAAAGAACTTCTTACAAGCTGTAGCGAACAAGAAAAATTCTGGTCGCGATCAATCGCACACCTCACGTTGGGCCATCCTTAAACTTGAACACGGAAATGGCCCGTACGATAACATAATTTCGACTTTGGTCCAAATTGCTTCATTTTTTCTTTTCACGTCGTTCTGTATTCACGACTTCGCTCCGGAGGCGAGGTATCAAGCTTTTGCGAATTATTCCATTGTGCGGAAATAAACTTGATCCGAATTATCGGCGTTTTGATTTTAATAAAAATTCTTCAGCAAGCAGTCGTTCTACGGAATTTAGTTGGCCGTAAATGCCTGTGGCTGTCTCTACTTCTGTTCATCAACAACGCTGACCCAACTAAATTCGAAACTGTTTTTGAAAGTTTCACTGTTTCCCGACTTAACTTCTGTCGGACAATGTGATGCAAACAGGGTCCAGGAAATACTTGTGCCGTATGTTTCAAAAAAATTTTGGTCAAGTAAGCTATGAAAAACAAAAGCATTAAAAACGTATGGCGTAACTTGAATAATTCAGGCGTAAATGTGGTTACCACTATTATTGTTTTGAACGAACTGTCATAAAATGACAATTTCAGATTTCGGGAAAAGGTTGAGAACGGTTTTTTCCTACGATTTTACTACGAGAATTTACGCTGGCGCCAACATTTGATGTACACTTTAGTTATTGGCGCGACCTTGACGTGACCTTGAAACACAACAAGAGAAAGAAAAAAGGCATTTGCACAAGGTTTGAATAGTGGGAAACGATCTAGGAGGACGCCCTGAGGCTGTATAGCCAGAAAAAACGCGAAAATTCCAGAAGTAGTTAAAGTGAACAATTACCAAAAATTATCCAATTGGTAGTGATAGTTACATAACCTTAAATTTGAGCTGAACATATTAATAATGTTGTGAGCTTTATATTTATTTAGTAAGAGCCATTGGTAGATTTAATGGAAATGCATCGCATTAAAATAAATATGGCACCTGTTTAAATATTTACTTTGACGGGCATGAGAACTACTGAACGCATGAAAACAGACATAAATTTAACTTGAATTGCCTACGGATACATAATTTGAAAAATTACCAAAACATCCTATTTTGGATTTATATTTGACAATCGTCGGTGGGAAAGTTTGGGATAAAAATGTCCAGTGCACTCAAATTATTTGGCCGGAAAATTTATATGACATATGAATCGTTGCAAAAATATTATATAAAGTCTATTTGAAATTCATAAATGCAAATTCGTAAAGCATTCGCAACGCACTGGACCGAGAGTTTAGTTTTGTCGATTTGATTTTCATATTTACGTGATCCTAACGGCCCTGTGGTCATCCATTTTTAAAATGATGGAGCCAGATGTGAATACCGATATATCATTTTTTCCATAGTTGCGTGATGTTGCAAGTGCCCATACACTAGCCGACATTTGCAAATCCACTGTGCCGGACAATCATTGGCTTCATCACACAGCTTCCATTTTTTAACAAAGCAGTTTTTATTACCTTTCACAAAATAACTCAGATTTCATGCAAAATTAAAATGCAACGTGCAAAGTTATTTTTTGGTATTCAGGAGTCATTAATTTGAAAGGTATTTTTAATTAGGCTAGTTAAAAAGCTTGATATACAGGGTTTCCAAAGTAAAGTGATCATTGTGGTGAATTTTACTCTATTGTTAATAACAATTATACTATACAGCCGTCCCACTACTCTGAAAACACTGTCATCATTAAATCAGTGAAGTTAAGCAATGTCTTATGCGGTCAGTATTTGGATGGGTGGCCGCCCGGAAGAAACTGCGTTCCTTTATTATATTTTCGTTTCAATTTTTATATTACAAATTAAGAATATGATCATATTAATATGTATAAATAACAAATTTCAAATACGAAATTTTTTCACTTGCTACTTTGATAGTTCATACATGAAACAAGAGTGAACTACATAATATAATGTGTATTGGTTTAAAATAGGTTTTCCTTACTTTTAAACGAAGCAATTTGGATCGCATGATGTGAAAAACTAAACAGTTTTAGATCTAATAATTGAAAGAGAAGTCCTCGCAAGCGTCAAGACGCGCACCGTCTGCTACAATAAAATTTATTGCTACTTCTTTTTGTCTGTCACGAGAAAATATTTACACAGCGCAGAATTACATGTGTCACATAATGTCTCACCAAATAGCCATTTGAGTTTCTGTGTTGACCAATGATGATAATTATTGTCTTCGTTGTCGCATTTATTTACAACAACTAGTTGGACATTAATGTGCGTTAAAGTGTTCTACTTTTAAAGTACATTCTCCTTTCTCTTCTCGTGTTGGTGGTATAGCAAAAAATGTAGCTTTAATAAAGCACCTGTGTGCGTAAAATGAAAAATAGAATTATATCTATAAAGTAGTTAGTTATCTTATAATGAAGAAAATTTATAAAATAAACAAGAGCAACATTCATAAGAATGGGTAATTGCCAGCTTTATTGCCACACACGACGCCACTAGTAAGCAGATTTTTCGCGGAAATGTCAAAGAAACGTCAACGATGTGCTGTTGTTAACCTAACTACAACTTTTCAATTTCGGCAAAGTTTACAGACGTTTACTATAATCGTAAGCAACCATTAACCCAGAATAAGTGGTAAAATGAGTTTTACCATTGCAGATAAAGTATTAACTATTAATGATTTATTAATTTTTAATAGATTTTTCGAGGGGTAGGCAACCAATAAAACGACTGTGCATAGCAAGTATACATATGCGTAAACGAAAGGTAATGTAACACTCTTGATTTGTTTTCTTTTTGATCACTCGGTACATCCAGATGTTATACTTAAACCTAAATTCAAAAACGTTACTTCATTCTCCGCAAAAGAGAAAAGAAATGCTTCATCCACTACCAACTCTGCGCGCTTAATTTTTCAGTAGAAACACGCACAGTATCATTTCCGTCAATTGGTAGGCCACGTCTTTTTCCCTATTGACAAAATTAATTTGAAGGGCCTCGGCAATTAACAGTCGGAACGTACGCAAGTAAAATTCAAATTAGTATAATTTTTCCTGGGAATACAAGTGTTATACGTACGTAAAGTGAATGAACTCGAGTAATTAATTGTGGTACGCGCGCAGGTTTTTCTTTATTAATTAACGCAAGCTCGCGGCTTTCCAGAGAGCTCCATTGTAAGCTTTTTAAAATTTTCATGGACTCACTAAATGAAACGAGAGGGTATGTAATTATTCCAAAGAAGAACGCCCCGAATTTCAATGGTCCTTTAATTCGGCTCGATCGTGCCTGCTTCTTTGACGGAAACAAAACAAAAATCTGATACACAATGGGAGAACTATAAATAATGTTTCCAATCAGAAACGATCGTTCTCTTGTTTAGTCATATTAAATAAAAGATTATTTTTTGATACTACCATATCTAGTTAAATATAAACCAGAGCGACGGCCTTTAAGCTAATGAAAGCGTTCTCATCTTTAAAAAGCTTTCAACTTCCTAAAGAAACTTTGATGCGCTTTCTATACTGATTAAGTTTTGATGCCACGAACGTAATACTCCCAACTTTACATCGGTTAAGTAATGTGTAATATGAATACTGAACTGTGATAAAACTATCGAAATAATCTCTGCATTATGCTGTCAACTGTAAATATAGTCACGTTCCAAAACGATTTCAATTTATACCGCATTTCTCACTGTTAGCAGTATTTTTTTTTATTTGTAAAAACGTTTATTTAAACCATTACAGTACTTCAGAAATGCAATTTTGAAAGCCCAAAGTGTAATTATCATGTCAAACTTACTTGCAAGAAATTAGCAAACGCTTTCAAAAGCTCTACTTAAATGAAAAGACACCAGATTGCTACATATTCACAAGACTGTTGCACACATCAAGTTCCAGAAATGTTTTCGTTCAATAAAAACGAATGTTTGTTCGATACCTCCCTAGAAAGTGAATCTGTATCCATAGTTACCAGTGGGTGAAGGTTTGTCTTTCGTTCGCTTCTCTTTCGTTCACTTCACTTTCGCTCACCGTTTTTCGTTCACTATATTTCACTCACTGGTTTTTAATTTTGAGTTTTTAAGAAACATTTGGTACCTCGCGGCAGGACATCCAGGACATCCTCAGGAAGATATAATTCTTCATCATCCATTTCCACAACGTGCACACTTTATTGACGTTAAGGAAACTTTTGTATTTTGTATTTTATTTTTTTCCATAGCAACAGATCCATCCAAAAATGTGATTTATTTTTATCTAAAATTTTTAATACAAATAATAATAATGCCACTTTCGTTCACTTGAATTGCATCGTCCACTCCGCTCACGAACACGTAACTCGGGTGAACGAAAGTTTTGTCTTCCTCACTCTTACTGCAAATAACTATTGTGTGAAATTTAAAGAAGATTATTTTCAAATTTTTCTAATGCACTTTTTTTTTAAAAGGAATTAAAATTAAATCAAGACCAGACCCTATAGAAGTTTTTGAAACAATATTTTCCTCTAATCTGAATTTAGAACACGCTAATAACTGATACAGTGTTAACATCTACGTGAAAGAGCCTCCTCAAATAAATCTTGCTCCATTACATATTTATAAAAAAAATTTGTGTGCGACGAATTTATTCAAGACGTACAACATTTCAGGTGGTCTTTAAGGGATGATTTTATTTTGCTTGATAAAAATTCACGACAAAATGAAAATATAATGTTTGAAAATTTCCCTAGAGATTCTCATGCAACTACTGAAACAGTTTTAGTTTCAATCGCAAGCTGCCAATCATTCCTGGCGTGCGTGTAAATATGTAAATTTTTTAACAAAATTCCGATACAAACGCTGTACATTATTTATTCCGTTTCTGAAAGAAATTTCTGCGACAAATTCCGAAATGTAACATTTTAACTTACTCGTGTTTGTTGTAATAAATAAAAGAGGCATCATTGTTTTGTTGCAGACGTTCTTCCGTCCTTTACAAGAAAAGACTTCGATAAACGTCCCTTCCTGTCGTTGTTGTTGTTGTTGTTGTGCAGCTGCTGCACTCCATGTGCTTTTAATGTCCATTTTCTCCACACTGTTATTGTGTTTTATACAACAACGATTGGATACATCTAAATAGCAAGGTTTGTCGTCGGTGGCTTTGTCGCACTTTTTTCTATTATTTCCGGCCCTATCCGGAAGCTTTTTCTCCTCAATCCCCAATAAAAGTAATGTCCTTTCGAACCAACAAATAATAATTCTTATTACTGCCACAATAAAGACAAAATGTAGTCGCTTCGTGGAATTAACTAATTTATTGTTGTTAATGAAATCAAATGTACACAAATTTCTCATTTTCAATACGAACATCTGAACTGTTTAGCATAATTATCCTCCATTTTTGAGATAATAAAATCACGTAGTTCTCTGCAGTGAAAGAATTACTTTTTCATAATCAAAATGCTAGTAAAAAGTTTTATTAAAGGAGAAAAGACAAAATTCAAATTCGGCACGTACTTGATAAACCCTTGACTTACTTTTATGCCAAAACTTGAATGCGACCAATGAAAACAAAATTTCTTTTTTTTTGTGAAATGATTTTTTATAATAGTAGATTATATCACTAAGAGTAGAAGTGGGTCTTTTTGTGCTAAGCTCAGAGATCGAAGACCGAGATGAAGTTGAGGTCGCAACTGGGCGCCCTCAACATTGAATTGAACTAATCCAGAGACTAGAAGATTTGTAACGTTTCGATAAATGCTTCACCTTTTTTTTTGACAGCATTCATCAAATTATTTATAAATAAATTACATACTGTGATGGTTTTAAAGAGTTCGCTAAATTAATATTTTTAATTTCAGTTTCAGCTCTCAAGTAGCTGTGGTCCGGCGCAGAGCACAAAACGCAGCCACGCCACCCGTAGAGAAAAATGGATCGTTGACAAACAGCTGAGACGTGAAACGAGTTCCTAATAAGTCTGATGGCACCTCTCCTTTTTATTAATTCTTAAATTAATTCCAGGCTTGACCGAAAATTTCCAGGATTAACAGGATCACATATTTCGCAGTTCAAATTGATTTGATGTTGTTTCTGTACTAAAGCTTTGAATTGTTTCGATTTTAGTTCAAAAACATTAAGTGACATTATACAGGGTGTTGAAAGTTGTACAGGCTTCATGTAGAACTCGGAAAAAATATCTAAAAAATTCTGTCAAAAAATAAAATGACATTTATTTTTTGAGCTACAATTTTTTTTTAATTGCTTTTAGTCTTCTAAAAATACACCCTGTATATCATATTTTATAAAACGTACACCAATGCGGTTTCCTTGTTTTAAAACATATTTCCTATAGGTTACTTCGCATTGCCGTACATTTTATAAAACATGATATACAGGGTGTATTTTTAAAATGTGCCGAAATTTTACCTACGAGGTTGTAGGACAACGTAGAAGACTAAAAGCAATTAAAAAAAATTGTAGCTCAAAAAATAAGTGTCATTTTATTTTTTGACAGAATTTTTTAGATATTTTTTCCGAGTTCTACATGAAGCCAGTGGCTCGTGGTTAAAATATCTGTACAACTTTCAATAACACCCTGTATTTGGTAAATAAATTATTACGAAATTTCAAATACCCTTTAAAAAAAAAAATGTTCTGAGCAGTCTTAGATAGAGTTTTGTGTGTCGCACATGTAATTTGATGATGAATATGTGAACTAGGGAAAAACGTAAAAGGGTTGCATCCTTGTAAAGTATTCTCGGGAAGCCCTTGGAATTTAATTAAAACATTTATAATTGATAAAACTCAAGACGTATTTTAAGCACCGGTCAACCTGGCACAAGGTCCGGATTAGGTAATATCCGGGTCGGCTTGTCGTTAATTACCGGGGAAAAAGGGAACACAACGATAGCGAAGATAGCTCAGATTCATCGCCGTTCACTTGAGGCGTTTATTATGCTTCACATAAAGTGTATTTAACACCCCCTACTCAGTCCACGTCGATAACAAATGTAAACTATCATTTGCACCCCCATTTTTGCCGCGCAAATCCGGATCCCAAATGGATTTCGAACGAGATTCGGGCGCATAATTTCACTATTTGCCTTAAGATCGTTTAACCGACAGACGTTAAACGAAAAACACCAAACAGTCTCCCCCCTTCGATGAAAATAACCGCCGAAATTGGGTGTTGGAAGTTGCTGCGCTCGTCTGATTAATTGCAGAAATTCGAGTTTGAATGCTAATTTCTGGCGGAAAAAGTCCCCGGACCGTCTCGAGCTGTTTCCGGTGGTTGGGTTGAACAGTCTAACTTGGGACGTTATTAAGTCAAACAAATGGGATGAAGGCATAAAAACCTGGGCACAGTGGATCGCGCTGATGTTGGCACAGTTTTCATCTGAAATAAGAACGATCCATCCGTCTTACCAAATGCCACTAATGCTCCGGAAAAGTGTCTAGTTTAAATTAAATTAAAGTAATCTGTAACTCCGACGAGCACTTACCGAACTAATTTACTAATGAATTTTATTGTGCACTACGGGGCCGCTCTTATTAGCGGAGAAATTGTGAAAACTGGGCCGTTTCTGAAAATGTTAAAGGGCTCCCTCTAATTGCGGAGGTCGGATTTACAAACTCATCATTTCTAAAATAGTACGTCGTCTTACTTCAAATTTTGCTCGTGCGTCCCTAATAAATAATTAAAAAAAGGTACAAAAACTGATTGGAAAAAATACAAAATATCGGTGTGGACCTCCATGTTTCAAAATTTGTAATTTTTATATGAAGAATTTCAACCGAATTTATGTAAAAGCTCTTATACTCGTATCACACTTGACGATATTGTTGTAGGTACAAAATCTAGACGAAACAGCTGATCTTATTGCATCAGAATCGATAGAACTTCAGTTTATGTGACTAACATCTTACGAAAAGAAGCGAAGAACGACATTTAAAACGAAGAGTTTCTTCATGATGCAGAAAAAAATATTGCGCTATGAATCAGAATTAACAGTAATTGCAACTAACTTCTGAGGCAAATTCATCCATCTAAAATCAAGATCAAAATAGATTTCTTTAAATACTTGTCACGATAGATGAAGTTTACGTTCGTTACTCTGATTCAAAGATATACCAGATATGTCTCCACTTTACCACCTCCATCAAAACTCAAAGAAAAGTTATGGCAATACATAGTTTCTTGCAATTACATGAGGTGCTTTCATTTGACTCTTTGGTGAGTTTGATATGTTGGAATTTTTCCATTATTTACTCTCTCTCTCTCCTATTCTGAATTCTTCTACTCTTTCCCGTGCTTCTTCGTTCACCATTCCGTAATTTATTACTGTTTCCCACCTGCTGCCTATGAAGATCCATTCCCCTTCTTCGTCCCCTTGTTTGGTCCCGTTCGATACCTCCCATCCATTTTCTTCGATCCATTCCATCAGTCTCTTCCCCTCTGCATTTTCCATCTTGTCTTTGGATTTTCTTTTTCCATCCCCCCTCTCCTTTACCCAATTTCTTGCTCCTCTTTCTCCTATTCTCCCGTTAAAGTCCCCTCCCAAGAGTATACGATCTTCCCTGTTTTCTTTCATTGCGTCTTCGATGCGTCTTCTTGTCGTCTCTTCTCTTTACTGTATATTGTCACTATTTTTCACCATTTATTGCCTATGTGAGCTTTTCTTTCCATGCATCCTTCTTCTTCTCCTTCTCCCTTTTCTTGTGGCTTCACTGTAATCTACAATTTTATCCCTGTTATTATTCTCCCGGTAGATCTTCCCTTTTTCTTTTCTCTTTTGCTCCTTGACCTTTACATTTGTACCCTTTCGGTAGCGACTTTCCCCTTTGTGATTCTTTTCCGGTTTCCGTTTTTTTTTGTCCATCTACCTTTTTATTCACCTTCTCTGTACACCTCACTGGTTCGTCTTTTCTCGCCGGTTCGTCTTTTCTTCTTCTCTACTTCTTCTAAAAAACGTTCTTCAGTTTCTTCTCTCTCTCTCTTTCTCCCCCCCCCTCTCTCTCTCTCTCTCTCTCTCTCTCTCGCTCTCTCTCTCATCCCATATAAACCATTCCCCGTTTATCTGTATCTTGCTGTATCCTATTTTCACCCTCTATCTCTCTCTTCTCTATATCTATATACATCCTTTCACTTTTTCTTTCCTTCAACTAACTCTTATTTAGCGTAATGTTCTTCTTCTGCTCCAAACTTTCTATTTTTGCCAGCATCATCTTATCTTTATTTATTTTAAATGCTTCCTCTACCATTCTTCCACCCCCTTCTCTATATTATTTCCACTTATTACCCCTATTCCGGTTATTACAACATTATTCCTCTTCTCCTCCTTTTCTCGTTGTTCCATCTTTTCCTCTATCATTTTCATCCTTTTCATCCAATCTGCCTCCTCCGCCTGCCCTTTTCCTTCTCTTCCTCTCATCTCCTCTCTCACTGCCGCTAATTATTTCCTTAGTCCCCCTTCTCCTCTCTCACTGCCGCCAATTCCTTTCTTAGTACTTTGTTCTCCTCTTTTATTCCCGCCGTATCCTCTCTTATCTCTCTAATCATGGTTTTCATTTCCTTATTAATTTTCTTGCTTTCCTTCTTCGCGTCTACTTGGGAATCTTTCCGTTCTGGAACTCTTTCTGAATGGGTTCGTGCCTTCTTCAAACGTCCTACCCTCTTCCTAGACACAATAATTCCTACAAATACCTTGAGATATTTTATTTTGAATTTTTTAATTGCGTAAATGTTTCTGTTTTATACTCCTGACCATCTAAATCTTTAAAAAAACAAATACTTATAATTTCTTGTAGAGAATTATCCGTTCTAGAGTATTTTGTTCGCTACTCATTATTCTACAAAATGGTTCAAAATTATTGTGGTAGTAGATTTTGACAATTTGAGTATTTTGAATTTTGACGCATACTTGAAAAGTGATACCAACTATCAAGAACCGTCAAAATGATAGGTGTAACAATATTATCTAAATCAGTTCGTAATGATTTTAAACCAATTAAAACTCCTTAGAATAATAAAATGTATTGACTATTTTTCGTTGGGTAAATCCGAGGCAACATTTCACTTCTTGTGAATATTTGTATATTGACAACAGGCATAGAATGACAGAAATAATATTTGACACTTGTCAGCGGCTTGGAGGTTATGTTTGGTGTAGTGTAGTGCGGGACCTTATCGTCGAAAGGTGGCAAACTATTTATTTAATTAATTTGATCGCTCGATATTTTGATATTTTGTATAATACAAACTCATTTTATATGTATTAATAAAGCTGAAAATCTGCTGAATTATTTACGTACAATAATTACGAATAGATAAACATCACCCATGAACAATGTATTTTTTGTTTCATCAACATTTTATGTTTCTAGTTACAGAGTTGGCTCCGCCTGTTTCTTATCGTCCAGTAAAAGTTTATGGCAAATTCCAGTTTTATGAAACATCGCCTTACTTAGTTATTGCATAATGTAATCTGACACACAGTAAATAATAATAAAACATAAAGCTCTTTCATTTAAAAAATATAGAATGCATGCAAAACTGTTCTAAATTTAAAATTATGTGAACATTTTTTACAAATTGCATTTTAATTCTGCTAAGTTATAATTTCAGAATTGGTTTCTTTTTACTTCATTTCAACTTTGTTTCAAAGTAGAGAAGATGATCTATAAAAAAATTCTTTTTTTTTTGATCTGATGGACACATTTTAAACGATAATAGATTCAACAATTTTAAATTTTATATTCCTGTCCTTAAATGTTATAATTTTCGTCCTCAAAAGGGGAGAAACATGTAGAAGCTTTTAAAGATAAATCGCATAAGAAAATCAGAAGGAAGTGCCCAACTTATTTTTACACAACACACTTAGATAAAATATGAAAACATGTTCTTTTCTAAAGTTACTTGTCACAGCTTAGAGGTATTAAAATGTGGAAACAAAATTTTTGCCTTGGAAAAAATGTGTACACAAAGACATTTGTCCGATCCCTTCGTAATAACCTCAGAGACAATCTCCAGGATTAAAAATTCAGGATTCGACTTAACGTTTTTACTTAATGCGCGGTAAATAAATACTGTTGAAATCGTATTTCTGCTTTACATCATTTCATTCAAGAGCAATTTTATCATCAGCTTAAAAAGGCGGTTCTTTCGAGTCTCGCTTTGATATAATTTGCAACTGCGACTCTAAATAACGTCTAGATAGAACTAATAGCAGAAGGTTCTTAATTTTAGTTTATCCAGAGACAAGATTTAATCAAGCTTCGCTATACAAGAATTGCTAAGTTACTCTTGAAGTAATTAGGACAATTAGTTCAATGTTTAGCAAATAAAAGTGAACTAAAAGTAAAAGAACAAAACGCTTGTTAAAGTCTTCCTGAAGCGACTCCCAATTATTATTCATGAAAATTTTGCAATGCTCAAAGAGAATTTTACTTACTTATAAAATAACCCATAACCGCTCTTTTGTGATAATGAACAAAAATTCTACCGCAGCGGTTTCTAATAAGTGGCGGGTTTACATATTTTTCCGCCAAAACAACATTTTTCGGAGTTCTGCTAACCGTATTTGCAGTTTAATAATTCATTAGCGTTTACCGCAAAATAAAAGGCACTCGGGGTTGTAGTTTAATTGAAAACACCTAACAAAATATGTCTGTGGCGTTTGGTTAGTTTTATAGAGCGAATAGTTGAAAGCTCCGCTAGTTATAGTGGAAAATAAATCAAAATTTTATCATATTAATAAAAACACGGCGAGACTATCAAGTTCTAGAACAAACATAAATGTGAAGGCTTCTTCAAATAAGTCAATAGAGTCAGTACAAATACACCATTAAAGTTAAAAATCAGAGCTTTCATAGTTCTCAAAGTTTAGATTTATTACGTCTTTGAAAGAACCAAGAAACAGCCATGAATAAGGAAACAAACAGTTGAAAACTAAAAGGGCACTTTCAAAAATTAAACTGCATGTTATCTAAGATGTGATGAAAAGATTCGAACAAAACTAGAAAACATTTGGAAGAGTTCTGTAAAGCATTCAACATGTTTGTACGTTTTTCCACTTTTTATTGATTTTGTTTTCATGAAATATAAATTCCCATAACTCTCAGCTCTTCCGACAGCTAAAATTCCAACAATCGATGAATATAAAGAAATTCGATGCGCTATGTGTAGTTTTGATAATACGCTAATTTTTCCTATTTGACAAATGGCCGCTCCGTGACCTTCAAGCTTCACTTTGGAAGTGTTGATCAATTTTACTAATTGCTCGATAAAGTCACTAAAGAAGAGTTTCTCAAGTTTCTGACAAACTGTCACCACAAAATCTTGCCAACTGACAGTTTTTCGTCGCTTCGTTTGGTATAATATCCTTACCGTTCTTGATACTTAATATATTATTATTTCCTGTCTCGAACATAGTAATTTTTTCATACAACGCAATGCGGTCATAGGAGTATCTAATTTTGGAATAGAAATAAACACTAAGAAGAATTAGATGAAATGGATGTTGTCAAATAGGTACTTTATATTTCCAACGTTGTGGTTGCGTTCAATAACTATCAATAATAAATAAAAACTATTACGAACACTTTATAATCAAGCTTCATGCATTAACCAAAGAGTGCTTGCATAATATAGTTAGCAATAGATCACTCGGTAAAAATAATTTCACTAGTATTGACCACCAACGCACTATGTTTAATTTCCGTAGTTATTATTTATTTGGTAATTTACAACTGCGGCGAACGCAGTAAATCGCAAACAAAACAAAATAACTTCGTAGCAAATTTATCCAGTTACATTTTATGTAACATTAAACTAATGTTAAACAAATTCTGTTTGGGAACTTTGAAAATTTACCCTGGCTAATTAACAATTGTTTAAATGAAATTAAATCCTGACAACCACCACACCGAATACTAACGTAAAGAAAACATCAAACAGATTGAAACGAAATAACCGAAACGGTTCTGTTAAACACATCATCTCAGTCAACTCGTTCCACATTTCCAATTCGTCATTTTCCTTCGAAAATAACCAAGACGTGATTTTCCCCCTTTATCGATTAAATCTATCTGACGATTGCGTTTTTTAGTAGGGAGTTGCTTTCAAATTTTACTGCTTATTGGTTGAATTTCGCCGAGTTCGCCGTAAACGCATTTTCTGCAAACGTAATCGTCAGATAACACCTTTGTACAAAGTGTCGCCATTTTTAAATGTCGGATTCGAAAGATACCTCACAGGTGGAGTGACAGACTAATTTGTAACGAATGCAAAGTGGTGCGTGTAACAATAAGGGTGTTGCTGTGTAGTTGTTTCCTTGCGGCTGGAGAGAGAATTCAAAATCAAAAAACAAATGCGAAAATATTTATTATACATTGTAACGATTTTTACTATTTGCAATACAATTACATACTCATTTACATAATTTATGGTGACAGGACGATTATTGCAATTATCATGTGCTATTTCAGGTGGCGTATTAGATATTTATTCATCACTTTCGCTGTTGTATTACACATTTCTTCATCACACTGTTGCTAACGATTATATGAACGTTCGTTTTCTTATTACGCACCAAATAAGCAGCAAAAATAAACTCTTTCGGGCAAATAAAATACTTTGGTTAAATTTAACTGTCAAATATTCATTTGTTTTCAGTCGGTTTACTCGGTTTTGTCGGTTTCGTTTTTGACTTACTAAACAGATGGTGCCACGGTCAGCGTCCGAAAAAGAGTTACTTTTCGTCCGCTTGTGAGTACGTAAAATTACCGTTTTCATTATGGGTGCTTAAAAAAGTAGTTTTTTTTTTGTTCTCTTCTCACAGTGTCAACGTTTCGAGATTATTATTATCCTCAAACACAAAACATCGTTGGGAATACCTAATAAGATTTTTTTCGTGCAGGATAATGCGTCGTAAATGTGATTATCAGCAGATAATTCGTTTAATTAGAGTCAGTTCCGTAATTAATTAGAGATTACCAGTTTGATGACGCGAAGATAATTAAAAGCAAACACGATGATTGTCCGGACGATTAGAAAAAAAAATGTACAAAAGGCAACGGGAGCAGGAAACACGTTGTTGCCTCTCACCCTCCGACATCATTTAATATTCCCCCCTTGATTAGGGCGGATGAAAAAGTCGCGTAGGCGAAAACGCCCCGGGGGAGAGCCCATATAAGTTTAGTACCAGAACCGGCCGCTAGAGGGCAGCGGTTCCGATGAAGTTCCGGCATAATTCCGCTACACTAGGAGGTTCCGCTCCAATCAGGATAACGCTATTACGCCACTCGCTAAAACTTCACACATAACGCACCAACTTTTAATAATATTATCTCATGTTCTGGTTTAACTTAACACTCTTTTAAATAATACATCTGGGATTAGAAAGGTTTCAACGGCCCAAATTAACTATTCATGCCCGGAAAGCTGACCCCGTCGGTCCGGCGGCCGCTCGATTCGCTCCGGTCGATGGCAGGAAGTCAAATAAAATTTATTCGCAGGAATTCGTCATAATGTGCCACGGGACGGTGTCAATAATGATCGTGACTCGAAATGCGGACGTGCAGATAACAGGAGTGCTTACCCTGTCAGAATTGGACGATCAGTCATCAGGAGCACAAAAAAAATACGATAAACAAACAGACAATTTGTAGGAATGTAAAAAAACGCGATTGAATTTGTTGTGGGGGTCGGTAAAGCGAGGACAAAGTGGTTACGGAGTTATCCTTCTTCTTTAGCTTCCGGTAAGGAGGATAAACCCTGCTATAAAATTACACCACTGGAGAGACTAATTAAATTTTAATAAAACACTCCACGGTAAGTTATTTTTAGTAGCTGCACCACCTAATTAAGAAATCGGGTACAAAACAGATTTTTATCAAGAACATTTCTGATATTTAAAAATTCGAAACATCATTTTGTCGAGTCTTGCTGTTGCAGGTGATGATATTACCGATTGTGCAGTAAGATAATGTCATCTCTCGTTTCCTTGCATTTCCTCCGGAAAATGTTATCGTTTCAGTGATTTATTTAGGCAAATACGAGTATTTTATCCTATACTTCGTAGTTTAAAGTGGATGAAAAGAAAATTTAGTTCTGGAGCCTGTCGAGAAATTTCAATTTTGTCTCCCATTCTCGTGGACTGAGCAGTGTTCTTTCGTTCGGGTAAAAGAACTGCTCATTTCCGCGCCGATCCTGTCTTCTCCAGACTTTTCACGACTGTTTGTTTTGTAGTGTGAAGCATCTTCGTACGGTCTTGGTGATGTGTTGACGCAGAATTTTGATGACGAGAGAAACCCATCTGTTATCTATCGCGGTCTCTAACCCGCGCGGAAAGGGACCTGTCCACGACGGAACCAGAGTGTCTTGCGTTAACTGGGCTGTCGAAAAATTACGCCATTATCTGGAGGGAGTACCGAACGTACCTCCAGCTACTTTGGAGATCAAACCCCGAGTGAATCAAAAAAGCCCTGTTTCCCGTCCCGCATTCGGTTTTATCGAGCACCCCACTTTCGCAACCCCTACTTGACCAGAGTGACCAATCAGCTTGTTACTTACGCCGCTCGCGACACCTTTTCGATATCTATAGAACTTTGAAATAACAGTTTCAGTTTCGGTTTTTCACCATAATTTTAAACGTTTAAATTTAGACTTTTGTTAGGATCAAACCGAATGTAGGTACATAATTTGTTGTTGAATTAGAACTCTGAAAAAGGACACTAAATTACTGACTCTATGCAATAATAAACATCAGCATCAAGAAACAAACAGAATTAAAAATGAAACAAATCAACATTATTTTGAAACCTAAATGGACCTTTACAAATAAGGATGCTCTTTGTCGCACAGTAACGTCACTGCGCAAAGGAATTCTGCGTCCTGTGAGACAACAAAGATGTTCACCGTTAGGTAAAATAACCTCGACGATTTAAACCAATGGAAATTAGTGTAGCGGTCAACTGTTTTCTTACAATGCGCAGATCTCACGCACATATTTTCCATCTCTTATAAATGTAAAGGTCCATTGGGCTTGAAACGCTATTCCGCAAGTGCCATGTCATGCAACTAAATTCCATTGATCTACTACTTCTAAAAATTGTTCTGCATTGGTTTGATTCCCCAAAACTGTTCTAATGAAGTAGTAATTTTTATTCGCTCTCTCTCACTCACACCTCTGATTTCTACCGTTACCCTGTTCGCTCTGTTTTTTACCGACTCCCTTTCTACTTTGCCTTGTTACTTTTCTAACTAAAAGTGCAAACGATTCTAGTTATTTTCTACGATAAAGCGCTGTGTTTGTAATTTACAATTCTCGCCCCTTAATTACAAATATGCCACAAATTTGAGAATGCAAAAAAAAAAATTACCTAATGAACATTGATTTGGTGGTTCTCTCAATTTGAAACCTGCTAACATCAAATTCATTAATACATTTAATTATCCCCTGATTTTAACTGGACTCCTCAAATTGTGGAACGAGTGATTTTTGCAATGTTTCTTTTCCCATGAAAACTGTTATTTTTGTGTTGTGTTTGGACCGGACGCGTTTTCAAAAAAAGGCCAGCAGATTTCACTTGAGGAATGTGGTACCACTTTTGCCGACAAAGACATCAGTAAAAAATGTTTCGTTGAAATTATTTTAAATATTAAAATTTTTCATTTAGCGAACCTATTCGGACCGTTACACTATCAGTGCTATCACCCTCGTCCTCCTCAGGGGACCACTGAGGACAGAGAAATCCGTTCTTCGAGAACCTTCCATTAGAGAACCGCAAGTCCGCTCCTCGGCGTTTGGGTTTGGACTCCCTGGACTCTCCTTCAAGCCTCACCCTCTTCGGACCCCTAACGTCTCCACACCTTTTTCTCGTCTCTCAACCACTCACCCTTTCAGCCCCCTCGCATTCCGGCACAGATCTGACGAAAGACCAAAGACAAAAGACCAAGATGGACACTGTTTCCCCCGTTTGATGCCTTCGCCCCTCTCAAGGGGGACTTTTTTCGTTTTCTGCAGAAAACGGAAGTCGCCGCGAGTCGTGCTATATTCATAAAATAAAAAAATTGAAGAGAAAAGAACAAAATGAATAACTACATATTATGATTCTGTGGGCTAACTGTTTGCTTGTGATTTATCATTATACAGGGTGTTATGGAAGTCCACGTAATAAATTTAATTCCCAATAGAACTCTTTAAAATAAACATTTTTTGTATTATAAAACAAAAATATTATGTAATTATGTTATTAATATAAAGTTCCTTTTTTACATATTGAACTTTTTTTAATCGAATATTTTTTTACATTTTTCTAACCTCTAATTTGACACTGCGCTAATGAGATAATCATCAATTGAAACGAAAGAGTGAGTGAAAATGTTTTTGTGTGGTAAAAACTTTAAAGTTTTTAAAAGAAAGAATGATCGCTGTTCTAATACTAACAGTTTTATTGTTTTTCATTCAAGTATTTTAATTGACTAATTTTTTTTGTGTTTCGTTATCAGTGGATCGATCTCTGCCACGATCTTTCGTTCTTGAATGGAAGCTTCCTGCGTCCCTCAATCGTTACACCGTGGAAGTAAACGGTTTTTGAATTAGGCAGCTACAACCTTCTCTAGAAACTGTTCCCGGTACAGTATTTGGGCTTGGACCGCGTTGGGCGTTAGACCTCCCGCACGTTAATTTAAACGATTTAATAACAAATACACGATTATATTAATACACTGCTTCACTGGACTATTTGGCGAGCTGCAACTGATAACTAACCTACGCCAACCCAACCTCCGATAAGAAGATCCTTTTTGTCATACAAAAAGTGTATGAAGCGTGTAAAAAACGAGAGTTCGCTTTTTCTTTACTATTGCTTCTATGATTTCGACTACGAAACCACAATAAAATTTATTAGGTCTAAATTGCCACGCCATTTGTTCTTACGTTGTCGACAAAATGATTATTTTTCCATTGACGCGGGAGTATACAGTACTTACATGTTTATTTCCGGGTACCTATTTTGATTACAACCTGTATAATGATCGAATGATGAAAAAAATGTAGTTTTTAATGATCAATGGTCATATTTATTAACCTAGAAATTATTTTTCAGTTAAATCATCAAAGCCCAAGTACCAAAAAATCAGGAAAGTCCTGGGTTCAAATTATACTATCTTGATAATAACCCCATTTCTTCAGCCATCTTGTGAAACGTAGTACTCTCATCTGCCAGCAAATTACTCGGTTCGTCATACTCAATAACTTCCCCTTTGTCCAAAACTAATATTTTGTCGTTGTCCAAAACTGACTTCAACTTATGAGCGATTGTGAAAACAGTACAACTGGCAAACTTCTCTCTGATTGTTTGGTAAATTACCTCTTCTGTTTGGGGATCAATATTCGCCGTCGCCTCGTCCAGTACCACTATTTGATTCTTCTGTATGATCGCTCTGGCCAAACAGATCAACTGTTTTTCTCCAACACTAAAGTTTGAACCTCCTCCAACGACTCCATAATCAAGAGAAAGAATCACTTTCTTCAAACCATATTCCTCCAGAACTCTCCAAATATCTTCGTCCTTGTACATACCAACAACCAAAGAGTACCGGGTCCTGCGGGATAATCGAAATTCTTGACCTGAGAAACTGCAACGACAATGTCTTAATCTCCACGTCGTCTATTGTGACTTTCCCTTCGAATTCGTACAACCGGAAAAGCGTAGACAGAATTGAAGATTTTCCAGCACCAGTTCTACCAACTATTCCAATTTTTTCCCTAGGTTTTACAACAAAACTGACGTTCTTTAAGACTGGTTCGTTGGAATTTGACTACGATAGGAAGATGTTCACGTACTTGACTCCTCCCAACTTTGGCCAATCTTCTAATCTCAGACCTTGCGTGTTTTCTTGTTTTACCTCGGCATATTCGAGTCCTCTTTCTACTGATGTCATTTGGTTTTCCAAATCTGTCTAGTGCCGCATGGAGCCTTGTAACCTCCCGGATAACTCAGCCGAGCGGATTAATTTTCAACTAAACCGATTTACCGTTGGCAAAAACTAGGAATCTGGTGACGATTACACTTTCGAATAGTTCACACACTGTACCTAGTGCAGTTGTGAATGCTTTCATGCTGCACTGAAACATGTAACAAGCTGAGGCGTGAAGATCTTGGTGACGATCAAATTCGTCAATTAGAACTTGCTCAGCTTTGGAAGCTCTTATCGTGGGAAGTCCTTCTACAGTCGCATTTAAATGACCAATGACGGGACTTTGTGCTAGAATCATTCCAAAAATAATATCTCAAAGGTGCCATACATAACTCTTCTTACTGGACAAGCTCAGCCTTTGAAGACTTCTACTGGTGCGAATGGTGCATCTTCTTACCAGAATTAAAGAAAGTATAAATATGAAGCTCGGAATAAGAAAAATAGGACTTGCTAGACAAATTAAACCAATTATTCCCAGCAAATCTGTCAAGACCTAAAACAGCATTTTGATTGTGTAATGTTCTGAACAATGCAAGGATGTCATACTTGCAAACAATTGTGTAGCGTAAATGGAACTGCTTCATCTATAACTGTCAGATCTATTGCAAATCTGTTCAAAATGTTTCCAATAAAATTTGTATCGAAAAACTTTACCGAAGCTGTGATTACCTTTGTGATTAAATTTGAATGTAGATTGACTGAAACTCTTCTCGAGAAGAATAAAAGTGCAGTCCCCCGAAGTAAGATAGTTGCAGATGCAATTATTACCGACAAAGTGTACACGTATAATATGTGTCCACGTTGGGGATCTAGTTTCTCATTCTTAATTTTGTTGGTTAAATTGAAGACAGATTTAAAGAATGTGTCTTCCATGTTGATCCTAAAGCATTCGTGTTAGCACCACGTTAAAAAGAGTCAGGAAACCTACCAATCACTGAGTAATTTGTCCTTAAGACTCATCACAAATTGTGACAGTAGATATGTGGCAAACACCAAAGAGAAAACAAAACCACCACCTCCAAATGCGAGATATTTCCTGTAGACTTTCCACTTGACTCCCCCCGAGTTTCTCCTCTCATGATACAAGTTCTTATTTTCGATATTATTAGCAATCAATTTGCTGCCTTCATCTGTAGTACCATCTTCTTCATTCGAGCCATTACCCAGAGCTTGTTCGGTCTGTCTGTCAGTTATGCTGTCACAAAATGTGTCAGTTGTTACCGACAAATTACCAGCTGATTCTAATTTACCACCTTCTATCCTCACTACCCTGTCAGCGTCTTTAGCGTTGCTTTGATTATGTGTAACAAGAAGCACAAGTTTATCTTTCAAAAACTGCTTAATGCATTCTTCAAAAACAAAAGCCCCCACATGTGCGTCCAAACCGGCAAGAGGATCGTCCAAAAGATAAATGTCGCTCTGGTTGTACACCGCTCTAGCTAAATTGATTCTAGCTTGTTGTCCTCTGCTCAGATTGGTACCACGATCTTCCACCATGGTACTGTCTCCATCTTGAAGCATTTCCAAATCGAAGAGCAAAGCGCAAATTTTTAGGACTTGTTGGTACCGCTGCTCGTCACATTTTTGCCCGAAGAGGATGTTTTGTTTGATGGTTGAAGGAAACAACCACGGTTCCTGGGAAGCGTACGATACAGTACCCTGCACTTTTAGATCTCCTTTGTCTGGTCTGTAATCTTGCAAAATGGTCTTCAGCAAAGTACTTTTGCCGCTACCAATGGGACCAGTCACCACAATCAATCGTTTTTCCACGTTCAAATCTATCTCTTGCAAAATCTCCAGGTCTTTGACAGAAACACACACGTCTTTGAGAAAGATTCTTGGTACTTTCTCAAAATCAGTTGTGTGTTTCATTTCTGTCTCCATTTTCTTGACAATGCTTTCTATTCTGTTAATGGCGGATAAGGTTTCGGCTCCTTGGAGCAAAGCGTTGGGAAGTAAACGGGTCAGAGTGGCGGATAAGTGACTTTGAATCAAAATGAGCATGTAGTAGGTGTTTTCCGACGTCAAATAATTTCCAGATTGAGTGTAGATTGACAATATGATGTAGAGCACCACAAAGGAAGTCAAGGTACCAATGACCAAAGTGAAAATTTTCACCAAAAACATTTTAAAAGTTTTGTTGATTTCATTCCTGCAAAGAGACATTGCAACAAGAGTTTTTGTTGGAAAAAAGTCCTACTTTCGAAATTGACAAATTTTGGAAATAAAGACGTTTTCCCACGTATACATCTTTATTACCCTTATGGCAGACACAGTTTCTTGAGTAATCTGAAGCCTTTCATCTGTCTTTTTGGACAGTTTCATCTTCATTTGAGAAACTAGCTTGCCGAAATAGACTACAATAAGACACGTTATCTTGGACAATTTTCAAAATTGAACTGACTTTGTAGAGGAACCGTGACGACAACAAAAAGTACACCAATCACAGCAGCTGCGCCCATTCTGTTGTAAAGAAGAGCCGCAATTAAGACCGTCTTGATGACGCTCGTCCAAATTTCACTTCCCACACCGACGAATACTTCAAGAACTTGTACATCTTTTGTGAGCAGGGTCAAAATTTTTCCCACAGAAATATCATCCAAGTGCGATTGATTCAACTTTAGGATTTTTCTATAAATCAGGGAACAAAAACCGATACGAACTTTGATTCCGAGCCCTGCCGCCATCAGTAGACAATTATTTCTGTACACAACTTGGAAAAATCGATAACCGACCGAAAGAAATCCGTAAAGAATGGCGTCACTCCTGGTGAGATCTAACTGTCGTGACGAGAAATACGAAACTAGTTTTCCCAAGAGGTACGGTTGAATTACGCTTGAAGCAAATATTGTTGGTGGATTACACCGTCAAATAACCTAGTACGTTTTCAACCAGTTGAAAACACCCCAAGAGGAAAAAATTTAGGCCGAAGCAATGCACCAGTAAACGAACAACTGATACACATCCTCGAATCTTCGTTTCTTTCTCCCATTCCTCCTCCAATTGGTCGCCTAATGTTTTCGATTCGTAATCTGGCAACACTTTGTACAAATCGTCAACTTGTAGTTCTTTCTTGTACCCTTTCCCAAAGAGCTGAAATGTGTAGCTGGAATTGCTTTTCTGTTCAATTGCTTGTTGCACCAACTCACGCAAAAAATATTTTAGATAAAATGTTGGCTTTCTGTTTGGGGTTATCTATTCGTTCTTGTTTTTCGTTTTGGTCCATATTCGTCACCGACACCTAATAAACCACACTTTGACTACCTCAGCCTAGTTATTTCTTATCTTAGTCTTCACAGACTGGTCGAGACACACTTTAAAAGTTCGCAGTTTGATTAACTTTTATGGTCAGCCTGAATCGCAAATTACAGGAATTGTCAATGTGTTTATTTGGCTTACTTATCACTTCATTATTGCTTTGAACGGTCTACTGTACTTAATTCTTTGCATACAATTTAATTTACAATGTATGAATTCAAAAACAATAATATTTAGTATAAATATAATTTGTATATTGTAATAGAGAATATTAACTCAGTCGTATTTGCTAGCCACGGGCGTTAAAAAATTCTGGTCGAGGCGCAGCCGAGGCTTGAAACAGACACTTTTTGGCAGAGGTACACATTAAATTTTTTAGGCGACTTCGCGAGCTACAAGGCAAAAGACATCATAGGAAAAATTACAAATTTATTTTGTATTTATCTTTTTCAAACACATTTATTAATACATATTAACAATTTTCCTTAAATGTAAGTAGTATTTTTTATCAGCTTGCCAACAAAACGAGAAATTTACTAGTGTCGCGAGCGATAAATTTTGGTCGTCAATGTCACTTCACAATTTTGTTATACAAATTTAAAAAAATTCCCGGTCTGTTTATGCCCATGTCAACAAAGTGTCAAAAAAATGAGGAAAAAATGACAATTAATGCCATTCAACATGATGATAGGTTATGAATGTAATGACCGTTTTACAATGGAGCATTTTCCATTGCGTCGAAGAGTGACATTGACGACCAAAATTTATTGCTCGCGACTGTACATATTTGCAACACAATTACTTATTTACACAATTTATGGTGACAGGATAATTACCGGTTTTGTCGGTTTCGTTGTTAACTTACCAAACAGACCAACAGATAGCGCCACGGTCAGCGTCCGATAAGGAGTTACTTTTCGTCTGCTTGTGAGTACTTACGTATAATTACCGTTTTCATTATGGGTGCTTAAAAAATCATTTTTTTATGAGCTTGAAAATCAAAGGATAGAATTATGACATTTTATGCATTCCTTGAAGACAAAATCCCCCACGTGTGCGTCCAAACCGGCAAGAGGATCGTCCAAGAGATAAATCTTGCTCTGGTTGTAAACTATCCTCGCTAAATTGACTCTTGGTTGTTGTCCTCTGCTCAGGTTGGTATCACGATGTTCCACCATGGTACCATCTCCATCTTGAAGCGTTTCCAAAATCTTTAGGACTTGTTGGTACCGCTGCTCTAATACTCTTGCCCGAAGAGAATGTTTTGTTTGATGGTCGAAGGAAACAACCAGGGTTCTTGGAAAGCGTACGATATCGTTCCTCCAATCTTGAAATCCCCTTCTTCTCATTCGTACTCTTGCAAAATTGTTTTCATCAATACACTCTTACCGCTACCCACTGGACCTGTTTTCACGGTCAATCCTCTTACCACATTCAAATCTATTTCTGGCAGAACGTTTACTCCATTGATAAATACATTAACGTCTTTGAGAAGGATTCCTGGTACTTTCTCACAAATTTTTCTCGTGTGTTCCACTTCTCTCTCGATTCTCTCAACAACGGTTCCCATTCTTCTGATGGCCGATATAGCTTCAGCTATTTCCGACGTCAAATAATTTCCAGATTGAGTATAGGTGGTCAGTATGACGTATAGTACCACATAAGAAGTCACGTTATCAATTACCAAAATACAAAATCTCACGAAAAACATTTTAAACGTCTTGTTGATTTCTTTTCTGAAACATTTATTTCTCAAAGATATCCTACTTTCTGGCTTGACAAATTCTGGAAGTAACACGTCTTCCCAAGTGTAGATCTTTATTATCCTGAAACCGGATAAAGCTCCTTTCGTCTGTTTTTCTAGACAGTTTAATTTTTATTGGGAGACTAGTTTACCGAGGTAGTCTACAATAAACCAATAAATAAACACTGAATGTATCTACTGTTAGATGTAGCAAGTACCAGACATTAATAATCTTGTACGTAAAATTGTTAATTTTTTATCTTATCTTTAGAGTCTAGACACGCATTGTAATTTACAAGCATAGTATTTGCAAATACATTATCTACTCTATTTCCTAATGTACAAGTATGATAAAGCACATTTTACATTTTACCAAATATTTTTTACGAGCTGCTAACTATTCAAAAATATTTAAAATTTCATTTTCTTCAAACGATAGTAAAATATGACATTATACTGCTGGATTGGTAATACTAAAGTGTCACTTCATTGCCATGGCATCTGACGAGCGGCAGATAATGTTATTATCTACGCTGACGAGCGGATATAGTATAGAACACTTTTAGGAGGAAAAAATCAATCAACGAAACATCTATGTATATAATTGATTTCATATAAATGTTCATCAAGTGAGCTGTACATTTGTAAAAGCACCTTTAATTTAGTTACATTACAAAAGTCACATTTATGAAGGTCATGTCCAATAAATCTTTACTTGGTAAAAATACAAAGACAAAAACAAATAAGAATTACTTTAATTTTATCAGTAAAAAGACGTAACATTGCTTTTGAAATCAACAATGTTAAAATGAACAAAAACTGAAAAATTAGTCAAATCGGGCTCGCGCAGTGTAAGCAACTTTGAAAAAACTCACTAGCTTTAGCTTTAATACCAACATAAAATCAGATTTTCATGGCTTGCTTAGATGCACATTTATATGAAATTGAGTATATGTAAAACTGAATGTCTGTTTGTTTGTATATTTTGTATGCAAATCTACAGTTTTACTCCGATCTTGATGAAATTTTGTACACTTGATCTTCAAAACAAGAAGAAAATTACTGTCGATTTTAATTTTACAAAAACCAACCCCTACTACCATTTTCAACCCTGTTAAGAAAAAAAGACAATTTTTTCGAGTTGGAAATACCCTCACCTTCGCCGCTTCACCCCTATTTCATCCTCTGAGTATAACGTCACCTTCGCCGCTTGACACCCACAAAAAGCAACCCTTATTATCATTTTTAAGCCTGTTAAGCACAAAAAAGTTTTTTCGAGTTGGAAATCGCGTTTGCATGATATGTTCAGGTGTCATAGTTACATTTGGTTGTTTATAAAAGTAGCAATTTCGCAAAATGTGTTTGAATGATTGTGTTTTACCGGAAGATGTCTTAAATGAAGTAGAACAAGCTTCAAATAGCTTAATACCGGAAAAATCAAAAGGCAGATATCTGAAATCAAACGAGACAATCAAACAATAGGAAGATCTAAATAAGGTTACAACTAAAAATAAAAGTGTTATGTTGGCGTATTTTCATGAAAGTAGAAACATAATTTTAAAATATTCTGAAATTTGCGGGCAAAGCTGCGGGTAAAAGCTAGTTTAATTATAAAATTAAAAAATAAAGTATTTTCTAAATTGTTCAAGGTCAACGACCATTATCAAATGCTTTCAAAACACAATCTGGTATCTCATATATCTATTCTTATTCTCGTTATTATCTACAATAGATTCTACCGTGATCCCGGGACGAAATTAAGTGAATTACGGCGCACTGTGTTAAATTTGACATCAACTCATTACCATTATTTATGTAAAAGCAAGTAGGTATATTTTAGAATACTGTGCTGCAAAGCAGGTGTTATTGTTCGTGCGAAAGAGACAACATCTACGATCATCAGACAGCGCGAGTATAAAAATGAATTGCCCCACCCTGGACAACAAACGAACACATCATTGTGTCGAGATAAAACTATTTGTAGTTACTTAAGCTGATTAAAACTCGCTTACTGATAACCTCGGTCGTTGTAAATAACTCAGACTTGGTGCAACGAGCAATTCGCGTAATGGATCACCTAGAAGAGCAAAAAAAGAAAATCCACCCGAAAGAAAAAGCCAACGTGATATCGACAATTCTCTTCTTGTATGGTCCTCGTTACACTGTATGACAAAAAGTGATTTGAGTAATTCCAGATATGCGCTAAAGCTATTTAAAAAAGGGTTCAAAAAAGATCTAGAGGTGACAGATCTGTACGACGTGTTGCCGGATTACAGGTCAAAAAAATTAGGCGACAGGCTGGAAGACCAATGGGAGAATCAAAAGGCTGTCCGACAAAATCTATCAGTCAGTCGATTGCTTTGGACTTGTTACGGACCATCCTATATTCTCTTGGGTTGCGTCCAAGTGTTTAACGACATCGTTCTGGGAATGTAAGTAGTACCACTTCCAGCACCCTTCTAGCTTACGATTCCTTTTACAGAACTGTACAGTCCTACGTTTTGGGGAAACTGATACTGTATTTTGCCGACGGCCAGGACCAGCTCACCAAAAGAGATGCCTATTTGTACGCAGCGACTCTGATTTGTGTCCTTTGGACGCGAATCCTGATCGGCAGTCACTACGCTCTGATGCTGTCAGGATATGGAATCAAAATTCGCACGGCTTTTGTCTCTTTCATCTACAGAAAAATACTAAAATTGAGTCCCACTCGTCTGGCTGACATTTCCAGCGGCAAGATCTTGTCTCTGATCACCAAGGACGTTCACACTCTTGAGATGTTCGCCACTCTAGGCAACGAGCTCTGGATTGGCATCCTCAGAATCATCGTGAGCTCTTCGCTCCTTTACCTGAAGCTGGGAGTCGCCAGCTTGGCTGGAGTCGGATGTTTCCTCATCTTGATGCCTCTGCAAAGTATGTTTGCAAATTGTCCATGAGACATTCTTCACATTTGAATATTGTAGTTTCTATTGGCAAAAGAGTGACTTCATTCAAGATGAAAATGAACAAGAAAACAGATGAAAGGCTCCAAATCGTTCAAGAAATTGTCTCCTCGATTAGACTGATTCGGATGTATACTTGGGACAAATTCTTTGCCCGTAGAGTGTCCCACTCTAGAAGGTAAGACCATTAGGAAAAAATAGAACGCATGGTGATATCTTCATTCCTAGAAAAGAGATGCAGGCAGCATACCAAATGTTCATTATGCAGTTCATAACTCTGATAGTAGGAACTGTGAATTCGCAGATCGCTCTGTATATAATGTTGATGAGCTACATCTGGCTCGGGAATAGCATAACAAGCGAGCTTGTCTACTTTGTTTTCGTAATTTTTATGAATGTGTCTCTCACTGTGAGCGTCATGTTTCCGATGGCTCTCTCTCAAGCGGCTCAGTTAGTACCAACGGTTAAAAGAATCGGAGCTATTTTGAAAAAAATCGAAATCCAAACAGAAGAACCACCGATTGGTCGTTCAGGTGTTAAAGTTAGTCTCGACGATGTAACGGTATCGATCGGAGAAAAACCAGTACTTCAAAAATGTAATCTAGATCTGGGCAAAGGGCTTACAATACTCACAGGTCCTGTTGGTAGCGGAAAAACAATTCTTCTGAAAACGGTACTGCAAGAGTACGAACCCGTCGAAGGAAAGCTGACGGTTCAAGGTGACGTTTCTTACGCTTCACAAGAACCGTGGTTGTTCCCTTCGTCTATCAAACAGAACATTTTGTTTGGACAAAAATATGACGAGGCACGGTACAGAAACGTCCTGAAGATTTGTGCTTTGGTCTACGACTTGGACCACCTAGAATGTGGAGATTCAACCATCGTCGAAGATCGCGGTTCCAATCTGAGTCGAGGGCAACAAGCTAGAATCAATCTAGCCAGAGCAATCTACAAAGACAGCGACATTTACCTCTTGGACGATTGTTTAGCAGGTTTAGATGGACACGTGAGCAGTTCCATTTTTGAAAATTGCATCAAAACATTTTTGAAAGAAAAACTAGTTATTT
This sequence comes from Tenebrio molitor, assembly GCF_963966145.1. NCBI lineage: Eukaryota > Metazoa > Arthropoda > Insecta > Coleoptera > Tenebrionidae > Tenebrio > Tenebrio molitor. The sequence continues at coordinate 5,923,320 of NC_091048.1, read as the reverse complement.
TGGTAACGCACAACGACAACTACGTCAAAGAAGCGGATGTCAGGATTTTTCTCAAAAGTGGTACCGTAGAGTCGGGAGAAAAATTCGAACGCTTGGACAAGCAAGAACTTCGTAGTGAACGTTATGAAACAGAAGAAGATTTAGACGAGAATGATCAAGTCGTGGACGAAAGTTCTAAGTTGATACCGGAAACTGTGACCCGAAGGAGGGTCTACCAAGAAGACAAAAAATCAGGAGAAGTTGTTGCTAGAGTGTACAAAAAATATTTTAGCTCTGGTGGTGGGTTCATTGGAGTGATGTCAGTCCTTCTTGTTCACGTACTAGTCCAATTTGTGCTTAGCTGGAAAGAGAAATTTCTGAGTGACTGGTAAGTTTCCAGAATGGAGTCAACAAAGACTAACCTTGCATTTAGGGTCATTTTGGAAGAACAAATCTCAAATTATACAGCGACCAACAGTACCATCTCACCAGAATCTGACATTTTTCACCACAAGAAAATATTTTACACCTATACGTGTCTAACAGCCGCCATAATTCTAACGCACTTGGGAACCGCTTCGTCTATTGTGCTGTTCGCAAGAAAAGCCTCGATCAAACTACACGAAAAAATGACCGCAAGCATTCTCAGTGCCTCGATGGTGTTCTTTGACACCAATTTCGTTGGAAACATTTTGAACAGGTTTTCCAAAGATCTCACAACAGTCGACGAGATGATTCCTTTCACGTTTCACAACCTCCTAACGGTGAGTCACGTTTCCAAAACAACAACAACTAAACTCAATTCCTTCCAGCTCGTTTTGTCTTTAACAGGAATCATGATTTTAATTGCCTCCGTGAACACGTTGTTTCTCATTCCACTTACTTTGTTCTTGATGACCATCGTTGTGACACGAAACTATTGCATCGGTACCACTAGAAGCTTGAAGAGATTGGACGCTCTAAGTGCGACTTCCTTCTAAATCGCTGTTACGGCAATAAAACACACATTTTCAGCTAGAAGTCCCGTCGTTGGTCACATGAACGCGACTCTGGAAGGTTTGACCACGATCAGAGCCTTCAAAGCTGAGGCCATTTTGAGAGACGAGTTCGATCGTCACCAAGACTTGTACACTTCCACTTCTTACTGCCTTCAGACCAGCATGAAAGCGTTGATCTTAATCCTCAACACTTTTACCGTGTTGTTCAACGCAACGATAGTCTTGAGATTTCTAATTTTTGATTTTGGTAAGTCGCCTCGTGTGGAGTGGACATGTTTAACTGTCTTCTTGCAGACACTCCTTCGGGATATGTGGGTCTTGCATTATCTCAAGCCTACATGATATCTATGACATTAAACGGAGTCATCCGGCGCTGGACCGAACTCGAAAATCAAATGACGTCCGTGGAACGAGTCCTGGAATATGTGGACGTCGAGAAGGAGAACAGGCAAGGTTTTGAGCTGGAGGATTGGCCAACAAAAGGCGAAATCGTTTACGAGAACGTCTACTTGTTGTACCCCAACACAAACGAATATGTTCTGAAAAACATACACTTTACTGTCAAATCTGGTGAAAAAATTGGAATAGTTGGTAGAACTGGTGCTGGTAAATCTTCGATCATCTCCGCGTTGTTTAGATTGTACGAAGTCGAGGGAAAAATCTCTATAGATGATGTCGACACCAAAACCTTGTCTTCCGACTCCTTGCGAACAAATATTTCGATTATCCCTCAAGATCCTGTCATTTTTAGTGGAACAATTCGGGACAACATCGACCCATCTAGGAAGTACACGGATGAAGAGATCTGGAAAGTTATCCAAAAGACGAATTTAAAGAAATCGATTTGGAGTCTTGACACAGAAATCGCTGTTGGAACTTGTAATTTTAGCGTTGGCCAAAAACAACTACTTTGTCTGGCGAGAGCGGTCATCCAACAGAATAAAATCGTTGTGCTGGATGAAGCCACAGCAAACATGGATGCAGATACGGAAGCGATCATTCGACAAACAGTCGAAGAGAATTTCGCCTCTTGCACTGTTCTCACCGTGGCACACAGAATAAGTTCCATTATGAAGAGCGATCGAATTTTCGTCTTGGACAAAGGAGAAATCATCGAATGTGATAAACCTGAAACATTACTCGAAAACAAAGACGGCGCGTTTTACAAGATGGTGGAGAAGGCAAAATTATTAGAAGGGTCAACATTGTAAATAGTTCTTTTAAGTTATTGTTAAACAGTCGCTTTATGTACGTAATAAAAATGTATGATCTTGAAAAGCTTTTTGATACCTATTCTTTGGAGACAGTAGCAATTCTACCTTCTTTCGGAATTTTATGACATATACCTGATTAACAATGCCTCTTCCAGAAAATCTTGAGGACCACATCCTCAGCTTTACTCGACAGCGAGTTCGTACATACTAATTTGACACGTTAACCAATCTTTAGTAGAAATCGGAAACAAGGTCAGTTTTCTACATCATTGGAAGTCCAAAGTTTATTGAATATGAACTGTTTCTTATCAACTTCGAGTATTTTGGGCTGCAGAGTTCAACCACACATCCCGATTTCTCTAAACAATATTTCTCCAAATACAGAATACTCTCGTCTAGGTAAGGGAGTTAGGATCATTTAACAAAAATATTTGAACCAAAAGAAAAAGAAAATTATTGTCAAAATTACTGTTTCTACTTAGATAGACAATTATCAGCAGCATTATTTACGACCAATGTGTAATTGCATTTGGCTATTATAACATTTACTATACCAGCGGAGCAGAAAACTGAAAGAACTTCACCACACGAATTCAAATCTTCATTTACCAACACCTTTACTTTTGCGTTTACCTAAACGAAATAGTGTTGCTACATGAAGATTTGAATTCGTGTGGTGAACTTCTTTCAGTTTTCTGTAGTAAAGAAGATTCTTTACCATAGGTTTTTAAGAGGAAGAATCGTATTTCTAAATAAAAACTCTATTAAAATCTTTCTCTAATTTTGTTAAAAACATTTTTCCTTCAAAAAATAAACGTTCGTGGAAATTCTCCCACATTTATGTGAGTTTCATTCTATTTCAAAAAAACTTCTAGATAGTTATAATAGTTAGTGCAGCCATAAAAAAGTTACATGCGCTGACAACAAGAACGCTTATTGTAATTTTGGTATTTTAAATAACATTGCCATGATTAGTGCTTTATCGCTGCAAATTAACTGATACTGATGCTTGAAAACAAGTCAAGGTTTGGAATAGTCACTACTGGCAGTGAAAAAAGGTGTCTACTTTAAACTTAAGTTAAATCAAAAAATTAGAGCGATGGATCATCTAAAGCAAAAGCAAAGAGAAATTAATCCGGAAGAACGTACAAACTTCCTGACTAACTTATTCTTCGTGTGAGTGTTAATATAAATTTAAAAACCACCAAAGGTGCAGCTAGAACTCTTTCAGCTATACGAGAAAAATCCTCATTAAAGGGTTCAAAACGGATTTAGTTGAAAATGACATATACGAAGTGCTTCCGTCGTACCGCTCCGAAAAATTGGGAAAAAAATTGGAGAAAATTTACAAAAACCAAAAAACAAAGAGGAAATTCTCAATGCCTCGTTTTTTGTGGAAAAGCTTCGGCATGCAATATCTTCCGTTTGTGGCCGCAATTATAATACACATCGGGACAACGTACTTCTGTTGTAATTTTTAAAGTCGCTCAAATTATTTCATTCTTTCTAGACTGCTGAGACCAAAACTGGTAAAAAAATTCGTTGGGCATTTTTCAAAAAATCGCACTGTTGCCAAATCAGACGGATGGCTATACGGCTCATATTTGCTCATAGTACTTCTAGTCGGGCATTTGTACAATAACAATTTGCAACTGAGGATCAGAACTTTCGCTATCAAAATGCGTACAGCTTTCACTTCTCTTATCTACAGAAAATTATTGAAGATGAACTCGTCTCAACTTGAAAGGACATCAGTTGGCAAGATAATCACTCTGACCACAAAAGATGTTGACGATTTCGAAGATTCCATTTCTTACGTCACTTATATGTTTAATTCTTTCGTACACTTTTTGGTAGTGTGCTACATGCTCTACACCGAAGTGGGATGGTTAGTGATTACATTCGTTTCTGTATTCACCATTGTCATATCAATACAAGGTATTTGTACCCAACCTGGTGATGAATTATTATTAAATGTGATTTTAGTGTATTTGGCATCACTACTCGTACCACTAAAAACTCAACTTTTAAGGAAAACTGATGAGAGGTATCAAATCACCAAAGAAATATTAAATGGCATTAAACCATTAAAATGTAACGTATGGGGTGACGTATTTAAACGAAAATTATTCAAATGTAGAAAGTAAGTATACATTTTTGCTACTTATCACAACAACTCCATTACACTACATGTGTTATTTTAGAGAAGAAGTTTGTTATACCTACAAAATATTTTTGTTGCTATTTACAAAATATACACTGTCCGACTTTTTTCTTAATGCAACCTGGTATTTATTCATTATATGTTCAATATACTCTGGAGACCAAATCAACGCTGGAACATTATTCCTTGTGATGGACACCCTTAACGCAATGTCTATGCATTTGAAAATTAGCATAACAAGAGGCATTTACGAGACCGGAAACCTGATTGCTGTGTTCAAACGAATTGGAAGTTTTCTGGACTCGATGGATGAATTATGTCATAAAGAGACTGACAAAACCATATCCGCACCAGAAATAAAACTATCAAACGTAAATATTTATGGAAAAAATCAGAAAATAATACACAACGTAGACTTGACGTTGGGCAAAGGATTGAGTGTTATAACTGGACCTGTAGGAAGTGGCAAAACTTTGCTTCTAAAGGTCGTCATGAAGGAACATCATTCTGTTAAAGGCGAAGTAACAGTCAACGGCAGTATTTCTTATGCTTCGCAGGAACCATGGCTCTTTCCCTCCACAATCAAACAAAATATTTTATTTGGAGAAGATTACGATGAGGAACGTTATCTAAAAGTTCTCAATTTGTGTGCCCTCTCCGAGGATTTACAATCTTTCGCTGAAAGTGACAATACCATAGTGATGGACAGAGGGACCAATCTGAGTGGAGGACAGCAAAACAGAATAAACCTGGCACGAGCTATTTACAGAAATAGTGACATTTACTTGCTAGATGATTGCTTATCAAATTTAGATGTACTGGTTGCAAACTCTATATTTGAAAAGTGCATAAAAAGTTTTTTGAAAGACAAAATAGTCCTGATTGTCAGTCAAAACCAGAAACACATCGATGAGAGCGACACCGTCATCGGCGTGAACAACGACACAACACATTTGTCGCGCACAATACCTAAACAAGAAAAATCAAATTTCGGAAGGAATTCTGGTGGTACAGTTTCCAACTGGGGAGAGTGTCAAGATGGTGGTGATGATTCTGACAATGCGAGCGAAAGTGATGCCTTAATTGCGAGAGAGACCTGTGCACAGAAACTTTACCAAGACAAGAACGAAAGAGTTAAATTAGGAACGTACAAGAAATATTTTGTTCATGGTGGAGGAATAATAATGTTCTCCTTAATTTGTGTACTATTCATTGGTGCACAATTGTCAAAGACATCATTACATAAGCTAGAAGCTAAATGGTTAGTTGCAGTTTGACTTGTATAACGAATTAAGTACTATAATTCTTGTCTTTCAGGATAAATATAGAACATAACCTTTTAAATTACACACTCTACAACATGACGAACAATGAAAAATACGAAAACATTAACCAGAAGCGACGCCTCATGATTTATATATTTCCTGCCATCCTGGCGTCGACAGCGATCTTGATGATCTTAAGAGCGATTGTATTTTTCCTCATGGCCAAGAAAGCGTCCATCAGCATCCATAAACAAGTTGCCACAAAAGTTATTAACGCCTCAATGCAGTTTTTCGACAATAATTTCGTAGGAAATATTCTAAATAGATTCTCTGAAGATTTGCTCTACGTTGACGAAAAAGTTTCTGATTCTCTTTTCAGTGTCATAGAAGTGAGTCTGGTCTTGTCAAATTTATCTTACTACACGCCTGCTTTCAGTGTTTTGTACAAACCATGGGAATAACAATATTAATAGCGACAGTGAATTTAAGATTTATTTTACCTTCTATAGTATTCTGTACGGTCATCGCTACAACAACCTACATCTACTTGAGAACAGGGAGAGCATTGAAACGGATAGAAATTTCAAGTAAGTTGTCATAAACAAAACAACACGTGCGTTACTGTAATACCTAGCCCGGAGTCCATTCGTTGGTCACCTGAATGCAACCACTGAAGGACTTCCAACTGTCAGAGCTTCAAAAGCTGAACGTGTTCTATGTGACGAATTTGACAGACACCTAAACCTGTACACTTCAGCATCTTACATGTATGTTTGTTGTTGCAAAGCGTATGGATTTGTTTTACACATCTTCGGCACTGTCTTCATTGCCATCGTGATTGTTATATTGTTAATTTTTGGAGATGGTATGTTATGTCATCAACTTAAGTACAAATCGTTAATTTCTTTTTTCAGACACATCTGTTGGCAACATCGGCCTAGTACTTTCACAAAGTTTCATATTAGTCGAAATCCAAGAGATGGGGTTCCGCATTTGGGCCAAGCTCGAAACTGATATGACGGCAGTTAACAGAATCCTAGAATATACAAAACAAAAGGAAGAACCTAAAGATGGAATCCCTATAGAAAATTGGCCTAAAACTGGTAACATAAGATTCGAAAAAATGGAGTTTTCTTATAAGAATGACACCAACTTCGTATTGAAACAGATACATTTTTCCATAAAGTCTAGTGAAAAAATTGGCATCGTTGGAAGAACTGGTGCAGGAAAGACTTCTCTAGTTTCAACTTTATTAAGACTTTACAAAACACGGGGACAGATATATTTCGATGATGTAGACATTGCAACTCTTCCTTTGGACCTTGTCAGGAAGAATATTTCGATAGTTCCCCAAAATCCTTTTTTGTTCACTGGAACGATACGTGAAAACATAGATCCCCTAGGAAGATACGCAGACGAACAAGTCTGGAACGTAATCAAAACCATCAATTTGGAAAATCTCTTCTGTAATTTGGAGCATAAAATCAGCGGTGACGATTGCAGTTTAAGTATGGGACAGAAACAACTGATTTGTCTCGGCAGAGCCGTCATTCAGAGCAACAAACTCGTTATCTTGGACGAAGTTACGGCAAATGTGGATTCAGAAATTGAAACTAAAATTCAAGAAATAATAAAAACGCATTTTTCCCGTTCCACCGTTATTATGATAACACACAAGTTAGATTTTATCAAAGATTGTGACAAGGTAATGGTGCTCGACAAGGGTAGCATTGTGGAATTTGACAGTCCGCAAGCATTACTAAAGAATGACAAGGGCAAGGGTATGCTTCACAAGATGTATACGGTTCACGGAATGTAAAAGAAGATTTGGAACGCAAAAAAGAAAACAATATAATATATTTTTACGATGGATCTTCTCAAGTTGCTTTTATTTGTCGAAACAATTTGACATAAGTATAATTTTTTATGAAATTTCAGATATTTTAGACGGTGAAGGTTTAATCAATAATAATAAAATTACCTCAAGTTAAAAAATGTAATTTTAACCCTGCGTCGCACGGATTGGGTCTGTGAGACCCAGACCATGTAAAACTACGCTATAACGAAGCATTGGAGAATCTACAATGTGCTTGACCAGACTTCCAGAGGAATAGCGCTCGGAACCACCTGAAAATAGTCTAGGACGCTGTAAGCAATGCAAAGATTGTAAAACAAAAATGTTATGTAATTTTTAAAGCAAAATATTTTTGTAAATTTTGAAGGGCTGGGTTATGATTAGAACACACCGCGTGGTGTTTTGTTTTGTTTGCGTGAATAATTTTCGCAATGATTTTTTAAATTTTTGAATTTCTGTACAAATTTTTGTTTATGCCTTTTGGAAGACTTCAGAGGAAGGTGGTATGTATTATCTAATGAAAAAAATTAATAACTGTATTTCACAAAATGTTTGTTTGGAATTAAACGTAATTTGGAAAAAATAAATTATTCAATTTTGTGTGTTCATGTGACTAGCAATGCACCCGTGTAACGCGGGGTTTTAACACGTGTTTCCTTTATTGGAAATTAAGCGCAATTATTATTAAATTGTTAAAACATTAAAAAATAGGTGTCTACGCAAACAATTAACTAAACCATTCGTCTGATTCAACGAAAAGATTAGATTTTGTTGTTAAAAATGTAATCTAAAGTCTGAAGGTATTTGAGCAGTTACCTTTTGAAACAATTGATGAAAAATTGCCAAGCAACATTTTGTACACCCCTTAAAATTTGTCAAAAGCGGGCGCGCTTTATTATAAAAGTCAAATTGTGTAAATATTCAAAATAGACTACAACGGCTGAAATTTCAATATTGTTGAAAAAGGAAACAATTTTTGCCTATGGAGAGTATCGTAAAAATTTCAATGATACAGCTCGTTTTCTCGTGGAACACTATCCAAATGTAGGCTTCACAAAATTTAAGGTTCAGAGAGTGATCAATTTATTTGCAGACACAAGAAACATAGGTACGTGAACTAAATTACCTTTCTAATATATTCCGATCGTGTTTTAGTCCTTTACGAAAGAATTAAAGCATCCAGTACAATAAATTATGTCCAAATGTTGTCTTTAACTTTGTAAGTGTTTGTATGGTTAGAAAGATAAACGTCAAATATGTCACCTGCGTTTGTGCCAAGAGGGGTGACCAAAATTCTGCGATAGTGGGCGTTTGTTTCATACGTGTCTACGTTTTTGCATTTGCAGCCAGTTTTTTCTTTTTTCTTGCAAACCAGACGTCTTTCAAGAACAAGTTTCTCCTTTATTGACGATCGATTTTTTGATGTAAATCTTAAGTGATTCAACATTTTAAAAAGGCATGTAAAAATTACGTTTTTAAGGCTTGGGTTATTGCATTAATGGGATTTCACTCTTCACCGTCTAAAATATCTGCATTTTACATTTCACAAAATCCGTTAGAAAATAACCGAGATATTAGGTTCGAAGGTCTTAGCTGAGACACCCTGTATAGTGAAGTATTAACTTTAGGTAGAAATGCTAAATTGTTAAATTATTGCTGTTAAAACAATTATGACTGGCCTCGTGCGACTCGTTTATTTCCGTTATCAATTCTTTATTGCCCATTTCATCCTTTGAATAGATAATCACTAACTAGTACCGCCATTATATTTTTATTAATGTCTTTTAACGTAACTATTAAAGGTTAAATACCACTACTTAAAATGCGACAAGGTTATGGTTTTTAATGCCGTACAGTGTAAACCATTTGGAACAATCTAATTTCTTAAAGTCCAACGCAAATTTTCATGTAGCAACACTTTTTTGTTTTCCTCATTCATAACAGGTTTTTAATAGGAAGAGACATTTTTCTTAATAAAAACGAGATTTGGTAATGAACATGTCTGCTTCAAAAATAAGTGTGTGATTCTATTTCAAAAGAATTTCCAATTGTAACGCGCCCTTTAGTACCAGAGCGCTCCGTAGTATCGCAGTAGCGCCATAACGCACCACTCTGCACGCTACCCCACTCCCAGGGATCTTCTTCACCACTCACTCGTCTTGCACCCTTGCCATCGGGCCTTAATAAAAGTATGGATCATGGACGAAGAACGTCAGAAAACCTCTACCTTCTCATCTCTTCTCTACTGCCACCCAGAGGAACTGGTATTGCGGTACACACAAGAGCTTCTTTTTCCTACAACCCAGTTATTTACCAATTTACTCACTTTGTGGTCAATATATTGATCTCACAAGTTGTCAGTTTTAATAACCGGCTACAAATTGGCGCCCAACTTTAGGCCCGAAGTGACGAACCTGAGTGAAAAAACCGCGTAGTGAAAATGTGAAAAAAAACTATTACAAAAACCATCACGACGATGATCACCAGGTCACAAACAAAGGCGATGGCGATCACGGCTGAACAATTGGAACAGCTGATCCAACGCCTAACTCCAAAGACGCCGATTTCTATAAAGACTTCGAAGAAATCGCCGACGCCAACGCCTTCTCAGGATTGTCTATCCTCCTCCAAGGTGACGTCGTCACGTGGTGGATGGAAGTAAAAAGCACCATCACCACATGGGAAAATGCGAAAAAAGCAATTCGGGATGAGTTCACCCCCCGACCTCCCGCGCATCGGATCTATCAAATGATCTTTGAGACGAAGTAAAATGCCAACACTCCCACCGGATTATTCATCGCCCAGAAGCGTGCCCTACTAGCTCAAGTCACGCCACCGCCGGCGAAAGTCGCCAACTTGATTTCCTGTGCGACGTTCTGTGAGCTACTAGCAAAAACGCGAGACGTAGGAGGTACGTTATAAGAGAAAAAGAAGGAGAAAGCTAGGCCCAACGACGAAAACGGACGCAACCGATGTGACTATTGCCACAACTTCGGCACACAGTGAAAGCTTGTAGAAAAAAGGCAAAACAAGCCGCACAACAAACAGCCGAACCCAAAAATGTTGAACAGATGGGAAACAATACAAACTTTAGCTGCTACGGATGCGGCCACCCAGGGGTTATTCGAAGAAACTGCCCAAAGAGCAACAATAAGCCGGTGTCCGCTGCCCCGAATCTGCAATTCTGTCTGCTGGATGTAAAACCATTGGGACGACTAGCTGTTAAAATCCAAATACACGGAGTACCCGGCACCGCGTATATTGACAGCGCCGCGAGAACAAGCCTCACCAGCATTCAGCTATATCACATTCTTACGGAAAGGGGACACAAATTCCTATCTACCACAGTCCAACTGGTACAAGCAGACTGAAGTAGTACCCGGACAAACGTAAAGACTGCGACGTTGCCGGTCAAACTACAAGGGAAGGAGATAGAAACGATATTCATCACTATCCCAGATGCACACGAAACTACCACACTTCTGGGAATTGACTTTTTACGGAAGGTTGGCCTGGTCATCAACTACGCCCATTCCAGATCGCCTTTTTCCGGACAACGCCACCAGACCTACTGTTTCGTCCAAACCAAAAAGGACGCCGCCTGGGACTGGGGATCCTCCCAGGAGCAAGCATTCGAAGAGAGCTTTAACAACCGCCCCCGTCTTACGACAAGCCGCCCCCTGTAGTCCATATACCCTTCGCGCTGATGCTAGTTCGTGTGCGTTGGGAGCTGCGTTATTCCAGGGGGAGAGCCCCGACGAAAAACCCATCGAATATGCAAGCAGACGACTAAAACCCCCAGAAAAAAACTACTTAACGACCGAGACAGAAGCTTTGGCCGTCGTATGGTCTGTTCAAAAATTCCGTGGTTACCTCGAAGAAGCCCCGGCCGTCATCATCACCAACACCAACCGTTACGGTGGCTGATGTCGCTTAAATCGCCAAGCGGACGATTAGGCCCCTGGGCCTTTCAGCTCCAACCATATAATCTCAGAATCGAGTACACCCCCGGTAAGGCTAACGTCGTTACCAACACCCTATCACGCCCCTTTCTGACGAAAGAACCACCGCTCTGTCACATCAGTCTGATACACACAGAGTTACCCCGAAGAGGAGCCGCCGAGATACGTCAGGGACAGCTCAACGACCCTGAAGAAAATAATTGACGCCTACGAACATGGTATTCGCGAAGAAACGGAACGCTTAACTCATGGCGTTCTTTATCGATATTCCGCAGACGACGATAACGAAGAAGCTCAGTTGGTTGTCCCCAAACAAGAACGAGACAATATTCTTCGTGAATTCCACGACATGCCGACAGCAGGACACTACGGAACCGACCACACCCTCACCAAAATTAGTCGACACTTCTATTGGCCAGGAATAAGGAACGATTTCAAGAATTACGTACGGAAATGTAACGCCTGTCAACGCTACAAAGTAGACAACAAGATACAAGCAGGTCTACTTCAAACGTCAGTTTTCTAATTCCTCTCCATCGACTTAGTCGGGCCCTTACCCGAAGGCCCGCAAGGGGAAAACTGGATATACATAACAGAGGATTGCGCAACCCGATGGACCGAGTTATTCTCATTGACCAAAGCCACTGCCGATGCTTGCGCATGGACCCTCGTCAGCGAAATATGTCTACGATTCGGCCTTCCCCGTTGCGTTATCTCCGATAACGGTACTCAATTTATAAGTGCAGTGATGCAAAAGGTTTGTTTCTGTCTAGGTATCACGCAGAAATTCACCCCAGTCTACCACCCCTCCGCAAATATGTTGGAACGAAAAAACAGAGATTTGAAGACCCAATTGGCAATTCTGGTAGGCACAAATCACACGGACTGGCCAAATAAATTACCAGGGATCCGATTTGCGATGAATACCGCGAAGTTTTCGTCTGCCGGATATTCGGCCATCTTCCTTAACTTCGGTCGAGAATTCCGCACCCCCGCTGAATTTTGCCATGGTCTTCGATCGGTGATCCAGAATGAAAACTTCATTCCCGAAGTCACCCTTCGCCTACTTGAGTTAGCTGACCACCTGAAGGAAGCCCAAGAAGTTCAAGAGAAAGAACAAGATCGAAGGAAAACCACTGCAGACTCCAAACGCCGTCCAGGCCCCACCTACGCTCCAGGCGATCGAGTTTACGTGGTTACTCGCCTCGTGAGCAACACCTCGAAGCAATGTTCATCAAAATTCAGCCTCAGACGAGATGGACCCTATCTCATCTTATCCGCCAAAGGACCGTGCAGTTACGAAGTAGCTTCTCTTGAGGCTCCGGACATTCCACTCGGTGTATATCATACTTCCGCCCTAACCCCCGCTCGAGAAAAAGACCAATCAACCCCTGTGATTCCAATCCGGCTCCGAGGACGACCCCGGAAGGTGCCACCCACTACGACTACTCTCAGAACCTCCGTCGAGACGCCTGAAAGTTCTTTAGTACCAGAACGCTCCGTAGTACCCCAGTAGCGCCATAATGCACCATTCCGCACGCTACCCACTCCCAAGGATCTTCTTCACCATCCACTCGTCTTGCACCCTCGCCATCGGGCCTTAATAAAATTATGGATCATGGACGAAGAACGCCAGAAGACCTCGACCTTATCATCCCTTCTCTGCTACCACCCAGAGGAACTGGTATTGCGCTACACACAAGAGCTCCTTTTTCCTACAACCCAGTTATTTACCAATATACTCACTTTATGGTCAATATATTAATCTCACAAGTTATCAGTTTTAATAACCGGCTACACAATTATAATAATGTGTGACGATCACTTCCGGTAGTGACGTCACGGGGTTTGACGCCGTTCAGGTCGGTCGCGGTATGCCTCGAGCGCCAGTCCCTTTTTTCGGCTGTGGTGGGACGCCACACGGCCGGGGTAGCTTCGCGGAGCGTACGGTGTCCGGGGGTCGGCTGTCAGGACGCGGGAAGGGAGGTAGCAAACAAACAGATATCGCAACAGGCAAACCTTTATTTACAATATGTACAAAAAGGGGGGTGTTGGTACCTGGTGGCGCCGGAACCCTTCGGGGACGGTGTCCGTGACCTGGGGGAGCGTTCCGGGCGGGGTTGAAGAAGTGTGTGGCTCGTACTTACGGTTATTCCGGCCGGACCTGGACACTGCTGATGTTCCCTTTTACGGGACGGAAGGGGTGTGAAGAGGAAAGCGGGATGGCCGGGGTTCCCTCACAAAGGGAAGGAACGGGTCGGGACAAGGGGGAAAGCGGGATGGCCGGGGTTCCCTCACAAAGGGAAGGAACGGGCCGGGACAAGGGAGAAAGCGGGATGGCCTGGGTTCCCTCACAAAGGGAAGGAACGGGCCGGGACAAGGGGGAAAGCGGGATGGCCGGGGTTCCCTCACAAAGAGAAGGAACGGGCCGGGACAAGTGAGAAAAGCGAGATGAAAGCGAGGTCGGAAGCGGAGTCAGAGTCGGAGGTTGTATCGGGAGCAGGACTGGAATCGGAATGAGCTCTGCAGGCTGTGGCGGTGGGGGAGCTCTGTTCAGCGCGGAGTCCGGGTATCGTCGGCCGGAAGAAACACGGGTTCCCGGGTGGATTCGGTGGACGCAGTTGAAGCAGTCGGCTCCGCGCTAATTTTCTGCCCCGGCTCGGAGAAAGAACGAAATTTTTCCGCCACCGGAAGCGTTTCTTAGTAACTTCGTTACAAATGGTCCCATAATAAATTTAACTAAGTTATTAACGAGTTTCTTTATGGATATAAGTAAGTCCACATAAAATAACATTACAATTGATAGTGCTATTGCGTCAGTTTAACTGATATTCATGGTTGAAACCAACTCAAGGTTTGTAAAAGTCATTACTGGCAGTGATAGCTGGTGAGTTCTTTATAATTACTTTAAAAAGTAATAATAATGGATCACCTAAACCACAAGCAAAGAGAAATTAACCCGGAAGAACGTACAAACTTTCTGACTAACTTGTTCTTCGTGTGAGTATCAGCAGATTTCGAAATTATAAAAGGTGCAGCAGGAACTGTTTCAGCTATACGAGAAAAATCTTCATTAAAGGGTTCAAAACCGATTTAGTTGAAAATGATATATAGGAAGTGGTTCCGTCGTACCGTTACAAAAAATTGGGCAAAAAATTGGAGAACATTTGCGAAAAGCTGAAATCAAAGAAAAAATTCTCAATGCCTCGTTTCCTGTGGAAAACTTTCCGCATGCAATACCTTCCGTTTGTGGTTGCAATTATAATACACATCGGGGCAACATACTTCCGTTCTCATTTTTAAAGTCGCTCAAATTATTTCATTCTTTCTAGACTGCTGAGACCAAAACTGATAAAAAAATTTGTTGGGCATTTTTCAAAAAATCACACAGTTGCCAACTCAGACGGATGGCTATACAGCTCATATTTACTCATGGCACTTTTAATCGATCATTTGTACAGTGACAATTTGCAATTGAGGATCAGACTTTTCGCTATCAAAATGCGTACAGCTTTCACTTCTCTTATTTATAGAGAAATATTGAAGATGAGCTCGTCCCAAATTGAAAAGACGTCAGTTGGCAAAATAATCACTCTGACCACAAAAGATGTCGACGAATTCGAACATGCCATTTCTTACTTCACTTATATGTTTAATTCTTTCGTACACATTTTGGTAGTATGTTACGTGCTCTATACCGAAGTGGGATGGTTGGTCATTACATTCGTTTCTGTATTCACCATTGTCATATCAATACAAGGTATTTGTATCCAACCTGGTGATGAATTATTATTAAATGTGATTTTAGTGTATTTGACGTCACTACTCATACCACTAAAAACTCAACTTTTAAGGAAAACTGATGAGAGGTATCAAATCACCAAAGAAATATTAAATGGCATTAAACCATTAAAATGTAATGTATGGGGTGACGTATTTAAACGAAAAGTATTCAAATGTAGAAAGTAAGTATACATTTTTGCTACTTATCACAACGACTCCATTACACTACATGTGTTACTTTAGAGAAGAAGTTTGTTATACCTACAAAATATTTTTTTCTACTAGAGTTTGGAAAACTTCAACATTGTAATACTAATTTGAGTTAGGAAAAGTGAAAAATTTCCTACTATGGGCGGAAATAATATTTCAACACTAAAAGTTCAATTTTGGTCGTCTCCTGGGATACGTAACGTAAAAACTGGTATTTAATTGAGACAAAAGCTTAAACGCCTTCAAAATTTTTCATTAATAAATTGTTTCTCTATGGTAACGAAAGCAGAACAATTTTGATTTCGCTTTTTAATTTAGAAATAATTAATAGTATATTTAAAATATCCAAATTTTATGTATTTTCCAAACTCCAGTAGAAAAAATCATGTGTGCAATTCGTAGGAAAAGTGTTTTTTCCGTACTCGACGCGTTTTTAATCTCGACTTCGTCTCGATTAAAAATCCCGCATCTCGTAAGGAAAAAAATCACTTTTCCTAACTTATTGCACAAATAGCTATTGTTGCTATTTACAAAATATACACTGTCCGACATTTTTCTTAATGCAACCTGGTATTTATTCATAATATGTTCAATATACGCTGGAGACCAAATCAACGCTGGAACGTTATTCCTTGTGATGGACACCCTTAACGTAATGTCCATACATTTGAAAATGAGCATACCAAGAGGCATTTACGAGATCGGAAACCTGATTGCTGCGTTGATACGAATTGGAAGTTTTCTGGACTTGATGGAAGAATTATGTCATAGAGAGACTGACAAAACCATATCCGCACCAGAAATAAAGTTATCACACGTAAATGTTTATGGGAAAAATCAGAAAATTATAGACAACCTAGACTTGACGTTGGGCAAAGGATTGAAGAAGAACTTTATTATTATTGTCTCGATACAATATACTTTTTACAATATTTAGTTACCATTATTCATCTACAACTATGCTCTAAAATTGCATGTATCTGGATAATTGTCTTTTAAACTCACCTACATTGCCTAAAATTTTCAAATTCATCGGCAATTCATTGTATTCTTTCATTCCTTTGTAGAAAATTGAGTTCATTGTTCGGCTCAACATGACTTTAGTTATGTTTAAATCAAGCTTGTCTCTAGTTGAGTACCGATGAACTTGACAATTGAATTTAATAAGACATTTAAAATATGCCGGTAACATGTTATGTACCATCTTAAACATAAAAATCATTGACATATAATATAATCTTTGTTCCACTGACATCCACTGTAGAGTGCTGAGCATGAGTCGAATAGGTGTATATTTATTACATTTAAGTATTATTCTCATGCCTCTATTCTGTAATTTTTGTAATACACCAACTTTTGTTTTATCCATTAGATACAAAACAGAGGCACAAAAATCAAAGTGTGGTAAAATTATTGATTTATATATCACTAAACAAATATCTATATTTACAAAATTTGAGATTCTAGAGAAAAAATAAAGTTTTTTAGAAATTTTATCAACTATATATCTAAAATGACTATTAAGCGATATCGTATTATCTATGACAAAACCCAGGTATTTGAATTCCTTAACAATTTCAATTTGTTGCTTATCAATAATAATATTAATTTGATTTATATTGATTTTTTTGTACCTGTTGTCTGTAGTTAAAATCATGGCTTTAGTTTTACTTACATTAAGTTTTAATTTATTAATTTCTAAGTATATTTTTACCTTTTCTAATATTTCGTTTATTCTTTTTATTCCCTGATCAATATTGTCACATATACACGCAATTAATGTATCATCTGCGAACAGATTTAGAAAATCACAAACTACATTTAAATGCGTTAGTGAGTGTTATAACTGGACCTGTAGGAACTGGCAAAACTTTGCTTCTAAAGGTCATCATGAAGGAACATCATTCTGTTAAAGGCGAAGTAACAGTCAACGGCAGTATTTCTTATACTTCGCAGGAACCATGGCTCTTTCCCTCCACAATCAAACAAAATATTTTGTTTGGAGAAGATTACGATGAGGAACGTTATCTAAAAGTTCTCAATTTGTGTGCCCTCTCCGAGGATTTACAATCTTTCGCTGAAAGTGACAATACCATAGTGATGGACAGAGGGACCAACCTGAGTGGAGGACAACAAAACAGAATAAACCTGGCACGAGCTATTTACAGAACTAGAGACATTTACTTGCTAGATGATTGCTTATCAAATTTAGATGTACTGGTTGCAAACTCTATATTTGAAAAGTGCGTAAAACGTTTTTTGAAAGACAAGATAGTCCTGATTGTCAGTCAAAACCAGAAACACATCGATGAGAGCGACACCGTCATCGGCGTGAACAACGACACAACACATTTGTCGCGCGCAATACCTAAACCAAAAAAATCAAATTTTGGAAGGAATTCTGGTGGTACAGTTACCAACTGGGGAGAGTATCAAGATGGTGGTGACGATTTTGACAATGCGAGCAAAAGTGATGCTTTAATTGCGAGAGAGACCTGTGCACAGAAACTTTACCAAGACAAGAAAGAACTTGCAAGAGTTAAATTAGGAACGTACAAGAAATATTTTGTTCATGGTGGAGGAATAATAATGTTCTCCTTAATTTGTGTACTATTCATTGGTACACAGTTGTCAAAGACATCAGTACAGAAGCTAGAAGCTAAATGGTTAGTTGCAGTTTAATTTGTATAACGAATTAAGTGCTATAATTCTTGTCTTTCAGGATAAATATAGAACATAACCTTTTAAATTATACACTCCACAACATGACGAACAATGAAAAATACGAAAACATTAACCAGAAGCGGCGCCTCATGATTTATATATTTCCTGCCGTTCTGGCGTCGACAGCGACCTTGATGATCTTAAGAGCGACTGTATTTTTCTTCATGGCCAAGATGGCGTCGACCAGCATTCATAAACTAGTTGCCACAAAAGTAATTAACGCGCCAATACAGTTTTTCGGCAATCATTTGGTAGGAAATATTATAAATAGATTCTCAGAAGATTTGCTCTTCGTTGACCAAAAAGTTTCTATTTCTCTTTTCACTGTAATCGAAGTGAGTCTGGCCTTGTCAACTTTCTCTTACTATTCACCTGCTTTCAGTCATTTGTACAAACCGTGGGAATAACAATATTAATAGCGACAGTGAATTTAAGATTTATTTTACCTTCTCTAGTATTTTGTATGTTGATGGCCACAACAACCCACATCTACTTGAGAACAGGGAGAGCATTGAAACAGCTAGAAATTTCAAGTAAGTTGTCATAAACAAAACAACACGTGCGTTACTGTACTACCTAGCCCGGAGTCCATTCGTTGGTCACCTCAATGCAACCACTGAAGGACTTCCAACTATCAGAGCTTCAAAAGCTGGACATGTTCTATGTGAAGAATTTGACAGACACCTAGACGTATACACCTCTGCATCTTACACCTATGCGTATGGATTTGTTTTACACATCTTCAGCACTATCTTCATTGCCATCGTGATTGTTATATTGTTACTTTTCGGCGATGGTATATTATGGCATAAAATTAAGCACAATTCGTTACTTTTTTTTTCAGGCACATCTGTTGGCAACATCGGCCTAGTACTTTCACAAAGTTTCATGTTGGTCCAGATCCAACAATTGGGGTTCTTCAGGTGGGCCAAGCTCGAAACTAATATGACGGCAGTCAACAGAATCCTTGAATATACAAAAGTAAAAGAAGAACCTAAAGATGGAAGCCCTGTAGCAAATTGGCCTAAAACTGGTGACATAAGATTCGAAGAGGTAGAGTTTTCTTACAAGAATGACTCCAAATTCGTATTGAAACAGATACATTTTTCCATAAAGTCTGGCGAAAAAATTGGCATAGTTGGAAGAACTGGTGCAGGAAAGACTTCTCTAGTTTCAACTTTATTAAGACTTTACAAAACACAAGGAAAGATATATTTCGACGATGTAGATATTGCAACTCTACCTTTACACCTTGTCAGGAAGAATATTTCGATAGTTCCCCAAAATCTCTTTTTGTTCACTGGAACGATTCGTGAAAACATAGATCCCCTAGGAAGATACGCAGACGAACAAGTCTGGAACGTAATCAAAACCATCGATTTGGAAAATCTCTTCTGTAATTTGGAGCATAAAATCAGCGGTGACGATTGCAGTTTAAGTATGGGACAGAAACAACTGATTTGTCTTGGTAGAGCCGTCATTCAGAGCAACAAACTCGTTATCTTGGACGAAGTTACGGCAAATGTGGATTCAGAAATTGAAACTAAAATTCAACAAATAATTAAAATGCCTTTTTCCCGTTCCACCGTTATTATGATAACACACAAGTTAGATTTTATCAAAGATTGTGACAAGATAATGGTGTTGGACAAGGGTAGCATTGTGGAATTTGACAGTCAGTCGGCAAGTGTAGCTAGAGAATGACAAGGGTATGCTTCACAAGATGTATACGTTTCAATGAATGTAAAAGAAAACAGAAAACATAAGTGTATTGTTTTATTGGATTTGGATTAGTTAATTATTATTAGTTATTAGTTAAGTTGTTGTTGATTTCCATTGCTTGTTGGTGCAGCGGGAATACATTTTTTATAACCTTGATAATTATAAAAAGATTAATTTCAGTAACACCCGGTATTTATAACATAGTTGTTGATGGCGATTACAAGGAGAAATAAAATACATAAATTAAATTGGAAGAAAACCGATTTGACCAATTTTGAGTTATTGATCATTTTCAATAATTTCGAAGGCAAATGCAAAACCGTTACATAGAACTTTTTATATTCATAGTCTCAAAACCGGTATTTCCCGGTTGTCCTCGAAGTGCGGGAACAACGATTTCCCGCACGCGGTGTTTTTTACTTTGCAGCAGAAACTAGGGGAAATTGCATTGTAAGGTTGGTGTTTATTGAGGTAGACAAACGGAAACGTCAATTCACTTTAAACAAAATGGACGTTTCCTCACATTTGCAATTCTAAAATTAATTCTCATCAAAATAAATAAGTAATTTTATTATAAAACAAATAAGAATACAATTCAAAAACGTAAGAAATGTTTATCGATCAGATCGTGAGAGACAATAAAACAAACAATACGTTTTAATAAACTTTAATAAAAAGTGTTCATGAGAATATAGACGACGCAGAAATGGAAAAATTAAACTTCAGAAGATACAACAAAAATTAGATCTCTGTATTTTACACAAACAGAATTAACTTATAAGACATTTGCATACATTAGATACCTACGTCATAATAGAATTTATAACAATAGGAGATGAATGGCGCAGACATTAAAGTGACACTAATAAAATTGAATACAGTAGCAGCTTAGGTAGAGCAAATGTTTGATGATTTTGTTCAAATAATTGAAGACATAGTGTTATAAATGATTAGTAGGTGTAGGTACTGAAAACATTATTTGCTGGTAACCATTCAATGTAAAGAGAATTGTCGTTAATGCAGTTGCATAATTACTCACCAACGTTCCGCATCTTAATACGAATGTAGTTTAAACAAGGTTGCGAGAAAATCTATGCCAACAGAATTACGATTTAATATGCGAACAGATTATGTCAGGAAAATCAGGTAAACATAATATCTGAATGTGCGATTCAAATTTTACAGCTTCAACTATCATTTTCTAGAATTTTTAACATGCCAACGAGTCTTAGGACTGATGGTCCTTTTGGGCTCCATGATCCATCACATGCTTCGCGTCAACATATCAATAGCCATAATCGAGATGGTCAACAGAAATAACACCACGTCGACAACAGACGCACCCCGTTACAACTGGGACGAAGAAGAGAAGAACAACGTTTTGGGCTACTTCTTCTGGGGCTACGTCCTCACCCAAATTCCAGGAGGACGACTGTCGGAAATATTCGGAACAAAAATAATAATCGGAATTGGCATCATGACCGCCAGTCTCTTCACCATCTTGACTCCCATCTCCAGCTACATGAACTACTACTGCCTCTTATTTGTCAGATTCGCACTAGGAATCGCACTGGGAGTACAATGGCCGTCGATGCCGCCCATGGCCACGAAGTGGGTGCCTCCTACAGATATGTCAAAATTTTTGTCGCACCTGACGGCTAGTTCTTTGGGAGTGGCGGTCACCCTACCCATGTGCGGATATCTGATAGATTACTGGGGTTGGCCGAGCGTTTTTTACGTCACCGGTACCATAGCATTGACGTGGACGATATGTTGGTTTTACTTAATTTACGACTCACCCGAGCGACACCCGAGAATCAGCGAAAACGAGAAACTGAAGTTGAGACACGAGATCAAAAGGGATATGCCTTCAGCAAAAAAGAAGAGTACTCCTTGGAAGAAAATACTAACTTCTGGTCCTGTATGGGCCATCGTTATGGCCAACACATGTGCTTCGTTTACATTTTTCATTGCTTTCATGCAACTACCCACCTATATGAGTCACGTTCTGCATTTCAGTATTAAAGCAAATGGATGGTTGTCTAGTCTGCCATATTTTGGTACGTTTTTGTTTTTGTTTAACTGCATTTTGATTTTTGTTTTTGTTTTCAGTGAGATATTGTACATCTGTGATTTCTTCGTGTGTTGCTGATTTCATAAAAAAGAGTGAAAGACTTTCAACGACAGCTATACGAAAAACGTTTTGCTCTATTCTATTCTTTGGGACATTTATCCTGTTCGCCATACAAGCCTTCTGGGGCTACAACAGTATTGTTTCGGTGGCAGTTTTCACCAGTTCTCTAGGTCTAATGGGTCTGGCCACGCCCGGAATATACGCAAACTCTGTGGACATAGCTCCGGCATACTCCGGCACCGTTTATGGTATTAGTCAGGTACCTGCTGCTTTAGCCGGTTACGCCTTAACAAAAATCGTTGCTGTCATAACCAAAGACGAACAAAGTTTTCAACAGTGGATCTACGTATTTTGGATCGTGGCGGGAGTCAATCTATTCGCTTTCTTATTTTGCCTCATCTTTATCTCTGGAGATGAACAAAGTTGGAATCACAAGACAGACGACGCAGAAATAGAAAAATTACAAAATGATGGATCTAAAGAATGTCCTTAAATATACATAAATACAAAAAAAAGGTTGCAGATCATTCATAATCATAACACAAACTGTGACAAATACGCTTCATTTGCTCTTTCAGTGTGTCGAATAAACAAGACTGACAACATTTCACAATCAAAAACTATCAATCTACATGAATCACGTCTTTCAACAACTTCCATACGAAAAATTTTCTGCTGTAGTTTATTCTTCACGACACCTGTGTTGTTCACTATACAAGTTTTCTGGGGCTATAACAGTATAGTTTCCGTAGGGGTTTTCACAGGTTCTCTGGCCCTAATGGGTTTGGCCCGAAATATACGCAAATTGTGTGGACGTAGCTACAGCATTCTCCGGAACTGTTTACGGTGGTACTCAAGTACTACCTGCCAGTTTATCTGGTTACGCCATAACAAAAATTGTTGCGCTCATCACCAAAGAGGAACAGAGTTTTCAACAGTGGACCTACGTATTTTGGATTTTGGCAGGGGCCAATCTATTCGGTTTTTTATTTTGTCTCATCTTTACGAACAAAGTTGGAGTCTCAAGAAAGATAACGCAGAAATGGAAAAATTACAAAATGATGGATCTAAGGAGACTCCATAATAGTAGATTAAAGAACGAGTTTTATAAGGGTTGATTTGGCGCACGAGTCCCAGGTGTAGAAAACGACCCGTAGGGGAGTTTTCTATGGGACGAGTGCGCCAATACCCTTATAAAACCAGTTTTTAATGTTATTTTTTTGAATTTGCACCCTTATTATATTTTTAAATAAAAAAAATAAATTTTCAAATTCTAGGGAATTTCGTATTGGTATTGGTAATTCAAGGTAAGGGATGCAACTACATCTGCAACAGATGTTAAAAAGTAGAGTTTGAACATTAATATTGGAAGTTTTTCGATGTAATACACTGAAATATTGATAAAAATTTCATTAAAGTACAATGTACTTTTATAAAGCCATAAACGACTCCTACTGACTGACGTTTATAGACGTATTATAAACGCAAATTCTAAAAACATTTTTTAAATCTCTAAAAAATGTAATAAAATAGAATTAATTAATTATTTGACCAAATAATCTCATTAGTTTGATTTCTTTTTGATTCCCCGTCTAAAATGTCTGTATTTTAAATTTCATAAAAATCCGTTGGCAAATAATCGACATATTAGGCTCGAAAGTGTTAGCTGAGACATCCTTTATATCTTTATATCACTACAATTCAATTTAAAAAAAATTATCAAGTTTTTGAAATTATTCTTGATAAAGAAGAGTTTGAGTTATTAAAAAAAGTTACAATTATTTTATTCAGAAATTTACCTCGTGAAGAACAAAAAATATTACAGAAACGAAATTAACAAGGTCTTCAAGATAACTTTCAAAACAACATTTTTATTTTTTGTACTTTTTAAATACATAAAGTCCATTTACGTTGGATTTTCCTAGTCAAGGTCAAATAATTCAATATTGTGACGGTGTGATTTTTAGTTCAAATTGTAGTTTATTTAACGAGTTCGTGCGTAAATTGGGCCTTTTTTGGCACGAGTGGGCCATTTTAAAACGCGAGTGAAATGAGTGTTTTAAAGGCCTACTTCACGCATGAAATATAATAGTAGTTTATTTGACGAGTTCTTGTGTAAATTGGACTTTTTTTGGCATGAGTGGGCCAGTTTACTTTAAAATGCAAATGCAACGAGCGTTTTAAATGCACACTAGTGTCAAAAAAGCCCAATTTACACACAAATGAGTTGAATACAACGTTTTTTTGTTCGACGAGCCCCTTAAAGGCTCCAAATCACTTAAAATCTTTAAAATTAGCTTGACGTTTCGTTTTGACAAGTTGTGACATTTATCAAAATCCGTTCACACAGGAGAAAATTCTCAAATTCTGACAGTGTCGAACAAAAAAATGCTTTAGCTGTGTATGTCAGCAATACGCGCTGATAAAGTAACCAAGTCATTCGTAGACTGTAGAGGTTATGTTATTCGCTGTCAGCAAAGAAACAGTCATTTTTCAAATATTGTTATTAAACTTTTTAGAGGATAACAATAGGTAATTAATAATACATCCATTTTGTTATCATTTGCACTAAAAATAGTGCGTGCATAATGATAGGACCTAACTCCTACCTACTGGTGTTGTATTTTTCTGCTTGCGTTGTTGATTAAGTGAAAAAACCCTTAATGAATACATTTACTTAACCTTTTGCGACTAACATGATGATTGATGAGTGATGAGGAACCAGAATAAGTTATAGAAAATGAATCCAATAGGAAATTGTGTGAAGTTTCTTTCATTGGAAGCGATGGAAGTAAGGAATGCATCTAAATAATGGAACAAATTTGGCAATAAAATTTCAGTTATTCAGAGACACTTATACGTTTTGATTGTGGTTGTGACGTTTCAAGAATGTATTGTTACAATTGCATACCACAAAAGAAAGGTGTATTTTGATTTTTAATGATTTTTTTCTAATTTAAGTTTTTTCGATGTAAATATTACCTTTAAAATAACGTTGTATTGTTAAAATTGCTCAATAAAGGTCGTAAATAGATTATAATCATGTTCATACATACAATACATTAAATATTAAAGGATTCTAACTAATTAATTTTCGAACTGAAGCTATTTTTTCTTGAGTCCGTATTAGCTTGCGGGTTTCGTCACATTACGTCAGTTGTGGAAGATTAACGCAATTTTAAAATTAACCTTGTTTCTTTTCGCCATGGTAAAATCACCCAGGAATAGAATTTTATTAAAAAATCTGTGACTTTATTTCACACGTGAAACCAACATTCAAAATTAAAGACATCAAATCGCTCTCAATCCCTCTATCACGAATAAAACACGATAATATAAAAATTACTAGGAAAGGAGGCGCAGGCTTGCAACGTGACAACAATTTGGCAGGGAAAATCCAACGTGAATGGACTTTATATCATACATTTCATAATTTGACTTTTTTATCTGTAGTTGTCCTCTCGGTAGTGGGAATTGATCCCAGAGAAAATCTAATATTTGGACCTCACGTGGCTCTAATAAATCTTCTTCAGGTACTACCAATAAGTATATCTTTAGATGTAAACATAGGGTGCGCTGACGCACATACATTGTTATAAAACTTGGGAAACATTTTCTTGAAAGAATTACCTAACAGTTATATTCCATTCTCTGAAAAGCTCTTTTTTTCTTTTCAGCGAACGCTTTCTGTCAAAAAAATCTTCGTACTTGGATTAAATTCGTTTTCGTAAGTTTTTCCCGCAAGCCTCATAACATGAGTCAGACTAATATCGCCTATAGATGACGATACTTGCAGTAGCTCTTACGACCGGAAATCTGTCTACTAATCTGTCTCATGTTGCAAGGCTGGCGGCACATCCAAAATGTGTGTGTGGTTTTCGACGCCAAGTGCGCAAGGACAAAACAAGTTGATAGTGGTTATCTATGTAACTAGCGCATTCTTGCTGATGTATATTTTACAGTTGTTTACCTTTATCAAAACTCTTAACAAGTAGTTTCCAAATTTGCATTTGCAAAACACACCAGATAGGTATGTTCGCTAAATAAAAACCAACGTTTACTCAAAATGCAAGAGACATTTTTCAGAATCCTTGGCGTGTCAGCGAATACTGTCGCTCATGGTCTTCTTGAGCTTTATGATCTACCACATGTTGCGCGTCAACATATCAATAGCTACAGTCAAGATGGTGGCAAAGAATAACACAACTTCCGCGACCACCGCCCCTCGTTACAACTGGGATGAACCCCAGAAGAACAACATTTTGGGCTGCTTCTTCTGGGGTTACCTTTTAACCCACATCCCAGGCGGAATTGTTCGGACCGAAGAGAATCATCGGGGGCGGTCTCTTAACCGCTAATCTTTTAACTATTCTAACACCTGTGGCTAGCTATTCTAACTACCACTGCCTGTTGGTGGCCAGAGCCATACTTGGTGTTGTGATGGGCATACACTGGCCCTCGACACCACTAATAGCAACCAGATGGATCGCCCCCACAGATACATCAAAGTTTTTATCACACATGGCAGCTGCTTCTTTGGGAGTAGTAATAACCCTACCGATTTGCGGGTATATGATAGACAGTTACGGTTGGCCGAGCGTCTTTTACGTCACGGGTACCATAACATTGACGTGGACATTATGTTAGTTGTATTTCATTTCCACATACCAGACCAACACCCTAGAATAACTGAAGATGAGAAACAAAAGTTATAATCTATTCATTTTGATTGTGACCACTCCGTAGTAACTTTTCAGTTGCTAGGTTATTGATAGGGAATTTTAGATAACACTAAATCCAGTCGCAGTTCGCAACTCTCGGAGGCGCCATTTTGACAGAAACGTCACGCTCACAGAAGACAGAACGGAGAACGACTTGCGCAAACGTTTTTCAACGTACACTGTGCGCATATCTATAAAATTGAGTTTTGGTACAAAATTTTACAATTCTAAAATAAAATGCCACATCGTCTTCTCAAAGTTGGGACCAAACGGTTAATATTGACTTGTTTCGAGACATTTATTGAAGCCAACGGGAAAACAACTCACAAAAACGAATATCACCAATAAAGTTAACTCTATTTGTGCCTTTTTGTTGTACATTTTGGCTAGTAAGTGTTGTAGTTTGATATCTTCTGCCTTTTCATCCCCTGTAAATCTTTTTTTTGAACTTTCTGTCTGATTAGTTTTTATCTGAAAATATTTGTATTAATCAATGCTAATTGAAAGTTCTGATTATCTTTAGTAGGTAATCCTCAGGAATTTTTCGCATTTGTCTTACTGCCAAATTACCATTTCCTTCGTTCTTCATTAATATCGAGAATTGCATGAGGTGATTTCGAAGTTTTTACGTTAAATAATCTGTACCTGGATATAACCTCACTTTTCAACAGATGTGATTACAGAATCAGACAGACGTTTTTAGTTTCTCCCACTTCAAATATTGATTTCCGTTATTAATATTGATAAATACATAAAAATCATTGCTTTACTACCATGGTCAAGTTTTGACAATTCTGACATTTTCCATCATGTTCACACCACACAAATATTTAGTGTAAAACGTATGCAGCACACAGCTAAACAGCGCCTACTATGTTTTTCGTTGTGGTCACAATCAAAGTGAATAGATAATACGAGAGATGATTCAGAGAGATCTTTAAAACTAGTACACCATGGGCAAAAATTTTCACTTCTGGTCCAGTCTGGGTTTTCATTGTAGCGCATACGTGTTCGTCAATTACATTTTTCGTTTGTTTCATACAGTTACTAACCATACATGGGTCAAATTCTTCATTTCAACATCAAGCAAAATGGGTTGTTGTCCAGTATACCACATTTAGGGGTGTAGATTCTTAATTAGTCCTGCTAACTAATATCAGTGTTGTGTATACAGGGTGTCTCAGCTAAGACTTTCGAGCCTAATAACTCAGTTATTTTCTAGCGGATTTTTGTGAAATTTAAAATGCAGATATTTTAGACGGTGAAGAATAAAATCCCATTAATGCAATCACCCAAGTCTTAAAAACGTAATTTTTAGATGCCTTTTTAAAATGTTGAATCAATTAAGATTTACATAAAAAATTGATCATCAATAAAAAATACTGTAGGGAAAAACTCGTCCTTGAAAGACGTCTGGTTTGCAAGAAAAATAAAAAAAACTGTGTTAAACGTGGCTGCAAACGCAAAAACGTAGACGCGTATGAAACAAACGCGCAATTTTGCAGAATTTTGGTCATCCCTTTTCGCAGAAGGGCAGGTGACATATTTGATGTTTATCTTGCTAACCTTACAAACATTTACAAAGTTAAAGACAACATTTGGACCTAATTTATTATACAGGATGCTTTAATTCTTCCATAAAGGACTAAAAACCGATCGGGATATTTTTGCAAGGTAATTTGGTTCACGTACGCTTCCTGTGTTTTCAAATAAATTGACGACTCTCTTAACCTTACATTTTGTAAAGCTTACATTTGGATAGTGTTCCACAAGAAAACGAACTGTATCATTGAAGTTCTTACGACACTCTCCATAGGCAAATTTTTTTTCTTTTTTCAACAATATTGAAATTTCTGCCGCTGTAGCCTATTTTTAGAGTATTTTCAATAAATTTTCACAATTGGACGTTTCTAATAAAGCGCGCCCAATTTTGACAGACTTTAAAGGTTGTACAAAATGTTGCTTGCCAATTAATCATCAATTGTTTCAAAAGGTAACTGCTCAAATACCTTCAAATTTTACATTAAATTTTAAACGACAAAATCTAATCTTTTCGTTGAATCAGACAAGTGATTTACTTAATTGTTTGTGTAGATCCCTATTTTTTAATGTTTAACAATCTAATAATAATCGCGCATAATTTTCGATAAAGTAAACATGTGTTAAAATTACATTTTTTAACTTGAGGTAATTTTATTGTTACTAATTGAACCTTCACGGTCTAAAATATCTGCATTTTAAATTTCATAAAAATCCGGTGGAAAATAACCGAGATATTAGGCTCGAAAGTCTTAGCTGAGACACCCTGTATAGCAAGATACTTATCAGCCCTAACTTCCTCGTATATTGCCGACAAACTGAAGAAAACTGGAAATCTTTCAACCACTTGTATCAGAAAATGTTTCTGTTTAATCTTGTTCCGGGGGACAAGTGTTCTCTTCCTCATACAAGCTCTTTGGGGCAAAGATACCATCGTTTCCGTTGTGGTCTTTACAAGCTCCATGGGTCTATTTGGCTTGTCTACTCCTGGTCTGTACTCAAATTCTCTGGAATTATTTTCGGCATGAGTCAAGTTCCAGGTGCCATGACAGGTTACCTAGTAACTAAACTAGTTGCTCTGTTGACCGAAGAAGATCAAAGTTTTCAACAATGGACGTACATGTTTTGGATTTTGGTAGGAGTAAATCTGTTTGCCACGGTGTATTTTGTCGTTTTTGGATCTGGAGAGGAACAGAATTGGAACAATAGAAGTAGGAAAGTGGAAATGGAAGAATTACGAAATGAGACGTCAAAAGATTAATCTTAAACTGAGGACCAACAAGGTGTTAAATTGTTAGCACCAAATAGTTTTTAAAATTGCACATAAAATAAATATTTTTTTGTAAAAATAAGAATAAGTTTTAAGTGAACATTCTACAACTTACGGCACATTCTTGAAACATTTTTTAAAATATACAGGCTGTTTGAAAATTGCTAGTACAAAAAAAACCTGGTAATTGGTGATGGTGAGTTGAAGTCATCGGCAAAAGAAAATTCTAATAAAAATCCTCTAGTTTTCGAGATAAAAATTACTAAAAATTGGGTTAAAATTGTTAGTGCACCACTGAGTTAAGGTATTTTAAAAAGACACTTCACGTTGTTAAGCAATAACGAAATAAAAAATTTGATGTTCTTAAACTGTCAATCTGTGGTTGCCAAGATCTTGCAAAAAAATATAAATTTTTCATATTGTTGTATAGTCCTTCATTATCACTACGATCATCACGCTTGGTTACCAAGGTTTAAAAAATATTGCCCCGCCTGAGGCGTAGAATATGCAGGAATAGGGTTACTTTATCCCTTTTGTTTTAAAAAATTAAAAATTGGTTTCTTGGATTTCTAAGGGCTTCCAGATGCCACAGTTTTTTTTTGTACTAGCAATTTTCAAACACCCTGTATATTGTACGTACAAGAACACCACATATAATTTAATGGCTAGGACTATGATAATATTTGTTATCTAACCTATTGTTATTCACTTTAATTTCATAGTGCGATGCAACTGAATAAATTAAAATGGAACGCATTTTATACTTAAGCTAGTAAAACAGCTTGCTGTACTCTATAATGCCTAACAGGAACTCTTTTTCTGGTAAGTTGTCCCTTTTATACAATGATGGCCCCATACAAATACTGACCGCGACCGACACTGCTTAACATCACTGTTCGAATGACGATAGCGTTTTCATAGTCGTACATCCGCTGCATTATTTTTTACTATTATTGTTACAATTTTCGTATCCCACCTCCACCCGGCGGCACGGCAATTTTGCCGGAGTACATACACTATTACGAATAATATTATCAAGTAATAGTGCAGTGCTTATCAACATAATTACCGGCGTCTCGCCTCCACATTTTGACTTTTTTGTGTTTTATGTTCTGTGTCAATGTCAAGGAATTTCCTCACGATATGACATGAGTATAATAATATACCTTTTTGAATTTCAACCACCAATATGTTCTCTAAGTCCAAAATTTTTAAATTTTTAAAAAGAGATTGCGATACTATTCCTGTTGCTGAAATTATGGGTGCGTTTTTTTGCAATCTTCTAGAAGTTGAAGATTCTTCCAAAAGAGAAACTTCTCACAGTCGCTAAATCAGACGTTTTTTTGCTGCATTGTCTTTGACAGTCCACAAACACACATACCTCCATTAGTAATAAGTGTTTACTTTTTTGCCATGAATAATAACAATAACACTATGATATTATACAACATGTTAAACAAAAGGCAACTGTGATTCTGCGCAGAGGATGTGGCTAAATGAACATTTTTGTCGTTTCGGTTGCACTATTTTGCACTTTGCAACCTTGCAACTTTCCTGCTTTCTCTGCCATCTAATTTGATGGCAGAAAAGAGAGATGCTCGGAGAGAATCTTCCGCGACCAATAAAACGACACTTCTGACAGAGGCAGATTCTTCCGTTGAGCAAAAAAACGCACCCTATAAATGGTAAAATCGAATTTTTTTCTAAACACCAAAGATTTCTCATAGCAACGGAGAGTTCTAAATATTTATTAATTTTTGTATTATATGTCTGTGTTATATTGTGTGAATTTGGAACAGCTTTATCTAAAAGATATGCTTGCTTTTGTTGTTTATTTAAAATAATGTCTGGTCTGTTATGCTGAATATGAATGTCAGTTAAAACTGTACGATCAAAATATAATTTGTAATTGTCATTTTCCAAACAACTTTCTGGTTTATAAATATAATGTGGTTGTGTATCTTTTAATAAGTTGAATTTAACTGCTAAATTCATGTGTATAATTTTTGCGAATATATCATGACGTTTTTTATATTCGCTTTGAGCCAAAACGGTGCAAGAAGAACTGATGTGTTCAATGGTTTCCCCTTCAGTTCCTCAAATCCTACATTTATCAATGATCGATTGTAAACCGCATATGTTATTGTTGTTCCATTTACGTTTACGTTGTTTATTCACAAAGTCCACTGTTCACTTTGAGTATGGATCTTTCACTTGGTTTTCGAAAAATAATTTCTAGAGTACTTTACGTGCAAGAGGATTCTGTCATGTATCGTCATCCTAACCTTCATGATCCACCACATGCTGCGTCTCAACATATCGATAGCCATCGTGGAAATGACCATCCACAACAACTCCAACGCCTCGGTTAAAGGTCCTCGGTACCACTGGAACGAGGAAGAGAAGAACGAAATCTTGGGTAGCTTCTTCTGGGGCTACTTCGTCATGCAGATCCCCGGAGGACGCCTTTCTGAAATCTTCGGCCCGAGAATCGTTTTAGGAACTGGTCTGTTGATTGCAGCGCTGCTGACCATCTTGACACCTGTCACTTGCAAGTGGGGTTTCTATTGGGTGGTACTGGCGAGATTTGCGCTGGGATTGTCGCTGGGGGTGCAGTGGCCGTCGATACCGCCATTGGCCGCCAAATGGGTCTCTTCCACGGATACTTCCAAGTTTATGGCGCACATGATGGGAAGTGCTTTGGGTGCTGCTTTGACCCTCCCGATGTGCGGACATTTGATAGCGCAGTTCGGCTGGCCAAGCGTCTTCTATGTCACCGGTACCCTCACACTGTTATGCACAATAGCATGGTTTTACCTTGCCTATGACTCACCAGAACAGCACCCGAGGATTAGCGACAAAGAAAGGGAAGCTTTGAAAGCCGAAGTAAATTACAACCAGATCGAAAAAAATAACAAATCACCACCTTGGGGGAAAATGTTTACTTCTGGACCGGTTTGGGCATTGATAGTGGGCAACAGTTTTTCGTCTTTTACTGTGTTCATTGCGCTATTTCAGATGCCCAGCTACATCAGTCAAGTGTTACACATGGACATCATGGTAAATGGGTGGCTTTCTGGTCTACCCCACATAGGTAACAACCCTCAAATATTTGTTTCCTTTGTAATTTTATTTTTCTTTAGTAAGATACACGTTTGCGGTTATCTGGTCGTATTTAGCTGACAAAGAGGTAAAAAAGGGGCGGTTTTCAAGAACCACCATTAGAAAAGCGTGCAACACCATTGCATTTTTGGGAGCGGCTTCATTCTTCACGATTCAAGCAATCTGGGGCTACAGTTGGATCGTATCAGTCATTGTTTTCACTGGCTCTTTTGCTCTGTTGAGTTTCACAACTCCTGGAATTTTGGCAAATTGCGTCGACATTGCTCCTGCCTACTCTGGGACTCTTCTGGCACTGAGCCACGTACCTGCCTGTGTGTTCGGATACTTTTCTACGAAAATAGTAGGTTTCTTTACGAAAGATGAGCAGAATTTTCAACAGTGGTCTTACATTTTTTGGATCGTTGTGGGAGTGTATCTGTTTGCGTCGATATTTTTTATTGTTTTTGGATCTGGTGAGGTGCAGAGCTGGCATCCGAAAATTGTGAAAGACGCAGAAATGAATCAGCTAAGAAATGAGCAAGACCAGCCGTTGACACCACCAAGTTAAATTATAATTCCTATGTATATCTTTTACATTTCATTTTGTACATTTTTGCTCTAGAGTAGCACGTGTAAACTTTATTGTAATTAAATTTTAATAAATAAATAATTTCCAACACTTCTGTGGAATCTTACAATACACGGTACGACTAGAACGAAGAAGAAAAACGACATTTTGGGTTACTTCTTCTAGGGCTACCTCCTCACGCAAATCCCAGGAGGTCGTCTTTATTGGAAATCAGAAGACAAAACGTATTGATTTATATTTTTCCTAAAAGATCTGTTCTGGAGACCATATTTCCAAAATCTTTGTTTCACACTTCTTGTGTTTCTTTCAAAGACTAATCAGTATCAATGAACATCAGTCAGATTTTCTTGCAACTTTGGCAATGTTCACAAAAGAAAGTATTCTTAAAATTGCCGAAAATCTCAATCTCAGAGCTCTTTCAGAAATTTTTCAGTTATTAAAAACACTTCTGCTTGTATTTTCATCATTAGGTGTCCTACTCCTAATCGTA
Source organism: Tenebrio molitor (assembly GCF_963966145.1). Taxonomy (NCBI): domain Eukaryota; kingdom Metazoa; phylum Arthropoda; class Insecta; order Coleoptera; family Tenebrionidae; genus Tenebrio; species Tenebrio molitor. The sequence goes on along the minus strand of NC_091048.1, from coordinate 5,889,599 downwards.
GTTGTTCAACACCGAATTCGCGTTTTACATATTTCACATATTTCACATATTCCGTAGCTTCCAGAAGTTCCAGATGTCAAGAAGTCGGTTTGGAAGATTTCTATGACCACAGTTACCGAACGATGATACGATTTCGTGTCACGTCTGGTGCAAGGTAAACTTATCCTTCTGCTTATTTGGTAAAGAGCTTCTTCACAAAATTCATTGAGAATGTAAGTGATTAAAATACAAAAATGTTCACAATATTTAAAACGAGTTAATGACTTTCAGCTCTCCACAGTTCGAGCTGTGTGATTTTCACTTACACTCCCAGGATTTCCTCACTCTCCATCACATCTCCTAAATAAATCCGAACAGACTCTTCTTTTCCCTGAGGAATCTTTATACCGTACTAGCGAAACGTGAGATTTTCTTCTTCGCTTCATGCGGCTAACATATACGTATTTCCATTGATTTGTAAAGAATTGGACAACAAATATATCGTACAAAATATTAAGCTTTGAATAATTTTTTCTTTGTATAATTGACACAATGCAGTTTTACACTTATCAGGTGTAACATACTGCAACGTAGGAAATCAATTTTTTTCCGTACACACATGTTTTAGATCTCAGCTATCGCCTCGATCAAAAATCCCATGCCTAATACGGGAAAAAATTACATTTCCTAACTTATTGATTAACTAACTTGTTACCTTATTATACAGGGTGTTTCTGAAATATGTGTGTTAATTTTAACCAGTGGAAGAACGCGCCAAATCATGGAACTTTTCTCTATAACATTTTTACGAAAAAGCAATACAAATTTATTTAAAATTTGGAATAAATTAACCATCAAAGTGTATACCCGCCTGTGGGTAAAGGCGAAAATTTTCTGTTGTGATAGAAACAGAGTTTGTTAAAAAATTCCTTTGTTATAGAAAAAAATAAATAATCAAAATTTAGATTCTCATGGTTAAAACAAATAGAAACTAGTTAATCACACAAAACGATTCGTTTGGTAAAAATTGTGGGGCAAAAAATCTTGGAATACTTTTATGATTTTTACAAAATGTTGTAGAGAAAAGTTTCATAAATTGGCGAGTTCTTTCACTGGTTAAAATTAACACATGTATTTCAGAAACACCCTGTATAAGCAAAATGTTTCAGAATTAATTACTATAAAATGTAAATTATATCCGTATCGATTTGAGACTTGGGAACAATTTTTTATTGTATCGAGAACTTTTTAAATTTTTCTCCCTTAATTAAATATTATCTATAATTTTAGAAAATTCAGTTTTAGGGGAAAAGAACCTGGAACTCAGTTCATAAGAAAAAATTAAACACTAAAAGACCAATCCAAAATATTTTTTCTTCAACTTTGCAAAAAATATTTTTATGATGGTTATTTCCTTCATGTGTTTAGCAACCAATTGCGTGACAAATATTGACCAATCAAAACGAGAAAACAAAAAATAACCCGATAAAATTTCTCTAAAATGCACATGTGCAATAATCTGATTAAAAATGTCGGTACCTGATTTTTTTTTAAATTAGGTATTTTGAATAAAAAGGATTGGAAATAATGCGTTTGGTTTCATTCTATTCCGGAAATAATCAGCCGTATACCCCTCGTGCAAAATTTTAATATCGGCAATTTTTTTGCTAATGAACTCAAACATCCATATTATTCGGTCAGAAGACCAATTATTATCATTTATGGATGTTTTCCTTCATTAGCAAAAAAATTTCCGATAAAAAATTTGCACTTGGGATATAATAAGTGATAAATAAAAATAAGACATCTTAGCCCGAAAGCGTCAGGTTCCGTCTAAGTAACACCTGAAAAAAGTACTCAACAAATCAAATTCAAACATTTATTTTTTAGTCTGTAAAACGCGTAAAGCTGCAAAGTTGATTTCTTTTGACTTCCAATGTCGACAGTCGTTATCGTAGACCTCCATCAGTAAACCACAATTTATTCCCCAGTTTGCCGTTCAGTAACCTCCCACCCACCAAAAGAGCTTTTTAAATATCGTCGTGCTTTCTAATTCTTTTAAAAAACACTCAATAACAGCTGTCTCGCCGTCTGCAGTCTTTTTCATCGCCAATTCATTCGGAAACCTTCGAGAGAAAGAAAAATATCGGATGGCCTTTTCCATGTAAAGTTTCCTGTTTGTCATTTTGTTCTAGCAAATTAAAAGAGAGAGAATTAATTGTCCTCTTAAAACATTTCTTGAATTCCATTTTTTCTTTGAACATTTTAAAAACAACTAAAACAGTCAATAAATATTAGTTTTATATGTACGAGGTTTTTCTTAGCTCAATCATACACATATGTATACTTGCTATATACAGTCGTTTTATTGGTTGCCTACCTCTTGCAAAATCTATTATACATCAATTAATTATTAATGTTAACGAAATCAGACCTCCTTAATAAACACTAATAAAATAATATAGAATGAAAACTGCAAAATGGCAGGTGTCAAATTTACAAAACCAGAAGAGACGGGAAATCTATACGTGCACTATTAATCACAGCCAACTAAGACGTAAGAAACATTTCCAGTAACTTTAACACTTTGAAGGCAACTATCGTGATTTCACGAATGAGAAACTGTTCTTCTCTAAATTTAAGTCTGCCAGTTAATGAGAAACAGTCAGATGCTTTTTTTACACGAAGGAGTAAAGTTTAATAAGTAGGTACAAGTTATGCAAACAGGATGTATCCAAAATTCTTTTTGTCGACTGTTAACCAACGCATTATTATTTATAATAGTGGTTGCAGTCTGTATAGCGAGTAGGCTCCAACTAAAATTCGAGCGTTACGTCGTGATAATGTATTCAGCATTAAAAACCTCCCTCATAAGCAGGGCGTATTACGATCCCTTGGAGTACCGTTCCGTGCATACAGTACACAAATTCCTCGCTTCCGCGTAATTTATCGACAATTCAGAATTTCTCAGGCGATTTTTTCCGGAAGCTTTCATCTCCTCCGGCAAATTTTAATCACGCAAAGTGTCAATTACGGCGCAAATTTTATATACGGTTAAGTCCGGACCTTTCCGCAAGAATATCAATTAGAGATCGACTCGTTGCCCGCCACAACTATAATTCTTTGTTAATGTGGATGCGGGGGTTCCCAGGTGAAGTGTCGCTCGCTACGACCACTCGACAAGGTAATTAGGTTGAAACATGAAGTGTGAGTTAGATGTTTACCCTGTTCGTTTTGTGTTCCTCTGCTTGAGTTTGTTAATTCGCGTATAATTGCTGCGGCTGTTATTTAAACCGGTGACACGGCCTTTCTAATTACTGAACCGTTTAAATTCGCAGACTCTATGTTTTATTAACTCCAACTGTAAACGAGGACTGCAAGAAAAATAACTTTCCGGCGATTTTACGATACCTGCGCCAAGTTCCGGTGCACTTGCACACCTCATGGTTATATATCTTGGCTGAAAGAGGAACTTTGCTCCCATTGTTTCTCGGGATATAAAGTCCACCTGCAACAAAATAAAACGACCAATACGAGCTCGACGGACTCGTAAGTACAACTTTAATTAGTGAAATCTAAGTTTTATAAATTTTTCTTACAGAAATTATCACACTCCGTCTATTGTCGTTCCATATTTTGTTGTAGGTACTCTCTTTTGGGTCATTTGACATATTTAAATCCAATGCTGTTTTAAAAAAATCAATGAAGGGCTTTGATTCTTCTGTCGAGAAATCTATATTAAAAAATCCACTTAAAATCTGACTGTTTCTCGGCTCCCCCGGACTCACTCGAGTGATCCTTTCACCTCGGAGCGTGTGACGTGACGCGTGACGCCTGACGGTGAAACTAATTCACTGCCCCAGAATAATGTCGTGGTGTGCCTAAAGAACTTTACACTTCTACAAATCTACTCCCCTGTCAATACTTTAATCGTTAACTCTTTCTGAATTAATTTTTCCATTTAAGAGCCCTTTCATGGGAGGTTTATGTCGACGTCGTTATGTCAGATACGTTATCCAATAAAATTATCTAAGGGCAATACATTTCATCTAACTGAGTTTGTTTGGAGAACTCGATGGTGCTTTAAGCACGATTATTTATTTTTGTTTTTAAAATTTTCAAATTACAGCTGGTAAAGTTAGATCAAAGCTAAAAGTCTTCAAATAAAACTATAAGATATCCTCGAACAACGTAATTTGTTTTAAGTTGCCCTCTGACAGATAAACCGACGTAAAAGTAGTTTACAAACAAAAATAAAACTCAATTTTGTCTACGAAAACTTTGTTAGAAATATTTTAAAGAAAATGTCATTTGGTCTTCCTGTGGTGCACTCAAAGCGATTTATTAGTCGTCAGTTTTGCTAACAAAAACAAAATGAAACATTTTATCTACTTTGCATTACTAATGGGCTCATTATTATATCGAAAACAGTTGTAATAATGAATCGTATTATTAAACTGTTTTTGGTAACTTTTAGCTTTGTTATATTGGCAACATCAGCCTTCACGTCAGGCGTCAAGGTAAAGTGTAAAGCTACGAAGTTCATTTAGTAAATATAACCTTACATTTTTGTGAAAAATGTCTGTTACCAACTCCCGTAAAAGTCCCCAGTCTAATATGAAAACGTGAGGAACCGAAATTTCAGGGATTAGTAAAGCAAGGTAGATAAAATTGTGTATTACACTAGTTTAATAAGACACTCGCTACGCTCGTCGTGCTTTAAACACACTCGTGTGATAATACAGCGTCTTATTAAACTCGTATAATAATATACTATTTCGCTTGTGATTTAATATATTTTATTAAAAACTAAATTATCTTGATATTAGGAGAAGGTTAATGTGGGTGCAATAAAAATAAGTCCTCTTTGTACACCAAAACAAAAACGAGAATGTATCAAATTCGTCTGTAACTGATGCAAGTTAGAAACAAACAAAATAAATGTTTGAAACTTGAAATTACAAAGCTTTTGCGTTAGTTTGACAGAATAAATTATGTTTTATTATTCTTTACTAACAAATATTGGGAACTGTAAATTTTCTACTTTGTATAAAAACACGAACCTCAAAGCTCTGTCGTGAACAATTGACCTATTTAGAAATCTAAAATCTCTGCTTGGCTTGTTTTCTCTTCCTATCAACTTCGTTCGATCATCAGTAACTTTATATTTGTCTAAGTAATAAGCTGAGCACAACAGCTTGGATTTGGAATAAACGAACGATAAACTCGTGATAGCTTTTATCATTTGGACTTGTGTTAAATTGATTGATTTATTTTATTTTTCCTTCGGACAACTGTTTTCTTTATGTTTCAGAAAAAATCGTTTTCCTCGAATCGTGTAGCATCTAATATAAATAAAAAAGTTCGTTGGAAAAACAATTTCCTTGTCCTTCAGGCTTAAATTTATTACAATGTATCTGGTGAAAGCTGATTACGTTAAAATGACTTTTATTAAAAAATCGCAACAGAAATTTTCATTTTCGAGCTACGGTATGTTTAATATAATACATTTTAATCATAATGGAGTCATTTCCTGTGGTTATTTCGGGAAAGTTCATTTCATTTAAGTTGTCACCTGTCACTTGCCAAACTTTTCACACAAAAACCTTAATCTACACACGCTTCAACTTGCCCTATACGTACACATTGTTAAAGAAACTCCCTGAAGCGTAATCTTTAAAAAAGTTTAATAAAAATACGACCATGATAAATTCCATAATTTTTGACTGTTTACTGTGGGATTATAAATTCTGAAATAGTCGTGTATTTAGTTTTTATTTTGTGTTAAGAAAAGTGCTTTAGCTGACTTGACAATCACATTTTTGATATTTTAAAAAACAAAAAATTCTTCAACCAATTGAAATCCAGAAACTGACCCTTAAAAATGTTTTCCAAGTATTAATTTTTGTAATTTTCCTTTGACTTTCTTAGGATTTATAAAAAAGTACCAAATAATGAATTCTGAATTCCCAGAACAGATTTAGTACAGATTGTAATAAAAATATAAAAATCCCTATGTGAAACTCATATCATAAATACTCCTGTTTCTGGATAAGTTGAAATTAAATTCGTAATGAAAATTATTAAATTCATATCCACAAGGCAAGTAAATCATTTCTGGCAACAGAAAATATTTCTTCAGAGCTGAGTATTTTAAGCGAAATAATAACAACTTTATTTGTCACATTTTCGCGGAGAATTTATATATTTCGCAAATGATCGAATGGATTGACAAACTCTTTAAAGTTTAAAATGGGAATGAGTTTTTCAACTTCTTACACCCTTAAAAATTTGAGAACATAAGGATATCCGACAAGCAAGCAACGACGAAGAATTATAAATTGATTGTGAAAGTTAAAATTTTTCAACTCAACGTAATGGCTATTGACAGTTTTTCATCCCCTGTTAAATCCATTATTATTTATGGATGACAAGAAATAATAAAGAGAATTTTATTATATCAGATCTTTTTACTAATCTTTCATGTATTTGCTTCAACTCCTGTCCCATAAATACTAAAACGTGGAAAAAAGAAATAAAAGCTCCCCCCATTAGAAATTAATATGAAATACTTGTAGCTTTAAGTATTTTTAAACATTGGTCAATCAGAGTACTGTGAATACTTAATAGTAATATCTAGTTATTTACATTAGAGTACGGTAGGAACATTTTACACCGTGAAAACGAGGTTTCAGGAACGAGGCGAAGCCGAGTGCCTGATTTTTTGGAGCGCCAAATAGCCAGATTACCTATCCTCCTTACAAATTAATTTGACCTGTCGCACCGCTTTTCGAAAAATTGAGGTCAAGTGCCACGAAACACGTTTTGTATATGTTGGGTCACCCTGTATACGGAATGTTTTTAAAATTACTATTTCTTGGAAATTCTGAAAGCTTTAACTTTCAGCACATCTATTTATTGAGTGCAATGAAAGAACTCTAGTTGTAAACATTGTAGGAAGTTTATAAGTTGAGTAAATTCTTAAAGAAAATGAGAAGTCGTAAAGTTGCAGCAAGTTTCGATAAGTTTAAATGATTTAAATTTTATTGATTAAAATGTATTGCTGCAATAAAATTTTACGCTTTTCCATTACTCAAGCAAATTGAATTTCTCTGCTTTATATTTTTTTCTGAAACTAAATGAAAAACATATTTTTAATTATAAATGAACTCTCAAAACTCAGTCCATGTACTGCAGTAAAATAACTCTTGATTCGGCAGTTATGAACAATTCCTAGAAAATTTCTTCTAACTAGCTGAAGTTTGGTGTATGCTTTCACTTTGTAGCTAGAAGTTATAAGGAAGAATGTTGTAGAAAATAATTAAATTTTAGATGCTGCAATTATAATAATGGAGAAAGTTATGAACTAAACAATAGCAACATTTTATATTCGTAAGAATGTGTAATTTACCGGCTTTATTGCCAAACGCGACGTCGCTGGTGGGTGATTTTTTGCGAAAATGTCAAAGAAACGTCAACGATGTGCTGTTGTTAACCTAGAAAACAACTTTTCGATTTCGGGAAAATTTACAGACGTTGCCTGTAATTGTAAGCAACAATTATTCCAGAATAAGTGGTAAAATGGTTTTACCATTTTTATAGAGGTAGGCAACCAATAAAACGATTGTGCATAGCAAGTACACATATGCGTATGAGTCGATCTAAGAAAATCTTTTCAATAAAACAAAAAATGAGGTACCTAGCACTCTTGCTTTGTTGAGCACTCAGTATTATCTAACAGCTTGTGTAAATTTACTCTTTTCTCACGACATCACAATACTGTACTACTTAGGCCAGAATGACAGGAACAAGCTCGACACATTGATTCTTTGTCCACATTCGAGAGCAATAAATTTGAGGCTGGAAACATTCAAATTGCGGTCTCGATTTCAATTCAATTCATCAGCCATAAAATCATGTAACAGAAAACTGTGTTTAATTTAAATAAATCGTTAAAACAATTCCCTCAGCTGTATTCGATTAAATTATCCGAAATTTTCCGGTATATTGAAGGGTATCAGGGGATCTAATCAAATATAAAATTGGTATTCTGACAATTTATGCGCAATCAGATAACCTTACCGGATTACATTCCACCCGAACAACCCTATAACCGATGCAGGATGCTTTTTCTTTGTAATTGGGGGAAATAGTTTGAACCATACGTGTATTTACGACCTCTCCTTTCTCTTCCTCGACTTTTACACATCCAAGAATGGGATTTTTCAAATCGACCCCATTTCTGAACGTGAAGTCTTGAAAGAAGTTAATTTGTAATAAACCACTGATTTCTTGTAGCTGAAATAAGAGTAGGTAGGTACTGCCAAATCCCTTCTAAATGGGAAAATAAGGGGCGAAATTTTCAATTACGTTTACTTCATATATTTCAGTCTTTACTTCTTTTCGTGCTTTTTACGAGTTGGAAAGCTATCAGCACTTAATTAAATTAGGTCGTCAAGTTGATTAACTCGGTTCTTGAAAAATGTCTATCCATTAATGATGATAAAATTTTGATTTACGACTTTGTAGTTCGTTTAAAATATGTTTTCAATAATAAAACATTCGATACACAATCCTGACAAAACCAAGAAAGGGACAACTCCAGAGGTAAAGCTTATCGTTTTTATGACGTAGATTCAATTTTAAAGAAATTCAGTGATCATAGTATAATTTTTATTATAAACTGAAAGAAATGTGTATGTGTTCCAACTTGACATTCTGGACATGTAAATTATTGCTAGATTTTCTGATTCCTTGTTGACACTGTGCAAAAAAAATTCTTGAAAAAGGAAATTTAAACATCCTTAGCAATGGATTTGTTTCAGAAATTTTCATGAGGCATGAGAGAAGTTTTGGAAGAACTTGTCTGTCAATTTATAAGTCGAGCAGATTTAGTTGAATACAGAAAGTCTCATACGGCAGCATTAAAGAATAAAAATAAGTAAAGAATAAATTCCAAAAGACTCTACTTCTAGTAGAGGTGTTGGATTCTCTCATGGGCTGTGACCTTGGACATATCTGCGCGAAGGCGAAGCGATAAACCAGTGAAAAATCTGTAAATGAAAACTGAAAACGTCGACTACTTTAGCGACGAGGTAACACGTGGAAGAACACTATCTACTCTACGTAATGAATGACGATGTTTTCCGGTCGATTTGTAGCGCCGTTTGCACAGATATGACTCATAGTCCATGAGAAAATCCAACACTTCTAGGATGATAAATAAACTAGAGGAAGCTAGACTTTTTTTCTGTTTTGACCAAAGTTTATGAACAGAAAACGGATTTTTTTTTTATTACAAAAGCAAGCAAACAATATACCTACTTCCTACAACGAAAACGTTAAAAATACTACCTTCTGTTCTAATTTACTTTCAAAACAATCATCATTAATTAATATTCTATTAGTAAGGACATTTATTTTTCGAGCACTACTTTCTGTATTCTGATTTCAATGTCTATAAAAAATACTCTGTATTTGTTCATGGTTGGATCAAAGCGTAGTATATCATATTCTCCATACACCAAACAACATTATGGATATTATAAATTAAGTAATGACAAATTTTTAATGAATTGAACTAATGAAAAACCGTCTTCCTTTGATGTCCGCCGCCGTCCGCGACAAATTCAAAGTGAGTAGGTAATCACGGATGCAGTGACATTTTGTTCCATTTAAAAAAATGTCTTAATCATTGTAGGCATTAACATAATGATACCAATTTGTTATATTATATTATTTTCATTAAAATCGCTGTTATAAACCATTCACGATTATTTCAAATTCGGGCTATCTATGAAAATCTGACATTTTAGTTGGCAGTATTGTGATTTGTCCTTAATAAATCTATTTTAGGTTATAATTCAACTGAACACTGCTCCCAAGTTGTTACAGTTTTTAAAGAATTGAACGCATTAGGAACAATAATCGTAAAATTGTAATTGAAATGAAACATACATATTTGTAGGGCAGTTCTGGGTAAATTCTTATTAACTAAATTAATGACGGAATTGACAACAATGCGAATATTTAAAAACGAAACGTCATATGACAGGACCTGACGCCAATCTAACAAAAAAATATCGCGGCCTCCTGCGTGTTTAAAATAATCGTGAACGGCATACATATATGTACACAGTGTCTATAAAAGAACATATATCAAGAGTCCTGTGGAACTCGAATACATTTGATTTTTGCCGCTTTGTAGCATATTGTGTTACCAAATAAAAAAACATAGGTTATGTAACTTCATTAATGACAGGTTCTTTGATTTTTACAATAAAAGTAATTAAACGCCTTCATGAAGCAGCAATCCATACTCCAACCTTTGTAGGATGCAATCGGGTTTTTACAAATGCATGTGGATTTTCTGAACTCCATATTCTATAATTTTGTGCTTCGTCCAAGAAAAAAAACTGATGTCTAATAATCTGCAAGGAAAGTTAATATGAAAATTATTTAATTCAGTTCATCATTACGAACCTGTCATCATTCAAATTGTTTAAAAACCGGTTGCAATATTCTAAGCGCCTCTCAGAATCACCTGGTTGAAGTTCTTGAAGTGTTGTGATCTTGTATGGGTAGAAGTTCAGGTTTTTCCTAACAAATTTCTGACAAGTGGAGAGTAGTACAGTACATCAGCCTGAAGTGATAACATCCTTAGGGACTTTTCTGAGCTTTGTTCCATTCGTTGGCATAAATATTCAACATTTTTTTCATTCACTGGCGATCTTCCTACACTTTTACCTTTTTCAACATTTCTAATTGCCACAAATCAATCCACAATCATTCTGACGGGTGCACTTAAATTTGCTTCCATGATGTTGTCACTTCGAAATTTTCCGAAAAATTCTTCCTTGCAAACTCTATTCTGCAGGGTACCATTTCGGTAATACGACATCAGAATGAAGGTGTTTTGTTCTAGCGATAAAACCATTGGGATTTACTGAAAAGATGCTGATTACTTACTGTAAACGTATGAAAATAAATGTCTTACCTTCGTTACTTCGTGACTTGTTTTTGGTATTCAAATTTCACACTTATGCGGAAAAACGTTTTAGTCTTGATAGAATGTAGAAAAAAATTACAAGTAAAACAACTAAGACGCCGAACTCACAACTGAAGCGCTATGATTTAATAAATAATTTGACATTTGTCATTTGACTGACATCTAATTTTCCGGCTTCAACGGCTCGACGTAGTTCGGCCAAAAAAAATATAGAGCCGCACAATTCCATAGAATTCTTGATATATGTATGTTCTTTTATAGACACTTTGTACATTATTCATTGATTTCAATATAGCGAATGACCAAAACCATGGACTCCGGACCAGGAAGCTCAGGCACAGGACTCCCAGATCACACCGTCAAATCAGGACACCCCGGATCTATCCATTCCGACTCTAAGCACCACAGCACTAAATTTATTTTTATTTTCAGGCACCGCCATTCTAAAGGTCTCAAAAATATTAATTTGACATATTTAAATCCAATGCTATTTTTTTAAGCAATTAAGGGCTTTGGTTTTTCTGTCGAGAAATCGATATTAAAATTTCCACTCAACACAGGAATTTTTGAAATTTTCGCATTCACGTGTACAATAAATCATGCAAATAATAATAACTTGCGGCTTTCAGTCGATTGATACGAGCTGTTTATGGAAAAAACTTGTCTAAAGGTAAAATTTTCGATTCGGAACGTTTTTACAATGATTTTTGAAATATGCCGGTGTAAGAACCAATTTAGAGAAATGCTGGCGCCTCAAAACAACAATTCACCAATCTCTATAAATTGTTGCTACACCTAGTTTAAATACAAATGAGCAAGTTCAACGACAAACTTTCTATCCGGAACGTTTTTAGTGTGATTTTTGAGATTTGGCGATATTAAAACATATTTAGAGAGGAACTAGCGCGATTTTAATACTACATATTTTGATCATACTCATTACCAAAGAGCAATTTCATGCACAAAATTGCGATTTTTTTTGTCTATTCTCCTAAAGATCAAGTGCACATTAATGTGCAACGAAATAAAAATGTTTTGATGACAATAATTCCAAACATTTAAAGTAGTATAAGGGCCCCTATGCACACTGCCAACTTTTAAGGAAAAACACCCACGTTTTTAAAGCCATCGTAAACCCATTTTTGAAACTCAATAATTAATTAATACAAACCCGGTTCGTTAATAAATACTGTTTTGACATCAATTTTCTTGACGTCCTGTATTAGAGCGTCTGGAAAATCTATCTTTTTAAGAAAAAACAACCTGATTTTCAAGGTAACTCAAAAAGTGAAAGGCCCCCTATGCACACTGTCCACTTCTAAGGAAAAACACCCCCGATTTTCAAGTGTTAACAGAAAAGCAGAAAAAATCGTGAAAACACCGTCGTTTTTAAGGTATATTTTAAAAATTAATATTTTTTCAAAGATTTCGCCCTGTTTTTCTATTGGGGGCACTTGAGTACAAAAATGAATAAGGTTTCATCTAAGCGAATTCGTTTCGCTCATGACGACTACGTCCATGAATTCACAGTCCTGTTTTATAAGGTTAACGACTTTAAAAGAAAATCAATGAATTTTTCCGATGGGGTAAAACACCCTGTCTGTAAAATTGATGTGAAAACTATTTGTTAATGAATAGGATTAGCATAATTATAGAACTATGTCAAAATTAGATGAAGATAAAATTTATTTAAAAGAATTATGTGAGTTGGAAAATTTGGTGTATACCCAAATGGTATACCAAGTCTTTAAGGTCATTTAAAAAATATAGGAGTACCTATACATATTTCAAGTATAAATTCTTTCAGTTAATGAAAGTATGAAAATGTGTAGCATACAGCATACCTTAGGTGAATCACAGACGATTAATTAGTTTTATTATTTGATCGATAAGACCACATTTAAATCCAAAAACTGTCAAGTCAAATTTATCAGATTTAACTAATGTATTCGAAATATCATCAAATTCATAAAACACTTTATCTTTAAAGAAATATAAATTTCTATATCTGAATGCTCTGCTTATATTTGGAGGTATTCCAGCAAATAATTCTGAAATAAGCCCGTTTTTCTTTGATCTAAACAAACACTCATTAAACTCAATATACAAAACTTTATCATAAAATATATATGTTTTTCCAGAATAAGTTCTAAATATCGCATCAATTCTTTTTCCTTTTGGTATTCCTAAATTTTCAATAGATTGACCATTGTATCCACTTTTAACATTAAAACTTGGAAAATCAATTAAATAATATAAATTTTTAACAACTATTAAAACATCACCTGAAGGTCTTTGATAAATATGCGAAACTTCTTTAAAATCATCAGGCAAAAAATATAAATAATCTTTAATTAGTTTCGGTTCTTTATCATAAGTCATATCTTTTAAATTGATTAACCAAACATACTTCTTATAAAAAATATACATATGATGATTTGCAATTAAAAATGTGTCAATTTCTTTATTAAAATCACATAAATTCACCATAGGCTCATGAGTCGAAGACGAATTACCAACAGTATCTTTTACTCCGACTTCAGGGGCGCTTTGCCAGACTTTGCTTACAGTAGGTTTAACTGTTGTTGTTGTTGTTGGTATTAATTCATATTTTAATCGTTCAGGTATTCCATACAGATATTGAATGGCCCATATATCATCTTGAGTTAAATTAAAGATATCTCCTTTATAACATGCGTACATAACAGCTTTATTATTAGCAGAATGTTCTACTCCTAATGTATGTCCAATCTCGTGTAATAAAACAGTATAAAAATTAGTTTGACCATCAGGAGTATCACTTGGTTCACCCAAATACCAATTTTCCGATTTATCAAAATGAATTCCACGACATTCATCATTATTTGAAAAAAAAGCATGAGCTAAAACATTACCCTTTCCATCAAAACTTTTAGAACATATTCCTTTTTGACAACGTGAATTATGATTATGCTGAAACAGTGTATTAGAAAATGAAATAAGTATATCCGGTTTAATACTATTATACTCAAACATTAAATTTGAAACAGACTGCTATTGATTGAAGGCTTTTTTTGCTAATTCTTTCATTTCATTTGTAGCTAGTGGAAAATACCATTTAAGACTTGTTTTATTCCATTTTTGATAATGAACTCTATAAGCTGTTGGATTATCTTTATTTCCACATCTCGGTTGTTTAATGAAATCAAGTGTTTCCTGATTTAATGTTCCATCAACAGGTAAATTATAATATTCTTGAAAGCTAATCAATGCTTCATTTACATCTGTTAATGATGAACTATTACTCTCCAAATAACCAAATTGTTCTAAATAACTCTGAATCCGGACGGGGTCCTCAGCTGAACTTTTTACAGTAGTGAGAAATAGGAAAAGAATAAAATATTTCATTTAATAGAATAAATTCGTGGACGCTGTCGACTCATGGACAACGCGATTTAAATATCAAATTAAACAATTGGAATATCTTCAAAAATAATTATATTACAAAAACAATCTTTATAATCTTTAGACTTGAAGATCATATTATCTCTTTGTAGAGACACTTTTTGTTTTTTATCAAGAAAATATGAAACAGCGTCATATAACTCATATAACTTATTAATTTTTGATGAATCTGAAAATAAGTCAACATCGGCTAAATATAACTTCAAGTTTCCTTCTAAAATAAAGAATAATCCATTAGTTGGACCAACATCATCTGATTTACTTATAGCAGTAATTTCATAGCACTTATCAACTTTTAAATCAAATAATTTAATTTCTTTTGGTTCTGCCATCGTCCTCGACTCTGGGGTGGCATTGCCAGTCATTTATTACAATAAGAAATTATCAATTTCCGTTTAAGTGGACTTTTTCTAGGTATTTCTCTCTGGGAAAATAATTAAAATTACTCACAAATTCTTCTTCACGTAAATTTATTTCTTTTTCATTTATTTTATCAGCCTTATATAAATGCAATAACTGTCTATAAAATTTATAAATTAACTTATATTCTTCAATTCTTTCTGATATTTTTAATCTCTTATCTAATATTTCTATTACCCCTGCACCAAGAGATAAACAAACTAGTGGAGGTAGGGCTAACGAAGATAATCCCGATGCACTAAATAATAATTTACTAATAGATAATCCGATCCCAATTTTATAAAAATACAGGGTGGTCCCGATATAACCTGCCAAAAAAATTCTGGGTCATGAGAAGGATCTAACAAGTCCAAAAAACCCCCCTTCGTTAGGTCCAAAATAATGGGGATAAATTAACCCCTATCCACACCCATTCGACGCTGCTGACCACAAAAATACGTACCTACTCAGGAATTAATTGTTGGTGTTTGCAAGGATGGCAGTATCTAAGCAACATAGGTACCTGTATCGTTTATGACAAATTTCAAATCTGACAAACTAAATTAATGACATTTATTGAAAACGCTGTAACTGCGTGCGTTAATTCACCAGCTTATTTAGGTACAAAAGCTGATTTTGTAGACTGAGATGAATGAGTAATAAATAAAGTGGTGTTCCTCAATGTGTAAATAAATGTAGAGGTAGTGTGTGCAAAATTGTGGAAGAACTGTGTAATAAGAGTATCGTCTTAATTGTAGTTAAATAAATGTAGTGAATAAATTTATTTACACTTTACATATTCGTACTTTCAACTCTAACTGAGAATATCTACTAACTAATGAAAGGTAAACTAGACTAGACACATTATTTGCCTTCCGTTGGCATTTAAGCACATTTGAGTACGCTGGTACCAATTTTCATAAACAAAATTCAGCATTTCTGTGTTTTTACGAATCTGGTTCGCGGCGTCTGTTACGGGTTTCTGGAGTTGGCCTTTTGTATTTATTTCAACTTCGTATACCAAATCTTTCGTGTGGCCCCAAAAATTAAAATCCAGAGGGGTTAAATGGAGGATCGCGGACGCCATCGTATTGGAATCAGTCAGAACCAACCTCACATAAATGCAGCTGTAGCTCCACAAAAGTACAACGAGACGGAAGGACTCCTTCAGGAAAACGCTCGCCGTATGGTAGCCTTGCCGGTCTTGAATTACCACGTGTTTCGCCATAGAGTAAATGCAAATCGGCGTATTCTTGTTTCGTGAATTTCATAACTTTTTGAAGGATTCGCAAATTTAAAATTAAACTTGACAAATGTCGTAGGTGTTGCAGGTACCGTTGCTAAAGAAATCGCAGCCAAGTAACCAGAATTACCTTTTTTAAACCGATTAACTCATTAGCGTACAGCAAATTTTGACCAAATTTTCAATTATTTTTATCTCGAAAACGAAAAGACTTTTATTAGAAACTTTTTTTGTGTGTGAGTTCTACTCATCGTCACCTATTACTGGATTTCTTCTGGCAGGTTATATCGGGACCACCCTGTATATGTAACTTTTTCTGTATACATACAAGCGTTTTTGTAGATATTTTTCCATTTATAACATATAGATAATATATAATTTTTTAATTACGTTCAAATATTGAAATAGTAGTTTTCTCATTTAAACGACACGGTATCTGTTTAAAAGAATATAATATATCATAAAAATCTTTGCCTCTGTTGACATTGATTATCATATATATACAGTAATGACCACATAAAACAGAAGAACTCATTTGTAACTGCGTGCTATTCCACGCAATATTTTTTCCGCTACTTAATAAATATTTTTTAATTTTTTCTGGTGGAGATATTCCAAAACTGTCAAAATATAAAATATTTCTTAAATATGGTTTGTTTATGTAACATACCCAGTGTGAACCATAACAATTAGAGGGTTGAAAATTAATTATACCTGATTCATCTTTTCTAATTTTTTTTGGTAACATGTCAATTGCAAAAACACCTCGAAAATTTCGCGTAGCTTCCTGAGGCAAACCCGAATTTTTCATAATATCATATATTTCTACGAATTACTTAACCCCTTTTTCCTATCAATTTTATTCCTTGTCCATACATCTTCGTCTTCGACTCTAGGCAGACCTTGCCTGTCTTCGGGTTTTTTGTGTTTTATTCTTTTTTATACCATCTCCAAAGGCTTTTTCCGCTAATTTAGTACCAGCATAACCAGCTGCGCCTAATCCCAATGCTTTGGCTACAGCTAATGCCGCAGGAATTAAAGCAGGTAAAAATCCGCCTATCTGTGTTGGAGAAAATTTAATATCACAATATTTTTTCTTCTCCTTTTTACACTTTTTAATTTCATCAACTTGTTTTTCTCTTAATTTAATAGTATTATTAAGTCTTTTCGTTAAATCGAATCTTATATTACAATCTATTCTTTTTTGTTTACAACTTTGGAGTTTCTTTATTTGATTTGGTGATAAATATACTCTATAATCATTCATTGACTCAGTCATTTATTTACTTAAAAACTCTCTACTTCATTTCCAAATAAATCTTTTCATCTATGATATTCATATTTGCAATTCTTTGAGATTCAACTACGGCATACATATAGTAATTAACATTTTGATAATCTTTTAATGTCCAATTAACTTCTAGTTCAGATAATTTTGTTTTACTAAATAAATTTTCATCATTTTCTTTTGTTACATCAAAAGCAACAACTAAATAGAGGTTACAAAAATCTCTATAGCTAACGCACGTACCTTCATCCAAATCGACTCAGAATACAACGATAAAAGAATTAAGAAAAATTGCTAAAGAAAAGAATATCAAAGGTTACTCTAAAATGAAGAAGGCAGAATTATTACAAAAAATTAATGACCAACCGTTCGCTTTCGAAGATAGTTATTTTACAGAGTTTTCACAAAAATCTAAAATTAAAATAATAGAAGAAAAAACAAAAGCTGAATACACTAAAAAATGGGGGAGACACAAAGTTTACTATAAGGTTATATTAGTGGAAGACGAAGAAACATCCGAGTCTGATCTTTCAGACATAATTATGAAAAAAATTACTACCATTAGAGAGGGATTAAATGAAATGATTAAAATAGTAAAACAGAAAACAAATTTCAAAGAAGGAGATTTAATGAATATAGTGGTTAATCATCCTGATCTTTTCAATCCTATTTCCACAGGGTTATCAAGAACTTCTGATGTTGACAATTTATTAAACAAAATTCAAAGTATCTTAACTTCAAATCAAGATTTAGATATATACGGTTGTACATTTTATGCTGAAGTAGTTAATATGCCTAGAGGTGCTACTAATGCGAAAAGATTGCTAAATATAGCAGAAGACTCACGAACAAAGAAAAGCATAACACCGATAAAAAACAAAGATAATTTATGTTGTCCAAGAGCTGTTATTGTTGGATTAACTTATCATACAAATATTATACTTGGTAGAGAATATGATCATAATGATATAAAATACATAAGAATGGGAAGAAATTTACAAACTACTTTAGCTCAAGAACTATGTAATCAACTTGGGGAATATAATAGAAATAGTGAGTGCGATATTTTTGTGATTAGTCTTGGACAATTTAAGAGATTGATTACCTGCATTTCAGAGGTTTAATTGAGCGTTTCCCGTAACGGGTACACAGTCGCTTTTTGAGCTGTTGCATTGTATAACGCTGTTTACTGTTGGCTTTTGTTTGGGTGTACAACCTGTTAACCAACATACCAAATAAAAAAAAAAAAAAAAAAAAAAAAATATTTTACTTTAGATGATATTGCCAATATAGAAAGATTATTAAATATTCAAATAAAAATCGTAGCAGCTGAATGTTTTAATTCTATAATATATTCAGGACTTGAAAAAGATGTAAATAGTTATTTATTTAACGAGTTCGTGTGTAATTTTGGCTTTTTTTGGCATGAGTGGACCAGTTTAAAACTCGAGTGAAACGAGTCCACGAGTGCCAAAAAAGCCCAAATTACACAAGAACGAGTTGAATACAACGTTTTTTTGTTCGACGAGCCCCTTAAAGGCTTCAAATCGCTTAAAAATGTTTAAAATTAGCTTGACGTTTCGTTTTGACAAGTTGTCAAATTTATCAAAATCCGTTCACACAGGCGAAAATTCTCAAATTCTGACAGTGTCGAACAAAAAAGTTTATTTATATAAAAATGGAAATCATTTCGATACAATCAATAGTATGACAGGTTTGTACGGTCAGTCTTATTATTGTGAAAAATGTGATAAACCATATCAAAATAAAGACGGACATAAATGCAAAACGAAGGATAAAATATCTGTGGCGGTCGTGAAAAAGTAGGTAAGTCGAAAATGTAAATTTTTCAGGGCAACGATTCAAAATTCCACATCATTCTTAAAATCCTGTAATTAAATAGAAACTTCATTCTACCTGTACTTGCTTTCAATATAAGTAAATTTTAAACTGTGAAAATCTGAATTATTTAATTCCATGATTTATTATTAAGGTGTAAACATCGTTAACTCATTTTTGAAATTATTTGATTTACCTACTTTTTCACGACCGCCACAGATATGCGTAATGTGTTTCAAGTCTAATCACAAAGAAGACTGTTCAAAAAGAATATATTGTGAAAAATGTAATAGATATTGTTTTAATCAAAAATGTTTAGAAAATCATTCAGAAGTTTGTGAAAGATTTCATAAATGCTTAAAGTGTAATAAAATACTCAAAAGAGGTGATAAAATGGTTGACGAAGGTAAAAAAATGATTGAAGAAGGAAATAAAATAATTGAAGAAGGAAATAACAAGAAGGGTAATCAAATCATTAAAAAAGGTAACAAAATGATAGAAGAGGGTAGTAAAGAACACAGATGTGGATGGGAAAAATGTCGAAATTGTTATAAAGAAGTTGAAATATTAAAACGTAAATGTTATATGCAATGGAGACGAGAAAAAGGTGGAATCTGTCAAACAACAATGAAAGACGGTGATAAAATATACAAAGTAAAAGGCTGTGAAAATTGTAACGAAAAAGCTTGTACTAAAATACACTCTAAAGAAAAAATTAACAACAAAAACTATTGGCTTTATCAATGCAAGAAATGCAAAACCTGTGTTACAAAACCGTTGGATGATGAAGAACCTTTTGTGTGTGTTGACTGTGGTTCTAGAAAGCATACAGATAATTGTACCTATACAGAAAAATATTTATTCTTTGATTATGAAGCGATGCAAGAAACAGGCAAACACATCGCTAATTTAGTTATATCTCACGATTTTAGCGGAAATGTTAATTCTTTTAAGACTAACGAAGATTTCTGTAAATGGTTAATTTCTAGAAATCATCGAGGACACACAGCTATTGCACATTATTCTAAAGGTTATGATTCTTACTTTATTCTAAAATATTGCGTTGAAAACGGTGTTAAACCTTTCTGCGTATATAATGGATCTAAAATAATGTTAATGGAAATAAAATCAATTAATTTAAGAATTATTGATAGTAGTAATTTTGTTCAAGGACCTTTAAAAAACTTCCCTAAAACATTCGGTCTAAAAGAACTTAAAAAAGGTTATTTCCCACATTTCTTCAATACAACAGAAAATCAGAATTATATTGGAAAAATACCTGATACAGAATACTATGTTGTTAATTCTATGAAACCAAAAGAAAGGAAAGAGTTTTTAGAATGGCATAAACAAAAAAGAAAAGAAAAGTATTTGTTTGATTTTAAAAAAGAACTTTATGATTATTGTAATTCTGATGTTGATATATTAAGAAGAGGATGTCTTGAATTAAAAAATCAGTTTTTAGAAATTGCTAATATAGATCCTTTTAGATATATTACTATTGCAGGTGTTTGCTTGGCTATATATAGATCAAAATATAGGTATTAGGAAAGATACAATAGCTGTTGTTGATAATCTGAAAAAAGATCAATATTCTCAACAATCAATTTCATGGTTAAATAGTTTTCATAATCCAAATATAAAACACGCATTAAACAATGGTGAAGTGAAAATATGTGGATCAAAAGTTGACGGATTTGATAAAAAATCCAATACTGTGTTTTATCACGGGTGTTTTTGGCATGGTTGTACTAAATGTTATAGTTCAGATTTTATTAATAATAAGAATAAAACAACTATGGAAGATCTTTATGAGAAAACAATAGAAAGAAGCGAGCAAATAAAAAAAGCTGGTTATAACTTAATAGAAATGTGGGAATGCGAGTGGACGAAGTCAAAAGAATATAAGAAAGAAATGAAACAAATTGAAGAAGAAATTAAGGAATTGGAAAAACTTAATCCTAGAAACGCATTCTTTGGTGGAAGAACGAATGCAACAAAATTGCGCTTTAAGGGAAAGAAATTGAAATATATAGATATTTGCAGTTTATATCCAACAGTACAATGTTACGATGATTATCCAGTTGGACATCCTACTAAAATATTCAAACCTCCTATGTATAATTCAAATTGGTATGGTTTAATAAAATGTGCAATTTTACCACCAAAAGGTTTGTATCACCCCGTTTTACCTGTTAAGAATAAAACCAAATCTGGTGATGAAAAACTAACGTTCCCATTATGTCAATTGTGCGCAAAATTAAATAATCAAAAAGATAAATGTTCTCATACAGAGTCTCAAAGAATTATCAGAGGAACTTGGTGTACAAACGAGGTAGAAAAAGCAATTGAAAAGGGTTACAAAATAATAACTATTGATGAAGTTTGGCATTTTTACAAAAAATAATCAGTTATAATACCACGAGTAGTCAAAGATTGTCGAATATTTTTGTGGTAGTATCACGAATGGTCATTCGCTTTATGAACACCATGAGTGCGTAGCACGAATGGTGTTCAAAAGCGTAATGACCATAAGTGATACCATCGGAAAAATATTCTACTATCTTTGACTACGAGTTGTATTCAACAGACTATTCAATGAACCAAATCAATGATTAAAATAAAAATTTTCAAAGCTAGTTCGCAAATCTGCGTTACACATGATTTCATTGTTCAGTTAACTTCGTAAGAAAGTAATAATTTCATTGAATAAAAATAATAATCAAGGTTTGTTTAAAATATTCACCTCGACCACTAGTGGAATAGTCAGTTATATTTTCACGAGTGGAATATTCGCTGGAATTTTCTGTTGCTAGGCTACGAAAGTACATGTCTGCTCTTTTATTGGTTAATATTTGAAAAATAACAGGTGAATTGAATAGTCAAATTTATTTAAAGGATATGTGAAAGCGTTTATGAAAATTAAAATAGAAACAAGTCCTTGGCAGGATGATTTTGAATCAGAAGAAGAATATAGAAAAGCTGTAAAAGAAAATCTAGGTATTGAATTGGGTAAAATAGAAAATAATCCTGGAAAGAGGGCTGTTGCGAAAATATGCTTAAATTCCTTATGGGGTAAATTTGGGCAAAGACAAAATATGGGTGCAACAGAATATATTACAGATGTTAAAAGGTTTTATGAAATTTTATTAGACGAGAAACTTGATAATATACGTATAAACGATATAAATGAAAATATGTTACAAATTGATTATATAATCTATTCATTTTGATTGTGACCACTCCGTAGTAACTTTTCAGTTGCTAGGTTATTGATAGGGAATTTTAGATAACACTAAATCCAGTCGCAGTTGGCAACTCTCGGAGGCACCATTTTGACAGAAACGTCACGCTCACAGAAGACAGAACGGAAAACGACTTGCGCAAACGTTTTTCGACGTACACTGTGCGCATATCTATAAAATTGAGTTTTGGTACAACATTTTAGAATTCAAAAATAAAATGCCAAGTCGTCTTCTCAAAGTTGGGACCAAACGGTTAATATTGACTTGTTTCGAGACATTTATTGAAGCCAGCGGGAAAACAACTCACAAAGACGAACATCACCAATAAAGTTAACTCTATTTGTGCTTTTTTGTTGTACATTTTGGCTAGTGAGTGTTGTAGTTTGATACCTTCTGCCTTTTCATCCCCTGTAAATCATTTTTTTGAACTTTCTGTCTGATTAGTTTTTATCTGAAAATATTTGTATTAATCAATGCTAATTGAAAGTTCTGATTACCTTTATACCAGGCATTTTACGCGTTTGTCTTACTGCCAAATTACCATTTCCTTCGTTCTTCATTAATATCGAGAATTGCATGAGGTGATTTCGAAGTTTTTACGTTAAATAATCTGTGCCTTGATATAACTCCACTTTTCAACAGACGTGCTCACATAATCAGACAGACGTTTTTAGTTTCTCCTACTTCAAATATTGATTTCCGTTATTAATGTTGATAAATACATTAAAATCATTGCTTTACTACCATGGTCAAGTTTTGACAATTCTGACATTTTCACATCATGTACACACCACACAAATATTTAGTGTAAAACGTATGCAGCACACAGCTAAACAGCGCCTACTATGTTTTTCGTTGTGGTCACAATCAAAGTGAATAGATAATAAGTTAAAAGATTGCTATATAGAAAATGATTTCAATACCAATATATTTATAGCTGCTTTTACAACTGCAAACGCAAGACTAAGATTATACAAAATGTTAGATAAATTAGGAAAAAGCGTAGCATATTATGATACAGATAGTACCTATTGTATATATAGATGATGGAAAAAACACTGTTAAAACAGGCTGTCTATTGGGAGATTGGACAATGGACAGACGAATTAGGTAAAGGCGTATGGATAATAGACTGGGTATCAACAGGCCCAAAAAGTTATTGTTATAAGACTAATACAGGTAAAGTTGTTTGTAAAATAAAAGGATTTACGTTAAATTATGAAACGTCCGAAAAAATTAATTCTGATAGTATAAATAATATTTTAGAATACAAAGACAAAAAAATCAGTACACAATATAATCGAATTACCAGAGATTCTAAAACTAAAGAACTTTTAAATAAAATAGAAACAAAAGAATTTGGTTTTGTTTATGACAAGAGAGTTATTCTAGAAAACTTTGATACAATACCGTTTGGATTTTAATCCTTTTTTATTGTTCCTAGCTGATGAATAATTTAAGCTCAATTTATAAATCGATCGTAATCGTAATCGTTATCGGAATCGGAATCGTAAGCAATTTGAAACACTGAATATCCGTTTGATGATTTATAACTCGATCGTAAGCGGAAGGCTCGTAAGGATCAAGGATCGTAAGAAGTTGGTCAAGTTTCAATTTTTCCGATTACGATCTTACGATCCTCCAATGAGAACGTGTCTGTGAGCGAAACCGCACGAACATTTCCGAATGTGAGTGACGCCGCATGCGTATAATCAGCCATCTGTCAGCTGTTTTTGCTACCTTTGCTACTGCACGCCGATAGTACGCATCTTATAAATTCTGTGCTTATAAATTAACCATCTTCCTTCGTTCGAGACTTTCGTTCCGCTTACGATTGTGATACGATTCCGATTACGACAGTTATGTTGGGTATTGAAACAATGGCCTACGGTAAGAGCATATAAAGGGCCCCACAGACTTCGTTTTTGTTCGACGGTTTTGTTCGACGAACAAGTCTGTTCGACTTCGAACAAAAACGATGCAAGTCTGAAGTGTGTGGCTGGAAAACCGTCGTTTTTGCTCGCGAACAAAAATGATGAGAATTATCTATCAGGTTTACCCCGATTATGTCCGTCGAACTTGTTCGACAGACTTGTTAGTTCAAGCAAATCTGAAGTGTGTTTTAAGGGCCCTATACACCTAGCATTTTCTTTGCAGTACTTGTATGCGCATTCATGTTTCCAATACATATGATGATTACATACTACAGGATTTGATAAAACACATGTGTACTACTAACATTCTATTCATGCATGCTGTCAAGTGTGTGGCTAATATATGTTCTTGTATACATTATTTTGTGTGGAAAGACAACTAGATTTTTTATTATTAAAATCTCGACCACACACCCAAAGTTAAGCCACACCGCAAAAATATCAAACACGTTTGATAGACTTATACTTGTATGAACATCCATCACGGCCGACAAAAATTGGTCACTCACTGTGATTTTACTAAATTTTGTTTGAGCAAACCGTGTGCTGTCATACAAATTTTCATTCGTGTGTGGACAAGACTTGTATCTCATACGAATTTACGAAAACAAGTTTGACAAACATGCCAGAAAGTGTGTGTTTCTGATAAACTTGTATCACATACTTGCATGCGCAAGCAAATCCTGCAAACAAAACGCTAGGTGTATAGGGCCCTTTAAAAAACGTCGGTTTTTGCAGTGGTGTAGAACCAAATAATAATTTTGTTCGAAGAGACTTGTTCGTCGAACAAAAAAGCAGTCTGTGGGGCCCTTAAACCAGCAAAAGTAAATTTCAACCAAATTCTTTTAGCACAACCAATTTCCATTCATGTCTGTTGCCCGGGCGATGAAAACAACCTTGCAGATATGGCAGTGAGGCACGCCGCGGCGGTTGATTTATTCAAAAGACAATGCCCCAAAGGGGCATGTGTTGAAGAAGTCGTCCCCATTAGGGGACGAGGCAAACGCAAGTGTGCATGGAGAGTACGCTATAGGCGAGATATAAATCAAAGGTTTTTCCAAATGGGTGGCGAGCAACTGGCAAGAAATATAATAAAGTTCCATCCAAATAATACAGAAATCGTGGAGAAAACAAGAGTTATGTATCCGCCATTCATAGAATTAGTATATTCGATCCTATGCGATTGCAATGTATCCCAAACAGCAAGTAGGTCAATTAAAAAATGTGATTCTGTTGTTAATGTAAAGGTGGAGGAAAATTTAGTTAATTTAAAGTTGGAGGAGGATCTCCAAGAATAAGGTTTTCATGATCAATTTGCCAACTGTTGTTAAGAATGTTATTATATGAATTTCAATGTTATACCTATCAACTATTACATTCTAGCTGTCAGTCGGTAAACAGGATTTTAAATTTGATTATGAAATGGGCAGAATTTTTATTTTATTTTTTTTATGTAACGGGTGTTTTTTTTAATTTGGCGTCGAAGTAGGCGTTGAACTGTCGATTGTGAACGCACTATACAGGTTACGGATCACGGATCAGCTGTTTAAATCTTAGGCTTTTACACGAGTGGTGCGATCTCAATCGACTCTCCAACGCCTACTTCGACGCCAAATTTAAAAAAACACCCTTTATAGTGGGACGTTACCTAGGGCTAGGTACCTAATACAAGTGTTTAAGGATGAATTTTGTGTGTCAGGAAACTTTTGGGTGTAAAGACTCTTGAAGTAATAAAGACAAATATTTGTTGAAATATGTGTTAGATATTCATTTCTATTACAGCTTAAGTAGATTTTATAATTCATATACCTACTTTAAAAACAGGGGGTGTGAACTCGCTTTGCTGATAAGGTCCTTGTCCGAATTTGTTTGGCTGAAACCGTATTCATTTTTGTGCTCAAGTGCCCCCAATTGAAAAAATGTTAATTTTTAAAATATACCTTAAAAACGACGGTGTTTTCACGATTTTTTCTGCTTTTCTGTTAACACTTGAAAATCGGGGGTGTTTTTCCTTAGAAGTGGACAGTGTGCATAGGGGGCCTTTCACTTTTTGAGTTACCTTGAAAATCAGGTTGTTTTTTCTTAAAAAGATAGATTTTCCAGACGCCCTAATACAGGACGTCAAGAAAATTGATGTCAAAACAGTATTTATTAACGAACCGGGTTTGTATTCATTAATTATTGAGTTTCAAAAATGGGTTTACGATGGCTTTAAAAACGTGGGTGTTTTTCCTTAAAACTTGGCAGTGTGCATAGGGGCCCTTATACTACTATTTAATGGTTTTACTTCAGTAATTTGTCCAGTGTATTTAACGTACTATACAGTATGAGTCAATTGTGGGGTATTTCTGAAATTTTCTTAGAAGCAACCAAAAATACTAATTCCACTTACCGCTTGATACTGGGTTTGATATACTCGTAAATAATAAATTGCACGGCCTCCTCTCTTAAGAGACGAGTCTCTTATGAATCTAGGAGGCCGTGATAAATTGAATCAAAATTGCGTTTTTGGCTACAAACGTCAAAATGACAATGTGGGAAATTTAATCAGCAAAATGACAACGTAAAAAGAAAACTATCGTAAAAATTGTTCAACATGCATTCCATCTTGGAGTAAACACGCGTCAACCCTGTTTAAAAAGGACCTTTAAACGTTGTTTAATGTCTCTGGCGTTATGGCCATGCACCCATCACGAATTCTTTGAGTTCATCAATCGTAAGTACAGGTCTTTGGTAGACTCTTTCCCACAAGAAAAAAATCTAAAGGCGCTGATAGAACCCCTTTACATTGTTGTCTTGTTCATTTATTCACATCCAACTGTTCCAACAATAAGGGCTCTCATTTTGTAAAAAATTTAAATAAACAAAAATGTGGCTGAAATTTGGATACTTCTGTAGATACAGATCTGCAGCGACCATGGCATTTTTACGACATAGGTACCCCGTACATCGTACATGAGAAACAATGTCCACTTTCTCATTGTTTGAGTCATAACAGTCATAACGATTCTTTTTTTCGGTATTTTTGCAACCCGGAACACAGCAAATACACTGCTCAAAAAAATTAGGGGAACACTTTTTTCAAAACCTGTAACTTTTTAAATAATAGTTCTAGGCAAATCTAATTTGGTATACTTCAACGGCATATATTAGGCATTCACGATCTTTTTGGGACCGAGTTGGCTATGATTTTTTCTTTTCATGTCGGACTAACTGACTCAGTGATGCAACGAATGCAATTTTTTTTCCTGTCAGTGTCTGTTCGACATTTTCTTGCCACCGCATTGCCAGATTTATTATTTTAATATTCCTAAGAAACTAAATGATTTATTAAGGGTGTAAAAATAATTTAAATTTCCGTCAAAGGAACAGTCAAAATTGCCAAAATAATTTTATTACGATAAAAAATTTCTATTAAACGATTTAATTTAATTTAAAAAAGACAAACCAGATTTAAGAGGTCTGGCAACAATGTACCTATTCAGAAAATATAACCCAAAACTGAAAACAACCTAACCTAACACAAAAAGTGTAAATTTCCTTTAGGGAATTTAGTTATCACCGAGGTACTGCCAACAAAATCACTAGATGAATGCCTTATATTTAACTAAAGAAAATTAAAAAAACAATTTTACAACTCTTATGCCCAGTTGCACCACACTATTTAACACTATCCCACCTCTACCCGGCGGCACGGCAATTTTGCCGGAGTACATACACTATTACGGATATTACTATCAAGTAATAGTGCAGTGCTTATCAACATAATTACCGGCGTCTTGCCTCCGCATTTTGACTTTGTTGTGTATTATGTTCTGTGTCAATGTTAAGGAACTTCCTCACGATGTGACATGAGTATAATAATATACCTTTTTGAATTTCAACTACCAATGTGTTATCTAAATCCAGAATTTTTAAATTTTTAAAAAGAGATTGCGGTACTATTCCCGTTGCTGAAATTACAAGTGGTAAAATCGATTCTTTTTCTAAACACCAAAGATTTCTCATAGCAACGGACAGCTCTAAATATTTATTAATTTTTGTGTTATATGTCTGTGTTATATTATGTGAATTTGGAACAGCTATGTCTAAAAGATATGCTTGCTTTTGTTGTTTATTTAAAATTATAATGTCTGGTCTGTTATGCTTAATATGAATGTCAGTTAAAATTGTTCTATCAAAATATAACTTGTAACTGTCATTTTCCAAACAACTTTCTGGTGTATAACTATAATGTGGTTGTGTATTCTTTAATAAATTGAATTTAACAGCTAAATTCATGTGTATAATTTTTGCGAATATATCGTGTCGTTTTTTATATTCGCTTTGAGCCAAAACGGTGCAAGAAGAAATAATGTGTTCAATTGTTTCCCCTTCAGTTCCGCAAATCCTACATTTATCAATTATCGATTGTAAACCGCATATGTGTTTTTTATAATTTCTTGTATTTATAACACGATCTTGTATTGCAAATATAAAACCCTCCGTCTCAGGGTGAATATTTGATTTCTTAAGCCATGCATGAGATGCCTGAATATTAACTTCTGGTTGTTCCAGTTCTTTAAAGTATCTCCCATGTAAAGACTTCTGTTTTATATTTGCTATTGTGTCAGGTATATTTGGCTTAACAATGTCTGAAATTATATTATCACTTAAATTTAAAGGTGTGTAGCCTTTATCGGCTGAAACCAAAGCATTGAAAAAGGTGTTATCACGAGCTCTATTGAGGAAATAATTTTTTAGTGAAGCAATTTGATTTTTTAGCAGTATTTCTAGATTTGAAAAACCCCTACCACCGTTTTCGCGTGGTAAATTAAATCTTTCAATAGCAGATTTAGGATGGTGTTTACTAAATTTTGTGAAAAGAACTCTAGTTTTAATGTTTATGTTCTGTAAATTTGTTTTGGACCATTTTATAACACCGAAAGAATAGGTCAGTAATGGAACAGCATATGTATTAACTGCTTTAATTAAATTATTACCGTTTAATTTTGATTTTAAAATAGATTTAATTCTTAAATAAAATTGCTTTTCTAAATTTTCTTTTATAATTGAGTGTTGAATATGATTTGATTGATTAATACCTAAATATTTATAAAATTCTCCTTTATTTAAATTTTTAATGATTTCTCCTTCTTGAGTTATATATTCTAAATGTTCGTAATGACCGCGACATATTGATTGCATTTTACACTTATCAATACCAAAACTCAGCCCAATATCATTTGAGAAATTTTCAGTTATTGTTAGTAAAGATAAAATGTGATTCTTTTTTGATGCATAAAGTTTTATGTCATCCATATAGAGAAGGTGATTTAATTTGGATAGTGTGGTATTATTAAGTCTAATATTGAAACCATATCCAGTGCTATTTAATAGATTTGTCAAAGGATTAATGGCTAGACAAAACCATAAGGGACTTAAAGAATCTCCTTGATAAATTCCCCGTTTAATTTGAATAGGCTCGGATTTTAATTTAGTATTGTTTATTGATCAATTTAAAGTAGTTCTCCAAAATGTCATAACATGAGATAAAAAGTTAATCAAATCCAAATTAATTTTATAAATTTTAAGAATTTTAATTAACCATGAATGTGGTACTGAATCATAGGCTTTTTTGTAGTCTATGAATGCGGTATAAATATTTCTATTATTTTTTCTAGCTTGTTCCATTATTACCGTATCTATTATGAGTTGTTCTTTACAACCAAAACACTCTTTAACACAACCTTTTTGTTCTTCATTAAGTATATTTAATTTTTGACAATGGTCGTAAATTATTACTTTAATGCAAGATGTCATAATTTTATAAATTGTAGGTAGACATGTGATTGGCCTATATTTTGATGGATTTTTAGTATCGGAATCTTTTGGTTTCAGATATGTTATACCATGGGCCAAAAACTCTGGAAATGTGTTAGGTTCCCTAATAAATCCGATACAAGTAAATTTTTTTAACCAAAAGTTATGAATTTGGTCACCTCCAGGGGATTTCCAATTATGTGAACTATTAATATTTTTAACTAAAATTTCAAGGCTAATTTGAATATGATGTCGATTATTACTATCTGGTATATCATTTTCTAAATGAGGAATCCATTCTGCCTGATATTACTTAAAAGGTTATTAATTTTTAACATTGTTTAAAATTTCATTTTACGTTGCACCGCACCTTAAAAACAATTTAATTATTATTAAATTTAAATAGCCAAATTTGGTTATTTAAATTAGTATTAAAATATAAGTTGACGTATATGACAGTATAATAAATTACGTAAATCTAATTTATCCACAATGAATTTATTATTTGATGACGTTGATATATTTGAAGATGATTTCGATATATTAGAAATTATCGACATCGGATTTCCTCGTTTGTGCTGTGGTAGATCTGCTCATTTTCACGATATGGATGAATTTACATTCCATAGAAGATTTCGATTAACGAAACAAACATGTTTAAATTTATTTAGTTCCTCCTCCTGTTTTATAATGTTCTCGTCTTTCGACAGCCGCAATTTTTCTTGTATTTAGTTTGGACTACGTTAAGGAAAAGTCTTCGAAGAGTTTCTGGAGTCCGTAAAATACCATGGTCATTGTTCACTTTAACTACTTCTGGAATTTTCGCGTTTTTTCTGGCTAGACAGCCTCAAGGCGTCCTTCTAGATCGTTTCCCACCATTTAAACCTTGTGCAAATGAATTTTCCTTACCCTTTAGTTATATTAAGACATTGGCGCGACCTTGAAACACAACAAGAGAAAAAAAAGGCATTTGCACAAGGTTTGAATGGTGGGAAACGATCTAGGAGGACGCCCTGAGGGTGTCTAGCCAGAAAAAACGCGAAAATTCCAGAAGTAGTTAAAGGTAACAATTACCAATACCATTAGGGGATTCAAAATTAAATTCTTCTGTAATTCTCTTCAAACATTTTTAAACCGATACTGCATCGATTTCATTGTTGGAAACAATATTTTTATATGTATGCACCATGTTTAAAAGAGTGCCTTTTTCAAAAAGGGAAAAATTTACCCCACGTTTTCATGCTTCCATTGTCGAAATTTGAAATATACCACCCAAATTGTGAATATATGACGCAAGAAAAATGTCACCAGGCACCTTTTCGAATTAAAAAATCATTTACTAAAATATTAGTTAATACTCGTTTATTTTGTGATGGTGCAATAATATAATTATTTAGGTACTTATTAAATTTAATACTACCTTAGTTAATATTTATTAAACTGATATGTGGTGCAAACGGGCATTAGTTACTTCTAAGTTACACTTAAAAATGTAAATTAATAACGCAAAACAAAATGGAAACGATTGTCATAGTATCGATGATAGTCGGGTTTTCTGTGCATTGGTGAGCTTTAATACTGTGTATGCCCCCCACGAGTACGAATCACTTCCTCACACCTGCGTGGCATGCTTCACACTAGTCTGTGAAGAGATTCTTGAGGTATGCTTTCCCATTCCTTAATCAGGACTTGTGTCAGTTCCTGTATGGTTAGTGGTGGATTACGGCGCTTGCGAACACGTCGATCAAGCTGATCCCACACGTGTTCAATAGGATTCAGGTCAGGCCATACTATGACCTGAATTCCACGTTCTTGTAAAAAGTTTCTGGTGATGCCGGCGGTATGTGGCTTTGCATTGTCCTGCATTATGATGAAATTTTGACCGACGCCATATGCAGCAGGCACCACATGGTCCTGCAAGATATTTTCGATGTAATTCATGGCATTTAGTCTAACAGGAACCACAACAAGATCAGTTCTGTTGTCTATACTGATTCCAGCCCAAACCATCACAGATCCACCACCAAATCTATCCACTTCCTGTATAGTAGCGGCTGTGTAGCGTTCACCAGGACGTCTATATACACGTACTCGACCGTCGCAACGAGTTAAACGAAATCTGGACTCATCTGTAAACAGTACAGGCGTCCAGTGACGAAGTTGCCAATCTCTGTGATCCAGAGCAAACCTCATTCGCGCTGCTTTGTGATGCTGCGTAAGGCGTGGTGCGCGGACAGGTCTTCTTGGTTTCAAATTCGCTTCTTTTAATCTGTTTCTAACAGTTTGATCAGAAATTTCTATTCCATGTGCTCATCTTAGGTCGTTTAGGAGGTCTCGTGCTGTGGCAGTACGCTTACGTAGAGAGGAAAGGACAAGAAATGGGTCTTGATTTTGAGTAGTTTTTCGATTTCGACCTTGTCCAGCTCTTCTAACATATTGGCCAGTCTCCTGAAACCGATTCCATAAACGCTGAATAACAGAAGGGGAAACTCGAAGGTCCCTGCTAACATGTCGAATAGAGTGGCCGTGCTGAATAAGGGCGACAGCACGAGCAACTTGCACTTCACTAAGATGCCTCATTTTACTTCTAATCAACGAAAATTGACAACTGAATTCATTTGTCATCTTTAGCAGGCTCTCATACGTAAATTCAAAGCGTACATGACATTTTTTCCATTTTGTTTTGCGTTATTAATTTACATTTTTAAGTGTAACTTAGAAGTAACTAAGAGTTGTAAAATTGTTTTTGAATTTTTTTTAAGTTAAATATATGCCTTTAAAGCATACCAAATTTGATTTGCCTAGAACTATTATTTAAAAGTTACAGATTTTGGAAAAAGTGTTCCCCTAATTTTTTTGAGCAGTGTATCTTACCGATTGATCACTCCTTTTTTTTTCTAAATCATTTTAATTTCTTACTTTAAAAAAGCCGATTTTACACGTGGTCAAATATGAAACTGTTTCGAACACCGAAAAACGACGCGCTCCGCCGTTTGGCGGCGCGTCAATCGATGTCGGGCAAGCCTTCTTTATCTGTGGCCTATAGTGGCACATTGTAGACAGACCATCCGACATTTTCTTTGCAAAATTAGTACAGAAAAGCTGGTTGGTGGTTGGTGTGATAGTGACGACAACGAGGAAGACGGGAAAGACGAGGAAGAAGAGCAAGAAGAACGAGTGTTTGCAGCTTTACCTTCCAACTGTATTGTGGGTTGCGTTTTCAGTTCCGTCAGGCTCATTAATCACTATTCTCGATGCAACTTACTTTGCGAAACTTAAAAAAATACAATTTGGATCCACGATACCTATCAATCACTATCACTATCATTTTTTTGACAAACGCTACAAATTTATTACAAACTGTATAAACTGTAGGTACACTTATTCGAATGATGAGATTAGAAGACTGACATATGGAGAATGTTTGTAGAATGCATCTCTTGCTGCCCGTACAGTTGAGAGCTAATTGGCCTCCTGTTAAGTTATCAAAGCAAAGGGTAGTCACGGATGAGGAACACGAAACAGCAGTCCTTGAAATTTTTGAGGAGGAACCACATCTGGGACAACGCGAAGTGGCAAGAAGGGTAGGCATTAGTCAGTCTTCTGTTTACAGAATTGCCGATGAAAATAAGCTTCGTCCATATCATATTACTTTGGCTCAAGGACTTAAAGAAACAGATTACCCTAAAAGACTGAATTTTTGTCGATTCTTTCGGGAACAATGGGGTTGTAAACAAACATAATTGTCACTATTATGCCCAGAGTAACACTCACTGGATTCGCGAAGGACACTTCCAGACAGGTACTGAAATTAAAATATCCGGCTTTTTTTGAAAATGTATTGTGGGTTGCATTTTTAATTCCGTCGGGCTCATTATCACTCGTGGACCAACTGTATTGAGGTGTTGCTATCTCAAATTACTCTAAAGTAATTTCTTAATTTTTTAAAAATTAAATTAAATTATTAAAATAATAATAGTAAGTATTATACGACTGCTATTATTTAAACAATTTCGGTCTCTCATTTTTTCAGAAAACGGATGCGAACTGGAAAGAGAGTAAATTTGAATTTTGACGAAAAATCCGGGACCGCTTTTAAAAATTAATAGAACGAAGTCAATTTCCAGAAAGATACATCCGACGCAGTCCATCCGAAAGTGGTTCAGCATCAGGCGAACGATTGGGCCGTAAATCACGGCATGATTGGAAATGCAAATTGCCAAGAGTTGGAATCAAAGTAACGTTCCATTGGTAATGAACATTGAACAGATCATTTCCACAACCGTTACGTGACAAGTAAAAACAACTCATTCTCTTCCCTGTTACCCACCCCGTGTTTGTTTATTTTCCCTCGCTGGAATAATTTCATTTAACCAATGATTACAAAGGCAATTAACTGCCACTCAACTATAAATACGGCTACGAGCTTAGAAAATATTATCCGGAAATTGCAGGATCCGACCAAGGGAGTCTAGTTTTAAACGGATAACTACCTCATATTCTATTTAATTAAATTTCGGTCAGTTTTATATACAGAATTACCGAGTGAAAGGTAAAGATTAAATTCTACCTATCATCATCCGCTTAGCGCGGTGCTATTTTTAGTCCGGAGAATACGACGCGAAAATGGGTGCGACGATGTGTTGTGCAAGTTATTCATTTCCAAATTCTTGAAAAGCATCCATTTCCGTAAGAGAATGTGTGAAAATGTCTGCGTGACAGCGAAACTAATATTCTCGACACAAGAAAAATATATTTTTTCTGACGCCAATAAGCGAAAGTGACTGAGGAAAGCGATCGGAAGGGGCAAAAATGCGAAGGAAGCGTATTATGCCATTTGGACATGATTTCGAGAACATTCGGTGAAATTTCTTCACATTTCCTTAAACAATTTTTTTTTTTTTTTAATTATCTTTGGTTTTCTCGAAAACATTTCATCGATTGATTGAGTTACAATGGCACTTAAAAGACTGTTGAATTTGTCACATTTAAGCTATTTTATGCAATTTTGCATACATTTAAAAGCTACAAGCTACAAAAAAATATAAACGTCTATCAAATCTACTTAACCAAATATCACCAATATCAAAAAACGTCAATTTAAATTCATCCTCTTTTCTATTCT
Source organism: Tenebrio molitor (assembly GCF_963966145.1). Taxonomy (NCBI): domain Eukaryota; kingdom Metazoa; phylum Arthropoda; class Insecta; order Coleoptera; family Tenebrionidae; genus Tenebrio; species Tenebrio molitor. The sequence goes on along the minus strand of NC_091048.1, from coordinate 5,854,293 downwards.
CTATTTTCGTGTACAAAGTGTCTATAAAAGAACGTAGGTAGGTATATCAAGAACAAGAATCCTGTAGAATTGTGCGGTTCTATAATTTTATTGTGTCAAACTATGTCGAGCCGTTGGAACTGTCAAATCAGATGTCAACAGTCAAATCTCAAATTATCAATTCTTAGCGTCAGTTGTGAGTTCGAGGTCTTTGTTGTTTTGCTTGTGATTTTCTTCAATTTTTCTATATTCTAATTACTTTTCATCTTACAACAGTCTTTATTAAAAACCTGTCATTAATCGACTTAAAGTCCCCATTCAAAAATCAAAAAACCACCACCTGTTGCTTTAGATTGGTAAATTTTAAAAACCCTAGGTAGTTATTTTTTCATACTATGTTGGTAACTATAAATTATGACATTTGTTTGATTCAAAATAAAATGCTTTGAATTTCATTCAATTGTTTTATTATCGCTCAGCACGTTTCATTTATTTATTAATTCTTATTATTTTTACTTAAACATGCCCAGAACAGAATTCACACGAACCCCCGATAAATTTCTCACCAAATGTTACACTAGACAGCGTTGCCGATAGCAATTATCGAGGAAAATGCGACGTTGGTGGTTTTTTGATTTTTGAATGGACTTTACATAACCTTTGTTTTTCTACAGGATGGTCCCGGCATAACCTGCCAAAAAAATTATGGGTAATTAGAAGGATCTAACAAGTCCAAAAAACCCCTTTTCATTAGGTCCAAAATAATGGGGATAAATTAACCCCTATCCACACCCATTCGACGCTGCTGACCACAAAAATATGTACCTACTCAGGAATTAATTCTTGGTGTTTGTAAGGATGACGTATCCAAGCAACATAGGCACCTGAATCGTTTATGACAAATCTCAAATCTGACAAACTAAATCAAATTAATGACATTTATTGAAAACGCTGTACACTGTGTGCATTAATTCACCAGCTTATTTAGGTACAAAAACTGATTTTGTAGACTGAGATGAATGAGTAATAAATAAAGTGGTGTTCCTCAATGTGTAAATAAATGTAGAGGTAGTGTGTGCAAAATTGTGGAAGAACTGTGTAATAAGAGTATCGTCTTAATTGTGGTTAAATAGCCAAAATAATGTATTGAATAAATTTATTTAAACTTTACATATTCGTACTTTCAACTCTAACTGAGAATATCTACTAACTAATGAAAGGTAAACTAGACCTAGACTAGAAAAAATATTTTATAGTAAATGTTCTGTGTGCCGTGTAATCTGTGGCGGTCGTGAAAAAGTAGGTAAGTCGAAAATGTTAATTTTTCAGGGCAACGATTCAAAGCTCCACATCATTCCTAAAATCCTGTAATGAAATAGAAACTTCTTTCTACCTGTACTTGCTTTCAATATAAGTAAATTTTAAACTGTGAAAATCTGAATTATTTAACTCCATGATTTATTATTAAGGTGTAAACATCGTTAACTCATTTTTGAAATTATTTGACTTACCTACTTTTTCACAACCGCCACAGATATAATATACTATTATAATAATGTTCTGTGTGCCTTCCATTGGCATTTAAGCACATTTTAATACGCCGGTACCAATTTTCATAAACAGAATTCAGCATTTCTGGGTTTCTACGAATCTGGTTCGCGGCATCTGTTACGCGTTTCTGGAGTTGGCCTTTTGTATTTATTTCAACTTCGTATACCAAATCTTTCGTGTGGCCCCAAAAATTAAAATCCAGAGGGGTTAAATGGAGGATCGGGGACGCCATCGTATTGGAATCAGTTAGAACCAACCTCACATAAATGTAGATGTAGCTCCACAAAAGTACAACGGGACGGAAGGACTCCTTCAGGAAAACGCTCGCCGTATGGTCGCCTTGCCGGTTTTTAATTACCACGTGTTTCGCCATAGAGTAACTGCAAATCGGCGTGTTCTTGTTTTGTGAATTTCATAACTTTTTGAAGGATTCGCAAATTTAAAATTAAACTTGACAAATGTCATAGGTGTTACAGGTACCGTTGATAAAGCAATTGCAGCCAAGTAACCAGAATTATCTTTTTAAAACCGATTAACTCATTAGCGTACAGCAAATTTTGACCAAATTTTCAATTATTTTTATCTCGAAAACGGAAAGACTTTTATTAGAAACATTTTTTGTGTATGAGTTCTACTCATCGTCACCTATTACTGGATTTCTTCTGGCAGGTTATATCGGGACCACCCTGTATATGGTACCACAATATGAGAGCGTTTTTAAATTCATCGATGGATCAATCGGTGGAATCAGTTTTCTACCAAAACGTTGTTATATTACTGTTAGATTTATGTTGAGCTTAAGAAAACACGTTTCTTTATTCACCAAAAATTTCATGTTGGGCTCAACCAAAATTCACCTTTCCCATCTACAATGGGAGTTGGTTGTTTGGTGGACGAATAGTGGGGGAAATGTCAAAATAGTTTGTCGAAGTCAAACTGTCAATGTCAAAGCAAAGCGAGGGAAAAACTGGAAAGGTGCAACATTATTCACGTATCCTTTAATTTTTTCATGAGTCTTTCTTCTGTTTAAAATAATTTCTTCATCAGAGGAAGTTAATAAATCATCATCTGATGAATCTTCCAAAGGCATTGTAATCCGTTTTACCAATATTATGGTCCCAAGAAGACTAATGTCGCACATTTATTCATACAGGGTGCGTCTACTAAAACTTTATATCCGAATATCTTTTTTAATTATCAATTAAGGTAAACAATATTTAGCAATATTATATATCTCAATGACCTCTTGACATGTGCTTAACAAAAGTTAACGAAACCTGCAAGGATACAGAGTTATTTGAAAAATAACCGCAGTAAAAAAATTTTTTTTTAGCTTTTTCTCAGATTACGGAGTTTAACATATTCAGCTGTGGCCTCTGCATCTCCCTGTAGTGTTTTTATTACACTTTTACTGATGACTACGCAATAAATTAGTGTTAAAAAGAACTAATTTTCCAGCTATGTTCAAAACAGAGTTTATGCGTAAAAAGTTGTTACGAATTTGTTTCACAGATTACTCATTTTTCAGCAAATAATTTAGATACGTCAATTTGACGGGGCATTGTTATCTTATTTTATTATTCTTTTATTACTGAACTATTCGGTAAAATACAATAAAAATTCAAATAGGTCTTCTCTGGAAAAATTTACTAAACTATTTTAAAGTAAGTTTTCAATAAAACGAATTTAAATGTTATTAATTTTATTTTTTAAACAATGAATCCCGGTACCCTCCTAATTTTTTTGTTTTTATTTATAAAAGTGGCTATTATGGAGGTGGGTGCGTGAAGCTTAAAAAGGGGGTGAAGGTGAATAAATAATTTAAGCACATACTAAATAATAACAATTAAAATATCTGCAATAAATTTGTTTGGGGCCTAATGGGAGCTCCAGGAATTGTTCGGAACCAAATGGGGCTCCTGGGTTTGCTCAGCCTAATGGAGGCTTCACTGGTTTGACTGTAGGCGCGCGTGAACTGACACACCGTATCGTTTTGTGTAAAACGTTTATTTACATTTATGTACAATTGTTTGGACCGTACGACCGTACTCGAGATGTTGGATAAATGACTTAGTGACTTCTGACTGTGACTGTTCTACCCTGAGTCCATCTCGGTCCTGTCGTCTCAAATCTCTGTCATTCACCCACGCAGGGGTGGTTCTCGTTCTGAAAGGAGGGGGGTGGCTCTACGCCCCGACAAAATTCAACAATGTAACACAATTAGCAGCAAAGAAAATTTTAAAAATGTTCTCAAAATAATTATAACTAAATAAGATGCTCAAAATTTATTTCGACCATTAACTTCCACACACCTTTCAATTTTGGAATAAAAACTCCGTGAAGTTCTTGTTGCAGGATCATTTCATATGGATGAAATTTCAAAAACTTTAAAGTTCTAATAATCGTGCTTTGTGAGACATTCAGTGTAGCCGCTACTACTCTTGTGCTTGTGTGTGGATTTTCAGTTACCTAATCAACAACGGCATTTTGAAAGTTAATATTTTTGGGGAGTGCATCCCTTACTCGTGGAAATTCTTTAATACTGCCAGTATCTTCAAACAGCTTTACAATTCATCTGATATTCATTTCGGAAAATTTATCATTTTGTTGACGGGCCTGAAGAATTCTTGCTGCGGCTCGATAGCACCAGTGACACTCTCCATACGTAAAAATAATATTAATTTCCTCTTGCTATGAGAACAACATCTTGTATAAAAGATTATTTCAAAGATTTCACGAACTTTTTTACTTTGACGTTGTCAAATAATAAATTAATTATGTTTTTTTTTTTGTAAATCAGTAAGCCGTGAAGTACTTTTTTTACGTAAATACACACTAGTGAATGAAGTCTGAAAATTGTCTTTATTTAACATTAATTTATTGGTCAATAATAAGCACTAGGATAATTATTAGGCAGAAAATCTACACAGAAACATTTGATATGCATGTTAAAAGTTATAATGTTAGGAAATGCTGAAAATAAATTTTTTTCATTAATTTTTTTCTTGAATATTCCTCTTCTGTCCAGATCCTTGTTAATTTTTGTAGTGCCTATGTAAAGAGGGCAATGCAGCCTTTATTAAGACTAAATATCGTTGAGCAGTCATTTAAAATAACGAAGATATTCAAATATAAAGTTTAAGCAGACGCACCCTGTATAATAATAATAGTCGCCGAAAATGAAAAAATGTTTAGGTTATGTTTACACTTCAGGTGTCATGACATTAGCACCAGTCAGCACAGTCATCAGTTTTCCACCAAATCCGTTTCCCTATTCATCACATTTTTGCACAACATAAATGTTCAACACAAAAAAAACTTATGATTGACAGTCCACCGATGTTGAAATTCACCGCAAAAAGTTGAGGAATTTAAAAACGCTACCTATGCTACAGAGGGGCAAAAATCAAATATATTCGAATTCCACAGGACTCTTGATGTATGTTCTTTTAGAGACACTATGCCCTACCATATATTTATTTACTCTCGTGTCAAAAATAAATTACTCCCTAGAATTCGAACTTTTAGGGAAATAACGTTTCTCATGTTGTGTGTAACTAGAATTTTCAAAAGTTATTTTGAATGCCTAAGGTTGGTTACTTTGAATTGAGAGATTAAATCCAAATAAATATGCCGCGAGTAACCAAAATTGATTGTGAAACGAAAAATCATCTATCACTTAGCAAGAAATTAGTCATTTGCAACTGTTACAATTAATTTGCTGTCTTACATTTTTGGGATATCTTTTGTTTGTCACCAGAAACCACATAGCCTCCAACCTAACCGAATTTATTTTTGACACATGAGTAGGTAGTCTTTAGTCACTTGGTAGCTAAGTATTTTATAGAAATATTTTTCATTACTTTACAGATTACATAGAAACTTATATCTATTTGCCATATTTCGCCTATACCAAAAAAATTCTTTAACTCCACTCAGATTACTGCATCACAACTTTCCCCTACTAAACTTTAAAGTTGGGAAAAACTTTGTGAAACTGCTTTGATATTTACATTTACCGATAATATAACAGGTATCAGTTTACATTCATTGTTTAAGTCAAGTTTAGCTTTATTTCGTACACACAAAGATAAAATTCATGTTAAGGATTAGGTACGATTTTTACGGTAACTTGAACATGTTTCCTCTCAAAACTTGTTATAAACTCGGATTTCTTACATTAATTTACAAACTTCTCTTAATTTTCTTACATTGTCTACTATTGTATTGTGGCTGTGCTTTCTATACCAAGCGTGCATCAACATTAATTACCTAAACAATACAATCTTTTTTTTTGATAAATAATAAAACCATATTTTGTTTAACAAAAATTAAACCCAAGTGTTTCATATCACGCTCACAGAACAGTGAAAATTTAAATTAATATAATAAACGAAACCTTGGATTTGTTCTATTTCATATAAAAATGGATCTCCACATAAATTATGTCGAACTTATTAAAAAAAATTGTTGTTTAATGCAACCCACAATACATTTGCAAAGTAAACCAGGAAATAGATGCGGACAATATCCAGGTTTACTTCGCATATGTATTGTGGATTGCTTTTTCAATTCCGTCGGGCTAATTATCACTCGTGAAATACCCTGTATAATATTTAGTTGTTCTTGAAATATTTTCATTCCTAAATAAAATAGTATCGACACAAAATCTTTTATAGCTAAGAATTTCTTCCATGCACAAATTTTAAAATATTTATACAGAGTATTTTTTAAATGCTAGTACTATGCCGGCCAAAAAATTTTGGCCGTCATTGTCTGTCAATTAAAAAAAAAAAAATTGTAATCGAACGTTATTTTTTGGGTGGTAAATTTCAAAACTCAAAATTATTTTGTCATTTCTACTACACAGAACGTTTACCTCAGGTTATCTATGTACGATTGCTCTAATTTTGTTCATTCATGTCGGATTTTTGGAATATCTGAGCTTCAAACAGTTCAAATTGATTGTCAAAATGACAAGAATCGAAAGTGGGGTTACAATTCCTAAATGTTTATTTACATTTTACTTGAATGTCAAGAAAGTGACGGCCAAAATTTTTTGGCCGCCATAGTACAAAAAAAACCTGGGTCATCTAGAAGTTCCAAAGAGTGCACAAAACCATTTTTTTAATCTAAAAAGGTAGGGATAAACTGACCCTGTCCATGCACATTCTACGCCACAGACACAACAATAGTAAACAATAAGTTAAACAATAGCAACCCAACAATGCTATGAACAAAAATACAACAAAATTATTACCCCAATTACGTTTTTAATTACCTTTAATTCAGTAGCGTACCTACTGACAATTTTAACCAATTTTTAATGTATTTTTATCGCGAAAACGAAGACTTTTATTGGAGAATTTTTTTGTATATGAGTTCTACTCATCCTCACCTATTACCAGTCTTTTTTTGTACTAGCATTTAAAAAACACCCTGTACCCCAATAGACCTATGATTACCTCTTTTTTTTTCTGACAACTTCTTCGTTGATTTTTATTAAATATAAATGATTCTTCTAAGAACTATTGTTTTAAGAACATTACCATAAAGTAAAGTATACAAAAGGTTTAAAGACTAAATCCTTTTATTTTCATACAGCTCGTTACAACCCTTTGTTTAATTTCACCAAAAACTACCCTTATTCGTCGGTTGCATGTTGACACACAATTTCTACTAAAACAAAGCAATTTCAATTATAATCAGTTCAAGATCCACACCCAAGAGTATTAATGGAATAAATTCATACAGCGACGACATTGTATTAACAATAGTGACATTTTGTTATTATAATAATACGACAACCCAACTAGTATGAAAGCACTACCATAATTCTATCAGCAAAGTTAAGCCATATCGCGTGTGGTCCGTGTTTGGATGGGGGGCCACCGGAGAAACTGCGCTCCATCCTAATGTCAATACTTAATCGAAAATACTTCACTTGATTTTAATATTGTTTGTAATCCATAATGTATAAACACTCCGACGAGTATGTCGATGCCCGAAATTCCGCGTCCCTAACCGTACTATCGCGGCCATCCAAAAGTGAACGGTTTTTTTTAATAGTTTGATTTTTACTTTAAATCATAGGCGTCCTAAAATGTCAAAGTTTGACACTAGCGTTAAAAAAATTATTTAAACTATTTTTTTGTAAATGCCACATCTCACTCCGATTCAGACAACTAGGGCTATTGCAAAGCTAGAAGAAAATTGGTCGTTGGCTTCTGTGGTGTGAGAATTACATTGCAATAAGACTTGCATCTTCAATATAAAGAGGCGTTGGCAAAAAAACAGGCTTGCAAAGTCAATACGAATAGGTTTTGGAAAGGTTTCTTTACTAAAGTTTACTTTCACGTTAATAATGTATTAACTACTTCTCAACCTCATTTTTATTAAAAAATATTTATTACAACTTTTTATTATTAAAATAGTAACGCCTGCTGCACGAACGCCAATGAATACAGCCTGATTTAATCTAACGAAAAATACGAAAATTTTCGCAAGCTATCGTTCACTTTTGGATGGCCGCGATTGTACCTACTAGTTAACTTATCATTCAATTATTTATTTGTGTATCAAGGCCAAAAAGTGCATCTTTTTCGCCCGAATCAAAGTTTTCTGGCTGAGGCGCAGACGAGGCTTGAAAAAAGACGAGGACAAAAGGCACTTTTTGTATCCACCTTTTTCAAATAGATGTATATCTATTAATACATATTAATTTTTTTATAGTATCTATTTGTTATCAACTTGCCAACAAAACTAGAAATTTACTATCTGCAATACAATTACTTATTTAAATAATTTATGGTGACAGGACAATTATCGGTTTTGTCGGTGTCGTTGCTAACTTACGCCACGGTCAGCGTCCGAAAAAGAGTTACTTTTCGTCCGCTTATGAGTACGTAAAATTACTCTTTTCATTAAAGGTGCCTAAAAAATATTTTCAAAAACCACAACAATTTTTCTCTTGCTCCATTGTCAGTGTGATTTAAAATTGTTTCGATTTTCTTGTATAGGGAAGACAGAGGATACAGATGGAATATGAAAAGTGGATAATAATAAAATCAACACATGTATAAAATAATAATTTATTTTTCTTTTTGATTTGCAACAAATTCAGCATTACAAATCACTGGGATCACATTTTACACTGCCATTGTCACTTGTATTATCGTCAACGGATTGTGAATTCATCTCCTCTTCGTCCTCTGAACTCTTGGATGCTGACACTTTCTCTATCCGTTTTGGTAAAATTACTTCGAAAGCTTCCTTAAACGTCTTGCCTTCACTGACTCTCAACAAAATTTCAAAAACTAAAAAAGACAAAAAAAACATCGAATATTTTTCTGTTTAAATTATATTTCTACCAAATAAGATAAAAGACGATGTTTTAAAAATAGTAGTTTTAACAGTTTTATACGTATTTCGAAAAATTGTTTTGGGCACAACCTGTATTGAAGTAAATCCTGCAATCATTATCCACACAAATAGGACGGAATATTTATTAATAATAGTAATAATTACAGTGTGTTACGAAAAATCTACTTTGACATTATTGTCAATCAAGGATATATCTGCATCAAATACCATCGATTGATTTCGAAATAAAAAACGGGATAATGTTTGTTTTTATTAAACATAATCTCAAACCACGTATAGCTAGCGTTTTATAGGATGATAAAGATAAATTTTTTATTGGCTTTCAATGTAATAATTTCCTTGTAGGCATAAACATTTTATGGTATTTTTACAAGCAATAGGAAAAGAACCAGATTGTACCAGTCACGATGCAAATCTCTAATTGGCGATATTGGCAATAAACCCGGATGTTACAAAGTTACCAATTTTAATGACGTTGAGGCTAATTCGTGTTAACACGATGGCCAATCGTCAAATGCGCGTTGTTCGCGAATTGGAAATTTTATTGTCTATTTACAATAAACTCGAAACAGTCGGGTTTATTCCGTATTACAAACGTACAATGATTTGAATAAAAAACAAAATACAGAAAATCGAATAAATTTAACGATTCTATCGACGAATTTAATTATTGCATTTTTATTTTTCTACTTATTACTGCTGCTTATCATTGTTATCTTAGACAGTTTTCAATCTTTTGCTTCACAAATTTCTAGAATTACCATCCAAGAAAAATTCTAAATACATAGAAGAACAAGTACACAAAGATCCTAGAAAAAACTTGATTATTTTTCAAGCGATGTTTTTACGTGGCTTAAGATCCCTTTGCAGATTTGATTGACCAAATAATAAACAGCATTAACATCCTATGCAAAACAGAAAACACTTCCTCACGTTAACATCAAGTTCTGATTTCATCAATTCAAATTTCAATACCAAACTGGCAACAGGATTGTTATAAACATAAAATCAGTTGTCGATACAAGCAGGAAAAAATCGCACTGGAACTATTTCAAGAAACTTTGTCGAGAAGATTCACAATTTGTCTTTGAACTAGGAACCTAGAACATCGTTGTACGTTCAACTTAGATCGAAACCAATTTAATAAAAAAACTTCATTCTCAAAGGACACATCATTGGATTTATTTCGTCTACAGTTCATTCAACATTTTTCATTCTCCCTTATAACGGGCCTTCAAATAAATTTATATTTAGAGCAACCTATGGAAATTCAATTGTTGGCAACATTTTTCCAGCGTAGAAAATGACACAAGAAACGCATTTTAACGAAATAAAATTAGGTTAGGAAATATTTTTAATTTTTGTAGTGCATTCTCCCCGTAGATTCTCCCTATTCCCCCTCCACGGAATATGACAATATGAAATTGGGAAAAAGCTTACTATGTAACCTGTGTAACTCCGGAGAATAATTGGTTACCTACAAAAATTACTATACACTGTTAACAGAATTAGAAATTAGAAATTCAAACGTGATCTTAGTAATCCGATTTCAGAAAAATGAAACAATAGTGTCAATCAAATGTGTCAAAATAATTATATTTTTGCAAATAAATCAGACACTATTCGTGAATCACCCTGTATACGAAATCTTCAGGTTTTTATTTATTTCTTTTTAGATAAATTTTGATGTCAAATAAGCATCGGGTGTTCATTTAATTTTCCCGTCGACACAACAAACACGACAAACAAGTGTGCTCCGCTATTGGAAGAAATTTCAGTCCACTAAGCATCCATCAACTATGTGCCAAGCTGTTTTGGTCGACCTATAGGTCGGTGTAATGTGCTGGGAAAATATTTTTTTTAAATTTTGATAGTTTTAAGCATGATCGCTGCAGCGTCAGAAATAAACATCAATAATTTTTCACCCCCTGAATTTGACACTTGGCAATACCTTGCTTAATTCTTTCACATATCTCTTCGGTATTCACAGAATTCCTGCATTCGGTAGAATTTAGGAAGAGTTCATAAGGAATTTGTAGATTTAAAATGCCAACAATAACATTTACAACGCATCTTCCTTTTATATCTGTCGTCTCGTCCGCACTTACCCATTTACAATTGTCAGAAAGTTTTGTCTTTATTGTATTGTCAATATTGTCATTGTTTCGTCATGTGTACGTGTCACAGCGTTTTCTAATTGTTGATTCGTCTGATATAAGTATCTCGTCCAGTATATTTTTAAGAAATACACGAAGACGTGCATAATGTATACTCTAAATCTAAATCAAAGTAGAAATCAAACCAATTCCAAAGAAAATCAGTAAAATTAAAGAGGCTTCAAAATAAGTAGAAAACCAAAAATCTACCGTGCAATGAACAATTACTTAGATAAAGGGCGGCTATGACTTTGACAGCGTCAGATTTTTCGTATCTTTCCTAACTCAGCCAATAAACGTCAAACAACTGTCACTATGAATCAAATTTTAACGCAAAAAAGGTTTTTACTTCAAAACATAAAAGATTCATCACTGGATCCTAATGATGTTCTCAATAATGGAGAATGGACATATTAAAAAAATACATTGCTGTTGCCTGTTTGGCCGAATTTCGGTAAAAATTTCCGAATTTAAATTGAAAGAGATATGCAACCAAAAATACTTTCGTGCATCCATACCAGCTGATTGTATAGATTCGGACACGCGTTCCAAATTCCAAAGGCTTCTTTGATCTAAATAATTATTGTTGACCGCACGGTATATGAGCTATTCTGCGCCCCACTCTAACCGATATCAAAGGCGACATTGCGATTGGGACTATTTCATCCAAACATTAGTAATTACCTTGATTTATAGTTAACACTTTCCTATGATTTAACCAAAAATATTCACTTATAGGAAGCTGACCATGATCTATTCCTTGTTCTAATGCCTTTTTATAGCAAATACCCTACAATAATACACAAATAAATACATGATGTGACTAAACCTGCACACTTACTTTACCTTATGAAAATTATGGTCAACTAAACCTCCAATAATATAAACTTTATCTTGCTGCAACTCAGTGATAACCTTATCACTTTCACTACTTAAATATATCAATTTTTCTTTAGGAAACATATCCAAATAATCTTCAGAATGAAAATTTATGTCCCAGTTTTCATACCCATGATGCTTGGCCATTTCACTTTTACACTTATCTTTGAAACTTGTCAAATATAACTGCATCGGAGCTTCAGCCCTTCTATTTTCAGTATACACCCTAAGTATTTGTTTAATTGTCTTTGCCATATCCTAGAATAACAAAATTATATACTGTTCATTAACACACAAGAAAATTTACCTTATCTATCATCAACTCATCAAAACTCAAATCAATGCACACTCCAATTTTACAAGGACTGTCTTTCATTTTCATCCTCTTCAACTGCTTCCGACTCGGCCCCAAATCGACGTTATTTAACTTCGCTTGAATCCGCTTTTCTTTAGTACGCTGTCTCTCTTTTGCTCGCTTTTCTCTTTTGACTTGTTGCCATTTTAAACACTTCTTGTACTTTTTCAACTGACGTTTGGTCAGTTTTGATATTTCCACACCGTTAAAATACTTAACTGGCTCGGAGTCTTCAGCTTCTGCATTTTCGTCTGGTTCTGAAGAGGTTATAATTTGTTTCTTGGTGGCAGACTCTGACTCGTCGATTTCTAGTATTCGTTTTCTATTCGGGTCCTCACACGAACTCATATTTGATTTATGTCTATTTCAATACGGGATATTTTTCAAAATATAAATTTTAAAAACACTATAACCTAACTTTTGTCAGGACAACTTTGACACATCGACGACGTCACGTGTTTACCACAGACTGATAAACGAAAGATGTCCGTTCATAGAATTAAAGATCTTTTCTAACAAGGATCAAAAAGTAATAAAAACAGATCTCACAGTCAGAATAGATAAACGCAGGCCTAATAAACCCTTTTAAGAAATATTATTGAAAATGCAAGCAGCTCTACCAAATGAGCAACAAGCACAAATAATTTTAAAAAAGATCGATAGATTTCAAGTCAAGAGATCATCACATAATTCTCTCATACATTCAGTCATTTATTTCTTCTAATATTTGTTTAACACCTTCCCGAGATTCTTCTACAGCTACCTCGTAAGGAGTTAGCTTATTGCTACCCGGTCCCGAAATGTCAAAATCCATTAAATTTTTCAAAATAATTTCGTGTCCTAACATGATTGCCAGTTGTACGGCGGCACGTCCGTGTGTCTCTTCATTTTTTACGTGCTTCCTAAACCCGTCTATCCCAAGTAATATTTTAACAACCTCCACATTATTCTTCTCTACTGCAGCAAACAACAAATTATCATATTCTAGAGTTACAACCCACGTTTCCAAAGAATTTAAATACTGCGCAAATTTCGTTAGCAACGTGACACACTCTAACTTGATACATCTATGTAACAACCATCTAACATCTAAACAAATTTTCAGTTTTGATAAGTCTAAGTCAAAATATTGCAAAATTTTGTCAATTACTACAACATTTCTTGTTCTGTCAGCATATTCAACTGGAGTTAGCTTCAACAACTTGTCACAATTCGCCTTCGGGTCAATTTTTTGCAACAAGATGTCAACATATTTTGTATCAAGTTTCGGTTTCCAAGAACAAGCTAAGTGAAGAGCGTTTCTTCCCAACTCGTCAGTACAACTGAGATCTTCAACAGAACACCTTTCAATTTTTTTACAATTCTGGTCTAACACCGCTCCTAGAATATCTACATGTCTGGTCAAAATTCTATCGAAAAATAATCGAACCATTGAGAATGTTTTACTTGAAAATATATGAATGAACAGTTTTTTCACCTTTTTAGTGTGCTTCCAGTTCTCTGCTAACCACGTTGCTGCAAAGTACTCGGCATATGTCTGGTGCAAGAAAACTGGAGTGTTGTCAAAACCCACTTGCGTTATAATCCCTAATTTTTCTTGCCCCTCTCGGATTTTCTTCAAGAAATTGATGTTTTTTTGTTTGATAAAATGCTTGGCTTGTTGACCAAAAACGGTAATCAGAGAACATATTTGATGGTTAGATATATTACTTTCTCTTAGTTTTTCTTTAAAATCGTCGTAACAGATGGGATTGCAATCGTTCAAATATTTTTCTTCAAAAATGGTCATTTTCGCATCAATGAAATTTTCGTACAGTTCTAGAACATTTATGTTCTTGAAATTGGACACGTTTTTTGACAAACTATTGTTAATTGTTTCACAAAGCATGGACATCTGCAAAGGTACGCCAAATAATTTATGATCAAAAGTTTTCAAAAAAGTGAACATGATGTCGTGAAATAATGTTTGCAAGTTGTCAGACAGAAAACTAACTTTATAGGTTATAATAAAGTTTCGTTTTTCTGCTAAACTGAAAGAACGGATTGAATAACAAAGCACGTTGAATCTTTTTTCCAGAAGAGAGGTCCCTATTGGTCTAATCGTGATACACTGAATCATATTTTTTGACTTAAAGTAATCAATGATGTCCAAAACTTTATCGGTAAATTTTGGGGAAATTTCATCAAATCCGTCGAACAAAAATATGACGTTTTGAGCCTTTGCAAAGAGATCGAAGCAAATTTTTGTTAATTTGCTCTTGGTATTTGTGTAGTTGTAAAAGTATTCCAGAGGATCTACAGAATTCTGCTCCTCAAAATATTTTGAATGCTCGATTAAGTCGATTTTGATCATCCAAAAATTTTGGGGACTACTTTGACACATGTGGTTTATCAAACTAGATTTGCCCATCCCCGGAACGGCACTGATCACATTGATGGGATTATTGACAAAAGAGAAAAAATCTTTCTCTTCAACCGCCTTGCCATTTTCATTGATAAACTGTTTCAACAAATCCACCGGAGCTGTACTCTCTATCCACTTAAGACTACAAGAACCTGACACTCTCTGAGTGATGAGAAAAATGTGATATCTATTTTGAAATCTGCTCAAAAATAACCTCACCACCTTCATACTAGAACTGTAATGTGCCAAGAAAATATTCTGCTCGGACCCAGACGCGTCACTTTCTACTCCTTTAAACTCGACGACGCGCGATGGAAAGCGATCTTTTACTAACTCGTAGTGAATGTTCAAATCGCAGAAAATGAAAACGATTTCGTTTCGGATATATTTCAAAGCGCTAAGTTCGACGTGAAATTCTGAAATTTTTCTTTCGATGTAGGGTTTCGGTACGTGATGTGTTGAAGCTGTCCCGACAAACTGATTTTCCATCATTTCCAAGAAAACATCTGGAGTAATGTTTTGTAGAAAATGATCGTCGATGTCGATCATTTCTTTCAACGAAATCTGAAATCTGTCCTGAATCTTCACACGAAGAGTCAAAAGTGCTTCAAAAGTGTCATCATGAAAATCTACAACGTCTGTCAAATCTCTAAATGTTGAAAATTCCGAAAAATACGCATCGATGTTGGTCTCTTCCGTGCACACCACAAAATATTTCTTCTTTGCTGTTGACAAAACAACTTGAAAAATTTTCGATAACATGTTGCACTTGACATTGCCAACTGATAAAATCAACGGAACTAGGCCAGTTTTCCAGAACGCAAGATACAGATCTCGTAATGAAAGTTTGCCGCCTATTGTTTTGTTGAGTAGATAACGCTTAGGAACTGTGACGTCAGTTTTATCTAATTTGACAGAAGGCGTCATCCATTTGTCCTTACTCCACTTTTCTTTCAATTGAATTTTTTGGATGACAGTGTACCAAATTTTTGGGGCCGAATTTTGAAAATCTTGAATAAATGTAATGTTTACTTTCTCCAACATGCTGTTCCAAATATTGACAAATTTTAAATCTTCGAATTCACTGATGGGAGGTTGTGCAATGTAGGGTGTTAACAACAATCCGCACACTTCAGTGATAAACTCATTTCTTGTCAGTTTGTAGTGTGGTCCAAGTTGCCCCCTTCTCCATTTCTCCACAAAATCGAATAACCCTCCAAAAATATCTTCAGTACTTTCGAATTCGGTTTGGATTAAATTTCGAATTTCTGTTACACTTTTATCGTGGTCGTTCTGATTAGTGTAAACAAAAAATCGAGAAAGAAATGCGCTTTTCGAGCTTGGGTCGTTATTGTTGCTAAACTGGAAACTTCGTCGGTTTGCTAATGGTGGAACTTCAGGTATGACGCTCTCCCTTTTCTTCAAATGATGATTGTGCCAACGGAACTCTTCGACAGTTTTGCTGTACCCCCCCGTAGTGTACAACACAAAATAAACACTCTCCAATTCTCTTGCACTAGAAAACTGTTCTCTAATTTTCTTGTAGCTCTTGTAGTATTTATCCAAACTGTAGTCACCCTTGACACTGGTGACATTTTCTATGGTCATGTTTTGTTTGGTGTGTTTAAGTTGTACTGCAAGAGTGATTGTTTTGTTATCTTTGTAAACTATTTCAAAAACTGCATCGTCAAAATCGCACCAAAACTTGTTGTTCGTCGAGATTTTGAAATTCTTTATTCTACTGTCGAATGACAGCTTAAGGGCGAACAATATGATAATGACCAGTTCGTATTCTTTTCCGAAATCTTTCGTGCCCTGTCTCAGCTCATATATCTGAAAATCCAGATTGTCAAAAATCTTGTTCTCGTTCTGCTACTTTTGTACTATATAAAGGACTAGCAAAAGTACTTGCACATAAATAGGAATTTATTGCAATGACTAAAAATAACTATTGTTAGAACAAAATAATTTACCTGTAAATCTTCTTCATCCATTGTAAAAATTCAAGAAGCACAAAATGCCGCAAACACCTCTCATGACTTTCAAAATAAGTGTTCAATGAAATTGTGAAATGGTTCTAATAAGCATTTATACAACAATAGCGAATTCGAGGTGATTACAATCTTAGCCTGCTTATCAGAAATTCCAAGATAGATTACTGTTTTTTTAGTTTGATGTTATTAATTGATCCTAGTCATTTCAAATATGTTCTATTCTTTATATTTCGTAGAATCAAAATTGAAGTATTTTTATTGTTATCGGCTTAATTAAAATAAAAACAAAGAATAAACACTTGGAGTAAATGACATAGGTAGCAAATGTAAACTGCGCATCCCTTTATCAATAAGGTATTATATTTATCCAACACCTGTTTATTATGAATGCCGATTGTGAATATATTATGAGGTCTGTAAAACACTAGTGGACTTATGAACCCATAATTAAACTGTTTTTATAATTATAGTGCAGAAGCAGTTTTTTTGCAAAATCTTTCTCAAATAATAAAATTATTGTAAACAAACAAACAATTTATCATAGCAACCACATGGCAACCGGTTCATAGGCTAGACCTACCTACCAGTTTTTAACGCTATAATTTTTTTTTTGGTTTTGATGATGTTTCAAGAACTGTTACAGAACGAGGTGTTGGATAAAACTATGTATTACACTCGTGCCTTAACAGCAAATAAGTCATTCCAGAACAATTAGCCCACTCCAGCAAGCTCTCGTGACTAAACATTTCTTTCGTGACTTATTTGCCTTATAAGACACTTGTACAAGGTGTCTCAAAATTCGCGAATTACGAATTCAGAGCATGGTAGGGAAGGACCCAGAGGAACTCGAAAAATACTTAGAAAAAAAAGTTCGCTCTTTCTGAAAAAGATATAAGCACTTTAATTTTGTTCAATACATAGCAGCCTTCATATCCACAGTGACAAAATACTATTCCAACTATGTTGCCGTTCCATTTTTGAAGAAAACCCACTTCAAAGAGTGTACCTTCAGACCAATGTATCTTTGTGGGGGAGTTCCGATTTTTATTTATTTCCATATTTAGACTACTGAAGTGATGAGACACCCTGTATAATAAATAGCGATTAATTCTTGTTTTACTGTATTTCTGTATTTTTAAGCTTATTATAGGTATGTATTAGGGTGTCCAGAAAGTTCTGAGCGTTTTTTAGAAAAATAGATAAAAATAAATAAACATCCATTACTTAAAAAATTAAACAACAATTAAACTAAATATTCGCCGTTATTGTCAATGACTTCCAACCATCTTTGTCCCAAAAGCTCAATTCCACGACAATAGAAGATGGACTCTTTCGCCCCGAACGATTCTTATCTTTAAGACCTTCTTCTCCATTCAGAAATTTCGCAAACCATCGCGGACAAGTAGGTTCTTTTACCGTCCCCGTACCTTCAATTCTGCATATATTTCTTGTGGCTGCTGCCGCTGAATGTCCACATTTAAACTCATTACATTAAATTACGATTTCGTTCTTTTTCCATGTAAACAATCAATAACCAGAATGTAACCAATTGAAAATTATTTAACTGAGAAACGTCAAATTGTTTATGGACAAGTGTACTTCATATTTAAAAAAAATAACAAAAATTACCAATTGATTTTACATGTATTTTATATCGTGAAACAGAATACCACAAAAACGCTCAGAACTTTCTGGACACCCTAATATTTGCATATGCTTCTAGGTTGTAGGCATCATAGCATAACAATAACAATTAGCGAAGTTCTTTGAGTCCAGAGTTTCTTTTTTAAATAACTTATCAACGGAAGCCTCATGCTTCACCTAAGTAATAATATCAAACTGTAGTTTTTAAAAACTAACCTCGTAGAGGGTTCAGTTTGTTTTATTTTATTATTTTAAGAAGCTTTGTTTTTGTTGTCGATTCACAGGCATTCAACTTCAATAGTAAGTATATTGTTTTTATAAGTTTTTTATACTAAGGACAACGTAACATTTTATCTGCCCCGCCCATTACGAGTACCTAAGTACATTTTCTTAGTTACCTACCAATCAAATAGGTTGTTAAGACGATCTGATTTACACAGAAAAAAATTCTGACATTCGAATTGTCTTAATGACATTTTATTTTTTTTAAACCTTAAACATTGGACCTTTACATTTATAAGAGATGGAAAATATGCGCAGGAGATCTGCGCAGTGTGAGAGAACACTTGACCGCTACACTTATTTCCATTGGTTTGACTCGTCGAAGTTATTTTACCTAACGGTCAACATCTTTGTTGTCTCACAGGACGCAGTGACGTCACTGTGCGACAAAGAGCATCCTTATTTGTAAAGGTCCATTGTGGACTTGACAGCAAAATTCTAACCTTAACTTGTTTACGTGCCAAATGTGATGAAAAATTATACAGATTGAATCTGGCGTTGATTCTCATTGGTCAATTTATGTGGGCGGAGCAGATAAAAAGTTATAACGGCAATATCTACTATAGCAAGAAAATTTTCGCTTCTGAAAAACTCGCTGAACTTGCAACAACATTAATCTGATGGTGATGTCAATGATAATAAAATGGCGGAGTAAAATGCCGTCGAATATGGAGATAAAAGTGATACGACAGCGATATCAGAACGAAGATAATGGCCGTGAATTTGAAGACGAGCCTGACAAGTTTTCAGACCGCGAAATCGTTCTTTATCGTACCGAGAGAAAAATTATCCAAAATATCATAATATTCTGCAAAGTCACACCATTTGCTTTCGGAATCATAACCCAAAACCTAAACCTTTGAAAGAGAAAATAAACTCACAAAACTATCCATATACAGAGGAAGACATGAACGAAAGAAAACGAGAGAGAGAGAGAGCAAAGAAGAAATGCATGGGGTGAGAACGAAGGCAAAGAATAAAACAACTTGTAAACCAAACCAATGCCCTCTAGCTCTTCTACCAGGTGATTGACGAAAAACCTTTGAAACTTATTTGCTTCTTTTAGTTTTTTTTTTTTTTTAAGTAGGTACTATGGCGGACAATAAATTTAGGCCGGCCTGTCATTAAGTTGACATCAAAATGTGAAGCTGGCATTATGTTCAACTAACCCCATTTTCGATTTTGACACGGAATCTTGGCCACAACTGACATTTAACTGACAAATAGGTATGTGTGAACTAGCCTTTATGAATATAACCCAACTTTTGACTCGATAATGCTACCGGGTGATTTTAAATGATTGTGACTTTTTTTCTTAAGTTGGGAACATTTTTCATAAATTATTTTGGCAAACTTGATACCTTAATCAACACATTGGCGGGTGTTCTGTGCATTGGCGTACGTACTATTGGGAGCATGGAATTTCGGGCAGCAATTTATTTGTCATTTAAAAAAACCCGTTGTAGTCTAAGCTTTATTGTCATAAATGTCATTATAATTAATTTTGACTGAACTTCAAAATAAACTGTCACAATTATTTTACATTTTAGTTATTGATTTCCAAAGTTTAATCGAAGACTGTTTAGTTTTCGGAAAATCACATCAAAGCACTTGCAACTTTTCAAGATTAATGAATGCAATTTGTCAAAATGATGTGACAATAGTAGATAATAAAATGAGGTTATTAATATGTCTAGAACCTAAAGCCTATTTCACATCTTATATCAGTCAAATTTGAAGTCTGCCCGAAATTCCGTGCGCCCAATAGTACGTCATTTTGACATTTTATGTATTAATAAATTGTGTCAAATAGGCGAGGACGCCTATGTTTATGTCAACTATCACATTAAAAAGCAGAATAAGCAACAATAATATTACCAACCTATGAAAAAAAGTCACATTCATTTAAAATCACACGGCATTTCCTTGCTTTTTGATGTCATAATAAAAACTTCAAAGTGATTTTTAATAATTGTCACTTATTAATGACACTAATAATTGGTTTACAAAATGTTGGCTAAGATTCCGTGTCCGGAATAGTACATTACGTTAATTTTCACTGAGAACAGGTAGATAGGTTTCAATATAATTTAACTTTTCACAATTATGTTCTTACGTTAATTTATGTTAAGTGGTTGAGAACAGGTCTTAAAAAGTACTTTGGCGGCCTAAAAATTTCGTCCGTCATTTCAAAAAAATCGGTGTAGTCCATTCCTTATTGTCATTATGATTGATGTTTTTACTTGTCGCTTTTGAAAGTCAAGCAAAATGCCATTGGTATCAAATTTTAATAAAATTAAAATAGTAACTCTTGCACAAAGAGGAATGTCCCAAGGTTAGATTTCGATGGACCTTCGAATACCTAAAAGTACAATTCGCCCATTCTTCAGAAATGGAGACAAAATGGAACTATTGAAAGACGCCAAGGCTCAGGGAGGCCTAGCACATCTACTGCAGAAGAAGATAATATGCTTCTCAATAGATTACGCAATAGCCCTTTTATGACGGCTGTTGAAGCGGTAAATACAAGCAAATACAACGGAAGGAGCGGTCGATTTTCGGCAAACATATGGGCATGGATTTCAGCAGATAGCCCCGGGCTAATGTTTATGTTAGGATTCTTGAAGGCCGTGATGATGCCTTCAGTTTCAAGAATTTTTCCGAATTTTAACTTCATATTTCAACAAGACAATTGTTCAGTGCATACAGCACATAGGGTAGCAGAATGGTTCAGGAATAATAAACGTTCTTGATTGGCCGAGTCTCAGTCCAGATTTGAACCCTATAAAAAAACATGTAGGGACTGTTGGTTCGTAATTTGCCACAACAAGTGATTCGGAATAGGGCAGAACTTTTGACTGCGATTACTAATGCATGGCAATCATTACATAGGAATTATCACAGAGATTTATGCCTCTCCATGTCGCGTCGTTTACTCGCCTTACGAGTTATTGACGTCAATGGAGCGATGAGCAAGTATTGATTTTAAACTTCATTCATTTTATCTTTTGATTTAGCCAAGTACTTAAACAAAAATAAATGTTTCATTTCCTTGTCTTTGCCTTAATGTTTTTCGTTTGATTTTTTTTAAAACTACGGCATACTTGTGTAATTTCCACGGTTCTCTGTTTGGTACTTTAATCCAAAAATAGCCGCAAGTCTGCCTCTAGTGCCACTACAGCGACTAGCGGTCGTGTGGTAATTGTGTAAGAGTGGAACTTGTCCTTTGTATTCACAAAATTTGAACTGATGGACTGAATGACAGATTGTCAAAATGACAATAACGATAAAAAAGCGAGGTTATTGATGCTTAAGGGTAGTTTACACTTTATGTCAGGGCCTTGAAAGTGATGGACGAAATTTTTTGGCCGCAATAGTACAACGCAAAAAGTGAGGTTAGATTTAAACATCTGATCCGTGATCCGTTCATAATCGACTCTCAACGCCAACTTTGAACTTTGACGGGAAATTTAAATGAATACCCGATATAAGGGAACACCAAACACCTCCTCCTAACAGAAATGATAAACGAAACCTGCATGATATTTTAGTATCCCCAACTAAAAAGAAAGTTATTAAGATTAAGATTGCTTATGCTACATCATTATATGCAACCTCATTAGGTTGCTAATGCTAACCTCTCGAAGTAATGACGATATGGCGATTTTTTTAAAAATAACTTTATTTTTTATATAAAAAACAATTACATGTGAATTATACATGAAAAAAATCCTTATATGAAAAACATCAATCTAATTGAAAGAAAAATTTGACATATGTATTAAGTCTTCACATTTTTCTAACAACCTTAACACTATTCTACCTATTCTTCAATTAATAATTCATGAACCATATATTCCAAAAACTGTATTAATCAAGAGGAGTTGTGAAAAACAGAGCATTTGAAAACGTATGGTTGAACTTGAATAATCCAGCAGTAAAGATCATTATTATGATAGATGTCATGAACGAAGATCAAAAATGATTTTAGAACAGTTCCTATATGAATGAGTCACGATTAGTAACATTTGACCATACCTAGATGACTTTTCGTATGCTTTTTTAGGGACTCCTTCCATTTCGTTTTAAATTCACATTTATCACAGCTATAACACTGGATATCATCTGCTGAGTGACGAATTGCCTTATGCTGTTTAATGCTCCACTTATATTTCGATTTGTATTTGCATTTATCACAGCTATACCACTTAACAGCATCTGCTGACAGATGATGATGTTTCTTATGCTGTTTTAGGTAGGCGCAATGTTTCGTTTTAAATTCACATTTATCACAGCTATGACACTGGATGGCATCTGCTGACAGATGATGATTTATCTTATGCCGTTTTAGGTGGGAGCATCGTTTCGTTTTGTATTGGCATTTATCACAGCTATACCATTGAACAGCATCTGCTGACAGATGAATTTTCTTATGCGTTTTTAGGTAGCCGTTCCATTTAGTTTTAAATTCGCATTTATCACACTTATACCAATGGATGGCATCTGCTGAGTGATGAATTGCATTATGTTGTTTAATGTTCCCCTTATATTTCGTTTTGAATTCGCATTTATCACAGCTATACCACTGAACAGCATCTGCTGACAGTGGTATATGTTGTTTGTTCATATGTTGTTTTAGGTAGCGGTTTCGTTTCGTTTGAAACTCGCATTTATCACACTTATACCACTGGATGGCATCTGCTGACACATGAATTGCTTTATGTCGTGTTAGGTTTTCATTCCATTTCGTTTTAAATTCGCATTTATCACAATTATACCACTGGATAGCATCTGCTGAGTGACGAATTGCATTATGTTGTTTCATGTTTCTGTTATATTTCGTTTTGTATTCGCATTTATCACAGCTATACCACTGAACTGCATCTGCTGACATATGACGTTTCTTATGTTTTTGCAGATTGGAATAGCTTTTACATATAAAATAACATTCGTTACAATCAAACCAGTGTATTGCTTCGAGAGTCGCATGTTTATAGTTTACGTGTTCCCTTAGATTATTTTTGCTTTTTCCTTTGTACTTGCAATGAAAACAACGAAATATTTCTTTCTGGTGAAGTGAGTGATTTACGGTCTGGTGTCTTTCCAAAACTGTTGCCTCCTTTGTCTTAAAGGAACAACACTCGCATCGGTACCACTGTTCATCACTACAAGACACTGCACGTACGTTCTCACATTCTTCTTCTGTATTAAAACATGAACTTTCCAAGTGTTTCATCCACAGTAAAACCGAATATGTTGCAAACGAGCACGTTTGACAAATATAGCTTTCCACTACAGCGTCATTTTTTGGTTGATCTTGCATACAATCAGTGTCCTTTCTGTGATATTCTCTGAAATGTTGCTTTAAAATTACCAGAAGATCGGTTTCAAAATTGCAGTCCTTGCAGAAGTACTTTTCCAAATCGTTTCTTTCGCATCTGGATGATTCGAGTGGCAACCCGTGACGCTTCAGGTCACTCACGACGTAGAAAAGTGATTTGGTCACGTAAGGACATATTTTGCAATTGTGAATCTTTCCGCAGCCACATTTCGGGATACTCTCGCTATATTCCAAATTTGGCATTTTGATCTGATAATCTGAAAATTTTCATTTCATGTCAATACAAACAACTACTCAAAACAATTGCAAAATATAAAAGTCTTTTCTTATCTACTGTCGCGAGCATTAAATCTTGGTCGTCATGATTCACAAATTAAAAATTTTGCCTGCTTAATTAGGTCCAATGTCAATAAAACGTCAATAAATGTCTAAATTTTATGCTAAACATTCAAAATTATGGCCCCAATATCGTATTTTAACAGAGTAAAAATTATTTCGCTGTTAGCAACGGATGTGTCTGAAGCTAGGGTGGCAAACCAGTTGGGAATTCCAAAAAGTTGACAAGATCTTGACAAGACAAATAGAATTTATTAGAGGTTATGTCCGTTTCACAGTAGAGCACTTTCCATTGCGCCAAAGAATGACCCTAACGATCAAAATTTATTGCTCTTAACAGTTGACATTTCAGGTAAACTATTGCAAGGGTGGTTTAAGTAAGAATTTAATTGTATACTCAGGATCAGGATCTGACGAAACAGCTTTTTCGGATTTAATTTAAAGAAATTTGAAAACCAAATCAATTTAAAAAGTCTTTAAAATGACGTAACTTTAGATCCCACAATTAAGCATATCAATCGCAAAAAACATAGATTCAAATTAAAATGGTTGCTGTGATTGGTGCTGCTTATTACGGTGTGATCAATGATGGGTCTGTCACAATAGTGTTAATGTTAGTGGTAATGTTATAATGTTAGTGGAGATGGCAATGGTGATGTTAGTAGTCCAGTGTTCACAATAATGTTAACGGAATGTTACTCTTACAGCTGTCAACGTGGTGTGAACTGTCACTGCGCCTGCGCGTGCGTGAAATTCTCGATGGTGATTGGTAGATGTTAAAGAACCAGACATTTTCTGGATCTCTTAACATCGTTTCTAACATTAACATCACCATCACCATTATTGTGAACGGTTGAACGTTGCACCAATGTTCTGAAGATTAACATTCTGGCTAACACTAACATTACCATTAACACTATTGTGACAGATACATGAGTCTGTTCGTAACAATGACGATACAACAATAACAAACTTGGCAAATTTAAAATTCACCACCAAAGGTTCATTTTTGAAATAGCATAAACATCACCGGCATAACCAAAAAGATTATTAATGTTGTCCCAAGTTAAAAAAATCCGGTCAGTGCGTCAGTGCCAATTACGAGACAAAAAACACCAGTACTTTTCAATTATTGTTTCATTGCCAACAGACTCAGTCATTGTTGATCACGTTGTATTATCATATCCAGAACATCTTCTGTTCAATGTACCTTTATAGTAATTGTAAAACCATACAGACGCATAAAACAGAACGTTTGATTACGATTTTGCGTTAATATTGATATGGGAAATTGGTGTAGGTATAACATTTTTTGGCGATTGTGTTGGAACATGCTGTATACAAAGCAAGTATGTACTTACCATTAATTCTATCAGAACAGGAAAGACATATTTAAATCATTTACAGTTGGTGTGTATTCAGCGTTCGTATTTCTGTTTGGTTATCCATCACGTTTCACCCGACCGAGAGCCTCACAACAAAATTTGTCCCTGAAAAAAATAATATGACCTTGACCAAGATCAAGAGTCAAGACGAGTAAGACGACCCTCAGGAGTCAACCTTTCGACATAATGGCGCATCTTTTAAATCTAATCTCCTTATTGTAAGTGTTTATTTAAATCAAAGATCTTAGTGCATAAAAACAAAGCAAAAGTCAATAAACCCACTTCCAAGTGTTTTACATTTTTTTTAACGTCCGTCAAAAAAAGTACAAGTTTTTTCATTCCTATGCGTTCGTATTCTAAAATAAAGTCCATTCAAAAATCAAAAAACCACCACCTGTTGCACTTTAGATAGTAAAATTTAAAAAACCCTAGGTAGATATTTTTTCATACTATGTTGGTGACTATAAATTATGACATTTATGGATTCAAAATAAAATTCAATTGCTTTGAATTTCGTTCATACTGTTTTATTAGTAGCACGTTTCATTTATTTATTGATTCTCATTATTTTTACTTAATACATGCCCAGAAAAACAAGACACTTAATAAACATTTAACCTCAAAATTACAAGTCTCACCAAATTTTACACTAGACAGCGTTGCCGATAGTAATTATCGAGGAAAATGCGACGTTGGTGGTTTTTTGATTTTTGAATAGACTTTATGTGATTTTTGAATCGGTCAAGAAGCTTTAAAAAAAGTGTCGTAACGTGTCATTTTTTAACGCAATTATAAAATTTTTCATCCATAATTAGTATTTTTTTAACGAAATCAAAAAATATCTAAATACACTTTTTATGTTAAATTTTATATTAAAAATATCATCGTGTCAAACCGTCTTTAGTTGATTAATTAATAATAATAAATATTACTTCAATAAATTTATGTTGGTATTCAATTTATCACTAAATATATCAAATGTCAATGGCAATGCTCAAATTTCAAATTCAAACTCGTATTTAAAAAAATGGAAATTCCTTCACATATCAGAAAATTTGCAGACAAAGCCACTACAAATTTGCCACCTGTACAATCCGATATGAAGAGGAATAAATATCAAAAATTCATCAAATGGTGCCACCACTGTTGGCATATTTTCGACTTAAATTTGAAATATCGAAAGCTTCCACATTGTGAACAACTTATTTGATTCTCAAAACCACTCTCGGCATCAAACATAAAACGTGAATATTCCCAATTTCACAAACTTGTATCTTTCTTTCGAAATTATAGAGTACACCTCAAAAATCAAGAAGTCAATATATTACAGTTTTTTCTACATGTGCCTTTTTGAAATTTGAACGTCACATTATATAGGTTATGTAAGTTTGACAATATAAAATGTCGCTAATATTTTAGAACACCACAATATTGTCTGTTTTATCCTCTACATGGTGCTCTTCGTGATGTTATAATACTGGGCGATCCTCCAAATTAATCACCCTTCTTTTAATTTTGGAAAGAATGAGCACTTTCGCGTTTTCGGTTAGATTAAGCATTTTGTAAAAATTGACATTAACCATTGACAAAAAATGTAAGTTCATTTTATACTGTAGAAAATTAGGTGTACTCTATAATTTTGAAATTAACTGTACTTGGCAGCTGCCAATTGAAGAACTGGATTCAAATGACGTTCAGGCACCTTTGACTTCAACTGCTTTGGTGACTCGAAATCTTCAATAGAATTAATATCTTGCGTTGGAAGACGTCAAGGGAAATCTCACGTTCACTAACTGCCATAATTTTACGATTATTTTCATTAATAATAAAAAATTATTTGGTTTAGTTGTTACCTGCAGACGTTGAGTTAACATTTTCTTGTTAAATAGTTAAATGAATACGTTTTTTCGTAATAAAATAACCTGATTCCTCAAATTCGATTATAATCTGTCAAACACAGCTGTCAAATGCCAATAGGTCATTCAACTTTGCAAAGCTTGCAGCGTCACCAACCGAAATTTTTATAAATAAACTCCCCTAACCTAAAATTAACATATTTTATTTTCGACTTGGTTCAAACATGTGAAATAACGACAATAAAAACTCTTTTTTTGTCCGACACTGTCAGAATTTGAGAATTTTCTCCTATGTGAACGGATTTTGATAAATGTCACACCACTTGTCAAAACGAAACGTCAAGCTAATTTTAAATATTTTAAGCGATTTGGAGCCTTTAAGGGGCTCGTCAAACAAAAAAACGTTGTATTCAACTCATTCGTGTGTAAATTGGGCTTTTTTTGACACTAGTGTGCCTTTAAAACGCTCGTTGCATTCGCATTTTAAAGTAAACTGGCCCACTCATGCCAAAAAAAGTCCAATGTACACAAGAACTCGTCAAATAAACTACTATTATATTTCATGTGCGAAGATGTTTTTTGTGCATTCAAAGATTTTTACTGCCTCGACCTGCGTCTCTGGGTAAGCCTTTTTTTATTCGACACTGTCAGAATTTGAGAATTTTTCCCTGTGTGAACGGATTTTGATAAATTTCACAACTTGTCAAAACGAAACATCAAGCTGATTTTATC
Organism: Tenebrio molitor; assembly: GCF_963966145.1. Taxonomy (NCBI): domain Eukaryota; kingdom Metazoa; phylum Arthropoda; class Insecta; order Coleoptera; family Tenebrionidae; genus Tenebrio; species Tenebrio molitor. The sequence continues at coordinate 5,826,016 of NC_091048.1, read as the reverse complement.
ACAAGATGATGGATGACGGTCCAACCTAGGTTTCGTGTTCTGGCAGATTTGTGGGTTATTTTCCCAAGCATTTGGAGAAATGCTTTTAAAAAAATACAAACATTATTTCCCACCTCAAAATAAATTGAAGTACCGGTTGAGTTGTTTATTAATACAGGGTGTTTTCGAAGTTGAAGCGTTCCTTGTAACACGAGGTAACTATACATTATTCTTAAGAATTTTAGCCTAAATCTTCTTAGTAAAATGTTTGTATTAACGGAGAAAATTGACTGTATATTTTTATTGTTTTCTAAAATTTTGAGTCCGGTCCTGTCTATTTCTCCGCTGTAATAGATTATACTGTATGTATATGTAACAACTGACGTGACCCAGGATGGTGTCTTTCTGGAAATCGCTCTGTCTACTCTCTGGACGCCGCAGCTGCATTCGTGATAACGTGATAACATTGCCCATATACATTAGCAACATACAGGGTGTTAGGTAAATGTCCGGCCAAACTTTAACCGCGAGCTACTGGCTTCATGTAGAACTCGGAAAAAATATTTAAAAAATTCTATGTCAAAAAATAAATTGACATTTAATTTTTGAGGTACAATTTTTTTTAACAGCTTTTAGTCTTCTACGTTGTCTCACAACCTCGTAGGTAAAATTTCGGCACATTTTTAAAATACACCCTGTATATCATATTTTATAAAACGTACGCCAATGCGAAGTAACCTCTAGGAAATATGCTTTAAAACAAGAAAACCGCATTGGTGTACGTTTTATAAAATATGATATACAGGGTGTATTTTAAAAATGTGCCGAAATTTTACCTACGAGGTTGTGAGACAACGTAGAAGACTAAAAGCTGTTAAAAAAAAATTGTACCTCAAAAATTAAATGTCAATTTATTTTTTGACATAGAATTTTTTAAATATTTTTTCCGAGTTCTACATGAAGCCAGTAGCTCGCAGTTAAAGTTTGGCCGGACATTTACCTAACACCCTGTATCTGTGAGCTCAAAAATCCACCACCTGTTGAATTATGTTGGCAGAAAAAAGAAATCCCTAGAATAAGTTTGAACCCAACATCCCGCCAAAATTTGACTTTCGGTTTGTAACAAATATCAAATTACAAAAATGGCTCGAAAAACGAGGAATCTTTTAACCGCTACATTAAAACGAGCGCTCATTACCTGCTTCGAAGAATTTAAAAAACACAACTACGACCAAAACAACTGTTAACAGTTTCCTTTCATAACCCCGCTTTTTTCTGACACTTGCAATATAAAAACAAAAGTTGGCGACGTTGTCGGATGTATTTTCGAGGTAGAATGCAGTGTTGGTGGATATTTGATTTTGAAACAGATTTATACTTTTTTTTTGTTGTCTTTTAATATCTCTAGATGTATTATAGATTGTGAGGATGCCAAAAGTCATTTTCAGCCACATTAAAATGTAGCTGACGAAATGCGACATACCTGAGAAACTGACTGAATTTTTTTTATTTGTTCGCAAATTACGACTTGCGTTACATTGTAGTTGAAAAGATTAATTAAAAAATACAGGTTTTGGCGTGAAGCCTGCGGATGTGACGTGTTTATTATGTCGGCTGTACTTTTTTCCGTTATTTTGAATTAAGAAATTGTACAGGGACGACTGACGAGCAGCATTTCAATAGTGCGATGACGTCATTATCTAGTAACTTTAAGTATAATCAATTCACTTTTGTAATGACGAACTAGAGTTACCAAATTTAGTAACTTTTGTCTTGTGAACACATCTTTTTACCGCGAATTTGGGCTTTTTAAAAGTTAGGTTATGGGTGACGTCATTTGTTCTGTCAAAACTGGTCCCAATCAAAGTATAGTGAAATAAATTAAACTTGTTTAATTATTTTGAAAAAAAAAAGCAAACAAATACGAAAAGGGAGTTGAACGTAACAATGAAATAATTTTACATTTTGCTACTCATCCTCGTCATCTCATCGTCGGTGTTTTCTAAGTCCGAATTGGAATCTTCAACCAAATTAACAATAGTTGGGGATATGTCATGGATGCTAAAGTTTCCCATAAGCCTTGTTCTTGTTCTTCATTTAAAATTTTGTACATACTTCTGGGACTAAAGCCTGTACAGCCCTTAGGGAGAGTTTTATTTTAGATTAGGATTTACCGAAAAAACATCCGCCACTGCTTCTACAATTTTGCACTTTACGTATTTACGTTTCCATTATCTCCATGAGTAATTTCTTTTATTTTGTTGAAAGCCTTTATTAAAATGTGCTGCTTCGTCTGCTTGCTTATTGATGCTTTACTCCGTTTTGGAAATTCATTCATTTTGGCAGTGACATAAGAGAATAATATGACAATTTAAATCATTGCCAACTGTCGAATTTTCATTTATTTTGTAAAAAAATTTAACAAAAAAAAAGTTCCGGTTAGTTCGTCATTACAAAAATGAATGGATTATATGTTTGAGCTGGGATCAGAAACAAATTTGAATATAATTATAATTAATAATAATAATAATTATAACATAATTACATAAACATTTTTGTTTTATAATACAAAAATTTCCGATAATATTGCGGAATCTGGAAAAGTGCCCGGAATGCTTGCAGCGTTTCCACGTTGAATGGCAAGGGAAATCCTCTCGAAAAGGAATTTCTTTGATTTTGAATCGCCTGATTCCGCGATAAGTCGGTTTCCGATGACATTAATGAAATCGATGGCTTCTTTGCACCAAGGGCCTAAGGTTTCAAATGCTAAACCTTTAAACACGTAGTTTGACGAAATGATTGAACTATATTTGCTATGTTTGCGTTTGCAAGCCATTTCAGCGGCAAAACCTGAGACTTCAGATGATTTCAATACGTAACTGTCTGCAAGTGTATCTACAACAGTAACGTTCCAAACCAAAGGTTGACCTTTAATCCACGGTACTAAAGTCATCCCATCTGGGCGTTTTCCGTCATCCCGAGACAGTCCGTTTGGTTCTAAAGTTGAATTCACATGAATTGAAGTTAAAGACCGATTGATAATGGAATTAATTTCAGTGTGTCTTGAAAATCTACCACTGCTTTTGAAACAACTTAGACCGTGGGTGCCAATTTCGTCAACTTTCGCATTGCATTTGCAAATATGAGGTGTACAAAGATTACAACCCAATCTTAAACCAATACAAACTTGGAAGGAAGTGTTATCTAAAAGAGTACCAATATTAGGAGAAGGTATTGCATGTAACCAAGATCCTGATTCTCTGCATTGCAAAGCTTTAAAACGAGCCAAGTCTCTAGGTGAATTAAAGATTAAGTCATTGGCAATTATTCCTTTGATATTAATATTATCCCAATTCTTCTGAAATTGTGGAATTGTTGGTATTTCGTTCTCATTTGCTACACCCCAGGCTGCTAAAGCTTCATCATAATGGTGAATATTAAGCTCATTATCCTTTGAGTTTAGTAATAAAGAAACAAGCTTTTTAACCCCATTAATTGAAGATAGGAAAGCAGGGAGGCAAATATCGGAAATGCGACGAATTCCCAGACCACCAAATCTAATCGGTAAAGTGGACTGACGCCATTGTAAATCAGTTAAACGTAAATTAAGTATTCTCTCTAAACAAGACTTTAAAGAAGAATCAATTGAATTAACATAATTAGAAAATTTCCAAAATGGAGTTGTTCTTAATAAAAAATTAAATTTTGGTATGAAAAGACAGTTTTTGATTAAAGTATAAGCCACGTGTCTGTTAAGGAGTTCAGCTTTGTTTAAAAGATTTTCAACTGTAATTATAGTTTTTTCGACGGTGTTTTTGAAACCTTGGTCAAAGATTGGAGAGCCTAAAAGAGATAAACTTTCTCGGTCACAGATTTTAATGCCTGGTGCTAAATTTTGAAATTCCTTTATGACTTTTAAATCTGTGTCTCCAGAACAGCAAAAGATCTCGCATTTGTTAAAGTTTAATTCAAGGCCAATTTCCTGAGATAAATTTATAACTTTCTTAAAGTCGGATAAAACTACTTCTGGGTAATCAGCTAAGGTTCCATCATCTAAATACCATATATTCATTTGAGAATCCAAAGATAAAATAATTGGTTGAATGGCAAGACTAAAAATCATGGGACCGCAGGGATCTCCTTGCTGAGCTCCAACAGAAGAAGAAATTAAATGATTACCGAAAAATAAAGTTGAAGGATTTCTATAGCATTGATAAAGATAAGGGTACAGAAGTGGGGTATGACATTGGACTTCTTTCAGAATACAATCCCGTTCGACCGAGTTAAAGGCATTTTTGAAATCTAATTTAAGAAGAACTTTGCCACGGTTTTGATCGTTATTAACAAAGGTTCGTGTGGTATGAATTGCTGCTTCGCATCCTAGTGTAGTTGCAACTCCAAGTTGGTGTGGAGATAAATACGAATTTACAATATTTCGACTTTGAAAACAGGCTAGCTTTGAGGTCAATCTTCGCAAACAGTTTCCGATAGCGATCGGTCTAATTCCTCCATCATTTTTGTTAAGGGCACATAAAGACGCGCCATACAATAAATGGCAGATTTCTGAAGGAAGTTGCCCAGATAATAAAAAATTGCACAGTTTGGTTAAAGCTCTTAGTGCCTTCTGACCTGCTTCACCCGCTGACAAAGATATGATATCTTTCAAGTATTGTGGTCTCATGCCATCTAAACCTGGTGAAGAACCGGCAGGAAATGAATTGATAGCTTCTCGAACGTTTTGCTCATTGACTATTAAACTATTTGAATTGATCATAAATAACTATAAATATGTCAAATTTGTTGACAATTGCTTCGAAAGGTTATGTTTGTAATCAATGTAATAAGTGAAAGAAATTAAAAATTGTCAAATTGACAGAAGCATAAAATAACCTCAAAGTGACCATCAATAGATAAACGTGCCTTTTTTTTTTGTTTTTTTCTGTTTCTGTCGTTTCAATAAAGAGAAAGCGAGGAAGGAAATCGTGACGTCACCTCAAAAGGGTAAAACATGATAAAAATTGGACTTTAGATATCTCGTTTTATACTCTACGTATTTGTAGAGTCGGGATGAGCATAAAGTGTGATGATAATGTACGTATCATACAATTATTAATTCTTCTATCTGCTTAATTTTGTGTATTTTACTTATGAGGGCAATTCGCCCACACATCATGACATTACTTGTAATACCGTGTGAGCAACAAGTACTGATTGAGTTGGCAATAAATTCTGGTGATTTTTGGTGACTTTTATGTCATGTTCCAACGAGAAAACCATTCTATTAATAAAAGATTACAAAAACCAAGACGTTGAATTTGAAATGTATACCAGGTGTCAATATTGTCAATAAAACAAACCGAAATAGGTACAATTCAGTCTTGAAAATTTTATGTAATTTTTTTTTTTGCCAACTGTAACAGTTATTGTTGCTCACCCTGTAGTATGTTAGGCCAATCACAGGCGTAACATTTGGTTCCGATCATAAACACTGAATTATGTACAGTAGAAATCAAATATTATGACCCCTGGTTAGCCTCCATAATAAATTAGTCGCACCGTTTTTCTTTTCACCGTTTTAATAACAAAATGCAATAAATTAAAAAGAAGAAGTACGTAACAAATATACACGATTACTTTTTCTGACTGACATAATTCTTCATCACTTTCTTGCCTGGAACAAGTCCTTGCGTCAATCCTGGCCTCTTCTTCCTCTTCAGCGAATTTTGCACCCTCGCCTCTTGCCGCGTATTTTTAACTTGCGGAAGATGCTGACTTTGACATGCGACTCTCTGATACGTCTGCTTTTCGCTTTCGATCTGGTCTTTTGTTTTTTGTATGTCTGAGTCGTGAGCGTATTTGCAGTTGTGTCCGAAGCGACATCGGCCCTTTCGGTAGTTCCAACAGATTTTCTTGCCGTTTATCACGATGACGTTGTCTTGAGCGTCCACCATTTTCACGTGCTTTTGTAAAATCGCCTCCTTCGCACTCTCTGCTTCCGTGAACGGATTCTTGAACACTGACGTCTTGAGCTTGTCCGGGTCGCTGGCTGAGTTGCCAAAAAAGTCGGGTTTTGGCAGTTTTGGAGTCATCTTTTCCGGCTGGCTGAAACATGTAACAGCTGACCCGATTTTTACTTGATTGGTGTTAAAAATTTAAAGACGACACTGTCCTTAAACTTTTCCGAGCACACGGGGTATTTTGTTTCCTAATTTTTTTAACTGTACCTGTCGATGTCTTGGGGAGCATCATCTTCGTCGGACTCTGAGCTAGCCAGAGAATCGTCGTAATCAGGGACAAGGGACATTTTTAATTGATTTTGTGAAAACAACTATTTACTACGAGGACTAGAAGTAAGGTTATGTTTACAAACAATTAAACTCCAAATGTCAACTACAACTACCCATTAGCTGCTTTCCATTCAATATCCTTACGCCCCTGGTGCTTGAAGCCTCGTACTTCTCGGAGCTGCTCGAGAGCAGTTATGAAAGGAACGGTTAAAATGTGCGAACTTTGAGTTGAAATGCCCGTGGTTAAAATCCTAGGTTAAAATGCACGTTTGGGCCACACGCCCCTGCACGAAAGGTGGTCCTTGAGGGGAAAGGGAACGGTAAAACCAATGAGCGTGATGCCCACCGTTCCTAGCAAATGGAACGTGGGGTTTCAAGCTCAGGAGCAGCTCCGAACGGTTCTTTTGACCGAATGGAAAGCAGCTAATGTCACCAAGTCACCAACTCAAACCTGGAATTTACATTATTTTCAGAAAACATGTAATTGTATAATAGTTCTTTGAGTTCTTTACAAAACATTTAATATTACACACAAAAAACATCAAAAGACACTGATAATATGGTTCGCTTGTAAAGAGCGATCAAATTAATTTGTAATCGAGTTATCCATGAATCCGAAATCGTATGTCGTTACTTGAACTTCACGCTCCAAAAAACGCAGCTTAAAACACAGGTTAGATCTGGGCATATCAATCGAAAAGATATACGGATTCAAATCCGTCGCTAATTTTCTTTAAATTGTTTTTGAGCTTCTTTGGCAGCATTAACTGTTTTAACAATTGTTGCGGCACCGCCACCTAATGATCCTAATGCACCGAGCGCAGCAAAAATTGGAACGAGTGGTAAAAAAAAACCACTTTCTGGAACTGGAATCACACGAAGCGGTTTAATTTTTCTTTTCCCTTTCACAGATTTTATAGCTTTTACTGCAACATTTATAGCATCACTAGAATTTTTAAATTTCTCCCCCTTCAATGCTGATCGTGTTGTTCTTGTTAAATCGTTAAAACGCAATCCTTTGCCACGTTTCAAATTTTGTCTTTTTCGTTTTTGAATTTTAGGTTTACAACCCATACCAAGTTTCACTTTGGCTTTCATGATGGTGGTTCGGGGCCACACCTAATGCTGCCGCTTTTTCTCCCAATGAAGCGTTCAAAGAATGCAACCTCTCTTTTGCCTTTCCCAATAAAACATCATCAGCTTTATGTCTTTCTGTAGAAAAAAAGACAAAAGTTTCATAAAATTAAAATAAACATAGATTTTTTTGTTTTTATCTAGGTATTCTATTTAATAGCTATTTATGCACCAACGATGATTACGCCCGGAGAACGATGAATCCAGCTCGAGGGCTTTAGCCCGAGAGATGGATATCGTTCGATGGGCGTAATCATTCGGTGACGCCGTGGTGCATACAAGATTTTATTTTTCACTACAAAAAAAAAAAAATTGGCATCATTGCAATTATGAATTGATGAGGGCGTTATGAATTCATTACGCCCGCTTATTCTTATTACGCCCTGTATTATTCCCCGGTTGTTATGGACATGTTTACGTATTTCGTATCCTAGGAGTTATCATGCAATTATAGGAAAGTGAAAAATAAAAAAAAATACTCAGGCACAAGTTATTAATACAAAATGATTCCTGTCATGATCGATACACTTTTTGCACAATCGTGTTGTTATAGCTAGTTACCATTGTTGTTGACACAATCTGAAACTTGAACTTACAGCCTTAAGGCTGTACCTATCGTTTGCTCGTGAGATTCTCACTCGCACGATATCACTCACTTTCCTTTGTCGTTATGTAATACCTCAGTTTTTGCGTTTTTTGTGTTTTTACACGAATGGTTCCTTCACAATCGACTTTTCAACGCCAACTTTGACCGAAAATAAACACCCGACATAACGGAACACCAAACACTTCCTCCTAACAAAAGTGGTGCAAGATATTGTAATATTGTATAATAATAATATTGTAATGATAGTGCAATAAGAAAGTAACTATAAGATTAACTTTGCTTATGGTAGTGAGTTTGCTAATGCTAACGTCTCGAAGTAATGACGATATGGCGATTTTTTAAAACAAATTTTATTATTAATTTAAAAAACAATTATGATACCTATGTAAATTACACATGAAAAAGTCTTTATAAAATTATATCAAAAATTAGACCTAATTAAAAGAAAAATTTGACATATGTATTAAGTCTTCAGATTTTTCAAACAATCTTAATACTGTACCTATTTTACCTATTCTTCAATTAATAATAAATCATGAACCATATATTCCTAAAACTGTATAACGAAAAGGAATTGTGAAAAACAAAGCATTTGAAAACGTATGGCTAAACTTGAACAATCCAGCAGTAAATGTCATTATTACGATAGATGTCATCAACGAAGATCAAACATGGTTTTAGAACAGTTCTTATATGAATGAGTGACGATTAATAACATTTGATCATACCGAGATGAATTTTCTTATGTCCTTTTAGGGACTCCTTCCATTTCGTTTTAAATTCACATTTATCACAGCTCTAACACTGGATGGTATCTGCTGAGTGACGAATTGCCTTATGTTGTTTAATGCTCCTCTTATATTTCGTTTTGTATTTGCATTTATCACAGCTATACCACTTAACAGCATCTGCTGACAGATGATGATTTTTCTTATGCTGTTTTAGGTAGGCGCATCGTTTCGTTTTAAATTCACATTTATCACAGCTATAACTCAGGACGGCATCTGCTAACAGATGATTTTTCTTATGCCGTTTTAGGTGATCGCATCGTTTCGTTTTGTATTCGCATTTATCACAGCTATACCATTGAACAGCATCTGCTGACAGATGAATTTTCTTATGAGTTTTTAGGTAGCCGTTCCATTTAGTTTTATATTCGCATTTATTACACTTATACCAATGGATGGCATCTGCTGAGAGATGATTTGTCTTATGTTGTTTAATGTTTCCCTTATATTTCGTTTTGTATTCGCATTTATCACAGCTATACCACTGAACAGCATCTGCTGACAGTGGTATATGTTGTTTGTTCTTATGTTGACTGTTCATATGTTGTTTTAGGTTGCGGTTTCGTTTGGTTTGAAACTCGCAGTTATCACACTTATACCACTGGATGGCATCTGCTGACAGATGACTTTTCTTATGCGTTTTTAGGTAGCCGATCGATTTAGTTTTAAATTCGCATTTATCACAATTATACCACTGAATAGCATCTGATGAGAGATGAATTGTCTTATGTTGTTTAATGTTCCCCTTATATTTCGTTTTGAATTCGCATTTATCACAGCTATACCACTGAACAGCATCTGCTGACAGTGGTATATGTTGTTTGTTCTTATGTTGTTGCAGGTAGCGGTTTAGTTTCGTTTGAAATTCGCACTTATCACACTTATACCAATGGATGGCATCTGCTGAGAGATGAATTCCCTTATGTCGTTTAAAGTTCGCCTTATATTTCGTTTTGAATTCGCATTTATCACAGCTATAGCACTGAACTGCATCTGCTGACAGATGAGATTTTTTATGACTTTGAAGATTGGAATAGCTTTTACATGTAAACTGACATTCGTTACAATGAAACCAGTGTACTTCTTCAAGAGCCGCATGTTTATAATTTACGTGTTCCCTTAGATTATTTTTGGTTTTTCCTTTGTACTTGCAATGAAAACAACGAAATATTTCTTTCTGGTGAAGTGAGTGATTTACGGTCTGGTGTCTTTCCAAAACTGTTGCCTCCTTTGTCTTAAAGGAACAACACTCGCATCGGTACCACTGTTCATCACTCCAAGACACTGCACGTATGTTCTTACATTCTTCTTCTGTATTAAAACATGAACTTTGCAAGTGTTTCATCCACAGTAAAATCGAATATGTTTCAAACGAGCACTTTTGACAAATATAGTTTTTCACTACAGCGTCATTTTTTGGTTGATCTTGCACACAACCAGTGTCCTTTCTGTGATATTTCCTGAAATGCTGCTTTAAAATTACCACAAGGTCGGTTTCAAAATTGCAGTCCTTGCAGAAGTACTTTTCCAAATCGTTTCTTTCGCATCTGGATGATTCGAGTGGCAACCGGTGACGTTTCGCGTAATTCATGACGTAGAAAAATGATTTGGTCACGTAAGGACATCTCTTGCAATTGTGAATCTTTCCGCAGCCACATTTTGGGATACTCTTGCTACATTCCAAATTTGGCATTTTGATCTGATAATCTGAAAAATTTCATTTCATGTCAATACAAAAAACTACCCACCTACTCAAAATAATCGCAAAATATGAAAGTCTTGTCTTATCGACTTGTAAATTTTGATTTGCTCAATCTACTGTACAATCTGACAATCAAATTATTTTGTAATCGAATCATCCATGAATCCTTGAACTCCACGCTCCAATAAACACAGCGTGAAACACAGGTCTTAAGAGTTGACATTTCGGGTAAACTATTCCAATAGTGCGATTCTGTTTCAAAATTTAGCAATATTGTTATTGAACAACATTGATTTTGCATAGATGCAACCAATCAACAGCTTCATATCATAGCAACTACAACCTTGTTATATAGCCATATTGGTAAATTTTAAAACAGAATCGCACCACAAGGGTGGTTTAAGTTAGAATTTAATACGGATTCAAATCAAAATTCAAATTAAAATGGTTGCTGTGATTACTGCTGCTTATTATTATCATATTTAGAACATCTTCTTTTCAATGTTGCCACCTTTATAGTAACTGTAAAACCATACAGACGAATAAAACAGAACGTTTGATTACGATTTCGCGTTAATATTGATATGGGAAATCGGAAATTGCTGTATAACATTTTTTGGCGATTGTTTTGGAACAGACTGTATACAAAGCAACTACTATTGCGAGCAAAAAAATGGCACATCAACATCACTGTCTTGACTTTTACTGTGAAATGACCCTTATCTGTTTCTAACCCTACTTTGAATTGACATTAATCAAAGGCAAAATGACAATAAAGCTTGAACCACATCGAATTTTTCAAAACTGACAGAAGTTTGATGTCCCACTTTTTTTTCTCGCAATAGTACGTACTTACTTACCAGTAATTCTATCAGAACAGGAAAGACGTATTTAAATCATTTACAGTTGCTGTGTATTCAATGTTCGTATTTTTGTTTTTTGATTCTAAAAACCACTGTCGGCATCAAATCATGACAAAATACTTAAGGAATGCTTAAGGACTTGACCAAGATCAAGACGACCCCTAGAAGTGGGGTTGCCAACTTTTCGACATAATGGCGCATCTTTTAAATTTAATCTCTTTATTTTAAGTGTTTATTTATTTAAATCAAAGATCTTAGTGCATAAAAACAAAGCAAAAGTCAACTCACTTCCAAGTGTTTTGCATTTTTTTTTAAATATCATAACGCATCAACATTATGCTTTATTTATTTACATATTTATTTATAGTCATTATTAATGATTCGTCCCATCGCAGTAGGCGTTAGTGACGTAGTTGAATGTGCGCAACCCTTATAATATGAGTGAGACTAGTATCGCCGATAGGTAGCGCTACCGGCGGTAGTGGAAATCTGTCTGATAGTTTGTCTAACGTTGCAAGACTAGCGGCACATCCAAAATTTGTGTGGGTTTTCAACGTCAACTGCGATGACACAATAATTTATAATGACCCTGTAGATTTTAACCTACTGTGAAGGAAAAAAACAATACCACCTACAAAATCAACTTTGAAGTCTTTTGGTTGGTTAGGAGCACTTAGGAGGCACCTAAACGGAGGTGGGTGCCATATTATTTTTTAAATAAGTAAGTACGGTGCGATCAATTAAAAAATAAATCGAGCCGGCGTGTTACCTATGGCAACCCATGCTATAGCATAGGCTCCAAAGCAAACTCGATTTTGACACAACTTGTCAAAACTAATAAAACTAGAGTGGTAGGTATAGGTACAGTGTGGAAACTTTAACTGGAATAATATTCATTACTTGGACCTGGGCGATTTTTGTAAAAAATCCCGAAACAGGTCGATTTTTGTTTTTCCTTGTCTATATTTTGGTGCATATGATTTTTACATATGTCCTCCCGGAAGTGCGCAACCACCTCTAACTTTTTTTTCAATTGTAAGGGTAGGTAATTAGGTATGCCAAGTGACATCTCGTTTGAAAGCCCACTGCGCAAGGAATACAACGCACTATTCGTTTCCTGAATATTTTCAAAGCCTACGTGCTAAGAAATAAAAACCAATTTTATAAGTTGAATTCTACAGGGTTATTCTAAATGATTGTAGTCGAAGTAGGCGTGAAAACTGAATGTAAAATTTATGGTTGCCGCTCCGTATAAAAAACTTCAAAATGATGTGAATAAATGAGTACACACCGTTCACACACGGGAGTTAAATTGGGTGCAAAACAACTCAATATTTTTAAAATTGATTGCAAAACAACTCAATATTTCTAGATTCAATCGTTAATTTAACAAAAATAAATAAAAATCTCGTCACCGCACTTTTCACCTAAAAAATGACAGTGACAGCAACAAAACTGACAGTTCACATGACAGCGGCAAAAATGTAATAACATGGCCTACTTCGAATACAATCATTTAGAATAACCCTGTATTTAATGCAACAAATGTTCAAAATGGGCACCGTTTCTTTCTTGGCAAATTACAAATCGATAGTAACATGCATCCCTTACGTTTTGTAACACTTCTGGTGAGATTTGCCTAATTCAACTCGTTCGTGAGTAAACTGTTTTTTTTTTTGACACTCGTGGGCCTTTAAAACGCTCGTTGCACTCGCGTTTTACACTGGCCCACTCATGGGCAATTCTATTTTGCACCTTTAATACAGTCATTATAACACTCAAACGGGTTTCGAAAAGGAGTTCTTTTCGATACCGGTTTCAGGAACATTTACTTAAATTTTTAATGTTGGCAATGACTCACATGCGTCGTCCGCGCCGATATTACGATCAGCGCAGACGACGGTTTCATGCATTCATGAAACAAATGAAATCCTGGGCTGAGTCTTTGGCTGAGTAGGCGTTGAAAAAAGTAAACCGTTTAGAACAGTGTAAAGTTTGAATTTCCCGCCGTTTGACACGAATGACATTTGTTTATGTTTAATCAGCACATAATCGAACATGTTTCTTTTCAGCAAAAGGTGCCCTTAGCTATTTGCTTCGACAATAGGAATCGTTAGTTATTCTATTTTTAATGTAACACACTGCAAAGAAAGAAAAAAAGAAAAGAAAAATGATTTGTTTCTAAATTTTAGTTAGCTGTCAACATGCCCTAATTAATTTACACTTTAAAAAAGCACAATTGACGGTTTCCAACGCCTTCCCAACCCAGGATTTCATTTGAACGCGCGATACTAGACATGCATGTGTGGCCGGAAGGCCTGGGCTTTTCTTTACCGATCTTAGGACGTTCCGTTGAAATTATTTAAAAATTAAAATTCTTAATTTATCGAAGCTATTCGGATAATTACAATAATTCGGTGCCAGTTTATAGAAACGAAATTAAGTTAATCGTAATCAAATGCAAAATTAACTGAACACGTGAAACGTGATCAGATTGAACCAATCGAAGTTTCGAATTCATGGGTTAATCGCGCATTAAAATGTAATTCGAATTAAATATTTAATTCTCTTTCTATAAACTGTCCCTAAGTCTTCAGATTTTTCTAATAATCTTAACACTATATCTATTCTTCAATTATTAAAGAGGGAGAGAGAGAAGTTTAAATTTTAGCAAATTGCTACCGAATCGCAAATGATACAAACTTAAAAAAAATAATAATCGTATTTATAACACATAATATGCTCTTTAAAATGCTGCTTAAGATGTAGGTACTTTAAATTTTGACAAGTTGTTACCAAACTTGAATAATCCAGCAGTAAATATTATTATTATGACAGACGTCATGAACGAAGATCAAAACTGATTTTGAAATAGTGAATAAGTCATGATTCGTAACATTTCACAATAAGGTGGTCCCGCAGGTGGGATCCAATAGCACTGTAATTCGCAAATTCAAAATTAACTTATGTAAATCTTAGGCTGTGGTCACATCCACAAATGTAAAGCTGAGGTACACATTTTCGATACTTTTGTTTTTCACATACATTTTTTCAAATATGTACAGTCGATGGACAAATAAAACTCGGACAAAAATGACAATCACATAAGTCAAAATTTACAAATTCGTCAGATTTACGTTGAAAGTGTGACAATATTTTCTTGTACCTTTTCAAAATTTTGTTTTAAAATTACATTTCTCACACTGAAATCACCGAACACGAATCTGCATTGTTTGGATATTATGTGGACAGTTCTTTTTGAACTGTTTGTTGAGCGTCTAATGTTTAACGATTTTATGATTGTACAAGATATGCTGACAAATTACGTTACTTATGTTGCCTTACGTAGTCCTGTCGTTTCTCCTGCTGAGAGATGACTTCTCTTATGATGTTGTTTTAGGGACTCCTTCCATTTCGTTTTAAATTCACATTTATCACAGCTATACCACTGGATGGCATCTGAGTGATAAATGGCCTTATGTTTTTTAATGTCCGTCTTATGTTTCGTTTTGAATTCGCATTTATCACAGCTATACCACTTAACACCATCCGCTGACAGATGAATTTTCTTATGCCGTTTTAGGTAGGAGCATCGTTTCGCTTTAAAATCACATTTATCACAGCTATAACACTGGATGGCATCTGCTGAGAGATGATTTATCTTATGTTGTTTTAGGTAGGAGCGTTGTTGCGTTTTGTATTTGCATTTATCACAGCTATACCATTGAACAGCATCTGCTGACAGATGAATATTCTTATGGCTTTTTATGTAGCTTTTCCATTTAGTTTTAAATTCACACTTATCACACTTATACCACTGGATGGCATCTGCTGAGTGATGAATTTGTTCATGTTTTTTAATGTTCGTCTTATATTTTGTTTTGAATTCGCATTTATCACACTTATACCAATGGATGGCATCTGCTGAGAGATGAATTGCCTTATGTTTTTTAAAGTTCCCCTTATATTTCGTTTCGAATTCATCTGTTGCGTTGGAAGACATCAAGAGAAATCTCACGTTCACCAACTACCATAATTTTACGATTAATTTGGTTAATAATTATTATAAATAACTTGATTTAGTTGTTACCTGCAGACGTTTGTTAAATAGTTAAATGAATACGTGTTTTCGTAATAAAATAACCTGATTTCTCATAAATTTGGTTAAGTCGTTAAATCTGTCAAATGTCAATAGATCGTTCAACACCTGTTCAACAGGACCGCGTTCATAAAATATGGACGAAGGTCAAGGTAGAGTGTGGGGAATATCACGTGACTGCAGTGTCACTCCGGCATTAGGAACGGAATCGGGTAAACACGCGTTTTTTGTTCACAATTATCTTTTTGAAATACATTTTTTATTATACCTGTATCAGAATCGCCGTTTTAAGCACGCCTGAGCGTGCGAAAACAGGCGATTCAAGCACGCCGAGTTTTAAAGGTTGTCAAGGAAACAAGGTATATAGGTAACATTATAACTTCATCGCTATCTTTATTGAAAATAAATTATTGAAATAACAACATAACTAATTAAGGTAGAAATTCAAGGTACAATTTTCATTATTAGATATCTGAATCTGATTAGCTCCAGATTTTGTCTTCTGGCTTTCAGTAACATTATGTGATGTAGATGGTCTAGACAGGTAGTTTATTTCCCCCTTAGCAGCAACTGAGACACTAGTATTTTCACCACTGACCATTCCAGCGATGAGTTTTGATACCTTCGTCCTGTTTGTGATGGATTCTTCAATATAACTCGCTGCTACTGTAGAAGACTTCCAACCAACTTGACGCTTAAGTTTATCTATGTCCATTCCGCCATTTGCCATAATTGTAGCAGACGTCCGCCAGAAAAAATATCATTCTTAATCTTTAATTTATTTATAGAATGACAGTAAACTACCTAAATGCATGACCAGCGTATTTGTCAGGGTCTGGCAGCTTTAAGAAACGCGCTACTAGAGAGGGACATCAAGGGCGTAGCAATGATTTTTTGCTGGGGTGGGCCAGATTTTAAACCACAGACAGACGATAGATAGATATTGCAGATGTATATTGTTTTTAATGTGTTTTACTTTTATTCTGGGGTGGGCCAGAAGGATTCTGGGGTGGGCCGGGCCCACCTGCCCCCCCCCTTTGCTACGCCCATGAGGGACATTTTCCGAAAGTATTAATTCCTACAACTTGGCGAATACATCTGCCAGATTCATATTTTAAAAATACTCTGTCGGTGTTAACATTGCTTGGGCGAAGAGAAAGATACTTTTTAAACAACTGAACGTATGGTATGCCACCGTCATCATCTACAATAACGAATTTCCGGCCTTTGTCCGTTTTTAACGGACGAATGTTGACCACCAACATAGAACCTTCTTCTTTAACATCAGACATTCGCAAATCACACATTTCTTGTCTCCTACACGAACCAAAAATTCCACAAATGGTGACAACCTGAAAATTGAAAGCATTATCTGACTTTTTTTAGAGAAAATTCATACACATACCTTTAAAAACAAGAAGCTAGCGTCAGGAGCATCAATGAAAAATTTTCGTAAATCTTCGTCCGTAAACACCCAAGACTTTTTTGGCTCGTGCCCCTTGTTCAAACTTTTCATAAATGCATGTAGCTTATTATACTTTGATATGTCTATCCCACTTTTTAATCTTAACATTGCCTGCAATTTTGAATGAATGCACCATACCGTTGAACATTTATATGTCTTAGACTGAAAAAAAAAGTCAAATAAGTATAAAATTTACGATTTAATCTGTTTATCAACTTACCATTTCCATCATATAAGCAAGCCTCAACGTTTCATCTACATTTTTGGCTTTTTTCAGTTCCATCCACTTTACAAACTTTTCATATTCCTTGATGTATGCGTCTTTTGACTTCGCCGGTATTATTCTTGATTCCGCTTGTTCGGCCAATGCTTGTATATCGCACAGTAGATTTACTCATGAGTAAATCTACTGTGGTATAGTGGCGGCCGGGGAAAATGAGAATGACTTAAATCACTCTGAGCTGTATTCAAATAAATATATCGGGTGAAATACAACGATCTTATAATAGGTAAATGAAGCGTTGGTATATCTTGCGCGTATGCAGCATTGTCGTGAACATTAGAGAGAGAGAGAGAGTGACAACGTACAAATTCCAAGAGCGACAAAGAAAGAGATATTGATACCACGTGGGTACGGGCAACTTTTAAACCGTTTGTATTAGCCAGATTACTAATTTAATTTTAAAATCGTTATATCGACGAGATATGCATGTCAAAAACTGTATTACTAAGTACTTAAAATTATGGAATTAAATGTTCGAATTGCCATCCCCCAGCTTGTTGACAATAAGCAAGTTTAGGAAGAAATTCCTCCTGTTTCAGTTTTATCTATCGCATCCTATCAAAATGAAAATTTCTATACGTTGTGTTTCTTTTAAATGAGTCATTTTCAAAAACGTTTTGTAATAGTATTTTACAGTAGAAGTCCGTTAGGATAGCCTTTACTGCCGAGCCAGAGATTTTGTGAGACGAGCTCGCAGAGCGAGTCGAATAATACTGGCGAGGCTGTAAAGGCCCTAACGGACGTGTATTGTACAATAGTTTTTGTAATATCTCTATGATTCGTTCAAAATTATCTTTTTGAAATACATTTTTTTCACCGCCATCGAAAAAACCGAATGATTAATAAGTGTGCGGAGGACGTCGTCATGTCAATCGCTGTTTGTGAAAAAAAATTTTTTCAATGTTGTTTGTCAGATTTGTTCAACGCTTAACTTTCCGTTGAAAATAAGTGAATGAAATCAATAAAAAATCGCAATCAAGATATTCCCGATGCCCGGAAGTGAGGTCATCGTTATTGCCTGCAAAATCGCGCTTGTGTTAGTGAAGCATCAACTTCAATCTTGTCTCGATTTGCTGCTGTTTGTCAGATTTGTTCAACACTTAACTTTCCGTTGCAAATAAACGACTGAAATCAATAAAAAATCGCAATCGAGATATTCCCGATGTCCGGATGGCCGCAGAGCAAGTGAAGTCATCGTTATTCCCTGCAAAATCGCGCTTGTGTTGGTGTTAAAATTCTGAAGCATCATCTTCGATCTCGTCTACATCTGCTAGTGGCATACGGATTTCGATTAATTCAAGGTGTGTCTCATAACATTAAACATTAATTATTGTACCAATTGTAAAAAAGTTGAAAAATAAAGTTTAGATCTACGTTGCTATAGTTATTTAGTCATTTATAACGGCCGCTCCCGCTCATAACGGACACCTATAACGGACTCCGGCCGTTATGAGGTTGTTTACATGGTGACAAACAGTCCGGAAAGCCACCTTTAACAACTAGATATTACAAAAAACAAATAACACATACGAATGAAATTGACAGTAACATTTGACTGTTTGATTTACCTACTTGATTTTTTGACTTGTTTTTGTTCGTTATAAAATTTATTTTTTCGAACTTTATTATTTTTTTTCTCAAAAATTTCCTTATGTAAGGTAACAACATTTTTATACTATCATTTAGACAATTAAAAGGGCTATCAGAATCAAGAAAAAAAATAGGGGGTTTCTATTTAAAAAAAACTACAGATGACGTCATAACTCGAAAACAATTGACTGCTTGGAAATGCTGTATAATTATATTACTTTAGAGGGTATCATACCAGAGGAACAATCTGGATTTCAAAAAAGGCGCAGCACTACATCTGCCTTAGCCGTTGTTGACTGTATTCGATCTGTTGATGAAAACAAATGCACTATATTAGTTGCTTTATTCCAACTAGGTATCGTATTTTAAATATTTAAATGAAAAAAAAGCTATGTGAGTCTTATGCCCTCACATTTTAATTACTGCTTAATTATTTACTATCCTTGCTTAGATCAGATCAGTAAATACGATCACATTTCTACAAAAATAAATGAACTCAAATGGCTGCATGTGGAGAACATTTTTCAGTATCATCTCTCCGTGTGTGCTTTTAAAATGTTTCTTAGGCTACTAAACCCGCATATCTTAGACGAAAATTTAAATCTCGCAGAAGCCTTAATGACGTTAAACTTCGACTTGTTTATAACTTGTCAATGCCAAAATATCATACTGCAGTTTTCAGAAGATCATTTACGTATCACGTCGGCAGATTATTCAACACCGTAGAATTATTCAGAACTTGCAAAATAGTAAACAGCTTCCGTGCAAAATTAAAACAGTTCTTTCTTTGGAATGATATTTGATGATGATGTTATTTTTATAATTATTTTTTGTTGCTATAACTTTTTTAGTTCATATTGTCTTAGTTGTCTTCGTTTACAGTAAGCATATTTTTGCGTATTGACATTTTTTTTTAAATCTGTACTCTTTTCTTTCTTTGTTTGTATTACACATAGGATTTTTTTATTTTTCTTGTTTCGTGGTTATCTCACTTTCTTGATTCCCCTATTATTTTCGTTTTTTATTTCTTTTTAATTATTTCATTTGTGGTTAAGTAGAGTAGCTGTGGCTAGACTTTGTCTTTTTTTTCTTTTTTCTGCTCTAATATTTATATTGACTTGTATGCTTCTTTTTTTTTCGTTTTCCTTAATAAAGTCCTTATTATTATTATTTTCTCATCAATTTATATTCACAATTGAAACAGTAAAATAATTCTATTTCTTCGCCAGATTTACGTTGAACGTGTGACAATATTTTCTTGTGCCTTTTTAAGCTGCGTTCAAATTTTATTTTAAAATTACACTTCTCACACGGAAACCACCGAATACGAGTCTGCATTTTTTGGATATTATATGGACAGTTCTTTTTGGACTGTTTGTTGAGCATTGAATGTTTAGCGATTTAATGACTGTACATGCAGATATGCTAACAAATTAGGTAGGTACTTTTCTTATGTTGCTATACGTTTCGCTTGCTGAGAGATTAATTTGCTTATGTCCTTTCAGGGAGTCTTTCTATTTCGTTTCAAATTTGCAGTTATCGCAATTATACAACTCGATGGCATCTGCTGAGAGATTAATTGTCTTATGTTCTTTAATGTAGCGCTTATATTTCGTTTTGTATTTGCATTTATCACAGCTATACCATTTATACCAGTGAACACCATCTTCTGACAGATTTTTCTTATGCTGTTTTAGGTAGACGCATCGTTTCGTTTTAAATTCATCTCTCAGCGGATGCCATCCAGTGGTATAAGTGTCATAAGTACCCTTATGCCACTGGATGGCATCCGCTGAGAGATGAATTGTGGAATTGTCTTGTGTTCTTTAATGTAGCTCTTATATTTCGTTTTGTATTTGCATTTATCACAGCTACACCACTGAACAGCATCTGCTGACAGATTATTTTTCTTAGGCTGTTTTAGGCAGCGGTTTCGTTTCGTTCAAAATTCGCACTTATCACACTTATACCACTGGATGTCATCTGCTAAGAGATGAATTGCCTTATGTCGTTTTAGGGAGTCGTTCCATTTCGTTTTAAATTCGCATGTATCACAATTATACCACTGGATGCCATCTGCAAAGTGTTGAAGTTTCTTATGAATTTGCGATTGGAATAACTTTTAGACATTCGTTACAATGCAATCAGTGTTCAGCTTCATGAGTGTTTATAATTTACTTGTTCCCTTAGATCATTTTTGGTTTTTCCTTTGTATTTGCAATGAAAACAACGAAATATTTCCTTCTGGTGGAGTGAGTGATTTGCGGCCTGGTGTCCTTCCAAAACTGTTGCCTCCTTTGTCTTAAAGGAACAACACTCGCATCGGTACCACTCTTCATCACTGCAAAACACTGTACGTACGTTCTCACATTCTTCTTCTGTATTTAAACATCAACTTTCCAAGTGTTTGATCCACAGTAAAACCGAATCTGTTTCAAACGAACACTTTTGACAAATGTAGCTTTTCACTACAGCGTCATTTTTTGGTTGATCTTGCACACAATCAGTGTCCTTTCTGTGATATTCCCTGAAATGTTGCTTTAAAATTACCATAAGATCGGTTTCAAAATTGCAGTCCTTGCAGTAGTACTTTTCCAAATCGTTTCTTCCGCATCTGGATGATTCGAGTGGCAACCCGTGACATTTCGCGTGATTCACGACGTAGAAAAGTGATTTGGTCACGTAAGGACATCTCTTGCAATTGTGAATCTTTCCGTAGCCACATTTCGAGATACTCTCGCGTTATATTCCAAATTTGGCATTTTGATCTGATAATCAGAAAATTTTCATTTCATATCAATACAAAAAACTACTCAAAATAATTGCAAAATATAAAAGTATTGTCTTATCTAATTGTAAATTGTTTAACTGTTTTAAGTTACTTGTCTACTGTTACGTTTCAAAACTTTCCCGCCATCACCATCTCGCGGAAGACACTCGCGCCTTCCGGAGCGAGGTTTTTTGGAGGAACACGACCGTCGCAGGGGAAATAAAGTAGTGATAGTGAGTGGTGGACGCGCAGTTCAAGTGTGAAGGTGTGAAGACGTGATGGGGTCCCAGAAGTAGTGTCGTGTGTCCTGTATGGACCGACGCCTAGCGCGGATTAGAGGGCCCCTCGATGAAAAGGTGCACAGTGGTTCCGACCGTCGCTGAGTTGCGGATAGATTCTTCCCCTGATCGCTGGGACGCCGTCCCCACCTCACCAAGGAAGCGCCTCCACAACCCCGCACCGAAGGGAGGATCTTCGTCTCCGGTTTTCCTGTGGGATAAGGAGGAACTCGGTAAATTTCCTTTCGATTTCCATTTTTTTGACCAAGCGTTGTTCGTCCTGGTGATAGCGTGACCTCGACAGGAATCGAGCAGTTATCGGGACGGACAACTTTTTGTGTCCTTATCTTGCTTCGCTTCTGCTGGTTTTTGTTTTTGTGATAGGACGGCGGCGGTGAGGGTCGGAGCCGGAAGAAGTTCTCCCAGAGTAGTCCGGTTGGGTCCTCCGCGGATCGCAGTGTTTGTAAAAAGCCGGCGGGCAGGTTGCTCGGCAGGTGGTGAGGTGTCGGTCCCCCTTTTCGGGACTATTTTTCGAAGCCGAGGACGAGGGTTGACCAGTGGAGAGACGCATGTGAAAGGACCACCGTGAGGTGCTGTGTAGTTTTAAGGTTTAGGCATAAGTTAGGGTAAGTCCTAGGTTTAAGTTTTAGTTAAGTTAATAAGTTTGTTATAAATAGCTCCCGACGAGAGAGATGTAACCCGGAAGTTAATAAAGAAATTTATTTTACACTACCTACATATTTTTAAATCGCGTATTTCCTGCTCGAAATTTGACTTTTGCGTGAGAAGTATTATTTCCGCTGTCGATGGATGCTTATCTTATAACCGTTTCTTCTTATTCTCTTTTTGCAGAGGCCCGGCAAACCGAAGGCATAGAGCTATTCTTCGCCGTAGTTTCCGAAATGAGGAAAATTGATTAATAAATTGAAGGATTTGCGCCAGCATTCTCGGCCTCGGTGACCACAAGGGTTACTACCTGTCGTAATTCTGGTAAATTTTAAATTTCCCTTACTCTATTTGCAACAAAAGTTTTAAAGCTACAAGGAGATCCTACTAGCCACGCGAGTACTATTGTAGAATCTGTCCAGTAGTGGATCGTATCAATTTTGATTTTTATTATGTCTTAGTGGTATTGTTGGAGACATTTCGTATTCCTGATGAAGTTGACGGCAAATCAAAGTCTGCAGAACAATTTTGCTTGCACCTCAGAATCATAATTTACTGTACAAGTTTCACCACCAAAAATGCTAGAAGCAATGTTTTTTTTCTTCGATGCACTGCTCCACGTAACCTTCTGCCACGGAGGTGGATCTCCAGCCATGTCGTTTGAGATGTCAGTCTGGATTTTTCCGGAAGAAGCTCCAAGCTCCAAGTTTTCTGCCGCTTCTTTCACATCGTCGGGAATATCACTGTTTTCACTTACTTTGGCACCCATAATTGTTTTTTTACAAGTTTTTTTTTTGCCCATAAAAGCACTGCGAGAATGAAAGTTTTGTGAAGCCAGAGCAACATCTTCATCTTGTGATATTAGCCTACGGCTCGTTATTTAAACTTGCTCACGCGTGCAAAAAAGGGGATAAAGAGTTACATCATAATAAATAATTGTATGGTAAAATGGGATAAGTAAAAATAAATACAACTTTTTTATTTTTCCAAATAAATAAAACTTAAAAACATACTATGAGTTATGTATGATTTATTGTACGATAAAAACATAATATATGTACAAATTTTACATTTCAACAGTTTGAATAAACGAAAAACATCATGGGATGAGTTACTTTACATTATTAAACTCCAGTAAAATTCGAAAAATCGCCATGGAAAGGGGCCAAATTACTGGAGCTTTCTTTAGCAATACATTGTTATTTCACATTACAAAAATAACCGAGATACATTATGAAAATGCTTATAAAAAACAGAAACTAATAATTTAAGAGTAAGAGTAAATAGTTTTAGCAGCGATTCTTGCGAAGGAAATCAAAACCGTCACACTCCAACAATACTTGAAAAATACGCAATCATATCATAAATTTTTACACAAATATATTTTTCTCGTTAAATTACAGTGTCTATATAATGTACAGTCCATTCACGTCATTTCGGTGAAATGATTACTTTTCCTGATGGTTCTTCGTGTCCCTGATACTTTGGTTTACCATGAGTGAAAGGCAAATACCTGTACTTTATCATGTGCTGAAACACCCACAACCATAACAACTGGAAAATCTTCCGAAACTGTTACCCTACCTTGATTTGCCTCTTCATCGTGATACAGAATAAAGTAATGAAATACATCACCAATATCGGCCAGAATACTGGTATGTTGAAACAATCAAAGAACGTACAGACGACACCTATCAAGGTGCTCTTCGTCACGGAGTACCAAAACTTGAACTCCGGCAGTCGTCTGATGAACGGTCTGAACTCTTCGTTGGCTCTTGTTGGCAACTCCGGGCCGTTCTCTTCCGCTAAAAGTCCACCTTTGATTTCGTTGCAAAAAAGCGCACTCACTCACCATCGAAGTCCATTGCCGGATCGATCTTCGGCGTTAGAAATGCGATGAAGAGGTTTAAATGGTAAATGCCCAAGGCGTAAGTTACGATGTACCATCCCTGAAATTTTTTTATTCATTTATTTCCGTGTCGAGTGTGTTGCTGCAATTATTGTGGTGGCGGCAAGGATGGTAACCGATTCAGATGACACAAATAAATCGTTATTAAAACAAATGACATGTTGGCGCTTAATCGTTGAGAACAGCAAGGACAAATCAATCACTGATGAATGAAACTCACATTATTGGTAATGAAGGGTTATAAATGGGCCTCGGATTTTACGCAAACTGCTTATTTTTGCGTTTTAAAGTTAAAATACTAGATACAATCGAAGACTGTTTTTTTCAGTAGACAAAAATATTAATATCCGTCATTTCGGCCACATATTTAACCAAATAAGTCCTCATTGATCCTGAAGCACTTCAATTTATTTTATTATTACTCCTATTAATAAGTTTGTAAACGTTCTTTATTTGTAATTTAAAATATGTATGTTAAAACATAAAAATCAAAAAGTATGTGAAGAGAGAGAGGCAGACTCAAATTCATTTGAATGACGGTCACAATAGAAAAAAAATCGTAATATTTTTTGTTTCAACAAAACAGTATAAATCATGAATATAACTTATAGAGAGATACATAAATAACAGAGGATCTATATTTGATATTTTGAAGAAAGCCTCAAGCCACAGAACACTTTGTAGATAAGAATCATGAACTTTTACTTGTTGATAGACAGATTGAAAGAGGTTTCGAAAACCACAAGCATAAGCAAGTTTTGAAATAAAAGAGTGGTTTAATGCGTTGTTAAAGTCACAGTAATCTCTGTATCATGTGAATCTCGTGATCCTTCCAAGGATTCGGTTAATATAATAATTAACAAATTACGGTAAATTTGTTCGGTACATCTACGAGGGTGGTGCGTCATTTATTGTCTCCTATCATTTATTTATAATAACATCTGTAAAATTGTAGAATTACGGCAATTGTTCGGACACTTTTTTTACAGATGGATAAAAATCGAGAATTAAGTAACAATAAAATACCTCTGCCAAAAGTGTTTATCGCCACAAAAAATCCATAAGGACAAAAATGAATTATCTGCCATTATCAGGTGATTATGAATCACACCAGGAAAAAATGTACACGTTAAAAAAAGTCCAATGGATACCCAGAATCGACAACTATCGTTTGGGGCATAAGTGAAAATGTCATGTAACTACTTCAGCAAGAAAAATTATAATATCAGTTTTCTGGAACTCTGATCGAGTGCATTTGATTGATTACTCGTGGGGTGGGTGCAACAGCGAAAAATATGTTCAATTAATTTTAGTTAGGAATACTATAAATAGAGTATACATATATGTATTAGAATGTTGTAGATGTGTTTCCGAAATGTAGAAATAATTTAACTGAAAACATACTCGTAATATGCAAAAAGTCGAAGACTGAACAGAATTTACAAGATTCCCATCAATCATTCATATGAGATTTAGGAATGGTCAAATTGCTAATGACTTCCTCTGATGATAAACAGATGTTGATTACATCTACGCAACTATCATATGAAATAATAATCTTTTGTTTGGCTTACAAAGGCGAAAATCTAATGGAAATAAAATATTAACAACATGATGCTAACGTTGATATATTTATAACTAAGCTCTGCCAGATGTGTAGGTGTAAATCCATAATCCGTACTAAATCGGCTTCCTTTAATTGGCGACAAAATGTAATATGAACGACTAAACTAACCTATACATTGCCTGAAGTGGTAAAAAAAGGATTTTACGTTTTTCTTTACTATTTCTAAACTAGCAGGTGGAATATATGCGATAACCGTTCGCAGTAATTGTGACAATTTAATATTTTATCTATGGTTAAAAACTACAAAGTCGACACAAATTGACAGAGTATCCAGTATCTCAACATAACGTTGGTTTAGTACATTCTTCAATGAGCGTATAAGGATGAAAATTCCAACACGAGCCGAAGACGAGTGGTGGAATCGTCCGAGTGAATAATAGCCATTATACGCGAGTTGAAGACTATACTTTCTCCACTATACCAAGAAAAAACAATCTTTGAACATTGAATTTCATTTGATTTTTAATATTTGACCATTAAAATTGTGCCTCGTTTAGCGGTTGCTACGCGATGCGCGACTTATTCTTTACAAACGCATCCGATTGGCGATTGCCAGTGGTGGAATGTAAATACGAGGGATATGATTGGCCGACAGCCGTGGGTTTTAGTATTTTCTATCACTGGGCGTGGAATTGATATCATTCTTTCGTTGAATATCCAACAAGAAGGCATTCATTCTTTAATAGCCGTGGAGAAAATAAATTTCTATTACAATAACGCTTATCACTGTCATTTACTCATATCACTTTTACAGTCAAATAATCTTCAGTACAATCATTCCGTTTTTACGACGTACCGGTTTATTATTCGGTACTACCACATTTAAATTCATTTCTTGAAGAACTGCAGACATTATTATACAAATTTTAGGAGAATCAAATAAATTTTGGGAATATGTATAATGATCAAGCGAATTTCTTTTATGAAAAACGAAATACATAGGTGCAATAAAAATATGTAAATCCATTTGTGTATGAAATAATTAAACAGTATCAACTTTGTTTATGACAATAGTATTATGGAAATAAAAAAAAATATATATTGCTACACTTCCTTATATTTTTTCTTAATTTTGTCTCCATAAAAATCCGTGACCTGTTTAGAAAAAAACAGGTAACACATGCATTGTGTTAAAATTATGATGCAACAATGACATTAAAAGGTGTTGTAGAATGAATAATAAAATCACTGAGACAGTAGAAAAGTGAAATTATAAAATCTCCATTATGTACTGTTAAAAAAAAATACAAATATTTTTACACTGCAAAACTGTTCAGATTTATTTTTTGTAGGTGATGACTGATCACGATGAGGTAACGTAGGAGGGTCATTCTAATTTATACTTTTTCTAGAAATATATTTCGAAAATTATGTTACGTATTCCCAAACGTAAATTCACAGTTCAGCTGTACAAAATGATCAACAACAGATACAATCATCGTATCTCTACAATAATACCATGTTTATTTGTTATTTACATACTCGTATTATAGTCACGAGAAATAATACTTGACTGTATTTAGAGTTCCGTAGTATGTTGTTCTAATATGAAAAACGCACGGCAAATTGATTAATAATAAATATAATAAATAAGTAAATAACACTTTGACAATATGACTCCCACCAGCTCGTTTAAATTATTCTAGAAATCGACGAAGTACGTAGTGGTGACACAAGTGGCAAAACAATTATAGTCGTTCCAAAAGTCTAACGTAAGACTTAGTTAACGCAGGCCCTATATGGCTTAACAGAGAAGCAGGTAATGCGACATTTTCTCAGTAGGAAGTGTCAAATAAGAACCCTTCCATTATTAACGTTCAAGTGCACTATAACGTTAAAATTTTTGGACGACCATACTACGTTTGTTTATTCGGACAATTAAAATATCCACGTGCTAACTTTTAGTTGCGCTTAGTTATTGCTATTACCAGGTGCATACCAATGGAGTTTGAAATTTGTATTTGATTCAAAGTCCACGGTAAAAATGGATGACGAAGTCCTGACAACATAAAATTTCAACAAGCGTATCCGACAAATAACAATTTTATGTTTGTCATATCTATGCTAAATACATATATTCATTGTAAGTAAGTACTTTGTTTGCTGTCTGAAAGAAAATTACCGAAATGGGTTAGATAGAACTACGTAATATAAAAAACAGCTGTAAGAGACATCTTTGAAAGAAAAACTTTTCTTATTGTACAATTAAAATAAAAATTATTACAAACTGTCATTAAAAATCAACTTTTCGTGTAAAAACGCAAAAAAATTATCAAATACATATCTGCAAGGTTCAACGAGCCACTATTAATATTGTAACTAAAAAGTTAGTCGCATTACAATTACACTGACACACCTATTTAAATTTTAAAAAAATCTTTAAACAACTTTTGCTTCTATATAATTCAATAAAATGTTTAAAATAATTATGATATGGCAGTACACGTAAAACAAAAAAAGATTCTACACTTGCCACTAGGGATTGCAATCCAGCAGCGTTTTCAATCCAGCTGGATTTTTGCTGGACCAACCAGCATTCCAGTTGGATCCAGGGCGGATCCAGCAATATATTGATATTTTCAAGAAATAAAACGATTTTTTTTTAATACTCAAGAAACTTAAATTATTTAGACTGGTTACTACAAATCAGTAAAATTTCTTACACATTTAGGTAGTAAACTTAAGTTTGGTTTGGTTTAACACTTGAGATTGAGATAATTAATGTATGGGTATTTTACAGCGCGAAAACTAGGTTTCAAGCACTCAGCTTCGCCTCGTGCCTGATTAGTCTGAGTGCTGTAAAATACCTACCGAACGGCATTTGTATTAGACTTTTTCGACTGACCAAATGTTTTATTTTGTACTTTTGCAGATTTTAATGAAATAACAAATGTCAAACTTTTTGACATAAGAAGCTGAAAATTTTGAAAGTGTAATTAATTCCGCAAAGGAAATTGCAGGCACATTAGATGTACAGTCGTTTTCAATGACATCCGCGCTGTCAGAAAAAAGAAAAAAACGTTTGATTATGAGGCGAATGATGAACAAATAAATAATCCAAAAGATAATTTTAAAAAAAATTAAAGTTTGCACAAAGGCGGCTCATAATTACTTGCGGATCCGCATCGCTGGATTGCTGAATGAGGGATCCAGCAACTGCAATCCCTACTTGCCACATAATATTGCAAAAACTCCTGTTCTGCGACAAACAAGTGAAATTTCTTTTTTCCATTCTTTTATAACCATTTTTAAACGTCACTTCAATAACTTTTTTTTTGAGAGAGCGCGATAATTTCTCAATTTGCTCCCCGTGAAATCAAAATCCCTATCGAAAAGATTCAGGTCGTGGCATAAAAATCAATTATGTAGTTTCTGAGACCTGAGTAAATAAATACACTGAATTTGTGAACACGGATGCTGTACCTAATGGTGAAGGCTCTAAAAATCATCTTCAACGGTAAAAAATTGTTATCACAATCCTGGTGAGTTGTTGAATTGAAGTAAAGTAACGAATTAAAGTCAAAGTAGTAGTAGAAACAGCAGTGCTTTGAGATACAACTGTTCTTTGGATTCTTCAATAACATTTGGGCAAAAAAAAATTATTGCAAGGATTTCGAGTTTTGTTTTTTTTTTTAAATTCAACTAAAATATCGTGTAGACTACGCTTGGGCTTGGTCTTGGTCTTGTTGACACTCACAAGAAGAAATTTTAATCCATTATTGAAGAGAATGAAACAATATTTCTTTCCATCATCCAGAAGCTGATGAACCACCACCACGACAAGGGAAAGTATCTCCGTCATCAAATAAAATCGTGGCAACCGTCTTTTAGGACTGTGAAGACACGCTGATTATTTTAAAGAATGTGACACCACGGTCAATGTCACATATTTTACTACGTTAGCGCATTCATTGCAAAACAATATCGGTCAAAAACAAGCAAAATTAACACGAAAAGTGTTATCACAAGATTGTGAATATCACTGTTGTGGTCGGACTGTTATTCGATAGTGTAACTTTCGGAAATTGAAAATTACAGCTCTGATTTGCCTCCCAATGATTATTACCTCTTTGCTAAATTGGAAAAAAAAAACATCCGTAGAGTTTCTTTTAGAAAAGTATGTTCGTACCAAGAATTCACATTATTTTAACGAATTAATACAATGTATTAATTAAATGCTGTTCTAAGTGTATGGAAGTTAATTGAGATTGTGACTGAATTTTTTTGTTGACTTTAAATCAACCGAGAGATCATGGCACTACCGAAATGCGCGTTTATAAACATCAACTGAGTTTTCTGTCATTCTACTGTGCTTTTAACAGGTACCAGTTTGAGAACCACTGTGTCAGATACTAATTAATTATACCGGGTGGGGCATCGTATACGCGCACGCGAGAAATCGCGACTTCTAATTAAATAAAATTGTCGAAATTTTCCAGACTTACCTGGCTATTGGTAAGGTACATTTCATAATTTTTTGATAATTTTTCACTTACAAACAAAGCCAAAAAAATTAAAATGTAAATTTCAACCAAAAAGTCAAATTCTGATTTTTATACTAACCTATCCAGATTCACTTCCTATAATTATTTACGAAATCTACGGAAAAAAATACCAATTAGAATTAAACGCAGTTTTACATTTGAACTTTCAAAATCATTTTTATTTATGACCTGCTACTTGTGCTGTCGTAAATTTAGGTGACAATGGAAACTGTCAATTTTATGGCAAAAAGGTTTAAAACGGTCGGCTATACCTTTGTTGGGAAATTATACCATTGTGCCGTAAATCACCCGTCTGGTTTACGTTTAAATAAAAAAGCGAATTATTTAGCTAACCAAGTCAAAATTTGCAGATACAGATTCATTTAGTGTTAAAACTTTATAGGTAAATTAATAGTTAATTTCAGAAAACTAATAAAACTGTTACGGCCTTATTTATTAACAAAATTTTTTTTTTAAATTCTCAAATACAGTGCATTTTTTTTAACTGTTGCCATAGGGAATTGCATGGTAAAACTTATACCCCCTGTTAACTTTTGTTCTGATGAAAATATTCAAACCATTTTTGGAACAAAGTTGAAAGATTTTTTAAACTATCGGATAGATTACAATTCAATATCCTAAACTGTCGAAAAAGTTGTGAAAAAAATATTTGTACCACGCCGGAATAATAGTCCGTCGAGCGGCCGCCAGAATAGCGTCCTTGTCGGCTCAACCAGCAACTGCCTATCCCCACTTTTGATTTTTGTCAGTTTCATTTAAAAAATAAATAGCGAGATCTTCTGGTGGCTATGATTAAATTTCTTTATAAAAAAAACAAAACGTAAAAACGTTAACGCACAAATAATTCAACACATTAACAGAAATTATCAAAGGAATTGTTCGAAATGTTTTTCTTCGACTATTTTGTAAATGTCGCACTGGAATGGAATTTGGTCAGGTTGAGCCGATAGGGACGCTATTCTGGCGGCCGCTCGACGTACTGTTATTCCGGCGCGCTTTAAAATATTTTTTCACAACTTTTTCGACAGTTTAGGATATTGAATTGTAAACTATCCGGTAGTTTAAAAAATCTTCCAACTTTGTTCCAAAAATGGTTTGAATATTTTCATCAGAACAAAAGTTAACAGGGGGTATAAGTTTTACCATGCAATTCCCTATGGCAACAGTTAAAAAAAATGCACTGTATACCTTATCAATAATTAGTCAGGTATATAAAATTTCGCAATTTTTTTTTAATTAGAAGTGGCGATTTCTCGCGTGCGCGTATATGATGCCCCACCCGGTATAGTAAACTCTTCGACGTCTTCTAACGTCCCTATTTTCCAGGGCACTTTAATAGTTGTTTAAATGTCACGTCAATTAATGCATTTCTGGATACTCAACTAGTTGACATTACAAAAAAAAAACACAGAATAGTACATTCTTCAATATACGAAACGTACTCGTATGTATAATGACGGCTATTATTATACGCGAGTTAAAGACTATACTTTCTCCACGACTATACCAAGAAAAAACAATCTTTAAAAATTGACAATTAAAATTATGCCTCGTTTAGTGGTTGCTACGCGATGCGCGACTAATTGTTTACAAACGCATCCGATTGGCGATCTGCATGTCACAAGAGGATTTTTTTTTTAAATTTTACGCAAAAACTTCAGAGGAATAACATTTTTTGCTTCATTTGTAACCCCCATTTCTGTTATTAAAAAATCTTCTTCAACACAGAGGAAGACTTAACAACAAAATAAAAGAAAATGCAGAAAAAATATTTACTTAAAAAAAAAAAAACGATAATTGAATATAAAAGTATTCTATTAACTCTCCCCCGTTTTCTGCACATAATTCAACCCTACATCGAAGTTCTTTGAAACTATTTCGAATTTCTTCGATTGTTAAATGATGCTACAGCGTTCCTTATGCTCTGTCTCAGTTCTTCACCACTGTTAGATAGATTTTTTTTTGTAAATTAGTCACTGACCCAGTTTTTAGAACTTTTTTTATAAGTTACTGTACACCCATGGGTGATACATGTGTTGTGAAATTTTTCATTAAATTCTGTAATTATGTGACGAAAACCGATTCAACACTGAATTAAATAAATTCTATGTTCTAAAGATATTTGGAAATTATTTCTAACAATAATAAGTTGTTTGCCAAAAACCAAGGCGAACTATAATAAAATTTATAACATAAAGTCCAAATTTTAACAGAAAATGTTAATTTAAGAATGCAATATATCAATATGTATTGAGATTTTAATAACGGAAATGGTTGTTTCAAATGAAGCAAAAAAATGTTATTCCTCTGAAGTTTTTGCGTTAAATCAAAAATAAAAACAACCCAATCCGAGACCATACGGTAGAATGAAAATACGAGGGATGTGATTGGCCGATAGACGTGAAACTGATATATCCATATACAGGTCGGGCTTCGTAGACTCGCACGTGAGAAATCGCGACTTCTAATTAATTAAAATTGGCGATATTTTATATACCTAACTAATTATTGATAAGGTATATTTGAGAATTAAAAAAAAATTGTTAATAAATAAGGCCGTAATAGTTTTGTTAGTTTTCTGACATTAACTGTTAATTTACCTATAAAGTTTTTACACTAAATGAATCTGTACCTGCTAGCGCATCAAACCCTGGTGGCACAATTACAAATTTCGACTTGGCTGGCTAAATAATTCCCTTTTTTATTTAAACGTAAACGAAACGCGTGATTTATGGCAAAATGGTATAATTTGCCAACAAAAGGATCATTCACTAGTAGCCGACCGTTTTAAACCTTTTTGCCATAAAATTGAGTTTCCATTGTCAACTAAATTTACGACGGCACAAGTAGCGGGTCATAAATAAAAATGATTTTCAAAGTTAAAATGTAAAATTGCATTTAATTCAAAATCTAGTGTTTTTTCCGCTGATTTTGTAAATAATTATAGGAAGTGAATCTGAGTAGGTCAGTCATAAAAATCAGAATTTGACTTTTTGGTTGAAATTTACTTTTTTTTTTGGCTTTATTTGTAAGTGAAAAATTATCAAAAAATTATGAAATCTACCTTACCAATACCAAGGTAAGTGTGAAAAATTTCGACAATTTTTTTAATTAGAAGTCACGATTTCTCACGTGCGCGTATACGATGCCCCTGTACAGCGTGTCCCAAAATTAGCGCACTAACTACTTACTACCTTATCAAGAATGTTTAAATGAGAAAAATATGGAAATAAACTTTATTCGTCGTAATAAATTGATAACACAATTAAAGTAACGCTTAAGGTATAAGATTATATGGCCCTTTAAAAGTATTTGGCCGGAGATAAACGTTCCTTTTGTCGCAATTGCAGTAGGCGGTCAGCCCAACCATAAATCATGCTTCAAGCAATTCTGTGTTGTGAATTCCAGAGCCGGTCTCAAAACAAATGCGTACCCACGAAATTATATTTATTTATTAAATATACAATACTATTACAAATCATCTTTACTGTTTTTAAGACACAAAGTGCTAAAGGGAATTTCGTTTCAATAACAAAATTTACAATAAACATCAAAATCATGTTCTTTCACAAATTTTTAATCCCTGCCCTGAACGAAGGAAAAGGGATGCAGCTGCACGACCCCAGACAACCATCTTAACGCCAATATTGGTTTCCATTATTGGGATAATTTTAGTGCTGCCATATAATCTTATACCTTAAGTGTTACTTTACATAACATTTTTTATTTACAATGCAAAAATTTCCGATAATAATGCGGAATCTGGAAAAGTGCCCCGAATGCTTGCAGCGTTTCCACGTTGAATAGCAAGGGAAATCCTCTCGAAAAGGAATTTCTTTGATTTTGAATCGCCTGATTCCGCAATATGGAAACAATTCTTCAGACCTACACTTTCAAATGGGGGAGGGTAGTGCATCGTTAGTGCGCCATTTTTGGGATACCTGTATATCATTCTTTCATTGAAAATCCAACAAGAAAGCATTCATTGTTTTAATAGTCGTAGAGAAAATAAATAGATTTTTTTTTCTAGGAATTTCTCTTTTCTCGGATTAACATGAGCTAACAAAAATAATTGTTAAAACGCTAGCACTACATATATAAATTAGTAGAACTATTGAATTTCTTAGAACTCCGTCTTGGGTTTATTTGAATGAAACGTGACAGAACACAGACATTTTATAAAATACAGAGCATTTTCGCGAATTAAGAAGTCTTTTATATGAATTATGATTTTGTTTTGGATTACTGTTAGCAACGACCACTCGTTGGTCACCATTTATCTTTTAATATCAATAACACAACACCCACCCATCACGATTACCCATTTTAAGAAAGTGCTTCTACGGTAGGTATTTCGCATTAGCTTGAAATTAGCTGATAACCACTGCCCAGATACGTTACCTGTTGACCGTTAAATTTACAAGCCATTGTGTTTAATTAATTGCCATTAATCATGAAATCACATTAATCAAACATTAAGCTCCCGAATGGCCCACTTTTGTCGCTAATGAAAATTTCTACCAATTAACATTTATTTCCCTAACCGTTGTGTCTCACTGATGATCCAAGATCGATTTTATCCATTTGATAATTAAAACCACCGTTACGTTTTTATCTCGACTACCTACTGTTATAGACATAGTTGTTTTCATATGAGTAGCGCTGTTAGATCACTTTTCAGGTATGAGGTCGAAATTTGAAGCACGAGGCGTCAGCCAAGTGCTGCAAAAGAGGCCGAATACCTGACAACTGACAGCGCACGAATACTGAATAACATTTTTCGTGTTCGTTTGGGCAGTCTTAAAAAACATTAATTTATTGTAAATTTTGAGGTTATCTTTGACAAATGTCAAGTTAGGTATATAACCGGGAAAGTTTATACAGTGTGTCCAAAAAGTCTGGAAACAACCTAATAAAATAGTCACGAATGATTTTCGAGAAAAACGCAAAAACAGGTGAACTAGCGTTTTCAAAAAGCTTTCTGTTGATGGTATCTGTTCGCTGTTTTTGATGACCTTGAAAGAGTTATGATGTCATCAGAGGTTTTTTTTAATAGATCTTTTAATTGTCTACCCGACAGTCTAAAAAAATTTCAATTTACGTAAGAAATTTCCTGAAAAAACCCATTTTTTTAACATAATAACTTTTTTAAGGTCATTTAAATTAAAAGACCAAAAAGGAAATACCCACAGAAATCTTTTTTAAAACACTAATTGACCTGTCTTTAGATTTTTTTCAAAAATTATGCGTTACGTTTTCATTTAGGTGTTTCCAGACTTTTTGGACACACTGTATATTTAGTTATATACTACTTTCCCGGTTATATATCTCAGGGAACCAACACGAAAAATAAATAGTAAACTCGCTGAACAGTGCGATAGATTTGTGATGTGTTTTAAAACTTGTGGGATCGTATTGTTGTCAAAGATGCGAAATATTAGTTGGCATTTTATTACACATATTTAAATCTTACGTTATCTTGTCTTACGTCTAAATCTAGCTTCTCACGGTGAGCACCGAGACTCACTAGATAAAACGCCGTGGGAAGTGCTCAACACAGATGCAACAACAAGAAAATAGACAAGTAGATAACTACAAATTAAAAAAATGGAAAGAGGAAAGAAAGAGCAAATTAAGCAAGGTGATTCTAATAATGTGTTATCAGCACTACATTGTACTTATATTTTATTATCATTGTTGAGTTACTTTGAGATGTGCAAATCTGCATGTCATCATGAGTAATGATGTAAATGATAAATCAATCACGGTGAGACCAAAAGCTGTCGTAAAAAATGCATTCTGCAATTGTCACAACATTGTCGTGAATCTTGAAATATCGATAATATAATCGACGTGTTTTTTTTTCACTGTGAGGTCAATTTGAAGTGGTGGAGAAGGCAGAGATGGTACAATCAACCAATCAACAAACCGAAATAAACATGTCACATGTAAAATATGTAAAAAAAACTAAATAATTTAAAATACCTGTGCGTAAAGCACTCGAGCCATAAACACTAGGATGAGCAGGAAGGCAGAGAGCCATCGAGTTTTTTGCCATGGTACTGTCCTGTCCACCACCCCTTGGTACCACTAGAACAACACAACATCATAAGTACCTGTTTGGTGACGATGCGAATCCCGAAACCCAACAGAAGCGCCAGCGTTCCAAACCAACGGCATCTACTGTGCGGCGTCCACCTGTCCAACGTACTTTGGTATATCTGCACATCCACAACACGATCAACTCCAGAATGAATTAAACCGACCAACACAAACACGCTACTCTCACTGACTCGATTTCTCATTCAAATTAACGAGGTGTGCATTGAGGAAAAATGAAAGGGGACATCAACTTACAAAGCTTACAACACTTGACATAATTTTTGCTTTACCTGTGACAATCTCGTCCACGCTTGTGAAATTGCACTTTTCTTATTCCCTGAATTTAGTAATTCGTCTTCCATTATTACCACCACAATTTAATTACCTGGAATTGGTAAATACTATATTATAAAGGGCCGGGGATTTCACTAAAAAACTGCACAAAGACTTGTGAGCTTTTGTACTTGAAACGCTCAACGACTGTAAAATACGAACCTATTTGTACATTAATTTATTCTGTTCAATAATAACTAGAACTTATTTAACTTAGAGGTTCATTTTGGACACGTCAAATCATCCATTACAAACGGTAGAAACTTGACAGACAGTGACATTTGAGAAATTGTCCTGCCACTTTGTCCCCACACTTGAAAAAAGAAAATCCCCAAATTACATTATTTTCCTAACTTGCAACAAATCGTTAAAAATATTTGTCACATCCGATAGACACGTATATTGTTATTTCTACCTAAATTCTTTTCATTGATTTTGATAGCAATAAGCAAACAATAATGTTTTAATGAATAATAATATTCTGGGAATTTTGGTACTACAGTGGTGTGGGTTCTAGGTTGGCACACTGTGAAGTTGACATTTATTGTTTTGTGTACTGTCGAGTTGACAGGTTGTCAACTTGTTCGACAATTTTGTTACACAATGGACACCTACGAAAGTGTTATATTGGTTAAACCAGAGGTGTTCGTGTTTAATATACCCCCTAGAGCTTCCAACAGAGGCTACAGGTAAGAAACATTGTAATTCCGTCAAAGTTCAGCCGATGTTCATTTAATATCACTAATATTGTACGCCCCCGTTTCCTCTCATGAGATAACTGTTGTGATAATTTTGCAGAGCGGCGGACTGGAACTTAGCCGAGCCTGCTTGGACGGGTCGCATGCGTTTAATTTCCAAAGGCAACGAATGTGCAATCAAATTAGAAGATAAAAATAGCGGCGAACTTTTTGCCAAATGTCCCATCGAAACATATCCAGGCATTGCAATCGAACCTGTAACAGATTCTTCCCGCTATTTCGTTCTTCGTATTCAAGATGACAACGGTAGGGTTTGGATGTCACGAGACAATTTCACATAAATAACATTCACAGGTAGGACGGCTTTCATTGGGATTGGTTTTGGGGACCGATCAGATTCTTTCGACTTAAATGTGGCCCTTCAGGACCACTTTAAATGGCTGAAGAAAGAGAAACAGATTAGCGAAGAACCTAATGCGCCAGCGTTAGATTTGGGTTTCAAAGAAGGTGAAACCATCAAGATTAACATGAAAATTACTGTAAGTACTTATTTGTTTTTAACAGTCTTGCATACGACATTAAATCTTATTGTTTTCAAATCAAATCGCTATGCTAATTAGTCAAGGTTACAAGTTGCATCATGCTGTTTACCTGAGTCATTTGTGTCACTGGACAATTATTTACTAAACCAGTTTTTATTTGAGTAAAAAAAATGTCATTTGCAACATTTGTGAAAGAAAAAAATTGTAAAAACTGGTCCGAAAATTTTAAATGCGATAAAAAGCTAAGTATAGTTTTTAAAACGACTTTTGTGTAGAAAAAAGACGGCTCTGAAGGCAGCGGGAGGACCAAACTGAAGTCGGGGAACGGAGGTGGGCTCGGTCTGCTTCCACCGCCCCCTAGCGGCAAGTTACCGGCACCTCCGGGTAGTTCCCCGGCAGGGTCACCTGCTCACGCACCAAAAAGTGAAAATACGACAGGAGAAACGTGGGGCGAATTCGCCTCGGCTCAAGGAAGGTGAGTCGATGATCGATTGTAAAAAGAATGCCGTTAATTGTTTTATTTGACAGCGCCACCACACCAGTTCCTCCATCGACAAACAGTAATTGGGTACAATTTTAATTGTTTTTATAGATATTATTGTACTGTTAGGTAGTAGACCTTCTCGAAGTAGTGAATCTAGTTTGTCTGGTAACATGTTGTGATTCACTGCAATAATATCATCTATAGAAAAATGAAACATTATTTTTATTGCAGATTTACTGTACTATATTGTATAATATTATTACGACATACATTATGACAATGTGGAGATTTATTGTTCAAAGTATAATATATTGTGCTTAAATATTATAGTATTTATAAGAGTTAGAACTTATTGATGGTATCAAAGCATTTTTATTACATGTTTTATTTCATTGTTCAAATTATTGTCTAATTGTTAAAGAAATCTTTTATTGCACATTCCAAATATTTACTTTGTATTGATGAAATTATTAAGGACATTATCGTAACTAAATAAACTATTTCAGTTATAACTGTTGTACTTTATTTTAAGGGGTGAAAGTAAATAGACCATAAAGTATCAAACAATGTAATTCCTAAATAAAATCTATTGTTTCATTACATGACACTACAACGGCAATTTCTTTACAAATTTAACTTACAATTTTCAAAGCCCCTTGTGGCATAATCTGATGGTTTTGTTCGGTCGGACAGCTTCGGATAACCAGGGTCGCCACTCACGACAGCTTCTCGTGACTTGTACACTCTCCATCCTCCAAATCTCGTCCAATCGTTGGCGTTGTATTTAAAATAGTAAGTGAACCAGTAGGCGGCGGCGACTCCAATAAAGAATTTTCCTGTCAAGTAGCGAAAGTGTGTAGTACGTGGTTCTCCTAGTACTGGTCTGAGAATGTTAGCGAGCTGGTTCAACGGCCAGCGGTAAGCTCGTCGGATGGGATTGTACGTGGCTTTGTACATTTCTGGAACTGGTCGCGGTTCGTTGGGGGCCAGCTCTTGGTCTTTGAGCCATTGTTTGCGAAAGGCTCTTTCCTCATCTGTCATTCCCAAGAGACGTTCTCGCTCGTTGTTGAAGCGACCGGATATTG
Organism: Tenebrio molitor; assembly: GCF_963966145.1. Lineage (NCBI taxonomy): Eukaryota > Metazoa > Arthropoda > Insecta > Coleoptera > Tenebrionidae > Tenebrio > Tenebrio molitor. The sequence goes on along the minus strand of NC_091048.1, from coordinate 5,786,220 downwards.
ACATGGGCTTTACGCCCAGGTTCGGACCTTTCCCCATGTTGTCCTGCAATTAGTACGTTAGTCTAAATAACCCGTACAGGGACCTTATTATGTAATTTGGGGGACGTACAAGATTTTAGGTTAACTGTCCGTAGTTGACAGACGACAACTTTTGTTTTGTTGGTACCAAACTACCAAAAGTAGATTGGTATTCCTGTTCCGTCAACTGTCAAAAGTCAAAGTCGGTGATTCTTTAGTTTTGCATTATTTGTGGAGTTGTAATTATTTTTGAGTGAATAATAACATTCGGTGCCACTATTGCAATCTCATAAAAGAAACAAAATGACCGTAATTAATAAGGTAATATTGGTTTCGCAATTTTAAAATGGTATTTCTAAAAATGAACAAATTCAATTGTTTTTGAATGTTTGCCGTCATATTTCTAGTTTTTGTTGCTTTGCTTTTCTTTTAATGTTATTGATAGTTCAAAAAAATGGGCTCAAATATTTCCGTACCAGGACCTAGTACAAACATAGTTTCGGCAAAAGTGCCACTGAACAACATCGTTGTTGTTGGCAGCGGAAAATCTAAATCGAAATCCCGCAGAAATGATCAAGTTAAAATCTAATTGTTGTCGCTCGATTTCTCAATTCTGTTATTTTTTTTAGATGGAAGTTGATGGAGGCCCCAAGGGTGAGGGGTTTCGATCATACTACATAACAAAAATTGAAGAATTGCAACTGATTGTTGCTGAGAAAAGTCAGAATTTGAGACGTTTGCAAGCGCAGAGAAACGAATTGAATGCTAAGGGTAGGTTCAGTAGTTCTGTGCAAATGTTGTGTGTATAGTTTGTCATTAAATTTTAGTGAGAATGCTTCGAGAAGAATTGATGCTGCTTCAAGAGCAAGGCAGCTATGTAGGGGAGGTTGTTAAACCCATGGATAAGAAGAAGGTTTTAGTCAAGGTGCATCCTGAAGGCAAATTTGTTGTTGATATTGATAAAAATATAGATATAAATGATGTGACTCCAAATTGTCGTGTAGCTTTGCGCAATGAGAGCTACACTTTGCACAAAATTTTACCCAACAAGGTATAATTTTTAACATGATTAATTCAGTCAGATTTACATATATCTTGATGATTTAATAGGTTGATCCTTTGGTTTCTCTCATGATGGTAGAGAAGGTCCCAGATTCTACCTATGAAATGGTAGGAGGTTTAGATAAACAAATTAAGGAAATCAAGGAGGTTATTGAATTGCCAGTCAAACATCCTGAATTGTTTGATGCCTTAGGCATTGCTCAACCTAAAGGAGTATTATTGTATGGGCCCCCAGGTATGTATTCTGTTACAGAAATTAATAGAGTAATTTGGAAAAAATCTGAAACATACCATATTTAATGTGAGGCCAACAAAATCTCATGCAGAGTAATAAACTTGCTGAAGATAGAACAAAAAAAAGTCAAACCTCAAGTTTCTTAAAATTGTTATTCAAGAAATCCACAATGCTGTTAATGACATCTCAAGTTTCCAATTCTTCTGTGCAGAAAGGTGTACACTTGTGTAACAATTAATTTAGTACTAATTATTGAAATACCTAGTATTTGCGCGAACGTCGGTTTCGCGCACTAGTGCTTCAAAATAATCCAAAAAGCATTCGCCTTTTTGAGGATTCTGGAAATAATTTGACTTGATAATAATAAACTCTGGTTTAAAAACACCATTTCTCCAATTTGGATGATGACACTTTGGCAAGCACATGAAAAAGCGCCATCCTACTCACAAAGGGTACACTTACGGAAAATCAGCCATAATGTTCGTTTCAAAACGAACTTCGATGCAAGAAGACGTATTCTGCACATTCGCGCAAATGAAGCACTCGCTCCTTTGTCGCTCGTGCCTCAAATAATGTCCTCATGCACGAAAAATGTTTTCTCGAACTCATTTCGTAAATAACTATTTTAATGTCAGTGGAATTACAACCAAAACGATTTTTTTAATTTAGTGATTGCCTGATTTAAGTAAGATTGTTGTTTGATAAGTCTGGTCCAGTATACCTTTATTTCAATTCATATTCACTTAAATAATATCAATTTGTATTTTTGAAAGGGGTTACGAACATTTGTATGCTCATTTCGTATTGATCGCTATAAAATGTGTATTACTATCTGTACTTAGTTTACAAGTCATAATTTTTATATACCCACCCACGCTCAACGATATGAAAACTGCTATAAACGGTTGCTGACACCCGCCCGCCTCACCGCAATCGTAAATCGTTAGCACCATGAAATGTAATTATTTTGCCAGAAGTGATAATTGCACAGTTCATTCTACAATTGCGTCTTCAGTAAGCCACTTACCAAGTAGTAATGGCTACAGATTTTATTACTGTTGCGTAAATTAGCAGTAGCATTTTTAGTTGTGTTAAAAAGAATATAAAACACGTACACGAATAATTAGTTTTGTACAGTCTAATACAGTTTAAAAAAATATATTTTGCCCTAACGTCAATAGATTACTCGGGAATAAATTAAGACAAACAATGTCACGTACGAGTTTGCGTAACGTGGGCGTTGTCTTAAAAATATCTTTTCTGTTGAAAAGTGAAGTAAATTTATATTTGCTCGTAACGTCATACAAAACTAGGTGGAGTGTTTTGCTGACTTGCTTTTTAAAATAGTTTTTACTTTAGAACATAAAAGATTCATTTATGTAATTGAATCTTACTTTTGTAATGGTGTTTTAAATAACGGAGAATGGACATACAGCGGTGTGGCCTGTTTGACCGATTTTCGGCAAAAGTTTCCAAATTTAAACAGGTATATGCAACCAAAAATACTGCATTCCAGAGCATTGTGGAAATACAGCGTGATCAACAATGACTGAGTCTGTTGGCAATGAAACAATTGAAAAGTGCTGGTGTTTTTTGTCTCGTAATTCGCACTGACTGAATTTTTTAACTTGAGACAACATTTTTGGTTATGCCGGTTACGTTTATGCTATTACAAAAATGAACCTTTGATTGTAATTTTCAAATTTGCCAAATTTCATTGTTACCAACAGACTCAGTCATTCTTGATCACACCGTACGTCCAGAATCTCAAAGCCTCCTTTGATCTAAATAATTGTTGATCGCACGGTACAATGTGATTAACAAAGAAAGAGATAATAGATGATTATGGAAAACAAGACATGCCGTCTAACTTAATAAACTGTCAACTGTCAGTTTTGACATTTACATGAATTTCATTTAAAAAACTTGTTTTTGTAAAATCGTATCAAAATGAAGTCATTTATACAGTAATTTGCGGGCGTAAATAATGCCTTTTGCGCCCTAAGGCCTAAAAAAACAACAATTAATTTTAATAACTATTTTATTTGTTGCATCACATTGGCAACCAACAACATAACTCTTGATTTTTGAGAACGAATCATGTCATTTATTTTTGAAGTGAAACTTTTTATGGGAGGGTCTTGAAATTCTGATCGGCAACCTTTTTGTGTGACGAAAAGTGGTGGGGGTAAACACTGTCTCGCACAACGGTTGCGCCAATATTTCCATCTCACTTAAATGTAAGTTAATCTGTTTGACATGATACAAACATCCCTTAAAATTGTGTATACAATGTCACACTCACGGCATTTATCGATAATGTCCTCTCTTTAATCTGGAGATTTAAAAATGAACAATGAGTTACGCATTTCGATATTGTTTAGTGTTATCGTTATTTATAATTTATTTTCTTCATTAAAATATATAATTTTGTTGTGAATATGCTATTTAAAAGTGATTGATGAATAATTACAATGTTTCCCTGTAATACAAAAGTTTTACTTCTATCGTGCGTCTTTACGACACATTCTGTTTTTTCAAATAAGGTGGATTTAAATGATTTATGATTTTACAAAAAATAATGTTTGCATTTCGGGCGTGAACGGCGATTTGGGCCCTTTGGCGTCTTATAATCCCTCGGCCCTTTGGGCCTCGTTCTTATAATTCCACCGCGGGCCAAAATCGCCTCCTTTACGCCCTTAATACAAAATAGCTATTTATGCACCAAGGGCGTTACAACGATGATTACGCCCGGAGAACGATGAATCCAGCTCGAGGGCTTTAGCCCGAGAGATGGATATCGTTCGATGGGCGTAATCATTCGGTGACGCCGTGGTGCATACAAGATTTTATTTTTCACTATACGTGTTCTTAAAAAAAAAAAATTGGCATCTTTGCAATTTTGAATTGATGAGGGCGTTATGAATTCATTACGCCCGCTTATTCTTATTACGGCCTGTATTATTCCCCGGTTGTTATGGACATGTTTACGTATTTCGTATCCTATACTAAGGACAACGTAACATTTTATCTGCCCCGCCCATTTCATTTTCTTAGTTACCAATCAAATAGGTTGTTGAGACGATCTGATTTACACAGTAAAAATTTCTGACATTCGAATTGTCTTAATGACATTTTATTTTTTAGAACCTAAAACAATAATTGTGGGCTTGACAGCAAAATTCTAACCTTAACTTTTTTACGTGGCAAATGTGATGAAAAGTTGTACAGAATGAATCTGGATTTGATTCTGATTGGTCAATTTTAGTGGGCGGAGCAGATAAAAAGTTATAACGGCAATGCTATAGGAGATAAGACAAAATATCCATGACAAAATCTCATTTTCTAAATGGCAACGAAAAAAAATGGAGGCTAAGTTTACCACACAAAACATTGTTGGAGGTTTGGACAAAAGTCAAAACCTCTCTTTAACACCGCTGTCAGAGTGCTGCACGTTTTCACAAGTTTTGTTGTCCATAGCCTGCCCTTATCTCTTTTTGTGTTGATCATTTAGTATGCAATGAGCACAAGAAGTTTGGAATAATGCAAATACTTTCTTCTCTGTTGAACTTTTTGAAAAGAACTCGGACAAGTGAAGATTATTGTTTTTAAAGAAACTTCCATCGATTTCCGTTTCCCCACACTGACACTGACGTGATCACCATGTTTTTAAATTTTAAATGACGCTCCCATATTTTGCGAATTTGTATTTTTGCCTTATTAAAGAAAAAATGGTAGTGACTTCGTATTACGTGAACGGAGAGGGTTTATGATTTTTATACATACATAACCTACAATTTTTTCGCTGTTGATTTCACGTAAAATATCTGTCAAAAGACGTATCCGGTTGCCGAACAACAAAATGCTCTTGATTGTATTGCCAACTGAAACAGTCCTTTTTGATCACCCGGTAATTTATAATTAAAATTAACAGAATGGAAACATTTTGAAAATTAACTGTTGATTGTTTTTCTCCTTTTTTAAACTTTAATTTTGAGAAAAACATTTTTAAAAAATGTCAGCCTACAGTTTGTGAGAATTTTTTTTCAAACTACTGTAAATTCATCAATTTTGAGAATTTGCCGATACATTTTTGGGTTGGTTGGAGAAGAAGCTGTTAGGAAAGAATCATTTCTTCAAAATTGTTAGTTTGTACTCAATTCTAACAACAGGAATGTCTCTAAAATGTCCTCGTACATTTCACACATGGTAAAACCTCACCCATCTTCTTTTCTGCATTTTGCAACAATATGGCAACTGTTACTTTTGACAAAATATCTGTAGGTATTTGATTGTGTTTATAATTTACGGCAATAATAATCGGGGAGATCTATTGACAGCATTGTACAGGTGTTTCTGAAATACGTGTGTTAATTTTAACTGGTAATAGAACTCGTCAAAAGAAACAACTTTTCTATCTACCATTTTGCCGAAAAACGATGTTTAATTCCAAAAAAAAAATGGAGAGATTTTTCACTAAAATAGCCCTACGCCACTAAATACTGCAATGGCTAATTGAGATCAGCGCTAATATGAAAAAAACATCAATTTTCATCCAGAAAACGTGTTTTAACGCCGAAATCGAAATTCAAATAAATCTACCCGTATAGCAAAAAATCCACTGCGTAAGAATCTGGTTGTTTCACGTTTTTAGGTAGCTTAGGTTTGGAGATATGAACGGTTTTAGGAAAATCTTTCCTAGTTTTTTAAGCCATTACGCAACGTTTTTCGCCAAAATGGCAGAGAGAAAAATAGTTCCTTTTGATGAGTTCTATTACCAGTTAAAATTAACGCACTTATTTCAGAAACACCCTGTATACAAATTACACTTTGTTTTAAGAACTAATATTTTACATTTTGACATTTGAAATAGACCAAGAACGGATTTAGAATTGCATAATTCGGTATCTCTTCAGGAACCGGAAAAACGTTGCTGGCCCGAGCAGTAGCCCACCACACCGAGTGCACCTTCATCCGCGTCTCCGGCTCCGAACTGGTCCAGAAATTCATCGGCGAAGGTTCGCGAATGGTCCGCGAGCTGTTCGTGATGGCCCGCGAGCACGCCCCCTCGATCATCTTCATGGACGAAATCGACTCGATCGGATCGTCCCGCATAGAATCCGGATCCGGAGGCGACTCCGAAGTGCAGAGAACAATGTTGGAGCTCCTCAACCAACTGGACGGCTTCGAAGCCACCAAAAACATCAAAGTTATCATGGCCACCAACAGAATTGACATACTGGATCCCGCCTTGTTAAGACCCGGAAGGATCGATCGCAAAATCGAATTTCCCCCACCGAACGAAGAAGCCAGGCTCGACATCCTCAAAATCCACTCGAGAAAAATGAATCTGACGAGAGGAATCAACTTGAGGAAGATCGCAGAGTTGATGCCGGGAGCGAGCGGCGCCGAAGTCAAGGTAAAATAACTGTGTGTGTTCTCGTGGAGAGGTATTGAGCGGAAGGGTTTCAGGGTGTCTGCACCGAAGCCGGAATGTACGCGTTGCGGGAACGAAGAGTCCACGTGACGCAAGAAGATTTCGAGATGGCCGTGGCTAAAGTGATGCAAAAGGATTCGGAGAAGAACATGTCCATCAAGAAATTGTGGAAGTAATTTTTCATTTGTAGGATTGTAAGGATTTCTGTAATAAAACTATTCATCTGTGACGTAATCTGAGAAAATATATTATACTAAATGACGCGCAGTTAACAAAAATTAAACTGATCTCTGAAGGCAATAATTGAAAATTCTGCATACATTGGTTTTAAAAACTAGTTTCTTTGTGGTAGATTATTGATTTTCAAAAAGTTGATCTTTTTACTGAATACTTTGGACAATTTGTACCGGAACTCTTCAGTGTTCCGTGAGCAATTTCTTTTTGATCTTTTCCAACTCCGTGATCCTCAAGTTGACCGACTTCAGCCTCGCGTCCAAATCCTCACACAGGGGCTTGGCCACTTTGGACACAATATGCACCAAAGCGAGAGTTTGAAAGGCGTCGTTGTGCAACCAAGTCAAGCCGTCCTCGATGTTATCATCACCTTCGCCCCCATGTCTTTGTACCTCTTCTTGTGACAATATCCGCGGCAGACTCGCAATACCTGCAACAACAAAATCAACAAACTGTCAACCCCCACTTCACACTTACTTTCTAAATTGTATCTTTGTATACTTATGTTTTCTATAACTAATTCAATTTCTCTTCTTTGGTATTCCGACCCGGCTTTGTACGCCTGGAAGCACGTCACTTGAACGTGATTCCCTGTAGAACCTGTGTCACTCTGGTACACGGAAAAAATAATGCCGACAAAGAGAGGGTCCATCATCTGGTACATCACTTGCGTTCGTACATCTAAACACGATAATGTGAACTTTTAGTCATTAGGGCGTCGCGCAACTTACCTACGTGACTGGGCCATACTGTGATGTGTGGATGAGAGTGGTACCAGCCTACCACCCTCATCGGCTTATCCAACTTGTGTGCCAATTCGTCGGCGTATCCTGACGCTGTGCACAGTTGTTCCGGCGAGATTTCCACCCGGTCGGGTTGTTTGTCGCTGCGGTGCAAAATCACGCACGCTGATATCTGAGAGATGCATTTCTTCTCGTCTACCTATAATTTGACAGTTACATTGAAATTTCTTGTGTGCACGGGGTATTACTTCGCCGATCAAGAGACCCATTACTTCTTCCTTCTCTGTGGTGAGGGCGTGCTGAAGACATGCCGCGTACACGTCGCTGGTTAGCAACACTCGCTTTAAATACTTGTCCTCTGAGATCATTTTGACGTTCGATTTCTTGATGTCTGCAAACTATTCTAGTAAATCTGGTACGGCTGAAACTGTAGAAGATGCGTTGTTCGTCAATATTGTGACATTTGTGATGCAATAAAATCAATTTTCTAAGTTTGCATCATCCTTATTACGGACATTCTTGTGTTTGAGGTTATGTTTAGTTTAGATTTGTGATACTTCACTTTCACAACTTCTGTAGGGGAATTTGCTTGATTGATGACAGATTTGTATAATTTTTTTAGTTTGTCAGACTGGAAAGTGGGAACGCCCCAATGACAGCGGCCTATTTAAATTTTAAAAATATCAAAATTAAATGTGTGATTTTTGACTGTCCTCAAAACAGTTATTTTTAAAAATAGCAAATTTTCAAAATTCGTGGTGTGCAGGTTTGGACAAATGTCGAGTGTCAATTTGCGAAGTCCGTAATTACCGAGGCTTGACGCATGGAGAACCGATGTCCAATTAATATTCATTACTCCTTCATGTCGGCCGGCTATAAATAAAAATGTTGTTCTTGTAATCCTTCCAGTGAGGGATTACAAAGAGACGCCACTGCAGAGTGTCGCGGCGCTGCTAGTTAGTCACCCCTCCACAATGGCGTCGTCGAAACAAATCAGCTTCGGTTGAATGACGAAATCTTATTTTATCAGTTCATCATAAAATTTTAAAATACGTTTTTAGCAACAATCAAAACAGCGAACTCCGCCAAATACTCCACGAAATCAAGGTGAGTGATTTTACAATTTTGCGATAGGGGGGAGGCGCGGGTTTAATTTTTTATTTTATATTGCATATTTTTTTATTGTAAATGTTGCGAATCCGGTTCGGATGTGAAAATCTGGATTTTTTCTAGTCTAGATTTGTTTGTTTACGATTGCTAATGCTGCAATTGCACTTGGGCCAAAAGTGGGTTAAGGTTTGTTTGGTAAAAAATCGATACAATTTTGGGTCATCTTTGATACAATTCGTTATTTAAAGATACCGATAAAATGGGTTTGCAATTTAAAGTATTTCACCTCGACCTTGCCCAATGAAAACTCTCTTAAAACAATACCTACACCAGACAATTATTATGATCCAGATTCTTATCAGATGCCATTTAAAGATAAACAACAATTATTATTTAACTGTTATTGGAGTTATGATATTTCGATAATTATATATCTAATAAATAAAGCTTAGCATTTCGACGTAATTTGTGAAGACACAAGAAAAAATATATGTGATTTTTTTTCTACAGTTATTCGTTTTTTAGTGATATAGTCTAAGACTTAGTGGTGGTCCTTACAAATAGCAAAAATCAAAGTCGAGAAGATAGAAGATTATCTTTACATTGTCGGAACTATCTCTTATAGTAAATATGCTGATAAGAAATGAACTGAATCGTTACAACCATTAAGAATTGCGGATATTTTTTGTAAAAGTTAACTCAAGAACAAAATCAACAAAGCATAAGATGTCATTTGTATCACCTTGAACAAAAATAGTCAATTGTTTTCTCGTCAAATCTTTACTCGTGAGGTATTCCCAAGAAAATTTTATTAGCGGTAAATTGCTAAACGTGGAACTACGTACCTCAGCCGACAATTATTTTTTCTACAAATTTGTTTGCACAATCTGCAAAGTAAATCTTGAGCTTTATTGATTAAAGTTTGTTCGTGAATCTTTAATACATTATTTGATCAAAAAATTCTTAAGTTAATAAATTTTGATCAAAGTGGGAAATTACTGAAAGTTTGAAAAAAGTAAATAAAACCGTGCCGTAATTTTTGTGGCCTAGATGATCGGTGGACCGTTGAAAGTTTTGACCTTTACAAGTTTTTATTAAAGAACTGCAAACTGTTTATTATGATTGTGTTGCATGTGGTGCCATAAACATAATTTGGAAAATAAATGAATGATGTGGTTTGCGTAATATACATAAAATTTTTGCTATGCGCATTCCAGGAGTTGTGGTTAAGAGAAGACACAATTTTAATTTAAAATAATTAATTTTCATACTGACGTGACTCCCTTTCAATAAGCTAGATCCAATGGGTTGGCACTATTATTATTTTCCAAGAAAATACGTATACATATTTTAATTCAAGAATTTGCTGGCAGTCAGATTAGGCAAAATTTGACAATGGTTTAAACATGTTTCAGAAGAATATAAAAAAAATTCATACAATTTTAGACTGAAACGCAGGTTATCTGCAAAGCAAATAAAAAAGCAAATATGTACTAAAAGTAAAGAGGAGAAATAAATTAATTGATAAAAATTAATCTGAGATATCCATTGTCTTCTGAATGCCTTTATAACCAACTACTCGCAAAAAAATTCTTGTGTTAGGTTCTTAGATTAGTGGCAACGTTATAGAAATTTTGTTCGAAATAAGTGTGTACTTTTAGGGAATTTTTGATTCTATACCTCTGGTTGCACAACCCCCAAAACTTTTCGATGCCTCTTGTGCGAGGTACATTTTGGAATGTTTTCCGGTTGCAAATTCGGTGCAAACTTTTGCGAAAGTAATGATTAATGGTAAAATAAAATGTAATGTTTTTGGTAATGCGTCAGTATTGACTTCTTCAAGCACGTGTCTGTTTGACAGTGATTTTTGTATCACCTTTTGTAATAACATTAAGATAGTACAAACTCGATTTGCAATATACTAGATCTATTTCATCATTTTTAAATATGACTTTCTATTTCTATCAGATAACAGTCGTCGATGGCGATAATTACTCGTAGATATACGAGTACGTACGGTGCGAATGTACAGAATAATTTTTGTTACATTTATGTCAATGAATTTTGGCAAAAATCTTAAGATGAGACAATTTGTATTGCTAAATTTCAAAGTAAATTGGAGGGAGAAATTTTTACTACTGCCACATATCAGTTAATTGATCCCTAATTGTACATTAAATTTGGTTTTTTAAAGTTATCTTTGTAATTAATGTCTCTAATGAATTTCCAACAGCGGAAGGTGCAAATTTATTATCAAATAGATCATACTGATTAGTTACTATCTTACGTATCCCACCTCCACCCGGCGGCACGGCAATTTTGCTGGAGTACATACACTATTACGGATATTACTATCAAGTAATAGTGCAGTGCTTATCAACATAATTACCGGCGTCTCGCCTCCGCATTTTGACTTTGTTGTGTATTATGTTCTGTGTCAATGTTAAGGAACTTCCTCACGATGTGACATGAGTATAATAATATACCTTTTTGAATTTCAACTACCAATGTGTTATCTAAATACAGAATTTTTAAATTTTTAAAAAGAGATTGCGATACTATTCCCGTTGCTGAAATTACAAGTGGTAAAATCGAAATTTTTTCTAAACACCAAAGATTTCTCATAGCAACGGGGAGCTCTAAATATTTATTAATTTTTGTATTATATGTCTGTGTTATATTGTGTGAATTTGGAACAGCTATATCTAAAAGATATGCTTGCTTTTGTTGTTTATTTAATTATAATGTCTGGTCTGTTATGCTGAATATGAATGTCAGTTAAAACTGTACAATCAAAATATATTTTGTAATTGTCATTTTCCAAACAACTTTGGTTTATAAATATAATGTGGTTGTGTATTCTTTAATAAGTTGAATTTAACTGCTAAATTCATGTGTATAATTTTTGCGAATATATCATGACGTTTTTTATATTCGTTTTGAGCCAAAACGGTGCAAGAAGAAATGATGTGTTCAATGGTTTCCCCTTCAGTTCCGCAAATCCTACATTTATCAATGATCGATTGTAAACCGCATATGTGTTTTTTATAATTTCTTGTATATATAACACGATCTTGTATTGCAAATATAAAACCCTCAGTCTCAGGATGAATATTTGATTTTTTAAGCCATGCATGAGAAGCTTGAATATTAATTTCTGGTTGTTCTAGTTCTTTAAAATATCTCCCATGTAAAGACTTTTGTTTTATATTTGCTATAGTGTCAGGTATATTTTGCTCAATAATAACTGAAATTATATTATCACTTAAATTTAAAGGTGTGTAACCTTTATCCGCTGAAACCAAAGCATTAAAAAAAGTGTTATCACGAGCTCTATTGAGAAAATAATTTTTTAGTGAAGCAATTTGATTGTGTTGTAGAATTTCTAGATTTGAAAAACCCCTACCACCATTTTCGCGTGGTAAATTAAATCTTTCAATAGCAGATTTGGGGTGATGTTTACAAAATTTTGTAAAGAGAACTCTAGTTACTAATAATAAATTATTGAAATTAAAAATTAATACTTTGTTTTTTTTTTATTAAGGGCCGGTTTCACCAACGTGAGTTAAATTTAACTACAGATTAAAATATACTCGTACGAAAACATTGTTATAACAATAGGTAATTAAAGTAACGAAGCATTTTAACCTACAGTTAAAACGTTAACTGGCGTTGGTGAAATCGGCCCTAAAACAATTAAATTATCTCAATAAATTAAAAAAATACATCTTTATAACTAGAGTCAATTATCCTGCTGGTCAGAAGTGTATATCCCCTAATATCTCCTAAACAAATAAATGAATAGATAAATAAAAAGTTGGAAGTTTTACACAAAATACATATCTCGTTATTTTATTCTTTGCTTTATCTGAAAAAACTTCTAGTTCTTATGTTTTTAAGAACACGATCCTCAATATCGAACTGAAAATTTTGCCATTACTTGTTAACTTTTACATTCAAGGACAATTTAAACTGATGCACTCAGAATGAGTAACTTCTTTTTTCTAAATTTTTATAGAGGTATGTACGAGTACTTAGACCGTATCTTGGAGAAAATGTATAAAGTAAACAATAGCAACATTTTACATTCGTAAGCTGAAATGTCAAAAAAACGTCAATTTCAAAGCAACGATGTTGTTGTTAACCTTGAAAAATAGTTTTCGATTTTGGCAAAGTTTACGGACGTTTCCTGTAATTGTAAGCAACAATTATCCCAGAATAAGTGGTAAAATGGTTTTTCCCATTGAAGATAAACCATTAATTATTGATGATTAATTAATTAATAATAGATATATCCTGTTCACGTTGGATTGAATATCAGTGGTGCAAATCGCACACATTTGGCATTAACTTTCATATGAATTGTCATAGTAACAGGTCAGGTCATTTGCACCACTGATGTTCATTCCAACGTGAACAGATATTAAAAAAACATGTTAAGTAAGTTTTTGTGGCAATATGTATTTTCGAGAAGGGATTTAAAGAACCACCTTTCCAAACTTTACGCAAAACTTATACAATGTGAAACAAAATGATTTTCATCTAGTTTGCTTTGGAATTTTTGCACACGTTAATATTCCTGCACCACTCCTTTTTTTTTTGAAGTGCCGAACTATTAGTTCTGTCAATAAATGTCATCAATCGAATTGACAATTGTTACAATTTACTAAATTGAATTAACAAACGTTGGTGGCCACTTTCAACACTAGCTGTGACTAGCTTTTGTTGGCTCCTTTTTAATTTCATTCTCAACTTTGCTTTCATATTATCTCTTCGCAATGAATCACATTTGGAAGTTGGATATACAGGGTGTCTCAGCTAAGACTTTAGAGCCTAATATCTCGGTTATTTGCCAACGGATTTAAAATGCAGATATTTTATTAGTAACAATAAAATTACCTCAAGTTAAAAATAGTTATTTTTATATTAAGTGCGTGAAGAGAGTGTTTTTTGTGCTTGAAAAGGTCTTTTACGCCGAGACGAAGGTCGAGGCAGTCTAAGCCTTTGAATGCACAAAAACATCTTCACGCACGAAATATAAACAATATTTTTTCTATAATTGATTCAAAAAATTGAAATTAAAAATTCAAATTTTTGAAGGAACTCTGAAGTTTCAATGCAGTGACCATGTTGCTAGGTAACTAATAAAATACAGTGCGTGAAGTGAAACACAGAAATAGTCGTGTGCGTGAAATCGCATTTCACACACTGTTTTGTATGGTTTCTATGGTTTCGATCTTACTAACAATGCAAAAAGAAATACACGTTAGAAAATGACCCACTTCAGGCACCGATAACTATGCGTGAATTTCAATTTTTTGAATCAATAATAGAAAAATGTAATTTTAACACATGTTTCCTTTATCGAAAATTATGCGCGATTATTATTAGATTGTTAAACATTAAAAAACAGGGGTCTACACAAACAATTATTAAGTAAATCCACTGTCTGATTCAACGAAAAGATTAGATTTTGTCGTTAAAAATTTAATATAAAATTTGAAGGTATTTGAGCAGTTACCTTTTGAAATAATTGATGATTAATTGCCAAGCAACATTTTGTACAGCCTTTAAAGTCTGTCAAAATTGGGCGCGCTTTATTAGAAACGTCAAATTTTGAAAATTTATTGAAAAAGGAAAAAAAAATTGCCTATGGAGAGTGTCGTAAGAATTTCAATGACACAGTTCGTTTTCTCGTGGAACACTATCCAAATGTAGGCTTTACAAAATGTAAGGTTAAGAGAATCGTCAATTTATTTGAAGACACAGGAAGCGTACGTGAACTAAATTACCTTGCTAAAATATCCCGATCGTGTTTTAGTCCTTTATGGAAGAATTAAAGCATCCTGTATAATAAATTACGTCCAAATGTTGTCTTTAACTTTGTAAGTGTTTGTAAGGTTAGCAAGATAAACGTCAAATATGTCACCTGCGCTTCTGCGAAAAGGGATCACCAAAATTCTGCAAAATTGAGCATTTGTTTCATACGCGTCTACGTTTTTGCATTTGCAGCCACGTTTAACACAGTTTTTTTGCTTTATTCTTGCAAACCAGACGTCTTTCATGGACGAGTTTTTCCCTACAGCATTTTTTATTGACGATCAATTTTTATGTAAATCTTAATTGATTCACCATTTTAAAAAGGCATGTAGAAATTACGTTTTTAAGACTTGGGTGATTGCATTAATGGGATTTTATTCTTCACCGTCTAAAATATCTGCATTTTAAATTTCACAAAAATCCGCTGGAAAATAACTGAGTTATTAGGCTCGAAAGTCTTAGCTGAGACATCCTGTATATTTTGAGGTTAGGCCTTCTTTTTTTTTGTAGAGCGGCATTTCGTATTTTTACAAGGGTAATGCAAAGGTAACTACATGAAAATAATTTTATTCCACACTGAATCAAAGACAAAAAAAATCGGATGCCAAATATCTAATGTTTAAAGTAAGAGGTCTGCTAAAGTCGGGTAAAATTCTCATTCTACGTGACAAACTTTATGTATCAAGGGACAATGCACGGGAAGACATACTTAAAAGAAGACATAAAAAAGAGATTGATTCCTTTTATCGTTGAATGTGATGTTTTCTTTTGACTGAATATGGTTTCCTCACATTACGCTTCTACGGTCATCGTTCCAAAGTTACAAATTATAGATTTTGTTGGCAAAAAAAAACCATATCCAAAATAATAAAATAAAAATATGTATTATGAATAGATACTTATTTGAAATATTAAAATTGTAACATTAGTGATATCAGTATACTTTAATCAAAATCAAATCAGTATTTGCAATCACTTATTATAAACTTTTATCTATACGACCATGCATTAAATTTTCTTCAATATTCTACGTTATGTATGGCGTATGTATGCACAACGATAATTATTACTAAACGACTTTTATACTTTTATGCAACGAACAATGGGTATCAATGTCCAATTAAGCTGGCTGATGACTGCAAACAGTTTCTTATCCTTTAAAGACTGTAATAAATATTTTTTCTAATTTTGACATATAAAGTGACACTTTTCAAAATTAATTGACGTTTGGAAACGTCACACTTTTCGTAACTGGTTACGAAAAGTAAAATCTTTCCTAATTGGTTAGGAAAAATTTATTGTATCACCAGTTGACACTGTCATATTTTTTGTTTTTAACCAAAATAACCGTGCCTACTTACCTACTTGATATTTTAACACAATAATAATTAATTATTAATAAAATTCATTACTTCGTTTAACGTTTGAAGAAACTTTTTTTTGGTCAAAATTAGAAAAAGTCTTGTATGTAACACGTTTGGAAATGCAATTTTGTGTAACTCGTGTGATTTTGCGGGATCTCGCTGCGCTCGTCCCGCAAATATTCCACTCGTTACACAAAATAACGCATTTCCTAACTGGTTACATAAATAGCTATTTTCTAATTTTGACATATAAAGTGACACTTTTCAAAATTAATCAACGTTTGGAAACGTCACACTTTTCGTAACTGGTTACGAAAAGTAAAATCTTTCCTAACTGGTTAGGAAAAATTTATTGTATCACCAGTTGACACTGTCATATTTTTTGTTTTTAAGCAAAATAACCGTGCCTACTTACCAACTTGATATTTTAAGACAATAATAATTTATTATTAATGAAATTCATTACTTCGTTTAACGTTTGAAGAATGAAAATTGAATGAATGAAAATTTTCCTTACCCTTTAGTTATACTAAGACTTGGCGCGACCTTGACGCGACCTTGAAACACAACAAGAGAGAAAAAAAAAGGCATTTGCACAAGGTTTGAATGGTGGGACACGATCTAGGAGGACGCCCTGAGGCTGTCTAGCCAGAAAAAACGCGAAAATTCCAGAAGTAGTTAAAGCGAACAATTACCCTTTTTCGCACTTATTGCACAATTTTCTATTATTGCACTTGTGAAAAAAAGCCCACTTTAAATGCATAATATTCATTTCACACAACTAATTTTTTAATGGTGGTGCAAAATGATATATTATGTGACAGACGGAAAGCGCTTCTTTATATCTCAAATGTTTATTGAAGTGAAGTTTATTGCACAACCGCAGCGAGGGCTATAATTACACGATCACTGACTATTACGCATCTAATGAGAGACAGCGAAACAGACCGCACTAGATGTTTCTTCTTAGTCATAACATGGGTGAATGGCATATATCTGTCAATTATTCAGTATAACTGGGTGCAATGGTTGTAACATAAACGTAAATATTAACATAAACGTAAATATTAACATAAAATAAATATAGATACATATTCACTTTTGTTCTATTGAATAATTTGTATTGCGCTTTTTAAGGACACTTTGAATTTTCTTGTTACATTATGTCAACGTACCTAACAATCCAACTACCACTTTTACTCACAAGTGGCCAAAAGTGTTATTTTGCTTAAGCTTTATACAAAGCTTTTGCAAAAAAAAATTTTTTGGTTCATGTTAAATTATGCATTGTCTAAGTCTTAAAGGGGTGACCCTTTCGGAAAATAATTAAACGCCACTCGTGCGGCGACTCACTCTAATCAGGTCGCTGTTGTCGCAGATTAGACATCACTTGTTCCGTCATCGGAGATTACCCGGGATAAGTAGGCATCCGCCTCCTGAAAGATAATGGAGATCTTGGTGATTTTCAGGGACAACGTGTTATTTTCCCTGAAAGCTCCAGAGAATTGCGGCGCCAACATCGCAGCGTCCTGGCGCCGGTCGCCCTCTCTCCTCTCTTCCCACTGAACTACATAGCTTTTCTATATTCTCATTTTGTCCCTTATTCCGATCCTTCGCAATAAAAACATAGTATACGAATAGGGTCCTTGCCTCTAATAATAATGTGGACGATAAAAATTTTTCGGCCTGGAAAAATACTCGTTCATAACAAACAGATTTTTCTGGTCGCAAATTTGACAGAAATTTTAATTAAATTTGGCTTTGTTCCAGTTAATTGTCTTCCATTCCTTCTGGCTTCTGGGCTGGAAAATCGCCGAGGAAAGTGCAATGCGACACTTTTATCTTGCGCGTTTGGCAACTATACTGTTCTCCCAGTACTTATGACTACTGTAAGTTTTTAATTGTGCAAGTTTCATCATCCCAAAGAGTTTTCGTAAAAATTTGTTTTGAGTCCAAGTAAGTCTAATAAATTTGTGGCGACTTTTTCATTTAAATCGCTCCGTAATAAAGACAAATGTGTGAGCTTTTGTCGACGTTTTATCCAGGAAAACACCTCAAGCTCGTGACGAGTATAAATGGCGCTGCCGTCGAGCTTGCCATTTTTTTAATAAAAATTGTTATGAAATGTATCTCTTATATGAAACAGAACTTCAGCTGTGAATCTTCTATTTAAATGGAATTCCTCTCTGAGCTGTTTATTTAATGACAGCATTTGACATTTTCATTAAAAAAAGTCCATTTCACTTTTTAGTCTTCGAGAAATTAGTTTTATTAATATCTTGATTTAATATTATGTATTTTATTATTCTTACTGACATTCTTCAAAAATTCTTGAGTAATAAGTAGCAGATATAACATTTTTAATATATGTACTTACATACATTTTTCTATTTCGGTTTTTAAGGCATTTCTTAAAGTATTGTGTTCAGTAAAATTTCACCAACAAAGACTGGTATTTATGATAACAGATTTAAGCCGATAGAATAGATTTCTTTAGTATTTATTAATATTGATAATTTGATTTTTAACTTACTCAAATTAACACTTGTCAAAATTTGAACGTCAACATTTGAACATAAAACTTTTAAGCGCTTTTAACGGGTAGCCTTTGAAACTTGCTGCCAACTTATACAGTGTGTCTCAGCTAAGACTTTCGAACCTAATATCTTCAATTAGTAATAATAAAATTACCTCAAGTAAAAAAATTTAATTTTAACACATGTTTCCTTTCTCGAAAATTATGCGCGATTATTATTAGATTGTTAAACATTAAAAAATAGGGGTCTACACAAACAATTATTAAGTAAATCACTTGTCTGATTCACCGAAAAGATTAGATTTTGTCGTTAAAAATTTAATGTAAAATTTGAAGGTATTTGAGCAGTTACCTTTTGAAACAATTGATGATTAATTGCCAAGCAACATTTTGTACACCCTTTAAAGTCTGTCAAAATTGGGCGCGCTTTATTAGAAACGTCAAATTGTGAAAATTTATTGAAAATACTCTAAAAATAGACTACAGCGGCAGAAATTTCAATATTGCTGAAAAAGGAAAAAATTGCCTATGGAGAGTGTCGTAAGAACTTCAATGACACAGTTCGTTTTCTCGTGGAACACTATCCAAATGTACGTTTTATAAAATGTAAGGTTAAGGGAGTCGTCAATTTATTTGAAGACACAGGAAGCGTACGTGAACTAAATTATCTTGCTAAAATATCCCGATCGTCTTTTAGTCCTTTATGGAAGAATTAAAGCATCCAGTATAATAAATTACGTCCAAATGTTGTCTTTAACTTTGTAAGTGTTTGTAAGGTTAGCAAGATAAACGTCAAATATGTCACCTGTGCTTCTGCAAAAAGGGATGACCAAAATTCTGCAAAATTGAGCATTTGTTTCATACGCGTCTACGTTTTTGCATTTGCAGCCACGTTTAACACAGTTTTTTGCTTTATTCTTGCAAACCAGACGTCTTTCATGGACGAGTTTTTCCCTACAGCATTTTTTATTGATGATCAATTTTTATGTAAATCTTAATTGATTCACCATTTTAAAAAGGCATGTAAAAATTACGTTTTTAAGACTTGGGTGATTGCATTAATGGGATTTTATTCTTCACCGTCTAAAATATCTGCATTTTAAATTTCACAAAAATCCGCTGGAAAATAACTGAGTTATTAGGCTCGAAAGTCTTAGCTGAGACACCCTGTACAAATTTGTTCCCAGCAATTTTTATAACGTTTTTTCCTCAATTTTCTCAATAGAACTTTTTTTCCTCAATTAAAGAAGTCCAAAATTGAACTTGCACGGTAAGACAATACCTTATGACACTTGCTTTTTAATATACCTACTATTATAAACCCGTGCGAGCTATAAAAGACTCATATTTCATATTACTTCAGCGTCCTCATTATTTTCAGAACGACTTTCTGACAAAAAATCTAGCTCTTTCAAAACATCTAAAGCTTCTTACTAGACTACATTGTGAGAGTGAAGCAATTCAGTAAAATGTTTACACAACATCATAAAAAGCGTATTCTATTCGTCTGAAAGTATAAAAAGGAATTATTAAAATTTCCAGTAATGAATTGAAATGAACGTTGTTTTATAAGAGTCGTAATCTTTTTTTTTTTATTAGAAACAAGTAAACAAGTACATTTATACGAATTTTCTCTGAATCTTTTTAAAAATATATTACGAGTTGCAATAACAAGAAACATCAAAGGAACGATAAACCGGTCAAAGAAACCAAATCGAAATTGCAAGGTAGAACGATTCAAAAGTAGAAAAATATAAAGTGTTGAGACCAGAATCTCCACATTATTCAAAGATGAAATTGAAACTCGCGAGCAGATGTGTCTCTTGAGATGTAAAAAGTCTGTTTTCCTATTAGTGTTCATTAATTTTTTCCATCCTAAATAGCATTCTAGAACAAAATTATTTTGACCTTTACTCGTCATCATTATCGCGAATAGGTTCCTCTCCATCCAATTTAATTTACCCATATTGATGGTGCTCTATAATTACTCTCAATTAGTGTTGTTACTCGGAACTGAAAGCATGCGAGCAAAAATAACGAAGCATTCTCTAAAACTTACTGGTGCTGATTGAATGTGAAATAATTAACTTTCACGCCTTAATAATCCTGAAAGAATCTCTAATTACACCAGCCTTACACAACTATCGACAAAGTTTCACGTTTCACCAGACAAAAACTATTCGATTGTTCGTTCTTTCAGCAACTTGTAGGGAAAAATTGTGATGGAGGCCACTACACGTGTTCCCCACCCAAAGATTGTTGTAAACAAGGTTGTTGCTACCTTTTGAGTCCTTCGCTGCACCGACCTCCTGCCATCCCCACCGGAAGCTTCTTCAACCCTCTGTTTCTGGGACACTGGTAATTTCTTCTCTCCCCAAAGAAGTTTTCAAATCTAATCGTTGTCTCGTTTAGGTACTTCTGGGTAGCAGTGACAGCCACAGTCGCTGGAATCCTGTGTGCTTGTTCTCTCTGGCGGCGCCACAGTCAGGGTAGCTTCTGTTGCAGAGAATCTGGTAGAGACGAGAGAGCCTCAGAACCCGATTCCAATGGGTCCTGTTATGCACCACCACAGTACAGCAGATGCAACAGTTTCCACCAACCGCCACCGCCTTACTCTGAGGTGACTTTTTCCACCTCCAAAGCAATTATTTCATTTTGGTCGGTTCAAGGTGACCTCGAAGCCAGACTTGTACCCTTTGGTAATCAGCTATAATGGCGATCCCGTTATTAAGAATAACAACAGCTCTACTGGTTATTTGATGGTGCAATATTTTAGAAACTTTATAGTACGGCCTGTCGGTTAGTCTTTGTTGAAATTGTGAATTCCGCTTTTAATCAGCTAACAATTTCAGGCTCGTTATCCGCTACGAGCACCATAGATTCCCTCAGTTCGAGTTTTATATGCAACGCCGCCAACGAGGTGAGCTGTACAGCTTGGCAAAAACAGCTTGGCACATGAAATGCGCAGAAAAGGAAACGAGAGAGTGTCTGTAAGACAAGGATATGGCTAGGGTTGTAGGTATGGTACACTCAATGAAACCAAACAGTCCACGACGCATCCATCAGCCATGTGCCAAGCTGTTTTTGTCGAGCTGTACGAGGATTTTTTTTAAATAAAATTGTGAATCGACGCGAGGTTTTTTGATTTTCAGGCCAACACAATAATTCCTCCGCCGTACTCTTGTATGGGCAGCTTAGAAGAGGTGACCACCGAGGAGCAAAACGTTCAACCTCAAGCAGACACCCAGCTGTCCCACTCGGCTTCGTTGCTTTCCGGTGCGGACTTCTACCAGCCGGTGCATTCCAGTCCCAGCGTTCATTCTCACATAAGCACCGCAAACACCCCATCCGCCCTAACCACCCCATCTCACAACAATCGCCAAGTTGTTGTTTCGATAAGGGACAACCCCTGCTTCGGTCAGAACGCAACGAATATTGTACATAATAATAATACTATAAGCGACACTACGACGTTGCCAAATAATGTAGAACAGTTAGCGACAGGTAGAGTAGAGAGCAAAAGCCAAAGTAACTGTGATGCTTCGCCGTACAAGAAAATTAAGTGAGTATACATATTTGTAATTGTTTCCCTTTTTTTTGTTTATCTAGTATTTGAGCGGGTGTTTAACACGAGGCGCTGCCGAGTGCGGCGATGACACGAGTATCCCAAAAACAATTTCTTACGTTCTGGCATCTTTCAGGAAACCCATAAACACACAAAAGATCCCGAAAGACCGCAGTCAAGACTCCGAGAGTCAAGACGAAGAGCACAACTTCTCCGACCTGCTAAATCTGTCAGTGTGTGTTCCGAGCAGCGTCGTGAACTTGGGGGCCTCGATCCAGTCGAATCACTACCTTCAAGAGCTGCAGTACAGCGTGACCAACAGCATGACGGGCTCCGACATCAGCAGTCTGGCCAACCTGGGCTCGCCGGACTCGCCTCCGAGAGCCACAAGTCCCACTCTGGAGATGAAGGAGCTCCTCGACAAAATCCAACAGCTTCCCCAACAGAAGAGCCCGATGCCTCCGCAAGAACCTAAATCGAGCAAGAGTTGCTTGCACAGCAGAGCCAAGGCGAAAACGCTGTACATGCCGCTGTACGAAGGGCCTAGAAGTAAAGGCGCTAAGATGTTCTCGAAGGGGTGGTTGTCGCGATCCGCTCCCAACACACCTTGTAGCAGTTTCGTTCCGAGTTTCCCGGTGCACAAGAAAGGGTCGAGTCAGAAGAGCAGCAAAATGGCGATAAGTGATGGGAGTCCGTTGTTGAAGGAACAGGAGGAGTCGGAGGAAGACGCCAATAAGGACGAGTGCTTATGATAAGATACTGGGACGGTCGAATGTTTAATAAAGACGTTAATTATTTGCAAATTTTCCACTTTTGCTGTAGGTTGATCAGTTCTATAGTAAAAGTAGATGTTGTGACCGATTGGGCGCAAGTCAATTCGAGAAACAGGTGTCCGTCAAAAATTATTCTAAAACGGTAGAGTCACTCTTAAGTGACTCTATCCACAATTATAAATCTTAATCTACATTGAGTCATACACTGCTCAAGTTATTTTTACACACTCCACTTGATGGTTCATGTTTTACCAATGTGTAGATGATTACTTGAATCTAGCCGAATTTGCAAATAATTATCTTTCTGATGCGCAACATTTTTCTCCTCTGTTGGTTCTTGTTCAGGTGGCGATGAAGACAAACGCACTGCGAGCTTGCTCTATCATTTATGTCCTGTACTCATTTTAACTCCTCGTTCTTCCAGTCAAAATAAAATCGCCGCCGTATATATTCTAAGTACTTAAGCGTACCTTTTTGGCTAATTAGAAGGTTCATTAGGCACAAGCCTTATAGGGTCGAGTCGAAACAATACATGCTTTGCTCTGTTGCCTATTTAAAATTCAAAAATCGTTACACTATAGCAGATCCAAAACCGACGATAGTCTATAGCCTATAGCTAGGTACTACATATTTTTATATAATTTTCGAGTTACAAAAGGTACTCAGCTCGTCAGTTCTTCATGTGTGACCAAACGACTAACGATTCTAGGTTGTGTAATTTTTTATTCTTCTACAATACTTTACTTTTGGTCTTTGTGTTTCATGGAACTAACAATGGCTCTAATTTGTTATATGACAGTGACCTCGAAACGACAGAAAAACATATTTTTGTAAACATGAAGCTATGAGAGAGATGCTAATAAAAGATCCGTGTTCAATTATTATTATTATTATTGTAAATGTTGATGGTAGTTAATTCCTCGTCCTCAATATTAAATGGTGTTTAAAACGGCAGTGTATTCTATTTCCATTTTGATTTCGTTTTTGCAAAAGTGTACTTACTAAAACCGTTTAGATTTTTTCTTTGTTCATTGATGATGGAATGTTGCTTGTTACATAGATGCCTTGGCGATATTTTTCATACTACAAACCTACATTAACAAAATGAAAGCATAGGTCAAAGTAAATTATATTGATGCGTTTGTAACCGATGTTGCTTTCTACCGAGCGTACGTTCGACAGGCAGGTTGTCCCCGAAGTGATCATTTAATCAAACGTCTCGATAGCTTGAGAGAGATGATCGACTTGTTTTATCAACAATCAATTTAAACAATCAAAATTTTATTAAATAGAGTTTTAAAGCAGACCTGAACGGGACTACCTGCCTTGTGTGATTATCCCAATTTCGGTTGTTGTTTACAAGTTTATTCATGTTCTTTTTGTTTATACCTTATTAGTTTTATACCCATGTAGAGAGATATATTTTATTTGTTTTAAAGGAAACAAGCATACTATATTCAATGTTATTTTAAGTAATAATTTGACACAGCAAATTGAAATGTAATGAAATGGTGATCAATAAAAAATATTTCCGTCAAGTCTACTTTTTTGCGGAGACCAGAAAAAATAAAATAAATTTAAAGCGTTGAAGAATAAAGAAAGTCAGAAGAGATTTTGTTTACACACAACAGGGACAAAATGAGAGATCAAACGTGAGAGAATAGTATTTATTCAACGAGCGTGTAGTGATGGTTATATTCGCAAAGTGGAGTTTGCGGCATGAGTAATGGACATTACACGCGAGTCGAATACGATACTTTTTCTACGACGTACGTTGGATTGAGCATTACTATACTTGGGCCAACCAACAGATATAGTAATAAAACCGCCCCCTAGTGCCCGCGTATTTTAAATAGCAGCTTCCAATTGGCTTATTCAAAACGTGCGCAGATTTTCGAAAGCCTGATGTACATCCACAAAAATTACTTGACGGCATCCGGCATCTCATTCGTTTTAACCTCGCTTCGGGAGTTTGACCACGTGTTTATGTTTGTTTGTTTTCCTTGGCATTTTTCGATTTGTATTATAAAATAGTTTTTTTTCAAGACTTTTGGTTCTCTATTTGTTAGAAAGAACCTGCTTCTTTGTGAAAGAGGCTTCGGCGTATATCGTTCTACGCAACTAGACCACATCCCCTTTTTTTTATTACTATATCTGTTGGTTGGCCCAAGTATAAATTCACATTATGTTGGTTTTGGTTCTCTGCATGCCACTATTTACAAGACAATCACATTTAAAATTATGTCACCTTGAAATACAGTTAGTTGCAAAAAAACCGGAAACTGTCAGAAAAAAACTGACACATTTTTACAAATTTTTCATAATGTAAAACCTTCTTACAAGAGATAGGTTAGAATTAACGTCAAAATTCAATGACATTTTTTTTAAATTATTCGATGGGTATTGATTGGTATTGTCAAGTAGACAGTTAATTAACAAATGGACAAAATCAAATTTACATTAGGAACATTTTCGTTTTCCGTTTTTTTTTGCAACCAACTGTACCTACCAGATCCATCCTGAATTAACTACGCTAAATTCGCATTATGTTGGTTCCCTGCATCTCACGAATTTAAGATAATCACAACCAAAAAATAAAATTATTTGACCTTGAAATATCCAATCCATCCTGAATTTACTTTATTTCTAGCAAGTATCAGATTCTTTCAAAAAATATAACATTTGACTCCTGTACCCATTTAAAAATTTTCAGTTGCCCCCTTGCGCCGCCCCTGGGTGGAATTCAAAAATGTGATCTGTGCCAAAAGATGACAATTTAGAAACACAAATTAACCAGTCCGAAGATTTTTGCCAAAAATCAACGATATCAAGCGCACCGAATGGAAAATAACTTAGATTTCATGTTTACACGATCTCATTTGACTGTTTTGATATTTGACACTGACAGATTTTTCCCCCAAACATAAATACAAAATAGCTGCTTTCCAAGTGGGAGTAATTTACTCCGAACAGTTCTACGCCGAACTATTCATTGGATTCTGCCCAATTGTGCCGCTTGGAACGCTGAATTTACTCCTGTACTGTTCACTGTCATTAGTGTCATCTGAGTCCGATTCCCGCCGTATATTTGACATTTCTTAACATCCCTACCACAAAAAAACTCCGAGTACCAAAATTTAGGTAGGTACTTCAGGGGGCAGGGGAAGGGTATAACGGAGTAGTTCTGGAGTAGTTCCACAAATAACATGGAACCGTGGAGGGAGAAAAGACTGGAGATGGCATTTCCTATGCTTCCCATGTTAAAAATCCGTACCCTCTAAAAGCACGTGCAACAACCTTTTATGGCCCAGTCCACAATGCGCTAGATAAAGAAGCACAATGCGTCTGGAAGGAAGGCGAAGGAAGCCATTGGCCTAGCGTCTATATTCAGAAACCTTTTATGACTCTGTAGTTTTCGCGGGCGGGTACACTTATTTGAATTAGTGCCATCTCCAGTCTTTTCTCCCTCCACGCATGGAACACTTGTTGTACTCCTGGAGTAGTTCGGAACTACTCGCGTAGATACCTGGAAAGCAGCTAATTTACGCTAAAATGTGTGCAAGCTTTGATTCACTGTAGTTATGCAACCAATTATACTCTAAACTTGAAAGTAATCAAACCAACCGATTACTCTCTTCACATTCATCATTATTGTCAACATTTCACATCTGCATTCACTGATTCACAGTTCACACATAATGCTCCTTGATTCGCTTCCTCTTGCACACACTCCATAATACAACACTCCCTTTTAAATAATCCATTCTATTCATCTAATCACGTACTGTGCATACCTCATACCTGTTTGGCGAGGTAACAATTGAACGCTTCACACATGTGTCGCCATCTCTTCCCAACATTATTGTTCAAAACAACAACTCAACAACTTACAGTTTGCTAAAACAACTCTGCGATGACAGAAGATGTCTCGCCCACAATTCACGCTGTCATTGCGGCACTGACAACACCACGCTAGCTAGATGTTTGTATGGATGGAGTTTATTGTAGCGTGTGTGTAGTGTATGTGTGGCGTTGTCACTGCAAAAATCCCAATTTTCTTGGAATGTAGTGTGCTCATTTCAGTTATTTGAACCTTGCTTCTGACAATAGAACCAATGCATTTTCGTCTGTGAGGAGTGTAAGTGACGGCTTAATTCATAATTCGCAATTTTTAATTCGTACAGAATAATGCATATTCATGAGCTGCCATTCTAGACAAAAATAGTTTTGTCGTGGACAGTCGCAAAAGTTTTTTGTTATAATTGGGTTTTTTAGATGGTGACAGCTTATCTGACCGTTTTTTGCATTTCTGTCACTCTTTTCATTCAACTTTTTACAACTTTGACACAGGAGTCGATTCTAACCTCATTTTCGACCTAGGAACAACTAAAGGAGTACGATGGAGTTCATTAATTTTTTTTATCTACTTTTACCCACTTTGCTGTAATAATTATTTTCTTGCAAGTTTCTATTTCCTATGATGACAGGTGCGTTCTAACAAACTACAACCTTGCACCTTAACATTACCTACTACCATTGTTATCATAAGAATAATAAAATAGTTAGTGTTGGTTGAACAATAAAATTAATTTTTCTACGCATTAATAAGTTTATATGTACAGTTAGGGACACGGAATTTCGGGCATTATTTTTCTGTCAACGTGACATTCAAAAATTAAATTTTGAAATTTATTTTCTGTTCACATTAGTCGCATGTCAATCAAAATCGTCGCAAACGGTAAAATTGAGGTTAATAATGTAGGTAAAGCCTATTTAAAAAATTTTTACGGTATATTGACAGTAATGCCCGAAATTCCGTTTCTCGAACTGTACCTACTTATATACACAGTGGACCACAAGAGGACGGGACAAGGAATGGTACACTGCGCTATTTGTTTCACCTTACAGTCGGTTTTTGTCAATAAACTTTACAAAGGTCAACAATTTCCAATAAGAAATAACAAAAGGACAGTCCAATCCAAGTTTGTGACAATGATGTTTACGGTTATATTTCGGTCACCTTGATCAAAAATAGAAGTTCATTATTATAACTATGTTTTCGAGAATAAATACCTACTACTCGTACGTTACAGCATTAGTGAAAA
The DNA here is from genome assembly GCF_963966145.1 of Tenebrio molitor. Taxonomy (NCBI): domain Eukaryota; kingdom Metazoa; phylum Arthropoda; class Insecta; order Coleoptera; family Tenebrionidae; genus Tenebrio; species Tenebrio molitor. The sequence goes on along the minus strand of NC_091048.1, from coordinate 5,758,218 downwards.
ATAATCTAGACACTCTTATCGCTTAATCCGGTGTCTTTAGGTAAATAAATTGGAATTGAGAAATCGGAATTACTTTATCGTTGGTTGGCACTTAGTCAGAAGAGAATATAAAATCTAACAGGCACTTGGATACCCACAATAGTGAATATAAAAAGAGAAATAAACACATTTCTGAAATTTGTTCTTCATAGAATACAAAACCAAATATCTGACTTCATAAACATCACATTCTGACTCATAGATATATCAGTTAATTTCAAAATTATAGAGTACACCTAATTTTCTACAGTGTAAAATGCACTTACATTTTTTGTCAATGATCAATGTCAATTTTGACAAACCAAATGCCTAATCTAACCGAAAACGCGAAAGTGCTCATTCTTTCCAAATTAGAAGATGGGTGGTCCATCCGAAGGGTAGCTCACTATTATAACATCGACAAGAGCACCGTGCAGAGGATAAAACACACTATTATGGTGTTCTAAAATATCAACGACATTTTATGTTGTCAAACTTACCTAACCTATATAAAAAATATGACACTTAAATTTCAAAAAGGCATCTTTACATGTGGAAAAAACTGTAATAAATTGACTTCTTGATTTTTGAGGTGTACTCGATAATTTTGAAATTAACTGTACATTTGCTCAGTTTGAATCCATTGTTCACAGGTTAGAAAAATACAACTTTTAGACTTGATGACAACAGTACAAACATTTCGACACAGACTCGGTCAAATTCTTAAGTTTATTAGTCGTTTCACACGCGTTCTTGATTTTTTCAAAGACATAAATTGATGTAATCCGGGCTTTTAATTAAGCTATCATTACGCCACATGTTTCCATTGGGCTTAAATCAGGAAACTGTGAAGGTTAAAACATGACTACAGTTGTTCATTTTCCCTGGATCAACTTTCTACAAGTTTAAATGAAAGCTTTGCGTGATTATCATTTTCATTACTTCCTGCACATAATAAAATAATCCTATGACAGATTCTCAAACCCCAATCCAATAAATCCTGCTGAAATAAAATTATACATTCGTCATCACGGAAGAGTATTTTTTAATGTTCTGATATCCAAATGATACAAAATTGTTGTATTTGCTTTTCCTCATTTTTACATAGTGCAGTTATCAAATGTATCGCAAAATAAGCAATTTGGTGGCGTAACAATTGCATAAGTATCTAACAGTAATTTTAAGCAAAATTGACATATTTTGATGGAGTAAAAATCATGACACGCACTTTGTTATTAAATGATAAGAAGATTTAATTTGTCTCCATAAAAATGAGTAATCCGATAATAATATATGTACAGTCTAATAGTTTCGTGAACTTTAACGTATCAATGATTATTAGAAGACATGAGCACCAAAAAGAATGGATTAAACTTACGGTTTTTAGATGAGGTACGCAAGTGGTTCATCATTTATTGCTTCTGAAAACTGGTAACGAAATAATATTTATTTCAAAACCGTTCAAATCTGCCGTGACTGGCCATGCAAAATCTGATAGGTGTAGGTCCGCTTGCCGTGTTGCCAAGTTTCTTTGTACACGGCTAGTAGATTTTTAACGAAGGCTACGGATCTGTCATAAATTCCAAATAGCTTATTGGCGCGCCTGGTTACTTTTGCTGGTAGTGCCAACTTAACGACAAGTCCCCAATCCACACATCTATAACGTTCCAGCTATATTTAGTGGTGTCTCCGGTGGGTGAATTGAAAAATAAAATATAGTTTTTTACTCCTATATCACAAACAGAAAAAATGATGGTAATTGTTCACTTTAACTACTTCTGGAATTTTCGCGTTTTTTCTGGCTAGACAGCCTCAGGACGTCCTCCTACATCGTTTCCCACCAGTCAAACCTTGTGCAAATGAAAATTTTCCTTACCCTTTAGTTATACTAAGACTAGGCGCGACCTTGAAACACAACAAGAGAAAAAAAAAGGCATTTGCACAAGGTTTTGAATGGCGGGACACGATCTAGGAGGACGCCCTGAGGCTGTCTAGCCAGAAAAAACGCGAAAATTTCAGAAGTAGTTAAAGTGAACAATTACCAAAATGATGAAACACCCTTTAGTAGGCAAAACTAATAATTTTTAACAGAGTGTCACCTATGTATAGCATTCAATTCATTAATGTATTTTCTTTGTTCGACATTGTCAGAATTTGAGAATTTTTTCTTGTGTGAACGGATTTTGATAAATGTCACAACTTGTCAAAACGAACCATCAAGCTAATTTTAAAGATTTTAAGTGATTTGGAGCCTTAAAATAATTATTTATGCAACAAGTACAAAAAGTTAATGATTATTGCACGCGACCTGAAAATTGTCCCCAGAGTCGCAGGCAAGTGGGACAACACCTCAAGTGCAATAATAATACTTTTTGTACGTGTTGCATGCAACATTTTTCCTATGATCGAACAAAAAAACGAGAAAAAAACAACGATAAACAACAGTTCAGTCCTGTGCGTCGTGTGTGAAAAATGCAATGAACACTCACTTTTTGCACGATCGTAGACAGACTGTTGACAGATGCGTACAATAAAGACTTTATTGCACTAGTACAATTAAGAGGCACTTTTTCTAGTAAAAACAATGCAATGAACACTCACTTTTTGCACGATCGTAAAAAAAAAGTTGGTATTCAACTCGTTTGTGTGTAAACTGGGCTCTTTATGGCATTCGTGAGTCTTTAAAATGCTCGTTTTACACGAACTCATTAAATAATATACTATTATACAGGAGACATGTTGTGCAGTGCGAGTGTAAAGTAGGAATAAATCTCCTTGATTTTATACTACTGATTTTTGGCACAAATTTGGGAACAGGTAAATTTGTATTTTTAAGTTGCCATCTTTCGACATAGATTACACTTTTCTATTTTATCTTGTCGCAACAATCGGTTAAAAGAAAAATTAATTAAAATTAGTAAATTTCAGTATGAATAAAAATATCACATTAAATTCAATTCTCGCAATGAGCTGCACCAACTTCCTGACAGATGGCCAAACGATATTCAAATTTCAAATTTGTTGAGCACATTATGAATGACCTAGTTTCGTTTTTGTTTGAGAATGTTTTCCCTATTAGATAGACGATCAAAAGACAAAAAAATACAACATTTGACCCCTGTTGTCATTTTGAGTCGCCCCTCCTTGCACCGGAACTGGGTAGAATAGAAAAATGCAGTCAACGTCAAACGATGACAATTTTGAAATAAAAATTCATCTTTTCGAGGATTTTTGCCAAAAAGCAAAGAGATAAATTTAAAGGATTTTATTTCATACTTTACAGTATAAGTTTCACAATAGATTTTTTACAATTTTAAAAATAGTTGATACGATAACAAACTTTTGCAAAAGAAAAGAATCAAGAAAATATCAGATTGATGAAAATGTTACGAGTCGCGTGTGGTTCATATCGTTTTGAAAAGTAAGGCTACGCTAGCAGTAATCATCTTTGCATCAATATTAAAGTCTGTTTCTCACAAAATATTTATGAATTCTAGTGAATTCATGATTTCAGTCACGCAATGAAACTACCGAATTTGAGATATTTTATAACAATATATACTTAATTTTTAAAATCCTTTCAAATTAGCTGTGAAATTTCATTGCAACAAGTTTTTAATATAATTTCACATAAATACAAAAAATAACATGCATACATTTTAAGTAAGTAATTCAAAGTAAGTAATAAAATAGATTGAGCTTGAACATATGAACACATACATTTTTGGAGCAAAAGTAATAGAGGACATGGACATTTTACCTCAGCACCAGTCCATTATGTTTAATTAGTCTACGTAACAACATCAACATTTTTTTCTTGTCTACCTCCTCTTATCTCTTCTCTTATCGAATGGAAAATGTGAAATATGTTCAGTTACGATATTAGGATATTATGACCACAACTTTCGATGTGTTCTCCCAAAACGAAATATTTTTTCCCCTACCGTTTAGAAATGTAGGCTGTGGATACCCCATTTTAGGTGAGAAAATTCAACTTTCTCGCTTAGGTAAGAAAGTTAATCATGAAATGTTTATGGTAAAACTGTACCAAAATACAAATGTCAAAAGTGTCAAAAGTGAAATAAGTTATTGATAAATGAAAGCCAATTCAATAAAGCAAGTTGGTAGATCAATCATATAATCTGGAAAATAAACAGATAAGCTAGGTAGGTACTACAACTTCTGTTTATTTCAAATTTTCGAACAAACGTCAAATCTTCAAATGCGATGACAAGTTAATTAAACAAATAACCCAGCCTACTATTCAATTCTCAAAATTTTCGTTTTAATCAGGAATATAACTTTTTTTTAAATTTTTTCAACGAAGTTGTGCCGGTAGGGAAAAAATAGTATTCAAACCTTGTTAAGAAAATGCCCTTGCAGACCTTGGACACTTAGAAACCTCGCCTACGGCTCGGTTTATAATCTTTGCCTGCGGTCTGCAAGAAGACACTTTCTTACTTTGCCTTGGTTTGAAATATACTACCTATTACAGGATATGTTAACATCAAGTTGAGCTATCAAGGGGACCAAAATATGTATCTACTAGATGTTGCTTTTAAACCTTTTTGGTACCTCATTTATTTTCAAAAACCTGCCATTTACATTTAGAAATTTTTGTATTTTTTTTTATCCAATTAATAAATTGTGTATTTTCGCACCGAAATAATTGATTTCTTTTTTTGTGTTTCAGGTGTCATGTACTACACTTCAGAACTAATCCCGGCGAAATTTCTCATTTTAGTTGCCCATTTTATTATCTGCGTATTATTATTATGGAACAGTCCCCTGAGCGTGAAGGCCTGTTTAATGGAGGAGGTAACAGAGGAAGTGTATCGGATTCACCATACTCAGTGAGTAATAATATTGCACATCACAAATAACTATGGTACATTGTTAAATTGTACCAATTTATTTTTAAACCACTGTGATGCTATTTTTAGCTCAACGTTCTTGACAGATCAAAGAACTATTATGTTTTTCATTTAATAAAAGCTGTAAAAAGATAAGTACTCATTGTGGTTAAACTATTTGCCCCTACTATTAAAGTTGCCCAGATTTACTATAAGCGACGTAATCTTTTATGTAAAGTGACACTTAGAAACGTAATAATGAATTAATATTAAACTAAATTGGGTTCGAAACCGGTTTGTGCTTGTTGTGTTTACATACGTCGCATATAGCTTCACAACCTTCACTTGATCAGTTTATTAAAAACATATACAGTCTGTTCCGTAATACAGTTCCGTAACAGTTAGTTAGTTAGTTGTATGTATATTTAATACCTATACAGGTTTATAAATTATCCGATTTTCGACATTTCCCACTAACTCAATAAAATACAATAAAATATAATATAATAACTAAAACTAACTAACTAAATAATTCAAAACAATAACAAATTAGCAGCTTTCCAAATACAATTATCCCTCCCCACATATTGTCCCTCTTCTCCACTCAACCTTCTTCATCCATTCGATCCCTCTTCCGTCCTCATTCAACATTTCTTCTCTACTTTCCTCTCTCTCTCTCAATTCTACGCATTCATTCAACATATGTTCTATCGTCTCCTTTTTTTCTCCACACATCCTGCACACTCTAATCCTATCCTCATTCCAATATTTATTCTCTCTCTCCTCATTTCCACACCTAAATCTTGCTATTATCACTCTCTCCTTTCTACTCTCTCTTCCTAGGTACTTTGGTAGTTCTTCCGTTATTATTTTTTCATACTTCCCATTGTACCTAGATTCCCTAATTCTCGTTCTTCTTTCCTGCACTTGCACATCTCTGTCTCTCTGCACCAATTCATATGTCATTGCTCTGCCTCCCTCTCGCATTCTTTCTATCTCCGCTCCTGCATAACCATTTCTTTCGAAATATGCCTCCCTCTCTTTCCATACCCCTTTTCCTATTTCTTTCCTTTTTTCTTTCAGACACTCTTGCAAAATTCTACACTCTCCTCTCTCTATCAACCTCTCCTCAAATCTTATTGCTCTCTTTCCTGCTTCTATTCTTATTCCATCCCTTTTTGTTTCCTCCATCACTATATAGCCCGGTGTCTCTCTATCTACTCCTAGCACCCATTTCAAATATTTTCCTTGCACCCCTTCCAACCCTTCTTGCTCTCTCCATCCCCATATTTCCGCTCCATACATCATCACGCTTTTCACCAGACTATCAAACATCATTATTCTCCTTCTAAAGTCATGTCCAAATTTTCTCTCTCCTATCCCCCATACCGCTCCTATTATCTTATTCGCTTTTTTTCACTAACTCTCTCACATGTGCTGCTGCTGTGTTTCTTTCATTCATCACATAACCTAAATACTTAAATTCTTTCACTTCTTCAATTTTATCCTTTTCCCATCTCCACTCATTTATTTTTCTCCTACCACCCCCCTTTCTAAACACCATCATCTTGGATTTCTCTACATTCACCGTCAACTTTTTCCTCCTCATATATTTCTCCATATTTCCCAACATTTCTTTCATACCTTTCTCCTCTCTCGCTAGCACCACCAAATCATCCGCGTATGCCAAAGACCACACTTTTTCTTTGCCCACCACGACCCCCCCTGCCTGCCCCTTCCTGAACATCTCCTCTATATCTCCTATAAACGCTGCAAACAGGCTGGGGCTTAGTGGACAACCTTGTCTTACTCCCTTATACGTCTTGAAACATTCACTCACTCTTCCATCCACTCTCACTCTACTTATCGTCTCTTCATATATCTCTTCTATTTTTGTTACCAGATGCTCATTTATCCCTTTCTTTCTCAAGTATTCCCACAGTAAGTCTCTTTCCACATTATCAAAAGCCGCCTTCAGGTCTACAAAAAATGCATATATCTTGCTACCCCTCTTTTTTATCTCATTTCCTATTATATGATTCAAGATATATACGTTGTCCATAGTCCCTCTACCTTTCCTAAATCCCGCCTGCCCGTCTGGTAACGCACCCCGCTCATTCATTTCCTTCATCAGTCTTTCTTCCACAATCATCGCGTATACCTTATATGCCGTATTAAGGAGCGTGATCCCCCTGTAATTGCTGGCTGTATCCTTTTCTCCTTTCTTATATATGGGGCATATTATCCCCTCCTTCCACTCCTGGGGGAAGCCCTCTCCCTTCCACACTCCATTCATTATCTCTAACAACCTATCAACTTCCCTTTCAGTTCCATACATCCACGATTCGTTCTGTATACCGTCCCTCCCCGGTGCCTTTTTCCTTTTCAGTTTTCTTAGTTGTTGCTCTAATTCTTCTCTTGTTATCTCTTCTATTTCTCCCACTCTGTGTTGTCTCTTTTCCTTTTCTTGTCTGTTTTCCTCACCCCCCAACAACTCACTGAAGTACTTTCTCCATTCCTCCATAGTAATTCTATCACTCACTATTTCTCCTTTTTTCTTTCTTTCCCTATTTATGTATCTCCACACCTCTTCTTCCGTCTTTATACCTTTCATCTTCATTTCTTCTTCCATCCGTTTCTTTTCCTTCTTCTCTTTGCATACTAATTTGTACCTCTTGCGTGCTCTCTTGTACTCTTCCTTCGTTGCTTTTTCTTTTTTCCAATTTCTGAGTTTCTTTCTTGCTGCTTGCTTCCCTTCCCTACAGTTCCGTAACAGTCCAATCAAGTTCAATTACCCTAGTTAGAGCAGTGCCAAAATAATTGGTAGAAAATAGAACGAAAGATTAAAGTTTTGTTTTTTAAAAATAGTACCTACAATCCAAATTTGAAAAAATTTTGCGCCTCCTTTTTTTCGAACAAATCAAAAATTGGAAACTAAGAATTTTTTTTTAAATGTGACATACCTGGGTTTCCACAGATGTAATTGCAATCTGCCAAATTTTAGACTATGTGTGCTGCTCCTCTATTCTGATTGCGTACCCCTATTTTAAAGAATTTGCAAAATGAAAAGAAGTTTCAACCAGAGGTCATAGCATATGGAAGTCCACGTAATAAATTTAACCACGAATAAGACTTGTTAAAATAAACATTTTTTATTTATCAATCAATTCTTCAAAACAGAGTTAAAATTAAATATAATTTGAACCGTAAAATTCATACCCGCTCATGTGTTTTTTATACATCCATTGATAACGAAGCACGAAAAAAGAATTACTCGATTAAAATACTCGAATGAAAGACAGTAAAAACTGTTGGTATTAGAATAGCGATCGTTCTCTCTTCAAAAAACTGTAAAGTTTTTACCGCATAAAAACATTTTCACTCACGCTTTCGTTTCAATTGATGATTATCTCATGAGCGAAGTGTCAAATTGAGGGTTAGAAAAATGTAAAAAAAATATGTATTCGATTCAGAAAAGATCAATATGTAAAAAATTGTTTATTTGAAGAGTTCTATTGGTGATTGAATTTATTACGTGGACTTCCATAACACCCTGTATAGAGGATTGTTTTGTAATAACTGTAATTACATGCAACAATTTTCTTATTAATTTTGAATTTTACGGAACAGGTTGTTTATATCAAATTATTTAATATTTATGTATACTTTCTAATTGGTAAATTGAAGTTTATGTAAAAATTAAACAACACATGATAATTTTTATTTTGGAAATATTTGTAAAGTAGTATCTTGTAACCTAGCATGTCAGAAATAATTCATTAATTAGGATTAAATTAACATTAATATCTATGTTACTGTTCCTTTTGTTTATTTACTAATAATACATATACATATTTATAAAGTTCTTCAAACAGTGTAACTTATAGATCTGAATTAAAACAATTTCGACGTCTCACAGAATGTTTGATCTAAATATTTTTTTGATAATTATCAAATTATTTCTGAGCAATAACAAATAAATATATAAATTTTATGACTAATTATTATTATTATTATTATTAGTCATAGAAATTTATAGATTTGTTATTGCTCAGAAAAAGTGTTTTTATCTTCAAGAGGTCGAAAATCACGCCCTTGTGTAGGTATCTCTATAGAAACGGTTGAAGCGGCTTTTTTTGTAACCGGACTTGAAACACTTCAAATCCTGGGAGTTGAAATGTCCACAGGCGACTCGAACACGAAATATTTAATAATTAAATTATCCCTATTAAAAAAAGCGTCTAAAAAGCGAAATAACGAAATTATTACCAAATATTTAACCGGTGCCACTGTGCTGTAACACGGATGACAAATGTCAAAATCAAAAATTGCAAGCTGGCCGTTCAACGTTAAAAAGTAAACTTTAGACTTTACTAATAATATTGCAACAAGAGAACTAGGAACTACTGGTGCCATAAAATTTGAAAATTGTCATTTTACTGTTACTGCAGCAAAAGAAAATAAATGAATTCATGTCCGATTTTTTTTTTGTGATCTGCTTGAAGATAAAATAGTGTATACATATATCATTGTGCTCTCTTTGTGCTTCGCCCAATTGCCAACCTCGACTTCGTCTCGGTCTTCAATCTCTGGGCTTAGCACAAAGAGATTCACTTCTACTCTTAATAATATAAAAATAGATTACATAGAGATGTCAAGAATTAATTTATTATAATTGAGATCAGAAATCATTAATGATGATTTCTAGGAGTTGGCTTAGTTCACGTTAAGATTAAACAAGGTTTTGTGTTTTTATTTTTGTTGTTTTGTGTTTATATTTTGAGTGACAAGCAAATTAATTTGTATTTGTGTTGTTTGAATGATATAATATGTAAATAATATGTAATCTATAATTCAACTCTTGTAGTAATTCGGGAAATCAAATTAAAAAATGCTGAACCTCCGCAGACTATAGAAACAAAAATTAATTTGTAGATTGCTTCAGATGCGGCTTATTGTTAGTGGTTTCCTAGTGATGCTGCGGTCGTCGATGTATAGAGCCTGACGTTTCGTTAGCCCCGCTGCTAACTTCGACGACCGCGCCATCACTCGGAAACCATTAATCCATGGACAACGGCGGCGAAAGTCTGCATCTTACATTCCCCCAGAATGCATATTGATAATGGCATAGCTCACACAATTGATAATAAAACATTAAATATTTTGTGATCGTGTTGTGAACTAATCTAACTCTTTCAAATAATATTTTACAGCTCTTCCGTAACTATGTATATCATTATTCATTGTTAGTAAGCAATGTACTGTTTTACTAACAAGTTAAATATTTTTCATGGAATTTGTTTATTGCATTTTGCCGTACAATCAATCAATCTAGAGAATTCAATTGACCGAGAAAAACCCATATAGATATTAATTGAAGTATGCTGCTAGAATGGAGCAGTCCAGCAGTTCACATCAATAGCCAAATAAGGAACAGTTAATCAACATAACCTATACAAGGAACATTACCAGTTGTTTGTATAGTTATAGATTATAAAAAGTTTGATAAAGTTCATGGACAGTAATAAATTACAGATACTACAGTACAAAATGGAAGTTTATCAAAAACAGGTTTTTGTTTTTGAAATAGGTACCTATCGGTGATTGTGATTTACTTGACGGGAAATGCAACTTGTATGAATTAGTCTAAGATTGATTTCTGACGTTTGTGGCTAAGTTAGTTCTTAAATTTTTGTATCCTGCGAAGGTGGATTAATGACACTCATTTAAAGTATTGGTATTTTATGGACACCGGTTGTTACTTCCGCAACGCAGAATGTCGGAGAATGCTGGTTTGAAACTATTTGAATTTATTTTTAACGTAAATTTGGTATGTTTAATATCGCAACACGGATATCTTTTTAATACCAATACTTTTGTGTATTTTGTTGCATATATTTTTATTTTGTGGCCATAATTAGAAAACCTTTTTTTATAAGAAGTAAATTTTTAATACAATTTGGTTGTAAAACGGTTACGAAAAATGTATACAGGGTGTTATTGAGATGCGTGACCAAATTTTAACCACGAGCTACTGGCTTCGTGTAGAACTCGGAAAAAAATATTTAAAAAAGTCTATGTTTTAAAGCATATTTCCTAGAGGTTACTTCGCATTGGCGTACATTTTATAAAATATTATATACACAGTGTATTTTTAAAATGTGCCGAAATTTTACCTACGAGGTTGTGGGACAACGTAGAAGACTAAAAAAATTGTAACTCAAAAAATAAATGTCATTTTATTTTTTGACATGGAGTTTTTTTAATATTTTTTCCGAGTTCTACATGAAGCCAGTAGCTCGTGGTTAAAATTGGGTCACGCATTTCAATACCACCCTGTATATTCATAGAATTTTACCGTGCCTATCTAGAAAGAGATAAATTATGGTGGCCATGTGCAGAATTCGTAACTGTCTCCACCAGACCGTAAATAATAAGGGTTTGCTGCTATTATTTATTATCTAGTGACTCACCACCACTGCGACATTTAAAAACGATATTCAGACTGGGTTTTGTTAAAAAAGGTAATTACATATTTGGCAAGTTTAGATGAAACACAGTGTCGAAAAAGTTCTATCTTAAAGTAATGTCAAAGTATAATAACGAGAAGGATAAGTTCTTGGCCTAATACGAAAAAAGTTACCCAGTTTAAGAACAAATTTGTATTCGTTCAGCATAATTCCCTTATAACTTATTGTTAGAATGTTAACATACCAGTCATTAAATAATTCTAGATTTTTTGAGCAAAATCGCCCGTCTTGATCTGCAAAACACTCTTCAACTTTCATTTCATTTCAATCAACTTTTTTCTTTTGTATTTTTTGAATTTTGAAAATTAATGTTTGTTTTTTGGCCAACGTTCAGGTATTTGGCGATTCACTAAGCAAATAATTTCTCCATGCCCCTTTTACATGTCTAAATCAAAATGCACGACACGTTACTCGAGGATTTTCATCCCCAAATACATTTTCAACGCAGCGATCCCTTGTAATCCTCGCAGAAGATCATGGCTCAAGACTCTCTAGTTGCACCGTTGATTTCGCGCTTTAAAGGGTTGAAGCCAAAATGTAAAATTGTCGTTATAAAGTTCCCTAGTCTGAAAACTATTGTATTAAAATGTTTGTCTTATGTTTCCTTTAAACTTATAATATGCAATCCACTTCCACACTTTCGTTCTACGCTTCCTGTTTCATGAAATATTTGACGGTGATAAAGCTACGCCATACGTCAACGGAAAGAAAAGCAAGCATCAAGCCACCACATGACTACAGTTTTTTTTTAACATAAACATACGTTATAACAACAATATTTGACTTATTATTTTAAAATTAAAGTCTAATAACCTTTGGAGAACGCTTGAAGTAGATATTGATTATTTCATTTAAAGTTGTCACTGTAAATCTTCATTACATGTTTATTTAGAGAATTAGTACTACCTTTTGGTGTCCACATTGCGTATTACTTTTAACTTCAACTGTAAATAAATTACTGCGTTGAAAAAAGTAATTTGGTTCTAGTTACACACTCGTACCTTTTTTAAAAATCTCTTTTACATTAAATGTGCATTACTTTTTTTTTAGTTAATTTTAGCCCGACAGCTTGCATTTGATGCAAAATTTTACACTTACATTTTCACATTCATGCTATAAAGATGAATACGACAATTGTGCATCAGCACGATTTTTTTTTAGTTTTGTTTGTTCTTTAAAAAAATATCTGCCTAGAATTTCCACTTCTAGTATTTCACAACAGTATCCCGGCATTATATTCTATATTTGTATGAACAAAGAAATTAATGTTAAAATGTTTTCTTATAAAGGATTCTTTGAGGATTAAAGTAGCAACTGTGGGTTCTAAAAATAACTAAAATCTGCTAAAAGTAAGCCTCGATGAAGAAGGTTTTTCCGCCTAAAGCAACACAAAGAATCACGGAATGCTTGAAGTTTTGCCAATTCTTTTGCATTTCAACCTTCTTTTATTTAACTACAAAAAATCTAAATCTTTCTTGAGACAAGATTTATGTAGCCTTGTTTTTTTTTACAACCACAAATGAAATTTCTTTTTACTAAACTCAATTATTATAATAGAAGTTGAAACATAACATTATTGGATAGAGCATTTAAATAAAACATTCGACAAATATTTGTGTGAAGGCTAAAATTGTCACTTGCTTTAATCCAACAGTCTTTTTTTCTATTTAAAATTTATTCTAAATGTGTCATTAAACCAGAAAAAAAAACGTTAATGTGCCAGATACTGTTCTTTCTTTCTTCTTCTTCAGTTGAAACATTTTATTTTTGAACAGAAATGTTTAATTATAATTATGTATTAAGTGTAGTAATTAATTTTTAAAAAATTGACTACTATGAAGTTTGGCCAATGCTCATTGTATGTTTTTTACGATAACATAACATTTTTAATGAAAAATTAACCCTGCCTGAATGCTGTTTTACCGGATGCGATAGAGCAGTAGTAACCTTGTTTGTGTGTCATTTTTACTTTACAATAGAGTCATAACCTGCATTATGTGTTAAAGTACTGTTACGGTTTTCTAATTAGGGTACCAGCGCAGCGGTATTCACAGCTATTGCCAAAAAAGAACCTTCTCGGTACCGAAGATGCACGCCAGTAGATAATCTTAACTATAAGTTAACTTCATACATAATTATCTGCTTTTAATTGTCATTTTTTTACATTGCAGGCTGGTGGTTGGATTGAGTGTAGCTATTGGAATGATTTGTTTTGAACTGTTAATTTTTCTGATTGGTCTAACCATGTTTCATACTACATCTGCCTTGTTGTGTATCCTTCATTGCCGTCATTTTGTTTGTTTTTGTTTTTTTTTTTTTTTTAAATCTAGAAGCTACCGCTTTGGTTGCGATCTACAATCAAATCTTTTGCAGTTTTTGCCGAATCGAAATAAAATGCAATAGATTAAAAAATAAGATTGCATGACCGAGAAATGCGAACATCGGTATCGATTGATTGAACAACATAAATGATTGATTAAGACGGATAACAGCAGCAGAATCGTGGTTATCACATTCTTCTGTTGTTTGTCTGTTTGTTGATAATTTCGAATCGGTTAGTGAACTAAATTAGTAACTTCGCAGATTTGATTGAATAAAACTATCTCGAATTGTCGGTAAGACAATCAATGCCGAAATCAACTGCGCAGCTGTTATATGTAATTGATTTTTCATTTCTGGAACCGTATTTTAATTATTTTTTTTTCAATTACTGTTCCTTATCACTTTAATTATATTGATAGACGCTGTTTGCAAATCGATGTTGCAATTGTGAAAAACAAAATGTTGCGTCAACGTGTCGAATTATCATAACTATGAATTTTAAAAATGAGGTAACTGCCATAGGAACGTTAAATTGCGTCAAATAGACAACTGTCTTATCAGTTATGCCAGAACTGTCATATTTACGTCTATTGTCAGTCAGTTTATGATAAAGTATAATTGTGCCGTTAATAATTTGCGCAATTACGCTCTTTGATGAATGCTAATTGTTGTTAATGCAACGTAATGTCAAAATTAATGAACCACCTATGAAAACAATTTCAATTTAAATTTAGTGTAAGTGGACTTAAGCTATTGAGAATCGTCAACCTTATCAATAAATGTTATAAGTTTCATTAATTTAATAGTTCAATTGTTTATTAATTCACTTTGAAAAAGAAGGAAAGTGAAAAATTATGTCATTTTATGAACAAAAATCTGCTTACATGGACAATTTATCTAAATTAAAAAGTTACCAGTTGTAAATGCCAGAGAGCAAATGAAAATGGCGAAAAGCTTTAATAACAAAGTAAATTCTACTAAGTAAACATTACTAAGGAAAGCAAGCTCTATAAATGCACAAAAAATGTATGGAATTAGAAACCAAGTGTTTTACCAGGAAAATGAAAAAGAAACTAGAATTTTTCTACACCACGACACACTTGCTGATTTTGAAAATGTCAAATTTAATTTGAATTTTAATGTTTGGTGTTTATTAACTGACCACTCGTTAGCTGCGATAAAACGAATATAAAAAACGAAAATTGGACTGAAGAGCGCGAATAAAACATCAATGTCACAAGTGACAGTTAATAACAAATTAAAATTAGGTATCTATTTCAAAAAGGCGGCACAATAATATTTTTTACCCAAAATTGTCCTAACCCGACAATCATTTATAGATACCTTGTATATTAAGAAAGATGACTTCTTTTTTGCTACCAGGTAATAATGAATACGATAACATTTATTTTTCATATTCGCATATTTATATTTGTATTCAAAAAAATGATTTAAGTGCTTTAATTTTTAAGTTTTCTTTTCTTGTGCTAGCCATTATAATTTTTCCAGACTTCATCGATTAAAAATAAAAATATGCGTTTAAAAAAAGAAATTCTTGTTAAAAAAGAGATAAGTTCTACAAAAAATGATGACTTCAGTATATATATACACTCACCGGCACAAAAAAACGACTCATTATGATTTTTTTAATAAATGATTTTGAAATTATATTTGTGCTTATTTTTCTTTATTATAGCTAAAGTGGGATATTTTCAATGATCGGGAGTGCTATGGTCACCATGGCAACCGAATTGTTTTGTTTAAATAAATAATTAGAAAATTTGCGTTTTTCCACGTTGTGTTTTTGTCGGTTGATTTACGTGTTAAAAGATTTAATGTGACAATACGAGATACTAATTCAAAATGCTGTTCAAATTTTGGCAATTTTTCATAACATAAATTTTTTTCTGGAAAATTACTTTTTTTTTATTAAAATTTTATTTGCTGTGTTTAATGTTTTGTTTGTCGGATATTCTTTGACAAAGAAGAACTTAATTAACACTTATCAATACAACATGATATCAAAAAAAATTTCTAAGACAATGAATTACTTAATTATATTAATACAATTCAAAGTGAGTCGTTTTTTGTGCCGGTCAGTGTATTTTTAATTCACCTTATAAACCATTCACGATTATTTCAAATTCGGACTATCTATGAAAATCTGACATTTTAGTTGGCAATATTGTGATTTGTCTTAATAAATCTATTTTAGGTTATAATTCAACCGAACACTGCTCCCAAGTTGTTACATTTTTTAAATAATTGAACGCATTAGGAACAATAATCGTAAAATTGTAATTGAAATGAAACATACATATTTGTAGGGCAGTTCTGGGTAAATTCTTATTAACTAAATTAATGACGGAATTGACAACAATGCGAATATTTAAAAACGAAACGTCATATGACAGGACCTGACGCCAATCTAACAAAAAAATATCGCGGCCTCCTGGGTGTTTAAAATAATCGTGAACGGCATATATACTATTAAGCCAACATTAATAACAATGAAATTGTTATTGCAAAAGCTAACTCTAGAGACACGTCAAAAAATATAAAATTGATTTACCTAGTCAATATTTTGTATGGAAAAGTAACAAGCATCAAGAAAACAATCTAAAGATTTGGATCTATTTAATAAGCTATTGTTTCAATGTTCATTAACCCATTCGAAAAGATCTATCGAGATTTTATAAATTCTGTGTAAAAAACAGCTCTTAGAAAACCCTGTATTGGCTGTGCAAATTAATTCGGTACGTTTAGATTTACCCATTCCATGATTTTAGTTTCAAATATCTTTCTGTTTGTAAATGTTACTTTTAACGTTTACAAAATTTTAAATGAGAGAAAGAATCATTCCGCAAAGCTTAAAAAGAACAAGGATTTACATCAGGGCGTTTCAGCTAATAAAAAATCCATCTGAATTCATAGAATAGTACATTCTTCAATTCAATGAGCGTATAATAATGGCTATCATTCAAGAGGACGAAAATTCCAACACGAGCCGTAGGCGAGTGGTGAATTATTGTCCGAGTGAATAATAGCCATTATAGGCGAGTTGAAGACTATACTTTCTCCACGACTATACCAGGAAAAAGCAATCTTTGATTTTTAATATTTGACAATTAAAATTGTGTCTTACTTGTTGAGCGGTTATTATACCCTTGATGACTCGGTGATCCTGCTCCTTTAAATCGAATTACTTTGCACACCTAATATTTAAAATAATACAATCAGTTAAACGAAAACCAGTTATAATAAACAATAATTAAAGGTGTTTTGGGATTATCTGGATTTGGAATGCGAACACTGTTGCGCATTGTTTATTTATTTGAAGAGTTATCTCTAAAAATTTCGTGACTTCGATAGTTCTGTCGTGGCGGTTTTAAATAGCACTATTTTGCTATTGGAGGTTTCACAATGATTTTAATGCTTTATTTGTTGCTCAACACGCGGGACCGGTTAATTACGAGGTTGGTTCATTCACACACCAACAATACGTGTAAATTCAATTTTTTTACACATTTTATCAAAACATACCTTAACTCACGTGCAGCTATTGGTTGCCATGCTAGTGCTTGCCTTCTTCTGAGCTACATCATACTAGATGGGTGGCAGTGCGGGTGGTTTTGGTGGATCTTTTCGTTCGGTTCGATACTACCAATCCTAAACGACTCGTGCATACTTGTTGACATTCTAGTCAATAGAAAGTACTGATCAATTAGGACATTTCATTTTTTAATATCTAATCTTGTCATTGTTAAGTGTTCAGTGTGATAAAATTTTGCACAAATCCGTCCATTTTGGCTTTAGCTCTAGATATATTTTTTTGAGATTTACAATGTAAACGTCATGTGTAGAATAATAAGTTTCTAATTAAAATTTTTCAAGTGTTTGTTTTTTTATCGCCTGAGGTTAATTAAAAGTGATAAGTAGTAATTGAAAATGGTTTTATCAACGCTTAGGGTTAAGTATATTTATTAAGACGTCCTCAAAAGTCCAGTCGAAGAGATGTCATCAGCCGAGAAGGTATGATAGCGACCAGTCCATCTCTCACACGCATATAATTGTCACTCTAACTTAAAAATTCCATCGAACGCTCGGTGCCATTTCCCAAAGACTTCTCCATGTTTCCAGGAGATATCAGTAGTTCGCCCGTCATGGACGAAAGTGTTAATCCTAGCGGGAGTCGCAACCACGATCGGTTCCTCCCTTCCGGTTGGCTACAACATAGGTGTAGTCAACTCACCGGCAGGTGTAAGTATTCACGTATACAACAAGATTCTAATCCCTTCCTGATGTTCAAGGTGATCAAAGCCTTCTGCAACAGTAGCGTCCAGAGCCGCTACGGATCGGTCCTCGACCGGGGAAGTCTCGACTTCCTCTGGTCCACCATCGTGGCGATCTTTCTAGTAGGTGGTACCGTAGGTTCCCTCGGTGGTTCCTTCTTCGCCGACAAAGCCGGACGCAAAGGTGCCTTAATCGTTAGTTCCGTTATAGGAGCTGTAGCCGGGATTTTGTTTTTCGCGTCCAAAGTTGCCAACTCGGTGGAGATGCTGATAGGGGGGAGGCTCCTGGTGGGGATATCTTCAGGTTTTGACACTCACACTTCTCGACACTGTTATAATGACGATTTTATCAGGTTTGATAACTAGCGTGATGCCGATGTACTTAACAGAACTGGCACCGCGACCTTTGAGGGGTCCCATGGGAGTTTTGTGTCCGTTGGGAGTCACTTTTGGTGTCTTGGTTGGTCAAGTTTTGTCCCTGAGTCAAATTTTAGGTACTGCGGCTGTGCGCTTCTGACCATTTTGTTTGTAAATGTCTGTTTCAGGCAACGAAAACTATTGGCCTCACCTCCTTGCTTGCTACTTGCTCCCCCTGCTCGTATGTAGCGTAGTTTTGATTTTTCTGCCTGAAAGTCCCAAGTATCTTTTCATTATCAAGAAACAACCCCACTTAGCTATAAAACGTGAGTAACCATAAAACCACTCGACTTTTGTACAGTGATGATTTTCTTCCAAACCAGAACTGGCTTACATAAGAGATGTCAAAGAAGAGCTGCTCGACGGTGAGATTCAAGAGTTGAAACTTGAAGAACAAGATAACGATGACGATAAAGGCGACTCTTGGAATATATGGAGGGTGCTTACCGATCGTTCCCTTCTACTTCCACTCCTTCTAGTTTGTAGTCTTCAAGCTGGTCAACAATTTAGTGGGATTAATGCTGTTGGTACCTCGACACATCTCAAACAATTTTTATAAATCTGTGATTTAGGTGTTCTACTATTCGGTGGAGATTTTCCAAAAATCTGGACTCTCGCTGGAAAATAGCCAACTTGCTACCATCGCTGCTGGGTGTTGCAATCTCTTCATGGCAATTCTCTCTATTCCAGTGATGGCAAAATTCAACAGAAGAACCACATTGCAGCTGAGCTTGACCACAACAACTTTCTTCCTAGTCCTTTTAGGAATAGCAATAATTTTGACTGTAAGATTTTTTGCATTGGCAATTTCCCTTTTATTTTATTTTCGTTTCAGTCTCAAGTGTCGTGGATGTCTTACTTAAGTATCGTAGGCGTGTTGGGTTTCGTAATTTGTTACGGAATCGCTCTGGGTCCCATTCCGTATTTTATCGGATCAGAGTTGTTCGAAGTCGGTCCTCGGCCCAGCGCTATGGCTTTGGGAAGTATGGCCAATTGGGGAGGGAATTTCGTTGTGGGGTTGTTTTTCCAAATCATGTTGACCTATTTAGGGGCGGGTTCCTTCTTTATATTTGCAGCTGTCGTAGTCGCGCTATTTTTCTTCGTCAGGTAATAAAACTAGACCGTTTTTAACTTCAAAATGTATTATTGTTTTTTTTTTCAGATTTTATTTACCAGAGACTAGAGGACGGGATCCGGCCCAGATAGCTCTCTTGTGTAAACAAGGTTTCTCGTCACGGCCGTTGGAGTCGCCAGTCAATTCTGCAAGCACCGTCGAGACGTTTTCAGTATCTGACGTAAAAGAAATGTGACTATGACGCTGCCTCACTTTTCACTTGCACAGAATCATCACGTTTTATACATTTATCAAAAGAATTTATAGTCACGTCTTCCATTTTGAATAAAGAGATTTAAACAAAATTATTTGTTGTACTTTGTATTTAAAATTTATTGTAAGAAAATCAAGACAAATTTGAGCTTGTCATAACTGCTCGAGGCACTCGAAGGAAAGAAAAGTCAAGGAAAATTCAAACAATTTTATTTCAGGTTACTCATTAGTAGTAATTAATAGTTTTAAGGCCAATACGTTTCGTTTTGATGGTTTTCCAACCATAATTAATGTCGCGAGCAATAAATTTTGGTCGTCAATGTCATTTCAAAAAAATTTAAAAAATTTCCCTGCCTGATTATGCCCGTCAACAAAGTGTCAAAAAATTGAGAAAAAAATGACAATGTCATCTAACATGATGATAGGTTAATGATATTTACGACTGTTTTACAATGGAGCATTTTCGATTGCGTCAAAGAATGACCTTGACGACCAAAATTTATTGCTCGCGACTGTACTATGGTGGACAATAAATTTAGGCCGGCCTGTCATTGGCTTGACATCAAAATGTGAAGCTGGCATTATGTTCAACTAACCCTATTTTCGATTTTTGTCACTCTTGTCATCGTGACAGCGATAATCAAAATTAAAATTGGGAAAAGAAGCGTGCGCCAGAGTGAAATGCTTACTACAAATCAGTTATGGTAGTGCGTCATGATCTGTAAGTTACGAAAAGGGCGGAGAAAACGCCAAACAGCTTGAAAACTTTCAGTTTGACAAACTAACACATCAGTCATAATGACAATATATGGTCGCTTGCACTGACTTTTTTGAAATGTCAGAAATTTGCCGGACTAAATTTATTGTCCGCCATAGTACATGATAGAAGAAGACACATTTACTGGTTAGAAGACACCTTTGCAACAAAAATATTGCATACGTTTGTTGTTTTGAAACAGAAAAGAAAAGGAAAATTGATTTAATATTAAGAAACAACCTGGTACGAAAAAACGTTCCTAGAAAGACCAAGACTGGGCATAATAATTGGAAGAGGAAGAAAAGGAGTTGTTGATCGCTATAGGCAAAATGATGAGCGTGATAGTGATAGCTAATCTTGTCAAGATCTCTAAATGGGTATAACTCCACACACGTACCTACACCTTCCATTGGATTGCATATTTAAAACGTTAGACACTTAAAAAGAAAAAAGATCTACATAAATCGAATGCGCATTTGTTGTTCACGGTACTAACCTCAAAATCGAAAGTGCAATTTCTTTGACACTTGAACTGACATTGATCATTGACATTTCCCATTTTAAGGTTAATTCTTGGAGATAGGAATGAGACTGTTAACTTTTGAACCAAAAGTGAGTGGTACTTGGAACCCTCAAAAGACACAACTTCAAGTCAAGATCTTTCGATATAAGGACGCTGTCACATCATTTTTCAGGTCAGGTCAGGTAAAGTCGGCGTTTTTATTTTCAATATTTAAAATTCGCGCTAAAACAGTTAGGGGCGGAGCGTGCTTAGGCTATGTGCTAAATGCATTCTCGGATTTGTTTGGATTTGGATGCGGCTGTCACAAAATTTGGCAAAAATGTAAAGCTAATGAAAATGTGTATTGTACTTCTTTACAACACATAGGTACTTAATAATAAACAATTGAGACCTCATTTATTTTTGCTAGTTTGTAACCAATTACTTTAATATGTTACGTAAGGCTTTCTGCCAAATTTTTGAAATAGTGCGTTCCAAAATTGAAAGTCAGTTTCGTTGGGATTAGTTCCGAGAATAAGTTTATCGCCAATATCTAAGAAATATACTGATGTGTTGTCACATTTTTTCCACGAAATACTTTCACCAAGAAGTTTATTATCCGGAATGGGAGACCTAAACAGAATCAAATATGAAGTACTGAATATAAAGTAAATATAAACATACCCGACAATAGCAAAATTGGTCCACATTTCTACCATACGCGTTCTGGTTAAGTTGTCATTTGCATCTACATCAGTGCGTTCATCTTTGGGAAACAAATAATTCAATTCCTCGCCATGCTTAGGTCCTAAACATTGAACCTATAACACTATAAAATTTTCAAGGATATATGTATACCTTTAGGATCGGTGGCAAATGATCCTTTATAAGAAAATCTGTAGAAATATCCTTCTGAAAGTGTTCTCTGAAAGTCTATTTGCTTTCTGATTCCTCTTATTAATAATTCTTGTCCCAAAAACTGAAATTAGTAATGTGTATTGTCTTCCAAAAGTTTGTATCATCTTGTGAACATAATACCTGAGAAAACATTTCAGTGTTCTTAGCAGAGGAATTTCCCAAGAAATGATTCCGTACTACTAACCCCACCATTAAGCTATCCCTCTCGTTATTCAAAGACTGTGGAGCAAACAATTTATAATATTTGTCAAAATCGGAAATATTCATTTCTAATGTTACAACTGAAATATTTGTTTAAGTATTCTAGAAGCATGACCAGTTACTTTTATACTATTTAACCCTACACTGCCATCATTAGTGTTGAAACCAATCATAAAAGGTACTCTATTGAAGTCACCACTTTGGAGGATTTGATATGGACTACGGGTTATTATGGCTTCACTGTTTTCCACTTCTATAATGGGAAAGAAAGGAAAAGCGTACAAATCAGTTTTGTAACCCTAAAATGTGAAAGAAGTAAAAAAACACATAATGGTCAACAGGAATTTACTGTCGCTTGTGAACTATTGGCAGCCTTGGCTAACTCTTCAGAGTCAACTTTTTGCAACCCTTCTACCATATCTCTCGTTGTTTCAGTCGTCACGTTGAAGTACTTTGCTATATTGTAAGCATACTTCAGCGGGTTCCGTTGGAGGTACCTAGCGTTTAAAGCGGAACCACTTTCGGCAATTACTTGGTGAAATAAACCTGTAAACAAGAGGTTTCTGTATATCCACACATGAGGTTTGTGTACATCCACCTAGTCTGTTTAAACCAACCTCTAGCTCTAGTACTCAGCTGCAACAAGGCGACTGAATTAGCTGCGGAACTTTCTCCACAAATTGTTACTCTTGACGGATCACCTCCAAATCCAGCAATGTTGCCCTGAACCCATTCCAAAGCAGCGACTTGATCCTTGAGAGCTGCATTTCCGTAAGCGTTTTCGTCGTTGACAGTGAAGAATCCAAAGATGTTGAGTCGATAATTGATGCTTACAAATACAACAGGCTTTTCTATGAGATAATCAGGTGGAAACTGCGCACTAGAACCACGGATGTGGGCACCTCCGTGAATCCAAAACATAACAGGTTTTAAATTCGATGTGTTCAACTCTTTGGTGAAAACATTCAAAGTCAAACAATCTTCATTTCCCAACACACTACCATCTTTTTTACTGACTTGCAAACAAGAATTGCCGTAATCTACACATGGTTTGACGTTTTCCCATGGTTCTGGTTTCAAAGGTGGCTAGATATTTTTCATTGGAGGGATGAACAGAAATAATGTACTTATTTATACCTGAAATCGTAATTCTTCCAATGGAGGTTTTGCATAAGGTATCCCTCTGAAGGCGTAATATTCCAAATGTGGTTCTTGCACAGTGCTCAAGATTTGACCCTGGATTTTACCGTAAGTTGTTTGCACCACTGGTTGAGTATCCGAGTCAGCTGTCAACTTAATTCAAGACGATCAGTACCAGCAGCACAAATTTTGTGAATAGTCTGCAAACTCTTACCATTTTTATAAACGTTAAAAATGTCAAACGCAGGTCCATTGTGGCTAAAAAAATATAGTATAAAATAACAGTAAGTGGTGAATGGAGTACAAGGTAATCGTGGACTTAAAGAAAGACTAAACTAGTTTTTTTCTACGTTAGCGAAATCGTTTATTTATTCATATTACCGTTATGAGTGCGACAGATAAAGTGTAAATGAATGTAGATAATTTCTGAGTACCTATACAGGGTGTTATGGAAATCCATGTAGAAACTTTACTCAGTTCTGAGTAAACTCCCAGAATTTATTTATAATGTTTCTAAAAGCATTAATTCTTTTTTACAATTTTATAACTTCCTATTTGATACCCCCCCCGCACATTGAAATCACTTCCCATTTTGTTTTAACTTTCGATTTCAAAATAATCACAATGAAAAATACGAAAGTTTTTCTTTGATAAAGTTTTTACCCAAAAAACTTATCGCCTGTTTACCGGAATCATTAGAGTTTTACCGGCGCGTTCGTTTTCACTGTCGATAAATTTCGCTTTTGTTAAATAATTGTATGTATTGTTGACTGTTTGACAATGGCGAATCAATTCACGAATGCCGAATTGGCACCGCAGCACGTCATTTGTACATTGAGAGATTTCCTAATCGAGTAATAATGTTTAATTTTAATTCTAGAACGGCACTTTTTTTGACAAGTTCTCTTTGTGGTTAAAGTTTCTACATGGACTTCCATAACACCCTGGAGTTCGTGGAAAAGGGATTTTATATATTTTTTGACAAGTTCTCTTTGTGGTTAAAGTTTCTACATGGACTTCCATAACACCCTGGATTTCGTGGACAAGGTAATTTTATTGACGAAGTTTAACTAGGAAAAACGCAAACGGAAAGATTCAGTGATTGTCAAAAACTTCTTTTTTGAGGTAGATCTTCCTCCTTTTAAGATTTTGTTGAGTTGAAAATAGGTAATGATCCAAAGGGGCGAAGTCAAGAGAATACGCCGGATGATTCGCAAATCTAAAACCAATTTCATTGAATTTTTGTAGAGCAACAAGCAGATGCATTGTCTTGCAAAAGCAACGTATTTTTAAAAAGTTGTCCCCGACGTGTTTCTACAATTTGGTTCGAAGTTTTCTTAAAACAGTAATGTTCTCTTGTGATCGATTTTCCTTGCTGCATGTAATCAGAGAAAGTTACTCCATTTTTATCCCAGAAAATGGAGGCAGGCAGTTTTCCGGCAGAAGAAAATGTTTGGATCGAAAACCAATATTTTTATGCTCTTTTGACATTTCTAATATTCGCTCTAGAACGATTCATCGATCTTCAAAAATCATACCGTGGGATCGAAAATAAAAAAAAATCGAGATGGCCATGATTAATACACTTCAGTTGGTAGAACGTAAAAATTTAATTCAAATGTTATCAGATGTCATTAATTACAATAGTAACTGTCATTCCAGACTTTCAACGCACTTACCAACAACTTGCCTTGATTATTTTGTTTTTCCATACCTGAAAAACAACGTGTTCAAAAACAGGCCTGGCACAATTCCAGAATTAATGCAAGTAATTACTGATAACCGCAATTTAATTGATGTCCCGACTTTGCGAAGGTCATTTGAAAACATGAAGCGCGTTATGTTTGGAAGCTGAGGCAGACATTTCGAACATTTACTCTTGTTCGTAAATACCATTGGAGCTCCTCATGATTCTTTTACAACCGACAGGTCACACATAATGCACACCTTTATGAAAATCAAGATTTCAACGTTCTCAAAATCACTAACCTAACTTTTAAGACTGACATCTGATAATTGAAATTTTAACGAATTGCCAACTGAAATTTTTGGTCACACCCAACTCAATTTTTTTTTTTATCTCACGGTATTATGAGCAACATGGATGTTGTTCTGTTCTTCCGGCTCTCTGTTCGTCTGCAATTTTTTTCACCCCTCTTGAACGCCGCAATCCAGTTGTTTATGACAAAACAGAAAGGACATTGATCTGCTAATGTTGTCAACATGTCATGAAAAATGTATTTGCCAGATATCTCCTTCAAAAATAATCACTTGATAACTGAACGCTTTTCAATTTTATCAAAATTCAAATTTCAATCCCACGACTTAAAAAAAAAAAATAACTCGCAATTGACTGCACCTTTTATCATCAGACTTTGCATAAATGTACTTATCAATGTATATGCTATGACAATGGCAATTACCTTTATTTATCAGAATGACCAAGGCTACTTAACTATTTATCAGTACTCCCTCGTATGATCCAACCATGACCTTATAAATAAAAGTAATTTGTTAAGGTAAATTCTCTCGTTTTTATTAAGTTACTATTAGTATTGACGACAAGACAATTAACATCCATCAAGACAATCAACATTTGTTATTTTAGTTCAGGAATTATTTAACTCTTTAACAGGACACTTATCACAACATGTTGCTGTTCACGATCTTGATTTTATTATTGATTTTATAGATTATAGCTATTGAAAAACTTTAAGGACCAAATCAACGTATGTTTTCATATTTTTTATTAGATTTAATTGGCACAATACTCAATTTAAAATTAATATTTCCGTAAAATATTCAAATGTATCTACTACAGCTTACCCAGTTATTTTGAATTAAAAAGTGTGATTCTATGAAGCAATTGTACACATATGGAACGTACCGGTTGATAACACACATACTTATCATTAAACCTTGTTTTGTAGTCCTTGCGCAGGGTCCAAAAATGTCTTTTGAATGAACATTCAAGAATAAATCAGTATTATGGGTGTTACGTACTCATAACAGAAACTTGGAAAGAGAAAAAACTCAACTAGGTCTCATTTTTCAAATCCTTCCTTGATTCTGTTACCAACCTTGTCGCGTAATATTACTTCAAAGTTATTAAATTTGTTTTTTGAGTGTTTCAACTACTGCATCGATAAATTCAGAAGTACTCAAGAACTGACTCTCTTTAAAGTCCTTTCCGAAAACGCAAGGAGCTAAATCTTTAGTGACCAATCCAGCTTCGACAGTACTAACAGTAGCGTTCTCTAAGTTTTTAGTGAAATTGCCTAACTCTGCATTATTGTCCAACTTGGCCCTGTGCTGTAAACCTCTGGTCCAAGCGAAGATAGACGAAATGGGATTTGTTGACGTTTCATTTCCTTTTTGGTACTCCCTTAAAATATTTATATTAGAATTGATATCAAAAACAAGACTTGATAACATTTACCGGTAATGTCTTGTTACAGTACCGTGAGCAGGCTCGGTCATTATCGTCCTCCCATCGTGCGACACTAGACTGTGTATCATCAAACCCATGGAACCAAAACCTTGACCGACAACATCAGAAAGCACATCTCCGTCGTAACTCTTCAAGGCCCAAAGGAAACCACCGGAAGATTTCATCGCCTGAGCGGCCATATCGTCAATGAGTCTCAACTCAAAAGTCAGATTTGCTGCTTCAAATTTCTTCTTGTATTCTCTTGAAATTAATCGAGGTTAATTCACAATTAGATGTTGATCTCTGGTGGTACTTTTCATAAACGTCGAGAAACACTTCGTTAAATAACTTGTCGTACTGTTTCAGAAGTGTGCTTTTTGTTGCAAAATACAGAGGATAGTTGCGCTGTAAAGCCATTCGAAAGCACGAACCAGCGAAGGATCTAATACTGTCTTCTGTGTTGAAAGTCAACATGGCGACACCTTGTCCCTTGTAGGTGAAAGCTTCGATGGATTCTTCCTTTCCATCTTCTGACTTAATTGTGATGAATATCTACAAGATTGAAGTGTTGAAATTACTTTTTGTTTTAGGTTGGGAGTAGAACCTTTGAAGGTTTTTTGATGATCAGGTCTTTACCACCATACTGGTCCCCGAAAGTGTGTCGCCCCATGATGATGGGTTTTGTCCATCCGGGCACATACTTGTTTACATTTTTGCAAATAATAGACTCTCTGAATTGGGTACCATTGAGAGCATTCCGGATCATACCATTGGGACTTGGCCACATTTGCGTCAAATTGAATTCTGCCCAAAAAGAAAGCAGAAAGGAATTAGTAACGCGGAGAGAGAAGAATTACAAGCAATGTAATTTTGTAAATAAAGAGAAAAGGCGACATAAAACTTCGGAAAAATTTGTCTCTACTGTTTTTTGGATTTGTAATTTTGTTTAACAAAAAAATAATTACCTTTGACCCTGTCTTCATCTGGTGTTATCGTGGAACATTTTATCCCTACATTGTGTTTCAAAATGGCAGCTGCGGCGTCTTTTGAGACTTGGTTCTCAGTTTTATTTCTAAAAGAATCTAAAAGTGTGATTCGTCATCTCCTCAACTCATTTACCTGTTGGTGAGACTACAGTCATAGTAATCTCTTTGGAACTGGACAAATGGAAATAGAAGCTTTTCTTTGATCTCGTCAAACATTAATTTGGTCATTTCATCTCCGTCGATTTCCACAATCGGTTTCTCAACCAGTACTTTAGATTTAGTTGCATCTAAAACATTTTAGTGAGGATGGTTTATCAAGTAAATATTAAAACTTACATCTTCTGCCATTTTTTATTAATAGATTCACCAAAATAGAAGAGTTCCGACTCGCGTTCTTGAATAACATTGTTTTTGTTATGTAATCGTTAATTATAGAGACAAACTGAATCACATGGTACTTATAACGACAATTTATATTCCGCAAAGTCTAGGTCAATTCGTTTAACCAGTTCACAGTTTAGTGTCGTAACTACTTGACGTCCAGATACTTCAGATTAATTGCAATCGATAATTTGAACTCCTTATCAAAAAATTTTATTTGTATTCTGAGAAACACTGCGCGACGGAATATTATACTTAAGTACCGAATAATCTTTTCTAATAAATGTAAGATTGTTTTTAAGAAAAAAAATGGAATTAATTACTTCAGTAATTACGTCGATGCAATTAATTATATCATTTTGTGGACACTCAAACTGATAAGTGTCCACTGTAATAATAAAAACAACCAGACCATAACAATTTTATTGTAAAAATGATTTAATATTTATTGCTCGATTTTATCCTACTGTACAATTCTTTGAATTCATCCCAGAACACCAAACACAATACTGTGTGTGGTCCTAGCCGAAAGTAACTAGGACCTAGTCCTTTATAAAAGCCCAAGAATCCTTCAGTTTTCCAGATCTTCAGCACACAGTCAGTATATCCATTATACAATAGTCCTTTACCAAACTGATCGACTCCTAAAATTCGTTCAAATTACTAGAAAATTTTCTACTGCTATAGTTTCTCTTCACCTTGATTGTAGAGTCTTGTGGAGACCAAATCGAAAGGTGTCATCATCAAGCTTATGGCAACTCCTCCTACCATACTTGCGGTAAACGTCATAAGAAGGGGTGAGTTCGTTAAAATGTCGTATTTCCTCATAAACTCTTTACAATAGGCAAAAGATGTCAACTGGGAGGTGGAACCGACGAAAGCTCGAGGCACAGCTGAGGAACCACCCCTAAACAACCCTTTCACCTGCAAGCTCGAACTAGATTATTCCCTAAAAAATATAAGTATAAAGTTGTACCCCTTGTTCTTTGAAGACACTCCAAAGCCCTGACCATGTCCCCTTGTAGTGGTATTGATGCCCAAAAGCTATTTCTTTAGACGCTTGCGACTGCAGATGCGTTTTGATTAGATAGAACGGACTGGCTATGAAAGCACCAGAGGCACCAGCAAACCCTCCGATTAGAACGCTTTTGTAAAATACTAAATTTCCCTTTTTGTCTTTCATGTAGCCTTTGTCGTCCAGGATCTGGTAGAGTCCTTGAAGGCATCTAGTAAGATGGTTAGCTTGAAGGGTAGAGGTTCGTACCGAATCTGTATCCGTTGAGTACCAGTTGGAACCACAGTCCTGGTACTAGTCCGGCTTGAAGGGCTAGGATGCCGTCGTGTTTGGCAATGACGTAACCGGCGTGGAAAACGTTTTTGTAGTGGACCGCGTGTTGGCCTCTGCTGAGTAGTTCTCCCTGGAGTTGCATTCGGGTCTTCATCACTTCTAGGGGGTTGGTGAAGAATCCGGCGCACACTGCGGCAGCGCCACCTATGGCGAAATCCATTTCTAGTTCTGAAAACGAAATTATTTTTTTACATGTTTTAAGTGGATGCTTTTTGTAAAGAAAACGTAAGAAATGACTGATTAGTGATTACATAGTGTAATATAATTATTTATATTTGCATACTTTTTTTTTTAATTAATACTACTTAATCAAATGTTTGAGCAAGGAAAGACATAAACATCCATTCGTTTATGTGATCTCG
This sequence comes from Tenebrio molitor, assembly GCF_963966145.1. Lineage (NCBI taxonomy): Eukaryota > Metazoa > Arthropoda > Insecta > Coleoptera > Tenebrionidae > Tenebrio > Tenebrio molitor. The sequence continues at coordinate 5,728,434 of NC_091048.1, read as the reverse complement.
GTAAAACTGATTTAATCTCTCCCCACCATGCTTGTAAGACCCCACCAATCATCTCCAATAAGTTAGAGTAGTAGCTGTCGACATCTAATCTACGGGATGTTAGAATTATACAGTGAGCGGCAAAAGTATGGAATAAATTCCTTAAAAATTAAACAAAATTTTTTTCAAAAAAATCTTTGGACAGGTCAATTTTAGTTTATAAAAATACATGTTTTAGTACCAAATAAAATTCCAAGCAGTCATTTGTTTTCGAGTGATGACATCTTCGATACTTTTTTTAAATGGAAACCCCCTATTTTTTTTCTTGATTCTGAGAGCCCTTTTAATTGTCTAAATGACAGTATAAAAATTTTTGTTATCTTACATAAGGAAATTTTTAAGAAAAAAAAATAATAAAGTTGGAAAAAATAAATTTTATAACGAACAAAAACAAGTCAAAAAATCAAGTAGGTAAATCAAACAGTCAAATGTTACTGTCAATTTCATTCGTATGTGTTATTTGTTTTACAAAACGTTTTCGAAAATGACTCATTTAACAGAAACACAACGTATAGAAATTTTCATTTTGATTGGGTGCTGGGATAAAACTAAAACAGGGGGAATTTCTTCATAAACTTGCTTATTGTCAACAAGCTGGGGGATGGCAATTCAAACATTTAATTCCATAATTTTAAGTACTTACTAACACAGTTTTTGACTTGTTTTTGTTCGTTATAAAATTTATTTTTTCCAACTTTATTATTTTTTTTCTCAAAAATTTCCTTATGTAAGGTAACAAAATTTTTATACTGGCGTTTAGACTATTAAAAGGGCTATCAGAATCAAGAAAAAAAATACGGGGTTTCCATTTAAAAAAAGTATCGATGACATCATAACTCGAAAACAAATGACTGCTTGGAATTTTATTTTGTACTAAAATATGTATTTTTATAAACTAAAATTGACCTGTCCAAAGATTTTTTTGAAAACAATTTTGTTTAATTTTTAAGCAATTTATTCCATACTTTTGCCGCTCACTGTATAATGTGCACCCGATACAACTTTGTTTTGGGGACATTTTCAAAAAAATGTTATTCGCCAAGGTCAAATTACATTAAATGTTAATTTCAATTTCTTACTTGCTAACTATAATTTGCATTTGAAATTTTAGCATAAGTATGAGAAAGTAAGCCAAAAGGTAAAAAACTGTAAAGAATAATTCTTATTAAGACTAGAAAGGTACAGAACCACACCTAAACTAAAGACATTTTTGAGGAAAACGAGAAGAAACTGTTGGTTAAAAGCAGAAGTAATAAAATAACTAATAAATAAATTAAACCGTATAAAATATTAAAAAAAATGTTTTCACTATTTCTCGATTCTTCTACAGGGTCATTATAAATTATTGTCCCATCGCAGTTGGCGTTGAAAATTTTGGATGTACCGCCAGCCTCGTAACGTTAGACAAACTACTAATTTCCACTACCGCCAGTAGCGCCACCGATCGGCGATACTAGTCTCACTCATGTTATGAGGCTTGCGGCACATTCAACTACGTCACCAACGCCAACTGCGATGGAACATCATTTATAATGACCCTGTACTTATTGACGTTTATTGAAACTTTTTTGCTATTCATTGACGTTATTGTTATAGTATTAAAATGAAATCGGAACCATTGCATCATCTAAACGTCATCTACCATATCACCGGCTGTTTTGATGTTCTTAACAACCTTATCATTTCATATCGGAATAAACACAGTCAGAACAAATATGTTTTGTGCCATCGTAATTTAGCGCAGACTCTGATTGTTTCTGTGAATTCAGAAACCAATAATTGTTACTTATTGTTAGAATATTAATTTTAGTACCTACATACTAACACATTGAATGCAACTAATTATTAAGAAAATGTGTAGATACAACATTTCTTAAGCGAGACAAATTTTTAAAAAATGATTTTTGAAAATTGTTGGAAGATAAGGTAAAGAGTAGAAGTGAGTCTTTTTGTGCTAAGCTCAGAGATTGAAGACTAACTAACTACGACATTCTAGAAATGCGTTTTTTGACGGATGAAGCATGGTTTTCTAGAACAGAATATGAAAATTTGGAGTACCAAATCAATGGTCCCCAGATATTAAAAAATGTTTGTAATGCGCTAAAACGCAGAACAGCAATATGTTTTAAGATAAAGTGTGGAAATGTTCAACACCTTTCATAATAAATATTTTATTATTTAATAACGTATTATGTCTATTTTGCGAAAAGTCAAGTAAATGTGATTAATGGTGAAGATGATCAATGTGCGGTTATGTATTTGAAGGACATGCCAAAAAGTACCAATTGAAAAGGTCGTCCTTTTGTAAAAGAGAGCCAGGCACTTTTTTGAACGCTCGATATTTTTTTTAAGTTTTGCTCTATTTATGTTTGTATTTGAATTGATTAAATAAATTCCCTGCTCTTTGGAAATGTAAATGATACCTTATCAAAACGTTTCTTTTCGTCTATACAACACAAAATAAGACAACAGCAAATGAAATCACAACGTAGGAGTATTTTTTTTTTCTTTTCTCACAGAAATATTCAATACGAGCAAAAATGAGTGAGTCCAATTTTCCAACACGATATAATAGTTATTTAATTACATAATTTAATCCTCAAGAATAATAAATCTCCCTACTTAACTTCAGAAAATTAACATATTGTATTCAGAATATTATCACTAATTGTCTTATCAGTTGCGTTTACAGAGATTATGGTACTATTTACGGGAGATATTTAAAATAGTAGGTGCACAAATAATGAGCTAGTGACAGTTAGTCAACATAGTGGTAAATGTCGTAAAAAATTAAGACCAACTTATTCTACTTATTTATTGATTAAAACGTGAGTAACGCTAATCTCAGAAAATTATTATAAATAATTAGAAGAACTTTTTTTGGTACTCTTCTGTCGTGTTTATTGGAAGTGATTACATTTTCATTTTCTATTTATTTGTATTACATATCATTATCCATAATAATAAAATAATACTTGTAGGTATTATTTGAATTCCGAGTAATTTTGAAATAAAACTGCAATATTACGTAAAAAAAATATATATATAATCAATACCCCTTTTACCCTTTGGTGTAGGGGTTCATTATTAATTTTACTTGTTATAAGTTATCTTAAATTATTTAACTGTGGACAAATCCGGACCAGCTTCTTTTGTCTTGCGCTAGCTTTCGCGCTTCTCTCCAATTTAATCCTCGTCTTTCCATCACTTTGGAGACTGTTCCGTTCCAAGACTCGGGGGGGCTTCCCCTTCCTCTTTTGGTGTTTATTCTTGCGTCCCATATTCTTCTGACTTGCCTTGCATCTGCCATTCTGGTTAGGTGTCCATACCATTTGATTTTTCTCGATTGTTGTTGTTACCGGTTCTATTCCTAATTCTTCCCTTATGTCATCATTTCGTTTATGGTCTCTTTTTGTTATTCCTAGTGCTCTCCTGTGGTATTTCATTTTGACTGCTTGTATTCTGTTTTTTTGTCTGTTTGTTATTACCCAAGATTCACTTCCAAATGTTAATACTAGACGAAATATTGTTTGGTACACAGTCATTTTGGTCTTCCTGCTAATTTCATTCTTTCCTATGAAAGTTTTGCCTAGTGAATGGTATAGTTTTGTCGCCGCCGATATCCTCTGGTTTGACTTGTTCGATTTTTGTATCTTCAATTTCAATGTCTACATTTTTCTCGTCTTTTGTTATTACCATTATTTTTGTCTTTGCTATGTTTATTTTCATCTGTTGTTCTTTTAATACTTTGTTCCATGCGTTGAGATTTTCTTGAAGTTCTTTCTCGGTAGATCCAAACACAACAAGATCGTCGGCAAAAGCACATTCAGAGATTTTAACTGTTGTTAATTTGTAGTGTCCGATTTTTACTTGCTTCACTTTTTCTTTGGTCTTTTTGATTATTTCGTCCATCATTATTATGAATAGTACCGGGCTCAGCACTCCTCCTTGTCTAAGTCCATCTAGGTTATGAATTCCCTCGATCTGTTGTTTTTACTCCTGACATAGTTACAGCTATTTTGATACACACTTTTTGTAGCTGTTATAAGTTGTGGGTCTATCCCTTTTTTTTCTAAGCATTCCCATACTTTTCCCCTCGGTATCCTGTCGAACGCCTTTTCTAAATCTATGAATCCTAGGTATAATTCTGAGTTCTTCTGAATTGTTTTGTATATGCTCTCTTTGATTGTAAAGATGTGCTCTTGGATACTGTGGCCTTTCCTAAAACCGCTTTGTGAGTCTGTCATTTGTTCTTCTATTTCTCTTCTAAGTCTTTTTTCTAGTATCCTTTCGTACGTCTTTGCTACTACACTCAAAAGTGTGATACCTCTGTAATTGTTGCAGTCTAATCTATCCCTCTTTTTATATATTGGTATCAGTACTCCTATTTCCCAGTCGTGTGGAATTTTGCCTTCAGCCCATGCTTTCCTGAATATCTCCAGTAATATTTGGATGCCGTTTCCTCCTAAGTGTTTTATCATTTCTGGGGTGATAATAATATTTTTTTTGTCATTCTAATTTTGTAATGAACAAATTGGTAACATAAACAAAACTCACGAGCTATTCTTTTTACCAACGTGACAGTTTTTAAAACCTTTAAAAATAATTTTCTATTAACAAACGTCATTAAAATCGTATGGCTGAATATTACTAACATTACTAAGATTTTGATACTTTATAGAACGGTAGTTGAAACAATGTTCCTTTTTAATATAAGATGTTAAAAATGTTAAAAACGTTCAATGAATTAAAAAAATAATTAACCTCATACTAATTCCTACATAATATAACAAACAAAAAAAAAACAGTTATTGTTCATTAACTTCTATTAACAATTGATCTAATATGTATTATTAAAATATTTGTAATAATCTTTCAGTTTTCACACTAGTACCATGAAGAGCTATTAGGTTAACATTGAAAAATAACGTATGTAACACTTAAAATTTCAGGAATTTTAGAAAAAAAAAAACAAATTAATTAATTTATATTGGGAATACTTTCCACAATTTAATTATTAAAATATTCTTCTGTTATCTGGTTATTCCTATGTCTGTCTTCGAAGAAATTCTTCCCGTCAAAAATGTTGTAGTGCTAATGTGGAGTGTTTTTTTCCATATGCAGCCTTTCATCTTCGATTTTTATGCACCAGAACATTGTAACAATAGTTGCTCGTTACATTCTTCTTCTAAATAATCACTAAAGACATTTTTTTTAACATTTCAAGTAACCAAAACCTACACTTTTACAACTCATGAAACTCATAATAGTTATTTATTTAACGAGTTCGTGTGTAAATTGGGCTTTTTTTGGTATGAGTGGTCCAGATTAAAACGCGAGTGAAACGAGCGTTTTAAGGCCCAGGAGTGCCAAAAAAGTCCAATTTACACAAGAACGAGTTGAATACGTTTTTTTGTTCGAAGTTCGAAGTTCCAAATCGCTTAAAATCTTTTATAATTAACTTGACGTTTCGTTTTGACAAGTTGTCACATTTATCAAAATCCGTTAACATAGAAGGAAATTCTCTAATTCTGACAGTGTCGGTGAGCCTTTGCTGATATTGTGATTTTCATCTGTCAAATGAAAATGAAACTATCACTGAGATCTTTCATTGTAGCGTAGAATAGTTTTCTTTAAACAAATGAAGGTTTAAAAAGTAACCAAATTAATATCGACAGTAATGCCAGAATAGCCCTCATAGATAGTACCATAGTCAAATATTTTATTAGCACATCCTGTCGACTTATGGAAATATATTTTGAAAAATATAAAGCATTACAATATCAATTTTAAAATTGGAGATTTTCAAATGAGTGAAAAGTTAAAAATGTAAATTAGCAATATAAAGTATGACACGTCATTGCTACAGCTTATTCTAAATGATTGTAGTCGAAGCAGGCCATGCCAATGTTATGAAATTTTTGCCGCTTTCATGTGAACTGTCAATTTTTGTCGCTGTCACTGTCATGTTTTAGGTGAAAAGTGCGGTGATGACGAGGATTATTTATTATTTCTCCATTAACGATTGAATCCAAAAATATTGAGTTGTTTTGCAACCAATTCTAAAAATATTGAGTTGTTTTGCACCCAATTTAACTCCTGTGTGTGAAGGGTACTCACTTATTCACATCATAATAATGAGCGGCAACCATAAATTTTACATTCAGTTTTTACGCCTACTTGGACTACAATAATTTAGAATAAGCCTGTATATGACAAAAGTATTGTTGAAAAATAACAAAATACAGTAAAAAACGACATTAAAATAACTGGATTAATTTAAACGACTCAAATACTACATTGTTGATTCGGTTTAGCAGTCGTAAATAGTAAGTCGTTCATCATGTGAGGTTATCGAGCTAATAGTCTAACACCAAAGCGCCAAATGTCATAACATAACCAATTACCCAGGCTTGACAAATTGAGCTTCATGAAAGGTTTTTTTGAAACTATGTCCCAGTTTCTTCTTTTAGGGTTATCGAAATCAACAGGATTAAGGACATCACACCTGGATTTGCGAATATTATTTTTATTTATCTTTTTTACAACAAATATAAAAATATACTGACATATTTAATTAACGAGCCTTTATAACAATTTTTGGTTTTGTCCGCGCTTAATCGCGCCTACTCCAACCAACATTACAAAATGCATATTCTGATAACGAGATTTACCAACTATTATATTTCCAAGGAGCCGTTTAACAAGTCTTAATTCTCAACCGAACGCCGATACAAGACAAAAATATAAATATAGCATGAAATGAGATAAGATAACTCTCAACAAAAGTGTCGTCATCAAAAATTTGAAAGTGTGAAGTTTTTAGTGTAAAATGGATTTCGTGATCGCTGGTGCCGCTGCCGTCGGGGCAGGCTTCTTCACCAACCCCTTAGAAGTGCTAAAAACACGGATGCAACTCCAGGGTGAACTCCACGCAAAAGGCGAATACACAGTCCATTACAAAAACACGATTCACGCCACTTACATGATTGCAAAACACGACGGAATTTTGTCACTGCAGAAAGGACTCTCTCCAGCTTTGTGGGTCCAGTTTATTCTCAACGGAGTGAGGCTAGGTTGGTACCAAAAGTACCAACAATTCAAACAGTCACCCTGTACAATTTCTAGGGATTTATCAAACACTGGAGAATCAAGGTTATGTCTTGGGCAAAGATGGGAACACAGTCTTTTACAAGAGTGTTCTCGCAGGGGGGATTGGAGGAGTCGCGGGACAAATCGCTTGCAGTCCTGTTTTTCTAGTGAAAACGCATTTACAAACACAATCGTCCGAAAGTATAGCTGTGGGGTATCAACACAAGCACCAGGGGATGTGGCAAGCGTTGAAAGTTATTTCCAAAGAACAAGGGGTAAGTCACGTTGAGGTTAGATTAGGCAACCAACTCTTCGGTGTATGACGGGTCGTCTAGTTACGATTATATTATTACATAACACGTTGTTACAATGTTGATACTCGATTTTATCGGTAGTGGGTTCATTCAGATTTCAGTGACCTGTTGTGTGTGTCAGTAGAACACAGAAGTTATGTATTTCTTAAATACAATGTGATAGAATTGTGATTAACAGTGGTAAGTATTGCAATGAATTATCACAAACGTAGTAGAATATATTCCAAATTGTTACCAAAATTTAAGTGAGTTACAGTTATGTTAAGTCTTGTTGTCTTAACAGTCCGAGTTTGCAGCGACGTGTTTGCACATCTAATGCTCACAAATCTGACGCTTATTGTTCTCAAGTATGATTAGTGGATTGGATATAATGTCCTGGTTACAAAACAAAAATTAAAGAAAATGTGTTGCTAAATATCATTCTCAGGGAGCATTTTGCAAGAATTAACATCAAATTAAATAGTTGATGGTATTTTAACAGAAAAATTGTAGACTTACTTGGAGAGTTGTCGGTGGTGATATTATCGATTGTTTTTTATCTAACAGGTCCCCAACTTATCACTAAATTAACCACTTGAATAGTCGCAACATGTGCACGTGAAATTAATATAAGTAAATAAAGTAGCGACTGCGCGTTAAGACGGCTTTTGCAAATTTAACATCACTTGTGGCTGATGCAATTTTTGGAATTTTCACTTGGCTAAAAGAATTAGTTTTGGGTGTTTTAACCTTATTATAATCAATATAGAAAGAGATTTGTCACATTTGGCTTATTGTTTATTACATGCAATTGCTTAAACATTGATTTATTCTTTTGTATAATGAATATTTTTAAATTTTAATGGAGACGTTTTGAAGCTTTTCACTGAAAAAACTGTTCAAAAAAAATGTAAGAATACCTATATCTCACAAAACAAGTGCATAATTTCTTTATTAAACGTTAATTTAAACATAAAATTCGAACTGATAAACGTCAATTGACAAGTGACAACTAACTTCATTTTGAGTGTCACATGATTTTTGCCATTAAAAAACCAGAACGTGATTAAAAAGCCCGTTGCTAACTTCACCTCGTGACTAAAACGCACAAAGTCACAGCTTGTCAAGGTGTACATATTTAAAAGATCACTTAGCGTCATGGAAACATATGCGATAAATCGCGTTTAAAACATAGGAGTAGAAAAATCATATTTTGACAAAAAGTAGTTAGGACACTCCTGATTTTTTTTAGGTTTTAAAAAATGGGTTTTTTAATTTTCACCCATTAAATTTTTGAGATATTAAAAAACATTTGATTTGAATAGCATTAGACCACTGGTCCTGCAACTTAGAGTTGTTAATTGGCTTTTTAATTCAAGGAATAGTAAAGTTTTTTTAGGTTTTTAAACTTTATTCTAAGTTGAAACTATCAAAAATGATCATGTTGGTAATTAATTAAGTAAAACTTCACATGAAAGTAATTTTATCGCATTTGTCCTTATTAGTAGGTACATAGTGTTACGATTGACGATAATAACCAACATATTTCTTATTTACAATGTGATAACTACCACAATTAGACAGACATTTGACAACATTTATTACATACGGGCATACCATTTCATATTTTATATTTTTTCTATTCTATGGTCGACATAAAAATATGCATACTTATAAGAATATTTTTTACTCTTCTTCGCTCAAATTTTTAATCGTTCTACACAACAGATTAGATTAGAAATGCAATAAAATTCAACTTATTAAATAATAATAGTCCAGTGCCATTTTTCTATTCAAGTTCCTTCTCTTCAGTGAGTTGCTTGAGCAAATTTTATCTCATATTTTTAAGAAGAATTACCACCTACTTCTACTTCATTGACGATTTGTTCAGAATTTGAAGAAACATATCACAATTTGAAGCAATAATATTAAGGTGGATTAAATTTTAATTAGGTATTTAAGATATAAGTGTAAAAAGTTATCCTTTATTGCACGAACGAGTTTAAAATACGACTGAGGTACGAGGGGGTATTTTAAAGGATGTGAGTGCAACAAAGGAACTTTTTACACGAATGTCTTACAACATTTTATCTACGAATGTGAGATCATCGCACCGATTTCAACATAAATTTGTATTAAATAATTATCATTGATTCAATATTTTATGAATAACCATAGTCGTTTGAGAACCACTTCGTTTAGCAACCTACTTCTAAACAATGTTTCCAAAAAGTTATATTGTTGTATTCTGACAATTGTGTGCCATAAAAGCGTTCACTAAAAGTTTTATGGCACGATTCCGTCAGTTTCACTAAACGTCAACTTTGACAACGATTTTTAGTGCAAAAAGTGCCTACTTTTTACACGATCGTAGATAATAGTAGTTTACTTGACGAGTTCTTGTGTAAATTGGGTTTTTTTCGTTTTATTTCCGTGGATTAAGTGACTTTTTATATTAATGAAAGTTTTTTCACGTCCATTGTTGATAACAGTGACATCTTCGATACAAACCTTTTTATTTGATCACCATTTTGTGTTTCTACAGTCGTTATCATTTACTCGGACTCGGAGAATTAAAATGTTCGTCTCTCTATTAAAAACTTGTACATTTTCTATCTTCTACTACATTTGACACAACACTCCATCAGACCTTCTCCCAACGGCCAAACATTTAATTTTATTTTTAGATCAACTCACCTAGTCTCTATTTACCTCATGAATACATTCCCGATGTGCTGTGACAAAAATGGACTTCGCAATAGCCGGTGCAGCTGCAGTTGGTGCCTGCTTCTTCACAAACCCTTTGGAAGTCCTCAAAACTCGGATGCAACTCCAAGGTGAACTCCGCTCGAAGGGCGAACACGCAGTCCACTACAAAAACGTTGTCCATGCCGCCTACGTCGTCGCCAAAAACGACGGAGCTTTGGCCCTTCAAAAGGGCCTAGTTCCCGCCTTGTGGGTCCAACTTATCATGAACGGAATGAGATTAGGTGTGACAGTGAAATCGAGTACAGTTTCACAAAATTTTCTACAGGAACGTTTCAGTTCGGGGAAAACCGTGGCTACGTTACGGATAAAAGCGGCAATTTAGTTTTTTACAAAAGCGTGCTTGTGGGAGGAACGGGGGGAGTTATTGGGCAGTTTTTCGCTAGTCCTTTCTTCTTGGTAAAGACGCACTTGCAAGCCCAAGCCGCTCAGGCTATTGCTGTTGGATATCAACACAACCACGAAGGGACCTGGAACGCCTTCAGGAAAATTTTTGTCAAAAATGGAGTAAGTTGATGCGAGCTGAGTTGACAAGAAATAAATAAATAATTTTGTGAGCTTTTGTTTATTTGTTCCCCTCCCTCCGTTTCTTTTATTTTTACTCAACACAATATTTCTTCACTAAGTATTGTTTTGTTCTAGTTCAAAGGTCTCTTCCGCGGTGCTGGAGCTTCGGTACCAAGAGCTTTCGTAGGTTCAACCTCTCAACTCACATCTTTCAAGTACAGCAAAGAGTTTCTAAATAAATATGAGTACTTCCAAGGAAGACCTCTCCTCACGTCATTCTGTGGTAGTATGGTAGGAGGGATAGCAATTAGTGTGATGATGACACCATTTGACTTGATTATGACGCGACTGTACAACCAACGTGAGTCTGAAGATTTATTTTCTTTACAAGCTTTCATCGTCTTTTCCTTCTTTTCAGCTGTTGATGCAAACGGCAAGGGACTTCTCTACAGCAACTATGTAGACTGTGTGATTAAAATATTTAAAACTGAAGGGTTTTCAGCGTTTTACAAAGGCGTTGGACCCATGTATTTGAGATTAGGGCCCCACACCGTTCTTTGTCTCGTCTTTTGGGATGAGCTGAAGATGTTATACGACAAATTTTGGCCGCAATAGTACAAAAAACAACTAAATAGATATATTTATTTAAAACAGATTATTATTTAACGTCAAAATACCTAGGTAGTACCATTTTAATTTAGTTACGTATTTTATTGTCATTAAGCAAAAGTAATTTTTTCTTTATCGATATCATTAGAGGAAGAAACAACTAATAATCATCTCTTAACAATAGCAAAGTATCGTCTTCAGGACATCCTAGCCACAGTTGTGGAGTTGGCAGTGGAGACTGTTCAGTAATGACCACCCAGTCATTATCAAATTTCCAGTACAATTTTCCTTTGAAAAAATGTGTTACTCCTGTCAAAATATGTCCAAAATTAGATCATCTATCAGATATCTAGATCGAATTGTTACCCTTCCATGTGGTGGCAGCATCTAAATCATGAGGCACACCTCGCCACCTCTCCATATGTCTAGGATACCCTTCATCCATCTCCTTGTTTCCTTCATTGAACCTCCAAAAATGATCTTGCTTGTAAAAGTAAGTCTTCCCTAAAATATCCAATTAGCAGGTATCACTACAAATCTCGGTACTTCACCATTCCTTCCCCAGACTTGCACCGCATCGATTTTGTCCAGTGTTGTTGGTAATCCATAATCAGAAAGCGGTCTTGGGCTGTTTTCAACGAAACTTGTTCCATCATACACCCAGAATTTTGGCCCTACGATACACAAAATGCTGTTAAAGTAACAATAAAAAAAGTGGTACCTGTAAATAGCACAATCATCCCGTCAGGTCTCTCGTAAGCTGCATCTATTGCCTTGACAGTTGGAGGTAAGTCGGGAAACATGTGACGTATCGAAATGGGATACCCTGCTTCTATTTTAGACATATCTTTGAGTCTCCACACGTACTGGAAACATAAATTCAACAAGTTCCTTAAGTGTTAGAAGAAAATTACGTATTCTTTGAAAATAAATATTTCTTCGCGTAGCGAAGCCACTGCGTCAAAATAACCATCACAGATGTTAGGCAAGCTTGGGGAGTTTGTTGCCGGAATGTTGTGTTTGGGGTCGTGGTTCTTGTGGTCATCAACTGACTCGGAATCTCCTTCGTAGAGCACCTGGGAAGTTGTTTGATCCATCAGAAGAGAATGTGTTGTAGAATCAAACGTTTCTGTCGTGGTTTCCGTCACATGAGTTGGATGATTTGTTGTATAAGGTAGTACCGTAGAAGTTGTAGATGTCTCATGTCTGGTACCATCTTCATCGCTTCTTCTGGTAGCATCTTCATCGCTTCTTCTGGTACCATCTTCATCGCTTCTGATTGTTGTGGGGTCATAAGTATCATCCTCTATATTTCTTTGGACTGTAACCAATCGAAATTATTTCTTGTGCAGTTCAAAAATGTGACGAACGTACTGTATAATTCGTACATTCCCAGTATGTCGTCGTACCCCAGTTGGAGTTGACTGTTGGGGACAAATTCTTGATAGTAGGGAAACATTACAGAGTTGGGTACTGCCGAATGAGACAACCCCAACGAGTGTCCCAACTCGTGGAGAGCTACACTGGAGAAGTCCATCCCTTCTAGATCTCCTCCATGTCTGACATCGGCCCAGTTTTCGTCTGCGTCAAAATGAATGTCACCATCAAAACCTTGATCACCTAAAGGGAAAAACGCGTGAGCCAGGATTCTCCCCGGACCGTCAAAAGGAAATCTATCGCCGTGGTAGCCAGTTCCAAAGGCTACAATTATGTCGGCGTCTGGAGTGTTGCTCTTGCGGAATTTCAAGTGGCCGTATTTGCCCCAAGTGTCCAGCGCCAACTGAATGTTTTTCGATACTGACTCTTTTCCTAGTTTTGGTGACCAGTTTGCTATGCTTTTTTAAAATCAGTGAATTATTTGCATTTGAGCAAGAAGGAGGTCTTACTAATATGTGATGGTTCTTTTGTTCCATCCTTTGGAGCCAAGAGCGTATCGTTTGAAACGTTTGTTTTTGATGATATCGGGGACACCGCATCGAGGTGAAGACATAAGCTGCAGAAGAATTGGATAATGCAGTGGTAAAATTTGGTTTTGGATGAGGAATTATGTGGAAAATGTCGTACCGCCAGGGTGTCATTGTCCAACTGTCCGGTTTGTTCCAAAGCTCCAAATTTCTGAACGGTTTTTATGATGCCTGAAATTCCTTCTTCGGTGTAGAGAGCTCCAGAGGTGGAGTCGTCCTCTTCGATGTATCCAAAATTTTTCAAGAAAGTTAACTGAAAAGAAAAAAATTTGCTACGTACAAGCTGTGAAACAAATTACAAAATGAGCCTTTTTAAAAGTACAAAAAGTATTGTAGTGACCCAGTTTAAAATTTAAATTTTAATTCCCGGTACCGCCACGAGAGCGCGCCAAATGTGAACGTACTAGCGGCTAGACTAGGTACTAAGGGATGGGGTTGGTAATCCTGGGGAGTTGGCAACAGGGAGAAAGGAAATATAGCGGGGGTGAAGCGGCCTCTCGCGCGGGTGGTTGAAGGGGGGAGGTCACTTTTGTTTGGTTTTTCGAAACGAACACACCGTGCGAAGAGCGAGCCATATTCCAAAATTTGTAAGTTAAATCTGAATCAATTACACTACCGTCCCGAGTAAGATATTTTGGGTCCCCGTGAGGAATCCGACGTTTTAATTCACCCCGGGTAATTTGTCCCACGTTCGTTTTCTTTTTGTGTTTTTTTTTTTGGGACCAGGACCACGTGGTAAGGGTATGTTGTAGCTATCATTTTGTTGCATGCTGTTTCTTTCGAGAAGCTCCAATTTGTTAATTTTAAGCGTTATCCCTAAGTTTTCCCGGGAGGTTCATTTTTTTGGCGATCTGGTAATTTCGAAAATTAGTAGCCGCGCGCGTCCATTTTGTTTTGCTTTCACTAACATGTTCTAACGGTACTCGACCAGCCAGCGATTATTGTATTCGTTATTTATGTTGCTTACCGATATTTGTGCTATTTAAAGCGTTTTTATTTTATCGTTATTTAACTTTGCGCTTTGTTCTCTTTTATTTGCTCTTTGTTTAATGTTGCGTTTTGTTTTGCTTATTTATCATTGTTTAATGTTGCGTTTTATTTGCTTATTTATCATTGTTTAATGTTGCGCTTTGTTTTGCTGAATTTTCTCATCGGATAATGTTCCGCTTTGTTCGATTGAATTAAACTCAGTTTGTTTTTTTTCTTTGTGTTATTGCTATATTTCGGAAAAGTTAAAGTAAAATGTTGTAAGTGCGCCCCTATGGGAGCTAGGCGACAATCAGGAAGTCGTGGAGTTGTTTAGTAAATTTCTGTGGAAGCGACGGTTATTTAGAGCCGTTAGCGGGGGCGAACCTAAGTCTTTGCGGGAGCGGCGTCGGGATGTTTTCGTGAAGCTTCCGTCGAGGTTATAGAGACTTCGGGGTTTTGTCGGGAAACGGTTGGTTGGGTTCATTCATTCAAAACTCATGGAACGGGCTGTCCTATTTTATGTAGCTGAATACACTAGGTACACAACAACTTTTTATGCATTTCTTTACCTGTTACAGAAAAACAATGGTACAAGAAAAACGTTATGGTGTTGATAGTCGATTGCTTGACGAATTAAAAATTTGCCAGTTCAATAGAAGGAGAAGATCAAACATGTTTGAACAATCAGCCCTTGTTTCTATAAATAACGTGGGAGAAAACGAATTAATGGTCAGGGCCACCCACAAACGACTAACAATTGTTTCTACGGTGATACAGAATTTTCGCCCGCCGGTGCAGGTGATTGATCAAATTGATGAGACAACTGTGGAAATAGTGATCGACATTAGTCAGTTTGCAAGAATAAGATTTAGAAGTGCTGCTGATTTATCAGCTTTTAGAAGAGCTCTCGGAGATTTGGCTGAAAATGATTCCTCAGGCACGAGTGAAGAATCCGATGTGTCTGTTTCCACAGAGGGCTCCCAAACGTCCATTTCATCAACTAAGGAGTATAGAAGTATAGGGAGGGGACATACGCAAGCTTATGGGCGCGGTAAATTGAAGCAGTGAGGGACAAGGAAACGGGTGCAATTTTATGCAACCCGTGAGGTACGCCCCAGTTAACACTACTTGAGATGTTGGGAATTAACAATAAAACTGCAGGAAAATAAAACATTATATTTTTTTTGCATCACAAATGTATTCAGAGTATGAGAAACTAGAAAACCACACTAAATATCACAATGCAAGTTATTTGATTTACTTTCTTGGGGCGTACTAATAGCAGACATGCGCCACTCGGCCGGCCGTATGTCCCCTCCCTATTATTCTATACTCCTTGTCATCAACGGACGAAAGTATGCTCATGTTACCGGGTGAAATTTAAGGTGTATCATCAGTTCAATTATTATTATTATTATTATTAAAATAAGCGTTCGGGCAGAGGCCGAGCCTGTTATGCCCGCGCGTCCAAAACAATAGTAAACCACAATACGTTTTAATTAATTACTGAAGTCACATAACTGTCATACCGAGATTTAAAGCCAAGAGGTGTTTTGCTGGTAACTACTTCTACAGGTAGGGAGTTCCACACGTCGAATACTCGATTCGTGATGAAGTTTTGCCTAGCACTTGTGTGAAAATTGTCCTTTGCCAGCTTCAAATCATGCCCTCTAGTTCTCCCCCCGTCGTTTAATGGAAAAAGGTGCTTAATGGAGGAATTTTTGTCACCAGTCAGCGCTTGATGTACCAATATAACATCTCCTCTTTTACGTCTGTCGGAAAGCTGGAGAAGGTTCATTAAGGAAATCCTTTCAGAGTACTGGGGGCGATTTCTACCCAAAGGGATACGAGTCGCTCGTCGTTGTACAGATTCCAACAAGTCAATGTCACGTTTTAAATTAGGAGCCCATACTCCATGACCGAACTCCATAACTGGCCTAACATATGACTTAATAAGCTTAGCAGTTACAGCCAAGGTAGTCTTAGTAAATGTTTTGCTCAAAAGATAGACAATTTTATTCGCCCTCTTGACCACATATGAGGTATGTTCCGACCATGACAAATTTGATGTTACCAGAACTTCCAAATCCAAACATGAACTCGACTTGAGCAGTTCCACACCACCCAAATAATACCCATGACACGGGTTTTTGTCGCCAATATGAAGAACCGTGCATTTCCCAATGTTAAGTGGAAGCTGCCAATCGCTTGCCCATTTACTGATGTTAGAGATGTCGTTGGAAAGCATTTGGTAATTTAAACTATCATTATATATCTTCATATCATTAGCATACATGACCCATGACGATCTTACACTGTATTTGACATCGGCCGTGTAAACTATAAACAATAACGGACCGAGTACGGACCCCTGTGGAACCCCACTTATTACCTTTTCCGATGCGCTAAGCACGCCACCAACTTTAACCTTAAAAGTACGATCAGTAAGAAAGGCGTCAAGCCAATAAAAAAGACTGCCCTGGATACCGATATGTTGCAATTTAAATAAAAGAAGCTTTCTTGGCACCCGATCGAAAGCCTTGGCAAAATCGAAATATACAACATCAAGAGGTCTGCCTAAATCTAACAGTTTGGTCCAGTCAGAAAGACAACATAGTAGATTGGAGGTGATGGACTTCCCTGGCATAAAACCATGCTAATTATCAGGTATGACATGATGCTTCACCAAGAATTTTATGGTAGTATCATAAATAATCGACTCCATAATTTTAACCACTAACGACGTCAAACTTACAGGCCTATAGTTACCTGGATCAAATTTATCTCCTTTTTTAAAGATGGGACAGATAATTGCCGTCCTCCAATCCGAAGGTAAAACCCCCGAGTCAAACGATTGCCCAAATAGCATGCTAAGAGGTCTGCACAGAATATCAGCACAAGTCTTTAATACACTGGCTGTGATTCTGTCGGGGCCGGGAGACTTTGTTTTGTCTAACCCACGTAATTTTTCCAAAACCAGCTCATCAGAAAATTCTATGTCAGTAAAAGCTGTAGTATTTCGGGGAAAATCTAGTTTCGGCGTACCAGCCACCGATTCCCTTGTAAAGACCTTGGAAAAAGACTCAGCAAAAATATTGGCACAGTCAGTATGGTCCCTTACGATATTTCCGTCTACATTCCTAACTTGAGGTATCTTGACCGGTCCTCCCAACGCAGTGCGAACGTGCTTATAAAAACTCTTAGGATTGTTAAAATTCGCAATCTTCAGTTCGTACCTAATCGGCTCCTCCTTAATAATTGTAGACAGCTTGTTCGAAAAAGCTCTGTGGGCTACGTAGTCTGTTTGCTCCCCTGTTCTTTTAAAAGTCTTCCACAACGCTCGCTTACGCTTAACCATTTTCAATATATGTATTTGCATTTATCCAGGGTTTCGAAGAAGACCTTTTGACTTTAATAACGGACGAACACTCGTTGACAGTATTGAGTAATAGATTTTTTAATATACTCCAGTTGTTCTCGACGTTCGCGTCGCAAAGTGTCGTTGGCCAATTTATTTTCTCGAGACGTATGTAAACCTTCTCATAGTTCGTAACTATTTTATTGAAAGTTATAGTTCGTCGAGCAGGCACAAAACAGATCTGCAGATCTACCTTGAGGGAAACATGGTCTGACTTACCCACTGGGACAAGATATTGCACATTTGTTAGTGAGGAGTCCTCTGTTGTTAAAATCAGATCAAGAACTGACGGTTGCTGGTTGGCTCTAAATCTAGTTGGTTGCGTTATTAACTGGCGCATATGGTTATTGGTTAAAAAATCAACCATCAGTTGAGAGGATGGACTTCGACAGTGTCCCGAGTTCCGGGACCAAGAAATGTCAGGCATATTAAAATCCCCAAATACGAACACCTTGTCGTGCCTAGTTGTTAATTCCCCTAACACGTCCAATAAAGTACAGTCATCATTAATGTTAGACGATGGAGGTCTGTATACACACCCCAGGATAAAATTCCATGACTGATTATGTACCTGCAAAAAGAGCGACTCTGTACCCGGTGTGTTGGTAACTATGGGGATGACTTCGTTATCGGACAGTAACTCATTGGAAACGTAAATACACACACCTCCTCCTTTCTTATGATTTCGATCATTCCTGTAAATGGTATAACCATCCAAAGAGACTAGCGAGTCCGGTACGACGTCCGAGAGCCACGTTTCAGTTAATGATAGGAAAGTCGGTTTCAAATCGTTAACATATACTTTGCCAACAGAGAAGCTATGTTAGTGTACAGTATGGAACTAACAAAAAAATTGGAGAAATTATTACTATTTAACGGCTCCATTTTGAATTTAATAAAAAAAAATAATAATAATAGGAGTATAACTTAACCAAGGTCCTTGTTGAATGCATCAAGAAATTATTGTTCAGTGTCCTGGGTTGTCACAACTACTTCCATATTGTGAGAATTATCATCTAGAATGTTGGACTGTGCTTTTTTTATCTTTCTTTGTATTTTCCTACACCTGTTTTTTATGCTCTTGTGCTCCAAACTAGGAAATATCTCATACAACATTGTAGAAACACCTTCAATATCAGAGGTATATTTATGTATGAGCTCGAGTATGTTACTTTCCCCGGGAACCTTAGCTGCAAATTCTACCAACTGATCAAAACTAAGGGGGTATTGTTGCTCGGAGCCGTCGAATAACGACTTAGCCGGTGACAACAATTCGAACGTAGAAGTCAAACTCTCCGTTGAGTCGGAAGATTTCTTCCTCTTGAGATCCGGATCCCTTGTGTCTAAAATTGTATCCATTGAATTTGCGGAGATATCTACAGGATTAGTTTCAAGCGCATTGTCATCATCAGTAGACTTTCTTTTGCCAGAACCTTCCCCAGGGCCAACTGTTTCTTTGTTGCTTTCTGGTGTCGGCGAAACGTTACTAGTGCAATCATTAGCAAAATGTCCCGCCTGTCTACATTTGTAGCAAACATCGTCATAACTCATATATCTGTGGCGGTCGTGAAAAAGTAGGTAAGTCAAATAATTTCAAAAATGAGTTAACGATGTTTACACCTTAATAATAAATCATGGAGTTAAATAATTCAGATTTTCACAGTTTAAAATTGACTTATATTGAAAGCAAGTACAGGTAGAAAGAAGTTTCTATTTAATTACAGGATTTTAGGAATGATGTGGAATTTTGAATCGTTGCCCTGAAAAATTAACATTTTCGACTTACCTACTTTTTCACGACCGCCACAGATATTATATTCTATAGTTAGTTTCCTCAAATTTCAAAACCATGGATGAAGGAAGGTCAATAGAGTTGTTTGGTTGAACAAATATCTGTCTTCTAAAACTTAGGACGTAACAAATCCTAAAGTTTTTTCTACTAAGTCTTTGCTACTCAAATACATACATATGCGGCTATTGGAGATTCGTGAGGCAAACAAAACATTTTTTGGTGTCACTATATTACCTATAGCTACAACATAACCATCAAGTTTCAAGCCTTCGATAGAGTTAAAAACTATCGCCTGCTCCTTAGTGGGGAATTGAGCTGAAGTGGAGGACGCCATATATGATAACAAAAGGTGCTATAAATTGTTACACCTCTCCTTTCAGGAACGCGCCCAAATGAGGCGAGTACCGCGAACTACCGCAGTCACTCGCCTCCGTATAAAGAAATGGTAAATTATAACTGAAAAAGTTGTGATAATATTCGCTACGAGATAACCAAACACTCAACCAATAAATCAAATTATTCCCAGTAGGCTATAGAGTAACCAGACGTCTCATTACGTCCCACAAAATATGAGGATAACGTAACAAAATAGATCTGTGCCGTTTCCAAATTTAATGAATTGGAAAGAACTCACCAAACGTTAGGTTTAACACGGAGCCACCGAAAACACAGCACACACCTTGCAATCTTGAATATGTACATAATGTAGAATAAAATTAAATAAATTATTCATAGTTTTATTTATGTCAAGAACACAAATCTTTTTTGATAATTGCAATTTTAGTAAATTCTAATATTTTGTTCAATCTATGACAATATTTGATTTTTAATTTTAAATATTTAAAAAAATGTTAAATATTCAAAGGTAATTTTTTTTTGACCAAAATTGAATTCACCTTTAAAAAAAAACAGAATGTGTCATAAGGACGCACAATAGAAGTGAAACTTTTATATTACAGAGAAACATTGTAATTATTCATCAATCACTTTTAAATAGCTTGTTCACAACAAAATTATATATTTTAATGAAGAAAATAAATTATAAATAACGATAACACTAAACAATATCGAAATGCGTAACTCATTGTTCATTTTTAAGCCTCCAAATTAAAGAGAAGACATTATCGATAAATGCCGTGAGTGTGACAAAGACAGAAGTATACATAATTTTAAGGGATGTTTGTATCGTGTCAAACAGATTAACTTACATTTCAGTGAGATGGATAGTGTTTACCCCCACCACTTTTCGTCACACAAAAAGGTTGCCGATCAGAATTTCAAGACCCTCCCATAAAAAGTTTCACTTCAAAAACTGAGTAAAAATCCTTAAAAAATTGTTTGTGTTTTAAAGTTGAATTTGTTTGGCCGGAATCGTATTCCAATGTGTGCTAAAGTGGCCCAACAGAAAAACGGTAAAATCTTTGAAAAATGTTAATTTTAAAATAAAACCTTAAAAACGGGGGTGTTCTCACGATTTTTTCTGCTTTTCTGTTAACCCTTGAAATTTGGGGTGCTTTCCTTAAAAACGAGGGTATTTTCACAATTTTTTCTGCTTTTCAGTTTACCCTTGAAAATCGGGGGTGTTTTCCTTAAAAAAGTAGCTGTGTTCACTAGGGGTCTACTTAGTAGTTAATTAAAAAATCTAGGTTAAGGAGACAAATAATATAAAATTGTACAAAAAGGCCATGAATTATCGTTAAAAAGCAAATTTGTGATAGATAAGTAATTTGAATGTTAATGAAATAAGATATTAATTACATCCAGTGAGCGGCAAAATTATGGAATAAATTACTTAAAAATTAAACAAATTTTTTTTCAAAAAAATCTTTGGACAGGTCAATTTTAGTTTATAAAAATACACGTTTTAGTACCAAAGACAATTCCAAGCAGTCATTTGTTTTCGAGTGATGACGTCATCGATACTTTTTTTAAATAGAAACCCCTTATTTTTTTTCTTGATTCTGATTGCCCTTTTAATTATCTAAATGATAGTATAAAAATTTTGTTATCTTACATAAGGAAATTTTTGAGAAAAAAAATAATAAAGTTGGAAAAAATAAATTTTATAAATCAAACAGTCAAATGTTATTGTCAATTTCATTCGTATGTGTTATTTGTTTTACAAAAGGTTTTCGAAAATGACTCATTTAACAGAAACACAACGATTAGAAATTTTAATTTTGATTTGGTGCGGGGATAAAATTAGATAAAACTAAAATTTATTTTTTCCAAATTTATTTTTTTTTTTCTCAAAAATTTCCTAATGTAAGGTAACAAAATTTTTATACTGACGTTTAGACAATTAAAAGGGCTATCAGAATCAAGAAAAAAAATAAGGGGTTTCCATTTAAAAAAACTATCGATGCTGTCATAACTCGAAAACAAATGACTGCTTGGAATTTTATTTTGTATAAAAATATGTATTTTTATAAACTAAAATTGACCTGTCCAAAGATTTTTTTGAAAAAAATTTTGTTTAATTTTTAATGAATTTATTCCATACTTTTGCCGCTCACTGTATATTGTAATAAGTTGTAACAACGTTCAATATAAAATACAAACAGAATTTTAAAAGATGGAACTGAGGAGTTTGAAGAAAATAGAAAACAGACATACAAAAAAAGGTACTAGGCGGAACTGAATATGTTGCTAGAAAGAATTAAAGACAAAAAAAAAACAAATAAAAAATATGCAACTGGAAATAAAAAGAAGAAGTAAGAGAAATGAAACAGAAATAAAAAACAAAAATAAAAACAGGTGGTGCAAACGTAACAAGTAAGAAAAAGCTTTAAAAACAGCAAAGCTGACATGAAGAAAAACATAATAATTGTAGTTAAAATTGTATATAAAAATCAAATTATTATTTCAAATAATTAGAAAATAAGAATATCGGAATGGAGAACCAAGTTCTAAAATCATTGTTCATAACAATTTCTGATATAAAAAAATTTCAGTAGCAACTAGAAAACTCTTACACGATACTGAAATAGTATACAGGGTATTTCATGAATGATAATGAGCCGAGGGAATTGAAAATGCAATCCACAATACATTTGCAAAGTTAACGTGGATGTTTGCTATTTGATTTAAAAAACACAAAATCTAGTTAGCGGTTTTGCTGTGAAGTGTGGTCCTGGTTTCGAAATCTGATTAACAATTTGCAAGAACTGCAGCAAACAAGATGCTACAGCATTTGCTCAGCACATTTGTAATAAGTAATAATTTACATATAAGAGTTCAGTGTTGTTTGCAGTAATTAAGGACATAATTTCTATTTATATTTTCTCTAATCACTTGCTGTTATGTTTGTTCAAATATACAGTTTTTTCTTTTTTCAGTTTCAAAGAATTCACTTTTTCATGCCCTCCAAATGTAGGTATATGTATGTTACGGTAAGAGTACAAAAAGGGTCAATGTGCACATCCACCGGCTTGTGTGCACATTGACCAGCAGAACCCGCCAATGTGCGTAAATTATCTGTCATACGCACTTTGACCGGTCAATGTGTACAGTGTCCTAGTACTTCTAGAAAATGTTTATTCCACTACTTAAATAAAAATGCAATTTAACCTGTCATTTTGTCTGTCATGTACCCGTTTTCTGTTGTTTTAAATGTTGCTGCATTCATCTTGTCGTTTATCTTTGTAATGTACTCAACTAGTTAATTTCTTGTACTCCGTTAAACTTAATTTCTGTCCTTTTGTATTCGTTTCAATTTTTTTTTTTCAACAAAGTTATTAAAGGCATTTTTAATAAAAGGTATTTTGCGTCCCTCACATGTGTGTTTTATTTGCGGCACTCTTCCAAATGGAACCCTCATCGTTTGCATTCCGAACCTTTTCCGCCAAAAGAAAATCACAACGTAGGGCTCCTCCGATTCGATGACGATCACGACCACATTTGTTACCGTTTTGCGCAGGTTCAAATATTTGGCGGAAAAAGTAATGTATTCAGATCATTACAGTATACAGGTATTTCACGAGTGATAATGAGCCCGACGAAATTGAAAATGCAACCCACAATACATTTGCAACGCTAACATGGGTATTTGTTTTTTGATTTAAAAACGTAAAACATAGTTAACTGCGCAGTTTCGTAGCAGAAAGAATTTCACGTTCCTACTTCATTAAATAAATTACAAAAATAATCAACTTATCATGTAAATTTTTACTTAAATATCATATTCGCTAGATTAAATGAAATTGTGAAAAAACAAGGAGTTTTTGGGAAAAAGTTTATTGTCTGCATAAACGCGTAACGGCAGAGGCATTTTTTTTACATTCGCCTTAAATCAGGGTCATGTGTATTTTCTCATCGTTCGAATACGTTTTAACTTTTTCATAAATGTCAGTTGTGACAAATAAAATTATTGGAAGCAAAGCTATCATGCATTTATAAACTCTGTTCAGAATTTAAAAAAACCATTGTGGTACAAATAACACACATTTTTATGACATTTCCTATTGCTTCTCACAGTGACAAATAAGTCATTTGCAACACAATCGTTTTTTGATTTTTGAACAGCGTTTATAGTGTATTAAAGAACGAGTTTTATAAGGGTTGATTTGGCGCACGAGTCCCAGGTGTAAAAACGACCCGTAGGGGAGTTTTCTATGGGACGAGTGCGCCAATACCCTTATAAAACCAGTTTTTTATGTTATTTTTTAAAATTTGCGCCCTTGTTTTAATTTTTAAATAAAAAAAACAAATTTTCAAATTCTAGGGAATTTCGTATTAATTGGTAATTCAAGGTAACGGATGCAACTACATCTGCAACAGATGTTAAAAAGTAGAATTTGAACATTAATATTGGAAGTTTTTGGTGTAATACACTGAAATATTGATAAACATTTCATTAAAGTACAGTGTACTTTTATAAAGCCATAAACGACTCCTAAACTGACGTTTATAGACGTATTATAAACGCAAATTCTAAAAATTTAATTTTAAAACAACAATATTAGTGTTGTAACTGTATTGTGGGTTGCATTTTCAATTCCACCGGGCTCATTTTCACTCGTAAAATACCCTGTATTTGGTGTATGGGAATCTATAAAGTGTTACAAATACTCACAACATATTACCTGTTTTGCTTTCTTCCTTTGTTTTTGCATACAATGTTTTAAGATATTCACGAAACCTTCAAATGCTTTCCTTTTATTTTATTTCGAAATAATTTCATATACCGAGTGTCCCAGAACTGCCTCCGCAGAGAAAAAGGGAGTAGGTATTTGAGTAAATGTGATAATTTGTACATATTTAAAAAATATATATTTTTTTTTTGCTGTCTAGCGATCTGTTCGATTTTTTAGTAATATTGAGGACGAGCTTCTGGAATTGGTAAAATTGAAAATTTTGTGAGCTACAGGAAAATTTATTTTAGTCATCTTGGAGTCTCTTGCTGTCGGCACATGCCTGTTTACTTCGGGGAGGCAGTTCTAGGACAGACTGTATCAACTAGTTATGAAAGTCATACTTTTTTTCACGAATTTGCAGATTGATTAACGAGGGCATAGCCCGAGTGAATCAAGCAAATAAGTGAAAAAAGGAGACTTTCATAACGTGTTGTACACACTATTTTTTGCATATCGAAAAAAGTTGAGAAATTTGGTCTAAAAGGATTTATGAAAAATTACAAAAAAAAGGTATGCTTTGACAATCATCTTCAAGGAGATGGAATAAAATGATGCAAAAAAGTATCGGGCCTTCAAATAAATATATATTTAGAGTAGGCGTAGGCGACATTCTAATTCTGGTAACAGTGTAAAATAATTTTTGTAGGTAACCAATTATTCTCCGGAGTTACACAGGTTACATAGTAAGTTTTTTCCAATTTCATATTGTCCCCTCCATGGAGGGGAGAATGCACTACAAAAATTTAAAATATTTTCTAACCTAATTTTATTTCGTTAAAATCTCAGACGTTTCTTGTGTCATTTTCTACGCTGGAAAAATGTTTCAAACAATTGAATTTCCATAGGTTGCTCTAAATATAAATTTATTTGAAGGCCCGTTATTACTTTCACTACGATTTTTCGTGTAAAAAAGTGCTACTTTCACATAGTGAAACATAGGTGCCACTCATTACGAAATGCAAAAAAATTATTTTTCATATTGTTGTTTTTAATGTTTTGATTTAGTGTTCCTTCACCTTTTTGTTTTTATAAATGCAGATAATCCTTTGTCATTCAAGAGATTTTCGTATCTTTTATTTTGTAGCGTTCCTTGTAATAATATTTTATTGACAAATGTTAGTTTTCATTCATTATTAGTTTCACTTAACCTAGCCAAATTTTGTGCATAAAACTTTGTTTCTTTTACATTCTTGACACTTTTTTAAAATTCTTTCATTATTCTACCATACTTGTAAACAGTCGCCGTAAATAACCGAGCATTTTTATGTCGAAACAATTGAATGTCAATTTTTTTCTTATTACTATTCACGATCTGAAGGCAACGTCAAATAAACAGGACGTTAGAATCGACACTTCAGCTAAGTTGAAAAAAATATATTTCCACTTACCACTTTCGTCGACGGTATTTTTGGATTTTCCAATGAAGTCACTGGAAATCCTGCAACGCCGGTTACCAAAATTGGCACAATTGTAACAATCACATGACCCACAATCATTATAGCGTAATAATCGTCGAAATGATCAGAAAACAATGACTACGAAACAGGCGCACCAATATTCTTGACACGGTTTTAATAATTCATTAACGACGCCGAACTGGAGTGGAAATGATTTGATTAAAGGTGGAATCTGATCATCGCGGAGTGCAAACGGGGATTACTACAGTGTAGCTTCGGGTTGCACATTTTTAATGAATCACACTCAGACAAAAGTGTATACCATCTTATCAGCTTCTTAAGCAATACATTTTATATGAGTTGTGGACAAATTGTAATCACCCTTTGGTTAATGTTTACCGGACATTACTACATCACTGACATTCTTGCCTTCGTTTGAGGTGTTTGAAAGATATTTTAATGAATAGTTACCAAATATCTACCAAACGGAGTTACTTACTACAAATGTTTCTTACATCGTAGTTGTCTGCGAAATATACCACCTGCAATATGTAGCATAACTAGACTATCCTATAGGTAACTTGATGTGATTACTTGGTTGTCTAAAAGCAAGGGGCTGGGCCTTTATTATTCATTAATCACCTAAAAATAGGAGAGATGAAAAATGCTCATAAATACAAAAAAAATTAGACTAATTGTGAGTGTAAACCTGGTACAATGTTAAGGAAACAAAATTTATCAAAGAAAAAATCGTCTTCGGAAATACAAGGTGATTTACGAGGAATAATGAGCCCGACGGAATAGAAAATGCAACCCGCAATTCATCAGGAGAAAAACCCGGACATTTACCGCTTCGATGTCCGGCTTTTTGTTGTAATGTATTGTGGGTTGCATTTTCTATCCCGTCGGGCTCATTATTCCTCGTAAATCATCCTGTATAGAGTTGGTCACAACGACAGACTGTTCAAACCCACACAGCAAGACTTGTGTATTTTAAGTTGCCTTGTGTCTCTCATATAAATTTGAAGATATTTGACTGTCTTAGGTACATGAGAAATGTTGATACTTCGTTTCGTACACCAGACATGTTAATATGTTGTTATTTTCATATGAGTAGCGCTGTCAGAACACTTTTCAGGTATGAGGCCGAAATTTGAAGCACGAGGCGTCAGCCGAGTGCTGCAAAACAGGCCGAATACCTACCTGAAAACTGACAACGCACAAATATTGAATAACATTTTTTTCGTGTTCGTTTAGGTAAAGTCTTAAAAAACATTAATTTATTGTAAATTTTGTGGTTATCTTTGACAGATGTCAAGTTAGGTACATATTTGTATAACCGGGAAAGTTTATAACGGGTGACTATTAAAATTTTCACTTGGAGTTGGCTTTGAATGAGTTTTTATTTTTTCTGTTACTTTTTGACACACGCAAAAACGAACGACAAATGTCAGTCACAAGGAGGTTAAAGTAACTAAGTAAGTTACTTTAACCTCCTTGGTCAGTCAATACAATTGAAACATAACCTATAAATTTTGCGCGGCATCAGCATAACACGAAACGCCAAATTAAGAGAAAAAGCCACGGCCTCCTAGATTCATAAGAGACTCGTCTCTTATCCGGCCTGTCGCATTCGATAAATGTCTGTTTTTGAAAATTCCCCGTATAGTATGTCCATCTAGCGACTTTAATGTGATCCATATATTAGTATATGCAACTAAAAATACGTATGAATAATGACATTTTATCTAATAAATTGTCAATTTGAAAAACTAAGTGCAGTTGAAACTTTAAAAAATACCACAAACAAAGAAAAAATGTTGTATTAGTTCACGACATAAAGTTAACACTTCTTATCATAATCTACCCAATGATATCACTTTAAATGCGGCATGGAAGACACTCGAAGACAGGACTGAGAGATCATATCATGAGTGCCGCAGAATATGCAAGTAGTAAAATTTTACCAATATTCCAAAATTTAAGGACCAATGTAAATATTTCAGTCACCTTGCAAGATAGTTCTCTGGAAAAACTAGAAAAATTGTCGTCTTTTAGTTATTTGCCAAGTACCAATTTTCAAATTGAGACGGCGGCAACAGCTTTTTTATGTGGCTACTTAATTATGAAAATAACGGAGGCAATCCATGGTGGATGTGATTATTGCTTGTCACATTTAGAAGATTCAAATTTGAAAAAGAAAATCCCGTTACTGGAATTAATTTATTACTACTAAGATAGAGGAAGGCTAAGTTACCCCAATGATCAATTTGTGGGTTTAGTATAGTTTGGGAATGAGAAATTGTAATTTTAGCTTCTTCACTTGCATCTTGCAATGGGTTTTGGGTAGGTTAAACATTATAGATAATAATGAAGATTTACGACTATGAGCAGTTCATTCCAGGAGGGACAAACAATCTGCATTTTGCCCGATATTCGGTATCCCTTTTTAGTAACTAGCAATATTATAATCTTTACAATCTACCCTAAACCCATTGCAAGTGAAGAAACTTAAATTCCAATTTCTCGTTCGCAAACTATACAATTTACAATAATTTCAATAATAGTAGAAATTCTACCAAGCATTCCAAAGGAAAATATAAATTTTGTTTTGAAGAATATCTTGGCCTCATATCTTTCGGGAAATCCACTAATTCATTGTCCTGTTCATGGTAAAATGTAAGTGTGAGACATTTATTTAAAAATTAGAACTTCCTGTCATTGTAAATTTTTGTAACTTGCACTCACAGACAAATAACAAAAAATAATAAAAAAGAAATTTGTTGAAATTAAATTTACCGTTCATAAAAAATGTTTTTGATTTGAGATTTTGAAAAAGTCTCAGATGTATGTGTGCGTTAAAACTGTTGAAAAATGTTGAAAACACCTCTATAAAACAATAATTTCCTGCAAGGCAGGCAACCAGTACAACACATAAGCCCCGTATTGTGGCGCACCCTATAAAACAAAAATAATGCTTAGAACTACGAATGCGGCAGGCCGGATAAGAGACGAGTCTCTTACGAATCTAGGAGGCCGTGGAAAAAGCATTTATTGAAATGTCAAACTTGTCAGTGTCTAAGGTGCAACGGAAAACAAAGAATGATCCATAGCCAACTCTAAGTCACCCGGTATATTTAGTTATATGTATACCACTTTCCCGGTTATACAGGATGTCTCAAAATTCGCGAATTCCGAATTCAGAGCGTGGTAAGGAAGGACCCAGTGGAGCGCGAAAAATACTTAGAAAAAAAAATTCACTCTTCCTGAAGAAGATATAAGCACTTTAATTTTGTTTAATACATAGCAGCCTTCATATCCACAGTGACAAAATACTATTCTAGCTACGTTGCCATTCCATTTTTAAGAAAAATTACAAACATTTAAGATTTTCTACGCCAAAGTAAAGCTATTTTTCAAAAAATTGTTTTACGTTATTATTTTCCACAATCATCTACACCATAAATAACAATAAACACTGAACCTTTCAGTCTGTATTTGAAAAAAACGCAGTTCAAAGAGTGCACCTTCAGACCAATGTATCTTTGTGGGGGGAGTCCCGATTTTTTTTTCCATATTTGGACCATTGAAGTGATCCCCTACAACGCTCTGAACTCGGAATTCGCGAATTTTGAGACACCTGTATATCCCAAGAAACGAAGACGAAAACTTTTTTTTAATATCTCTTTATTATATGTATTGTTACGTTATAAATTACTCTCCCGAACTGGCAACCCTGTTACCGGTTACACATCCGGAATGTTCAGGGGTATAACGAACAAGTCGTGGGCTTCGGAGGGTCCTCCGGGTCCCAGACGTTCAACGAACGAGTACCGGCGAAACAGTAAAAAAAACTCCTTTCTTTAGCGAAGGAGGAAGGGCGACTGATCCTACGTAACGTCGCTATTCGGCTACGCCGCCCGCATAAGCGGAGAGGTCCTCCAAGTCTTTCTTCGCTCCAAAAAAAAAATTGAAGTTAAGATTTTTTCCTTCTGTAAGGTCCGGTGAAGAACCACGCGCAAAAAAAATGATCGGTGAGCGCGATACACAATTCCTGGCGAGGTCGCTCACGGATTGATAAGCGTTCGTGAATATAAAAACCCGACGGACTTGATAAGGATTTTTTTTTTCTTTTAAATTAATACAATTATTGAATTCACGCGCCTTATAACAAAACTGCAACTTTAACAGTCGAACAAATTATAAAATCCTAAACGCGATAAATAAATTAAATGAATTCGATGGAAACCATTCACCCGTCGAAATAATGAGTTGCTTCAATGGAAATTTGACAATAGTTAAATACAAACGCTCAATTAGTTCGACGGAGTGACAAAATACAACCGAAAACTTTGGGAAGCCACGGCCTGTAGAAAATGGTATGTCACCACTGCTCCGGACTTGCTGGTGGGTAGGTCCGGCACCTTCCGGTGAGTCCAGGGACGACCTGGACTGACAGGACCCGACGAGATCCTGATCCGCAAAAGCGTTCGGTTTGGAACCTTCCGTAGTGAAGTCCGTGATCCGCTTGGCGATTTGGGCGGTGGTACTTTACGTCGTCTCGTCGGCCCTGCAAATTCACTCGATCACTGTCCCCTTGACTCTCCCCAGGCACTCACAACACCACCGGCAAAAGGTCACGATAATCTCCCGTTCCGTCTCTGGTTCCCCCGATTTATAGCTTCCACCCCCTCTATGCGCAGATTTTTCGGCGGAAGTCCGAGTGCGTTTCCGTCGCGATGGATTCTACAACATTCTAGACAATCGCGAAGATTTACAAACGCGCGGCGATTTAAATCGTAACAGTATGTACTCATTAATTTCCCCTTATCAATTTTAATGTATTAAAAAAAGGTTTATTAGTTTTGTCGCATTTGCAGTATACAGGTGTCCCAGAACTCGCGCCCCAGAGAAAACAGACAAATGCCGACGACAATCTCGATTCTAAAAATGCAAACGAAGAACAATTAATGGCTTGCATAAGAGAGTTGTGAGACATCTAAAATCCACCAATTCCAGAAAGGGAACTCTGAGGTGTTAGTGTGAATAAAATCGGTTGCTAAGTTTAAAAATTGTCACAATTAAATAATGTCAGAATGGCATGTCCACTAAAGTGTCAGCATCAACATGTTAGGTTAAAGCAGATGTCATTCAAGATGTCACATTCGCCATCGATCACATACATGTATATGTATTTTTATTTTTTTAAATAAAACAACAAATGGCGGTTCTGAAAACAACCTTGTTTATTCTAATGCACGTGAGCTTATCGAACAAAACAGGAAGAAAAGGTATAACACAAGCCAAAAGAGATTATGAAACGAAAAATAAATACAATCAGGAGGAAGTGCTCAAAGTGGCCACCATTCATTTGCAAGCATAACCGTGCCAGTCGCAAAAGATTCAGTTTAGAATTCGTAACCATTTCAGGAGTAATTGCGGCAAAAGCTTTCTGAACGCAACTCCTGAATTGTTTTCCTGTAGCAATAAGGCAATAGGACCGCACAGACCAGTGTCGTGGACCACCACAACTTATCAATCGATGTTGATCCAAAATTTCTCGAACTTGTCGACTGAAATGTGGTAGTGCGCCATCGTGTTGAAACTAGCCGATAGCACAAAAAAGAAGTGGAATGTCTTCAAGCAAATTGGGAAGTTCTGCGTTCAAAAATTTTCCATTCAAAATTCTGGGTGAATGTCTCGCGCTTACCGTGCAGGAAATTCAAAAGATTCTACCTAAAGAGGGAAGTTAGCTGACATGTAAACTAATTTAACTCAAGTTGCTAATTTTTAGCGGGTGGTTATACCCATGCTGTTAAAAATTAACTTACGTCAAAATTTGACGTGTCAAAACGGTCCCAAACTACTATGTATAATGGCGTTGAGAATGACTATTCCCCTCAGAAAATTTAAACCAATTATATTAATGCATATTAAAGAAATAACCTAGCAACGGACGAATATCAGCGAGTATTCTGCTCTAGTGCAAATTCCGCGATAATTTAATTCATGTATAAAAAATCCCATAAGCCGCGATGCATTTGTCACTTTGACGTTGGATAAAGTTAGCCCTAACTTTGCATCTGGATAAAATGTGCTTAAACTTCCATGGCAAACTTTTTCGAACCTGATTATTGTTCGTTGTTATGATAACGAACCAAGAATCTTAAACATTGACACAGCTTGTAATAAACTGAAGTGTAAAATGGCCAATTCAATTTTTCATAATTACCTACCTATTATTATTCATTAAATTATCTCATCGAATTACGCTCGAGGTTTTTTTCGTCCAGGATAAAATTTCATTTTTTAAACTCTAATTTGGTTTCTTTTTGGTAAATTATCGTAAAAAAATTCAATTTTATCCGGACAAAAAACAACCTCTCGTGTAATTATAGTCGAATATTGCATTAGAGCAATACTCAAAAAGTGAAAAATTAATAAATAATCCAAAATTTTTCTTGGTGATGTTCATGATTCAGTTTTTAAATAACTGCTTATCTTCATGCAGATAAGCAATACCTGAATATTCAGATTGTTCTGAATATTCAGGTATTTGGCGCGCACTAGGGATATAACTAATGAATATTCTTTTGCTGCATGAACTGGAAAGAAGACGACAAAAAATGTAATTCGATAAATCATAAATTGTTGAGTTTTGAAAAAAGAACAAAAACAGGTCCATTTTTAATTTCAATTTCACGTTTATTGACGTAACTTTTTTTTTTACATAGGGTTTTCCTATCGGGCCTTCAAATAAATATATATTTAGATTAGGCGTAGGCGACATTCTAATTCTGTTAACAGTGTAAAGTCATTTTTCTAGGTAATCAATTATTCTCCGGAGTTACACAGGTTACATAGTAAGCTTTTTCCCAATTTCATATTGTCATATTCCGTGGAGGGGGAATGCACTACAAAAATTAAAAATATTTTCTAACCTAATTTTATTTTGTTAAAATGTCAGACGTTTCTTGTGTAATTTTTTACGCTGGAAAAATGTTGCAAACAATTGAATTTCCATAGGTTGCTCTAAATATAAATTTATTTGAAGGCCCGTAATTTTTTTAAATAGAAACCTATATTTATTCATTATAATTTTGATAGGTCTTTTAACTGTCAATATGACAGTATAAAAATTTTAACCCCTTACATAAAAAAAAACTTGAGATAAAAATTGTTGAAAATAAAAAAAGTATGTGTATTATTTTCTTTATTTATGATTTATTTATTAACTAGTTAGTATCTACCGAAAGGCATTGCTATTGGGTCAGTATCATTTGGGCTTAAGGATATTATTAATCAACAGGGAATGAAATAAGACAAAGTAATTTTTTGTTGGTGTGTAACCTACCTGAGGGGATGGTCCACTGCCTCGGCATCAGTCGTAGAGCAACTTGTGCATTGGGGGGTTCCTTTTCGAAAAAAAATAGGGCGCCACGGATTTGGTTGTAAAAAAAGTTTAAAAATTTGACTCTGGGTCCAAATCCGAAAACCTCAGAAGAAAAATTCCGGCAATTCAATGATACAAGAGCATTGAAATAAACGTGTATTGATGAAAAATTGAAAAATGAACATAAAAAGAGTATTTGCTTTGATAAATGAAATGGTAAAAATAAAATTGAATAATTCTAGCAAGCCGCTACCATTTAAAAGTAAAAATAAATTTCGATTCGGTTTCTGACCCGGGAATTCGTCCTATATTAGAGCGCGTGGCCACGTGTCGTACAGGGCGTTAATTTACTTCAAAAATATTTGAGCGATACGAGCGAACAATCACGCGTCAAGTAGCTAGCCCTTCACAAAGTTTATTACAAGTTTGTTTTGAAAAATTCAGCGAACTTGTGCGTCAACTAGGTAGCTTGGATTGCGCAGATTAACGGAACAAATCGTCCGTTCCTGATGGCAAATTTCCGCTAAGAATAAAAAGCTCTGACCGTAGTTGCTGCGGTGCTGGCCGCTGCCGGAAGCTGGACTCCGGGACTCCGGTGAGGGTGGCCTTTGGCGGTGATGATTGCGCCTGCGCGGAGCGTTGAAAGTAGCTCGCCTCAAGGATCCGGCGGTAGCTCCTGTAGGAACACGAACTTGCCTCTGGAGAGTCCGGGATACGAAGACGTTACTTGGCGGTAGAACGAAGATAATAAGCGAGAATGACGAGATAAGAAAAAAAGGCCTGGGGAAGACAATAGAAAATTACCCAGCTGAAGAAAAAAAGACGGAAGGTCGAAGATAAGAAGGTTGGAGGTCTCACCTGAGCTTTTACTCTGGCCTTTCTCGGGAAATTGTTTAGCGAGATGTCTAGTCGTGGGTTTCTCGACTGCGACTACGGGATTGTAGCTGCTTCTTCCCTTTTGCGGCACTTAACGGTAATCTGACGGCAACGTTCACCACGTAAACAAACTTGGTGTAGACGCAAAACGGGCAGGGAACTAAAAATCTCGTATCTGTCCCTTTTATTAACTCGGTGTTTTTGTTAACTCCACGTGAAATTGAGTGGGCCAATGGTGTACTGCCGTATGCTGCGGTCGCAGGAAAAGTGGGGTGTTGGATTTTAATGAGAGAAGACAGTTGACAGACCAAAATAAACAAAGAAGTGAGGTTTAGTTAAATGAAATTGTGGATGGAAAATTGAGAAATTAGCAAACCTTTGCTCGCTGAGTCACACGGAGAGGACAATGGGCATTG
The DNA here is from genome assembly GCF_963966145.1 of Tenebrio molitor. NCBI lineage: Eukaryota > Metazoa > Arthropoda > Insecta > Coleoptera > Tenebrionidae > Tenebrio > Tenebrio molitor. The sequence continues at coordinate 5,693,768 of NC_091048.1, read as the reverse complement.
AAATTGAACTAGTTTCGCCCACCGACTAGTTCGCGGCACGAAGGAACGAAGGCACTCAAATTGAGGCTCACAGTGCCCGAGTGTGGCCCTCCAGGGTAAAGTTGAAAGGAACAAGGTGGCTAAACTACCCTGCTAGTAAAGCTGTTTCCGTAGGTGACGGTGGAATTTTATTCTGACTTTTGGAAGACTCCTACTTCCCCTAAATCACAAAGGGTGGCGATATTCTTCAGCCCTTCACCACAGGGCGATGAAGATGAGGAACTTTAAGAGAAAAATGCGGAAATGAAAGAGGTTGATGATGTAATTATATCAAGTATCCTTCGAATTACCGGAGATGAGTATTTTAAACAATTGTTTCTGAGGCAGAGTCAAAACTGTTTTTCAGCACGTAGCGCAAAGGAAACCTCAACACAAAAATCACGACTTTGGAATTTTTTGTCAAAAATGGGGCGCTTTAACCCGTTACAGGTGTTTGATTATTATTATTTGTTGAAAACCTTCAAATGATATCTATTATCTATGAGTTGCTGTGACGATTTTAAATTATTTTTTGGTTGTTCGGGGCGCCCGTTTCTTCTTTGCTTGGTCCTTTCCACACATTTTGCTAAATGGGGGGTATTGTATTATTTATAATAAACGTTTTTCTTACCCATAACAATGTAGTCTGCAACAATTAGTTGAGGTTAGGTATAATTTTGCAAATAATTATTTGACTGTTGTTCCTCCAGCTGACAGTGATTTACAACGTTGCCATATGCATTTGTACGCTTCCGTGCCTGACTTCATTCTTCAAAATAACCGAGCCGTTAAAATAATGCATTTTAACCTACCCGTTAATAATTTGTCTTACAGAATAGAATTTTGGTTATTTGTAGATAACAGGTTCTTAAAAATTAATTTATTTGCGGATGGTTAAAATTAACAGAAAAGTTACAGAATAGGCCCGCAAGTACTTACGTTAAATTTACTGGACAAAGTACGTGAAGTAAAACCATTGAATGTGAGGCATTATTGTCATCAAAACATTTTTATTTTGTTTCACATTAGTATACACTTGATCTTTAAGAGAACAGACAAAAATTTACACTTTTCTGCATGAAATTGCTCTTTGGCAATGAGAATGTTCCAAATATATACTACTAGCTGACCCGGCGAACTTCGTACCGCCTCAGAATCAATAAATGTTGTGTTAACTTATTAGCTGAATTGAATTAAATTTTTTTATTAAGATAAAATGAATAATCAAAATGAAGGAGATTATTGGTATTCACGTCACGTGATGTGCAAATGTGATTAACTCCGATGAATTTACGACAATTCATTGATAGAGTACTGAAAAATTAAGTTTTTTCGGTAAATTCATTTGCAAGAAGTGAGAGTATAATGAGTGTCCCGAGTTGTAACTAACTATACAGTGAATACATGGTGTAAACTTTATTTCATGTCCGAAAAATAATTTTGAAATTAGCAATTGACGCGAAATAAAGTTTATACTTTATACCATGTAAATCTCTATGGTTCATTGATAAAAAATTCACTGTATAAAAATAATCCAGAATTAACAATCACCATAAACGGATTGAATATTTTAATGAGTTTGGTTGGGATGCAGTCAACATCTAACGGGAAGAAAATATGGAAAATTAAATTAAAAATTGGAAAGAGAATTACTAAGCATATGCGTGTTTGTTGGAAACATTTTGTAGATGAAGATTTTGTTCCACTGGTTTGTTGGTTTGGACGCACTGTTCACTTGTTTGATAGTTTCGAGGTTATGTATGCCGCACAGCAATAAATGTTCAACCCTAAAACAGCTTCCCCCGTGACGTAGCATTACTTGGGGTAGCATTTAAATAATTACAGACAGTTGACGTACTTAAATGCATAATTAGTTATATACAGGTGCGATACACTGAAAAAGTGAATAAGCCCATTTCTAGCGTTAGCTTTAGCCATGACATAGCAGCGGGTATGTTCGCAATTTCTGCACGGATGTTGGCCTTGTAGGGTCCTTTGATAGTTGATATAAACGCGAGATTTAAAAAAAAAAAACACAAACAAAATTGCAAGGGGACAAATCGGGCGAGCGGGCTCTCTACTACAAATTGCCCCTTATTGAGGTGAGACTCCAGTTCTTCGTCTTGTCGCACTCCCGGTTTGTCTGAAATCATGGTCTGAACGTAGTGACCCATGTAACAATTGATTTCTGGTTCGGAACACGACCCGACATTGAAGCAATTTCGGAAGGGTTGCGATCACAGAAAATCAGTTTGAAAATAGGACCTCGACGGCAAACGCAGGCTTTCCACTCTTCCAACGCATGGTGGCAGCTGACAGGGATAGGGAACAAATTTTGAAAACCACGGCTTCCGAATGAGACCACTCCCGCCCCATTACGACCCTTACAGTCTGAATAGCGCGCATTTCAAAAAAGGAAATTATGTTGTCGCACCCTCTACAATCCAAAAGTAGGTGTTGTTGATCATGATCACCATTGATCACACTTGGTGTTAAAACTCAGCTGACGTTAAATCTCAATTAAGTTCAAATTGTCGATGCGCGCACAATGACAGATTGTGACAGATGACATAACCTTTCAAAATGAATTTTCTTCATAATTTTTTTTTCGTTAGTTATTCGATGTTTTAATAGTTATTCTGCTAATCGGGGCGAAGACAAATCCAACAATATAAAGATCATAAAAATCTGTCCAGCCGTTCTTGAGTTATAAATAGCGTAACTAACCCGACTTTGTTTTATAAATATATAGATTAAAATCGCGCTAGTTCCTCTCTAATAGTATATTGTATATCGAATTTTCAACACGTGGTATACACGATATTTTTCCGATGACCACAAAAAAAAACGCTAATATTCGGTATTCCTTCAAACTTCAAATATTATTCGACAGAGCTGCGGACAAAACATACATTGGTGGCCATGGTTACTACAACTGTGTGCAATGATTTCATTGCGCACAGGCTAGAAGGTATCTGATTGGCTAACCAGTTTCATTGCACACGGGTTCGCTATTTGCATGCAATAGCCAACTTTCAATAATAGTTATTTGTGCGAATTTACGCATTTTTCATAGTGGTCGTCGGAAAATATGTTTTTATATCGCCAGATCTTAAAAATCACACTAAAAACGTTCCGAATCGAAATTTTGTCGTTGAACTTGCTCATTTGTATTTAAAATATAGCAACAAGTTATAGAGATTGCTGTTTTGAGATGCCAACATTTCTCTAAATTAGTTCTTACACCGGCAAATTTCAAAAATCACCGAATCGAAAATTTTACCTTTAGACTAGTTTTTTTTCGTAAACAGCTCGTATTAATCGACTGCAAGCTGCAAGTGAAGGGCGTCGTATCATCGCATCGCATTTTAGTTAGAAATATTTTGTAATAAATATTCAATGGCGCAAAAAATCTCATAAGCATCTCAGACAATATTTGGAGTCGTCGCAGCGCTCCTCCTCCAACCAATTGTCTTCGATCGGTACATTGTCATTGTCATTTTAATTACCGTTCTTTATACTATTTTGTGAGGGCGACACAATACCTTGTATATTTGGTTGCCTACCATTCAATTAAATTCACTAAAATGTTACAGTGCAATGTGAAACCAAATAAAAAACGCCGTTTTTGCATATTAAAACAATTTATTGTAAAAAAAAAACGAATTAATAGAGTGCTTCATTATTTTAATTTTAATAATTTTCTTTTTTTGGTATTAATATTGATTTTCTTAATTTTTTGTGATTCTAAACTGCGATAATATTTTTATACTGCAGGCACTAATTTGACTACTATAATGTTACATACCAACTTAAAATGACACTCGCACTGAAAAATTGGGTTATGGTAGATAGGATACAAATACATTCTTTAAAATGAAATGGACATTGTTGGTTGGAAAATTAGGCACAATTTTTACCATAATCTGAATGGCATATACAGGGTGTTTCTGAAATAGGTGCATTAATTTTAACTGGTAATAGAACTCATCAAAAGGAACAACTTTTCTCTCTGCCATTTTGGCGAAAAACGTTGCTTAATGGCTTAAAAAAGTCTGAAAGATTTTCCTAAAACCGTTCATATCTCCAAAACTAAGCTACCTAAAAACCTGAAACAACCAGATTCTTATGAAGTGGATTTTTTGCTATGCGGGCAGATTTCTTTGAGTTTCGATTTCTGCGTTAAAACACGTTTTCTTGATAAAAATGGACGTTTTTTTCATATTAGCGCTGATCTCAATTAGCCATTGCAGTATTTAGTGGCGCAGGGCTATTTTAGTGAAAAATCTCTCCAATTTTTTTTTGGAATTAAACATCGTTTTTCGGCAAAATGGTTGATAGAAAAGTTGTTCCTTTTGACGAGTTCTATTACCAGTTAAAATTAATGCACCTATTTCAGAAACACCCTGTATTATTAAGGCTACAAATTTTTCATTTTGAATCATTTTTGTCTTCGCCTTTGGCCTGTGGAGCAGTAGTCCCTTTCAGGGACGCTCTGGACGGCCCTTACCGGTCTTCCTTGATTGCTAAAACATTTTTTGGATTAACAATTTGTTGCGTAAATTCAGTAATATTATCAAGTTTATCAATTATAGGTTTTTGTCGTTTTTTATTTTCTTCCTTCGTTAAATGTTCTTTAATAAATATTGTATGTCTTTGAACATGTTGTCTACTTGTTCAGCCAATCTCAAGTTTTCAATTAATTCTCTTACACGATTTTTTAGGGACTTTATGATATTATCTTGTAATAACTTATTCTTAGTTTTATTCGCGTAATTTGAAGGTCAATCTCATTATTATCTGAAGTTTTGTCACGATCAGAATTCGAACTCACTGCGGAGGCATGCGCATCTTCGAAAGCTTTTTTTACATTTTATTAAAGTAGATGAAAAAGAGTATTATAATATTAATCAATTAGCGCCAAAGTGGCCTTTTATATTGATAAAAGTAGGATGTAGCAGTTCTGGTAAAACAAATACATAATCTTGTCAATCTTTTATAGTATTTTACAGTAGAAGTCCGTTAGGATAGCCTTTACTGCCGAGCCAGAAATTTTGTGAGACGAGCTCGCAGAGCGAGTCGAATAATACTGGCGAGGCTGTAAAGGCCCTAACGGACGTGTATTGTACAATAGTTTTTGTAATATCTCTACGATTCGTTCAAAATTATCTTTTTGAAACACATTTTTTTCAACGCCATCGAAAAAACCGAATGATTAATGAGTGTGCGGAGGACGTCGTCATGTCAACCGGTGTTTGTGAAAAAAAATTGTTTCAATGTTGTTTGTCAGATTTGTTCAACGCTTAACTTTCCGTTGAAAATAAGTGACTGAAATCAATAAAAAATCGCAATCAAGATATTCCCGATGTCCGGAAGTGAGGTCATCGTTATTGCCTGCAAAATCGCGCTTGTGTTAGTGAAGCATCATCTTCAATCTTGTCTCCATTTGCTGCTGTTTGTCAGATTTGTTCAAGACTTAACGTTCCGTTGAAAGTAAACGACTGAAATGAATAAAAAATCGCGATCAAGATATTCCCGATGTCCGGATGGCCGCAGAGCAAGTGAAGTCATCGTTATTCCCTGCAAAATCGCGCTTGTGTTGGTGTTAAAATTCTGAAGCATCATTTTCGATCTCGTCTACATCTGCTAGTGGCATACGGATTTCGATTAATTCAAGGTGTGTCCCATAACATTAAACATTAATTATTGTACCAATTGTAAAAAAAGTTGAAAAATAAAGTTTTGATTTACGTTGCTATAGTTATTTGGTCATTTATAACGGCCGCTCCCGCTCATAACGGACACCTATAACGGACTCCGGCCGTTATGAGGTTGTTTACATGGTGACAAACAGTCCGGAAAGCCACCTTTAACAACTAGATATTACAAAAAAATATTTATATTTTGATACTTTTTATTTGGGCGAAAGATTTAGAAGAACCTTATTATAAATTATTGAATTATTACAAAATGTATTTGGCTGTTGATATACGTTCTTTTAGAGACACTTTGTATTGTATTGTTCAAAGTTTCAGTGTTTAATAGATATTAAAATATCGACTGAAGCTTTTAGTAATTTAGTAAAGCATCAAGAATTATTGTTGACGAAAAGAACAAATTGTAGATTCTATCATAAAGAGCCCAGAGATTGCAGACCGAGACGAAGTCGAGATCGACAATTGGGCTAATAAAACAAAAGCAATCTCCAGTGGTTGATTATTTTTTAAAGTGATTTGCTCGATTTTCCATGACTGACTAATTTGTAACTGTAACGACTTTTGCAAGACTAAGGTGGGGGTGTTTTATCTAAAGGCGCCACACTTGTGGTTTTCCTAGAAGGAAAACCGCACCTCATGTGTCCTCATATTCCACCGGAAGACTGACTTATGGCGCCACACCAGTCTTCGTATTTCGTGTTGCCTACCTTAAACGCCGCCTCAAACCCGCTGCTTTACACCCTTCAACACTTTTAAAAACCAGACATCCCTTTCAACTTTGGTACAATCTCGTAATTTATTCAGCCCCATAGAAGCGCATTGACTCTGTTCTTCGTATTTCCGGTGTTCCTGTGTGTCTCCAGTTTTCTTTTCCGTCGATGAATCAATCTCGGATCCCGTCAAAGGAGGGAGAGTCCGACTGAAGAATTCTTTGTGCCCAATTCAGTGCGGCCTTTTGTGTCATCACGCATGGGTTACTCCGAGGAGCCATGACCGCCCACATAGTTCTCAGATTTGACCGCTTTGGGTATTTATGTATACCTACACTTTGGGTTCTTGACGTTCTAGCGAGCCCGCTCCAAATCAATTACCACTCTTGTTAATAGAGATCGGATTTGAGGGGGGTCTGTTTTAGGGCCTGAAGTTGTCATTTCCGGCGGAACCGAAACGTCGAGGATTACGCAAAGTGTGAGCAAGGGAAAGTCTGCAGATTCGAAGATTTCAAACACTGGGCTTGTAAATAATGTTTGTAGAATGTTACAAAAAATATTTGGAATGTCTGGATTAACACCCACATTTATTTTTTTTAAGAGAACTTGCCTATTAACGGCTTACGGCCGACTTTGATTCTCATTTAAAATTCAAAGTTGCGCTCATTTATAGCGAAACCAAAAAAGGTAAGATATTCTTAATGTATGGCAAAAGTTGAAAATTTAATATTAATTATTCATACCAGACCATGTAAGTGTATCTCTATCGGATGATCAAGGTTAATGTCACAACCATTTGCCTTTTGGATATATAATTAAAGAAACTATGACATTTCGTTGATTGAAACGATAAGACTAATTTACTGCTGATTTCTGCCACCAGGTTAATTTTCTCCAAATTTTACTATGTATTTCCAAATTACCGTTAAAATTGTATGTCCTTACTTATATCTCGTATTGCTTACTAAGTTATCCAAAATCAAGGCCGCGAAATCGTTCTTTAACGTACCGAGAGAAAAATTGTCACCGAGGCGCGCCTTGCGGCGAGGCAATTAATCTCGAGGATGTTAAAGAATTTCGTGGAACCGAAAATGTCGCTATAGAAATGATGAGGTTGTTTTCTTGGCCATCCGGTGTATTAAAATTTATGCGGGATAATTCGCTCCGTTCTCGTTAACAGTTTTGGAGCTTGACTCTGGCCATAAGTCATAGAAGAGTCGTAAAAAATGGTAATAATTTTTCTATTTCTCGCTTGGGCCCTAGGCGCAAAGTAAAACAAAACCGGATGAGGGGGCGGTCCGGCAGCCTACTCAGAATCAGCTTTATGGTCCGATTGTCGGCTTCTAAAACGCTCAAAATCCGACCGAACTCAATCGTCAATAGACCGGTCGGGTGTTTGTTGAACACGTTTTCCGTAATTTATTTCTTCGGTTAGCCGACAGACATTGTTAAAACAATCGCGGGGCCCGAGGGGCGGCTTTTTGCCGTTCTTCGGTCTGGGAGAGGCACGCGTTTATGGTCCGCTTCCATCGTCGTCGGTGTCACAGACTTCCCTTCTTCGGCCCGATAACAAATATCCCACTAATAAGGCCGCCGCGGGGGCGACGGATCCGGGGACGGGGCCTCTATAATGACGGCACATGTGCGACGAAAATGCCGGTTCTTCTTGGTAGGCGCTGTTGTCATCATTTTTTGTTTATCTGCAGGAAGCACCCGTAAATAAACAGGGTTTCCGGTCATTTTTTCCACTTTTCGGGATTTTATTTGAAGCAGTTACAGCGGCCGGACGGTTTCCACAAATACGTTTGATTGCTCTGTAAACAGTTGGGTAATAAAAGCGAAATTTCCTTTTAAATAAATCTATTTTTAATATCTTGGATGCGCCAGTTTGCGAAAACATTGACTTCAAACCAAATTGCCGATTCACAACAAAAATAAGAAAGTAAAAAAAACCTATGTAATCAAAAAATGTACCTATTGAAAAATCTTATTGAGAAAAGCATGATCAAATTCTGTGGCGCTGTTTTCTATTCTTCAGAAATATTTTTGTTACAAGTGTTGGATTTTCTCATGGACTATGAGTCACATCCGCGCAAATGACGAATATCGGTCTCAAATAGGCGTTACAAACCCACCAGAAAACATCGTCATTACGTTGTGTCGTCTCTCTCTCGTCTATTTGCATGTAAGAGTCGATGTTTTCAGTTTTTATTTACAGATTTTTCACTAGTTTATCACTCCGCTTTCGCGCAGATATTTCCAAGGTCACAGCCCATCAGAGAATCCAATACCACTTTTAGCTTTCTGAGCACTACTGCAACATTCTGCCTTTCAGTTTGTTTTGTCCGTCTGCTACTTTTTTTAATCAAATATTCACTCACTTCAGGTTCTCTCTTCTGCAAGCATTTCTTGTTGTCATTTTTTTCACACCACCTTCTTTGTCTTTATTTTATTTTTCAGTTTCATTTGCGAGAAACTTTAAGAAATTAAAGTAATTAATTAAGAAACTAGGCAAATAGTGGTACCTTAGATCTTAGCCCGTAATGAAATTAAAATAAGAATTAAATTAAAAATTAATTTCTGCCGTTTGGGATTATAACGTAAAAAAAACATAAAACGTATAGTGATACGACCCCACGTAGCTTCGATTAAAATCTACAAAACAATAATAACTGAGGCGAACTCACTACACCGCAATATACTCCCCTTTTTATTTTCCCTTTCTGACTTGTCCATTTTTTGCCCCCTTGTTTGAAGGAACACAGGTGTCTTATGTAATCCCTATATATGTACTACAATTTTAATTGGGGTCATGCCCTTTAGAAAGAGAAGTTTTGTTTTTCAGTGTGCTCAGGGTTGTTCATTGTTGATAAATTTTATTAACACGTTGAGTTTAACAAACTACTGTCAAACGACTATCCATGCTACAACCTTCAAATTTTTAATAAGTAGTTGCTGAAGACTATGATCTAGAATAGGCTTTTAAGAACAATCAGAGTGGTCAAGGCATGTCAGGCTCCAGAGTTGTCAAGTGGACTTGTTTCCGACTTTCGCTTTACCCTGCAGAACAGATTAATAAAAGGAAATTTTTCCTTAATAAAAAATTTCATTAGTATCTTATTATTTACATTTTAATGTGATTAATTCCCACGTACATCAAACGTGCGTCTTCAGCCAATCAGAGCGCTTGCTTTTATCCAATCAAAAATGTTTATCGCGATTAAAACGTCCTGCTACTCTGTCATCTGTCAAAAATGATTAAAATTGCATGCTACTCCTGTCAGATTCTCAAATTATTTTTGATAGTTGTGTTTTTAATAACTGTATTGTAAAAAAATAATTACCTAACATTAAAGTTTGTATTCTGGAATTAATCTTGCCAAAAATAATACGACCTAATTTTCTATATCTGATAAATTTCCCAATTTTCACTTTTAAACATTTTTGCGTTAGACAAATTTACTCATTGATATTTGATCATTTTTATTCAAAGGTTAAACCCTCGAGCTAAAGCTCTCGGGCCTAACCAGAATACAAATGTCCGAATTCAACTCGTAAAATTGTCAAAGCTTTAAAAAGTTTGCGTAAAAGTGAAAAATGTATCCGATAAAAAAATTTGGTCTTATTATTTTACCTTCAAATAATCTCACTTTCTTGCCAGTCTCGCAATTCCTTCTCTTCCTTCTGATTAAACACACAGAATTAACAAGCCCAAGGTATTTCGCTGTAATCTCGAAAGTACAAATGTTAATTCAATTTTAATCGGTTAATATCTCTTGGTTCTGTAAAAATAATCTGTCCAAATATTTGCTGGTCTTGTTTGACTTGTCCATTTGTCGTCCCTTCGTACATGTGCGCTCATCAGGCGAAATCCCGTTTTTCAAGCAGTAATGTTTATTTTAAAAGCAGCCAGAAATTTTTCGGTTGATTGCCTTACACTGCAAATATTTGCAGTAATTTATGTTTTATAAATATTCAGATTTTATTTTCGTTTCGTGTTCGTGCCTCAAGTCGACTTTTAACAAATCGAATTTGTGCCAATTTGCGAGGCGATAATTTCGGCTTCGGCGTGAGCGAAGACAGGATGTCGGTGGCAACTTTCACAGAACAAATACCCCAGTCGGCCGTGTGATTAACACGAAGACAGGAATCGTCCTGTCGAAAAGATACAAATCCGCACCAATTTTCGACAGGTGATAGGGCCCGCAGCCGCCATAATGAAAGATGGCCGGCATCCCATATACGAGACCGTGATTATATTCCGCTTAGACTATAGTCAAACGCTAAATGGGCAGAGTCCGTCTGTGATCTGGGGCTGTAAAATGCAGCCACAGCCTCGTGGGCTGTAATTACTGCCACGGTCGGTGATGAATATCTAACCTGCCGTGCGAGATTCAACAGGTTATCACCCAACTAAAGACGGCTCTCGGACCAATATTGAACACGTTTACACCGAACCGAACCAGGGAGGTGTTAAACTAGAATTTGGTGCAGAATGCGGTACCTGGATGTGTTGTTCATAATCTGTTTAGGTGTGTGTCTAAATATTATAAGCTCTTTGACAAACAATTTGTTTTTGTTACGTATGTCGTAACTTACAAAATGTCAGACGTCAAATTGTGCTCGTGTTAGTGTCAATGTTTTTCATCATGTGTCATATTTTTCATAAAATAGCTTTTTTCAAAACTAAAACGGTTTACTCAACTGAGCAGAAAGCGTTTACGATAGACTTTTTTGGCAACGACGGTCGTAAGGTCAAGGATGAGGGGTCCTGGTTTGCAACAATTTAAGATTCAGTTTCTACAAGTTTCAGGAATGTTCAGAGAGTACTAGATATATTTGGGCAGACTTGAAGCATAATACGAATAAAAGATAGTGGAAGGCCAACGAAATATACTCTAGAACCTCAACAAGTGAATCTGGAAACGTTTATAATTTTTTGTACGTTGAGACCGTTGAGTCCTCTTTACACATGGAGAAACTTAGTGTGTGGGCAGTAATTAGTGGTAGGAGTTGAATCAAATCAATTTTCAATAAAGATAATAATCTAAAAAATGTGTGGTGAAGCAGGCTTTGCTTTTCTCTTTGTTTCACAATTGCAAGTCGTCTTTTTCGTTCATGTTCGTGTGTGTATTAATTCATACCACTGAATAAATGACGTTTACATCTGTGGTTTCACAGTTGATGAAGCTCAGGCATACATTAATGGAAGCAAAAGGACTAGTTCACTTGACCACAGTATTTTTGAACAGTCGTTATATGTGGTTTACGGTAAAAAACAAGCACGAGAGCATAACTACGGGGAGGTATAGTACATCCAGTTATAGACTGGTAATAAAGAAGTTACCACTTTATGTACTCCCATAATACACAGAGGAAATTGTAGTAAAATTGAAATACCACACACGGGTATACGATTAATTTACATTTTAAATCTATTGAGTGTAAAAATGCAGGTGGCATTACGAAAATTTATTATTCCTACAACTTTTCTAAGGACTGGCAGTTACAGAGATTAATAAAGTTGTGGATACGCAGCAGCAGTAGAAGTGTTGGATTTTCTCATGGGCTATGAGTCATATCTGCGCAAAAGACGAACATGGGTCTCGAGTAGGCGCTACAAACCGACCGGAAAACATCGTCATTCGTTAGGTTCGTCTCGTGGACGTCTCTAAGAATACACAGTGTTCCTCTGAAATTTAACGCGTCGCTAAAGTAGTCGGCGTTTTCTTTCAGTTTTCATTTACAGATTTTTCACTGGTTTATCGCTCCGCCTTCGCGCATATATTTCCAAGATCACAGCCCATGAGAGAATCCAACATCTTATTTTTAGTAGTAATTGAATCTTTCATTTTCTTTTCGGAGCTTACGGAGGATCCTTTTCTCTTCACAAAGTTAATTCAACAAACTGGAAATTGAACGTCAAGAAAGAAAATGTAATTCTTTTTATTCATTGATTATTTTGTTGTGCAGTGAGGGGATGAGAAGAAGAGAAGAAAATTGGCAGGCGCAGAAAGGAGATTGATTGGATGAAAAGGATGAAAATGATAGAGGAAAAGATGGAACAAAGAGAAAAGAAGGAGGAAGAATAATGTTATAGTTACCGGAATAGGGGGAATAAGAGGAATTATAGAGAGGTGAGTGGTTGAACGGTTATAAAGAGAAATAGGGGTGAAAGTGAACGTAAAGGAAGCATTTAAATTAAATAAAGATAAGATGATGCTGGCAAAAATAGAAAGCTGGGAGCAGAAGAAGAACATTATGCTAAATAAGAGTATGTTGAAGGAAAGAAAAGGTGAAAGGACGATTTGACAAACGAAGAAAGGAAAACATAAAAGAAGTTAAGAGAGGTAGCTAAAGAAGGGAGAGATAGAGGAAAAAGGGTGAAAATAGAATACAGGAAGATATAGATAAACGGGGAATGGTTTGTATGGGATGAGAGAGAAGAGAAACTGAAGAAAAATTTTTAGAAGAAAGAGAGAAGAAGAGAAGACGAACCGGCGAGAGGAGGTATAAAGAGAAAGTGAATAAAAAGTTAGATGGACAAAGAAAACGAAAACCGGAAAAGAAGCACAAAGGGGAAAGTCCCTACCGAAAGAGTACAAATGGGAAGGTCAATGGGCAAAAATAGAAAACTAAAAGGGAAGAGCTACCGGGGGAATAATAATAGGGGTGAAATTGGGGACTAAAGAAAAGCGACAAGAAAAGGGAGAAAAATAAGGATGCATGGAAAGAAAAGTTCATATAGGCAATAAATGGTGAAAAATAATGACAATATACAGTAAAGAAATGAAGACAATTAGAAGACATGTGTCGAAGACGCAATGAAAGAAAACAGAAAAGATTGTATACCTACTCTTGGGAAGGGACTTCAAAGGGAAAATGGGAGAAAGAGGAGAAAGAAACCTAAATAAGTAGCAAGGGGGGAAACAGTGATAGATTATGGAATAGCGAACGAAGAAGCATGGAAAAGAGTAGAAAAATTCAGAATAGGAGAAAGAGTAGAGTCGGATCATCTCCAAATAGCTTTAAGCAAGCGAAGGGGAGGAAAAGAACAGAGAAGGAAAAAGGTGGGTGATAGGAATAAAACTGCTTTCTAATTGGTGTTTTATGTTTGAAGAAAAATGTAATCAGGAGTCGGAAAGCCCGTAGGACAAAATAAAGCATTCATCATGTTACCAGTTAATCTTTTATTAAACTGTTTTTATAATTTTAATCGTCTATTCTCATCAGAGATTTCAAATTAGTACCTTAACAATGAAAAATGTGATGAGCAGTAAATGCATTTGCCATAACATTTATACTCTGCAGTAAATTAATCAATAAAATAACAGTTACAAAGTAATGAAAAACAACGGGCAGCATCTTGGCCTTCATTAAAAGAAACGGTACCACTTTGACTTTCTATATTTCAGGTCTCTATGAACTCCCATAAAGTTTTATTTCTTTCGATTTTAATTCATATTGTATCAGATCTACCTAGTCTGTGATGATAATTCAAATATGTATATTCACGCACATGTCCTTTGTCAGAGTCAAAATCCTGTTTGAATTCCAAGCCTCATCGAGTGCGCCGCGAATGCCATTTTATTGCAATTGTAAATAATAACGCAGAGTGAAGTCCTATATAATCCTTTTGGCGGATAAAACTGATTAAGGAATTTATGACGATAAGATTTTTCTGTCTGTTTATTCCGCAGTAATTTCAGTCAGCTCTTTTATGGGTACTTCCAGAATATGTTTTATTAGGAGATAAACGCGACTGTTCAACGACAACTTGTTACTACATGTTCCTACATTTGGAACACGATTTCAAAAACATCTTTCATTTCTTCAAGTTTTCATTTTGTGCTTCCGTGTTTTTCATTTGCGCTATAGCTTTTTATTTTTTCTTTCTCTGTCAACATTTTTTACCTTGAAAAGAAATACTGAACGAAGAAATTTGATCCCCATTGTTTTGGTATCGCTATTTTTTACTCGTCTTCGTTGGAACAGTACCGCTTTAGTCGTCCAAGTCGTTTGGTGTAAATCTAAATTTCATTTTAGATCCGACGTTTTTTAAACATTTTATTTGTCCACTCCCCAAATTTAAACACTTCGTGGTATATGAAACGATGGTCGTAAAATTGGTTACTATAATATCCTCTGGTTCGTGCCTACATGCTGTGCAGATAAATTCAAGCAATAAAATATTAATTTTAAAAAACAAAAACCGTAATAAAAAGAGTTTCATCTCCAAGTTTTACTACAGTAATGACGTTACGGTTATTTTTGCACGTCGTAAGACGACCTAGTTCTTAAGCCAGATAAATTCTTAAATTAATTCACTTGGGCGGTTAATTAAAAATTGAGTAAATTAACGGCGCGACTGTGGCTGTTGGTGCAATTACAAAGATAATTTTTTAAATGTGCAGATAACTCAATTAATATCGTCTTTTTTACAAGTTAATTAACAGAACGATTCACTTCTTCTTTTCTCTCCAATTTCGGCTTAGCACCTCTTAAATTTCCTCTTTTCTCTTAATTCCTTCTAGGTATTTGATATTATACTTTATCTACGCCCGTGGAATAACTGACACTTATCCCATACATTTTGCGTGAGATAAGAATTTCATTACCGCACGCATTTTCATTAGATACTACACGCATTTTCATTACCGCACGGGTTTTTATAATAAACTCCCGATGAAGACAGTGGTCGATTCTCACTTCGATTAAAAACATTTTTTTGTTCAACACTGTCAGAATTTGAGAATTTTCTCCTATGTGAACGGACTTTGATAAATGTCACAACTTGTCAAAACGAAACGTCAAGCTAATTTTAAATATTTTAAGCGATTTGGAGTCTTTAAGGGGCTCGTCGAACAAAAAACGTTGTATTCAACTCGTTCGTGTGTAAATTGGGCCTTTTTTGGCACTCGTGGGCCTTTAAAACACTCGTTTCACCCGCGTTTTAAAATGGCCCACGCGTGCCAAAAAAGGCCCAATTTACACACAAACTCGTCAAATAAACTACTATTTTTTTTATTCTGGACGGGCGTAGATAAAATATTGTAAAATGCACGTGTGATAACGCATCATTAACAAACTTGGCTCGGCTTCGCCTCGTTGTGCAAATTTCGCACGCGTTTCTTAATAATGCTCTTATCTCACTTGTATCGTAAATATCTATTATAATTTCTACGTTAAAAAAATCTTGTGGAACAACTGTTTCAGAGACATTTTAATAATTACTTCTCAATAAATTCTCGCAGACATATTGTGAACGTTCCATACCTGGGGCCCGTCGAGGCGAAAATCGTTCGGTGTCAAAGTCCCGTGTAAACGTTGCCGTCGACCATTTGTTGGTATAATATGCAATTAAGGTGTTAGTTTTTCTGTATAATTTATATACCTTTGTTAGTTATAGCGGGCATTCGATGTTTGTAAAGTAGCGGCTGATTACACACTATCGCAGACCCTCGAAACTCATCCTTCAGATTTCGCTGATGGTGATGGCTTCAGACATCTAATTAAGGTGCTCACCTTTTCAACTTTTTCTTATGATTAAATCATGTGCAATGCGTTTGCTTTTTTTCCGTAATCATAACTTTCGACCGAGTATTCGGTGGTGCGAATCGTGATGATAAATTTTAACTCTCTCATACGAAGATTGCTCCTTCATCTCCATGCATCATTTAGCGTATTACCGGCTGGGTCATAAATCATGGTCAGATCTCATAATTGCACACGGTCAAACAATTACAGCGGATTCTGTTGGCGACTCTATCAAAACGCCCTTCAAATTGTTTGTTGCTTTGGAAAACTACAAAGCAAGAGAATGGAAGAATTTGATGTCGTTGTCCAGCTCCCGTCAAAATCGTGGGTGTATTGGAAGATTCTATCGACCGTTTAACCCGTCAGTCAATAATCGTCTTTTAAAATCGTTTGGGTCTGTTGTCCGTAAACCCTTTCCCGAACAGCAATACGTCTTATACAAACACCTTCCCCCAATAATAATCTATAAGCCTCGTTGAAAGCCATTGACTGTGTGATTAACATAATGGATGTTTTCACAGCTTCTCCCCGTATTGGTTTTGTATTTTAACTAATCGAAATAGCTCCAGGTAGGACAGGTGAAAAAATATTGCCGAAGCCTGCCAACCCTCACAATTACCCTCGAACACCACTTGACCACCTTAAAACATTCGACTTCCCAACGTTAAGAACAACTCTAAACATCACTATTATGGCCGGAATTAATAGGTTTAGACAATGGGATTTGTAAAGGATGATGTGTTTTGGTAATGATGTGTGCAGGTAGAAAGGTGATCGCACTAACGAGAGTTACTTTTTGTAGTACTAATTTACATGAGTAAGACCAGGTACTGCAAAAAAAACTAGTACCGCACACAATTTTAACGACACAAGTCACATACCGAAGGCTTCTCGAGCCATTTCACTTCTATTATTTCTTATTTTTTGCTATTTTTAGTTTGCTGTAAATGATTCAAACTTTCAGATTTTAAATGGAAATTAACTTTGTTTTTCATAACATTTTCGCACGATCGTGTTTTTTCACGTACCAGCGTTATTCATAGATCGTGAGAGCACTGTAAGTTGCATTTACAAAGCTTGGCTGGTTTCGACAAGAAACACAAAGACATCACTCAGGTTATAAAATATAACAGTACTAATGCTGTTATGTAAAACAAAACAAGTAATAACTTAGATAGCGATAATTGATGTATGTAATGAACTGCATGTTTTTTGTGAATTGTCACAAAACTTGACACTTTTTTTGTTTTTTTCGATTCGATCGCGTAAAAGGTAGTTTACGCTACATGGTTGTTAAATGCTCATAACAGTCTCAGAGGCTCGATTACACTTACCAACCTCGTAGCGTAATGTACTTTATTATCTACTTGCTATTATACATATTTCTTAATAATTGTATTTTTGCTGAAACTAGAAATATCAAAATTAATCATTATTGATTTATTTGTTGTTATCTACCCAGTCTGCGTGAATGTTATAAAATAGAGACTTTGTTTTGACGTGGAAAACAAGAACTAAATAAATCTACCACGTGTAGTAAGGATCTTGCAAAATAACTCCTTGCCAGCGTTTATTATTGTATGATCAAACAAAACCGAGCTGCTGTGCTAAATTTTTCTATATTTGCAACTCTAAACATGGAAATAACTTCAGTAAGAACTAACAATTATTGAGTATAAAAAAAATTCGCGTACTAATTTATGGACACGGTTTATGTCTCTTTTGCCATCGATGTGGCTGGCAAACCCATTCTGAAGATTTGTTGATTTCTTTAGATTCCATTGAATGCTTGCACACCATTGAAGATAATTTATTGGTGCTTTTAATGACCAGTCTTTTTAGGTATGCTGCGCTTTGAAAGAATATTCTTAGTTATCTTTTTATTAGCACGAGTATATCAGATTCTTCAAACACGTGTTTCAAACAATATTACATATTCATATTCAAAGGTTGAACCCCCGAGCTAAAGCTCTCGAGCCTAACCAGAATAAAAATACCCAAATTCAACTCGTAAAAGTGAAAGCAAAAAGTTTTCGTAAAATTGAAAAATTTCTCCGATAACAAAATTAGGTCTTGTTATTTTACCTTCGATTAATTACTGTGTCTTATATTAAAAATGTTCTTCTATTCCTCTTGTCTGCTTATTTGTTTTGTTATTTGTCTTTATTTTTCCATTTATTAAAGTTACTTTTAATACTACCACATCCCTACTGGCACGCTTTCCC
Organism: Tenebrio molitor; assembly: GCF_963966145.1. NCBI lineage: Eukaryota > Metazoa > Arthropoda > Insecta > Coleoptera > Tenebrionidae > Tenebrio > Tenebrio molitor. The sequence continues at coordinate 5,675,561 of NC_091048.1, read as the reverse complement.
AAATATTTTATCTTTTCAATCATTTTTTTCACCTCTACATTCACTCATTACAGTTCTCTTCACTTATTCTCTCTTATTCGATCAGCGAAGCTAAGCAAGGTCGAGTGAGGTCAGTGTTTGGATGGGTGTCCGCTGCAATGCAACATAATCCTTCAATCCTTCGTTACTAGATTTCAGTAATGTTTGCAACCTGTAATATTGCATGAATAAACTCTGAAGCTGATTTTTGCAAAAAAAGTGCTTTCGTGGAAATGTCCCTTTTGAAATAAAATCAATTCATTAATAATGCACTTAGCAGCAGCACATCATTCCATTGGCCATCGTTGAACCCACTCAGTAAAAAAACTCCCCTCCCTCGTGAGCCATCTACACCTGGAAGAATGAGCACAAGCCCCGAAGGCCGTCGATTATATTCCGAAGAGCACATCGTACCGTCGGCGATGTGTCGGTTTTGGGGCCATTCTTGGTTGACTTGGATGTCACGGAAAAATCTATGTTATGGCTACGTCGGCCTCATGAATAGAGCTTATTTACCCGAGAGCCGTCTGCTCATCTATGTATAGATATGATCCGCTATCTGGACGGATGTTTATGTTGATAAATAAGTCGTTAATAAGTCGAAAAGCGAAGCCTCTTCGACCTCTGACCGAGGCCGGACGTCGTATGTGGCGTGTTCTTGATCATAGATCGCATCGTAAAATGTTTATGTTAGGCACAAGGCACGCGTTTTGTCTTACATATCTCTACCAGACAGTTGTTAATGAAGCAGATAAATGTGTAAAGGTTTTGACACCGACATCAAAAACCTCGACGACCTTTCACCTCATCGTCTCCGTCACGTTGCCGGCTCGGTCTTTTCCCAACGACCGGATCTGATAAATAACGCGAGAAGCCAGTTTTCTTCTTTTTTTTGTCTTCATTTTGTTCGGTGTTTATGGGAGATTAACAAGCGCGGTACGTTCACCGTTTTCTTCTCTTAAGCTCGTTTGACATTTCACTAGTTTTTTCCAACCGTTCCAATTCTCCAGGTACTGGTTTGTTAGAGTTTCTCCAAAATTGATGATTGCAATTAAGTGTTCATGGGCTGGCTTGGAAAAAAGATAGAAATTAAAAAATAATGGAATCGTACAATTATAAAACAATTTGGACAAGTATTATTTTCAGATAACCTGGTGGTTAACAGTGGCCGCCAGTGAAGCCAAACTGACACATTTAAAACAATTGGTGTACTTATCGGGTGTTCATTTAAATTTATCCTCAAAGCAGGCGTTGAAGAGTCGATTGTGAACGCACCACGGATTATAGATCGCGTATCATCTGTTTAAATCTAACCTCACTTTTTGCATTGTTTGTGTTTTTATTTCTTCCGCAGGCTGAGTGGTGCGTTCACAATGGACTCTTCAACGCCAACTTTTAGGATAAATCTAAATGAACACCCCATACATTTCTTAGACTGTCGCTAACAGAAAATACCTCTAAAATAAAACATGTGTAGGACAACATAAAACTGTAAAAGATTCCTTCAATTATAAATACGTTAATAAGTTAAGTAAATAAATCTAATAAAAAACTAGAAACTTATCTTGTTGTATTTTAGTAGAGATACCTTATTGTTTTCTTTTGGACAATTACAAGTTTTTTATCTTCACTCTAAATCAAGTCTGCGATTGTAAAAAAACTCAAAATTATAAAGAATCAAGTGGAACGATTTTATATTCAAGTACATATATGATGGATGAGTGAATTGAAATCCCATTTAATCCTTTTTATTTCTATGTTGAAGGAGATGGAAATACGGTGATGGGGTCGAAAAATCATGGCCGAGATAAGATTAGATTCTGATTATTGTCCTATCCACAAGACGAAAAGTGATTTTCCCCAAGAAGATTGTACATGTGTATGATTTTTTTTTTCGCGAAAATGTTTGCAAGAATGTATCAATGTCAGTTTTTCTTTTTGGAAAATGTTTGTCTTTTATTTTTAGTGACAATCGGATGAGTTATTTTGAACAATTTAGTACGTTTATCTGAATATTTTTTATGTTTTAGAGAGAACTCTAGCCTATTGATTTTGGTGTCAATTAAGTTAATACTGTGCGGTCAAAAATTATTTAGATCAAAGAAGCCTTCGAGGTTTTGGACGTATGGCGAAATCTAGACGTTCAGATACTCTGGATACACGGAAGTATTTTTGGTTGCCTATACCTGTTTCAATTTAAATTTGAAAATGTTTGCCGAAACTCAGTCAAAGGCACAGCTACCCCTTATCTAAGTAATTGTTGATCGCACGATAATTTTGAAAAAATACGCAATTTTGTTAAAATTTCTTCCGTTCACAATTTTTTTCTTCACGATAACTTTTGAAAAAATACACAGACTAAACTTTTTCTTTTTACAAAATGTTTATTATACTAAGTAACTATAAATGTCTGATGACTTGATGACGGCGTGAAAAAGTGAATTCATTGATTATTATTAATTGAAAATAATTGAAAAAAGAAAACACTATATTTTAACAAACATAAGAGCAAGTGATTAGTGAAAATAGAAATAGAAGTTATGTCCTTAATTACTGCAAACAACACTGAACTCTGTAAATTATTACAATCATTGGTCACTATTTGAGATTTCACATTTGCTGTAGCCTCTTGTTTGCTGCAGTTCTTGCAAATTGATAATCAGATTTCTAAACCAGGACCCAACTTCATAGCAAAACTTCGCCGAACCAGTTCTTTGCAGAGGACGAAACATTTTTGAGAAAAATCTCCAATCTTCGGCATGATCTACCCCACAAAGCCCAGAAGCAATTAACGTTCCGCAAAAATGAAAACTCTTCGTTTTTTCGCAATTTCATTTAACTGAGCAAATGACGTTTATGTCAAAATTTACGACACTGCACCGCTAACTATATTTTGTGTTTTTTAAATCAAATAGCAAATATCCACGTTAACTTTGCAAGTGTATTGTGGGTTGCATTTTCAATTCCGTCGGCTCATTATCATTCATGAAATACCCTGTATACTATTTCAGTATCGTGTAAGAGTTTTCTAGTTACTACTGAAATTTTTTTATATCAGAAAGTGTTGTGAACAATGATTTTAAAACTTGGTTCTCCATTCCGATATTCTTATTTTCTAATTATGTATTTGAAATAATAATTTGATTTTTATACACAATTTTAAATACAATTATGTATTATTTTTTTCTTCATGTCAGCTTTGCTGTTTTTAAAGCTTTTTCTTACTTGTTACGTTTGCACCACCTGTTTTTATTGTTGTGTCTTTTATTCCTGTTTCATTTCTCTTACTTCTCTTTTTTATTTCCAATTGCATATTTTTTATTTGTTTTCTAATTGTCTTTAATTCTTTCTACACCCACTGAACATAATCAGTTGAGCCTAGTACCTTTTTTTTGTATGTCTATTTTTTATTTTCTTCTATCTCCCTCTCCAAAACACTAGGGAAATTGTATAATTCAATGCCACCTTTTAAAATTCTGTTTGTATATTTCATATTGAACGTTGTTACAACTTATTACAATATTATGTAATTAATATCTCATTTCAATAACATTCAAATTATTATCACAAATCTGTTTTTTAACGAGAATTCATGGCCTTTTTGTATAATTTTATATTATTTGTCTCCTTAACCTAGATTTTTTAATTATTTATCTTATCATAATTGACTTGTATTTTTTAATATCTTTAATGATTTCATTTTTGAGTTGTTTTGTAATACCTCAAAACCCTTGAAGAGGCGTAAAGAAAACAACAAAAACTACCGTTGTGAATTTATTTTTACAGTATACACGTCTATAGATTAAGAAAAAACAGGACATGTCAATTAAATTTTAAAATTAACGGCAACACCAGTGAAAATATTAAAATTTTAGGTAATAAATCTGTAAAAAAAAAATTGGAACGACGTGAATTTTTCTGGATATAAAAAATGAAACCAATAAAATTTTCATAATTTTCTAATATATAGAACAAATAGGATTACGTAGGCTATAATAACCTAGACCCAGAACGGTAAATCCTTAACGGCGGCAAATTATCGTAAGTCTTGAAGTCGCCGCCAATGAAATCCATGTTTCATAATAATTATTTTGTCTGCTTTTGACTTAATCTTAATCTCAGCCAAGCAGAAAATTTCTCTTCAACCTTCACTTTCCGACGTTATCTTATTGTTAGTATTTTGCAAAAGCAATTAATCGTTTTGTGTCTCTTTTCTATTAAAAACAACATGATCGACTTCAAAGCGCCGATTCTCTAAGCTTTTGCCAAATAGACATCAAGGCGACGATTATCAAACAAAATTGCGTGGTCCGCCATTTTATAATATGGCGCCGGGATCCCAGTGCCGCTTAATTTGTCACATTTCTGGGAAGTACGTCGGGAACATTCTTCCTTGGTTAAAAATTAGTGAGCTGCACGTGCTTTATTGCCGATAAAGGGAACCCGCCGATTTGCGGTCACAAATCCGTCGGCGAACCATAAATTACCCGAGAGATTTACAACCCTGCGGAAACCTCGGGGAAAATTGGGTTTTGTATTCCAAAAGGGTGTGGATAATTTTTCGAAGAAGTTCACCGTCGGGGGTGTCAAAGTGGGGGGCAACGACCGCAACCACCATAAACCAGACCAGAAAAATAATAACTCCCAGAGGTTGTAATTTTTTTGCACAAATGACAAAACCCCTCCTGACAGCTTATCCGGACGGACATTCAATAACGAGACCATAAAGAATATGGTGGTAATCGAACACCGTCTACGCAAAAAGAAACCACAAAACGGACGTCAATTAACCCGCATTACTCGTCCATTTCATCACATCCATCGGCTCGTGCATCACCCATCCTTTCTTCCTTGCCCATCAGCAAATTGAACATAACATGCAATCTTCGCTGCACTGTGAAAATAAGTATCATCTCGTCTCGGCTTTCGGCCGATTTTAATTTCGCCGAGGCCAATCACGCCCAATAAAAAGAAGACGTGAAGAAACGAGGATCCAATTTTGATTATGCACTTTTGCATATTTATTTACGAGAACCATGAAAGTACAAAGTGGTACGAAATTAACATGTCTGGTCGCTGTTTTTTCCGCCTCGACATGCGAGGTGAAGACAGGAACAAGTGCGCACCTCGATTTTGTATGAAGGACGCGTTTCAGGAAAATGGAAAGCTGAACTGAATCGTTACTACGTACGATGCAAAATAACGGAGTTGCTTCACGTCCGGCATTAATCTCATCGACAACCAAGAATTCAGGTGGTTTTAGTGCGACGTTCGCAATAACCAAGGTCCCAAAGTAGGGCCCTGAGGCTCACAATCGGAGCAAATCATATAATAATAGTACCCTGATCCCGCTAAAAAAATAGAGGGAAACAACACAGCGTGTACAATTCTAGATTACGCGTTCAAAGTATTTTTGTCATCTATTCTTTGATCTTTAAAAAAACCTACAAATTCTACTGCGTCAGTAAAATATGACATTATACTGTTGGATTGATAATGCTAAAGTGTCACTTCATTGGCATATGACGAACTGACGAGCGGCAGATAAAGTTATAATCTTCGCGGACGAGCGGCAGATAAAGTAAAGTACCTAAATCATTTGAAATTCCTAACTCAAATTTGACAAATTCGTTTCTGAATCTGACATATTGAAAGCTGAAGTGAGTAAATAAGATTTAATCAAGAAACTTTTACATAATTGCAAAACGTACTTACAAAATCTATCCAAATTAAAACTGATTGACAGACGAATAATTATTTGGTAATTGTTCACTTTAACTACTTCTGGAATTTTCGCGTTTTTTCTAGCTAGACAGCCTCAGGGCGTCCTCCTAGATCGTGTCCCACCATTCAAATCTTGTGCAAATGGCTTTTTTTTCTCTCTTGTTGTGTTTCAAGGTCGCGTCAAGGTCGCGCCAAGTCTTAGTATAACTAAAGGGTAAGGAAAATTTTCATTTGCACAAGGTTTGACTGGTGGAAAACGATGTAGGAGGACGCCCTGAAGCTGCCTAGCCAGAAAAAACGCGAAAATTCCAGAAGTAGTTAAAGTGAACAATTACCAATTATTTTTTTAAAATCGGATTTTGTTCACAGATTTTTTCTCGCTCGGCACATTCCAGGACGAGGTAAGTTCTGCCAAACCAGCACCGAAATATTTGAGCAGATTTTACCTTTCAGGTGGAATTAACCTACATAAATTTCCATTCTTGCAGCAAATCCATTGTGAATCTAATGCAATAATGTAATAACTCCAAGGGTGATTTATGTATTTGCAAACACCATGATATTCAGGTTATTACCATTGTCGAGGTCACAGCTTTCAAACCTTTCCCCAAACACCCATCATAAACTGTCTCATGGACCCTACCATAAAACGCCCCATTCTCGAATCGACGCCGGTCGTGCCTCATAAAAATTTGGTAAAGGATCAAACAACCCGATAGCGAAGGGTAAATTTGCTTTGATGTTTGTAAGAAGCAAATCTTCGGTTTACTTTACTGAATTTGTGATTTATACAGCAGCCTGTAATAAAAAATGATAAAATTAACAAACACCGAGTTGAACAAAATAGGTCATCAGTACCGCGCCAATAAAACGATAATCAAACATTACCAAGGCAAACATTTTGTTTGTTCGTAAATTTTGGCGGCAAGCTCCAACAAAATGAACACCGAAAGAGGCGCACAGATTATTAAGAGGAAGTGAAATATAGTGAAACTGAAAATTACAGGAATGTTGTGGTGATGCTTTTTAAGTGCAAAAATCACTCATTTGTTCAGTATTGCTCTCAATGTAACTAGGCCACTTGCACGAACTGTTTTTTCACTGGCGGCGAGTGCATCCTTAATCATCAGTTTTTTAGAATCTATTTTATTAGCTCCTGGAATTTATATATTTGACCCAGTTTAAAATCGTTTACAGATCCGTTCATGGTTTCATTAATCAGACTGTTAGTCAAAAATTAGGACACGATGTTATTGCCACGATGAAAGATCAATTCTTGCAATATTTGTAAAGTTTGGGAAATGATCGAAACCGAAATGGCGTCATTTTGAAAAATTGGATTTTCTCATGGGCAATGAATCATTTCGACGTTATCAGTTTTCATTTACAGATTTTTCACTGGTTTATCGCTCCGCCTTCGCGCAGATATTTGCAAGGTCACAGCTCATGAGAGAATCCAACACCTCTAAATATCTGTATCTTTGCTATAGTTGCATCTGTCTTTATTTTTAAAGTGACGCTAATAAATTACTCTAAAAATTGTATTCAGCAAGCACTTTAAGGTCTCTTTACACATTATTATTTTTTAAAAATAGGCGTCAAAGTGAGCTGTAAAGAAAATACTGTATGTCTTAACTTATTCCATTATTTGCCTAATTACTAAACCTTCAATAGATGTGGACAGAGTTACTTCTGTAATTTCCCTCCCATTATCCTACCTACCTCGACCCTTCTGTTTTTCACTCTTCCGCTAGCGGTTTTTCTTTCAACTTGGTAAACGTCGTCATAAGGATGGTCGGTTGCTTGGATGGGAAAATGTTCTTGGAATTTTTATAACAGTTCGGCTCTATTTATTGTTATCGTATATAATTTTGTAACTGCTTCATTAAATTTATTGCCTTAGACCTTAGGCGATTTATGTAGGATATTATTTAAGGTATAAATAAAAAAGTGTCTCATAAATCCTTCATTTTACAACACTGAACAAACATTCATAATCCAGTTAACCAAGGTATGGAAAGCGATATCTCAAAAAAAAAAAATTAAATATCTACTCGATGATTTGAAAAATCAACAACAATAATAAACCAGTTTAGTTCTGTCTTCTCAGTTTAATTCTAAATACTTTTTTTTTTTATTTGTAGAGGTCTTGGATTTTCTCATGGGCTATGAGTCATATCTGCGCAAATCTCAACAAGTGCTACAAACTGACCGGAAAATATCGTCATTCGCTACGTTAATTTCGTCTCTCTCTCGTCTATTTGAATTGGAAAGTAGTCGACGTTTTCAGTTTTCATTTACAGATTTTTCACTGGTTTATCGCTCCGCCTGCGCGCAAATATTTCCAAGGTCACAGCCCACGAGAGAATCCAAAACCCCTACATGTTTTAGCTGTCTCTTTGAGTCAGTAAGGTTTTGTCCATTCAAATCATACTGAGTGTCAATTATCACATCATGTAAATAATGAAGTGCAAAACAGAGTGAGATAATAAATAAGCAGCAAATTAAAAATCTATTGCTAAACAGATGATGCAGAAACGTAACCGTTTCTTAAAAACATCCAAAGCCTGATAAGAAACATACGGTTTTTTGAACAACAATCGGTTGCGAAAACAAAAACACTCATTAATTTGCAAGTCGTGTTTTCATTTCGCAACTTAACAATTTATCTAAAGCCAAAATGTTAAATCTACAATAATCCGCAAATGTCTGTGTATATTCCACCTTAATCTAGAGAGGCTGGGCTCGGAGAAAATAATGAACAGACTCTGGACTACCTAATCTTATATCATTTCATTAAAAACCATTTTGTTGTGGGTCATAAAATTGCCACTACAGACCAGATATAATCGCAGATATTTATTTTTATTACAAAACTCATGTCTGAAGATAACAATAATTAAAATGTTATAAATAAATCGGAACAATGTAGCTGCGACGCACTCATTTGGTCACATGTTACGCCAAAGCAGAGGCGTGCCATAATTAATTTCAGCAAATACGAAACAACGTTAAAACAAACATTTTCCACAAAAGATATTCTACTGCTGTGCTACAACATTCAAGTCGACGAAACAGAAGTAAGCGCGGCGAGCTCACTACACAAAATTATTTTTTTGTTTTGTGTAAATTGGCATGACAAATTGTCATTGATGATTAATTTGTGAGTCAGTTATTATCCTTAATCTAGATTTGCTAGATGCGATAGTCCTTTGACGCAATCGCGTGATCCGCCCCTGCTCTGGAGGATTCCCCTATCTGCTATCAGATCACGTGATGGCGAGATAATCAGTCGCCAACCCAAATTAATCCATCAACTTTAACCCGGTATTTACCGTTTGATAAGTGCAAATTTCATTACGGCATTATCTCTTTTAATTACCTCAACCAGCTCAAGTTCAAAACCGTTACCACAAGAATTGATAATAATTTGTCGACGATTAATCACCGGCGATTACTCCACCGAAGAAACCACGAAGAAACCGTCGCGTAAAATATTTCCTGATAATAAGTTTTTTGTTGTCGGAACGACCGTTCCCTCCACGTCTTGTTACCATAACAATGTGGTTAATTATAAGCGTCGTTGAAAAAATACCGTCGATTTTTTGTATTAATAAAGGCGAGCTTCGGAGGCAAGGGCAGACAGTCATCTAATAAATGTTTTTTTGCTCTGTTTACTGCCACAGCAGATTGGGTAAGCTAGTTAATATTCGCCCAAAGGTGCCGAAGCCTTTACCTGTACCGCTTTGCAAGGTGCTAATCAACGGAGAATCGCTTGCTACCTGCTTTTCCTGCAAACACCGACCTAACAACTACCTGCGCACTCAAATCAGATGCAACAGTATTTTTTTTTGCACGGGATTACCGCTGATTAGACCCTGAAAACGCTTTTTTCAACACTGTCGTTGCGGGTTGATTTCACACAAAAAACCCAATTGGAAAGGGACGCGGACGGAGTCGTTGGAAACGACACGGTTTAATGGACCTTAACGGCGACATGACTTAATTTTATTGGACCTGGACACAGCAAAGCTGAAACCGATTGAAGATGGAGTGGAAAATTGAAACCTCCTCTAGTTACTGAATCTCTTATTTAAATACGAAAGAATTCCAACTATTATTATTTTCAATTATGTATTATGTACCATGACTAGGTAGCAGTAGGATCAAATACTCAATTAATTTTGTTATGTATTGCAAAAACTACTGCTGTTAAAGAAAATGAGTAATTCGCATCAATATTATTAATTATAAAACGCAAAACATATACATATCCATATGTATGTATCACTTGGGCACTTATAACTGAAAAACTACTGAACTTATTTTGATAGGGCTTTCACTAGTCGTTAGAGTGTTTCTTGAACTGCAGTTACAGCAAAAATTGTTTGACCACCTTGCAAGGGGGCTTCATAGTACTGAAAAAGGTAAAGCAAATCATAACAATCTGGACCTAGCTACTGGATATTTACAAAGCACCCGAGAGTAGAGTTTCTTACTAAATAAATTAAACAGCCATTGAGAAAAATCAGCAGTAACAAGTATCGGGTGTTCATTTATCCTCAAAGTTGGCCTTGAAGAGTCGATTGTGAACGCACCGCACCACTCGACCGTTTGCAGAGTAAAACCATAAACAACGCAACAAGTGAGGTTAGATTTAAACAGCTGATCCGTGATCTGTATACATACGTCGTGCGTTCACAATCGACTCTTCAACATCTACTTCAAGGATAAATTTAAATGAACACCTGATATATTAACTGTTCGATATCCGCATGACCAACGCAGCAGTTGAACTCTTTTCTATTGAAGTCATAATCACGAAGCAAGAAATGTAATCAAATGAGGGGACGTTTAACTAACAAGATGTCATGGTCTAGAGTACGAAACGCTTCAAGAAATCTGTCTGTAAACAATTATAACAATCTGCCTACCTTGCGTAAATCTGTGTTGATTTTTAAATGGAAAATAGAGGTGAACAAAAATTACCATTTCGAAATGTTTTAGAAGTTACTGGAGCTTGCAACAAGCTTGTTTATCTCAAAGTAGGAATAATCTTGAATATTTTCCGCAACTCAAGAAAATGTGGTAAATAGAATTTGTCAAAATACATAATATCAACACATTCTGTCAAAAGCACCGGATTACAACTCTGATCAGCTGTTTAAATCTAACCTCACTTTTTGCGTTGTTTGTGTTTTTAAATCTGCAATTTGAAAAATCAGTGTTTTTAAGACAAGTGGTTCATTCACAATCGACTCTTCAACCCCAATTTCGACACAAAAAAAAACACCCTTTATCAACCACTTTCTCCATGGAACTTTTTCAAAAACATTTAGTACATCTTACAAGAAGTAAAAAGTATTACATATTATGTATTTATTCCTTCTTCTCTACAAGAATTTGTGTCAAATAGAATTTCCAGCCTTTTACTTGATAAGTTAAGTAGGTATCTACTTATTTGTCTCTGTGTGTTGTTATTTGTTATAAATTATTTTTTTAACGTCCGTCAAAAAAAAGTGGAAGTTTTTTCATTCGTTTGCGTTCATAAAATATGTTATTTTTGAATCCGTCAAGAAGCGTTAAAAAAAGTGCCATAGCGGTTCATTTTTGCACGCATTTTGCGTTAAAAAAAGTGCCGTAGCGTGTCATTTTTTAACGCAATTATAAAATTTTTCATTCATAATTAGTAGTTTTTTTAACGAGTTCGTATGAAAATTGGAATTTTTTTGGCATAAGTAGGCCAATTTAAAACGCGAGTAAACCGAGCGTTTTAAAGATCCATGGGTTCACACAGGAGAAAATTTTCAAATTTTGAGTGTCGAAAAAATTGTTATCTAAACTTACGGGCGCCAAAAAAATGTTGTATGCAACTCGTTAGTAAAGTATCTTTTTTTACTCGGCGGATTTGCGCACTCGCTGCGCTCGTGCGGCAAATTTCCCTTCTCGTAAAAAAAAGTATTACTTTACTCACTTGTTGCATAAATAACTACATAATTAGTTATGTATTAAAAATCCTTTTCGAGAGGATTTCCCTTGCCTTTCAGCGTGGAAACGTTGCAAGCATTCGGGGCATTCCGCGTTCCGCATTATTATCGGAAATTTTTGTATTGTAAAACTAAAATGTTAGGTACTTTAGTTAAATATAAAGTTTACTACATATTAAAAATTTGAGCATTATTTTTGACTTTTTTTTTTGTTATTCCCAGAACCAACATGGTGGCCAACACATTAAAATTTCGGTGATCTTAATAATACTGTCCTTTAGGAGATTCCGATATTTTTTAAGTAGACAAGGATTACCTATTAAAATTTTATCTTTTGTATTTTATTGTTGTTCAATAATAACGTCGTTTATTTATTACTCTCGCATAAAATGATTCTTTTGTAAAATAAAGAAACATAACACCACCTCTTCAATAAAAAATTGATTACATTTCGACCCATATTTACGTTTTTTTTTTTAAGATAAAACGCAAAATACAGTTGCTTCTTTAATGATATATTACAGAACCGTTCGTGTAGAGTGAAAGTAAGATCACTGTCAAAATAAATGCTGAAATCTTTCAACGTAATAACACGTTGCAACGCCACTTTATTAATCGAATAAGTGAACAAAAGTGGAATACTTATTACCGCTTTATTGCGACCCCATCTCTTTGTAATGGTATAAAGCCTGTATTTTTACGGAAAAATTTCAAAGCGGCTTCATATTAAGTATAAAAGAGCAAACAGAAAAAGAATTGTTAATATGATGAAGTAAAGAGGTAGGAATAATGAAAAAACAAGAAAAAGTGTTCCGCAAGGGTGCTCGTACAGTCCTCTGTTGTTTACGTTAAAACGCTGTAAAATATGTAATGGTTAAAATTTCTTTATACTTCTGTATGCAATTTAAATTTGAAAAGTATTCATTTATACTTCAAGTGTATGTGATAATAAATTTAATTATTTATCTGTCAACGAGTCTTACATTTTTATGTAATAAATAAACCAAAAAACGGCAAGCTATAAACATGGACGTGTTCTTGCCTGAGTGGAGGTTGCCATACCTTAATTCCTCGAATTTATTTCGCCAAAAATAATACGGTCCTTCCAGGGTCGATAAAAGCTCGCTTTTTATGCAAACATTTGTAAGTTTGAGCGGAGAGAATTGCAGATTTTATGAATCCTCCCATTGGTAAATACTGTGCACCAAACCTGCAACGACCTGCCGAAATTCGGCTTAAAGAAGTAAAACCTGTGCATAACTTAAACCTCTGTCCATTATTGCAAAAACCGTTTTAAGACCGACAGTCAAAAAGTCGCCGCTTTTACCGTTACCGAAACGATCCGACAAAAGACGGTACCATTAGCAAAAGACCGAATGCAGGTCGATGTTGTGCAAAACTTTACAGCGGTACTTACCCTCCGTTAGCCATAAAATTTATTGTGCAAATTAACTGTTAAAAGCGAAAGTCATTTTCGGACAACGTTTTGCCGATGCTGATAATATGTAATAACAGCGACAATAACAATAAAGTTGCCGAGACCTTCGTAAACATCTTGCGAAACGGGACAAACGTCAAGGACGACCTCCCTACGTCGAAAAGAACATTTGTTACGGGGTGTTTGGATGACTGATGACTCACCGTAAAACTTCCATAAAAGTGTCGCAAATTTTATTGCACCAAAAAAAAACTTCTCGAGTGACAAAAGTGTGGTTTACACATGTTGTGAAAAAAATGAGATAATTGGAAGATTTCTGAAGTTGATAAAAAAGGAGAAGAAAAAGAAGAAATAAAGGAGAGGAACGTATTTTCAATGAAGTTAGTTGCAAAATTTCAATTTATTTTTGAAAACAAAAAATTACAAAATAAATTTACCCTCTCCGACAATAATCCCTGCAATTTTTTTAAAAGACTATTATTTACTTATTGTATTCTTGCTTCCCAACTGGTTCTTGGTAGTCTTTAACAACATTTAAAAATCAATAGGTACTCGACATTTGTTTCAGAATTAATTAAAACAATGTGGTGAGGAAAAATGACACAAAAGTGAATGGATAAATAAGATGAAAAAACCTTTCCTAAGTCTTATTCTACAAGATAAATGGACGAGTTGGATTTTTTTCATTAGAAGGAACATAAAAAAAAATTGCAAAATACTGTTTTGTTTTAGTTATTCGAGTGTGGAATATAAATATCAATTCTTTCTGTTTCTGTAACCAAATATGTAAATAGAAGTGGTTTTACAACATATTCATATTATAAAAGTAATTAGGTCCTGATTAAAGATAACATTTGCATAAAAGTGCAATATCCACACCTATTACCTAGAATCGGGACAACGGTATCTGACAAGGCCGTAATTCTTTCCACTTATTTTACATTTTGCAAATTAAAAAACGAATCAATTGCTGAGTACATACCTTAGAAGTTACAGGACCATTTTTTAGAGAAAATCATTTTGTTCAATCCCTAGATTATCTGATGAAATTTGTCAAAATAATGCCTCTAAAGCACAGTTTCGTGTTCTATTTTTCTGACTTTAGGACAACAGAGAATCAGAAGATTGTAATAGGTTTTCTTTAGTTTCATCTTAGTGTGTTTCTAGAAATTCCGAACGAATTCACTGTGTCTGTTATACTTAACCGAATGTATTGATTTTATAACACTAATAGTTATTTACAGTAAAATTGAGAAAGGCAAAACTTTCGTTCACGCGGATTGCGTGAATGCAATTCAAGTGAACGAAAGCGGCCTTACTCTCGAGTGCTGTATTTGGTTTTGTTCAATACCTCCTTCGAAAGTGAGTCTGTAACTTTGTATTCAAAATTTTAAATAAAAAGGAATCACATTTTTGGACGGATCTGTTGCTATGGAAAAAATTAAATACAAAATAAACACAGTTCTGTAACGTCAATAAAGTGGATGCGTGCACGTTGTGGAAATGGATGATGAAGAGTTATACGTTTCTGATGATGCCTTGGAAAAGGCAAGTTCCGTGAGGTACCAAATGTAATCAAAATTATAGAAAGAATTGGAAATATTAACGAGCGAATGAAAACCAGTGAGTGAAAGACAGTGAGCGAAAAACGATGAGGGAAAGTGAAGTGAACGAAAGAGAAACCTTCACCCACTGGTAACTATGAATACAGACTCACTTTCTAGGGAGGTATCGAACAAAAGTAAGTTAAATGAAAGAACATTTCTCGATCCATATTTGATTTAACCAAGTGAGTGCAATCTTGGATGATCTAAGGTCTTAAAAAACGAGCAAAAGTGAAAGACTTGTACGAAGTTTATATAAATAGTCGTATTAAAATATTAATGAAAAATAATAGAAATCCTAGATTGGTAAATTGTTTCAGGAATGTCTGAGGTATTGGTAAGATAATAACATACGTATAAGCAAATTAAGGCAAGAAAGAGAACAATGTAAAAACGTAAACATTCCCAATATAGGATCTGCCAAGTTTCAACTATGATAAAATTCTTTGTGGTTTTAAACTAATTAACAAGATAAACTTGGAGTATGAAACATGGAATTAATAAAGGACACAGAATATTCTTCAAATAAGCATAAAGCAAACTGAAGAGAAGATTGTACGTTTTTAAATTCTAGTTCCAAAACATAACGCAGTCAAAAATACTAAACTCTCTATCTCAATTGTTTCACGTTATTTAGGAAACCGTTGTAGCCTTGCAGATTAATTCCCGCCAGTAATAATCCTACGCCTATGATGTTGTTTACAGAATTACAGCTGTCAATCTGAATGAAGTTTTAGTACAAGTGTTTTCAATTGTCATAAACTTTTGTTCAAATTATTGATAATTCGAGTATGAATGATATAACAAATTCTTGGCCGCTATTCTACTTTTTATCGCGTAGAAACTTGTGTCTGTCAAAAAACGTATAATCTATCAATATACGGAGAATAACTGGTGTTTTTTTTTAAAATTTGGCGTCGAAGTTGACGTTGAAGATTCGATTGTGGACGCACCACCTGATTACAACTCTCATCAGCTAACCTCACTTTTTCCATGTTTTTAATATGGAGTTTGAAAAATCAGTGTTTTTAAGACAAGCGGTTCGTTCACAATCGACTCTTCAACGCCAAATAAAAAAAGGATCTTTGCTCTACGTGTTTTCAAACTCTCAAGGAAAAAATTTTATTAACTGGGAAGAAAACAATTTATATGATGCAAATTTAATTCTCTTTCAGTTTTAAAACGAGTTAGCTTGACAGGAGAAATATTGAGATAATGAAGAACTTGTCAGCTATTCATCAACTTGAACAACAAATTACGGAAAGTGCAGAATCATATGACGTAAGGAGAGATCATCGCATCTTCAAGCATCTCAAAATATTTAAAGCAACAGTTTGTTCTAGTTTAAATTCCTCATTACAATATTAATACGGGTAAAAACATGAAAACAAAAATCCTATTGGCAAACTGAATTTTTTTCCATTGATGACTTTTATATTATTTATTCGAAATATTTGAGATTTGATTCGTCTGTAGTGTGGTCTTCGCTGGATATTTCCATTTCCATGGACAGCTTACAGCTCAAAAGCTCTATTGAATTTTTCATAATCCATAAAGCATTTCTGAATGGAAAATGGCAAAAGGAAACGATTTCAACACAGAAACTAGTGAAGAACCAACAGCTACTCAGAGGTGTTGGATTCTCTCATGGGCTCTGACCTAGGAAATACCTGCACGAAGGCGGAGCGATAAACCAGTGAAAAATCTGTAAATGAAAACTGAAAACGTCGATTATTTTACATGCAAATATACGAAAGAGAGAGACGAAACTAACGTAACGAATTACAATGTTTTCCAGTCGGTTTGTAGCGCCTAGTAGAGAAGATATTCATTCATCGTTTGCGCAGGTATGACTCATAGTCCATGAGAAAATCCAAGACCTTTACTGACCTCTCTCTAAAGTACTTTTTTTAAGCATTTCTTTAATACTTTTAGGAGGGAATTATAAACTTTGAGGATAGTTCTTAATTTTTCCTTTTCATCAATTATGCGAAAGAATAGAATCAAAACTTCTATTGAGAAAGTTTCAGTTCTCAAAGATACATTACATAATTTTTGGAAAAAAACTACTCCATCTTATAAATCGCTTTACAATTTGGAAGCAATATTTTATTTCTTAATTAATTACATACTTCTATCTACTTTTTTTTATACAAAAAAATACAAAATCACAGTAATTTTTCTACGACTACTATGTTTCAATTACTCGACATGTTGTGCCAGCACCGTAAAAAAATGTATCTGCAAAATAGTTATTTATGGTATAAGTGGGTTATTTAAGATATTACCCACGAGAGGTATTTGTAACCTACGAGGGCTTGCCCGAGTAGGTTATTACCTCGAGTGGGTAGTACTTAATAACCCACGTATGCCATACAACGTTTTATCCAATATTCCAAAATTTTTAGATAATGACATTATTGATGAAATTCTGCTCCCGATGGGTTATGAACGTTAATAACCCACGGTGCTAATGGCAACGTGGGTTATGTATGTTATAACCCACGGTGCAAATGGCAACGTGGGTTAAAACAACAGACTAGTTATAGCCCAGTTTACTCAATTAAAACTAACTAGTAAAACACGATATTACTATTGAATGTTGGATAAAAACTGTTTCGGACCTTCCACATAAATGTGGTATGTATTTAAAGCCGACATAAATTCTGAGATTAATCAACACTGATAAGCTATTTTTATCTAAACGAAATTAAAGCACGTATCCATGTTGCTACTTTAAAGTGTAAAATTATATCAACTTATCAATAAATCTACTTTGATCCAGTTCAAGTTTGTTTTATTTTTCAAGATATTCAAAAAATGAAGCTTAACGCAATCAATTCAAGCATTGTGGCACCATCCGATGTGAAAGGATTGATTCTCTTTACTGTTGAATAGAATGTCCTCTATATTTTCTAATTCGTGTAGTAGTTCTCTAGAGAAAAAGAAAACAACGCCTCAAATATTCTGCAAAGAAAAATAACTTTGGACAAACCAAATTAGTTCTAGACATCTACAGCTGGAACGTTATAGATGTGAATTGGGGGACTTGTCGTTAAGTTGGCACTACCAGCAAAAGTAAGTAGGCGCGCCTATAAGGTAATTGGGCTTATGACAGATCTCACTAATGTAGTAATCATAATTTTTAAGCGACCTTGAGTTTGACAACCCACATTTAAAACGTTTTTACTATAGACAATCAAAATCTACAAAAAAATTCCTTTCTACAAATTTCAAATTTCAAATTTTTTTTTTACATCATTTTGAGCATGTACCTCTATTAGGTAATGGTAGTACTTACAAATTTAACTGAATATCTTGTAGCTGTAATTACTGAAGCAGTGAAACGCACTACTAAACGGATGAAGAAGGAAAAGAAGAAATCGAAGCTCTCAAAAAACCAACAACTCATGTCCAGCACACGCTCTATGTATTTTTCTAATCCATCATCAACACCATCGCCACTTTTAGCAAGTGCAAATATTTGTCAAACATTTGCAAATCCATTTAATAAGCATTCCGTGTTTGCTCGAGGTAGTGTTTGCTAACGGCAGATTAGATTAGTCGGGGCCACGGTACTCTGCGGTATTTTTGGACATTGCATGGACCACGACATGATCCGTGATTTATTTGGGTGTCTGTCCGAAAGAACGGACGCCAGACTGTAAATCGTGATCCTGGTGACACATGACCACATATTCCACCACACACATAAAGATGATGCACACCACAGAGACGGCTCGTCTGCCATCTGAACTTCGGACATCTAAAAAAAACCCAAAACCTGAAAATAACCCCAACCTGTGGAGATCTTTTCGGAATTGCGACTCATAAAAAATGCTATAAAAAGCGACGCGGGAGTTCGGTCTGTTGGCGATTTGTTTGTCTGGTGATTAGGCGATGATCAATTATCCGGTTTGTTTAACTCGCTGATTATTTTATCAAGTCGATTTTGTTGGTAAATATCACCAGATGAGGTGCACGCGCGCTTTAAGTGCTTTTGGGATTAAAACTTTATCGTGCCCGCGCTAAATCATATTTGCCTTGTGGTGATTAGTGCAATAGCTTTTGCCTCACACTTATGCTCGCAACTGGCACACTTCTAAAATTTATCTTTAAATTGTCTACGCAATGGAGGAATTCCAACAAATCTTGCTTAGACGAAGAACGCAAAAACTGCTTAGATTGTCTCTCCTTCATAGATATAGAGACAGATTCCGTGAGCAGCAACGAATGTTTTTCAAAATTGTGTAATACTTCCCAAACAATAGCAAGCGCCATATTTGTCAAAGATAAAGAGAGGAGGTTAAAGGTGACACATAACGTGATTAAAAACTTGACCATTCGGAATTTCTGGTATGATAAAGGTTTATCTTTGTCTCCAAAATATTAGAAGACGAGCTCATTATGTTTTCATCATTCTCATTTATTGGAATTGTCATTTAAGAAAGTAATCTCAATCATTGTTCTAATCCTTTTAACTTAGCCAGCAAAATAACGTTTGTCAGAATTTTAATAACGGTGAGAGAAAAAAATGACTGACTAAGGTTTTGCAAGCATTAGAAGTTATTCTAAGCAAACAAGAAGAATATATACCGGGTGTAGAATTAGTTTACGAGACATAGGATTTTACATGTAAAAATAAAGAGTTTCAGTTATTGGCGCCCCTATTAATTTTACGGCAAAATAGTTAAAATGAAAGTTGGAGAGAATTAAAATTACTGTCTAATTTCGGTCTTACTTTTTTTCTAACATCTTGTGGTACTGAAAGAAAGGCAAGAAAGAAGTTGACACAAAAACAGTAAAAAGTACTACTAAGCATGAAATTGTATTTCTTTCTTTAAATGTTATTATGGAGAATCTTTTTTAAACAACTTCCAAGCAACACTTGCTTCAGGTTTCCCAGACCGATCAATTCCTGCCACAGAAACAATTGGAAGAATTGTAGAGAGGTTTGAGCATTTAATGGAAGATACCTTTTCATTCATCCTGTAATCCTGTACGATTTCATTTGAAGGGCAAATTAAAAGACAATTAAATAATAGAGAAACCATCCGACAAATACATAGTATTTTAAAAGTCAAATTTCATGGCTAGTGCTACTTTTTTTGTGTTAACTCCTTTCTTGCTTTTCTTTCAGTACCACAAGATGTTAGAAAAAAACAAAGAGTGGAATTAGACACTATTTTTAATTCTCTCTAACTTTCATTTTAACTATTTTGGCATAAAATTATTAGGGGAGCCAATAATTGAAACTCTTTATTTTTACATGTAAAATCCTATGTCTCGTAAACCAATTCTACACCCGGTATGTAGATATTTTGAAGTATCTAAATTGATTCTACATGATAAAATCTATTTGTAAGATTAGAAATACAACAGGAAAAGCAAATAGGAAGCAGTTAAGAGGAACATATGGCAAACCAAACGGTCTTTTTTATAACCTCAGCAATTTGGCAACACTTCTGTAAATAGGACCCAGAGTACAGGTTTCCAGATCTTCTGTACTATCTGGAGTATTCTAAACCTTTGAGATATTTTTTTAAATGTTTGTTTCAATAGTCAGAGCAGTGGGGGTCTTTTAATATTGTTTTAAAAGTGAGTACTGTGTTATGTTTTTCAGAAAACAATCCAACATGTTTCTTTGTTTTTCTTGAGATAACCAAATAAAACTGGTCTAGTTCTAGGTCTGAATTTGGGAATAGATTCAAAATCTTTAAGTCAACAAATCTTTTGAGAACTTGGATAAATTGGCGAGTCTTGATAAGTAAAGTACCCAGATATTGAGCAAGATATTGAATAAAACCGATGAAACAACAAAAATATTCTAACCTGTGACCAGTTTCATAATCAAAGGATTAAGACTGTATTAAATAAAATTGGGATTTTGCAACTAGTAGTACATAAAATAAATCTTCCGCGCCCTTTGGTTAAGAAATTGAATGTTTTTGGATGAGAACAGATCAAAACAAGAATAAGAAGAATAATTGATAAGTTGCATGAGGTAATGATTGCAAAGAAAAATTAGGTAAAAGAGGGCACAAAAAGCAACGATAGAATTAAAAACAAATATATTCTTATTTGATAAATCAAGACTGTGGCAAACTCTTTGAAAATATGGAAATTTGGAGAGTACCAGGTACTTGACGACAAATAAACTTTGACGCTTTCGACTCTCAAGATTTTGTCATCTACGGCACATCTATTTTTTTTTCTTGTGTACATTCGTCATTCAGTCATTATTTATTTAAAACAAGTGCGTCGAAATATTGACTTTTTTTTGTAAATCTCTTGTTAAAGTGTTTACCGACCTTGTCAACTCAGGATTACATTTGCTTTAATTTGAAGCTGATTAACGACAACGAATTAATCCTGGCAAACATGTGACAAATTCTACATAAGGAATCATTGTTATCTCCGTAGGTATGTTATTGTGAAACTGCATTATATTAGAACTACTTTAAATGAACGTTTGGCAAACTTTCTTCATATTTAAGGAATAAAAATCTGGCAAACCAACGGCGTGACGTGAGTGTTAGTGCAGCCAAGCCCTGATATTATTCTCAAAAATTCGCTAAAATTGTCTTGAGAAGATAATTGGGAAAAGTTGTTTATTAAATTGCTGTGGCGTATATAAAGTTCGGACTTAAATTTAAAAATAGGTTTTTTTGAAAATCTCAAACCCACACCATTATTTTTAGTTGGCTGGCCATAGTGACTTTCTAAATTTAAAGTAGAATGCTTAAGGGTGGGGTATTTGTTAAAATCTTACACTTACATTGGTATGAACAATAAAATATTCTTTATAATTTCGGTGTTAAAATTGTTGACTTCACATTTTCCTAATTTCTTCTTTTTACAATCTTTATGTATGTAGTGTTCGTTTTTTTTTCCATTCTGTTTCTCTTGTTCCATATCTCTTTCTTCCATCCTATCTCCATTCCGTCTTCATTCAGTATTTCTCCCCGTTCCTTTCTCTCTGTCTCTCTCTCATTTCGCTACATCCATTCCACATTTGCTCAATTGCTTCTCTCGCCTCATAGCACATTCTGCACCTTCTTTCCTCTCCTTCCGTCCAATATTCTGTCTCCTCATTCCCACATCTGAATCTCGCCATCATTTTTCTCTCTTTTGCACTCTTTTTCCCCAGGTACTCCGGAATTTCCTCGGTCATACATCTCTTATACTCCCTAATGTATCTCGATTCTTTGATTTTCTCCCTTCTTTCTTGCTTGTCTATGTCTTTGTCCCTTTCACTCAGCTCTACATTCATCATTCTTCCTTTTGCTCTTAATCTTTCCACTTCTTCATTGGCATCATAATTATCCTATTCATCCTATTCACTATTTCAGTTAACTTGTTTTGCTATTGCTGCAATATAAGAAATTAACTCTTAGAGCTAGAGCTCTTATTTTTCTCTTTTTCCCTGCATTTTTTACTCCTTCCCTCTCTCCTTATAATTTATTTCTTCTTTTTTAGCGTTCTTACTTCCTCCCAAGAATCTTTCTCCAATATTAATGCATATTAGAATAGAAAACAGAACAGTTTTCTGAAAAGAAAATACTTAGAGATATACAAATTTAGACATATCTTCTTCCGTTCAGTACCTAAGTATTTTGTAAAACGTCCAAGTCATATAATTTTACACAACGATCTTAGTTGTACCTCTTTAAGACTCAGTTTTTTTTCCCCCTGTATTTCTAATCTTCTGATCCATTTCTATTTCCAACCTTTTCTATTTATGTATTTGAAAAGGGAAGAAACTGCAAAAAACATTCCATTCAACTACAGTCACTTGCCTACAATTTTAAAGAAGAAATTGGTGCATTCCACGGAACCTTGAAATCCAGATGTTTGTTACAACCACTCGTTGATCCGCAACTCCACAGAATTAGACTTAGTTGTTACATTTATTTTTCAATTATTTATTATAATCCAGCAAAGTTAAAAGTCTTCCAAGAGACCTACATTTCAATTTTCCTTTCTTTTTCCCCATTGTCGTCCATTTCTATTAATTTCTTCCTTTCATCTTTAGATTTCGTTTCACCTTCTATATCCTTCTTGTTTCTTTTCATTTTTTATTTATTTTATAATCTAACAAGGTGGAAAGTTTTCCAACAAACTTAAATTTAAAATTTCCCTTCTTTTTCCTCAGTATTGTCCATTTCTATTACTTTCTTCCTTTTATCTTTAAATCTCGTTTTACTTTCTACATCTTTCTGGTGTCTTTTTTTACTTTAATTTATTACTCCACAGAATTAAACTTACTTGTTCTATTCACTTTTTAATTATTTTATAATCCAGCAAACTAAAAAAAAATCATATAAAACTAGATTTAACTCTTCCTTTATTTTTCTTCAGTGTTGTCCATTTCTACTACATACTTTATTCCTTTCATCTTTAGATCTCTTTCTAGCTTCTATATCCTTCCTCTTCCTTTTTCTACTTTAATTTACTTCACAAATACTTACTTGTTCCCTTTTCAATTATTTTACGAGCATAAACCAGCAAAGTAAAAAATTTTCAAAGAAAACTAGATTTAAATTTTCTCTTCTTTTTCCGCAGTGTTGTCCGTTTCTATTACAACTTTGTACTTTTCATCTTTAGACCTCGCTTCACCTTCTTGCTTTTCCTTCTACTGTAATTTACACCTTCTTTTGCCTATTATCTCAGGATATGTAAATTTGTTGTTTTCTTTTAAGAATTTTAGGAGAAATCTTCTTAACTTCTTCTTAACT
The DNA here is from genome assembly GCF_963966145.1 of Tenebrio molitor. Taxonomy (NCBI): domain Eukaryota; kingdom Metazoa; phylum Arthropoda; class Insecta; order Coleoptera; family Tenebrionidae; genus Tenebrio; species Tenebrio molitor. The sequence continues at coordinate 5,652,052 of NC_091048.1, read as the reverse complement.
ACAGGACGAACATCTCTTTTTTTTTGATATTTTTTATCCGTCATTGTTTTTTCCTTTCCACTCTTTTTTGGTTATTCTTCTACTTCTTCTTCTTCTATCTTTTTCAAAAGGGACAAATGTACATATGTAGATACTGTTCGAGCTCTTCCGTTGTCTTCCTCGTCCTCCCTCCCCCGTCCAATTGCGCGCCAGTTCAAGCGACATCCTTGACTTTCACCTTGATGCCCACGTGGGGCCAACATTCGTACTACGCCACCTCTGTCCCCGGCTTGTTTAGTAAGCAGGCTGCGGTCTCGTCCTAGTCTGGTTGTACTCCACGAGGCCGTCGCTTTCGACCCACTCGATCTGACGTCATTTAACCGCGTTGTTCCACTCACTCACGGCCGCCCGCGATATCTACACACAGCGAGCCGCCGCGCCGCCGTTCCCAGAATCCACCACCTCCATGAATTATTTATAAATAACGCGTCCGCTCTCTCCCTCTCGCTCTCTCGTCTCTCTCGCTCCTGCGCCCGCAAAGTCCTGGGGCGCCCCGGGCGTCGACGCCCGTCTTCATCCGGCCATTCATGCTGAATAAAAATATTTGTTTATTAATTATTAATTTGAATAATTTGCAAAGCTGCCGGGCTACTTGTGGGCTTTGAGGCCGCCTCTGCGATAAATTATCGCCGCCGGATCTGGTGTCATTTGCATCGGTTACGAACCGAAAAAAATGCTAATCTGCTGGATCTCTCGCAGATTTTGCAAATTCGAGTGGGATGAATTATTCACTTATGAATTATTAAGTTGCGCAGTCTAGATTTAAATATTAGCTCGGATACGAAAATATTTCGACGCTAATTACGGGATTTGTCAAGTTGTCGGTAAAACAGTTATTATTAATTGCGGTCGAGTGGATGTGATTCCTGGTCGATGAAAAAACTGGTGCCGCGTTTTTTTTTTAGCATTTTCTCGACATTCGCTACACGATATTCAAGAGAAATTTATTTTTTCCTTGCTGAAAGTTTGCAAATCTTAAATATTCCCATCACAAAAAGAATTCGAGTTTCTGACTTTTCCGTAAAATTGGAACATTTTTTTAAAGTTTTGTTCATCAATTTTGGTTGTTTACTTGTTTTTAGCTGAAGAGTAAATGGAAGTTTTATGTTAGTCCACGTGTTTTCAATTTTCTCTTATTAATCACAAGACTGGACCACAAACAATCTCTGCTTTTTGAGTTCCACTTCATTTTTCACTGTCACCTAAGAAATTAAATTTAAATGAGAATTAAATGAAATTCTTGTCTTTTTATGTTCTTATCCATTCTTGTTCTCTTTTGTTCCCAAGTATCAAAATCAAAATACAAAAGATATTGTGACAAGCTTCCATTTGAAATTAGCAACTCATTCGGAATCCTAAACAGGAAACTTGTAAAGCTATTTCGTTCCAATAAGTTTTTTGTTATCAAGCTTTTAAGAAATGAAAGAATTTGCTAACAATGAAGCACTGGAATACTAACACATTTTTTAAAAAATTGCAAACAACATTTTTGAAGCAGTCTCCTTTTGCTCTTTTTGGTCCACAGCTACTTAAAAAATAATTTTATTAAATTACTTTATCCACGACAATGAGGTAATGACTTAGTTTACCGCACGTCCTGCGGTAAATGAAATACATAAAGGAAAAATTAACGGAACTAATGATATTTAACTCTTGGTTTTTCATGAACGATAAGTAAACTGACGATTACAGACATTACAGGCTTTCGCAAAAACGAAAATCCAGATTTTACTGATCATGAAATATATTTTTTTCACTACTAGTAATAAAGTCTAGCGTTATCGGTTGTCATAGAACACTGAGAAGTTACGTTTTTCTACGTTGGCCCAGTGACAGGTAAATAATTTTTCATTATTAACCAGTGGTGAATAATGGAACAATCGTCACCTAGCAACGAAAGATTGTCGTCTATTTCATTGGTTAACGTAGACGATTTTCATACCAACTGTCAAGAAATGACAACTCGGACCCGTCGCATCCGACAAAATAATTTGATTAATAATTATTATCAGAAAGGGTTTTAACGTATCTAGTAGTGAAAAAAATAGTATATAAACCACGGTGGAGAAGTCCCTTATAGCCTTCGCGCCTTACAACCCTCGGCGCGCCTCGGGCTTTAATCTTGGCGCTCTGGCTATAATCATGAACTTCTTCACCTTGGTATATAATATACAATTTTTTTCGTTTTTCGCTTATATTTTGAACACCAAAATAGATGGCGAAAAAGTTCCAATGGTAAAAAGTTTGTTTTTTAAAGCCTTACAAGAGTGTGCAAAAGAAAAATGAAAAAATAAAATTTCATAATATACAGGGTGCCCCAAAATTCGCCGAAAAACTTAGCAGTATATTGTTAAGTAGTCATTAAAACATCAGGTAAAAATGTAAAAAAAATCTATCTTCGTTTTTATAGAAGATATGGACCTATTTGTTACACTAAATATGGCAACATTTAAAAATATTTATTCCAATAATCACAATTAAAGCCATGTTGCCATATGTTATATTTTCTTTCAAAAAATAACTTTTTATTTACAGCATCTTGTTTGTTTTTTTCATTCTTGAAAAATGTAAAAGTAACGTTTCGAATCGTGCAAGAATTTTTGCTCGAGCCAGAACAGCTTCTCCACGTGTGTCCCCGGGTGCACTTCTTTCCATCCTCCAGCTCTCTCTGAAATCCTTTGGATTTTTGCGCGATCAAATCTCCTCACGTTCGCTGGCACGTACTCCGGTTAAGCAGCTCGCATGACGGTATTGTTTGATTCATTTCCCGTCCGATCGTGTCGAGTTGTGCGTTTTAAGCACGAAAAAGAAGGCAAAACGGCCGAAGAACTAGTTTAGTCGTTTCGTGGTGTACCATCGGCGTCACCGCTCTCTCTCTTTCCCGTCGTCTCTGTCTCTGTCCCATCCGTGGAGGATCGCGCCCACGGGTGCACGTGTCTGGGTCCGCTGGACCGTTGCACTATCAGATAGAGATGACACGCAGGCACGGTTATCATTACGGCTCCCACAGCCCCACTGTGTCGGATTGTGCCGCCTCACAGCCGCGACCTGTCCCACTCAGCGGGGCGTAAAGCTATTCAAACACCACTCTAATCCTTCGTCGGCCTCCGCTATTCGATTTCGACTTCGACCGCATAGGTAAAAAAAAAATACCCTGTGTTCCGATAAACTGGAAAGACGGTTAACCATGAACGACGAGAAGCGAGTCGTAGATTGATCGTACCCAATTCCGTTGTCGGCTTTATACACAGAAAGTTTACACATCTACTCGGTTTAAAATAAAAAGGTGCCAAAATAGAAGACAGAATACCCAAATTTCTGAATTTCTGTTTAGTTCTACACAATCTTTTAATATGATATGTATGCAAATTTTTAAAACTAACTTTACAATGAACAATTTACATCAACAGAGATTCATCGAGAAACAGTACTAATGCAGATTTTGAAGTGTTTATACCGAGGTACCCCAGGAATTTCTCTTTAGGCCTATTTTATTCTTGTCTGAAAATAAAGCATGAGAAATCGGAAGTTCTAGGTACGCAAATAAAAATCAAAAAATTATTGATAGATAGATAGATAGATAGATAGATAGAACTAGATAGAAAAGAATTTTTGAACAATAAAATGACGTCTAATATGTCAATTTATCATATATCGGGTGTTAATTTAAATTTATCCTTGCAGAGTCGATTGTGAACGCACTACTCGTCAGTCTGCAAAGTAAAAACACAAACAACGCCAAAAGTGAGGTTAGATTTAAACAGCTGATCCGCGATTTGTAATCCGTGGTGCGTTCACAATCGACTCTTCAACGCCTACTACTTTGAGGAGAAATTTAAATGAACACTCCATACAAATAATCAAAAACGAATTGGACACGTTAAGTCTACTTTTGTCGAGTTGAAGAGAAGTGTTCTGTTATCAACAAATTTTTATTACACTATAGCAAAAAAGTTGTTAAAACAGATTTTTAAATTTCTCATTTAAATTTTTTCAAGTTTGTCGTCGCAATTCTGTTGAATTGTTTTTCCTTGAGAATTGAAGGTGTGGTAAAGGATGGGAAGAAGATGAAGACAAGGAGAGAATAAAAACATAAATAATAAATAGAGATTTTTTTTATAATAAACTAGACAAAAATGAATAGGGAATTCCACAATTTTTCTTGGAAAGCAAAATAATTGCCCCAATCCTCTCACGTAATTCTTAAACACTAGATAAATTTAAAATGTTACAGGTACTTGAAACATTACATTTAATGTGTATATATTTTTAATTCTAACACATTTCATTACAAATTTTAAACTGTATTTATAAAAAATTCCAAAATGGAAAAATTCCCTATTCATTTTTGCCTAGTTTATTAGTTGAAATTCGTTTAACATTCTTATCGACTAAAAAGTAAACAAATAATATATATAATAACAAATTTAATTAGCTTTAAAGAAAAAATGTCGGAAGACCATCTACAAGCGATGGGATTCTTCACAACTCTCTTCAGAGCACAGTTAGATTTAGTTGTTTGATATTATCATAATCAGTTAACATTTAATTCATCTTGTTACTTTTACCAGGAAACATGTACCAGTTTATTACGACAAAATCTGTGATATCAATCGCCATCGTTTTGATCGTATCAAGAATTTTGTTGTATGTATTGTTTAACTTACAAATTGGATTTACAAAGAATAATTATATTGGTTAGAGTTGACGTTACAAAGCATTTATAGAAGTTTTCAAAACTTCATAGAAACTTTGCAGATTACAGATATACCGGGTGGTCAAACACTTACCATTTTTCCGATTATACATTTAATAATTGTCCAAAAATTCTGAAACTGGTAGGCACAATCTACAATTAATATTCTATGATTGAGCATGATCAACTTTTTTCAATTAAATTTGTGTGATGGACTTTATAGCGATTTAATATCAAATTGGTCCAAAAAAATAAAATAACATTTAATTTTTGAGGTACTTTTTTTTATTGCTTTTAGTCTTCTACGTTGTCCCACAATCTTGTAGGTAACTTGAAGCAAAAATTTTAAAACAGAGCTTAAGGTGAAGGTTTTGTAATAGCGTATTACGATATAAGTATAGTAAGCTGTTATTTTGCAATATGAATGGAAAAGTTTCGTAATATTGAGCATCGTTTCATCTACTATCAATTATTAGCATAAGAAATAATTGGTAAATGAGAAAAAATAGTACTACATATAGCGTGATCAACAATGACTGAGTCTGTTGGCAATGAAACAATTGAAAAATATTGGTGTTTTTCTATTTCGTAATTGGCACTGACCGGATGTTTTAACTTGACACGACATTAAAAAAAAAGAGGTTATGTCGGGTATGTTTATGCTATTACAAAAATGACCCTTTGATGGTAAACGTCAAATTCGCCTATCAACAATGTCAAAGCTGACAACCGGAAGTGCGTTTAGATTACAGTGGTACCAAAATCATTAAAATTTTCATTGTTACCAACAGATTCAGTCATTCTTGATCACGTTGTATATCAAAGTAATAGGCTGGATGAGGCATTATTTATTTTTGACCCGCTTCTGCCATCACTATGAAAATAGTGATAGACATCTAAAAAGTATCTTCTAAGACATCGAGATTTTTCAAACACCATTTCAGGAAATGATGAGAAAATAAGTTTTTAAAATCTATTGGTTCTTTCAGTTAAAATTGTCGTTAATTGAATTAAGAAAATCGACTGTTTCGAAAAGGACAGTAAACAGAAAATAGTCACTTCGCTTTCGTAGAGAAACAGATTTATAGCCAAAGTCGGAGTTCCACAGAGACCTATACTCTTTCCGCTGTATCCAATAGACCCTTGTAACTGTATGCTGCATTACAGATCTCGCATTTATGCACATGACCTACAAATGTATATAACTTTTTCACACAGTGATTGTCAACGTCCTGGGAGAAAGCTAAGTACAGATATTACTAAATTTAAAGAAATAACACCATTATCAGTCTAAACAAAATTAATTAAGTATGTGCAAAAGACCTAATACTGCTATTCAAGGTTTTTGTTGACAGAAACAATTAAATTGTTACGAAACGTTATCAATTTTGAGTTGATTTAGATAATTCTAGTAGGTTAAGTTTTAAAGAGCAAACGATGTAAAACGAGTGATAACCTAAATCAATGAAGTAGCAATTTGATGAAATTAACCATTATATTATCCAGGATGTGGTTGGAAAAAATGCCAAAACCTTGAATGAGAGTCTTATCACGACTTGAAAATTCCATATTTACTTCTGTTTATCTCACATTTGCTATAATATAAATTCTCGTTACTTCTTCAAGTCCATCCGGTACATAAACGGTGACCGTTTTTTTTTAACCATCTGATCGTGATGGATCAAAGACTGTTCCTTCACTTTTACTCTTACTTCTAATTTATTCGATCATTCGAGATTACCACAACAATCAACAATGGGAACCCGACCACCACGCAACGCTCTTCGATCACGACCATTGATAAATGTGCCAACGAAAATGATTTGTTGAAATCGAATCTTTTTTTAATTAGGTACATACCTACCGCAAATCGGGCGTGCTTTTATGATCGGTGACTGTTCACACTGATGGAATATTCCCCACGAACTAGCCACGGTCCACTACCACATCAGATAACCATCGGGCCTTAAGAAACTCAATTTCATGCATTCACGGGGAAATCTGATTGTCACCAATTAAATGGCGGCTTTGCTTCAGGTGGATGGAGATGGAGATATAACCTGTTAACATCGATCGTGCGGGGCTGTATTTACATCCAAATTGTTTAGGTGCGGACCAGTGGGAAAGTCCTGGGGCTGCTTTGGAGCTTAATTGCTATTGTGACCCTCCCAAGGGAGAATGATAAACAGATAATTAGTTTTTGGACAAGCTGAAACAAAGCAGTCACTTTTAAAAAAATCGTGGGTGCAATGTGTGAAGTTTTTTAAATTTTAAGCTCCAAAATTTATTACTCACGCAATAGTATATTACTCAACGAGCGTGTCATGATGGCTACTACGTGTTATTACACGCGAGTATAAATACTATACTTTTTACACGATCTTGTGTTATTATCGCCCTCGCTGCGCTCGCGATGAAAAGTCCTCTGTCGTATATTATACTATTTTTAAATTATTATAAAAGTTTGCTGGAAAATGCAAATAATATTCATATTTATTTAAAAACAAAATGAAAACAGAGAAGTACACATCAAAGCAACTACCGATTATTATCAACAGTGACAATATTTGATTTAAAATTTTATTTGATGTCCGATAAGGCGTAGGTACTCCAGAATTTGGACAAAATGCGTCATACCTTATTTTTTATCACACGGAAACACTTTTTGCACGTTTCGCTTTGTGGCTCCTCCATTAATCACAGATAAACCGAGTCTAGACTTTTACATTGACATCACCCACAGTTGCGTAATTTTGAAAAAATGTCCGGCGCCAACGCTTATTTTAAATGTGTTCCAAGAGTCCTACCACGTACGGAATTTATCGTGCATCTCATCCTCGAAGAATCTCTGCATCTCATTAGACAAGAATGTTAGAGTTAATGATTTTTCTTCATTAAAACTATTTTCGCCTGTTTTATATTCCGCACGAAACAATGTGTCCGTCTCGGAGCTAATAGCATCCAAGATGATTTTTTTCGGTGAAATCTGTTGGCTCATTGTGCACTTTTTACCTAAAATGTCAACGGGTTCCCATGGTTGTGGGTGAGGTAGCACAAAACACCGACGAAAGAGGACAAATATTTTCGAGATGATTTAGATATCGGAGCTTTGAACGTGCGTCTTCCCACGGTTGACAATAATTATACCGATTAGATAATAAAACATCTACTCGTAGAGAGGCATTTTTTCAAAGACGATAATAAAATACTAATGGAAAATAATTTGTTGTTGCAGGAAAGTGCTAATTAATTTTTTGTTGACAGAATATAAATCCAGAAATTTTTACGTGTTAATTTTTTTTTGGAAAATTATGGTCTTGCTACTTTATACTTTTTTAAAAAACATTTAAAAAAAATGTCTAGAACGTGTCCTCAAAACTCTTAAATTGACAACCGTGTGCACTTTGCGGTCAGATTTCGTTCGCTTTGTCTCATTTTAGTCCTTCCTAGAATAACTGTAAAAACTCTTTGTAGCAGCAGTTGTTACTTATTGCCTCGAGTAAGGGTGCATCTTATAAAGGGTTGAATTATCTATGGTCAAATTTACATTCACAGCTCATTATTCACGGTTTTCCAGTAGCACCCATCATTCGAGATGTTGTCACCCAAGTCACTAACCGAGTCCCTTTTATTTAAAGCTGGTGAAATTATTTCCCCAACGAAACCAGCGATAATAAAATCTTGCTGTCTTAAACGCAAGAAGAAGTACCAGCTAACTTCACGTGTGGTACTGCTAGTACTACTCGCTGAGTCATCAAAGGAGTACAAGTCCGTTTTTTGTTTTATGGTACTCGGCGGTACTTCCTAACTCCGTTTAGTGTTCGTTAACTCCGACTCGATTGGCGCGGCGACATCTTCGGACCATCGATATAACGGTGTCATACTTTTCCTCCGGTGCCACTCTAGCAGACGGTCACCGAAACGGATAAAGAAACAACCGACAAACAACGCTTCGTGAGTATAGAAAAAGTTGCTCGAATGGGGCATCCGATGGGTTAATCTGGTTCAATGCGACCATCACGTCAATGTTACCGGAAAGTCCCAGATCGATTTCCTTGAAAATCACGCCGCCTTTTAATGCTCGATTTAACAACCACACTCACACCGCTGACCCTGTGGATTTTTTGAGTCATCGGAAAAAATGCATGGCCTTCTGTATGGCACGCACGCCTCAAAACAACAGAAAAAAGAGCATCGGAGATCCGGCCGGGCTATACAAATGTCAACAGACCGGTCGGGTCGAATAGTTTCTGTCTGCGAATTTTTTGAATTCTGATTCTAGGCGTTTGGAATTTGGGAATTTTTTCAAAAATATTCACATTTACAATTGGAAGAAAGTTTGCAAATCCTGACACCTTTTTTATTATCAGAATTACTAATCCATTGAGTCACACAGATTCTGTAGAATATTTTCTACATTTCGTAATTTTTATTTGGGAAATTCTGAAATTCATAAAATTAAGCAGGTTAAAATATGTATGTTAGTTGAATATATTGCAATTGTAATGAGAAAAAACCTTAAAAAAAAAATTAAAACCATGACATTGCGTGACAAAATGAAAGTCTATTATGTAGTTCCATTTAATTACAAAATTCTGATATGACTGACAAATTTTTATTACATATTTGTCCAATAATCTCTCGGAAATGATGTATTATAAAGTATCCTATTCCTCATCGAATAAGATTATGTCGCATCCATAGACCACATTGTTCCCTATTATAGGATCAACAGGCTTATGAGGGCCATATAATTTAACTTGATGAGGACCTACTATACAGTGTGAACACAAAGTTTGGAACAAAATTCATAATAACGTAATGTGATGTTTTTGAGAAAATCACTCGGACAGGTCGATTTTATTTTGAAAAATGCCATCCTGTGACGTGCAACTTGTTTAAATGACGTCACTCCTTTTTGCGCAATGACGTCGTCACCAATTTTTTTAAATGACAACCGCCACCTTTTTCTTCTCTTTTTCATAGACCCTTCTACTACCTAAACGACGAATGAAAAAAATTGGTACCTTACATAACAATTTTTTTGAGAAAATGGGAATTTTTATTTCAAAAATTTAATTTTTTTTAATGTATTTTTTTTGTATGGGTTTATTTAAAACAGAAGGTTTATTTTAATCGACCAAACAATTTAGAAGATTTACTGCAGCCAATTCGCTCTAAAATGGAACGAAAAGCCCTGACATTATTGAGCGCAGTGTACAAAGTATCGGTAAGTGCAGGGAATAATTTCAACATTTGCGTTAGACTTGCGTTAACCTTAGATGGTTGTTTGTATTTGTTTGAGGTCAATTAAATTTTTACATTAAAAATTAAATTTTTTTTTTTAATTTTCTCAAAAAAATTGTTATGTAAGGTACCAATTTTTTTCATTCATCGTTTAGGTAGTAGGAAGGTCTAGCATTTAAAAAAATTGGTGATGACGTCATTGCCCAAAAACCAATGGAGTCATTTAAACAAGTTGTACATCACAGGATGGCATTTTTCAAAATAAAATCGACCTGTCCGAGCGATTTTCCAAAAAACATCACAAAACGCTACTATGAATTTTGTTCCAAACTTTATGTTGACACTGTAGGTATACATCGAAAATTACAATTTAGAAAGCTTCACATTACGCTAAATTTTGTAACCTTGAAATAAATATCTTGTGAGTCCCACAAGGATCTGCTCAAGATCCACTCATTTTTCCACATAGATCTATTTTTAAAATATTTAATACCGTAATAAACTGGATGTTTCCATAAAACAGTATTTTATTATTTTATTTTATTTCGACTATATTACTGATGCCAATATAATTTTAAGCCAGTTTACGGGTTTTCAATTAGCCATAATCTTAAACTTAATCGTATTTAATGTAAAGTATGTAATAACCTTTTATGAAATATGAAGGAAAAAATTGTGAGTAAATGCTGCAATGAAGCTGCACGGAAATGATGCAAAACTTTCCGTGGGAGACCACCTAAAAATATTACAAAATGCTCTAAGCGATGATTTTCGTTTAAGAAAACACGAACTATCATCGTTTGTTAAAACCCACGTTATGTCCAAATTATTGTATCAAGTTCACAACCATAAGACAAGGCATACATTATGTCAATCTTTGAATATGATCAGCTAAGCTTTGGTGGTTTATTTGTATATCCCAATGGGCTTTTCCTGGTTGATCTAGCTTACATGAAAAAATATGTATCCGGCTAGTGAGTTCTAGTCAGAGGGTTGTCCTTTAGTCGCTTCTTTTTCTTTCTCACGGATATCTTCTTTTATTTCTTCACCTCTTCTACGTATTTTTGTCGGGGGTACCTCGTCAGCAAATTTTTATTATTCTAACCTAGTCACTGAAGCGAAAAGCAACTACATACTGCAGTTCCGGAAACCTGTCGCCGCAGTCTGGCTTCCAACTTTACTATCGCTCACTCGCTTCCTGTTTTTCCCGTAGCCCAAGGCTCTTGATAAGATAAATCAAAAGAGCTCTCACCTAAGTTCATCAGGATTCTCTGTTTTATTGTGTTACATCTCGAGCAACACTTTTCGTGTTGTAGATCTGATAATGATCACGGTGCGGGGAGCGTGCCACAGGGCGCTCCCCTAAGACCGTTCTTGTGCAAAGAAGAGGTGTCTCAAAATCGGCGTTGACCTTGCGGGTCGTCGTTAAAATGCACGGCCTCCTATGCACCGCACACGCTTTCGAACCACATCGGTCTGTGGGAAAAAACGCATCGTAGATCCGGGCGCGGGCGCCCCGCTCGCCCGCCGCCGCACACTCGAAAAATAAGTATAACGAGCGCGACACCGACGCAGCGAGCGCGGCGCGGACCCGTCGGCGGGGGCCGGGGCGCGGCGCGAGGCGAGGCGACCGTGATTCACCCACCTCAGGTCGGTCGGCGATCAGTAAGCATCATCAGCGGCATGAATCAGGCAGGCTGTGTCTTTGAAGGATGCGGCAGTGAGCCACCCGCGGTCCGGGGCGGGGCTTTCCCACAGTCGTGAGCGTGACGCACGGAGGCACGTGTTGCTCGACCTCGGGCCAGACACGAGAACACCGTGCTCGCTCGCTCGCCTGCCTGCCTGCCACGGCCGCCTGCCTGCTCACCCACCTGTATCTCGCCACGGCAGCAAACACTGCACGCTCCCACAAGGCAGTGGCGGAGGGACGCGGGCGCCGGATGCGACAAGCGAGGCGCCCGACGCCCGGCGCTGCGGCGGGTGGACGCGAGTTTCAAGAATTGCCTGACGCGGCGAAGGCAAAAAAGGAATTGGTAATTCTTAAATCTTCCAATATCTTGCTTACCACAGAGGAAATATGAAGTCATTTGTACAACCACATATATATTCCTACTGTCACTATAATAATTATCACTGTGATGCACAGTCAAGGTAGAAAGTCCAATTTTTACCCTTTTGCGATGACGTCATTATCTAGTAACTTCACGTATGTTTGAGCTAGGATCAGAAACAAATTTGAATTGATCGTAAATAACTAAGTCCATTCAAAAATCAAAAAACCACCATCTGTTGCTTTAGGTTGGTAAAATTTAATAAACTAGTATGAAAAAAGTTATTTTTTCATACTACGTTGGTAACTATAAATTATGACATTTATTTGATTCAAAATAAAATTCAAATGCTTTGAATTTCGTTCATATTGTTTTATTAGCAGCACCTTTCATTTATTTATTGATTCTTATTATTTTTACTTAAACATGCCCAGAAAAACAACACACTTAAACATTTAACCTCAAAATTATAAGTCTCACCAAATTTTACACTAGACAGCGTTGCCGATATAATTATCGAGAAAAATGCGACGTTGGTGGTTTTTTGATTCTTGAATGGACTTTATAATTGTTTCAAATTTGTTGAAAATTCCTTCGAAAGGTTATGTTTGTGATCAATATAATAAGTGAAAGAAATTAAAAATTGTCAAATTGACAGGAGCATAAAATAACCTCAAAGTGACCATCAATAAATAAACGTGACTTTTTTTTGTTTTTTTCTGTTTCTGTCGTTTCAATAATGAGAAAGCGAGGAAGGAAATCGTGACGTCACCTCAAAAGGGTAAAAATTGGATTATAAAAATTTACAGTAAAGAAAAGTTATTATAATCCTGAGTAGGAGAATTGGTAAATAATATAAAAAAGGTAATAAAAAATAAATAGAAGTAATATCAAGCCATGTATGTAGTAAATAAGCAATACAAAAAAAAAACATTAGGTTGAAAAAACAAAGAAGGAAGAACGGTAAAACAAGTAATTAGGGTTGCAAATAGGATTAGTAATACACGAAAAGTAATCCATGAGTAGAACTTCTAGTTGCATAAAGTATCAATTAGGAAAGAGAGGTAGAATTGAAAAACTAAAGTGTAAGATATGAGGAATAGAATTAAAGAAAGAAAAAGAATTGAATAGTGAAACAATAAGAAATTTAAAAAGAAAGAAAGAAAAATATGGAAAAGAGACACGTGATAAGGTCAGAATACTACAGTTATATTAAATGTGATCAAAAGTATAAAAAGAGTATAATATCCACGTATAAAAAATATAGAACGTATGTACCTAGGAATAAATAATAAATACATATGTAACAAAAAATGGAGAGTGAGAAACACAGGTGATTACCATTTATTGTAAAAAGGGGACACAGTATCTAGGTCGGATTTATTTGTCTTTATGTGACATTTGAAATATTCTGCTGCCAATCAGACGTTTTACCAAAACTATCATTTATAAAAACTGGTACCAGTGACAAATCAGTCACTTTCGATCGATTTTTGATCACATACTGTAGACAAAAACCTTTGTTTTTTTGCAAGATTTTTCAAAAATATTTTTCCAATACAGGAATTTAATGCTGTATCCCAAATTCTCTTAATTTATTTTTTGAACTAATGCGTTTAAAAAATGATTCCAATTTTTATTGTTATACAGGGTTATTATAAATGTTTCTAACATCGTAGATGGCTGTTAATGTATAATGACCTGTATAATGGCAACACTGGGATTGAGTGGGATTCATTTAAAAACAAAATAAACTCTTATCAGTTGCGGCAAGATAACAAAGTAACCGACACCGCGTGGTATTGTCCCGGTAGCTACTTTCTTTGAAGAAACCGGCAACTTTTGGAAAACCAAAATCAGGTAAAAGTCTTTGTCTCTGGAGTGATGTAAATCCATTACCTGAAGAAGTAAAGAGGATGAGAATATGATAATGATTCGAAGAACTTGGTGTCCCGAATTTTGAAATTGTTGCGCCGTCTAACCAAAATTTCTTACAAGAGGGTAAAAATATGCTGATGATCGAAATTAATTACACTACAAGGTTTCTATTTTGACGTCTTCTGTAAGTAAACAGCATGGTGCTTTGGGAAGAAGTATGGGTGTTATTGTGTCATATTGTTTAAAGTCTATTCAGAATGTACCATCTATGGAATATCCGCATTTGAACGAAAGTTTTGTGAGAGATTTTTTTTGTTAGAGAGCATTTCATTTGGCAAAATAATATGAGATGAAGAAACTTTGCATTATTAAAAATTAGGAAGATCGCGCCCTGAAATCTCGCAGGCGCCATCGTCCGCGCCGCCACTGTGCGACATCGACATACCTGAGGTCCGGATCCAGCCGAACGTCTGTGGGAACGCGCCGAGTGCATCATCTCACATCCCCACTCCTCCAAGCTCGGCTACTGAGACGTGCGCCTCCGTAAAGCTCAGCATCGCATACTGCGATCGAACGTGTCGCAGAGCGGTCGATATCGTTTAATCGCGTCGAGATCGATACCTCAGTGCCTTCCGAGTGTCGCCCAACATGGTCACGGGAACGAACAGCAACCCGGTGCAGCCCAACCCCATCGCGACGCCCCCCAACCCCGTCGAGATGGCTCCGGCGAAGCGCGTCAGTGATAACAGAAGGGTGAGTTCGGCATTTTCGGATATTTTGCACACCCACGCGCCGTCTCTTGGCCGCCCCTGCTGCTGGCGGCTATTTTCATCTGACGGATGTTGTGAAAAGTGTCCTGGACGCGGGCCAGGATCGACTCGTGTCCCGCATGAGTGATTGCCTTTCCCACGATCACATTCCTTTTTCCGTTGCAGAGCAACAAGCCCATCATGGAAAAGCGGAGGCGGGCGCGCATCAATAACAGCCTCAACGAGCTCAAGACCCTCATACTGGATGCCATGAAAAAAGACGTAAGTTGCCCTGATTTACCCAATTTGTGGTTGGTGGCAGTGCGCGGGATTTGGCGCCTTTCTTCCGGTCAAAATTTTTCACTCAGCAAACGGAAGTGTCAAAAGATAACACCATCCCCGACAGATCATGACCATGGTGCTCATTTATATTTGTAACTTATTTTGCTACTTCCGGTCTAGTCAAATTCTAAATTTGCTTCGAAATTTTTGTCTTACGTCGAACAAGAAGATTGAACGGTTTTTGAGATGTTCTAATTTTGAAAAGCTTTTTTTGAAAATTTAATTACGCAGTGAAGTTGTGAAGTGTTTTATCCCGCCAAGAAGCATAATATATGAGATTTTGTAATGCCGGTACTCTAGACACATAGTTCTCTTAAATAAATGAAATTTGAAAAATTTAATTTTTAATATACCGGGTGATTCTAAGACATTTTCAAGTTTTAAATAATTTTATTTTTGTTATGTGTAAACGAAAATTTGGCATTTGATAATGCAGATAAACAATGCTATTATAAGAAGCTTAGAGCTGGTTCTCATCAAACCCACAAGATTTGTTATTTTTGAGGAATTAAGAAATTTTCAATCAAAAAAGATCACTACGATTTTGCTCTAACGTAATGGGCAATTATCTGATGCGTACGATACGGTCTAGTGAACGCCCACCTTTAGAGTGAAACAGCTTTCCATAATTTAAAATTCTTTCAAGATTAAATACAGTTTTTTTGCAAATCAAAAAAATGGACCCTGGGCGAATGTAATTTAATTTTTTGCGAATAGAGGAACAGTCGAAATCATTAAAAAAAGTTTGACGATGGTAATTGTGAGATTTTTTTTTGTATTTTGAAAACAGGTCGGGAGCGAATAAGCATAATGTCTTCATTACTCCGTCCCGTATTATTATGTAATAATGTGGATCCTCCCCTATAATTTCTTTTAATTACATTAAGAAAATCTGTGCGGCATGCACGAACTTGACGCATATTCAGTGTCGATTATAAACTCATTTTAGCCCAACTGACAGCTTAATCACTTGGAAACCTCCATCCGGAGTAGTGTTTCACAAAGACCCGCCCGTTCCTCGAACCGCTCGCTAAATTAGTGCCATCATTAGCCCGTCCCGCCCCCGGTTTAAGAAATAAAAGATACCATCACGCCGACGAACCTCCAATAACCTAAGTTTTCCGTTGCAGCCCGCCAGACATTCCAAACTGGAGAAAGCCGACATCCTCGAGATGACCGTGAAGCACCTGCAGAACCTCCAGAGGCAGCAAGCGGCGATGTCCGCGGCGACCGACCCCTCGGTGGTCAGCAAGTTCAGAGCCGGCTTCAGCGAGTGCGCCACGGAGGTGGGCCGCTTCCCCGGCCTGGACCCCATCGTGAAGCGGCGCCTGCTCCAGCACCTGGCCAGTTGCCTGAACCAGGGCTCCAAGCCGCAGGAGGTGCCGCAAGTGCAGGTGCACATAGTGCCCAACCCGGGGAACGATGTGGCGCAAAACAACGGGATTATTTTGAGCAACGGGAACGGAACTGGAGTCCAGCTCTTGCCCACCAGGCTGCCCAACGGGGATATCGCGTTGGTGTTGCCGTCGGCGGCCGCTCCGCAGAACCAACCCACCAACTCGCCGCTCCCGCTGCTCGTGCCCATTCCGCAGAGGACGTCGTCGACGGCGTCCGCGTCGTCGTCGTCGAACTACACGCCCAGTCAGAGTCCGGAGCCCGATAGCATGTACAACCAGCCGAAGCCGTTGTCTTTGGTGGTGAGGAGGTGCGAGGAGCCCACGGAGGACAAGCCCTGGAGGCCGTGGTGAAGGCTGATATTGTGATGAAACTGAATTGTGATAATCGTGAGGGGGATCTTTATGACTAGATTTAGAGATTCTTCTATAAGTTTGCCATTTAGGTTAAGGAAAACGTATTATTGTACATACATTTCGTTGTAAATCGTGTACTTTTTGACAAATGTTTAAATTATTGATATTTTAGTTCGATAAGTACAATAATCACTATTACAAAGTGCCTTATCAACAGCAAGATCATTCAAGTCTTCCATGTTGGTAATATTTACTATATTATATTTATATTAAATTGTACATTATTTTATTATTTCTAATAAAACTTCTATTTTAATAAACTCTTGTCTTTCGTTTGACACGTCTGGTCGGTGTTCCAATTCCAAGAAAAGTATGCCACATTCTGAGCTTTACATTGGCACTGAATTTCAGTAAACTTTACGAAGTGTTAATGGCCAAGCTATAAAGTTGATCTGTTTGAACCAGCCAATGAGCAGGTCCGTATTTAAAACTTAAAAGTCCCCTCGTCAAGTCGTTGAACCAAGTACGGAGAAGAATAGAAAATAATAAGCTGAGGCGGGACCTCCTGAGGGTCTCCGAAAGGGTTGATCAGAAGCCAATGATTTGATTCGTCATTCGCTAATTCACGTTACGTTATAAATTAGTACTTTTTAGGGAATTTATTTCTTAGGGGCTTGGTAATATGTACTGTGTCACATCACAAACCTGATATGTAGAATAGAATTCTATTTCATGGCGTCCATAAAGAAAAAACAATTACATAGTGCATCCAAATTTTTTCGTGATTCAACAAAATTATATACGAGTTGTTTTAAAAATGTAGAAATCCATAATTAAGTAACTTGATTTAATTAGTTCCGTGGTGAAGCTAGTTCTTCAAAGATTATAAAGCTCTGGAATCTTAGTAGGTCTATGCTGTCGGCTTCCCAAGCTATTTTTAAAATGTTTGACGTATTTGAGAACATTAAATTCTCACCTAATTAATGGTGAGATAAATTTTAAAGTTAAAAGGTTCTAATAACATTTGCCGCCCTCTGTTGAAAAGGAGGTATATCTTTGTATTGTAGTTTCATCAAGAATCTGACCGCGACCTTGACATTGCATTGATCTTGATGAATTTTTCCTTTCTGCCCCTATAAGTGTGACTGACATCGTGGATTTGTATGAGTAATACGTACTTATAAGGATAAGAGTAGAGGCTCTAAGACACTACCTTGTGATACGCCTCTGATAACTGATTCAAAGTTTAAATGTGTAATAATGTTTTGTTGTTTATTGCATGCATAAGTATAAAAGAAAAGTATAGCTTCACGTCCTCAAACAGGACGTCTAGGACAAGGTATTTTAGAAAGCGTTGAAAGAGTTAAGAGTTAGGGAAATAATAAAAAATGAACCGAAAACTTCAATTTGTCATTTATCGCAATTTAGGTCGACCTGACCTAAATGAGGTTATATATCGGAAGGAATTGTCCAAGTATTCTAACTAAGAAGGCGACTTACGTTTGTAAAAGAAAGAGAAAACAACTACATATACCTGTTTTACCGCAGGTTTTTGAACGCTCGTTACAACTGTAAGAAATAGAAAAATTCGAATTAGGGCAAGTATTTTTGCTGGATAACGAAGAATCCAGCGACTTTTATTTATTTATATGTTATTATTATCCATTTTCACCGGAAACATTATTTATTTACAAATAGACACGAATACAATACAATCTATTTTATCACTGCATAATAAAATATCAGTGGCTTCTTAATGTTATTATAATTTTTATCGACAAACAACCAAGACAGTAATATTTTTGTGAAGAAGAAGAATTATAAAAACCTCTTCACTACTAAGATAACATCGTGATGTTAGCACTCAACTTCGGTTATTAGATAACATTATAGACTTATTTTCTGTCGAATTAGCACCTCCTTTTTACAAAATATTATTATTACTGATGTCACTAAATTACAATTTTAACATTTCGTATAAGCCGAATTTGCATTTTCTCCAACCGAACCGTTTCTTGAATACATTCCAAAACGTCTCATTTTTCTAAATGACATATGTGAGAAATGACAGCGCGCGAAATTGAAAACTCGATTCTCTAATACCCTAATAAATTACCGTAAAATTTGATTCTTGTTAAATTTGGCTAAATTATCGAATCTACATCCTTTTCGAACAGGTGTAACCGCTTGTGTTGTGAATTAATGGACTCATAAATCTCACGCATTTGAATTAATTAAAATAATTACTTGCATGATTTTTAACACTTTTTTACGTGCCGATCTGATTGGCGTGTTATTAATGGAAAATAACATTTTTTTCAGGTTATTCTTCGTGATATATTATGCGTCTGGGATTTCACGGTGCTTTCTCAATTACGAAACGTGGTACATTAGCTGGGTGATATTATGTTATTAAGGAATTTAGATGAAATTAACACTTTATAAATCAGTTTTCAAGACATTGTCTCGTGAAATTATCAACGTTTTGATTGACTTCAGAAGTAAAACTACTTCATATTTCGATGCTACCAGATAACACTTTTTCATCTTTTAATGCAGACAGACTTTCACGGAAGACACCCGAGAAATTAAAAAAATAAATAAAAGATACCCAGTTAAAAAAAATAAAATTCCTTGTTGTATTTGTGTATATCGAGCGTTCAAAAAATCAGTTAAGCGTTACGTTTACCTGTTCTATAAATGACATTTATGGTTTGACAGCTGATGAAGCTACGCCGTACGTTAACGAAAACAAAAATAACCATCAGGTCACTTGATCATTACACATTTCATTGGCATACTATTAAAAAGCATTCCAAAACATTTTACATAATGCCTAGAATTTTTAGACAATACATAATAAATCGTTAAAACAGTTTATTTTGTATTTTGTCTATTCTCGATGGATATGAATTGAGACGGTGGCTTTCACTGATGGTTCATGGTTGTGTAAGTTACTCCGGAGATGGTGCTTCCTCCGGTATGCTGGTTTGACAGATCCACTATCGAATAACATAAAATTCAACATTTCTCACTGAAACTGCACGTGTCGGAATGAGGATTCAATGCACTTTGCATCTGCATTGACGTTATTCTCGTTTCCCCCTCCTAGCGACTACACTGACTCGTGCATTTTCTATTTCCCGGAAAACCTGCATTGTTTATCAATGACTCAATAATTTCAGTTTGAAGCGTACGCTTTAAACCAAAATATTTTGAAGTGAAATTTATTTGTTGGAGGTCAATAGGATACACTTTTTGTGTTGAGAGAAAGGAATTAAAAATCAATAACTTATCCCTTATTTTAAGAAGATTTATCTGGCAAATATGTAGTAAAATAACTCTGTGTGCTAAAAAATGCTCTCGAATAATAATAAATATTTTCTTTGGAGTTAAAGGTACGGTGGACAACCAGACAACATTTTTTAATTGGAATAATTTAGATTTAAGCAACTTGGCCACCTATCGTCCAGCTGTAGAATGAAAATAGGTATTTGTACCGTGAGATCAACAATTATTTAGATCAAAGAAGTCTTTGGAATTTTGAACGTATCTAGACATTCAGGTGCTCTGGATGCACGCAAGTATTTTTGGTTGCATATACCTTGTTCAATTTAAATTTGGAAATTTTTGCAGAAACTCGGCAACAGCGCTGTATGTCTGTCTATTCTTCGTTATTGAAAACACCATTACGAAAGTAAGATTAATCTTTACGTTCTGAGGTAAAACCCATTTGATTATCGTGACAGTTGTTTGACGTTTATTAGCTGAGGTGTCAAAGTGTCAGCAGATGAATAATAATGTCCCACAAAATAATCAGCCATGAGCGAATATGACACTCCAGAGGTATCCATAAAAAATGGCTACCGTCTTTTCATTGTTTAGAAAAGCAAAGTTTAAATCAAACTTTCTCAAAATTAGAGCGTCAGAGTAAGCACACGAGTCATTGCCAAGGTTGCGTTTAATAAACAGTTTATTTTATCGCCGCTGGTTGTGTCTCGTTTTTACGAATTTTTTTAAGCAGAATTCTGAGGACATCGTTCTGTAAGATATTCGTGAAGAAACTAAAGCGCCATAATTGAATTTATTATCAAAAAAATCTAAAGAGTATGATTTATTGAAAATATGGATGACTGAAAGAAATGTCAAAACAATGTTGACGTTTAATGAAAATATCTGGATTAAATTTGAATAATGTACCATTAATATAAATAAATAAAGAAATAAATAATAACAAATTGTGTTATTTTCTGACTTGTTTCTAGAATCGTAGCAAAGTATTTTTAATCACTGGGGTTTATATAGTTTTTGCAAATAAAAGTTAATCTAAGCTGCTATGTTTACCTTACAATTAGCACAGCATGTATTGAGAAATCAGGTTGGGGTCAGTCATCGTCTCTTGATGATTCATGATGATTTAGAAATTTTCTTAATCCACTAGTGTTACACTATTCCTTGTTGAATAAAAATATACAGCGCCCATATTCCTTTATTGTAGAGAAAAAATGGTTAATAATAGGAGCCATATAATCTTATTTGACGAGGAATAGTATACATTTATTTAAAATTGATTTGCCATTTATGATTAATAGATTTAAATTTCAAACTATATCGGATGTTTATTTAAATTTCTCCTCTTTAGTCTGTGAAGTTGCCGTTGAGAGTCGATTGTGAACGCACCACGGATTACGGATCAGCTAACCTCACTTTTTGCACTGTTTGTGTTTTTACTCTGCAGACTGACTTACTATCTTTGTTCGTAATAAGGATTAATCACTGTTATTTTCTTCTTTTTCTATATTTGATATTCTTCATTTTCCCTCTTCGGTACTTTAAAATATTGACTTTTGGAAACCCTACTTTGAAAGATTCACGTTCGAGCGTTACAAGAAGAAACAGTCACAGTTCTTGATAAAGTTCCATATCATGGAAAAATATCCAAGAAACAACCTACCTCGTTTGGACAAAAAAACAAGACTATTTTTCATTTGAATATTTTTTTTTACTGCTGCAAGGCATCGAATTCTTCATCCTTCTTGAATATTATCTCACTAATATTAAGTCATTAAGAAGTTCAGATGAAATTAACACTTGGAGATAGCATCTCAGGAAATTATAGTTTTCGCTTGATTTAAAATTAGGACACTAAGTCAAATTTGAATACTGAAAGGTGGTACCTTACTCACATCATCTACGTGGGGTTAAATGATCTCGGTGGGCTTGAGTATACGAGTCAAACAGGTCCGAAATATCTCTAATCAGCATCAACAGTCCGTAAAAGGAGAGGCTCCAGGTCAAACCAAAGTAAAGTTTCATTATTGAATTTTCATGCAGACCACAAAATCCAGATGGTTATCGTAACCCTCCGAGTCCGGCGCAACGAATTACTAATTATTAATGTTCGTCGTGGTACCCATCATTACTAATTTATTTCGCTTTAAAAAAGGAAAGAAATTAATTACGCTCTATCATAATTCACCGGTTGTCGCCGATTTTTTAATTAATTTCGTTTCGTCTGATGTCCACTAAATCGTAAATTAAACGACCGATAATTAAATGGGACAAATATGGGCCGCGGCACCGACATTTTATTTATTTACTTTATTTCTGGTAAACACTGGGTATTTATTTATTTTAGAAAGATGTTGGGGCTTTCGGCGAGGACTCAAAGTGTGCCAATGCCGAGACGGTGGAGCACTTAAACGCTCTGGAGAGGAAGATAAATTAACCGAATCATCCTCTACTCTTCAACCTACCTCACTTGACGGTGATGAGAGATAGCAAGAAGTTTTTGTCAAGTGGTCTATTTGTTCCTCCCGAAAAACAACAATCGTAAAAAATTTGGGAAAAATGTGATATCTATCGAAAATGAAAAATATGTGATAGCGGTGCTTTTGAAACTGAAATGGAGAAATCGACAAATTGAAAATCATCAAGAGAAAAGGTACAGGGTGCCCATTTTATCTCTTCCCGCCTTACGGTTTAGCAATAGGCAACACATAATCCATTGCACAGATATCTTGGCGGAAATTATTTATTTTTTAAAATAAGAAACATAGTTAGCCAAAGTGAAACATTTAATATGCCACAAGGTGACATAACACATAACCTAATAGTTTAAACTAGAGTTCCTCTATTTCCAAATTTTTGAAGTGTTTGATGACTGATGTCATTCATGACGGTAATATTCAATGCAACCTTTTGAAAATTTTCAAAAACATTTTTTTTAAACATAGCAATCTCCGAAAAGTAAATTGTGTTGCCTATTTTGTAGTTTTAAGGCGGGAACCGATAAAATGGGCACACTGTACATCTCTTATTTAACCAATAGAAAACAAAAAATTTGCTAATAACATTTTTCAGAGTATTCTAGGTGAAAAGGGTGTGTCTCATGGAGCCGTCGTAGAGTCTATGTTGTTACTAATTTATATTAATGATGTTGTTAAACATGTCAAATATTATAAAATTAAGATTTGCATAAGCGGTATTAATACTAATGAGAAGATAAAAAGTAAGAAAAAGAAATGAAGATTCAGACTAAATCTATAAATATTTATATATTTATTTATTTTATTTATTGCAAATTAATAATAATAATGATTTATGCAAAAAATGCACTTGAACTCAACTTATACAAGTACATACATTATGTACCTGATTTTGAAATTTGGAATTTGTAAGAAACCAAAACCAAACCCGTCAAGAGTTTTCGCAAGGAGACCTGGAATATTTATGTATTCTACAGCGTATGCTAATAAAGATAAACATAAAAAACTCAACATAAAAAGTGTTGCGCAATATACGAGAAAATAACACTTTTGATTGACTGAACGTTATTTATTTTGCAGTGAGTTAGTGATAATTGATTTAAAAATAAATTGATTCGTAGTAGTGCTAATAAAATTGTCTGTCACAAATGAAAATGACGAATTATTTATTTTTTCTGAGTATTTAATGTGCGTGGTATAATTAACCGTACCTACCGTAAACTATCATTATAACGAGTTTATTTAGTACCGGTGCTGTTATTTTGAAATCATTTGATTCCTTGAACTCTATTATAGTAATTTAATATGTATGTAAAGTTCATTTTTTTACATTTACCTACCGACACGTGGCGATATTACTGTAATTTAAATTTACAATTTCTGTGGATACTTGTGACAATAAAAATAACAAAAATTATTATTAATTAAATATCTATTAATTGACATAAATAATAATAAAAATTACTATTTTTTTTCTCGCAGAAGAATATACAGGCTGTCTCAAAATTCGCGAATTCCAAATTCATAGCGTTGTAGGGGATCACTTCAGTAGTCCAAATACATATGGAAATTTAAAAAAAATCGGGATTCCCCCCACAAAGATATATTGGTCTGAAGGTGCATTCTTTGAAGTGCGTTTTCTTCAAATGAAGGCTGAAAATTTCAGTGTTTATTGTTATTTATGGTGTAGATGATTGTGGAAAATAATAACGTAAAACAATTTTTTGAAGAATGGCTTTAGTTTGGAGTAAAAAAATCTTAAATTTTTGTAATTTTTCTTAAAAATGGAACGGCAACGTAACTAGAATAGTATTTTGTCACTGTGGATATGAAGGCTGCTATGTATTGAACAAAATTAAACTGCTTATATCTTCTTCAGGAAGAGTGATTTTTTTTTCTAAGTATTTTTCGACCTCCACTGGGCCCTTCCCTACCACGCTCTGAATTCGGAATACGCGAATTTTGAGACACCCTGTATAGGTGTCCTCGAAATGTGTAGCAAAAAAATATGGGTAGTTGGTGACGATGAATAGAAGTTAAATACATATGTACAAAAAAAAATTCTGGTAAAAGTCTTTTTGTTTTTGAGATCGAAAACATTGAAACTTTGCTCAAAATTTCCAGTTGAAGTAATTAAGGAGAAAAAAAAGATACTGGAAATTTCGAGCCCAATTTTCATTCACAAACCCAAGGCAACAACAAACAAATTACTGCACAAAACAATACATAATTTCACCTTCGAAAAAATTTAAAAATTGTTATTCGGTAACTAAGAGTACAAAGACTACTGTAAGACGCGAGTATAGACCACTACGCGTTGCTATTATTTTGAAAATAATTAGACAATATCATCACCTTGATTAATTTATTATTCTATCAAAGTGAGGCTATTTTAAGACAATTTTACCATATTCGTGGGATACTACATTATTAACACTCTGTGTGATTACCCCAACTTGGCCTAGAGCCTCGTGGGGCAATGCTTGACAATACGTGCGTTAATAATATCTATATCCCACTTATATCGTAAATAACTATTAAAAATCAAATGACAGATATTTTACTGGTGATAATGTTAGATTTACATGTAAGTTTGACAAGAAAAGTAAATTTGCCAGATATGTACATATTCCAAAAAAAACAGGACAAAAGATTATGATGAATGATGAATGAGAAACCAAATCAAATAATACAGTAAATGTTTGTATATCTATGTAAAAATCTTCAGTTGTATAAAAAAAGTTCATATGATTTTCTGGAATAAAGATATGTATTTTTTGAGTAATCAGACAAAAGTTATGTTGACAAGATTACGTTCTCTAAAGATAAAATGTTCAAAAAATATGGTATGGTATCCAGTGTGAAATGGTAAATTTTATTTTTTTTATTCCAGAAGACTTACCTTTATGCAAACGCAGACAATTTAGTTTTAGTAAGATAAAGCAAAACAACTTTTGAAAAAAAAAAAGATAGGTCAAACTGAAAAATATTTGAAACTATTTTTCAAAAATAACCTGCTTCTGATTTATCTTAAGTTTCAGAAGAAAAAACTTTTCGTTATGTTTTTAATTGTTCAAGTTTATTATTTGAACAATTTGTTCGATCTACAATTTTTTAACAGGGAAAATTTTTCTGATAATAACGGTTTCAACACAGGAAGTATTATTATCAGTTTGATAATCTGTTTAAAACTGATGAAGTATTCTACGAAGTAAAAAGTTACAAATTACGAAAACGATAAAAAAAAATAATTCTTAATTTTCTCTAAAGCTGCATTTGGGACACCTACAGTACAGAAAATAAAAAATTAGTTTTTCTTCAAATGTCCGTAAAATATGACATTGCACTGCTGCATTGATAATGCTAAAGTGTCACTTCATTGTCATTGCATCTAACGAGCTGACCTGCGTCCGTGAAGTTATTATCCCCGCTGAGGAGCGTCCGTGAAGTTATTATCTCCGCTGAGGGCGTCCGTGAAGTTATTATCTCCGCTGATGAGCGGCTGTAAAGTAAACCAGCTAAATCATTTGAAATTCCTACCTGGTTTCTTAACACGTCTTAAATAATTTGTTACGAAGGTTTGAAGAAAAAATAGTATATGTTATTGGGAGCAAAAATGGTTTTATGTGCTTTGGCTGGTTTGTCTGCCTCACTGTGTTCGGCAGCCAATCGACCAGCCATAAAACTGCATTTTTGCTCCTCATAACATAATATACTATTATCTCACATTGTCCTATCTCTTATTTATTTTACACAGATAATGACTTACTTTATAGCACTTGGTGTGGTAATAAATGATTTTCCGCATGGCGTGCAGCAAAGTAAGTAATGGAAAAAAAATACAGAAAATTAAACTCATTCTCTTGGTAAACTATCATAAAAACGAAAATCTAAATTTTATTGTTCTTGTAGTTGCTAAACCGTTCGTTATGCTGTGATTTTGAAAACCTTCAGAGCCTACTTCTACTGAACTGAATTTCCATTCAAAAAGTGTCGATTTCAAAACTCACGCTTAAGATGAAGACAGCCTAATGTTTTCTTTTTAATTTTTAGGAGTACATTAGATGAACTTTTTCAAAATATAATTTTGACTCCCTACACCGAGTTCATCGCAAAATTAGTATTTTAATTTTTCAATGATGTTACGTCAAGTGCACGCGCAGTGTTGATTTTAAGGTTTGAATGGAGTGCTATGGAAATGAAAGAAAAAAATATACCGGGACATTTTTTTAACTCTGAACATAGTCCATCTTTATTCCCTATGTTCAATTTTAAAAAACATAGATCAATGCATTGTGAGTTGCTATGCAACCAACTATACCGAACACCAGAGATTTTGAAATAATGTTAAAAATTGTTCCGATCGATGGAATTGGTCTATCATGTGTTGCATTGGAAATGTCACGCACATTTCTAATGCTCTGATTGGCATTATGTGTATTTCTTCTTCAAACAACTTGACCATTTTGTTAAACTGTCAAGTACTTATTTTCGTTACCTTGGTTACGTGATTACATACATGCATTGACCTGTGTTTTTTCAAACTGAACATAGGGAATAAGTATGGGCTATGTTCAATGTTAAAAAAATGTCCCGGTATAAAGTCTTTATTCTTTATTCAAGAAAAATTAAAACAGACATAAGTTGAAGCAATATACTATGAACTCAATTCTAATGCATTTCTCGATAATGATTGGTCGGTCACTCTGCTCAGTTCTAGCATACTGTTCTCACGACAGCTTTGTCTTATTTCCGCACGAAGATCCTCTCAGTTATTCTTGAGAGTACCTCACAGATAAAAAACTGAAGGTGTAATATCCGGAGACCTGGAAGGTCATAGTTCAAACGGGCTATTTCTGCCTAACCGTTGTATTCGAAAATGTCCATCCAGACATTCACGTACCACTCCAGCATTGTAAGCGGATACACCATCTTGCTGGAAGTACATGCCTTCTCTGAACGTGCAAGAATTTTGGCTTAACGCTTTATTTTTTCGCAACGCGTTCGAGGAATGGCACGATTTGCAGATAAGATATAGTTATCATTGGGTTGCATTCGATTTCGACATGGATAGTCATTCGGGGATTTCTTCAGTTCCATGTCGAATAAGATTTCGCTGAGAATGTCTTCTGTTAAACTCGTCTGCAACTTCTACAACTACTCCACCATTATTAAAGAATGAATGCATTCTTGTAGGATATTCAATGAAAGAATGATATACATACATTCCGCGCCCTGTGTTAGAATAAAATATACTGAAATCCACTGCATTGGCTGCCGGCCAGTCACATCCCTCATATTTTCATTCATCATTTTTTCTTGGTATAGTCGTCGAGAAAGTATAGTTATCAACTTGCGTATAATGGTTATTACTCACTCGAATGATTCGACCACTCGCCTACGGCTCGTTCTGGAATTTTCATCCTTTGAATAATAGCCATCATTGAAGAATGTACTATTCTAACGTCATTCTAGATCTAGAAAATATAAATTAAAAACTGTATCAGGATATCTAGGCTCTTTAGTTTTTATTTCAAAGAATGTATTATTCTAACGTCATTCTAGAAAATATAAAATTAAAAACTGTAGCAGGATACCAAGGCTCTTTATTTTTTTTTCAAAATTTTTAGTGCTCAAACTCATTTTATTTTAATTTTTTAATTTTATTTTATTCGTTTTAAAAATTCCAAGTACTTCAAGATTTTCATTATCAATATCTTGACATCAGAATTGAACTCCCAAAATACTTAGATTAGTATAACTTTTTTACTTTTTTTTTAGAATTTTTATTAATTATTTATAGTTTGAAATAAAATTTCAAATGATTGATCATTGAAATAAAGTATGAAAAAATATTAGTTGCTTGCTTTTATTACTTGTGGGTTATTCTTGTCCTAATAGATTCCCCAATTTGCTTCAAGATGCAGATGCCTTCGGATATCAGAGATCTTCGCCTTCGATAAATGAAATGAGATACAATGAGCCTGCCACAAGGATGTTGATCTTCTAATTGAAGACATTCCACGGCGAGTAAATGAATACACAAGAACTACAGACCCCACATTAAAATTCAGTGTTTAAATTTTTTACTTTTGTTTGTATAGTATACTACTCTAGATCAACACGGCCTACTTAGGGGTGAACCTGACCTGATCTTCTCTTCTTTTATCTTAAGTAAAGAATAATAAGCTTTTTTCCACAAACGTTAAAAAAGCTGTACTATATTTCACTGTTTTTAGTGCGTAAACCATCTGTTTATAATAACAATGAAGAAAAGTAAAAAATGTATAAAAAAATTCAATTTCCCATTGGTAAAAAAAGTACTAGGTACTTTATACACTAGTTGCATAAATTACCATTACGCAGATGTTTACAGTTAACTAACTAATTTTAAATATAAAGAATTGTTAAATGAAATTTTATTGATAGAAGGTATCGGGTGTTCATTTAAATTTCCCGTCAAAGTTGGAGTTGCAGAGTCAATTGTGAATGGACCACGGATTACGGATCACGGGTCAGCTGTTTAAATCTAACCTCACTTTTTGCGTTGATTCTGTTTCTGCAAACTGACGAGTGGTGCGTTCACAATCGACTTTTCAACGCCAACTTTGACGGGAAAGTTAAATGAACACTGGATAGTTTCTAAGCGTTAGTATTAAAAAATGTATAAAAATATGATTTTTTGCATATGTAAGTTGAAAAATTTGGTCTAAAAGTATTTATAAAAAATTACAAAAAAAAAAAATAGGTATGCTTTGACAATCATCTCCAAGGCGATGGAATAAAATGATGCAAAAAAGTACTACTTTCACTACGATTTTGCAAGTAAAAAAGTGCCACTTTCATTACGATATGCAAAAAAATATGATTTTACAGCCCCAATTTTAACCAAAATATTGTTTATTTTTTAAATTTGTAAGTATCTATGTATTATTTTTTAAATTGTAATATTAATTTTAAATTAGTTAGAATTAAAACAAATTAGAATTGAAACGTACGTTCTTAGATAATGCCAAATCAAAATGGTAATTATGTAGGGATTACAGGATCAGGGACTACAGTGTGTTCTAAATAACTTTAAGTGTCGCAGTACCAAAATAAATCGTAAACAACCGTTTTAACCAAAAGACATAACAGTATGCTTTTATTGGTAATTAAACAAAAATTACGAAATAATGAGTTGAAGGTTAAGTCTAACAAAATAGTCAACATTTCTATAGGAGACAAAAAGAGAGAAAATATCTGAACTAAAAATGAGCTAAAATACACATCAAGTATTTACTAAACAATATTATCTAGCAACATAAAAATATTGCGTTCAGAAAAAAAGGCGCAAATCATCGCTCTAAAAGTGTAAATAAATCAATTTGCAAGCAAAAGTTCCACCACGTAGACATTTTTTTTTAATTTCCATGCACAATAATATTAAAGCAATGTTGACAAAGACTACAGCCTTGCATAACTTGTTAGAAATTCTGTCGTATCTATATTTTTAGAGCATTGTCGCACCCACTCTCGGATGCCAGAATTCCGTGTCATTTGTCACGGGAAGATTAAAAATTTTTGGCGCTCCTTATCGACGTTCGACATCTCGGACGATTAATCTTTTTTTTTCAAAATAATAGTCATCCGCATTAGGTTCCAGCGTCATAGACGACGTGCGTCAGTGTTTTTGTGAATAACAACAATGAAGTGGCGAAGTGACCCCTGAACCCCTAAGACCAGACTCGTGCGAGTTTCAAAGGTTGTAATAACAATTAATAGGGCACCGATAGCGAAAGGTTTCGTCAGAGCAGACGCGAAAAGTCTAATCTGCGGTGGATCCCGCGCTATCCGGATCCGACGCACACAGAATTCTTCGAGAATGTGACCTTGACGATTATCAATCAATTAAAAGCAAGCAACAGATGAGGTGATCTATAGACGGACGCGTGTACACGTGCCACGCGAATGGAATGAGCATGTGACGCCGGTCATACACATGGTGTTGTTTCGAGTAATAGTAAGACACTTTGAGGGCAGGGGCGGACTGGGGGGGTACTCAGGAAATTTTACTCGAGGCTTTTAAGTTAAAAAAAAATGTTTCAAAATTTAAATTGGAAACAAGTGTAAAGGGTGTTTTTT
Source organism: Tenebrio molitor (assembly GCF_963966145.1). Classification (NCBI taxonomy): domain Eukaryota; kingdom Metazoa; phylum Arthropoda; class Insecta; order Coleoptera; family Tenebrionidae; genus Tenebrio; species Tenebrio molitor. Next base: position 5,621,407 of record NC_091048.1, on the reverse strand, counting down.
TTTTTTAAATTTTGCGTCGAAGTTGGCGTTGAAGAGTCGATTGTGAATGAACCACTCGTCTTAAAAACACTGGTTGTTCAAACTGCAGATTAAAAACACAAACATCGCAAAAAGTGAGGTTAGAATTAAACAGCTGATCAGAGTTGTAATCCTGTGGTGCGTTCACAAACGACTCTTCAACGTCAACTTCGACGCCAAATTAAAAGAAAAAAACACCCGTTATACAGATAGTATCAGTCTGTTGTGTAGATGTAAACAAATTTTCAGTAAAAAATTATCTAAAGTGTGGACAATAATATGGTGTATTGTGTACTGATAAAAATGAGTAAGTCTATAAGGAAATGAGTAATCAAAATTTGAAACGTATTTAAATTGATGAAACACCTGAATAGAATGTCAGTGTTAAAAAATAAAAATTTTGAATGTAATGAATGAAAATAATAATCTAAATATTTGCAGTACCACACTATGTATTTCCTCATCAAAGTAGTGGTCCAAAGTAAGTACTATGGAAAGTACAGTGCAGACTTCAACGTTCTCAAAATCAGTAAATCACTAACCTAACTTTCAAGACTGACATCTGATAATTGAAATCTTAACGAATTGCCAACTGAAATTTTTGGTCACAGACAACTCTCATTTTTTTTTTTTCGATCTCACGGTATCACGAACTATGTACACAAAACTGGATTTACAAGACTGAACATATCAATGCACAAAGATCCATATCTCATGATAAGACGGTACCGGCACTAAGATCAGAAGATTACTAGGCACACATTTGAAGTCGGAAGAAGCATCTTCAAAAGTGATATCAAGTATTATCTATTCACTTTGATTGTGACCACAACGAAAAACATAGTAGGCGCTGTTTAGCTGTGTGCTGCATACGTTTTACACTAAATATTTGTGTGGTGTGAACATGATGTGAAAATGTCAGAATTGTTAAAACTTGACCATGGTAGTAAAGCAATGATTTTAATGTATTTATCAATATTAATAACGGAAATCAATATTTGAAGTAGGAGAAACTAAAAACGTCTGTCTGATTCTGTGATCACGTCTGTTGAAAAGTGGGGTTATATCCAGGTACAGATTATTTAACGTAAAAACTTCGAAATCACCTCATGCAATTCTCGATATTAATGAAGAACGAAGGAAATGGTCATTTGGCAGTAAGACAAACGCGAAAAGTGCCTGGGGATTACTAATCAATTAGCATTGATTAATACAAATATTTTCAGATAAAAACTAATCAGACAGAAAGTTCAAAAAAATAATTTACAGGGGATGAAAAGGCAGAAGGTATCAAACTACAACACTTACTATCCAAAATGTACAACAAAAAAAGCACAAATAGAGTTAACTTTCTTGGTGATGTTCGTCTTTGTGAGTTGTTTTCCCGTTGGCTTCAATAAATGTCTCGAAACAAGTCAATATTAACCGTTTGGTCCCAACTTTGAGAAGACGACGTGGCATTTTGTTTTTGAATTCTAAAATGTTGTACCAAAACTCAATTTTATAGATATGCGCACAGTGTACGTCGAAAAACGTTTGCGCAAGTCGTTCTCCGTTCTGTCTTCTGTGAGCGTGACGTTTCTGTCAAAATGGCGCCTCCGAGAGTTGCCAACTGCGACTGGATTTAGTGTTATCTAAAATTCCCTATCAATAACCTAGCAACTGAAAAGTTACTACGGAGTGGTCACAATCAAAATGAATAGATTATACAAGTGATGACCGTGAGTTTTTAGCAAGTCATAAGAAAGAGTTATTTTGATAAACTGATGAGTCTAATCTTAGACTTGGACTTGTCCAAAAGTAACGCGCAGCTTTTCGCATAGTTTCTTTAGGAGAGATGTACCAGAACTGCCTTTGTGTTTGTGTTTTTAAGGTTGTAAAACAATTTTTTCAACAGAAAAGTTATCGTAAACATGATGGAATTTATAGAGTAAAACAAATAAAGGAGGATGTGATAGAGATAATGAAAACAATATACAATGGCACCGAAATGGGAGAGTTAGAAATTTGTGATTTACTTATCAAAGTATCTACGAGCTGTGTTTTGAATACAATAATTTCTCGTAAACATCACTCACAAATAAAAAGATAAAGCTACAAATTTAAGGAAGTTAAGTAGTTGTACGATACATGTTAGAGGAAAAAATAAACACTCTGCATCAATACTCAGATATATTTCATCACAATGATGAACTAGAATAGATAATACCTAATATGTCACTCAATTTTGAAAATTGTTGAAGTTTGTAGATAGTCCCATTGTAAACAAAACAATTAAAGCCTAAGTACCTTGAAGTGTGCGTAGGCTTTGCCGCCAGAAAATCACTTTTAGAAAAAAAAATTCAACATGAAATATATAGTTTAGGTGTTGGAGAGATGATAAAAATGATGGCTTGAACGGGAGAGGTTTTACACTCGAAGAAAATAATTAACTGAAGCTCAGTCGCAAGTATTTAGCAACAAGAGCACAATTAGCAAATGATCTAACCACTTCAAATTCCACGGTTTAATCCCATGTGAGGCAAACTTGCTTCAAGACGTGAGTTCACCCAGTTTTCTCTATCTTTGAAGGGATGGAAAACCATTTAGATAGATGCAATAGGTCTCTGATAGACGGTTCTGTTGGTATCCATGTACGATGTCTTCGTTGTATTGAATTTGATCATATCTAGAAGATAAGTTTGAAAATAATTTTCATAATAACGTCTACTCTTCTTCCTTATTATTGGCCATAAAATCTGGGCTGTCTCAAGGCCGAGGGAGTGATAGTCCCTTTGCTATTATTCATCATTTATGCTGCGGATACTCGAGATCCGTCAAATAGTGCCAGTTAAAAGCGTGGTGAACAATACACAACTCTATTGCAGTTTCCATTTTGGAGACTTGGTAGGAGCCAATCAAATCCTTAGTAATGAATGTATCTCTTGAACATGAATAGGTACTGACAAAAAACCATGATAATTTTTGTGACATAAAGAGAAAGTTCAACTAGTTAAAGATAATCTCTGTGTGACAGTTGGTGGAGTACAGTTAGTTGCTTTTGGTTTGATTTATTGATTTCAATCTCAGATAAAAAAATACGTGCAACGAATAATAACGAAATATCGAGTGTTCTTTTAAATTTATCCTCAAAGTTGGTGTTGAAGAGTCGATTGTGAACGCACCACACGTCCGTCTGGAGAGTAAAAACACAAACAACGCAAAAAGTGAGGTTTGCTTTAAACAGTTGATCAACTGATCCGTGGTGCGTTCACAATTGTCTCTTCAACGCCAATTTTGAGGATACATTTAAATGAACACCCGATATAATTTAGATTATAGATGGTTAAAGAAAGTGAAAACTGTTTGAGGATCACTCTGTATATTTAGTCTATAATAGACTTATTCAAATCCTTGTTGTAAATACATATCGCGCGTTCAAATGAAATCCTGGGCTGAGGAGGCGTTGGAAACCGTCAATTGTTGTGCTTTTTTAAGCGTAGATTAATTAGAGCATGTTGACAGCTAACCTAAAATTTAGAGCCAAAAAAATCTTTCTTTTTTTTCTTTCTTTGCAATATTATACATTAAAAATAGAATAACTTAACGATTCCTATTTTCGAAACAAATATCTAAGGGCACCTTTTGCTGAAAACAAACATGTTCAATTATGTCCCGATTAAACATAAACAAATGTCATTCGTGTCAAACGGCGGTAAATTCAAACTTTACACTGTTCTAGACGGTTTAATTTTTCCAATACCTACTCAGCCCAGGATTTCATTTGAATGCGCGAGACAATCAATCAAATAGATTGTAACATTTATCACACCTTTATTTAGTAGATATGACATCTAAAACTTGAACTAGAACTAGAACCACTTTCAATTTTTCCGCAAAACATTTTTGTACCATTTCGCATGAGTATCAAAATGAACAAAACGTTTAATTATTTTGCGTGTGTTGTCCAAGGCGTTGGCCCCGTGAAACTTTCGCCGGGCCAGTCTGGCCCTGAATGCGGGACTTCGTCCATGTGTACCGTATATGTGAGTCAACCTCGACGCGTGTTATCCACCAGGATGTAAATAACACACTGACATTTTAATACAAACAAGTACACACACAGTCGCATTTAATTAAAGGACGGGATCCGCGCCTCTTGGTTACACCGCGTACGAACAGTTATTACTACGCAACATACGCAGTGGCGTAACTGACACTTCGGACTGATAATCCCATCTAACCCACTTACCCCACACCTGTTGCGTATTGACAACGTGACGGAACCGTCTTGGATATATTTGTCAAACGAGACGACTTTCACAATTACTGCAAATAAAGTCAATGTGCAAATATTCAGCGATCGACAAGCAATTAAATCTAGAGATTTCACAAGCAAAAGTATTGATTTTTTGGTAATTGTTCACTTTAACTACTTCTGGAATTTTCGCGGTTTTTCTGGCTAGACAGCCTCGGGGCGTCCTCCTAGATGGTTTCCCACCATTCAAACCTTGTGCAAATGCCTTTTTTTCTCTCTTGTTGTGTTTCAAGGTCGCGTCAATGTCTTAGTACATATAACTAAAGGGTAAGGAAAATTCATTTGCACAAGGTTTGGGTGGTGGAAAACGATGTAGGAGGACGCCCTGAGGCTGTCTAGCCAGAAAAAACGGGAAAATTCCAGAAGTAGCTAAAGTGAACAATGACCGATTTTTTTCTTGGTTTCTATAAACTTATCAAATCTCTACAAAATATGATAAGTAATCAAAATAATTATTAAGTTGGTGCAATATTATTTTACTATCAATCAATTAGATTTGTTTCCGTATAGCTAAGTCATCATTGTTTTCTGTTCCATTTTCAATTTTTTAAATTTGTTAAATTAACTTCATGGGGCCCTTGTTGTTATTATTTTGTATGTTTCAAATTGTTTCACATTCTTTTATTTTTATCTCAGTTGATTCTCTATCTATTTAGTCCAAATTGTTCTGTTCTACCTTTTTCGTCTCAGATTGTGTTTTTGTTAATCACATATTATTATTTTTTCATTTTTTTAAACCTTTATCTCCTTCATCCTCTTATTGCTCATCCTTGTAGATATCATTGTTTTGTTCTTTGCATTTTTTCAAAAAAACTTCCTTTATTTTTATTACATATGTAGTTACAATAAAAAGTAAAAAATAAATGTTTTTTTTAATACAGGATGTTACAAAATGAAATCACATGAAACTTTAAAAAGCAGTGAAACTGATTACACAAATCTTGAATCTTTATAGAAAAGACAAATTTAAAACAAAAACATATTATTTAAATTAATTTGTAAATGTATAAATTAATATCCGGTGTTCATTTAAATTTCTCCTCAAAGTAGGCGTTGAAGAGTCGATTGTGAACGCACCACGGATTACAGATCACGGATCACTTATTGAAATCTAACCTCACTTTTTGCGTTGTTTGTGTTTTTACTCGGTAGACTGACGAGTGGCGCGTTCACAATCTACCCTTCAACGCCAACTTTGAGAATATATTTAAATGAACACCCGATATACAGGGTGTCCCCAAAAAAAAAGACGAGTCCATAGCTCCCTTATTTATCGGAGGATTTTAATTATCTATTCACCAAATCAAATGGTTGTTAGTAGGCTACAAAACGGCTTAATAAATTCACGTATAGCTTCAAGGGCTTCAAGACTAAACTGTCAAAATATTTTTTTTCAAATGGGATTACATACTTTTTTTTAGTAATTCTGATTTAGATTTTAATTCTGAAAACAACAATGTATCACAAGTATAACTCCACATAAAAAAAATAACACTAACTTTTGAAACAAATGACGAGCACAAAGCGAAAAGCTATCAAAATGCATTGCGTTACAATGTAATAACCAAATTAAGGTAGCTGGAAAAACAAATGACAAATAATAACATGTGGGATTGCGCAGATATGCCGCCATGTTTAGCGCAAAACAAAAATGTTCTAGACGATAGTAACGTTTTTAAATTATTTTTTTTTGTGAATTTTTGGTATTTAAGTGTATATTTGTGATACATTGTTGTTTTCAGAATAAAAATCTATATCAGAATTACTAAAAAAAAATATGTAATCCCATTTGAAAAAAAATATTTTGACAGTTTACCTTTGAAGTCCATGGGCCTATACTTGAATTTATTAGGCCATTTTGTAGCCTATTAACAACCATTTAATTTGGTTTACAGATAATTAAAATCTTCCGATAAATAACGGAGTTATGGACTCGTCTTCTTTTTTGGGGACACCCTGTATTAGAAACACAAATATTGAAAAACAAAACAAACTAAATAAGAGTAATGACATTTCAAATAACAATTTAGCAAAGCCCTGACAGATGGTGCCTTACTTTCTCATTAGCTATCCACCACTTTCAAATGAACGTATTTTTCAATTACGTCTTCTGAAGGGAAACTTTCCTATAAATTTTATTTTGAAAATTTCCTTCTACCTAGAACTGTTTTTATTTCTGATCGTCTGGAACAGATTGTGCGTTATAAAACTTGCAAGGCAAAAGTTATTTGCATATTAAATTCAAGTACATATAATTACCTGAGAATGCACTTTATGAGTAATAAACTACATTCGATAACATGTTTTATGTTAAAATTATCTCGAATGACTAATTAATTTTTCGATAACCTGTACAGTGGTCTAAGTTTTAATGTCTTGTTTCTGCATTAAACAAACAGAGGGACAAAATTATTTTGTAGCTTCTGTACAACAAACATAAAAGATCCTAAAACACTATATTGAGGAACTTCATTGTTGTTCCATTGTTGAACATAAAAGCTGCGATACCATAATAGATCTACAATGTCAATGTTATTTCAGAAAAATCAAAGTAAACGAAATTTTCGTGCTTATTCCCCTTTATACATTTTTCAGTCCATTTTGATAAGAAAACCGTTGACTCCTCCTACTCTTCCATGAGGTACTTCAGTTAGTATAGGTCTGCGCAAACGACGAATATCGGTCCAGTTTTCACTTACAGATTTTTTACTGGTTTATCGCCTTGCCTTCGCGCAGATATTTCCAAGGTCACAGCCCATGAGAGAATCCAACGCCTCTACCAACGTTGAGCTGTATCTAAAGCTAGATAGTTTTTCCAACACCAAGATTTGATAAGGGTTGCAAAGTTAATTTTCTTTTTTGATATTTTGTTAATTCTTTATTACCGCACTAGTGGTAACATATATCAGGAGCAAAACTTATGGAAGGATTGGGTGTACAGATATAGTGTGTTTTACCAGTTAGACAGTTACGAATATTAGATTACTTGTAATACAATGTTGCCACAAGTGTCTGCCACTCGTGCTTATTTCTAAAAAAACAAAAGCATTCGTGAGTTTGGAAAGAATCCACACACTAAGGAGATTAAAACTGACAATTCATGAATATATTCATAAGTAAAGAAATGATTTGATAACTGGTTCCATCGAATAAATAAATGAATTAAACTGACAATAAGTGTAAAGTATCGGGTGTTCATTTAAATTTCTGGTCAAAATTGGCGTTGAAGGGTCGGTTGTGAACGCACCACGGATTACGCACTTTTGCGTTGTTTGTGTTTTTACTCTGGAGACTGACGAGTGCGGTGCGTTCACAATCAACTCTTCAACGCCACTTTGAAGGGAAATTTAAATGAACACCCGATACTTCCAACAAAAAATAAAATAATTTTTAAAACGTCAAAATTATGATTGTAAGATATTTTGGGTTAGGTTTTATTAGCTTTTAGTAATTTTCAATCAGTATCAGTATTTTTGAATCGAATTTTTTACCAAAGTTTTCAACAACAGTAATTGAAAAACTTTGACAGAATCAGATTCATTTTCAGAAACGAGCTGATGACTTTGGCCCTTTGATCTCCCAACCTCCCAGCAGTACATTTATTTTTCACTCGTGTCCGACACACTTTTTCTCGAAGAAAGCGCTTTCATCAGTCGCGAGACAAATCTTCACTTGTGACGTCCGTTAATCTCTATCATTAAGAGAAGTGAAGATAAAAGGCAAGAGAACGCGTGTCTGGAGTGCGACCGTTGAACAATAAGTCTGTATGATTGAATGGCGCGATATCGTCCACTTCAACTCGCAGGTAAAGAGAGAGTAGACAGCGGCTGAAGATATGAGGATTATTCCGACATAGTGAGGTGACCGTGCCACCTAGGTAGTCGAACAAACAATGTCGATTATGCGACGGTTTCCTCCTCACACTAATAAGCCCAATCAGACAGAAACGTGATCATTAAAAATTAATCTATTCCGGACGACAACACGGCCATTATGGCCTTTTCTTCGCCAAAAGAAGAAACGCCGGACCTGAAACGCGTCGCAATAGGCGTGAAAATTGCCACCGCCAACAATAGTTTCGTACGTGATTTATCTGTCTGACGGAAGATTTGGATGGCGAAGTGTTATTTCAAAGGAATTCGTCATGATCACGTTCATCAAAGGACGAAATAGGAGTGACCGCACACGAACCGATGCCGCCGCGTTTTCCCCAAATTTGCTCTCACGCTGACCGAAGGAAGAGTCTGCAAAAAACTGTTGAATCACAATGTGTTAATCGGCGATTTGTTTGAATCCAAGGGTTAGACGCAGGTGGCTGTGTTGTTGTAGATTTGGGGTCGGGCCGAGAGGGGGTCTAGGAGCAGGTCCAAAAATTTGAATTATGTCCACAGGCTGCTGGATTTTTTGTGTGGCGGTGTTTACGGATAACCGTTTATACCTGTCATTTGTCACTTTCAAAAACATTATAATTTATATATTTCATCATCTGTCGTTTAGGTATGCGAGCTTAGATCGGTCCGATAAACTTATTAGTAATTCGGTGTTTGGGATTGACCAAGTTACCGTATATAGAGTCTGAAAATGTCATCTGAAAAAATTTAGCAAAGGTCAAAAACATAATCTATTAAATACAGGTTGTTATGTGACTTCTGGTACAACTGAATTTCGACAATACTTTCAAAAACTTAACGATTTGTCAAACATTTTAAATTAAATTCACTACCTTCAAAATGACATTTCGCTACCGCAACAGTCAACCGCGAATGTAAATTTCGCGCACTAGTGCTTTAAAATCATCCAAAAAGCATTCGCCTTTTTGAGTATTCTAGAAATAATTTGACTTGATAATAATAATCTGGTTTACAAAACGCCATTTCTCCAATTTTGATGTTGAAAATTTCGAAAGAGTGAAAATAAATCGCTATTAATTTGACTGTTTGGCAAACGCATGGACAAGCGCCATCTATTCACAAAGTGTGCACGACAAATCAGACATAATGTTCGTTTCAAAAAATATTCTACAAATTTCTATGCGCGAAAATGTATTTGGCACATTCACGCAAATGAAGTACTCGCTCCTTCGTCGCTCGTGCCTCAAATATGCGCTCATGTCTTCTGGCACTCGGTTCGTATTTAACTATTTCCTCTTATAAACGCTTCATTATCGTAAAAACCGCAATCATTTTAAAAAATCACACTTGAAGAAACTAAAAGTTAAATCATCCATCTCAGTTTTTCATAATTATTAATTTTATTCACTCTGTATCATAAGTAACAGTATTATCTTCTGTATTATATCGAATTTCGAATCAATTACAAGAATGCAAAAAACGTTATACGACTATAAATCAAACATATCTAATAAGAGTACATATAAGATTTTTAAATAAATCAAGATAATTCCTACTTTGAAAGATAAAATATTTCTTTTGTGGCACATCAACTGGCGTTAACTACGTAGTTGCTGTGGTTAATGATTATATCAAGAACCCACAATTTTGTATTATCTTCAAGATCCCATCATAGAGATTCTTACAAGAGTAAATAATTGTACTGAATTTTCAATTTTATCAAGATGCCAACAACGTAAAGTATCTACATATCTTAAGAACATTTCGTCTAAATACATTGTCAGTTTATATCAAAAGTAGATTGAATCTAGATATCTGATTTGTTCAAAATATTTTAATAATTGAACTTCTTTAAATTCTATTCGAAGCCCACATTCCATAAATTTTATTAAAGATATATTTGATTTTGCTACAAATGAGGGCAACTCTTACCTTACAAATGAAATTTGTACATGATGGTCACAATTCAATGAGAGGTAAATTTTTTTCGAAGGTAAAATAACAAGATCTAATTTTTTTATCGGATAAATTTTGCAATTTTACGAAAACTTTCTGCTTTGACAATTTTACGAGTACAATTTGGGCATTTTTATTCTGGTTAGGCCCGAGAGCTTTAGCTCGAGGGTTTAACCTTTGAATAAAAATGCTCAAATATCAACGAGTGAAATTGTCTAAGGCAAAAATGTTTCAGTGAAAATTAGGAAATTTACCAGATGTAAAAAATTAGGTCGTGTTATTTTTGGCAAGATTAATTCCAGAATATAAACTTTAACATTAGGTAATTATTTATTTATGATGCAATTATTAAAAACAATTTGAAAATCTGACAGAGTAGCATGCAATTTTAATCACCTTTGACAAATGACAGAGTAGTAGGACATTTTTATTGCGATAAACATTTTTGATTGGAGGAAAGCAAGCGCTCTGATTGGTGTGTGGGAATTAATCAAATAAAAGAAATAAAACTCGTCAGGTGTAAGACATTGAAATCTAAACTGAATGATTATGAATTTATTATATTGTTCTAGGAAGTGGAAAAAAAGAGTAAATATTTGGTATTAACTTCTTGTATGTTATATTGTTAGATTTGTTTATTGTGGTATTAACAATAACAGTTGGAATTCTTTTGACTAGAACCTATATAAAAAAAAAAGTAAATGCCGATCTATATATATCGGGTGTTCTCCTCAAAGTTGGTGTTGAAGAGTCGATTGTGAACGCACCACTTGTCTGGCTGCAGAGTAAAAACACAAACAACGCAAAAAGTGACGTTAGATTTAAACAGCTAATCCGTGATCTGTAATCCGTGGTGATAAATTTAAATGAACACCCGATATAAGTAGGTAGAAGAGGCGTTGTTGGTGACGTAATTACTCTCATTCTTAAGCCCCTCTTTTCTTTTCATTACTTCAGCTTTACGAATGATAAAAAAAAATTAAAATCAAAGATATAAAATATAAATTTATTATGATTTAAGTAAGTATAAATTTAATTTTTATTTTTATAATTTATGAGCCTATCAACGAACTGCTTCTTGACCAGTTGCGCCTCTTAATTACTTCATTTATTGCTTTCATTTTATATTTTATTAGCGTTAGGCTGTTTTTTGTGTGGAATCTCTTCCAATAAAAATCTATTACCTAACGACTGAATTATCCATCTTCAATTATTAAGAAATTACCTCGCTTAAACAATCACAATTTGCCCCGAGACGATTTTTTCGTACCAATTTAATTTTCCTGTCTGCTCCTGTCTCTTTGGTCCATTTGTGTATTCGTGACCAAATCTAATTTGCTCTAAGTATCCGACGTAGACGAAGTCGGTCAATTTGCAGAGAAAAACCGCCCCCGGCGGCAGTACCGCCGACCACTTCTACAACATCTGTCATTCAGATTAGACCGGACTAGATTTACATTCATAATTCATGTTTATTAATCCCATTACGAGCTTTCTTGCTTAACGAGAGAACAATGTACCGGTGACAGTTGCTTTCGAAGTAACGGTGCAATTATTGCAGAGAAGAACAAATTAACTCTCGAATGGTCGCTTTGAAGAACGCGACGTTAAAATCTGAAGAGCAGAATTAAAATCAAATGATAATCCATTACCGTGGTGGACGTCCCTCTTGGTGTTCACCTCCGGAATATAAATGCAGGAACGCGTGTGTGGTCTAAAATGGTTTGATGGGTTAATTCGAGTGGTGCAAAATTACTATAAAATATTCCAAAATAATAGTAAACAAAACAGTGAAGACCACCTGCCTACTGTATTATTAGGGTAGCAGACTTAATTGAATTATTTACTGGTGGTCTTGGACTTGTGTGCCTCCTCGACTAGTACTATTTGTAACAGCGAACCCGTAATTTCGATGAATTTATTTTTTGCCCCTGTTATTAGTTATTTTCGGTTTTTTAATAAATTACTATCTTTCTGTTCTATGTCGTAATAGCTCTGTCGTGACATCTGCAAAAATCGCTTCTTCCAAGATTTGAGGCCATTAAAAGGGTCTAGGCGCGCTGCCTCTACCGCAGAAGGATTCAGATAATTAATAATTTAGCTACAAAAAATTTATTTTTCGGCAAAGTTTACTTCGGTTTAGTCTTAATCACGATGAAGACATCACAGATGGAAAATTAATTAAGTAATGATAATAATAATGATGATGCAGCTGTAGTGAACATCCACTATTGTTAGATATTAAGTTGAAACGAAACAGGTGTTTTCGGTTAAGAATCATACTTACATTCGTCAGTGCCACTAGATTTGTTAAGTACTTCTAAGGAGACACTTTCAGCAACTTTCATTACGTCTAATCTACAAGGTATTAAGCACAACTGATGTTCAGAGAATTTATTCAAATTATACACATCGAAAGCTACTGTATAGGTCTTGAGATAACTTGTTTGTTGTGGATGAATTGAAAGAAATTTTGCTAGATTCGAAGACAAATCCTTTCCACAAAGAAAGAGTAAAGACCAAATCGAATTATTTTTGAAACAAAGTAGACATGTATGTACTTCAATTTCAATTCTTTTCTTGATTATTTCCTTCATGTGTTTAGCAACCAATTGTGTGACAAATATTGACCAATCAAAACGAGGAAACAAAAAATAACCCGATAAAATTTCTCTAAAATGCACACTGTGCAATAATCGGATAAAAAATGTACCTGATTTTTTTTTTAATAAATTACATATTTTGACTCGACTTCGTCTCGTGCTCTTATTTGATAATAATTGGTCTTCTGACCTCATTTATGGATGTTTTCATTCATTAGCAAAAAATTTTCCGATAAAAAATTTTGCACTTGGGATATAATATGTGAAAATATATCAAAGTCTCAGATTGCGTATCTATTCACTCATAGTGAAAAGTGAAACTACTAGCTAGTCACAGCTGGAGGTAGGTCAGGTCTGCAAGGTGAACGAACAGTTTATTTGTTTTGAAACAACTTACTGCGTCATCTTAAATAGTGTTACTATGGAGTAAAAAAGCGTTACCTATATCCTCCTAAAGAAAAAAAAAATCAGAATCAGAATCTTTGAATCTTTGGGAATAGAAAAAATGCAAACTTGTTCTTTTTGGACTACCAAATCTTTGAACATCTTATTCTAGGTGCTGCAGTTTTTGAAAGAACATATCTTCCTTAATTAGTTGCATCTCATCCACTGTCTTTCTTGAAAACGTTTCCTTGGCAGGATTTATAGCCAGTAGACTTTACATCTAAATAGTATCGTTTAGATTATTTTCTTGGAGGTGAAATGCGAAAACTAAATCGAAAAAATCTTACAAAAAACCTTTTTGTCAAGAATCTAATAAATCATGTCGTAGCGGAATCCTATGCAAATAACTAATAAGCGTTCAATGCATCGACGTAGACAATTTGTGGTCTCAAATACTACTTTATAATACGTATTGATCATTGATTTTCCAGCTTTATTGCCAAACGCGACGCCACTGGTAAGCAGATTTTTCGGTGAAACGTCAAAGAAACGGCGTTGATGTTAACCTTGAAAGAAAGTTTTCGATTTCGACAAAGTTTACGAATGTTTCCTGTAATTGTAAGCAATAATTATCTCAGAATAAGTGGTAAAATGGGTTTTACCGTTGAAGATAAAGCAACAATAGATTTTTCCCGAGGTAGGCAACCAACAAAACGATTGTGTACAGCAAGTGTACATATGTGTACGATAAGCTAAGACAGACGTTTCGATAATACATAAGATGAAGTAGCACTCTTGATTTGTTTTCTTCTTGATCACTCTGTATAGTATGTTATCATTACCGAGTCCTTTCCACTAAAAGTTCCTACTGTTCTATAATGGTTTTGTTAAAACTACAAAAAACCTTTAAGTGAAAAAGGAAGGGATTTATTTTAATGTACCTTAAAAGGTAACACCTCCCTCTTTATTTGACACACGACATGACACCTTCTTCTAGGTATACCGTTCCTCTTGTGTTTTGTTGATTTGCTACGTAAGAAATGCATTTAAGTAAAACTGTTTATATGGACACTCAATAATCCCGACATGGACACTAGAACACTTTTAAATTGTCCCCCAGTACCGTTTCATTGGGAAAAATTTGTAGTACCTGCTGGGGTCAGGCAAAAGAAGTTGCCGCAAACATCCGAGATAATAAAATTAAAATAAAACTTCCTTTATTGAGCATTTGGCAGACACTTTCACAGCATAAGCTTTCTCATAATGCACAAGAAATGATCACTGAACGAGGCTTGCATTTGCATTTTTTGCCTTCACAGGCGAGAGGGTGGAGAAGACTGGTTCTTTGAATTTTATTGATTAATGATTGTAAATTATGACCACTTCATTGGAAAAATGCAAAACAGAAGACAAGTCATTCCCTGTGCATTCAGAGCAGGACATTTTGGAATTTTGATGAAAGTGGACTAAAAAGGATCCCAAGAAATTTTCTACGTGGTCCGTTCTCCGTACATGACAGCTGCAAGAAATAATCCTAACCTGACCTGACCTGACCCTTTATGCGTCAAGGTAAAAGACAAATTCAAATTTTCGGGGTAAGTCCGATCAAGAGCGATCGGATTTACCCTGAAGTGTAATTTTAATACATAGTTATTTACAGTAAGAGTGAGGAAGGCAAAGCTTTCGTTCACGCCGATTGCTGCAAGTGAACGAAAGGGTCTTTACTCTCGAGTGCTGTATTTGGTTTTGTTTGATACCTCCTTTGAAAGCGAGTCTGTAACTTTGTATTTAATTTTATATAAAAATAAATCACACTTTTGGACAGATCTGTTGCTATGGAAAAAAATAAAATAAAAAATAAACAAAATTCTGTAACGTGATAAAGTGGTTGTGTGGACGTTGTGGAAATTGTGGAAATGGATGATGATATGTTCGTGATGATGTCCATGAAGAGGCAAGAGCCGCGAGGTACCAAATAGGAAAAATTTACGAGTGAATGAAAACCAGTGAGTGAAAGACAGTGAGCGAAAAACGATGAGCGAAAGTGAAGTGAACGAAAAAGAAACCTTCACCCACTGGTAACTATGGAAACAGACTCACTTTCTAGGGAGGCATCGAACAAAATAAGTTTTTATAATAAGAACCAGTTCCTTAACGTTGTTATACTTTCTGCAGTCACAATCCGGAGTAACAATTAATTAAATCAGTGAACCGTTTATGATATCTTTGGAGAGGTCGCCACTGTTGAATCGACTTCAGTGTTTTGGAGTAGTAACTGCCTAGATGACTGGAATTGCATAGAGCGTCGATGATCGGAATTCCCCCGCATACCTTGCAACAATAACACTTTCAAACCAATCCACTGTACGTCTTGAATAAATAAGCTATATATTAGTTCATCGAACGAAGCAGCAACACGTTCTAGTAATCAATGACTTTTACGGCTAACGCCACAACGCCAGTCACCACAACAGCTTGCCGGCAGTATTTTACAGTGGTGACATTTACAACCGAGTCGGCAGCAATCTCATGACCCTGATTAGCGAAGAAGTATCGGCTTTTTGTAGTTTTAATGAGTGCGAATAAGAAACGGACGCTGCCGCAATAAAGCATGAACCAATTTTTTCCAGCTTCGCAGGAACGCTTCAAAGAAAACCGCCGAGATTTTTCTTCGAGGTCGAATTAAATCCACACGCTCCTTCGCACCTAACATTAAGTCCGGCGATCTCATCCCGAGCAATTTTCATGGTATTTTAACAAGATCGGGCGTCATGAAGGAAAAACACGCTGAAAACGTTGCCCACCGCTAAAGTGTAATCATCTTGAAAGAGTCCGACGGCAATAATTTAATTTTATGGTGCGGACGTTTTTGGATATGGCGGTCGGTTCAGGAACAGTCTTGCTGAAATGGAGCCGAGAAATACGGTGCTACTTTTTACATAAAGCACTCTGTCATTAGCGTGATTTAATACGGCGGGAAAAAAACTAAAGGATGGTGTTTTAAGAACACCGGGGGTCACACCAAACTGGGAAAACTGGACTTTTTTGCATAATAAAATTGTCTTGGCGGAGATTAATGTCAGCAAGATTTAGTAGAGATGGTGTGTTTTAAATTATTTTAGGGACACATGAAGACACCGCAGCAGTTTTTTCAGGTAAATGACATGTTTACATATTTTGAACAGCTACGGTATCTCGATTTTTACACACTAACCAAACTATCTGTCACTTTACCGCACGGAGTGTGTAAAATAACACGAAAATTTTAAGCTCTCAGGAACTTCCGAAAAAACTGTTAGTTTATCATAAATAAAGTCCATTTATACTAAGACAGTTTTCGTCTAAAATCTGATGGCGCCATCTAGTGGTGTAAATCGTAAGCATGTCAGTTAGCGGTATAATAGACAACTTTGTGCCATTTCATTAATCAAATGTCAGTCTCTGAAAGGTTTTGCAAAATTGTTGCAACAAATTTCAAATTTGAGAAAACGAGTAATAATGGATCGTCGGCCAAAAAGATTAATACATTATTACTTATGCAGTAGGCATTTTACATCGCTCGGTTTTTTTAAAACACCCGCTTCGCTGTCGTGTTTCAATCTAAAAACTTCGCGCTGTAAAATGTAGCCTACCGCATTTGTAATGTAAATAACTATTTTGGTTGCTGCAAAATCCTTTTATAAAAATTGG
Organism: Tenebrio molitor; assembly: GCF_963966145.1. NCBI lineage: Eukaryota > Metazoa > Arthropoda > Insecta > Coleoptera > Tenebrionidae > Tenebrio > Tenebrio molitor. The sequence continues at coordinate 5,604,608 of NC_091048.1, read as the reverse complement.
GACACTAAAATTACGTTTTCGAACCATAATTCGTTTTCGTGCCGAAAACTATAACAGATACAACAAACTGGTTGGTATAGAACCTGTAGAAACCAGTAAATTTTATACAAAAAAGTTATTACATATATCTCCTCAAAGTAGGCGTTGAAGAGTCGATTGTGAACGCACCACACACAGATCACGGATCAGCTCTTTAAATCATTAAATCTAACCTCACTTTTTGCGGTTTGAGATCATACTCTGATTATCCAAACGATTAGATTTTTTCTGAAGCAAAATTTTCCAGTAATTGTATTCGATTTAGGCAGCTGATGATGATTTCCAGCTCGAAAATGTCATTACTTTCACTCAATGTATATCATTACCTACGGAGTAGGCAGTATTAAACATTTCCATAACCTTTTTAGCAAATTGAATTGAACTTCCGTGCTGTATAATAACTGTTTGGGGTCACTGGACATCGTATGTTGTAATTATTGTTATAAACACTTGCATCGTACTAAAAAACTGGTGCAAACCTGGCTGCAATAATTTCTTGGAAACATTTTACTTAAAATGGCGACCGACAAACTATTGAACTGAAACCGAATAAATCTGTACAGGCTGATTTATACTATGATAAAAGTTGCTGCTAGAATGCATTCTGATTGTTCCACCAAGCAACTAAATCATGAGTGAATGATCGCTCTCAACTCGCTTTAAGCCGTTCCCCTCTTCAATTTAAATAAATTTTTGGCATTAAACGAACCGTTACTCGATTAGATTTGATTTGTGCGATCAAACAAAAAAAAAATCATTGTAAAATTACCGACTTGATCATTTAAATGAAAATGTTAATTAAAAGGAATATGATGCGATAGTGGTACACGCTTTTCGTCGCTTTGAAAAAACCAATCTTCAATGTAAAAAAGCAGGCGGTGCTGCTTTGAAGCTTCCAATAATTTGAACAGGATCTAACTGAAACGGACTTGTAATAAATTTCATAATCCGTATTTTTAATAAACAAACGAAACTTGTTTTTCGATAAAAATACCGAAATTAAAATAAGTCACTTGTCAAATTAACTTAACATTTTATTCGACATCGGTTTTACTGTGTTGTAGAAAAAAAATTTAACGATCCTAAATACCATCTCTTTGCTTGTGTAAATTAGGAGAACAAGGAATTAAAAAAGTGAAAACATCTGCTCCTTATTATCTGAAGTCGGCTGAATTGAATTAAATGGATAAATTTATTTATTAATTGAAAAATTTATTTTTAAAAGACTTATGTGTATAGCGGGTGGCACATATCTATTATAATTGAAAAAAAATCATATTGGTGATGTTTGTTTAACTCAGAGTGGCATTGATGAATCGAATGTGAACACACCACTCGTCAGTCTGCAGAGTAAAAACACAAACAACGCAAAAAGTGAGGTTAGATTTAAATAGCTGATCCGTGATCTTAATATATGGTGCGTTCACAGTCGACTCTTCAACGCTTACTTTGAACTGAAATTTAAAAAAATACACGATAGTATCCATATTCGTTTTCATTACAGTTCCGGCCATATCCGTTTTATTATAGTATATTAAAGAACAAGTTTTATAAGGGTTGATTTGGCGTACGAGTCCCAGGTGTAGAAAACGACCCGTAGGGGAGTTTTCTATGCGATGAGTGCGCCAATGCCCTTATAAAACGAGTTTTTTATGTTATTTTTTATAATTGGCACCCTTGTTTTAATTTTGAAAAAAAAAAAATTTCAAATTCTGGGGAATTTTGTATTAATTGGTAATTCAAGGTAACGGATGCAACTACATCTGCAACAGATGTTAGAAAGTAGAGTTTGAACATTCATATTGGAAGTTTTTTGCTGTAAATGACAATAATACACTGAAATTTTGATAAAAATGTTATTAAACCACGAGTGCTTTAATAGATAACCATAAACGCTCATTTTGGGTAGGCAATGACTCACTTTACTGCACGCCGTGCGATAACAGTAAATTGTTTAACAAGTAAAGAAAACTGTTACTTTTCTAGTGAGTGCAAAAATAAAAACTGTGAAAGTGTTGCTAACGAGAAATCTGTAACTTTTCGATCTACATATTATTTAATATCGCTTTATAAATTGAACTATCAAGATTAATATCGAATCTTGGTAGCAACTTAGACAGCACGATAAAATTTACATCATTAGTTGAAAAATTAATAATAAATTTATGTACATATCATAATTACATCCTGTCTTTGGAATCAGATAATCAGAAACATAGTAATTTCTTACGAAATTTTAAATAAGATCGATTGGCAACACAAGCTTAAATTAATTGCAATAGTTTTTTGCTAATGAAATAATTTATTAAATTATTACGCATGTAGCAAGTTTGCTGTAGCTGTAGTTTTGATCGAGTGGCCAAAAAAAAGGAATTTAAATTTGATTTTGTCTCGTGTCTCGAGCACGTGTTATTACCTTTATTATTAGCAGATTTATTTTACCAACTCATCATCCCATCATTGTAGTTATCAGTATCTCCTGATAAATAGTGGCGACGGTTTGTTTACCCCAAGGATCCGTCTGGGACCACTCCTTAAATTTTGTCTCCGACACTTATTAATCGCAAGATCATCGCTATAAATGAGCGTGGACTTCTCGTTTTATATTCGAAATAAAAGTGATCGAGTGGGAAATCTTCTCACACACATAAAGATTTATTTTCGTCGAGCGGTGTGCGGGATCAAAGCAGCCCACGACGGCGACCGTTCATTGTTTACCTTGGCACCGACGGTCGCGATTTCGTCTTGGGGGGCCACACTTCCAACAACTTGCTTTCGACCGAGACACGTCAGAACGCGCCTCCGTCATAAGCCCAGACAGCGGATTTTAAAGGCCCGACAGATGGATCGAGTGGGCACCGAAGGGGCTTGGGGGTTTAACGAAAAAGGCGAAGCTGTGGAGTCCGTATGCAAATTTTGACAAACATCGTAATGTGCAGGGACCTTTTTGAAAAAGCTGTCTGTTTTCTGGAAATTTTCGTTTTATTTTTGTTTCAAGTAGAAAAACGAGAAACGTGGGTTGAAGAATCAAGTATGATACTCGACAAAACACAAAAGATCTTAAAAAAAAAATATGCGACGAACAAAAAACACAGCAAGAAATCATCACTTCTTTTCTTAGGAAAGTATTTAATTTTTACGACTCATTGATTAATGCTCCACATATACGAAATAGTAGAGTAGAAGTGAGTACTTTTGTGCTAAGCCCAGAGATTGAAGACCGAGACGGAGTTGAGGTCGACAACTGGGCGAAGCATAAAAAGACTTTCTACTTTTTAAACGGCGAAACGTAATCGACGAAAAGTAAAATTATTCTTGACTGTCTAAAAATACCAAAACAAAAAACAAAATATCTACATCTAACAGATCTAGTCCCAGTTACATCAATCAATCTGTTCCTAAATTCAACAGTCTGTCGTACTGTTAAACATTTATTGACATTTTAATTCACCTTTAAGATAACACAATAAAAACTTGATGATTTGCTAAAGAAAGCAGACGCATTGGAAATCTGAAATAAACCAAAGTAAAATTTAATTTCTCTTTTTATTGGCGCAATTAAACTTGCATCTGATCTTATGTGGATTAAGAAAATTCTTTTCTACGGGTGTCTATAAATGATTGTCGGGTCAATGCAGCTTTGCAAAAAATATTATTGTGCCGCCTTGTTGAAATAGATGCCCAATTTTAACGAATTTTGTTACAAAACGAGAATTTCTGGTTGTGTTCTCCGCTTTGTTTCACTATAATTATGACGTCAGAGAGTTGAGGGGCAATAATAAATCTGTGTGGAGTACATTGCGGTGTAGTGAGTTCGCCTCGCTTATTTGTGCAAGCGGTTTTTTATACTACTGCAATCCTAAACGTCAGAAGTTAATTTGTTAATTGTTGCATTAATTTGTTAGTGGTTACGATTATTTGACAGATTTAACTGGAGTCGTATCTGCAGAGTGCTGCAGATATTGTTGTCATTAGTACAACACGTGTGGGTTAAAAAGTAATAAGAAGATTGGCCCAAAATCCAGCTCTATGAATAAGCATGGAAGGTGGGCGATTTTTGCCGGAAAAATTTTTCGCACCAGGCACAGACAATAGTGAAGTGCGTAGGTGATGGTAATGAATGACAGTCGCCCGAGGAGGGCTATTAGCGCTAAACAGATATCACAGATGTCGTGTTGACGGTGCCGGACCACACAGAGACCACCCTCACGTCATACATCAATTATGTACAGTCGAGGCACACCTAGAAGGCTCAACCTCTCTCATACCATTCATCTCACCGGTGCATATTAAAACCAACGACCTGTCATTAGCGTTAGCCACGCTACAACTATATAATGTTGGTTGTAATTAAAACGTTTCTTATTAAGGGGCACCCGGACCGCGCCCCAGAAGAAACCGACTGCGTGCCACTATTAAAATCTTCCCCGTGTTTAATTTAAAATAATTTGATGCCGGCCTATCTAATGTTTTCCGTGGATAACTCGCCTTATCTTTATTACCTCGAGATGTTTGGAATAGAGAATTTCAAATACGTCTGGTGGACTTTTGATCCGACCAAGACGTCGTGATTTTTATGAAATCGACCCCTAAACGAGTGCTTTTGGTTTCAGACATAACACTGTAATTCCTTGAATTCGGAGTAGCGGATTTAAGTCACACTTTAAGTAAGAGGTAATGTGCTGAATTTCAACGGAGAAACGTGAGCTACGAGTCAAAATAAAAAGGCAAGTATGTGAGTGTTTTTCCGGATGGCAAAAAAGTCGGTTAAAAAACTGTACTATATTTCACTGTTTAGTGAAATATAGAATAGTAATACCAATAGTCTCGCAAAACTATCAGATTTGTTTATGTCACAGTTGTTGCCGTATTTAAAAAATGTTCGAAGAATCCTTCAAGGATCAACACGACTGGAAAGTCATGCAAAGCTATTTCTCCAGAAACAGAACGACGCAGCGAAATTTAAATTGTTAAATACTGTATCAATGCCATTTTAGATCATAATTAACTGGAGTAATAATTGTATTTTCACCAATCAATTGTTAATATGCGATGCTTTGATTGTTCTGACTTCTTATGTGCTCTAGGGATGCTTGCCATCTAGATAGTTGCTTAACACTCTTAACAGTAGCCTGTAATGCCATAATAAAATATTTTGCTGGAAAGGCACAACTCCCACTGGAAACCAAATCAATTTGGATCCAATTAAATGACTAATTTTTCATACTCGATGCTCACAAAGTGGACAACTCTTGTAGAGCATGGACACTAAGGGTTTGAAGATGGTTTTTATCAGTGGCTGACTATCAACTACTTCAACTGAGAAAACCACCATTCAAATCCACAGAAACAAAAATGATTTGAAGTTTTTGGGATGGCTGAGACCACAGTATCACATCATACAGGGAGAACTGAGTATGATTCCGCGTTGGCTCACATTTTGGATTTCCAACTTGAAAGGAGAATTTGGATCAATTCAAATAAAGGTCAATCATTTTTTCAACTTTGATCTTTGTCCATTCCATTCATGGAACATTGATCCATTACTAGATTTTAGAACTGAAGAAAACATCAAAATAGAATAAATAGCAAACACAGCTCTCGTTTTCGTTGGCAGCAATTACAATAGTAGCAATGTTTTATAACTATCCTGTCTAGTTTATATAAAATTTAACGTAATAAACATAAAATAACAATTCCAAGAAATTCCAAAAAATAACCTTTTTAATTCCTCTTCTTCTCTATCCTTTCCTTCCTCTTCCATATCTCTTTCATCCATCCCATCTCCCTTCCGTCTTCTCCATTTTGTACTCTCTCCCTCCTCAGGTACTCCGGAATTTCCTCTGCCATACACCTCTCATACTGCCTGTTGTCTCTGGATTCTTTGATTCGCTCCCTTTTTTCTTGCTTGACCGTGTCTTTGTCTCTTTCACTCAGCTCTACATTCACCTATCTTCCTTCTGCTCTCAATCTTTCCACTTCTTTATCATACCCGTTCCTCTGGTAGTACTTCTCTCTCTCTTTCTTTTCCGTATTTTTTTTTCTTTTCTCTCCAGCATTCCGTTAGTATTCTGCACTCTTCGCTTCCATCTATTTTGTTCTTATCCTCTCTTTCCCGCTTTCACTGTTCCTCTTGAACTCTTCCCTCACTATGTAAGCCGGCGTTTCTCTGTCCACTCGCTTGTTTTATACTGGGTGCCCCAAAATTCGCGGAACAACTCAATGAGGCAATGTCAATTCATGTTAGAAAATAACGAGAAAAATAATTAAAAAAATCTATACCTCTTAGATTTGAAGATATGGGGGCCCAGAAGGTGCAGCTTTGATCTCATTTATTTTAAATAATAAAAAAGATTTTGACTATTTGTCTTTTACTAGCCAGTGGCCTAATAATTTTGAACGATTGTGATCAGGTTTGCAATTATTTTTTCTTCATTATTTCTAGCATTTCCAAGTAGTAATTTTATGTTCGTTTTACCTCAAATAGCGTACGGCAACACGGCTTTGATTTTTTCCTCTCGTTTCCAAGGATACAACAAAAATGAAATATTTGCAGACTATTAGGATGCATAGAATGTTTTTAAATGTTGCCACATTTAGTGTAACGAATAGGTCCATATGTTCTACAAAAAAGAAGATTGATTTTTTTTAACATTTTTACCTGATTTCTTAATGACTACTTAACAACGTACTACTACGTTGTTCCGCGAATTTTGGGGCACCCAGTATACCTGGGTGTTTTCATGTTGAACATAAAGTTCATTCAAAAATCAAAAAAACACCAACGTCGCATTTTCCTCGATAATTACTACTTTGACACTTTTGGTTTTATTTTTCCAAACTTTTCTTCTTATAAATATCTTCTACATTCCTTACATTTGTCTTATTTTTCTCACTATTATGTGTTTTCTCAACCTTAATTATTATAATAGTATATTGTATATCAAGGGTTGAAGATGAAAGATTTCACACAAGTTTGCAGAATTGAGCCACAAGCCGTAGGCGCGTGGCTTAAGCAAACGAGTGTGAAATCGAATTTTCAACACGTGGTATACACGATATTTTTCCGACGACCACAAAAAAAAACGCTAATATTCGGCATCCCTTCAAACTTCAAATATCATTCGACAGAGCTGCGGACAAAATAATTATGCCGTTGCGCGGAGATAGACATCGTTAATCATCGGCCCGTGTACAATATAAAAACACACAGCTGTCGGCCAATCAGATTTCTCAAATTTTTCATTGTACACGGTTAGGCTGTTCGTTCGTGTTCGTGTTGAAATCGTTTGCAATTTTAAATTTTCACTAAGGGAAAACTGTGTGAAATGTGCCATATTGCATAGTGGTCGTCGGAAAAGATTTTTTTCACTCTACTTTTTTCTCTTTCTCTATTAATTATCATTTCTTCTTCTTCCTACTTATATTGTTGCCGGTATATACTATGTACTAGGAATCTCAATCAATAATTCACTAATCCCCTTTTCTTTTGGGCCTTCCAAACTTGAAAATAAGTTTTCTGATCTATTTCTATTACCATTAAATTTTTGTGCCTCATCTGAAATCTTTTTCCAAATGTTTAAGTATATCTCTTTGTAATATTCAGTATCCACTATAACTCTTTCAAATTTTCTTCTCTCTGATGAGCTTAGCATATTACATCTTTCTATCTCTTCATTTATTTGTACATGGTACAAATTGCTTATAGTTTCACTCATTTTCTTAATTTTCTTTTTCTTTTGCCCTCTGTGTTCATGTCTAATTTATTTTGATTTATGTACAGATTTGTTTCCCATCGCTCTCGTTTTATTAACCTTTACAACCCAATTGTGTTTTATTTCTCAATAACAACACATTACGGCGTATTTCTGCGCGTCGTAAACCTTTTAACATAACAAAAAAAAATAGAAACTAAATAAAATGAATTATAAGGTCACGCATAATAACAATACAACTGTGAGGGTTAAAAGAAAGTAGATTCGATATATCGTTTTGTTATTTGTGTTGTCCTTAAGATCTAGATCACCATTCAAGATCTCGACTTTGCCTGGAATTGGTGAATTTTTCCACTTTATTAAAACCCGAAGGCTCTCAACTACGAGTGTACCTATATTATTAGAAGAGTGTCTTTTTCTACAACAACAACATAAAATGTACTGCTGTTTTGAGTGTTTTGGACTTAGCAAGCGTTTCTTCAATGATTTCTAAATAAAAATAATCTGTATCGAAAACGATCGATCTGGGCGAATCAATATTTCTTATTTCTAAAAAACCACAAATTTCAAAAAATTATATACTTTGGCAGTACTCCCGTTAACGTTTATTCTCTGTCCCGAACACTACTTTTCGCTTCTTTATTTCCTTCTTCTAGTAAAAGGTTCAAATTACACATTACGGTCGCCCACGACGTCGACCCACAAAAAATCTTAATTTACTTCTAAAATTATTTCATTATGAATGCAATTTATTCATCAGCTAATGAGATCTTGATTGAAATTCTTTCTACACACCTGGCAGGCGATTCTCGAATTTACTTGATAAAAATGTCCGTACGAAGTACAAGAATAAGAAAGAAGTACAAATTTTCGTATGAGAATCGTATAACTGTATTCTAGACAATCTTACGTGATAAATTTCTTACGAGTTGCGCGAAATCTGATTCTCACGACACTGACCCTGAGAAATCCCCAGGTCCCATGAGAAACACGTGTTTTTAGCCTCACTTTTCGTCGATAAGTTATAAAAAAGGGGAACCCCATCATTACAAATATTTCTTGGTTTGATACCTCCCTAGAAAGAGAGTCTGTAGCCATAGTTACCAGTGGGTGAAGGTTTCTCTTTCGTTCACTTCACTTTCGCCAATCGTTTTTCGCTCACTGTCTTTCACTCACTGGTTTTCATTCACGCATAATTTTTCCAATTCCATATATATCTGCAGCGTGAGATAACTCTCCAGCACTGGAGACTAGTTATGCAACTCTTATAGGATAGGCGAATTTCTTCGTGTAAGTTCTCTGAATGATTCGTTTCGAGATCTTGTCTTTTTGTGGTTCGTTTTTTGAAAGCGGTTCGACTCGATAGGTGCATCTTCTTGCACCGCATGCACCTCGGAAGGAATGTGAAGATCACCCATCATTTCTCACAGTAAAGGGGCCGACCAAAAGAGCACAACGCACGACCGGTCGAGCTCAAACAGGGGCGTCCCTGTGACCCCTCCCTGGGGAGCACCGAGAAATCGCAGCGATGCGATCACGCACCCATGCTACACGTGTTTCCGTTAAAGAGCCGAACTAAAACGGACCTGTTAATTAAGCTGCTTTCAGTTTTATAAGTGGCTGGAGGCAGTGTTATTATAAAAATTACTCGAATAATTATTTATTTATTTATTATGCATTCTTATTAGTCGGCAGACGCCTATGTGTGTCGGGGCATCCTGCGGAGAAGACTTTAGAGAAGGACAGCGCGTCCAATCAACATACACACGTGCCGATGCCTGCTTGTCCTGCGGCTGAAAGCGGAGAACAAAGATTTTCAGATTACAGAATCCGCTGTCTCACCGCGTCTGATACAAGGCTACCATCGCGAGGGGGAAGAGCAAGACGCAGGAACCTTACATATACACGGTGATAATAGCTAGCCATTATGTTCTTCTTTTGTGGTGAAGTACGTGCGAATATAGAGAGCGGCGCGTTTTCAGGTCCCAATTAGAGAGGATAATTAATAGTCGAACCGTTGGCAATAATTATCCACAGTTAGAAGACACGCTTGATGGTTGATGGGTGATGTGAACGGAAACGGCCACAGAATGGTTGTTCTGAATCATCTGCTTTTATTTATTTTTCCCAAGATATTCGAGGAGGCAAAAAATGACAAATCGATTAGTCCGCTCATGTACTTCTGCTACTGAAGATGGTACCGTTGAGAGAAATCGAATCGTCTCTAAATTTATTCATGATAATGAAGTGACCAGTTTGATCTTGTCGCAGATTGTTCAGTTTTTCAGGAATTTTAGGTAGACTTGCTGTAAATCATACTAGTCATCTTGTTTAGTGATTTCAGGCAACAAGATCAGTCCAAATAAAAATAATGTTGTGTTGTTATCGTTTTAATCTGTGTTTGGAAAGAATTCTCTATCAATAAATCTACAAGGACAGTTTTCTGGTGATCAATGAACCATTGGAAGACATCTGGAGAGATATAATCAAGATACAGCTTTCAATAATTTGCAGACCACAAAAAAATTTGGAAACCTTGGAATTAAATTAAATTTTATAATGTGCATAGTATCGAAGTGCCAAATTTGAAATTTTGTGAATTTCCAAGAATGATCCCAAAGAAGAATTTAGATTGACTCGTTAGAGAATGAAAAGAAGTATCAGAACAGTTGAAATGTGTTAATTCTCGTTCTCCACAGAAGATAAAAACAGTTTTCTTTGTTGGAAAAATTATAACGTCTGAGGCTGTGAGCGAATAAACCGATTCATTATTTCCCAAAGCAGTAAACCATATATTTTACAAATCTTCTGAGCCACGTGGACAAGAAAAATCAGAAAAGTCTACATTTCTTGCTAGGTTGAACACATTTTTAACTGGAAAACAGAGAGGGCACAAGAAAAAGAACTGCCGAACAAAAGTAAAAAGGTGATGAGGACACCAACTAAGGATAAGGATAAGGACCAGGAGGACAATATGGATAAAACAGTGCGGATGTTGGGAACCTAAACAACTGAAAAACCATAGGCAAGAGGTGAGAGAATTCAGAGCAGAAAATGAGAAAATCCAACAAAAAAACATTGAGATGAGGTAGAAGAGAGATTGGAGAAGATGGAAAAAGAGAAGAGAAGGAACAACATAATTACACAAGGAGTCTAGGTTAAGACACAAGACCAAATCGCAATAAAGGAAATACTGGAAAACTTTTTGGAGAGAGCCTTACAGATAAAGGTCGATATAAATGATGCAAGGAAAATTTGAGATAGAATGTGCATAGCAGAGCTAAAAAATGAAACAAATAAAAGTATGATAATGAAAAATGAAGCCAAACTGAGAGAGATAAGGAGACCCGTGTGTCTTTTTGCGAATCCAAACATTGGCAAAGAAAAACTATTCAAACCAACTATAAGGGATTTTAGTAAATACTAAGTAACAAATGAAAATGGACAGCTGCTAATAGATGTTGCTAAGGAAAAAACATGATCATCAAAAGTAAATGCTTTCAAAGAAAGGACATACATAAAGGTACGTAGAGATCTCCAAATGGAAGAACCACAAACAGGTCTTGCAATAGAAAGACTAGAGAAAAAGTGTATTACAAAAGTACGAACATATACAGGGTGATTTTGAAAGTTGTGCAGATATTTTAATCACGAGCTAATGGCTTCATGTAGAAGTCGGAAAAAATGTTTAAAAAATTCTGTCAAAAAATAAAATGACATTTATTTTTTGAGATACAATTTTTTTCAATTGCTTTTAGTTTTCTACGTTGTCAAACAAACTCGTAGGTAAAATTTCGGCACATTTTAAAAATACACCCTGTATATCATATTTTATAAAACGTACACCAATGCGGTTTCCTTGTTTTAAAGCATATTTCCTATAGGTTACTTCGCATTGGCGTATATTTTATAAAACATGGTATACAAGGGTGTATTTAAAATATGCCGAAATTTTAACTACGAGGTTGTAGGACAACGTAGAAAACTAAAAGCAATTAAAAAAATTGTAGCTCAAAAAATAAATTTTGACAGAATTTTTAAAATATTTTTTCCGAGTTCTACATGAAGCCAGTAGCTTGTCATTAAAATATCTGCACAACTTTCAAAATCACCCTGTATAGGGCCCCGATTCTGACTCAGAGCACTACTTGGTCGAAATACACATTAACCAGATTATACCAGAAACAAGAAATCAGACATACAAGAAAGGAAAGGAAGAAAATACAACTAGATTTAAAAATTACAGAAGAAAAAATGTAATATGAAAATATGATTAACAATGACCCTGATAGCATTATTGAGGAAGGTACAGTAGAGAAGAGATGGACAAATATCAAGGAAAAAATGAAACACACTGCCAAAAACTTCAAGAAAATTGAAAGAAAAAGAGAAAAGAAACAATGGTTTTGCACTAAATGCCGACGGAATTGGAGAGGAGAAACAAATTAAGACGCAGATGCTACAAAAAAAAGACTAAAACTGTATATGAACAACAAAGAAGAAAAACGAAAAAGGTACAAGAGAAAAAAAGAGAAAATTTCATGGAATGGAGGACAATTATAAAACCAAGCAAATTAGAAATCTGTATTAAGGAGTGAGGAATGAAAGAAGAGGGTACCAAGCCAAAGCAGTTTACCACAAAGATAAGGAGGGGCAGGTACTCACAACTGAAGACGATATATTGAATAGGTGGAGGGAATACTTTGACAAATGGAGAAGAAGAAACAAAAGACAAAGACGAAGAATATAAAGTAAATACAAAACAACAAAATAGTGAACAGCCTCCCCTAAACAATAAGCAGATTCGAGAGATCCAGAAATTAAAGAACAATAAAACTCCAGGGAACAACTGGTGAATTGTTCAAATATGGAGGACTAAAGTTAATTGAATACATGCAGAAACTATTACAATATGTATGGGAGAAGGAAGAATTATCAAAGGATTGTAAGGAAGCAATAATCTGACCCATAGATACAAAATGGGATAAGAGCGTATGCCATAATTACAAAAGCATAGATGTAGCGTATAAAATATTGACGACCGATATAAAATGGGATAAATTCGTAGAATATCAATATCGGAGAATATCAAAGAGGATTCAGGAAAGGCAGAAGTACCATGGACCAGACATTTACACTTACAGAAATTCAAGCAAAAAGATACGAGCTCGGAAAACAGACAAAAATGTAATAAAGCAGAAGTTTTTGTCCGCCGACTATTTTCTTTTTCACCATTTTCATAACTACCTATCTTTAATCTATCCCATGGTCCCCTTTCAACTTACACAATAAACTTGGATATCTCCTATGGGTAATTCTTTTATGCGTTTCAAAAAGTGCGTCTACGAGATAATCAAAAGAGATTTAAAAAATACTATTTCAGCTCCATCTATGTTTATATTGGGTGTTCATTTAAATTTCCGGTCAAAGTTGGCGTTGAAAAGTCGATTGTGAACGCACCACGGATTACGGATCACCTGTTTAAATCTTACCGTCATTTGTATTTTAACACGAGTGGTGCGTTCACAATCGACTCTTCAACGCCAACTTTGACCGGAAATTTAAATGAAGACCCGATATATCTACACTCTACAAGATCAAAATTAAAGATGAACTGTACTTCTAAGATTATTAATATTTTCGTATATTTTTAAAAGTTAATTTACCAGGGTTATTCATTTTTCTAAAATATTTTGCTCTTCTGTGTTCTTAACTAATTTAAATTTTTAAACATTATATTGAACGATTTTCTGCCTCGTTTTTATATTATCTTGTATATATTTTATTGCTGCTCCTATACCACATGTCAAGGAGCTTCCATTGTTATTTTGTCACAGCTTATCTTCACGTATTTCTCAGTCTACACCACTAGCGTCGTCACACTTTTTCATTCTTTCCAAATTACTTTTCTTCTTTCTTCAATTCTCTTTTACAATCAATTCTTCTACTAGGTGTTCTTTTCTTTAGTTGGATATGTGTAGTGTAGCGAGTAAATATAACTGTATGGCACAAATCTGTTAAAATTTCCCATCAGAAATTTGCATTTACGTAAAAGGTTAGGTACGTGTCGTACGTTCTGTCGTAAACTTGACCGCTTTAACGGCCAATTCTCCGCAATTAGTCCCACAACAGGAACAAACATGAAGGGTACTGCCTGGCCGGAGAGGCGTTCATTAGGCACCGGAGTCGCATGTGGCCTCATGCTGGTACTGCTTTGTTAGGCGTGAAGTCCGGCAATGAAGGTGGTCGTATGGCTCCTTCCTCCGTCCCTCGCGCTTTCTCACACGATAACAATAAAAACCCGCAGACTTGTGTGTGGGATGAGGCGGCTACGCGGCTGCCGCTTAAGAACTCACGCCACTGTTGATGACCGTAGACGAGGACGATGAAACCAGACGACAAACTGGTACCCACACCGTGGCCAAAGGGGAAGCTTGCATAACGTAGATGTGGATGACACACGTGACGATTTCGAAACGATGGCGCCTTCGGCGAAAATCAGATAACTCACGAAAAAATGTTAATGGGACGAGGTTTTGCAACGGATCGAGAAATCGATAAAAAAAACTCCTCCAAGAAATAGATGACTCAATCACGCTCACCCGGCGTCGTCTCTTCTTCACTCGAACAGGAAGTCGTCCAAATTACAGCCTGGAGGCGCCGTGTAAGCGATCCAGTAGGTAGTGAAATGGGTGGGTAATTAATGGACAACTAACTAACTGTCAAATTAGGTACCAGTAATATCGATTTAATTTCCTTTTTACTGCATTTACTTTCAAATTTGTAATCACGGTAATTTGGCGTCATTGCTTCGTAACTAATTATTTTTGCCATGGGTGTACAATTATGGTATTATTTTTTTATGACCCCATTTAACAAACACCTACAATTTTGTGGCCACTAAATGGCACCGCACCAGGAAAAAATACAAATATGGGTGTCGGAAGGAGACACAGCTCTGTAATCTTACCCAAATTTCGCAGCATTTTAGGATTTGGAGTTTTGTTTTGGAAATGTCAATGAATCTGACGAGTCACAGTCGTATGTCGCGGGTTGGACGGATCGTGACTGGCGAGGTCGCCGGATTTGACCCCAATTTATTTCATACTTTGGGGATAGTTCAAAAAGATCTACAGGGTAGAGCTTCTGCAATAACGAAAATTTTTTATTCGCAAGGCTTGCAGCTTATATAAACTCGAGTGTTCCAAATAGATTTAAGCAAATATATTCTTTAGCCAACCTTAATGAAAACGGTAATTTTACGTAGTCATAAGCGGACGAAAAGTAACTCTTTTTCGGACGCTGACCATGGCGTCATCTGTTGGTCTGTTTAGTATGTTCGCAACGAAACCGACAAAACCGATAATTGTCCTGTCATCATACATTATGTAAATAAGTACAGAATTGTATTGAAAATAGTAAATTTCTAGTTTTATTGGCAAGCTGACAACAAAGACTATATAAAAAATTGTTAATATGTATCTATGAATAAATTTATCTATTTGATGTAGTTAATGTGCATCTCTGGCAAAAAGTGCCTTTTGCCCTCGCCTGTTTTCAAGCCTCGGCTGCGCCTCGGCCAGATCACAAATAACTATTGTCGCACCTTAACAGAGGACATCAAAAACAGAGAAAATAAACACGTTTCCATTTTATTCTCCCAGAGGTTATTTGGCGAATTAAATATGTTCTCAACGCTTTTTAAGATTTACTTTTACCATTTTTTTAATTGTACTTAGTTCCTTCTTAATTATTGATTGTTTTTCTCGAAGGTAAAATAACAAGACCTAATTTTTGTATCGGATAAATTTTCAATTTTACGAAAACTTTTTGCTTTAACAGTTGAATTTGGGCATTTTTATTCTGGTTAGGCCCGAGAGCTTTAGCTCGAGGATTTAACCTTCGAATAAAAATACCCAAATATCAACGAGTAAAATTGTCTAAAGCAAAAATGTTTAAGTGAAAATTGGGAAATTTATCAGATATAAAAAATTAGGTCGTGTTGTTTTTGGCAAGATTAATTCCACAATACAAACTTTAACGTTAGGTAATTATTTATTTATAATAGGTACAGTTATTAAAAACACAATTATTAAAAACAATTTAAGAATCTGACAGGAGTAGTAGCAATTTTAATCACTTTTGACAGATGACAGAGTAGTAGGACGTTTTTATGGCGATAAACATTTTTGACTGGATGAAAGCAAGCGCTCTAATTACTGTTTTAAGAGAGAAGTGTTGACTCCAAGTTACGTCTGAATTAATGTTATTTCAAGAAATGTTGGTAATAGTTTTTCTCTAAGACGACTACCACAGTTTACAGTTAAGTCCATCGAGATTTATTGTCTTTGGCCGTTATTGCAAACGTTTACTTGAAGCTGATCGTTTTTCCTCATTAGTGTAACATATGGCGTTCCCATTTTATAAATTTTGCAAGAAGCTCAGTTTTGTAATGCATTTAAAATATATGCAGCATCTAAAAAATTGTTTACAGCAAAACGAATTTCATTGGAAATGTTTGGAAAGAATCAAACAAATATTCAAAGATTTTAACGTCAACCAAAAGAAGTGAAAAAAAGTAAGAAATACTCTAGAATAAATTGAGCTTCAGAAAAGAAAAACATACTCAAGAAATATTCAAGCGTTATGTATTTAAGGCAAGGAATTATCATGCATTTTGTTGCATTCTTTTATGTAACGTACCATTGTACTAGATGCATTTTTTTTAGTTACAAATATTTTACCATTTTAACACTATCTGATTCTTGGCATTCTCTCTATTTACGCCTCCATTTTGCCAAATTTACCATCTACAACATGACGACTGTAATTCCCAACTACTTCTTGTACTTCTAGTAGAAAACTTGTACTGCTTCTCGACAATATAGTAGACAACCTGTACTGCTTCTTGACAATATGATAGAAAACGTGTACTGCTTCTTGATGATATAGTAGAAAATTTGTACTGCTTATCGTCAATATGGTAGACAACCTGTACTGCTTCTTGACAATATGGTAGAAAACTTGTACTGCTTCTTGACAATATAGTAGAAAACTTATTTATGTGAATTGCACGTTGTGGAAAAACACCAAATAGTTTTGACTTCCTAGTACTGCTTATGTCTGGCCACCATTTTAGCAAAATGATCTAAATGGGCTAACAAGCCCACAGTAGGTATCTACTAGATTCTGGTATGGTCTTCTATATCTATACCATTTCCCCCAACCTCCAATTCGAAAGTACTGTCTGCTACTGTCAAATCCTTGTCGCTCTGATTTCTAAGACTGCCACCACACAGACAATTCACGCGTTGCCGCCAACTACATGTAGTTGGCTTGTGCCATTCACCATTTTGACAATATGGCGCGCCCGGATTCGGTCGTTGGTTGAGGAGACCACCGTGTATACGTTCCGAGCGTGGTCGCCAGACTCGGACAGTCTCCTGCATGCATGTGTTGGTGTGTACGAGGCCGTGAGAACGTGGAAGGCGCGCGAGTCCCAGGCAGGCAGTCAGGCAGGCAGGCGTGCGCGCCAAATTAAAACGCCCGCGACTACGCCACCGTGCTTGTTCGCCGCTCTCTGCTCGCTCCACGCTCGACTTTCTTCCTCCGCTTCTTCTTTTCTAGCCGCGGCCGGCCGTGCCGACGACATCCACACCGAGGATTTGTTGGTCTAGCTGTCACGACACCATGGGCGGCTCGTACTGTCACAGTTCCGGGTGCCGCGGCCTAGCGCTTTCGGGCAGACAGGCTGGGGGTATCCCCAAAAGCATTTACCAGTTCCGGGCAACGAGGTGGAAGAGCAGAATCAGATCCGGAAGCACTTGCAAAACAGTTTCTGGCCGTGTAATATACAAAAAAAATGTTGGTTAAAATATTACGGAATAGGGAATTGATCCAAAAAGCGACTCTGACACCACAAAAGTCAATAAATTCTTCAAATATTCAAAAGCGTCGTCGTCCTCGCTGTTATTCTTAACCCGTCGCCAATTCTCCATGAGGATGGTCAACCTGGTGGCGAACTCCTTACGAGGACTCTAGTCGGGCTGTTCACCGTTACCCTATGCGCTGTCGTAAGCGGAAGCCGCCCGCCCGTAAGCCTGATAGCCCCCTAGATTTTTATTTTTATAAAAATACATACATAATTATGTAGTATTCATTGACTTTGTTCTTTTATCTATTAAGTGCCTTGAGACAGTCCTGAAATCATATCACAGGAGTATTTTGTACTCCTTTAAATTTATTATAAACAATATTCTATGTTTTTGGACGTAGGAGAATAAAACTGTGCTTTAGCAACAACATATTTTGTAATTTCTCTAATTTTTTGTCTATTTGTTATCCCACTTTAGATTTTCGAGTTTCTACTTTCCCGGGATGCCGCCACGTAGAGCAAGAGGAATGGACGGAATGAACTCAGCTCAAGACCTTATCCGGTGATGAATCGATGACATTAGAAGCGATCGTTTCCACGTCCATATCTCCGTCGCTGCTCATGGCAGACCACCTGGACCTGTACCGTTCCCACATTACTGCCCACACGCTCACTAACGTTCTAATTGAAATACCTCCCTCATTCCGACAGCCGACCTCGTTCAAACTCTTCGACAATTTTCCCATCTCTGTGACATTTGAGAAAACTGTCTTGTAGTGAAAGTAGAAATGCCAAAATCGCTTAATAAATCACGACATTCTCGTAGCCAAGTTTTGCGAAATCTGGTCCCGGATCTGAGTTACTCAGAATACCTGAGCGTGATCTGTCACCAGCGTCGACTCGTTCTTGATCCGCCAAGGTCGTACTGATCGGCGAACATCAAACCGATTCCGTTTGGTTTTTTAAACGAGTCTGCATAAACGCGACATAAATCAAGAGCTGTTACGGCGATTTTATTGCGTATTTATTCGGTAAACATGTCGGCCGTAGCCGAAGTTTGGCAGTAAAATGACTAATCTTCCGTAACTGCTTGCGCCGTATGCGCCGCATTGACAGATGATTGGTTTCGCAAGGTCGCAGGAATGTAAAAGGCCGTTGCAGGATCGCCGCTGCAAGGTGACTCAGATGTTTGTTTGCTGGAAGTGCAATGACGACAATGCCGTTCATGGATGTGTAACTGTGTACTTTCAGTTTCTAATGATTTACTGGAAAAAAGCGCACCGTAATTGTGGTTTTTTACGGGTTGTAATAAACAAGATATCGAAAACAAACAATTGGTAAATGTCAAACAGATAAAAAGCTACTGAAGTACTACATGCTCTTGACTGAAGTAATTTGCGAGTCTTGTTGCTTACTTAGAACAAAAAACATTTGTTGATTTGTGGTCTTGAACACTCAAAGTATTGGCACATCACATTATTATTTTAAATGTACTAGATTCACTCCAAAGAGACGGTACTGATCACGGGGGTACTACGAGTAGGTACTTCATCATTTTTCAAACAAAGCAAAAACGGTTCTAGACTGAATCGTAGACTTGAGCTGTCAAGACGGGAATCAGTACTTACTAATCATTAACTTGAAAGGAATGGTACTAATTCAGTAGAAAATGTCACGTTATGTCATCACTTCAGTATAAATGTGGATTTTTAACGAACTCTTGAACATTCACTATTGCATGTGGTAAATTAATTGTTTCAGAAGAAAGTGAGTACAGCTTAGAGTCAATTAAGTTTATCTGTAATACAAATTGTGTCATTCTTCCTTATGTTCCACGATGTAGTTTAAATACTTTAAATAGTAGATTATCTCATTAGGAGTAGAAGTGAGTTTTTTTGTGCTAAGCCCAGAGATTGAAGACCGAGGCGAAGTTGAGGTGGACAACTGGGCGAAGTCCTATCTTACAGGAAGTCCATTATTGAATTTGAACTCTTCTTATTTTTATAATCATCTTAACATTTTCGAAACGAGCATACTTTCCCTTTTTTTACCTTCCTTAATTTTGTTTCCTTTTAATTTTTTCTTTATTTATTTATTAATGGAATATTAATGAAATATAAATCACCTTACCTACGTTTATAATTAAAATCACCGGTTAATAAAAAAATTAAAGCAAAAATTATAAACAAATTGTCGCCTACGAGTAATTCTATTTACAAACAACCTGAACAGGTGTAATAAATAATAAAATATTACCATATGATTAGTGTCAAAAAAACCTGCGGACAGGTGATAAGTAAAAGTGTAACGTAATCTGTTCATATTCTTCGGAAAAGGTCAACAGCTAGAAGAATTTGGTTGCTGAACTAACACGTATAAATTTATTGTAAGCAAGCATGTTCAAACTAGTGCAGGCGGTGTAACAGGTGTGGTAAAACTATTTCCCGACGGATCTGAAGAAGAACTTGTTCTAGCGCTTCTTACAAAGTATCCACAACGCAAAACCGTAAAAAACCACCAGAGCTAATAACAATGTAATTGAAATTAATATTTAAGTTAAATAAGCAAGGAGGTGAGTCAAGCGTGCGATCACATGCTCGGCTAACAATAAGAATATGAGAAAAGTATACAGACACGCGCCTGGAAACGTAATTGCTGAAAGGAAAAAACAGAAATAAAGCTGACACTTCAGCAGTGTGTGCAAATAATGTTGAGGAGGAATTTAAGTGTGAAAACAGGCAAGGTGCACGTACACAGAGTGATTCAGAATCGAAAACGTACAGGATGTAGATCTGAAATATTACAAAAAATGCAATCGGAAACAAAAGGTGCGCCTCAAGGATCAACTTTAAGACCACTTTTTCTCTACACTTTACGATGATTGATTATTTTCTGTTGTGGGTTCCGCTGTGTTGGTTAATTCTACAAAACTTATATTCGCGGAAAATCTGATAAAAAAGTTTACGTGGACAGGAAGTGGTTTTATACAAATCATTTAGTTATGAATGAACATAAGACTGTATGTATTTTTTTTTCGGAAGTCTACTGATGTGGCAAGGACACTTTATCTGTAAAGGACAGCAAGCGCTCTCAACTGACTTGGATTGCAGCAGCATGTTAAATGGAGGTTACTTCTTCAATATTAAGACAGTTCAGTAAATGAAATGTGCGTATTTATAAGTCAGGAAAGGTATGCTTTTAAACATCGTTATTTAACACGATCATATTTTATGATGTAGTGCATAAAGTAGTACTTTTTGTCACGAATGGGAAGTTTGACCGTACGAGCCACAAGTGAGTGCGGCAATCTCATAACTGGAAACATGAAAATACTGACGGGATTGAGGCTATTTATTTTAATATCATTTCTTTGAATTTATAAGTTAATGTTGTTCTTTTGTTTGTTTAACATTTGTTTTTACCGCTTTATGATAGAGCCTGTCCGCTGTGAGAACAGCACATCAATAATCTGGCGAAAAATCAAATTTTGAACGGACAAGGTCCATCTTTAAATCTGAGGGGTATTCGCATTGCAGTGGTGTATGTACCCTAGTGACCGAGTTTAGTGGATTTGTTCAATATGGCTACAATAATATTAAAAAACAAATAAACAATATTAATCTTCAGTAAACATGATTATTTAAAACGGCCCTTTTCAACGGTGAAACCGCTGATAAAACTCTGCTTATTAGATTGACTCATTGTGCTGTTCTGAATATAAACGGACTCTACTTGAGCCTGTCATGACATAACAAAAATCAAAAAGTAGGTACTCCTCTTCGTGATGTAAGTTTACCGTTTCTGTTCGTACATTTAATTTCTGCGGATGTGATGTGGTTGTTTTCTATACAGTAACGGCAATTTTGTCTGTTAACCTGACAAAAAATGGTTTCAGAGAAAATGATTCTTCGAGATAACCACTGTTTTATTAATTTTTCTACTCTACTACCATTTAACAACATATGTATGTATTTAAGAATTCAATTTTCTAAGAACTCGTAGAATCAATTTTTTTTGAGAACATGTAAATTATCTTCTGCTTCCGATAGTTGGATGGTTTTGATTTTTGTATTCAATCATTTCAGTTTTAGAGACGAAACCGATATTCTAAATTATGCCATCTAAAGTAATGCCATTTAAAGATTTATTATACAATTAATTTTAGTTGCTAAAATTTTGATACACACTTATGGACAAAATTAAGGGACCACCAATAAAAATAAAAATTACTTTATGAAAATTCACACACATCATATTTAAGTGTATTTTATATTATTTAATTGGTATGTACAGTTGGTTGCAAAAAAAAACGGAAAACTAAAATTTTCCTAATGTAAATTTGGTTTTGTCCATTTGTCAATTAATTGTCTACTTGACAATACCTATCAAATAATTTTTAAAAATGTCATTTAACTTCTCGTAAGAAGGTTTCACATTATGGAAAAATTGTAAAAATGTGTCAATTTTATTCTGACAGTTCCCGTTTTTTTTGCAACCAACTGTAGATATGTCAAAGAAAATATACAAATTCAACTTAATCTACCTAAAAAACTAAAAACAGTCAAAATTTCAGTCATTAACGTAAACTAATAACTTGTTTCCCGCCTCTGGCAGCTATACACTCTTGGATACTTCTTGGCATACTCCTAATGAGGATTTGAATGCTCTCTTGTGCTATCTGATGCCACTCTTGTATGAGCAAGTTGAAGAGCGCTTCAAGATTTAGGTAGGGGAGGTACATGAACACTTCTAACTTGTTTAAGTGATGCCAGAGGTGCTCAATGGGATTTAGATCAGGGGTTTTTGTTGGCCATTCTAGTTGTTACAATATGAGCAATCTGTGCGTGGTCTTGCATTATCGTGCATTAAAATAAAGTTCGGAGAAAAATGTTCAGCGTATGTCTTGTATATGAGGTACAATAATATCGTCCCTATATCTTGCTGACAAAACGCTTCCTTAAAACCTAGAGTTCTATGTAGTGATTTTCCGTGGCAGTTGTTTTCCTTTTAGCAACTTGTCTTCTTCGGTTAAAACTGCCAGCAGTTCTATGTCTTGCACAAGCTCTTTGTACCACAGATTTGTTGGTATATCCTTCGCAAAGAAGAATAATTATTTGAGACACTTCTTCGACTCTAAGATGCCGACTAAGCATACTTTTGGTTTAATGTGTGACGGAACACAGATTTTGCACTTTTTTAATCATAAAATCAACGCTTTAGTACTGTAAAACAACTCAAAGTTATATCTCTACTAAGTACTAAGTATTTTTTCGTTGACATATTTGTTATTTTGCAAACAAGTGCACTACCTTGGTTCACTTTTTCATGGCGTACTATAAAAATAATGTAATATACACTTAATTATGACGTTTCACACATGTAAAATAAATTTATGTCCGACTATTGTTGAACGATTTTTAGGAAACTTGTGCTAAGAGATCGGTAGTGACAAATATGTATTTATTTAAATTTTATCACAAACAATTAGGAAAGGAATGATTAAATCTTCAAATTTGGTTGCAGTTCGCTATTTTTTCTGAAAAGTTTAAAGCCAATATTATGCAACGATAAAAGTATACCTATTATGTATATCATTCATTAGTAGAAGTGAGTCTTTTTGTGCTAAGCCTAGAGATTGAAGACCGAGACGAAGTCGAGGTCGTAACTGAGCGAAGCACAAAAAGACTTTCTAGTCTGAATGATATATACTATTCAATCTTCAAGCGGATCACAAAAAAAATCAGAACTCACTTACCTATATATTTTTTCTACAACCGTCAAAAAAACGTGACATTTACGCATCGTTATCAAGTCGCAAAGTATGTCATTTTTGACAAATATTTTAGCATGCAAGGAAAATTTTACAAAAATTAAAAAATTCAAAAATTTTAAAATGCGGTTGTAGAAAAAATAGTGTTTGTATATCGTGCGAAAGATGATTGTTTTGTTGGCGCATTCTAATGAGTTTAAATTCTCGACCAAAAATTCATTCTCATGCCCTAACAAAAAACAATCATTTTGCGCACTTAATACAAAAATAACTATTTCTTTTCCTGCAGTTACATTAAAATTACAATTCTCAAATTTTAAGGCGCCAGTAATTCTATTTCCCTTGTAATATTATTGGTAGGTACTTGAAGATTATCCGATGAACTTTCTGCAAATTTCCAGGTAAAACTTTTCCAAAAGGGTGAATGATCGCGATTTATAATTTTTAATATCCTGAACTTTTACTAAGATAGCAGAGCCCAAATCCCATTATGAAATTGGTGATTTCATTGCGTCGACAAGCGCCGGTCACACCTAATACAGGGTCATAAATGATTGTTCCATCGCAGTTGGCGTTGAAAACCCACACAAATTTTGGATGTGCCGCCTGCTTCGCAACGTTAGACAAACTAGCAGACAGATTTCCACTACCGCCAGTAGCGCCACCTATCGAGTCTCACTCATGTTATCAAGCTTTCGGCACATTCAATTTAGCCACCAACGCTCGCCAACGCCTACTACGATAGTACAATAATTTATAATGACCCTGTATCAATACATTATAACCTACAATAATAATTTATAATTCTTCCTCTAGGGAACTCAGAAATTTTACGTTTGTGGCCAGATACTTCATCAGGAACATTATACACTTTTGGGCCTTTGGTGGGATTAGATCCTACATAGTTTGCCGCGATCTGCGTCAATTCTGGAGGCGCGCTATGCATTTCGTTTTCAATGGCATCGGACATACTTCAAAAAATCTTAGACTCTGTAGGTCATATCTTTTGCTCGTTTTAATTTATACAAAAATATTGAATTTTATTTTTCCAGCGAATGTTTAGAGAAAACTGTGAATTATAATTATCATTTATTAGTATGTACTACATTTTCTACATCAATATTTTCTTATCTCTTTTCGATAGTTTTTCTAGATTTTTCAATTTGTACTTTAGTCAAAATGTTACTTCTACTGTTCTTACCGTTCTTCTTATCGTGGTCATCCATTACTAAGTATCTACTCTAGAGGAATATTTTCTGTTCATATTATTGCAAACGACTTTTTTCAAATAATCTTTTCCCTGATAGATATTTTAAAATTTTGTTTAATTATTTCTACAATTCTTTTCTTATAGACATCCTGGTTATGCTAATGCTTATACCGGGTGTAGAATTGGTTTACGAGACATAGGATTTTACATGTAAAAATAAAGAGTTTCAATTATTGGCTCCCCTAACAATTTTATGCCAAAATAGTTAAAATGAAAGTTAGAGAGAATTAAAATTACTGTCTAATTTCAATCTTAGTTTGATTCTAACATCTTGTGGTACTGAAGGAAAGGCAAGAAAAGAGTTAACACAAAAATACTAAAAAGTACTAGTAGGCATGAAATTTTATTTCTTTCTTTAAATGGTATTATGGAGGATCTTCTTTAAGAAACTTCCAAGCAACATTTGCTTCAGGTTTCCTAGACCGACTAATTTCAGACATAGAAACAATTCGAAGGATTGGAGAAAAGTTTGAACTTTTAATGGAAGATATCTTTTCATTCGTCCTGTCGTCCTGTACGAGTTCATTTGAAGGGCAAATCAAAAGAAAATTAAATAATAGTGAAACCACCCGACAAATAATTTTAGAAGTCAAATTTCATTGCTAGTACTGCTTTTTAGTATTTTTGTCTTAACTCCTTTCTTTCTTTTCTTTCAATAGCACAAGATGTTAGAAAAAAACAAAGAGTGGAATTAGACAGTAGTTAATTCTCTCTAACTTTCATTTTAACCATTTTGCCATAAAATTATTAGGGGAGCCAATAATTGGATCTCCTTATTTTTACATGTAAAATCCTATGTCTCGTAAACCAATTCTACACCCGGTATTAATGTTTAATCGTTTGTACCTTTTTCAATTCGTTTCATAATTTGTTTCATTTTTTACATTTGTTTTTGTAAAAATTTAAATCTCAATCCTAGATTTATGTGGTCGTTTTTCTAGTTGGGACAACACCGAAAGAGAGAGAGAACCTCCATAACCGCGTGTAGAATCCTTTAATAATTAATTTGGTCGGGTCCACCCCTAGACACATATTTGTAGTAAAACCTGCCTTAAAGCGTGGAACAGGAAGTAAATATTATATTAGCCAGGTAAGAGCGCTGCAGATTCTCACGGCTTTATCTGGGCTCCGGTAAATATTTTGTCTTCACCATCTCAAACATTGATTCAGCTATCTCGAACAAACAATTTCTCTTTAATACGAATTCATTCATAAAAATTTGAATCTGTAGATGCGGTGCCCTTAATTCCAAGTCCACATACGTGCGCTATGTACAGTACGTTCCAATAAGAAATCCAAATATTGACGTCACGCAATTCACACCGTCGGACTAACACGCAAGAAAGTGCGCTTTGAAATTTGAACTTTTAATAAACACGCCTGTATAAAGCACTACTAATTTATTTAAATTTTATTACTTTGTATTATTGCACATTTCGCCATAATTGTATTTTCAAATAAATAATTAGGCACCACGTGAGCACTTAACATTTGTGTGCCGAACACATTACAATCAATCTCGTTCGACAAATTCGTGTTAAAGTCCGATAACGAAAATTGTAAACAAATATGAAAAGAACATTTCTTTGTTTTCGCCTGTTTACACTATCGTAAGATGTCAAAGGCTGTTGGCGAGGCTCGAAAAACGGAGAGAGGACGCTTTCCCAACAAAGTACAAAACTTGTTAAGTAATGGTTTTTATTTGTGGGCCGCTCACATTCCTAACGCTGAATGCTTAATTAGTTACATAAATTAGAAGTCATGCCGGAGCGGCTCTTCTGTTCCTCTTGCTTATACACCATAATACGGAGCTAAGTGATGGACCATGAAATACGTAAGTCGCGAGTCGTAACTCTTCTTCTACCGACTATAGGTGTATCCTATTACTTATTCGGCCCATCTGGTATGCGGTATGGTGGTCATGCGGTCACCCAGCGGCGAAATTTTCCGTTCGATGCCCTCGGGATGAAATTTTTATTCGTTTTTCCGCGCGGGACTAGATTCTTGCTCGATTCTTGCTCGATTACAGATGGTCTCTCATCTACTGGCAAAGTTTCAAACGGTACTTGCCAATTCAAAATTTTTGACACCACTTAGCCCCCACCTGTCTGGACAATTTATTGCCATTTTCCCAACACTCAACGGAAAACAAACAGGTTTTTAGCAAACAATTTATTTGCTTGACGTTCGTGCAACTTATTTAACAAATATAATCCAGTTTAAGAAATTACTGTAGAGTGTTTTACTATTCTGACCTCAGAGACGAATAATGGACTTTTGTTGCAATAGGGAAATAGGAGGAATTTAGGAAATCTATATTCATGTTAGCTTAGAGTAATACATTATATTTCCCAAATAGCAGAAGGTTGGAGGATAAGGACCAGTTTCTTCATTCCTTCTTAGGTAGAGTTCCGCTGTGAGTTTTTGTGAGTTTTCCTAGTCTTTATAGTCTTATTGGAAAAGAACTACGATGTGTCTCTGAAGTGTGGTTCGGAAATATGGTGACAGGTACTGAGGGACGAGATACTACTATGTACTAACCATGCATGGCCCATATGTATGAAAAAACCCACGAAAAACCCACATATGGTGGAGGCGACTCTGGGATTCGAACCCGGCACCCGCGGAATGCGAAGTGGACGCGCTACGCCCTTGGCCACAGCGCTCAGTGCATAGGGAGATTGCTTTTTCATATTTTCATTTGAATTTTTATTTTGGTATTCCACAATGGAGAGAGATCTTGAAAAAAATTATTAGAACATTCCTCTTATAGTCCTGACCCTTTTTCTTCTCCAGATCAGAAAAACGTCTTAGATTATTGACCTCTCCAGGAAAGTTTCTGGAACTGTTTCTAAACACAAAAAATTATCTTAGTTAGATGAATCTATTACCAACCAAAGATTAACAACCTCAGAAAAATCTGAAATTTATGATTCAGTGCCATATTGTCGCATTTTCGTTTAACATTTCGATACTTTTTATATCTTTTTTATTACTATTTAAAATGTAAATGTCTTTATTGAGCAGTTTAATGTTTCAAATCCAATCACTTTATGTACTTTTTAGGCACAGACGAATTCCAATCGATACAGCTAAATCAAACGCATAAACAAACAACACACGAATTTATATTTCTCGAAAGAGTAGTAAAATTTAATAGTGCGAAATTTTGAAATATTTTCGTCAAGACATGGAAGGATTTTTGCTGTAGGAGATGTAGATATTTTTTCAAGCATCACTGGCGTAGTTAACTGTGGTTACTTAAAATTATAAATGGGAGGGTAGTAAAAAAACTCGCAGATATTTTGGGAAATAAAGGAAAAAGTTGTAAAAAAAAACGTCTGGTTAAACTTTCCAGAAAAGATTTGTTGTGTCAGGTTTTGGGACAGGATTGGTGACGTCTCCGCAATGAAAAAAATAATTGAATGCATTATTTCCTGTAAAACATTTCACGACAAAGCGCGTTTTCACTCTTCGTGTAATTCTTGTTCTCGCTGCGCTGTTGCAATAAGCTTGGACTCGGAATGAAAAAAATCTGTCATCGATCTTCCAGAAAATCTGTTGAAATGTCTGAAATTGAATAAGAAATCTCACTTGCTAGCGCATCAAATGCCATACCAATTATGTAATTAGCTTCTGCAATTTTTTATTTATCCGGTGTGTTGGCGCGTTAGTACTAAATAATTTCACAAAAAGACAGATTAGATTGGAAATTAATTTTATTTTGAAAGAAGACATTAAGTTGTGCAAATCCAAATGTCAGTCAATCAATATGAAACGAAAAAAATCGCACATGTATCCGCAACTTTCTAAATAAAACCGTTTTCTAAAAAGCGGACGCTAATTATATTACGACAGCGGTCATAATTCTCTTAATTGAACATTTGGCGAATATGTGTTCGAATAGGAAACGCCGCCGTCTAAAAACCCATATTCCTGCCGCCTGGCATTTCCCTAATAATTCCATTGCGCTAATTGGAGGCCGCTGAGTAATACTTAGCAATAATGAGGTGTAACACGATCATGCACCTCCAACGCTTCAATTAACACCTGTTCTGGTAATCCATAACTGGCGGTTTTCGAAATGCTACTAGGAATAATAGTTCGCAGTAATGATGATGAAGATCGGTAGCGAAACAGGTAGACGACGAAAGCGGTCTGCTGCTCGTCTGCCACGCACCAACCCATAGTTTCCAAGAACGGGCGTAGGAGTGGAGGAGATGACTCTGGATCCTTCCACATAAATAATAGCTTCATTATTAATTGAAGAGCGCGCGTGTGAAGAACCGAGGCACGCCAGAGGCGGCGCCACAAAAAGACACGATCAAATCGACTATTTCAATTATTATTTTGTTCGTTTGGCTTGGAGGGTACGGCGGTGGTACCAATTATGCTGAGCTCGATGATTGTTCGTGGCGAATCGGGGACTTTCATGCTCGACTAACAAATAAGATTAGTTTGAAAAGCGGAATCTTAGATAGAGCGGACTGATAGAGAATGAGTTTAAGCTGGATTAGGCGTGCTACAAAACGAAGAAAATGAGCGTATACAGAGTCGACACAAGAATCGTTCCACACCAGATCTACAAATGAATGAATGTCATGGATTTGGTTGATTTATGAAATATTTGTACTTGGCGTACCATTAAATAGTACTTTTTTAAAATTGTTTTTCAATCTTTGATTTTTTCAAAATCACCAAAACTATCACTTTTGCGAATCTTGTGAAAACTACGGGCATGTTGTTCAAAGTTTTCTTTTAATGAAGACAATTACCATCGAACTTGAGGTATCACATAACTCGTCCAAAAGTATTAATCTAAATACAGGCTGTTCTCGAAGTTGACGCGTTCCTTGTAACACGAGGTACTACACATTATTCTTAAGAATTTTAGCCTAAATCTTCTTAGTAAAATGTTTGTATTAACGAAGATAATTGATTGTATATTTTTAATGTTTTCTAAAATTTTAAGTCCGCTCCTGTCCATTTCTCCGCTGTACTAGATTAATAACTAACCTGGCCCAGAATGGTGTCTTTCCGGAAATCGCTTTGCAATACTCTCTGGAGGCTGCAAATGCATTCTGATAACGTGATAACATTGCCCATGCATTTGCAACATATCTGTGAGCTCATTATTTTCCTAATAATATAAAGCCATTTCGACTAATTAGATGACAACTCTGACAGTAGTTTTGATTAACGTCCATGCTCATTTGATTTTTTTTTTGTCAATTACAATTTCTAACAAATCAGCGCAAATTTGAGCAGGAACGGTTTCAAAAATTTCAAAAAAATTAACTTATTGTATCTTCATTGCCGTACACATTTTACTAAGGTGATTTTGGCTAAAATTCTTTAGAACAACGCATACATGTTAAAAGGAACGCCTCAATTTCGAAAACACACCCTGTATAATTTCAAAAATATACAGGGTGTATTAAAAATGACACATAATATTTACATGACATGATTCTACGTTGAAATACAAGCAAAAAACTCTAGTACCAATTTACTGTTAAGCCCCTGCTCATGGGGTTATTAACTGTCAAACTTGGAAATTTGCTTCGATTGTAATGAAGTTCATAAATTTTGAAACTATTCCAACATTCCAACTAAGCTAGAGTAATATTTTGAACTTGACTAAAGTCAGTACGTCACAAGAATTGTTAAATGTCATTTTCGATAATAATAATAATTTAAAAACCATTTTTCGAAGACCAAATTTGAATTTGAATTTTTTCTTTGGTATTCAACGTATATTCGCATGACATAAATATTATGCGCCATTTTTAATACACCCTGTACATTTTTTCTGTCTTAGCTCTGGTCTACATGTTACTGATTGGCCGCTTTAAAAAAACATTAAAGTGGTATTTGATATTGCAGTAGAATCTATAACGTTTTATACCTCTTTGATCTATATCTCTAAAATGTCGCCCAGTAATCGTAAATATCCCGTTTGGTTAACTAAACTATGATTAAACTAACGCTAAACCTGAGTTGTTAATTATAATAATTTGAATACTGATTCTAATTATACCAATAAATTAATTTAAAATCATTGGAGTTAAAACGAGAGTTACAAGACATTCCATTTAGCAGATAATAATTAATTGCAGAAATAACCCTTGTGACTTTTGGAATTTCATCAACGAAAGGAAAAGAAATTCATCCTTTCCAAATTACTGAAATTTCTTTTTGCTTTAACGTTAACAAGTTGTTATTAAAAATCATATATTTAGTGTCAATCTAACATCTGGCACGCTGCAGTGGTCTATTCTAGGTCCATCGCTATTCACATTGTATACAGCTGATATGGTACATATTGTTATTCATAGTAATTGGAAGCGGATCTTTCGCAATTAGTTTTAATTTTTAAAATCAGCGAATCGGCGAACATTAATTTGTTGAACGATGGCTCATTCTGGATAAAATCGTTGCTTCATTTTATGCAGAAAACATTTTAAGAAAACTTGGCATTTA
This sequence comes from Tenebrio molitor, assembly GCF_963966145.1. Taxonomy (NCBI): domain Eukaryota; kingdom Metazoa; phylum Arthropoda; class Insecta; order Coleoptera; family Tenebrionidae; genus Tenebrio; species Tenebrio molitor. The sequence continues at coordinate 5,573,457 of NC_091048.1, read as the reverse complement.
CTTCATTCAACGCTTTTGACATGAGTATTTTATTATTAATACTAATTTATTTTTGAATACATTCAAATGTCAACATTTAAGTTTTTACGTTCTGACGTACCTACTCACGTGGTACTAATTGTTAACTGACGCCATTTAATTCATCGTTTGATTAATTTAATGATAACAAGTGTATCAATAGCTGGAAAAAATGATTACAATTGTACAATTTACAAAATGATTTATCACATGGAGAGAGTGTTTGGCTAGACGCATATTTATGTAAATGTGACAATATTTTCGGCGAAGTACTAATAAGGATTCGCAAACAGCGGAAATTTTCGTAAAAAACTGTTAAGCATTCAGCTCTAATTCGGTCATGGAAAGTACTACTTAAATGTGGACACGTTTGTCAAGTAGGCGTTAAAAACAATTGGGAGGTAGTTGTTTACTGTCAAATGAACAGATATCTAGTGTTTATTAACGAATAACTGTAATTTGATACTTTCTCATCAATGTGTGTAAATTATAGACAAATTTACAAGAAAAACAACTAATCTACATATCTATATACACGCATATAATAGTTGTTACATTGGAGTGCGGTAGGTGGGTTTTCCAGTGCGAAAATTAGGTTTCAAGCTCGAGGCGAAGCCGAGGGCCTAATTAGTTTGAGCGCTAGAAAATACCTACCATACCAACATTTGTATTAGACATGTAAATGTGTTTTTTGCACTAAGTAACGTATGAACTATATAAAAGGTATTTTGGCAGTTTTTTTATTTGTCTGGTTCTCTGTTTGAAAAAAACTAATGGATGGATTTTCTTAAAAGGAAAATTCCTAATTGTGTTCTGCACTTTGTTTCACCAGGATGTGATGTACCGACGATAAATCTGTACCCAGCATATCGTGGTGTTGTGAGCTCACCTCGCTTATTTCTGTTTCATTGAGTAATCTAAGTGGTCGTGTTATCTCACGTTTTATGATTTCCTTACCTCGTAATTTTAATATGGTCAAAGGCAAACCTTTGATGAAACCTTCAAGAAAAAATTTCGCTTGATACTGACGTTGTTAAAATTTCCTCAAAATGTAGTAACTGTTCAGATTATCCTAATTTTGCAGTCATCACATACATTTTCTATAGCGGTCAAAATATCATGCATAAAATCAAAGAATGACAAACTCGGTTAAAATTAATTTAAATGGAATTCAAAAATACAGTTATTTACAAATATCGAAGTATTTGTGTCATTTATGGACAAACTAGAAGAAATGCAGAACCATGTACATGTTTTTTGGATTCTTCGTATTTTCTTATCTTCCGGTACTAAATTCTGTTGCGATCAAATTAAAACTGATGTTTTAGCGGTTTTCAACTTCTTTTAAAGTCACTGCTCTCTTGTAAAGCACGATGACTAAAATTTAAGGCACTGTAGTGCATTCCTGACATTTTTTGCAATTGCCGGATTATGTTGAACACTAAATGTAAAACCTGCTACCGAGATTTAATTTAAATAAATCAAAAAAATTCCAGCACGTACAGAGTAATTTCAGATAGATTGATCTAGATCTACTAAATCTAAGCCCATATTCGCATATTAAAAAGGAATGAATAGGTGTAACGTAATCGATTTACTTATCCAGATTTTGGGATTTCCCAACAATTTTTCCAAATTCCACCTCCAATATTGGGGGTGATTTTAATAAAGAATCAACATTTTCAACATCAAATCGAGAGTGCTACCTTATCTATTGTTTTATGGAAACGTCTGTCTTAGCTTAATCATATACATATGTATACTTGCTATACACGGTCGTTTTATTGGTTACCTACCTCTTGAAACATCTATTAATAATTAATTGCGAATAATTAATAATTTATCTTCAATGGTAGAACTCATTTTACGAATTATTCTGAGATAATTGTTGCTTACAGGAAACGTCCGTAAATTTGCGAAATCGAAAACTTCTTTCAAGGTTGTTTTAAAATTGACATTTCTTTCACATTTCACTGAAAAATCTGCTTACCAGTGGCACCGCGTTTGGCAATAAAGCTGGTAAATTACCCATTCTTACGAATGTAAAATGTTGCTCTTGTTTATTTCATAAATTTTTTCCGTTATCAGATAATAATAATAAAATGCACAACTATAATTTCAACCTCTAAAATTAATGACATGCGTTTGAGACCACAAATTGTCTACGCCCATGCATTGAACGCTTATTTGCATAGGATTTTGCTACGACATGAAGGATAATTTGCAAGGCCTGCTTTGATTTGTTTTCTTTTTGACCACTTAGTACTATCCGCAACTAATTTGTCCACAACTCATAATTACAGTAATTACACTCAAATTGTCAAACATTTATGAAATGGAAAAATCTCAAAATTTACACAAAATATTATTTTTCTATTTTGCACCCATAACACAGTCAGTATAATACTCTCTTTTCGATACGCGTTTCAGGAACATTTACTTAAATTTTTAATGTTGGCAGTGACTCATAGTGTGTTGTTGCTACGTGATCACTGCACTTCACGACACTTTAAATTCAAAACTTACAATTGTTCGTCTATTTACCAGCGTTACCAACCCTTATATTTGCCAAACATAATTTTCCTAGCATTATGTTTTGAACTTTTTTTAAATTTAAGGGGCAAAATAGAAAAAATATTGTATTATCCTCGTTTTATAAGCCATTTTGTCGCACTTGTTTGTTTATAGCACTCGTCGCTGCGCTCCTCGTGCTCTAAAAAACGCGTACGACAAAATGGTGTCTTATAAAACTTGTATAATAAATTACTATTAATCGTGCTTAATACCTGACAATAAACAAAAATTATAAGGATACCTATATGTATATTTTTTTCAAAAAGTATTTTTTTTTTACACTGAACCACTGCAACTAGTAATTGACAATGTTCTTTATCATTCTGTTCGTATATATTTTTTCATTTGTTTATTTAAATCCTCGTAAAATATGTTTTTAATTGTAGTTTAACTGCACCAATTCATTTATTTATTTTATCAGCATATCAGCAACGTTATTTTTACTCACTCACAACTCTGCCTTCTAACAAACGCTGCAAGCCATAACATTGTTATTTATTGTCGAATTTCAGTAAACAAAAAACAAAATAAATAATTCTAGAAGTACTATAAAAAGATACTAGTCTTAATTTTTTCCATTATTAACTTCAACGTCAAATGCTAGTCAAATTTCATCAATTGATTGTCTAATAATATAATTAATAGGAGTAATATTTTATTAACATTAACCGCCATCTTGTTAAATAAATGTTTTGACTAACTAACGGAAAGGAAAGATTAATACAGGCAAGACAATATGAAAAATTAACTATAAATGATGGAAAATGGCGTGCTTAAAGTGAACAACAAAAGAAAACTATTTCGATATTAATTATGGCAAAAAATGAACGGAAGTAATATGACTCCATACTTCATTGGACTACTGATTTCTGGGGCAAAATCAACTGTTTTAACTAGAATCTGTATGGATCTTTTCAAAGATTTGTTATGTTGGAAGAAGCTTTAAGTCCTCGCTTTCACCAAAATCAAAAGACAGAAACAAAACGTGAAGGTTTATCATTTTCTTAAACATTTAGTGGGGATAGATTGTAAAAGAGGAATATTATGTTAAGTTTAAAAAAAAATACTCGACAGGACCAATAAAAAATCTAACGTCGCTACAAGAGTGTGTTGATCCTCAAAATTAAAACTGTACCTTCTCTGTACTTTATTTTTCTAAACGAAGAAGCTGACAGAAGAAAATGAGAAGCTCGATCTACAAACAAAATAATTTTTGGTAAGGACACCAAAGTACTTCAGCATCCTTCCAAATATCATATCAATGTTGGCTTTGTCACATAATGTCGCATCAGACATCCAGTTGAACTGCAAATTTTGAGTTTGCGTGTCATTGTTTTTCATCCTATGTTGTATTTTGCATGGAAAACAGTTTTTGAAAGTTTAGCTCAACTGAGCAGAAACATTACTGACAAAATAGCTATTTTCAATGCAAGTGAGCAAAGTAGTGCATTTAATCACGAGTACGGAAGTTGAGCGTCCGAGCCAAAGTCGAGAACCCCAACCGGACGAGTGATTAAATGCACGTTTGCTCATGCGTGCTGAATCTGATTTTTTCCATGATCATAAAACACAATCGCGGAATCGAAATTTAGGGCAGCACTTTTCTGTCACACAAGCTTTAGTTATTAATATTCAGAAAGTATTTTAAAAAGAGATTTAAAAAACTTTCAGTACAACATATTTGGCGCCCTCTATCGAGAAACTCGCAAAACATTCACTTTGCTCACTAGTGAGAAAATATTTTTTCCTCACGAGTTAATCAATTGCCATCTTTGCCCACTATTTTCAGTGAACAAAGACCACTGAAATTCAATAATCATGGAAAAAAGTTATTTTCGCAACGGTCGTAAGGTCAATGATGTGTGGTCGTATTCAGTGCAACATTGTTCCCAAGAATTTTAGCTTCCGTTTCCACAAGTTTATTATAAATAATTTGAAGAGTGTTTATTAGATCGTACTGTGAAATTGTTTCGACTGACTGGAAGACTTTCTCATGTTTTATGTTAGGTACAAAGGAGCAATTTGTATGTTTTCGAAGTGATTTAATTACAATTTTTAACCCGTAACCTAAAATATTTAACTTTCGTCACAATTTAAAATATCGAAAATATGATTTACAAATTTTTCTCTGCTTAAACTCTGTATTTTTTGACATTATTCAATAATGGTCTTGTTTTGACACTTGTCGAAGTCTTGGATATTTGAAGAATGCGTACAGAATATTTCCCCAGTGGTTATTGTTAACCAAAGAAAGAGAAAACTGCGTCAAGATTTGAATTTATTCAATTAGTTGTATAGTCTTTTTTTTTAAATCAATTGTCAATGTCAAAATTCCCTTAAAGACCAGGCTGTACCACTATAAATCCTTTCGTTTCGGGACACCTCTATCGTAAAATCTCCCTAGATCAGGTTTGAGGTTATATCAGTAATTTTCAAATGTCAGAAAAGTTTCAGGTGTAACCAAATTTTATACCAAAAGACAAGAAATAAAGACGATAATGACACTGAAAAGTGCAACTGAACATATACAGGAAAATGGGAATTTATTTAATGGGTTATAAGTTGTGACCAAAAGTTGGCCAGTGACAGCTCCGGGCTCCCAGGGGGTTTTTCGGGGCAGAGGGCGTGGGTTCGGATTTTTAAAAAAATGGGCGCCAGGCAGCTATTGTCTTGAGCTGGTTGTTGCTTGTCCAGCTGCCGGGACAAGTGCTCAGATCTTACTCGTCGAAGGTAAGTAAAAGCAAACGCTTTCTGATCGTTAAACAAATTTTGGTTTATTCGGTTACTGCAAAATTATCCACAGAACAGTATTTGGTGGTTCGGTACTGGTTCACACGAATGCGATAATGGTTCGCTTGTAACTACTAGATGAAAATTGAAAGATGCGGAACCAGTACTTTTTGGTGGCCTTAATATCTACTTTGGTCGTAACCAGAAAAGCTTTTCTTTCACATGTGACCGAATCTTAAACTAAACATGATATTCTTCGACGAAATAAAAGATGTTTTGATTCCTGATGAGGAACCTCCCGAACTTAGACTTCCTTCTGATCGAGCTAATTATTCAATGTAAACTTAATGAAACCCAAGGTCAAGATTGGGGTGTCACCTTGACAAAAAGTTAAAATTGATCCTGATAGGAAAGTTTAAATCGGTGAAGTTCCGAAACGTTAAATTTGACTGAAATTTCTTTAAGTTGACACTGGAGATTGAATGAAAAGGTTCTTACAAAAAAATTCTAAACATTTGCAAAGTTTCAAAAAAATTTAGTGAACATACAAAAATTATGAAAGCGAGAAGCGAGAAATTCGAGGCGTTCCTAAATTTTGCAATGCCGCGGTAAAAAAATATGGCGACTTAGCTTTATGACGGGTCTGTTGTCTCCTCGAATAGCGTCCTTTTGACTTGCGGTGTGACCTTGGCGATACGGTGCTCAAAATAAACGATCGCCTCTGCGAACGATGTTCTCCAAAATGGTCGCCTCCTGCGAACGATCTGGCTACGAATCGCCCTGCGAACGATCTGGCTACGAATCGCCCTGCGAACGATCTGGCTACGAATCGCCCTGCGAACGATCTGGCTACGAATCGCCCTGCGAACGATCTGGCTACGAATCGCCCTGCGAACGATCTGGCTACGAATCGCCCTGCGAACGATCTGGCTACGAATCGCCCTGCGAACGATCTGGCTACGAATCGCCCTGCGAACGACCCCTAACGAATTGTCGTTAGTGTTGTGAAAATCGGAAGATTCGGTAATTACCTTTCAGCGAAAAAGGGGGTTCTTGGCGCTAAATCGAAGTCCTTCCGGCACTCCTTTACTCAAAAATTTTCGGTACTCTAAAGTTGCGATACGGTACTGGATCAATTCATCCAAACGGGATTGACTCTAAACTGGATCGAACCACCCCTAATACATGGTCTTAGTGAAATGAATTCAAAATTGAACGATAATTACCTCTATAGTGCGAGGGGTCACTCGACCACGAACTCTAAAAGGCGCTTCGCTGGCGTCGCTTCGACGGCTCTCGACGAAGTGTCCGACTTCCGCATTTTTAATCTCGGTACCGCAGTCCCATAAATCGCGAAAATCGTCACGCGCGCGATTCTCGACCTTATTCAGTTGTGCTATAAGGCGGGCTGCGCTTGCGTGGTACTGTGCAATCAAAAATGTGCATTTCCGGTGGTACTACACGTGCGCGTGTCATGACAGGTGGACCGTCATGGCGTCGGTTTGTTTACCTCGAAATTATACCGAGCGGGAGAATTCAGATTTTGGACGGTATTGTGTCGGTAAGTCGTGCACGTCTATCCTGATGTTAATTGCCGTAACTCGCAGGTCAAAAAAAAAGGACAGGAAGAAAGATGGGGTTGAAAAGAAGGAGATGACTTTCCGGCAAGTTACTAAAGAGGAAAAGGGACCCAACATTGCCGTACGGTCACCTATCGCTGAGAAGAGAAGAAGAGAAAGTGAAGAGAAAGAGAAAGTGAAAGTGGGGTTCTGAAAGATAGGTTGCAGCTCGCCAACCTAGAGGCGTGAGGCCACCTCAGCCTGACATTTGCGGGGGTAACATGTGTTCTTCCAGCCCCCCCGTGGTGGCTGGCACAAATGACTCTAAATTGAAACTTTCCGCTTCTGGAATGAGCGACGTAAAAAACTTGAAGGCAGGGTGGGCGCGTCGCGCTGCCAAATGCCGTGCGTTAACTGCTAGTTCCGGGTCTTCGAACTGCGATCTATTAGCCCCGCGAGCATAAGTAGGACCTCGTGGCCTCCTACTCCGGCCAATCGCCATTGTGGCGTTTCGTAACGCTACACTACCCCCCTCCTCAAAAAGAAAAAGGAAAAGGTAACTCAGTTGCCTTTTACTTTTTACAAAAAAACGAAGATGAAGTCTTCACAAAAAAAAACGTCAAAATTTGATCACTGGAAAAGTTTTGGTTTCGCCACGAAAATGGCTTGTCGATATCTGCGCGTATCAAACGATTGAAAACTGAATCTCAATGTCAATTAGTACTTGAGTACTGCGGTATGATGTAAGTCAAGTCCGGTTAAATGTCATAATTTGGGGTTCTTAAATAAACTTTTCCTGAACAAACTCCACGGTAAAATTTTACTGTCGTCAACATTCCAAAGGAGGACAAAAGAATTAATCGAAAAATTGAACGGTACGAAAAAGTGAAATGCAAAGCTCGCTACGGTTCTTCGGCTTCTGCCAGAGATCCTCTGAATTCTTTCAAATCTTTCATGTGCCAAACACCTAGATCTGCGCGGTTCTCATCTTCGAGAGCGTACGCGAGTTTCGATAGTTTTCTCGTTATCGTGCACAGCACGTAGCGTGGCGCTAATTTTTGCGCAAAGTCTTTCGCAGCGCTGGAAAGTACTTTGTTGCGTTTCCAAACTTTGTCGCCTACAAAAAATTCAGCGTCGCGCTTCCGAAGATTGTACGAGCGTTCGTTGCGTTCGTGCGCTTTGTGAAGGTGCTGGGTTACATCCTGCAAGATGGTCTTGAGGTGTTCTAAATTTTTCGCGTGATCTTCGCGATCAGCTGTCGTCAAGGTTTCCGGATTTTCCGCTACTTTGCCGTAAAATTCACCGGTACAGGGTACTACCCTACCAAAATTGAGAAATGCTGGACTGAATCCGGTTACTTCGTTGACCGCTGTGCGAATCGCGTACCCGATCTTTGCCACCTCGGCATCCCACTTTTTGTGAGCGCCTTTGACGTAACTTCGTATGGCAGTGCCAACTGTGCGGTTGTATCGCTCCACAGGGTTGCTCTGAGGGTGATACTTGGCTGTGAACCAGATCTTTTGAACTTTGTAGTTCTCGCAAGTCTTTACAAATTCGTTTCCGACAAACTGCTTGCCGTTGTCGACCAAAATGAATTGCGGTACACCATACACAAGAAAAATTCCGTTCTCGATACATTCTGTAACTTTTGAGCTCGTAGCTTTTCGTAACGGAAATAGTACAACGTACTTCGTGAACCAATCTACGATCACTAAGAGATACGAATATCCTTTCGTGGACGTCGGTAATGGACCAATCAAATCAACGGAAATCATTTGCCACGGAAACTGAACCTTTTTTTCTTTTCCCATAAGCCCTGCGCGAGCGGTGTTCGGTGCTTTTTGCTCATTGCAAACCTTGCAGTTTCGAACGTAACGAATGACGGAACGACGCATTTTCGGCCAAAAGTGATTGATGGATAACCTTGAAAGTGTCTTGTAGTACCCGAAATGAGCTGATGTCGGTGCATCATGACATGATTCTAAAATTTTTGTTCTTTGATTTCGCGGTACTAAAAGCTTCCACTCCGGGACGTTGCCGGGTAGTACAATTTTGTTCGGTACGAATCGATACACGAAACCGTTCTCGACTTTCCATGATGGATTTCTTTGAGGATTGGCGATTATGTTGTCGCGAAGTCGCGTGTACGACTCGTCCAAATCATTCAAGTTCACGCCGAGAAAGCTGTCAATGTCTACCGCAGCAATTTCTGCAGGTAGTCTCGATAGTGCGTCCGGTACTACATTGAGCTTGCCCTTACGATGGACCAAATCGAATGAAAATTGATTGAGCTTGACACTCCATCGCGCTAACTTGCCTGCTGGGTCCTTCATTCGGTTTAACCAGAGCAATGAATAATGGTCCGTCACGATCGTGAAATGGGTGCCCTCAACGTAAGGTCTGAACTTTTCCAACGCGAACAAAACGGCTAAACATTCTCGTTCCGTAACGCTATAATTTCGCTCGGCTTTTGTTAGCGAACGGCTGGCGTACGCGATCACTCTCTCATCTCCGTCTAAATCTTGCGTTAAAACTGCTCCTAGACCGGTGTTTGAAGCGTCAGTTTGGATCACGAAAGGTTTCGAGAAATCAGGACTTGACAATACGGGTGCTGAAACAAGTGCATCCTTGATTTTCTGAAAAGCTTCCTGAGCTTCAGGAGTCCACTCCGTTTTCTGTCGCTTTCGCTTTCCGGTAAGTAACGCGTTTATCGGGGACATGAGGGTCGAAAAATGAGGGATGAAACGCCTATACCAAGAACACATGCCTACGAAACGTTTGATTTCGGTACTAGTCTTCGGGACTGGATAGCTCACCATGGCCGCTACTTTGTCTGGATCGGTACCTAGACCATGTTCATCGACAATGAAACCCAAATATTTCAAACTTGAGCGGAAAAGTTGACACTTTTTCGCATTCACGGTGAGTTTCGCGTCTCGAAGACGTCGTATCACCTCCCTCAAAACTTGTACGTGTTTCTCGAATGTCGGGGCGATAATGATTAGATCGTCCAGGTAAACAAAGACGTGAGGTTCTAGTTCAGGTCCGAAAATTCTGTCCATGAGACACTGCTGCCTCTGGGCTGCGTTTGTCAGTCCGAACGGTAATACGTTAAAATGAAAAAGACCTCTGCCGGGAATCGCAAAAGCTGTCTTCGGCCTAGACTCTGAATCTAACGGGATTTGCCAAAAAGCGTTCTTGAGATCGATCGAACTGATGTACTTTGCTCCTCGCAACATACTGAGAATCCTGTCGACACGCGGTAATGGGTAACTGTCACGTTTTGTCACGGCATTGAGCCTGCGACCGTCAAAGCAAAGTCGGTATTCACCGGAAGATTTCTTTACTAACAAAATTGGAGAAGACCACGGACTGTCAGAAGGCGATATGACATTGTTCTCGAGCATGCGGTCAATTTCTTTGTTGACTTCCGCAAGCATGTACGGAGACCACCAATACGGACGTTGTTTGATCGGCAATGCTTCTCCCGTGTCGATTGTGACTGTCATTTTGTGTGTCCTCCCTAACTTTCCGTCGTTGCTCAACAAATCTAAATTTTTCCGGATGATCTCGGTGATCTCATGCCGATCCGCGCCACACTCCGTCACCGCGTCACATTCTGGTACTCTTACGATATCCGACGCAACTTCAATTTTGTGACCCGCGAAATCTATCTTGAGTCCGAATAATCTACAAAAGTCGCACCCTAATATGACGCTATGCTGAAGATCTGGCACGTAGTAGACACGAATTCGCCGTCTCGACGAGTCTAACACTGCTTCTAGTTCGATAGCTTTGGTTACCGGATGTTGTTTTCCGTCGGCAGTTCTGATGGTTTTTAGCCGAGATGGGAAAGTTTTTCCACCTGCGCGAAAATGAATTAAATCGGCTCCTTTTCCACCAACTATAGTGCAATTCGAACCGGAATCCACGAGTCCTTCAGTTTCCTTATTGTTTAGACGCAGTCTGATAAATGGCCTATTGTCATTGGTTTTGCTGACGAAAATGGAAGCGGAATTTGCCCGAGAAGGCTTGCAAAACTCTTTGACTTCGTCTAACCAAGCGTTCCACTGGGTGTCCGTACGTTTCGCGATGATCGATGCGTTTACATCGGCCTTGGGATGTTTTAGGAACGTAGCACGGCCGCAAGTCTGCCGCGTCCCTACTGCGCGTTTCCCGACGGATTGCACTTTTTGCAGGTCGCCAAGGTGACGTCTGGCTCCCCACAACGGTAGCAAAACTGCTTTCTTTTCAGTCGACAGTTCATGAACGAATGATTCGGCTGTTGACAATTCCAGCACTTGAACGACCTGGAGGACGAACTCGCGGGTTCACTCCGTCTGGCTGAATTGCCTGAGGGTTCCTTCACGACGATGGCGCGTGGACTCGCTTTCGCGGGTTCGCTCGCCCGAACATATGCCAACTCTGGCTCCAACACGCAAGATGACTTGGGTGCAGCGCGATGTTTCTGCCGCAAAGCCGATAACTCCTCCACTTTTTTGCACAACTTAATCAACTCCGGTACGGTGACAACTTCGGTGATGCTAAGCTGGTTAAGGTAACATGGAAGCAAATTCCTCCGAATCGTCTTTACCTTGGTTATCTCCGCCGGTGGTCGACTAAGTCTAGCAAAAAGCGTCTCCATAACCGCAACGTAAATGGTTATCGACTCGCTTTTGCCCTGAAGCCTGCCCTTGATTTCGTCCCACAACAATTCATCGAAATCCGGTGGAAGAAATTCCTGTTTCAACAACTGAACCACTTCGTCCCAATCGCTCAATCTGCTCCGAACAGAACGATACCAAATCAGCGCTTTGCCGCTAAAGAGATCAATGGCCGCGTTAAAAAGGTCCCTGTTGGTTGCGTTTCGCGCTACCGACAGTTCCTCTACCCGTTCCAAGAACTGGTTCACCGTCATTCCATTTTCCTCCCCGTTGAAAGATACGCCCCAGGTGTGAATTGGCACTAGTTTCGGTTCCGGAGATCTCGCGTGAGGGTGCACGTAAATGGGAGTAGTCGCGACGACTGGTGGCGCTTCCACCGTAACCGGGCTCGCTTCTGCTGCCTTGTCGTGAAGATCAGCTTCGAGCAACAAACATGTCGCGTACGCCTCATTTCTATACTCCGCATCTCGCTCGCGTCTCATTCGCCGAATGCGAAATGAAAGGTGCGTTAGACGGGTCTTCAACCGTTTGAAGATCATGTCTTCCGCCGTTCCTTCAAATTCTGTCAAAATCGTGCGTATGCTCTCAAGGGTGTCCTCAATGGCCTGGACCTCGGTGTCGTGATCATACTCTGCGTCATGAAGTGACAGAAAGTATTCGTCCGGTCGACCTAGTTCTTTGGACAGAGCTCTCGCTAACAGTTTCCTCTTATCGTCCTGGTTTCGGCTAGTCGTGATGCCGCGTATACGCAATTCATACGTCAGCTCGTCAGCTAGTAAATGCTTGACCTTGAATTGTTCGTCCATTTTGACGAAGACTCACCGCGATTCCACGGGTCGGTAACGCAATAAAAACGCCGGTCAAAACACTACCAAAAAACAGCGCGCAACACGATAGTCGATTCCGAGAAAAGGTTTTTGTCGTCGAGGGTACAAGATAAGACCGCTACTCAAACAATGAATTCGCCGCTAAATTTCCGCTTCTCATTAACACACAATCAAAAAATTCAACTTTCAATAAACCTTTACCAACTCCCTTTGCTCCGATTGAAAAAAGTGACTGAGCCTCAATGAAGATGAACGATAAACGAAAATTTGTGGTTGCTCCAAAAAATCGAGCCCCACGTTGGGCGCCAAAATTTGTGTGACCAAAAGTTGGCCAGTGACAGCTCCGGGCTCCCAGGGGGTTTTTCGGGGCAGAGGGCGTGGGTTCGGATTTTTAAAAAAATGGGCGCCAGGCAGCTATTGTCTTGAGCTGGTTGTTGCTTGTCCAGCTGCCGGGACAAGTGCTCAGATCTTACTCGTCGAAGGTAAGTAAAAGCAAACGCTTTCTGATCGTTAAACAAATTTTGGTTTATTCGGTTACTGCAAAATTATCCACAGAACAGTATTTGGTGGTTCGGTACTGGTTCACACGAATGCGATAATGGTTCGCTTGTAACTACTAGATGAAAATTGAAAGATGCGGAACCAGTACTTTTTGGTGGCCTTAATATCTACTTTGGTCGTAACCAGAAAAGCTTTTCTTTCACATGTGACCGAATCTTAAACTAAACATGATATTCTTCGACGAAATAAAAGATGTTTTGATTCCTGATGAGGAACCTCCCGAACTTAGACTTCCTTCTGATCGAGCTAATTATTCAATGTAAACTTAATGAAACCCAAGGTCAAGATTGGGGTGTCACCTTGACAAAAAGTTAAAATTGATCCTGATAGGAAAGTTTAAATCGGTGAAGTTCCGAAACGTTAAATTTGACTGAAATTTCTTTAAGTTGACACTGGAGATTGAATGAAAAGGTTCTTACAAAAAAATTCTAAACATTTGCAAAGTTTCAAAAAAATTTAGTGAACATACAAAAATTATGAAAGCGAGAAGCGAGAAATTCGAGGCGTTCCTAAATTTTGCAATGCCGCGGTAAAAAAATATGGCGACTTAGCTTTATGACGGGTCTGTTGTCTCCTCGAATAGCGTCCTTTTGACTTGCGGTGTGACCTTGGCGATACGGTGCTCAAAATAAACGATCGCCTCTGCGAACGATGTTCTCCAAAATGGTCGCCTCCTGCGAACGATCTGGCTACGAATCGCCCTGCGAACGATCTGGCTACGAATCGCCCTGCGAACGATCTGGCTACGAATCGCCCTGCGAACGATCTGGCTACGAATCGCCCTGCGAACGATCTGGCTACGAATCGCCCTGCGAACGATCTGGCTACGAATCGCCCTGCGAACGATCTGGCTACGAATCGCCCTGCGAACGATCTGGCTACGAATCGCCCTGCGAACGACCCCTAACGAATTGTCGTTAGTGTTGTGAAAATCGGAAGATTCGGTAATTACCTTTCAGCGAAAAAGGGGGTTCTTGGCGCTAAATCGAAGTCCTTCCGGCACTCCTTTACTCAAAAATTTTCGGTACTCTAAAGTTGCGATACGGTACTGGATCAATTCATCCAAACGGGATTGACTCTAAACTGGATCGAACCACCCCTAATACATGGTCTTAGTGAAATGAATTCAAAATTGAACGATAATTACCTCTATAGTGCGAGGGGTCACTCGACCACGAACTCTAAAAGGCGCTTCGCTGGCGTCGCTTCGACGGCTCTCGACGAAGTGTCCGACTTCCGCATTTTTAATCTCGGTACCGCAGTCCCATAAATCGCGAAAATCGTCACGCGCGCGATTCTCGACCTTATTCAGTTGTGCTATAAGGCGGGCTGCGCTTGCGTGGTACTGTGCAATCAAAAATGTGCATTTCCGGTGGTACTACACGTGCGCGTGTCATGACAGGTGGACCGTCATGGCGTCGGTTTGTTTACCTCGAAATTATACCGAGCGGGAGAATTCAGATTTTGGACGGTATTGTGTCGGTAAGTCGTGCACGTCTATCCTGATGTTAATTGCCGTAACTCGCAGGTCAAAAAAAAAGGACAGGAAGAAAGATGGGGTTGAAAAGAAGGAGATGACTTTCCGGCAAGTTACTAAAGAGGAAAAGGGACCCAACATTGCCGTACGGTCACCTATCGCTGAGAAGAGAAGAAGAGAAAGTGAAGAGAAAGAGAAAGTGAAAGTGGGGTTCTGAAAGATAGGTTGCAGCTCGCCAACCTAGAGGCGTGAGGCCACCTCAGCCTGACATTTGCGGGGGTAACATGTGTTCTTCCAGCCCCCCCGTGGTGGCTGGCACAAATGACTCTAAATTGAAACTTTCCGCTTCTGGAATGAGCGACGTAAAAAACTTGAAGGCAGGGTGGGCGCGTCGCGCTGCCAAATGCCGTGCGTTAACTGCTAGTTCCGGGTCTTCGAACTGCGATCTATTAGCCCCGCGAGCATAAGTAGGACCTCGTGGCCTCCTACTCCGGCCAATCGCCATTGTGGCGTTTCGTAACGCTACAAAGTATAAGCAGTTTACCTATTCATTTTCAGAATCTAACCCCCAATCGTCTTCCGAATATGATTCTACGAAACAGGAATGTCCTCAATTGGTAGATTTCCCATCAATTTTTTCCAGTCCTCTCTAAGCAGTTCCTCGTAGTGACGAACCCATATATTAAAAGAAAATACCTCGAATATGATGTGTGCATCTTTACTGCAATTTAGCATGGTCGGTTTTTCTGGCTGCATTTCTTCACGTAATCTAATCATAGCCAATTTTTCTCGTTGTGTTAGATTCTTGTTTTCGGAAACTCATTTAACTTTGTATTTTTATTTCATTGTAATTGCGGCTTCATTAGCGCAAGCGCCTTCACATCAAAATGACTGACATACAGTTGACATTTTACGTTGCCAATCTAATAACTATGAAATAACCAGTGGCTTATACCAACATGACAACAGTTTGACAATTGATTTAAAAAAAATGGATGATGAGACTTTATTTTAAAGTTAATGTACTGAAACAGAAAGAGTTGCTGAGTTATGTTATGATCTTATTTTTCGCAAAACACAATGGGCCGTATCACCCTTATTAAATTTAATCATGACTCTAATTACCTTGGTGACGAACTCGTCTCTTTCTCGCAGGTTATAATTGCATAAATCTATATCGTTTTATGTTTACTTTAATCACGATTTTAGTTAACGGCAACTTTAATAACGGTGTCGTGATACGGCCCAATCTCTCCAAAGACCTAGATACTATTTTTAAACTATAGAAATACATAAATGTCAAATTTAAACTTGATTGTACTCAGATTATTGGAGTATCTAATTTCATTCAATTTATTCTATGTACTGTCGTGAGCAATAAATTTTGGTCGTCAATGTCATTTCAAAATTTTGTTAGATTGTCACTAATTTAAAAAATTTCCCTGTCTGATTATGCCCACGTCAACAAAGTGTCAAAAAATTGAGAAAAAAATGACAATTAATCATACAACATGATGATAGGTTATGATATTTGCGACTGTTTTACAATGGAGCATTTTCAATTGCGTCAAAGAATGACCTTGACGACCAAAATTTATTGCTTGCGACTGTACTTTAAGATTTTTAAAAGCAAATTTAAATAACATTTTAATTTTTTTGCCAGTTAGATAAGCAATTCTTTATAAGCTCCACCAAAACTAGCGCCGTAGAATCCACTGGAAATTTATATCTTTCTCTTTACGCCGTTTGCTTAGTTCGTCTTGAAACATATATGGTCAACCACTTAAGCATTTCCAAAAGAGAGAATTCCTCATTACTGTTAATAAATTCCTCAATCTGTAAGAAGCATTAGTGCACGGACATCTTAATATAGTATCTGTGTTTTTGACATTTTTGATTATGCAATACGTCTAGCTTCAGATCAACAAACAGCCGTAATGAAGTCATCGTGCTTACGTTATTTGCAAACACACAGACTTTACGATCTGCAAACATGAAAGAGTTCAATCAAGCTGTCAAATTTTATTTATCCTTGGAACACAAGAAGACGGATATAAGCGTGCCCCCAACCTCCACAAATTTAATCATATTGATAGGATTTCTATCAAGGGTTTGGGGTTTTATCAGTCTGAGCAAGAAGCACGCTTTCATTATCCACTTGAACACCCAATTTATCGCACGTGGTGCTATAAAATATCGAATGAACAACATAAAGTTTTAGGTGCTGTAAAATCTATTTGAACCGAGAATTTTACGATTTTCCGTTTGTTACCTTTTAAATTAAACTGGCACCTGATGACGGAGTTTGCTTTACAGAGGTGTACAGATGTGAGAATTGTCGGCAATAAACACGACATCTAGTTTGTGCTTACTTTGTATGTACTTTAAAAAATGCAAATTGAAAATACAAAGATATTAAAAAATAAAACGTTTTTATGATGACTGTAAGTTGATAGAGAAGGAAAGAAGCTTCTGTTTATACAGGGTGAGTCGGGAGGAACGGCCGAAACTCCATGAGTATATTTACTCGTGAAAATAATGTTAAAAAACCCATCCGATTTTCACTCACTCACTCACCTTGTATATCAATATATGAATTATTACTTATTAGCTTCTGTACAGTTGAGTTATTTTAATTACAATTAATGGGCGTTGCACAATTACATTTTTGTTATTACTTTCACCAGCAATTCACTAAGTACTCATTTATAATTATAATGTAATATTAGGTATATCGGGTGTTCATTTAAATTTATCCTCAAAGTTGAGAATAAATTTAAATGAACTATACATAATGTAAAAATAATCAATAAAAGAAAGAAAACTATAACTTAAGAAAGAAACAGTAAAGAATAGGGATGAAAAACAACAATATAAACAAATGCAGAAACAAGAAAAGACCAAGGCACGATTTTCCATTGAAACTAAAGTTTTTGGATCTTATATTAGTGATATACACTGAGGACAAAAAATTATAAATATTGCTAGATCTAATAGAAAATGGAAACTAAATGTAAAATGAAAATGTATTCCATAAAGCCAACAATTATCATGTTTATTTTATCATTGGATTCTCAACTGAATATTTGGTATTTAGATGCTGGAACCTTAGCTGATTACCCAGAAATCATTTTGTCCGACTTTAAGGAAGTTATCAATTTATCCAGGAAATTGATCTTGTATTAAAATTTAACAAATACGAGATCTTTTGCTGTTCTGGAGACACTTAAGAGTCATAAAGGAATTTCAAAATTTAGCACCAGGCATTAAAATTTGTGACTGAGGAAGTTTATCTCTTTTAGGCTCTCCAATCTTTGACCAAAGTTTCAAAAAAACTATCGAAAAAACTATAATTACAGTTGAAAATATTTTAAACAAAGCTGAACAACTCCATTTTGCAAATTTTTTAAAGTCTTCTTTAGAAAGAATACTTAATTTACGTTTAACTGATTTACAATGGTGTCAGTCCACTCTACCAATTAGATTTGGTGAACTGGGAATTCGCCGCATTTCCGATATTTGCCTCCCTGCTTTCCTATCTTCAATTCGTGGTGTTAAAAAGCTTGTTTCTTTATTACTAAATTTCTGATGAAGCTTTAGCGGTCTAGGATGTAGAAAATAAGAACGAAAGACCAACAATTCCACAATTTCAGAAGAATTTGGATAATATCAATATCTCTTGGATAACACTTCCTTCCTTCTTCCTTGTACATACCTACACCTCATATTTGCAAATGTAATGCGAAAGTTGACGAAATTGGCATCCACAGTCCAAGTTGTTCCAAAAGCAGTGGTAGATTTTCCAGACGCACTGAAATTAATTCTATTATCAACCGGTCTTTGACTTCTATTCATGTTAATTCAACTTTAGAACCAAACGAACTGTCTGGGGATGATGGAAAACGCCCAGATGGGAATGAACTTTAGTACCATGGATTAAAGGTCAGGTTTGGGACGTTACTGTTGTAGATACACTTGCAGTTACGTTTTGAAAACGTAAGTTTCAGGTTTTGCCGCTGAAATGGCTTGCAAACGCAAACATAGCAAATATAGGATTTAGCCTTTGAAACCTTAAGCCCTTGGTGCAAAGAAGCCATCGATTTCATTAATGTCATCGGAAACCGACTTACTGCGGAATTAGGCGATTCAAAATCAAAGAAATTCCTTTTCGAGAGGATTTCCCTTGTCATTCAACGTGGAAACGCTGCAAGCATTCGGGGCACTTTTCCAGATTCCGCATTATTATCACGAATTTTTGTATTGTAAAACAAAATATTATGTACCAAAGAAATATTTAAAATATTATAAATATAAGTGCTAGAGTTAGAGGTAGAGCTAAGAAAATAGGATTTTGTTGTGTGACAATCCACTGAGAAGGAATAAAAGCGACAAGGGGTCCATTTAAATGAAAAAGTCAATATAACTCGAAAAAATTAAAACTCAAAGAAGAAGACTGTGTCTACAAAATCTGATGTTACTATAAATTCCTTGTAAGATGAAAGAAGAAAGAGATTTTAAACAAAAAATTCTACGATTTTTTAAGATTTTCCACTGGAGATGATTTTTTTTTTTAATCTTTAGATTAATTTATTTAAATTATTACAGTGACAAATCGTTAGAATGTGGAGGTCAAACACTTGATATATCTGCTATTTATTCTGAATTCAAGATAGTCGCCATGTAAGATTAAGACAGGTGCAAATTTGAGCTATTAGAAAATCCTAATAAAGTCTGTAATTAATCATTAACAATTAACCACTCCCAGTGAAGTATTGCTTGTCTGTTTCTTATTTTCGAATTCTGCTAATTAGCGCGTTTGAAGTCAAACCAAATCCAATCGAATGAAATATTGAAATATTATCATTACCAGTATTCATTAAATGGTAATTGTAGGATTGTTGTCTTTGTACAATAAAACAATATGTTTTCGTTGAAAAAGTTTCTCACATAAAAAAAAAATATGAAAAATCAAAAAAGCTGTAATTTGATGTGCAGTTTTATTACAAACATGATTTTTCAAAAATTATTCACTGAATACATTTTTGGATCCAAAAGAACCAACAAACAAAGCAAATATACCGATCTGTCTAATCACTTTATGTTTTTTAAACATTCATTGTCATCATACATTTCATTTTTTAAATTCTAGAACTGTAGATATAAACCATTCACGATTATTTCAAATTCGGACTATCTATGAAAATCTGACATTTTAGTTGGCAATATTGTGATTTGGCATAATAAATCTATTTTAGGTTACAATTCAACCGAACACTGCTCCCAAGTTGTTACATTTTTTAAATAATTGAACGCATTAGGAACAATAATCGTAAAATTGTAATTGAAATGAAACATACATATTTGTAGGGCAGTTCTGGGTAAATTCTTATTAACTAAATTAATGACGGAATTGACAACAATGCGAATATTTAAAAACGAAACGTCATATGACAGGACCTGACGCCAATCTAACAAAAAAATATCGCGGCCTCCTGCGTGTTTAAAATAATCGTGAACGGCATATACATACTGTAGCACTGTACAGTTGGTTGCAAAAAAAAAACCGGGAACTGTCAGAATAAAATTGACACACTTTTACAATTTTTTTACTGTGTGAAAACTTCTTACAAGAGATAGATTAGAATTATGGTCAAAAGTCAATGACATTTTAAAAAAATATTCGACAGGTATTGTCAAGTAGACAATTAATTGACAAATGAACAAATCCAAATTTACATTAGGAAATTTTTCGTTTCCCGTTTTTCTTGCAACCAACTGTACTGTACCAAGTTATTTTTTTTTTTACTTTTACTTTTACTTTTCCCTGCTTATATGCACTGCAAGAGATTCTCTGTTTTCATTTTGATTCTATTGAGGATTTCTTTTTCTTTCAACATTCTCCTAAGGATCTTACCTTTAGTTATATGCAAAAAAAAGATTTAAATAATTTCTAACGTTTGGTTGAATGCTCTGACATTCCTTGATGTTTATATACATATACAGTCCCAGAACTGCCTCCCCAGAGAAAAAAGGGAGTATTTGGGTATACTCTGTTCACGTACAATGGAGCATTGCTAAATTCGTATTATGTTGGTACCCTGTATCTCACTATGTATTTACGAGACATAATCACATAGCCAAAAAAAAACATTATTTTACTTTGAAACACCCAATCCATCCTGAATTTACTTTAAATGTAATAAACCTGAATTTCAAAGAAAAAAAGTCCTATCTCAAGCGATAATCGAGAAAAGACATCCTAAACTCGACCAGTCGGAGTTGAGCACCGTCAAGGTAGAATGACCGCAGTTTTGCGTTACCGGGATTTCGAAATTCCAAGTAAAGTAAAAAGTTCCTGTGTAAATTGGGCTTTTTTTGGCATGAGTGGGCCAGTTTAAAGCGCGAGTGAAACGAGCGTTTTAAAGGCCCACGAGTGCCAAAAAAGGCCCAATTTGCAGACGAACGAGTTAAATACAACGTTTTTTTTGTTCGACGAGCACCTTGAAGGCCCCAAATGACTTAAAATCTTTAAAATTAGATTGACGTTTTATTTTGACAAATTGTGACATGTATCAAAATCCGTTCACACAGGAGAAAATTCTCACATTCTGACAGTGTCGAACAAAAAAACATTTTTTTGCAGATTTTCGGGTTTTTTCTATTAAAATCGTTGGGTCGTGCAAAAAATAGTATATGCACCTCGGGTAAAAATCATGCACTTCACTCCGTCGGTGCATAATCTACTATTATTTAATAATCTGCATCTTGGAGTCTCTGCTGTCGGCACATGCCTGTTTTCTATGGAGAAGCACTTCTGCGACGGACTGTATACCTATAGTCAGCCAAGCAGGCTCATGGTTTGATTGCATTTTCTTCTTCACTCTTTTCTATTTCCTGTTTGTTCTCCCCAGTCCGTCATTCCCACTCCATTCAGGTGTTTTCCACCATTTGTATCCACTTTAATCTCGGTCTGCCTCTTTTTCTCCTTCCAGTGATTCCCCTGATCAAAGTTTGTTGGTTGTGTCGGTATATCATGTTTAATCTTGCAACATGACCTAACCACTTCATCCTTTGCACCCTTGCTAGATTGCTCATTAATGGTTTGTTGTTCAATTCTAATATTTCTTTGTTTGTACTTCTTTATCAAAATTCTCCTATTCTCTTCCCTCCGCATATTTTCCTTGGTACTTAGGTACTTTCCTTTCGAATATGTCTAGTGCTTACTTTTTCCTTTAACTGAGTTTCCATGCTTCACTGTTAGGTATTATAAGTAACTCTCGACCTTATTATCGTTTTATGTAACCTTTATTTCACATTCCTTGAGATACCCTTTGATTTCCTTGATGTTTAATGCCAATAAATAAAATTTAGTAATGTTGTCAAAAATTTTCATTGATTGTGGTTTTTCTTTTGTTTTACTTGCGTCCCATGGGAGTTTTGTCAGATGACCAGGAGTGCACGCACCGTTAGTACTTGTTAGCCAATTAAAATCGAGTTGAAAATGACCTACTTACGAAGGTGGCAGTAGAAAAAAATCTTTCTTGCACGACCTTTGTATTTTACTTAGTAGTTTTGGTCCCTCAAAAAAAGTGAAGTAGCACTTTTGGTTTCTCGGATTTCAAGGTAATTTAAATTCATTTATTGATAGTGGGATTGTCACGTTAACATGATGTGTCAAGGTAACAATAAAATTTATAAGGAAGAAAATTAAAAGTATCCTTGCAAAACACAATACAAAATATTCAAAAGAACAAAAGTGAATAATATGTACTTATAACGGGTGACTATTAAAATTTTCACTTGGAGTTGGCTTTGAACGAGTTTTTATTTTTTCTGTTACTTTAGAAGACACACGCAAGAACGAACGACAAATGTCAGTCAGTACAATTAAAACATAACCAAATTAAGAGAAAAAACATTTATTGAAATGTCAAACTTGTCAGCATCTAAGGTGCAACGGAAAACAAAGAATGATCCATAGCCAACCCTAAGTAAAAATTTTAATAGTCACCCGTTATTTACTGTTCATATTAATATTTACATTTGTGTTACACTCATTGTAGTATCCACTTATATCGAGTAGTGTCATGTAGACAGTTATGATCAAGAAGAAAAACCTAGTGTGTTTTATCCTTTTGTACAAATTTCTTTTTGCACCACCATTAAAAAAATTGATGCTCTTCAATCAATATCATGCGTCTAAAATGGGCCCTTTTTCACAAGTTTGGAGAACTTAATTTTTTTATTTATAAGCGTCTTTAAACGTCTATATTTTTTATCTCCAGATCGATGTAATATCTTGTTTACAGTACTCATTCTAATGCCCAAGAGATTCATAATTATTCTACAAGGTGATTCACGAGTAATAATGAGCCCGACGGAATTGAAAACGCAACCCACAATACATTTGGAACGTAAAGCTGGATATAGACATGGTAAATATCCAGCTTCACCTTCCAAATGTATTGTGGGTTGCATTTTCACTTGCGTCGGGATCATTACTACTCGTGAAACACCTTGTATAGTGAATCGTTGCCGTTTTAATATATCCTTAACACATAAGTTTAGATAACTAGAAATTGCTTTCCCTTCACACGCTTCAATACTAAAAGAAACGCTCTTCTCAATTTAATTTTGGAATATCAACTAGAAAAATCTCTAAAATCAAAAACCAAATCGATTTTTTTGTCTTATTAGATTCATGTTTCCAAAACCAACATCTAATCAAATGATGCTTGTCCACATTCAAGAGCGTTTCTTGTAACTTTAATACCATGACCACTTCGTTATTCAGACGTATCGATTATGGAACATGAGTAAGATATCATAGATAATTTACAGTGTCCGCCTAACATCGAATTCAGGAAGCCTGGAATGAAATACCGCAGCTAGATCCTGATAACCTGATGGTTCGACAAGTTGCAAACTTCAAGAGATGGTGGTGGTACCACTCATTGTTGATTATCTTTCGTTTGTCTTGTTCTTTTTTGGTTGAATTGTTTACCCGTTTTTGAGTCCGCAATTGGTACCCAGAAAGTGGTCAAAGTGGTGAACAAATTTGTCACTTTTAGTAGTTCCATTTATCGCTCTTATTTCTCTTCTTGTTGCTTATTACCTAACACCACCATCTAACCCTGCTAATTTTCTGCTTGTGTGAAAATCGTTGCCAAATCGACAAAAACTTTTACTTTTTGTGACATTTCCTTTGCACGCATTCGCAACTAGAATCCTTTCGAAACCCAGCAGGATAAGACGTAAACTAGCTGCATCCTATTGTTTTTATTCGATTGCGATTGCCTTCCATTTGGTCTGTGACTCGGTGTCCACAACCACCCATTGTGTGCCTGGGTGAGGACGCGTACGTACCAGAGCGGTCTCGTGGGATTCCTACGTCATTACCCACGTGCAGTAACACGCAGAACGTAGCCGCAACATGTACAACATATACTGAGAAAGGATGCTGTCGACGATTCCCGCGGTATCACAGAGAAAGCGAGCGACTGCCACACGAATGCGACCTAATAAAAAAACGACACCACCGAAGAGCTAACTCCACGTACGGACGATCCGGTAGGCATGCGAATTGCATTTTTGCAGTTTCGACCGCGGCTTGCAGTCTGACTCTCATCTCCGAAGGTATGCGCGCAGGACCGGATTTTCTTCAGCCTAAAAGTCCCGATCCCAAACTCACCATTACGAGTAATGACGTCTTCCATTATTACGTTCGTTGTTTTATTGGCTTGCCGGAGCCGAACCGGCAAAAAGCGGGGCCATTATTTTTGGCGGACGGTGTAATGTGTACCGTAAAGTGGGGCTATTTTCTACACTTGTTTCAATTCGGCCGATCGATGCTTAACAGATGTACTTTAAGGTAATTACAGTAACTGTGTATGCTTATCCAACTTGAATCTTTTGTACTCATTAGTGAGAACACAGCGAAATGATCACCGGTAATATCTTTCGTGCATCTAAAATAATCGAGACAATCGAAAAGGTGTTTCATGGGAAATTTAGTATTTTTTAAAATGACAACTACTCAAATAAATAAAAAGATATAGATTGTTTTTTATTTTCTTCCTTTACTGCAACCTGTTGGTAGTAGTCTGCACTATATCCTGCACTTATTCTCCTTTTCTTTTTATTCCTGTCTCTCGAATACAATTCTTCATTTCTCTCCTTGTTTAATCTTATTTTCAAATAACAAACATAATTTACCGATACTTTCTGCATTTAAAAGTGTCAACAAAACCATTAAGACCTTCACATTGCAGATTATCTAAGTCATCTATGAAATTGAAAACAGATGAAACAATAACTCTGAGTAAACGCATTTACATCCCGACAGAAGTATAATTGCGAAAATTGTTATAACATGTTATTCATGTCTACAAGAAGTATCGTGCGTTCATTTAAATTTATACTCAAAGTTGGCGTTGAAGAATCGATTGTGAACGCACTACGGATTACGGATCACGAATCAACTGTTTAAATCTGACGTTTTTACACGAGTGGTGCATTCACAATCGACTCTTCAACGCCAACTTCGAGGATAAATTTAAATGAACGCCCGATACATATGAGATATTACGTTGTTGTAAAATATATTTCAATCAGGGAAAAACAAACTTGCTAAAAAACTAATTAGTTTCACTTTATTGTTTTCGATGTGGACAATAGAAAATAATCCGACCTTGCAAAACTTGGCCACTGTGATTCTAACGTCAACGATCCTGCCGGAAATTGTTTGACTGTCAAGCTGTGACAGCACAGGTGCTTTCGTCAAACTCGCCGTTACCAACCGTCGCAGTAAATTCTCTTTAGTGACGCTTAAATCCCCAAAAAAGCACGACCGCATTCACCGCTTTGTACTTGTCAAAGTCGTCCGAAATCAGATCGGTTCCAGTCGTAAACTTACCTCTTTTTAATTAGCTTGGCGTAATCGGTAAATTTCAACACGCACCTGTTTTATTACAGTAGGCCATGAAATTGTTACTGAAGTGTGAAAAAAACTGATCCGTCAAGTGTGCATCCGCTTTCCTGTCATGACAACTGTCAAATTGCCCTAATTTAATTCGGGAAAAAACCACAATGACCGGCTGACAGGCTTGATTTATCGTGCTTGACAAAAATATTAAATTATCGAGAACTCGTTCGCCGTAATGAGGATCATTTGAGGGAATTACTTCTCCAGATCATGATCGTAGCGGTGCCGCTGCATGCCGGACAAATTGATTCCAGATCATTTCCGGGATTGACTGAATGCATTCCGTATCTCCGATCAAATTATTATTTTCATGCGATTCACAATAAAATTAATCTTATCATAATTAATACTTACGCTGCATTAACTCTTCATATTTTATTAACGTTGCAACTGCAAACATTTTTAACAAAGCTCAGTAGTGGTCTACGATGGACGAAGGTCTCACACTTCCTCTTATCATTCTTTGTGCTTTGGCACTAGATCCAACAGTACCTAATTTACTTCTAAACGACGTTATTTAAATTGACAAATATTTTACAGATGTGTGATAAAAATGTGGAGGTAAAGAGAGTCGAAATGTGTAATGACACTGTAAACTACCCTTCTAAATTTTTTACTTCTCTTACTACAAGAAATGGTATCCAGTACTTAACTTCTAATTTGACGCTTTCTGAAGAACTTGGTGATAACGTTTTGGTCGGTCAATTTGAGTTTAATGAATGCTTCACTGAAGAAATCATTTTCTAGGTGTTTACGGAAGTTTTTATTGATTCTCCTGGTGTTGGTAAAGTGAGACTTGGTGCAGCAAATGGTACATTTTGTAAAATAACTAGAAAGTATATAGGGCCATTTCTGCATGATTTAGAAAAAGCGGCACAGATTTTGCCTGGCATTTGCCCTATTCCTAAGGTAAATCCAAATATTTTCAAAGTGGTCAAATCTGGTAGGTATAGTGGTTTAAGAATATTATTAGATTCGAGTGAAAATAGTTAAGAAGTCTCAAAAAGAATAGAGCTACAGAGAAAAACTTTATATTTACTTTGTGATAAGAAGGAAGTGAGTAAATTTCGGGAAAAAATCACATTTCAGTATTTACGCTCTTGACCAATGCGTCCAACGCTACACACCAAAGACTATTCAAAACTTGTGCTCATTCGAATTTTAAAACAACGGAAGAAGCATCCGTAATTAACTCCTTTGGAGACTCAGTAAATCATCATCCATTAAAATTATTGCGATTACCGCCTGGTATTTATAAATAGCAACAACTCACTTTAATTTTTATAATTCTGGGGAGAGATTTACAATGGCAATTCATCTTCGTGACATAATTAACACATGAGCAAAAAATACTGCCGGCCGATGCGCAGGTTTAATCCTTGATGGGAAGGAACTTTCACTTGATAAATGTCTTGTCGATGATATTTTTTCTGCTTTAGGGAAAATACCAGATCACGGATTTTCCAATCAACATAAGCAACATGTTTCTGAAAGGACTTCTTCCCTCCGGAAGATTGACCTTTGTTGGTCGATATACGAAACTCAGGACTGGACAGGTTCTCATGTGTTACGAAATAGAAATCGAAGTAACTTAACAATGTGTCAGGACAATTGTTTGTAAAACGACTCTAGTAAATTTGTGTTAGCTGCATTTCATGTTTTGTTCTTTAATATCTGCTTTGCATCTAGCTTAAATAATATCAGTCTGCGGAGTAATAAGACAAACAACGCAGAAAGTGAGGTTAGATTTACCTAAACAGCTGATCCGTGATCCGTAATCCGTTGTGCGTTCACATTCGAGTCTTCAACGCATACTTTGAGGATAAATTTAAATGAATTGAATTAAGAGATTTAAATTTTATATGGTTGAAATGGAGTAATTAGTGAAAAGTGAAGACATTTCTTCATTATTTTAACGAATTATTTCCAACTTAACAAATGAAAGATTTTTAACAATATTCCATCATCTGGTCAGAGGAATGACAAAGAAATAATATCTCATTAGCCGTTAATTATTACAATTCGCCAATAATTGCATCCATCTAAGTACATTATTAGATTGCCACCTGACAGCTTATTACCTTTATCTTTTCTTTAACGATGGAATTACAAAAAAACATAAAACAAGCACTACGAACAAAGTTATCTATGACTGCAAACTTTTTAGCAAAATTGAAGAGTTTGGATTAATTAAGTTTCCAGGACAGCACTTTTATGGAAATTGTGCAGGAAGTGGCCATAAATTAAAAAAATGGCTCATAAAAAATTGTTGTTATTGTATTGACTGCCAGGCCGCACTCGGAGCGCACCACTTGCGCAGTTTTATTGATTCCCTCCCATGCTCCAGGCAAATGCAGACTCCACAGATCACTTCCTCGACCCCGTCCACTGGTGGGAACCTCTTAACTTCACCATGGTGACGATAGACAATCAGACACAAACCGGCATTAATATGTGACCCATTTAGTGCGATCGAACGATGTGGTGTATAGTGTTGGCTTTTTTCTTATCGTTTCTGGTGCATTTTAGTCAAACGAACCCCGACGCGAAGAGGCTCTACGACGACCTCTTGAGCAACTACAACCGATTAATCAGACCCGTCAGTAACAACACGGACACGGTGTTGGTCAAGCTGGGATTGCGACTCTCCCAGCTCATCGAATTGGTGAGGCTTAACCTTTGACCTTTCCATTAAGTACTTTACTTGTGCTTGCAGAATCTGAAGGATCAGATTTTGACCACCAACGTTTGGCTTGAGCATGTGAGTCCGTACGGAGCTATAAAAATTTTTTTCGATAGCTATAATTTTGATGCAGGAGTGGCAGGATCATAAATTCGTCTGGGATCCGGATGAGTATGGAGGAGTTACGGAACTCTACGTCCCATCCGAACATATCTGGCTTCCCGACATAGTGTTGTACAACAAGTGAGCCAACAAACTGTGGGTTGGTAGCATTTTTATTTGGGTTTTACAGCGCTGACGGGGAATATGTCGTTACGACGATGACCAAAGCTGTGCTGAGGCACACGGGGAAGGTCCTGTGGACCCCGCCGGCCATTTTTAAATCTTCCTGCGAGATTGACGTCCGGTACTTCCCCTTCGACCAGCAGACCTGCTTCATGAAATTCGGCTCGTGGACTTACGACGGAAATCAGGTCAGGGTAGCAAATTAAGTCAAAGGTTTTTTCATCCCTCCTGTAATTATTGTCCTCGCTGCATTAGTGCACTCGAGATAAAAAGAAGTACTTTACTTGAAATGCTTTACATGTTGAAAAGGTCGTGAGCTAAGAATATTCTTGTATTCCAGATCGATTTGAAGCACATCAACCAGAAGGTCGGTGAAGACAAAGTGGAGGTTGGAATAGACCTGCGTGAGTACTATCCCAGCGTCGAGTGGGACATCCTCGGGGTGCCCGCCGAGAGACACGAAAAATATTATCCCTGCTGTGCAGAGCCGTACCCAGGTAACAAGTCATTATAGGTGTTGGATTTTCTCATGGGCTGTGACCTTGGAAATATCTGCGCGAAGGCGGGGCGATAAACCAGTTAGAAATCTGTAAATAAAAACTGAAAACGTCGACTACTTTACATGCAAATACGTAGACTCATAGCCCACGAGAAAATCCAAGATCTATACCAAGCAAACATCCACTGAAGATTCTTTTCCAGACATTTTCTTCAACATAACCCTGCGACGTAAAACGCTCTTCTACACCGTCAACTTGATAGTCCCCTGCGTAGGAATATCATACTTGTCGGTCCTCGTCTTCTACTTGCCTGCAGATTCCGGGGAGAAGATCGCCCTCTGCATCAACATCCTCCTCTCCCAAACCATGTTCTTCCTCCTGATATCCGAAATCATCCCGTCGACTTCACTAGCCCTCCCGTTACTAGGAAAATACATTTTATTTACAATGGTTTTGGTAGCTTTGTCTGTCGTCATAACGATCATAATCCTGAATGTACATTATCGCAAACCCAGCACCCACAAGATGGCGCCTTGGGTTCGAAGTTTCTTCATCAAGAGCGTGCCGAAGCTGCTCCTGATGAGAGTCCCCAAAGATTTGCTAACCGAGTTAGCTGCCAATAAAATATCAGCGTGCAGGATGGTGATCAAGAAGCGAGAGCTCGAGTCTATGCCTTCGACTGGATCGTCGTCCTCGAGTTCCTCGAGTTCTTCTAGAAACAGAGCGAGTGGTTGTAACGGTTTGCATTCGTCCTCTACCACGAATAGACTTCGGGGATTCACCGGAACGCTGGGGAGTCGATTGGGGTACAACGGGTTGCCGTCGGTGTTTTCCGGGTTGGACGAAAGCGACTCCGGGACTAGGAAAAAGTATCCATTCGAGTTAGAAAAGGCTATACACAATGTGATGTTTATACAGCACCACATACAAAGACAAGATCAGTTTAATGCGGTAAGTTCTCAAGAGAGTGAAGTACTTTTTGATCTGTTTGTCCACGGTAGGAGGATCAAGATTGGGGCTTCGTGGCCATGGTACTCGACAGACTGTTCCTTTGGATATTTATCATCGCCTCCATCGCTGGTACTTTTGCGATTCTCTGCGAGGCGCCAGCTCTCTACGATGATACCAAACCCATCGACATGGAACTGTCGTCGGTGGCACAACAGCAATTTTTACCGGAACTTGATTTCTAATCAGCAATAAGTTCTAACATCGTCACTGTTCGTCAATATACACAAGTACTTATCAAGTTAGTATGTACTTATTAAGTAATAAAAATATTAACTGAAACCGTCTTTTTCCTGGGAGGGGTCGCAAAATACACCTGAACTATGACCAAGCACTTTTGAGGTAACCTTAATACCAGTCAAGCGAATAAATCTAACAGACCGTTACGATCATGAATTTGCAACTTGTGATTTCCATATATCTTCACGATTATTGTTGATCAATCGATTAATCACAACTGATGCAACCCTTTTCGCCAACAAAAAATTTAGAGTATTCCCTGAAGACTGAAAGGGCTTTGTCGTTAATTTTACATTATGAAGGTCTGGTTGGGGGGCTGAAAGGATGCGTCTCTGGAACTTTTCACTATCAAAATACACAAAAAGCGCTTAAGTTACTAGCTCTGAGGATTACTGAACAGATGATTTATTAAAAAAACGATTAGCACGGTACATTCAGCCCCTAAAGAATGTAAAACGTGTTTTTTTACTATTTATAGAATAGTTATTTGTGTATCAAAGCAAAAAAGTGCATCTTTTTCCCCCGAGTCTGAGTTTTCTGGCCGAGGCGCAGCCGAGGCTTCAAACGGGCGGGGATAAAAGGCACTTTTTGGGAGAAATGCACACAGAGGTGAACTACAAAGCAAAAGACATCACTGGAAAAACTTACAAATTAATCTTTTACCTTTTTCAAGTAGATACATTTATTAATACATATTAATAATTTTTTTTATAGTAGTATTAGTTACTTGCTTATTTACATAATATATGGTGGCAGGACAATTATCGGTTTTGTCGGTTTGGTTGCCAACTTACTAAACAGACCAACAGATGGTGTCACGGTCAGCGTCCGAAAAAGAGTTACTTTTCGTCCGCTTGTGAGTACGTAAAATTACCGTTTTCATTAGGGGTGCCTAAAAAGTTTATCAACTTCCTCGTAGCTTACGTAATTAAATTGGTGGATGCGCCAAGCATGTCTTTCCGTGTTCACGTTAAACACCTCGTCTCAAGTAAGTAGGTTAGCAGTTGAAATCGTTTTTAGCTGTTGGCTACAATTTAGAAAATGACAGTTCTTGGACTGGGTGCAAGGGTTCACACGTGTTCCAGCGGGCCGAATTTCTCGCGTCATCATTTCACTATCATTCACAAATTGCAGTTAATTCTATATTAAAACCGCCCCTGTAGGTAAAAATCATGTCAACCCCATTCGGTAGTCATACCGGCACGTCAATAACACTTTTTTTTGGGTCTCACCTCCATTATCACACTTTACCAGTCCAACTAACGAGATTGCTTTCATCACGCTCCTAACTGCCATGTCATGGTTCATTATTATGCGGCATTTTGTAGGCTCGTAGGCACATAAATGCATTCACTGGATAATGATGATTTACAAGAGTCGTAAATATTTCGCGGGGCTTTTTTCACCACTAATCTGTTAAATGTTTTAAGAAAACGTGGAAGATGTTTGTCCTGAGCGTGCAGGGGCCAATTCTTCTAGTTTGCGGACGAGTTACTGGGAGTTTCGTCGAGTCACTCTTGCATAATTAAATGCAAGTCGAGGGGCGATGCAAGGAATGCTTTCAGGTCGAAATTGAAGGGTTAAAAAGTTCGCTATTGCCAAAAATTAATATTAATTATTTGCTTTCAGCAGTGACAGGTTTGGAGATATGAATCGGGATGCCTTTTATGGGGACGATGATTGAAGGTTTTTAACCCTTGAAGTTTTGTGTTGACTTTCATTCATTTAACACTCAAATAAAATATATCGACAGATATTTCGGCAGAATGCAGATCAATACATACAGTGGTGGACATAAAAAAGGCAACAAATGTATTTCTGAAGTTTGTTGAAGAACAAAACCAAAAACATTATCTTCTTCTAAAGTACCAAAACTTTTTTCAACGGAGTCTTCTTTTATTAAACCATTAATGCTACCTTTGCATGTTATCTGGTTTTGCTCATGGTTTTGGTTTTGCAACTTTAAATATAAGTACACCTTGGACTTTGATATACAGGTGTCCCAAAATTGGCGTACAAACTACTTACTACATACCTTATCGAGGATGTTTAAATGCTCATGAAAAAAATATGGAAAAAATGTTTCCGACAAAAAAATCAGTTATTTTTATTATTATTATTAACTGTAATACAATATAAACAAAGATATATTCGTACATCATTACCTTGCAATGTTACCCTAGTGGATTTAAAATATTTTTTTCGATTTCCAAAGCTTCTAAATTCTCTATTATGCAGGATTAGATATTGGTAGTGAGTGATCTTGTACTTTGTGATAATATGTACGATTATAGGTAGCTGTCATGACAATTTCATACATATATTTCAAAATAATTGACCTGTTAAGTACCACTTCCTAAGACCGCCAAATCAGCAAATACGTCCAATAGAATTTTTTTAACATTTTTCTGACGTTTACGGTAATCTCTTCTATACCGTAGTGCACCGTTAGTACGCCATTTTTGGGACAGCCTGTATTATTTTGCTAGAATTGGAAACTTACGTTTCTACAAAAAGTGATCTATATAACTTTTTCTTCATTTATGGTAGATCTACATTTTTTTGCGAGAAGACGATAAGTCTAATAAAATGTTTAATATTGTTAGAAGCTACATATTAGTATTGTTGGTGGCCTATACGGACCATTCAAGAAGGACACGTACTGAACGTAACAATATTTTTTCAAAAGATTTTGTGGCTGCCTTGTTTGGTTTGGCTCAACTCGTTTTAAAGGATGTGGTGTGTATAAGAATATATCACCATATATGTAGACATTTCAGCGAACATAACGGCAACAGTAGCTAAATTTCCTGTGCCGGAAGTACGTGTTGCGATTCATGAGTAGGAAAGTCTTCCAAGGTTTATGCGAGAGCGGAAGGTAGAACACAGATTCTTTACTATTTTCTGCATTAATGAAAGAAAAAATTAGCAAATATGTAATATACAGACTCATTTACATAACTTTCCGACCCTAACGAAATTGAAAGGCAGCCAGTAATACGTTTTTCATTCATAACTTGATCCAAAAACATGAATAATTTTAAAGTTCAATTTCCACGAGTGGGAATATTCGG
Organism: Tenebrio molitor; assembly: GCF_963966145.1. Taxonomy (NCBI): domain Eukaryota; kingdom Metazoa; phylum Arthropoda; class Insecta; order Coleoptera; family Tenebrionidae; genus Tenebrio; species Tenebrio molitor. Next base: position 5,540,273 of record NC_091048.1, on the reverse strand, counting down.
TCCAATTTTTTGAAACCATGGTAACAAATGTGTAAACTTGTGTTTTTATTGGTACATTTTTAACAAATGACAGGTGAATGGAATAGTCAGTTATAATACCACGAGTAGTCAAAGATTGTCGAATATTTTTGTGGTGGTATCACGAATGGTCATTCGCTTTATGAACACCATGAGTGCGTAGCACGAATGGTGTTCAAAAGCGTAATGACCATAAGTGATACCATCGGAAAAATATTCTACTATCTTTGACTACGAGTTGTATTCAACAGACTATTCAATGAACCAAATCAATGATTAAAATAAAAATTTTCAAAGCTAGTTCGCAAATCTGCGTTACACATGATTTCATTGTTCAGTTAACTTCGTAAGAAAGTAATAATTTCTTTGAATAAAAATAATAATCAAGGTTTGTTTAAAATATTCACCTCGACCACTAGTGGAATAGTCAGTTATATTTTCACGAGTGGAATATTCGCTGGAATTTTCTGTTGCTAGGCTACGAAAGTACATGTCTGCTCTTTTATTGGTTAATATTTGAAAAATAACAGGTGAATTGAATAGTCACTATAATCCAAAAAATAAAGCCTTACGACTGGTCAAAAACGATGATGAATGAAATAATCGCTGTAATCATCTCCTCCTTCCTCGAATTATCGCTGTAATTTTCTCCTCCCTCCTCGAATTTTGATAAACTCATTTTTGATCTACAGTAAAATTTTTGTTGTTTTCAACTAAGTTAAGTTGAGAGTCATAAGACTACGTATAAAAAAAATGTGTAAAAGTTGAAAATGAAATTTTCTTTCGTGGAATTGTCATGCCGAATGAGTGAGGCTAATCAGATGCCGCAACGAAATTATCATTAGTAACACACCGAAAGAGTACGAAATTGCGGGAAATTTTTCTCCCCATTTTACTCGTATTTGTTTCTTAGACTATTTCCACTCGTTCGCTACGCTCACTCGTGATAAATTATTGAAACAAATACTCGTATAATGAGATCTAAAATTTCCGGCAATTTCGTACTCTTTCGTTGTAGGTATTACTAATGATGACAATTTCGTCGTGGCATCTGATTAGCCTCACTATAACAACCTAAGTACAAAAGCAAAATATTCGTTAAGTTAAATAAATTTAATAGTAAAGCAGGAACAAATAACAATAACAAATAAAATAATAAACAAAAACTACTAAAAAAATCAACATTAATAGTGTTTGTGAGATCCTCCTTTGCGAATGACTTCAAAGATTCTATTTCGAATAGATTTAAATAAAGAATCCATGTATCCCTGGGTTATGGTATTCCAGGCAGCCTGTATGGCATTGGTAAGCTGCCCCACGTTGTGGTATTGTTGACCATTACCATACAACTGTCTGGAAAGCCAACTCCAAACATTTTCTAAAATGTTTAGGGCACATTTTCTTCCTCTAACCAACTACTGACCAAGCGTGCAGTATGGCATGGTTTGGTAAGCCATCCATGGTTCTTTGTATTATAGGTTTGCCCGTATCAAAAGATCCCTATATTTTTGAGCATTCTGAATTCCATTTAAAATTTCTAAATGCATCACTCCTTTAGACGAAATTGCGCCCTACATGGTGTAAGGCTTCCCGTTTGCGGTAACGAGGGCGCAAATTTTTCTTCTTTTCTTAAGTTATGAAAACAGTATAAATATCCATCTGGACCGTCAAGGCAAAATCTTTTTTGATACGTGAAAATTCCATTGCTCTTGCCACGCCATATGATTTCTTGCAACATGGAGGCGATTTTTTCTATGCCTTTGAGTCAAAACGGTGTTTTTTTAAGCGACATCGACTAAAGTGTGCACACTTTATTATGTTTATCTTTTGGTACTGTGATGAACCGAGTGGGCAATTCAAAAATCCCACCAAGCGGCCATTTTTTTCAAGTTATCAACATACGTGATAAAAACACAAAACCCGCGAAATTCAAAATTGGCCACGAACGCGTGATCGTACCTCGTTAATTTCCCTACGTTGTTTTTTTTTTAACAAATTAACCAGTACTAGGTTCGTTACAACAGGGTTTGTGAACCACACAGAATAGTGCAAATAAAACTACACAAATTAGAACCAGCTATTTATTCAATGTTATAATATTGGTAACGCTGGGGTTAATGAATAATAAAACGTCTCGAGAGAGGGCACTCAAGTCTCCTCAAATCATGGCCTACTAAATCTGAACTGCGCTGCGCTTATTACGGCCGTAACAAACTATAGCTGAATGATTGATTCGGCTAACCTCAAAAAATCTACATGAAATCTACTTATTTTCTCTATGAAATCTACCCTTAACTAGCGCCATCTCTTTAAAGATATTAAACTACAAATCAACTAAATTGCCACAATAATTTAAATTTCCTTGAATTTCATCACGGTTGAAGTACTAACATGGGAAAATAATGCGTTGCATGCGGAGAAAATAACAACAGTTATTTTCAAATTCCCAGCAACCTCCAAACCAAATCCAAAATTAATAAAATTATAAAAAAAAAACTAAATGAAACATTTCACTGTGATACATCTCTTCTTTATTATTTACAGCAACTCCAGGACCCTTGTTACGATTAGTTTGGCTTCAAGACCGTGGGGTCTGTAAATTTGTGGGGCTTTTAAAAAACTTTGCTAATATTGCCACACAAATTTGATAATATTTAATTCCAAAAAATCCTTGTAAACCACTGGTTACTACTTTGCATCCACATTTAATACAGAATTTCATATTTACCTGTGATAAACACAAAGATAAAATTTATTATCCAATTAGTAATGAAACCAAATTTAAACATTTGTTTATTAAAAAAAAACAGATTACGATAAAAACGAAATCCATTCAGAATAAACTCACAAGTAGGAAGGTTGTAAAATTATAAACTTACGAGAAAGGTATTGTCTTCCTGCAGATAGATAGTTTTACTTTTAATTTTTCTACTGTGCTCTATCCATTTTCAGATTTTGCAATTCCATTTTATATTTAAATATTATGTTTCATAATTTGATTATTGTAATTATTAGGTATTCTTACGTTCATGAAACGTATTCGTGAAAATTTATTTTGCGTCAAAATGACAAAATAGAAAGTGTTAACCTAACAAAATAAACACGTTATGTGATTGTGATTGGATAATTTCAATTCAAATTACATTTTTCTTTTCCATTTCGCTAACAGATGGAGTTGGTTAAGGGTAGATTTTTTGAGGTTAGCGGAATCAATTGCTCCATTGAAAATCTGAGCTTTGTTACGGCCGTAATAAGCGCAGCGCAGTTCAGATTTAGTAGGCCATGCTCAAATACTCAAATGTGAGAAGACTACTCATTCGAAATTCTAGGAAAATAGTGAGCTCTGGTTATTCCCCTAGAACCCCGAATGAGGCTCCGCTAAAACCTCTCCTGAAAATACGAACAAGTCCGAAGTGACAACGTGGACGGGAAAGTTATTAAAAGCTGAGCAAACTTGATTTCATAACAAACACAATTCAATTTTAGAAAACCGGAAAATTCATGAATATTACAAACAATACAGTTACTTCGGAACGTTCGAGCGAGAGCGAGCACTAGACGAGAACTTTAGCATCTTTCTTTTCTTTCCAAGTTAGTTTACAATGTGTGGCAGAAGGGCAAATGCAAAACGGAAGCTAGAAACGAATCTCAAGTTTTCTTGGCTTCAGTGCTGACCAGAGTACTCGCGGAATACAACGCTTTTAAATTTTACTGCAAGGAAGTGTCAAGACGGAAAGCAAAATCCAGGATGTTCTCAAACAACTGGGAATTCTCTACGGTTTCTCCAACATCGAGAAGCACCTGTCTTACTTCTATCAAGGCGGATTCACCAACACTCCGAGATTTTCTCATCTGGTCAAAGAAGGGGTCTTGCATGTATGTCTCTCGATCAAAGACAATCTTTTGGCGATAATCGATGCGATGGCGCCACCTGACTACGTGCTGGGCAAGTCTGACGGAAGGTGAGTCGATGTGGACTCGAGCGAAGACGTTTTGATCGTATTTCGTTTCAGTTGTACGAGAATCTGCGAACGGCAATTTTCCACAACAGCGCAAACGCGTCGCGGCCGGATTGGTGGCCCGAAATCATCGTGTCTGACGCCCCCGACTTCAACAAACCAAAGAGTAAATTGTGAAGCGCACGACAACAATAAGGCACGGGTATTTTAAGCAAACAAATACTTACAAGGTTTGGATTTGTTGTATAAAATTATTTTATAATACTTTTAGATATTATATTACATATTGAGTTAACAAAATTTTTAAATGAAATTTAAAAAACGCTACGATTACACAAATCATGGTCTGTAGTGGGCGAGTTGCGTTTCATAATAAAACTTATGACGAACCCTCTTGTCCGCCGGGAACTCCCTCTCTTTCTCTGCGTTTGGCACGAAGTGGTTGTTGAAGAAGTGCGAGAAGTGCCGGCCGAGGTCTTTGTTCGAGTGCAAAGCGCCGACTTCGGTGGTCGGCACCAGCGTTTCTGTAAATACGGCGTTAGAGAGCGCACGTGCCGAACGAATCCGTACCTTGTGCGACGTAACGGTAGGACCCATCCTCCATCAGAACGTTGTAGAAGGGTTGTTTCGGTTTCGACTTCGAATGGAAAGCGACGCTGTGAGGGGCCTCGAGGCATTCGGTCGACGCCGAAACTCCCGAGCATCCCACGTTCCAGCTGTAGATGACGCACTTGTCGCCGTTGTGGCTGACGTCCTTCATGATCATCCCCACGGCGAACTTCAGGTCGGGGCTTCGTTGAGTGGCGGGTACGTCGAAGGGCGAGTCGACGTGGTGCTTCGAGAAGCCTTGGATCATGTGCAAGATGTTGCGCGCTTGTTCGGGGGCGCTGAACGTCTAAAATCACATCAGAATGTACAGGCGACTCGTAAATCACGAGATAAATTGCTGTTAAGGTTTTTTTTTTGGTAGGAATTCTTTTTTGTAAAATAACGCTTAGGGAATAATTTTTTCCACATTTTTTTTAATTTGAAGGAAAGCTTGATACTGCAATTAGTCCATTTTTTCTAAAACAATTGTCAATGTCAAAATTCCCTCAAAGAGCAGATTGCACCATCCTTCTAAAACCTTTCGTTTCGTTTTTCTATTGTAGATCAGGTTTGAGGTTATGTCAATAATTTTCAAGTTTGAAAGATTTCAACCAAGAAGCCTTACGGCTTACCAAAGCTTGAATACAATAAAATACCTGAGTCGCTAAATAATCCTCCAGCGATTTGGTGTTTATTCTGTGCAACATGTACAGCTTGGCCAGACTGACCAACGCTGACAAATCTTGAGGACTGACGAGTTTCAACAGTTCAAGTATAGACCTGAGATGGGTGACCCTTCCGTTGTGTTCGACATGTTGCCTCGTCGACAATTCCAGATTGTTTGCAATGCGTTCAACCACTTTGGCCGCAGTCGCCACCGGAAAAAAGACATCTCCTTCGGTCCTAGTCCTGTACGGACAAGCCGTCTTCTGCATCACATTCCCACCGTTGAACGTATCGATATAATATTTTTTCGTGCGCGGACCGTCATTTTCGCAGAACCGGAGCAAAAAGTGTGCAGGGAAATTGATCGGTTCGAAGAGCAGTCCCAGTCGCCGACCCACGCTCTCGTAAATGATGGCCAAAATGATCGGAAGTCCTTTTCTTGTCTCTAAAACCTGACAAAACAGCTCAACTGAATGAATCTTCGTTGGCTATTACTTTGTTTATGAGCGAATTTTGTGACATGTAGTAGCCCTCAGTGCTGCCACCAAATCCGAGCTCTTTGTACATAACTTCACGCATCGTCAAAATTAACTGTTGGCATTCTGGCACGGTCCATTGACTTCTGGTGAGATTTTCGTTCCTCCATTGCGCCAGGTCTTCTTCTGAGGCTTGAAAAATCTTGTGACTTGGGTAAGTCTCGTGGAGTCTTCGCTTGACTAAGTGCGCGACGATATCGAGTGTGCTCGCGATGTCGTCTCCCGTAATGTCGATCTCAGGTTGGCACCACTGTGCCACGAAAGCAGCTCCTCTCTCCAAAATTTGTTTTTCTGGGGGAAGACTCACGTAATCTGTCCACACTTCAGTCAAGTGTAGTTGCTTTATGTAACGTAGCACTTTGTACGCGTAATATTGCAAAGTTTTATTGCCTGGAGTACTGACACAATTTCACATTTACTATGTTACTTTGCCAACTCACCTCATACTTACTTGATCGGGACTTCCTCTATGCTTCTGATGGTCTCGTTAGTGTTGACAATTTCAGTGAGAAATGAGCACAAATAGTGGTAGGTTTGTCTTTTTTCACACATTAATATGCGCCACTCCTCTAAATCTGTATCTGATAGCTGATACTTTCTGTAAAAACGAGCCGACATTGTCATCAGCTGAGCCATCATTCTTCTTTTTACTTCGTATGAGTACTGTAATTCTTTTAAATAAAAATTCCCGTTCCTGTCAATCATGTGAACTAGTTTAGGCCATCTGTAACAAGTTGTTTTAAGGGGATTAAGTTTAGTCAAATGAGCATACTTATCAATGAATTTTTGTTTCCATATTATTGAGCTGTTTAAAACTGCTTCGCGAAAATAACCACAGGTTGATGAAAAGTTGACCACATCTTGGACTGTTAAAACTGGGGGGCTTAATATTTTTTCAATCAATTCTAGTGGCAATTGTTCCATTATGATATTCTAATGTTTTTCTCTAATGCGTACTTTAACCCTAGAATCAATTTTAGGATATGTAAAAGAGCTGAGTTATAATTGAGGAACAAATTACAATAACACCTAATAGTAAACTGACACTGCGCAATTTACAAAAGTATGAAAAATTCATATTATGACAGCATCACATAAACATAACCTAGATAAGACATGTTTACACATTTTTAGATACTGGAATATAGGCAACCAAACATACTTCCATTGATTATTACAGTTATGGACGATAATTATTAAATATCATACAAAACCTGCCCGCGAAAACTACAGAGCCATAAGAGGCATACGAGCATTGTGCTTCTTTATGTAGCGCATTGTGGACTGGGTCATAAAAGGTTGTTGCACGTGCTTTTAGAGGGTTCGGATTTTTAACATGGATAGCATAGGAAATGCCATCTCCAGTCTATTCTTCCTCCACGAGCTCGCTAGAAATGCCGAACGCCGGCCAGCGTGCTATTGCCGCAATACCAATATTTAAAAAAAAACACAAAAACAGTTTCACAAAATGTTCCTTTGTGACACTACTTTTAGTTTCACAAAATGCTGTTTATGATACCAAAGTAGAAAATAGTATATTATGTTATGAGGAGCAAAAATGAAGTTTTATGTGCTGCGGCTGGTAGATTGGCTGCCGAACGCAGTGAGGCAGACAAACCAGCCAAAGCACATAAAACCATTTTTGCTCCGAATAACATATACTATTTTTTCTTCAAACCTTCATAACAAATTATTTAAGACATGTTAAGAAACCAGGTAGGAATTTCAAATGATTTAGCTAGTTTACTTTACTGCCGCTCATCAGCGGAGATAATAACTTCACGGACGCCCCCAGCAGAGATAATAACTTCACGGACGCTCCTCAGCGGAGATAATAACTTCACGGACGCTGGTCAGCTCGTTAGATGCCATGACATATTGCAGTGTCATATTTTACGGACGTTTGAAGAAACACATTTTTTTAATCATGGAGTTACTTATAGTGTATTATCAACGCCCGGCGCCAAAAAAACAAGTTGCTACGTTTATACAGGTTTACTCTCTTCCAAAGTTCAATTACAAGTTCGCAGCCTTTCCCACGTCGTAACAGTATTGTTGGTTGCATAGCTAGAATAATGTAATGGCAAACTAAATAGATAACACAGACAATTAAACTATAGTAAGACGTCGCATTGCTACCCAATTTTTGGAAACACGATTCCAGCGCGGCGCGAGCAGTTGGCCGAACTAATTTTATAAAGCATGCTTGATGGAGTTGTTTAAATTAATAATTTTGTCCTCATTTAATATTAATTTCAAATGTAAAATGTCTTTAAAATGCACAACGTTTTATTAATTATAAGAAAAATTAACAATAAATGAATTAAATTAAAAACTAGAACCAAAACTATATTTAAAATTAAATATTCTGAAAATCCCCATTTTCTTCGTAAGTAACATGTCTTTGACGATTTTTTTTTAAATTCTCTTCTTACGTCCTGCAGTTTTTTTTTTATAAATGGTTAAATTGATTGATGCATCCAACAATTTTGTTTTAATTTCCAGAAAATGGCTTTTACAAATAAACCATGAAAATTAATTTTTCGTTCTAAGGCGATACGTAATTTCTTTCCAATACTTCTTTTATTCAAAAATACACTTAGATCGTAAATTTTGGCAACACAACACACAACTCTTCTGTTATACATATATAAGTACATAGTGGGTCGATAAAAACGGTACCAATTTTGTACGCTCATATTTTCCTGAGTTATTATCTGTTTTTAATGAGTAATATACCAGTGAAAAGCTCAATATTTATAGAAAAGGTTGTTGTTGTCAAGAACTCAAAAATTGTGCGTCACAACATGAAGACATGCAAAAATTCTCTCAATTATAAGTTTTACAGATATGGTTCAATATGCTCCCCATTTTTATTAGCTACCATTTGCAATCGTCTTCACTAGTGATTGATGGAGCAACATCAACATCGCACCGAGTGGCACAAACAATCATATACCTTGAGCTGAAGGCTCCTGAACAATTAACGGAATGCTGGAATCAGCTACCTCAGAGACAAATATGTAGCTTCTGCAATTGGGGACGGACAAAGACGATTACAAATGATAGCTAATAAAAATGGAGGGCATATTGATTGAACCATATCTGGAAACTCATAATTGAGATAGGTAATCTTCAAAACCAGAATTTTTGCATGTCTTCATGTTATGACGCACAACTTTTGAGTTAGGACTATCTCTGCACAGCAAGAGGCCTTCATCTTTTCTATAAATATTGGGTTTTTCACTGGTATATTAATCATTTAAAAAATTTAATAACTCAGGAAGATATGAACGAACAAAATTTGTACCGTTTTTTTCGGCCCACTGTGTATTTTAGTTTCAATTTAACTTTTCATGCTCCTTAAAAGAATAGGTACCGGGGGCACACACTATTGTTTGGTTTCTTTTTGTCTTGAATTGAAACTGAAAGTATAACTTTATTAAGAAGTTTCTGTTGGAACTTAGGTCACTCTTATCGGGGGTCCGTGGTGCGCGATACCACATTATAAAAAGGTCCGTCGCTTATCTACATATAAGAGAGAGCGTTGTGTGCTCTCACTCACTTTTGTATTCAGTTTTGTCTTGTATGTCAATTAATGTTATGTTATAAGTGAGCATCTGTTCTTCATTACAAATACATATTTTGCTAACACTATCACTGCGTATTTTGTTCGTTTAGTACTGGGACACAGTACTTAACAGTTTCATCACTTAAGTTTTTACCTTTATAAATTACGTAGCAGATTCACAAATTCCCAAAAAGTAGAAAATGTTATTTTTTTCCTTTCTTTATTGTTTTCTTATTGACAATTTCTCAATACTGAAAACGTTGGCTATTGTAATTACTTTCATTTAATAAATGGCACTAATTCCTACCTTTTTATTCACAGAAAGTCTTATATCTTTAAAAAGTACATTTTTATTTTTCTCAGAAAAGTGTCACATTTGACAAATATTTTTTGACTGTTTTAAATACAACGGTCGAAATTTTACGAATAAATACGACGGAGTGTTTTGGCCAACTGCGTGCGGAGCAGCACCGTCGAAGCTATTCCAACATTATTATATGGGATTGAAGTGTCTTACTATAGTTTAATTGTCTGTGATAGATAACTACCTACTTAACATTATTTATTATTTGTTTTTATGTTTGAAATATTTTAAGACGTTATAACTTTGTCCTTGCTAAAATTGATTGCTTATATTAATTTAAATGGCTTTAAATGCTGTTATTAGTCTATTTTTATTAACAAATTTTATTTGATAAATTAATTGTAAAACACAAAACAATATAAAAAGTTACGCATTTTTCACCACCCACTTCTTCAACTCTTCAATATTTACAGACCCGTTCTTATTAAACGCAAAAGACTCTGCAAACTCAATTTTATAGTGTAGCCCTGAAAAAGAAAAATCTGAATCATCCGATCCCAAACTTGCAATTCTCCTAGCTTTTGGATCAACTGAATCCAACTGTCTTGACTTAGTTATTCGAAGAGTGTTCCTAAAAGAGACAAACTCAATCAGAATACAAAAAATCTAGAACAACAGTACAATTCCTTCTCGAGAATTGACTTGACCGCATTGCTGCCCTTAGACAGTGTTTGATCCTGCTTGTTGCACAAAATCAAAATATTTGGAGCATGTTTGGACACATTGGGATCTGCCAAAATATTGTACAAAAATTCAGCAGTATCTCTCACATCTTGTTGTATTGTAAGTGAATCAATAACAAACACAAGTCCTCTGGTCAATTCCTTGTACTGCTCCACAAACTTGTCACGCAATCTCTCATGTCCAGGTATGTCAACAATTTTTAAATAATTCTACAACACAAGAACTAGAACTGTGCATAAATAGACTGAAGAAACTCACATTGTTGACAACGAAAGTGCCAATATTTTCCCTGATTGAAGTATGGGTCTGGATAAACTTGTTGTGAACCAGTTGCGAAAATATTAACGTTTTGCCACTGTCGCACAACCCAGTCAACAAAATACAGTTTCTCGATGCTTTTCTTCGCCGATATAGGGCAAAAATTACTGAAAAAGTGCATCTTAACCTTAAACATATGGATTCATTCGCAACTCACCTAAAGTTACTATAATTACAAGAACTGCTAGCAAGATGTGCGTAAAATTGTTTTCTTCTATCTTCACCGGTATTTTCTCGTCCATTATGGCAGATTTTAATTCACTTTTAATAATTAAAAGCTCACGATGTGAAACTACCACAGCTGGAAGTGACACTTGACTTGACAGTTCCGCAATTAAGCGAAGGACGCAATTACTACAGGTTTTCATCCGGTTTATTGAATTTGTTTAAAACATGATCAAATAAAATTTAATTTACGGTAACAGAGTCAGAAACATGTTTAAATTTGGATTTTCAAGTGATGGTGCTGAAGAAACAACAAATGGTTTAGTATTTGTAAATTTCACCCAACATAACCTCACTTATTCACGTTTTAGATCAAGAGGAAGACGCTCTCCACTGGCTTCAAAGCGAAGAAATAAATCCCAACGAGATAAATATCGACCAAAATGTGACTGTTAACTCGATACGTTGCGGTGAACGCGATATAAAGTGTGTCTCAAATGAAGGTGTAGTGGACTCCTTGAAATGTAGTCAAGATAAAGACAATTCTCTTCTAAGTGCGGAACAAAATCATTCAGATCTAATTACCGCGGTATATGAAGGTGGTTAACAGTCTTAAGATTGTTCTAGAATATTAATTGTTGTATTTTAGGTGGACTGAAAATCTGGGAGTGCACTTATGACTTGTTAAATTTTATCAACAATTTAGATGTAGATCTGAACAATAAGAAAGTCCTTGATTTAGGTTGTGGTGCTGGAATTATAGGAATTTTTGCATGTTTGAAGGGCGCCAGAACAGTTTTTCAAGATTATGTAAAAATAAGTTGTTGCAATGTGACTTAAAAGTTCATCACTTTGTTTTAGAATATTGAAGTTATCAAATCTATAACTATACCAAATGTGTCCTTGAATGATATCAGTTTTGATAAGTGTGAATTTTTTTATGGTGATTGGGAATCATTTCTGCAATTACAGAACAAAGCTCTGTGTGAAAATGACAAATTTGACTGCATTTTCACCTCTGAGACGATCTACAATATAAATAATTACAAAAAGTTAATAAATATTTTTAAAAATCTTTTAAAAAAGACTGGAGTTGTGTATCCTTTTTGCCATCATTTTTATTCTTTGAATGTCATATTTTTTCTTAATGTAAAACAGTTATGTGGCAGCAAAATGCCACTACTTTGGAGTTGGAGGAGGTACAGGACAATTCGAAGACTCATTAAAAAAGGAAGACATTTTTAATCACTCGACATGTTGGGTATGTCCTAATGGAGTTAAAAGAGCTATAATTAAAATCATTTTAAAATAATTTTCTATGGAGCCAGTCTCTCATATATCCATCCTTCATCACCTTGACGGGTCAGCACCCCATCAGGCTCTTCGCCACTTGTAGGCCTCCTAAACTTGATCCTATCATGAATCCTGTCAGTCTGTCCTTGCCAAAACTCTATACTCTGGGGCCTCACTAGGTAACCACCCCTGAAACAAGCCCCAATTAAAATTAATCATTTTCTTCACACCCTCAGTACCATTGAGGAGGTCTTGGCACCTCGCCCTCGCCATATACACCTTTCAATTCTCGTTCTTTCTCAGCCAAGACGTTGCGGTCTTTAATCGGTTTGCTTTGGTCGCTGCACAAGGCCCCAATTTGGCTCTGATAGGGTCTAGATTTAAAATACTGGTCGGCGTCGGAGAAGGGAAGTTTCTCAGCGACGCCCTCTATTCGCACCTGGAAATTTATTTTTAACCAGTGAACAAAACATGTTTGGAGAGGACTTACAGATCTGTTGCAGTAAGCCCAGTAGAACGTCAGTGCACAATGGGGATTTTCTTCCTTAAAAGTAAAACAATGAAGATAATTTTGTTGTGTTGTAAAATGTGTTTGTTTTAGGTCTAGCAGTAATCACTTGATTCTGCTATGCCTGGAAACATTTCCACTCACCAATTCTCCTCCCTTTCTGCTTGTGTAGTGCGTGAAAAATTTAAAACCTTCTTTACTGTAGCCTTTGCACAAAACAAATCTTGCAGAAGGGAGGCCATTTCTGAAAAAAAAAATCTTGAGCGAGTGTATAAAAATATGTATATTTATATTTGATTTTTCTCCTTTTCTATTAATACCTAGAATTTATGTGAAAAAAATTACTTAGTTGCTGTGGACAGGCACATGGCGTTTGGTTCCACCACTGTGGGGTTGGTGCTCACCTCACTGAACCACTTTTCAAATAAATGGAAGGGTTCCTTCACCTCTATACTGTCTTCTAAAAATAAATTTCGCTTGTCATTGTATTGGGTCCTAAGAGCTGGAAGCCAGAGAAATATTTTTGTCATGCATTTTTTTTTCAAAATCCTGACTTACCGCTGATATTCATGGTGCGAAATGGACTGGTGGTCTTCTTCTCTGAGAAACAAATGAATTTACTCTTGTTTTGGTGTTTTCCTGTTGAATTGATAAGAGATAAGATTTTGCGGACGCATGACAAGAAATACTAGAAAATTCAACGTAGAAATAACCTTGGGATTTCAAATGGAACGTGTTCTGAGGGGGACCAAGGTTGATGTATAAAATCATAACTACACTTACGTAATATCGACCTTGTAATCAATACAGAAGTTCTCAAAATTTTCACAATTAGATCAGTGTCATTTTTGGTTCATTTTAAAAAATTTTAAGTATTTTAAGTACGTTTGCGTTTAAAATTTGAAATAGAACTGCTCTGCTGAATTGTTACCAATTTCACTTATCACTGTTATCGACGTTTCACATTGCCCCTGCCCTCGTAGCTCGTTCCAGCACTAAAGTACTGCATTTGTTTAGGATGGGCTATCGACGTCAATAAATTTACTTCATGTGTGTTCTTGATAACGAACGTCAAAAGATGGGGGTCAGAATGAAGTGCACAACAATGCATATAAAGATAATTTGGCAGCTGGTATAGTTGTGAATAGCTGCAGTAATAAATCAATAATTATCTATTTTGCTTAACAAATGATTGAAAAAAACAGTAGGATAACAAAAAAAAAAATGTTTACTCTGATTTTTTTTGTTTTATTTATCATTTATAAATAAAATTGATGTTTATACTTTTAAATTTATTTTTATTTACTACACGTGGAAAATATTTGTAATGCAATTTGATAACAATATGTGGTGAAACGATAATAATTGAAAACTTTACGAAGTTCACAATTTTTTTAAACATAGTTTTTAAATGAATTATGTCATCAGACTGGGCAAATTGTTAATATACAGGGTGTTACGGAAATCCACGCAATAAATTTAACCACCAATAGAACTCTTTAAAAGAAATAATTTTACCTCTAGATCTTTTTTTAATCGGATAATCTTTTTAACATTTTTCTAACCCCTAATTTGTGAGTGAAAATGTTTTTGTGCGATAAAAACTTTATGGTTTTTTTGAAGAAAAAACGACCGTTGTTCTAATACTAACAGTTTTCAATGTTTTTCATTCGAGTACATATTTTCATCGAGTAATTTTTTTTCGTGCTTCATTATCGATGGATGTGTAAACACATGAGCGGGTATGAATTTTAGGGTTCAAATTATGTTTAATTTTAATTGTGTTTTGAAGAATTTACGGAAAAATGGTAAATAAAAAAATATGTATTTTAACGAGTTCAATTTGTGGTCAAATTTATTACGTGGACTTCCATAACACCACATGAAAATTTAGTTTCAGAGTTTTGGAAATTATTTAAATTGTCCTACTCACTTTTTTGTAGTTTAGTAGTTTCAGAATTAACACTCCACACCATAACCTTGGTTCAGTAAGCTCCGTACTGTCGCAGCTATGTTAAATGTTAATGAGTTAATGTTATCGCTGAAAGCTTTGGGTCCAAAATTTTTGTAGTGGAGGGGTTAAGAATAAGGTGTGCGCCTACTAACGCCAACAGCTTATAGATTTTCTTTTTCCTCTGTCTGAATGCAGGCAATTAGGTGCTTCGAGAGTGAATCTTCATATTTGTATTTGTATTTATAAACCCAACTTTAATACCAAGGAATAAATGTTAACAAAGAAAACACACGAACGCGCATCCAGTTTTTCAAAAAAGATTGAGGACTAGATCTCGACTACCTCTGTGACCTACCTGTGTCTATTGTTTATGTTTATGTTTCCAAAAACAAAATGGCGGATCCAAAATGGCGATTCGAAATATTACCAAGTTTATCAATTTTATTGAAATTTAGTAATGGGGCTGTTTTTAGGTCACTGATTACAAGTTTGGTATTAGTCTTTCAAAACAAAAAAAATGGCGGATCCAAAATGGTGATTCTAATATGTATAACGTTCCGAGTTTCAGTTAAACTTGGTTTAATGAGCCTGAAACATTGCAATTTCGTGAGATAAACAGCTTTGTTGCCGTCCATAACCGTAACAAAGAAATTTTAATTATGAGAAAAATACATGATGAAATGCATCTGTAAACATTTTCGCTTTTTGCACTTCATCACCATTTCCGAAGAAAAATTAAAAAAAAAAAGAAAAAGCGCAGGTGGGCGCAGCTAATTTTTGTATAATATTGTACAGGAAGGTTGAATAAACAATATAGGAGTGGTAAGGGTGTGCGCATATGGGGGATTTTTTTTTGTATGTCACTTTTAATTCAAGATTTTTGAATGAGATTTGGGAAAAATATAGCTACATTCATCATTACACTAATAATTACAGGTTTGTAATTAATAAATATTTTGTGGTACATTTCATTCTACATTTCTTGGGGAAGATGATCCATTTTGTTGCACTTTATTAACGTAATTTCTGACGAAATAAGAAGGGAAACAATTAACAGCACGTTTGACGCTCAGAAACACGGAGCATTTATTCGTTTCAATGCTCACTTTTTAAGCGATGCCACGAAGATATAAAGGACAACTGTGACTTATTAATCGGTTTATTTTATGCCAGAGGTCCTCTAGGAATAATCTATGTGCGAAAAAGTCCCCAATTCAGACTTAGATTTTTCGACTTTTGGCCAGCTTTTTGGTATTATTTCCCCCTGTGTGCCCATCCGAAAATGCTGGCCGAAGCATTCGCCGATCCGTCTTTCGGAAGTAACGAGTAACGAATGCGAGTCCGAGATTCCAGAGATTATTCGATTATTAAATCATTCATTTTGATAGACCCTTCTACTACCTAAACGACGAATGAAAAAAATTGGTACCTTACGTAACAATTTTTTTTGAGAAAATGGCAATTTTTATTTAAAAAATTTAATTTAATTTTTATTTTTTTTTTTGTATGGGTTTATTTAAAACAGAAGGTTTATTTTAATCGACCAAACGATTTAGAAGATTTACTGCAGCGAATTCGCTCTAAAATGGAACGAAAAGCCCTGACATTATTGAGCGCAGTGTACAAAGTGTCGGTAAGTGCCAAATGGTTGGCAGGGAGTAATTTCAATATTTGCGTTAAACTTTATTGTTAACCTTAAATGGTTGTTTGTATTTGTTTGAGGTCAATTAAAATTTTTACATTAAAAATTAAATTAATTTTTGAAAATCAAATTTGCCATTTTCTCAAAAAAGTTGTTATGTAAGATACCAATTTTTTTCATTCATCGTTTAAGTGGTAGGAAGGTCTATCAGAAAGAGATGAAAAAAGTGGAGGTTGCCATATAAACAAATTGGTGATGACGTCATTGCGCAAAAACCGATGACGTCATTTAAACAAGTTGTACGTCACAGGATGGCATTTTTCAAAATAAAATCGACCTGTCCGAGCGTTTTTCCAAAAAACATCACATAACGCTACTATGAATTTTGTTCCAAACTTTATGTTCACACTGTATACCTACTGCCGACAATGGCACGAGACTCAACTTCTGACTGAATTTTTTTGAAGAAAGGTAGATATTGGTATTATTTTGCAAGAATGTAATATCGAACGAAACTGGTTAATTTTTCGTCGACAGATCACACACTCAAAGATTGAGGTTTCAAAATGTGATGGTTTTGAAATTAATCATTTTAAAATCATTTATTGTGTAATGGTTTATTGTTCTTGAATTGAAGGAGGTATAAAATGAAGCCATTAACTAAAAGAATTTTTAGTAGGTAGAGTCAATGGACAAATAAAACTGGGACAAAAATGACAATCACATAAGTCAAAATTTACAAATTTGCATCGTTTAATTACGGCTTTATCACAAATGGGTTAACTTTGGTATGACATTTTATATAGACACTGACAAATATATTGACAATTCAATGGTCTGATCTACATAGATTACATTTTAAGTGTCCCACCGACCGTACGTAATGCATGGTTGCTAATTATAAAAACGCATATCTATGTATTTATAAAACATGCATTGTTAATAATTTATGATAAAAGTAAGTTACTAAAGTTGACTCAAGTTGCAAAAAACCACTTTGCAACTTTGTAAGGTGAATAATTGCAGTATGCAACAGAAGTTTCGTTAGTGCGAATTTTATACTTAGCTATCTTTTTTAGTACCTAACTTTTTAGTAATTATTTATTTGAGGTTGGGTACATCATAAATAGATTTTATTTGTTACTAAATTGTAAACGTCATTTATTCGAACTGTCACTTGACGTTGAAAAGTCATTTTAACTGGCTAGTAGCGTTAAATTGACAGCAGACCAGTTATGAATTTAACAAGTTAGTAGAGAAATTTGAAATTTGGAAAGGATAGTAGCGTTTTTAACATTTGAACATTTTTATTTCTTTGTTTCATACAAATTAAAATTAAATGTACAATTAGAATTTCCGCTAATGTCGAACATTCCTGAAGCGGTAGTGAATTCGCTGGTTATTGGACAATTAATTGTAGAACCTCCCGAAGTGGAAGCCACATCTGTTGAGTTTCGTCCAGGAAACATTTTTTTCGCAATTTCAATTTTTTTATTGATAGAATCATCCACATAACCTTCCGCAATTCCACTACTTTTCCATCCTCCCGCACGTTTTAGTGTCAAAATATCTCCACCTGCATCCACAACCATTGTTGCTGCTGATCGGCGAAATGAGTGACCTGTGTATAATTCAGGTTCTTGTAGCCCTAAGTATGTTGCAATTTTTTTCGGTACACCGCCAATAGTGTGCTGGCCAACATTGAGGGAAATACATTTGCCATTACGGTAGGTTAAAAAGAAACGTAATTGGTCTGCTTGACGAGGACGAAGAACTGCATATTTTCTGTACAAAACACAAGGTTGAAAACTGCAGCCCTCATCTGTGATCGTAAATCTCCTTGTTGTTAAATTCTTTGTATTCCGTAAAGTGACGATAATATATTTCTCAACATCTTCTACGTCCTTCACCGTCAACGAGAGAAGCTCGTCACACCGGCAAGCACCAAAAATTCCAAAAATTGTAATCACTTTATATAACAACCAATAGTCATCAGGAGCTTCAACAAGAAATTTTTCCACTTGCTCTTTTGTTAAAACCCTTGCCTTCTTCGGCACGTAACGCTCATTCTTTCTCTTGAGAAAAGCAATTACCTTATGAAATCTACAAATGTCAAGTTAAAATATCACTTTTTTGACAACGTCTGTAATAGGAAAACAAACCTGCGAACTTCAGCATTTTCTTTAATTTCCAGGGAGCTTTTTAACATGGACCATTTCGACCACAAAGAATTGGGGCTAAATTTGTCTGATAGTTGGTGAAGATACACCAAAAGAACGTCTTCCGTTACACCAGTTACGTTATTGTTTTTCTGCCAATTTTTAAATTCTTCATATTCTCGTTCATATCTTGCTAAAGACTTCGCTGGCAGTAAACTGGAAGCCACGTTTATAGCTTCTTTTTTGATTTCTTCTGGCACGTTCATTTGAGAAAAAATCTTGACGGAAATAAACAATTTGAACAAACGGCGCGTTGTCATAGTAATTGTACTTCTAAGGTTTCTGAGTTTTGAGCAATAATTTGGAAGAAAACAGAATTTGATCATTTTTAATTTTATTTAGTTGTTTACAATTTAGTAACAAATAAAATATTATACAAGACACGCCAGGTAACTGGTTTTACTGGCTCAAGGAGGTAACTGACTCGTCTTCGACTCGTCAGTTATATCCTCCATTCGCCAGTAAAAACCATTTTACCTGGCTTGTAATGTAAAATACTATAAATTACAGTAATGCTATCAATATTAATTCGCCAAAATTACCAAACACGATGACAGCTAATACCAACCTAATTTTTCATACGTGGTTTTTTGCAACTTGAGTCTGCTCTACTTGCCGTACTCATTGTCTTTGTAAAAGTTTTTTTCTATTTATTATAATTGCAGCATCGATAAACGCTTAAGTACTTGCAGTAATAGTCATGAATTGTTATTGCGAACGTTATTTAACGTCAGGTATTCCATTATTGCCACATAGGCATACAATTATTTTTTTTTAATAAAAAATATGTATATAATATGTACCTACTTGTCAATGGTATGCGGCGATATTTTTCAATACTGTTTTTTGTCTCCGATTTAAAAACTGACACCAAAATTCCAAAATGATATACTGTCGCGACTTCGCGAGCAATAAATTTTGGTCGTCAATGTCATTTCAAAATTTGGTTAGATTGTCAAAAATTTAAAAAATTTCCCTGCCTGATTATGCCCACGTTAACAAAGTGTCAAAAAATTGAGAAAAAAATGACAATTAATGTCATACAACATGATGATAGGTTATGATACTTACGACTGTTTTACAATGGAACATTTTCGATTGCGTCAAAGAATGACCTTGACGACCAAAATTTATTGCTCGCGACTGTACATATAGGTAGGTACTTCGTCCAGCGAGAGATTGGGAGATTTTAAATTGTAGACTTGTAACCTAACACTACTAAATGCACTAGAATACATTAATTAGAGCATAATTTCAGGACAAAAAATGTTACTACTTGGAGGTAAATAAACGCTAGGTAGTACTGGTAGTAGGTACTCGCTCTGCGTAGAATTTAGTGATTTTTATGTCAACCAATCTCTCGCTGGACAAACTTTAGTACAGGATATCGACAATTATATTAAATTGATTGTTAATTTTATTTGTTGCTGTTTAGAATTTCGCACGATACCTTCTATCTTTACATTTGATATTAGAATTTTCAAAAATTACTTTTTTATTCGACACTGTCAGGATTTGAGAATTTTCTCCTATGTGAACGGATTTTGATAAATGTCACCACTTGTCAAAACGAAACTTCAAACTAATTTTAAAGATTTTAAGCGATTTGGAGCCTTTAAGAGGCTCGTCGAACAAAAAAATGTTGTATTCAACTCGTTCGTGTGTACATTGGGCTTTTTTGGCTGTCGTGAGCCTTTAAAACGCTCGTTTCACTCGCGTTTTAAACTGCCCCACTCGTGCCAAAAAAACCCAATTTACACAAGAACTCGTCAAATAAACTACTATTATTCGGTGCATTGGTCAATATGGCGCTATAATATTTTTAGTTTTCCAAGAAAATATGTAGTTGTAATTCCATTTTTTTCAATTTTGATTATAAATATATTTTATTGTTGTCGGAATTATCAAATTGTACACGCTAGCATTAATTTTACTCTTTCGACTTTTAACATTTTTCTTCATGTTTATTTTTTTAATGCATCACGAACGCTTCGACTTTTTGACATTTCGGTGACGGAACAGTACGCAGTATTTCTTTCAGTTTTGCGACGAAAATTATTCATCTTTATTGTTTGTAAACGAAATATTATTTTACACTCGGCGGAAATGTTGGAAGTTGGTGTCAACAATCAAATTAGCGAACAAAGCAAAGACGAATGGTCTTTAAACAATCTTACAGACACAACTAACCCCAAAGAAACAAACCATCACGTCATCAGGAAATTTATCAATTCTGCTATTTATGTGGAGAAACCCGTGGCTTCCACAGTTTCCAATGAAACTATACCTATTTCACAAAAAATTTCAAACGAAGATTTGTTAGACAACAATACGAAACGTTGCACTTGCTCGGTGGATCCGAAAACTTGTCCGTGCCACGGTAACAGTTTCTTTGCTTTCATACCGAAAGAAACAAGAAAGAGTGGAGTGTCCAAAGTGTCAGAGAGCAAAACCAAGATATCGTCCACTTGTCTGTCTAGTAGTAACGTTGCCGATGAAAAGGAAGCCCTGATTAAAAACTGGATCGCCAAGAAAGAAGAAGAGAAGAGGAAGAAGGAAATGAAAGAGAAAATGGTGCTCGAAGCTAAACTAAAAGAAAAGGAGTTGTTGCTTGAACAGGAAAGGAACAACTTTAAGAAGTGGCTTACAAACAAAAAGAAATTGGAAGCGGAAGCGAAGAAGAAGAAAGGGAGGGAACAAGAGGAGCAGCAGTTGAAGGAACTGGAAAAAGAAAAGCGCCATCTTGAGAATCAGCTAAATTTTCAACTTTGGGTCAAAAAGAAAGAAGAAGTCAATTTAGGTACTGTAAGTTTGAAGAAAACTCAAAAACTGAAAGTTATTTTCAGAGAAGAAAATAAAAAAGCAAATGGAGATGATCGGAGAACTTGAACGCAAAGAAAGACAACTGAGAGAAAACGAAAAGGCTTTCAACGAATGGCTGAAAAACTCCAAAAATAAACAGAAGCCTGTGCCACTGAATCGGGGTCTAGAGTGTAACTAAATTTCAAATGATAATATTTTTTGGCAAAAATGTGAAATTTTAGCTTTGTGTTCGTCGTCTTCTGTAACGTACGTGAATCCAAATCCTTGGAACCCGGTACCTTGACGAACTGCTCTAACGAACTACTTTATTTTTTTATTTACTCAAATATAATTTAGTCACTTTTGTCACGACATTTTTTGAACTAATATTCATCAGTTGGTAAGGTTTTGACAACTTTTTGAGAAACAGGGAAAAATTTGGTACCAAAAAAAACAACACATGAAATATGTGGTGTGGTGTCAAACACAAATTTTGAAAATAATAATACAAATCTTCAGAGAAACGTGGGATATCGAATACCTTGGAGAAAAACCAGTGAACTATCACACTATATTTAATCATGTTAGTAGATTACACACAAATTATGATAAAAAATATTTAATAGTGTTTCATGTAAGTACCTAAATCTATCTCAAAAAGGTGTATAAAAATATAAAGGTGATTCAACTTTGACTAGATGGACTAAAACCTAACGCCTAGAATGTCTCTTCCTCCTCTTGTAATCTCAAAATGTCTGACTTGTTTAAAAAGTAGTAGGTCGGTTGCCTCCCCTTGAGATCCTTCACTATCCTTCTGCTGCCAGCCTTGATCAACACCCTACTTATGGTCTCCATATTCTCCACCCCCATAGCATAATGGAGCGCAGTTCTCTCCAACTGCAACAAAGCATTCAACCCAAATCCCTACTCACACTCTTACTTTACATTATCTCCTAATTTGAGAGTGTCAGGAAAAGTGTTTGCCAAATAATCCACGATCTCCTCTTGTTGGCACAAGACGGCGATATGCAAAGAACACCTTCCGTAATTATTCTTCCCCATTGCCAAAAGCTTGCCGCTTCCCGTATCATTTTCGTCAGCCAAGAGTGTGGTAACATCGTTGATGGAGCCTAGCCTGATGGCATGGTGGACCCTTTCACGCTTCTCCTGTCACAGTGCAATCAGTACATTATCTTAAAATCAAAACGTGCAAGTACCTCGAAAGCCAGTATCGACTGGAGGAAGGACACAGTATCGGGTTGGTCGTGTTGGGCGACTGCCTCAACAATGGGAACGTCGTTTTCGTCGACAATGTCAGTGATGTGGTCGTACCCATCCAAGAGAAGCTCGACGAGCTTGTCTGTGTCGCCTAAAACGCGAGATTTGTGCCGAAATTGAAACTCGAAGTGGTACCAACCTTTGGTAGCTATGCTCATCACGTATCGATCAATTTCCGTCGTGTTTTCTGGAATATTCGCTTGGATGCTGATGTCGCGAGCAGTACGATACAGCTCATCCCTGTAAGCTACATTGATCTCTGTTTCCATCAACAGCTGGAAGAGGGCGTTTCTTCCGTGCGCTCTGGCGGCGGCGAAGTGAAGCATGCTTTGACCATGCTCGTCCTAGGACAGTTTCGGATAGAATGAATTGGTCAGTGCGGACAGTTTTCTTACTCGACTGGTACTGTTGAAGGCTGAATCTTCTTCGGTACCACTGTCTTCGGGGTCAACCGTGACAACCTCGATGGTTGCTGGTACCGCCTTATTGTTGTCGGCGTCTTGCGGAGGTCCCGTGATAGTTTGTTGATTTTCCTGTTTAAATGATACTGTTGAAAAGATGTAAATCAGGAAATCGTTAAAATTTACTTGTGTCTTTCCCCGAGAATGTAAATTTTGTCTGTTATTGGCAAAGTTATACAAGTAAGTGGCCAAATAAGCGATCGGGTCTTCGGGTCGCTTGTTCGCCACTTCGGTCAGACCCTTGATCAAAGGATCACCAAGAGCTGTAACAAATCGTGTCAGACGTGTCAAAATTGAACGGAAGTACTGTCTTACAAGAGGCCAAGTAGCGACCCTCTTCGGTTGCAAAGAATGGCATGTCCACTTGGGCATTACCACTACTAGGAACAACACTACCTGCAACCAAAGAAAAAGCATGAAGTCGGTTGATGGACTGTGATGGTAGGAGTTGAGAAAGAGTGATGAAAACCTAGCGTGTTGTCGTTCTTGGCTGAGAACGGAGTTGAAGCAAACACAACAACACTTGGATCGATGTACTAATAGTTACTGTAAAACGCACACCGCCACAGAGAGAACACACATTAAGGTGCACTATGTGTAGGTCACAGTACACGTAGTTTGGAAATTCAAAAGTAGAACAAAGAACGTGATTGGTTTAAAGAGTGATGGTACTGACCTATCTGAAAAGTCCATCCAAAGCCAAAGAGCTGACTTATATACAAAAAAATAACGTGAAACTTTGGCACTATTTACAGTTGGCTTACACCTAAGAGCTCGTACACTCTCTCTAGGCTTGAACGGATTGACTTGTGCTACTTAACTAATCGAGAAAGTGTACGACCATCGTTTACTCCATACTCGCTAAAGACTGTTTCTTTCTCTTGAAAATGTTCACGAAAGCTGCAGCAATGTGCAGAGAGTTCGACACAGCCAAATCCTTCTCCAACTGGAGGATATTCACAGCTGCAGTGGAGAAATCCTCGAAAGTCTGCAATTCGCTCACTCCCAAACACTGCTGATTACCGATTCTGACAACATCAGCTGTATTGCTTTTGCGGTAGTAGCTCAGACCTCTCACCAAACAAAGATGGCGGAGGTTGTCCGGCTCTTTGATCAGATACGGAAACCGTAGAGTGAAACTGAACTGTAGAGTGTTCCCCACGACTGTGGGTCTAGCGCACAGATAGCCCAAACGAGGGTCTCGATTAAATTCCAAGTGCTTTTGCAAAACTGACACCAAACGAGCTACTCTCGAGTAAATCAGTCCGACATTTCCTGGTTTTGTGTGAGGAGTACAAGTTACAATCCTGACGTGGTCCAAAACGTTAATCCAGACTGCCAAGTTGCTGCCGTTGCTGATAAAAACTCCACGGCCGTACGGCCAGTGCTTGCCGTGGAGCCGATCTGATTCTGGTATGTTCCAGAGGGGGATCAAGAGGCCGTTGGAGGCTAGTACCACTCTGGCTTCTGACGGATCTTCGAGGACTTCGTTCATGGTGTAGTAAACGCCGCAGCCCTCGGCTAGGTCATCCTCAGAAGCGTTGGGGTAAAGAGCTCTAGCGACGTCATCGCTAAGTAGTACCGTAGTTACTAAGCGTTCTACTGTTTCTAATTGATTGACGTTCAATGATTTTGGTAGTTCGTAGTCTAGCAAGTTTCTAGTGCAGTCTAGAGTACCTAGAAACGCGGTACTTGCGGTCATTCCAAGAACTTGGAGCGGAGGTTCAGTATTAATTGATACATCCACGATAGAGACCAGATTTTGGATCTACAGAGGCTCTTTGGGGATACAAACTTTCGGATGGATTTAACTCAAAACTAGCATATCATACAATTCTACGGAAAAAAATACTCAAAAGTACTTCCATTGAGTACTTCGGATCACATTTTTCTTTGTTATTAACATTAGAAAGTGTAAGATAATCTAGAAATGAATCTAAGATTTATTTAATGTGTTATCAAACTTAAATTAGATCTAGATTGTTGTGTTGCTCTTCTTCGAAAACAATTAAATCCAAAAATCCGATCTCTATCTTAGTACGAAGACAAAATTTGAATGTATCAGCTAATATCAGAGAGTACCGAAAGAGTTTCCAAATCTGGTCGTGGAACTGGACAGATACCTGCAATAATCCACCTAGCTTGCGGATCCAGATCGAACTCAGCTTCCGCATGATTTTCTTTGTCCGGATCGAAAAACTTCGTCTCTGGATGCACTCCCAACTCCTGATGAACGTCAATAGAGTTGTAATCTTTGACTATAGGTTCTATGAACTCCGCGAATACTTTGTAGGTATAGATGTCGGGAGCTACAATCCCCGCTGGAAAATCCTGTTCCAGCGCCACTCTAAAACTCATTTCGGCTGGCAGTTTTTTGACGCTGGGCCAAATCACGTCGTACAGATTATGGTCCAGTTTTGTTAGCCTCATTTTCACCGAATCGAAAATGTATCTCTTGGTATGTTTGCCGATAATGGAGCTATTGCAGCTCATAAGTGTGGACGTGGAGGCAGTGGAGGCGGCGGAAACGGCGTTAGAGTTGCGGCGGCCGTGCAAAACGTTGTAGCAACGTTCCAACACATTTAACATGTCCTCGTCATCTAGATCTTTTCGAGCGGAACACGTGTCGTTGGAAACTGTGATAATTGCATAACAGAAACTTGTGTGCGGAAAATCCGTGGAAATGGGTAATTTGAAGGCAGAACAATTGTCGAAAACAATTCGCAAAGTAAAAATCTTGACTAAAGCGTCCCCTTGCACACGAGTTTCTTCTAGAACACGCTATTCTTGTATGGTTGTTATTTTCGTGTGAATTTTGGTCATGACAAGTTTTATTCTCTTTTTAAAGCGACTATAAACTAGAAAAATATCGAATGTAATGACGAATTATTTGCGAGCAATCATCTGCACGATTAGACTTTGTAGGACCATAGAAGAGTCAGCTTTGTTGAAGAGTTGCTCAACGAAGAACGCTTTCCATTGTGGAAACTGTTCTTCAAGTGGAAAGTTAGGGTGGCAACATGAACAAAGCCGCTAGTGTGATACCTATTTCAACTTGTCCTTACCTTTATCACTCAACATTTCTTCAGAGGCACCTTCTTCAGCTCCAAAACTCCTCAACAAAGTCCTGTGCGAGAACTCTTGTTGGTGAGTTCTGTAGTACTCAGGAGTGTGTCCAAACTGTAACAATTGTTGCAGTAGATTGTCATAATGCAACAGACCCAATTACCTTGTCTTCAGTTCTGGAGTCAGCACCTAAATGTACCAGCAGATTATAATAGTGTCCATTGTCTGGTAGTACCGCGGCGTAATGCAAAGGAGTCCTTCCATCATTATCCGTCACTTGGGCAGTTTCTGGAAACCGTCCCGCCAGATACCTCACAATGCTAGTATTACCAAAAGTGACAGCAGTGTGAAGAGGAGAAGCTCCGTTCGGACTGATTTTGTCTTTAGCGATGGCAAACTTGCGTCTGTCTAGAGCGGCTTGAAGGTCACGCAAACTCCCTTCTCTTGCAGCACCATGTATCCTATTGATTTTGGACTAAACACAAAAAATATAGACGATTCAGAACACATAGATATTACCATGTACACTTGGACATTGTCTAAGAAGGACTGAAGCTCGGGGTTCTCACTCGTCTGTCCAATCAGTCTGTCTCCCTCTCCGTTTAAGACCAGTGCCGCTAGCTGCTCCATGTTTCCTGCTTCAACCATAGCACCAATTTCTGCGTCGTCGTTATTGTCGTCTGGTTCCGTAGCTCCTTGGCCTTCTTCGTTCAAAGTCTCGACTTCATTCTCTCCATTGACGATACCTTCAATCACGCCTTCAGGTTCCACTTCAGCCGCAGGAGATTCTTCACGTTTGGGTGCTTCTTCAATTTTAGCAGTTGCAGGACGTGATTTCGATTCTTCGGTGTCGTTATTGTTGTCTTCTTGTTTGTCATGGTGAGTATCGTCATTGTTTTCTTGCTTGTCATTGTGTGTTTCTTCAACATTCTCAACTTGCTCTTCAGCAGGCTGCATCTCTTCAATTTCATTGTTCTCTTCTACTTTTGTTTCTTCCGCTTCAGGTTCTTTCTCTTCAGGAACCTCTGTCTCTTTCTCTTCAGAAGGTTCAACTTCTTTATCTTCTTCAGTTGTGCTTTCTTCAGGCTCTGGTTCATCTTTCGCAACTTCTTCTTCCTTCTGTTCTGGCGCTTCAGATTCCTTTTCCCCCTCTTCTTTATCGTCACTTCCTTGCTCCTCTTCTTCATTATTATTATCATCTCCATTCGTCTCCACCTTCTCTTCAACTGGCTCGCTGCTTCCGTTCTCTTGACTCGGCTCAGGCGCACTTTCCTCTTCTTTGGTCTCTTCTACAACTTCACTTTCCGGCGGCTTCTCTTCACTGGGTGTAGACTTTTCTTCACCGTTCTCTTTTTCACTACCGTTCTCTAGTTTTTTGGCAACTTTATGTATTTCTTCGGTCGGGGTGCTCACCGTCAACATGTTCCAATCGAAACTGGACAAGAACGATTCTTTCGCGATTCGGGGACATTCGGGGACAACATTTAACAGTTTCGAGTCTAATTCTGAAGTTCGAGTCTTGTAGTACGCTGCAGTCTTTTGTTTCTGCAATAGAAAAAAATTGTAAAATCATCGTAAGAGACTGTTGGGACATGATTTACATTATCTAGAGTTGATTCGTCGGCACCATGTTCTAGAAGAAAATTTGTCATTTTTCCGTCATCCTTCAGCAACGCAGCGTAGTGTAGAGGTGTCCTTCCATCCGCATCAGTAAGATTGACACTTGGAGGGTACTCCGACACAATAAATTCGGCTATTTCGTCCTTGCCTAGTCCTGCAGCCTAAAAAATACTCCCGAGTCAAATTTTTTGCCAACTACATGTTTCTTTTGCATTTGTTACCTTGTGTAATGGAGTAAGACCGTTCTGATCTTTCCCTGAAAGCACTATAGGGGGTACAGGTGGGCTCACTCGTTTTTTCAAATTTTCAAGCTCATCATGCTGCACATCTGTATGGATGTCTTTGATCAAACCCTGTGAAAACATTTTTCTTTTCAGTCTAGATCGATTACTGGGGCAAACAGGCAAGGAAATGTATGCAGTATTAATTATTATAGAAGGGACCACCGATGTAATGTTCTGATATGATTTGTGTTTCTTGTGTTTACACACCACAAGCAATTAATTTAGACTTCGTTGTAGCTTATTGATTGGACAACGCATGAAACTTTCGTTCTCCGCAAAACAAAAACTGTGAATAGAAAGGGGCCTAAATTATAGCCTTGAGGCGAACAAAAAATTGGAGTGAGGCAAACCAAAGTGGAGGGCTCGATTTGTGATTATCTAAAGTCAATTACCTGGATAACAAAAGTGCCCAGAGGTTAATTCAATTTTATATAATTAGATAAAATCAATAGGCACACGAATTCATTAATAATGTTTGAACTTTGGAAATCGTGATTGAATTAGTAATGAAAATTTCGGAAGATCGATAAAATTTGGAAAATAGTTCGGGGGGAAAAATCAAAGGACTCACCATGATGTGGGGCACCGCCTCCAGGAATTTCTTGATCTTGGGGTTGTTGCTGTGCTCCACCAGAAGCTTGGACCCGTGGCCCTCCCACACCACCTGCTGCAGATTGGCCAGATTCCGCTGATGGATCCATATCCTGATGTTGGACTTCTTGAAGTTGAGGCCTGCGATGAGATCCTTCATGTTAACGCGTCGCGGAGGGGTTGTTATTTAAGGGAGCATCGTCGAACAATGAGTGTCTAGGTGCAAATGCTCCCAAACCGTGCCGTACAGCCGAACTATGCGTCATGTGATGGGTCATGTGACTATTAGTTTAATAATTTAGTTATTTTATTGATTAGGGGGTGTTTATTGTTCCAGTTTTTATTCAGCTCTACCGATCGAAATCTTCAATTTTATTGCGTCGTTATCCACTAGGTCAAAATAAGTACGTAATGCTGTTTTTCGGGGGGTGGACATTTGGAAATGCAATTAATGCAGGGAGGAGGGGTGGTTTTGATGATGATCGAAGCGATTTAAAAAATGTCGCTTGAGGGAGAATTGGGGGAAAAGAAATTAACATATGGACATTGTTGACGGGGGTAAACGACTTCCGATGCATGTAACAACTTTAATGGGCGTTGGACATGACCCGGAAGTGTAGATTGGTGATTATTAAATTGGTACTTCCGGAATGTATCGATCAACGCATGAAATGTTGTTCAAGAATAAGTAATAAAGAAGATTTTTTTTCTTCGGTTTACTTCATTAATGTACCTACACTTATTGTCTGGCTCAACTTCATTAGTATCCAATTGTTTGGCTTAATTGCATCAATTTTTTGCATTTACCTACTTAAGGGTCATTCATACTCCCTCTATATACTATAACTATTTATTGTTTTCAACTGTCATAAATTCTCATTTTTCTCCTTTGTAAACTGCCCTAAAGCAAAATGAGCAGATAACGAACCATTGCCCTAGACAACACATTCAACGTTACATTTCTGACAGGTCTTGAAAAATTTGTCAAAACTGTCAAAAGCATTGCGAAACCATTTTTAAAAGATTTGGAAGCTTCAGGGACGTCGTTTCAAACAATAAAATTTTGTATGCAACTCGTTTCTGGGTAAATTGGGCTTTTCTAATTGCCCTCAGGGCCTTAAAACCCTGGCTACGCTCGTGTTTTAATCTTGTCCCTCGGGCAATTAGAAAAGCCCAATTTACACAGAAACTCTTTGCATAAATAACTATTTACTAAGTAGGTACCTGCTGTATAAATTCTGTTCGTATTTTAAATAATAGGAACTAGATATTTATTATTTATACAGAAAAATATTCCGACAAGAAAAAACTTTCAAATACATTACATCTAGGTGAGTCGATATAACTGATTCTGGAAATATGTGGTGGATATTGATCTTGTTTTTCATGTGATTAGTCATCAATGTACAAAACTTAATCGAAATATGTTGGACAACCTAAATATTTATCACTAAAAAAAGTATGAAGTCTTTGTACGTCCATCGAATAGATATTATCAAAAAATCTTACCAAAATCTGTTTTTGGTAGTTTTTTACTGTATATGTTTAGCTCAGTTCGAAATTATTGAATTTGCTTTGTATTTTATTTCCTCTATTTCATTATTGTTACTAACAAAACTCCGATATTTTTTGAAAATTTAGTATTTTTGAAATGTCACCAAAAATTCTATAATCTACACTATCTCCACAATCACAGCATTGTCATTTTACACTATTGTCAACAATATTTTGACATTTGTTGCTTATACGGATAACAAGATAATGCGCAGTCTCATACCGATGCAGTCGAATTAATTTTATTTTCGTTTTTTGATTGTACAGAATTATTTTTTTAAGGGTTTAGTTTAGTTAATTAAAACTTGATAATATTTTCTGTAACTTCTCTATTTTAATATTTATAAACTTAATTTACATTTCTTTCTTATTTACAAAATAAAATTAATGGCATGATAAATAAGTGAAAGTTGTGGAATAAATAAACAAAATGTCGGTCTGATTTTGTAATAGTTCTGGTTAATTGATTGCTCTTGAAATTTTTATATAAATAATTAGTCGTCTGTCAACTCAATTTGGATTACTTTTGTAAGTATATTTTGCAATTATGTACAAGTTTTTTGATTAAATCTTATTTATTCACTTCAGCTTTCAATATGTCAGATTCAGAAATTTTAAATGATTTAGCTAGATTATTTTATCTGCCGCTCGTCAGCGGAGATAATAACTTTATCTGCCGCTGGTCAGTTCGTAAGATGCCAAGGCAATGCAGTGACACTTTAGCATTATCAATTCATATTTTACTGATGTTTGAAAAAAAATTGTTTATTTTTGTATTACATTTTTAATTACACTGTAAGAAGCCAACTTAGTTTTTTGATTTAATTAATTTTGATTAATTTTTCATTTTATATTTTATTTAGTTGTAAACATGTGAATTATGTACTTTAATAAGAAAGATTATTTTAGTTGGTAAAGTTTCATCATTGTTAAGAGTGTAAATTGCTTCACTTGTAAAAAGTTGTTCCAATATTAGCATCAGAAATAGTTTAAGTTTATGTTGTGAAAATATTTTATACAAAGTTTCGTAACTTCTATACGTAGCAGTAATTTTGGAGTGATCTGAAAATAGAAAACAAATTGTCTTCATTTTTTTTTTTGAATGAATATGAATGCAAAGCGAACCGAGCAATCTATTAAAAACTAGTGTGAAAAGTAACTTAAAAGATTCAAAGTTAAAATAATTCAAAATGTTATTGTAGAAGAAGACTTGAATAAAGCCAAGAAAATTTTTCGCAGATTTGTAGTGATTCAACGAGGGTGTAATGATGGCTATTACGTACGAGGATGAAATCTGCGGCATGAGTTATAGTCATAGGCGGGTGTTATAATCGTCTGAGTGCGTAATACCCAGCACACGCGAGTAGCAAAATACTATCATGTTTATTTCAATTGTGCATTTAATCTTAACATTCTGTAAGTGCTTTCTTAAAAACTAAAAAAATATATCATTCTGTTACAAATTAATGCTTTGATATTGTTAGTGCTAAGAAAGTGTCACAGTGTTGGTAACTGTTGATTTTTAATTATGTTAAGGCTTTCCTCCTATGCTAAAAGTGCTTCAGTTTTCATCAGATACTAAAGTTTATTTACAAATATGTCGTCATTAATTAAATGTTCTCGCTCTAATTCTTCATTGCATTTTTCACCTAAAGTTTCCAAAATCACTGAAACCACGAAACATTTTTTGTCTTTTCTTGATTCGTTCCACTTTTATTAAATCATAAATTAACAAAATTGCATTTCTAACATAACTGATTTAATTGTATTTGTTGAAGCATTTCCTTTATCATTGTTTGTATGTACACGATATTTTTCCAATTCCCTGCGAAGCAATTAATAATAATTTGTTGACAAAATCGTAAGCTCTTTCATTACACAGACAATAACAGTATATTTTCTTCTTATCAACATCGATGTGAGTGTTGTCATTGCTGTCAACACAATTTGAATGAGTAAACATGCAAGACAAAATGATATTATTCCTTGACAATAATTTTCTATTTTTGAAATTGCATTATGTTTATGTCTTGTAATGGATTTTATCACTAAAGTGCTTCAACTCAGTAAACTCTGTAAAATTTATTTTTTATTCATTCCTCATTTTATATAAATTGATTTTATGTCAATAATGGTATGGAAGAGTGTTTATTTTAAAGAAGGTGGTACACTCCACTTTATTATTATGAATTATGTACTATAAATTTTCTAGAAAAATAGGTGTAACGAACTTATTTATATTTTATAATGTTATTTTAAGGTTTATTTAGTGGTGGCGGTGTCATGATCGATTTACGTAAAATCAAAAATAAATTATAGGAACAGTGACACAAGCTTTACGGTGATAGATGCATATACCAACAGAGAAAATGTTTTTGAAAAACACTTTTCGCTTTATTTTTCCACAGTTATCACAACTGAAATCACGAAATAGCTCCTTTGATAGCGTTGTCAAGGGATGCACATACCTATATTTAGTTTGAGACATTTCTAAAAATAAAATTGGACCAAGTCGGGTGCAAATTAAAGATTTATGAGTTATGGCAGTAGTAGATCCCACGTCTGCAACAAATATAAAGCACTAGTGCTTTAAAGGCCCAGTTTTGCACGCTTTTTTGTTTCAAAAACAGAGATTATGATTCTTGTATAATAAAAAACATTTTTTGGCGTCCGTTATTAAATGCACAGGTTTTTTCATTCATTCGCGTTAATAAAAAATGTGACTTTTGATCGGTCGAGAAACGTTAAAAAAACTGCCGTAGCGTGTCATGTTTTAACGCAATTATAAAATTTTTCATTCATAAATTATGATACAGATGTTGTTAAATTAAATTTTAACTTACGGGCACCATTTTTTTTTGTATGCAACTCGTTAATAAAGTAATTTTTTTTTACTCGGCGGATTTACGCACTCGCTTCGCTCGTGCGGGAAATTTTCCTTCTAGTAAAAAAAGTATTACTTTACTCACTTGTTACATAAATAACTATTTATACACTTAAACTGGTTCGACATTGTCATTTGAAACCTTGAAACTTTACGTTATGAAATCGATAAATCAATATAATTTGCAAAAGCGAGATAGAACAGATAGAATGAATTATAATAATTATCAACGCTTCACTGTGAACCAACATTTGAGACTTTTTTAAATAAAATAAATTATTTACAGAGAAATAAAAATCATATTTAAACTAATTGCGGGGACAATACTTCCACACGAATTACTTCAAGAAGTATTTACAGCAACATTTCACTAATCTTTACTTAATTCCTAAAATTCGAATTGATGTACATATTCAAAATTATATCCTATTTTTGACAGACATCCTACTATGTGTTTATCGTTTATTTTAGGTTTTGCGTTTATTTTAGGTTGTCTTTCTTACTCTATGTTTGCCAAACATATATTATGTATTTCCAATAATTTGGACTAATGAAATTAAGTAGACAATCTATGCCGACATCCAAGGTATTTGACCGTATCGATCCTTGATTCAAAATAAATTATGTATTTTGTGAACTGAGTAATATCTTTTTATAGCAGATCAAATTCCATTTAAAGAAATAAGACATTCATAGGATACGAATCCTACTCGACGGGTACAAGACGGATAGGTCAAGGACAAATGTGGGTGCTGCGCAAGGCTCAACTCTTGGCCACCCAATTTTTACAATTAAAGGTAGTCCCTATTATTAGAACTTGGATCTGTAATTTTAATCTAACGATTAGATCGGTTTTAGATGGCATAAAATGGAAAACATTTTACATAAAATAATTTTGAAAATTTGTGCACGATTTTTAAATGTCCTTAAGATTCTGTAGAAGTGTGGTTTGCACATTAGAGTGCAGTTTTCTATAATAATTGCTGTTTAAATATGAATAATAAATGTGGGAAAACTCCGATAACACCTTTAGTCATTCAGTTCCCCGTAATTCATGTTGATTAACAATTTCTTTCCACGCATAGTTCCCTCTTTGCAACTTCTCAGCGATAAGAAGAACCGAAGGGCAACGAATCAGCTAAAGAAACTTTTTTACTCAGAGTAATGAAAAACGTGAGGTTCTCAGAAATGACCTACATAATAAAGAACCACGTCGTAGTTCTCACGCTTCCGTTCCCGCATAGTTCACCGGATTCGATAATCGATCTTGATTGAAAGTAAAATTAAGCACTGCTGAATTATTAATGACGACCTCTCGGAATGTGTTAACACGAATCATTTAGACAAAGGTTCTCCGATAATTACCTTTCAAATATTAAATCAAAAGGCTTTTGTCCGAACTTAAACACTTACTTTCGTGGTGCGCTGCGCTTTTGCTAGAACTGGCTGTTGATTTTTGCGAATTGGGGAGTTCCAGTTCTTGGACGTGGGTCGTGTAGTATTTGGCAGAGTGCTGCTTTGAATCCACGATGGATGAGTCGGCTCCAGCGTTGATGAGAAGTTTTTGGACGCCGGACACGTCTTTGCACATGGGGGTGTAGTGATAAGCCGTTCTGCCGTCCTGCAATAATAAAAATCCCCAGTAAAGTACATTGTAATCTTGTATTAAAATCTGGTTGTAAAGTTATTCTTCCAAAGAACCACTAGCTTTTTTTAAATCATTTTATAACTAGTTAACTATTCACAATTTTCTACACTTGTTGTTTTTAAGATTCACCACCGGGTTAATATTTTTTACTTATGGTATTTTGCATAAGAAAATGAATTTTAGATTAATTTGTCTAAAACATCCTCAAGTTCAAGTTCATTGTTGTGACGGCATAGTTCTCTTCAACAATGGAAAGTGTAGCGCAGTATTGTTATAGTAAATTGAAAACGTATTGATATTTTTTACCTTCACTTTTACTTAATATTTTTTAAAATTCAATTTTTTTGTATGGAAATTTTGTTGCCAGATTACTATTCTAGAAAACTGACATAACGTCAGTTCGTAAAATAAAGTAAAGTTTCCGGAATAAGATTTTTTAAATCGATTTAATATTGTTACATTGTTACATTATACACTGAATAAAGTCTACTTCATTTTATATTTATTATAACACTATGTTACTGATTTGTCCAAAAGGACTTTTATATCCTTGTGTCACTGGAGTAGCATCACCTTGTCCTCCAAATTAAATTCGCGACCGCATATAGTGCGCGAAATCGGTGTTTGCGCACTACTATGCGGTCGCAGACCATTTTGAAGCACTAGTGCTTCAAAATCATCCAAAAAGCATTCCCACTAGTGCGCGAACGTCGATTTTGCGCACTAGTGTTTCAAAATCATTCAAAAAGCTTTCGGAATAAATCGCTATTAATTGGATTGACACTTCCAATCGCATGGACAAGCGCCATCCCATTCACAAAGGGTATACGATAACTCAGACATAATGTTCGTTTCAAAAAGTATTATACGAACTTCCAGGCGAGAAGACGTATTCGGCATATTCGCGCAAGTGAGGCACTCGCTCCTTCATCGCTCGTGCCTCAAATAATGCGCTCGTGCGGGAAAAATGTCTTCTCGCACTCATTTCGTAAATAACTATTACTTAACTTACCGCATCTTTAAGAGAGACAATGTGAGAAAATTTATCGATTAAATATTTGTAGATGTCTTTGAGATCGTAGTAAATTGCTTTATGCAAAAGTCCGACTCCAGAATCGTCCTTGGCCATCACTAACTTTTTTCTTCTGTCGGGTGATTCTTCATTTAGCAAAGCTTTAAGTTCCGCGACTCGTCCACTGTTGACGGAATCATGAAGCAAAGAGATCTTTGTCTAAAACAAAAAGAAATATTTTTATTTTGATATTTTATTTAATTCGGTTTTTGGAGCTTTGATTTGTTTACTATCGAGTATTATTGAAAAAACCTCGACACATTTAAAATATCTACAAGTTACAAAAAAAATGTCTTAGCTACATTCCTAAGGAAAGTTGTTTACAACAATTTTCAAACGTTAAATTATTTATTCTGTTTATTATTTAAACTACATTGTTTACTTTGTTGGATTCGACATAACAAAATTAATAACCGCCGTGATGTCAAAAACAAAACGTGATCATTACCATTAACGCTGGTACGTTTTTCAGGAACGTCCTTGTTTTATAGTCCGCTGAATACTCCCCAATTAACTTTTTTCCATGTCCTTCTAAAACCAATTGTTCCAGTTTGTCCACATCCCCACTCCTGATCAATTGTTTAACGTGAGCCGAACTCAGCTGTAGCACTGAAAAAAAAATTTAATGAAAAGACGTCGAATTATCAAAGCAACATCAAGATATCAAAACAATACAATAACCTTTCTAGCTTGTAAAAAGAAACGTTGCTAATATAGCTAGACATATTGACTTATTGCGTGTCTGAATAACAGCAGGGAGGAAAACGTATTGATAAAAGAAAACACTTGATGGTCTCCAAATTTGCGGCCAAATTGATATATTAAGACACGCAACACTGTGATAAGTGTGCAGGTGTATGTATAGTAGATGGAGTGATACGGAGAAAATTGACATTTAGAAACTAAATCATTTTATGTGTCGTTCCATTAGAAGTTTTAAAGGAAGTACAGAATGACAAGTTCAAAAACCTCTACAAACGCACTTTCATTAAGTCTTAAATTATTCTTGTGTACTGTTTAGTTTTCTAAATAATCATTTTTTGGTAATACTTCTTTGTTTTTGTGGTCGTACCGATGGAAATATAAATGAAAGAAATCTATTTCCAGCAGGATAATAACTACCGTACCATTGGGGCTTCCTGCCAATCATCAAATTAGTAAATGAATCGAATCAATGAAAGCATTTTTTTTAATACATACATAGTTTCATAGATTAGATCAACATTTTTTAGCAAATAGTATATTATTCAATGAGCGGATAATGATGGCTATTACTTGTGAGGATGATTTTGTGTCACGATCTGCAGGCGAGTGGCGTAATTCATCGGAGCGAGTATTAGCCGTTATCCGCGAGTGAAATACCTACTGTACTTTTTCTACGACCACCAAGAGAAATTAATAAATAAGTTTCATTATTAGAGAAACTGAAACTGACGTTTCAAAATTATGACTTTGTATATTTGATACCATTGCATTAAAATTTGCGATTGGACTTCATAAACTAGTTGCTCTGATATTTGCAGTGAGTTTTGAAATTATTATTCAACAGGCCGTGGGTAATGAATCCTGTTATCCAATGAAAAACACTTTAATAATTATTATAATATTATCCAATAGCAGTAGAAAAAATACGGAATTTTGTAGAATTGTTCATTTCTATTGAAAAAATACTGCTACATTTTTTTGAACACTAGAACATTGAATTTGTCGCTAAAATTATTTTGTTTTTTTTTTTATTGTATTATAAATATTCATATCTCTTTATTCGATGTTTTACGGCTTTTTTACTTTCTTGCTAAATCTGTAACACTCTTCATTCTACTGTAATAACAATTTCTTTGGTTATCTTTGCTTCTTTAAATATCGCTTTAGTTACCGTTGCTGTTTGCGCGCCATAAGTTTGAACTAATGCAAATATTTTCGTTTACCTTGACCTTTTCGGAAAAACTCGGACTGGGCAATTTACTTTTTTTGAAGAAACATTTTCCGATAATTAATATTTTTCCAACGTTTCTGCCCAATGACCCCATTGCTATTTTTGTTACATAAGAACTCGAAATTATTTGGGCAGATGTGGATAAAATTCAAATTCTGATTTATGTCCATGCACAACGTATGACCTTTGGATTGCAAGGTGAGAGATAAATTTGAACTACAAGTAATAATTTCCTTGACGAGAAAATAAAATTATGTATTTCAATATTAGTCAAAATTATATCAACAAACTGAAATGAGAGATCAAGACGACGCAACGTCCAAAATAGATCTTTTTTAAGCAAAAATATTCTTCCAACAAAAACAAAAAATCAAAGAACATTGTTTTTGAAATTTGGAAGGAATATTTTCGGTAGTGTCAGGCTCATTTCATCTCGGACTTTTTTTTCAGTTGCTCAAGTACCTAACTAAATATAACTGGTTAATTGAAGTAAATTTCACTTTTGATAAACCCATAAAAAATTTGATGGAGTGACATCGGGAGATCATGCAAGTAACTCCATAAATATCCTTCTGGCATTATCAACTATATCGGTGTTCATTTAAACGTATTCTCAAAGTTGGCGTTGAAGAGTTGGTTGTGAATGCACCACTTGTCAGTCAGCAAAAACACAAACAACGCCAAAAGTGAGGTTAGATTTAAATAGCTGATCGGTGATCCGTCGTCCGTGGTGCGTTCACAATCGACTCTTCAACGACAACTTTGATGGGAAATTTAAATAAACATCCGATACACTGATTTAGAAGGTTTTTTTAGTTTACAAATGTGCTGTTTGAACATTTTTTAAAATTATTGTTTCAGTTTGTCGATAAAAAATATCAAAATTTACCAACACCAGTATAATTTGATTATTAAATAAATAATTATTCTGGAAACATTTCTGTGTAAAATTGGAATTTCACGGCCGCCTCATTTTCACTTATCAATATTTCTAAAGCCATCAGCTCAAAGGTTTTTTTTAAATTCAAGTGTACATGATGCAAGGACCTAAATCAGAATTGAAGAATCTATCTAAATCTGCTAAAAAAATGGTGCTTGTTTTGTTAAGACAGGCAGTGACCATATTGTTGGGAAATACTAGAAAGGGACAGAAAAAATAATCAGAAAAGCTTTTTTTTCAAAAAATAAAATCGATCTGTCCGAGTTGCTTTCGAAAAGCTCAACGGAAATAAATATTTCCATTACTCTAAACTTTTGGTGTTCACTGTATATTCTTTGGCATTTGATTATTTACAAAAATTTTATATTTTCTTCCTACAACTTTGTAAACTTCGCATTTCTGTGATAATATTTTTGTCTTTGTATCAGCTCTAGATTTTTCTAATAGCTTGTAATATTTTTCTCTACCGTTTCAGTGGTTCTTGTATTTTTTCTTTTGTTTCCTTCATTTTTGTATTTACTCTTTTGGACTGGGACATTTATTCTTATCATAATATTTCTTTTTCTTCCGGACTATTTACTTCTTAATTTGTTTCCTCATATTTTAATGGTATTTTGATTTATGGTATGTATTTATTAATTTATCCATTATTTTGCTTTCATTTTAAATTTTACTTTCAGTATCTCAATTTCCATTTTTTTAAAATATTGTGCAGGTTTTTTTCTTACGTCAATCTCACTTCCTATTTTCGTTCTTTGAATTCAAATTTTTCTCTTCTCAGCTCTCAATACCTTTTTATTATGTCCTCATTTGCACCATATAGCAGTTTCCAATTATTGTATTCCTTTATTCCATTGACCCCTAATTTTTCTATCTATAATTTCATATCTTTCAGTGTTTCCTCCTTTCTCTCACACAAAATAAAGAACAAATAAAGCTGAGATAAATTTGTAGGTAAAAACAAATTAAATTCAAATATACCTACATATTTATTTTATTATCCTATTTAATTTTATTTTTTTCTCGGATATCTCTTGATATCTGTCAAGCATTCTACGTATTTATTCTTTTTTCTTATTCTAGTGATTGCATTGATTTATTTTTCATCCTTAATCGTAATTTTTTTTTTATTTCTTCTCGCTACATCTAAACTTTTTTTTTTGCACTTGCCATTTACAATTATAGTTTTTTCTTTTGGTTTTTGTATTTAAATTTATAAAGTTGAGTACTAAGATATGTTCTATTGGATAATACTGTAATTGGCTTGTTGAATAATAATTTCAAAACTCACTGCAAATATCATAGCTTCATAGCAACTAGTTGATGAAGTCCAATCGCAAATTTTAATTCAAAGGTATCAAGTAAACAAAGTGATAATTTTAAAA
This sequence comes from Tenebrio molitor, assembly GCF_963966145.1. Lineage (NCBI taxonomy): Eukaryota > Metazoa > Arthropoda > Insecta > Coleoptera > Tenebrionidae > Tenebrio > Tenebrio molitor. The sequence goes on along the minus strand of NC_091048.1, from coordinate 5,500,267 downwards.
AGTCAGTTTCAAACGTCAATTTCCGTTCGTCTAATAATGAAACTTATTTATCAATTTCTCTTCATAGTCGTATTCTACTCGCAGATAATGTCTATTACTACCTCGCATGAATTACGCCACTCGCCTGCGGCTCGTGACACAAAATTATCCTCACGAGTAATAGTCATCATCCGCTCATTGATGAACACAACCATATTTCTATTTCATTATCTCACGATTATTTCTGTTACACCATTTTTTTCAATTCTCCACATATGGAAATCATTTGATTTTTATTTTCCTTCTCTATACCTTGCCGATTTTATTGATTTTCTTTGCAGTTTGCTTTTCAGTTTTTCTTTTTATATCTCCTTTTTAATATTTTTATTGGTCTGCCCTTTCGCACAAGATATTTATTTCACTTCTGATCCAAAAACTCCCAAACCCCATTATCATGAAAGCAGCGATTCATTTCAAATATTTTTACTTTTTACCATTCAGTTCATCCTTCGCTTCTCCTTATTTTTTGTTGTCACTTTGTCTTTTCGTATTTTTTTTTCTTCCCATTATTTTCTTTTTCTCTCAAGACACAATTTTCTTTATCATCTCTTTTCCTCTAAAGAGACAGTCATGCTCTCACCTTTTGTATTTAATTTATCACTGTGCTAAATACCAAGAGTTTTTTTTCTGCCGCGTGCTACCAGCATCAACTAACTGTTAACACTGTTTTCTCCTCTTCTAAATTCACTGTTTCCTTTGTCTCATTCCAACCTTTCTTCAACTATCTCTCTTTCTGAACCCAACAAATTATCACCTCTACCTGTTCACTTGATTTTATAAAAAATCTAAAGTACTACTGGAAAAGACTAGAACATTTCTAGCGTGACTATCTCAGCGGAAAAGTAAAAGTGTAGCAACAATCAAGCTAATTGCACAGTATTATTTGCATCAAATTTGCATACAATTCAATCTTGAAACAAATTATGAATATTTTATTCTTATTTCTAATTGCATTGACGTGCCTCCAATAGAAATTACGAAATGGAGCAGCTTACCTCGTGGCGGACTGGAATGGATGTACAGCCCATTACTCTGCTGTTTGTTGTCGGCAGAAGTTCTTTTTCTTATTTTGATTGGAATCGGCATTGTACCACGGTAGCAGTAGCGGACATACTAATTAGGTGATCATTCACAAACGTGTGGGAAAATTATATGGTGGTGGGTAATCACCAATCTGAAACAATTAACACACATTTATTTTATTGTATTACAAGTCATTTTATCGAAAAACTGTTCATTAGAGGGAGCGATAATCGAGTCGGTGCAAATGTGACACGTCAGAGTTAGCGGTTTATTGACGTTTGGTAGGATAACAATTTGTTAATAATTCATAATGATGGTCTGTTAAAGTATTGATGTTCGATCAATTATTATTAGCGGGTTAAGAGGGTTTTTTAGCGACAATTAATTTATTCCCATTCATCAGGTTTAAAAATAGAAGATGGAATTTTACGATTATTTAATACTGGAGCTACCGGAGCAAAGAAAATATTTTTTTACACAGATGAATTTTGTTTTTGTTGATTTTTATTAAAATTTCGAATTTATCAATTAATATGAAATTTGAATCACAAACAACTTGAAACATTTGAAACATCGTAAAAAATCAGGACACTTTATTGCAAACCTCGACAACCTCTACTCTGGTTCTATCCTTTAACGCGGTAGTTCCCCCACTAGAGTGGATTTGGTCTTTTAATAAAATTGTCTAATACTATCACATTATCATAATGCGGTGCATGATCACTCCATCACAAAATGAAAGATTGACGATAAAAGTTTAAGGGTGCGGATATAAAAATATAAACTGATTACTTATTACGTAAGAATCGCCATATGGATAAAGAGGACTAAAATAAATCTTTTTAAAACGACAGTTTATTACTGATAAAAAATGTATTTAGAGAAAGCAGACAAATGTATAAATCGGGGGTTTAATGGTAAGAATAAAAATTTGATTAACTTCTTACAAATAATAGTATATTATGTTATGAGGAGCAAAAATGAAGTTTTATGTGCTGCGGCTGGTAGATTGGCTGCCGAACGCAGTGAGACATGATTGTTAAGAAACCAGGTAGGAATTTCAAATGATTTAGCTAGTTCACTTTACAGCCGCTGATCAGCGGAGATAATAACTTCACGGACGCCCTCAGCGGAGATAATAACTTCACGGACGCTCCTCAGCGGAGATAATAACTTCACGGACGCTGGTCAGCTCGTTAGATACCATGACAATAAAGTGACACTTTAGCATTATCAATGCAGCAGTGCAATGTCATATTTTACGGACGTTTGAAGAAAAACTGTTTTTATTTTAATTAAATTAGAAAACACAATTAGATAAATAAAAAAAATGTTTCATATTTTTAGAGAGATTAAGACATTAGCTTTGTTTTTGGAAAACTGCTCAGAAAAATGTTTAAAATTTATTATACTAGTGCAGTGAGGACAATAATTACACGAGGGATGAAAAAACTTTTAAGTCCCGTGATATGTATGCTATTTTTTGCACGACCTAATGCATTTAATTGTTTAATCATAAAAAAAATTTGCAAGAAGATAGTAAAACACTTTTGGTCGTAACATGAATGAATGCCTTATAACGGGAAATATTAAATAAATATACAGAGTGATCAACAAGAATCCAAATCAGAGCAAGCGTTGCAAATTATCGGTCACGTCGTAGCAGAATCATACGCAAATAAGCGTTCAAAGCATGGCCGTAGACAATTTGTGGTCTCAAACGCTAGTTTATAATAAATCATACCTCATGAATTTTAGACGTTGGAATTATAATTGTGCATTTTATTATTATTATAAGATAAGGGAAACAATTTATAAGATAAATAAGAGCAACATTTTACATTTGTAAGAGTAAGTAAATTATCAGCTTTATTGCCAAACGCGACGCCACTGGTACGGAGATGTTTCGTTTAAATGTCACATTTCAAAATTCAAGGTTGTTGTTGTTGACAATTTAAGTGATTTAACCTAAAAAACAAATCTTCGATTTCGGCAATATTTACAGACGTTTATTGGAATTGTAAGCAGTAATTATCCCAGAATAAGTTGTAAAATGGGTTTTACCATTAAAGAGAAGGCATTTTTATTAGATTATTTTCGAAAGAGGGTGAAACAAGAAAGTGAAGACTGGCCTTACTTTGTACCCCCTTACACTGAAGAATTTCAAGCCAAATGTCTGAACCTGATGGTATTGGTTATTAACAAGTTTATCAATGTCTTAAAATTATAATGCCTAATTTTAGTGAATCATAATCCATCATTAAGAAGAAGTCAGGTCAGTCCTTAGTTCAAATTTTAGAAATGGTGCAAAATGTTCGACAAATTATCAAGGAACATCCCTCAACTTCCATAAGGCGTTTAAGACTGCAAATTAAATTGAGTTATGGCACTTATTGCAAAAATTTTGAAGGAGGCTATTAATTTGTTTCCCTTGTGTGTTGCAAGAAATAAAACCCACACATTACCTTAAAGAAATTTTCACCATAAATGAATTTTGGCAGTCCATTTCACCTGACAGCTTCATAAGTGTTTTTGGAAAATATGAGAGGCGAGTTTGACTCTTTCTGGACCACAATGGAGAACATTTGGAGCAGTTTTTGTGAAAACTTATTTTTTGACCTGGAATAATTTAAATGTTTTAATTAAACTGCTAGAAAAGATACGAGTAAGTTCTCAATTAACCAAAAATGTGAGAATAATAACTTTAGCACTTTTCTTACAGAAAACAACAAAACAAAGAATTCTGAAAAATAATTACTTTTAAAATTTTGTAACCAAAGATTACGTGCCTTATGAAGGAATTTTATGTAACTGTGTGTTTTTTCCTTAATCAGTAATAAATAATAATTAATAATAACTTCCTTTTAAATCCATTATTCATGAATTACAAACAATTTATAAAGGCAATTAATAATAGATTTTTGAGAGGTAGGCAACCAACAAAACGAGTGCACAGCAATTATATAAAAGTGTCTGATTAGTATACGACGTACGTTTCGATAAAATAAAAGATGAGGTAGCACTCTTGATTTGGTTTCTTGTTGATCACTCTGTAGATATTCACTTTTGTTCTTTGGAATTTTTTTATTGTTGTACTATAATATTATTATACATACAATGTCAACGTTAATGTAATTATTTTATTTAATTAACTGAGTCGGTTGTGGTTTTACTCCCAAGGGTCTAAAAGTGAAGTAACCTTCACTCCCTCATTTGAAGGACTAAAATAACGTTTTATACAAAAGATCGTGCACGAAATCTCTTATAGATTTTATTTTATAGAAGGACACATGAAAGAAGATGTCTGTTAAACTAGACATTATTAGGAGTAGATTATTACACAGGGTATTTCCGAGTCATAATGAGCCCAGCGGCATTGAAAATGCAACCCACAATACAAAATACGACGATTAAAATGTATTCGAACGATTAGAAAACAGACATGATCCTGATGTATGGGGAATGTAATAAAAATGCTTTTGCCGTTGCGCGTTTATGCAGACAATAAACGTTTTCCCAACAACTTTTCGTTTTTTCACAATTTCATTTAATCAAGCGAATGACGTTTATGTCAAAATTTACGAAACTGCACATATAACTATGTTTTATGTTTACTAAATCAAAAAACCAAATATCCACGTTAACTTTGGAAATGTATTGTGTGTTGCATTTTCAATCCCGAGGGCTCATTATCACTCGTGAAATATTCTGTATTGTGTATTAATTTCTTTAAATGTCATAACAACAGTATGATTTTGCAGCACAAATTTTAACAAAAATTCAGATGTATTGCATTTTCTTATTTTACATGTTAGTAGTTAGATAAACTTATTGCGATAACTCACAGTTTTTACTAATCCTTTTTTCTCTTGCAAATTACAAATTAAATAATTTTTTATCGAATTTTGACGGTTTTGAAAAAATAAATTGCTCGCTTACTTTGTCATTGTGTTACAGATTCAGATAATTTTTAAAAAATTTGTTCACGATGTAACAATTATTGTTCCTAAATCTGTCTTAGTCAGCAATACAATTTATTTACTCTTCTTGACCAAAAGTAAAATATATGATTGATTGATTTAAAAATTATCTTGAATATTGGAAACACTGTAAGAGATTCGCGTTTCTTCTTTAATATTAGTTTTAACTTTTTTGTCACTGCATGATCACTCCTATTTTTTAAAATGTTATTAATTACATTGCGTGCGGTCTAGACACGGCAATTAACAAAAATAACAGCATTTAATTACATTCTGTAATTTATGAGATAGGTAGATATGATTAAATTAATTAATTGTAAGTAAATCTTAGTAACACACCCTTTTTCGGGACATAAACGTAATGTAAATAAAGTCGTTTGCATGGAACTCTTGAATAATGCATTAACACTGCAAGTAGGCGAGTCACTGAAAGCATTTACTAATTTACTGTAATCATGAGATCATTCAAATTTTATTAATTAACCGATCTTGTCCTATGCTAATACTAAATTAACTAAGTAATTAGTTTTACAAGATGAAACGTTATCTTGTTACCACATAAACGTCATAAATAGTTTTTTCCTCGATTATTAAAGAATGAATACATTCTTGTTGGATATTCAATGAAAGAATTATATCAATTCCACGCCCCGTGTTAAAATATATTGAAACCCACGACTGTCGGCAAATCATATCCCACCGGCAGATCGCCAATCGGATGCGTTGGTAAATAATAAGTCGTGCATCGCGTACCAACCGCTAAACGAGGCACAACACAATTTTAATTGTCAAATATTAAAAATCAAATTAAGATGGAATTTTCAAAGATTGTTTTTTCTTGGTATAGCCGTGGAGAAAGTATAGTCTTCAACTCGCGTATAATGGCTATTATTCACTCGGATGATTCCACCACTCGCCTGCGCCTAATTTTCATCCTCTTGAATAATAGCCATCATTATACGCTCATTGAACAATGTACTATTCTGGCCAAAAAGTTTCGTCCACCTTTTTCCTGTCATTTCACAAAAAAAGCCCATTGCCCATAAATGGGTAGATGGTATAAAAATTATATGCTCACTCAGGTTTGTAGTGTTTTTAGAGTCATTTCGTTTCCTGTATAATTTTTTTCATTTGGGTCATAACAAAGTCATAGCGTGGACCGTTTTTTTTAAGGCGGCCTGTATAATCAGGAAAAAATGTTTTAAAAACTTTAACGAAAATATTTTTTTTCACGATCGGGAGTAGAAATCAACTTTTCGGATGTCAACATCGTGACAGAAGTAGAGCATTTTCTCCCTAGGGAGCAAATATTTGCAAATATTTGCTCCCTAGGGAGTTTTCATTTTTTTGACAGTTGTGACAAAAATCTAATGGGAGTTTTCATTTTTTTTGACTGTTGTGACAAAAATCTAATTGTGTTGTCAAGGCAATTACTAATTCCATTAAATTCATCGAAAGATGACAACTCATTTGTCATCATTTTTTTATTCTTAAAATTTGAGATTTTTGTGCTGTTTCTACTCCCTACCGTGAAAAAAATAGTATATATACTTCTGGAGAGAATGCTCATTTTTCCCTCGGTGCTTTGTAGCCCTCGGGCTTCGCCCTCTGGCTACAAACTGCACCTTAGGAAAAATCATGCATTTCTCTCCCTCAATATATAATATACCGAGTGACTATAAATGATTGAAGGAAAATAGTGGATTGGCAACACTGATGCAGTTGGTAGTGCAAGTCTTCTCGTGCATCATCTGTCAATCATTCCTATTTAGGTTAGGTTAAGTCACGAAGTACATTGTCGATTTAGATTTTTTTGACGTTTGTTTCAATTTTAAAAATTGCGTGTGTCATGTCAACGATGTTGCCAACTAAAGATTTCAAATGTGTTACCAACATAACAAAATAATTTTCAATCATTTATAGTCACTCGGTACTATTTTATATGAATATACAGGGTTATTCACGTAAGATAACGAGCCTGACCAGGTAAAAATGCAACCGAAAATACCTACATTTTACAAAGTACAGTATGAGTCAATTGTGGGGTATTTCTGAAATGGTCTTTGATGCAACCAAAAATACTAATTCCAGCATTCACTAGATATGTAATTTAAAAAAAATTAAAACATTAATCCATGATTGCATTGCTTTGAGAATTGTCAACTTTGTCTTAACAGTTTTGCTAAAACTTGGTTATGTACTCTTATGACTCAAACAATGAGAAAGTGGACATGGTTTTTCATGTACGGCGTACCTATGTCATAAAAATGCCTTGGTCGCTGCAGACCTCTATCTACAGAAGTACCCAAATTGGAGCCACAGTTTTATTTATTTAAATTTTTTACAAAATGAGAACCCTTATTGTTGGAACAGTTGGGTGTGAATAAATGAACACGACAACAACGTAAAGGGGAGCCTTTAGATTTTTTTCTTGTGGGTCTACCAAATACCTGTACTTACGATTGATGAACTCAGAGAATTCGTGATGAGTGCATGGCCATAACGCCAGAGACATTACACAACATTCAAAGGTCCTTTTTAAACAGGGTTACTCTAAAATGGAATGCATGTTGAACAATTTTTACGTTAGTTTTCTTTTTACGTTGTCATTTTGCTGATTAAATTTCCTACATTGTCATTTTATTATTATTATTATTATTATTATTATTTAGTTAAGCTTGCCAACAGGTAATGACCTAATTACAGGCATGCTATCATTAGTTAGGCAGTAAGTGGAATGAGTAGCAGCATGATACTACTCTCCCATTAGGAATCACACTTACTGCCAGCTTATATATATTCTTGCTATATTAAGAGGCATATGTCAGGACAGACCTGAGTTCAGAGGGTCTTGTAAAGAATATGTCGATTTTATTGGAGTCAGCTTTGGTTGAACAGCTGTTAACCATCTGGTATAACGGTGACATTAGTAGAATATTTGTCCTCGCAGATCTTAGTTGAAAAACTTCGCATCTTCTACAATTAAAAGCAGGAACCTTAATAAGAAGCTTTGACAAAAGGTAGGGGCATTCAACAGAAAAGCTGAGGACATCCGACAGAAATTTGATTTTAGCAAAATCCCGTCTACTCGCCAATGAATGAAGCTGAACACATTCTAAAAGGGTTTCCTACTGAAGTCCCCTAGGTGGGTATTGACCAGTTTCATTAAATACCAAAAATTTAGCAAAATGTCTTTGAATCTTCTCCAAGGCCCAGATGTGGTTATTGTATATTGGTGACCAAACAATACCAGCATACTCCAATTTGCATCGCACATTTTGACGTTTGTAGCCAAAAACGCAATTTTGATTCAATTTATTATTTATATTAAACACAGTATCAAGTGGTAAGTGGAATTAGTATTTTTGGTTGCATCTAAGAAAATTTCAGAAATACCCCACAATTGACTCATCCTGTATATAAAATTTTTGTTTTACAATACAAAAATTTCCGATAATAATGCGGAATCTGGAAAACTGCCCCGAATGCTTGCAGGGTTTCCATGTTGAATGGCAAGGAAAATCCTCTCGAAAAGGAATTTGTTTGATTTTGAATCGCCTGATTCAAATTTTACAAAGCATACATTGTGTTTTGGTATTTAAAAGTTAAATCAGGAATCCAAGCAGGTATTCTATCAATTTGAAAGATATATCTGCTATTGCATTTTTCGTTCATATTTAGTATTTGAAAATGTTTTCGAACCATGACAGAACCTGCGTGATCAAAAACTTTCGTGTTTATTAAAATCTTCTACCACTAATAACTATTAACTTACAAAAAAAAAATTAGCTCTGTATTTTGGCAATGAATAAAAAATCATTTTGTTCAATCCTGCTATCGAAACTTGTGGTTTCTCATTGGGATACAAAACGAGAAAGTACTTGTTTTGCTCACTCATATTGTTTACTATGATAACGTGAGGTAAAACCATTTGCCCACTCATTTACCCCACTCAAAGAAGAATCTTTCGTTTAGAATTGCTCAACATGTGTATTCAAAAGTTCGAACAAATCCGAAATCGACAATCTATATTACTAAAAAGAAGGGGGCACCAATTTTCCCATTAATCCATTAAAATAAGCCAGTATTACTTCTTCCGTTATAACATCAATGTTTTTCGTTCTCATCCAGTCACGAAATTTTTCCAACACGTTCAAATATCTTTCTTTAGATTTTGCAGGCAGTAAATTAAAGCTAGCGGCGTCGGCCTCTTCTAATATATTATCAGGAAAAATGAAACCATTTTGTTGCTCCAACTTGCTTAATTAATTGCACGTTTTTTTTGGGAAACAACGTCAAATTGTAATTTCTCTCAAGTTTATTTACTCTTGTAATTTTTTTTTTTTTAGAGATCATGACAACGAAAGTGGCCGCCATGTTTTATGATATAAATTGCACAAATTATAAAATTTCAATTGTGTTCCAAAATTCGCTGGCAGGATTGAACAAAACGCTATACAGCACTCGTGAGAAACTAATTCACCCACTTGTGTGTCATTCCACACTCGGCTTCGCCTCGTGTGTAAAACCGACACACGCGTGGGTGAATCTTTTAGTTTCTCCACTCGTACTGTAATATACTAATACGTTCTTCATACATTTTACTAGCTGTTAGTTAATCAATAACAGTTAACAAATATCCACATTTTAAACTTTTTCCCACAACAAAGGAAAAGTTGTAACTGTTTCAAAAGACAAATAATATTCAATTTCGTTTATGTTAGATGTTAATATCCAACAGCAATGTAATAAATAATGACATAACGACATAATGACATAAGGACCGTTAATAATGTTCTTAAGATAAAGGCAGAACAATTTTAAAAGGAGAAAACTGTATGATTCTGTGCGGCATTGTTTGTACAAGTTCCAATTTTTTGGAAGAGTTTCTAACAGAAAGTCACATCTTCTTAGGAAAAATTGTCAAGTCAGGTCAGGTCAGGTTAGGTCAGATTAGGTTAGTGTACCCGTTGCCCTTATGAAGATCAGGTTGGCAATAAGCATGAACTCGTTGGGATTTGAAAAATATACTATTCCGATTTCAAAAACAAGTTAAGCAAAATAATTTCGAAAAACGTTATGAGTTCAAAATATGACATTTGATTCTTGATGCACAAAGTGGATAGTTAACAAAGAGAGTTGGATCAATTTACGGTATAATCGTTCAAATTATGTCCTGATCTCCATTAAAGGAGATTTTTTACCATGTTCTGTTTCACTAGTTTGAAGCACATCGTATATTCTGTTAAAAAGAGTCGATACAGTATTTGTATACTCTAGTGACGCAGCTGTAGGTCTGATTTGAGTCCTATAGAAAATATTTGGGGTGCGAAAAAATACAAAACCTGCAAGGTGACTTACGAATATCAAAGATCAGTATCTCGGTTCCTGTAGGCAGATGTCAACACTTAATCTTTTCTTTTTTCTACTCGACATAAAAGGCCACATTAGCTGCTGAATATGCGAAATAAAAGAAAGTGTCGAGTGAAATTTCTAGAAACAATCCTTCTTAACTATTTTGGATATTTTATATTATAGGAGTATTCTATAATCGGGTCATGTTTTCTGACTATTTTTATAACAATCACCTGAAACGTATCCCACATTTAAAAAATAAGGTTATTTCTTTGAAGGCAAAATATTATAGACTTATAAATATCATTGCTTAATAAATATGCAAATCAACATGGTCCAATAGTTAATTCATTACTTACAGCAATCGATGAAAATGATCATTTAAAAAAAAAACTTTATGCAATAAAAAAAATTGTCTCATTTCAGATTTAACAATATTATAAAATTTTATAAAAGAAGAAGTCAGTAATATTTAGTAAACTAGGTAGGGACATATTTTACTTAGGTACACAACTTACTTTGATATCAAAAACAGAATTTTCATTTTGTGTAACCAGGGTAAAATTTACAAAAAAACTGTTTTACTTATACCTCATTTATCGTTCTTGTTTCATCGTCCGAGAAAATATAAGTATTTAATTTTGAACATAAAAAGAAGTCATTGAGGACTAACTTCATTAAAGATGAATAGAATTAAATGGATTAATTGTAGTGATTTTTTTTAATGTGTTGGTGGAGTTATCAAACTTTTTTCTCGGGCCTAAATATTACAGCTTAAAGTAGCGCATCAGATAATGATTTATTACAAGTACGTATTTTACACAATTTAGTGGCCAAAAAGATTTAACAAAATGCAAAAAGTATTGAAAATATGGAATATAGTCTAGTGTTATTATTTACAAATCAAACAAGTTGATTTCACCGAATGATGGAGGTAATTTGTTATTCAGTATTAAGTACAGAATTTTACTTAACTGTACAGAAGAAGTAACATAAATTAGTAAAAAGGACATGACAATTTCTAGTAAATTTGTGGTACATATTTACCTTCTTTTTCCCAAAAGAAATGTTTTTAACTTATCAGTTATCTTAAAACCGAAAAATTGTCTGATTTGTCATTTTTTATCAAAATTATTTAAAATTACTAGATAAAACATTCTTAGAAAAATAGTTAAGTCTATTAGGCTGTCCTTTGAAGGGTACATACATTTTTTCTTCTTAAAAAGTACTCTGTTTCTTCAAAATATTTTTATAGCGGTCTGACACACCACAGAGCGATTAGAAAATCTTGAATGATTCTAAACAGTGTATTTGGAAATTTGTGAAATATTATACTGCGACATGCAATTAGCATTCCATCACTTAAGACAGCGGTGGCGTAACCACGACTGGAGCAACAATGCAAGATCTGTGCCAATACATTGATCACTTGACAGTTTCCAATTTTCTGACAAGTGCGTGCCAACAATTCGTTGCATCAAAAATCCTCCATCCGCTTACACCACCGGATTGTGCAGAAGTGCACCGGAACAAAACAAACAAAACGCTAATAAAATAAGCAGAAAATTACCACTGATTGGCAACGTTTTAATAGAATCGAACAGCACAAAGGAACTAACCCGCTTAACGTAAAATATGTGTTTATAGAACCGATCAATTGCAATAAATATTTAAAACCGAATGGACGCTGATCGCGCATCGGACATCCCGAAGACACTGAAGGGTGCCCCGCGTGTTTATGTTAAGCCGGTGCAAGCGCGATCAAAATACTATCCCCGAAGGTGTTCCTTCCCTATTTTTCACAATAGGTGACCGCATTAGCCCCGCTACATCTATTCACTTTATTGATATGTTACGAATGTACGGCCTGAAAATATCGACAAGCAGTTATCAAGGGCGATTCTGCCGGGACACCACTTTGTCACCGCTTCACCCTCCTCGCGACGCTTCGCACGGCCAATATTTTTGTGAAAATGTTCGTGGGAGGGGCTGAACGGTAAAGAACGTAATTAGAGGGTATTATCTACGCAATCTGGTGGCGAAAAGAAACCCTTTGTTGGATAATTGTTATTCGATTTTAATAACGTTTTTAATGTGGTAGGTACGGGTCGGGTAATTAATATTGGTGAAAATTTTATTTTAATGGGCTCGAGATCGAGGATTTACCAGGCGGAATTCATATATTAGCAACCATACAGGTACCTGCTAAACGTAAACTTAATGATATGGCTGGCATGTATTATGGTAATAGAGCTCGAGGTCCGGATGTTCTTTTCTTGGTCATGAACAAAACTTTGAATTATTAAACGAACGCATGTAAATATTTCTTGGAAGTCTTGAAAGTGTAAACAGTCCAAGTTCATCCAGCAACTGTCGTAGGAGAAGGAAATCAGATTATTTGATGCGATTCGATACAGACTTTTTATTTTTTCGAAATAAATGAAAGCAAAGAGATTTTACTGCATATTATTTGTTAAGTTCTAATAGACATTAATAATTTACTGCTGGAAATATAAACAACATTTAAAAAGAAAGGCAGAAAAAGAGGTGTTGATTTAGGTTACAAAAGTTTATAACAGGGTATTTCACGAGTAATAATGAGCCCGACTGAATTGAAAATGCAACCCACAATACATTTGCTAAGATAACGTGGCTATTTTAAAAAAATGTTACAAGAATTACACGGATTATACAATATGTTCAACAAAGAAAGATATAAAAAGTGTCAATGGAAATCAAAACTTCTGAAAACGTGAGGCGTAGCTTCAACCATGCTAACAGCTACGAGACCTCTTGTTGAAACTCCAACAAGTAAGGTCCTGTGTTGTAAACCTAACCACCACTTTCTTCCTTTCCTTTTTAAAAATAGGTTGTATCATAAATATTTTGTACTCTCGAGTGAAAATCATTGTTTAAATAAAATTCACGTAAATGTCAAAATTGACAGGTGACATTTTATTAAGTTACGCCACACGTATGCCGAAATTTTGTTTTTGGTAACCGCCCCTTATCCTGGATTGTACAGTCGCGAACAATAAATTTTGGTCGTCAATGTCATTTTTTGACGCAATGGAAAATGCTCCATCTCTTTTTTTGACACTTTGTTGACAAGGGCATAATCAGACAGGGAAATTTTTTTAATTTGTGACAATCTAACCAAATTTTGAAATGGAATTGACAACCAAAATTTATTGCTCGTGACTGTACATGATGGTGTACATTGATTATGACATATGCTATAAGTTACAGAATTTTGGGATTAAAATTTCGGTTTCCATTATATTAATATCTGCAAAAAGCTTGATCTATTTATTAATAGATTCTGTATGAAGTTCTTAACTGTCAAATATTTTTTTAAAATTTTTGGTGATTCTTCTAATAAAACAAATTCTTTTTCAACAGAATTGTGCACATTCTCACATCGCATATTGCTCTTTTGAGTGGTTTAGGTAGGGGAAAAACAACGTGTTGATGCCATCGTAGATCGCCTGACCAACACTTCTATCATGAAATTCAGGTAGAGGTATATTTTCTTTGATAAATATGCAAGTGTAAGCAATGTTAAAGACGATAAGCATTATTTTTATTTATCAGAGTTTTTTAAAATTGTATTTAAGTATTTCAATAATCAATAATGTTCTTTGGGCATTTTTTAAAGAACCTAGCAGTACTTAATGAATTAATTATTATTTTCTTCCTTGATTGTTATTTGTGAAAGAGTTTTTTGTGCATCAGTTTAAAATTTTGTTCATACAACGGTTGGTTGTAGATGATCAATTTTATTCAATTTCGCGTGATAATAAAAGTGTGTTGAACTTTTTACCAGACTAGACTCTTTGTCAGTTAATTGTCTATATAGAACAGCGTAGAAGTATTCATGTGTTGTCAGGTAATGTTGCTAACAACAAATCAAGATACGTCACGAACATTGCCACTGCGCCAATAACAATTATATGAGACATTAATGACAATTATAACTGCTTATTATTTTAATTGATCAAATGAAACATATTTTTCAGCAATACATAATATATTATGTGCTACGTGTTTACATTCGTGCACGATAAGCAACAAATCAGGTCAGTTAGGAATTTGATTTACCTTCCGCGGACTGCACACAAGGAAATAAAAATTTGAAATTTTGCTAATTTACAAAAATCCAAGTGCAAAAATTTTAGTACTGCATTTTAGAAATTTCTCAATTCTTTAGCATTTGAGATTGACAATTATTTTTTTTTTATTTTGACCAATACATATTTGAATTTTTAAAAATATTTTAACAAACGCTTCTTTTGTAAATAGGGCCTGAAACGTTGTAAATCGGAACCCCATTACCAAAACAAAATTGAAAAAATATAAAAAAGACTTCAGAGAGTGTTGATTCCATTCATCTAGAATGCCTGCACAAACAAATAGTTCATATTCTTTGAAGTACATATAATTCTTATTCAATAATCACACACACACAATTTAAATATTTGAAAACCTGAATATTAATTTTCAATTTTGCAGTTTACGAATTCTATATTTTAACATTCTTTTAGCAGCACCCACTGTCATTGTAACAATAATTTTAAATCAATCTTTATCTGCAGTTTTCAGTTAATAATTGGAAAACAAACATTGAAATGATTCTCTTTATTAATTTGATACATGTAATAAGTTAAAACTTAGGTCAAAGTGGATTAAAGGTTATATTTTGACCTTTCATGTAAACATTTATCGTGTCGTTCGATTTGGTTGATCCTCCAATTAAATGAACTTTCAAAAAAGAACAAATTTGGTTTTAAAATAAAAAGACTAAACAGTTTCTTGATAATGTACAGGGTGATTCAAGTTTTACCCCCCGAGCGAAGACACCCACTTCTAATCGATTTAAAATTCTCAAAAAATTCAGGAATGATTGATTGTGTATCGCTGTAGAACATTCTGTAAAGATTTAAACTTTTTTAATGAAACAGGTAAATATTTCGTTTGAATTCAATAACCGCCACATTAATTTACATAATTTTTCGATGAGAGTCCTTTCAAACATTTAGGAAAAATTTGGTGTCATTGAAATCATGAAAACATCACCGGTTTCCGAAATAAATGGAATTTGATATTAAAGTGCAAGATTTAGCTGATTTATTATTAAATTGGGCGGTCACTTCCACAAAAGAGGTTGACATGGCTTGTTTATGGTACCCTTTAGGGACTTAAGAATTACTAGAAAAGTTGTCAACAGATGTTTACCGAACAATGAGGTATTTATTTATGATACTGCAGTTGTAAATCTTGGTCATTTTTCACTCTTAATGTTAAAATTGCAATAATTCAACAACTAACAATTTTCTTTTGATGCGAATTTCATAAATGTGTTCTTTGAATTAATTGTGAATTATGATCGTGTACGGATTTTTTTTTTGTATCAAAATCGATTTTTTAAATTTTATGGCTCTGAATGAAGTGATAGGTACGGGAAAATTGATTGCACACATTTGAAGCCTTATATGACGGGAATGTAACCCCAACGTTTCCTAATTTTTTAATAGGGTTTATTGTGCGGGCGGTAAAACTTGAATCGCCTTGTACAAGTTAACATTTTAGTTCCAAATTTGTTACTATTATAGCTCATAAAAATACAGAAATGCTAGAATAATTTACACTTTTATCATAGAATATGTACTATTGCGAGCAAAAAAAGTGGGACATCAAACTTCTGTCAGTTTTGAAAAATTCAATGTAGTTCAAGCTTTATTGTCATTTTGCCTTTGCTTATTGTCATAGAAATTTGACACTACTCTAGCTGACAGTTTAAAATTTTATTTTATACTCCTATTTTCCTTTTCAAATGCCCTCTTCTTTTCATAAAGGTAGATTTTTATTGGGACTTTGCATTAAATAAATATTCACTACGTGCTTACTTACACTTATTCCCTACAATCTCCAATACTTAATGACAATTCAAAGTAGGGTTAGCATCAGATAAGGGTTATTTCACATTAAAAGTCAAGACACTGACGTTGATGTCCCACTTTTTTTGCCCGCAATAGTACTATCGGTGGACATAAAAAACTGGGACAAACATCAAATTTGTATAAAGTCAAAATTCAAAAATATACATTGTGTAAATTTGGCTTTTTACAAATAAGGTTATGAAAATTCTGACATACTAATAACATATTGTCAAAAACATCAAGTTAAAGTTCAGTTCTTTAATGACAATTTTAATTTTGAGTGACAATTCAAAAGTCTGAGACACAATGAGCAAATTTTGGCTGTCCCAGCTTTTAATGTCCACCGTGTCGATTGTGAACGCATCACATCCGTGATCCGCAATCTGTATAGTGCATTCACAATCGACTCTTCAACGCCTGCTATGAAATGAAATTTAAAGAAAAAACACCTGATATAAATAAAAGCATATGTCGGGTGTTTTCTTTTAATTTCACCTCATAGTAGGCGTTGAAGAGTCGATTGTGAACCCACAATACGGGTTACGAACCACGGGTCAGCTGTTTAATCTTACGTGTTTACACGAGTGGTGCGTTCACAATCGACTCTTTAACGCCTACTACGAGGTGAAATTTAAAAAAACACCCCATACTTATTCCTTATAACTGATTATACCGGGTGATCAAAAAGGACTGTTTGAGTTGACAATACAATTAAGAGCAGCTGCGCTTACTGGACGAACATGCAATTCGCGTGAACAAAAGCTTTACCTCCCTCTCTCGTAGTGTAAATAACAATAACTATTCTTTTCGCGGCATTGTATTAAATTTTTCTAAAGCACTTGCGCCATTTTGACATATGTAATTAAACTATAGTTTAAATTGTGCCAACATGTATCCTCTTCATTTATAATACTCATGGGAATATAGGGATATTTATTGGTTAACCAACTGATCTCAACAGATAAATCCCCGAGAATGCACTTCAAGTGCACATTTTTCTTGTGGATTCAATGAAAAACTGAGTTTCAGGTCCTCATTAGATAATTACACAAAATCTACAGTTTGCAGTGACACAATATTTGCATTTCGTTCTAAAACAGGCATATTTCCATAGCCGAATTTTGCAACAATGACTATGGAGAAGTGAAAGAATTGTGATTAACAAACCGCGAATTACCTTCTATATTTGACGATAGGTATTGTTTTACTACATTAACACATATTACGTTCTTTACAAAACTACTTAAAATAAACTATTAACTACTCACCTAGGTAAGTACGAGTACCTAAGTGAGAAGGTCATTTTCAAATCAAATGAAGGATGAAATGAAAAGGATCAAATGAAGGATATTGTCTTACTACATTAACATATATGTACATATTACGGTGTTTACGAAGCTGTTTAAGACAAACTGTAACTACTTACCTTAAGTAGGTAAGAGAAGGTCACTTTCAAATTAAATGAAAGATCGAAAAATTATGCTATAAATTTTGTTCCTCAGAAAATTCTTGTTTTTAGAAGCTATAAATTAATATGTATTGCAATGGCAATGGGACTTATTACAGATGTGTACCTATTTAGTAATAATTATTTAATAAATATAAAACAAATTTTAATACAAAGTGGTCGTCATTAATTTTCGCACATTATTTCAAACGTTGTAGCTAGTCATATAGAAGATATCTAAGGGCCCGATTTCAAGTCGTGGTGGCAAATATGTGGTGTAGCCCAAATGTGTAGCTATCTGTGTCCTACATATTAATTACCAAATTGCGCCGTTACCATGACAACAAGTGCGACCGTCGCAAGTCAGTTTGAAATCGGCCTCTAAGACTAATTAATTACTTTAACCGTTATGACTTCCCTTGTACTATGCCGGCCAAAAAATTTTGGCCGTCATTGTCTGTCAATTCAAAAAAAAAAAAATTTGTAATCCGTACTTTATTGTCATCATGATTACCGTCTTGATTATGAACGTTATTTTTTGGGTGGTAAATTTTAAAACTCAAAATTATTTTGTCATTTCTACTACACAGAACGTTTATCTGAGATTATCTATGTACTATTGCTCTAATTTTGTTTATTCATGTCGCTTCAAACAGTTTAAATTGATTGTCAAAATGACAAGAATCGAAACTGGGGTTACGATTCCTAAAAGTTTATTTACACTTTACTTGAATGTCAAGAAAATGACGGCCAAAATTTTGGCCGCCATAGGTACCTATCCTCTTGAAGTCACTGCTATACTCCGTACGCTGATAGATCGCACGTTTTTTGACAGAAGACAGACACAGAGACAAGTGTGACGGCGGGAATTAATCTGCAAGATTATAACGGTTTTCTAAAAAACATGAAACAATTGAGACGGCGAGTTTAGTATTTTTCACTGCGTTATGTCTTGGAACTAGAATTTAAAAACGTGCAATCTATCAGCGTACGGACTATAATACCTACATCCTCTTCACCTTACTCGTAACTACTGAATTCTAATGGAACACCCAGTGTATTCCATGAAACATTGTACCGTAGAATCGAAAACGAATTTTTTTTTTGGGCTGTAAAAATAGTGTCATGACAGTTCCGATTTGCTTGCTGTTGTGTTGGCCTCTGCTGAGGAAGTCCCTACTCCAGAAGTTCCCACCGTTGACCATTTATGCAATGCAGAAGCTTCCGTCGTCGCTTTTTATGAGTGTATTTTTTTGGAAAGGTAAGGCCACCAATGATAGAACCAGAGGAGGATAAAAACAAACTCTCCTCTCCTCTTGGTACACAGTTGGAGCGTACTTCTGTAAACCGCGTTTTTGTTGTACTATTGCGGGCAAAAAAAGTGGGACATCAACGTCATTGTCTTGACTTTTAATGTGAAATAACCCTTACCTGATTCTAACCCTACTTTGAATTGATTGACGTTGTCATTAAGTATTGTAGGTTGTAGGGAATGATTGTAGGTAAGTAAGCACGTAGTGAATATTTATTTAATGCAAAGTTCCAATCAAACTCTACCTTTATCAAAAGAAGAAGGCATTTCGAAAAGGAAAATAGGAGTATAAAATAAATTTTTAAACTGTCAGCTGGAATAGTGTCAAAAAAATGACAATAAAGCTTGAACTACATCGAATTTTTCAAAACTGACAGAAATTTGATGTCCCACTTTTTTTGCCCGCAATAGTACCTACCATATAATAACCACAATAATATTTTTAGCCTCAAAAGTTCGAAAATGGCGAGTGCTCTTTATGCAACCAACTTGGGGCCAAACGAAAAACCCAGGTTGGATGCGATGAATTTTTCACTGATTTCTAATGGCTCTAATAAGTTGAAATTTTTTGTAACTGTTAGTAGTACGGTGCGATCAACAATTACTTAGATAAGGGGCGCCTATGACTTTGACAGTGTCATCAAATTTTACGTATCTTTGCTAACTCAACTAATAAACGTCAAACAACTGTCACTATGAATAAAATTTTAACGCAAAAATGGTTTTTACTTTAGAACATAAAATCATTGAAACGTAATGGTGTTTTCACTGTTTTCAATAAGGAAGAATGGACACACAGTGCTGTTGCCTATTTTACCGATTTTCGGCAAAAATTTCCAAAGTTAAATTGAAGCAGGTATATGCAACCAGCAACACTTCCGTGATTTACAGACATCTGTCGACGTACGGCCATAATTTCAAAGCCTTCTTTGATTTAAATAATAGTTCATCGCACGGTATAAATTGTTGTAAAAATAACAATATGTCAATTGAGGCTTAGCACTTGGAACTTAACCTAGAAATATGCTAATAGTGGCTTTTAGACACGTACCTAACTATTTCAAACGAAAGACCGAAAGAGGCAGCAAAATAGCTACAATTATGGCGGAGTTGGGGAGTTGCAGGAAAAAGGATAATTCTTTACAGACTGTTAAAAGAATATTTTATTAAATGTATCACAAAAGGAACTACACTGTTTATTTATCTAAACGTCGTTCCAACATTCAGTTCAAAATAGCGCACAAAAGCTCTACACCTGACCCTTCTTGGCTTCAGATTTTAGGGAATTTAAAAGTGATCCTTGTTGAACTCCAATTCAATTTAGCAATGTAATGACAGACATGACATCATCAGCAGCATTCTTTTTACAACGTGATACACTCTTTGGCTATTTCATTGTCTAGATAAAATTAACTTTCTATTTTATTTAACTGTAAACTGTTTAGATCTATTTTTATTTGATTTATTGTCGTACTTGCTAAAACGCAAGCTGTTGTAGTCAACATCCTTACTCAGCAAATTCCATTCTCTTCAAAAATTGGAGTACTACAAAGATGTCGCTGTTCGCCTAAACCATACAATTTTGTACTGTTGGGTTTTGATAAATAAATAAAATAAAAAATACAAATCCCAACAGCTTTAATGTCTCAACTGCTAAGTGTCACTACAAAAACCCTTAATTATATCAAAGAAATTACAACTATTTATTATGAAAATATTCGTATGATAATACTCATAAATTGTCACACTGCACATTCACAAACTAAAATATAGAAAAAAAGAATCAATTACAGTATACGAATGAAATTATTTTTTATTCATATGTTAGTAGCTTTTAATACAAAGATTCTGTAGCATTGGTGGAACGAGGCTTCTTGATTTTGTCCAGATTTTTCACAACAATATCATGTAGGGCACAATATCGGTTTCTGATTTCACACATTACCAACCATAAACTGAGATACTCCTTCTCATCGAGCTCCTGCACGGCCCTTCGGTAGTCCTCTATGTGGGGGTACTTGGCAACTTTGGAGATTACTTTAGCCCTGGAGATGAAGTACCGCGATATTTGGTCGAAGAAAGCGGCCGCTTCGGACTCCACCGACTGCACCTCGGCCAGAGTGTCCTCCTGGATGGAGACGCCGAAGTTGTTGCCGTCCTCTATTTTCGGAATCATGAACGAAATCCACATCTTCATCTGCAACGAAAGTGTACACGTCAATACCAACAAAATCGGGGCAAGAAGCGCATTACTGTGTTGGAATCCTCGACGAGCTTCCGAATGTGAGGTTTGACGGATTCCACCAGCTCCACCAGGTGCTTGTTGGTGGGCACCGAACCGCTCGGAAGGATCATCACTTTCGTTCCATCTTGCGATATGCTGTTGTCGTATTTGGCCTTCTTTGCAGGGGGCAAGTCGGTGTGGCTGTTGAGCAAAATCGGGTCTGGAACCGGGATGTTCAAGTCTTGGTGCACATCGACGAATCGTCTGTTTTTGAACTGTGGAGTCTCTAGCAAAGCGTTCAATTTGACTATAGTCGCGGGAAATCCCTTCAGGAGTAGTTCTTCGGCTTCTTTTTTCAGGCTGTCTTTATATTCTAGGACCTGCGAAACGAGGATTATCATTGGCATTATTGACAGATGGGGGGACCTGGGTGTATTCTGCCTCGGTCTCCCAACCGTCGACTGAAATGGTGCATGATGATGGCATGATTTCGCTACAAATTTTGAAAGGTTTTGTCAAGCGATTCCAAGAAAGGAAAACTGTCAGAAAAACATGCTGATTTCACACGAGAACTATGCTCGAACGCCAACGCTTTCACGACCGACCGCACACCTACCTTCTTAGCATCTGCCATAATATAAAACGACGAATATTTTGCCGATTCAAGTTAAGAGTAGAAATTAGTTTTAAATTGTTCACTGTATTTGACTTAACCTAAATGTTGTGCAAATGGCCAACCAAAGAAAGGACCAGAGCACCAGGTAATCACAGGACGCGATCTCTCAACTGTCACTTAAAAATAATAACCAAGCTGAAAACAAAAGTCTCTTCCTGAAACAAATTATTTCCAGACTAAATCACGACGAAAGATAACGTGACAAATATACTCCTGTTCCAGAATGTGCCATCGATGACGATTAAAATTTTCCATCGTGATCCGTCACGTTGGCAGCACTCGCGTTGACGGCGTTCCCAACTCGCACGTTTGAACATGTTCGTCATTATTCCAAGAAAAACCGCAAATTGACCAGTTTCGGACGGTTCTACTTGATTCTCTACTCTAATATGGTAAGTTCAAACATAATCTAATTTTCCGCACGAGTCGAATTGACAGTTACGTCGCATTGTCAACTCCAAAAAGTAGGCAGTTTTGGGTAATTTTTTTGACAACACATTCAAAGTGAAAAACAAATTGTTATTGCGTAAATTGTGTAGTGTAAGTGCGATGGATAAAGTTGTGGGTAAATTGTTTTGTAGAGGGGTGCGAAATTACGCGAGCCAGCGCAAACTTGCAGCGCTTTTCGCTGGGTCAAAACTGACGAAAACATGTTCGAGGCAGTACAGCAGTACCAATATGATGAAAGTGACAATTCTTGGGGCTGGAGGTGATTGGAATGTACTGTCCGGGCATTTTTTCAATTTTTTTGTCTACTAGGAAACATGGGGAAAGCAGTTTCACTGATGCTGAAACAGTCTCCACTTATTGACGAGTTGTCTCTGTATGACACCAGAACTTTGGAAGGTTTTGCCACTGACTTGAACTACATTGACACCAAATGTATAGTCAGGTCGTACTATGGTACCAAAGACATTCAGCAAGCACTTAGCGTAAGACACAACTTTTTTTTTAAAGTCGCATTAATTGTTGATTATTCAGAAATCAAACATAGTTGTTATTCTTGCCAACGCGCAACAGACCGACACTCACAGCTATAGTGGTATATTCGACAGAAATGCCCCCGTTGTGAAAGACCTCGCCACTCACATTGCTAAGTTCTCTTCCAAAGTAATAACAACAATACGGGAAGATTTATTTTATTAAAAAGCTTGCGCTAGTCTCTTATAGCTATTGCAACAGAACCCGTCAACAGCATGGTTCCCATGTTTAGCGAAATCATGAAAAAACACGGTCACTACAACCCGTATGCAGTTTTCGGGATTACAACAATCGACGTTGTCAGAGCAAACAGATTCGTCGCTGAGGTTCTCGGTCTGGAACCGGAGTGTGTTGTGGTACCGATGGTGGGAGGTCACACTGAGAAAACCATAGTACCGGTGTTATCTAAAGCTACTCCTTGTAATGAACTGACAAATGTACGATTAGGACAGATGTGGAGTAGAGGGCGGAAATAATTTCCTTTTTGCAGGACGAACTGGAAGATATAACGACTAGTGTGAGACAAGCCAATGATAATTTACTGAAAGTGCGATCTGATGGTGCTTACTTGTCCAACGCTTTCGCTACTGCACGCTTCGTTATTTCTCTGGTGAAAGCTCTGAGAGGGCAGAATGATATAATCGAGTGCGCGTATGTCAAGTCCTGCGTTCATCCACAAGTCAAGTATATGGTGACACCTTTGCTGCTAGGCCCAGGTATGAGTTAAATTGCCTAAAATCCAAAATCGAGGATGTAGTTGATCGTGTCAACGTATTAAGATTGCTACGGTTTCGAAGTAGGTATAAATGTTGGTTCCAAAGAAGCAGGTGGATTCTGGTTCCATTAGAACTCTGTCAGACCCCTTTTTCGCAAAGTAATCTCCTCTTTCATGTCCTTCTGGTCTCCACTCTAGTGCATCAAGTCATTCTTGAACAGCTCTGGATTGAGGCATTGTGTTTTCCAGAGCTTTTAATGCATCGTTCCTGTTCCTGATATGGATCCTCCTATTCCTATAGTTACTCTGACCTGTGCACAAGCGGTGATCGCCGTTATTTTAGTTGGGAACACTGAAGCGTGACAGTTCAGGTTAATGTTCACGCCAACTCCCGCTCTTTCCTTGTACAGTCCCGCTCCAGTACTCCGAACAGCCTTGGAGCCATCTGCCTACCATACGGTTCCAGTTTTTTTGTCTCCTTTTTTAGGTGTTTCTACTCTACTAAAGGGTTTATGAAAGTCGTACTTTAGATTGGTTCTATTTGCATGCTCTCAATTAAGTTTTCTTTGTTTAGGTTAAAAGTCTCGTTTTAACGAGTTAGAGCATTGTTTAATAATCGTTTTATGTAATATTTATATATTTTGTCAGTAGTGGGTGGTCAGGGAGAGCAGTTATGTGTTATGACCAAGCCGTACCGCTTTCGGAATAAAAATACAGAGTGATCAACAAGAGGGTTATTGTTTTCCGGGTTGTGCCGCGGTCGTCTGGATTGCTGGGTAGCTGACGTTTCAATAGCCATGCTGCTATCTTCTTCGGAGCTTGTAAATAAACTGGTGTGGTCTATTCCGTGTTGGGCTATTTATATGGTTGGTGGTGGGAGTGGTCCCCGTGGGATTGGTGGTGGGGGTGGTAGGCGTGGCTCGGTGACTGAAGTTAGTGGGGGGGTGCGTACATGGTCGAATGACGGAATTCCACGTGCTAGAAAGCTCAACCCCTTGGTCTCTGTTGAAATTATTTGGATTTTTTCTAATCTCGATTGCTTCCCTTATTAATCTTTGATGGTATTTGGATGTTTTAGCCAGAACTACTGTTTTTTCAAGGTCGAACGTGTGGTCTCCATCTTCGAATTTGTGTTCCGCCAATGCTGATTTCTCCTTATCATACTGCTTGATGGCCCTACTATGTTCCTTTAATCGACATTGTATTGAACGTCCTGTTTGTCCGATGTAGCATTTCCCGCACAGGCATTCTACTTTGTAAATCCCTTCAGACTGGAACAGGGGATCAACAAGAAACCAAATCAAGAGTGCTACCTCATCTTTTGTTTTATCGAAACGTATTTCTATCATGGATCAGCCGCTTTTATTTACTTGCTGTAAACACTCGTTTTGTTGGTTGCCTACCTCTCAAAAATCTATTATTAATTGCCTTTATAAATTTTTTGTAATGCATGAATAATAGATTTGTAGCGCCGTGCTGTACCTCATTTCAAATCTGGCGCTACTCCTACCCCCACACCGAGTGACGAGGAAGG
This sequence comes from Tenebrio molitor, assembly GCF_963966145.1. NCBI lineage: Eukaryota > Metazoa > Arthropoda > Insecta > Coleoptera > Tenebrionidae > Tenebrio > Tenebrio molitor. The sequence goes on along the minus strand of NC_091048.1, from coordinate 5,475,042 downwards.
AAGAACTCTCTCGTCTCTCGCGGATGAACGAAGAAGCTCTCTCGTGCTATTAGGGTGTTGGTGATAAGATTTGGGATTGTTAAAACGCAATAGTCTTTAAGTGCCTATTTTGTGATTGCTAGAACCCAATAAATGTAAGCGTGATTGTCAAATGCAATATTGGTGACCCCGACGTGATCACGCCGACATCTAGCAACGCCAAAATGCCGGGCGGAAGTGACGCGAACGAGCCCCAAGTCGCCGCCTCGCAGCTGACGCTACCTCCGTGCTGGACGCATAAGCCGGAGCTTTGGTTCGCCATGGTGGAGGCCAAATTCAACCTGGCGACACCCAAAATCACAAAGGAGGACACGAAGTTCAGCCACGTGGTCGCCGCGCTCGGTCCAGACATCGCCGGAGAAGTAGCCGACCTCATACTCAAACCGGATGCGGACGCCCCGTACAGCAGGTTGAAGGCCGAGATTTTGAGCAGGACGACGCTAACGGAGACCCAGAAGCTGAAGCAACTCCTATCGGGACAGGAGTTGGGCACCCGGAAACCCTCGCAACTTCTCAGGCACATGAGGACTCTGGTGACGGACACGCAGTACGTTAACGAATCCGTTTTGCGGGAGTTGTTCCTGCAGCAAATGCCCAGCAGCATACAACCCATCCTCGTAGCGGTGACGGGGATCGACCTCGACCAGGTAGCTATGGTGGCGGACAAAATCTTGGAAGCCACCCCGACGGCCGCCATTGCAGCCACCACACGCAACACGCCGTCCACCCCGCAAGGCCAGTCCACATCAACGTCAGAGGGCGCCACTCTAGGGGCGGTCATGCGGAGGTTGGAGAAGATGGAGCAACAATTGAAGCAGCTAGGCAACCAACGTCACGAGCGGGAACGAAGCAGAGGGCGCAGCCGAGGAGCCCCCGACACGGACACTGGCAAATACTGTTGGTATCACTACAAATTCGGAGACCGAGCACGGCAATGCAAGGACCCCTGCGCGTATCCAAAAAACGCCACGTCGGGGCAGGAGTAAAGTCAGCTCCTGCCACACGGTGTACAGCCCGTCGCCTCTATGTAAGTGACAAACAGTCAAAGATACATTTTTTGGTGGATACGGGGGCGGATTTCAGCATTTTGCCCGCGAAGTTCAGAGACCAGAAACGTTACGTTCCGCGTTTCAACCTGCAAACGGCAAGCGGATCCGGTATTAAAGTGCTAGGTGAAAGACTGCTTCGTCTGAATATCGGCTTAAGACGAGAATTCACGTGGACGTTTTTAATCGCAGACGTGACAGACGCCATCCTCGGAGCAGACTTTTTAGACAGTTTCAAATTAATAGTGGACATCAGTGGTAAAAGGTTAATCGACTCGGAAACGTGGCTAGCAGTGCAGTGCCCCCTAAAACAAACAAATCCACAGACAATACGGGCAGTGTTTACGAATGCAGCTGACGCGTACCAACAACTGCTGCGGCAGTTCCCCAACGTACTCAGGTCGTCAAACGTGCCAACCGAACCGCATCACACAGTCCTGCATTACATTGAAACAAAAGGTCCTCCAGCACACCATAGACCGAGGAGGTTGCCCCCGGAGAAATACCAGCTGGCCAAAAAAGAATTCGAAAATCTCCAGCGACAAGGCATCATCAAACCTTCCTCATCGCCGTGGGCCAGCCCACTCCACTTGGTGCAAAAAGCTGACAAAACTTGGAGAGCATGTGGAGATTTCCGGACGCTCAACGCCCAAACTGTACCTGATCGGTACCCGATCCCACACATACAAGACTTCAGCCAACACCTCCGAGGCAGAACCATTTTCTCCACCATCGATCTGGTAAGAGCCTATTACCAAGTTCCGGTTAACCCAGCCGACCAACCAAAAACAGCAGTAACTACACCATTCGGGTTATTTGAGTTTACCCGTACACCATTTGGTCTCCGGAACGCAGCCCAGACGTTCCAAAGGTTTATGAATGAACTGTTTCAGGGATTAGATTTTGTGTACGTCTACATAGACGACATTTTAGTAGCGTCCCACACAGAAGAAGAACACCTCCGTCATCTCAAACAAGTACTAGAAAGACTTCATCGCCATAACGTGGTAATAAATCCAAAAAAATGCACTTTTGGGGCCGCAGAGATCAGCTTCTTGGGGGTCAAGGTCACGTCAGAAGGCGTAGAACCATTACCAGACAAGGTCGAGGCCATCTGCAACTTGACGTTCCCAACGACATCGAAACAATTGCAACGTTTCTTGGGCATGGTGAATTACTATCGGAGGTGGATCCCACAAGCAGCAAAAACCCAAGCACCCTTAAACGCCCTCCTGAACGGCTGCACACGACGAGAGGTCCCGATCGAACCAACGGAAGAGACAAAAACAGCTTTTGAGAAGTGCAAAGAGGATTTGATGCAAGCAGCCAGGTTAACATACCCCAGCCACAGCAACCCTCTCAGCATCGCGACAGACGCTTCGGACTGGGCAATCGGCGGAGTACTGCAACAGCTCGAAGAGGGACAGCAAAAGCCAATAGCATTCTTCTCAAGGAAGCTCACCGGTACCGAAAAAAAGTACAGCGCCTACGATCGAGAACTTTTGGCGATTTATCAAACCATATTACACTTCCGACACTTCCTAGAGGGTCGCAATTTCACAATCTTCAGTGACCACAAACCCTTAATTTATGCCTTTCAGAAAAAAACAGACCAGTGTACTCCACGACAAGCTAGACAGCTGGATGTAATCTCCCAATTCTCCACGAACATCAGGCACATCAGTGGGGAAGAGAACACTCCAGCGGACACGTTGTCGAGAATACAAGCGGTCCAATCATGCAACTTCACTGGGGATGCATTAGCTGAAGCACAAGAGCATGACGAACAACTCCAGGCCCTAAAAACAGAAGGCAAGTTCACCTTTGTACAGTTGCCCATTCCGCTGTCAGAGAAAACCCTCTGGTACGAAACGACACATGGAAACCGCCTCTATGTACCTAGACCATTCAGACGACTCGTCTTCGACAAGGTACACAACTTGGCTCATCCGGGGGTCAGGAGTATGACGAAACAAATCACCAAAAATTACTTTTGGCCAAATATGAAGAGAGACACCGCATCCTGGGTAAAGACGTGCCTTCAGTGTCAGAGGTCCAAGGTCCAGCGCCACACAAAAACCCCAATCGGCACCTTCAGTCAACCAGATGCACGCTTCAGCCATGTACACCTAGACATTGTCGGTCCTCTCACTCACTCAAATGGAAAAGAGTACCTACTGACGATGGTGGACCGGTTCACGAGATGGCCAGAAGCAGTGGCGATCAGCGACATAAGCGCCGAAACGTGCGCCAGGGCATTCATCACCACTTGGATGAGCAGGTTCGGTGCCCCAGCCAGAATCGTTACAGACAGAGGAACACAATTCACGTCAGCTCTATTCCGAACTCTGACAGAACTCATAGGCACACACCACATCCAAACAACTGCCTATCACCCACAAAGCAAGGGTACAGTGGAACGGTTTCACAGATCCCTGAAAGCAGCGTTGATGTGCCATCAAGCCTCTTGGTCGGAAGCGCTGCCCCTAGTACTGCTAGGTCTCCGGACAACAGTCAAAGAAGACCTCGAAGCTTCACCAGCCGACCTGGTCTACGGCACTGCATTGCGATTACCCGGAGACATGATCCGAACCAGCACGCCCGCTTCCAGGGACAACCAAGCACCAACACCCCACTTTGTAGAGGAACTGCGGTCGAAGATGAACGCGATCCCCTATACGGCTTCACAGACACACGGCGAGCACCCAGTTTACCTCCCGAAAGACCTGCAGCAAGCCAAATACGTATTCGTCCGAGTCGACGCCGTGAGGAAGCCATTACAGCCCCCTTACGACGGCCCATACAAAGTGTTGGCAAGGAACCCTAAATATTTTTCGTTGCAGATCAAAAGCAAACGCAGTAACGTCTCAATAGACAGGTTGAAGCCGGCGTACCTGGAAACAACAACCAAGAACCTGCCAGGGGACAAGAGCGTGAGCTGTCAAGGATCGACCAGTTCCGGCAGTACCGACCATGGGACCAACGCAAAGCGGACAAGGGCAAACAATTCCCCAGACTACGCGCAGAGGAACCGCACAACACGATCAGGTCGTCATGTGAAATTTCCGACACGATTCGGGGACATGGTGCAAGTGTACTGATAGCGAGCGTTGCTTTTATGTTACCTTCTCCGTTTCTATCATTTGTCAATCTAATTTTGTAAAACTTTGTAATTTTTCGTATTCGTATTTCGTATTCGTTCAAATGGCATTTTCACTGGGAGGGGGGTACTGTAGCGCCGTGCTGTACCTCATTTCAAATCTGGCGCTACTCCTACCCCCACACCGAGTGACGAGGAAGGAAGAACTCTCTCGTCTCTCGCGGATGAACGAAGAAGCTCTCTCGTGCTATTAGGGTGTTGGTGATAAGATTTGGGATTGTTAAAACGCAATAGTCTTTAAGTGCCTATTTTGTGATTGCTAGAACCCAATAAATGTAAGCGTGATTGTCAAATGCAATAGATTTAAAAGCAAGTTATAATTAATTATTATTTATTATTGATTAGGGAAAAAACACACAGTTACACAAAATTCCTTCATAAGGCACAATCTTGAGTTACAAAATTTTAAAAATTATTATTTTTCACAATTCTTTGTTTTGTTATTTTCTGTAAGTGTAAAAGTTATTATTCTCTCATTTTTGGGTAATTGAGAACTTACTCGTATTTTTCTAGCAATGTTTAAAACATTTAAATTACTCCAAGGTCAAAAAATAAGTTTTCACAAAAACTGCTCAAAATGTTCTCCATTGTGGTCCAGACAGAATCAAACTCGCCTCTCATAATTTCAAAAACCCTTATGAATCTGTCAATTTGTTTAGGGTAATGTGTGGGTTTTATTTCTTGCAACACACAAAGGGAAACAAATTAATATCCTTCTTAAAAATTTTCTGATAAGTGCCATAACACAATTTAACTTGCTGTCTTAAACGCCTTATGAAAGTTGAGGGATGTTCCTTGATAATTTGTCGAACATTTTGCACCATTTCTAAAATTTGAACTAAGGACTGACCTGACTTCTTCTTAATGATGGATTATGATGTGCTAAAATTAGGCACTATAATTTTAAGACATTGATAAACTTGTTGATAACCAATACCATCAGGTTCGGACATCTGGCTTGAAATTCTTCGGTGTAAGGGGGTACAAAGTAAGGCCAGTCTTCATTTTCTTGTTTCACCCTCTTTCGAAAATAATCTAATAAAAATGCCTTCTCTTTAATGGTAAAACCCATTTTACAACTTATTCTGGGATAATTATTGCTTACAACTTCAATAAACGTCTGTAAACTTTGCCGAAATCGAAGATTTGTTTTCTAGGTTAAATCACTTAAATTGTCAACAACAACAACCTTGGATTTTGAAATGTGACATTTCAACGAAGCATCTCCGTACCAGTGGCGTCGCGTTTGGCAATAAAGATGATAATTTACTTACTCTTACAAATGTAAAATGTTGCCCTTGTTAATCTTATAAATTGTTTCCCTTATCTTATAATAATAATAAAATGCACAATTATAATTCCAACGTCTAAAATTCATAAGGTATCATTTTTTATTAAATAGCGTTTGAGATCATAAATTGTCTACGCCCATGTTTTCACCGCTTATGTGCATATGATTTTGCTACGACGTGACCGATAATTTGCAACGCTTGCTCTGATTTGGATTCTTGTTGATCACTCTGTATAACAGGCTAAAGGTTATTGTGACAGGATATAAAGTGTTGTAATTTTATAAGTCTGCAACCAGTAAAACGAAGCAGCTCCTACAGGCGGAATCAGATTGATTAGCACTATTAGCAGTGGTGGACCGTGAAATTTTAATATCATGTGTCATCTACTGCTGTCTAATAGGTAGGATAAAACTGCAAGATGTGTTAGATGGTATTGAACGATTGAATTTCCTAGAAGTGTTTTGATTGTTTTCAATGTAGAAAAGATTTGTTGGGTTTCTGCTGTTGTCAGTTGTCAATTGTAACAACAAATTACTTCTGTAAGGGCGTTTTATAGTACAGTGCACTGTAATTCGTATTAATAACCAACAAAGTTATCATCGATGGTCAGGTGACATTGATGATTTTTATTGGAAATTATAAAGACTGTCTCAAAAGTAAAGAGAAAAATTCGATTTCGCATAAGAGTCTTAGGTGGAGTTGGGTAAAGCAAGGCCAATACTGTGACATTCATTAAGGTAGCCATACACGAGCGGGATTTCCTCAAGGAAAAAAAAAGCCTCCGGGATTTACTTGGGGATTTCCTCTACCCGCTACCAAACACTCGCCCACACACGGAAAGGATTTTCCTCAAGGAAAAGGCCTTCGGGATTTTCTCCAGGTCAACACACCAGTTCTGTGTTGACCGGTGGTGGTTGTTGGTTGTTCTCGTGGTTTTGCAAAGATTTCCACAATTACCTACTTGAGGATGGAACACGATACATTTATTTACATCTTAATTCATTGGTCCTTCCTCTTTATCGCTAAAGAAGATAACGGTAATTGCCAACACATACGCGCAGCAAGAGACTGGCAAATTCGTTCGAATCGGAGACAATAGTATATTTCAAACTAAGGTAAGAAAGTGGTTTCTTGCAGACTGCAGGCAAAGATTATAAACCGAGTCGTAGACGAGGTTTGTAAGTGCCTAAGGTCTGCAAGGACACTTTCTTAACAAGGTTTGAATACAATTTTTTTCCCTACCGGCACAACTTTGTTGAAAAAAGTCAAAAAAGATGGTTATATTCGTGATTAAAACGAAAATTTTGAGAATTGAATAGTAGGCTGTGTTATTTGTTTAATTAACTTGTCATCGCATTTGAAGATTTGAGGTTTGTTCGAAAATTTGATATAAACAGGGTAAAGTAATCTACCTACCTAGCTTATCTGTTTATTTTCCAGATTATATGATTGACCTACCAACTTACTTCATTGAATTGGCTTTCATTTATCAATAACTTATTTCACTTTTGACACTTTTGACATTTGTATTTTGGTACAGTTTTACCATAAACATTTCATGATTTACTTTCTTACCTTAGCGAGAAAGTTGAATTTTCTCACCTCAAATGAGGTATCCACAGCCTACATTTCTACCCGGTAGGGAGAAAAAAATATTTTCGAAAAAACCAGCCTCAAGACAGAAAAATAATTGATTTTTGTTCGGGATTTTTGTGTCTCTCCCACTTACCGTGGCCTCAGGGACGCCGCCACACACGTTGGGGAATTCCTCAAGGCTTGGACTGTTCAGGCCGAAACTTGAGGAAATCCCGCTCGTGTATGGCTACCTTTAGTCGTGGTATGAAATGAAACAAGTTGAACACGATTTTTTTACGAAAAAGATTCAGCTCTTTGAAGAAATAAGTATGAGTTGGGAGATTCACCACATACCAAGTGTTAACGAGGTACGAAGATGCGGAAACTGCTGATTTTCACAAAGTTTCTAAGTTTGCGAAATCTCTACGTTTGGGAGCTTCAGAAAGAAATACAGCCCCAAAACTAGGTCTAGAGTCAACCATGCTTATAATGAAGATAAAAGACCGAGCATGAAAATGTGTTGTCACCTAGGAAGTAACATTTCTACGCTTGTGCACATCAGAGAACTGATGTGAAGTACGTTGACAAGACAATTCTAAAGCGAAATTCTTCAATAAACATTTTGTTTGGCATCAGATTGACGAAAAGTCAACGTTTTCGATTTTCTAGGGTTCTACGGAATCAAACTTCAATAAAAGCGTAAAGAAGCGATTAGTTTCTTCTTCCTGACAGGGAAAATGTCATCTTCTGATTTGACAAGATATGTCAATACTCGGTTGCAGTAATTGGAATTTTGAGCACTAAAGGGATTGACATGCAAAAAAAAAACCGTGTGGGTTATGTAAGACCATTAATGACATTTTAATAATGATTGTTGTAAGATGAAAAGTAATTAGAACTGAAAAAAAAATCACAAGCAAAATAACAAAGACCTCGAACTCACAACTGACGCTAAGATTTGACATTTGACTGTTGACATCTGATTTGTGGCTTCAACGGCTCGACACAATAAATTTATAGAGCCTCACAATTCCACAGGACTCTTGATATACGTTCTTTTATAAACACTTTGTATGTATTTATTTTGGAGAGTTGAGAACGGCAAAAAATTTGCGAAAATACGAGTAGCTTATGCAAGAGTTCCTATAATTTGTATCAGGTAATGGTTATATAATTCCTTACCTGAAAGGTTCTTTTGTAAAAAATTAAATTGTGGAGGAAGTTTTTATCTTTACTTTTGAGACAGCCCTTGAGGTTCGATGTTGTATCCTTTCATCTATCCGTGCAGACGTAAATAATGCAGCATCGATTCCCATCAGAATCACATAATATTAACAACACGTTGCAGGCGCTGTGCTTCCTAGGATCGAGACATTGTAATTAGTTTGTATCATAATGAAGTGGGGTAGCTCGTTCAAGTTGAACGCGTTAAAGCGCTCTTCCCTGATTTGTTATTTAGAAACCACGTGGTAAAAAAAAACGGCGCACAGAACCAAAACTGGAATGGGTGTGTGTTCTGCCTCGGCTTAATCATAAAGTAATGTTTAATTTTAATCTGTCACATTCAGTTTACGTCCCTTGGTGCATAAATAACCATTCTTGATAACGACTAAACACATTTAAAATTGAAAGTATTAATTAATGAATCAGTGACAAAAGAAAATGTCACTCACTGTGCGAAAATGGTCAGGGGCTGGAAACGTTTGGAAATGATCTTAAATTTTCAGCACAGAACTCCAAACTTAGATTTGGAAAGAAGAAGAAATAATTTGGACTGGTGTATTTTTTCTCTAGTCAGGAACTTTTGAAGTGAAAACTTCTTTAGGCGCACCACACGGCAGTGAATTAGTTTCATGCGACACGCTAAAATCGTCAGGCTCGGGAGTCAAGTTTAGCCGAGCGAGCGAGAAACAGTCAACTGTGCGTCATTTGTCACTTCCAAATTTTCATTGTTCATTGTGTTGCTAAATTTAAGTGATCTCAGTGCAGAGGTTTATACTCGCACAACTCTTCTTAAATCTTTTACGCCAATAACTCACTCAATGAGTTATAGATCATGACTAGAATTGTAATTTGATTAGGTATTAATTATTTCGAATTAGGTTATACTTTTTAGATTGCTGCTCCAGTTTGTTGTTCTATAGAGAACGTCAAAGCTGAAACTTGAGAGTTTGAGGTTGTCTAATGTGATTTTAGGTGGGATCACGAAAAACATGGGAATCCCCGATTTGAGCGATTACGAGATGTGTCTGCTGGAGAATGCGATACCCTTGTTGGCCGAAGACATAAAGAAGGGAGAGTTTGTCGGAGGACGACCGATGGAGGACGCACTTTGTGATCCTTGCGACCCAAATCCGAAAGCGGCAAGATGTCCTCCGGATCACTGCGAGTTGCAGTCGATGTTTGGGGGAGGAGATAAGAATTGAACATAAATATATTTTTTTTTCATCAAAGATGGTGCTTTAGTCAAAATTAAAGAGGTGGATAATAAATAAATAAGTATATTATCAAACAATACCTACAATAACACTCTATTTACATAAGATTTAGGTACCTCAAATATACACAAATTTTATAAGTTAATGGCACATATAATCAATAGTGCAAAGATATGGTTCTTACATAATTTATTTACACATGAAGATAATATTCACAGCCTCTAACACAAAAATTCTGACTTGTACCATCTTGTAACTAACGAAATAAGAAAAACAGTCAGATCCATCAGATTGGTTCAGGTTTAAATGCTGTCCAGCTCTATCCACGGAAGTGTCCAAGACCTCGACTCGTCCCTCTGCTCCGAATAAACAATTAGGCAGCAATAAAATTAACATCTCTTTATAAAAATATAATCACAATGGTTTCTTAAAGAATTTCTTTTTAATCTTCCATTTACATACACTTATAATTCGCAAAAATGGTAACAGGTGTTGACATATAAAACACTTCTTAAAACTATATCTCACATACTTAAAACTGTGTTTTCTTTTGATCGATAAAAACTACAACCAATTTATAGCTCTTGATTTACGCTATCACATAAATTTAATTCTAATTAGAGTTACCACAAAGGAACAAGTAGGAGAATTAATTTGAAGAAGCAGTTTTTAAAGATTGATCCTTAAGAATAGGTTGCATAACTTAATTCTCGTGAAGGGCGCAGTCGCGACGTCGACAACGCAGTGATTCAAATAAAAACCTAACGATTACACTTAATATGGCAAAAATCAGCAAGTCGCGACTGCGCCTCTCACCCACACAAATCACAATGGATATCCAATATAAATGCAACAATATGTGTAATATAGTAGTCACAAAAGGCATAGAAAATATACCGGTAAGTCGTCTTCCATCAAAAAATATAATTCTCTATTTTGTTACTGAGTAGTCGGGTGCAAGAAGTATGCAGATCTGATCCGTACAAGTTGCACTCACAGTACTTGGAAAGTATAATTATCAAAGTATGCATTTCTTAGATTATTATTATTTTAACAATAATTCGACTAGTTTCCTCCGTTCAGGTTTACAGCGAAATGTGGTAGTTTTAGGGCTGAAATTGACAGTAACACTAACATTAATCCTATTGTACTGCTCTATACAATACTTTCTTTTTCTGTTAAGTTATTATAATCGTTTATCACGCCTTTCCTGAGCGACGTGTTGCTGGCCTTCAGACCGTTCCCGTTGAAGAGTCCCACCAGCCAGCTCTTCAGCGAGGCTTTCTTCTTGCTCTGGACGTCCGACACGGGGTCGCAACTCGCCGGGAGCGACTCCAACGAGCGCCACCTACAATCGACTCCCGCAATCAACGATCGCTCGGTTTCCCACCGAAACTCACCTCTTCGATGTGTTGTTCTGCAGGGTGTCGTCGATGGCGCTGCCGCCTCTGCGGCGCACCGCAGGGTGGTGCGTAGCGTTCAGCAGCGGCACCTGCACGTCCTCCACGAAACCGTGCTCGTCCGGCGGCACACTCAGGACGTTGCCGTTCGGGAAATTATTGTTAATCAGTTTGTCTTCCGGTATGGCGATGATCTGGATTTCACCGCACTTATCACAGTTTTCCAACGACCTGGTCGACCGCTTGCCCACCTCCACCAGTTTCCCGTCGACGACGACGTCCGGCTTGGTGCGGATCAAGGGCAGCGGGTCCAGGCTCTTCGACTCGCGGATCTTGTTCAGCATGTTCTGGCTCTTCTTCTGCTCGTCGGAACTGGAAGCTATGCTGGAGAGGATGCGGCGGGGGCGCAACCCCCTGCGCGACTCGTCCGACTCGATTATTTGGCTACCGAAAGCTGTGTTAATAGTGAGTTTGGAGCCTTGGTCTGGAACATGCAAGTTATGGCGGTTTACTTTGAGGTGGCGCAAGGGGAGCGGGCTCGCGTTCTGGATCGTAGATGTGCTTTCCACTTCGATACTGGTACCTGGTGGAAGAAAAGTCGATGTTTGGACGAGATTTTGCGATCGGTAAAAAAAGAGAATCAAGTAAAAAAAGAGATCAACCGAGGATAAACAACTTAAGAATGAAGGGGGCGGAGTTATGGGTCCATTACCGAGTGTTGTTAACCTCTACCAGTGATGGTTTACGTTAGTCTAAGCAGTGGCGTGACTAGGGGGGAATACCTATGTGTTAAATTTGCACTCTTTTGTCTCAACTTCTTGGTGTCTACCACGTGTCGACCCTACCAGCTAGTTTCTACGATATTGTTGAAAAACTCGCCACGAAATAATCCAATTTCACGTGATTTACACATCCGTCAGTTTGCTCCAATTGGGTAAAAACAAAGTAAATACATATTATGAAGTAATGTTAATTAGATGTAATTTATAATCATAATCAGTGTTTTTAACACCCAAAAAAGAAAAATTCCATTTTTTACTAAACTTTCAAATGATCCATAGCGTGTACTGTCTACCGCCATTATTATTCTTTTTTAAATTAGGTACAGAATTTTTATTTTATGGAAAACTAATCAAAAATCATAATAGTTATTTGTATATCAAGGCCGCGAAATCAGTCTTTAACGTACCGAGAGAAAAATTGTCGTCGAGGCCGTTGCGGCCGAGGTAAAACAATCTCAAAGATGTTAAAGACTTTCGCGGCCAAGGTGTACGTAACATTTTTTTAATCAAAATAGTATTTTTTGGCGCTTCCGCCCTAGTTGCCCCACTGCTGGCTACGCTACTGAGTCTAAGTCAGCCCCCTCTACCAACACCACAGAAATATAATATAATCAAAGATAACCATTAACCAAAAATGGAAAGCAACACCAAAACGCTAAATGAACTAAACGCTAAATAAAGTTGGATAAAGGTAGAAGAGTTAGTTACAAGACGTACCTCTGGGCACGCTGGAGTGTCTGCGACTGTTCATCCCTCCGAATCCTCCGCACATGGACGCCTGTCTGGACTCGTTATTCAACTTGGGACTCCTTCGAGGTCTGCAGAACAGCGGCGGAATGTCTCCCAGATCGACTTCACGCTTTTGCACGGCTTGTTCTGTCGCGCCGACCAACCAGAAAGTTCGCACTTCTCCCTTACCTTTCATGTTGACCAAACCGCGATCTTCCATGATGTACCCTCCCAACTTATCCAGAGCTTCCTTGCACTGCAAGCTGATATGTATCTTGAGGGGTTCCCCGTTGCTCTCCATGCGAGAGGCTGTGTTGACGGTGTCGCCGAAGAGGCAATACCGAGGCATGGTCAGTCCCACGACTCCTGCCACGACGGGTCCTACAATCCCCGCTGAGTCACAAGTGATTTGCAAAATAGGGATCAAACCTGTGTGGATCCCGATCCGGAGCTTGAGGACTTCGTTAGGGCGATGCGATATGGAATGGTTCTTCACCGCGGCAAGTAAGTCCAAAGCCATCGAGGCGATTTCTCCCGCGTGACGGTCGTTGTTGCGCAAGGGTAGGCCAGAAACCTGGACACTTGAATTAGTGAAGGACCAGGTTGGAGTGGGTTGTACGTACCACCATGTAGGCATCACCAATGGTTTCCACTTTGTAGACGTCGTAACCTTTGATGATCCTGTCGAATACTGTGTAGAGATCATTTAAGAAATTGACTACTTGCAACGGTGTGCTTTCGGCGGACATCGCAGTGAAGCCGACGATGTCGCTGAAGTAGATCGTGACCAAGTCGAAGGATTCGGGTTCCACGCCGGAACCACTGGTCAGACGCTCTGCCACCGGTTTGGGTAACATCCTATGAAGCAAATCTTCAGTTTTCATTTTCTCTTCGTACAGTAGTCGGGTCCTTTCCAATACTATCTCCTCCAAGTTGTTGGCGTAGGTCACCATCATGTCCATCATCTGGTCCATGATGTTCTTGTTCCTAAAAATAAATCTTGTGATGCGGAACTTGACCGATCGAAGCGCCGTTTACTTTCCGTCCTTCATCCTCTTGAGCCTACTCCTGATGGCGGCAAAATCCGGTCTACTCTCCGGGCTCTCGGCCCAGCAATCTTTCATACAGTGTATAACATAATCATCACAGCCGATTTCACAGTCGAGTAAAAGATCAACGTCGGGTCTGAAACACTCCTCGCCTTCAGCCGGTACACGTTTCACCAATTCTATAATGTCTGCAAAGAAATTTCTGATCAGGTGTGTCTCTCCACTGGACGAGATCTACCTCTTGGTTCGTAGCCTGTGGTGCCAAACGGTCCTCGTCGTCCTAAAATTTCGTACAGAATTATAGCGAATGCGTAGACGTCTCCTTTTTGAGTGCCTCGACTATAGGCACTGGAATTCCTCAAGATCTCTGGAGCTTTCCAAAACAAACCTACAAGGAGCCAGGGTCAGATAAAACGAGCCGGCTTTGATGGACGCTTACTTCTGTAATACTGGTGTTCTCCGATGCTGTCGTTCTCGGCGCAATGGCGCATCTCAGCTAGTCCAAAATCTGTTACTTGAAGGACCCACCGACTAGTCACCACACAGTTTGAAGATTTTAAGTTACCGTGACACACCAGCATTGAATTGTGAATATACAGCATGCCCTGTACAAAACTTAACAATTATATATGTGATATACTTGGAATTTTCTCTTGTTCGGGTTGGATTTACGTTCAAAGGAGTGCAGAAAAATTTCCTCCGATAGTAGAGAGATTTTGCAATGGACAGTGGAGAAATGACACAACCATATAGTGTTAAAGAATTTTTTGAGTTTTAGATTTTTTGAAGAAATAGATCATAGTGGTAAAATATAGTTTGGAAGAGTCAAAATACATTATTATTAATCATGACATGTATAAGCAATACTGTAAAATGATTCTCTTTTGTTTAATTGAATTTAGCAATTCATAAATACTATATTATTGGTGGTTATTACTCACGAGTGTGAAGTTTTCGCCACGAGCTGTAGAGGAGTGCTGTAATAATTCAAGGGGGTAATATCCCCATTACTTTGATGTGAATAATGAGCTGTTTTATACCAACTTTATAGTCCATGATGCAAATGCCATATGTATTGCGATTGGTCAGAACCCGTCTTATATGAGTCATACTCCCGGCTCCCGGTTGTGAGTAATGAATAGCATTACTTAACAGTAAGCGCATAGTGAATGTATTATTTAATGTAAGTAGAGCAAAGTTATTTGTCTTGTACTCGTTGGAAGCCTGAACGCGGTGCTATCTGGCACCAAAATTCAAATAGTAAAAGAAATTACAATGAATTTAAGGCAAGCTGCTGAAATACATCTCAGATAAGCTCGACGGATTTTATCCTGAGCGCAGCAAGATGATTGTCTCCTTTTAAAACGCTTTGATATATCTCCTTTGCAAACTAGACGAATTAATTTTTTTATTTCTTTGCATATAACAGTGTTTCTCTACAGTTAATATTGCACCTTGATACTTGCATTATCATTCGGGTATGAATTTTATTTACGGAAATCTGATAAGTCGAGTCATTAAATTCCATTATTCATCAGGGTGTATTACTTGTTGTGTTTTTTGTAGGAATATACGTCTGTATGGTAAAAAAAATTAAGCAATAATTCAGAGTCGTATTATCGAGCCACACGCAGGCGGTGAAATCAAAGGATGCAATTTGAAGCGAAGGTAAAGGGCGTAACTTCGCAAACTCTATAAACAAATAAACGAGCGCAGTTTTATCTTTACGAGAAAATGAATCAACCAGGTTCTATATTTTGCTTTTCAATCAGTAATCAAAATCTAAGTAAACAAAATAATAAAACACGTTATGTGGGAACTTCAAACAGGTACTACGCAATTGTTGTAGATTCTCGGTACAACCACACTGAATAATTAAGTCTTATTGTTTATTAATTTACCTACTGATTTTCTGTCCAAACAAACTGAACGTGGTAAGTTTTAGCAAAATTATTTGAGATTCTGTGTACGTTTAAATTTCATTTGAAACTAGAAGATTCTTTTGTAAACTGAATTCTAACGGGTCGATACCTGGTTTATGCTAAAAAACTGGGATCAGCTTTGCTTAAATTTGATTTTTTCGCTGATTTTTCAGCAGTCGTGAGTGATACCCCCTGCACGGAATCCGTTTAAAAACATTGCTTCGAAGACGAACAATAAGTCTTCAAAGTAAAATTAAGCTAATGGTGATGGTGCTTTGTTAATTTATTACTCCAGTGAATGACATTGTTTTGATGATTTCTCTTTGAAGGTTTAGAACATTTTGATTGTTGTAGGAATGCAATTAACACCGTTTATTAAGTCTTAATTAGGTAAGTATTCCAAACTTTTGTACGTACGGAAGATACACAGTACAAACTGCTCTCGCGCTCTGATACCTATTATTAGTAACAAATCTTCGTGAGGATTTGCAAGAATTTATTATTTTATAATCCCCAAAAGAAACTTTAGAGGGGATTCATTTTTACAAAAATAGATAAAACTATCTCAACATGACATAACCTAACTTATTCAATAATGGACAAAATCCCATTTTCTATACATTGATACATTGTAATGTTTTAAAATTAAATCGCGTTCGCAATAATTAATTAATCCAGTGAAAGATAAACAGAATCATTTTTTAAATAGAATAAAATAGAATAAAAAATATTGGGAGCATTCTTCGACAATAAAAAAAATCCAATTATCCAATGAAAATGAAGTGCTAAGCGCTTGTCAGAAGACCCCGAGTTTTGCATCCCGGAGTTTTGTCACGGACCAATCAGGTTACTTCACGTACCTTCGACTTTTTGGTTTTTGTTTTGTTTCTAAGGTGATAGAAAAAACAAGTCGATTTTTAGGCCGGTAATATAAAAAAAAAATTGCGGACGGTTCTCGATCCTATTTTGGTAACGGTTTTTCGACCATAATTCCAAAAAGTTTTTTTTCTTGCGAAACAGTGTTAGTGTTTGTGTTCCAGCACAAGAATTTATTCATTGTCACCCCTTTCCCAAAACGCGGTGGTGGTGGTATTCTAGCAGTAGTCTAGAGTAATAGTTTTTTTTACAGTTGGCAGTAATTAAGGATTCTTTTCGTTGGTGTCATTAGTTGAAACATTGTGTAATTGTGTTTGAATTTTGTTAATAAAATGCAAGAATTCATTTTCGAAACTATTAAATGGTAAGTATTTTATCTTTGCACTCTATCAAGGCACTCTATGTAGTCGTAAGTGAGGTTAGATTTAGAGTCTTCCTTCTTTTCGATTTTTCCGGTCCTACCTTTTTGATTTTCGTAAAAAGAGAGACTTGTTTCTAATTTAACTTCATAATTTCGACAAAAAGGTTAGAATTCCGAAATAGATAAGCAAAGAAAAACTATTTTGGTTTGGCTATGATCATTAGTAATTTCTCCACTGTGCAACGATGGAACTTTTTAACGGGAAGGAAAACTGCAATTTATCAGCCACATTTTGTGATTGTTGAACAGCGTTCCAACTGGCACCGTGCCTTTAGTGACGTAAATCTCCGATTAAATATGTTGTTTACCTTAATGAGATCATGAACTAGCGACGCAATAAACATCTTGTCCAATTTAATATCTTCATTTTCTATAATATCCTGAAACGACGCGTTCACACTGGTTATGGACTAGATGAACTAATCTACGACTCACATATAGGCTTCCTTTGGCACAATAATCAGTGACTAGTAGCAAAGAAGTAGGTTCCACACAAGCTCCAATGAACGAGTTGATGTTATCGTGGCGCAACTCCCTCAATAACCTCATCTCCTTCATCACGTCCCTCGAGATGTCCTTCTTGCGTGAGAAGGTTAACTCCTTAATGCGCACCACGACACCCCTGTATTGGGCCGTCGTGGCGAAAACTTGCAAGCCGCCCCTGGATTCGTACGAAGTCACGCTTGCACTAATTAAACTAAGCTGGGAATCGGAGAGGGATTAATTCGTGCGCGGGACTTATCCGAGGGACTTACCCGACTAGGACTAGAAACTATATCCCGTTCGAAGTAGCTGTGGATCTCGTTGCGGTCGATCTTCCACAACAACCCTTCGATTTCCTGCTCGATCTTCCACTTCCGGTAGATACTCATCGTTATCACGCCTGCGCAGAACAGCAGGATGGCCAGCACTCCTGCCGCAATGATGCTGTTCAGGTGGGTGTTGGGCTTGGGACAGAGTTCGTTGTTGAAACCGCAACTGGGCTCGTCGTTCGGCTTGTCGGAACCGGCCCATATTATCTGGGTGTTGGTGTAAATCTTGTACTCCTTCAACAGAAACCGGAACAGTGAGAGGGTACCACAACGGGTGGTACCAACTCACTGGAAAGTCGTCCCACTGTTGGAAAAACTGACCAACGGGTCTCATCTGGTACGAACAGGCGAAATTGCCGTACACGTGCTTGTTGTTGGTGACTTGCTGAAACGCTAGTACCGAGAAGTTACCTTCGGAGTCTCCGTTGTCGTCCAGTTTCATTGTAGCACCAGTTATACCTGAAATTTTTCATCTAGTACCGCTAGTACCAAAGTCTGGAAACATACTTTTGTAAGTTTTCATTTTGATGATGGTCTCCACGATTTTGGTCCCGTTACTAGCAATTTGGTCGATGATTTGGTCGTTCAAAAAGGTCTGTTCTGACAACAGTTTGTGGAGGGCGTTGGCATAGAGCTTGAACGAGTCGTACAAGTACGCCGCATATATCGACACATACTGCAAATCACGCAACAGTCAATAAATCTACACCTTGAGTGGTGGTACTACCGTCTCAAACTCCTTCAATCTAGACGAAGTCTCGAAATTGAAGGGTTCTTTGGAGTTGTACAATCTGACTTGCTCGCTGAACTGGTCGTAGTTCTGGCTCGGTGCGGTCGGAACCACCACAAACAAAGACCTCCCGCGCTTGATCAGACCGCTGAAGTCGTTCCGATCGCAATTCGGGTACTTGTTAAGTACCGCGGGTTCTGAAAACGCCCTTCAATATTTTTTACCACGCCGCCACTAAAACTTACTCCAAAGGTACTTGTGGGCATCTTTCGCCGAGTAAGTGTTGGTGTCCACGTAGATTACTACGTACTCGCCGTTTTCAAACAACTGAGCTGTCTGCATGGTTATCATCAGGTCTACCAGAGAAGGGGCGGTCCCCAAGAAAACGTAAACTGCAAACACGAGTTTAAACCAGATTTGGAGTTGGACTCTGTGGTCCACTTACTTCTGGTACGGTTTTTGGTATTTTGAATGAACTTGTACCAGTACCAGCTCCCACAGCAGGACAGACTCTCCGAACAACACTTGTAACTGTCTTTTGCTTTCTTTTCGTCGTTGATGGTCATGTTTTTCTTCTTGGCTTCTTGGACTAGAGACTGAGCTACGGTGTACCAAGCTTCTTCGTATATTATGGAAAATTTGTGCCATTTGTAGTAGTCCAGAAGGGACACCACCGATTTTGTCACCTGAAATTATAAATGAAGTATCGTCCCGAAGACTCACTTTTTGTTCTGTAATGTGCAAGAACGGATGATTTGTTTGGGCAATAAAATCACAGTAATCGCCGTCTTGGTGTATTGTCGTCGAGACGTGACAGATTCCGTTCCAAATAATTATTTTACGAGAGAGAGAAAGTAAAAGTTCCGAATATTTGATTGAATTCCTGACATAAAGTCGACGGCCCTGAGCACCATTACGCAACAATGAAATTTTTGACGAGCACTGCTTTACTTATCGTCCAGATTTAGCCGAATCTGGTAAGTGCAAAGGCAAATATTTAACAGCCGCAAATAATTGGTGTTAATTTCCGATTTTATAGAAAGCATGTGACCGGCAAAATAAATTTAATTATGAACTAATTATTACTGGATGTTAAACAGGACTCACCTGGGTGTCCGGTGGTTCAGTTCTGGCAAAGGTCGGGACTTGAGAAGCTTTGTAATCTGAACATTTCTGGAATCGGGGAGAAATGAACGAATTTGATTTTGGTCGAGGGGAAAGACTTACATAACTAATCATTGGAATATTTCTTGACTGGGCCACTATGGCTTCCACGTGACAGGTACCTTCGGGACCGAAAAATGCCGAAACCCCATCGCATACCATGTCTGTCATGGCTCTGGTTGCCACGACCGTGTCTCCCCTAGTATCGTTCCAGCGCATCACTAGCGTCACGTTGGGGAGGATATTTGGGTCTTGATTGACCTGGAATTAATAATAACAATTTTTATTTCAACACTCTGGTCCTTTTTCTTTGCTCCACAAGAACAAATATGTTCAAAAGATTGTAAATTATCAACAACAAATTATTTTAGTCTTTGAACCAAACATTTGGTCTCATAAAATTGGTAGCACGAGCAGGGAGCTTTGGATGCTTTGTTTAACAAGTTTTTTGACTGAAATGGAAACACTTTAGAAATTTACGATGCCTTAAATAACTTCAGAAGTTTTACAGTCCAATCAATCCACGACGGCATATTTGTATATCAAGGTCGTGAAATCTTTCTTTAACGTATCCGGAGAAAAATTGTCACCGAGGCCGCCTGCGGCCGAGGCAGCACAATCTCGTGGATGTTAAAGGATTTCTCTCGTCCAGAGTTAAAAAGTACATATTATAAATTTTGCGGTTTCTAATTTCACACCCGCAAAATCTAAAAGCCAGTTTCACATGGAAATTCTGATTTGTATCAAATTAAAATGACGTTTACTTTAACGGCCATCGCAAAATTGGATTCGCGGCCTGTTTTAGGTACGCGAAGTGCTCGTTTCGCGTATGGTTGCACAAAAAGAAATTTAAACGTTACTTTGTGTCAAAAAAAAAAAAATAATCTGGAAACATTCTCACCGTGGACAGTTACCTTGTGGTAAATTTAATTTTATTGTCATTATCTGCATTCGTAAAAATAGTTGCCCAGATTGTTAATAAAGCTGGTCGGGAAACTTTTCCAATTAGAATTCGTGATCCCAGAAATTCACACAAAAAAGCTATATGCACTAGGTAAATCCCTTTGTTACAGTTCTTCAAGTTCAACCCGAAGAAAAATAGAAAATAAAACCGCGAAACTTTAGCAGCATTGGAAACTTCCGAAAACTCCTTGCGAACTTCCTGTGCTAAAATAATTGGAAACTTTCCAGAAACCGAGTGAGATGATGTATACAGCAAAGTTTATAATGAAACGTAGGTATTTCTTCATTCATTCTTAAGAAGCAATTTAGACCTCTTACACTCGAGATTTCCCCTAGTTGACATTTTAAGAGGAATTTCGGTCGATTTTCTTTTTCAATCGCCATTTAAGTAATTAAGGGAAACGTCGGAAAATTAAATCGTGGCAGATCAAGTGCTGCGATGATTTTTCCCCGGTTTTCTCGGCTGCAGTTGAGCAATTTTCACGTCTCTGATTATCGAAATCGGAAGAAATTTATCAGCCAATTTAACATCAGGGGGAGGAGCTTTTAGAATATTCGATTTCACGATTATCGCTCGGAAATTTTGCAAAAGTAAAACGGGAACACTATCAAACTCCACACATATTGATCTGGTCGTCGGCGATTGTTGTTGCTACACACGAAATTAATAACAACAAGACAATGCTTCTCGCGATTTTAATAACGCTTTTATCGAGGCTCGGTAGAGCTGTCACGTTATAAAAATATCAGGAGCGCGAGATAATGGCGAAATCAAAGAACTCCAAAGTGGAATTAAAGATGTGCACTTGAATAAGAATCGGCCCTCTTCACGGTTATAAGGACCGGCTCGTTTATTTAGCGATCGTTTGAAAGACGTCCACGTAGGAAGTGCCCCTGATATTTATTGGTCGGACTGAATTAGGGTATCCGCCTGCTGTCGACGACTCAGCTTGCAGAATAAAATACTGAACATGTTTACAAGCCATTTTTTAACACTTTGCACCGTCGCTTTTATTAAAAACCTCCAATAAAGCTCGAGCGAATCGAACCATCAATCACGAGACGACACCAAAAATTGAGATTTTCCACGGCGCAGACAAGACGCTGGCGAATTTTCAGACGACGAGAAGAATTCGATTTGCGTTAAATAAATCGTCCTCTAACGCACTAGAATCTAATTTTACTCGTCGGTGCACAATCTACGAGGCGCGTTTTTGCACTTTTACAACAGAAATGTGTGGCCAAGGTTTAAGAATGAGGGATGTAGTGCCAGCGACAGTTCTACGTAAATTTATGGAACGCTGTTTTACATAGACGATTTTCACTTGGGACAGTGGAAATAATCTCAAATTAAATTTGTGGCAGACTTTGCGGGAAGATTGTACTAGACAATGTCGCTTTTAAAAATCAAATCGAATCAAAATGCGGAAACATCAAGGAATATGAGATTTTATGAGCGACGTTCAGGGAGGGAGGAAGAAATTGAGAGTCCAAGTGCAGTTCTGCAGGATTGTATCTGGTGGAGGACAAAGAGAATAAATAGGTGGCTGAATAAATGAAACGCGTTTTCATGAAAAATAATTTTTTTTTGAGGAAGTAGGAAGAGTTAACGAGAAATTTTTAAATGAGATTTTGAATTCTATGAGAAATGAACAAAATATCAAAATAGCTTTTTAAAATATAATAATAGGGGCAACACATAAACGATTTCTTACATCGTAGTTGGCTGTGAAATTTGTTACCCACAATATAGAGCGTAATTCTACCATATTTAAGGTAAATTGATGTGGTTTCTTGGTTGTCTAAAACAAGGGGATTTGAGGTAATGTAATTTAAACGAGTAAAATTATAACAAATGATAATAAATGAATACATAATGATAAAAATAAAAATGTGGCACAAAAGCAAATGTACTATTTTAAAGAAAAAAATGTGCAAAATACTCTTGTTCTGGCGATACAATTACTCATTTGATGTTATACCAAGAAAGAAGAACAGTTTCATAATTTGTCAAAGAAGACACAGCAAATAGCACGTTTAAGACATTGTCGTGATATGAAGAACATTTAAAAAAAAAACAGTATGGGAGCGAAATCTAAAAATCCGATTTTCAATTAGTTTAAGAAGGAATTAACTAGATTCTAGAAAAATAGTCCAGAGCAACTGAATTCGTTATTTGGAGAAACATTTTGTACCACATTTTGATAATATGTAGTAGGTTATATCATTAAGAGTAGAAGTGAGTCTTTTTGTGCTAAGCCCAGAGATTGAAGACCGAGACGAAGTTGAGGTCGCAACTGGGCGAAGCACAAAAAGACCTTCTACTCTGAATGAAATATACTATTTTATCTTAAAGCGGATCACAAAAAAAATGGGACATGAATTCATTTATTTTCTCATGCTGCAGTTACAGTAAAATGTCAACTTTTAAATTTTAAAGCATCAGTAATTACGTTGCAATATTCCTATTAGTACTTGAAGGTTCAATAATATTAGTAAAGTCTACTTTTTAACGTTGAACGGCATTTTGCTATTTTTGATTTTGACATCTGTCATCCATGCACAGGGCGACTCGTGTTACACCACAGCGGAACCGGTTAAATATTGGGTAATAATTTCGTTATTTCGCTTTTTTAGAGGCTTTTTTTAATAGGGAGAATTTAATTATTAAATATTTCGTGTAATTACTGATAAATAAATCGTGAGAAATACTTCAAATGACCTTACATTTGACTCGGTCGAGCCGCCTGTGGACATTTCAACTCCTAGGATTTGAAATCTTTCAAGTCCTAGTAAAAAAAAAGTCACTTCAACCGTCAGAAAAGTAACATTTGTTTTGAGTTTCCTGTTTTATAATTTATGGGTGTAAAAATTTGTGACTTTTCAATAATGTTACATAGTTACATAATTATGTATTTCCAAAATATGTGTTTATTTTCATGTCGACCAAGTGGAACTGGCACATAACTAAATGGATGACGGATCACTCTAGATTGTTTCTTCAAAAAACGAAACATTTTTCAAAGTAAATTTGGCTGAAAACCAGATTCCGAAAATAATATATTCCAAAATAATGTACGACAATTATCAGGAACCAATTACATATACTTATTGTTAGACTTGAATATGATGAAGATTTTGTAATTTTTGAGAATATCATGTAACCCACGCAGGTCATAAAAAAGATCAATTATTTGTGGAAATTCATTTCTGCTTGGAAATCAAGACCTTTGGTGTATGGATTACCAGCTTTTGGCCCCCGCGGCTTCACTCACGCAAATTGTAAAGTTCAATATGTAGCCAACTTCACACCGACGCCAGTTTTTTCTCGTTTTTTATAAAAATCAATGATATAAATTTTACAAACTGCGATAAGAACCGGTAAGTTGTTATGATAACCAAGTAACACGCATGTGATGTATCTTTAATTGTAGTCTATTGTTACTTCTGAAGAACGAAGCTGTGTAACGTTGAAAGAATTTTGGAAATAGGTCTAGTAGTTCTCGAGTTTATCCGGAACATATAAACATACGCACGAACAGGTTTATACATGGTAGTGATGTAAGGACATATTTTATTAAGAAATGTATTCTAGATGTGCAATGATCATGTTACCATTGCTCTAAGGTCAAGACCACTCTTGGATGATAATGTTTCTTTGTCTTTAAGTGTTTGGGAATCTATCTGATTGTGAATCTACCTTATTTTCAAGCAAGAACACTTTCAGCCACCTTGAGTGCTTACGAATATGGGACATAATATAATTATTTAATCGATAAAAGATTAAAAATACATTTAATTTTCTTGAAAAATTGGTCGGTGTCTCACTCATTTATCTTCCGAACTGTCAACGACACAATTAGGAATCCCCGTGAGTTAAATTTATCGCCGATTATCAATCAATTACCCCATTACAAAGAAGCAAGTTATTTTTTGGTTTCGCAATAACATTTTTACAATTCATTTTTTTATTAATAAAATAATAAATAAAACAACTTGTTTCTTTCCGTCATCCGACAATAGAAAATGTTAATGATGATAAATGGTGTTAATTATAACAACAAAGAAAAATCTGTTACAATTTTAACAACATCAAGCAATTATTCAGACAGCACTCTGGAGGCAATCAATAGGGAACATTTAATCAATTAGATGGCCAGCAACACAGCTCCATTTAATTCCTTTCAAGTGTCTTTGTGTGCATCTAATTTAACATCCCTTAAAAATCTCAAATAAAAAAATACCGAGAAAGATGCTCCAACAATCTTCACAGGAGGTTTTCTAGTGTATGTAACATAAAAAGCTGTTTTAAACGAGATGCTAGTCTTCGGCAAATTTTGTTTTTAAACTTTAGTAAAATAATATTTGACAGTTACCTCAAAAGATAAAACCAAAGGAACAGTTAAAACGAGTAAAAGAAATGGAAATTCATTCTTCAGAGAGGATAAAAAGGTTGTTTATAAAACACAATTCTGGTAATGGCAATTGTGCTTACTCTCATGCTGTAAATTTGAGAATACATATGTATTTAATTTAGACTTTGACTTTTTTTCCTAAAAAATAAAAAGAAGGTAAAAGCAATTTTTGTTGAATGTTTCAATATTTTGTACATTGTATCGGGTCTTCATTTAAATTTCTCCTCAAAGTTGGCGTTAAAGAGTCGATTGTGAACGCGCCACTCGTCAGTTCGCAAAGTAAAAACATAAACAACACAAAAAGTGAGGTCAAACTTAAACAGCTGATCAGTGATCCGTAATTCGTGGTGCGTTCACAATCGACTCTTCAACGTCAACTTTGATGAGAAATTTAAATGAACACCCGATACACTGCAAATACACTCGGTTGAAGAATCACGTAACGTGCGCTTGTTAGAAGATATCCTCGAAGATATCATAGTTTTTTCTTCCATTTCTAAATCGACCTTTAACGCGAATCAGTTTGTTTTAAAAAATAAAAAATAAGATTTTTCAGTTGTAATTTTCTTTTTGAGCGTACCTCATTTAGAGCCATGGTGATGGCTCCCGAAACGGCCAATCCCTGCCTCTCCCTGAGCGCCCCCTTGACCGCCGTGAGATACCCCACAGTAATTTCCTTCCTCTTGTGGAGGGGCTCGCTCCTGAGGTTCTCGACGGTGAGGTTCTTCCTCTGCTTGGCCACCGTGTACGCAGCCAGAGTGGTCGTGACGGCCTCGTCGTCGAAGTGTCCATGTCCCATGTCCAAATCGTTGTGTTGGAAGTCCTCCTCCGAAGAGGTGTATGTCTTGAAGGGCAGCTTGTCGGGGTACAGTTTGGTGCTGGTCGTGCTGGAGGGATGAGATGGGGCGGCGTGCAAGGCCCGGAATCGTGCATTCGCATCATCCTCCGAGGTCAACAAGGGCAGATTTGTGGATGAGGTCGTTTGGGAGGGAGAAAATAATAATAGCGCGACCAGCAGAGAAGCCAGGCCGAGGCGCATGGCCGGGCTCCCCCTTCACCGGAACTCCAGGATCACCTGTAACAATACACGTGAATGAGAAAAAATGGGCGAGAGGGAGAGAAGTTCATTCATTTCGCGGTAAGTCGATGAAGAAGCGTCGACGCCGGAAATTAACTGACGGATCCAATCGCTTTCTGATTTGGGGAGGTAATGTAAAATGTTTAAAAATCAATAGGGGACGATGCGACCTGGCACAACACTCTTCGAAGCTGTGCCACGGAGGACTCTTCAATCATTTTACACCTGCGAGCCCTCCAGTGTGTTAAACAGCGATAAGGAGCGATAATTTGTCCTGCTTCATAACAATTATTATGGCTCAGGTGTTCGCTCTTAGCTTCAGCTTTGTGTGAAAATCGCGACCAAAGATGCGGAAAAAAGGACCATTTTGATCTGTACCGATAAAAAATATGTTTTCGGGGTGTTCTAA
This sequence comes from Tenebrio molitor, assembly GCF_963966145.1. Classification (NCBI taxonomy): domain Eukaryota; kingdom Metazoa; phylum Arthropoda; class Insecta; order Coleoptera; family Tenebrionidae; genus Tenebrio; species Tenebrio molitor. The sequence continues at coordinate 5,448,742 of NC_091048.1, read as the reverse complement.
TCCTGTATACGAAGGTCATAAAATGCAAACATTCATGGGGTGATTACTGGTTCATTATTAAATAACGATCGCAACACAGGTCGAGCGAATAACAATTTTTTGCAATACTTTTTATGCGATACTGAAACAATACTAACAACCCCTTTGTATTCCGAACGTTACAAAATCACCCCCACATCAAACAGTCGACTGGAATATGCACCCACTCCTTTCAATTTTTATAATTGATGTCCTCTGGGGCCAACACTGCGACTAAAAAATACCAAAGGATAAACGAGAGCACATGATGCTTCTTGTCGTTACCACCTATCTTCCTCACGAAAGAAATTGCGCTCTGGAGCAACCTCCTTATGAGGGAAGTAAATAACAGTGTGTTAACTAATTACGGTGAATCTACCGTTCTTATAAACCATAAATTTCAGTTAAAGTAATTTAAATTCGGTCTCTAGCGGAAGTAAATTCCAGTAGATCTTAAACTCTTGGCCAAAATAAAAATAGGTTTTTAAACACCCCTAATGAAAACGGTACGTTTACGTACTCACAAGCGGACGAAAATAACTCTTTTTCGGACGCTGACCGTGGCGCCATCTGTTGGTCTGGTTAGTAAGTTAGCAACGACACCGACAAAACCGATAATTCTCCTGTCACCATAAATTATGTAAATATGTAAGTACATAATTCTATTGCAAATAGTAAATTTCTAGTTTTGTTGGCAAGCTGATATCGTATTTTATAAAATGTACACCAATGGGGTTTCCTTGTTTTAAAGCATATTTCCTAGAGGTTACTTCGCATTGGCGTACATTTTATAAAATATGATATAGTAGGTTGTATGTATTTTTAAAATGTGCCGAAATTTTACCTACGAGGTCGTGGGACAACGTAGAAGACTAAAAGCAATAAAAAAAAATTGTACCTCAAAAATTAAATGTCATTTTATTTTTTAACATAGAATTTTTTAAATATTTTTTCCGAGTTCTACTTGAAGCCAGTAGCTCGTGGTTAAAATTATGCTGGTTCATTCTGGGACACCCTGTATAAAAAAAATCGTTCATATGTATGTATTAATAAATTTATCTATGTATTTGAAAAAGGTAGATACAAAATACATTTGTAATTTTTCTTTGTAGTTCGTGCGGTCGCCTAAAAAATTTAATGTGCACCTCTGCCAAAAAGTGCCTTTTGTTCGCGCCTGTTTTCAAGCCTCGGCTGCGCCTCGGCCGGAAAACTCAGACTCGCACAAAAAACATGCACTTTTTGCCCTTGATACACAAATAACTATGTATTTTAAAACTGATGTTAGAACAATTTTTGTCCTTAATGAATAAGTAAAAATTTTAAAATAAATTTAAAATTTTGGAATCGGTGCGCTTATGATTTAAAATAGAAAGCTGCACGAAACATTTGGCGGGATCACACTTAATGTATATTTTAGTGCTTTAAATGTTGCTTTTAACTTCAAACAATATTTATTGGTCAATATTATTCTACAATAATATTAATATCCATCCGTACATTGGCCAATATTTGGTCATCCAACAAACAAAGTGAACGGGTCGTTTCTTTTGTGTTTAGCAATAAAATGTCTCCTACGGAACAATTATTTCGAGTTTTATTTACAAGAACAAACCAAAACAGAGACGTCGGCACGAAGATTGGTTTTTATAGCGAGCTAAATTTACTTTGAGGAGTTGGTAAAGTGAATTAAAAACTTAAGAACCCACGAAATTGCTTTTATTTATTTGCCAATGTCCCGAAAGAGACTAATTACGAAGCCAATCAAAAACATTTTGTTTTATTACGGTACTTGCACCGTCGAGTTAATTTCTAAAACGAGTATAATAAATATGTATGGATCTATCGGAGGAAAGGTTTTAGTAGTTTTACTTCGGTAATACGTTGAAAGTTGAAGAACTGTAAAGTTGTTGAAACTGAAAATGTTACTAAATGCACTGATCGAAAATAGTGCCTATAAGAAACGATTGAAGTGACTTTTTTTTGTAACACTTCAAATCCAAGGAGTTGAAGTGTCCTCAGGCGGTTCAACCGAGTCAAAATAAGGTCATTTGAAGCATTTCTTAAAAATCGAATTAACGAAATTATTACCCAATATTTAACCGGTGCCACTGTGGTGTAACACTAGTCGCCCACGTGCATGGATGACAGATGTCAAAATCAAAAATAGCAAAATGGCCGTTCAACGTTAATAAGTAAACAAGAGAACTAGGAATTACTGATGCCCTAAAATTTGAAAATTGTAAGTTTGAAAATTGTTATTTTACTGTAATTTTGTCATTTTTGTCATCAGCTAATAGGAGAAAAATTATTATATTATTATTCCTTCATAAATTGATCCATTATAGAATTGATTGTGCTGATCTACTTCAGAGATTATGTTTTTGTATTCCTCGAGTTAATAATAGAAACGTTCTGCCTTTGTATGCGGCTATGCCTAGATCTAACACCCTACTTCGTGCACCTATTCAATCTATGTCAAATCTGTATAATGCAGATTTTGACATCTATTACGTTTCTGGGTGTTATTTTCGAAAATCTCTTACGATCTATGTTGTAAATAAAAGTTAGGATGAATATCATTTAGCATTAATTTAGTTTCATGTATTATTATTACTAATGTCATTTTTTTTTTGTCATTTTTGCTCTGTAATTGGTTCTTCCAGAACTGTTGGGCAAATAAACATTATTACACTATCCCACCTCCACCCGGCGGCACGGCAATTTTGCCGGAGTACATACACTATTACGGATATTACTATCAAGTAATAGTGCAGTGCTTATCAACATAATTACCGGCGTCTTGCCTCCGCATTTTGACTTTGTTGTGTATTATGTTCTGTGTCAATGTTAAGGAACTTCCTCACGATGTGACATGAGTATAATAATATACCTTTTTGAATTTCAACTACCAATGTGTTATCTAAATCCAGAATTTTTAAATTTTTAAAAAGAGATTGCGGTACTATTCCCGTTGCTGAAATTACAAGTGGTAAAATCGAAATTTTTTCTAAACACCAAAGATTTCTCATAGCAACGGACAGCTCTAAATATTTATTAATTTTTGTGTTATATGTCTGTGTTATATTATGTGAATTTGGAACAGCTATATCTAAAAGATATGCTTGCTTTTGTTGTTTATTTAAAATTATAATGTCTGGTCTGTTATGTTTAATATGAATGTCAGTTAAAATTGTTCTATCAAAATATAACTTGTAACTGTCATTTTCCAAACAACTTTCTGGTGCATATTATTATTATTATTATTATTAATTGCAGCAAAAGAAAATAAATTAGTTCGTCAGATTTTTTTTTTGTGATTCACTTGAAGATAAACTACATAGTATACGAGTATATCATTCAGAGTAGGTCTTCTTGTGCTTTGCCCAGTTGCCGACCTCGACTTCGTTTCGGTCTTCAATCTCTGGGCTTAGCACACAAAGACTCACTTCTACTCTTAATGATATAATCTACTATTTGTTGTCTTGTGTAATCCAAGTAAAAAAAGTTTACATACAACGTATCTTCAGTTTATTAAAACGTGATAATGAGCTGTTGTATATTATCACTTTAAACACGCGTACTGATTTATCAAGATGAGAAACCATTTAATGCGAATGAAGAGTTCTAAGGCAAAGAAATACATATGTCGTGAAGATTGTACTCGTACGTTAACGACCATTTGTAGCAAAGTTACAATATTTTAAATAAAGAAGCAAAAGTAAATACAAACTGTTTTGCCAGTTTCCTCTTGTAGTACCCGGAATGAAGTATTTTTCATTTAGTTCTGGGTAATGACGCCTCATCTGCATACCACTGCTATCAATCAAAGCATTTCCAAAAATAGAATTGATGGTTTTCGTAAAATTTGTGCTGTTGACGAATGCTATCTCAAATTCTATAAAAAGTGCGAGGCGTATTTAAAGTACCATAAACATTAACGAGTATTTTCTGCAATTATAAAAGCATTTCATAATCATTTGTAGCAAGTACTTTTGCTAAATGTAAAGATTTAATATTACATACATTGATATTATCAGTACGAGTTAACGGTCGCGTTTCGAAAGTACTCCCATGCGTAATCCATGGTCCAAGATCAAGGCGATTTTTGACAGGTGCCACCTTGATTCTATCTTTAGTGGTGTGCTCGTACACAATTACACTTCTCAATAACAATTTGTTTGTCGATGGAGTTAAGTGTGTTCGCAGCGGTGACAGGATAAATTTATAAATAAAATAACAATAAAAATTAGGAAAATAATGCTAATCAAGAAAAAAGTCAAGTACGGACCTGCCAACCGGTTTTTCTTTTCCGCGATACTGGTCGTTAATTAAAACAAAGATAAGTTATTTTTGTTTCGTCGAGTTGTGCAACCTGCAAACTCATAAACATTTACCGAACATGTTAATACCGAAAAAGAAATTAAAACATTAAATATTTGCACAGTTCCTTAATTGAATTCACAATGGATACGTCACATATTCAAATTTAGCGACGAACCCCGTGTCATGATTTGTTATTGTTAATGAAACGCGATAATTAATTAAGGATGGGAGTTAAAAATTGTTACCAATTAAAATTTCATAATGATGCGGGTGGCGGCGGTCTCTAATTGCGGCCGGTGGTTCAAAAATCGTAATTAAACTTTAATTACGGCCATCAGAAAGCTGGAACTCCATTTATATTTGGTTAATTATAGCCACAAAAAATAGATAAAGCAGTTTACACAATGGTTTAAAATTAACATCAGGAAAACAAATAATCACTTACAACGGATATCATAATAACGTCATCGAGACTATGGCGGAGATGTTATCGGGCTATGGTTATATTTAACAGATCATGTTTTATGTAAAATCATGCTAAGTGGAGGAATACAGTGATTTATAAGGCACCAAAGGCGACTGGTGAGCCGTTGCGGTGGCTATCACTGGACACGCTAAAAGGCTTGATGTACACTGGCAAAACAAACATTATAAACTGTAAACTGTTCTAAAAATAAATCGTCTTAAACATTAAAATCATGAAGGCCAACTCATTACTCCGGGCCAAGCCTCCTGGTACCAATTACGAGCGCCGCTCCACGTCGGGCTAGCCCAAAATGCATTCCCCAAACGGTACGATTCCACACAGAACCGTCGACGCCGCTGTCCAAGAAATCGGGAAATGGCGAAAAAATCGCAAGTTGCTGATTATTTACGCTCGAACCGTTTGTTTGCCTTTCAAGTGGCCCTGGGGCATTCAAGTAAATGTAAAACGGAAAAGTTTTAAATGGTGCAAATGGAAGTACTTTATTTTAGGTCGTAACAAAAATATTGTTTGTTTTTGCATTTTCAAATACAAATTATAAATGGTAAATTATGCTGCAACAAATTACTGCGAAAATTATTTATTAATGAAAGCATCATATCATTAAAATTTTAACATTAAATTATACACGAGAAAGGCATAAAAATGTTTGGGAGATAATAATGGTAATATATTTATTTGTTGCCCGAGAGGTAAAATAAAATGAATAAATAATTTATTGAAATTAATGAATGGGCAAAATAATTTCATTAAAAACAAAACAGTAAATTTTTCCAGGTTTGTTATACGTTATGGTTGTTTCATATATTTTTTTTTAAATCAAGTTTTGTTAACATGTAGCAGTAATCTTGGGGCTAGATTTGATAAATATGTAGTTACTCGAATATTTTGAAATATAAATTATGGATAGCAGCAACTAATTTATGACGATACCATTTTATTCTGTGCCTTCACGATAAGTAGGCAATCAAAAGGATTCTACTACAATTCTGAAGAATTACGAAATTTCGAGGATATGGTAAACCCTTGTATCTCATCTCCATTTAAATCTATTAAGAAATCCGTCCTAATCTTGATAAATAATGGCTGAATTTACCCTAATAGTATATGTCGGCGTCATTCGTGAACAAATAATAATGTCTTGGCGGCCAAGAACACCCCGTGCTCTTCTGACATATATTATGTCATATCATTACGAGTAGAAGTGAGTCTTTTTGTGCTAAGCCCAGAGATTGAAGACCGAGACGAGACGCAACTGGGCGAAGCATAAAAAGACCTTCTAGGTACTCCGAATGATATATACTATGTATTTTATCTTCAAGAGGATCATAAAAAAAATCGGACATGAACTCATTTATTTTCTTTTGCTGCAGTTACAGTGAAATGACAATTTTCAAAGTTCTCCTAGTTCTCTTGTTGTAATATTCAACAATAGGATGAGTAAAGTCTACTAAAGCCAAAAGTTTATTTTTTTAACGTTGAACGGCCATCTTGCAATTTGTGATTTTGACATCTGTCATCTGTGCACATGGGTGACTCGTGTTACACCATAGTGGCACCGGTTAAATAATGGGTAATAATTTTGTTTATTGCTTTCAACTGTCATAAATTCTCATTTTTCTCCTTTGTAAACTGCCTGCTAACTGTTCTAAAGCAAAAAATAGCAGATAACCAATCGTTGCCCTAGACAACACATTCAAAGTGACATTTCTTGAATAATTTGTCAAAACTGTCAAAAAGTGGATCACTTTCTTACATACAATTTTTTTTTACACCGTTGTAAGATTGAATCTATAGAAACCCCACATAACAGGGCGTGCAATGCGATTTCACACATACGCCTTTTTCACTTCACACGCTGTTTTCTATTAGTTATCTAGCAACATAGTCACTGCGTTGATACTTCAGATATCTTTCAAAAATTGGAATTTTAAAATTTAGTGTTAAAAGCAATTATAGAAAAAATAATGTTTATATTTCGTGCGTGAAGATGTGTTTTGTGCATTCAAAGGCTGTTACTGCCTCGACCTCGACGTCAAAGAACAAAAACACTCACTGCATGCACTTAATATAAAAATAACTGATAATAACTAATCGAATAATTCCTAACGCCGAAAGAAATAGCATCAGTTTTTCATTTATTACTTAACGCCTTTTACGTGAGAGGTAATAAAAGATAAAATAATCTGGTAAACTGGCAATTTAGAGACTATCTTAATCTACATAACACTAAAGATATTTTTGTACGATCATTATGGAAAAACCTATTTGTGTAAATTGTGTCATTTTTGTTGGTCATGTCGATCGAAAAAGTAAATCTGTTTTTAATTTATTAATTACTTAAATGTAATACGTGTGAAAAGGCTTATTTCTCATTCGTATGTTGCATAAGATGTAGATGCTCGTGAGAAATTGGCACTTTTCCGCACTCATTACACAATATACCATTTCCTTTAGAGTTCATAAGGAACAGTTAATCTTGTCTTGGTGAGGCAAACCAAAATATTTGAAATATGTATATGAATCTTTAAACTTTGTTCTAATTGTCAAGTACAATCATTTTAGATGGGATGTTAGTCAAATAAAGGGTGTACGAGAGATATGTAGAATTTTTTACAATTTTCGGCGAAAAAGCAAAGCATGTGTTACTAAATTACATAGCAAATAATACAAATAATACAAAATCTCATATACAACTATGAAGAATGTAATACAGTTGTTATTTGTGCCATTCATATATAAAAAAATATTGTTAAGAGCAAAGTGTCAGTTAGCGTATTGTTATCAAAGAAATTCCTTTTCGAGAGGATTTTCCTTGCTATTCAACGTGGAAACGCTGCAAGCATTCGGGGCATTATTATCGAAAATTTTTGCATTATAAATCAAAACAAAAATGTTATGTAGTTATGTTATCAATACAATTTTCTTTTATTTTTATTTAATGGTGTAATTCATGTAATTTCACTTTTCATCATTTTAACAAATGAAGTTTTTACTTCTTAGTTGAATCCTCGAAGTAAAATATGTATTTACTTTCTAAAAATTTGACAAAAAATTTCTGACCTTAACCATCAGCAGCGAATTTAAATAAAACAAGTTTATACAATAAATATCTTTTTTTCGGAATACTTCATGAATTATAGAACAGTACACAGAAGATATCTAAAATTCTTAATCTAACTTAACACCTTCATACATAAACAAAACAGAAAAATTAGAATTGTTACAATTTGGAAATTTACATATTTATATATTTTTCCCTACAAATTGATTGCTTCCTTCCGACATTATTCCAATTTTATTGCGTAAAATAGAACGTGTTATTTCACAGTAATTTCTTTTCAAGTTAGTCTTCAAATTTTCGTTTAACGTCATCACTTAATGCCACATTTAGAGACACTTCTAGTTCTTTTTAATTTAAAATGAATTGGCAACATTTGGCAACAGCTCCGAGAAAACAATACATTATATGGATTTTAATCTTATTTAAATTTATGCGCATATACATAAATCAAAAGTCTTGTTCCTTAAAGATTCGATTATTGCCTTTAATTGTTTATTTAAAGCATCAAACTGGGCTTCTGCGCACACAGATTTTTTTTTGTTTTTCCTCTTGTATTGTCTGTTTGGTGGAATACATTTTTTTAATCTATTAAAATACATACATATTTGTAAACACCGTTCACGTTGTTTTGAGTTTTGGCATAATGGGAGGCCATGATTTATTTTTTAACGTTGGACACACTGTTTGATTTCCGTCACTAAAGTGTCTGTGCATGCGGACCTATCAAAATGTACAAAACATGTTGCTGAATTTCCCGTCATGTCTGAGTATTCTTCTATTGCAAACTAGTAAAACTGACAACAATGCACTAGACATTGATGCTATTTTATAACATCAAATTTAGAAAAACAGACAGCTTTACTACCAAATTAAATGCAAAATTTCCATGGCCTCCCATTATGCCAAAACAATGTGAATGCATTTTAGTTTGAATTATAGGACATTCTGACGCCTTGGTTTTGTCGGAAGTGACCTTAATTTTTAGAACGAAACGAAAGATGTATTTAATTAAATGTTTTTTGATTTTTTTTTTACAAAAGTTAAAAATAATCTTTCCATTTAAATGTCATAAATATTTATATTCAATTATTACTCGAGTTCTTCATGATCACTACTTGATTTAGGACACCTGACAAACAGTTTTTTTAATACATTTATAATCGTATAAATAAATATATGAGCACGGAATTAAAAAGAACTAGTTGAAGAATCATTGTGAACAGCCGAAAACAAGTTCTATTAATTCATGAGCACTAAATTTTTTTCGATGTTTTTTTTATTTTTAATGCTTAAGAACAATTCCACATTTTTCCACAAAACGAAGAAAAATCCTGTGAAGGTAACGGAAATTTCGCATGTTGTCGAAATTCGCATTAAAAATAATTTTTGGCACGGACTCACTTCCGCAAAAAACAAGAATAATTTTTGATATTTCCACAAAATACGTCTGTAGTAGGAAGCGATAAAGTGCGTTAGCCTTCTAACATTCAAACAGGTAAACTTGAAAGGTCAAAGTCGTAAAAGGTATCCTTGATTAATTGTGTGTTTAATGTTTGGCAGTGTAAATAGTGGAGTTTTCATTGAAAAATCTGGAAAACTCCCACTGGGGTGCCTTAATTATGATTGTGTGATCAGTGACGGGTGACTTACTGGTCCACTGGTCATTATCAAAGCTTCTATCGCTTTACATGGAATGAAAAAATTAAACGAGATACGCCCATAAATTTGTCTTCTGTCACCAGATGGATCTAAATGTAATTTTTTTCTTCGGTTATGAGCTTCCACAATTACGCCGGATTTTCAATTAAATTCAATTTCTGCAGGGTGATATCGCTAACCCCGCTGGGACACACCCTATTAACCCAGATGAATAATACAAACACGTTTATGTTAAAATATTTTGTAAACATGTGTATCTTCTCGAGTTATGTTTCACATGAAAAGAATTTCATAAACCGCGTAAATACGTATTCACTGTTGCGGTTTGTGTTTTAAATCCCTCTTAATTTTCATTATTTATCCGGCAATTCCTGCTAAACCACCACACTGGAAATTTTATTTGTGTTTCACCTAACACATATTATAAACTTTTTTTTCACAGCGTAGTATTTTATACACGAGTCGACACTTTTTTTAACTTGGTTGTGCATATCTATTCGAAAATTCCGGTGAAACATTCAATGCGCCGATGACATTCTCGTTCCTTCTAATTTTTTTGAAACGAATGTACCTACTGTTTTCAAACTTGCTTCAAAACTGAACTGTTTTGTTGTAATTGTTCTGGACTAGATGTCAAGGCAAGATTCCTAGATATAGCTTTCTCAGGTAAATACTCTAGCAGCAAGAACTCTTAAAAGGCAACTTGCAATGACCTTTGCATTCAAAAGGTATTGAAATCTTTAGAAGGTATCTTGTTCAACGTGATCTGCACTCCAAAAGAGAAGAGAGTAACAAATCCTTATAGACAAATTACATTTTTGTCTTCATTTGTCCCTGCACGCAAAGATATTTATTAATATTTATTTAGATGCGTCAGAATTGTAATAGTTATTTACAGTAAGAGTGTGGAAGGCAAAGCTTTCGCTCACGCGAATTGCGTGTGCGATGCAATTCAAGTGAAAGAAAGCGGCCCTAATCTCGAGTTCTGTATTTGGTTTTGTTGGATGCCTCCTTGGAAAGTGAGTCTGCAACTTCATAGGTATTCAAAATTGTAAATAAAAATAAATCACATTTTTGGACGGATCTGTTGCTATGGAAAAAGATAAAATATAAGATAAACCAAGTTCTGTAATGCCAATAAAGTGGTTGTGTGCACGTTGTGGAAATTGTGAAAATGGATGATGAAGAGTTCCAGATGATGTCTTGGAAGTGAACGACAGTGAGCGAAAAACGATGAGCGAAATGAAGTGAACGAAAGAGAAAGCTTCACCCACTGGTAACTATGGATACAGAGTCGCTTTCTAGGGCGGTAAAATTTGTTATACATTTCTTTTACCGTTTTCATCAACTCATTCACAATGGGTGATAGCTGCTAACTTGAGTTGTTGTTTTGTTATCTTTTTTTGCTCAAATATATTTTCTCAAGCTGTGTCTCTTCCAATATAAATAGAAATGTTTTTTGGATGGATGGATATGTGGTTATGCGACACGAAGATGTTTACAAAAAACTCAATGCCAGATTCTTTTTTTGTTAATTTAAGAGCAGCAAAACATAATCTTTAATCGTAGCTGTGTTTCTAATTTCTTGGTAATGTAAATCGAATACTTGGTGATACTTGAATGCATAGAATATAACAGGAAGATAACTCAAGTCAACGGATGACTTTGATATAAAGATGCAAGTAAACAATTAGTGATGATTGATTAAAACCTTTTAACAATATTGATATCTTTGGAGAATAAGCGTCAAAAGTACTGCAGATTACAATTGGTGCATGTAGTACCTACGGTACTGAATCAAATTTGGCTCTGTGGCCAATACAAATTTATATCAAAATTTCTCCTAAAATGTGAGCTACTGAACAGTAGTTTTGATTCTCGGTACTCTTAGAAGTTTTACGACCAGTGCAGTACCATAAATAATTCACGTTGAAATGTTATGGCCATAAAATCTATTTTTCTGCTAAACAATTGTTTAACTGCCACCTCTTGATAACATTATTACTACTGAAAAATGTAATCTAAGCAGGTCTTAATGCAACTTGATCTTTACATTCAAAAGGCACTGAAATCTTCAGGAAATATTTATCGGCGTAGATGACAAGATTAATTTGTTTAGTCATAGATTTGAACTGCTGCTGAAACAATGTTTTCTTCCGAAGATGACTCACAATAACTGGATGCTTTCAAAGACATCTTTCAACGATCCGTACCAAAAAAATTGTAGTTGTGTTTCCTTCGAGAACGCTTCGCAGAAGACTTCAAAGACAACTTGTATGTACCAACGTAATAACCGTTACATTTCAAGACAATTATAATTTTTATTATAGATTTACAAAAGGAACAAACATATGGTTTATGAAGTAACTAATAACCTCGTCTTAGAGAACAATCTACTTGGTACTTGGTGATTTTACAATTCACATAAATGTCAAAACATTTGTGAGGTACTTTTGCAAGATGTCTAAATTCTGAAATATAAAAAAAAAACTAATAATAAAATAAAATAAATAATTTATATTAGAATTGCTACCAGGTTTTTGAATTTACACGTTTTCACACATTTACTGTAGAATATAAAGAATTCAAGAGAAAGATAAGTATCTCGTTGCAAGAAATAATAATAATAATCTGCTACAACTTCTTAACAATACTAATATAACCATAAAAACTCTGGATCAAGTAGCGGATATAACTGTCAGTGTAGTACCACAAGTTGACAGTCCACACAATATGAAATTATGTCAAAATTCTTCATGAATCCCGAGCTACTGACCACGAGCAACTTTAGTACCGCACCGGTACTTTTACAGTAGTTTTATTACAAGCGTAATGCGTGCAGTACCATAAACAATTCAAATTGAAATATGGCTACCATAAAATTTTTTTTTTTGTTACACAATGTTAAAATTTATTTATATTTTGCTACCAGAAACACACAATCGTTACTTGTTGATGATAACATAACTATTCCCGAACAACATTTAGATATATTTAGATTTGTACATTTGTAATTAGAAACTCAACAACTCGGAGAATAATTTATTTAAAGTTCCTCCTTCTACTGAATAATTAAACTCATGAACTTTAACATTTTTCTTGAAATATACAAAACTAAGTAGATTCCATTCGCATACCCTGAAGATGTATTGTTTCGGAACTTTTACGCTACAGGCGAACGAAACAGTTCATGTAATAGACCAGAAAGGAAACTTTTAGCGTTTATAATGAGAACATACTACAGATTTACGATGCAGACTGAAAGCTCTGGATGGAACATGCTTTGCGACAAATGAGGGAACCGTAACAACCGAAATTCTTGACCTGTGCATTAGTACTAGGCGAGCTTTATAATGAGAAACTTCGCAACAAGCTTATTAGACGGGCGTATTCTTTCAGAGCTTAGAGTGGGCTTCCATTTTAATTAGTCGTCACTCTTTAAACTTTGAAGCGTTAATTTTATGCAGGAACTGCTTTCAGGTTGTCGGAAACGAATCAAAATTAAAAGAGCTTCACGAAATCAAGGTATTGCCACTGTTCTACAACAAACAAATGAAATTATGAGAGCTTGAAGCTCTCGAGTGTTCGGCGCGGCGACTCAATGGAGTAATAAACTGGCGTGATCTTCACGTGATTTTCGGGGGATGGTTTCCTATTGGTTAAAGGGCGGGCGTTAAGAAGTATGGTGCAGCTCAATGCACGCAGCCGAAATTTCCATTTCATGACGTCGCTATGAACTATCCGTGAACACTTCGTGACTACTCCAATGGTTCGCCGCGCCGACTATAGACGAGTGAAATGCAGTGGTGTAGAATTTTTTAAGACGAATTGTTTAAAGAAGTGTTCACAACTGTAACACTTTATTATTAGTTTCTTTACACCAACAAAAACAGAGTCCTTGTATCGTGGCTCTGATGATGATAGCTTCGCGCATCTTTGAATATTCTACCGGTGGTAGCTTTATATAGCTATTAGTGTGTATTTGATTTTGGAGAAAGTTTTAGCGCTCCCACGATTTAATTTTAATCAGTAGTTCTATGTTAGTATCTTCACTACGCCTGTTGACAACTTTGTTTTGGAGGGCGATTGTCTTCGATGAGACAGGTATTCAAGGAGGGACACTAAGAAGCCAAGATCTGAATCCTCTTGGACGCGTATGGAATATTCTTGAATTTTTTTAAATAATGCCAGTAACATTATAAAATTATTATTTATGGCTCTTCCATTTTTATAGTGAGTTAGCAATCCCAGTATCCATTTGTGGGAAAATAATCAATATTTTTCATCTAGTGTGGGTAACCTTTGCGTGGGCGTGTGTTTGATCATCCTTTGAACCAGTAATTAAAATTGCAGTAACCTTTATGACTCTCGAATATCCGAACTAATTAAAATTAAATCGATATTCCGATCTGTACGGTATTACTGCAGATTTATCTCTTTACACTCCAATAATGAAACAAAAACACAGTGCCCTTTATCTTACACCCAATCCGATCTATTTTAATCCTTATAATACCATCAGTGTAATGAATAAAAAAACCAAAAAAGAAACCAAAGCACACAAAGCTTTCATTTAATACATTGGCCCGGAATGAGGGAGATATTCGAATTTGGTGCTTTGAGGATTATTCCTTTTCTAAGCCGACTAGAGGGCAAAAAATGATTCCACCTGATGTAAAAAATTAGGGAATTTAGTGGTTGCGATTCTGTCACTGCAGATGAAGATGGTGTTTGTCAATGATGGAAAAATGAAGTTGATGCAGTTTTCAGTCCAGCCTACGGACTTGGAAATGGACCGAATGCAGTATGAAGCAATTATCAGCCACGCGATTTCATAATTTGCAGCTGTCCACAAGTACACATACGCCCATATTACAGTTTATGGTACTTACTCGTGCAAATCTTCTCCGGCAAGCAGTGCTTTGGTTCATGGTCAGTGTGTCTCTATAAATAGCGAGTTCGTTATTTCACGGTTGTCATACTAATGGCACACCTATGAATATTTATTAAACATTTAAATGTGTTCTTAGATAAGATTGGTGCATGTGTGCGACAAATGACGCCTGAAAAGCATCGACGATGACGTCTTGGCCGATTCTTGGACCACGTTGTTGTCTTTACAGTTCGGCAGAAATTTCGCCAGACAGTGTCAACTTTGTATGCGGTTTTATGTCTTCATCGTGGTCATGTGAGTTTCGTGGTACGTCGCAACGTAGATACATACTACAAATGCATACAAGAGATGAATGCCTAATTAACAATGGACAAAAATGGCAAAAAAATACGACGAAGCTGTCGAATACAAAATTTTGACCCAGAGCAAAGAATATAACTAATAAATAGAATACGAATGATAATGCGTATATTATGGTACATAATGTTAATATAAGACTTAAAGACTACGTATAAGGTCATCAGATCGCTGTTCTCTCAATACGATAGTAAATAAATTTAAATTTATTATTTATTTAAATGTGATAAAAATTTAGATACAGATAAAAGAGTGCCACATCTAATTTCAGTAAATTGCATCGGTACTTGTAATGAAATAGGCTATGCAATCACTTCAGTCTTCTACTGTGACAGTGATAATTGTACCGTTCGTTTTGTACCGTGTGATTAAGAAAATTTGTAATCAAGTTGGCCTTGGAAATGTCGGTGATTGAACTGTACGGATAATCATCCAATAGAATGAAAAAAAGGGAAAATTGTGCGGATGATAAGGCACTATTAAAAATATGTGAATTAAAAAATAATTACTACGAGGATGTTACAGTTTTGTTGAATTTAGTCGCAATGCATTCCATAAATACCAGCCTGAAAACACTAATTCGAGAAAGTAAGGTTATGAAGTTGTTTTTAATGCTGCATGTAAACAGCATCTGTGGTTGAAGTTACAACGAAATGTCTATCAAGAATTCTTGAGCACACTACATAAATTGTCAATGTAAGTAAGTGTGAATTATTGGGTAAAATGAAAATTGTGTTATTTTTGAAATTAATATAAGATTTGTATTACTACGTTGTAGAAAATTCCGGTTTAATCTTCAAAGATTTCCAAAAAAACAATTCTTAGGAAAAGCAAAAAATAGAACAATGAGATAAATTGATGTGTAGGTATATTATAAAAATATATTTAAAAAAAACACAACAAATATTCAACCTATTAAAAAACAGCATGAGGGAAACTATTGAAAGTAGAAGACTTAAATTTATGTAAGTAAGTAGTGACTTAATTTTTCTTGTACTGATTTACTTATTTATATACATATTTTTATGGTCTTTCAAATTAAATCTTAGTAATGAGATTTTTTCAGATTCAAACAGTAGATGTTTTTAATGGATCTTGCTTCGAAGCTTATTAGCAGAACTTTACTCTAATGTACAGTAAATTACTTCACGCGTTGCTGCAAGAAAATTCAAAACCTTAAAATATGGAAACTTGTCATGCAACAACGACCTGACCTGAACTGACCTGCTGCACTTTGAGGAGTCGAGTAAACATAGAAAATATTATTTAAAAAAATAATACATAAATGAGAAAAAATGAATCCAGGATAATTTTCAATTTAATGTGGATAAATTAACCACCTCCTTTGCCACAATAATTACACAGGTTAACAATGAAAAACCAGTCTCAAAATCAAAAATTAAATATGATGGAATTTTGGATGCTGATGACGGCAAAAATATTTAAAAAATTCTAGCACGTCCAGTTTTCAAAGAAAAACATTTTTTGTTTGTCGTTTATTTGAAACTGGTACAAGGAGAGAGTAGACTTTTTGGACGTTAAAACTGAGCTAGAACAAAAATTTTGCATCTATCCTCACTACTCAAGTTTTTTGACTAAAAAAATGTTTGCTGCAATTTTAAATTCATTTTTTATAGTTTTATTGTCGATGGTATTTGTAAAAAGAAACCTTATCGAAATAAATATTTACAAAAATTTTGAAATGTCGACAAAAGACCCTATAAATTTATCTCAATGTTCAAGAAACAACAAAGAAATACATATAATGGAGTTTGTGCAAAAGTATACCTTATTCATTTTCTTACGATTATTGCTGATTTTAAATAAAAATTTATTTAGGTGTATGTCGTATTTTAACATTTTTTTCCAAAACACTCTTACGTGATAAAGAAAAATTAAGTTCATATCTGAAATCAGCATCCTAAAAAAGACTTAAAAATCTTATTAAAACCAAAACAGATTTTTATAAATCAAATTTTGCTGCACTGTGTTATCACTGTGTGTGATGTGCTCAATTTAAAAATAGAAGCTCAGGTTCACTTCCGCCGAAACAAGAATTATCAATTTTTTTTCCTGGAAACCACCACAAACCGTTTAAATAAACAACGATTAATTTATCTCCAATGCATGTTTACAGTTGTCAATTAATGTAGGGACTGCGATATATTGTAGTACTAGAGCTATCCAGCGGAAATGGTACTAGCAGACACTTTTTGAATTAAAATTTTAAATTATTTTTCCAGATAGTCTTCATCAACGTCAAACTCGACAACGATTGCGAAGTTTTTGACTCTTCAAAAAATGAAAAAAAAAATGCCAGGCATCATTTCCTTGCCAGTTGAGCTTTTCTTTTTCCAAATAACATTAAACGGTGGTTTCTAGAAGCAGGATTGCAGGATTTTCTTTAAACCATGCTTGCATACAGCAATTTGAGCTTCAAAGTGGTAAATCTCTTCGAAAAATGAGCGAGTGAAATTTCAATAGTCCTCAAGTACCACTTTTTCGATTTTGTCTTTAATGAACTCGAGTGCATTTCTAAATATGTAGTTCCTTACGACCTTCTCAGTTTTAATCCTCTGGTATACTCATCTTCACTAATTTATTGAATGACACTAAAGCTATCAAAGCAACTGAAATGCAATTTTACAACAGTACTGGCAAGGTATTTGTGCATACATCGCGTGTAAACGACTTCAAACGTGTTTTTAATTTATGAAGCTTACTTTCCATCACATAGACCGTCCACATTCTCATAAAACGTGCAAATATTAAATTTCCGGCAACTAATGATGCAATATTTTTATTTTTCACATTTTACACATTACTGCATAAAACGCAATGAAACTGTATTATATAATAGGTATTTACACAACAAGCGCGGTATAGACATTATTGTCGCGCGCATGTGAAGTCTGCACAACGAGGCGACGTGTAATCACGTAAATGTGAAAATAACGTAGTCTCCCACGTGCTTTATTTGAGTAGAAATTCATTTCAAAGTCAAGATAAAAATAACCACCGATTGTTTTCAAAAGGATTTCTTTAAATGGGTACACAATATGATGAAAAAGAAAACGAATCATAGCGGGCGTTGCAAATTATTGGTCATGTCGTAGCGGAATCCCATGCAAATAAGCGTTCAATGCATGACAATTTGTGGTCTCAAACGCTCCTTTATAAAATTCATACCTTAGGAATTTTAGACGCTGGAATTATAATTGTGCATTTTATTATTATTGTCTGATAATGGAGAAAATGTATAAAATAAACAAGAGCAACATTTTACATCCGTAAGAATGGGTAACTTACTAGCTTTATTGTAAACGCGACGCCACTAGTAAGCACATGTTTCGCGGAAATGTCAAAGAAACGTCAACGATGTGCTCTTGTTAACCTAGAAAACAACTTTTCGATTTCGACAAAGTTTACAGACGTTTACTGTAATTGTAAGCAACAATTATCCCAGAATAAACGATAAAATGGGTTTTACCATTGAAGATAAAGCATTAATTAGTAATAATTAATTAATTTTTAATCGATTTTTCGAGAGGTAGGCAACTCGGTACATCACGACTACAAATCACAGTTGCCATAGCCCAAGGATCCCATTTGGGACCGTTATTTTTCGTATCACTTTTAATGATGAGTATCATTTTCACAGTGAAGTTTTTTTTGTGTAAAACTAGAAGCTCACCTTTAAAATTTGATATCTCAGAGATCTGTAAAGAAGTCGCACATGATATACAGGCTGGGCCATCGTATAGCACATTTGCGATAAAACCATTTTTTAATTGTCAAAAAAATTGAAATTTCGAAGGCACACTCTTCAATTTCCGATGTACGAAATGGCCGCATCATTTTTTATAAAATAAAATAAATTTGAAATTTGACTTTGATAGCGTTTTATTATCAAAGTAATAAAGCAATCCGGAGTTTTTTCTTACGATCTCACCCACAAGACAATGTCGTTTTTATTTATACAAAAGTTGGTATTTAAATCAGGATAATAATTGAATAAATCGACATTTAACATCTAGGAACAAAGTGGTAGCATATTTATGGTAGTATTTTAAAATGACGGAAATCATCAAACGGTGGTAAAGTTTGATTTACAAGGGTCTTAAAACTACAAATCCAGGACCGTACCGCCAGTTATGGATTTACAGATGGTTATTTGCGGTAAGCGACTATTGTCAATCAGGAATTATGACCCATCGAGGGTCGTCGTCATAAATTACTCACATTTTGATACCAAAAATTATTATGTCAATTAATTTGAAACTCCTTTATAATTTTTAATATCAGAAATGAGTTCTCTATGGTATTTTCAATCTAGGGAGTCGATAAAAAATTAAGTAATTTTAATTTTTTCATTTTTTAACGTCCTGACGCCATTTGGAGCGTGTTTAAAAAAATAAAGAATTCATATTGTAGTACTTTCAATCTAGATTTTTCACCGCAAAGTTCAAATTTCTAGGATGATTAGAAATATGGTTTATTGAGAATATGGTATACGATGGTCCACCCTGTATGGGCATAAATCGTATTTCAACAATATAATATCCAAATTATGTGAAAATACTTCTTCAAAAAAAAAAAAATAAGTTGACCTCTCCGAGATCTTTTCGAAAAGCTCGGCAAATAAAAAAAATATGTGTTTTCATTAGTCGAAACTTTTGGTGCTCACTGCATAATATGCATCTGACAATTCTGTTTCTTTGGGAATAAACACTATTCTTTTTATAATTATATTGCATAAATGCAATGTAAAACAACAACAATCAATTGCGATTACGGCAGTCCACGTGTCGCGATATCGCTGCTATTTACGCCAGCAAATACAATCAACTTTTTTCATGTAGCATGGAAGGAAACAATGCGAGACGTCAGAACCACCTATCGGTTTGCCTTTTCTCATTACATATTTCGCAACGTTCCACCAAAGCTAACATGACATCTCCACATGTACCGTCTGCACTTTCCCTCTTTCGATAGAATCCGGAGATCCGGAGGCAACGACAAAGCTCCAACCTTTTTCGGTGATTGTAGTAAAATGTCTCGTTTTCCGCCTGAAATAGCACAGTCCAACTGTTTTACTATTATTGCACCGCTAATACAGCTACTTTACGCAAAGCGATAGCAAAGGAATGCACTTCGTGTAAATGCAAATTAATGGACAGTACGCGAAAGCAGTTTTCACAATCTAAATTTACAAAAGGATTAGATTGGGTGTTGAATTTTGCAATTCTGCGAAATGGTTAATATTTTCGGAGCCGCGACCTGCGAAGATATTTTTCCGTGGTATGTTTCATTGTCATAAAAAGAGGTCAAGTATTATGTATTTTGCGAGTTGATACGTACGCAAACAACAGGTACAAATATAGAAAACCTAAATTGGCCAAATACAATGGTTTCCAGTTTCGGTCTGGACAAAAAATCTTTCATTTTGCATTTCTTTGAGAATGTTAATGACGGAGAAACTTACTGGTTTTAATAACTGGACGGTTCGCCGAGCTGCGAACCAATTTATCGATGTTAACTACAAGATAAGAATTAACGGTTTTTTAAAAGATGTCGAAATTTATCTACGATAAAATGATCAAATCGGCCGTGCCGTTCTCATTAGATTATGGAAATGACGGCCATTAACGTGTTTCCTAAAGAATAAATTTGTCCCGACTTGTTTTTAATGTAAAGCAGATCGATAGCGAATCGGATAAATTTTAATCAGAATTCACTCTATTAATGCATTTGCGGAATGGGACTAAGGGAGTTTATGGTTTCCAGTGATATAATAGTGACCCCAGATGTCGTTAATTCCCCTTAGTGGGACTCATCGAATTGAGCACCTCGTCCACTATTTCTTTTAAACAGATCTGTTCGCACTGCAAAATTATGCAATCTAGAATAAATCTAGAGAAAATATTACTTTTTAAATATTTATGTTCACGTTTTCCGCAGTTTCATTCCACACATTTTACTTCACAAAATCTATGGAAAATTAACAGTGCCATTTATCACAATTAAACTGTAATTATCAAGCAACAAGGCAACTGTAAATGCAACAATTAGATACTACGAGTGTATCTGATATATCAAAATCAGTCTCGAGAAAATTGCGCAATTGTGGAAAGATTTTAACACAAAATGTTTGTTTATGGAAAATTAAAAAATCCAAATACAATGTTTTCTTAATATTATCCTCAAAGTTAGCGTTGAAGACTCGATTGTGAGCGCACCAGTCGTCCGTGTGCAGAGTAAAAACACAAACAACGCAAAAGTGAGGTTACATTTAAATAGCTGATCCCTGATCTGTAATCCGTGGTGCGTTCACAATCGACTCTTCAACGCCAACTTTGAGGATAAATTTAAATGAACATCCGATACATAAACTACAAAAAATATGTCATTTGGAACAACATTATTATCTGTGGCAGCTTTAGTTTTTTATTTGGACAATTTTATCACAGTATAACCTCGTTCGTAATTAAAACTGATTCCAGATAAAATAAACTTTGTGAGACATTTAATTTGTGAATGAAAGTGTCGATGAGTTTAACGTTTTCCGTTTGCTTCAAAAATAAACCAAAATCTATTATAAAATATAAGATAAACTGCATATCAGACAGAATTTTGACAACGGCAAGTGTGCTTACTTTGATGCTCCGACTAAGAAAGTTTCAAATAAAAAAAAGGGTAGTTTACTTTACCCACGGGAGGAAATCATAATTTCTTTCTTAACGAGAGATACATACGGAGGTATGTATATTTATACAATGTGCAGATACATGTCTAAAACTATATAAATATCATAAGTTAATTGTGAAATTACTGTCAGGGAATAAATTTTCTTTGAACGAGAAACAGATTTACACCATTGTATAACATACATATATATAATTGTCACATCTGCCTATTGACAGATATGACATATTATATGTATAAAATATGTATAACATTATTTTCTCTTATTCTATGCGTTGGATTAAAATGCTTCATAAGCGTGGAAACAGTAGATGGATAAAAAATTTAAAAGGTGAAAAGAGAAGAAAATAACTATTTTTAGCAAATTCTTCTTCTGTTTGTACTATGATGCCTTCATATCTCGGAATTTGTGGCAAATTTTTGAATGACATCTAATGAATGAATTCTTTATTTTGCCCTGCGGACTTTCCGATTCCTGATTACATTTTTTTCTAAACATAAAACAGCAATTCCAAAAAAAAAAAATCAAATAAACAGTTTTATTCCTATTCTCCACCTCTTTCCTTCTCTGTTCTGTCCCTCCCTTTCGCTTCCTCAAAGCTATTTCGAG
This sequence comes from Tenebrio molitor, assembly GCF_963966145.1. Lineage (NCBI taxonomy): Eukaryota > Metazoa > Arthropoda > Insecta > Coleoptera > Tenebrionidae > Tenebrio > Tenebrio molitor. Next base: position 5,426,628 of record NC_091048.1, on the reverse strand, counting down.
ATGGTCCCACTCTACTCTCTCTTCTATCCTGAATTTTTCTACTCTTTCCCATGCTTCTTCGTTCGCTATTCCGTAATCTATCACTGTTTCCCCCCTGCTACCTAGGTACTTGTAGGTCCATTCCGCTTCTTCGTGCCCTTGTTTGTTCCCGTTCAATACCTCCCATCCATTTTCTTCGATCCATTCCATCAGTCTCTTCCCCTCTGCATTGTCCACCTTGTCTTTGAATTTTCTTTTCCCATCCCCCCTCTCCTCTTCCCAATTTCTTGTTCCTTTTTCTCCTATTCTCCCGTTGAAGTTCCCTCCCAAGAGTATACGATCTTCCCTGTTTTTTTCATTGCGTCTTTTGTTGTCTTCATCTCTTTACTGTATTGTATTGTCATTATTTTCCACCATTTATTGCCTATATGAATTTTTCTTTCCATGCACCCTTCTTCTTCTCCCTTTTTTTATCGCTTTTCTTTAATGGTTAATTTCGCCCCTGTTATTATTCCCCCGATAGCTCCCTTTTTCTTTTCTCTTTTTGCACCTTGACCTTCCCATTTGTACATTTTTGGGTAGCGACTTTCCCCTTCGTGCTTCTTTTCCGGTTTCCGTTTTCTTCGTCTATCTACCTTTTTTTTCACCCTTTTCTCGTCGGTTCGTCTTCTCTTCTTCTTTCCGTCTTCTAAAATTTTTTATTCAGTTTCTCTTCTCCCTCATCCCATGTAAATCACTCCCCGGTTATCTGCATCTTCCTGTATCCTATTTAAATGACATCTAATGAAAATCAGTTTATTATTAATAATTACACATTGACATTGAAGTAGAGGAACATTTTTCTTTTTGATTTTTTGTTAGAAATATTCCATAGAGCTTGGAAAGATCAGTTAACGGTGTTGTAAAACGGCACAGCCAAAAAATTTGAAGAAAAAAAAATAGACATGGTACATTGACAAATTCAGCACCGATCAGTTGGTGTTAAGGTGCGCCGAAATATGCATACACAAAAATAAACTTGCAAAATTCTTAAGCAAATAGAAGATGAAAACATTTACAAATTCACTCAAGAATTTTTTGTTCAAGTGATGCTCTCAATTTGAACGAAGACGTCTTTTAATATGTATGTTAGTTTAAACTTTACTTTTACTTTATGTATTTGTTAAAAAAAGACAAACTGAAAAGTGGATTACCATCTACCAGTCAGCAATGTTGTTTAGCGTAACTTTCAAAGACTCAACGTTTAGAAATTAACAAAGAGTGGTGAAGAAATATATCGTTCATCAAAATTGTGTTTGACAATTAAGTAATACACGACAAACAGGATAGCTATGTAGTGTGGATGGAGTGTGGTGGGGATAGATTTGACTGCAGTCAGTGGGGTATCTTGTAGATCATTAATTTGTTGCAATTTAATGGAATTTTTAACAATTTATATTTAGTAATCAAAAATAATTTACAATTACCTGATATAAAAATTAAGAAAAAAAAATGTTTAAACCAACAGAACAAAGCACACATTTGTTAGTTTATTACCTATACACTGGATGCTCCGAAATTCGCCGAACAACTCAATGGAGCAATGTCAACTCATGCTAGAAAATTATGCGAAAAATAATAAATAAATTCTATTTTATTTTATTTATCTAATTTCTTTTAGATTTGAAGATATGAGGGCTCAAAAGGTGCAGCTTTGATCTCATTTATTTTAAATATTAAAAAAGTATATTTCAAACCAAGGTAAGAAAGTGCTTTCTTGCAGACCGCAGGCAAAGATTATAAACCGAGCCGTAGGCGAGGTTTGTAAGTGCCCAAGGTCTGCAAGGGCACTTTCTTAACAAGGTTTGAATACTATTTTTTTCCTTACCGGTACAACTTCGTTGAAAAAACTCAAAAAAAGATGGTTATATTCCTGATTAAAACGAAAATTTTGAGAATTGAATAGTAGGCTGGGTTATTTGTTTAATTAACTTGTCATCGCATTTGAAGATTTGACGTTTGTTCGAAAATTTGATATAAACAGAAGTTCTAGTACCTACCTAGCTTATCTGTTTATTTTCCAGATTATATGATTGATCTACCAACTTGCTTTATTGAATTGGCTTTCATTTATCAATAACTTATTTCACTTTTGACATTTGTATTTTGGTACAGTTTTACCATAAACATTTAATGATTAACTTTCTTACCTTAGCGAGAAAGTTGAATTTTCTAACCGGTAGGGAAAAAAAGATTTTGATTTTTTCTTTCCCAACCAGTGGTATAATAATTCTGAATGATTCTGATCAGGTTTGCAATTATGTATTTACTTCATTATTTCCAGCATTTCTAAGAAGTGATTTTATGTCGGTACAAATAACATATGGCACCATGGCCTTGATTGTTCTTTCTTATTTCCATGCACACAAAAAAAAAAGAAATATTTGCAGATTATTGGGATAAATAGAATGTTTTTAAATGTTGCCACGTTTAGTCTAACAAAAAGATAGACTTTTTAAATATTTTTACCTGATATTTTAATGACTACTTAACAAGGTGCTGCTAAGCTGTTCCACGGTTTTTGGGACACCTGTATATATGTTTGTCCCTCTCTTAGTTTCAATTCATTTTTATTTTATATATTCATTTTGTAAAGCAGACGAGAAAATGAACAAATAACAAAGTAACTTCATACTTGTTATTGGATAATAAATGTTCCAAAATGAAAGAAACAACAAACTAACAAGATCATTTTCTAAACACACCAGACTAGAGGAATAAGCTGTAATGGAGAAAAAAATTAACTCAAATATTCATTTTGAGAATGATCCTAATTATGATTATTGAAGATAAAAAAGAAATGACATTTTCATTAGCACAGTTGAAAAAACGAGACAGTTGAAGAGTAAATGGTTTACTTCTCAGTGATTACCTAGAGTTGGTGGTATTAAAAATAAAAAAAAAGCGAATGTTATACTGCTGAGATTGTTTATTGCAAGTTGTGGAATGCCTGAAGAGATGTCAGTCAACATTTTCCCTTCACTATTTCCAATTTTCATTCTACGGAAAACGTAAAAAACCCAATACACCTGCGATCCGACGATTAAGTGTAAACTAGGCGTAATAAAACTAATCTCCAGTGTTAGAAAAGCTCATAAAAGCCCGATCGATATAAGTGATTTGAAAAATGACAGTCCGGTTATGCGTGCGAGACATGTTTGGCACCTTTCCAACATATATTTGGGAAAATTGTGTACCTAGTCCGGTTTATGCAGCCAATTTAAACAAACAACATCTCTTATTTTTGCCCGCGAACAGTTTACGTTACATCCATTCCTGCAATTCAATTTATTTTGATTGCGAATTAAACCGTGTTTACAATCACAATATTTAGTCAATATTTTTATAAACACACACCAAAACAAATATTCGAAATCGATTTCGAACTCAATTTACTGCCAACAACAATGTGATCGGATTTTTTTCGCCATTACTCTCAGCGGGGCGCTCGCTCGGAACACTATTTCCTCATAAAAAGCGCGCTGATTGAATGGAAACAGACGCTTCATACAAAGATTTATCCTTTTATTGGAAATATAAACAGTAGAAAGATCTTAAATTTCGTCCATTTACGACGCCATAATTCATCCGGGCCCGATAAACAGGTGTCGGCCTGAAATAATGGACGCAGCGCTGGAAGCGATCTTGAAGTGAAAAAATCATATCTCCACTCTTTTTTAAAGGTCTATTCAATTCGGGGACGAAGAATGGCGATCCTCGGGGCCAATCTTTCAGAGATATTGTGTCGAGATGGAAATTTTGTAAAGTCTGAAAGTCGAAGGATAAACGCGAGAAGGCGTCCTTAACCCCGGATCACTAAATTTTACCTAACATTATCAAATGCTCATTAAAAAAGAGTTAATTGTGGAAACAGTTTTTATATTACATCAATCATTTATAGGCAATTATTATTAAATCAGAAACAAGTTACAGGCTTTTAGTAATTTTTTTGACAGAAATGTATAGTAAAAACGTTTTTAGATGTGGTTTGTCAAACTCAAGGTCGCTGAAAACTTATGATTAAGCGCGCCTAGTTACTTTTCCTGGTGTGCCAACTTAACGACAAGTCCCCAATTCACATCTATAACGTTCCGGCTGTATGCCTTGTGTTAAACATAAACACATTTAAACTTTTTGACATACAGAGCTGCCAACCTGTAGGTTTTATTTTCCCTATTATGATTATGATTAGGTATTTATTAGTCAACAAAAATTAAAAAAAAAAAAACATTTAGCGGAAAAATAATACATGTAAATGTGTTTTTTCACACTAAATTAAAGTAAGGTATGGACACTTTAATTTTAAAGTAACTGTAAAAAGAGTAAAGTAACTGCGCGTGCTACCGCACTCCCCCAGAAATTTACAACATCTGTCGGTAAGTCGCAGCTACCTTAACCTAAATTGAAAGGTAAAGAGGTGTGTTTTAATGGCCGTATTCTTGTAATAAATTACGTTTTAATGAATAATATTGTGTTTATGTCATTCTCCTCTGAAGAATTGAAAAAATAATTTTCACCCTGTAAATTTGGTGAAGCTGCCGCAATCCCCATTCTTGAGAATGAATGAGCAGGAATGTCTATTGTTCGAGCAGAACGTGGGGATGCAGCGGCGGTTAATTGAGCACCGTTAATAACAATAAATCAGTTTTTTCCCGATTGTAAAAGACAGAGAACAGGTTATGTCATATGCGAGTTATAAATAGAAATACTTGTAACGTTATTTATAGAAGTGAAAAACGTGCAAAAATTTGAACCGGTTGCCGGGGTTGTGTGGCTCCAACATGCAAACCGATTGGACAAAAGCACGGCCGGCCGCAACAAGAACAAGAATTAAATGTCTTCTATAAATAGAGCTTCTTGGTCCTGAGCTCTTCTGTATTTACAGAGTGGGGCTTCCACCTGTTAAACGGTGATGGAACCGGTGCGGACGGGTACCATCCATGAGAAAGAGAGCCGATTTGGAAAAGTCCCATCTAAAAGCGGACTGTTGGCCATGTGGTTTGTTGTCGTAAAAATGTCTAATTGGAAACACAAATAATTAGTTTGCGGTATGGAGTCAATTATTTAATTATAAATATATCAGTACCTACGCAGTACTGCAAAAAAGCTAAATTGAATCAATTAATTGCACCCGGTCCGCCTTTTGCAAGTCGATGATGATCGCCGATAAAATAATTTTAATCAGCAATTCATATGTAAAACAATAATTTAATTCGCCACGTGAAAATTTCACATCCGATCTTGAGGCGATTAAGTCAAATTACTGAGCCACTTTTTCTCTATAAACACTTAAAATGCATAGAGTAAGATCGTTTAATTGATTTATTGGACATCGATATAAATGATCACCTTGTGTCTTCCGATTTTTTAATGCAGGGTAATATCGAATAGTCTTGTAGACCTTGCGCGTCCTTGTCGACTTCCACCTTTTTTGTAGTGGATGAAGTTCAGAAAAATTATGTTTGTCTTTGTACAAAGTTGTAGTTCATGCATCGAGTTCCGAGAAAAGAGTTAATCTTGAGCGAACTTTGAACCACCATTCGGATACCCATATGATTAATTAAATCCAATAAACATGACGTCAGCTTAAAATGTAATTTGTGGCCAAGGGGGGAGATTAATGTGCTTATATTCAACAGTGAAGTTGTCTCCACAATTTCAAGGTATTTATCGTCATATTTAACAAGAAAGGAGTAGAGGAGTTTGGGAAAGGTGGATAAAGGAAATTAATAAGATCTATTTATGTGACGACTTCAAAAAGACGTTATCGTTGATTTGATTAATCAATGGGGTCTAATAATTCTGAAACCTGTACATTTCAATTTTAAGAGAAATTAATTTGTCAAAATTTACCCCAAAGTTTATATTGAAGCTGACTTTTAGTATGTAGTAAATTGTAGAAAGATAAATTGCAGACAAGTGAACATGCCAAATTATCTTTTTTTTAATAATTACGTTTAGCCTGGCAAATTTCACAAGTGAGTAATTTATATTACAAAATTTAGGAAATTCATAAGGACAATATAAACGTGTCTATAATACGTAACAAATTACAATAATTGCAACAAGGGTAACAATAATAAACAATAACAAAATGAAAATAGTTGTTCTTTCATCAATTTGATATTTTTGTGCCACGAAACTGTCAATTATAAAGCTTGATAACATAATAAGAAAAGAGAAAAGCTGAAATATTGTAACTAGCAAGCAGAAGCAAACGTGTGACACTGAGTTGTTGGTTTTCCCACCAGCTATTTTCATCATGAAACCTTTTGGAAAATGGGTCAAACGTTCGCATATTATAACATCCAATACAAGCGTTTAGTAATTTTTATGGCTTTTTTAGAATTTGCGTCTCTAATAGGTCTATTATTGTATTCAATTTGGAGTCGTTTATGGCTATCTATTAAAGCACTCGTGGTTTAATAGATCTATAAGAAATTTTTTATCAATATTTCAGTGTATTATTGTCATTTACACCAAAAAACTTCCAATATTAATGTTCAAACTCTACTTTTTAACATCTGTTGCAGATGCAGTTGCATCCGTTACCTTGAATTACCAAGTAATACAAAATTCCCTAAAATTTGAAAAGTTAATTTTTTTATTTAAAAATTAGGTAAAACAAGGGTGCACATTCGAAAAAATAACATAAAAAACTCGTTTTACAAGGGCATTGGCGCACTCGTCCCATAGAAAACTCCCCTACGGGTCGTTTTCTACACCTGGGACTCGTGCGCGAAATCAACCTTTATAAATCTCGTTCTTTAATATAGTATTGTTCTTGACTGTGATGGTCGAAACAATCACTGTAAGATTTTTGAGAGAAACTCGTGTTTTAGTTCCAACCCTCATAAAAGTATTAAGTAGTACGATTTAAAAACCTGCATAAGTCGTTCCCAAAATCGTTTCCTACTACAATACCAAGATTTTTATTTCAGTTCTAGAACAAGTTTCATTCTAATTAATCTGAAAATTGAAGATTTTAGTGGCAAATAATGTTGTTTTTTTAACAATAATGTTATAATACATATAATGAAATGTGACTTATGACATCATGAGATATATTTCCATTAAAGAAATCAACGTTTTGTAAAAGAACGATGGCATCAAAGATCCAAACACAGACATCAAAGAGCTATAATTTAAAGACACTTCTTGTCTTGTAAAAAATGTTTTGAAACAATTTAAAAATCGTTAACTGAATCAACAGAGAATAAAATATTTTTCTCTTTTTGGGAAACTGAGATTTGATCATCCTTTTCCTTTGATTGTTAAATATTACAAACAGCTCAGTCTGAAGTTCTTAATAAGCAAGCACTTGTTGCTTCTTCCTGATCTCCTAATAAAGTCTTGAGAATAAATACCTCAGACGCAAATAGAATAGTGCCCTCAATCTGTAAACACAACTGTGCCAAAAAATCAACTGCTTACACAATAACAGTGTAGTTGTGACTACTTCAAAGATGCAAAACACTTTTAAGGCGAGTTAAAGAGAGACCCGGATTATTTCTACTTCATTTACGAAGTTAGTGGAGTTCAACGTAGTTATGAATTCCTAATGATGTTATTTCACGGGAGCAACACACCTGTTGTGGCTTGGAGACTGAAAATAACATTTCGATTGATTTTCATTGAGCTAAAAAATGTAAACTGGAGTGTGAAGGTGTTGGATAAAAACAATCTTGAGAGTTAAACTCGCGAATCTGTTAAGAGTAAAAGCGTCTGTAAATTTCAACTTGTTACGAATTTAATCTACGATTGTGTAATTGCGTTCGCACATTTCTGGTTTAAAATTAGAATTAAGTTTATGTATGTATACGAAAGAGAGCTGATAAGATAATTGCGAGTCAAGGTAAACATGGAGATACATTTCCACTAAGTTAACACACTCCTTGTGCGGATTCGTACATACATGTCAAACAGTCTGCATCAATTCAACTAATTACTGGTTAATTGAATTATGTAAAAGCTAGTGCAAAGGTTCCTTGTTTGAACGAAATACCATTCCAATTACTCGAATTTGCCGCCGGAATCGATGGATTCCATTGTTTGCCATACGCCTTGCCCATTTCGTTTTCATTCCATTATTCCGCAAGGACAAAAACGTTTTTACAAGAGCTGGTAAGCTCAGATATTTGTCAAAACACGCGACCAGTCCAGGCCTTTCTGTGACCGACACTTAAACGTGTTTTTAATTTCATCTCCACCACTTTGCAATTTCCTTTTGTAATCCATTACGTATCCTAAAAAAGAATTTAGAATGGCTGACCCATTTATTTATTAAATTGGACGAATGGAATTGCGCCGCCTTATATTATAAATGTCTCCCAGCGCCGGATATTCGCAAGGAAAAATGTTCAATTATTTCGCCGAAAAGCCGGAAAGAGCCAAATTAGGATAATTACTACTTATTGGCACTGACAGGGGCGCGCGGGATCCGCCATTAGGGCCTCACAGATGCATCTAAGTCTGATGAAAGGACAAAAGGTTGTTAGGGGATGAATACGATATCTGGCGCAAGGAGAGTTCCTCAGAAAATATTAAATCGCAATTAATTCCAGATTCAAGCTTCACAGTGCATTTTTTTATTCCAGCTCATTTAATCCTTGATTTTTAGCACAATCGACACAAGTCGGGGGAGCAAGAACTGGATTTTAATATGTCGATGTCATTTAGGAATCTCGAGGATCCCATATACATCCTGAGAGAACTTTATCTTTTCTGTTGAATTTTTTTCAGAGAGGACGTATTATTATTGAACATCGGGTTTCAATGCAAGAAGAAGTCAATCCAAAATGAAAGCTTGTCGCTCCCGATGCAGAGGGAACACTTTTATTAGTTTCTTCCATAAGATTCCCTCGAGGAAGCTTTCATCATCTATAATGTAGTCTACAATTTGCTTGCTTTTGAAGCGCTCTCTATCCATTGTCAACACTATTTACTGGAGCTTTCTTACAAAGTTTTCACGAGATCAATACATATTTCTTGCAAGCCTGAAAATTCCGCAACTTGAAAATTTCAGATTTTATAATGAAACTTCACAAATAATGTACACTGGATACCTTTCTAATGAAAGTTGGATTTTTTTAAAGAATGTTTCAGGATAAAAAGCTTCCGTAGGGGTCAATTTATGTGGGTCTCGTAGGAGGTCCTCGAAAGGTCCTTCGGCAATTTACAAATGTTTGTTCAGCAATTGCGAAAAGATGCTATGTATCCAGTCAGTGCGTAGTTTTTTCAACACTCAATTTCAAGAGTGAATATTTTTGTAACGTTACCTCGAAGGAATTTTTTTATAGGAATTTGGGACATTATTTTTTCTAGATCTACACCAATCCGGGAGATTATACTCCATTTTTGAGACACCCTATATACAAATGTAAACATTTTTAATAAAATAAATATCAAATAGGAGAAGAGTTATTTTAAAATAATATACCTATCTTTATCTTCGAGTGAGTTCATGTTCGATTTTTTTTTTGTGATCCGCTTGAAGATAAAATAGCATATACAGGGTGTTTCTGAAATAGGTGCATTAATTTTAACTGGTAATAGAACTCGTCAAAAGGAACAACTTTTCTATCTACCATTTTGCCGAAAAACGATGTTTACTTCCAAAAAAAAATTGGAGAGATTTTTCACTAAAATAGCCCAACGCCACTAAATACTGCAATGGATAATTGAGATCAACGCTAATATGAAAAAAACATCCAGTTTCATCCAGGAAACGTGTTTTAACGCCGAAATCGAAATTCAAATAAATTTACCCGTATAGCCAAAAAATCCACTTCGTAAGAATCTGGTTGTTTCACGTTTTTAGGTAGCTTAGTTTTGGAGATAGGAACGGTTTTACGAAAATCTTTCCTAGTTTTTTAAGCCATTACGCAACGTTTTTCGCCAAAATGGCAGAGAGAAAAGTTGTTCCTTTTGATGAATTCTATTACCAGTTAAAATTAATGCACTTATTTCAGAAACACCCTGTATGTATATAACATTCAAAGTAGAAGGTCTTTTTGTCGACCTCAACTTCGTCTCGGCCTTCAAGCTCTGGGCTTAGCACAAAAAGACTCACTTCTACTCTCAAACATGTAATCTACTATTGTGACGTCTTTTCATAAACTATCAGGTTTTCAGCTTCTCTTAAGAGTTGATGCGTTATTTTTTAGCTTGAGCTTAACAGTGAAGTTTCTAACATATTTAAAATAAAATGAAAAATAACCAAACAAAGTAAGTCACAGAGGTATCAAATTTCTAATTAATTTTTAGTAATGAAACAACGTAAATATTAATTACAAAGCCCTTTTGTCCTCTGATGTTTGACACTGTTACATTGAGATTAGCGTCATGTTAGAACTTGAAATGAAACGCGAATACTGTTAATTACGAATTAATTATCACACAGTAAAACCCAGTAGAACAAGTTAAAATTTTACACAGTCTGTATTTAGCAGGAATATTACTAAAGAGAAAATCGTAAAAACATTGTAAGCTTTATGGCACAGCACTTTTGTCGTTAAGAAAATGCTGGAGATTTTTAAATATGGATCAGTTTTGGTGGTAAAGCGCTTGGAAGTTTACAAGAACAAAGGAAATTGCAAAATTAACAATTAATATTTAATTCCAATTACGATTGATTCACGGAAATCGATGAAATGGTGATTACGCGACAGTCGTGCTGAAAAATTAATCAACAGTATTATTTACACAGAAGCAGTGAGTAAGATTTTTGACTTGCAAATGACAAAGCAAAAATGTGAAAAGATAAATTGAAAAGAATATGAGGTCTTGGAAGGAAAGGAATAAATAATGAAAATGGTTTTTCTCTAAAATTCTCTACAATTAGATTTTGTTTAGTTTGAAAGAAGTGAAGGAGAAAAACGGGAGTGTATTTCATTATCCAATATAAAAAAATATATGGAGACAGGGACGCGTAGTGTCACCTGGGCGCCGTTGCGTCCCGGTTTTGTTCTGGGCATTCTGCTCTCTCATTGGCCGGCCAATGAGCGGGATCCGTTCGTGCCGCGTTTGGTCTTAACTTTCCGATAAATAGGTGATGCCGGACGAAATTTCTTCACTTTCGTTCACGCTCTAAACGTGTTCGTTTCGTTCACTCCTCTCTTCTCCCTCTACAAAAAAGAATATAAAAAGCCCTACAATAAGCTTTTGACTGTTGCCAATCTGCACTTTAGATCAGAAAAGGTTAGTTGTGCGTATTAACCAATCAGAAGACAAAACATCAAAATAATGGAGCTAATGCTTTGTTTAGATAGTTTAGACAAGACTGAAGAAAGTGAAGGGCAAAAACGGGAGTATAATCCAAAATAAAAAAAAAAAAAAATGTGGAGACAAGGATGTGTAGGAGATATGACAAAAGAAAGTTTTTGTGAAAATATATATGTATTTTGAAATTTTTAGTTTCCTATGAAGAAGTAAACATTAGAAAATCTGTAATACATATTTGATCTCACGTTTAACCGGAGTTGGCAGATGTAAGTATTGCAAACGAGAAAGGAAGATCGTAAAACATGTTAAGCTTTATTACACAGCACTCGTCGTTAATGAAAGGCAAGAGCTTTTTAAAAATGTATTAGTTGTCATGGTGAAATACTTAAAACTTTAAAAGCGAAAGAAAGGAAATTGAAAAATTAACAATTAATAATTAATTATTACACTTCCAGTTATGGTTAGTGATTGATTCTGTCAATCGATGAAATTACAGATGGTGCGATAGAACTGCCTCAAAAATTGATCGACTTTCTGAAGGGTACGACCGATCGAAGCAGGACGTCAATACTATCTGCAATTATTTTATTGGACTTCAGTTGCAGGAACTGAACTGAAAGCGATCGCCGTAATCGCCGCGGGGACTTTCAGCCTGAAAAACGCCATTAAGGTCGAAGATCCTTCGCTTTCGTCGCAAGCACAGTAAATGTCGGCTAATCGAGTCGATGGTCAAAATGATGCCATAACAAGTCAAGTATATGGAAGCAGTCGACGTCACCCCGCTCAATTACATCCCGTAAATTAGCCTGTTTGCTTTAGAACTCCGTGTGTACACATCCAAAGCTCCGGAGGCTCGGACTTTCTTGCCCCCGTTATGCCAATGCCTCTGTTGACTTAAAGTCTACCACCACTTAACTCCCCAGCGGACGAAAAATACAACGTCGGATCTGATTTAAATTCTCACTCGAGGACTTGCAGGGCTTCCTGCTTTCATTCAGGGTGAAAAGGGTTAGGTGCGTTGATTAAAAAGGGGAGTTGCAGGAATTCACATATTAACCGGATTGTTAGGATTCTTCTCTTCTAAGGAGGGTCAGGAAATGGAAACGCAAGAACAACTTTCTCTTGTTATTGTTACATTCGGTTTGGCTCAGAAAAGAAACCGCAACGAGGAATTTTCAAATCTGTGACAAGGAATTGATGGAAAACATCCAGTTTGTTCACTTGCCAAACACTATTTTCTCTTTCATTTTCTACACTTCCAGCACGCGAAATTCATGAATTTTGATATTAATTTTCTTGGCTTATTCAATGGACTGGGAAGACTCATCTTATTGATTAACATTTACTTGTCTACATTGTCTGAATATTTTAATCGGATTTCATGGTCTACAACACGCTCTAATTGTCTTAAAACATTATTTATTCAGTGGGAACGATCACTTTGAATGTCACTCCACACTGTGGACACTTAACTTCGCATTTCATAATTCATGCAGGAAATAACTATGTACTTATATAATATTTAATGCTTATTTTATGAAGATCTTTACTGCTCTTTAAATTGCGAACATACCGAAAAATGCAGAAGTGACACTTAATAAAAGAAAATGGTACAAGAACAGAATCTGGCTCGGCTTTTGAACTTTCCACGTATGAATATGCTTGGGAAGCTAAAAGTAAAAACCTGATAGCAAACATCAAAGGAAAGTTCACGTTGAAGTAATATAATATACAAATGTTTGTAGTTGCTTTATGTAGTTTCTAGTAGGACCAGTCATGTGGAAGCAACAAGGAACAGTTTTATTGGTCGTTCTGCAAGATTGTTAATTGTTGCTAGTTATCTCAAGGAACATTTAATTATTTCTGGTAATATTTCTTCCGGAAACATAAACCATAAAGCGACTTTTAGTAGTTCGGTTTGTTTCGCTAGAAGTAAATTCAAGCAAACTACAATATGAGGTGAGTTCTTGGAAGGTTTTGAATTGCAATCTATTGATTCAGTTTTAATTGAAGAATAAAAAAAAACAACGAGGGCAAAAATTTGTCAAAAAGGCAAACACTTTCAAAAAATGGATATGCATTTAAGGAAAGAAAAATGGAAGAAAACAGTGAATGACTTTTTTTGAAAAGTTGAAAGTTAGAAGAGCATTAAATCAACTCTGAAGAAACTTTAGACGGAAAAAGTAAACAAATAAATGACAAGTAGACACAGTGGGGAAAATGCGAACAGAAAAATACAATAGAATGAAAGTGTTTGGAAACAAAATTGTAAAATTTTGAAAATGGGTCCCGAATAAAGTCCAAAATTAGCTTGTCACTATTTAAGGTCGAAAATCTGCGATCTAGATCAGAACAGGTAAATTATGTAACTTAAAAATGGAAACGTTAAAGCAAGAAAGTTTCTCCATAATTTGACTAAAATGAAAATAAAATTATACTTAAAACAAAAAGTTCCTGAAAAAAATTACTAAATTTTGATTTTTTTTATAAAGCAAAATTACAAAAAATCCATTTCCTTTTTTCGACCATCTGTTAACAACATTTCAGAAAATTAAAAAAATGGCTGCGAAAAGGATAAAATTGGCAGAGTTAGGTATGAGTTACTCTCAAAAATAAAAAATAAATAAATAAAGCTCAGTGAAAAAGGTACAATGTGGAGATAAAGATACATAATAAAGAAATAGGGAGAGAAAAATGAAATTAGTAATGAATCACAGCAAGTTCATAGTTGAGAATCACTGAAAACAAGAAGTAATTGCTTATACAGACGACGTGGCACTGATTACAAGGTTAAAAAAGGAAATAGAAAAAGCATTTAGTAAACTGCGAGGGTTATGAACTGAGGATAAGCGAAGACTCTAACAATGAAGCAAGAAATAACAATCGATGAACGATACAGCAAATTCAGGACAGAAACAAAAAGCTACAACTTCGAGATGGTCAAACACGAAAACCTAGGAGTAAACAGTCTCCTACGATAATGAAGAAGAGCTGGAGATAGACAAGAGAATGAGCAGAGGAAACAAAGCAATGGATTCACTAAACAGAATGCTACCGTCGAGAGAAATCTCCAGAGCAGCGAAATCAGGACAGTAATGAGGCCAGCGGTGGTATACGGGTGCGGGTGTTAACGAAGAAGAGCGAGATAAAATTGGACGCATAGGAGAGAAAGATGCTGAGAAAAATATTTAAGGGGGTAAAAACCGAGGACGGAAGATGGAGAGGAAAAATAAATAGATAAAAGAGATATAAGCACAGCAGTATATAAAAGCACAAAGGATAAGGTGGCTGGGTCATGTCGGTAGGATGCCAGAGCAGAGACATGCGAAGAAAGTGCTACTTGATGGAGGAGGAAAGAGGAAGAGTGGAAGACCGAAGAAGAAATGGCTGGAGGCGGTACAACAGACCCGAGTATGAGACTGGAAGAGAGCGTCACAGGAATGAGAACAATGGAGAAAAATAGTCAAGAGTAGTTGTGACGACATGGAGAATGGGATGTAACATACAGAACAGAAACCGAGAGGACTAAGTCATGTGCGTTAATGGCCTGTAGAACTGTGCTATATCATCAAGACGGCACTGTTCAAGAATACCGAGCACCGTGGCCGCGTGAGAGGCGCCACCGGTTTTAATTCGGGAGGTTCGGGGTTCAAATCCCTGGCCGGACTGTAACTTGAAGAGGTTTTTTTTCAGAGGTTTTCCTCTCTAGTTCCGTGGATCATATACAGGGAGGGAACCTAATGCTGCTACAGTGACCACATCCTCTAAAAGCACTCGTCTTTGACAGTGTCCCACCGGCCGGCGGGAGCCTTCTCTACCGACGGTTGGAAAAGTTCTTGGGACAAAGCTAAAGTTTCGACGACGATTAAAAAAAATCCAAACTTTGCTTTCTCTATTTATTTGTCAAGAATATTTTATAATATTGGAAATAACTGGGCAGAAGTCACAATGTCGAGTAAAAACAAACATGAATAAATTTCTCCTTTGCACCTCGTATCTCAAAATAATTTCTCTCTAAACAAATTATTTATCAAAGTATGTGGTTGCTGTAATATTAGAATTTTACAACCAGTCGTCGGGCAAGATATTTGCCAGAAAACCAAAATTCCCAGAATGTTTTCCTCCGAGTTAATTTTTATCGTCTTTCTGTGCACACTTCGCATATAAAACATTCTTCTGGAATCATCCCACGCGACTCATACGATAGTTCGACATCGATATAATAAATCCTATCTTCACTTTGAACCCTTTTTGTACTTTTTCCATCCCGAACTTTAATTTAAAAACTACCTGACTGCATTCCGTGACCTCCCCGTCGCCGTCTGAATTTTGACGAAGACGAAGTATTCGGCCGAATATTCTAACGCACTGAAACGAAACACATTTCAGACACATTTCATACCGTAACAGGTGTGCTTGATACAATTTAAGTACAGTTGCAGCCGTATACCTACGCACCACATCCAAATATATAATTTCACGCTCCGACACAACCTGCCTTCTTTTTTTTTAGGACCATCTGTGAAAATTAAAACCATTCATTTTTTATCATTTCCTCAACGTAATCCAACAATTGGTATTCACGGTCAAGGTCGAGTCACCACGGCTGCTCAAAGCTAAAAACGAGCGAGTACCGACCGAAACTGGTGGTGGTACTCACTGATGCGGAATCGGAAGGTACTCGGATTTTTTGGCTTTCTGGAAATAATCGGTGAGAAGCTGAGGAAGCGCATTCTTTCGTGCCAGTCGAGCCTGGTTATTCCGTAATTAAGATAATCCATTAAGTCTGTTTGCGCTTATTGTTATGGAGTAATGAGTTGAAATTTAGGTGGCTCCTTAGAGAAGATGCTTCAGATTACACAGGTTTACGCAACAATAATACACACTGATGAAGAGGAGGAACCCACGGCTATGTCGATGAATTCGCAATATCACGTTCCGTTATAATGAATATCGAATTTGTGTGAAGTTTCTTCTTGCAGCATTGTGCACCACAAAGTGGAAATATTTTTAATTTATTTGCAACAACATTCCTAGCGCTAAAAAACTATGAGCTTCTTTCTCTTGATAACAACCAATATAGACATTATAATTATCAAACCTATATCCTATCCAGACAACTCAGACGCGTTGATATTTGTGTCTTGTACACAGATGTTCTCCATTAGATACATTGATTTTCGAGAGGACTAAAATCGGGTGAATCTGCTGGCTCCAACAGTTTATGGATTGCATTGATCTCACTGCGCATCAGAAAAAAAAAGAACTGGTATAAGTGTTGGATTTTCTCATGGGCTATGAATCATATCTGCGCAAACGACGAATATCATCATTCGTTACGTTAGTGTTGTCTCTTTCTCTCTCTCTCGAATATTTGCATGTAAAGTAGTCGACGTTTTCAGTTTTCATTTACAGATTTAATTTCCAAGGTCACAGCCCATGAGAGAATCCAATATCTCTACCACCCTCAAAAGTATCGACTAGTGATATGTTATTGGAAACTTAATCAAGCATTACTAGCAAAAGCTGCATGCCCTGACTGCCACAAAGGATAAAACCAAAGATATCAACAGCTTTCCAAGATCATATTGTGCTGTCTCTTACGATGGTGAGGACAAAAAAATGTTCTTACAAAGAAAATCATTTTTAGAATGCCAACCCTTGTAGAAATGTGATGATATTTACTGGAAACATATTTATGGAAGAATTCTTTTAACATTTTGTGGAGTAATGAATGAATCTTAACAAATCAATGACACCTGTACAGTGTATGGTTTACAAGTGAAATTCTTGGGATAATATTGTACGGTTGACACAATTTAACTGGGCTTAAAAAATAACTCATTAGCATTACTATTATTGCAAGGAGGTGCCTGTGAACAATCAAAATATTGTCTTGCGAGCTATGCAAATCATGTTTCTTGTGATACTGCATTTGGGTTGGATGGTAAAGTACACAGTTTACATAAAGCAAAAAATAACTTGAACAAAAACAAAATCAGGATGACTGACGAGAGCAGACTGCCAGTTGAGGAATTTAAATCTGGCGAATCCGCAAACTGCGAAAGAATTTTTAATCCAATTTGACGCCTTAATTGGCACAAGAAGACAACTCGCTCGTTTCCTTCTTGAAACAAGATCGAGCATCAAAAAATTTCATTGCGCATTCTTTGATTAATTTTCTGTAAGATCGGGCTGGCGGAATTTGTCCACGAGGATCGATGGACTATCAATTAATAAGTGCGCGATAATATTTCTGCTTTCGCTAATCTCGTCGGGACGCCATGAGACCCGCGAATGTTAAAACGCTCGAATAAGGTCAAGTTAATATTTGCCAACAATTAGCAGTTCTGCATTGGGCGCTTCTGCACAATACAAATTTACATCTCCCAAATAATTAAGAAAAATTAATCCGAAGTCGTATTGCACACTCTTCGTGAATAAAAAATGACCTAGAGCCCTTCTCATCCTCGAAGCGCTCAAGGAACTGGGTTATGTTGCGAAAACACTAATTATACGCGAATAGGATAAGCACACAATTGTACGATTTGAATTATCATAAAATATGGACCCAAGCCGTATTCATATTCATGAAAGTGTACAGCGTCTCTGCTGTTTGCATATTTCGTCATTTTGATCGGGTTGGATCAACAGATTTCGGCAACTGGTGTTTGTTTTCTAAAACGAATTCCTCGCATTAATCGATTTATTTTTTCAGTGTATTATTTTTATCTGGGATGCATGCGAAAAATTTATGGGTTTGCCTCTGTCAGAGATCGATTTGTGTTTGGCTTAACTGCGATGAAAAGTGAAAATCACTTTTTGGGCAGAACTTGCAGAACTATGTGGGATGCTTTAGTGTTTCGTGAGCAGTGTCATAATGTGAAGAAAATACGTTGAGTACCAGAGGCGGCTCGTCAAATGATGGAAAGAAGAAAAGCACTGCACAAGTGAAGCTTCCTGATAGACATGCAACATTACTCTGTTTAAGCTCAACACACTATACTGAAACGGTTGCCATGGTTGCTGCACGTGCATATAGATTCTAAATGCAGCACGTGGTACGGCTGATGCATCTTTTAACCAGTGTCTCGCTTCGCTTCATTTATTAATTGTTATTACACATTGATTAATAGATGAATTAAAGTTTAAATGGAGTCAGTTCGAGAAATAAGAGAGTACCTAATACTTCTGTGTTGACAGAATTTCATGTTCATAAAATAACCAACGTCTTTGAAATTGACAAGATTGTTTCAAATTGTTTAAGATCTATGTTCGATACCTACCTAGAAAGTGAGTCTGTATCCATAGTTACCAGGTTTCTCTTTCGTTCACTTCACTTTCGCTAATCGTTTTTCGCTCACTGTCTTTCACTCACTGGTTTTGATTCTCTCGTAAATTTTTCCAATTCTTCTGATAACGTAATTTTAATTTTTATGCAATATTTGGTTACTCACGGCACTTGTCTCTTCCAGGACATCATCAAGAACTATAATTCATCCATTTCCACAATTTCCACAACGTGTACACAACCACTTTATTGCCGTTACAGAGCTTTGTTTTTGTTTGTTTTTGTATTTTATTTTTTCCATAGCAACAGATCTTTCCAAAAACGTGATTTATTTTTATTTAAAACTTTCATTACAAAGTTACAGACTCATTTTCTATGGAGGTATCGAACAAAACCAAATGCAGCACCCGAGAGCAAAGCCGCTTTCGTTCACTTGAACTGCATCACGCAATTCGCGTGAACAAAAGCTTTGCTTTCCCTACTCTTACTGTGAATAGCTATTAAAATTTACAAAAAAATATATCTTGGGGTTCTATCTCAGCAAGCTTGATTTTGGCAAGTCAATTTGATGTTATGTATATGTAGCAATAGACACTGCTAAAGAATTTGATCACTTTGACCATCAAAAGCTTCTTCTGAATCTAATTGTGACTTTCTCCATTTCAATAGTCCAATTTTTTAGATTCTATATTAACGGGAGAAAGATGTCTGTTCTTGTCAGGTTTTTAAATCAACATGGAATTTCACTGGGTTTCAATCTGGAACCACTGCTGTTTTTTAGTTTCTTAGATACAGAGCAATTTCTTTTCCAGGCGTGTTTTTACGAAGGAAGATGATACAAAAACTAAATTGTGTTTTCTGTAGTCTTTACACGAATTAAATTTCAGGAAAAACTGAAGTATTTTTAATTTTTTGTTGCCTACTTCATCTATGTTCCTGAATGTTTGGCTCGAGGCAGCATCTTTGACGTCATGTGAAACTGTAATACATTTAGCGAAATAAGAAAAAGATATGTTTTTCTCGATTTTATTAGAGAAGTATGTGATTAAATTTCCATCTATCTGTTGTTTACCAGGAATTTAATTTCAATTTTAGATTGATTAGAAAGGATTTGAAAAGTCATCGGTAATCAATTATTTATTATGTATGAAGTTGGGTTTCTTTGTGGAATTCTCTCGAGGGGACCGTTAATCACTCTTACGAGGTGCATCTCGATTTCTGCCTCAACAAGAATTTACTGCTCCTTTTTAATATTCCTGCGTAAATAGAGCAATCAAGAAATATATTAAATACAGGACAACTTGAAAAAGGTCCCTCAGTGGTCATAAAATATATTTCTTATTGTTAGAAAGCGCTGTATTAGTAATTAGTACAGATGCTTCAATAATCTAAATTCTAGGGAAGTAACTGTTGACAGAATTATCAGAACTTCTTTTTTTTTTCTTTTTCTGGAAACTAGCCCATATGACAATACTCCTCAAGAAATTACCAGACAATTTTGCTACTGAAAATTTTTGGAAAAAAAAATGTCGCGTGTTCTGTGCTATTAATAGAGATGCAATTTCTCTGAGTTCAAAAACTTCCCGTAGTTGTTTTTCAAATGAATTAAGTCAAAAAACCCATTTCTAAAAATATTGTTGAAATTTAACAAATTGCCTTCTTAAATGAGGGAAAATCGTTTCCTGGCGACTACCTCTCTGCATTTGCAAATAGACCACCCAAGCCCAAGTTTGCTAATTAAAGAACGTCGACTCGACCGCTTTTCAGCACACTTTTTCTTTCGTTCCTCTTTATACAGACCTCAACAGAAAATTTAATTAGCAATTTTTAACGCGAAACCCTTGACCTATCAGCTCTTGCGTTGAATCATTAAACACCGGAGCAAACAAGCTTATCCTTCGATCTTCTCAACAGCCCAAAACAGAAACATAAATATAACAAATATGCAAATGATTTAGGCAAAGTTTCGGGAGTTGTTTTTTTTATTTTGTAAAAAACAACGCAAGCGTCTGAAAGAAACTAGACGCTTTTTATATTGGCCTGAATAGCGTGGTCACAAAATTAGAAAAGCTCTGCGACCGTGACCCATGATGGTAAACAAACGCGAATTTCCACAGGCTGGATCTGGCGTTGGACAAGGCGTTGATCTTGCCAATCAGGAGCCTAAACATCCTGTCATTAATCCAGTCAATTCCGAGATCTTTAGATTCGCCGTGTTTTCAAGCAAACTATCGTTACGAAAATAGCACAATAATTGGCAACAAGAACGATACAGATGTAATGAAAACATTATCCGCAGACTCGTTAAGTGGTGCGGCCAATGTTCTCTTTAATTAAACGATAACTCAACTAATTTAACAACATCAGTATAGCAATCATACTGAATTTAAATGGTTCGCATGATAAACTCAATTTGAAATTGTCTTGTGTGGCTCCACTGGATCCACTCCTGACTTACCCTGGTGGCAGCTTTGGCGACTCACCTGCAACGAAAGAGACAACATTAGCGACGAGATCCTTGCAGTGGTAAATTATGCAAAAGGGTGGAACATTTTCTAAACATCTGGAAAGATAAATAATGCATGCACGTCGCACGGAGGCTCTTACATTATTTATGAACAATTGGAAAGTGGAAGAAATAAGATTTTATCGATGTTACGAATCCTGTGACACTTGGTGTTATGTAATTTTTTTCAATTCATGAATTCACCAAGTCGGACGTATCTCGAGGTGGCATTGCGAATGATTAAACATTCGGTTGGCGATAAAAATAGCATATATCTTGTACGAAGGTCAATAAACATATTTTTTACTGCATTGCGGTCTATTTATATTATAATACAATAAGTCGAATGGAATTAGAAGAATGAATCAGGATATAAATGATAGTTTTTCAACGAGAGTTATGCTAAAATCATTGAGTAATGGCCATAAAAATGACATAAAATGCCGCTCTAAAAACTTAATGATAGATTGAACGACTGGGGATTTAATCGATTTTTCATTTTTCTTATCTGTTCTCTACAATTTTCGCACATCAAAAGAATGCAGCGAGTGTGCTGCACTCTTATTTATTTTCTGACGCACTCTGTTATCGCTGTCGAGTAAACAATGAAGGTTACTTAGCCCGTTAATTAGCTTAAGCACCTTTACTATTCAATAATTGGATAGACGTCATTTGCTCCGGGACCGGCTTTTTGAAACTACAATTTTGCTCGACGGTAAAAGCTCCTGTCACAGGTATATTGTGTTTACTCCTGCAAAAAGCTACAGATACCAACTGGAACGAGCTTCCGGAAACTTTTTCAATAATGCAACAGTTTTGAATTGTTCATTATTTTATTTCTATTTTGGCGGGACATGTTTCAGCATGATGAATGAGATTAATATCTCCTGGAATGGATGCGAAGGAATTCGTCATCTTGAAGGGTCAGAAAAGAAAAATTAACGAGAAGACGCAAGCAAGGCTTCATCTTGCGGAGCTGACAACTGCCATGTTTGCCTTTTTGTTATCTAGTGAATTATCGCACTTGTTTTCTCCTGTTATTTAAACACGGATTATGGAGGCGTTGTTGGAAATGAAAACTGCAATCGTTAATAAATACGGTTTTTTCGATGATCATTGAATTTCAGTGGTCTTTGCTCACTGAAAATAGTGAGCAAAGATGGCTATTGAATCACTAGTGAGGAAAAAATATTTTCTCACTAGTGAGCAAAGTGTAATGTTTGCGAATTTGTCGATAGAGGGCGTCAAATATTTTGTACAGAAAGTTTTTTAAATCTGTTTTTAAAATATTTTCTGAATATTAATAATAGAAGAAGAAGAAAAATTCATGCTAAATGCATTAAGGAAATTAATTTCACGCACCAAGAAATTATGTTTACGCAGCATGTTTTGATACTGTAAATTACCACACTTCAATTCGACTCCAAACATATTCAAGAGAGCCAAAATCTGGTCCCCAGCGTGGCCGTCCGCTCTTCTTAAGAAGAATCTTGTTAAGTTGAATTGTTATTTTGTGTTGGTTGCGATTGTGAATTTGCATGAAACTTATAATATGTAATTTTTTGTATGGCGAGGTAATTTCTTCGTCAATCAGTGCGGCCCCACACCTGGGTTATTATTACAGCCAGCGGCGAGACTCCTTTATCTTTTTAATTTATTTATGGTAATTCGTGGATAAGAACCCCGTTTTCCGCGGATGAAAAAATGTCATTTATCTGATACGGAAAAAATTAAATCATATTCAAAATGAGCTGTTCTAGAGGGAAGGCAAAAACTGGTCTAGACGTTGAGCCATTTCACACAATCTTTTAATGAAAGATAATACCGTGTAATTTTGTTAAATCGTTGAAAAGTATTTAAGTCAATTTATACAACCGTCACGATATCTTGTTGGGATTCCATACGTCTTCCGACGTGCGCAATTAAAAGACAAACGTGTTTCATATAGTCGAGGATAACTGAAAGGAAGATTTATACCGTGTGTAGGATTATTCGGTGGAATTAATGAAATTTCGAGGAGTGTCAACGGATGGGGATGAAGTTCTGAAAGCTGGGATCTATTAGTTAACTTTGTAGGAGAGCTTTTTGCTATCTACTTCAAAGCGCTGGGATATTAGCATGGAAGTCTAGTTTCACTAAAAAATAAGGAACCGATCGTACTATCCAGCAATTTTTTATTACTATTACTAAATCTGATACAAAATAATAATATGTAATATATCATTAAAAAATACTATAGGTATAGGAAACGGAAGTTCCATGTAAAGTGATTCTAATTAATAAGAAGTACCGAAAATGTATCTTGCAACTAATGTATCTCTTTGATTTTGTTCTTGAAAGAATGGAATATTTTTATCAATTGTAAATAAATAATAAAACCTTATCATCATCAGTTCAGAACAAAGGTGATTTAATTTTTCATTTCATTCACATTTGAGAAAATTCATATTCAAAATATGCGAAAAAAATTGCTTGAATAAGAGTTCAAACAACTGAACACTGAACTCAATTGGAACCTAAAAATAATTGAAATAAACAAATCCATTTTACAAAACCATCCTTAATGTTTATTTATCAATATTCAAAAAATGTTAGTACTGGAGATCTATTTTTGTAAAAGCAGGGAAGTGAGCGAGCTGGTTTAAAACAAGGTTATGGAAAAGAAGTCCTCTAATTTTAACCACTTTTCTTTCCAAATTTTCTAAGGAAAGTCATGAAAAATTTACGAAGACTTAAAATTAAGTTGCGATAAATCATAAATTTTATTGATTTTTTTGGATTTTATGTTTCAATAATTCAAATGAAGATAATAAAATTTTGCGCCAATTAAAAACTCATAAATTAAAAATTGTCCACATTTAACATTGTATTACGATTTGTGGTAAAAAAAAACAACATGGGTGTAAGATAAAAATGACATGTACATATTAGTAAACTCTTATAGCTATTAAGACAACAAGGGTTTTATAGACGATTTAAAAATCGAGATCGTAGTTTAAATCAGAGCGACCGCAGGGAGCGAGGATTTAATAGATCGAGATTTTTAAACTATAAAACACGCGTTGTCTTCAATATTTTTTCTAACACTAACATCTTATCAGAAATTTTAATAAATTCAGAAATTATTCGAGGCGCGTCACAATACACAAAATGCGGAGGTTGCCGTGAGTACTATGGTAATAATATCAACAAATTTGGAAAAAAACAATTTTCATCGTTGAAATGTGCCAAAACGTTCCAGAAGAAATAAGAAAAAAGGGGCAACTTGTTACCAATGAGGTCTAAAAGTGGATACGAAAAGGTGTATGTTTCGTTTCAAGGCCGGAACAATAAAAAAAGCATCACAGAGGTAACGGAAGATGTCATTTTGGCTTTTTTTGATATGGGGTAAGTGTCTAGAACTTCATTAAAAGTTAATTCACACTACGGCAAGAATCATTTGAAGAAAATGTAAAGATTGCCAGTTTTCGATGGCCGGGCACTTGGATTGGATGAAACAGCAGAAGTTGAAGAAGAAGATGTTAGGAACAAGAGCACGAAGCTAATGTGGCAGTTCCAATTCAATAATTGTACTTTTCACTTTTGTGATAATTACTGTAAAAATGATGAATAAAATATTACTTGAATAATATGTGTGAGCATATTTTATGACTCTAAGATACGTTGCTGTTGACGACGTGTCTTATAGAAAAAAGCGTATTTTATGGGAAACATAAGGTGTGAGCTCAAATGCACCATGGAAACAGTATAAGATGTTAGTGTTAGAAAAAATAATTAAAACTAAATCTGATAGCTGTAGAAAAAGTGTAATATTTCAAGAGTATCATTTTATACAAAGTAATAAAGCGTCTTTAATGTTAATAATTATTAATCTTCTTGGTAGCATTTGTACCGTGATGATTCTGCATTGATTGTCCCTGGGGCAGAGGACGTTTGTTGTTGCTTCTCTCTTTAACGGGATAAATTCGATATTAGACCAGCAATACCAGTAAATAACTTTGTAAAAAGGGCGAAATATGGATTCACCATTTGCATATTTCCTCACGGAGAGAGTGTAGCGAGGATTATTCCTAAGTACGTGATGCTATCTATCATCGAAGGGGAAAATCCTCTTCCATCAGGACAATACTCCGGCTCTTTTTTGTCTTTAACATTTGGAATTATCTATCTTCTGAAGTGCGGTTAAAGTGGCCTGCTGCATCTCTTATTTTCCTTTTTCAAACTGCTTTCTAATTTTGTTCACTTATTTCTTGTTTCTTTTATTTTTCTAATTCAATATACAGGGTGTTATTGAAAGTTGTAGAGATATTTTAACCACGAGCTACTGGCTTCATGTAGAACTCGGAAAAAATATCTAAAAAATTCTATGTCAAAAAATTAAATGACATTTATTTTTTGAGCTACAATTTTTTTTTAATTGCTTTTAGTTTTCTACGTTGTCCGACAACCTCGTAGGTAAAATTTCGGCACATTTTAAAAATACACCCTTGTTTTATAAGATGTACGATAATGCGAAGTAACCTATAGGAAATATGCTTTAAAACAAGGAAACCGCATTGGTGTACGTTTTATAAAATATGATATACAGGGTGTATTTTTAAAATGTGCCGAAATTTTACCTACGAGGTTGTTTGACAACGTAGAAGACTAAAAACAATAAAAAAACATTGTAGCTCAAAAAATAAATGTCATTTAATTTTTTGACATATAATTTTTTAGATATTTTTTCCGCGTTCTACATGAAGCCAGTAGCTCGTGCTTAAAATATCTGTACAACTTTCAATAACACCCTGTATAATTCACTTTGTGCACCTTTAGTTAAAATATTATGACTTGCTGAATTTCCCAGAGCAAAATAGGCACCAACACCTCTGCTTTGTTTGTATTAATAATAAGCAATAATTTTTTTTATAATTGTAATTCGATCAATGAAGTTACATATTAAGTAACATCGCGTGCGGTCAGTATTCGGATGGGTGGTCACCAGGAGGACGTCGTGTAAAAAGAATGCATATAGAAAAATTTATGCTAATTCTTTCAAAGGAATTGTTGGAAATATTCGTAATAACAAATAAATCCGGCCTTGATGCCGATCCCCTTTTTTATGCTATAATAAGAGTTGCTAGTCGGTCACTAACTAGTGTTCACTTCAAAATAAGCGCGCGAAAGACTTTTTCATATTTCACCTCTGACAGAGTGTTCGTTTCCAAAATTAAAAGCATTTTCGTGGTGTTAATTTTTTTGAACGATGAACCAAACAAAACATTGTTTCTAAGGGCGCGAAAGGACTTCAGAGTTCTTGCATCCAGAGTATGCAGTGATTATATCAAGAAATGAGACTGTTTTTTCTAGACCTTCATAACTACAGAAATTTTAGTCACTGAACGAATAAAAAGCGAGAATAGTTCTGTTTTGAGCAAAGATGTAACAAGCGAAGTTTTAACTGCAAGATAATAGTTTCCAACAGTATTTATAGAAGCTAGTTTAAAAGTGAAATATGGATTATATTGTATTTATTTGTGGCACTGGCAAAACTACAAAAAAATTCAAACTCAGACAATGTACTTGTTTACTACGAGCACCGAACAATCTTCTCAACAATTCTGAAACTAATCTCGTTATGGAAGAATTTCCAACATATGAGCCATCCCCGACTGGTATGCAGTATATTAGATAATTTAATGAAATGATCCTTCATTTTAATATTCCCGCCTATCATTACAACTTGCATCATAATCAAATTACTAATGTATTAATTTATATCGAACGGTGAACAGCCGATGTTGTCCAAATTGATTGATCACTTCGGGAAAACAGCACAATTCGTCCCAAGTTGCACAACCGCGAAAGATTACTATCCCCATTGATCGAAAATGACATAATTGGCCTCTAATTACCCCCGACGAGCGGATTTTCCCCCAGCGAGTCTCGACCCACCACACAAAGAAACTCCGCACACTGTCCGTTTCTCTTTTTATTTTTGCTTTATTATTTTCATTCTCTTTTGTAAACAGCGATTTATCCGGAGCGCTACAAAGCGGTAAACAGGTTCCGCGATGTTAACCGCGAATGATGCAATGAAGTAGCTTTTAAAATTAGCTCTTAACTCGGATAAATAGGTTAGTAAATAACACACCTGGTCCGGTTTCTAGGAATATAGCAAATAGCACCGTCGTTCAGTTGTTTTATGTCAAAGTTGACCGTGATGGATGCCGATGCGTGCTTGTTTCTGACGGGGCGCGTCACTCTCGTCGGCCACTAGATCAGGACGACAACGATCGACGATTTCCTTCGCCAGGACGACAGACTTATCTCGGAGGCTTACTCTTATTTTATTTATGGGTCCTGGGGGGTTTCTGGACGCGCCAATACCGGATCTATTATGTATGACGCGATGGTTGGGTCATAATTTTTGTGACGCGACCTTTGGACCCGTGCCATTTTTTTTTTTTTGGGATAAATTTTGGACTGGTTTCTTGGAGATGGTCGGTGTTGTTCACTCGACAATGAGGATTGATAGTCCGTCCATTGTTAAATGGACGTATAAAAATAACACCACTCTTGAATGAGATCTGTGAAGTTACGATTCGAATCGGTTACTGACCTTGTTGTAAGGCAGAGAGTATCGAGGAAGTCTCGTGGTGATGGCGATATTTTATTCAAATTATCCGCATAGTAATTATAAGCGACGACGAAGGAACAGAGATGCAGACCGGACTAAATCCGGTAACAGTTGGACGCTTTATAAATAATTATCAGGACCACGCACTATCTGATGACACAGATTGTCCATATTAAACGTATTTCTACATTTGGAAATTTATTAGCTTAATGAACACATGTTGGGCTCATGCTGATTACGTCAAGTGTTTGTGTTCTGCTGCGACTGACAACTCTTCACCCTCTCCAAGCGCTCACTTAACGCAAACAACCGATCAGGAAGCTTTCTGAAGCTGTAGGACTTGGAAACATGCTTCAAGTCTTTGATTGAAGCTGCAAATGTGGAGTTCACACATTTTCGATCGTCAAGAGTAGAACTGGATTTACAAGAAAATATTTTTTATTTTTCTTATTTCCTTGAAGATGTCCACAGAAGGGGATGCGCATTTTAGCAAAATACAGGGTGTTATTGAAATGCGTGACCAAATTTTAACCACGAGCTACTGGCTTCATGTAGAACTCGGAAAAAAGATTTAAAAAACCCTGTCAAAAAATAAAATGAGATTTGTTATTGGGCTACATTTTTTTAAATTGCTTTTAGTTTTCTACGTTGTCCCACAACGTACACCAATGCGGTTTCCTTGTTTTCAAGCATATTTCCTAGAGGTTACTTCGCATTGGCGTATATTTTATACAATATGATATACACGGTGTACTTTTAAAATGTGGCGAAATTTTACCTACGAGGTTGCGGGATAACGTGGAAGACTAAAAGCAATTAAAAAAAAATGTAGCTCAAAAAATAGATGTCATTTTATTTTTTCACAAAGAATTTTTTACATATTTTTTCCGAGTTCTACATGAAGCCAGTAGCGCGTGTTTAAAATTTGTTCGCGCATTTAAATAACACCCTGTATAAATTAAGAACAAAGATAAAAGTAGCAAAAAGGAAGTGAAAATTTTTTATGAGCTATGCGGTGATTAAGCAAGCAGATAATAATATGTACATAAAGATAATTTTTAACCTTGCCATAAAGATTATTTGGTACTAAAAAGTACTGGAGTACTAAAGATGGAATTTAAGGGATTTGGATTTCTCTAGTTCGTTAATCTGCAACACTAAATAGTTTAATAAAAAAAACTTGCAGTGCCAAAAGAGCCTCAGGAATTTTTTTACTAAGTAAAAATAACAAGAAATTTTCTTAAAATTTGTAAAGAATTAGTTTTTTTTAATGATTATTTCCTTCATGTGTTTAGCAACCAATTGCGTGACAAATATTGACCAATCAAAACGAAAAAACAAAAAATAACCCGATAAAATTTCTCTAAAATGCACACTGTGCAATATGTCGGTACCCGAATTTTTTTTTTAATAAATTATTTTGAATAAAAAGGATTGGAAATAATGAGTTTGGTTTCATTCTATTCAGGAAATAATCAGCCGTATACCCCTCGTGCAAAATTTTAATATCGGCAATTTTTTTGCTAATGAACTCAAACATCCATAAATTATTCGGTCAGAAGACCAATTATTATTATCAAATAAAAGCCCTCGACTTCGTCTCGTTATGGATGTTTTCGTTCATTAGCAAAAAAATTTCCGATAAAAAATTTCGCACTTGGGATATAAGTATACATATGTGATAAAGAACTCCCAAAATTTTTTTGAAAAAAAGAGCTTTTCGGAGGAAAATTCATTTTGTCGGTAGTCCCCGAACAATTCAAGACTTGCTCATATTTCGTTACTAGTCAAATTACTTCTACTTGATTTGCTTTAAAGCAACACCACTATGAAAGGTTTGAATCAATATATTTCCACTTGATTTTTCACAAAGACTCCACAAACTACAAATTGCTTAAACACTTCTTTTCTAGCATGACTGTTCAAATGCATTGATCGAAATATCAGAATCTGAAAGACACACTCCTCGTATTTTTACTGAAATTTGAAGCGTTTCAAGTAATTTGCTTTGCAATACTGTTAGGTGTTTTTTTTTTTATTAATCGTATGATACTGAGTTTGAATATTTTTAGCACGACGTTGTATGAGCTCATTATGAACTGGATATTTTAAGCCTACTTAACGAGTGAAATTAATTATGAAACTAATTGACCGGTTTAGAACTCTTTATTTAGTCCTAAATAGATTCTTATGGATTTGAGTATAAAATAAATGATAAAATGGGGTTCTGCCAGTAATTTTACCACTTTCTGTAATCCCTTAATGTTATTAGATGTTTAATTATTTTTAATACATAAGTGAATATCTAAACACAAACATTTCGAATCCCACAAATATTCAAAATAGCAACGTATGAGGTTGACAAAGTGTTTCTGGATTTCCAAACCTATAATTTTCATTTTACAATTTTTTAGGGAAAATTTCATGTATTCGTTCACGTTGTTTTGGCATAATGGGAGGCCATGATTAATTTTTTAACGTTGGACACACTGTTTGATTTCCGTCACTAAAGTGCCCGACATGCGGACCTATCAAAATGAACATAACATGTTGCTGAGTTTCCCGCCATGTCTCAGGCAAACTAGTAAAACTGACAACAATGCACTAGACACTGACGCTACTTATAACCTCAAACATAGAAAAACATAACTTAATTCAACAGACAGCTTTACTACCAAATTAAATGCAAAATTTCCATGGCCTCCCATTATTAAATAGAGGATTTTGTGATCTTCTTAAAAATGACACTTACCTTCAAATGTATGCAACATAATATTTCCTATTTTTTTTCTTTAGAAAGAAATATTTAATCTTTCCCAAAATCAGAGTAAGCACATTTGCCGTTACCAAGGTTTCATTTTATAAACAATTTATCTTATCCTCGTTGGTTGTATTTTCTTCTTATAAATATTTGAAGAATAATACCTACAGGGTGATTTTGAAAGTTGTGCAGATATTTTAATCACGAGCTACTGGCTTCATGTAGAACTCGGAAATTTTTTTTTTTAATTCTATGTCAAAAAATAAAATGACATTTATTTTTTGAGCTACAATTTTTTTTAAATGCTTTTAGTCTTCTACGTTGTCAAACAACCTCGCAGGTAAATTTTCGGCACATTTTAAAAATACACCCTGTATATCATATTTTATAAAACGTACACCAATGCGGTTTCCTTGTTTTAAAGCATATTTCCTATAGGTTACTTCGCATTGGCGTACCTTTTATAAAACATGATATACAAGGGTGTATTTTTAAAATGTGCCGAAATTTTACCTACGAGGTTGTGGAATAACGTAGAAAACTAAAAGCAATTAAAAAAATTGTAGCTCAAAAAATAAATGTCATTTTATTTTTTGACATAGAATTTTTTAAATATTTTTTCCGAGTTCTACATGAAGCTAGTAGCTCGTGATTAAAATATCTGCACAACTTTCAAAATCACCCTGTATATCATTTATAAATCTAACTATGTATTGATAAATACACAATTAGAAAAAATCTATTCCTTTAAGAAAGGATCGCAAAAAATGATTTAGGTAGTTTACTTTATCTGACGCTCATCAGCGGAGATAATAACTTTATCTTTTGGTCTCTTCACCGATAATAATTGGACTAAAAATACATTTCAAAGTTCTCCAAACACATTATTAAGTTTGAGCATTATAGATGACCTCGTAAACAAGACATCACTGTCTATCATGCTGATTTATAGAGAGAATTAGAGAATACGTTAGATCTATTATGATGGATAATGATCCTTTCATGAACACAGGAAAGCTATGGTAATACATATACAACATCATAGTTTTGGCATGTAAAGGCTGGACTACATCAAATTCCATATTTTTCTTTACTGGAGTATTGTAAACCAAAACATCTGCAGGATACAGAGTGGGCACGCAATGAGTTTAAATTTGTATTTTTACAGTATCTTATTACGTTTTGCAAGAAAGTTTTTAAGCAAAAAGAAGTTTTCTAAATGAGA
The DNA here is from genome assembly GCF_963966145.1 of Tenebrio molitor. NCBI lineage: Eukaryota > Metazoa > Arthropoda > Insecta > Coleoptera > Tenebrionidae > Tenebrio > Tenebrio molitor. The sequence continues at coordinate 5,394,982 of NC_091048.1, read as the reverse complement.
TAATTAAAAAATGTCAGACAAACTGTAACTGTCAATCCCAAAGCTCTCTTCTGTAAAGTGTTAAAAACTGGTACTTACTGGAAGCTTACAGTAACATTTTGCACTAAAATGTCCCAAATAAATAATTCTAAAAATGCTACACATAATCTTCTATAGTTGGCGCGGCGAATCAGTGGAGTAGTCACGAGGTGTTCACGTGATAGTTCGTAGCGAGGTCACGTCACGTGCGCCCTTCAACCAATAGGAAACCATCCCCCGAAAATCACGTCAGTTTATTGCTCCACTGAGTCGGCGCGCCGACTATAGACGAGATCTGGTTATTGCAACAAAAACAACAGAAGAGTTTGAAAAGACAGTAAAGATACTGTTGAAGTTGGAAAATTGTTCGAGCCTCAGTATTTCCAGATCTAGCTATATCGAAATTTTATGGAGTTTATGCCACAAAGACTGAGTTTATTTTGTGGCGAAAGATTGTTCAAGGTGTTTTTTTTTACCAGCTTTGCAGCAAAAGAGCTTTATTATTTCTTAGTCGGTGAACATTATTGGCCATTTCCAACACAAAAACTTTCTGATCAGTTCATTTACATTTCTCTCTCTCTTGAACTAGGCCAAAACATAAACAATTTAAGAGATAATTGGTAACTTCAGTCGATAATACCAACACCGATCTAATGTACCATAATTTTCTAAACCGATCTGTATCATTTTGATTGCAATAAGCCAATATACAATAAGAATTACTATGACACGCAAAAAATAAAACTAATACAAAAGATAAGAGATCTACCGTTCCCATTTATACAAAATTGCACACTATGCAACCATAAACATATCAAAGCGCAAGGAATGCACAAATGTTTAAGCTTTTGAAATTTATCCGCCTTTAGCGAACAACTGTCTCATAAAATACATCGAATAGCTAACTGTACAACTTATAAAAATGAATGAGTTATGAATCTACTTTCGTAGTTGCTGTCAATTCGCAAATTTCTAATATGAAGTAAGGAATTTCTGACAAATGATAAAATGAAGATAAAGAGCACACATGTTAATACAGGGGACAAAAAATAAACGCAAGAGATGGTTTTGCCCGAAAGCAAGCAAAAACGAAGCCAATTTGAAAGAGAATAATATTTTGTTACAAAATTTTGTCTGGCAAAAAGCCGGTCCCAAGGTAATTGGGGATGTGTAGAGCTCCATAAAATATTTCCACGTAATGATTAGGAAAGCATTTTCAGCAGAAAATTCTCATGGCAAAATTCGCTGAAACAAAAGCTTTCAGTGCTTCAGCGTCACACTGGAATATTAAAAGAGATTTTGTACAAAATAATCGTAGGAAACCACCCGTCAAAACTTTTACCCTGAAAGCCATCCACAAAGCGACCGAGCAAACAACAACTGTAATTTTTTGTGTATTTTCTTCCACCCCGGCCTTGTCGCCGGGATGTTGTAAAAGTTTCATTTTAAAATAGTATGCAGCGAGGGACAATAAAATGTGTTCCACCCCTACGGTGTCAGGGTTGTGACATGAAACCGTGCCGGCAACTGGGAAAATGGAAAAAATTGCGGCCCCACCAACAGGAAATAACATGAAGTGAGTAAAGTGACGTGATTCCAGCCCGAGGTTTCCGTTTCCTAGCGATAGCGATCTGTTGAAATAAATTAAACGTAAAATTGTGGTGAATTTGCATTCATTAGTCCAGAGCCTCAGATTAGTTTCATCATAACGAAGACTCACCAGTTGAGACAACCGATCGACAACGATTTTTATTGGCATTCCCGTGTTGCGTTATCACCGGTAATTTGCGATAGAAATTTTTATCGTGGTGTAAATAGTGTGGCCTATGATAAAACCGCGTCCGAAGCGGACATCATCGAGAACGAAGTCGATTAAATTCGATTTAATTACGTGAATCAGTGTGTACTGTTACAGTGTGATAAATATGCAGTCGTAAAGCAATGAAAGACATTGTGAAGGTAGTATTTGTAATACAATATGCGATAAAATGTTACCTCTGTTTGTGTTTTAAACAATTCTATTTTTAGACCTTCCTTATACGTTGTAATGATAATTATAAGGTTACACATGTTTCCGTAGGTGTATTTGCGCTGACTCGCTAGTGCTATTTTAAAAATTTATCAGTTTTAATTACCCATTCTCCTTCGATGAATTAACAAACCCCCACTAAATTAACAACAAACTCATCACACCAATTAAGTGGTATTTACGGACATAAAAAATTCATTACTAAAAACCCTTATACAAATGTGGTCAACAAACTTGGAAAAAATACAAATTTAACATGGTGCTATTTTAATAAAAGAAACTGTTACGTCGCTTTTATTGTCTTTTTACTCTTCTAACGGTGTTCTTTGTTGTCTGCTCTTGATGGTACTACGCCGACTGAGACTGCAATGCTGTCAAATCGCAACAGGTCTAGGGTAGATCCAGTACTGATCAGAAATGTCACCAGCGAAGAGTTTTTCTCTTATTTCTGCAGATATTCCTGCTTTGTACATTTATTCGTACCATCGCCACAGAAAATACGTGTATGTATATTACCTTGAAAACAACTCCATGGAATTTAAACCTTCCACTTTTCAGATATCACTGCAGTACTGCAGTACTTACTACCTCCAAAGCGAGAATATTGAACATACGAACTTTATCACTGCAACAAGATATCCTTAATTTGTTTAGAGAAGAAGTAGTAGCTACTCTATGGAAAGAGAGACCAGGCTAGATAATATATATTTCTTTCAGAGAAAAGTAAAAATAAATCTATGGTACCACAACATTCGCCTCTGAATTTAATACTAATTTTGATTGCTAAAAGTACTGACTAAATATTCAAATCTTTAAAGACCCACTGATTATTCAAAATTCTCACAAAGATTTTTTGAAAGGGCTTTCAATTGAAACTAGTACTGTTTGGAATGAAGCTGGTTATAATTAATAAAAAAGAACTTCATTATCATAGTTTCTGAAGTTCTAAATCTTTTAAATCTAAATGTTTAAAGACTCAATAGTCGTAGTCAATTTATTGGTTTTCAAAGAAAGGAATGATACATTCAAGGTATCTTCTGCGGAAATTTGAAAGCATACCAATTACATCTTTACTTTCGAAGGACGTCTGTGGCAGTTTATTTCGTGGCTCGAAAACGCCAGAATTAACTCTTTGCAAGGTTTAAGAAAACGGAATAAAACTCATGAACTACCAGATTCGAAAATAATAAAATTATTCCTTAACTCCACCTAAGTTACAATATATGTGGTTCTTCAACAAATCAAAAGGGAACATAATTACAAAATTCTAATCTATGTACTTTTTGATCTTCTAGTTCTGACTGGAACGAAACTAAAAATCAAATAATGAAGGTTTTACTAATTACTATACTGTTTCTGAGCCCGATGCCGCTAAGGCATAAAACGACCCAAGCGATGACAGATTCCAGTGCATCCAAAACATTTCATGAATAAATAATTATAAGCAGAAAGATTAATATTTCTGGTACATATTACTGGTATTAAAATGTTATAGTTCAACTTTTTGGATTTCCTACTCTAAAGTACTATCCCTTACGTAGCATCTTCCAAACATCATGTTTTCTCACTCTTACGCCCGCACACAGCTTTCAGAACAAAACAAATTTGCATATGCGTAGGTATGTTAAGCGCTGATTATTATTGATTTATGACAACCCGGGTTTACGACTTACCGGCATCGAACTCAGAAATGGAGTTTACCTCTATTTAATATGGTCTAAAATCATCATTTAAGGTTATCATAAAGATTTTCTATGCTGATATCACAACAAAAAGAAAATGAAGGTGGTATTTCAATAAAGAATAAAAGGGATAAATGATTTATTCTTTTTATGGAAAAACGAGAGTAAGGTGCTGAGAAAATTTAAATTTACAGTATCAACAGCTCCGCATTTAGAGGATTGAATAATAGTAGTACTGTCAAGAGAAAAAGATAAACTCTAGGTCTTCTGGAGTAGAGCTAGAACCACCATATCTTCATTCAGCAGACCTAAGAGAGAGCAGAAACTCAAATAGACACTATTCTTTCCACGTTTTGAAATATCTCATATTTACTTCTTTAACAAATTGAAAAAAGTGAAATGATAATTACTCTTAAATATTTACTTGTTGGAAGAGATGTAGCACACTTAAAAAAAAGAAAACATATTTTATGGACGTGAAACTTTCATCAATTTTAACCGTGATCTTTGACATGGAAAATAAAGTTTTTCTTTTTTGCAATGAAACATCTTACAGGGACAAAACGACTTTCGCATTCCACATCCATTTCTTGTTACTTTCTCTTTTGGTGTCAACTTTAACAAAAAGAATTTCTTTCTATTTTTCTCTAAAGGTGGTCACAGCGATTCACTTGGAGAAAATGGCCCCCCAGAGAGTGAAAATGAATCATCACTGATTTTCCTCCAGGGCTTCCTTCTTTTACTCTTGTCTCGTTGCGCAACTTTCTCGTACTTTGTGCCAACAATAGCAGCCAGGAGCTGCCCGCCACAAGCTTTCTTGATCAAGCAGGTACTTTTCAAAACCGCACGACCTTGAAAGAAAGCAGTACTGTCGTACCTCGGTACATCATCCATTTCCCTCCCATTTTTGTGTGTATTTTGCCAACCCAACGAGCAAACACCATCATCCAAATTCACTGTACTACGACGTTATCTTATCGCTATTTGCACAACTTCAAACAGTTCCGGATACATGCAATTAAGTGGTAATTTGGTGCTTGATTAAATGCGCATCATGTACGCAGCTCAGCTACTTTCATTATTTTTCATCGATTTTGCAAATCTGGTTTATACCTGAGATAAGAAACGCATGTGCCACTTTATAATCTGTGCAAAATTAGCAAATCGAGACAAAGCGAGCTTCAAGCGGACCCCGAAAAATAAAATTGGATAACAACTCCGGAGTTGTGACAAGTCTGGACTCGTTGTGGATTATCTTTTATGTATCTATTTCTCAATTCCGCAAAATGTCACAAGCTCTGTCAATAAAATATGTTGAGAGGACGCTGCTGCGGAGTTGACTTAATTAGTACGAGCAAAATCATTTTAGTTTGGTTTAACTTTGTGCAACATAATCCTCATTAGTCCGAGGGTTTGAGTTCGCTTCTTCGGGCAATTAAGAACCTGAGGACTCTATGGCTCCCCAGCTCGAACGACATTTACTTAGGAGCGATCGTTACACCCGTTTTATAGATTATTGATAGAGCTGAATCCTTGCGGAATCACCACATTTCCTAAGTGAAACCGCAGACCTCGAGATCCTAATTCGGCCAACAAATCATATCTGCATGCGATCCCGAAACTCTTTCATTCAATTAATTTGAACACACAATGTTATGTCGGCGCTGTCTCAACTTATGAAGACAATTTGTTGGTGTCCTGTGGGAGTCTCATGAATAATTTCTGATTAATTTCTCTCACCACACACCACGACATCAATATTCCAACTGAGCCCTACATAAAGCATTGTTTCACGAGGCAATATTCCTAAACGATTTACTCAAAATTGACTTAAACTCCATCATTCAACTGGGAGATTAAGCCCACACACCTAAATAAACAATAGATTCTAACTGGATGGGAGCAAATCTGGACTGTTTGCAAAAACACTGAGTGCCTTCATTTCGTAATCTCCTTGTAAAGGATGTCATCTCATCCTTTCGCATTTCCTCAGGTGTCTCGTCGTGATAAATGGAGTGTCGCGTGCAAACAGCGAAAGAAATGTTCTCTGGGAAGGCTTCCAGTGCACAAGCATTTTATCAATGGAAGCGTGCGTGGGCGAGTTTATTGACTGGCGAATCCCTGTTTCTTGCTTCCGTTGACCCCTCCTGCCTCACAGTTTTAATTAATTTTGAATCAGGACCAGGTTTTGCAAAATAATTGCTCGTTAAAATATTTATGCAGCGAACACGTCCCGATCGCAGAATTCCCCTCTTTATCCATTATTAACTAGGATAAAAGGGAAATCGCGGAAAGGCGCAACAGTTTTCGCTTTGTCCAAATTGGAGAGGAAGGGAATGGATGTTCTGGTCGGCTTGGAATATCGATGGTATGGTTGTTTTTCAGAGAGCTTTCCGGAGCAAGATTGCACAGCTTTCAGCGTCAAATTCAATTTTGACTTGCAAGTAATGGACTAGTAGTATTTTGGTCGGAGAAGGCGAATAAAAATCGTACAATAGATCTCGCAAACTCTCTATCTTTCATCGTTTATTTTATTATTGACTTGCGATAAGATTTGGTGGGATCCATAAATCATCTCTTAACAATTCGTGCTTTCAAGCGGCTTCACCCTCCAGATCTATCCCCCTAATTATCTAAGATCGCAAATAAGTTGGATTATTCAAAATGTTATTTCAGAGGGAACAAAGCTACGAGATATTAATAGAATCGCAGGTATTGATCGATTCAATAACCCAAGAAAAAGTTTCTTGTAAGTGACATGGATCAGTTACTCCCTGTTCCGTATCTCTCCGGTAATCTTTCTCTATTAGGGCTTTCTTTAGTTTAGTTTGTCTATATAAGATTGATTGTGAGATTTTAGCCGTGGCCAAAAGAGATTTTACTTTATCTCCGGTTTAGTGTGAAACAGTGGACCATTTTTACGGTCCACATAAAAGGAAAAACGTCTCACAATAGATGATGCGAGCGATTTCAATAATAAAGAAACATTTTTCAGCTCGACGTTCGGAAAACACAAAAGCGTTGTAAAAAAACTTAAGCTTTTATTGTGAGGATATCCTTTTTGATTTAATTCAACTGGAGAGCGCCTCAGCTTTGAGATGAAAATAAAAATCGAGAAATATTAGCTGCAAAGCTCGGGGCACAAACGATAAAAAGATGTCGCTGAAATGTTATTACAAATTCTGAATTAGCTTTTTGTTCAATGGAAATTTAAATTTGTTTTCAGTGGCGTCGACTGTTCACATTTCGCAAAAACACAATTACAGACAATTGGCTAGTTAATTTCACTTTTGAATTACATTCACAAATGTTGTTAGAGGTCTTGGATTTTCTCATGGGCTGTGAGTCATATCTGCGCAACGACGAACATCGGTCTCTCGTAGACGTCTCTAAGAGTAGTGTTCCTCCACGTGTTACCCCGTCGCTAAAGTAGTCTCCGCCTTCGCGCAGATATTCCAAGGTCACAGCCCATGAGAGAATCCAACGCCTCTACTCCGTTAATATAGTCTGAAGTCTCAAACGCTTCATATAAGAACATTCCTTAGTGTGTCATTAATGATACAAATAATATACATTATTTTACATATTTGCAGAAAATTTTAGTTATGTTAAGGGCAAGCTGGTCCTAAAAAAGTTGTACTAAATACGATTCCTTGTTAATACTGTATAGCATGTTTTTCAGCAATTTTTTTTACTTTGTAAAAAACCTCTGTAAAGTAAATCACACTTTTTATGTTTGTCCTTTTATTTATTCACCGAAGCTTTCACAAATATCAATTTTTTATTGCTTATTAAACATTTTTTGTTTTTATTGATGCTACAATTACACTAAAAAAATTATTAGATCAAGAAATATTTAATTATCGTATTTTTTCTAATTGTTTATAATGTAATTTGATTACCACCTCCCACCTTTTAATTTAAAGCTGGATAACGATCTCAATCCTGTTTTCCTTTGTAAATATGCATTGTAATTTTCAAGACAACCTTTGACCTCTGTGAAGTGTGTTGGAGTTGAGCTTTGATCCTGCGGGCTCTAACCTACGCCTCTAAGTATCCTTCGGAGCTTCAAAGTTCACTGCAAGTTTCAGTAAACAGAGAAAATTGTTTAATTTTTCATTCCATTGATTAAAAATGTTGAAGAGCCTCCAGTTAACCACTTCATCGCAGACTCCTGATGCCGCTAAATAATTACTAAAGCTCTTTAAATTTCTATTATAAAAACCAGACGCGGTTACAATAAAAAAAAAATCAAATTGTTCTGATCAAATTCTGCTCAAAAGGAGTATAATTAAAGCTGCATTCAACGGTCGCCTCAAGCTCTTCTAAATTGGAAAATAAGCTCGCAAAACTAAAAACTTGTCAATTACGACAATTAATTTTTTATAATCGCTGCACTCGGTTTGACGTAAGATCTATATTTTTTTGAAGGCGCTCTTAAAACCGCACCGTCATTCCATGTTATCTAGTTTTTAACAGTTGATGTCATGCAAAAATCGCTCTAATCGAGTTATATAAATGCAAACATGATGATACCTGACTCGTACTATTACCGCCAGGAAAAAAGACTCTAAGAGGCTTCCCACACACGTTCGGCATTCTGCTCTATTTACGTATGAATAGATTTGCAACCGGTTTGAGTACTCCGGGGAATCCGGAATACATATATGGATGAAACGTTATTACCACAAAATGTCGCGGCATAAACCTGGAAGTAAAAATTTATGAAAGGGCAAAGGTTGTCGAAATTGTTTTTCACCAATGGTAGATTTTACTGAATCGAACAGTGGGAAGATGGTGTGAGGGGTAGAGTGTCAGTACACGAGACGATGGAATCAAAATGCAGTTGTGGTGCAATATGCATCTTTGAGCGCGGCTTGAAGTTCAGACAAAAATACCTTTTTAATTTTTTTTTTGAAATTTTTCTTGTGCACGTCATGCTTTGTAAGTACAATATTCCCTCTGAAAAATATCTTTACAAACGAATTTTAGATGAAAATTATTTCATGGTGAGAAAACATCTCGAAGAAACTCCCCAAGGGACTGATTTGCATCATGATTTTATGCATGAATGTATTAAGTGATCCTAACGACGTTACGGACGCTTTTTAAACGGAGATGATACAATAAAAGCATAATCTCTCTTTTCATTTCTCTTTATTCCTAATACCCATCCTACGTTTTTGTCGTCTTTAATGTTGATAGAAAATGGTGCTTGGATCACAACGTAAATTCTCTTTTGGTCTCCTCAACTCTAATTGACATTTTTACACATTTGGAGCAGCTACGGTATCTTGATTTTTACACACTATCTGTCACTTTGCCGCACGGAGTGTGTAAACTAAAACGAAAATTTTAAGCTCCAAAAAACTGTTAGCTTATCATTAATAAAGTCCTAAGACCGCTACCATTGATCCGTTCAATTTTTTGGCATAAAAAGTGAAAAACTGCTATGTCAGGGTAGGTACTTACTTTGATGGTTCAAAATTATAAAATTAATTTTTCAAATTTTATGAATTTTGAATACCTTCGATTTTTTGATGACGTTAGGATGTGGTTGTTTATAAAATTTTTCTACTCACCTGAAATTAAAGAAACGATTATTAGAAACAAAAACATACTTCGAAATACATAAATGTCACAATTGGCCGATCCCCCCCCCCCTTATAACAAGAAAGACAACAAAAAAAGATCAAAAACACAATTATTGTTCTCATATTTTTGTTATTATGTAAGTTCTTTCCAAACAAGGGAATAACGCAGAATGGCAAAATAATAAAAAATCACAAATCAGCGATAGAAAAAAGAAAAATAAACGACAGTTTAGACACTACACAGCGCCAACGACACAATGGTGAACTAGCGGAGCTCTATTTACACCCTAAATATTTCTTAATATTATTGTATTTTTTTCCTGTTAATAAAAAGAAAACTACAGTTTCATATTATGTAAAATATAACACAAATAAATAAAATCTAAATTGAAAAAGTTGTTGGCTCTCAAGAAATTAATTACCAAATGAAATAACAGCAGTACCAAGAACTCTTTCTCAGTGGATGTTATTTTAATTTGATGGGGGCGATTCAGTTCCTCCTCAAATTAGTCTCGTTAATGGTTTATATAATGCCCAGATGTTCTATTAGGATCACATTAGCGGTCAAGGTTAATAATATTGTTCAGAATTTTTATTTGCAAACGCCTTGACGGTGGTACCTCCTCCTTCGTGTGACTTTACAATTTGTATTGATCAAATATGTATTCAACAACTGCCGGCGACGACCACACAAGTTTAACGACATCGGCTAACAAATTGAATTTGCCACCAGTGCTACATCTACATAACGAATGATACGAGACTGAAATTTTGTATTATCTCTCGACACCCTGAACTCTCACATTTTACAGCAAATTAATTAAAACCTCTGTATTAACATGGAGCTTGTCACAACGGAGCTCTGAGACATTTTTCACTTCTACAACGTGCAAAGCTCGCCCTTCATCTAATTCACCACTCTTTGAGCCGCAATATTGTTTTTAGAATGATGGGCTGGGAATAAATCTGAAATGAAAATTTCACAAAGCATACACTGGTTGTTGGTTCTTTGATCCCTGTGTAATATGCCAAGCTACACCGACTGAAACTGATATTTCCTCATCGACAGAGAGCGTAAAGTGATCACATCAAACATGGTTATAATAAAAATTATTTTCTAGGCACCCTTAATAAAAACGGTAATTTTACTAGACGAAAAGTAACTCTTTTTCGGACGCTGACCGTGGCGCCATCTGTTGGTCTGTTTAGTAAGTTAGCAACGAAAGCTACAAAACCGATAATTGTCCTGTCACCATAAATTATGTAAATAAGTAATCATATTCTAAATAGTAAATTTCTAATTTTGTTGGCAAACTGATAACAAACTGTACTATAAAAAAATTATTAAAATGTATTAATAAATTTATCTATTTGAAAAAGGTAGATACAAAGTAAATGTTTAATTTTTCCAATGATGTATTTTGCTTTGTAGTTCGTGAGATCACCTAAAAAATTTAATGTGCACCTCTGCCAAAAGGTGCCTTTTGTCCTTGCCTGTTTTCAAGCCTCGGCTGCGCCTCGGCCAGAGAACTCAGACTCGGACGAAAAAGATGCACTTTTTGGCCTTGATACACAAATAACTATATCATATTCTATTACTTTCTTCGTACATTTCAAAGATAATCGACAATGATTAATAAAAACTCGACACTAATTAATTGCATTCTATTCGGAGTACAAATACATACTTGGTTAATTTTTTCATAAATATTTTTTCATTAAATTTGTAAATTAATTCAATCGTAAATAAATTGGACATTTGCAAATAAGATTTTTGTTTTAATGTTAGCATTTTAAATACAAATTAAATTAAAATACTTTCACTTAGAATAACGAAACAAAGCGTAGCAATAAAAACAAAAAAATAAAAAGAGATGCTTTGATAAGATAAAATGTGAAAAACCGAATTGTTAATAAACGTACAAGATAAAAAACATTCCGTTGTAGAATAATTAAATGAGATTATAACGAAAAAAATTGATTTTGCAACAATGAAATTCGCTGAAATGAAAGGAACACTAGTAAATGTTGTTAAATAATATGATTTCCATTAATTTCACGGCTTTCTGAAGATAATCGTTTATTTTGAATTGTAACACAAATTCCTCTTCACTTGTTCCAAGTAGATACTTCTTTGAACAACTCTTATCTACTTAGAAATTTCAATAAACACCGAAAAACTAATTATTACTATCCAAATTAGCATATTAATTAGCATAGAACAGTCTTAATTACTCTCTATTTATAGTCCTATTCCTTAAATTTACGAATTTTCAGTTTTAATGACTACACTAACCTTAACATTTTAATTAATATTTTATTATTAAATTTACTGCTTAATTAATTCTTGAAAAATTAAATTTTGCTCTAAAATTTAAAAACTGGAAGGTGACGAGACATTTATTGCAAATATCGTTGTACTTAAGCTGATCGTTACTTATCAATAATATTTACGACTGTCATGAGTACGTTACAACTTGCTTTACACAGTACCAATATCCTGGATGGGTCATAAATTATTCTGAAAGATTTCCCATCCAATGAAATTTGTCTTCTTTTTTTCTAGTTTTTGTTCAACACGTTCATTAGCTGCTTGATTTAGTGTTTGGAAGATAAAAATCTTCTTAATGATTATTATTAAAACTGTTATCTGCCAAGGAATTAATTGAATCGACAAATAATAATTATTAAATGTATAATGAGAATGGTGGAACACCGTAAAACTGACTAATTAAATCGTTCAAGCGTGGCGTTGGGTAAAAGGTGTCGCTGAATTTACTGCGATTGAATTTTCTAAGACCTTAATAAATGTTGCAGTTTTATGTTGCACACACTGACTACGTATAGGAAAAACTTGAAAGTATCAAGCATCAAAAAAAAAAAATCAAAATTCTTTAAAATATCTAAGAAAAAAAATATGTAATACAAAGATGGCGACCGATGCAGTGGAGATTGTACAAGAATTCTCTCATTAAAAGTTTCGATAACAGAGGGTGCTAGTGTTGTTTTTCTAAAATATGTAAAGGAGTAGGGCTATTGATAAAGTTTCTAAAAGTAGATTTTCTATTCACATTCCTCTACCTTCTTTGACATTTTGATCTATGGAAGTTGTCTATATAATTAGTAGATTGCAATTTTGTTTTCGCTAACAATGATTTTTAGTGCTATCTATTAGAAACAATGTTACGAAATAAAATTGTATGAAGTTCCCTAATCTTCTGTCCTTACCAACGACAATAAACGATGAACTATCTTAGTAAATTCACTCTTTCTGATCCGCTTCTTCTTGAAATATTTGCTTCTTGATATTCTAATTTTTGGTAATTTTCATATTCCTTCATTTTTCTCAATGCTGCACAATCAAAATCTTCTATTGTTCTCTTTGTCAGCTCCTGTCGTAGGTATCATGCGTTCAAATGAAAACCTGGGCTGAGTAGGTGTTCAAAAAGTAAATGGAACAGTGTAAAGTTTGAATTTCCCGCCGTCTGACACGAATGACATCTGTTTATGTTTAATCGGCCCATAATTGAACATGTTTGTTTTTAGCATGCCTTTAGATATTTGCTTCGAGAATAGGAATCGTTAGTTATTTTATTTTTAATGTAAAACATTGCAAAGAAAGAAAAAACAGAAAGATTCTTTCTTTATAAATTTTACGTTAGCTGTCAACAGGCTCTAATTACAACTGTCAATTTACACTTCAAAAAAAGTAAAACAATTGACGGTTTCCAACGCCTTCTCAGCCCAGGATTTCATTTGAACGCCCGATATTTTGATTTTTTCGTGTCTTTCTTCTGTTTCTGCATTCCACAATTAATTCTTTTATTCCACTCACTCTTTTTCTCGCTTTCTTCGAAATCCACATTCTTTCGTTTCGGTTTCTTATTTTCTCCACCTTATCACTGATTTACAATTTGTTCCTCAATGTATTTTCTACTTTATTGCCTTAGTTTCAATCTCTGTTATCTTTCTCTTCATATTTCTAAGACATACACCAAACTTTTACTACACATTCAGCTGTCATGATGTACCTTTTCAATTTTATTTCAAATTTTCCTCGTCTTATGCTTTTCTTCTTTATATTCCTCTTCGTAGTTATTTTGTGGAAAAACATATTTCAGTTTTCGCTTCTTTTATTTCCTTTAACTGTATCCTTTCGGAAAAACTTTTCCAACAAGAAGGTAGGTATGCCTCACCACTTTATTTATGGCGTACCTCAAGGATCCCATTTGGGTCCATTCTTACACCCATCATTTATTCATGATGCTGATTTTGCTTTCAAGAATAACTGTAAAAATTTACAATAAAATAAGACCAACTTTCTTTATGGTGCAATATGAATAGATTATTTTTTTTAAATATATACTTTCACTAAAAAAAATAATTTCGTCTTGTATCTGATTAGCAGTTAAGAGAATAAGTGAAATACATAGTTCCACTGTAGTTAGTTTAGTTTAGTTTACTAAGTACCAAAGATTATTATCTTTGATAAGATTTTGTATTTTGTTATTACTTACCATATTTTGTACATTGTGAACAGTTGCCATGTTTGGGTGGTTGGTAAAAAAGTACTTTATTTATAACATTATGTCATTGTTGGAAAGTAATCTATTTTTAACTCTCCCTACGTACGATACGTCACATACGATCAGCATCAAAATCCTTATTTATTGTCTACTACGATCACTTCCTACGCAAGATTGTCTCCGATAGTGACACAGCAATTCGATAAATCACCTTCCCAAATTCGTTTCTAAAGCGCTAATATTAGCGCTGTAACATCACATAAAATCCGCTATGACATTTTACTATCCGCTCCCACCGTGGAGCTTACTAAATTATTGACACACACCCGCACCTCCACGTGCAGAAATGGACACATGTCATATCTAATTTAAAAGCGACGTCGTTCGAGTAGAAAGTGGCTCCCACAACAAAAAGCGTCCATCAAATTAAGACTGACAAACTGAAAACAATCTTAAACCCACGTCGTATTCGCCAGGTTTTGATGTATCAAGTATCGCTTACTTTTGCTACTTCTTATTCAAGATGTCCGTCATAATGTACATATTTTTAAATTTAAATTTGCTGCCTCCGGTGGAAATCTTGTTTGTTATCGATTCGAGGGGTTGTTTTTATTATTTTCGCTCCTTTTATGGCTTCTTAATGCTGCATAAAAGGTAGAAAACCTACAAAATTTAAATGAAGTTGTGTAATCTTCTTAATATATTTTTGTTATGCCGCTCTCCAGAGATAACTTTATCCGGGATTGTGGCGCAGAAGACAATGAGCTTATTCATGAATTAATTATTAAAAAGTTGGTTTATTATTATTATCATTATGTATTATAATTTAATCCCTTGGACGTTTAGGTCCTCTAAGCATTTCAATTATAATGAGAAGCATCTGTCCTAGTCTTTTCTAAATTATCTAAAGTTTTTCCCCTTTTGATATTTTCCATTTAATTTCGTCCAAAGAGTATTTTTTGATTTTATATCTTGTTCACTCCACCTGATGCTTCTTGTGTTTTCTCGAATTTATAGAATGATTATAAACTATCTTTCCTTTTACAGAATTCAGTTTTCTATCCTTCATTACTAACTACACTTCCTTAAATCTTTTCTACAGGGATTAAAATCCCCACAAAAATCAATCATAACTTTTCTCTTCCTCTTTACATTTTTAATATGTATTCGTTTTTACAACACAACTTTAGAGACTACGTAGAAAACTTACTTTAAAAAAAATCGAACTTTGCTCCTTTTTTTTTAGTTGCGCTCTAATCGCCAAAACTTATATTTATTTATATTTATATTAAATCTTAAGTACGGTCAAAATAGTTGTGTATCAAGGCCAAAAAGTACATCTTTTCTAACCGAGTCTGAGTTTTCGGGCCGAGGCGCAGCCGAGGCTTGAAAACAGGCGAGGACAAAATGCAATTTTTGGCAGAGGTGCACATTAAATTTTTTAAGCGACCGCACGAACTACAAAGCAAAAGACATCATTGGAAAAATTACAAATTTACTTCGTACATATCTATCTTTTTCAAATAGATAAATTTATTAATACATGGTGGAAGGACTACATAAAGTGTCCAAGAAATGAGCGTTTAGGAGATGTTGAATAGGTCGACAGTGTAATGAAACTGTTTCCAGTTGAATGACAGATGTGAGGGTTGAAAGAGGAAATAAAAATAAAAATGAAAAGTAAATACATAAGTATATGAAAAAATGCTTTCATGTTAAAAGAAAAAATCAAAAATATATTTAAAAAATGAGTCGGAGGAGCATATACAAAGAGACAGCATTTAAGAATAAAGATAGAAAAAAAGGACAGATCTTATAAATATTTGAAGGAAAAGGGGGAAAAAATATCTAGCTGAGAAATAAACACTCAAGAGGTAAAGACATTCAAAGGGAAATGTAAGAAGTCCAATTAAGATACGCACTTAACAACTTAACAATCTTTGAACAGTTCAAAGGTTAAAGATATATCGGGTGTTTGTTTAAATTTATCCTCAAAGGGGGGTTCAATTGTGAACGCACCACTCGTCAGTCTGCAGAGTAAAAACACAAACAACACAAACAGTGAGGATTTAAGCAGCTGATCCGTGGTGTATTCACAATCGACTCTTCAACGCCTACTTCGACCATACATTTTTAAATGAACAACCGATATATTTTGGCGCGGAAATCAAAAAATGTCTATCATAATACTCGGAAAATTTGTTGATTTCAGCCTATTTTTCAAACCGATTTCAAGGATTATATTTCTCCTTTATACAGGGGCTGTCCCAAAATTAACGTATTCCAAGTCGGGAGTCTTGTAGGGAAAAATCTCAGGAATCTCTAAAAAATAAAATAAAAAATATAAGGGGGGGGGGAGTCTTTACAAAGATATGTGGTTCTGAAGGTTCAAACTTTTCATCATGTTTTCTTCAAATAAAAAATATAAATGGTTGACATTCATTTTGAAATATGGTGAGGATGACTATGTAAAATATTAAAATCTAAATGAAAAGACATTTCTTGAAAAAACAGCTTTATCTCGAAAAAATGAAAGGTTTATTTTTCCAATTTTTGTTCAAAAGGGAAGTACAACATAGCTAGAATATTAATCAGGTACTTTTGAACAAATATTGGCAACTTTGATATTTTTTTCAATGTGACAGCAATTTTTTTTTTAAACATTTTTACTTGGTCAACAGGATGTCCCCTACTAAGCCCCGAACTCGGAATACGATAATTTTAAGACACCCTGTATAAAATTACAAATGGTGTTCAGCAAGGAGCACCATTGGGACCTCTACCTAGCGATCTGAAACTCCTTATTCAATCAGATTTGGATAATTTCCAACTTCTAAATATTTCCTGTACTAACCTCAATCTTCATTTGATAATTCTGTATTAATGAGATCTATCAAATCTTGTACGTGGAGTAAAAAAGAAAAAATTGAATAGAAATAATAAGACAGCAGTGCGTAGCAGCAGTGGGTGCAGTGGGATAAAAACACATGGAAGGCCAAACGAAGGAAGGAGTAGAAGAGAATAAATTTGGAAAATAAAGGAACATTAATCCAACAGGACAAGTGGAAGAAGATAAACATGCCGGTTTTTCCAGTTGGAGTGTTGTGTTAGTCGCGTCAACACCACATTTTGTGAGTTGGTCCAAATAAATAAGGCACGAGTTGCAATAATCCAATTTTCTGGTGTGGTCATAATCATAACACTGCAGTTCGCGCCATTCCCACACTTTTATTTTTAGACGTTAAAATCTGCAGAGAAACTTGGTGCGACTTCGAGACGAATTCTTGGTGCACCCTGCGTTGTAATAGTTCTGCTAATAATAACCTCGATTGGGAAGTACCAAGAGGCAAATTGCATCCGTGCAAAATGAGTCGAGTCTTCGCGTCGCCGAAAACACAATTCACATCTCGAACTCCCTCCGCTCGATGATATCAATTTGACTGGGGAATGTCGATCGTTTGGCCCCGGGTTTCGGCCGAAAATTCGCTCCAACCTCAAGGTCCACGATAATTGATCAAATTTATTTAATAATAAGTCGAGCTTGCGACATTTCGTCCTCTTTTTGGTCGATCGCGTGACGAGAGCCTTTCCAACCTTGCTGTTGATTCTCACAGATTTGGTCCGAGACGGTGATTTACATTTTGTTTTGAACGGATCACACAGACAGACAAATTTGGTGTAAATGTTGTGTATCACAATGCAAGTTATGTAAATAAATGTTTACGATGTTGGCGTCTATTTATAGCTTCACAATTGCGATATAAGTAGTTAACATGTATCATATTCCTGGCTGTCGAGTGTCCTTGTTGAGAGCACGGTTTTATCGGTTGAACAAATAAAATTCGGATTAACACGGAGCAAACTTGCGGTTGATATCGTCTTACAACTAAACACTTGTGGTTTGACACATTTTTTGCCAACCGTCACTCTTGTAAAACTCGAGTGCATCGTGCCAACTCAAGTCTTTCTCTCAAAGAAACCATTTTGTTGCACATTTTCTTCGAACTGTTCGGTGGCGCATCAAAGTACTGTGCCGACGCAGTTTTTTCTATTTTTTTTCCCATTTGATATAAACAATCGCAGCGCAAATAACAAATGCCGCAATAGATAACGACATATATGAAAGTGTTTACAAAAATGTTAAATGCCAATAACACAATAGGAAACATTTACTAACATTAATAAAAACACCTACACTTGGCACTCGCACCGAATCCGAAATTATTTTAAAACCTTCGGCTACTTTTACATCTTGTTTTAAATTCAAAAACAATACGATTTTCAAGGTCGACTTATTTTTTCAAATGTAATAAAACTAGCAAGATAAATGTCAGAAAAACATTTTGTTAATTCTCTTAAATTATCTACTTTAAAAAATATTTTTTTTTTTTGTAGTTTTACTACAAATAAAAAATAATTAACTTACACTCTTCTAAGATTAGATCTGAGAAAACCTCGATGCGCACAACATATAAACCAGTGACAGTCTTGTCTTTGTAAATGTTATTATTTGTGACTTCGGGAGTAAATGACCTCACAGTGCCAGTTATGTTGATGCTTTTTTGGTGTTTGGCTACTTGACACCAGAAACACACTCTTTTATTGCTTTAATTAAATAAAGGCATATGGAAAATTAATTTTAATGAGAGAAAAAACGCTGAAATTGTAAACAACGTTTTTCTACAAGAACCTACAAATATAGATACATTTATTATTAGATATTCAAATTTAATTGTTAATTGAACAGTTGACCTTGAAAATGCATACATGTAGTAGAATTTTGTGTCTGAAAAAGTGGTTGTGTGATTTGTTTTTAAGTCATTCTTGAAAGAAGGTATCTCGTGTTCACTATTTCACATTTCTTTATCATTTTGCTTTGCGATAAAATTATCATTTTCGCTGCCAGCTCTTGTCACAGCTCTGTTACCACGTTCTAGATTTGTAACAATATTATTTGACAAGACAATGTGTCTTGGTATGCACGTCTGTATTTTTTTTTTCTGATTTTGTTTAGTGTTTCTTATTCTGAGAAAAAATATTAAGCGCACAAACTGAAGGCAAATCAGATATATTTTTATAAACCTGGCAACAACGATGTCATTCTATAAAATGTCTACACTTGTAGGCAATGCTAATCGAGATTTTTTTTTTTCCTGTTAAATTCGAAATATATGTATGCATTTTTTTATTGCCCTAACAGAAATAAATTGGGATTTTTTTTCTTACCAAACTGCCAGGTCTACCATCAACAGTGTTCCCTTTTTTCAGTTTAAATTTACATACTACAAATCTAAATCAAATAGTAGATTAATTATATCATTAAGTGTAGAACTGTGTCCTTTTTGTGCTAAGCCGAGACATAGTCGAGGTCGGCAACTGGGCGAAGCAGAAAAAGACCTTCTACTCTGAATGATGTATGTATACCTACTATATTATCACAAAAAAAAAAAATTGAACATGAACTCGTTTATCTTCTTTTGCTGCAGTAACAGTAAAATGACAATTTTCAAACTTACAATTTTCAAATTTTAAGGCACCAGTAATTTCTAGTTCTCTTGTTGAAATATTATTAATACTTGAAGATTGAATAATAGTAAAATCTACTAAAGTCTAAAGTTTACTTTTTAACGTTGAACGGCCATCTATGCATATTGGGTAATAATTTCGTTATTTCTCTTTTTTAGAGGCTTTTTTTAATAGGGATACGTATTAAATATTTCGTGTAATTATTGATAAATAAATCGTGCGAAATGTTTCAAACGACCTTACATTTGACTTGGTCTAGCCACCTGTAGTCATTTCAACTCCTTGGATTTGAAGTCCGGTCACAAAAAAAGCCACTTCCACCGTTTCTACAGAGACACACAAAAGCGCGATTAGTGAGGGATGCTGCAGCATTACTCCTTTCTGTTTCTGACTTCCACATGATACTACCAGAAGCATTGCAAAGAATAGAAAGCCTTACTACTCCCCACCGATCGCTGACTCCAGCCAAAGTAAACTATATTTCTACTTGAATTATCTCCAGTGTACTGAAAACCTTATTTCAATCATTTTATTGCCAGTAACAGCTTTATCTAACAGAAATTGCGATAGTTCTTGAGATAATTCAGTTTATGCTCTTCTGGGATACGAATAGACCACACGTGGGTAGCTTATTATAAAATTTGTCCTGGTACAAATAAACTTTTTATTTTTAGCGGTAATTGAGAGTCTGTTATCTAGAGCAGCGCAGAAAAGATCAGCTTCAACGAATCGATTCATATTAAATTTCATTTCGTTTCTTATCTTCCTGGTTTTTTACATAACTGCAGAGTATTGTTTCAGGAACATAAATATTTATCTGTCATTATTTGAAATATTTCTTAATACTGATGATATCCACACAAGATACAGTTTTAATTGCATATTTATGCCACTTTATTACTTTCGATAAATGCATTTGCCTTACTAATGACTAATAAGAAGTGAATAAATCAAACATAAACGTCCAAAAACCCGTTGCATTTTTTTTAACTCTCGGAGCAGGAAGAAATCTTTAGGAGCTCGATCAACTCTCTACGGTGGGCCGCTGATTACCTGCTTGAGATTGTGAATGAAGTACATATTACGAGTATCGTATTATGTATCACAAAGCAGCAAAATCCTTCTCTGAAGTTTCTTCACTTTCTTTTCTCTTCATTTCTCCTTCATGGCAAAATGAGCTCTTCATTGTAATTGCTATGCATTGTGGAACCTTTTGAGACATCATAAAGTAGCAACATCCTGTCACAAATTCAAAATATAAAAATACAATTTGGTAGCTTTTTGCTCTTTTTATCCAGCCCACAGATTCGATTCTCATTGTTACTCTGGATCATGCTGCAATATCCAGGTTTCATCACTGACTACTCTCCGATAGAGAATTTCAAATATATTCTTCCTGGTCGAGTAGTGCAACATTTTCGGCACCCAACTGGTTCCCATTTTGCTTCTGAGAAAAGATTTCGGAGGTTCTCATCAACACAATCTTTATTGATTCTCAACCTCTTCAGCTATATGACAAACACGCATCTGATGGTCCCCGAGTACCATTTTTTCATGGCTAATATTTTTTTCCATAATTACAGACGTGTTCAGTCGACTCTAGTCCTTCCTGAAAGTGTCTCCCTCATTTCTGTAAAGTCGCACAGGATGGTGCTGATTCCGAATAAGTACATACTGAAATGTTCCTCTCCTTCGCAGATATCCAAATCCACATTCAAGCTTCCACAATACAAAGGAATGACCTGACATGATGGTATGTAATTAATTATTATTATTGTTTACTTGAGGATTATCAAAGCAACTGAAACGAAATTTCACCGCAGCCCCCATAATCCATTATGCATGCGCGTATACCTCAAACACCTCTTTATACGCTTTCCTCCGGGCAGGCAGCTCTTGTTATGTTACTCTAAATTAAGAGAAAACATCTACTGTCTAGAACTAATTTGCTTATTATTTTTAAAATGGGGCACAGCATCGAGGCCGCATTTATTTATTCCTTTTCGCTTGTATAAAGCATCTACTATATTATCATTTCTTTTGCTACACATTCACCTGAAGGTAGTGTTTTCGGCCCCCACCCATCCAAATATTAACCGCATCCAGTGCTGCTTAGCTCCTGTGATCGAATGATAAATGATAACACTACCGAAAAAAATCAAGTGGTGCTTTCATCATGAGAAGTGTGTTTGTTTTAACGATAATTATAGAGGTACAACATAAAACACAATGATAATTGGCCAAGTGGAAAGATATTATTCTCGTTCCGAAATGATAAAGTGAGCAACGGATTCTTAAATAAAATGTTGATAAATTTCACTGCGAATTGTCCAGAGGGTCACACTCTCAATTGTTGTTAATCACTGGAAAATAGCATCGGTCTCTGGATACAACACCGCTCGTGGCCTGAAGGTAACCAACCCAATTTAAATCCACCAGTCGAGATTTAACCAAAACTAACAACCTTCCCAAATAAAATCCATCACGAACTATTCCCCACTTCGTACCTCAAAGGCGTTGTTTGGAGCGATCCTCTCGAGTACATAAACTCAATTAAAATATGAAAGAGCGAAGTGTGTTCTGTCATTCGAATTTGTCCGAGGCGCCTTGTGAAATGCGGTTTAATCGACTGCTTCAACGCAAAGCTTCTTAGCAATGGCCTGGAGTTATTTTTTACTCGGCCAATTTATATTTAACCTCGTACCACCGCATTTCTAGTGTAAACTGTATATAAAGCGCATCACTATTATTATACACAAAGTATTATTCAGGAGTAGAAATAGGACACCGCTTGGGAAATTTAAAACAGTAGCTGAGAAAAAAAAGTCGTAGAGAAACAAACAGTCGATGGAAAAGCGTCCGCGTTTATTTGAGAGTTCTTAAATTTCGTTTAATTCGAGATTGCAAAACACTAGGGTTATCGGAAAGGAATTAAGTGCATCTGTTTGTTTACAAATGGTAGAATTACATAAATATTCAGAAGCTTGGTGGGCGATCTGAGAACTGGAAAATGACTGCAGTTAGCAATTTTTTGGAACGACGAAAATATGCAAGAAATTAGTGACACAGGAACATGGAAAATGGAACAGAAGCACTTCTGTTTATTCTTGGCAGATGAGATAGAAAAAACAAAGAAATAGATCCACATTCCCGCTATTTTAGCAAGTAGCAGACTCTAGTGTGACAGTTTCCAAATTGCCAATAGTTCAAAAAATTGGTTGAAGGTTGGGCGAATTTTAAAAACGCAGCAGAAAAACTACCTCTGCTGAAAAGGTGTAAAACCTCTGGCAAATACCATGGTGTATTCCTGGACACCGAACCAGGTTCGGGTGGGACACCTTTGGTTCATGACACGGCTGGGCCGTTGATCGAGCGCATCTTGTAGGGATGGCTGGTGGTGGCAACCAAATTGACAGATCACACGTTTGCTTGATAAAAGGTTGTGAGGTAATCCTGGTTCCCAGGACGGGAGCAATCGCGCTCTCCCGCTGGCGGTCTTCTTCTGCGGAGACTGCGGGAGGGCATCCCTAACTGCACACTGGGGCTGTTGCAAGTGCTACCAAAACATGCAACGCAATCCCGGGATCTAGTGCTCTGAAAACGACGCTCGTGGTTGGAGAACTTGTTGCGTACTGACAAAACTTCTTCGTGAAAAGAAAATGATAACAAAAATAACACCAATGTAGATATCTTCATGTTTGTCCAAATTGTCTCAATAATACCTTCATAGATGAGTGGACTACAAGAAGTTGCATATGGAAGCACCGCTTTTAGCTTTGTAAAAATTCTAATATCAAGTGAAAGTGCTTCATCTCTAAATCACACACCACACCGGTTAAACCAAGTGGTAAGTAATATGTATCATTAAAATAACCATACGGGTAACTTCCGGAAGGTAATACCCAACAATGGGTTGCATTTTCCCACGAGTAGCATCCTGGTAACACTCCATTTCAAGATATTTCACGCATCACGCAATTAAGAGCTGAAAAGCTTCCAGAACCATTCGCGTAATGAAAACTTGCAGCTTTCACCTCGTGTTTCCACAATTTCCAGACGTTTCTATTCCACTGAAACTATTTTGAGAACGAGACCTTGAAAGCAATCATTCAACACAATGCACTCCAGGCGCATTTAGAGCCAATAAAATTAAGATATTACCTTGGAAAAATAAAACTGCAATAATGTTCACCCGGAGCAACGCATTATCGCAGAAGTACCGCCAATCACTTTCTCTCTTGAAGAGCTAGAATTTGCAGATTTCAGACAGCGCTGGTGGTACTCCAGTTTTGTCAGAAGTGCGATTTGGAGTGGGTAATTAATTGATGGGTTCGATCGCAGCCAATGAGATGTTTGCAACGCGTTCTACCAAGAAAAGCAGCACGTGCAGAACGAAGGCCACGCGTCAGATTCGTAATTACATTGTTTCACAGGTGTCAGTTCCACATTATGACCCCTTTGACATTTTGTGACTAATCCGTTGCCCAACCAATAGGGTACAAAAATAGCTTTATGGCTTGATTTGGCGCGATAAAATCGACACAAATACAAGGTATTTTTGGCGTTATCAGCCGGACTTAATTTTTATTTGGTGGCAATAAACAGATCTAGATACAATTAGCACAATTCGACGTTTAAGTGGAAATAAACACAGAGACGTCGAATTTTCCATTATCTGTGTTTGCCCCGTTGGCTAATCCCATAATCGTTACACCGGTTTTATGTAATGAAATTATTAGAGAGTTCCACATCGATGAGGAGAACGATTTATTGAATTGTGAATGTAATAATGATCCGAGTAAATCCGGTGTGCCGGTGAATAATCAATGCGCTAATAAATAGCGAGTAATACATGGCCCGGAGCAGTCCGGTGTATATAAATGAAATAATAGATATGTGCACAGGTGGTCGCGAATAACAAATTGTGGAGCCCGTTTGTCTGTTCTGACGTACCTCCAGGCACTGCTAGATGAAAGCAATTCTGGCCGAGCCTCACAAGGAAATCTGCCAGGTCTAGCTCGGACCAAGTCGGTGGCAAAAACTTGCTCCGTGTGGGATTATTAATGAGGTTCATCGCGAATCTGGGATTAACCTAATTAAAAATTCTCATTCGATAAAGGCGCGAGATAAAGAGGTTCCGAAGAGGGAGAACGGTGTTGCTGTACAGGCGAAGGTGTGGCTCTTGAATTAAACATCTGGATCTGATGCGAACCGAGATTTACGCAGGTGTTTGTAATTTTATAAAGGAGCCTAATTACTAGCTATACCTCGAGGATTTGATTCATTCTGTCAGATCTCGTAAGCGCTATAACCGGAAAATAGACCGTTTAGTGTGAATTACTGGCTGAGATCGCCTCGGCGAGATGCTGCGAGCGGTTCGTACTCACCAGCAACATTAACAACTAAACACGTCCACGATTGGGAGTTCTTGACGCGACTTCCAGGTTGTGGCACTTCTCTCTGATTATAGATTTATTTGGCAGGTGGAGGGAGTTGCATCATGACAAATATTATTTGTCAAAAGAGCACGAAGAATTACATGTTTGCAAGTGTCTGGCATATTTTAGTATCGAAGGAGGAAAGTATGTACTAAAAAAAACAAGCTTGGATAAATAACAGAAAGAGGAAAAATGGGGGAAATGGCGAAGAGAGGGAAAAAATTCTTACTTCATTAAATAACACTAGCAATAATAAAACATGTTGACAGAGAGAGTGTAGTAAGTACAGAGAGAATATGATTTCTCTGGAAACTCACATATTAGTTTTAATTTAATGTTCAAAAACCCAAAAAACCTTGGGAATTAAAACTAAAAGTTAAATTTTTGGAAAAATAGTAGATTATATCATTAAGAGTAGAAGTGAGTCTTTTTGTGGTAAGCCCAGAGATTGAAGACCGAGGCGAAGTCGAGGTCGCCAACTGGGGGAAACTGGCTTTAAAGATTAAAAACAAACACTTACGTGGCAAATCAAGAGATTATTTCACCTTAATGATTGATTATAAAACAATATAACTATATACATAATATTTTTATTACAAAGAAATAATGTCAACAGAGATTCATTAAGATCTGCATGAGAAAATAAATGAAGACCTATGTATTTGGAAAATTCTGAATAGCAACACATTTTTGTCTTACATTACTTAGATGCTTGGTTGAATTCTTTAATCTTGTCAGTATCATTTATAATATATTTTTATGGATACAAGGAACGGTAGAACAAAATTATAATCTGAAGAAACAATTCCAAGATAATATCTATTTACAGTAAGAGTAAGGAAGGCAAAGCTTTCGTTCACGCGAAATGCGTGTTCGTCCACGAAGCGGAGCTGCAATTCAAGTGAACGAAAGCGGCCTTACTCTCGAGTGCTGTATTTGGTTTTGTGATTGATTATAAAACAATATTTTTCACAAAATTTTACAATTCTTAATCTTTTTTTTTATTTTTAACGTATTCTTCTGTTTTTATTTCAAATAAATTATTAATAATAAAATGGAAATGGTGAGCTAGGATAATTTAAAATTAGAAAAATATGAATGAATGTTCTTTAAGTGCACACTGTCAGCAAGCCAAGACAATCGTGTCACATGACAAATAGTAATAATAGGATAAGAATAAAATAACAACACCGTTAATTAAAAGAGACTTATCAGCATTTCCTGTCAAATATAAACGTTATTATGTTGCTGCGCATATTTCATTATGGTGAAGCAACTCCAAAGAGATATTTCACAGAAAATTTATAATCTTTGGTAAAAACCAGACACAATGATTAAAGGACATGTGAATCCACCAACATTTGTCACAATTAATTTCATAAAGGATGATTCAATAATTCGTTGTAAATTCTTTACAAATAATAAGCAATGCTTATTTTAAAATTACATGTTATTGGTGAAAAAATTACAATAAATTCGTTTCAATTAAAATTTATCTTTTTGTTTCATTTGAAATTTTATAAATGTTTGGAACCTGATAGATCATATTTTTCCTGAAACGTCTTATCATAAAAATAAACTAGGAATTGTTGCTTAGCTGTATTTTTTTCACTTTATTCAGCTTCCCCTCAAAATCCCTGAACACATAAGAATTCGTTAGAAACTCACCGAAAGCACATTTTAAGTAACAACTTTAATAGCTCTCGAGATACTAAAAAATCAGACCTGGTGATTGTGGTTTCAGAGACTTTTTACAAGAAATTTTGAGCTGCAACACCATAATTAAGGGGCGCTACAGAAATTTCCGGAAACTAATAACACACATTTTATATTTTAATTGCAGACAAAAAATGATTGCGAAACTCTGTCAACCAGAAGGCGTCTAAGGCTATTTAAAAAATGGAGCAAATTACATTTAATCATGTCCATCAAAGCAACTACATACATATATAAATGTTTTACAAAATTATCTCAATCAATATTTTGATTACAAAGAAATAATGTCAACACAGATTCATTAAGATCTGCATGAGAAAATAAATGAAGACCTATGTATTTGTAAAATTCTGATAGCAAAACATTTTTGTCTTACATTATTTAGATACTTGGTTGAATTCTTTAATTTTGTCAATATCATTTATAATATATTTTTATGGATACAAGGAACGATAGAAGAAAATGATAATCTGAAGAAACAATTCCAAAATAATAGCTATTTACAGTAAGATGAGGGAGGCAAAGCTTTCGTTCACGCGAAATGCGTGTTCGTCCACGAAGCGGAGCTGCAATTCAAGTGAACGAAAGCAGCCTTACTCTCGATTGCTGTATTTGGTTTTGTTCGATATCTCCTTAGAAATTGAGTCTGTAACTTTGTATTCAAAATTTTAAATAAAAATAAATCAAATTTTTGGACGGATCTGTTGCTATGGGAAAAAAATACAATAAACAAAGTTCTGTAATGTGAATGAAGTGGTTGTGTGCACATTGTGGAAATTGTGAACATGGATGATGAAGAGTTATATGTTCCTGATAATGTCTTGGAAGAGGCAAATGCCGCGAGGTACAAAATGTTGCCAAAAAAATCGAAATTACGTTATCAGAAAGCACTGGAAAAATTTACGAGTGAAAAACAGTGAGCGAAAAACGATGAGCGAAAGTGAAGCGAACGAAAGAGAAACCTTCACTCAGTGGTAACTATGGATACAGACTCACTTTTTAGAGAGGTATTGAACAAAATTATTTTGTAAGAATCACTGTATAGACCTACTTAAAATATTACTTAAGTAACACATTATTCACATTATCGTTTGAAAATCTATCTTTTAAAAACATTTCAAAACATTTTCAATCCACAGAAAATTATGGAAACGATATTTTTGGCAAGTACAAAACACATGAACACAATAGTATAATGTCCATTTGCATAAAATAGAAAATTAGGTAAATCAGAGTGCTCGTTGACATAACCCGTTCAACGACCATCACTCCATTACTTCCGACTTGTTTATAATGCAAATTTGTAGACGTTTACGACGTTGACACTGACACAACACCTATAAATTTCCCATTTAAACCGCTCCGTGGCGCTAGAGCTGTCGACGCTCCACAATTACTATTCGGTGTTGCAATAATGAGACTGCAAAGTTTCACCGCACATTTAAATTCCTTCACTTGGAAATTCAATTCGTTAAAACGCACCATCATGCATCAAACTGCATGCCAGCTCAACTTTTGTATGCACACACATGACTGCAAGCTAGCTGGAGCTATTCAACGTGTCCGCTTTTCCATTTTTGGACGTCGCTCATTGCGTTGGCAAAGCTTAGTCGAAAATCGATTGGGTCTTTTGTTATTCGGATTTAATACTCTGCAATATGCAGAGCCACATTTTCAGTTGGTTCATCAGTGGCTAAATTTGCATCAGTTAATAAATGCCGAAATGGCTGATGCGATGAAAATTTAATATTGCCTTTTTCGGTTGATAAAATTCCAATATTGAAAATATTACGCATCTAATCTGACATTTATTTCTATCTCTGAACTTCCCGAAATTGAACTTTATTTTTTCACATAAACTGTTTTCTGAAGCTAAAGTAAAATTCAGAATTGGACAAATCATTCACAAGACACATCTGCACACTTTCTTCAGCTCAGAAATCGAGAAACTATTGCCAAGTCACTCTGGCTATTGTTTTGATAAAGTCATTTCGAACTGTCATTGCCTCCTACAGTGTCAAGTGCAATGTCAAGTACACAGCCACCTCAACGATCCCGTCGATGACATAATTTTAATGTTTTAAATTTTTTAGTCCTTCAATGTAGCACTCGATTACGCTTCGACGCTTTTTAAAAATTCAAGCAAAATTCAGACACGAGTGTGTACAAATTTTATTAAGGGGGGCAAAAACAGTGTCTATTGATTACCACTTATGCCTAAATTATTTAATTTGTGCTCTTTTTTGTAAGAGGAGTCGGGCTAAATCGATGAGCTTTTAATATTAAAACTAGGCCTTGACTTTAGATTATTTCAATAGCTTAAACCTACTAATATAACTTTGGGTCGAATAAAGAAGTAATGAATGCAAATCCAGCTCCTTAGGATTTGATTTGGGTATGAATAAATTTAGTAATCAGAGGACAAAGTCAATATTATTTTGACGGTAACAATAAAGAAATAATTGTTAAATTGTTCCGTGTTTATTAAGACTCATTCAGTATGAAGTATTTCCTTTGAAGTCGCTGATGTGTACTATTTTCAATGTATTAATAGTTACACTTATAGAGTGAGTGTACACACGATGTAATATTTGACACTTATAAGACATATTGGAAATATGAGGAGCAAAGTAAAATAAAACAAATTGTTTGTTGTTTCAGCGATGTTACTCAGAAAAGGTGATTTCAGCTAGGCACATTTATTTATTTTATTCCTTGTTTGTATAACATTGTAGGTAGAATAACAGACTTGTTAATTTACAATAAATCGTAAAAACATTATAACAAGAAAATGCTTTAAAAGGGTTAACAAAAATTATTTTATAAATGATAAGCCCCGAAATAGTAGACACTTCTTTTAGAAGAGAAATTTTGTTTACAGATCTAAGCTCTTCCAGCAAAAAATATAAAAAAGAATGTGTTTACATTTAATGTTGATAGTAAATATTATCAGAAAATATCGCTGTGGTGAATACATTATGTTAATGACAAAGAAATAAATAAGTTCATTAAAAATTCTATGATAAAGAAGTAACTTGAAGAAAGTGCTCTCTCTATGTTATCCAAGATGTGAGAGGAATTCGAACAAAAGCTATGAATAATTAAATACGAAAATAAAACATTGGAGATTTTATAATGAATGAAAAATTATTATTTGATCTTCACGTTCTCCCTATTTATATTATTTTAGTTTCCTTGGTTTATTTATTTTTTGTTGAAACTATTGAACCTCATTAGTTTAAGCGTATCAACTTCGCATTTTTAAGGAAGGTCCTCATATATTTCATCTTTGTTTCTTTCAAAAATGTTTATCCAAAATTTAAAAAAGGAGACCAGTTACTTTAGAGCATTTCAATCAATTCAAAAACTCATTAGAACTCGTTAGAAAGTGATTCTGTATCCATAGTTACCAGTAGATAAGATTTCTATTTTGTTCACTTCACTTTCGCTCATCGTTTTTCGCTCACTAACTTTCACTCACTGGTTTTCATTCGCGCATAATTTGGTACCTTGCGGCACTTGCCTCTTCCAGGACATCATCAGGATCATGTAACTCTTCATCATCCATTTCCACAATTTCCACAACGTGCACACAACCACTTTACTGGCGTTACAGAACTTTGTTTATTTTGTATTTAAATTTCTTTTATAGCAACAGATCAGTCCAAAAATGTGATCTATTTAAAAAATTTAATACAAAGTTATAGACTCGGTTTCTAAGGAGGTATCGAAGAAAACCAAATGCACTCGAGAGCAATGTCGCTTTCGTTCACTTGAATAGGATCGTTCCCTCAGCTCAGCTTCGTGGACGAATACGCAATTCGCATGTATTTATTTCCAAAGAATGATAAGTCAATATTCATTTCATAAAAATGGTTGTTATTATGATACAAAGAAAAAATGTTTTCTTCATAACTAAAGACGACAATTAATTTTATTACGCGATTCAAATAAATCTAAAATAAACAAACCGAATAACCTGACATTATTATTATTATAAATATGTAAAGAAAAATCTACCAACCAAATTACAAAGAACTGCACTTCTTCTCTTATGACAAAGAATAGAATAGACAAGTAACATGGAAAATGTATCACATCTACAGACCGCGTTACGGATATAACTAGGGGAACTGTGTCTATCACCCAAAAATACGTCTCTTTTGCTGTAGGTGGCGCCAGCGGTAAAGTTATTTATGTGCTTTTTCTAACTTTGCTAACTTCTGATTTATACCTATTCCTGTTTAGATTTTTATTTGCAAGGATTCTGCCACACGGTTGTATTTTTTGTGTATTGTACAAACTACACGAACGCTTAAAATGCGAGCTTTCTCATTTAAAGCGTTCAGAGCGCTATTTACGTTAAACACAAAAAACGACGAAAATGCAACACGTTGTTTCTTATCTAGATCCGTGATAAGACGTAATTTGTTTGTAACTCTTATGATAATTTATTATTCAAATTCAAGATATGCATCGTTTTATTAATTAGTAAATTGCTTCAACTGGCTAAATTCATAACGCTTTTTTCATTATTTCAGATTTATTCTTTATTTCACTTTGAATACCATAAGATAATCTTACGGTATTCTAATGGTTTTAAATAATTATTTCCTTCTTTTTTCTCCGTGATGCTATTTTTTTAAGTTTTTGAGACAATTTTTTATGATCCAGAAATAAAATGTCATGAATAACTAAAAACAAGAGATTTTGATTTATTCTTCAATTTATCATTTTAACAACATTTTGGGCCAAATTTCAATAATTTTTATTTGGCTGTCCAATTGCTCTGGCCCAGAAATGAAAAGCCATTTTTGATTGTCCTGCTCCAGAAGAAAAAAGTCATTTTTGGGTTTTTAAAAACAAGGGATACTTTGTTCTTTTGAAGTTGTTTTTCTTTTGTTATTTTTAACTATGTATGTACTTTTTCATGTGTCAAAGTTTTCGCGGTCTATAGAGCTTGAGGTACTTTTGGGTTGTATAAAAACTGGGATCTTTTAAAGGATTTTAGAGACATTTTTTGTGGGATTTTTCAATTATTTTTCCATGTTCCGTGTTGACAGCTAACCTAAAATTCATAAATAAAGAATCTTTGTGTTTTTTTTTCTTTGCAATGTTTCACATTAAAAATAGGATAAACTATTCCTAGTTTCGATGTAAATATCTAAGGGCACCTTTTGTTCATGTCCAATTATGTGCCGACTAAACATAAACAAATGTCATTCGTGTCAAACGGCGGGAAATTCAAACTTTACACTGTTCCAAATGATTTACTTTTTAAACGCCTACTCAGCCCAGGTTCTCATTTGAACGCATGATATATCATTAAATACTTTCTATAAAATCTTTTATACAATTTTCTAATTCTGTGCTAATTTCAATATTTAATAAAAACACATTTTTTTTATTTTAGGTAATTTTAAGACCATTTAACAGTACACAAGTTAAATATAAAAAAATGTTTATTTTTACTTAACCGGTTCATTTTAATCTCTAAATAAAAATATTTTTTTATCAGCTGATATTTCTACGTCGGTAACTTCATCTTTAGCCGCTTGTAGCACATCTTAGTTTGTCGTAAAATGTTTCAATTTGTGATTTTATTAATTGTTCTGTACAATCTATTGTCCAATTACTTGATTGAACCCTCCGACCAATTTCATACACGTCCTTATGAAACATCATATCAACAATAATTAACAAAACAAATAACAATCTTCCTCTAATTGCAGAATCATTACCAATAACTGCGAATTCTTCTGATACCATAAACGATTCTTTTAATTAAAATCTTAGAGCTTTGACGGAAGCAGTTGTTCAACAAGACCGTTCCTTCTAGTCGGTAATGCAAAAATTGTACAAAGTCGTGGCAACATTTCCAAAATGTGTCAAAATTCAAAATGTATTTGCAAGACAATTTTGGGGCACCTCGAGGGGACCGTTTAATGGCCCTGTTAAAATTTATTCGTGAGATTTTAGATGAAAATAATTTTAATCGTCAATTGTACGCTAATAAATCATTGTAGATCACGAATTAGTCGGCATAAAAACTCTCGATTTGCATAAGAAAAGTCGACTAGCTTTCTATATTTTTTACGCGTAAAAGTGCCGCTTTCCTAGAAAATTGTTCTAAATTTAAATCTCCGTCAATAGGGAAGAAAAAAAATTTAGAGAAGCAAAGATTGTTGCGCTCCAGGTGAGGAGACAGAATTTAACTTCCATCGTCGGCGACGCTAAAGTATTTCGCAGGAATCGTGTAAATAATGTCGATCAACTTTGCAAATATTTATCCCCAGATATAAGAAAATCGGATGATAAGCGAGAAACGTCCGAAACGGGGTCAGATCTGTTTGTTGCAATGCGAAACTGACTGTATAAAACTACTGTGGCCCGGCAAAAAAGCAATCGTTTATGCTTGTTGGAGGAGATTATTGATAATTATTGCCGGTTATTTATAAATAGCCCAAAAAAAAAACCCGTCGCGAAATTTCGACAGCAAAGGTAAGGAAACGGCACCCGGTAATTTAAAAATAGGTGCTTACATCAGCGCGTTATTAAAATTCAATTGTTAAACAATATTTTTAGCGACATAAACAAGCACAATAATTATCTATCGTAAGGAAAAAACGTTGTTGGGCCGTTTCCACCGGTTGCATAATAATCGTCGGCGAGGCGCGAATTTTGGCGGCAAGCGAAAAAGTGCATCTGGGAGCGCATTCGATGCAAATGTCGCACACACGTGTCAGACAAAACCAGCGAAGAACGAAGAGAAGAGAGGTCAACAATACACACACACGCGCGATAAAAACCGGAGGCCCATTCGACCTTGGCGACGAAAATAGCCCAACTATGGGAGAGTTAATAAACGCGACCACGACGAAAAAACTCACTTACCATGTGTTTAAAAATCCCACTGGGTCAGATCGAGGCTGCTGCGAAGTTATTTGTTGTGTTGACGGTTGTTGTGCACTGTCACGTGATCGGGTCTTGTTCAAAACACCAGGAGGAACCACCGCGGAGTTATTTTCGGGCGCGATTATTTGCACAGCGATAAATGAAAAAACGGGAAAGTTTCAAGAGGCGGCGGTGCTCGCACGGGCCAAGAGGGACGGCATCTTGATGGCCAAATAGTACTACAGCCCGCGCCGCACTTTCTACGGGTGCTCTATCGCCAGATTTTATTCCTTTTACTCTTGATTTCAGCAACACTCGCCGGCCCTTCGTCCGCCACTGCTGGGTCCACTCGACGCGGCTTGGTCGGCCCGCACTCTTGTTTATCTCGCCTGTTCGTAAACACAATTTGTTTAAATCGCACCACACACTAATCAAAGAGTTGACTTTCGGTGTTTGTTTATTTCGGACTTTTTTTTTGTTCGGCTGGGTGGTCGGTGGAGTTTGGTCTGTTTTTGATGAGACGATCTGATCTGTTTTTGGTTTTTTCCCTCGTCGGTTTAACGCGAAGCGAGCGTGTCTTTGAACTTAATATCGCGAACTCTTCGAATGCATCTGATTTGACCGTGTGACTGCGACTACGATATCCAAACCAGCCTGTTGAATGTGGTTTTTTAAGATTTAATGAAGAACGGTGTCTACATCTTGTTAACGAGCCGCTCAACTTTGAACCGATCTTCGTGCTGGACGCGCCATCTGACGACCCAAACGCTAACGTTACGACGGAATCTGTACACAGTTTCTTCATACATTATTATCGTTTTCTAGTTTAGAGAGTTTTCTTGAATCAATACTTCTCAACGCGATAAAATTGAATTTACTCGATTTATTAATGCAAAAAGTTACATATTATCTAAACTGACATTTATTATTATGTAAAAGTACTTTGAATGATTGAAATATGTAATGTATTTTTGGTCGGTTGGCAACACATTTACGATTTTATGTTGGTATACTTGACTGTTCAATTCAATTATGACCTTCAAAAGTCATAATAAATCAAATTGTCATTATTTATTTCTAGAATCCTAACGTAGCGACAACTCTTTGACAAATGACTAAGCCTACCACTTATTCGGGAGTGCCCACCTACTCAATTCGTCCCAATCATTAAAAGTCACCCGGTATATTGTACGGAAGGAAGAAGGACTGTTTGCGTTGGTAGTACTGAATTTTATTTTTAAATTGTACAACTGGAGTAACTTCCGGTTGTTGACGGCTTGACAGCCGTCAACGGTTGACAGCCGCATCATTGACAACTAACATTTGATATTTCAAATTAAATTAAAGCAAAGCATTGAAGCAAAATGGGGAGCACTTCGAGCATTTCCTTTAGGTAATTTTTTGATGATTGTTCTGTATTTCAAGTGTAATTTCTTTTTACCAGCTGTCCTTTCATCTTTTCGGTGGTCTTTTGGTAGGTCTTCGGCCATGTGGATTGTAGTTTCTGGCCATCTTGGCTAGTCGATCTTTTGTCATTCTCGTTACACGCTGGTTCAACTCTCCTCTGGGACTTCTTATCCAACGTACTAAATGTCGTTGACTTTACATTCTTCTCTAATTTTTCTGTGCTTGTAATGTATGAGTATGTCGGGGCTTTTCCTCTGGTCTGTCTTACGATGAAAATGTCCTTTGATTATTTTTGAAAATATGGTATGAGAGAAGAGAAACTGAAGAAAAATTTTTAGAAGAAAGAAAAAAGAAGAGAAGACGAACCTTCGGGAAAAAGTACAAAGAGAAGGTGAATAAAAAGGTAGATCGACAAAGAAAACGGAAACCGGAAAGAAGCACAAAGGGCAAAGTCGTTACCGAAAGAGTACAAATGGGAAGATCAAGGGACAAAAAGAGAAAAGAAACAAGGGAAGAGCTACCGGAGGAATAATAACAGAGGTGAAATTGGGGATTAAAGAAAAGCGACAAGAAAAGGGAGAAGAAGAAGGATGCATGGAAAGAAAAGTTCATATAGGCAATAATTGGTGGAAAATAATGACAATATACAGTAAAGAGATGAAGACAACAAGAAGACGCAATGAAAGAAAACAGGGAAGATTGTACACTCATCGTAGGGGACTTCAACAGGAGAATAGAAGAAAGAGGAGCAAGAAATTGGGAAGAGGAGAAGGGGTATGGGAAGAGAAAATCCAAAAAAAAAAGATGGAAAATGCAAAGGGGACGAGACTGATGGAATGGATCGCAGAAAAGGGATGGGAGATATTGAACGAGAACAAACAAGGGCACGAAGAAGGGAATGGGGTTGTACACAGTATGTCCCCGGACACAAGAGGGGAAAAAATTTATGCAAAAATTTCAAAGGAATAACATTTTTTGCTTCATTTCAAACCCCCATTTCTGTTATTAAAAAGTCCTCTTCAACACAGAGGCAGACTTAGATACAATTAAAATTTAAAAAAATGC
The DNA here is from genome assembly GCF_963966145.1 of Tenebrio molitor. NCBI lineage: Eukaryota > Metazoa > Arthropoda > Insecta > Coleoptera > Tenebrionidae > Tenebrio > Tenebrio molitor. The sequence continues at coordinate 5,359,087 of NC_091048.1, read as the reverse complement.
AGAAAAAATGTTTTACTTTTTTTTTAATCAAACGATGATTGATTATTAAACTATTCTATTAACTCTCCGCCGTTTTTTGCACATACTCGTAATTCAGTCCTATTTCGAAGTTCTTTAAAACTATTTCGAATTTCTTCAATTATTGTTAAATGATACTACAGCGTTTCTTATGCGCTGTCTTAGTTCTTCAGCACTATTAGGCAGGTCTTCACTATACTTTTTGTGGAAATTAACCACTGATCAAGTTTTTAGAAACTTGTGTGTTGACAAAATTTTCATTAAATTTTGTAATTACGTGAGGAAAACAGGTCCAAATAAAATCTTTGTTCTAAAGACAACATTTTGAAATTATTTCTAACAGTAATACCTAAGTTGTTTGTCAAAAAGTAATAAAATTATAACATAAAAAATATAAATAACAAGTTTTAACAGAAAATGTTAAATGCAATATACCAGTATCTATACTGAGATTTTAATAACGGAAATTGAGGTTTCAAATGAAACAAAAAGTGTTATTCCTCTGAAGTTTTTGCGTAAAATCAAAAATATATTTTTTTTCTCATGTGAACTCAATTCGAGGACCTACTGTAGATAACAGGAGGGAAACAGTGATAGAGTACGGAATAGTGAACGAATATTTTAAAGCATACCTTTTCTTCAGTTAACATTCCTTGTATCATCGAACCTCACGGATTGCTTCGTGAGGATGGTAAAAGACCACATGGGGTTACTTTAATCCCTTGGAAACGTGGTAGAACACTTGTTTGGGAGGTAACATGTGTCGATACCTTGGCTGCAACACATTTAGATGGTTGTTTTAGAAAATCTGGTTCCGTTGCTCTTTCAGCCGAAAAATTAAAACACAGCAAATACTGTAGCATTAAAGAAAATCACACTTTTGTCGCCTTTTCTTTAGAAACCTTTGGCCCATGAAGCCCAGATGCCAAAGAACTTTTTAAGGATATAAGCAAGTTGCTCCTTGAAAAATCTGGTTTTTCCGAATCCCTTAGCTTTTTTTTTTTTTTGCCTTTCCCCTTTCACCTAACAGGCCTATCAGGTACCTTTTACGGTCGGCTTGGTTTCTTTTTCCTTTGTGGTGCGGCGGGGCTCCGGGGTACTTTCCCCGGCTACCTACGCCCACCCTCTCTCCTCTCCTTTTTCTGGACGACACAACACGAATATCACAACACACAACATCCATGGGAGGCCATCCGGCCTGGGATTTGAACTTTGAACCCTGCTGACCTCGCGGTGGTGTCGGGAGAGTGTCGCTCTTCCTTCCACCACCCTACCGTCAGCCCCTACTAGACATACACACACATCCATGGCCCGGCGGAGTTTCCTTCCTTCGAAAAAATCCTCCCCCTTCGGTGGGATTCGAACCCACTAGCGCCGGGACCGCGACCTCGGAGCACTGTCTCCGACAGCCATGCGGCCACCGAGCTACCTTCGAGTCCCTTAGCTATTTCCAGCAAAGAATAAGTACTGCTATCCAAAGAGGAAATGCTGCTATTTGATCCTGCATAGAGTTTGCCGCGATCTGCGTCAATTCTGGAGGCGCGCAATATATTTCGTTTTCAATGGCATCGGGCATACTTAAGTTATTCGCTAATGATAACACAAATTATCAAAACGTGAATAGCACACGATTATAACTTACAACTGTTTACTTTTTAACATTGAACGGCCGTCTTGATTTTAACATCTGACACCTAAAAATATTTTTCTTATGTACCAAATTACTTAGACAAACAACATCTTGCGACTGTTGTGAAGATACCTTCTCGAGGAGTTTCGAATCAACCTCAACTGACACAAAGCAGCAATAAATCAGATTGTTACGTAATAATCGAGTTATCAACAGTGCCCACTAGAGCAACAAGACTGCGGCGTTGTGTCATTTGTAGATGCGAGGGGCGGATCATATTCGATATCATTACCATGCCAATATCCATCGCACCGAAAGCTGCTGTTCCAGTAATTTGTTATTGAACTATTGTGAATAATTCCGTTTCACCAATAAACGTAAGTATTCAATACCTCCACTTCTGATTAACTTATCGTGGGTTTGCAGATGGACAATTTAACATTTCAAGAGCAACCTTTCGGTAAACTTGACATCAAAGACATCTCGGACACGCACTATATTTCCTACAGCTTCTGGGGGGGTGTCAGAGATTTCCTTCGCTTGTTCGTCAGTACAATGTCCATCTGCGCATCCGCCGTCTTGATTTATGTCATAATAAAGTTCAACCGTCTTCAATCAAGGACCAACAATTACTTTCTTCATTATGCCGTATCTGCTCTAATATTCTATTCGTTTGCTACCGCTTTTGAAATTCTTCTGAACTGTAGGCTGCACAATTTAATCGGTAGCAGCGTCCTCTGCAGGTTGTTCAAGATTGATGGTGTTTGTTTATCGCTGATTCTTACCTTTGCAGCCGCACTGTCAGTGGACTGGTTAATTTTAGTGACAAGAGAGTCTTGGTTGGAAAGATATGGAAGGATTCAAAAGTATCTTATTGCATGCATATATCTCGCCTACATCACTGAATACTTGTTAGTTCATGTTTCGATAAACATATTATTGCAGAAAACAGTCCCTTACTAGTCATATATTGCCTTGTAAGTTTTATAGTCTTGGCCGTTAACGCTTTTACATATTATAAAAAACCTTGTGGAAACTATATGAGGTATAGGTACTCACTAACCATTTCAACTTTTCTTGTGTTAATCTGGATCCCGACGACAGTGTTAGCTATTTTCGCTTTGTATTTGTACTCCCAAACGAATATCATAATAAGAGTTTTTGTAGTGTCTATTGAGATATTACTTGTGGTTGTCGCAAACAGTCTTCCTACAGTTGCAGCGTTTTGGCTTTCATACATAAGTCATGATTTTAGCCAAGCCTTCAACACTGTTTTCAAAAAACCTTCAAGTATCCCAGATGATTTGGACGATGACGAGGTCAATGCTCTGGTTCAAAGTGAAAATAGTTAGAACATTTGCCTGGTTTTTGCAACCATCAAGATCACTAGTTAAGTTATCAGATCATGTTAACTTTTGCTAAATTGAATACTTATCATGCTATGTGCATATTATGTAATATGGATATCTAACGTACTACGACTATGTCCGTGATTTTACATTCCTGTATCCTCTATAATTTTTCTGTGCTTCTTTTCCTACCTTGTAATGTATGTAGGTACTGTTTTCTCAATTTGGTTGTAGGTCGTAAAATGTTATGATACTTTTAGTTAAAGATTTTGGGAGGGTTATATTATAAATACTAGTTTATCACTAACAGGTAATATTTTACGCTGGGTTGTATTGTACATTTTGTATATTTGCATTGTACGGCAAATGGCACGCGCCGCTTTCCAACCTTTTCAAACCCAACCATTGTCCCCGTTAACCGCTCATAATATGCAATAAAAGTTTACTACCTACAACCAAATTGAGAAAACAGTATGTCGGGGTATATTCTATGACATTTTCTCTAATCTGTTTTATGATGAACCGGTTCTCTGTTATATTGAATGAGTATATCGGAAACCCTGTTGTTCTTCGTTGGAGCTTATTTCATTTACAATGAAATTCATTGAATGAATGGTTAGAAGTTGTGGCGACGTGATTAGAAAAGTGATTCCTCAATAGTTTGCTGGATCCGTCTTCTCCTTTCTTGAAGATGGTGGTACTTTTCTTCCATTCTTTATGAATTTTCCCTTCTTTCAGTATTCTGTTAAATAGTTGTGTATTCTTGAGCCATGTTTTGAAACCAATATTTTTGGCATGATAGTGTATTCTTTTAAAGTAAATTTATTAAGATGTAAATGAACATGAAATAAGGCATGTACAGCAACAGTAAAAAAAAACAACGTGACCAAAATAAATGTGACGTTTAGAGATGGACAAGTAGGTATAATAATCTACTTAAATTGTTAAATTTGCATACGAACAAATTTTCACTTTCCTCTAAATAAAATATTTGCAAATAGAATATAGGAATGTACAGGGTGAGCGAAACTCGATGTCTAAGCGCTATTCATCTTTTTTTTCCCAAAAACATACCTATATTTTGGCATATTTAAAAAGAGCTAATTTTTCTGAACAAATTTTTCCGTTAAAAAATTATAAGCGAATTTGTAAAAAAAAAGTATTATCAAAAATTCGCAATCGTCACGATTTAAACAAGATAGCAAATTTTTTTCTTTACAAAATTTGTTCAGAAAAATTACCTCTTTTTAAATATCCCAAAATATAGGTATGTTTCTGGGGAAAAAAAATTCGAAGACGTCATTACTTCTGTTTCCAAATATAGAAAAATATGCACATTTGGTTTAAAATGGACCTTACTCAATCCCATTTAAGGACCTCTTTTCAGATGTTTTGCTATCGTCTTTCTTTTTCTTTTAATACCGGGTGGGGCATCGTATACGCGCACGCGAGAAATCGCGACTTCTAATTAAATAAAATTGGCGAAATTTTATATACCTGACTAATTATTGATAAGGTTTATTTGAGAATTTTTTAATTTTTTTTGTTAATAAATAAGGCCGTAACAGTTTTATTCGTTTTCTGAAATTAACTGTTAATTTACCTATAAAGTTTTTACACTAAATGAATCTGTATCTGCTAGCCCATCAAACCCTGGTGGTACAATTACAAATTTTGACTTGGTTAGCTAAATAATTCGCTTTTTTATTTAAACGTAAACCAGACGGGTGATTTACGGCACAATGGTATAATTTCCCAACAAAGGTATAGCCGACCGTTTTAAACCTTTTTGCCATAAAATTGACAGTTTCCATTGTCACCTAAATTTACGATAGCACAAGTAGCAGGTCATAAATAAAAATGATTTTGAAAGTTGAAATGTAAAACTGCGTTTAATTCAAAATCTAATTGGTATTTTTTTCCGTAGATTTCGTAAATAATTATAGGAAGTGAATCTGGGTAAATTAGTATAAAAATCAGAATTTGACTTTTTGGTTGAAATTTACATTTTAATTTTTTTTGGCTTTGTTTGTAAGTGAAAAATTATCAAAAAATTATGAAATGTACCTTACCAATAGCCAGGTAAGTCTGAAAAATTTCGACAATTTTATTTAATTAGAAGTTTTCATTACATTTATTATTTATTATTATTTATTACATACTATTACTCTTAATTATATTTATCTACTGTTTAAAGTAAATATAAGGAAAATTAAACATCTTACATAAAAATTCAACATTTTGAGCAGCATTATTTCGATCGAGTTTTAATTTTGACGGTTCTTTCTTGTATATTGGTCATCATCCACAGAGGGGAGCTAGAAATGATCTCCTCTCTTCCAACATCGTAATTGCGATGGGGAAGAATAAGCCAGTGATGAGAGCCAAATTACGGTGATTTTAGGCAATTTTTGTCAACAAATTGTGGCCAAAATAACGAATACATTTCCCTGAAAAAAATATATACCATAAAACAAATTCAGGTAGAGAGTTATTGACATTCAAAGTGTTCAAGACCGCCTTAATTTTTCCAAAAAAATAAATTCAGGAAACTTCAAGTAATTTGCCTTAATTTAGAACGTTTTTCTGAACAGGATTTCGTTCAAATGAAAACAAGAATAGTCAAGAACTAATAACTAATAACTCAGTTATTTTTCAGCGGATTTTTGTGAAATTTAAAATGCAGATATTTTAGACGGTGAAGAATAAAATCCCATTAATGCAATTACCCAAGTCTTAAAAACGTAATTTTTACAAGCCTTTTTAAAATGTTGAATCAATTAAGATTTACATAAAAAATTGATCGTCAATAAAAAATGCTGTAGGGAAAAACTCGTCCTTGAAAGACGTCTGGTTTGCAAGAAAAAAGCAAAAAACTGTGTTAAACGTGGCTGCAAATGCAAAAACGTAGACGCGTATGAAACAAACGCGCAATTTTGCAGAATTTTGGTCATCTCTTTTCGCAGAAGTGCAGGTGACATATTTGACGTTTATCTTGCTAACCTTACAAACACTTACAAAGTTAAAGACAACATTTGGACGTAATTTATTATACTGGGCTTTAATTTTTCCATAAAGGACTAAAACACGATCGGGATATTTTAGCAAGATAATTTAGTTCACGTACGCTTCCTGTGTCTTCAAATAAATTGACGACTCTCTTAACCTTACATTTTGTAAAGCCTACATTTGGATAGTGTTCCACGAGTAAACGAACTGTGTCATTGAATTTCTTACGACACTCTCCATAGACAACATTTTTTTCCTTTTTCAACAATATTGAAATTTCTGCCGCTGTAGTCTATTTTTAGAGTATGTATTTTCAATAAATTTTCACAATTTGACGTTTCTAATAAAGCGCGTCCAATTTTGACAGACTTTAAAGGGTGTACAAAATGTTGATTGGCAATTAATCATCAATTGTTTCAAAAGGTAACTGCTCAAATACCTTCATATTTTACATTAAATGTTTAACGACAAAATCAAATCTTTTCGTTGAATCAGACAAGTGATTTACTTAATTGTTTGTGTAGACCCCTATTTTTTAATGTTTAACAATCTAATAATAATCGCGCATAATTTTCGATAAAGGAAACATGTGTTAAAATTATATTTTTTAACTTGAGGTAATTTTATTGTTACTAATTAAACTTTTATGTAGCACGGAGTGAAAACCCACCTATCAGCACTCTATCCTCCTCTTGTTGTCTCCGTCAAAGGGCTGGCCACTGGCCTGTGTTGGGTGTTCGGGCAGGGCCGGTTTGTGGGGATGGGCAACTTTTAAATCTCCAGTTTAAAATGTATCTGGAAAGGTAATGGCCGGGTTGCGGCAGTGATAGCATTCGGGTAAAAAGGGGCAGGGCCTGATTGGGGCGATGGACTTATAGAGAGTGATAAAAAAAAAAACTCTCCAGCATCGGACATATGTATTTCGGTTATTTGCTAAATGTAACACAAATGATCAAAACGTGAATAACAAACGACTACAACTTGTAATTGTTTACTTTTTAACACTGAACGGCCGTCTTGATTTTAACATCTGACATCTAAACATATTTTTTTTTTATGTACTAAATTATTTAGATAAACAACATGTTGGGACTGTTGTGAAGATACCTTTTCGAGAATTTTCGAATTAACAAAGCAGCAATAAATCAGCTTGTTACGTAATAATCGAGTTATCAATAGTGCCCACTAGAGCAACCAGATTGCGGCGTTGTGTCATTTGTAATGCGAGGGGCGGATCATATTCGATATCATTCATTCATTACCATGCACCGAAAGCTGCTGTTCCAGTAATTTGCTCTTGAACAACTATTGTGAATAATTCCGTTTCACCAATAAACGTAAGTACTCAATAGCTCCACTTCTGATTAACTTATCGCCGGTTTGCAGATGGACAATTTAACATTTGAAGAGCAACCTTTCGGTAAAGTTGACATCAAAGAAATCTCGGACACGCATTATATTTCCTACAACTTCTGGGGGCGCCTTAGAGATTTCCTTCGCTTATTCGTCAGTATAATGTCCATCTGCGCATCCGTCGTCTTGATTTATGTCATAATAAAGTTCAAACGTCTTTGATCAAGGACCAACAATTACATCCTTCATTACGCCATATCTGCTCTAATATTCTATACGTTTGCTACCGGTTTTGGAATTATTCTAGACTTTGGACTACACGATTTAATCGATGCCAGCGTCCTCTGCATGTTGTTCGAGATTGATGGGATTTGTTTATCCCTGACTCTTACCTTTGCAGCTGCACTGTCAGTGGACTGGTTGATTTTAGTGACAAGAGAGTCTTGGTTGGAAAGATATGGAAGGATTCAAAAGTATCTTATTGCATGCATATATCTCGCCTACATCACTGAATCCTCGCTAGCGGTTGGTTTATGTTTTGATAAACATATTAATGCAGAAGACAGTACCACACTAGTCATATATTGCGTTGCAAGTTTTATAGTTGTGGCCGTTAATGCTTTTACATATTTTAAAAAACCTAGTGGTGACTGTATGAGGTATAGATACTCACTAACCATTTCAACTTTTCTTGTATTAATCTGGATCCCGGTGGTACTGTTAGTTATTTTTAATATGTATTTGTACTACCCAAAGAACATCATACTAAGAGTTTTTGCAGTGCCTATTGAGATATTACTTGCGGTTGTCGTAAACAGTCTTCCTATAATTACAGCGTTTTGGCTTTCATACATAAGCCATGATTTTAGCGAAGCCTTCAACACTGTTTTTAAAAGACCTTCAAGTACCCCAGACGATTTGTACGATGACGAGGAAAATGCTCTGGTTCAAAGTGAAAATAGTTAGAATATTTTCCCGGTTTTTGCAACCATCAAAATCATCAATTAAGTTAACAAATCATGTCTTGTGTATTCTTGAGCCATGTTTTCTCCGGCATATTTAATTTGTTCTTTGCAAATTTTGTCCTCAATCGAGGTTTTTCTGTTTTTTTCTGTTTTTCTGTTTACAAATTTAAAAAGAAAACATAGCAATAGGAGAGAAGGGAGGTCTCGTTTCTGAGCTGTGAACCAAGACAATTGACAAAAGGTTGTTCTGAGAAAATCCTCTCTCAGGATAAACGACTTAACACACAGGAACTTTGTATTTTTTTAAGCCACAGTTGTTATATTTTAGACATGATAGTGTATTCCTTGAAAGTAAATTTATTAAGATGTAAATGAACATGAAATAAGGCATGTATACGAACAATAAAAAAATAACTTCTGTTCACGATAAAATGGCAGGTACTCACACCCCCACTTGTCCTTACACAGGGATGGTCTAGGTACCTGCACCCTCGACAAATTTTTGCCACTCAATATTACTTTAGCTCTCCGTGCGAGATGTTGTAACCTAATTTACTTGCTTTTCTTCAATATATTATTGTTAAGTTACGGGTAATATTCATTTTAAACAAATACCCAAACAACTTGACCATTTGGAAATACGTTTCAAAATCCAAAGCCTTCTTTGATCTAAATAATAATTGTTGATCGTAGAGTATAATCTACTTAAGTTGTTATAAATTTGGATAGGAACAACAACTTTTCTCGAAATAAAATATTTGCAAGTAGAATATAGGAATTAGGAATTACAAGAACAGTGTAACATTGATGACCAATTTGTAAAATCGTCCTAATGTGATTCGCTATCAATAAAATAAATTATTTAGAAAGTGTATTGTGTTGTTTGTCTCATTGTTGTTTTTTATACCCATTGATTTTCATTCAATTTAGATTGTACTTTTATTAATAACTAGCTGACCCGGCGAACTTCGTACCGCCTCAGAATCAATAAATGTTGTGTTAACTTATTAGCTGAATTGAATGAAGTTTTTTTATTAAGATAAAATTCGTTTGCAAGAAGTGAGAGTATAATAAGTAGTAGAGCAAATTGCTGTGTCCCGAGTTGTTAGTGAATGAGCCCATTTCTAGTATTAGCCATGACATAGCAGCGGGTATGTTCCTGTTGCCCCTTATTGAGGTGAGACTCCAGTTCTTCGTCCTGTCGCACTCCCGGTTTGTCTGAAATCATGGTCTGAACGTAGTGACCCATGTAACAATTGATTTCTGGTTCGGGACACGACCCAACATTGAAGCGATTTTGGAAGCGTTCCGATTACAGAAAATCAGTTTGAAAAGTAGAGCTCGACGGCAAACGCGGGCTTACCACTCTTCCAACGCATGATGGCAGGGTAGGGAACAAATCTTGAAAACCACGGCTTCCGAATGAAACCACTCCCGTCCCATTACGACCCCTACAGTCTGAATAGCGCGCATTTCAAAAAAGGAAGTTATGTTGGTCGCACCATATACAATGCAAAAGTAGGTGTTGGTGATCACCATTGATCACACTTGGTGTTAAAACTCAGCTGACGTTAAATCTCAATTTAGTTCAAATTGTCGATGCGCGCACAATGACAGATTGTGACAGATGACATAACCTTTCAAAATGAATTTTCTTCATAATTTTTTTTCGTTAGTTATTCGATGTTTTAATAGTTATTCTGCTAATCGGGGCGGAGACAAATCCAACAATATAAAGATCATAAAAATCTGTCCAGCCGTTCTTGAGTTATAAATAGCGTAACTAACCCGACTTTGTTTTATATACACTTCGCACCAAAATTAACGCATACTTTTCAAAACGGAGTAAAACTTTTTTGTAGTTGTTTAAATTGAAATAACATAAAGCCTAAGGTTTACGTAGACCAAATCAATATATTGTTTTACAAATAACGTTAAATAAAGTAAAATACAGGAAGGATTCAAAAATTAACACAACATTATTTAAGAAATTACACGAAAAAGTAACTAATAACAGGTGTTTCCTCCTCTTGTGGTAAGTACTGCTTGACACCGCCTACCCCTACTCGGTGTTAAATGTCTTATGTCATCTTTGTCAACACCATCCCAAATCTCAACAAGCCTGTTTCCAAGATCGTTAAGATTTATTGGCGCAGGTTGTGAAGCTGCAACTTGTCTTTCCATGTGGTCCCATAAGTGCTCTATCGGATTTAAATCTGGACTTCGGACTGGCCAGTCCACAGTGTTAATACCAACGTCGTGAAGGTATCGACTCACCACTTGTGCTACGTGAGGCCTTGCATTATCATGCATAAACAAGAAATTTTCGCCGATATGTGGCGTATAGGCCACAACATGAGGTTCCCAGATATTGGTTATGTGTCTGTAGACATTTAAGTGTCCATTGCTACAACAACCATCTCCGTGCGGGTATCCAAAGATATGCTTCCCCAAATCATAACTGAGCCTCCATCAAAACTAACGGCTCCAACAAGATTGCACTGGGCAAATCGTTCTCCAGCAAGTCTGTAGACTTTCATACACCTGTCATTAGAGAATCAACAAAACCTACACTATTCGCTGAACAATACTTTAGCTCAATCAGCTTCTTGCCAATTTAGGTGTTCGCGAGCAAACTCTAGTCGTCTTTTGCGGTGGCCTGCGGTTAAAAGGGGACCCGTTGCGGGTACAAACGGCAGCAGATGATGCTCTGCCAATCTTCGCCTAATTGTATTTTGGCTAATTTGAGTATTGTACCTCCGGGAAAAGTCTTGACTCAAGCTAGAACTTGTTACAAATCGTTGTCTCAAGGTTCGTAGGCGCAAAAATCTGTCTTGAGCTGCGTTTGTATCCGTTTTCTACCCTGACCCAACCTTCTCGTATTGGCAACTGTTCCTCTAACTCGATTTTGAACCCTTAGAATGGTAGATTGAGTCACCCCCAAGCGTCGAGAGATGAATTGTTGAGATTCGCGTTTTTCGGAGAACGCCACCACCATCGCACATTTTTCCGCGGAAAGATTTATTCGAACTCATCCATTACGATCCATTTTACTCGAATATTACAATAACAGGCTACTTTCAAAGCAGTTAACTTTGATAATTGACAAAAATGTGGCAAGGAATAAACAGAAAATAACCCTGCTTTGTTTTTTATTTCACTTAAACAAACCCCCATCAACATTTTGTGTTGATTTATCTTCAAAAAAACTTGAATAATAAAGGTAAACATATTTCCTTCACATCTGTTGAAAGACACAATTAACAAAAATAATATCATATAAATTACAAATTATGCGTTAATTTTGGAGCGAAGTGTATATAGATAGAGGTCGAAATTCGACTGTTATTCATTAAATTTTTAAGTTTGAACGTTATTGAGATTTTTTTTTATCAAAGAGGATACCTACTTCTATAATCATTGCATATAATTTTTTTGAATTTTGTTCTATTACGTCAGCTGCGAGCGTGTACAAACACATTATTATGTATTAATTTTCGAGTTATTTGAAAAATACGAACGATAGGAAATAGAGGGATGCTTGGCTAAGCCATATTTAAATAACGAGAACGCGTTTTTTGACATTTCCTTGGATTTTTTTATTGCTATACTGGCCAGGTTTCGCTAAGGCTACACAGTTAATTTGCCCATCTTTTTCAAATTATGTAATATTTAAATAAAAAATGAATACAAAAAATGAAAAATGAAATAAAGAATAGGTACGTGCTTCCTATTTTTTTTATATATTTTTTATTGAAACAAAAAAACCGGGCGGTTAAAAAAATAAGTGTTTTCCATTGAACTTAAAATAGTTTGAAAATGAATTTATGATTCAAAACTTCTGTGCAGACGATGTTTTTTGTAAAAATTATTTCATCGTTTGCTAAATGCCCTTGACCGTTATATTTGGAACTATAAAATCTCAAAGTATTGAATGATCGAACTCTGTTTTCGAATGTTTGTTTTTGAGACTTATTTATTGTCATCGCAAATGCAGGAATATGTTAAATTTATACGTGGAAGCAAAATTCTCTTATTGCGTGCGGTTCCAGTTAAAACGTCGCAATCAATAGCATGACGATGCATAAACTTGATGCGCATTCCTGTTCCATTGACTAATGCTTCCTTAGTATTTAAGTTTCTGATCAGTAAAACGATGCAATTAACTTTTAATACGTACTAACTTATGTGGTGGCAAACCACTAATAGTCAAAGAATTTTGTATTTCACTCCGAAGATTTTTTTTTTTAATAAATAATCTAAACAAACTCCTTCTTGGAGTGGATTTCACTGCGGGGATTAAGCATAGACGATAGTAGCGTTTTTTAACTTTTTTTTTGTATTTTTAGTATGTAAGTGTATACTTGTGTTCTTTTCACAATAAAAATCTCTATCAGAACGGTTAAAAAAAATTATGTGTTCGCATTTGAAAAAAAATATTTTGAGAGTTTAGCCTTGAAGCCCTTGGGGCTATATACAGGCTGTTTGATAAAAAACGCCTCAACCCATAACTTTTTTATTTATTACCCGATTTCAATGAACAAAAAACCAAAGATATGGTTTTTCATTCGCTACAAAACAGCCATAAAATATATTTTTTCTTCAAACGTCCGTAAATTATGACATTATCCTGCTGCATTGATAATGCTAAAGTGTTACTTCATTGTCATGGCATCTAACCAGCTGACGAGCTGCAGATAAAGTTATTATCTCCGCTGAGAGCGGAAGATAAAGTTATTATCTTCGCTGAGGGCGTCTGTGAAGTTATTATCTCCGCTGATGAAATGGCTACCTGGTTTCTTAACATGTCTTAAATAATTTGTTATGAAGGTTTGAAGAAAAAATAGTATATGTTATTCGGAGCAAAAATGGTTTTATGTGCTTTGGCTGGTTTGTCTGCCTCACTGCGTTCGGCAGCCAATCTACCAGCCGCAGCACATAAAACTTCATTTTTGCTCCTCATAACATAATATACTATTTTTGGTGTTATCTTCAATAGCTAATTATAGTCAACTTTTTTTTTTTAAATGGGCACATGTAGTTTTTTTAGACTCAGTCTGGTAAGGTTTTTTTTCTGAATCTAATGATGTATTGAAAGTTATCATTTGGTCCATAGATAACTGAAAAAAAAAAAATAAAATTTTTTTGTGGTTCAGCTTATTATGAAATTTGAGTGAGTCCCGTGGAAAAGAATCGGAATACAAAGTGCGGTAAATGTCATCCAAACGTCAACTTAGAAATTTTCATCTGCTTTTTTAAACTTTTTTTATTTAAGTATAAAATAACAACATTGCCAGTCATGCAGGATAGCAGTCATTTGACTATTATTTTATATTCGAGTGTAATAAAAATTGCAATTAGTCAAAAACAAAAATTTAATAGAAAAATAATAATAATAATAATTCATGTTTTAAATTATACAATTTTTTTTTAATAATTCATGTTTTCTAAGAATATAATAAAACACCTCAAGATTGCACCTGAAAGTTTTGAAACTGACACTTGACATTTGTTGCTATTTATATTCCAATTCTTTTTCACGGCTTACTTGAAAATTTTATAATAAGCTGAACTACAATTAAAAATTGTTTAATTTTTTTTTCAATTAGCTAGGGACCACATGATAACTTTAATACATCATTAGATTCAGAAAAAAAAACTACCAGACTGAGTCTAAAAAACTACATGTGTCAATTAAAAAAAAAGTTGACTATCGTTAGCCATTGAAAATAACGCCAAAAAATATATATTTTATGGCTGCTTCGTAGCGCATGCAAAACCATATCTTTGGGTTTTTTGTTCATTGAAATCGGATAACAAATAAAAAAGTTATAGGTTGAGGCATTTTTTATCAAACAGCCTGTATGAATTAATTTCATTGTTGTTGTTAAAAATATTAAGAACAAAATTTAGATAAAAAACCTAAATGATTTTAATAAAGTAAGAGCTTATATTAATAACATAATTACATAAACATTTTTATGTTCGATTGTATTATAATTCATGATTTATGATATCGCTTAGTGTCCACAAACTATCTGCTTGTAGACTAGTCCATAAAGATCGTAAAACGGCCGCTTGTCAATTTTGGGTATTACTTCAAAATAAACGTCAAAATTTTCCTAATTTTATTTAAATCAGGAATGAATAGAATTAATAGAAAACTTTGCAGTCAAGATTCTTTAGCTTTTGCCGCAATTTCACTTACTTTGCTCATTATTACAACTAGAAATAAAGGCGATTTCAGTTCGTATTTCAAACACAAACACTGTTCGTTTTCAAATAAATAGTAATAAATCATTTCGTAACCACAGAAACAAAAAACAGAACACTTCGAAATTATCGTAATTTTTAGAATCTATTAATTTTGTATCTAAAAGAAACTTAACTTCACAATCGAACATAAAGTTTTGTATGTAATTCGTACATAATTAGGCTTTGTGAACTTGCCCTATTTATTAGCCTCGCTCGCAAGCTCGCTCTGCCATAAACTATAGGGCTCGTCCACAAAGACCCATATTATGTACTTATTACATAAATAGCTATTGTTTTATAATACGAAAATTTCCGATAATATTGCGGAATCTGGAAAAGTGCTCCGAATGCTTGCAGCGTTTCCACGTTGAATGACAAGGGAAATTCTCTCGAAAAGGAATTTCTTTGATTTTGAATCGCCTGATTCCGCGATAAGTCGGTTTCCGATGACATTAATGAATATTTAAATGTAACTTTTTTTTAATGACTTCTGACCACAGACTATTTAAAAAAAATATTTTGAGAGTTTAGCCTTGAAGCCCTTGGGGCTATATTATAATTTAGATAAAAACCTAAATGATTTTAATAAATATTATATGTAACTTTTTTTTTAATGACTTCTGACCACAGACTATTTAAAAAAAAAATTGTTATTGGTAACTAAATTATTTTGATATTTAATAATGACATTATTGCCTAGAATAATGAGCTTTTTTAGGCCTTCATATCCCACATGTTCGCTGGTGTAATAAATCCATAATTAATTAATTCATTACCGTTAGTTTATTTATTATTTAAATTTAGGTTACATTCAGGTATATTTACCACTTGTTTAAAAAAAGAAATATAAGCAGGGAGCTCAGATAATTAAAGACACATTGGTATCACACCACACGTAATAAGACAATTCAGGAGATTCTTACATATTCAAATGATATTCTCAGTGAAAAAACCATTGGAGGGTAAGATTCTCGTCATAAATTACATTGTACTCTATTATTTTAACTTTTAGATGATACATTATGGCTCGTCAAAATTCTTTCTGTTAACTTTGTCAAACTGAAGTTTACGAAAATTCTGTTAACACTGGTTTTACTTTTCCACTTGTTGATATCGACAATACAAGTCTACTTTCATCTCTACATATTCCATCTCGACGATTTTATCAAATTTGCCCCCGTGTTGTTTAGCATGTGCTATGTAATTCTCAAAGTTTGCTGTAACAATATATTTTACCAGTTCTGATTCAGATGATGCTTAACATTACGTGTCTTCTTTACGACGGAGAAATGACGGAATCAGCATTACGAAATTTTAAGCCTTGGGCTTTGGACAGTGCAGGAAGAGAAGTGACGAAAAAAATCGAAATTCAATCAGTCTATACTTCGATCTACATAGTTTTTAATTTAATTGTGACATTCGCTGGGGCAATTCTTTACGTAATTCCTGTTGAAAACGATAAGGAGATCTTCTTCGCTTGTTATTTGTTCCAGAGATTGTTTCCTAATTACGGATTTGTGCTAAACTGGCTCTACAGATTAACCTTTATCGCGTTAGGTTTGGCAGGAGTGACAACCTTTCATGCATTTATTTACGGTGTGCAGCACATGAAGTTTCAACTTTTCCTGTTTTGGGAATACGAGAAAAATATAACGGACATAGAGGAATATAACAACATTGGGGACGTCGACCTTCTCAAAAATACAGATTTTCAAAGTGAAGTCGCAAACAGAATTAAATTTTGTGTAAAACGTCAGATTGAAATGTTGCAGTAAGTATGCATTTCTAACATTAAGAGATATTTAAAAAAATGTTCCAAGTGGTGTTCGTTCTGCAACGCAGTTTCTTCAAAAGTGGATACCTCCGTTTTTAATAAGTGGAGTACTTCTCTTCGTAAGCGCCATATTTTTCTGTGTTTCGGTAAGTTTACCTTAAATATACACGTTTTAACATTTGCGGAATTTTTACTTTGTAGTATGACAAGGATCTAAGGGATATATATCCTCGTCTTGCAGTAACAGCGACTGTTGCCACAGTCACGTTTTGCATTGTAATATATTTGTGCCAGTCAATAGAAACTGAGGTAACTGCATAATGTGTTACTTTTTATTTTTCAATTGCTTTACATTTAGTCGGATGTAATACTGCAATTGAATACGCAGATAAAGTGGTGTAGTTTAAACAAGAGCAATTTAAAAATCTTGACGATAATGACAATAGTTGCAAAAAATCCCCATAGTCTGAAGTTTACGCAAAATATTGTTGCCAATTATGAATTGGGAGTCAAGGTAATTTACTGACTAATTACATTTACTGCTAAAAATATAAAATATGTTTTCAGTTTATTAAAGTTATCTAACGGGTGTTTTTTTAAATTTGGCGTCGAAGTAGGCGTTGAACTGTCGATTGTGAACGCACTATACAGGTTACGGATCACGGATCAGCTGTTTAAATCTTACGCTTTTACAGGAGTGGTGCGATCTCAATCGACTCTCCAACGCCTACTTCGACGCCAAATTTTAAAAAACATCCTTTACACTGCACTATGTTTCCTTATTCATTTCAAAGGGATCTTGTATTAATAATTTCGCCAATTAACAAGATTAAGCAAGATGTGGTGGTGGTGGTGGCGAGCACTTTTAATTAAGTAGTGATATAAACAATTTTGCTCACCAGGAATGGTGATCGTTTCTCTAAATTACTTGATGTTTGTAGAATTTTTGATTTTATTTAAGTTTAGTTTTTTAGATTATCGGGTCCCATTGGAAAGATGTGTAGTATTCAATTCTTTTCTTTTATTAAAAATAAAAAGCGATTTTTTCAATTTCAATGTAAACGTGTTGTCTAATTAATCATGTTGTATTTAGAGATACAATATTACTAAAATTGTTAGACTATAAATCCTAAAAGTGTTACTTATAGATATTTTAAGTTTTTTTTTTTGCCTTTCCCCTTTCACCACTCATGGTACTTTCGGTCACCCACGCCCACCCTCTCTTCTCCTTTCTCCTTTCTGGACGACACAACACGAATACAACACAACATCCATGGGAGGCCCATCCGGCCGGGATTTGAACCCTGCCGATCTCCGGTGGTGTCGGAAGAGTGTCGCTCTTCCTTCCACCACCCTACCGTCACCCCTGAAAGACATACACACACACATCCATGGCCCGGCGGAGGTTCCTTCCTTGGAAAAAAATCCTCCCCCTTCGGTGAGATTCGAACCCACTAGCGCCGGGACCGCGACCTCGGAGCACTGTCTCCGACAGCCATTCGGCCACCGAGCTACCTATTTTAAGTTATTTAAGTGCTAATAAAATAATGTTGTATTTCGCCACATCATTTTTTGATTTCTACGTTTATTCATTTAATAGAACTCAATTTTATTACGTATTTATTTTGAAAATATCCTGTCCTAATTTTTTTTTCAACATCGATATTCCCCATCACAAACTACTTAATGCATAATTAATCGATTATATAATCACATTAATAATTATTCTAATACTAATATAAGACATTGGATACTTATTAACAGTTATTCACAATGCCGGTTATAAGAAACATATTGATAGAAGGTAAGATAGTTGTAAATTTGTTCACCTCAAAAAAGTTTGTCCAACTTTTAGGTGATTCATTATGGCTAGTCAGTCTTCTTACTGTTGACATTTTGAAATTGCAATTTACAAAAATTCTATTACGAAGCATTTTAATTATCCATTTAATCCTATGTGTCATACAAATTTTCTTTCACTTTTGTATACTCGACATCGACGACTTCATTAAATTTGGACCGGTATTTTTTGCCACGTTTTATGTAAGTCTGATAGTTTACTACAATTAAAACATAATTGGAATTAATTTAGGTTATGGTGAACTTTACTGTTATGCTTTGCGTCGGTGATTCGGTAGATCTGATTGTGCACGAATTTAAACCTTGGGCCTTGGACAGTGCTGGAAAAGAATTGTCCCAGAAAATTAAAAAAGAGGCGATGCGTACATCAATTATCGTTATTGTCAATTCCGTCATTGCATTACTTGCGGCGGTTTTATTTTTTCTTCCGGCTGAAAATGACGAGGAATTGTTTTTTGCGTTATATCTGTTTAAGAGATGGTTTCCTGTTTACGGATTTGTGTTAAGTTGGATGTACAGATCAATGTTCTTTGTGGTGTCTTACGTGTTGATTACCCCTATTCACGAATTTATTTATATTGTACAGCATGCAAAGTTCCAATTCTTCTTGTTTTTGCACCATGTGAAAAATATAACCGACGTAATCGAATACAACAATGTAAGCGACCACAACTTGCTTATAAATGAAGATTTTCAACGTACAATCGCACAAAGACTTAAATTTTGTGTCAAGCGTCATGTGGAATTGCTAGAGTAAGTTTGCACAAGCTTAAAGTATTTGAAAGTACATATTCCAAATATGTAATATATTTTAAGTGGTGGCAAAAATGGGCTGCAACTTATGCAAAAGTGGATTCCATTGTTTTCAATAAATGGAGTTCTTTTTTTTGTGAGCTGGATATTTATGTGCTATTCAGTGAGTTCATTTATTTTACAAAACTTGCCACTTATAATTTTTGCTCTTTAGCATACTGAACATCTACAAGAAAGTTATTTTCGTTTTCTGGTATTCGGTGCGATTTCTGTAATTTTGTTTTGTATTGCAGTGATTCTTGGTCAGTTGGTAGAAAATGAGGTAATTACAAATAGTGTCTTTTTCGCTGTTCAATTTGCTTGATTTTAGACAGACGTTATATTTCAAATGAATGGCAAAATACGTTGGTGCAGCTTGAACAGAGAAAATTTGAAAAGGTTTGATGTGATGTCATTAATCTTGAAGAATCCATTTAAATTGCAATTTACCAAAAATGTTAGTGTTAACTATCAATTAGGAGTGAAGGTAATTTATTTCTGGATAATATTTGTGTTTTAAGTCTTCTTTCCAGATTGTCAAGTTCATCTATTCTGTATTATGTTTTCTCCTTCGTCTGTATTGATTATAAAGTACATAAAAAAAAATTCTCATGCACGTGACTACTGTAACCTTACTTAACTAAAATACACTAAACTAAAATATGTATGTAATCGTTTAGCTATTTTATAAATGTTTATTATGAAAATGTATAATTCATCGTAAATTATAGAAAGTATTAAAAACTTGCTATATGTTCGTAAATCCTATCCTATCACTTCTTTTAGTCGTTAGTTGTATTATTCCTTTAAATTAATTAATTAACTTCCTAACTTACCCACTAAACAGACCATTGTCGTCATGGTCAGCGTCCGAAAAAGTGCGTCCGAAAAAGAGTTACTTTTCGTCCGCTTGTTAGTAGGTACTGTTACGACCTAAAAATGCCGGCCACAAACAACCCCGGTTGTCCGGATCGGGGAGCGGGACAGGAGAGAGTAACACACGAGATTCCGGGACAAATAGATCACTAGATCAGGCACAGGGGCTCGCCTCACTTCTGCACCTCGCAGGGTGCTACACGGAATTGTACGATGACGGTGGTCTTTATTCCGGTGGTTCAGAGGGGCCCAGAGGAGTTCTGAGGGGGGACAAGAACCTTTGGCGGGTGTTGCGGCAGCCTGGCGGAGCTTTGCTGGAGACGGGGCTCGCTTCCTCCCTGGTTGGTGCAATGCCCCCTTAATAATGAAGTTTCTTCAAATTAATTTTTAATGCAGAAATTATGTGATCATACAGGGTGTTAGGAAATGCTTTAGCAGCTAACACACAATTTTTAAGAGACTTATCAGAATTACCTAGAATCAAAGACTTCATATTAACACAAACAGAATTTTTTTTCCACAAAAACAAAAACCCACTACTTAATAAAAACACCAAATGAAAATTATTTACCACAATTCAAATTTGACAGATATAGTGGAGTAACGTTAGATTTTTATTTCGGAACGAACCGGTAGCAAGAGCTCGGATTTGAACGAGATTTTTTTTATATGTTATAAATAAAATACAGGGTGATTTACGAGGAATAATGAGCCCGACGGAATAGAAAATGCAACCCACAATACATTGCAACAAAAAGCCGGACATCGAAGCGGTAAATGTCCGGGTTTTTCTCCTGATGAATTGCGGGTTGCATTTTCTATTCCGTCGGGCTCATTATTCCTCGTAAATCACCCTGTATATTAAAACCTTTATAGGTTAAAAATTGCCGCCCATTGTTTATTTAATTTATTTATTGATTATTTATAATAACTGAAATTTTCCAGTTAGAAATCATTATTTTCGCAAGAAAAATACTACAGGACAATGTAGGTATTATTAGGGTAATTCCGGGGAAACATTTAATTTTTATTATGCCGTGAGATCATTTAAATTTATAAACAGAGCAGGCTATGACTTGAAAATTATATTAGCAACATCACTGACATTTTGAGTTGGTTTGTCAAAGTGACGCTTCAAAATTCAACAAAAAATATCCAACTGGGAGTTAACAGTTGTATCGAACCAGTGGCGGCTCGTAACAATTTCAACTGGTACGGCAGATTCGTTGGTATTTTTTTTTAATGCTCAAAGTTGCCGTATTTGTTCCATAATAATAATATAATGGAAATTAAAAAAAAACTTTTTTTTTGATAAAGAACAAATTCACTGTTCAGCAAGAACCAAGAGGAAGGTCTAGCTAAAGCAATTCTTGCTAGGAGGGGAGGATTAAGGAATTTGGTAAGGTAACGTAGGTGACTAATAATTTATAAAAAAAAAAAACGTAGCGAAACAACTATAAAAATGTAAAAGAACACCAAATTCCAAAAAAAAAAATACCACATACTTGTATAATACCACGAGTAGGCAAAGTTATGTGTGCCATAAAAAACAAGGGGCGCTTTTTACTTCATCCTCAACCGTAATCGTAATTAGAATTACATTATTAATACTTTGAATGATCTCATTTTGTATGGTCTTGGACAAACCAGTGAAAATCGTGGATTCGTCTAAAAATTGTTTAAATTTATCATTATGCCGCTTAATAATTTTGCAAATTCTCTAAAATTGCCCTGATTAAATGAATTTTCATTTTTATTATGCCCTTCAAACGCTAGCTCTTGTGTTCCTAAATAAATAGTGATGTCAATTAATCGTCCAAGGGTTTCGCGATTTTCGGTGACTTTGGGATTATGTATATTCAATAACACTTTCGCGATGTGCATTGTCTAAGACGTTTGCAATATTTTGTTGTTTTCTTCCAAATAATTTAAATTTTAGCAGGCTTTGTGTGTGATCTTTTGAAATACCGTGTTTTTGCAGTGCCCTACCGATCTCTTTACGATTGTTAAAGCCTGTATAGTTAGTTCCACGGACCTGAATGTTGCTCAGAAAAAACTAAGCACGGCCAACAAAACAATCTATTCCTAATTTCGCTACCTGTAATCCACTTTTCATAGCATGAAACACAAAAACCACGATTGGAGCCGTCCGCTTTACTAATTACTAAATTTGACATGGCAGGACGAGGCCGTTTCAAATCCTTAACAAACAGTTTGTCATCGTAAAATAATGAAGATAATTTATTTCTCAGTAAAAAATCTAGAGTACCTATCTGAATTATTATTGCTCACCACTTGTCGAACATTTGCCATTATTAACACCGAACAATAAAAATTAAAGTAACACAATTTAAACGTCAAACCGTTGAGTGCTATTGTGGTTCGAAACGAAATAAACAAAAACCCTTACTCTGCGTTAATGAGGTACGGCGCTGCCGTACCCAGAAGCTGAATCGCTGTCGCCACCCAATACTTCCTAACAAATTCCTATTTTTATGCCAAAGCCAAATGCCAATCAACTTACATTTAATAATTTTATTAAATATTTCTTCTTCATCGAACTTAGTGAAGAAGAAGAAAACTTAAACATAATATTAAAGCTTCTTATGGTCTGTAAATATTAAATTGACATTTAAATGTATTAAAAAAATTGGAGCTAGGAGGTATTAATTATGTAGCGCTTTATTGAAAATGTTCACAAAAACCCACAGCTGTTCTCTCAATAAATACAAATTTCTATTATTTTATTAACAACTGAAAATGTTACTTTTTAATTAATAAGATCAATGAAAATTAAGTGATTCGTTAAAAAAAAAAACATTCGAATCTATGAATTTAAAGACTGAAAAGCGGTGCGGTACGGCATGCAGTACCAACTAGGGAAGCGCATTGCAATAATCTTGACGTTCTGCGCATCTGGCAAGCATCGGTGCATTTAACGCAACTCGCGCTGTCGCTAATCTGGTACTACTTGCCGACCCAAACCCAAGTCCCAAACAGCGTGCAATTTCATCGGACACGCTCACGCGTATATTTATTTTAATGCGCTCACTTTTACGGGATACTGGGATCATGAATTAATGGACCTTTGAATCTCCAGTAAGGGCTAATGTCATAAAATTTGAAAAATATATGCATATTAGAGAGATATGAATGATGAAACTTGTTTAAAAAAAAAGTATAAATGAACTGTTTTAAATTGTGTTCTTTTCAAATAAATTTCTGGGTCGGCACTGCCGTATCTGCCGCCCCTGATCAGCCGCCATTGTATCGAACATCCGGCTTGGATATAACTGTTAACTAGCCGTTTCATAATTTCTATTGAATTTTGAAGCGTCACTTTGACAATTCAAATCAAAGTGTCAGTGGTGTTGCCAATATAATTTTAAAGTCGTAGCCTGCTCTAATTATAAATTTAAATGATCTCACTTAACACTCATAATCTCATCTACACTTAATAAATTTGTGAATTTTTACTTTCAGCATTTCTTGTATATTTTTACCAATACCTACCCGTCACAATGATCATTTAAAGAGTTCTCATGACAATGTCAGATATATAAGTATTGTCAGAATAGTTTATTTCACCTTTTTAACCACCAAAATAAATGCAAATCACGTTTTCGGATTTTTTCTTGTTTTTGAGTGCCCCGTTAGGAGCGTCAATTTTTAACCTATAAAGGTTTTAGTATATTGTATTCCTGACATTAAAAAAAAATATGATGACAATCGGACCTCTTGCTACCGGTTCCGAAATAACGCCGTATTTTTGTCTATCGTTACTCCACTAATACAAACACAAATTAATTCACCAACACATTTAACATTAGCGTTATGTCAGCGTGATGCAAAAGAACGAACTATTTATTTCAAGTGAACGCAAAGAATCATTTATATATTTCTTCTTCACTCTGTGAACAAATAATAAAGGGCCACGCCCACTAATTTTCCACTCCCCCATCCTCTTCCTGACATCGCCCCTCCCCCTATAAATAGTGTTTATACTCTATTCTTTATTTTGGTGAGTGCTGAGTGGTCGATGCGATCAAGCAAGCCATGGGTAGCTTTGTAACATTTACTTTTTCCACCAAATTTTTGTGTGGTGTAAATCAAATATTAACTGTCATCGCTGTCATTCAGATTCAGAATCGTCATCAAGCATTCATGTCCCAATCTCGCAATCTTATGTCGCGAAATGTGTATTGTAAGTGTATTATTATAAGCCGTAGACACCGATTCGTAAATTTAACTCTTCCCGCTCTGAAAATTATCGGCGTTTGGCGTCGGTCAAGTCAATCTGACCGAACATTATGCCCGTGCCGGGCAATATTGCAAAGAAGTTTTGGTTTGAAAAATTAACCGGATTCTTAAACCATAAACCGGACCTAATTTGACCGGAAAGTGTGTGGCCGGTCTAGAACATTTTGAAATTCCCAATCAAATTATTAAAATTTTAGAAAACGATGCGATGTGAAGATGACACGTTTGAGGTTATGTCTCTGTGCGTGTGAATCATGAGCAATTTAATCTAGAAAATAATAAATAGAAAGACTTTGCGGCGTCTCTGTAAGTACATTATTGTAATGTTTGAATATTTTTTAACAACTACCAACGCAGTTTTCCATAAAAATCTATCTTAAATAGTGATTAGGAAAGAAGCAATTTAAACTGACCAATCCTATTGTTGATGTTAAGTTACCTATAAATTAGTTCCTACTTTATTTGTAACTATGGATGCATTTCAAATGATGCATATGCATTGTTTGTGCAATGACGGACGTTTTTAGGTTATAGTATTTTTCAGGTTATAGTATTTCTGCTAGGATGTTCCCTATTGGGAAAACGAACTGCGTACCTATATGCCATTCACGATGTTTTGGCATAAGGGGAGGCCATGGAAAAAGTGCATTTAAGTTGGCAGTAAAGCTGTCTGTTGAATTAGGTTATGTTTTTCTAAGTTTGAGGTTATAAACTGCGTCATTGTCTAGTGCATTGTTGTCAGTTTTACTAGTTTGCAATAGAACAATACTCACATATTTTTAATCCAATTTAACAAAACAGGAAACTGACTTGAACAAACTACAGAATAGTAAGGGCCGGAACCGAAAGACAAAGTGACTCCTGTCAATTTATGCACCACTTAGATAACCCATTTATACAGTATCTTAACCAACCAATTAGTAACTTCTCAATGAATTTTTCATGTTAACCAAAACGTTCCTAGAACTAGATTGTATAAAATCTTGTACCTACTTATTAAGCCTTACGTTATTCGAATCTTTCTGCAAAATATTTACACACCCATCGTCCATGACAAAAAAGAACAAAACTATTCAACTTCCATAATTCATTAGAAAATTCTGAATCATCATTACCTGCATGAAAATCTCAATCGAATTCCGAGTCAGATTCTCCTAATGAAATTATTATTAAAGGAAGAACGTTTTCAAATGAAAGATTTCCCATTCATTTTGTCCAATTTTCCAAAATAAGTTCTTTACAATATCTACAAAAATGTTGGCAAATTTCAGGAGTACATTTCAAAATAGACTCAAGCCACTCATTACAACTCTATGGCGAAGTTATAATAGGTCTTACAAAACCCCTGTGCCATTTCAATTGGGTCGTTGTTTCTTCCTTCACTATCCGTGCTACATATTTATCTCGTACTCACCTACGATTCAATTTATACATAAAAAGAACTTGACTTCACTGTAACTTACTGAAAATATGTTCTGCAGTCTAATATAAACACCATCAATACGTTTTAATGTCGCTTAATTATGATTACGGTAAATTCGGCAACATGTTACGTTCATTTTGATAGGTCCGCATGTCAGGCACTTTAGTGACAGCAGAGATGACAGAAATCAAACATGTATCCAACTTTAAAAAATGAAATCATAGCCTCCCCTTATGCCAAAACATCGTGAATGGCATATACTCCTGAGCAGTAACTGTGGCACTCTCATCACATTGTCCATATAAGACAAGCATATCAAAATATTCTGAAGAAGTAAACATTAAGCGTTTTTAATGACTTTTGTAATTGTCAGAAATAATTTATTATGACATAATATTCAATTATTATGTCTTTGCAACAATCAAATTTGTTTCGATAGTTACTAATATAATTTTTTAAAGTAATTTTATATCTACACGCGATTGGTCAATTAAAAACGTTCTTATTTTAAAATCCAATGAGGATGGATTTTTAAAAATATTTTTCCTATTATTCCCGGAAAATGATGATTTCACCGTATTATTTTGGTTCCCCAGTTCTGAAAGACCCTGTATAATAATGTTAGTTGAATTGAAAATTCAAAGGTTTTAGTATTTTCCTTTATGTACACTTCTATTAAAAAAAAAGCGTACACGTATTGAGGGCTACTGTAAATGGGGATAAAATTAATTAATCGTTTTCAAGAAAACGTTTTACTGACATTTTGTATGTACAGGATTATTCACGAGAATGGTATTTCTGCATTTCTTTTTACCGCAACCCATTATACACATTGCAACAATATCTTGATTTCAAATTTTGAAAATAATTACAACTGAATCCACGACGGCTCTTAGTCCTGTCTCTTTGACGTTAAAGCAAAAAATCTTTGTCAATTCGAAAAAATTGTTTTTACGATAACGACGAAGAGACTGATATGAGCCTCATTTATGGAAAGCGTGGAAGGAATTCTGTCGCCGCTGCGGATGTTTCCAAGCCGATGGTAGACACTTCGAACACCTTTTACATTAACTTAATTTGTCAATTTATTTGTTGAATTTTGATTAAATACAGGTTATCTACCAATCTGACATTTCTGACAAATATATTCAACTTACTTTGATTTCTAATTTAAAAGAAATAACACATTTGATTTAGTAGTCACTGCCATTGTATTGTTGGTTGTCGCAAAATAAAAATTCAGAAGTACCCCTCTCGTGAATAACCTGTATGTATGTATGTCAAATGTGTGAAAATTGCTTTTTATAAATTTTTAAATTGTTATTAGATTGTTGAGAGTTGCCTTTTTCTATAAATTTTCGAATAAAAGTTTGAGTTGTGTTTGTAGTAATTCAGTAATTGGTAATACTTGCCTAATAAATAAGGCAAAACATTTACACACATTAAAATCTCTAAAAAATACATCGATAAAATCCAGCTATCAGCACGGGTTTTGTTACAGGTTTCTAAGTAACAACAATTAAAAGATAGGTTTGCAATATGACAATCTAGCCAAAATTGCTCACTACTTGTACGCTTTTTTTTTTAATTGAAATGTACATACTATAATATGATAAATTAAATAAATTAAGGCCCGGTTTATTCAGCTTCAAGTAAATTTATCTGGTCAGTAGTTACTATGATTTAGAATCTGCTTTCAGAAGGAACCCTGCGATTTGGATATCCTTCCGCGTATCTTTGTACAGCAGCCAGAGCATTGCCATTATACAAAATAAATATCAGCGTATTCCGCAATGGAATATTCGGGCATTGTGATCAGATTTTTTATTGTCAAAACTGTTGCCACTTGACATCGTGATTTCCAAGAAAAAGTTTTCAATGAAGGTAGGACTTTTACGTAAAATAAAGCATCCGCTACTGAACGCAGTGGTTCTCAAATTTAGAACAAAATGCCATAAAGCTTTTGAACTTTATTTAATGTTAAGATATCACCTGCGAATTTTTGCTAAAGCATTTCCTAACACCCTCTATAGTGATTTGAATTCACTCCTTTACATTTACACCTCATGCGAAAATTCCTCAACAATACAACGTTTTTTTTGTTCGACGAGCCTCTTAAAGGCTCCAAATCGCTTAAAATCTTTAAAATTAGCTTGACGTTTCGTTTTGACAAGTTGTGGCATTTATCAAGATCACACAGGAGAAAATTCTCAAATTCTGACAGTGTCGAATAAAAAAGTTTTTTATTTTTGTTGGATCAAACTCGATTCAATGTAAGTAAAATAAGTACATTGTGTTTCCCTTCCAATTTTTTTTACTCAACCTTGATATTCGCTATTACGGATTATTTAATGAATAATTAATTAATTATATGTGATTGATTAGATATCACATTAATATATATTCTAGGACATTAGATATTTATAAACAGTCATTATGAAGCATGATTACTATTTCTTGAATATGTATCAATATCTGTAATATGAGTGTAGTGTCAGGATAAACTTATAAAGGACCATAAATACACACAATGTTCTATACAACAAAAAAATCATTAGAGGGTAAGATGGTTTTAAGTTTGTTCACATCAAACAAGTTTGTCCAATTTTTAGGCGATCCTTTATGGGTCATTAGACTTCTTACTGTTGACAATTTGAAATTAAAGTTTACAAAAATTTTATTGACAAGCACTTCAATTTTCCATTTAATCTTATTGATCATACAAATCTTCTTTCATTTTTGCATACTCGACATTGATGACTTCATTAAATTTGGACCCGAAATTTTTGCCATGTTTCATGTAAGTTTGATAATTTACTACAATTAAAACATAATTGGAATTAATTTAGGTTATGGTGAACATTATTGTTCTGCTTTGCGACGGCGACTCCGTGGACCGGATTATGCTCGAATTTAAACCTTGGGCTTTGGACAGTGCTGGAAAAGAATTGTCCCAGAGAATTAAAAATGAGGCGATGTGTACATCAGTTATCGTTGTTGTTAATTCCGTCATTGCATTACTATCGGCGGTTTTATTTTTTCTGCCGGTTGAAAATGACGAGGAATTGTTTTTTGCGTTATATCTGTTTAAGAGGTGGTTTCCAGTTTACGGATTTGTGCCAAGTTGGATATACAGATCAACGTTCTTTGTGTTAGCTTACGTTTTGATTACCCCCATTCACGAATGTATTTACACTGTACAGCATGTTAAGTTCCAACTTTTCTTATTCTTGTTTCATATAAAAAATATAACCGACGTAACCGAATACAACAGTATGAGCGCCCACAACTTGCTGTTAAATGAAGATTTTCAACGTACAATTACACAAAGAGTTAAATTTTGTGTCAAGCGTCATGCAGAATTGCTACAGTAAGTCTGCACAAACTTACAGTACCTATTTGAAAATATTCCAAATAATTTATTTTAAGTGGTGGCAAATACGGCATGCAAGTTATTCAAAAGTGGATTCCTTTGTTTTTAATAAATGGAGTTCTTTTTTTTGTAAGCTGGATGTTTATGTGTTATTCAGTGAGTTCATTTCTTTTGGAATATATGTCATTTTAATTTTTGATCTTTAGCATTCAGAGCATTTGCAAGGAAGTTATCCTCGACTTGTGGTATTCGGTGTGATTACCATTATTATGTTTTGTATTGTAATGATTCTTGGCGAGTGGGTTGAAGATGAGGTGATTACGAATAGTGTCTTTGTCGCTGTTAAGTTAGTTTTATTTTAGTCAGACGTGATATTTCAAATGAATAGTCAAATAAGTTGGTGCAGCTTGAACAGAGAAAATTTGAAAATGCTTGATGTGATGTCATTAATGCTGAAGAATCCATATAGATTGCAATTCACTCAAAATATTAGTGTTAACTACCAATTAGGAGTCAAGGTAATTTATTGTTGGGTGATATTTGTATTTTTAAGTTTTCTTTCCAGATCGTCAAGATCATCTATTCTGGATTATGCTTTCTCATTCGTCTGTAAAATGACTATTATTAAACACTTTTGTACAATTTATTCAAAAAGACACAGCGAAACAGGACACAGTAGATTTTCTTCTTGGTCATAGCTTAGGTGAGGAATGAATAACTGTCAACCTCTTAAAGTTAAAATGTAAGGAATCTGAAAGCCCGTAGGGCAAAATAAAGCATTACTAACTGTCAACTTGATATTGTGCAATATAAGTTGGCGCAATGATTGTAACAATTATTGTAAATAGAAATATGAAATAATGAAATGAAATAAATATACGTAATCATTTTCTCCTCTGGAACATTTTATGTTGTTTCTTTCAAGGATACCATTAATTTTCTAGTTAATACATAAATTAATTTTTACTTTGATACATCATGATAACGTAACAATATCAGTATCAGGAAGTTAAGTTAATCGGCAACGTAACGCGAAAACATTACTTTACTCCTTGACTGAGAATAAGACACACCAAGTAATTTTCTCTGTCTAACAAACTCTAGATAAAGAAAATCGATCCATTTGTTTTTGAGTTAATTTTTTTTTTTTTTGCCTTTCCCTTTTCACCTAACAGGCCTATCAGGTACCTTTTACGGTCGGCTTGGTTTCTTTTTCCTTTGTGGTGGGGCGGGGCTCCGGGGTACTTTCCCCGGCTACCTACGTCCACCCTCTCTCCTCTCCTTTTTCTGGACGACACAACACGAATATCACAACACACAACATCCATGGGAGGCCATCCGGCCTGGGATTTGAACCCTGCTGACCTCGCGGTGGTGTCGGGAGAGTGTCGCTCTTCCTTCCACCACCCTACCGTCAGCCCCTACTAGACATACACACACATCCATGGCCCGGCGGAGTTTCCTTCCTTCGAAAAAATCCTCCCCCTTCGGTGGGATTCGAACCCACTAGCCGGCCGGGACCGCGACCTCGGAGCACTGTCTCCGACAGCCATGCGGCCACCCAGCTACCTGTTTTTGAGTTAAGTAAATTTAAACAATGGACCACACAGAATTCTAAAAACTGCTAGAATGTCTTCTGTATCGCTTAAGAAACTCAAAATGTTTAAATATTTCAGTATGGTGAAGCTCTCAAACACATACCATTTTGGAATGTTATCCATCATTTCCACGGCCATCTTTTGTCTTTAAATATCAATGGGACAGTCAGTGGAAAATGAAATATGTAATTACACATTACTGCAGAATATGTATTCAACTAAACATAAATTGTTGCATCACATATCAATTTCAGTTATCGATTTGGTGTAGGTAAATGTAATTTTGTTTCAATTTTTTCTCTTCAGTTATATTTGAAATATAATTTTTTCTATAGCAGATATTAAAGTGTGCTTTTATCTATTCAAATCAAAAGGTCAAGTAGCATTTTAACCGCTCATACCAACGAGATTTTAAAACCTGACACGATTAGTAATGATTAAAAAAAATGTTCTAATCTATATATATAAAACTGAATGTCTGTTGTTTGTATATTTTGTATGCAAATCTACAGTTATACTCCGATCTTGATGAAATTTTGTACACTTGATCTTCAAAACAAGAAGAAAATTACTGTCTACTTTAATTTTACAAAAACCAACCCCTACTACCATTTTCAACCCTGTTAATAAAAAAAAAAGTTTTTTCGAGTTGGAAATACCCTCACCTTCGCCGCTTCACCCCTATTTCATCCTCTGAGTATATCGTCACCTTCGCCGCTTGACACCCACAAAAAGCAACCCCTATTATCATTTTTAAGCCTGTTAAGCACAAAAAAAGTTTTTTCGAGTTGGAAATCGCGTTTGCATGATATGTTCAGGTGTCATAGTTACATTTGGTTGTTTATAAAAGTAGCAATTTCGCAAAATGTGTTTGAATGATTGTGTTTTACCGGAAGATGTCCTAAATGAAGCAGAACAAGCTTCAAATAGCTTAATACCGGAAAAATCAAAAGGCAGGTATCTGAAATCAAACGAGACAATCAAACAATAGGAGGATCAAAATAAGGTTACAACTGAAAATAAAAGTGTTAGAGATATTTTCATATTTGATGGCGGAAACAAAAGACTGAGAAATGTCACAAATTTATATTGTCAGTGTCAAATTTCTCAAAGACGTTCGTGATTTCAACAGGAATGCAGCAAATTGGCAATAAAAAAGTTATTCATCGTCGAACTAAAGAAATATTTGTAATACGTTTGATTATATGAGAATAACTTTTCCTTTTGAAGCACTAACAAAAATTGGTTTCCTTAGAATTTGTTTTTTCAATCTATTTAGCGAAAATTTAAATTTACCCAGACATTCCTTTTTACGGCGTTTATGAGAAATTTGACACTGACAATACATTTTTGTGACATTTCTCAGTATTTTGTTTCCGCCACCAAATATGAAAATACCTCTATGTTGGCGTATTTTCATGAATTGGTAAGTGATCGTAGTGTTAGTTTTTTATCGTATTGATCTTTTTGTGTATATAGTCGAAGAAAAAAGTAGGCTACAGTAAAGTTTTAATCATTTTTCGTAAAAAGACAAATTTGCGGGCGAAGCCGCGGGTAAAAGCTAGTAGATAATAAAATACAAATGCTAACACAATTCTACAAAAAAATAGAATATTATACACGACGGTAAAATTTAATTATCTTCTCGAGCGTAATTAGCGACTAACGTTTCGACGCTAAAAAATGCTCTCGAAGATAAAATATAATTTTATCGTCTTGTATAATAAATAACTACCGGGATATCAAAAATGATCTTGGTCTTGGATTGAAAAACGTCCGTCTCAACTTGTTTAATGTGACGATTTCTTCGGTACGAACGATTTGCCTACCAGCACTTTTTTTATGAGTCACAGAGCCAGTTTTGAAAAATACACCAACATAATTTATAAGGCATGCATAAAAATCCTTCGCCATTACTGCAAAGTGGGGGAAGTGCTATCGAAAATTGATTTTGACATTCAAAAAATTATTTGACACAAAACTTGGAAAATTATTTGAAAATTCATGGCCACCTTTGACCAAGATAATTTTTAATATCCCGGTATTATCCGTATCATAATTTTTTATTACTGTTTTTTAAATGATTTCTAACTGACGTGGCCACCTCTGGTAGTATAATATAATTAATACATAATTGATTAATTACGCGTATTGTGTGTTAAGTTAATATTTATGACCGAATTTTATTTCCATAAGTCTCATTGTCTCCTTACTAAAAGACTATTGTATATTACTACCCAATATCAAGACCTGGTACAAATTAGCACACATTCCCGATGATATTCGAAGCCAAAAAGCCAATGAAGGGTAACACTCTTCAATACAATTTTAAATCAGCTAGTATGTGTGAGTTTTAGATGATAAGTTATGGCTTATTAGAGTTCTTGCTATCGATATCGTACAATGGAAGTTTGTAAAAATACTGTTCATTTCAACATTAATTTTCCATTTGGTTGTATTAATGATACAGATCTACTTTCACTTTTGGATACTCGATTTTGACGATTTCATTAAATTCGGACCCATTTTGTTCTCCATGTCTTACGTAAATGTTCGAACCGATTACAAATATCCATTTAATTAAATTGACTTTAGATCATTCTTAATATTACTTCTCTTCTTTACGATGGAGAGAATGTAAAGTTGGCTTGTCAAGAATTTAAACCTTGGGCTCTGGATAGTGCTGGAACAGAAGAAACTAAAGAAATCGAAATGCAAGCACTGTACACTAAAATCTACGTTGTCCTTAATTTGTTTATGACTTTCATAGTGGCACTTCTTTTTTTTATCCCTATTGAAGATGACGAAAAAATCTTCTTTGCCTGTTATTTAATTCAGAGGTGGTTTCCAAGTTATGGATTTGTGCTCAACTGGCTTTATAGGTCTACATTTTTTGTGTTAGGTTTCGCGATGATAACTTGTGGTCATCAATTTATTTACGGTGTACAACAAGCCAAGTTTCAAATTTGCTTATTTATGCACTGTATAAAACGCATAACAGATATAGAACAGTACAATAGTGTTAATGATTGCCAGCTCCTTAAGAATCAAAATTTTCAAAATGAAGTTGAAAATAGACTTAAATTTTGTGTAAAACGCCACATCGAATTGTTGCAGTAAGTAAATGACTTTATCATTAATTATAATTTTGCAGAAAATTTGTTTTTAAGTGGTGGTCGTTGTGCTATGCGTGTTCTTCAAAAGTGGATTCCTTTATTTTCAATTAACGGAGTACTTTTTATTTTAAGTGCTATATTTTTTTGGGTTTCAGTAAGTATTCAATATACGTCGAAGTATAAGTGGTGTGTTTTGTTAAAGTGTTTTAATATTTCAGTATGGTGAAGGTCTCAAAGACACATATCCTCGTCTTGGAATGTTATGCATCATTTCGACTGCTATGTTTTGGGTTTTCATATCAATGGGGCAATCAGTGGAAAATGAAGTAATTGGTGTTATATTATTCACTATACATATTTGTTATATTTCCTTGGGTTTTAGTCGGATATAGTTTTGGAAACGAGTACCCAAATAAGATGGTGTAGTTTAAATAGAACAAATTTAAAAATACTTATGATACTAATTTTAGTTTCAAAATATCCGTACAGGGTTTCTTTTACTCAAAATGTTAGTATCAATTATAAATTAGGAGTGAAGGTATTTTATCGATTTTTCATTGTTTTACGTATTATAAATATTTTATTCTTCAGATTGTCAAGTTTGTATATTCCGCATTTTGTTTTCTGGTTCGCCTGAAAGGAGTATTTTATTAGTAACTTTGACATTAATATTTTAAAACACAAATCACAACACTCTCTATGTGCACACTATCGATCAATAGTATATTGTATATCAAGAGTTGAAAATGAAAGATTTCACACGAGTTTGCAGAATTGAGCCACAAGCCGTAGGCGCGTGGCTTAAGCAAACGATATTTTTCCGACGACCACAAAAAAAAAAACGCTAATATTCGGCATCCCTTCAAACTTCAAATATCATTCGACAGAGCTGCGGACAAAATAATTATGCCGTTGCGCGGAGATAGACATCGTTAATCATCGGCCCGTGTACAATATAAAAACACACAGCTGTCGGTCAATCAGATTTCTCAAATTTTTCATTGTACACGGTTAGGCTGTTCGTTCGTGTTCGTGTTGAAATCGTTTGCAATTTTAAATTTTCACTAAGGGAAAACTGTGTGAAATGTGCCATATTGCATAGTGGTCGTCGGAAAATACAATTGTTGGTCTAAGATTTCACATTTACGATTAGATCAATGTTAAATAAGTAGTCAGTAGTAATATTGTTAGTTGAATTGTATTAGAAAATTTAATAGAATATACAGGGTGTATGTGAAATACGTGTGTTACTTTTAACCAATGGAAGAACTCATGAAACTTTTCTCTATAATTTTTTGGCGTCCAATTTTTACCTATAGACAGCTAATTTGTTCCAAATTTTAAGTTAATTTGTGACGCTTTTTCGCAAAAAAATCAAATATTAAAAAACGTTTCATTTAACAAGCCCTGCTACGTGCAAAAATTAACACACGCATTTGAGATACACCCCGTATATGTTGACTTATGTACCTACTTATTTATAGTTTATACAGTGAATGTTTTTATCGATGAACCATCGGGATTTACATGGTGTAAATTTTATTTCGTGTTAATGGTTTTTCTACTGTTAATTTCAAAATTATTTTTCGTAGTTTACTTAATTTTCTACAGATTCTGGTGTTTTTTTTCCAAAAAACACACACACAATGGCTCCAAAAGGTGAATTAATGGGCTGCAATTTTGGGAATCCATACTGCTAGACCATTTTTATTTATTATAATATTAATCATTTTATTAATTTTAATATTTGACCATTTTCGAAACTGATTAAGTTACTGTTTAGCGGCTTTTAGCAAACAATTTGAGCATTTAAAACGCAAAATATTTGTCCACCTCTTTAGTTTAAAATTTACAATTTAGGTTCTAAATGTTTCATTAAATAATTTTTTTTCCTGGGTCTTTTATTTACTTTTCGGATTGGGAAATCTTTTATAATAGGGGTTAAAATGTTTGCTTTTCAGTTTTAGAGCTTCGTAATTTATTTCAATGTAAGTGGACACAGCCTACAAACTTTAATGAAATTAAATTATTAATGTAAAATGTGATGTAATAATATTTAGTGCACGCTTTTATGGCACAGAACTGTCAGAATACAACAATACAATTTGTTGGAAACATTGTTTAGACGTAGGTTGCTAAACGACGTGGTTCCCAAACGACTTGGGTTATTCATAATAGTTATTTATGTATTAAGGGCATAATCAGGAGATTATGGCACGAGGGAATGTTTAAAGCCCGAGGAACGAGGGCTTTTAAATTCCCGAGGGCCATAATCGACAAATATGGCCGTGGTACATACAACGTTTTATTCTATTTTATAATTTCTAAAAGATTCAAACGAATATTTAGTATTCCTTAAAGGAAATCAACTAAAAGTTGTGTCCATGCAAATTTAGTTAGTTATTTTGATGTTGTTAGGGTTACTGTGTATATAATCTATGATTTTCTTTAATTAAATAATGTTTGATACCATTGTTTGAATAATTAAACCAACCGTTGCTTGGCAGATTTTTAACAGATTATACAAATTTATGTTGAAACCGGTGCGATGATCTCACGATCGTAGATAAAATGTTGTAAGACATACGTGTAAAAACTTTCTTTGTTGCACTCACATCCTTTAAAATACTCCCGCGTACCTCGGTCGTATTTTAAACCCGTTCGTGCAATAAAGGATAACTTTTTACACTTATATCTTAAATAACTATTTCCTAATTCAAAGATATTGAAAAGTTATTTGTTTGCATGGCGGAAAGAAAGTTAATCCGAAGGAAATTTCTCATGTTTTCAATTGCTGGAAATTAAATAGAAATTAAAAGTATTGAAATTGTCATCGACCTGAATGTCAAGTTACTAAGTTTATTTTGTAAAGCTTTTAAGTGGTGACATCAATGTTTTAAATTTCGTTTTTACTGTATTATATTTATTTTAGGTGTTCATAAAAATGTTTTTCTACTCCTATGAATAATACTGTAATTATTAAAGTGTTTTTCATTAGGTAACCACGTCCCGTTGAATAATAACTCACTGCAAGTATCATAGCAACTAGTTTATCAAGTCCAATCGCAAAAATTCAACGGTATCAAGTAACTATACAAAGTAATAATTTTAAAACGTCAGTTTCAGTTTGTCTAATAATGAAACTTATTTATCATTATCAATTTCTAGTAGGAGAAAAAGTATAGTATTCTATTCGTGGATAATGGCTATCACTCGTTCGGATGAATTACGCCACTCGCCTGCAACTCGTGACACAAAATTATCCTCACGATTAATAGCCATCATTATCCGCTGATTGAATAATATAAGTGTTTGATGATAATTTAATTTTTCATAAGATAACGATTCAAATCATACGACGAAGGTAACAACACGAAGTTCAAATTTGCTTCCCGTCCGCATAATTTAGATTCGAACATGGTCAATTGTGACTGTGTGCTACACATTCTTGGAAAACATTAAATTAAACATAGAATGTTTCATTAAATATCAATTTCAGTTATCGATCTGGTGTAAATATTTGTTTTCTATTTTGCACCTATAACACAGTCAGTATAACACTCAAACGGATTTCGAAAAGGAGCTCTTTTCGATACGCGTTTCAGGAACATTTACTTAAATTTTTAATGTTGACAGTGACTCATACTGAGTTGTTGCTAGGTGATCACTGCATTTCACGACAGTTTAAATTCAAATCTTACAATTGTTCGTCTATTTACCAGCGTTACCAACCCTTAGGTATATTTGCCAAATATAATTTTCCTAGCATTATGTTTTGGGCTTTTTTAAAATTTAAGGGGCAAAATAGAAAAAATATTGAATAATACTCGTTTTAAAAGCCATTTTGTCGCACTTGTTTGCTTATAAACGTCTAAAAAACGCGTACGACAAAATGGTGTCTTATAAAACTCGTATAATAAATAACTAATTTCAAATTTTTCTGTTCTGATATAATTTATCCGTATCATACAGTCCTTTAAATGATTTCTAACTGACGTGGCCACCTCTGGTAGTCATAATAATGTAATAAATACATAATTGATTAATTACTTGTATTGTGTGTTAAGTTAATATTCATGACCGAGTTTCATTTCAATAAACGTCTTAAGTTTCATCGTCTCGTTACTAAAACACTTATATTGTGTATTACAACCGATATTGGTTGATATTCGAAGCCAAAAAGCCAATGAAGGGTAACATTCATCAATTCAACTTGACTTAACTACTTACTATTATGTAAGTTTTAGATGATAAGTTATGGCTTATTAGAGTTCTCGCTATCGATATCGTACAATGGAAGTCTGTAAAAATACTGTTCATTTCGACATTAATTTTCCATTTGGTTATATTAATGATACAGATCTGCTTTCACTTTTGGGTACTCGATTTTGACGATTTCATTAAATTCGCACCCATTTTGTTCTGCATGTCTTACGTAAATGTTCGAGCCGATTACAAACATCCATTTAATTAATTTTACTATAGGTCATTCTTAATATTACTTCTCTTCTTTACGATGGAGAGAATGTAAAGTTGGCCTGTCAAGAATTTAAACCTTGGGCTCTGGATAGTGCTGGAACAGAAGAAACTAAAGAAATCGAAATCCAAGCACTGTACACTAAAATCTACGTTGTCCTTAATTTGTTTATGACTTTCATAGGGGCCCTTCTTTATTTTATCCCGATTGAAAATGACGAAAAAATCTTCTTTGCCTGTTATTTATTTCAGAGGTGGTTTCCAAGTTATGGATTTGTGCTCAACTGGCTTTATAGGTCGATTTTTTGTGTTAGGTTTTGCGATGATAACTTGTGGTCATCAGTTTATTTACGGTGTACAACAAATTAGGTTCGAACTTTGCTTATTAACGCACTGTATAAAACGCATAACAGATATAGAACAGTATAACAGTGCTAATGATTGCGAGCTTCTAAAGAATAAAGATTTCCAAAATGAGGTTGAAAACAGACTTAAAGTTTGTGTAAAACGCCACATCGAAATGTTGCAGTAAGTACAACGCTTTATCATTAATTGTAATTTTGCAGAAAATTTGTTTTTAAGTGATGGTCGTTGTAAAATGCGCGTTGTTCAAAAGTGGATTCCTTTATTTTCAATTAATGGATTACTTTTTGTTTTAAGTGCTATATTTTTTTGCGTTTCGGTAAGTATTCAATATACAGGCTGTTTCACCTATCTTTTAAGTCTCATATCTCTATTATTTATGCACCGATTTTTATGAAATTTAGGAGATACTTAATTAATTTTATTTTTCACTTTAGTATAATTGCATGATAACTCCTAGGATACGAAATACGTAAACATGTCCATAACAACCGGGGAATAATAACAGGGCGTAATAAGAATCAGCGGGCGTAATGAATTCATAACGCCCTCATCAATTCATAATTGCAAAGATGCCATTTTTTTAAAGAAGACGTATAGTGAAAAATAAAATCTTGTATGCACCACGGCGTCACCGAATGATTACGCCCATCGAACGATATCCATTTCTCGGGCTAAAGCCCTCGAGCTGGATTCATCGTTCTCCGGGCGTAATCATCGTTGTAACGCCCTTGGTGCATAAATAGCTATAAAGGTTGGAGATTAATCTCGCGTTACTCAAATACCTCCAGTCTTAAAAACGCCATTTTAACTCCATTTATTTGTGAATTAAATCGTTTAAGGTTTATACTAAACTGTAGAACAACAATAAACAATCACTTCCCCAAAAATTCGTCCTCTAAATGTGGTCGTACTACAAGAAAAAGGGGAAAAACCATGTTAATTTATTTAATTTTTTGCAGTATTGTCCAATTGTTTCAAAGCGACTTGTCTTGAATACCTTAATATTTTTAACAAAATCATTGATGTTTTCTTGAAGTAGAAATTGTTAATTTGATTAAATCTTTTATGTAGATGCATTTTTTCTAGCAAATAACAATCGGACACTAGTTTTGTGTAGATTCAAATAAAGGAAAATGTTTTAAAATTACACTTTTTATTAATCGGGCAAGTTATTACCGGTAATTTATTCTTCATTCACTAGCATACCTATTTTACAAATTTTACAAAAATCGGTCTATAAATAATAGCGATATAAGACCTGAAATTCCTGGGTGGGATACCCTGTATAAGTATGTAAATTTAGTGTGTGTTTCAATATTTCAGTATGGTGAAACTCTCAAAGACATATATCCTCGTCTTGGAATGTTATGCATCATTTCCACTGCTATGTTTTGTGTTTTAATATCAATGGGACAATCAGTGGAAAATGAAGTAATTGCTGTTTAATTATTCACTATTTATGTTTGTTCTATTTCCTTGGGTTTTAGTCGGATATAATTTCACATGCCCATTGCCAAATAAGATGGTGTAGTTTAAACAGAAGAAATTTAAAAATATTTATGATAGTAACTTCAGTTTCGAAATACCCGTACAGGATTTCTTTTACTCAGAGTATTAGTGTGAATTATGAGTTAGGAGTGAAGGTATTTTATTGATTTGTGATTGTTTTACATACTAAAAAAATTTTGTTCTCAGATGGTTAAGTTTGTATATTCCGCATTTTGTTTTCTGATTCGCCTAAAAGGAGTACTTTATTAGTAACTTTTATATTAATAATTTAGGACACACATCATAACACTCTCTATATGCACACTATCAATCAGATACAATGATTGGTATTGGTCTAAGGTTTTACATTTACGATTAGGTCAACGTCAAATAAGTAGTCAGTTGCTAAAACAATTAATATTGTTAGTTGAATTGTATTAGAATATAGTTATAAGTATGTTGACTTACTTACTCACTTATATTTTAGAGTCAGTAAACTGGGGTAAAACTGTATTTTGAGAAACATCAGTATTCAAGATCTCGTATATTTTTTAATGTGACGATATTTCTTTTAAGGAGATCAAATGTCATCACGAATTTTAATTGAAATTTGTGTTGTCCCCAACTTACTCAGGACATGCTCGTTTTTGTAATTTAATTTCTGGTACAGCTTAAGACGAGGGTCACGTAGTATGTATCGAGCGATCCATTGAATTTGTTATTAAAGTTGGCGCTGGAACTGAAGCCGTAGGTTTTTTTGAATCGATACACTTATTTGTAGCATCTAAAGTTCCGATCAAATCATGTTGCAAAATGCAATCAGTGAAGTTAAATGAACATTTTCAGCATATGTTGTAACATTGTTTAATAAACATTACCATTGTAATTTTTCTCTTAATCCCTCGAATCCTTAATTCGCCATTTTCTGTTTTACAACTGTCACTGTAAAAAGTTTTTGCGCACTAATCTGCAACGATTCGTCCGCAAAAACTGTAT
This sequence comes from Tenebrio molitor, assembly GCF_963966145.1. Taxonomy (NCBI): domain Eukaryota; kingdom Metazoa; phylum Arthropoda; class Insecta; order Coleoptera; family Tenebrionidae; genus Tenebrio; species Tenebrio molitor. The sequence continues at coordinate 5,318,110 of NC_091048.1, read as the reverse complement.
TCTAGGTACTTGTAACAAAAATAACTATTTTGAAATGAATAACTCAAAAATATTGAAAAATAAAATTACAAAAGTAAATAATTTAACATTAGTAACTTTTTCACTATTGGGTTGGTAGAACCTTCCCCGCTCATTACTAGATTATTAAAATTTAAAGCGTCGGTGGCGTTTTCAACGATCACACAACATATTGAACAAATTCTTCCTCTTCACTTGAAAAACAACAATAATTATTTTCAGGGCCCTGTTATTATTCTTACCTTTTTTAATTGTGTTCTTATTTGTTTGATAATAAAATTATTTATTTATTGTGTTGATGAGAATTAATGTTAGAGTTGTTATTGTGACGAAACGTTAACTTGTTTAAAGTGAATTGACGTTTCCGTCTGTCTACGTCATTAAGTACCAACCTTACAATGCAATTCCCCTAGTTTCTGTTGCAAAGTAAAAACACTGCGTGTGGGAAATAGTTTCTCCCACTCTCGGAGGATAACCAGAAAATACCGATTTTGAGGCTATAAGTACAAAAAATACCTAAAGGTATTTCACCACATTCTAATGTATCTAACACTTAATTACATCGAAAGCTGCGGTTTCTACACATTTACCTTTCATTAATTTTTATTAATAAAATTTGTAATTTTACATATTTTCTATTACTTCCTCAAAAATTTTGGAGAAAACTAGTAGTAAGTTGACTAGTCTGTAATTCTCAAATTACGGATTGTCCCCTTTTTTGAATGATCTAAAAATAATTGCTAGTTTAAACCATTCAGGAAATGTGCCATACTTTAATGAATTGTTTAGAAAAATACGAAAAGGATTCATTATTTCTTCATGGAACGGTCACAATTTTTGGATTTTAATGATGTTATGTATGTTTTCATTAGATTCTTTCATATATTTGCAAAACACAATTGCAATCGTTTGTTAATTTATGTGGCTACCTTTCATATTTAAGGGCCGGTTGCCCCAACATGAGTTAAATTTAAATACAGATTAAAATATTCGAAAACATTGTTATAATAACAATAGGTAACTAAAGTAACGAAGCATTTTAACCTACAGTTAACTTTAACTGGTTGGTGCAACCGGCCCTGAGTCATTAAATTTTGTTTCCAAATGTTTTTTCTGTAATATTTCATGGCGATCTCTGGAAGTGGCAGTGTAATCAATACATAATTGATTAATGACTCCTATTCTATGTTAAATTAATATTCATGGCCGAGTTTCATTTCAAAAAAGTACTTATCGTCTCGTTACTAAAAAACTTATATTGTATATTACAACCGATATTAAGACCTCGTACAAATTGGAACTTATTCCCGATGATATTCAAAGCCAAAAAGCCAATGAAGGGTAGCAATAATTAATTCAATTTAACTCAACTATCTGTAAGTTTTAGATGATAAGTTATGGCTTGTTAGAGTTCTTGCTGTCGATATCGTAAAATGGAAGTCTGCAAAAATACTATTCATGTCGACATTAATTTTCCATTTGGTGATGGTACTGATACAGATCTACTTTCATTTTTGGGTACTCGATTTTGACGATTTCATTAAATTCGGACCCATTTTGTTCTCCATGACCTACGTAAGTCTTGGAACCAATTACAAATACCTATGTATTTTATTAAATTTACTCTAGATCATCCTTAATATTATTTGTCTTCTTTACGATGGAGAGGCGATCTTTCAAGAATTTAACCCTTGGGCTTTGGATAGTGCTGGAACAGAAGAAACTAAAGAAATCGAATCTCAATCACTATTCACTTCGATCTACATTGTTTTAAATTTAATTATGGCATTAAGAGCAGCAAGTTTATATTTCGTTGAAACTGATTCCGACGTAGATTTCTTCTTTGCCTTTTACTTGTTGCAGAATTGGTTTCCTAACTATGGATTTGTGCTAAACTGGCTTTATAGGTCGACATTTTTCGTGTTAGCTTATGTCACGGTAACTACTGGTCATCAATTTATTTATGTTGTACAACACCTGAAGTTTCAATTTTTGTTAATACTGTACTGCATGAGATACATAACTGATGTAGAACAATACAACAGTGTTGAGGATCACAAACTTCTTAAAAATGAACATTTTCAAAATGAAATTGAAAACAGGCTTAAATTTTGTGCGAAAAGCCATATCAATATTTGGCGGTATGTACGAGTATACCTACTATTTGATCAATAGGAGCAAATTTTATAGAAACATTATTTGCAGTGGTGCTGATACTGCACTACGCTTTATTCATAAGTGGATTCCTCTGTTTTCAATAATTGGAGTACTTTTTTTTATAAGCTGTATATTTTTTTGCTTTTCGGTAAAATAGATGACATGGAAATTGCCATTTTTTAGTTTTAGTGTTTCAGCATCTCGGAGCTCTGGAAGCCATATATGCCCGTCTTGGAATATTGGCCATTATTTCCGTAACTATGTTTTGTGTTATCATATTTACTGGTCAGTCAGTGGAAAATATGGTAATTAGTGAAAAGTATTATTTACTAGTTTCGTATTTGCAATTTATATGGATTTTAGACGAACATAATTTTTCAAATGAATGCCCAAATAAGGTGGTGTAGTTTAAACAGAAAAAATTTAAAAATATTTGGGATTATTACTTTAGTTTTCAAAGAACCCCACAAAATTCGATTTACTCAAAATGTTAGTGTTAATTATGAACTGGGAGTTAAGGTATTTTTTTGGTATATGATGATTCTAGCTACCAAAATAATTTATTCTTCAGATTGTTAAGTTTACCTATTCTGGATTATGTTTCCTCGTTCGTCTGAAAGATGTCTCTTATTAGTAATTTTAGCAAATGTTAGCGATTTAAAAGGAAAATATTGATACAATGTGAATATTGATAAAAATATCGGCATTAAATTTTACACTGTTTTAGTTATTATTAGCTATAGAGAGGTTAGGTTAGATTAACATTGAATAAGCAGTTAATGAATAAAAATCAAATTGCGTTTATTAGTATGTGTTAATAATAATTATGTTCTATCTAATCAAGTAATATAGCAATGTACGTATGGCAGGTCATAATAACAATGTTTTAATATTTAAGTATCACAGTCGCTAATTCCACGTTGAAGAAATTTAATAAAGTTGCAATACAATTACAAGCATTTTTGTTTTTATCTTTAAACTGTTATTCTCCAGTTCTCCTATTTGTCATCGGCAGCTTAATGAAAAAATGAGTGCCCAAGAATTAAGTCAGTGAGTGTAACTGTAATTAATATAACAGATCGACTGCTCCATGTTCAACTAAAATATTTTCAAAATGGCGACACTTCCGGAAATACTGGAAATCGACACCATTTTTGGTATTTTAAATGGGAAGACATATGTAATCTTTTTCGCAAAAAAAGTGGGGTTACAGGGCTTCATTAAAGAAAATTTATAACTCCTGAACCATTGGAAATAAATAATTGATTCTTTTTTATTGAATTGTTAAAGGTTTGGCCGATTTTCTCCGCCATTAGTGACATTTTTTATGTTTCATAAGCCTACTGAAATTTTTCAAAGATAATCAAAAAATGTCGAAAATTTCATTTTTTTTTAAATGGCAACTACCATTTCTGACATTAGACAAATGTAAAATTTAATTTTAAGCCATTTTGGCGTAATTTCTAGTTTTTTGATTAAAATATTCTTTTTTTATGAAGCTGTTATTTCATTTGGATTTTTATTTTCTATTTGTTTATTTATTTTTTTTTGAATTCGAGCACAAACTTTTTTTAGGAATTCTGATAAGAGATTTTTATTCTGAAAGCAACAATATACATTTACATACCAAGAATACATTAAAAGAAACGCTATTATCGTCTATGCTCAAACTCAAAATATTTTGACAGTTTAGCCTTAAGGCCCTTGAGGCTATGGGTCATTTTATTATGCTATTTTGTAGCCTATTCACAACCATTTAATTTGGTGCATATGTTACGGGAAATGTGATTAATCGGTCATTATGAATAATAACCAGAGATTATACTCGTACATAATACCCAACAAGATTGGTTATTATGATTAATATCGTGCAATTTAATAAATTTACCGGCTATTATTAATAATGTCCAGTGTCCATTGGTAAATTAAATAAGCTTTTTGAAATATGTGAGTTTACAATTTCTTATTAAATTTAAAAGCTTTGTTTTTTTTTTGGGACACCTGTATTTTATTTAATAATATTTTAACTTGTCTTAAGGAACTTGTAATTGGTCATAACCGCCCTTGCATGCCTTCATTTATTTTAGCCCAATTTCAATATGCACATATTTTGAAAATATTCTGTCGTAATTTTTTTACTTGACATTGATATTTTCCATTACAAACTACTTAGTGCATAATTAATTGATTATACTTATAATGGATTATATAATCATACGTATTCTGAGACATTAGATATTTATAAATAGTTATAATCAAGGATGCCTATTATTTATTGAATATCTATCAATACCTATAATATGGGTGTAGTGTTAAGATAAACATATAAGTCTCCACAATGCTGTTTAGAACAAACTCACTATTTGAGGGTAAAATTATTGTAAGCTTCTTCACCTCGAACAAGTTTGTTCAATTTTTAGATGATTCATTATGGCTCGTCAGTCTTCTTGCTGTTGACAGTTTAAAATTGAAATTTACGAAAATTTTATTAAGAAGCACTTTAATTTTCCATTTAATCTTATGGGTCATACAAATCTTCTTTCAGTTTTGCATATTCGACATTGATGACTTTATTAAATTTGGACCCGAATTTTTTGCCATGTTTTATGTAAGTCTGATAATTTACTACAATTAAAACATAATTGGAATTAATTTAGGTTATGGTGAACATTATTGCTCTGCTTTGCGACGGGGACTCCGTAGACCGGATTATGCTCGAATTTAAACCTTGGGCCTTGGACAGTGCTGGAAAAGAATTGTCCCAGAAAATTAAAAAAGAGGCGATGTGTACATCAATTATCGTTATTGTCAATTCCGTCATTGCATTACTTGCGGCGGTTTTATTTTTTCTTCCGGCTGAAAATGACGAGGAATTGTTTTTTGCGTTATATCTGTTTAAGAGATGGTTTCCTGTTTACGGATTTGTGTTAAGCTGGATATACAGATCAACTTTCTTTGTGTTAGCTTACGTGTTGATTACTCCCATTCATGAATTTATTTATGTTATACAGCATGTAAAGTTTCAATTCTACTTGTTCTTGCACCATTTGAAAAACATAACCAACGTAAACGAATACAACAGTGTGAGCGACCACAACTTGCTGTTAAATGAAGATTTTCAACGTACAATCACAAAAAGACTTAAATTTTGTATCAAGCGTCATGTAGAATGGCTATAGTAAGTTTGCACAAGATTAAACTAATTGAAAATATTTCAAATAATGTACTTTTAGTGGTGGCAAATATGTCATGCAAGTTATGCAAAAGTGGATTCCTTTGTTTTCAATAAATGGAGTGCTTTTTCTTGTGAGCTGTATATTTGCGTGCTATTCAGTGAGTTCATTTGATTTGCCATATATGCCAGTTAAAATTTTTGTTCTTTAGGATACTGAGCATATGGAAGGAAGTTACTCGTATCTTCGTTTTCTGGTATTCATTGCGATTTCCTTTATTATGTTTTGTATTTTAATGATTCTGGGTCAGTCGGTTGAAAATAAGGTAATTACAAGTAGTGTCTTTGCGCTGTTCAATGTACATATTTGATTTTAGTCAGACGTGGTATTTCTAATGAATGACCAAATACGTTGGTGCAGCTTGAACAGAAATAATTTGAAAATGTTTGATGTGATGTCATTAGTCCTAAAAAATCCATTTAGACTGCAATTTACTAAAAATGTTAGTGTTAACTACGAACTAGGAGTCAAGGTAATTTATTGCTGCATGATATTTTTCTTCTTAAGTGTTCTTTCCAGATTGTCAAGTTCATCTATTCTATTTTATGTTTTCTCGTTCGTCTGTAAATGAACTATTTTACAATAAAAAATGTTTGCAGGTAGGTATGTGACTACTGTATTCTTACTTAAGTAAACTAGACTTAACTAAGGTAATTGTTTATGTATGTATAAATGTTTATTATAAAAATGTGTAATTCATCGTAAATAAAAGAATGTTATAAAAACTTGCTATATGTTCTTAAATCTCATCCCATCACTTCTTTTCATTAATTTTTTAGTACAAATTAATCGCTTTACATTATGTTTAGTGTATTATTGAATTATTGTCCTTTTTCTTTAACGTAATTGTTTTTACGTTTTTTGTTGATTATCTCGCAAACTAAGCGTTTTTGACCCCTCATCAATTAAGAGTTTTATGCTTAATTGTGATCATGGAATCAGCCCTGAAAGTTTGTCGGTGAAATTCTAACAAACCCGGTATAAATATTTATACAGGGTGTTTAAAATATGCCGCACTAAAATTATTGTACGATATTCAGAAACATTTAGTAGGTGAGGAAAAATTCATTTTTCTGCACAATGGAAGTTTTCAGTAAGCATCTTTAAGGGTTGTTAGTTGTAATTATTATGAATAAATAACACCCAAAACGCAACTAAAATATGCAGAATAGAAGGTTGATTAATATTTTTTTTTTACTACTAGTAATAAAGTCTAGCGTTATCGGTTGCCATAGAACACTGAGAAGTTTCGTTTTTATACGTTGGCTCAGTGACAGGTAAATAATTCTTCATTATTAACCAGTGGTGAATAATGGAACAACTGTCACCTAGCAACGAAAGATTGTCGTCTATTTCATTGGTTAACGTAGACGATTTTCATACCAACTGTCAAGAAATGACAACTCGGAGCCGTCGCATCCGGCAAAATAATTTGATTAATAATTATTATCAGAAAGGGTTTTAACGTATCTAGTAGTGAAAAAAATAGTATATAAACCACGGTGGAGAAGTCCCTTATAGCCTTCGCGCCTTACAACCCTCGGCGCGCCTCGGGCTCTAATCTTGGCGCTCTGGCTATAATCATGAACTTCTCCACCTTGGTATATAATATACTATAACGCAATCTCTGTGGCCTTTAATATTAAATGCGATTTACCTCTTTTAATTATCGAAAATTATGCAAAAATCGATTAAACTATTTAAATTTTTTAAAGGTAGGTACTGGTAAGTGCACGCAGTTGCCAAATTTACCATAAAAGAAACCTTCGTCCACGTGAAAATTGAATACCAAATTTTAAAAAAATATTTTTCCCTCACTTACCAAATGCCTCTAAACCAGTGACGGCTCGTGACTCGTTGACGAGGGAGGGCTCTGTCACATGTACTATGCCGGCCAAAAAAATTTCGTACCCTTTTCCTGTCATTTCACAAAAATTGGGTGTAGTTTAACTTTTATTGTCATTCTAATTGACGTTTGCAAATTAAATTAATTTGAAATGTATTACTATCACCCATAATAATATAGACACAATTTGATTGACTTATTAGATCCTTCTAATGACCCAGATTTTTTTTTGGCAGGTTATATCGGAACCAGCCTGTATATAGGTTGTTTCATAAATAAACACAAATTTCTTAAATGGCAACGCCCAAAACAAAAGTTCATCACAACTTCTTGTTTCATCTTTCTTAATTTTTTCCAAAGTTGTTCGAACTGTACTTTTCATATTAATAATAAAAACTAGTCATTTTACTTAGTTAATTTTATAATTTTGTAATGATTTTTAAGCCTAGGATTAAAAGTACTTTTAACCCTAGGAGGTAAAAGTGTTGCCTTAGTAACACATAAGTTATTTGTACGGTATTAATATTCTATTAACTATTCGATATTAATCAAATAAAGTTTTTATTTTTGTTGTTGGACCAAACTCGACTCAAAGCCCATTTGTAACTAAAATAAGTACAGCGTGTTCAGTCACTTCATTTGATAGTTATTTATAATTAATGACTGTTACATTTTCATTCTCCCCCCTACGAAAGTGTAACTTTCTATTTTAATAAGGCGATTGAAAGCGAAAGTAAAACATGCTAGGGGATCAGTTGATAGCTATGAAAAACTTTCGTGCCCTGGACGACAAAAAAGGAAAATGTCAAAAACATCATTCGTTGCACACCATTTAATGAAATTTGTATAAGTGTTAGCGCCATTTACCGGTCAGCCTGTACAGCACCGCGGATATTCGAAACCCAAGACGAAGGTCAACGCCAATGCATGGGTTTGCAATATCGAAAACGGGAACAGGGGAGGCAGTGCGAATTCAGATGCTTGAGACGTTAGAGAGAGAGATGTGCTAATTAATAATTGTTTATTGTGCACCTCATGTGTCGATTAGAAATTGTTGTAATCGTCCGATAATTAAAAATTGTTATCTTGAGAAGGGTATTGCTTTTAGAGCAGCGGTGGGATAACACAAACCTGCCCGACCGCAAAGTCGCGAATTTTGCGAATTTTTGAAATTGAAGTAACGAAAAACGGTGTTTGTGATTTGTGTATGATTTCCTCGATGTCACCAAGTACGGACAAACTGTGAGTACTTTTTTTAAGTCGTACTTGCCCGACGGGGCTATTAAAAATATCAAGTTAGTGCATTTTACGTTGTCGCACTCTTGCGCAATATTGTGTTTTATTGAATTGGAACAGTGACGGTGACTTTTACCATACGTTTGCATAAAGTGTTTGTTTACGCAAGGCGATTATAATTAAGAAAAAAAAGTGGGAAAAGATCGAAAAATCAGCTCATCCAAACGACGCGAAAAAGGGCCGTTTGATCGACGGACGAGACGGAACTCCAGTTATGATTGTCTTGACGAACGCTCTTGTGACTGGACGGGAAATTCAGATGGGGATGTTCGGCTGAGAAAATTAGAAGCGCTTGTAGATAGATTAATAAGACGCGAGTCGCACTCTAGTGAAAATAGTCAACACGTTGTTCGCATGGCGGTGAAAAGCGATTGCATTCCGGAATTTTTGCCCGGTAAACCTAACCAATCTTTGGTAAAATGGGTAGATAAGATTGATCAATTGGCTAGAGTCAACAAGTGGGATGAGAATACCACAATACAATTAATGCAGAATCGGTTGACAGGACTAGCACGTACATGGTACGATAATTTGACGACATATACCCACACGTGGGACGAGTGGAAAGCGTTATTACTTATTAGTCAAAACGTTTCCCGAACATCATGATTTTGCTACTACGTTACGACAGCTTGTCAATAGGGAAAAACAATTCCACGAAAGCATGACGCAATATTATCTTGGGAAAATTAATTTATTACAGGCCTGCAACATCACAGGCAAATACGCAGTTTCTTGTCTCATTGACGGATTAAGTGATCGCACGCTCCGAAACGGGGCTAAAGCGGGACGTTATGAAATCCCTGAAGAGTTGTACACTGAATATCTTTCCACATTAGTCGCGGAAGTCGCAGATAACGAAACGAAAGTTGCCGATAGGCGAGGCAAAGGTTTTGATCGTAGGAGGTTGGGAACCAAAATGAGCACCAGTACGAATAAACGGAATGATAGCGATTCAACAGAGAAAAGAATACTCCGGTGTTATAATTGCCACGAACCCAGACACGTTGCGGGTAAATGTCCCAAACCACGAGTCGAGTGTGGCAACTGCAAATTACTAGGTCACGAAGCTGGCAAATGTAGACGACACAAGACGTCAGGTCCTAGTGTAAGGCAGCTGTGTCCCAGCGACACTCAGGATTGCTATTTTGTTGGGTGTGCAATAAATGGCAAACCCCTGAAAGGGTACATTGACACAGGTTGTAGTATTGTAACGCTTCGTAAGACAACCGCTATAGAACTACAGCTTGAGCTACAGCTTATCAGAGGTTATGCAGGAGGAGTTACACCCGCGTTGGGGGAAGCAGAAGTGACATTAACGGTGGACCTCATCACGGCCAAAGTGACAGCAAGTATTGTCGAAGATCGCGTGCGAAGTGTGCCGGTTATTATCGGGCAAACAATTTTAAATCGTGCCGGTGTAACCATGGTGTTGCGCGATAATCAAATCAGACTCTTCGACAAACATTTGGCTGTCTTACCAGGGTTAGGCGACCTACCCTCGCGAGAAGTTGCCTTGAGGTCAAAGGAGGACGTAGTAATTCCCTCACATACGATTGGATTCATCGAGGTCTACAGCCCGGAGACCTACGATGGTGACGTCTACGTGGAAGCCACTACGAGGCAACAGCCGAACCACGAGTACAGCATCCCAGGCTGCATTACGTCCACAGGAGGAGTGATCTCGGTCCGCAATGCAGCAGATAGCAACTTGATATTCAGACGAGGGCAATTGTTGGTTCGAGGACTTCCATGTAAGTTGGAGAGCTCTACAAACGAGATGAGCAATTTTTCTATTACTCCATGTAACTTGCAACCGTTTCTCGTGGACGATGTTACGAATCAACTCTGACAGAACGCGAACGGTTCCAGGTTTTGCAATTACTAAACGAATTTCGAGACTGTTTTGCTTCCGATACTAGCGAACTAGGTAAAACGACCATTTCAGAAATGCATATTGAACTTAACGACAAGTGTTCACTCTATTCAGAGACGCAGGAATGACATTTCGTTTGTCTAAATGTCAATTTTTCCACAATCAGTTAGAATATTTAGGTCACGAATTGAATTTGGAGGCCATACAACCTGGACGAGCGAAGACTAAAGCAGTGAGAGAGTACCCAAGGCCAACCAATGTACACGAAATAAGACAGTTCATAGGGTTAACCTCCTATTTCCGGAGATTCACAAAGAATTTCGCCACCAAAGCCAAACCACTTACGAAACTTACGAAGGCCAACATGCCGTTTATTTGGGGAAAAGAACAAGAAGAGGCTTTTCGGTTCCTGAAACAACGATTAGTGGAACGCCCGGTGTTAGCTCTGTACAGTCGAGATGCTCATATGGAGCTGCACACTGATGCATCTAAACATGGTATAGGCGGGAGTTTGTTACAACGACAACAAGATCAGACGCTAAGACCAATTTGTTATTTTAGTAGGCAGACGAGCAAGATGGAGGAAAAGTACCATTCGTATGAGTCGGAGACCCTTGCTGTGGTCGACTCTATGAGACGATTCCGTATCTATTTGTTAGGAATCCACTTTACGGTGGTGACTGACTGTAACGCTATACGAACCACGATGACCAAAAGAGATCTCATTCCGAGAGTGGGACGATGGTGGTTGCTGACACAAGAATACGACTTTAGTGTTGAGTACAGAGCCGGTCAGAAGATGGCTCACGTGGATGCTTTGAGTAGGAATAGTTTACAAGAGGAAATAAACGATCACGAAAATGAATTTTACGTGCACCACATGAGCATCAACGAAGACGACTGGGTTCTGGCTGCTCAACTAACGGACGAATTGTGCAAACACATACATGCTGTCTTATCCCGACAACCAGAAGATAATGAGGACAAGCGCATACATTCAGAGTATGTGCTAAAGCAGAACCGAATTTCTAAAGTGACACCAACAGGTGAAAGGTGGGTTGTGCCCAAGACTGCACGTAGTCAAATTGTTTTTTTCCATCACGATAACGTCGGACATTTTGGTGCCGAGAAAACGCTGGAACTAATCAAGGGAAAATATTGGTTTCCAAAGATGAAAAAATACGTTAAACGTTATGTCTCCTGCTGTTTAGCATGTATGTATAACAAGGAGCCCACGGGGAAGCAGCCAGGTTTTCTTCACCCTATTCCAAAATTTGACATACCCATGCATACGATACATATTGACCATTTAGGACCATGTGTCACGAGCGCCAGAAAGAACACGCATTTGATTCTGGCTATAGACGGGTTTACGAAGTTTGCTTTCTTAAAGCAGTACGAAATACGTCAGTAGGGCCAGTGTTAACGTACCTAGACGAGATTTTTAGTATGTTTGGAGTAGCACAACGAATTGTTTGTGATAGAGGAAGCTGCTTTACCAGTAAACGTTTTATCAGCTATTGCCAAACGCTCAATATTAAAGTTAACCACAATGCCACGGCAACACCTCGAGCCAACGGGCAAGCAGAAAGGTATAATAGAACGATTCTAAGTTGTCTAGCTGCCTCTACGGATGATGAGCGAAAATGGGACGAAACATTACGTACGATACAATGGGGCTTAAATACGACGGTGAACAAAACGACTGGGAAAACCCCATACGAGTTGCTCTTGGGATACCAGCCCAGGCAAGCAAACGATGCCTTTTTAAGCACAGAGGTGTGTGAAGTAACCCGGGATGACGATCTTCCGGCAACACGTATTAAAATTGGTAAACGAATTAGTGCAAAACAGGCACAACAAAAGACTCTTTACGATAAGAAACGACGAGCTGCACCTACTTATACAGTGGGCCAGCATGTTTTGATACGAAAAGTTATTCCAACAAATGACGGGAAAAGTAAAAAGTTGTTGGTCATTACGAGATCACAAAAGTTCTGGACTCGGACCGGTTTGTGGTACGAGATCTGCCTGGATCGACGAGATCCCAAAGACGCTACGAAGGAGTTGTCTCAATAGATAAAATGAAACCATACGACTTGAATTCTGAAACGGACACGAACGGCAGAAGCAGTGATGCTACTGGGCAAAACGTGCCTAACACGTCTGGGCAATACGTGCCTAACACGTCTGGGCAATACGTGCCTAACACGTCTGGGCAATACGTGCCTAACACGTCTGGACAATACGTGCCTAATACGTCTGGGCAAAACGTGCCGAACAAGTCTGGGCAATACGTGCCTAATACGTCTGGGCAAAACGTGCCTAACACGTCTGGGCCACACGTGCCTAATACGTCTGAGCAAAACGTGCTTAATACGTCTTGGCAAAACGTGCCTAATACGTCTGAGCAAAACATGCTTAATACGTCTCGGCAAAAAGTGCCTGATTCGCCTCAATAGGGCAATGACGAAAAAGTACAAGGACAAAAACGTTGTCCTGACACGAGGGTACCCGTATCTAATGTTTGAGCAAATACGTTGCTGAGCAAATACGTTGCTAATCGAATACGATGTCCGGACGCTTACGAGAATACATCACCTTTGATACGAAAACGAAAACGATGTTGACAAATACGTTGTCCCAATATACGAGTGAAAACGACACTTGTACCTGTTAGTGATGTATTCATATACGTTAAGACGATACTGATGAGCTCATCGCGTTGATTACACGTACTAACATTAATATTATTTATCTTACAGTGAAACGTTGACTTTTCCTGTTTTCTCGTTTTAGCTATGCTGTGCTGTAACTCCACGAGGACGTGGGCAAATGGAGCGTGGCCGAGCTGTTAGCGCCATTTACCGGTCAGCCTGTACAGCACCGCGGATATTCGAAACCCAAGACGAAGGTCAACGCCAATGCATGGGTTTGCAATATCGAAAACGGGAACAGGGGAGGCAGTGCGAATTCAGATGCTTGAGACGTTAGAGAGAGAGAGAGATGTGCTAATTAATAATTGTTTATTGTGCACCTCATGTGTCGATTAGAAATTGTTGTAATCGTCCGATAATTAAAAATTGTTATCTTGAGAAGGGTATTGCTTTTATAAGCTTGATTGTACCAACCGGTCTTTGGAATTGTCCGGCAACATACTTCTGCACGCAATATATGCAGCTTCTTCAATGAAATGCATTTTAAATTAAATTATGACCAAGTATTCAACGACAACGATATTTGATAAATGTCATAAAATAATGTTTTTGTATTGTTACTAAAGTAACGTTAACAGCAGGCCAGCTTATACTAATTTTATTATAATCACTGAATCATTGTATTTTATTAAATGTCGATGGGAGAATGAAAAGATTAATACATTACACGCTGCGAAAGCTCTTTCACGTGCTTGGAGTTTAAATAACCTCGGCTACGCTTACGCTGCGCCTCGGCGATTTAAAAACACCTCGCACATAAAAGTAAACTTTTGCAGCTTGCAATGTAAATAACTAGTAATATTATTTCATAACCCGTCTTAAAAACCATCCATTTATTTGGGATCAATATCATCGCTAACTTATTTTAAAAATATGTCGTTCCAATTTTTTTTTTTACTGAACGATGATATTTGCCATTAGAGACAATTTAATGCATAATTAAATAATTACATGTGATTGATAAGGTATCACATTAATATATGTATATTGTAGAACATTAGATATTTAGAAACAGTCATTATGAAGCATGATTACTACTTCTTGAATATGTATCGTTAGCTGTAATATGAGTGTAGTGTCAGTGTAAACTTATACGGGACTATAAATCTGCACAATGTTGTATACAACAAAAAAATCATTAGAGGGTAAGATGGTTGTAGGTTTTTTCACCCCAAGCAAGTTTGTCCAATTTTTAGACGACTCATTATGGCTCATTAGACTTCTTTCTGTTGACACTTTGAAATCAAAATTTACAAAAATTTTGTTGACAAGCACGTTAATTTTCCATTTAATCTTATGGATCATACAAATCTTTTTTCATTTTTGCATATTCGACGTTGACGACTTCATTAAATTTGGACCCGAAATGTTTGCCATGTTTTATGTAAGTCTGATAATAATTTACTACAATTAAAACATAATTGGAATTAATTTAGGTTATGGTGAACATTACTGCTCTACTTTGTGACGGTGATTCAGTAGATCTGATTGTGCTCGAATTTAAACCTTGGGCCTTGGACAGTGCTGGAAAAGAATTGTCTCAGAAAATTATGAAAGAGGCAAGGTGTACATCGATTATCGTTATTGTTAATTTCGTCATTGCATTTCTTTCGGCGGTTTTATTTTTTCTTCCGGCTGAAAATGACGAGGAATTGTTTTTTGCGTTATATCTGTTTAAGAGATGGTTTCCTGTTTACGGATTTGTGCTAAGTTGGATATTCAGATCTACGTTCTTTGTGTTATCTTACGTGTTGATTACCCCCGTTCACGAATTTATTTATACTGTACAACATGCTAAGTTCCAAATTTACTTACTCTTGTTCTATGTGAAAAATATAACCGACCTAACCGAATACAACAGTGTGAGCGACCACAACTTGCTTGTAAATGAAGATTTTCAACGTACAATCACAAAAAGACTTAAATTTTGTATCAAGCGTCATGTAGAATGGCTAGAGTAAGTTTGCACAAGATTAAACTATTTGAAAATATTTCAAATAATGTATTTTAAGTGGTGGCAAATATGGCATGCAAGTTGTGCAAAAATGGATTCCTGTGTTTTCAATTAATGGAGTTCTTTTTATTGTGAGCTGGATATTTGCGTTCTTTTCAGTGAGTTTATTTGTTTTGGAATATATGCCGCTTCTAATTTTTGCTCTTTAGAATACTGAGCATCTGCAAGGAAGTTATCTTCGTTTTCTGGTATTCGGTACGATATCCATCATTATGTTTTGTATTGTAATGATTCTTGGTCAGTTGGTTGAAAATGAGGTAATTACAAATAATGTCTTTTTCGCTGTTCAATTTGCTTGATTTTAGACAGACGTTATATTTCAAATGAATGGCCCAATACGTTGGTGCAGCTTGAACAGAGATAATTTGAAAATGTTGGATGTGATGTCATTAGTCTTAAAGAATCCATTTAGATTGCAATTCACTAAAAATGTTAGTGTTAACTACCAATTAGGGTTCAAGGTAATTTATTGTTGGATGATTTTTGTGTTTTAAATTTTTTTTTCTTCAGATTGTCAAGTTCGTCTATTCCGCATCATGCTTTCTCATTCGTCTGTAAAATGATTATTATTACACACTTTTGTGCAATTTGTTCAAAAAGACATTGCAAAACAGGACACAGTAGTAGATTTTCTTTTTGATCACAGATTAGGTGAATAGTGAATACCTGTCAATCTGATTGTTCTCTAAAGCGGAGCATTGTAACATTAATGTTTATAATAATTGTATTTTTACAATAGCTATTTATGTAATAAGTACATAATATAGGTCTTTGTGGACGAGCCCTATAGTTTATGGCAGAGCGAGCTTGCGAGTGAGGCTAATAAATAGGGCAAGTTCACAAAGCCTAATCATGTACGAATTACATATAAAGATTTATGTTCGATTGTGAAGTCAAGTTTATTCTAAAAATTTTCGAAGTTTCGATAATTTCGAAGAGTTCTGTTTTTGTTGCTACGGTTACGAAGTTGTTTATTATTATTTATTTGAAAACGAACAGTGTTTGTGTTTGAAATACGAGCTGAAATCGTCTTTATTTCTAGCTGTAATAATGAACAAAGTAAGTGAAATTGCGGCAAAAGCCAAAGAATCTTTACTACAAACTTTTATATTAATTTTATTTTTTCCTGATTTAAATAAAATTATGAAATTTAGTTGTTTTGACGTTTATTTTGAAGTAATACCCAAAATTGGCAAGCGGCCGTTTTACTTTATCATTACGTTAAAAGTAAGATTTTATTTTGAGAGAAGGGAAGATTTCGGAACGAGCGCAGAGAGTGGAGAAACCCTTCGAACAAAATAAAATCACTTTTAACACGAATATCATACACTATTTTTTCTACAAACACCATTAAAAGCACTTAAAAAGTGAGTTAAGTTAAAAATATAATTAAAAGCCGCACGGAGAACAGCATTGAGTCATGGAGTGTTGCCTATTTTCAACACCGTCCCTCGATTGCAGTAGCTAAAGTGTGGTCGCTGAACAGATGGAGAACCTAATAAAAAAAAGCAATGTGGCGTTAGTTGCGCAGAACGATATACACCGAAGCCTGTTTCACAATGAGGGAGGTTCTTTGCCATTTATCATTCTCATAAGAATATGATATACTAGATAGACTGAGAAAATGTTGCATTGATTGACGTGCACATCTTCTCCAAACATGAACAGGTGGTCAAACTGCCCAAGCGAGGTTAAAAATTAGTCAAGTAATTTTTGTGGATGTACATCAGGCTTCCAAAAATATGCACACGTTTTGAATAAGCCAATTGGAAGCTCCTGTTTAAAATACGCGGGTTTTATTACTCCATCTGTTCAGCGACCACACTTTAGAGCTTCTTATTCTGGTATTGAAACGTTTCGTCTTCCTTGACTTTTCCTCGATGATTTTTTTTCTCCCTCATTTGGTGTATTGTTGGTTGCCGCATTCCCTCGGATGAAAATTTACGGAAAAATACGAAACAAAAATAATGAGAAAAGAAATATTTATGGATCCTACGTTGTGTTTTACTTTTCATTTTGTTTAATTAAGTTCTAACGAGAGGCCGTACCTTCGGAAGGTTTTTCAAAAATTGACTTAAAACGATTGACCACACTTCCCTTAAATTTTATTTAACAAATAATCGAGTGTGGTGGTGTTTGGTCCCAACAAACAGTGTGAATAAATCAGTGAGTTTAATAAAGACGTTGGGGGATATTTGACTCAGATAGATTTGACTAGCGGCTCGCGAATTGAGATTTGACTCATGAATAAATGACTGAGCTGGGCAAATACAGAAGTTTCGGGCGCGAATAACGTTACACGAGTTTAAGATGCGAACTATGTGATCCGATGTAAATTTAAATTACCCCACAATTTAATTGAACCCGACGCGAAGCCCTGGAAACCTTCAGTCAAAGCCTGGACTACTCCGATGATTAAAAATAAAAGGGAAAAAGGTAAAAGAAAAGACTTATAGGGTACCTCTCTTCACGTGTCAGCTGGCCTAGTTTGGTACTGTCCCCTTTACGGGTGACACGGCGGTTTGTGCACTTACACCGGACCACAGCTAATTGAGTGCGATGGACACTGGCGGTAGCTTCCCCGACGGCGAAGGCTCCCAAGTAATGAATAATGAATGAAGCTATTTTATAATAAGTTTGTAATAGATCGTCTTGGCGAGAACACCTTTCCCCACTCGGTAAATGCGAGAAGATCACATACTTCGCGACAAATAATTTAATTCAAGATTCTAATGAGTCACGTGGTCGTCAAATGCTCAAAGAAGATAATATAATCTTTACTTTAGAACGATAAAGAACTAAATGCTGTTTGACTAATTAAATCCCGACTACAATTTAAGTACAAGAATTAGAAAAATCATTTACCTTGTAAATGTAAAGCACGTGGTCACAAAATACCTCCGGCTTCTGTGGAGATCAAACCCGTTCCGCATTCGGTTTTATCATTTCTGGCGCACCCCACTTTTGCAACCCCTACTTGACCAAAGTGACTAATCAGCTCGGTTCTACTTTACGCCGATCGCGACACCTTTTCGATATCTCTAGAACTTTTGAAATTACAGTTCCCGTTTTTCCACCATTATTTTGAATGTTTAAATTTAGACTTTTGTTAGGACCAGATCGAATGCACATAATTTGTTGTTGAATTAGAACTCTGAAAAAGAACACTAAATTACTGACTCTATACAATAATAAAAATCAGCACCAAGAATTAAACAGAATTAAAATGAAACAAATAGAATCAAAATGGAACAACCAGAATTAAAATGAAACAAACAGAATTAAAATGAAACAAATTAACATTATTTTGAAACCTAAATTTAGCTTGAAACGCTGTTACGCAAGCGCCACGTCATGCAACTAAATTCCGTTGATCTGCTACTTCTAAAAATTGTTCTACATTGGTTTGATTCTCCAAAACTGTTCTAATTAATAGTTAATTCGTAATTTTCATTCTCTCTCTCTCAGCCACACCGCTGATTTCTACAACTAGCTGGCTTTACCGTTACCCTGCTGTATGTTTTCTACCAACTCCCTTTTTACTATGCCTTGTTACTTTTCTAACTAAAAGTACAAACGATTCTGTTGTGAAGTAATCGAGCTTTTTCGATTACCAGTTGAGTGAATACACAATTAACTTCAACAATAATATATTGATGTAAAAAGGACGTTACAGATAAAAATTGGAGATGTTACTGGTTACAAGTTTTCATGCGTATTGATGTCTTGTGTTCTGTCTAAAACCTAAGTAAACTCAGGAGCAGGTATACAGGGTGGGGGTGCGCAAGGGCGCGCATTTAACAGATTCTAGTTATTTTCTACGATGAAGCGCTCTGTTTCTAATTTGCAATTCTCGCCCTTTAATTACAATTATGCCACAAATTTGAGAATGCTAAAAAAAGTAAATTAACCTAATGAACATTGATTTGGTGGTTCTCTCAGTTTGAAACCTGCTAACATCAAATTCATTAATTCAATTATCCCCTGATTTTAACTGGACTCCCCAAATTGTCGAACGAGTAAATTTTGCAATGTTTCTTTTCCCATGAAAACAGTTATCTTTGTGTTGTGTTCGGACCGGACGCGTACCTGCATTTTCAAAGAAAGGTTGGCAGATTTCACTTGAGGAATGTGGTACTGGTACCACTCTTACCGACAAAGGAATCAATAAAATTTACAACTGACCAGCATTTCCGTCGCAAATTAACGGTATTTAAAACATTTCGTTGAAATTATTTAAAAAATTAAAATTCTAAATTTATCGAACCTATTCGGACCGTTACAGTATTCAAGGGTCTTTCTGTGCTGCTCTGTCAAAACGTCATTGTGACAAACGACTTGTCATTACTTTAAACAGATGTGGAAAAAAATTTAATTTTTAATTCATGTACGCCGTGTTAAAAATTGACTTTTTACTAGTGTTTGTAGAAAAATAGTATATTATATACTGAGGGAGAGAAATGCATGATTTTTCCTAAGGTGCAGTTTGAAGCCAGAGGGCGAAGCCCGAGGGCTACAAAGCACCGAGGGAAAAATGAGCATTCTCTCCAGAAGTATATATATATTTTTTTTTCACGGTAGGGAGTAGAAACAGCTCAAAAATCTCAAATTTTAAGAATAAAAAAATGATGACAAATGAGTTGTCATCTTTCGATGAATTTAATGGAATTAGTAGTTGCCTTGACAACACAATTAGATTTTTGTCACAACTGTCAAAAAAAATGAAAACTCCCATTAGATTCTTGTCACAACTGTCAAAAAAATGAAAACTCCCTAGGGAGCAAATAATGCTCTACTTCTGTCACGACGTTGACATCCGAGAAGTTGATTTCTACTCCCGATCGTGAAAAAATAAATTATGTTAATAATGTTGCAAATTATTAAAACGTCACTACTTCCTGGTAAAAACGAATTATCTCTCTGCAGGTGAATACAAAATGTTAAGGTTAGAATGTACCAGTTGCACTTTGTCACCAACAGCTAGTACTAATTTTTACCCATTTGCGATGACGTCATTATCTAGTAACTTCACGTATGTTTGAGCTACGATCAGAAACAAATTTCAATTGATCATAAATAACTATTATGTTTCAAATTTGTGACGTGACGTCTTCTCAAAAGGGTAAAAATTGGATTAATCTCATGTAGTTCTGTAAATAAACAAAATGAAACCTATTTTTATAAAACATTTTTTTCTTAAAATGACTTCCCGAACACGATGTTAAAGTTTTTCACATCTATTATAAATCACTCTGTATAACTTGAGCATGTAATAATTTTCTGTTTTTTTTTAAATAATCCTAACTTTCGTGCTACTTTTGGTAACGACAGTGTAATCAATTCATAATTAATTACTCGTATATTTCGATAAGTTAATATTAATAACCAGATATCATTAAATTAATTCATAATTAAATAATAATATCAAGAAATATGTCAGAAATTTCATCGTCTCATTAGCATTACTAAAACACATAATTACGTGTATTACATTAAATTAAGACTTGGTGTAAATTAAGGCATATTCATAATGATATTCGCACCAAAGAAACCAATGACGGGTAATATTCATTAATTCAATTGTACTCAACTACTATTATGTAAGTTTTAGATGATAAGTTATGGCTTGTTCGAATCCTTGCTGTCGATATCGTAAAATGGAAGCCTGCAAAAATACTATTCACGTCAACATTAATTTTCCATTTGGTTATATCGCTTATACAGATCTACTTTCATCTGTACATACTCGACTTTGACGATTTCATTAAATTCGGACCCATTTTGTTCACCATGTTTTACGTAAATATTCTATCCAATTACAAATACGCACTCTATTAAATTTACTGTAGGTCATTCTTAATACTACTTGTGTTGTTTATGATGGAGAGACTGTAGAATTGGCCCTTCAAGAATTTAAAGCTTGGGCTCTTGATGAAACAGAAGACACGAAAGAAATCGAAAGCCAAGCAATACACACTTCGATTTATGTTACTTTTAATTTGATTATGGCATTAACAGTGGCAACTTTACATTTTGTTCCGACCAACTCCGACGAGGAAATATTCTTTGCTTTTTATTTGTTTCAGAGATGGTTTCCCAACTATGGATTTGTGTTAAACTGGCTGTATAGGTCGACGTTTTTTGTGATAGGTTTTGTGATGGTAACTTGCATTCATCAATTTATTTACGGTATACAACACGCGAAATTTCAACTTTCCTTACTAGTGCATTGTGCAAGACACATAACAGATATAAAACAATACAACAGTGTTGAAGATTACGAACTTCTTAAGAATGAAGATTTTCAAAATGAAGTTGAAAACAGACTTAAATTTTGTGTAAAACGCCACATCGAAATGTTGCAGTAAGTATATGATTTCATCATCAGTGGTAATTTTGCAGAACGTTTATTTTAAGTGGTGCTCACTGTGCATTACGCTTTCTTCAAAAGTGGATTCCTTTATTTTCAATTAATTCAGTTCTTTATTATCTAAGTGTCATATTCTTTTGCTTTTCGGTAAGTACTCCGTATGGACGTACAAGCAGTTTAAAATATTGTACTATTTCAGTCTAGTGAAAATCTCAAAGACCAATATCCTCGTCTTGGATCATTGGCTATTATTTCCATGACTACATTTTGTGTTTTCATATCAATGGGTCAGTCAGTGGAAAATGAAGTAATTACTGTCATATGACATATATTATTTATTATATATATGCTGTGTTTACGTGGGTTTCAGTCGGATCTAATTTTTCGAATGAATGCCCAGATAAGATGGTGCTCCTTAAACAGAAGAAATTTAAAAATATGTATGATAATAACTTCAATATCAAAAAACCCATACAGAATTTGGTTCACTCAAAATGTTAGTGTCAACTATGAATTAGGCGTGAAGGTATTTATTTAATCGGTTTGTGGTGATTTTGCTACTATAAATATTTTATTCTTCAGATTGTCAAGTTTGTATATTCCGGATTTTGTTTTTTGATTCGCTTGAAAGGAGTACTTTATTAGTAACTTTGATATTAATAATTTAGGACACAAATGATAATTCTTTCTATGTGTACATTAACAATCAAATACAAATATGTATTGTTTTTTTTTTTTTTGCCTTTCCCTTTTCACCGTACTGGTCTATCAGGTGGTACCTTGCGGTCGGCTTTTTCCTCTTTTTCCTTTGTGCGGCGGGACTCCAGGGTACTTTCCCCGGCCACCCACACCCACCCTCTCTTCTCCTTTTTTTCTTTCTGGACAAAACAACATGAAATACAGCACAAACATCCATGGGAGGCCCATCCGGCCTGGGATTTGAACCCTGCTGACCTCGCGGTGGTGTCGGGAGAGTGTCGCTCTTCCTTCCACCACCCTACCGTCAGCCCCTACTAGACATACACACACATCCATGGCCCGGCGGAGTTTCCTTCCTTCGAAAAAATCCTTCCCCTTCGGTGGGATTCGAACCCACTAGCGCCGGGACCGCAACCTCGGAGCACTGTCTCCGACAGCCATGCGGCCACCGAGCTACCGCAAATATGTATTGGTATATAAGGTTTTACATTTATGATTAGATCAACGTTAAATAAGTAGTCAGTTGCTAAAACAATTGATATTGTTAGTTGAATTGTATTAGAAAATTTAATAGAATAAATAATGTTGATAAATACGCTCTTAAGTAGGTATTGCTCATAGTGTAGCCACATGAGTGTATTGTTCGTGGGGAAGTGATTTCAATGCTGGGTCAGAACATCATTAAAAAAAAAATTCGTAACTTCCAAACGGAAGGAGATGAGAGATTTAACAGAACAAAGATTAAAATATTAAAAATATAAGTAACAACATAAATAACGCTGCATGCTCTACGTGACTACCTATACTACAATCGCTGGCTGGGTTAAACTAAAATGGCAGGTAAAGTGCCGTTAGAAAATGGTGGCAACAGTGGACAAACGTGGGTCAAACGATGTTTACTAATTTGCGAAATTAATTGATTGCCTGAAAATTAAATCTTCGGGGAGAAACTTAAACGCTTAAAATTAACAACTCGAGAGAAACAAAAGCAACAAAATAACCCTCTACCACGTGATCAACGAAAAAACCCATGAACGCGGGTTAATTTTTCGTGGGTGGATTGAAAAGTTTAATTCTCCAAAGGGGGCACAAAATATCTACACGGGACGGCAGCGGGATTGATTTCTCATTCAACTCACGGTTTCAAAATCTTAGATCGATCTCAACAATGTGGATTCTTTTAGAAAAACAAAAGCAACAACACACCCTCATACGTGGGAACCCGCCAAAAAGTGCCTCTCCCCCTCCCCTATCTACCCTCTACCTGTCGTGTTGTCAACCCCTCCCTTAGTTCCTCGTCTGTTCGGTAGTACTTTCATTTTTGGCGGGCTATTGTGGCAGTGGTACCGGGAATTCAAATTTAAATTTTAAACTGTGTCACTACAACAAGTTTGGTTTACCGGCCATATATTTATTTTACATTAAAAACTAATGCAAATAATTACACCACTGCTGTCGTAGATTAATAGCACTATAGGGAAATATTTTTCTAACTGTCTTTTTTGTAGTTATAATAAATATTACTTGATTTACGCTAGCTTGGTCAGCAGTATTGCCTGAAACTATGTAGAGTCGCAAAAATAATAAGCAGAGCTCATATTCATTTCAGTGAAACCTTCCGTGCTGGTAATCTCAGTACACTATTAAATGATGGATATTTAAGTGATTTTTATTAAGGAGTAAAGCATTGTTCAAACACATAATTCGTGCTTCAGTTTGAACAGACTTAATCTACAACAATAAACTTGGTTCAAAAACAATAATTTGTAAAACAAAATAGGTAGGTATACAGGGTGACTAACGAAAAACCTTTGATGCTGTATCTTGCTTATTTTTTATCCGATTTGAATAAGTGACACATCAAATGAATAGTTATTTTTGTATTAAGTGCGCAAAATGATTGTTTTTTGTTGGGGCATGAGAATGAGTTTTTGGTCGAGACCGTCAGGTCCAGACTTCAAACTCATTCGAATGCGCCAACAAAACAATCATCTTGCGCACGAAATACAAATACTATTTTTTCTACAACAGCATTTTAAAATTTTTGAATTTTTTAATTTTTGTAAAATTTTCCTTGGATGCTAAAATATTCATCAAAAAGTTTCCTTGGGTGCTAAAATATAACTATTTTAGCATCCAAGGAAACTTTTTGACAAATATTTTTTCACTATCAAAAATGACATACTTTGCGACTTGATAACGATGCATAAATGTCACGTTTTTTTGACAGTTGTAGAAAAATAATTTTGAAAACACTTCATTACCAACTAATTAAAAAAAAAATCTTCCGTCCAGTTTTTGACAGATAAACATCAGCTTCTTTTTTTCAAATAGCACTGTACATTTTTTTTTATTCAGTATTGTAGAGATTTGTCTTCTGAATATAAAAATGCAAAGAACTATACCCATTCATTAAACAAAAGTTAAGAAATTAAAGAGTAAATGTAAAAAATTTAAAAATCAATTGACCAAAATAAACAAGAGAGAAGTTTGTTCTAAATGCTCCAAATGACTAAGTAAGCTCTGAGTATTCATTTGTCGGAACAGTTTGATAATAATAATATTATAATGTTGCCGTGGAAGAAAATTTCCAAAGACGATTTAGTGTTAACCTGTGGTGTGGCATTTTTGGAGATAGAATGGACTAGTAGGTCCCTTTTTTATTGATAACAGTCTCAATCAAACAAAATATCATATTATTTATTATCAAACGAAATAAGCAATTTTCTGGATGAGACACCATTAGCAGTGTTGAATAGAGTCGTGTTTCATCAGGACGGCACTATACCACATAATGCACGCATGAATTTTGTATTTTTAAATCATGTAAATCATTTTGGTGAACGATGAATGGGTACTCATGGAGCTATTCGATGGCCCGCTAGATCTCCAGATTTGAATCCATTGGATTTCTTTATTTATTCGAAACTTTCGAGACAATGTTTATTTGACCCCACCAGGTACCCAAAAAGAGTTAAGAAAAAGGGTAGTGCGAGTATGTCAGGAAAAACGCCGAAGTTTTTTACTGAATGCAAAAGTGGGCATTTCTAGAAGGTATCGACAGTGTCTGTAACAGCATTGAGGAAATTTTGAGCAACCAGAATAGATTTTATATTGTTTACAAATTTGCTTACTTGATTTTTGATTTTCAATTTGTTTCAATTAAAATACATTTTTTGTTTTTTCTTTTAATGTACGAATATTCAGAAGAAGATTCTTTATAAGAATGAATAAAAAATTATATAGAGTGTAATTTGAAAAAAAAAGTTGGCTATCGTCTGTCAAAAAAATATCTGATAGAATAATAATGAAGTGTTTTTCAAACTATTTCATTTGATGTGTCATTTATTCAAATCGCATAAAAAATAAGTAAGATACAGCGTCACAGGTTTTTCGTCAGTCACCCTGTATAAATAATAACTCGTCTTAAGTAATTTGTAATTAATTGATTATAGCCACCCTTGCATGCCTCCATTTGTTTGAGCTTAATTCCACTACTCAATTTGAAAATATCCTGCCCTAATTTTTTTACTCAGCATTGATATTCTCCATTACAAACTACTTAATGCGTAATTTATTGATTATATAATCACATTAATATATATTCTAATTCTAATATAAGACATTAGATACTTATAAACGGTTATAATGAAGCTCGGCTACCGTTTCTTGAATATGTATCAATACCCCTAATATGAGTGTAGTGACAGTATAAATATGACCATAAATATGCACACAAATAATATGTTGTATACAACAAAAAAATCATTAGAAAGTAAGATAATTGTGAGTTTGTTTCCTTTAAACAAATTTGTCTAAATTTTAGGTGATCCATTATGGTTCGTCAGTCTTCTTACTGTTGACACTTTGAAATGCAAATTTACAAAAATTTTATTAAGAAGCACTTTAATTTTCCATTTAATTTTATGTATCATACAAATCTTCTTTCACTTTTGCATACTCGACATTGATGACTTCATTAAATTTGGACCGGAATTTTTTGCCATGTTTTATGTAAGGCTGATGGTTTACTACAATTAAAACATAACTGGAATTAATTTAGGTTATGCTGAACATTATTGCTCTGCTTTGCGACGGGGACTCCGTAGACCGGATTTTGCTCGAATTTAAACCTTGGGCTTTGGACAGCGCTGGAAAAAAAATATCTCAGAGAATTAAAAAAGAGGCAATCTCTACATCAGTTATCGTTATCGTTAATTCCCTCATTGCATTACTTGCGGCGCTTTTATTTTTTCTTCCGGCTGAAAATGACAAGGAATTGTTTTTTGCGTTATATCTGTTTAAGAGATGGTTTCCTGTTTACGGATTTGTGCTAAGTTGGATATACAGATCAACTTTCTTTGTGATATCTTACGTGTTGATTACCTCAATTCACGAATTTATTTATACTGTACAGCATGTTAAGTTCCAACTTTACTTACTCTTGTTCCATTTGAAAAATATAACAGACCTAACCGAGTACAACAGTGTGAGCGACCACAACTTGCTTATAAATAAACATTTTCAACGCATAATTACACAAAGACTTAAATTTTGTGTCAAGCGTCATGCAGAATTGCTACAGTAAGTCTGCACAAGTTTACAATATTTGAAAATATTCCAAATAATTTATTTTAAGTGGTGGCAACTATGCCGTGCAACTTATTCAAAAATGGATTCCTTTGTTTTCAATAAATGGAGTTCTTTTTTTCGTAAGCTGCATTTTTCTGTGCTACTCAGTGAGTTCATTTGTTTTGCAATACATGCCACTGATAATTTTTCTCTTTAGCATACTGAGCATCTGCAAGCAAGTTATCTTCGTTTTCTGGTATTCGGTGTGATTTCCAGTATTATATTTTGCATTTCAGTTATTTTTGGTCAGTCGGTTGAAAATGAGGTAATTACAAATAATGTCGTGGCGCTGTTCAATCTATTTGATTTTAGTCGGACGTGATGTTTCTAATGAACGACCAAATACGTTGGTGCAGCTTGAACAGAGAAAATTTGAAAATATTTAATGTGATGTCATTAGTCATAAAAAATCCGTTTAAATTGCAATTTACTAGGAATGTTAGTGTTAACTACCAACTGGGGGTCAAGGTAATTTTTTACTGGATGGTATTTGTGTTTTTAATTGTTCTTTCCAGTTTGTGAAGTTCATCTATTCTGCACTATGTTTTCTCATTCGTCTGTAAAGTGACTATTACACTTTAAGACATTTTTCTCACTACTACATCGACTACTACATCCTTACTTAACTAAACTAGACTAAACTAAAATAATTGTTAAAAATTGTTAAAAATAAGGAACGCCTATAAAATTAAATTTTTAAAGGGTTAAGTTGCCGTTTATGTTCCGGGGCAACGCAATAAGGAGAGCTTAGTAATTTAAGTATAAAACTCATCCTATCACTTCTTTATTTCCCTCCACAACCTGGCGGCACGGCAATTTTGCCGGAGTACATACACTATTACGGATATTACTATCAAGTAATAGTGCAGTGCTAATCAACATAATTACCGGCGTCTCGCCTCCACATTTTGACTTTGTTGTGTTTTATTATGTTCTGTGTCAATGTTAAGGAACTTTCTCACGATATGACATGAGTATAATAATATACCTTTTTGAATTTCAACTACCAATGTGTTACCTAAATCCAGAATTTTTAAATTTTTAAAAAAAGATTGCGTTACTATTCCCTTTGCTGAAATTATAAGTGGTAAAATCGAATTTTTTTCTAAACACCAAAGATTTCTCATAGCAACGGAGAGCTCTAAATATTTATTAATTTTTGTGTTATATGTCTATGTTATATGGTGTGAATTTGGAACAGCTATATATCTAAAACATATGCTTGCTTTTGTTGTTTATTTAAAATAATAAAATCTGGTTTGTTATGCTTAATATGAATGTCAGTTAAAACTTTTCGATCAAAATATAATTTGTAATTGTCATTTTCCAAACAACTTTCTGGTTTATAACTATAATCTGGTTGTGTATACTTTAATAAATTGAATTTAACTGCTAAATTCATGTGTATAATTTTTGCGAATATATCATGACGTTTCTTATATTCACTTTGAGCTAAAACGGTGCAAGAAGAAATGATTATGTGTTCAATGGTTTTCCTTTCAGTTCCGCAAATCCTACATTTATCAATGATCGATTGCAAACCGCATATGTGTTTTTTTATAATTTCTTGTATTTATTACACGATCTTGTATTGCAAATATAAAACCCTCCGTATCAGGGTGAATATTTGATTTCTTAAGCCTTGCATGAGAAGCCTGAATATTAATTTCTGGTTGTTCCAGTTCTTAAAGTATCTCCCATGTAAAGACTTCTGTTTTATATTTCCTATAGTGTCAGGTATATTTGGCTCAACAATATCTGAAATTATATTATCACTTAAATTTAAAGGTGTGTAACCTTTATCGACTGAAACCAAAGCATTAAAAAAGGTGTTATCACGAGCTCTATTGAGGAAATAATTTTTTAGTGAAGCAGTATTTTATGATTGCAGTATCATTATTACATTATGTTCTTAAAAATCGTTGGATACATCAGCCACCATGGTAATAATCAAGCGGTGTAAGATCTGACGTTTTTGCAGGCCAGAGATCTGTATTGATCAACCTATTGTCAAAAAATTGCCGCAAATAACGAAGTTTCTCGCGCAGAACGATATACACCGACGTCTGTTTCACAATGAGGCAGGTTCTTTGCCATTTGTCATTCTTATAAGAATGTGATATAGTTGGTATAGACTGAAAAAAATGTTGCATTCAGCAACATGATCACGTGGTCAAACTGCCAGAGCGAAATTAAAACTATTGAGATGCCGTCAAGTAATTTTTGTGGGTGTACATCAAGCTTTTCAAAATATGAGCACGTTTTGAATAAGCCAATTGGAAGCTGCTGTTTAAAACACGCAGGCACTAGGGCGCGGTTTTATTACTAGAGTCCGTCCGTTCTAAGAGTAGCACGAATCTGACAAGTAGAATCTTACCAGTGGCGTAACGTGTGCGCACTTCACTGAAATCACATGGTAAAAAAAAAGATTGTAAAAAGAATTTAATCATTATAAAAAGGGACATCCAGTAAAAGTAAATACATTTGAATTTTTTTATTAATATTTTATACATTTTATTCAGAGTCTGTATTATCATCTTCACTTTCGCTGAATTCGTCAGAGTAGCTAAAACTGGTACTTCTTCTCTAGAGAATTGCTTTCAATTGTAACGTAGCATTGACAGATTTATGTCTTCCTGTGTCAGGAACAGATTTGAAGTAAATGTAAGATAACGTAGAAATTTTTACTGTAACGTGAATGGTACTGCTTCAGAACGATGTGATAAATTTTTTGATTTTGTTGTTATTGTGGACAATACACTCTCTTTTATTCTTTAGACGGTGCAATGAAAACAATGAAAACATTAGTATTCTAGTAGAAATGTTTGCAGTCACGGATGACAAATCCTGAATGATAAGGGTATTATCGAGTTACATTTACAATGATCGGTAAAAGCTAATTCACGAATGCCGTTGTTTTGTAATTAAGAACGAGTCGAAAATGAGTGCCTTATTTTTCAACGTTAATAACATGAGCAGGAAGAATGGAAAAAGTTGCAAAAAGTAATTACATGCACAAAGGAGATACAACAATATTTAAAATGGTTTAAAATTGCTCATATACTTCGAATGAATTATCCAAAAGAAAGTTGTCCCTTAGAAAGAGCCGTAGGTCATTTTTTTAAGAAACAGAATACATTTAATTTTACACTTTCAATGGTCAGATTAATTTCCAAATAATTTTCCGTTTTTGTTATTTAATTATTAATCAATTTAGTTACGTGGTCCAGTCTGATATTGATATTCATAATTCATAATTAATTAATTATTGTTAGATAATTTAATATTTATCTGGATATCATTAGTCATTACAGAAAATATCTTCATAACGCTACATTGTGCACTCTATTCAAAATCCAAATCTGGAATAAATTAGCACATATTTACCATGATATTCAACGCCAAAAAGCCAATGAAGGGTAATGCTTTTAAATTCAGTTTCACTCGGTTATCTGTAATTTTTAGACGATATATTACGGTTTGTTAGAATCCTTGCTGCTGATGTGGTGAAAACAAAGCTTGTAAAGATTCTGTTTACAACAACTTTACTTTTCCACTTGGTGATATTGCTAATACAGATCGGATTCCACTTCTGTGTACTCAATTTCGAAGACTTCATTAAATTCGGACCCATCTTTTTCTCCATGTTTTACGTAAATATCAACCAGATCACAAATATCCACGTACCTATTTGATTAAATTCCCTTTAGATCGTTCTCAATATTACTTGTCTTTTATACGATGGGGAAATGGTAGTAAAGGCATTTCAAGAATTTAAACCTTGGGCGATCGATAGTGTTGGAACAAAAGTGTTGAAAAAAATCGAAACTCAAGCACTGTACACTTCGATCTATGTTGCTTTTAATTTGATTATGTCGTTGATAGCGGCAATTTTACATTTCATTCCCGCCAAATGTGACGAAGATATCTTCTTTGCTTATTATTTGTTTCATAGGTGGTTTCCCAGTTATGGATTTGTGCTCAACTGGCTTTACAGGTCGACATTTTTTGTGTTAGGTTTTGCGATGATAACTTGTGGTCATCAATTTATTTACGGTATACAACAAACCAAGTTTCAAATTTACTTATTAATGCACTGTGTAAGACGCATAACAGATATAGAACAGTACAATAGTGTTAAAGATTGCGAGCTCCTCAAGAATCAAGATTTCCAAAATGAAGTTGAAAACAGACTTAAATTTTGTGTAAAACGCCACATCGAAATGTTGCAGTGCGTATATGACTTTATTGTTGATTGTGATTTTGCAGAAAATTTGTTTAAGTGGTGGTCGTTGGGGAATGCGCATTCTTCAAAAGTGGATTCCTTTATTTTCAATTAATGGAGTACTCTATATTGTAAGTGCTATATTTTTTTGCGTTTCGGTAAGTATTCAATATATGTCGAAGTATGAGCGGTGTGTTTTGTTAAGTGTTTTAATATTTCAGTATGGTGAAGCTCTCAAAGACTTATATCCTCGTCTTGGAATGTTAGGCATCATTTCGACTGCTATGTTTTGTGTTATAATATCAATGGGGCAATCAGTGGAAAATGAAGTAATTACTGTCATAATATATTATTCACCAGATAATATTTGTTGTATTTCTTTGGGTTTTAGTCGGATATAATTTTAGAAACGAATGCCCAAATAAGATGGTGTAGTTTAAACAGAAGAAATTTAAAAATATTTATGATACTTTCTATAGTTTCAAAATACCCGTACAGGATTTCTTTTACTCAGAATGTTAGTGTGAATTATGAGCTGGGAGTGAAGGTATTTTATCGATTTGTGATGTTTTACATCCTAAAAAAATTTTATTCTTCAGATTGTTAAGTTTGTATATTCCGGATTGTGTTTTCTCGTTCGCTTGAAAGGAGTACTTTATTAGTAACTTTGATATTAATAATTTAGGACACAAATAATAATACTCTCTATGTGTACACTAATAATCAAATAGAAATATTAGTATTTGTATTAATGTTTAAATAAGAAGCA
The DNA here is from genome assembly GCF_963966145.1 of Tenebrio molitor. NCBI lineage: Eukaryota > Metazoa > Arthropoda > Insecta > Coleoptera > Tenebrionidae > Tenebrio > Tenebrio molitor. The sequence continues at coordinate 5,286,258 of NC_091048.1, read as the reverse complement.
TGTTGATAGAATAATTAATTTTGTTATTTGAATTGTATAGAAGATTCAACAGAATAAATTCAAGATCTCGTATATTGTACAGCGTGGTCAACAATGACTGAGTCTGTTGGCAATGAAACAATTGAAAAATATTCGTATTTTTTGTCTCGTAATTGACACTGATCGCAAAACATGATTCAACGGATGAATTTTTTGAACTCAAGGAAAATGATAAAGGTAAACTAACAACATATGTATTATAATGTTTCCACTTGCCATCGGATAATATTTTGGCGGAAAAATACGAAACAAAAATTATGAGAAAAGAAGTATTTCTGATTCTACGTCGTGTTGCGTTACATATGTCTTATTTCTATGAGAGGCCGTGCCTTTAGAAGAGTTATTTAAATGAAACGAATGAACACACTTCACTTAAATTTTATTTCACAGGTGTTTGGTCCCAACAAAAGTTACAAATGGGTGAATTTAGTAAAAGACTCTTGGTGGATGTCTGATTAAAGTTTTCAGTGTGTTGTCAACGGTCCATAAGACTATTAATGCGTGCCGTGACTTGGTTTTGTGCACTGCGCCGGACTACAGATAATTGAGAGCGGTGGACACTGGCGGAGTCTCCCCCGACCGCGAGGGCTCAAGGAACGAATAATGAATGAAAATGTTTGTAAACTACTTTAGGCGAGAACGTTTTTCCCCAATCATGAAATGCAAGAAAATCACATACTCTACCCGGCGATAAAAATTTAAAGCAAATTAAGTGAAAGATTTTGGAGATTATTTCATTCATCATCGTTTTCGACCCATCGTAAGGCTTTATTTTTTGGATTAAGTGATAATTCGATAATTCGTCAAGTAGGTTTCTCAGATGTTTTCAATCCTATTGCTAAAGTAATAAAATAAATACAGTTGTCAAATGGTACTGTTTAATTCATGAAATAATCAACCGAATTATAGTCTACCTCTTGAAATAATCTGTTTTAACACTCAAGCTTTCAAAAGGTGTCACTTTGACATAATTGACACTCGTTGTTACCTAGGAGAGCTTTTGTGTTAAAAATCGATCATTTCAGAGCTCTCGTGGAATTACAACCGATAGTTTTAGGAGTAAAATATAACTAACAAAAATTCCGACGTTTCGTTGAAATTATTCAAAAATTGAAATTTTTAATAAATAGCAAACCTATTCGGACCAGATACAGGGTACAGAATTAATGAATAAATTTTAATTTCCCAATTAAATTAATTCTGTACTGAATCTATATACAAGGGATTAAAACATTTTCTTCATAAATCGCTGTTACGAAAAATTTCAAGAACAAACTGTAAACAAAAATTGAATTATTTTTGTTCACAGTCTATGTTGATTTTGCTTTTGTTAAGACAAGGAGAAATAAAATCAATATCCCTAACCATAGTAATAAAAAAGTAGACTTGTATGAGGTAGCAAACAGAATTATAAATGAGACATTAAATACGACTAATGTGAATATTACGCCAAAGTTCTTTTTATCTGAGAGAATAGATATTAATTTTATGAACTTATCGAAGTATAGAACCACGTAAGTCACAGCTTAAGCTTTAATGTAATTTTTTACATTTAACATTTAGTTCTTTACGTTTTATGATTCTAGCTACAGATAGAGTCCTTCATATCTATGAGAGTAGATGTTCATTTTATGAATTAATCAAAGTGTAGAACCACGTAAGTCCCAGCACAAATTTTTATGTAAATTTTACATTATTTTAAGGTTTACTGATTTACGTTTTGTGATTCTCCTAGTGATAGCTAGAGATTAAGATAATATCCTTTAAACATACACTTTGAACATATTTAACTGTTCTCTCCGTCCAACAACTCACTCAAGTTCATTTCTCTTATTTGATTTATATCTTGTTTTGTTGTTGTTTTACAATTGTTAGTTTGTCTTTGTTACTCTTCCTAATTATTGATCGAATATTAATTAACATAACTTTTTCGCAATTCTTGCTTATTTCAACATTTTTGGGGTTTTCTATGTTAATACAGTATGAGTCAATTGTGGTGTATTTCTGAAATTTTCTTAGGTGCAACCTTAATACTAATTCGATTTACCACTTGATAGTGTGTTTAATTTAAATAATAAATTGAATCAAAAATGCGTGTTTGGCTACAAAAGTCAAAATGACAATGTAGGAAATTTAATCAGCAAAATGACAACGTAAAAAAAAAACTAACGTAAAAATTGTTCAACATGCATTCCGTTTTGGAGTAAACACGCTTCAACCCTGTTTAAAAAGGATTTTAGAGTTATGGCCATACACTCATCACGAATTCTTTGAGTTCTTCAACCGTAAGTACAGGTGTTTGGTAGACTCTTTCTTTTAATACGCATATGAAAATGGGGTGGGGCCCCATCTTGTTAGAACCACATACGTTGTTGTCTTGTTCGTGTATTCAGATCCAACTCTTACAACAATAAGGGCTAACTCATTTTATAAACAATGTAGATAAATAAAAAATAAGAGCGTGCTTAAGACCGCACGACAGAAGTGAAAACTTCTATGACGCTCGTTATTGATATTAAGTAATATGTATTCTATAAATTATATTATTATGGATGATAGTTGTTGGAGGAATAAGGAGCAAGGCATAAATAATTAATATTATTTAAATCCAATGGTGTTTTTAAATAATCATCAAAAATCTGCATTTTTCAACAGAAACTGCAAATACGTCCGCTTTTAGAGGTAAACACTCTTGCAAGATTTGTGAGGTATTCATGTCAAGACCGATTTAGATTACACAAGTGGAATAACAACTCTTTGGAAGAATTCTGTAGTGAACCCTGTTTGCAAATATGTATGTTTGTTTCTTGATGTACAATGGCCGGTAAAAAAAATTAGCCATCACTTTTGTGTTACGTCAAAATCCAAATGTATAATTAATGCTTTTTTGACACTGACATTTAAATGATGGCTAATTTTTTTTGCCAGCTTCACTTAAATTTTATTTAACAAATAGTCGAGTGTGGTGGTGTTTGGTCCCAACAAATGGTAGAAATAAATAAATGAATTTAATAACAGAAGTTGGTGGAATTTGACCCAATGAGATTTGACTCGCGGCCCTCGAATTGCGATCTGACTCATGAATAAATGACTAAGCCGGGCAAATATAGGAGTTTATGGCGCGAACAGCATTATAAGAGTTTGAGATGCGAACTATGTGATCCGGTGTAGATTTAAATTACCCCAATTAAATTGAACCCGACACGCTGCCCTGGAAACCTTCAGTCAAAGCCTGGTCTATTCCGGTGATCGAAAATAAAAGGGAAAAAGGGTTTAACAGACTTATAGGGTACCTCTCTACACGTGTCAGCTGGCCTAGTTTGGTCACTGTCCCGTTTACGGGTGACACGGCGGTTTGTGCACTTATGCCGGACCACAGCTAATTCAGTGCGACGGACACTGGCGGTAGCTTCCCCGACGGTGAAGGCTCCCAAGTAATGAATAATTAATGAAACTATTTTATAATAAGTTGTAATAGATCGCCTTGGCGAGAACACGTTTCCCCAATCGGTAAATGCAAGAAGATCACATACTTCGTGATAAAGAACTTAATTCAAGATTCTAAAGTGTCATGTGGTCGTCAAATGCTCAAGGAAAATAATATAATCTTTACTTTAGAAGGATACGGAACTAAATGCTGTTTGACTAATTAAATCGCGATTACAAATAATGTACAAGAATTAGAGAAATAATTTACCTTCTAAATGTTAAACACAAACAAACAGAATTAAAATGAAACAAATTAACCTTATTTTCAAACCTAAATTGGGCTTGAAACGCCGTTATGTAAGTGTCATATCATGCAACTAAATTCCATTGACTTGCTACTTCTAACAATTGTTCTACATTGGTTTCATTCCCCAAAACTGTTCTAATTAATAATTAATTCGTAATTTTCATTCTCTCTCTCACTCACACCTCTATTTCTACGACTACCTGGCTTTACCGTTACCCGGTCCTTTACCGACTCCCTTTCTATTTTGCCTTGTTAATTTTCTAACTAAAAGTGCAAACGAATCTAGTTATTTTCTACTATAAAGCGCTCTGTTTCTAATTTGCAATTCTCGCCCTTTAATTACAAATATGCCACAAATTTGAGAATGCTAAAAAAAGTAAATTAACCTAATGAACATTAATTTTGTTGTTCTCTCAATTTGAAACCTGCTAACATCAAATTCATTAATTCAATTATTCCCTGATTTTAACTGGACTCCCCAAATTGTCGAACGAGTAAATTTGGCAATGTTTCTTTTCCCATGAAAACTGTTATGTTTGTGTTGTGTTCGGACCAGGCGCGTAACTGCATTTTCAAAGAAAGGTTGGCAGATTTCACTTGAGGAATGTATCACTCTTGCCGATACGGCATCAATAAAATTTACAACTGACCAGCATTTCCGGGGCAAATGAACGGTATTTAAAATATTTCGTTGAAATTATTTTAAAATTAAAATTCTTAATTTATCGAACCTATTCGGACCGTTACAGTACCGGTACCCCATACATAAGAAACATGTCCACTTTCTCATCATTTAAGTCATAATAGTTCATAACCAAGTTTTAGCTAAACTGTCAAGGCAAAGTTGACAATTCTCAAAGCAATGCAATCGTGGATTAATGTTTTAATTTGTTTGTAATCACAGATCTAGTGATTTCTGGAATTAATATTCTTGGTTGCATCACAGACCATTTCAGAAATAAGCCACAATTGACTCATACTGTATAAGTACTTTTGCTAAATCTTTTAACGTGTACAAACAATTTTATCTAAGCTGTGTTTTATCTTAGTACTTATGTTATGTAAGGTTATGTTTTATAAATTTTATGCTCCCATTACTTTTGGCTCTTGAATGAGATTCTATGTCGCACCTTCCCAACAAAGGTATTCACAAAATCCTCTTTGCTGGCAGAGTCTTTTGATGTGCCACAAGGTTCACTTCTTGGACCATTCCTGTTTTTAATCTATACCTGTAGTCTTACCTTCAACATTATCAACTTAAAAGTTCATTTTGTTCATTAATGACACAACCCTCTTATCTTTTAACGGCGTTGTCTTTTCGATAAAAAATAAGTTAGGTATCACTTTTTCGCTTACAAGTTGATAATTAGTTCAACATAAACAGCTTCAATTTATGTCAAGAAAATTGACACATCTGTCAGCCAAGAGTGATAAGCCATTTTTTCCGATAATATTTCTCTCAGCTTATCATTCCATAATCCGGTCATTTAGCTATGACCCTCAACGGGTTGTAATTTTACATTTTACAAGAATGAGATGTAGCCACGTACCTACTCAATTTTTAAAAAGTAATGAAGTCATTTTGCTTTATTCTAATTTAATCCGCGGTAGAACTCACCAATTTGATTTCATTTCTTTTTTAACAAAGTTCGGAGAAAATTTTCTCCAATGATAAAATTCAAGCCAGCTTTAATTCTTAATCTAACGTGTTTTAGACAATACTAATTTGTAGTTCTTGTTAAGAATTCCAGTATTCCCTTTGCGAATTCTTGAATTTCCATTATCGCAGTGTGAAAACTCATATGCGATGGACTATTTTACGAAGAAACCATTTAAAGGTACCATCGTTATGCAAATAAACCAGATTTTTATTAAACATGTTTCAGAGGACTCGTTACGGATAGTTCGGATTTTGTCAATTGACATCTTAAAGTTAAGATTCGTTAGAATCGTCTTTATAGCAACATTAATTCTTCAAATGGCCATGACGCTAATTCAAATCTACTTCTCTTGTTGTGTCTTGAGTCTTCTGGATTTTGTGAAATATGGCCCAGTTTTTTTCGGCATGTTTTATGTAATATTATACTCCTAATATAATTTCAAGCGAAACCGAATATTTATAAACATTCTTCAGGGAATGCTGAGCATCACAACACTACTGCAAGATGGTGATTTGGCTGAGGTCTGTTTACAGGGCACGAAACCATGGTCTTTGGATAGTGCTGGTAAAGAAACAATCGCAAAAATTAAAACCGAGTCGGCGTTTTGGACAGTTTTTGTGATTGTCAATTTAGGATTGGCACTAATAACTGCAATTCTATTTGTTCTGCCTGTTACCCATGACGAAGATGTGTTTTTTGCCGTGTATTTCTTCGATAAATATTTTTTTGAGTACTCTTCTGTTTTGAATTGGATTTATAAAACGATGTTTCTTATAGTAGCGTTTTCAATGGTGAATTGTGCCCATCTGTTCTTCTATGGTGTACAACAAATTATCTTTCAATTGTATCTACTTGTTACACATATTGCCAATCTCACTAACGTTGTTCAATATAACAGTGAAGATGACAGTTCTCTGCTTAAAAATGAACATTATCAAATGGAAGTTGAAAATAGAATTAAATTTTGTATTAAAAAACACGTGGAGTTAATGAGGTAAATATTTCTACAGCAGTGTATGTTGCTGCAAAATCTGTTTCAGTGCCTCGTCTGCAGGAGTAAAAAAAATTCGAAAATGGATTCCTCTCTTTGCTCTCAATGCAATTCTTTTATTTATATGCTGTACTTTCTATTGTTTCTTGGTAAGTTGCATTTATTCTGACATGAGTTTCGACAAAGAAAGATTATTTTAGAACCAAGACAATCCGAAAGGAAGATATTACAGAGTTGGTGCTATTTGTATTGTCGGTCTGACCACATTTTGTTCGTTAGCATTTGTAGGACAGTCAGTGGAAAATGAGGTACATCTGTTATTTTGTTTATGATAAATGTAACTTGTTGTTGTATGTATATTTAATACCTATACAGGTTTATAAATTATCCGATTTTCGACATTTCCCACTGACTCAATAAAATACAATAAAATATAATATAATAACTAAAACTAACTAACTAAATAAAACAATAATTCAAAACAATAACAAATTAGCAGCTTTCCAAATACAATTATCCCTCCCCACATATTGTCCCTCTTCTCCACTCAACCTTCTTCATCCATTCGATCCCTCTTCCGTCCTCATTCAACATTTCTTCTCTACTTTCCTCTCTCTCTCTCAATTCTACACATTCATTCAACATATGTTCTATCGTCTCCTTTTTTTCTCCACACATCCTGCACACTCTAATCCTATCCTCATTCCAATATTTATTCTCTCTCTCCTCATTTCCACACCTAAATCTTGCTATTATCACTCTCTCCTTTCTACTCTCTCTTCCTAGGTACTTTGGTAGTTCTTCCGTTATTATTTTTTCATACTTCCCATTGTACCTAGATTCCCTAATTCTCGTTCTTCTTTCCTGCACTTGCACATCTCTGTCTCTCTGCACCAATTCATCTGTCATTGCTCTGCCTCCCTCTCGCATTCTTTCTATCTCCGCTCCTGCATACCCATTTCTTTCGAAATATGCCTCCCTCTCTTTCCATACCCCTTTTCCTATTTCTTTCCTTTTTTCTTTCAGACACTCTTGCAAAATTCTACACTCTCCTCTCTCTATCAACCTCTCCTCAAATCTTATTGCTCTCTTTCCTGCTTCTATTCTTATTCCATCCCTTTTTGTTTCCTCCATCACTATATAGCCCGGTGTCTCTCTATCTACTCCTAGCACCCATTTCAAATATTTTCCTTGCACCCCTTCCAACCCTTCTTGCTCTCTCCATCCCCATATTTCCGCTCCATACATCATCACGCTTTTCACCAGACTATCAAACATCATTATTCTCCTTCTAAAGTCATGTCCAAATTTTCTCTCTCCTATCCCCCATACCGCTCCTATTATCTTATTCGCGTTTTTCACTAACTCCCTCACATGTGCTGCTGCTGTGTTTCTTTCATTCATCACATAACCTAAATACTTAAATTCTTAAATTGATAAATGTAACTTATTTGATTGCAGTCAGACCTGTTACTTCGAATTAATACAGAAATACGGTGGACCAGTCTGAATCGAAAAAATTTAAATTCATTAATGATCATGTCAATAGTGTTCAAAACACCGTTCACTGTTAAATTTTCAGATAATCTCATTATTAATTACGCCATAGGAGTTAAGGTTAGTATTGTTCTGTTTATACATATTTGTTTGACTAATTACCCTTTCAGATTGTTAAACTGGTTTATTCTGTACTATGTTTTCTCGTACAGATGACAAATTTTCTGCGTTAATGGTATATTATAATATGAGTTGAATAAGACGCTTTATAATCACATGAGTGTGTTTAAAGCAAGACGAGCGTAGCGAGAAGTGCTTTAATGAAACAAATGTGATAATACGTCTTATTAAACGAGTGTAATATAGTATTTTATCTACTTTGCTTTACTAATTCCTGAAATTTCAGCTGCTCAAGTTTACATATTAGACTAGGGACTTTGGTGTGTGTTGGTAACAGACATTTTTCACAAAAACGTAATGTTATATTTACTAAATTTACTTCGTAGCTTCACTCGTTACCTTGACGCCTGACATCAAGCGGCTGATGTTGCCAATATAACAAAAGCTAAAAGTTACCAGAAACAGTTTAATAATATGATTCATTAATAACCTGTTTTCGATATAATAATGAGCCCATTTGTAACGCAAAGTAGATAATAGTTATTTAATAAACTAGTTTGTTAATGAAGGCGATTAATAATCGAAACTGTTTAAAGCACGAACGAGTGTAGCGAGTGAGTGGCTTTAATAGTTGAGATTATTAATCGCCCATTAACAAAAGAGTTGATTACAAAGTTTTTTCGTTGACCGCAAACTTTTTTTTTTTGGTGACAAATTTTGAAATTAAAGCCAAATCAAAACCAATTTCATCTTTTTCCATAAAGATGAGACCTTATAAATACCTTCATTCTTTTTTTGTCCTCAGGGTAGGCCATTTTTAAATTTTTCAACACTTTCTATTCACTTTTCCACAAAGAGTGTCAGAACACGTCAACTCCATTCACATTCAATTTCACGGAAAAATCACGATTGCTACGGAAACCTAGTTACCTTTGAAAAATATGACATGCGAATTATAACCAAAAATGTCGGTTTTTGAAAAAGTGAATTTGTAATTGTGCAGTTATGGAGCTATAAAATATAGAAAACCCTGCTGCACTAACTGCTGCAGTGTTGGTAAGTGCAAACAATGCATGTTCGAGGTTGTTCATACATCAAAATTTAATCAAAACGTCAAAATCGCAAAAATCGTTGATTAATGAAAAATAGTGTATTAATGAGGTCCATTAATACACTATAATTTAGACAAAAGAATTCATTAATATTGAAATTAACAAGCGGTCAACGGAAAAATTACATAATATGCACCAGGCTTCTTCAAATTTTTATTTGCATATTATTACAGTCGACGGAAATTCGAAAGAGAATAAAAAAACTCAATTCTGCGTATAATAGTATATTAGGTATGATACAAATTTATGAGGAAGCACGCGCGACGAGTTTAAGAGCACGACGCATAGCGGAGTGCTTTTAACGTCGCAAGTGCTTTCAAGGCTCTTTTACACGTGTATCATACGCTATTTTTTATTATCCCTGCTCTACAATCTGAAAATTATAACAAAAAAAGTAAATTGAAATATGTACACTGCTGTGCTGAAAAATCGCGTATACTTCAGAGATCAAGCAATCAAGTTTTCGAGTATTTTGTGCTTTGTAAATATGGATTTTAACATTACATTTGTAAATAGGTTATAAACTGCCAGTGAGATTGTCACTGTTTTATTTGTTATTAGGAAAATGAATCAGTTGTTTGACACTGACAAATAAAATGTCAAAACCAATCCAGACCAACTTAACACAACGAAAAATAGATGTACGCGATTTTTCTGCATAGCAGTGTACCTCTTTTGAAGCAATCTGCGGCATTAATCGTTAATATAGAAACGGTCAATTGTTGTTGTTTCGTTGCTATGTATATTATTTATTATAAATTGTGTATAAATTAAATGTGTATTTATCAAAATAGTATATTATGATACAAGTTTATAAGGAATCCTTTAAAGCACGCGCGACGAGTTGAAGAGCACGACGCGTAGCGGAGTGCTTTTAACGTCGCAAGTGCTTTAAAGGCCCTTATAAACGTGTATCATACGCTATTTTTTATTATACTTGCACTACAATCTGAAAATCATAGCAAAAAAAGTAAATTGAATTACGCTCAGGCGTGCTTAAAACGGCGATTCTGATGCAGGTATAATAAAAAATTATTTTGCGTACTTATAATGTGTTCATTTATTTCTGTCGTTGATATAACAAGTGTTCAATTGAATTGTTCATCAAGTTGGCTATGACTGTATTTTTTAAGAGACAACAACATCGTAAATTAAGTTGGTTAGACAAAGATAGCGATAAAACTTTTCAATTGAACACATATTGAAATTCACGGGTTTTGTGACGTTAGCCAACGCGTCCTCGGTGACCGAATGTTAAATTTTGAGGAAATGTACACGCTTCTAGCAATGATAGAGGCCTGTTTAAATTCACGTCCTATCACACCTCTATCAAATGACCCCCATGATTTAACTTCCCTGACTCCCGGCCATTTCCTGATTGGCACCCCACTAACGGCACCCGCCGAAGACAACATTAGAGAAGTGCCCACGAACCGATGGACGCGCTATCAATTGATCACTCAAATGCGGCAGCATTTCTGGCGTCGTTGGTCGCAAGATTATTTGCACACCTTGCAGCAACGGACAAAATGGAGATCGACCCCCAATGACGGACCAACAGTTGGAGCATTGGTCATCCTCAAGGAAGACAACACTCCTCCGCTTCATTGGCCCCTTGGTCGAATCACGGAACTACATCCAGGACAAGATGGCAAGTGCCGTGTAGTGTCAGTAAAAACAGTGCGCGGCGTGTTTAAAGGACCAATCATAAAAATTTGTCCAGTGCCGTGTGAGTAGAATTAAGATTAGATTAAGATTGAACACAACACACACAATGTTAGTAGATCCATATTTATTAATTAGGTTATCATTGTACAATTAATTTAGAATAATCATTTTAAAAGTTCACAAACTTTCAACGGGGGCAGCATATGTTAAATGCGCACCCCCACCCTGTACTGCTCCTTCGTTTACTTAGGTTTTAGACAGAACACATGAATACAATACGCATGAAAACTTGTAACCAGTAACATCTCCAATTTTTATCTGTAACGTCCTTTTTACATCAATATACACTGACCTCCAAAATTAACGCATCACTTGTATTTTTACGGTTTTTTTGAAAAGTTTTACTTTAAAGCAAAAAATTGTTATACACACTGAAAATAGAGGAAAACATAGATCATTCTACAAGAGTAAATAAAATTTCCAGCCACTGTGTACAAAAATGAGCAAAAATATAGTTTTTGCTCAATTTTTAAATTTACTCGAAAATAATTTTTTAGTAACAGTTGAAAAATTTAATCAGTATTGACATCAATCTTCATTTACTTTTAACATGGGTGATGTTAGGAACAACTTCGCATGTAAAAAGTCCGTGCCAGTGGTTTTGTTAGCCCAGAATTAAGGGAGGCGAAGGACTATAGCATATCACTTTGGTATGAACCAATCTACCGTATCTAAAGTTCTAAGAAGACATCGGGAGACTGGACGGCACACAAGGAGGCGGAAACAAGGCTGAAAACGGATCACAACACCTCACCAGGACCAATACTTATGGTTAATAAGTAGGGCCCGGATTTTAGGCAAAATGGACTATTTTTATTTTTTAAGGCACATGTATGAAACTTGTCTATAAATGATTTCTGGCTTAATTAGAGTAATTAGAGCCATATTTGATTCTGCCTATTCGGCCTAAAATGCCCTTTAAATACCTATTTTACCTTTTAACTGCCTGAACATGCCTAAAATGACCAAAAATCAATTTCATTTTTGCGGTTTTTTCCCAATTTTCGAATTCTGGGAAGTTTACGGTATTGAAAATGTAAAAGTGGTACCTCAATAAAATTTACAATGCTTTATGATTTTAAAATTTAAGGAGATGTAATTACTGAAATGTACAAAGTGCAGTACAATACAGGAATTACTTTTTCGCTTTTACGGTTGGGACCATGATGTCAGCGGTAAATACTCCGACAATACCTAAGTACCACAAACCATTAGACTGGACTGGCATAAATTACAGAGTTTATCTGTTTGCCTCTGTTCGAAGGGGTGCAGGTATACGCGGTCTAATGTTTTCTGATACTTAGGTATTGTTAGAAGCTTTAACGTTTATAAAATGGTCCTTGCCATAAAAACGAAAATTAAAATCCCGAAGTGAAACAATAAGAGAAACCTTAAGGGTGTCATTTTCTAAAAATTTAAGAAATATAAAATTAACAATCTCCTCTGAAATTTGGTGGGAGACGTAAATATAAGCATTACAAATTTGTCATTTCTCGTTTACTTTATCTCCGTGCAGTGGTCGTGTTTCTTGTGAACCTGTTTAAAGTGAACATAATGCCGAAACAAAAAATTAGTTTACGCGAAAAAATATTACAGTGGACAAGCAAGAAAGATTTATATGAAATAAAATCAACCCGAGAAATGTTTTGTAAAGCTTGTGGTAAACTGGTAAGTTAAGCATAATTAAAAATATGTCATTTTATATTTTTTACTTATTTGAAAATTTTATTTTTTGTAGTTTATATGCGAAAAAAAATGTCACTTGCAACAGCATGAGCAAACGGCCATCCATAAAGAGAACATTATGACACCGCTTCGGCAAACGTTGCTGACACAGAACTTGGAGGAATCGGCAAATAGTACATTCAATATGGAACTTTGTAACGTCTTTTTAGCTGCCAATATACCATGGCACAAACTACAAAATCCTGCGTTTCAGAATTTTCTGACAAAATATTGTGGTAGAAAAATTCCGGATGAGTCTACTTTACGGAAAAATTATTTACCAAAATGCTACAAAGATGTATGAACATACTATCTTTTAATATTTAATTTAAAATTATTTTCACTTTTAGACTATTGACCGCATTCGGAATGAGCTGGATCCTTTTAACATATGGGTTTCAGTTGACGAAACAACAGATGCACTTGGGCGATATGTGGCGAATTGTCTGGTTGGGAAACTTTCAGAAGATGAACCTGGAAAATCTTATCTTTTGGCGTCTAAACAATTAGAAAGAACAAATCATGAGAGAATAGCTAGATTCGTAAATCAATCTTTAGGTAAGGGTTTTTCACTTTTTTAAATTTATTTTTTTATTTTGATTTAAAATTTCTATGCGTAGAAATCTTGTGGAGTACCAGAGTTGTTGCTGAAAAGTTTCTTTTGTTTGTAACGGATGGAGCACCATATATGATAAAATCTGGTAGACACCTTAAGGTGTTTTATCCAAAAATTGTGCATGTCACATGCTTAGCGCATGCTTTAAATCTAGTGGCTGAAAAAATTCGCTATCAATATGAAGATGTGGATAATTTAATTTCGAACGTGAAAAAAATTTTCGTTAAGGCACCTTTGAGAGTTGAAATGTACAAAGAAAAACTAAAAGAAATGCCACTGCCTCCACAGCCAATTTTAACACGATGGGGAACATGGCTTCAGGCTGCTATGTTTTACAGCGAACACTTTGATTCCATTAAAGAAGTAAGTATATAAAAGATAAGCAAATTAATTGATTGTTAAACTGTTTTTAACTACTCACAGGTTGTCATGTCCTTTGATGGAAGTTCTGCTGTTGCTATTCAAAAAGCACAGTCTATAATGAAGAAACCCGGAATAAAAAACCAATTAATTTATGTTCGCAGTAATTTTAAAATAATCTGCGAAAGTATTACTCAATTGGAAAAAAATGGGTTACCTTTAACCGATTCAATCAAAATTGTTGAAAACGTATTTACCTCCCTAAAAAAATCTCCAGGCCCTGTAGCAGCAGTAGCATTAAAAAAACTTGAAGATGTTACTGAAAAAAATCCTGGATACAAATTTCTTCTAGAATTGGCAAGAATTTTTAGAGGTGAAGATGTGCCGGAACATGACACCAAAATGGAAGAAATTTATTACAAATTTGCGCCCATTACCTCTTGCGAGGTAGAAAGAAGTTTTTCAAAATATAAGTCCATTTTGGTGGATAACCGACAATGTTTTAAAGTAGAAAATTTAGAGCAATATCTTGTATGCAATGTAAATACGTAACAATGTAAATAACTAACAAACTTGTAGTATTGTATATTAATTAATAAAAAATAATTAGTAAATATCTTGTTGTGTGTACTGTTACGTTATAAATTACGCTCCCGAACCTGGGCAACCCTGTTACCGGTTACAAATCCGGAATGTTCAGGGGTATAACGAACAAGTCGTGGCTTCGACTCGGTTTACAATGCGAACCACGAGAAACGCCGACCGAAGCTGAAAAATTGGTGAGAACAGCCCGGAGTACGGGAATTGATACACAATCTTCCAACTAATCGTTTATTCAGATGTCAAACAATGAAAATAATGATATAAATGAAAAAGAAAACAACGAAGCCTGACTAGCCTAATGGCGTGTACAAAATTGAATAACCTTAACTCCTCGGAGGGTCCTCCGGGTCCCAGACGTTCAACAAACGAGTACCGGCAAAACAATAAAAAAAAATCCTTTCTTTAGCGAAGGAGGAAGGCCGACTGGTCCTACGTAACGTCGCTATTCGGCTACGCCGCCCGCATAAGCGGGGAGGTCCTCCAAGTCTTCCTTCGCTCCAAAAAAAAATTGAAGTTAAGATGTTTTTCTCCGGTACGGACCGGTGAAGAACCACGCGCAAAAAAATGTTCGGTGAGCGCGATACACAATTCCTGGCGAGGTCACTCACCGATTGATAATCGTTCGTGAATATAAAAACCCGACGGACTTGATAAGGAAATTTTTTTCTTAAGTTAGTACGATTAATGAAATGACGCGCCTTATGACAAAACTGCTACTTTAACAGTGGAACAAATTATAATCCTAAACGCGATATACAAATTAAAGGAATTTGATAGAACTTTTCACCCGTCGAAATAATGAGTGACAATGGAAATTTGACTATAGTTAAATACAAACGCTCAATTAGTTCGACGGAGTGACAAAATACAACCGAAAACTTTGAGAAGCTACGGCCTGTAAAAATTGGGGTGTCACCACTGCTCCGGACTTGCTGGTGGGTAGATCCGGCACCTTCCGGTGAGTCCGGGGACGACCTGGACTGACAGGACTCGACGAGATCCTGATCCGCAAAAGCGTTCGGTCTGCAACCTTCCGTAGTGAAGTCCGTGATCCGCTTGGCGATGTGGGCGGTGGTACTTAGACGAATCGTCTCCAACGGCCCTCGTGAACTCCACTACGTCGTCTCGTCGGCCCTGCAAATTCACTCGATCACTGTCCCCTTGACTCTCCCCAGGCACACTGACAACACCACCGGCAAAAGGTCGTGAAAAATCTCGCTCTGTCTCTGGTTCCCCCGATTTATAGCTTCCACCCCCTCTGTGCGCAGATTTTTCGGCGGAAGTCCGAGTACGTTTCCGTCGCGATGGATTCTAGAACATTCTAGAAAAATCGCGAAGATTTACAATCGCGCGGCGATTTAAATCGTAACAGTACCTACTTAAAACTTTAAAAACACATTTTTTAATTTAATTAACCACAACTTTAAGGACCTAGTATGGCTTATTTTCAGTTTTTAAGGGACTATTTGCAGTAGTTTAAGGGACTATTTTAGGCACCTATTTCCGACTTTTTAATTGCCTAAAATCCGGGCCCTATTAATAAGCATTAGAGAAGGGTTTCTCACTGCTCTCCGACTTCAAGATCGCATGTTAGACAATATGTACTCCGCCTGGGTGAAAATACTGTTAGAAAATGATTAAAGGAGGATCAGATACATCCGAGGAGACCAGCCACTGGATCCAAGTTAACTGCAGATCTTCGGAGGGCCCGTTTAAACTTTGCATTAGAACATGTCAATTGGGTCGAACAAGATTGGCGCAGAGTTTTGGCCTTCGATGAATCCAGGTTCTGTCTATACAAGTCTGATGGACAGGTAATAGTGTATAGACGACCTGGTGAGTGATATGCGCAGTGTAATTTCATTACTAAAGAGAGTTTTGGAGGCGGGTCAATAATGGTGTGGATAAGAATATTTTTAGACGTAGATACAGAGCTGGTGGTTTTAGTTAGACGCAATTTGAATACACATCGATATAGCACGAACATCTTGGAACCTGTTGTTGTACCTTATGCCCCATTCGTAGGGCAAAACTTCATTTATATGCACGATAATAGACAGCCACATATTGCAATGGTAATTTCCGACTAATTTAGGACTATTGAAATATCAGTTATGAAGTGGCCAGCACGTAACCCTGACCTCAACTCAATCGAACACTTATGGGATAATATGGAAAAACTGTTACAGGCAATGTAAGGACGTCCAAATTACTTCAGTCAGCTAACAAGAGCACTTCCTGGATATTTGGCAAAATATAGGCTAAAATCATAACACAAACCTCATTTTTAACATGCCACTACGTTACTGAGCTACAATTAACGCTAGAGGGGACAATACAAGATTTCAGGAAAATAATCTTTAAATTTCGATGGTTTTTTGATTTCTCATTTTTACTCGTGATGTTACCTTTTCGAATTTTTGTATTTTTTTTACATTTATGTGCCCTTTTTTGTAAGAAAATGTGTTGAAAATATTTCCCATGGTTCAGCTGTTATTGTTGTTGACATATTTTTTTTTATATTTCAAAACTTGCTTTTTTAATTAAAAAAATCAAAGTGATGCGTTAATTTTGGAGTTCAGTGTATTATTGTTGAAGTTAATTGTGTATTCACTCAACTGGTAATCGAAAAAGCTCGATTACTTCACAACATCTATGATTCTATGAACTATAATCTTTAGAGATTTGGATTTGTTACGGATGTTACGGCCGCTGGGGCGTCAGCGGGGAAAGCAACACCCACTCACGGGGATTGAATGCTACCTACCCCAAGAATATAATTTAAAACTTAAGACCCCTCATATCTTTTTTTGTACTCTCGTTTGCATTTTGTAATTTGTATATTACCTACCTAAGTGTTGATTTACAAAAATAAAATTCCAAGTTCGGCATATTTAATTGGTCATCCATTGAGACCCTCAATCCCACACACAACTGGCCCACTGATGCCAAAATATCCCCAATTTACACACGAACACATTAAATAAGCTACTATTAATTACGCTAGTTATTTAAAAAATGTAACGAATATCATCTGATTAAGCTATTTAGATGATACTTTCTCAAACGTCGGCACTATTACACTGAAGGAGAGGAAGAGCTTCTCTACTTATTACTGCTTCAACTAAGATAGCCTTGTTACTGGCGAGCCACAACTATAGCAACGAGAAATAAACAACGATAAACATCAGTTCAGTCTTGTGCGTCGTGTGTGAAAAATGCATAAAGAAGATCCTTCTGAAATCAAAGATATCGCAAAGTGAGTAACATTAAATTTACTACCACAGAAATCACGCAAGCAATATGACATTGCCTACAACAGATTTAGAGAATGGTGCGCGGATAAAAGCGTTGTGAATTATACACAGAGTGTATCTATCTATTTATTTTGAAGTTTGACAGACTGTTGACAGATGTGTGCAATAAAGATTTTATTGCACTAGTGCAATTAAGAGGCACTTTTTCCACTGAAAACAATGCAATGAACACTCACTTTTTGCACGATCGTAGAAAATAGTATATTATGATACAAGTTTATTAGGAAGCCTTTAAAGCACGCGCGACGAGTTTAAGGGCACGACGCGTAGCGGAGTGCTTTTAACGTCGCAAGTGCTTTAAAGGCCCTTATAGCATACGCTATTTTTATTATACCTGCACTACAATCTGAAAATTATAACAAAAAAAGTAAATTGAAATACCTTTTCCGAAGTAATCTGTGTCATTAATCGTTGATATAGAAATGGTCAATTGTTGTTGTTTCGTTGCTATTATAAATTGTGTATAAATGTTTATTTACCATTGTTCAAAATATAGGTGAATTTGTTGTTACCTAAGCGACCTTAAAGCTTTAGTGTTTTAAGGGCTCTTTTTCGCACGCATTTTAGTGTCAAAAATGGGGACTATGATTCAGGTATAATAAAAACATAATTAGATGGTTTGACCTTTATATAAATGAGAAATGAGAAAAATCGACCAGAAACGTTCCAGCAGCCAATAAATCGATTAATTCATTTTTGAATAAGTAATATTCCCTTTGCCTCGCTTCAGCAAGTAACTAATTTATCATCTTCATTCTGCGCCAAAATTTGGAGTAATGGAAATACTTTTCTTTCCTTAAAAAGTACTATCTACACTAGAAAGATTTCTTTGGTAGTTTAATCTAAAGTATAAACCTTCAAAAAAATCCTTCCATGAGATGCTCTTGAAAATTAGCATAGGGGAGGGGAATTACGACATTTTTTTGTTTAAATTTTTTGGTTGCCACACTCTTACAAAATGTGAAAAACTAAAGCTTTTGCCATATGAATTTTTTTATTGTGGAAAGAAAATTCGATCTTCGAAGGATAATTAGTAAACTATGCAAAAATGAATAGGGAATTTTTCCATTTTTGAATTTTTTATAAATACAGTTTAAAATTTGTAATGAAACGTGGTAGAAATATAAATATATATATATGCACATTAAATGTAATGTTTCAAGTACTTGTAACATTTTAAATTTATCTAGTGTTTAAGAATACGTGGGAGGATTGGGGGAATTATTTTGCTTTCCAAGAAAAATTGTGGAATTCCCTATTCATTTTTGCCTAGTTTATTATTAATTATACAAGTATAGTGATAAAGTAAGGAACAAAATTTATAATTGCGTTATTTAATTCGAACAAAACGCTTGGAGAGGTCAATTTTATTTTTTTAATTAGCCACCTTACTTTTTACAAATAAAATCAAATTTGGTAATTTAGGGAATTTTGTGACAGTTGGTGACACTTTTGTAACCGTTTTTGTTTCTTTCAATTTAAAATTTGCTGACATCTAATTCATTGATTCAATTATTCCCTGATTTTAACTGGAATTCCCAAAAATGTAGAAGTAATGTTTTATTACCCATAATGTTTTGTTGAAATTATTTAAAAACCTTTTGGAAGCATTGCATTATCGGGTACAGAATTAATTTAGGTATTTTAATTTCCCAATTAAACTAATTCTCTACAGAATTTATTTACAATGAATTAAAACATTTTCGTTGCGTGTTATGAAAAATTTTAAGAACAACCCACTAAACTGTAAAAAAAACTGTTGAATTATTTTTGTTCATATCCTGCTTTGATTTTGTTTTTGTTAAGTTAAGAGAAGGAGAAATAAAATCAATATCCCCAAGCATAGTGATAAAAAAGTAGAACTGTGTGGGGCAGCAAATAGAATTATAAAAGAGACATTAAATACGGCTAATGTGAATATTTAATCTAAGTCCTTCTTTACTAGGAGAGTCGATACTCATTTTATGAATTTGTCGAAGTGTAGAGCTACGTAAGTCACAGCACAAATTTTTATGTAATTTTTTACGCAAAGACATAATTGTTCTCACTGTCCAGTAACTCATTTGTTTTACCATTGTACGTTTGTCTTTCTCGAAAGTTACTCCTCCTAATTATTGATCGAATATTAATTATCACAATTTCTTTCATATTTCTTGATTACTTCAACATTTTTGGTGTTTTCCTTGTTTTAAATAAGATTAATTTATAGTCCCTGTTAAAAATTCCAGCATTCACTTTCCGAATTCTTGAATTTCCATTATCACAGCGTATTGAAACTCATATGCGATGAACTATTTTACGAAGAAACCCTTTAAAGGTACTATCGTTTAGCAAATAACCCAGATTTTTATTAAACATGTTTCAGATGACTCGTTATGGGTAGTTCGAATTTTGTCGAATGACATCTTAAAACTAAAATTCATAAGAATCATCAATGCAGCGACATTAATTTTTCAAATGGCCATCACAATGGTTCAAATCTACTTCTTCTGCTGCGTTCTGACTTTTATGGATTTTGTTAAATACAGCCCCATGTTTTTTGGAATGTTTTATGTAATAATGGAATCTAATTTTTAACGAAACAGAATCTTATTTAAAATTATTCAGGGAATACTCAGCATCACAGCACTACTGCTAGATGGCGATTTTGTCGACATCATTTTGAAAAATTTAAAACCATGGGCTTTGGACAGCGGTGATGACGAGACGACAGCAAAAATTAAAACCGAATCTATGTTTTGGTCAAGTTTCGTGATTGTCAATTTAGTATTGGCATTAATAGCTGCGATTCTATTTATCCTACCTGTTCGTAATGACGAGGATGTATTTTTTCCTCTGTACCTTTTTGATAGATATTTTTCTGAGTACGCCTATATTTTGAACTGGGTTTATAGATCGACGTTTTTTATAGTAGCATTTACGATGGTGACTTGTTCCCATCTGTTCTTGTATATTGTAGAGCATATTATATTTCAAACGAACTTACTACTTATACATGTAGATAATATCACTAATGTGGCTCAGTACGACAGCGAGGATGAAAGTTCTTTGCTTAAAAATGAACACTATCAAATGGAAGTTGAAAATAGAATTAAATTTTGCATTAAAAGACACGTTGATTTAATAAGGTAAATATTTCTACTGCAATGTATTTCGCTAGATTATTTGCTGCAGAGTTGGTACCGAAGGAGTAACAAAAATTCAAAAATGGATTCCCTTCTTTTGCCTAAATGGAATTCTTCTGTTTACATGCTGTACCGTCTATTGTTTCTTGGTAAGTTGCATTTACTCTGACATAAATGTTGACAAACAAAGATCTTAATTAGAATGACGACAATCCGAAAGAAAGATATTACCGTGTTGGTGCCATTTGTCTTGTCGGTCTGACCACATTTTGTTCATTAGTATTTGAAGGACAATCAGTGGAAAATGAGGTACATCTGTTATTTTGTTTATCATAAATATAGACTTATTAGATTCCAGTCAGACGTGCTGCATCATATTAATACAAAAATACGATGGTCCAGTTTGAGTCAAAGAAATTTAAATTTATTGATGGTTATGACAGTAATGACCAAGAAACCGTTCAGCCTTAAATTTTCAAATAATCTCATTATTAATTACGCATTGGGAGTTAAGGTTAGTGTTGTTCTGTCTACATATTTGTTTGACTAAATTGGCCTTTCAGATTGTTAAACTGGTTTATTCTGTACTGTGTTTTTTCGTACGGATGACAAATTTTCTGCGTTAATATTGGGTATATTGTGCGGAGCAGATTTGTGTACTAGATGCTTACTGTGTATATTATAGAATAAGTTCAATACTCAAATTTTTCCGTTTGATAAGATGAGATAATAAAAATAAAATAACTTGTTTTTTACTTATGTTTTATTTAATTAAAGTTCCATGAAAACGCGTACCGTGGCACTTTTTATCCTAATAAAACCATCTACTATGGTCACCTGTAGAAATATGGATATCCCTTTCTGTACAATTAAAAATTAAAGATGCAAAAAAATGGGTGCTTTCGGTACTGATAGAGAGCCTTAAGAACTTAAACTTAAAAGAACTCAGATGTTTTCCTGTGCTAACTACGAAGATTACTTTACTAGTTCAATTAAAAAGAAAATCTTCCATGAGATACATGTTTAAAGGGTGACAGCTCTTGAAAATGGGCGTAGGGGATGTGAATTATGAAATTTTTTGTTTTAAATGAAACTTTTGCCATGGGAATTTTCTTTATTATATTAATAATAATTTTCATTTGATGATCGGATTTCTTTTTCCATCCAATCCCGTTCCATTCGTTTTTCCATTTTTACGAATAATTGCCAGAGTGGAAGGCCCACTAATGCTTGGGGTATGCCATCGTTACTCGAATACCTTAAAAGCAACCAACTTGGTAAACGCTCGCTCACAATTAGACCGAGAGTAACCACATGCTACCGCGACTGCCCAGATTGCAGTTCATTCGCCTTCGTTTGAAGTTTTTTTTTTGACTTAGTAGATTCCCTTTACCCTTTGGCCCCAGCTGACGAGGCAGTTAGAACAGTGTCTTTCATGTCACAATTTCAGCGGGACGGTAGCTACATATCGTCGGGTTTGTCTGGTTAGGAACCTTGGCCCTATTCCAAAACATTTCGTTTTTTCCTATCTTCTTGTTTCTTCATAGCCTAGAGTTTATTGGAGTTGGGTAAGACATTTCAACGCGCTCCTAACTCGTTTTTCCCTTTTTCGTTTGGACTCCAACTCGATAAATTCCTTTCACCCTCTCGACTTTTTTTTTCCGACGACTACTTAGTCCTACCCAGTTCATTCCTTGAGAGCTCTCTTTGTCTCCCAAAACACCCGAGGACGGTCGCGGTCAACGGTTCTCATCGATTAACCATTAACAGTGCGAATATCTTAATTCTTTTGTGTTAATTTTCCTAACTTATCTCGGTTTCGCTTTATTAAGGCCTGTTTTCCTTCGCCAAAACTGGGTAGGCTTATTTTGAGGTAGGTGATAAATACTCGGTTTCGAAGTACCTACTTCTTCCTCTTTCCCGTTCAAGTACCGTGAGTGGGTGTACTTCGTCACCAGTATTCGTTTGGATATCGCCGATTTCGGGATCTAGACGAACTCTCCCGTACCCTAGTAAAGAGTTGAGTGGTTCTCCGTTATATTGCTTAGTACGTACCTGAAACTGCAACTCGTGCTGAAATTCCGGATGTTTGGGGTCTTGTGAAAAGGCCAAAAAAGACCTGATACCAACTGAGTAATTGACAATTTTCAACCAAGATCAGTTCTAATTTACGTCTCCTTTATTATGAAAGGGTCTTTTCGTCTTCGCCTTCTCTCCGTCTCGTTTCTTCCCCTTCGCTGTATCCGGAGAGGACACGTGCAACTTTTCACCCCTCCGTGGCAGTTTACAATCACTATATGGATCGGTAATGGGCAATAAGTACACCGACCTGTTTAACGTTGATCCCTCATTATTTTGCATGGAAGTGTCCTGTACCTTTTGAGGGCGTCAAACTTGTAGCAAAGGGTAAACTGACCGTGGTGCGACTAACCAACATTCCTTTTCACCTGTCCGCTGTTTTGTTAACGATCCATAACCATAACCCTATTAGTGAGTGGCGTGGCTTCAATTTGTGCATTGCGCCGTATTACAGCTAATTTAGACCAACGGACTTTGGCGGCGTGTCCCCGACCGCGAGAGCTCCAAGGAACGAATAATGAATTAATGAATGAAAATGTTTTAAGACTATATTAGAAAAGATCTTTAATTGAAATTATTTAGAAATAAAAATTCTTGATTTAGCAAACTCATTCTGCCCATTGCGTTCCTGGGTACAGAATTAATTAATGTTAATTTCCCAATTAATAGTTATTTATTATTTCTATTATATCTTCGAGAGCGTTTTTTTTACGCGTGAGAAGATAATTAAATTTTATTGTCATGGATAATATTCCATTTTTGCTATCGCATTTCTATTTTATTATTAAAACATTTTTTAAAAATCATTACTGATCGTGTCAGGTTTTAAAATATCGTTAGTCTGGGCCCTGTTAGGGTAATACAAAAAAATTAAACACATTTTAAATATTCGATAGTATGAGCGTTGTTACTTTATCTACTCTTCTGTTAAAGTAGCACTTTATCTACCCTTGTGATGAAAATGCTACTTGACTTTTGAGTTGAATAGATAAAAGCACATTTTAACATCTGCTACAGAAAAACTAATTCTCTACAGGTCACGTAAGGCTTATTTTTGAAAATATTTTGTACGCAACCAAAAATACTAATGACGCTGAACACTTGAAACTTATAATGTGATTTGACTTTTTTGCCTTTGTTGTTGTTAAGTTGAGAGAAGGGGAAATGAAATCAATAGCCTTAAGCATAATTATAAAAAAGTCGAGTTGTATGGGGTAGCAAATAGAATTATAAAACAGCCATTAAATACGGCTAATGTGAATATTAAACCACGTCCATTTTATCTAGAAGAGTAGATATTCATTTCATGAATTTATCGAAGTGTAGAACCACGTAAGTCACAGCACAAATTTTTATGTACCTAATCTTTTACATTTAACATTTAGTCATTTACGTTTTGTGATTCTCCGAGTTACTGCATCGACTAAAATCATTCGTATCCCACCTCCACCCGGCGGCACGGCAATTTTGCCGGAGTACATACACTATT
This sequence comes from Tenebrio molitor, assembly GCF_963966145.1. Lineage (NCBI taxonomy): Eukaryota > Metazoa > Arthropoda > Insecta > Coleoptera > Tenebrionidae > Tenebrio > Tenebrio molitor. The sequence continues at coordinate 5,262,060 of NC_091048.1, read as the reverse complement.
ACGGATATTACTATCAAGTAATAGTGCAGTGCTTATCAACATAATTACCGGCGTCTCGCCTCCGCATTTTGACTTTGTTGTGTATTATGTTCTGTGTCAATGTTAAGGAACTTCCTCACGATGTGACATGAGTATAATAATATACCTTTTTGAATTTCAACTACCAATGTGTTATCTAAATCCAGAATTTTTAAATTTTTAAAAAGAGATTGCGGTACTATTCCCGTTGCTGAAATTACAAGTGGTAAAATCGAATTTTTTTCTAAACACCAAAGATTTCTCATAGCAACGGAGAGCTCTAAATATTTATTAATTTTTGTGTTATATGTCTGTGTTATATTATGTGAATTTGGAACAGCTATATCTAAAAGATATGCTTGCTTTTGTTGTTTATTTAAAATTATAATGTCTGGTCTGTTATGCTTAATATGAATGTCAGTTAAAATTGTTCTATCAAAATATAACTTGTAACTGTCATTTTCCAAACAACTTTCTGGTTATAATAACCCTGTATTATACAATAGAAGAAGATAAAAACAATATTAATTTATAATCCTTGTTAAAAATTCCAGCATTCCCTTCCGGAATTCTTGAATTTCCATTATCACAGCGTGTTGAACTCATATGTGATGAATCTTTTTACGAAGAAACCCTTTAAAGGTACCATCGTTTAGCAAATAAACCAGATTTTTATTAAAAATGTTTCAGACGACTCGTTATGGATAGTTCGCATTTTGTCACTTGACATTTTAAAGTTAAGATTCGTTAGAATAATCCTTATAGCTACATTAATTCTTCAAATGGCCATGACACTGATTCAAATCTACTTCTTCTGCTGCGTTCTGACTCTTATGGATTTTGTCAAATACAGCCGCGTTTTTTTTTGGAATGTTTTATGTAATAATAGAATATAATTTTTAGCGAAACAGAACAATTTTTTAAATTATTCAGGGAATATTCAGCATCATAGTACTACTGCAAGATGGCGATATTGCTGACATCATTTTCAAAAATTTAAAACCATGGGCTTTGGACAGCGGTGATAAAAAAACGACAGCAAAAATTAAAACTGAATCTGTGTTTTGGACAAGTTTTGTGATTGTCAATTTAGGAATGGGATTAATAGCTGCGGCTCTCTTTGTCCTACCTGTTCGCCATGACGAGGATGCATTTTTTGCTCTCTACCTTTTTGATAGATATTTTTCTGAGTACGCCTACATTTTGAACTGGCTTTATAGATTCACGTTTTTTATAGTAGCATTTACGATGATGAATTGTTCCCATCTGTTCTTGTATATTGTAGAACATGTTATATTTCAAACGAATTTATTACTTATCCATGTAGCTAATATCATCAATGTGGCTCAGTACGACAGCGAGGATGAAAGTTCTTTGTTTAAAAATGAACACTACCAAATGGAAGTTGAAAATAGAATTAAATTTTGCATTAAAAGACACGTTGATTTAATAAGGTAAATATTGCTACTGCAATGCATTTCGCTGAAAAATTTGTTACAGAGTTGGTACTGAAGGATTAACAAAAATTAAAAAATGGATTCCAATCTTTTCCCTAAATGGAATTCTTTTGTTTACATGCTTTTCCTTTGATTGTTTCTTGGTAAGTTGCATCTACTCTGACATAAATCTTGACAAACAAAGATATTAATCTTAGAATGACGACAATCCAAGGGAAAGTTACTATTACAGACTAGGCGCTATCGCTCTAACGGGTCTGAGCACATTTTGTTCGATAATATTTGTAGGACAATCCGTGGAAAATGAGGTATATCTGTTACTTTGTTTATTATAGATGTAGACTTATTAGATTCCAGTCAGACGTGCTGCATCTTATTAATACAAAAATACGATGGTCCAGTCTGAATCGAAGAAATTTAAATCTATTGATGATTATGACAGTAATGACCAAGAAACCTTTCAGCCTTAAATTTTCAAATAATGTTATTCTTAATTACGCATTGGGAGTTAAGGTTAGTGTTGTTCTGTCTATATCGTACGAGTATATATGTTTGACTAATTGCTCTTTCAGATTGTTAAACTGGTTTATTCTGTTGTGTGTTTTCTCGTACGAATGAAACAGTTTCTGCATTAAAATTAGGTACCTATACAGTGAGCGGCAAAAGTATGGAATAAATTCCTTAAAAATTAAACAAAATTTTTTTCAAAAAAATCTTTGAACAGGTCAATTTTAGTTTATAAAAATACATGTTTTAGTACCAAAGAAAATTCCAAGCAGTCATTTGTTTTCGAGTGATGACGTCATCGATACTTTTTTTAAATGGAAACCCCCTATTTTTTTTCTTAATTCTGATAGCCCTTTTAATTGTCTAAATGACAGTGTAAAAATTTTGTTATCTTACATAAGGAAATTTTTGAGAAAAAAAAAATAAAGTTGGAAAAAATAAATTTTATAACGAACAAAAACAAGTCAAAAAATGAAGTAGGTAAATCAAACAGTCAAATGTTACTGTCAATTTCATTCGTATGTGTTATTTGTTTTACAAAACGTTTTCGAAAATGACTCATTTAACAGAAACACAACGTATAGAAATTTTAATTTTGATTGGATGCTGGGATAAAACTAAAACAGGGGGAATTTCTTCATAAACTTGCTTATTGTCAACAAGCTGGGGGATGGCAATTCAAACATTTAATTCCATAATTTTAAGTACTTACTAACACAGTTTTTGACTTGTTTTTGTTCGTTATAAAATTTATTTTTTCCAACTTTATTATTTTTTTTCTCAAAAATTTCCTTATATAAGATAACAAAATTTTTGTACTGGCGTTTAGACAATTAAAAGGGCTATCAGAATCGAGAAGAAAAATAGGGGGTTTCCATTTAAAAAAAGTATCGATGACGTCATAACTCGAAAACAATTGACTGCTTGGAATTTTCTTTGGTACTAAAACGTGTATTTTTATAAACTAAAATTGACCTGTCCAAAGATTTTTTTGAAAAAAATTCTGTTTAATTTTTAAGGAATTTATTCCATACTTTTGCCGCTCACTGTATTCTAAGGTATATTTTGCTAAAGGATGTATAATAGATGCTTACTGTGTATATTACAGAATAAGTTCAATACTCTAATTGGTTGTACAACATAGAATAATTTCACTGATCAAATTAATTTTTCTGTTTGATAAGCTGAGATAATAAAAGTAAAATAACATGAGGTAAAAAAAATTAGTCAGAGAAATTTATGGTCACTTCTTAATTTAAATGTTGTTCCCTGTTAGGAAAAATGTCATTTTCCGGCCGAATCAGTCGACCAAATTCTTGACTTATTCTTGTTTGTGGTGTACTTTGACTATTTTTTTTTTATCGCACCGTACATCTAAACTTAGTTTCATTTAGCACTGAATGTGTTGTTAAGAGGTTTAATATAGACTACTGTGTTCTTTTAAATAAACGAAATAAACGAAACTAACTAAAGGTTCACTTAAGAATGTAATATTTTTTAAAACAATAAATTTACTGTGCAATTCTTTCCATGATGAGAATAAAATCTGATTTGAATTTCTGGTTTCATTTCTTCGATTTCCTAGCATCAGGTTTGTTGGTAATATTCCACTTAAATTTGTCAACAAATAATAAGCAATAAATCATTCTGTATTAAACACAAAGCGTTATACAGGGTGACTTTGAAAGTTGTGCAGTGGTAGAACTCCACAATAGGTAAAGATTGAGCCAACGTTGGGCTAACATTTTTTCAAAAGAAGTTTGGGAGCCTCTAATTTTACGAAAAAAATGGGTTAAAAAAACAGACTTTTTTGTTGTCATTTAATGCAAAATTAAATCATTCTGACAAGAACTCGCTACCCTAGAATTACAAGGTTCCATCTGCCATTTTTAACGAAATTGAGTTTTTTGTGCTACAAGGTTTTATTTGACGTGAATTTTACAGAAATCTACTCAAAATAATATCTAGCGCCCAGTTATTGAAATAAAAATGCAACACAGTTCTATCTACATCCACAATCCATATCATTTTAGTATACAGGGTTCCATCTTTGGAAATAGAACCTTATTACTAGAAAGCGCCAAGGCAATAAGCAGTTAGAACCTTCTTATAAGATTTAATGTATCTGTCCCGCGCACTCACTGATGTTAACAACAAAGTTTATTAATAACATAATAATTAACTACCCATTAAAGTTTTTAAGACAACAACTTCCAACGTTTAGGATTATTCATCTCAATGAGTAAAGATAAGATTACAAAAAGTGATGCTTCAGAAGAGCCTGCAATTTTTATGGAATGGATCGGTGAAATTGGTGAAAAATTAACCTAGTTTACACGTGTCTGTTGTAGATAGATCGATAATGGGGATCTTTCTTACTGATTTCTCTCTACCCTTTGTGGCGGCCCCATTTGAAATTGGCGGGAATTTCAACCCGGATGAAAATACTGTAATAATAGTGGCGGTTCCTGACACAAAAACTGGCATAAATCAAACTTTAACTGTAACCAATCCTGATTTTGTAAGATTACACCGCAAATATGCGGATAGATATGTTGTAATTGTGATAATAAATTACAAATATTAAAATGAATTTTACTTTTACGGTCGTCGTCAAGGCAACGGCTGCGAAATTCAATTTCGCGGCCTGTTCTACGCACGCGAAGTGCTCATTTCGGGTACGGTTGCACACAAAATATTGTTTCGTACAGTGAGAATTTCGGTATTTAAATCAGACACATCTAGACCATATCCTAGACACCTTTAGCTCTACTGATTTCTTTGAAAGCTCATCGGGCGTATCCCTGAAGAGGCCGGAGACCTTTTAAAGGCGAAACTTCTCTCAACACCACTTAATAACTCATACACCTTTAAATTTCATAATATTTTACAATTGGGGAATGTAACTGATTCCCTTTGTGAATTAAATATGACCTACTTCATGAAGTAGTGCTGCATAGGAACTTGGTCTAGTGTGGACTCATTTCCAAAAAAAAAATTTTCTGAACCATTTAGATGCATTTATTGGAATCTGTAGGAAAGAAACATTCTTTATACAAAAACAAATGAGTAGATAGAGCAAAACATGATTCAACGGATACATTTTTTGAATTCAAGGAAAATGATAAAGGTAAACTAACAACATATTATAATGTTTCCACTTGCCCTTGGAGGAAAAATACGAAACAAAAATGATGAGAAAGGAAGTATTTTTGATTCTACGTCGTGTTGCGTTACTTATGTCTTATTTCTACGAGAGGCCGTGCCTTTAGAAGAGTTATTTAAATGAAACGAGTGAACACACTTCACTTAAATTTTATATAACAAAGAATCGTGTATGTTGGTGTTTGGTCCCAACAAAAGGTATAAATGAGTGAATTTAATAAAAGACTCTTTGTGGATGTTTGATTAAAGTTTTCAGTGTGTTGTCAACGGTCCATAAGACTATTAATGCCTGGCGTGACTTGGTTTTGTGCATTGCACCGGACCACAGATAATTGAGAGCGATGACGCTGTTTTAAACTACTTTACAAAAAGTTGGCTTTGGCGACAACGCTTTTCCCCATTCGTGAAATGCAAGAAAATCACATACTCGGCGATAATAAATTTAAAGCAAATTCAGTGAAAGATCTTGGAGATAGTTTTGTTCTAATTGAATTCCCAAGGAACATAATTTTCTTTTACTTTGGTGTAAGAAAAGAATTAATAATGATAGTGAAGTTACGAGTAAAATATAACTAACAATAATTTCGCCCGCAATGAATGGTCGTTAAGGACGTTTCGTTGAAATGATTCAAAAATTAAAATTTTTAATAAATAGCAAACATATTTGGACCAGGTATTGGTTACAGAATTAATGAATTAATTTTAATTTCCCAATTAAATTAATTCTGTGCTGAATCTATATACATACAATGATTTAAAACATTTTCTTCATAAATCGTTGTCTGTTACGAAAAATTTCAAGAACAAACCTTAAAAAAATTGAATTGTTTTTTGTTCATAGTCTACGTTGACTTTGCTTTTGTTAAGTTAAGACAAGGAGAAATAAAATCAATATCCTCAACCATAGTGATAAAAAAGTAGACTTGTATGAGTTAGCAAAGAGAATTATAAATGAGACATTAAATACGACTAATGTGAATATTACGCCAAAGTTGTGTTCATCTTACGGCCGTATTCACCAACGCCAGTTAAAGTTAACTGTAGGTTAAATTATACGAAAGCATTGTTACAACAATAGGTATCTAAGTAACAAAGCATTTTAACCTACAGTTAACTTTAAATAGCGTTGGTGTATATGGGCCTGAGACAACAGATATTTATTTTATGAACTTATTGAAATATAGAACTACGTAAGTCACTGCTCAAGATTTTATGTAATTTTTTACATTTAACATCTAGTTATTTACGAGTCCTTCATATCTACGAGAGTAGATGTTCATTTTATGAATTAATCGAAGTCTAGAACCACGTAAGTCTCAGCACAAATTTTTATGTCAATTTTTCATTATTTTAAGGTTTACTGATTTACGTTTTGTGATTCTCCTAGTGACAGCTAGAGATTAAGATTATATTCTTTAAAAACACACTTTGAACAAAATAATTGTTCTCTCCGTACAACTACTCACTCAAGTTCATTTTTCTTATTTGATTTATATGTTGTTTTGTTGTTGTTTTACAATTGTTCGTTTGTCTTTGTCCAAGAGTTACTCCTCCTAATTATTATTGATCGAATATTAATTAATATAACTTTTTCGCAATTCTTGCTTATTTCAACATTTTTGGGCTTTTCTATGTTAATACAATATGAGTCAATTGTGGTGTATTTCTGAAATTTTCTTAGATGCAACCTAAAATACTAATTCGATTTAGCACTTGATACTGTGTTTAATTTGAATAATAAATTGAATCAAAATTGCGTTTTTGGCTACAAACGTCAAAATGACAATGTAGGAAATTTAATCAGCAAAATAACGGGTGATATTCATAAAAAATAGAACATACTTACTTATACTTATAATTCATAAAATGTAAGTAAATAATTTCGCAAAATTGAAAGAGATGCTAGTACTTGTTAGAACCACATACGTTGTTGTCTTGGTCGTGTATTCAGATCAAACTCTTACAACAATAAGGGTAAAAAAATGTAAATATTCAGTTGCGGCCGTTGAAAACACAGACACTTTGACAACGCCAAACTTTTAGCTTTGTAAATGGTATTGAAAGTGACGTTTCTCAAAATGTCACTCAAACATTATCCACATTAATTTCCCTCGCAATGGCTCTTATAGTCACACCGTCCCTCAGTCAAACACATTTTTGCAAATCAGATAATTGCGGCATTTCAAAAGTTATTGCCGTTCACGATTATTTTAAACACGCAGGAGGCCGCGATATTTTTTTGTTAGATTGGCGTCAGGTCCTGTCATATGACGTTTGATTTTTAAATATTCGCATTGTTGTCAATTCCGTCATTAATTTAGTTAATAAGAATTTACCCAGAACTGTCCTACAAATATGTATGTTTCATTTCAATTACAATTTTACGATTATTGTTCCTAATGCGTTCCATTATTTAAAAAATGTAACAACTTGGGAGCAGTGTTCGGTTGAATTATAGCCTAAAATAGATTTATTAAGACAAATCACAATACTGCCAACTAAAATGTCAGATTTTCATAGATAGTCCGAATTTGAAATAATCGTGAATGGTTTATACGCGCAATTACCTAATATGTCAAATACTGACACTGATTTTATAATCCTTGATGAAAATCCTGTTTACGCTAATCAAATTTCGGAATTTATACGGAGTGTTTAAATCTTTCCTGTCTGAGATTTCAACGGCCGCAACTGTACCTGCCATTTGTATATGTCTGTAGATACAGATCCGCAGCGATGGCATTTTTACGACATAGGTACCGGGACCACATACATGAGAAACATGTTCACTTTCTCATCATTTGAGTCATAACAGTTCATTACCATGTTTTAGCAAAACTGTCAAGGCAAAGTTGACAATTCTCAAAACAATGCAATCGTGGATTAATGTTTTAATTACAGATCTAGTGATTGCTGGAATTAATATTTTTGGTTGCATCAAAGACCATTTCAGAAATAAGCCACAATTGACTCATACTGTATAAGTACTTTTGCCAAATCTTTTAACATGTGCAAACAATTTTATCTAAGCTCTGTTTTATCCTAGTAATTACGTTTTTAAATTTTATTTACAGGATATTGAATTAGCAACAATTTGTGCATTCCATTCAGGTTGTAATTAATAAGTTAGTTTTATACAAATTTTATGTCGCACCTATGTCGCACCTCCCCACAAAGTTCACTTCTTGGACTATTACTGTTTTCAAGCTATACCTGTAGTCTTACTTACCTTTAAACATTATCAACTTAAGTTCATTCCGTTTATTAATGACACACAACCCTCTTATCTTTAAACGGCGTTGTCTTTTCGATAAAAAATAAGTTAGGTATCATTTTTTCGCTTACAAGTTGACAATTAGTTCACCATAAAGTGCTTCAATTTATGTCAAGAAAATTGACACATCTGTCAGCCAAGAGTGATAAGCCATTTTTTCCGATAATATTTCTCTCAGTTTATTATTCCATAATTCAGCAATCTGGCTATGGCTCTCAACGGGTTGTATTTTTACATTTTGCAAGAATAAGGTGTAGCCACGTATTATATTTTTAAAAAGTAATGAAGGCATACAGAGTTGTAATGTATTGTAATGTAATGTTATTTTGTTTGTGATGGATATAGACTTATTTGGTTGTAGTCAGACCTACTAGGTACTTCGAATTAATACAGAAATACGGTGGATCAGTCTGAATCGAAAAAATTTAAATTTATTAATGATTATGTCAATAGCGTTCAAAACACCGTTCACTCTTAAATTTTCAAATAATCTCATTATTAATTACGCCCTGGGAGTTAAGGTTAGTATTGTTCTGTTTATACATTTGTGTTACTAATTACCCTTTCAGGTTGTTAAATTGGTTTATTCTGTACTATGTTTTCTCGTACAGATGACAAATTTTCTGCGTTAATGGTATATTATTATATGAGTTTAATAAGACGTTTTATTATCACATGAGTGTGTTTCTTTAAACGCGACGAGCGTAGCGAGAAGTGCTTTAATGAAACGAATGTGAAAATACGTCTTATTAAATGAGTGCCACATACTATTTTATCTACTTTGCTTTACTAATTCCTGAAATTTCAGCTGCTCAAGTTTTCATATGAGACTAGGGACTTTCGCGTGAGTTGGTAGCAAACATTTTTCACAAAAATGTAAGGTTATACTTACTAAATTTACTTCCTAGATTCACTCGTTACCTTGACGCCTGAAGTCAAACGGCTGATGTTGTCAATATAACAAAAGCTAAAAATTACCAAAAACAGTTTAATAATATGATTCATTATTAAACTGTTTCCGATATAATAATGAGCCCATTTGTAACGCAAAGTACTCAAAGTAGATAAAATTACATTAAATGCACCAGGCTTCTCCAAATTTTTATTTGCATATTATTGCAGTCGACGGAAATTCTAAAGAGAATAAAGAAACTCAATTCTGCGTATAATAGTATATTATGATACAAGTTTATAAGGAAGCATTTAAAGCACGCAACGAGTTTAAGAGCACGACGCGTAGCGGGTTGCTTTTAACGTCGGAAGTACTTTAAAGGCCCTTTTACACGTGTATCATGCTATTTTTAATTATTCCTGCACTACAATCTGAAAATTATAACAAAAAAGTAAATTGAAATACCTTTTTCGAAGTAATCTGTGTCATTAATCGTTGATATAGAAATGGTCAATTGTTGTTGTTTATGTACTGTCGCGAGCAAGAAATTTTGGTCGTCAATGTCGTTTCAGAACTTGGTTAGAATGTCATAAATTTAAAAAATGTCCCTGCCTGATTATGTCCATGTCAACAAAGTGTCAAAAAAATGAGAAAAAAATTACAATTAATGTCATACAACATGATGATAGGTTCTATATTTACGACTGTTTTACACTGGAGCATTTTCTACTGCGTCAAAGAATGACCTTGACGATCAAAATTTATTGCTCGCGGCTGTATATTCATTATAAATTGTGTATAAATGTATTTGTCAAAAAATCATTTCGCGTGCTTTCAATGTGCTCATTTTTTTCTGTCTTTGGAATAGCTAGTCTATGATTCTATGTAACAAATGTATGTAGTAAATATATGTAGTAAATACTTAATATACATGATTGTACATTCAATATTTATAATTATTATAAACAATAAACCGTATTGTATTTTTGGCATTATTTTGGAATAAAAAAATTACATTACATGCAATAGCTTTTAGGCACTCGTGCCTAAAATGACACTACTTTTAGGAACTTGTGCCTAAATGTATGTCATTTCGAAACTATAGTGATGATCTAAATATTAACTTTATATGTCGATTGTAGAAAAACATAATTAGAAGGTTTGACGTTGTATAAATGAGAAAAATCGACCAGCAGCCAATAATCGATTAATTCATTTTTGAATAAGTAATACATATTCCCTTTGCCTCGTGTCAGCAAGTAACTAATTTATCATATTATTTAAAATTTATATTTTTCTCTCTGTATTAATGTTTGTACAGTTAGAAAAATCGAATAGTTGTTTCGTATCAAGGTAATATGCATTCTGCGCCAAAATTTGGAGTAATGGAAATATATACTTTTCTTTTCTTAAAAATGACTAGAATATTTTCCTGTCTTAACAAGAAAGATTTCTTTAGTAGGTTAATCTAAAGTATAAACCTTCAAACAAATCTTCCATGAGATGTACGTTTGAAGAGTGAAAGCTCTAGAAAATGGGCGTAGGGAAGGCAAATTACGAAATTTTTTTGTTTAAAATTTTTGGTTGTCACTCTTACAAAAAGTGAAAAACTAAAGCTTTTGCCATAGGAATTTTTTTATTGTGGAAAGAAAATTCGATCTTTGAAGTATAATTTGTATTATTAATTATACAGTATAGTGATAAAGAAACAAAATTTATAATAACGTTATTTAATGTTTTCAAGCAAAACGCTTGGATAGGTCAATTTTATTTTTAATTAGCCACCTTACTTTTTTTACAAATAAAATCAATTTTGGTAATTTAGGGAATTTTGTGACAGTTGGTAACACTTTTATTTCAAAGTTGATATTTAAAGTAAAATTTTAAATTTGAATCTACACTGACCGGCAAAAAAAGTGGGACACCAAGAAAAATAATATTATACTAAAATCATTATTACAAAATTAAGTAAAAATGATGTCATTACTTGTATTCTGTTCTTAAAAATATACCACCTAACAAAGATGTCATTTGAAAGGCTCCAATTAACACATTAACAACAGAAAAGAAAAATACAATTATAAAAAATAAATAAACAAGGAACATGAACGCCTCTACTTAATTCAATATTTGGTATTCCCGCCTCTTGCCCTTATTACAGCTTCTAGCCTTCGTGGCATTGACTCGATTAAGTGCTGAATTTCTTCTTGAGGCGTATTATCCCATTCTTCTTGCACGAAACTTCGAAGCTCTTGAAGAGACACCAGCTCAGCACGCCGCGATCTAACCTGTTTACCGACAACGTCCCATAGATGCTCAATGGGGTTTAAGTCGGGACTACGTGCTGGCCAGTTCATTGTATCAATTCCTACATCATGAAGATAATCTGTTACAATTCGAGCAGTATGTGGGCGAGCATTGTCGTGCATGAAAATGAAACCATCGCCTGCTAACTGGGCAAAACCCACGACATGGTCTTGTAGGACCTCCTCTATATACCTATGGGCTGTTAATGTGCCTCTTTCAATAAAAACCAACTGTGTACGGGCTTCCCAAGAAAAACCTCCCCATACCATAATTGATCCTCCATTAAAACTGAGCCTTTCAGAAAAATTGCAAGGTGCATAGCGTTCTCCTGGTCTTCTCCAAACTCTCGCCCGTCCATCTGGAGATCGGAGAGCAAATCTCATCGCTCAAGAGTACCGACTTCCATTGCTCTAAATTCCAATTTAAGTGCTCCTGTGCAAAAAGTAATCTGGAAACCCGATGACCTCTGAGAAGTTCTGGTCCAGTTGCTGGTCGATAGGCCCCTAAATTTGCTTCGCTAATTCTTCTTCTTACGGTCCTTTCATTCACGTTGACCTCTCGTACCCTTTCCAGTTGATTTCTTATCTTAACTGCCGTCATATGCCGATTTCTCAAACTAAGCATCGTAATGTATCGATTATCACGAGCGCTTGTACTTCTTCTACGTCCTGATCCAGGTCTTCTGGTGTACCCTCCAGTCTGACGAAAACGAAGTACGGCTCTATGGACACTGGATCGTGCAAAACCGAGAGAATTCGCAGCTTCACGAATGCTGAAGCCCACGTGGACTAGAGCTATTGCTCTTGCAGAATCTTCTTGCGATAATGGCATTTCAATGACAAAATGACAACTTGAATAACAAATTTGTGAAAATTCCATGACAACAATGTCAGAAATGCTTTTTTTTAGGACGAAAGAAAATAAACGCCATCTGAGATTTTAATAGATTTAAGAAAAACTCAACAATTGAAAGGTAAAACCCAGTAAATCAAAAGAAAATTGTGGAGAATAGGAAATAAAACAAAAATAAACTTTTGGGATAAAAAAAATAACCTACATACTTAAATATAAATGAATTTTTTAATGTCCCACTTTTTTGCCGGTCAGTGTAGAATAATAGTTATGTCTTTGTATATCAAGGATGCAAAATCGTTCTTTGACGTACCGAGAGAAAAATTGTCGCCGAGGCCGTGTAGGCCGAGACAAGACAATCTCAAGGTCGTCAAAGGATTTCGCATAACATAACTGTCATTTTTCGCAAGCGAAATTGCAATTAAAGATGAATTATCCAGGAATACGGCAGATAGATGAGAATTTCACAGTAAATTTGCTGCCGGCAATGTGTGTTACCAACTGTTACCAAAGCAAGATTCAGTGACGAATCTTTTATGTTTTTAAATACCCGGACAGGATTTATTTTTCTCACAATGTTAATGTGAATTATGAAAAAAATAATTCCTCAGATTGTTAAGTTTGTATATAACGGATTTTGTTTTCTCGTTCGCCGCTTCTGCGGAGACTGCGGGCGGTCTGTGCATTCTAAACAGCACCAGATACCAGATGCTACCAGAACAGAAGGTAGCGCTCTGAAGGCGACGTCCATGGTTATCAAGATTTGAATTGTTTCCCTGTTAAATTGAACCCGACGCAACACCCATGGAACCTCTCGATCAGTACTTTTTGCTCCTAACATAAAAAAATGTTAAATTGTTTTCCATTTGTTTTCAATAGCTATTTGTGCAATAAGTTAGGAAAAGGGTTTTTTTTCCGTACACGATGCGGGATTTTTTATCGAGACGAAGTCGAGATTAAAAACGCGTCAAGTACGGAAAAAATACTTTTGATAATAATTATTAATTAAATTATTTTATTTTTCACTTTAGTATAATTGCATGATAACTTCTAGGATACGAGATACGTAAACATGTCCATAACAACCGGGGCAGGGGCATAATACAGGGCGTAATAAGAATAAGCGGGCGTAATGAATTCATAACGCCCTCATCAATTCATAATTGCAAAGATGCCATTTTTTTTTTTTTAAGAACAGGTAGTGAAAAATAAAATCTTGTATGCACCACGGCGCCACCGAATGATTACGCCCATCGAACGATATCCATCTCTCGGGCTAAAGCCTCGAGTTGGATTCATCGTTCTCCGGGCGTAATCATCGTTGTAACGCCCTTGGTGCATAAATAGCTATTGTCTGATGCGACGATCCGAGTTCTCATTTTTCAACGGTCGTTGCCTGTTACGAAAAATTTCAAGAACAACCCAGTAAATTGTAAAGAAAACTGTTTCATTATTTTTGTTGATAGCCCACTTTGACTTTGTTTTTGTTAAATTAAGAGAAGGAGAAATAAAATCAATATCCTCAAGCATAGTTATGAAAAAGTAGACTTGTATGGGGTAGCAAATAGAATTATAAAACAGACATTAAATACGGCTAATGTGAATATTAATTGATCCAAGTCTTTCTTATCTAGGAGAGTAGATATTCATTTTATGAATTTATCGAAGTGTAGAACCACGTAGGTAAGTCACAGCACAAATTTTTATGCAATCTTTCACATTTAACATTTAGTCATTTACTTTTTTATGTGTTTTGCTATTTTACCATTGTTTGTTTGTCTTTGTCTAATAGTTACTCCTCCTGATTATTGATCGAATATTTAAAAATAATCATAGCTCCTTTCGCATTCCTTGATTATTTCAATATTTTTGGTGTTTCCTTTGCTTTTCTAATTTTTCTAATTCGTTTAACATATCTAAACAATTTTACTTTCCTTCGAGAGTATCGAATTGGCAACACTTTGTGCACTGGATTTAGACATTTTAATTAATAAGGTCGCGTTGTAAAAATTTGATATTTCTGTTGAATCTTGAAAGTGATTCTATCTCGTACCTATACATCAAAGGCATCCACAAAATCCTCTTTTCTTCTAATCTCTTTGATGTGTCGGAAAGTTTACTTCTTGGACCATTACTGTTTTTGATCTATACCAGTAATCTTTTCTTCAACATTCTCGACTTGCATTGCGATTAGACTTCATAAACAAGTTGCTATAATACGGTGCGATCAATTAAAAAATAAATCGAGTCGGCGTGTTACCTATGGCAACCCATGCTATAGCATAGGCTCCAAAGCAAACTCGATTTATTTTTTAAATGATCGCTCGGTACTTGCCGTGATTTTTCGAATTATTATTCAATAGTATTCAAGTACAGGGTGATTGAAGTACATAGGTGATTGTAGTCCAAGTAGGCGTGAAAACTGAATGTAAAATTTATGGTTGCCGCTCCGTATAAATAACATTAAAATGATGTGAATAAGTGAGTACACACTGTCCATACACAGGAGTTAAATTGGGTACAAAACTACTCAACATTTTTAGAATTGGTTGCCAAACAATTCAATATTGTCGAATTCAATCGTTCATTTAAAAAAAAATAAATAAAATTCTCATCACCGCACAATTCACCTGAAAAATGACAGTGACAGCGACAAAAATTTCATAACATGGGCATCATAACATGACCTGACCTGCTTCGACTACATCATTTATAATAATAACCCTATATTATACAATAGGAGAAGATAAAAACAATATTAATTTTCGTGTTCGTTTCCTGAGATATATAACCGGGAAAGTGGTATATACAGGGTGCGTCTACTAAAACTTTATATCCGAATATCTTTTTTAATTATCAATTAAGGTAAACAATATTTAGCAATATCATATATCTCAATGACCTCTTGACATGTGCTTAACAAAAGTTAACGAAACCTGCAAGGATACAGAGCTATTTGAAAAATAACCGCAGTAAATTTTTTTTTTTTTTGGCTTTTTCTCAGATTACGGAGTATAACATATTCAGCCGTGGCCTCTGTATCTCCCTGTATTGTTTTTATTACACTTTTACTGATGACTACGCAATAAATTAGTGTTAAAAAGAACTAATTTTCGAGCTGTGTTCAAAACAGAGTTTATGCGTAAAAAGTTGTTACGAATTTGTTTCACAGATTACTCATTTTTCAGCAAATAATTTAGATACGTCAATTTGACGGGGCATTGTTATCTTATTTAAAATTCTTTTATTTCTGAACTATTCGGTAAAATACAATAAAAATTCAAATAGTAGGTGTAGGTATGTACAAACCCCGGTGTAGGTACGTCTGCATCCTAGGGATCAGTCTTCTCTGGAAAAATTTACTTAAACTATTTTAAAGTAAGTTTTCAATAAAACGAATTTAAATGTTATTAATTTTATTTTTTAAACAGTGAATCATGGGGTACCAGGTACCCTCCTAATTTTTTTGTTTTTATTTATAAAAGTGGCTATTATGGAAGTGGGTGCGTCAAGCTTAAAGAGGGGGTGAAGGTGAATAAATAATTTAAGCACATCCTAAATAATAACAATTAAAATATCTGCAATAAATTCAACAATGTAACACAATTAGCACCAAAGAAAATTAAAAAAATGTATATGTAAATAATTATAACTAAATAAGATGCTCTAAATTTATTTCGACCATTAACTTCCACACACCTTTCAATTCTTGAATAAAAACTCCGTGAAGTTGCAGTTGCAGGATCATTTCATATGGATGAAATTTCAAAGACTTTAAAGTTCTAATAATCGTGCTTTGTGAGACATTCAGTGTAGCCGCTACTGCTCTTGTGCTTGTGTGTGGATTTTCAGTTACCTAATCAACAACGGCATTTTGAAAGTTAATATTTTAGGGGAGTGCATCCCTTACTCGTGGCAATTCTTTAACACTGCCAGTATCTTCAGACAGCTTTACAATTCATCTGATATTCATTTCGGAAAATTTATCATTTTCTTGACGGGCCTGAAAAATTCTTGCTGCGACTCGATAGTACCTGTGACACTCTCCATACGTAAAAATAATATTAATTTTCTCTTGCTGTGAGAACAACATCTTGTATAAAAGATTATTTCAAAGATTTCACAAACTTTTTTACTTTGACGTTGTCAAATAATAAATTAATTATGTTTTTTTTTTTTGTAAATCAGTAAGCCGTGAAGTACTTTTTTACGTAAATACACACTGGTGAATGAAGCCTGGAAATTGTCTTTATTTAACATTAATTTATTGATCAATAATAAGCACTAGGATGATTATTAGGCAGAAAATCTACACAGAAACATTTGATATACATGTTAAAAGTTATAATGTTAGAAAATGCTGAAAATAAATTTTTTTCATTAATTTTTTTCTTGAATATTCCTCTTCTGTCCAGATCCTTGTTAATTTTTGTAGTGCCTATGCAAAGAGGGCAATGCAGCCTTTATTAAGACTAAATATCATTGAGCAGTCATTTAAAATAACGAAGATATTCAAATATAAAGTTTAAGCAGACGCACCCTGTATATATATATATATACAGAGTGATAAAAAAAAATTAAAATGCTCTAGCAACTTTATTTCTTGTCCGATTTCAATAAGCGATATATCAATGAAAAGGAGTTTAAGGGACGTTTAATTGTCATATAATATTTATTTTTTAAAGAAGCAGTTTAAGTGGGCTGATATTTAAATTTCTTATTTTAAATTGTGACAGGTTTTTCATTACTTATTTTTAAAATCACTATTTTTCTAAACATTGCTATATAAAAATATTATTTGTTTATTGAAAAGTTTTGAAGAAATAAAAATGTTTAATAAATAATAATTGAGCCATTTTAATGAAAAAGCGAATAAAATCAAGTTGCTGTCAGCTAGAGTATTTGTTACGCAAAGCACGCTATTTCCGTACCTCGAATGGAGTTTAGATCTGACATGTAGCATTTCGGTCATTTCTTTAAAGGTATTCATTTTTACTCACAATTAGCTCTAGCTGACAGGCCTCATAAAGCAACTTGATTCGCTTTTTCATTAAAATGTCTCAATTATTATTTATTAAACATTTTTATTTCTTCAAAACTTTTCAAAAAACAAATAATATTTTTATACAGCAAAGTTTAGAAAAATAGTGACTTTAAAAGTAAGTAATGAAAAACCAAAAACATATGTCACAATTTAAAATAAGAAAGTTAAATATCACCCCACTTAAACTGTTTCTTTTAAAAAATAAATATTATATTGCAGTTCATAGTCCCTTAAACGCCTTTTCATTTGATATATCGCCTATTGAAATCGGACAAGAAATAAAGTTGCTAGAGACATATTAACGAACGCGACGTCATCATCTGGGATGTCCTTATAGCCATTATTTCACGGAACATTTTACGAAAATTTTTAGGTTGGCAAAGCTTGATTCGTCATGCGTGTCAGTTTAAATTACAAAATGTGCAAAGAATTATTTATCAGGATTTATCAAGCAACAAATTCGCGACCGTATTTTTGGGAATTTCACGTATTTCAGCGGGCGTACATGAAAGATTATCTTTCATATTCGTGTTTTGTGACAGAATTTGGATAAAACAAAAGGCGACTTTGAAGACTTGATCAAATTTTCACTTTTAAAATTAAGACATTACCAACCGCCACTAAAATCCCTAAATCGAGGAAAGCAAACATTTTTGTTTAAAAACGGCTTAAAAAGGGCAAATTACAAAAAAATAGTATAAAAAACCCGTTTCATAAGACCTTGAAGCACTCATTCTTTAAAATAACTCGTGGCTACGCCACTCGTTTTTTAATCTTGAATTCGTGCTTCAAGACTGGTCTTATGAAACTTGTCTTTTAATATACTATTATGTAACTCTTTTGCAATTAGAAAACACAAAACTTCAGAAAAGAATTGACCTATTATTTCACAAATTCAAATAAATTTGTGACAAACGTTTTTCCATTAAGCAGCCAACACCATTTAATGATTTTTTTGTTTCAGAAGATTTACAGACATAATTCTAAATGTCAAATGGAGGATTCTGCCCAACAACCGTTTAAAGACGAATTAGTCAAGAGTCTGGAAAATTCAAGTAAAAATATATACAATGTTATTTCAGACGATACGTTACCGCTAATTCGATTATTGACTTTTGACGTTGTGAATCTGAAA
This sequence comes from Tenebrio molitor, assembly GCF_963966145.1. Lineage (NCBI taxonomy): Eukaryota > Metazoa > Arthropoda > Insecta > Coleoptera > Tenebrionidae > Tenebrio > Tenebrio molitor. The sequence goes on along the minus strand of NC_091048.1, from coordinate 5,243,409 downwards.
TTCGCGAGAGTCATATTTTTAATGACGCTAATATTACACTTAGTGGTTACACTCATTGAAATTTATTTCTCCTTCTTCGTCTTAAATCTAAGAGATAACATTCTATATGGACCTTTTTTTTCTGGTATGTTCTATGTAATGATTCGACATCATTTTGGTTAAAATAATTAACTACTAATTCCTCAGGGAATGCTTAGTTTAGTGGTACTTCTGAATGAGAATAAAATGGTTGACAACATTTTAAAAATATTTAAACTTTGGCCAATGGATTCCGTTGGAAATGAAACTCTTGCACAGATTAAAACCGAATCAAGGTTTTTCTCATTTCTCGTGATTGTAAATTTAATTTTGACACTCATTGCTGCCATTTTGTTTATTGTGCCATTTCCCTATGACGAAGAAGTCTATTTTGCGATGTACCTTTTTGACAGATGGTTTCCTAGTTGTGCTCCAATTTTGAAATGGTTTTACAGATTAACATTGCTTGTAGTGGGATTTGCAATCGTGACTTCTGCTCACATGTTTTTGTATATTACAGAACAGTTGAAGTTTCAGTCATATTTGCTTTTCAAACATGTTGATAACATCACTAGTCTGGAAGAGTACTGTGACGATAGTTTATTGATCAAGAACAAACACTATCAAACTGCAATCGAAAGACGAATTAAATTTTGCATTAAAAGACATATTGAACTGATTTAGTACGTATCTGAAAGTGTACCATATTTTTTCTTTAAAATTAATTTCAGCGTTGTCTCTGACCGTATAAGAAAAGTTCAAAAGTGGATTCCTCTATTTGCTATCATTGGAATTCTTATATTTCTGAGTTGTATATTTTATTTTTTCTTTGTAAGTGTAATTAAAATGAGTCAATTTACATATTTAACGCAAATAAAATCTGTAGCATCAGAATTTATCAATAGGAAGAAATCTTAGAGTTGGTGGCACGATCCTGGGTGGTGTTTTCACATTTTGCTTGATCATATTTACAGGACAGTCAATAGAGCAACAGGTATTTCTCACACTTAGTTTTTCTCACTGAAGTATTTGTTTCGCTCCAGTCAGACGTGCTACATCGCATTAACGGAAATATACTGTGGACCAACCTAGATAAGAAGAATTTACGTTTACTAATGACAATGACGCTGGTATTGAAGACTCCCATAAAATTAAAATTCTCAGAAAATGTTATTGTCAACTACGAACTTGGAATTAAGGTGGGTCTTCTCCAGATAAGTTTACTTTATTTTAGAGAGATGTTTTCTAGATTATTAAAGCGGTGTATTCTGCAGTATGTTTTTTCCTTCAGATAAGATAAACTTATGATCCTTGTCGGATGTCTCTTTAAAAATTATTAAACCTTTTAGAACGGTTCTTTTAGTCAAGCCAACTAAGCTTCTTCATTAATGATAAGTGTCTCTATTTATTATTAATCCTCTTTTGTAACACAGCCTGTATATGTATAAGTTCACTTTTACTTTTTACCTTTATCTTTAGAAATATTTATGTCACCAACCTGTTGTAAAAATAGCAATTTAGCGATAAGAAAGTTACTACATAATATGTAATAGAATAGTATATTACATGCTACCTAGGTGGAAAATTTGCAGTTGTGGCCAAATAAAAGCGACCACTAAATTGACATTTTTGTTATTTTTATAAGTTTTTGTAATTCAGGCTTTTAAAATGAAAGTTTCTCTGGTAACCAGATACCCACACCTGTGGCATAACATAACACTGACGGACGATGTCAATTTGAAAAATAATTTTTTATTACAATAGAAAAAATTGCTGCCCAGTTTTATTTGGCCGCAACAGTGCTTTGTACTTTGCAGCAGAAACTAAGGGAAATTGCGTTGTAAGGTTGGTATTTAATGACCTAGACAGACAAAAACGTCAATTCACTTTAAACAAAATGGACGCTTCATCACATTTGCAATTGTAAAATTAATTCTCAACTACACAATAAATAAGTAATTTTATTATAAAACAAATAAAAATACAATTCCAGAAGGTAAGAGTGATAACGGGGCCTTGAAAATGTTAAATTATTTTTAAATATTTTTGAGTTATTCGTTACAAAAAATTAACTTACCTGACTTTTCCCGCGTTCGCACTAATGCAGCGCCACCTACAGTCGTGCCGCAAACCAAGTGCTCACGCGGGAAATTTCACTTTCCGCATACGTTAGGTAAATAATTATTTCAACAACGCCCACTTTTTTCTTCTCTTTCAGACAAATTTTACTTAAAAAATTTAATTTAATTTTTAAAGTCAAATTTTTAATTGACCTCAAACAAAAACAAGACGAACATCTAAGCTTAACAATAAAATTTAAACAAAATTTAATGCAAATGTTGAAATTGTCCCCCGCCAACCATTTGGCACTCACCGACACTTTGTACACCGCGCTCCATAATGTCACGGCTTTGTTCTCTGGCGTAAATCTTCTAAATATCTAAATTGTTTGGTGTATTAAAATAAATCTTCTATTTTAAACAAACCCATACAAAAGAATTTTTACATTAAAAATTAAATTATATTTTTGAAGTAAAATTTTTCATTTACTCAAAAAAATTGTTATGTAAGGTACAATTTTTTTCATTCATTGTTTAGGTAGTAGGAAGTTCTATCAGGAATAGAAGAAAAAAGTGGAGGTTGTCATTTAAAAAAAAATGAATGCGACGTCGTAACTCAAAAATGGATGACATCATAAACAACTGAAGCAACTTAGAATAAGTATCATGAGAAATAAAAATTAAACTGTTTCAGCGTTTTCGACAAATGTCATTAATTTTAAATTTACTGAATTTATTCCATAAGTAGTTTCCACACTGTATAATATACAGAAATAAATAAAAATAATTTTTTGAATTAATTACTTTTGAAACAAGCAAACCAGTAATTGATCATACCGTTAATATTTTTCTGCTATTTTTTCGTTTCATTGGGTCGGCGACTTAGATTAGAATTTTCGTTGTTTTGATAACAAATTTATCGGTTGGTTGTGATTATCGCTGCTTCATTGTTGGCAATTTTACGCTTAATTTGGGAGAACATTAACATTTGGCATTTCCTATTCTATATTTTATCTAAAATAATGAGTCGTTTTTTTATTGTGGACAATACTTCCTTATTAAGATCTGAATCTTAATTACAAAACTCAATAATAAATTGAATAATTTCAAAACTAATGACATTTGTCGAAAACGCTGAAACAGGTCAATTTTTATTTCTCGTAATTAAAGCTCGGATTATATGCACTGAAAAATTATTTTATTATTTTAAGTTACTTCACTTGCTTATGACGTCATCCATTTTTGAGCTATGACGTCATCACCAATTTTTTTAAATGACAACCCCCACTTTTTTCTTCTATTTCTGATAGACCTGCATACTACCTAAACTATGAATTAAAAAATTTGGTAACCTATATAACAATTTTTTGAGAAAATGACAAATTTTACTTAAAAACTTTAATTTAATTTTTAATGTATTTATTTTTTTTCTATCTGGTTATTTAAAATCGAGGATTTACTTCAATTTACGACACAGAATTCGCGCTGAAACGGAACAAATTAGCCCTAACATTATTGAGCGCGGTGTACAATGTGTGAGTGCTAAATAGTTGGCGGGGAGCGTTACATTTTATTGTTAACCTTGAATGTTTGTTTGTTTTTGTTTGAGGTCAATTAAATTTTTTACATTAAAAATTAAATTAAATTTTTTAAGTAAAATTTGTAATTTTCTCAAACAAATTGTTATGTAAGGTACCAATTTTTTTGATTCATCATTTAGGTAGTAATGCGCAGAACTGGGACATCTGGGTGGAAAAAAATCCACATGATCTATTTTCAAGAGCATTTCAAGAACGATTTTCTATAAATTTGTGAGCTGGTCTATTAGGGAATCGTATGGTATGTCTTCAATAGAAATTACCTAGTTTACATGTCATCTAACTTTTCCTCTTTAGGTTTGAATTTCCTGCGCGGTGAACGGGAGACATTTACGCAGAATTTTTGAACGCAGAACTACTTCCCAATTTGCTTCAAGACATTTCACTTTTTTTTTCTGGTTTCAACACACTGGCGTACCACCACACTTCAGTCGACAAGTTTGAGAAATTTTGGATCAACAGTATCCTCATCGATGGATAGGTCGTGGCGGTCCACGACACTAGCCTGCGTGGTCCCCCGAATTAAATCATCTGGGTTTCTTTCTTTGGAGCCATGTTAAAATATTGCTACAGAAGAACAACTCAGGGGTCGCTTTCAGGAAACTTTTGCTACCATTACTCCTGAAATGGTCACGAATTCTAAACTGAGTCTTTTGCGACGGACACGGTTATGCTTGCAAATGAATGGGGGCCACTTTGACCACTTGCTCTGATAGTATTTATTTTTCGTTTCATGAACACTTTTGGCTTATGTTATACCTTTTCTCCTGTTCACGTGCATTAGAATAAACAAGGTTCTTTTCAAAACCGCCATTTGTTGTTTTATTTAAAAAAATAGATTCATATGATTCGTGGCGAGTGTAACATCTTGAATGACATCCGCCTTAACCTAACATGTTGATGTTGACACTTTGGCAGGAATGTCATCCTGACAGTGTGATTATATACGCTTAGCAACCCATTCTATTCACATTAACACCTGGAGTTCCCTTTCTGGAATTGGTGGATCTTAAACGTTTCATAATTCTGTTATGCAAGCCATTAATTTAGCTTCGTTTGCATTCTTGAGACCTAAATTGTCGTCGGCATTGGTCAGTTTTCTCTGGGGAGCGAGTTCTGGGACACCTGTATAAATAAGAAATGAGAAAAATCGACCAGAAACGTTCCAGCAGGCAATATTCGATTAATTCATTTTTGAATAAGTAATATTCCATTTTGCTCGCGGCAGCAAGTAACTAATTTATCATATTATTTAAAATTTATATTTTCCTCTCTGTATTAAAGTTTGATGCAGTTAGAAAAATCTAATAGTTCTTTCAAGATAATATGCTGTAGTGACCCAGTTTAAAATTTAAATTTAAATTCCCGGTACCACCGCCAGAGCGCGCCAAATGTGAAGGTACTAGCGGCTAGGCAAGGAACTAAGGGATGGGGTTGGCAATCCTGGGGAGAGCGGAAATATAGCGCGCGTGGTTGAAGGGGGTAGTTCACTTTTGTTTGGTTTTTCGAAACGAACACACCGTGCGATGAGCGATCCATATTCCAAAATTGGTAAGTTAAATCTGAATCAATTACACTATCGTCCCGAGTAGATATTTTGTGTCTCCGTGAGGAATCCGACGTTTTTAATTCACCTCGGATAATTTATCCCACGTTCGTTGTCCTTTTTTTTGGGACCAGGACCACGTGGTAAGGGTATGTTGTAGCTATCATTTTGTTGCATGATGTTTCTTTCGAGAAGCGCCCATTTGTTAATTTTAAGCGTTAGTTAAGCTTCTTCGGGGAGGTTCATTTTTCAGGCCATCTGTTACTTTCAAAAATTAGTAGCCGTCGTCCGAATCACGTGCGTTTATTTTGTTTTTTTCTTTCGCTAACATTTTCTAACGGCACTCGACCCGCCATTTTTCGTTTAGCATTGCCAGCGATTATTATATTCGTTATTTATGTTTATGTTATGTTTATGTTGTTTTTATTTTATCGTTATTTAACTTTGCGCTTTGTTCTCTTTTATTTGATCGTTGTTTAATATTGCGCTTTGCTTTGTTTATTTTATCATTGTTTAATGTTGCGCTTGTTTGTTGAATTTTCTTGTCGTTTAATGTTACGCTTTGTTCTATTGAATTAAACTCGGGTTTTCTTTGTGTTGTTGCTAAGCACCGCTAGATTTCGGAAGAGTTAAAGTTAAAATGTTGTAAGTGCGCCGCTATGGGAGTTAGGTGACAATCAGGAAGTCGTTGGGTTGTTTAGTAAATTTCTGTGGAGGTCACGGTTAGTTATGGCCGTTAACGGAGGCGGACCTAGGTCCTGCTCGATGCGGCTCTGGGATGTTGACGTGAAACCCCCGTCGCGGTTCTAGGGACCTCGTGGTTTGTCGGTAAACGGTTGGTTGGGGAAGGCGGAACTAAGCCCTGCTCGATGCGGCTCTGGGATGCTCATCATACAGCGTTAATCCCTAATTGAACGTGTTTTAAACCATATTAATTTGTAGTTTTTGTTAAGAATTCCAGTATACCCGGTCCGAATTCTTGAATTTTCATTATCACTAGGGCCCGGATTTTAGGCAAAATGGACTATTTTTATTTTTTAAGGCACATGTATGAAACTTGTCTATAAATGATTTCTGGCTTAATTAGAGTAATTAGAGCCATATTTGATTCTGCCTATTCGGCCTAAAATGCCCTTTAAATACCTATTTTACCTTTTAACTGCCTGAACATGCCTAAAATGACCAAAAATCAATTTCATTTTTGCGGTTTTTTCCCAATTTTCGAATTCTGGGAAGTTTACGGTATTGAAAATGTAAAAGTGGTACCTCAATAAAATTTACAATGCTTTATGATTTTAAAATTTAAGGAGATGTAATTACTGAAATGTACAAAGTGCAGTACAATACAGGAATTACTTTTTCGCTTTTACGGTTGGGACCATGATGTCAGCGGTAAATACTCCGACAATACCTAAGTACCACAAACCATTAGACTGGACTGGCATAAATTACAGAGTTTATCTGTTTGCCTCTGTTCGAAGGGGTGCAGGTATACGCGGTCTAATGTTTTCTGATACTTAGGTATTGTTAGAAGCTTTAACGTTTATAAAATGGTCCTTGCCATAAAAACGAAAATTAAAATCCCGAAGTGAAACAATAAGAGAAACCTTAAGGGTGTCATTTTCTAAAAATTTAAGAAATATAAAATTAACCATCTCCTCTGAAATTTGGTGGGAGACGTAAATATAAGCATTACAAATTTGTCATTTCTCGTTTACTTTATCTCCGTGCAGTGGTCGTGTTTCTTGTGAACCTGTTTAAAGTGAACATAATGCCGAAACAAAAAATTAGTTTACGCGAAAAAATATTACAGTGGACAAGCAAGAAAGATTTATATGAAATAAAATCAACCCGAGAAATGTTTTGTAAAGCTTGTGGTAAACTGGTAAGTTAAGCATAATTAAAAATATGTCATTTTATATTTTTTACTTATTTGAAAATTTTATTTTTTGTAGTTTATATGCGAAAAAAAATGTCACTTGCAACAGCATGAGCAAACGGCCATCCATAAAGAGAACATTATGACACCGCTTCGGCAAACGTTGCTGACACAGAACTTGGAGGAATCGGCAAATAGTACATTCAATATGGAACTTTGTAACGTCTTTTTAGCTGCCAATATACCATGGCACAAACTACAAAATCCTGCGTTTCAGAATTTTCTGACAAAATATTGTGGTAGAAAAATTCCGGATGAGTCTACTTTACGGAAAAATTATTTACCAAAATGCTACAAAGATGTATGAACATACTATCTTTTAATATTTAATTTAAAATTATTTTCACTTTTAGACTATTGACCGCATTCGGAATGAGCTGGATCCTTTTAACATATGGGTTTCAGTTGACGAAACAACAGATGCACTTGGGCGATATGTGGCGAATTGTCTGGTTGGGAAACTTTCAGAAGATGAACCTGGAAAATCTTATCTTTTGGCGTCTAAACAATTAGAAAGAACAAATCATGAGACAATAGCTAGATTCGTAAATCAATCTTTAGGTAAGGGTTTTTCACTTTTTTAAATTTATTTTGATTTAAAATTTCTATGCGTAGAAATCTTGTGGAGTACCAGAGTTGTTGCTGAAAAGTTTCTTTTGTTTGTAACGGATGGAGCACCATATATGATAAAATCTGGTAGACACCTTAAGGTGTTTTATCCAAAAATTGTGCATGTCACATGCTTAGCGCATGCTTTAAATCTAGTGGCTGAAAAAATTCGCTATCAATATGAAGATGTGGATAATTTAATTTCGAACGTGAAAAAAATTTTCGTTAAGGCACCTTTGAGAGTTGAAATGTACAAAGAAAAACTAAAAGAAATGCCACTGCCTCCACAGCCAATTTTAACACGATGGGGAACATGGCTTCAGGCTGCTATGTTTTACAGCGAACACTTTGATTCCATTAAAGAAGTAAGTATATAAAAGATAAGCAAATTAATTGATTGTTAAACTGTTTTTAACTACTCACAGGTTGTCATGTCCTTTGATGGAAGTTCTGCTGTTGCTATTCAAAAAGCACAGTCTATAATGAAGAAACCCGGAATAAAAAACCAATTAATTTATGTTCGCAGTAATTTTAAAATAATCTGCGAAAGTATTACTCAATTGGAAAAAAATGGGTTACCTTTAACCGATTCAATCAAAGTTGTTGAAAACGTATTTACCTCCCTAAAAAAATCTCCAGGCCCTGTAGCAGCAGTAGCATTAAAAAAACTTGAAGATGTTACTGAAAAAAATCCTGGATACAAATTTCTTCTAGAATTGGCAAGAATTTTTAGAGGTGAAGATGTGCCGGAACATGACACCAAAATGGAAGAAATTTATTACAAATTTGCGCCCATTACCTCTTGCGAGGTAGAAAGAAGTTTTTCAAAATATAAGTCCATTTTGGTGGATAACCGACAATGTTTTAAAGTAGAAAATTTAGAGCAATATCTTGTATGCAATGTAAATACGTAACAATGTAAATAACTAACAAACTTGTAGTATTGTATATTAATTAATAAAAAATAATTAGTAAATATCTTGTTGTGTGTACCTACTTAAAACTTTAAAAACACATTTTTTAATTTAATTAACCACAACTTTAAGGACCTAGTATGGCTTATTTTCAGTTTTTAAGGGACTATTTGCAGTAGTTTAAGGGACTATTTTAGGCACCTATTTCCGACTTTTTAATTGCCTAAAATCCGGGCCCTAATTATCACAGTGTGGTGAAACTCACATGCGATGAACTATTTTACGAAGAAACCGTTTAAAGGTACCAGTGTCATTCAAATAAACCAGATTTTGATTAAACATGTTTCAGAGGATTCGTTATGGATTGTAAGGATTTTGTCAAATGATATCTTAAAGTTAAGATTCGTTAGAATCGTCTTTATAGCGACATTAATTTTTCAAATAGCCATGACTCTGATTCAAATCTACTTCTTCTGCTGCGTTCTCACTTTTATGGATTTTATTAAATACAGCCCCATTTTTTTCGGAATGTTTTATGTAATAATGGAATCTAATTTTTAGCGAAACAGAATCTCATTTAAAATTATTCAGGGAATACTCAGCATCATAGCACTACTGCAAGATGGCGATTTTGTCGACATCATTTTGAAAAATTTAAAACCATGGGCGTTGGACAGCGGTGATAACGAAACGACAGCAAAAATTAAAACCGAATCTGTGTTTTGGACAGGTTTTGTGATTGTCAATTTGGGATTGGCATTAATAGCTGCGATTTTATTTATCGTACCTGTTCGCAATGACGAGGATGCATTTTTTCCCCTGTACCTTTTTGATAGATATTTTTCTGAGTACGCCTATATTTTGAACTGGGTTTATAGATCGACGTTTTTTATAGTAGCATTTACGATGGTGAATTGTGCTCATCTGTTCCTGTATATTGTAGAGCATATTATATTTCAAACGAACTTATTAGTTACACATATGGCTAATATCACCAATGTGTCTCAGTACGACAGCGAGGATGAAAGTTCTTTGCTTAAAAATGAACACTACCAAATGGAAGTTGAAAATAGAATTAAATTTTGTATAAAAAGACACGTTGATTTAATAAGGTAAGTACTTCTACTGTAATGTATTTCGCTGCAATATTTGCTGCAGAGTTGGTACTGAAGGAGTAACAAAAATTCAAAAATGGATTCCCTTCTTTTCCCTAAATGGAATTCTTCTGTTTACATGCTGTACCTTCTATTGTTTCTTGGTAAGTTGCATTTACTCTGACATAAATGTTGACAAACAAAGATATTAATTAGAATGACGACAATCCGAAAGGAAGTTATTACCGAGTTGGTGCCATTTGTATTGTCGGTCTGACCACATTTTGTTCATCAATGTTTGAAGGACAATCAGTGGAAAATGAGGTATATCTGTTACTTTATTCATTACAGATGTAGACTTATTAGATTGCAGTCAGACGTGCTGCATCATATTAATACAAAAATACGATGGTCCTTATTGACGATTATGACAGTAATGACCAAGGAACCGTTCAGCATTAAATTTTCAAATAATTTCATTATTAATTACGAATTGGGAGTTAAGGTTAGTGTTGTTCTGTCTATACATTTGTTTGATAATTGGTCTTTTAGATTGTTAAACTGGTTTATTCTGTACTATGTTTTCTCGTACAGATGACAAATTTTCTGCGTTAAAATTAGGTATATTGTGCGGAGCAGATTTGTGTACTAGATGCTTACTGTGTATATATTATAGAATAAGTTCAATACTCACATTTTTTTCGTTTGATGAGAAGAGATAATAAAAGTTAAATAACTTGTTTTGTATCGTATTCCTTTACTTATCTTTTATTTAATTAAAGTTCTATGAAAACCCGAACCGTTGGAAAAGCTTCACTACGCTCCACCTCGCAAATGTAAAATTTGCTTGTCAAAAAGTGGCACTTATTATTCTACAAGACCATGGTCCCGTGTAAAAATATCGATTTTCCATTACAATTAAAAATTAAAGATGTTATTTACGTAAGAAAATGGGTGCTTTCTCGTATTCATTTTCGGTACTGATATAGAGCCTTAAGAACTTAAACTTGAAAGAACTCAGATGTTTTCCTGTGCTAACTACGAAGATTACTTTACTAGTTCAATAAAAAAAATTTTTCCATGAGATACACATTTAAAGTGTGACAGCTTTTGCAAATGAGCGCAGGGGATGTAAATTATGAAATTTTTGAAATGAAAATTTCTTTAGGGGCACTACAAACATTTTATTCCCGGGCAGTGAATTAGTTTGATGCGACACGGTAAAATCGTTCGCAGCACAAGCTAAAATCGTTCGGAGCTCAGCGAAAATCGTTCGCAGCACGACGCGGCAAGCTAAAATCCCGGGGTCGAAATTTTTGGCGGAGCGAGCGAAAAGCAATCAACTGTGCGTCACTTGTCACTTTTCAATTTTCAGTGTTCATTATGTTGTGACCTGACTGAATTCAGTGCAGAGCTGCAGGAGTAGCTGTATACAGGGTGGAAATTGTAAAAAATCCCGAAACAGGTTGATTTTTGTTTTCCCTGCCCATATTTTGACGTATATGGTTTTTGTATATCTGCTCCTGGAAGCTTGCACCTACCCCTAACTTTTTTTTTTCAAATAGAAGAGTACGTCAAGTGATACCTCGTTTGAAAGCCCACTTCGCAAAGAATATAACGCACCATTTGTTTCCTGAATATTTTCAAATCCTACGTCCTAAAAAATAAAAACAATTAATGCAACAAATGTTCAAAATGGACACCGTTTGTTTCTTGGCCAATTGCAAATCGATAGTAACATGCATCCCTTAAATTTTATACCATTTCCGGTGTGATGTGCCCAATTTCATGCCTAAAACCGAACAGTATTGAAGACCGTAAGCAATCTTCGATTTTTTCTATTAAGGTCTGTTTTCCTTCGCCAAAACCATGACCAACTTCATTCATATCCGCTTCGCTTCTATATGGCCGTCTCAATTTTGAATTTTACATGCAATCAAATGTTCCCGTTTGATGGACATCTACTAGCGACCTCCACTCAACAAACAACCAAACTACAAATTATGAATTTGACATTAACATCAAGGTCAATGACCTCATTTTTATGTTATTACTGTTATTAGCCCATTTAACGAAAACACGAAGACGAAAATGTTTGGTTTAATTTAACTACCTAGATGACAACACTAACAAAACACATTTTTAAAGGTAAGAGCAAAATTTATAACCATTTATAACTTCAACACTTTTCGGCTCAGTGGTTTACTGTTTAAGCTCAGTCTTCAAAGTAACCGTTTTTTCTACACAAATATTATTGAGGACTGGTTTCACAGCCGTTTTAATAATAATCTTGCAGACTGCAGCTTTGTGTTGTGAACAGGAAAACACAGAATTTTGAAAGAGGTGATCATATAGCAAGTCATGCAACTGAAGACATGGTTTCTCATACTGTAAAAATGGTAACAGTTTTTGTGCTATATTTGCAATTCTTTGAATAATGCCCACAAATGCATTATTGGGATATATCAATCGACCCCGATCTTGAAGGGCTATTAATCTTAATAATGGTCCTGGTATGGTGGTAGATAAGAGTGGAACAAGACATTCATCACAGTGAAATTGATCTTCTAACTTCTTATGTATCCTGAGAGAAATGCTACTGATGCAGAAAAAATATTACTTGCAGGTGTAATATTTTGGCTGAGACTGTGTATGCTGGTTCTAACATCAATAAGCAATATTAGTTCTTCAATATTTGTAGTCACACATTCTCCGTAAGTTTTAGAAGGAATCTTTGCTTGACTAATGAAATTAATGTTTTGAGCAGTATTTTCTGATGAAGATGCTTTTACAATTCCACAATGAAGAATTTGTGTAATAGTTCAAGCTTAGTCTTCAAAGAATCCATTTATTCTACACAAATATTACTAAGGACTGCTTTCGCAGCCATTTTAATAATAACATTGCATACTGCAGCTTTATGGTCTGCACAGGAAAACTCTGAATTTTGAAGGAGGTGATCATACAGCAAGTCATGCAAATGAATACATGGTTTCTGATATTGTAGAAATGGTACCTAACAGTTTTTGTACTATATTCCCAATTCTCAATAATGCCTACAAATGAATCACTGGGATACAGCAATTGACTCCGATTTTGAAGGGCTATTAATCTTAACAAAGATCCTAATATGGTGGTGGATAAAAGTGACATAAAAGATCACTTTGACAAATATGTATTGTATATGTATTGTTTTGCAGGGAAGAAGCAGGTTCATTTTCATCGAGGGACGGTCAGGATATGAATTCGTACAAACAACAACAAGGTTCTAAAATAACTAAAGAAAACATTTTGCATGTTGTACATTTGAGATCTGAATTCCTACAAATACGAATGGGACAGCATCTTTAGTGAGTGTCACTTTTTTTGAAGATGATCTGTAATTTTGTTGAGATTTATAATACCATTTAATAAATTACCTTCTATAAGAAATTTTATTATTCAAAAAATACTACAAAATCTTTTAAGAGACTAACAATTTGTTTCTCTGATCGGGATCGCTTGGAAATTGGAAAAAAGGTTTCAAATAAAACACTTTCTGCCCATTTTGTTAAAAAAACAACTTAACAGTCCCGAATTTATTTAAACTTTAGAATGAATAAGTTGTCAACTTGACGGAAGATGGCGACACATGATGCACGTTTCATGGACTACTTTGCAGGAACAAATTTTTGCTAAATTGAGACGGCCATATAGAAGCGAAGCGAATATGAATGAAGTTGGTCATGCCAAAACTGGGTAGACTTATTTTAGGATAGGTGATAAATACTCGGTTTCGACGTAATTCTTCCTCTTTTTCATTCAAGTACCGTGAGTAGGTGTACTTCGTCATCAGTATTCGTTTGGATATCGCCGATTTCGGGCAGTTTACAACACTATATGGATCGGTAATGGGCAATAAGTACACCGACCAGTTTAACGGTGATCCCTCATTATTTTGCGCGCAAGTGTCCTGTACCTTTTGAGGGCGTCAAACTTGTAGCAAAGGGTACTCTGACCGCGGTGCGACTGACCAACATTCCTTTTCACGTGTCCGCTGTTTTGTCAACGATCCATAACCCTATTAGGTAGTAGGTGGCGTGGCTTCAATTTGTGCATTGCGCCGTATTACAGCTAATTTAGACCAATGGTCTCTGGCGGCGTGTCCCCGACGGCGAGGGCTCCAAGGAACGAATAAAGAATGGAAATGTTTTAAGACCATTTTAGAAAAGTTCGCTTTGGCAGGAACGCGTTTCAACAGTCTTTAAATGCAAGAAGATTACATACTCAGCGATAGTGAAGTTAAAGCAAATTAAATGAAAGATTTTGAAGACAGTTTGACCTCTGCTACATGACCAAAATGGCCAATCAGCTCTCTAAGATTCAAAATTGATTACTTTAACCAATCGCGATAGGTTCGCGATATTTTAGGAATTTTCTTATGTAACCGTTTTTGTTTCTCTTAATTTGAATTCATTAATTCCATTATTCCGTGATATTAACTGTAATTCTCAGAAATGTCGAAATAATGTTTTATTGCAACATTTTTACCCATAACGTTTCGTTAAAAATATTTCTTGATGATAATTCTTGAATGATAATTAAACTAATTCTCTACGGAATTTATATACAATGTATTAAATTATTATCTTCATAAATCGTTGAACAGCCCACCAAACTGAGAAGAAAACTGTTGAATTATTTTTGTTCAAATCCTACTTTCGGTTTGTTTTTGTTAAGTTAAGACAAAAAGAAATAAAACCAATATTCCCAAGCATAGTAATAAAAAAGTAGACATGTACTGCGCCGTATTACAAATAATTTAGAGCAATGGACTCTGGCGGAATCCCCCGACGGCGAGAGCTCCAAGGAACGAATTATGAATTAATAAATGAAAATGTTTTAAGACCATATTAGAAAAGATCTTTCATTGAAAGAAAAGGAGAAATGAAATCAATAGCCTCAAGCATAGTTATGAAAAAGTCGAGTTGTATGGGGTAGCAAATAGAATTATAAAACAGCCATTAAATACGGCTAATGTGAATATTAATCCACGTCCTTTTTATCTAGAAAAGTAGATATTCATTTCATGAATTTATCGAAGTGTAGAACCACGTAAGTCACAGCACAAATTTTTATGTAATCTTTTACATTTAACATTTAGTCATTTACGTTTTGTGATTCTCCGAGTTACTGCTTTGACTCAATCATTTATAATAACGCTGTATTAGCAATATTAGTTTATAATCCTTGTTAAAAATTCCAGCATTCACTTCCCGAATTCTTGAATTTCCATTATCACAGCGTGTTGAAACTCATATGTGATGAATCTTTTTACGGAGAAACCCTTTAAAGGTACTATCGTTTAGCAAATAAACCAGATTTTTTATTAAAAATGTTTCAGAGGACTCGTTATGGATAGTTCGCATTTTGTCACTTGACATTTTAAAGTTAAAATTCGTTAGAAGCATCCTAATAGCTACATTAATTCTTCAGCTGGCCATGACACTGATTCAAATCTACTTTTTCTGCTGCGTTCTGACTCTTCTGGATTTTGTCAAATACAGCCCCATTTTTTTCGGAATGTTTTATGTAATAATAGAATATAATTTTCAGCGAAACAGAATAATTTTTTAAATTATTCAGGGAATATTCAGCATCATAGGACTACTGCAAGATGGCGATATTGCTGATATCATTTTGAAAAATCTAAAACCATGGGCTTTGGACAGCGGTGATAACAAAACAACAGCAAAAATTAAAACCGAATCTGTGTTTTGGACAAGTTTTGTGATTGTCAATTTAGGATTGGGATTAATAGCTGCGACTCTATTTGTCCTACCTGTTCGCCATGATGAGGATGCATTTTTTGCTCTGTATCTTTTTGATAGATATTTTTCTGTGTACGCCTATATTTTGAACTGGGTTTATAGATCCACGTTTTTTATAGTAGCATTTACGATGATGAATTGTGCCCATCTGTTCTTGTATATTGTAGAACATATTATATTTCAAACCAACTTATTACTTATACATGTAGCTAATATCACCAATGTGGTTCAGTACGACAGCGAGGATGAAAGTTCGTTGCTTAAAAATGCACACTACCAAGTGGACGTTGAAAATAGAATTAAATTTTGCATTAAAAGACACGTTGATTTAATAAGGTAAATATTTCAACTTCAATGCATTTCGCTGAAAAATTTGTTACAGAGTTGGTACTGAAGGATTAATAAAAATTAAAAAATGGATTCCAATCTTTTCCCTAAATGGAATTCTTTTGTTTACATGCTTTTCCTTTGATTGTTTCTTGGTAAGTTGCATCTACTCTGACATAAATCTTGACAAACAAAGATATTAATCGTAGAATGACGACAATCGAAGGGGAAGTTACTATTACAGACTAGGCGCTATCGCTCTAACGGGTCTGACCACATTTTGTTCGATAATATTTGTAGGACAATCAGTGGAAAATGAGGTATATCTGTTACTTTATTCATTACAGATGTAGACTTATTAGATTGCAGTCAGACGTGCTGCATCTTATTAATACAAAAATACGATGGTCCAGTCTGAATCGAAGAAATTTAAATCTATTGATGATTATGACAGTAATGACCAAGAAACCTTTCAGCCTTAAATTTTCAAATAATGTCATTCTTAATTACGCATTGGGAGTTAAGGTTAGTGTTGTTCTGTCTATATCGTACGAGTATATATGTTTGACTAATTGCTCTTTCAGATTGTTAAACTGGTTTATTCTGTCGTGTGTTTTCTCGTACAAATGAAAGAGTTTCTGCATTAAAATTAGGTACCTATATTCTAAGATATATTTTGCTAAAGGATGTATAATAGAAGCTTACTGTGTATATTACAGAATAAGTTCAATACTCTAATTGGTTGTACAACATAGAATAATTTCACTGATCAAATTAAGTTTTCTGTTTGATAAACTGAGATGATAAAAGTAAAATAACATGAGGTAAAAAAAAATAGTCAAAGACAACTATGGTCACTTCTTAATTTAAATTTTGTTCCCTGTTAGGAAGAATTTAATTTTCCGGCCGAAGCAATCGACCAACTCTTGACTTATTCTTGTTTGTGGTGTCCTTTGACTATTTTTTATCGCACCGTACATCTAAACTTAGTTTCACTTAACACTGAATGTGTTGTTAAGAGGTTTAGTATAGACTACTGTGTTCTTCTAAATAAACGAAACAAACTAAACTAACTAAAGGTTCACTTAAGAATGTAATATTTTTTAAAACACTAAATTTACTTGTGCAATTCTTTTCATGATGAGAATAAAATCTGATTTGAATTTCTGGTTTCATTTCTTCGATTTCCTAGCATCAGGTCGGTTGGTAATATTCCACTTAAAGTTGTCAACAAATAATAAGCAATAATCATTCTGCATTAAACACAAAGCGTTATACAGGGTGACTTTGAAAGTTGTGCAGCGGTGGAACTCCACAATAGGTAACAATTGAGCCAACGTTGATATTTTTCGAGAAAAGTGGGCTAACATTTTTTTCAAAAAAAGTTTGGGAGCCACTGAATTTTACGAAAAAAAATGGGTCAAAAAATCATAAGAGACTTTTTTGTTGTCATTTAATACAAAATTAAATCATTGTGACAAGAACTTCAATATTAACCTCAATTTAAATCACAAATGGCTTCTACAAACCTGAAGAAACCGATGTGGTTTTGTCTACGGTGAAAGGTTTTCTCAAATGATACTTTGTGTACGTTGTGCAACATCTTCGCGATTTCGGGAGTTTCGAGATAAATAAGTGCGATCTTGGACGCCAACGAGAAGATTGCATTTTAGTTGCAGAAGAAGAAATTCTAAACGAAATTGAAAACCAACCACGAAGTACTCGGCGTCGTGCAAATCACCTGGCTGTTGTTCAGTTTGTAGTTTGGCCGCTCAGGAAATCCGTCAAAAAAGAGGCATTCTGAATTGAGTTCGGATTTCTTGGGCACATCGTTCTGAAGGTTGCATTGCAAACGATTTTGAGCAACTTCTTTCACTTTATGCTTTCATTCACAATAAGTCTTTTTACTTCGTGGTTTAAGCCTTTGTTGTTTTCTGAACAAATTGCAGACGCTATTTTATCATCACTTTACAAATACATATCATCAAAGATTTATAATGAAATTCCAAAAAATGTAACGGTAAAAGTCAAACATGATCTCGAATGACATAAAAATTTAACATTTCAGGTTGGTCGTACGTCAAAACTGCTCGCCAAATTTGAAATTTTTCAGCGGTTCCCAAACAAACTGATTTCTTTGATTTTTTTCTAAACTAAATTTTAAATTCAATTTAATTTAATTTAATTTAATTTTTAATTAAACTAATTTTTAAATGTTGCAGTGCGTATATGACTTTATCATTGATTGTAATTTTGCAGAAAATTTGTTTTTAAGTGGTGATCGTTGTGGAATGGACATTCTTCAAAAGTGGATTCCTTTATTTTTCAATTAATGGAGTACTCTATATGGTTCTCTATATTGTAAGTGCTATATTTTTTTGCGTTTCGGTAAGTATTCAATATATGTATGTACTGTCGCGAGCAAAAAAACTGGTCGTCAAAATCATGTTTTGACGCAATGGAAAATGTTCCATTGTAAAACGATCGTAAAATCATAACTTTTCATGATGTTGTATGACATTGATTGACATTAATTTTTTTTTTTGACACTTTGTTGACGTGGGCATAACCAAATTTTGAAATGACATTGACGATCAGAATTTTTTGCTCGCGACAGTATGTATTAGGCATTCACAATATTTTTGGGACCGAGTTGGCTATGATTTTTTTCTTTTCTTGTTGGACTAACTGTCTCAGTGATGCAATGGATGCATTTTTTTTTCTGTCAGTGTCTGTTCGACATTTTCTTGCCACCACATTGCCAGATTTATTATTTTAATATTCGTAAGAAACTACATAAATGATTTATTAAGTGTGTAAAAATAATTTAAATCTGCGCCAAAGGAACAGTCAAAATTGCCAAAATAATTTCATTACGATAAACAATTTCTATTAAACGAATTAATTTAATTTAAAAAGGACAGACCAGATTTAAGAGATCCGGCAACTATGTACAGTCGATGGACAAATAAAACTGGGACAAAAATGACAATCACATAAGTCAAAATTTACAAATTTGCATCGTTTAATTACGTCTTTATCACAAATAGGTTAACTTTCGTGTGACATATTCTATAGATTCTGACAAATATATTGACAATTCAGTGGTCTGATTTACATAGATTAAATTTTAAGTGTCCCAGTTTTATTTGTCCACCGACCGTACCTATTCAGAAAATATAACCCTAAACTGAAAGCAAGCTGCGAAATCGTACTTTGACGAACCGAGAGAAAGACTATCTCAAAGATGTCAAAAGATTTCGCAGCCAAGGTGTACACACGATTTTGGGTGCAGCTGAAAATTTGTAATTATAAAATGAACACGAAAAATTTCCTTCACTGTTAATAAAAATAAAGTCGGCATACATGTCGCCATGTTGCTATGGAGAAACGATATAAATAAAACAATTCGTTTTCAAAAAAATTGTAGAAATGTCGGAAGAAAATTTCCATGTTTCAGTTCCGTGTACTCATCCAGAGTTAAAAAACATTATAAATTGTGCAATGGCTAATTTGATACCTGGAAATGTAAACGGCAGTATGAAAAATGTTACAGTGACTTTGAGACTGTAACAAGAAGAATGTTGTTTTTTTTTTTAATGCCATTCCCGTTTTTATTGTCATACGTTTTTTTACGGTACCATTTCGGTCGGCCGTTTTTCACTTCCAATTCCTTTTTGCCTATCTTATCCTTCCTTCAGGTGGTGCGACGGGGCTCCGGGGCACTTTCCCCGGCCACCCACGCCCATTCCACCTCACATTCACAGACATACACAACACTTATACACCCATGGGCGCCTTTTCCCGACGGAACTTGAACCCGTGCTGACCTCGCGGTGGTGGTCGAAAGAGTGTCGCTCTTCCTTCCACCACCCTACCGTCATCCCCTAATAGACATACACATAACAAGAAGAATGTGAAAACCGTGCGGATAATGTTGTATTGGCTTACCTATTTATTGGAATTTATTTATTGTGGAAGGTAAATGTTAAGTTCTGTTATGATAAGTTGTATCATCTGCTCCTTTTTAGGTTATTTTAATTAACCAAAATGTCTGTTGATAACAATTAGGATATGTTACTAGATATTTCTCTTTTTGATCGGTGAAATTGGTGAAAAATTAACCTAGTTTACACGTGTCTGTTGTAGATAAATCGATAATGGGGATCTTTCTTACTGATCTCTCTGTACCCTTTGTGGCGGCCCCATTTGAAATTGTCTGGAATTTCAACCCGGATGAAAATTCTGTAATAATAGTGGCGATTCCTGACACAAAAACTGGCATAAATCAAACTTTAACTGTAAGATTACACAGCACATATGCGGATAGATATGTTGTAATTGTGATAATAAATTATAAATATTAAAATGACTTTTACTTTTACGGCCGTCGTCAAGGCAACGGCTGCGATGTGCTCATTTCGCGTACGGTTGCTCACAAAATACCGTTTTGTACAGTGAGAATTTCGGTATTTAAATTAGACACATCTAGACCATATTCTAGACACCTCTAGCTCTACTGATTTCTTTGAAAGCTCATCGGGCGTATCCCTGAAGAGGCCGGAGACCTTTTAAAGGCGAAACTTCTCTCAACACCACTTAATAACTCATACACCTTTAAATTTCATAATATTTTACAATTGGGGATTGTAACTGATTCCCTTTGTGAATTAAATATGACTTACTTCATGAAGTAGTACTGCATAGAAACTTATTTGATCTATTGTGGACTCATTTCCAAAATAGTAGTTTATTTGACGAGTTTAAATTTAGCTTGACGTTTCGTTTTGACAAGTTGTGACATTTATCACAATCCGTTCACATAGGAGAAAATTTTCAAATTCTGACAGTGTCGAACAAAAAAAATATTTTTCTCAACTATTTAGATGTACTCACATTTCTCTGCATTTATTGGAATCTGTAGGAAAGAAGTATGCCCTAGAAAAACTCTTTGTACAAAAACAAATCAGTAGATAGAGCAAAACATGATTCAGGAAAAATACGAAAATACGAAACAAAAATTGTGAGAAAAGAAGTATTTTTGATTCTACGTCGTGTTGCGTTACTTATGTCTTATTTCTACGAAAGGCCGTGCCTTTAGAAGAGTTATTTAAATTAATTAATGCCTGACGTGACTTGGTTTTGTGCACTGCGCCGGACCACAGATAATTGAGAGCGGTGGACACTGGCGGAGTCTACCCTGACCGCTAGAGCTCAAGGAACGAAAGATGAATGAAAAGGTTTTAAACTACTTTAGAAAAGTTGGCTTTGGCGAGAACTCTTTTCCCCATTCGTTAAATGCAAGAAAATCACATACTCGGCGATAATAAATTTAAAACAAATTGAGTGAAAGATTTTGGAGATAGTTTTGTTCTAATTGAATTCTCAAGGAACATAATTTACTTTTACTTTGGTGTAAGAAAAGAATTAATAATGATAGTGAAGTTACGAGTAAAATATAAGTAACAATAATCCACCTATTCAAGGGAAGAAGGCAATGAGTGGGAAAAAGATAGAAGAAATAAAATTCCCAATGTTAAAATAAGACAGACGATTGCGCAGGAGTTGGTATGGAAAGCGTTATTAACCTCTTTTTGTATATCGCGCGCTGTCACTGCTTAGAAGTGGCTAAAGCTACAAACAGTCAGAACACTCATTCACAGCTGAATGTCGGTTATTGAGGTTAAAACAAGAGAAAATATTAGTTAATTCTTTAAAGTGCTATCATGGTTGCGAATTGCTGTGTACCTGATTGTAAAGAAAAATATAAAAGATCGACAAAGTCAAACTTGCTTGCTTCAAACCTTGAAACGTTAAATATTACTAAAAATTGCACCAAAAATGTTACTAACTTCTGGAAGGGGTTAAAGTCACATAGGCAACACTCCTGACAACTGCGCAGGTATGGAAAAGCATTTTACGAACATTGAATAGGTGGATTCCGCCCGCAATGAATGGTCGTTAAGGACGTTTCGTTGAAATTATTCAAAAATTGAAATTTTTAATAAATAGCAAACATATTCGGACCAGGTATTGGTTACAGAATTAATGAATTAATTTTAATTTCCCAATTAAATTAATTATGTGCTGAATCTGTATGTATACAATGATTTAAAACATTTTCTTCATAAATCGTTGTCTGTCACGAAAAATTGCAAGATCAACTGTAAAAAAAAAATGAATTATTTTTGTTCATAGTCTACGAGAACTTTGCTTTTGTTAAGTTAAGACAAGGAGAAATAAAATCAATATCCCCAACTATAGTGATAAGAAAGTAGACTTGTATGAGTTAGCAAACAGAATTATAAATGAGACATTAAATACGACTTAGTATTAGTTTTGTTTATCTGAAATAACAGATATTCATTTTATGAACTTATCGAAGTATAGAAGTACGTAAGTCACTGCTCAAGATTTTATGTAATTTTTTACATTTAACATTTAGTTATTTAACATTTAGTTTAGTTAGTAGATGTTCATTTTAAGAATTAATCGAAGTGTAGAACCACGTAAGTCCCAGCACAAATTTTTATGTAAATTTTACATTATTTTAATGTTTACTGATTTACGTTTTGTGATTCTCCTAGTGACAGCTAGAGATTAAGATAATATTCTTTAAAAACACACTTTGAACATAATTGTTCTCTCCGTACAACCACTCACTCAAGTTCATTTCTCTTATTTGATTTATATGTTGTTTTGTTGTTGCTTTACAATTATTCGTTTGTCTTTGTCCAAGCGTTACTCGTCTTCCACCATCCGGCGGCACGGCAATTTTGCCGGAGTACATACACTATTACGGATATTACTATCAAGTAATAGTGCAGTGCTTATCAACATAATTACCGGCGTCTCGCCTCCACATTTTGACTTTGTTGTGTTTTATTATGTTCTGTGTCAATGTTAAGGAACTTCCTAACGATGTGACATGAGTATAATAATATACCTTTTTGAATTTCAACTACAATGTGCGGTACTATTCCCGTTGCTGAAATTACAAGTGGTAAAATCGAAATTTTTTCTAAACACCAAAGATTTCTCATAAAAACGGAGAGCTTTAAATATTTATTTTTTCATTTAAAATATCAAGTATTTCAGATTTTTCTTTAATTTAACTGAACCAAAAAAATAGATTTCATCGAGTTTAATATTACTATAGATTTACAAAATAATTCAAAAGAGAATAAATTTAACCTTTAATTAACTTAAAAAAAAAGAAATAAAAAGAGCATTGGCGGTTGTACACTTTCCAAAAAAAAAAAAAAATACAATAAACAAGTTATCCAAATTTGTGGATAAACCATTTATTTTAGATGCCAAACACCTTATATCTTTTGAACTCTCATTGAAAGGGCTATCCAACGGTATCTCGAAATACAGGCTGTTCCATTTAAAAAAATTGACTAAATAAAGAGTTTGCGTTTGAAGCGCCTTCTACGTAATTAAATAAAAATCTTAATGTTTTTCAACAAGGCAATAAAATTGACAATATTTACAATGTTCTAAAAAAACCTAATCTAAATGATTATCATCTGTTATAATTTTTTACAAACTTTCAAAGTTTGGTTTGTCCGGACACAAAAGAGGGAATAGTTTACTAATAATAGAAGTTAGACCCATCAAATGTGGTATTTTCCTCTTTGTTTTGACGAGAGCTTTCCAAAAACCCAAAAAAATACTGGGTGTTCCATTTAAAAAAATATAAGTTTGTGTTGCCACCGATACACCAAACACCCTGTATAATCTAAAATATTTTTAAACCGTGCTCATAACTTGTATGTATAACATGAAATAATAACATTTTTCTAAGAACTTATATTAACTTAGTAAATCTACTTTGCCAAACCGTTGGGACACCCGGTATATGCGCATATTTTCTTCATTTTTCAGTGCATATAACGCGAGCTTTAATTATGAGAAATAAAAATTCAACTGTTTCAGCGTTTTCAACAAATGTCATTAATTTTGAATTTACTGAATTTATTCCATAAGTAGTTTCCACACTGTATAAAGGCTGTATGACACGATGCTAAATTTTGTAGAAAATTTGTTAGAAAATGAGAGAGGACCAATGAACGATCAGGATCATAGTCTATCTTTGTCAGATCCTGATCGTTCATTGGTCCTCTCTCATTGTCTAACAAATTTTCTACAAAATTTAGCATCGTGTCATACAGCCTTAATATACAGAAATAAATAAAAATAATTAATTACTTTTAAAACAAGCTAACCAATAATTGATCATACTGTTAATATTTTTCTGCTATTTTTTCGTTTCATTGGCTCGGCGACTTGGATTAGAATTTGTGTTGTTTTGATAACAAATTTATCGATTGGTTGTGATTATCGCTGCTTCATTGTCGGCAATTTTACGATTAATTTGGGACATTAGCATTTGGCATTTCCTATACTATATTTTACCTAAAATAATAATTAGTCGTCTTTTGTGTTTTTTTATTATGGACAATACTTCCTTATTAAGATCTGAATCCTAATTACAAAACATAGGCAAATATTTAATTCATAAAATAACAGACTAAGGCCCGGTTTATTCACCACCTTCAAGTAAATTTATCTGGCCAGTAGTTGCTATGATTTAGAATCTGCTATTGGTAGATCCATGACCTTTCAAATAAAGTTACTTGAAGGTGAATAAACCGGGCCTTAATAGTTATTTATGTATTAAGGGCATAATCAGGAGATTATGGCACGAGGGAATGTTTAAAGCCCGAGAAACGAGGGTTTTTAAATTCCTGAGGGCCATAATCGACAATTATGCCCGTGGTACATACAACGTTTTATTCTATTTTATAATTTCTAAAAGATTCAAACAAATATTTAGTATTCCTTGAAGGAAATCAACTAAAAGTTGTATCCATGCAAATTTAGTTAGCTATTTTGATGTTGTTTGGGTTTCTGTGTATATAATGTATGATTTTCTTTAATCAAATAATGTTTGATACCATTGTTTGAATAATTAAACCAACCGTTGCTTGGCAGATTTTTGACAAATCCGGGCCATAAAGGCCAATTTATGCCCTCATCTGGGGGCGTATAAAGACGATTATTGACCAAGAAATAGAATAAACAATTATTTTTTTGGTTTACAATACAAAAATTTCCGATAATAATGCCGAATCTGGAAAAGTGCCCCGAATGCTTGCAGCGTTTCCACGTTGAATGGCAAGGTAAATCCTCTCGAAAAGGAATTTCTTTGATTTCGAATCGCCTGATTCCACAATAAGTCGGTTTCCGATGGCATTAATGAAATTGATGGCTTCTTTGCACCAAGGGCCTAGGGTTTCAAAGGCCCTTTAAATATGTAATTCGACGAAATCATTTCCGCATTATTATCGGGAATTTTTGTATTGTAAAACAAAAATGTTATCTACTTAAGTTGATTAATTTTTTTTTAAATATATGTATTTGTTGACAAGTAACTCTAGCCTGTTCAGAAGAGGTCAACTGTCTACTGTATATTTAAGTTATCAGTTGAGCATTACAAAATATTTAGTGATGCGAGTTTAAAATGTTTGATCTACAAAAAAACCTACAATCTTAGCCACATTCTTGTCTCGTTTCCTCTTCTATGCATCATGATTGCAAAATAAATATGATTTTGTCACTCATTCTTGCAAATTTCTTTGTGATGCCAGGGCAATTACACTAATAACAATTTGGAATTCATTCTCCAAATTTACAGATATGGAAGATAAAGTTCATTGTAATCAATCATCAATGGTAGATCATCGATTATTATCAGTCACTCAATAAAACATCAAAGACATTATCATTTTCTTTGTACCTTAATAATAAATATTTTTGCGCGATTGTACTCTATTGGTTGTTTACCTCGTCTGTTTCCAAGAAGGTAAGCTATGGTTACCCGTTGCTAACGATAAACTCGACGGTAAGTAATTTTTGGTGTTTTAGAACGGTAAGTAAATTTATTCAAAATTAATCAATTATTATAATAATTTTTATGTAGACAGAAGTTGAAGACAAGAAGTCGGAGCACTTTTTGGAAACTTATACAGCTCTTGTAGTCGATCTTCCTTGGCGCTGGAATGAAATAACATTAGCGGACTTCCTGCAACATTAGCATTGTCAAAATTGTCATACCTCGAATTTTCCTTGTCTTCTTAATTACGCATTGAGGTCGTTGGTTTCGGAAATTCTCTATTTATGTGGACAGAAATTGAAGACAAGATGTTAGCACTTTCTGGAAACTCACACGGCTCTTGTGGTCGGCATTCCTTGCCGCTGCAATGAAATAATATTAGCGAACTTGCCGCGACATTAGTATTATCAAAATTTTCATACCCCAAATTTTCCTTGTTTTCTTAATTACACGTTGAGGTCGTTAGTTTCAAAAATTCTTTATTTGTGACGCACCCCACATTGAAAGTTTCTTCTACAACATCCACTTCGTTTTCGGAATCACTAATATCACTCATTTTACTGCTTGTTTTTCAACACAACTGGCGATATTTGCGCACAAACGCACATCACGAACGTTAATGACAATGTACCGATCTCAGACAATTTTGTCGATATAGCAGTGAGAAAAATTTCTTCAAGTGTAATAGTCACTTTATACGAATGAGAAAACATAGTGCAGAATAGATGAACTTGGCAAACTGGAAAGAACAATTAAAAACACAAATACCATCCAGCAAAAAATTACCTTGACCCCTAGTTGGTAGTTAACACTAACATTACTAGTAAATTGCAATTTAAATGGATTTTTTAGGACTAATGACATCACATCAAATATTTTCAAATTTTCTCTGTTCAAGCTGCACCAACGTATTTGGTCGTTCATTAGAAATATCACGTCCGACTAAAATCAAATAGATTGAACAGCGCCAAGACATTATTTGTAATTACCTCATTTTCGACCGACTGACCAAAAATAACTGAAATACAAAATATAATACTGGAAATCACACCGAATGCCAGAAAACGAAGATAACTTCCTTGCAGATGCTCAGTATGCTAAAGAGCAAAATTATAAGTGGCATGTATTGCAAAACAAATGAACTGACTGAGTAGCACACAAAAATGCAGCTTACGAAAAAAAAAGGAAAACAAAGGAATCCATATTTTCAAATATTGTAAACTTGTGCAGACTTACTGTAGCAATTCTGCATGACGGTTGACACAAAATTTAAGTCTTTCTGTAATTATACGTTGAAAATATTCATTTATAAGCAAGTTGTGGTCGCTCACACTGTTGTATTCGGTTAGGTCGGTTATATTTTTCAAATGAAACAAAAATAAGTAAAGTTGAAACTTAGTATGCTGTACAGTATAAATAAATTCGTGAATTGAGGTAATCAACACGTAAGATAACACAAGGAAAGTTGATCTGTATATCCAACTTAGCACAAATCCCTAAACAGGAAACCACCTCTTAAACAGACATAACGCAAAAAACAAATTCTCGTCATTTTCGGCCGGAAGAAAAAATAAAACCGCCGTAAGTAATGCAATGAGGGAATTAACGATAACGATAACTGATGTAGACATTGCCTCTTTTTTAATTCTTTGATATAATTCTTTTCCAGCACTGTCCAAGGCCCAGGGTTTAAATTCGAGCAAGATCCGGTCTACGGAGTCCCCGTCGCAAAGCAGAGCAATAATGTTCAGCATAACCTAAATTAATTCCAGTTATGTTTTAACTGTAGTAAACCATCAGACTTACATAAAACATGGCAAAAAATGCCGGTCCAAATTTAATGAAGCCATCAATGTCGAGTATGCAAAAGTGAAAGAAGATTTGTATGATACATAAGATTTGTTTAAGGGAAACAAACTTACAATTATCTTACTCTCTAATGAATTTTTTGTTGTATACAACATACAGGGTTATTCTAAATGATTGTAGTCGAAGTAGGCCATGCCCGTGTCATTACATTTTTGCCGCTTTCATGTGAACTGTCAGTTTTGCCGCTGTCACTGTCCTTTTTTAGATGAAAAGTGCGGTGTTGAGAATTTTATTTATTTTGGTTAAATTACCGATTGAATTTAGAAATATTAAGTTGTTTTGCACCCAATTTAACTCCCATGTGTACTCACTTATTCACATCATTTTGATGTTTTTTTTATGCGGAGCGGAAACCATAAATTTTACATTCGGTTTTCACGCCTACTTCGACTACGATCATTTAGAATAACTCTGTATTATTTGTGTGCATATTTATGGTCATGTATAAGTAGTTTATACTGTCACTACACTCATATTAGGGGTATTGATACATATTCAAGAAGCGGTAGCCGAGCTTCATTATAACCGTATATAAGTATCTAATATCTTATATTCGAATTAGAATATATATTAATGTGATTACATAATCAATTATATAGTCAATAAATTACGCATTAAGTAATTTGTAATGGAGAATATCAATGCTGAGTAAATGTAGGCAGGCAACGGTGGCTATAATAATCAATTAATTACAAATGCTTTGAGACGAGTTATTATTTATATACCTACCTATTTTGTTTTACAAATTATTGTTTTTGAACCAAGTTTATTGTTGTAGATTAAGTCTGTTCAAACTGAAGCACGAATTATGTGTTTGAACAATGCTTTACTCCTTTACATTTACACTGTCTAGCGAGAATTTCCAAGAAAATATCTCTAATAATCCAGTGATCTATACTTCGTTTATTTAAGCAATTTTGTAATCAGGGATACTACGCAGTTCCAGAGAAATAGATTTCGGTGGCAAGACATTCTGAAATTCGCGATTAATAAAACTCACTTAAATAACGAAATTACTTTGTTGGTCATTCAATGATTTTGAAATCCTCTCCTATCCATCACTTAATAGTGTACTGAGATTACCTGCACTGAAGGTTTCACTGAATTGAATATGAGCTCTGCTTATTATTTTTGCGACTCTACATAGTTTTATGCAATACTGCTGACCCAGCTAGCGTAAATCAAGTTAGTAATATTTATTATAACTACAAAAAAGACAGTTGGAAAAATATTTCCCTATAGTGCTATTAATCTACGACAGCACTGGTGTAATTATTTGCATTAGTTTTTAATATAAAATAAATATATGGCCGATAAACCAAACTTGTTGTAGTGACACAGTTTAAAATTTAAATTTGAATTCCCGGTACCACCGCCACAATCGTGCGTCAAAAACGAAAGTACTACAGGACAGACGAGGAACTAAGGGAGGAATTGGCAACACGGCAGATAGAGGGTAGATAGGTGGGGGGGAGGCACTTTTTGGCGGGTTCTCACATATGAGGATGTGTTGGTGCTTTTGTTTTTCGAAAAGAATCCACAGTCTTGAGAGCGATCCAAGATCCATTTTGCGTTTTGTTTTGTTGAATTTATCATTGTCTAATGCTACGCTTTCTTCTATTGCATTAAACTCGGGTCTTTCTTTGTGTTGTTGCTAAGCACCGTTAGATTTCGGATGAGTTAAAGTTAAAATGTTGTAAGTACGATCCTATGGGGGCTAGGTGACATTCAGGAGGTTGTTTAGTAAATTTCTGTGGAAGCTACGGCTAGGAAGCGCCGTTAGCGGGGGCGGACCTAAGTCTTTGCGGACACGGCTCTGGGATGTTTTCGTGAAGCTTCCGTCGAGGTTATAGAGACTTCGGGGTTTGTCGGGAAACGGTTGGTTGTGGACGGCGGACATAGGCTTTTGCGGATGCGGTCTAGGGATGGTAATCGTACGACCCCGAGACGCTCTGTCACTCTTGCTTGGTCGGTGAACTAGTCTGACGTTCATTAATACCCCGAATATCTATAAACGGGGATTCTTGATTTGGCGGCGATAGCGAGCAGACGTGGAAAAAGTTCAGCGATAACAAACGTAAACAACGACGAGTGAGTGAGAGGTGATAAGCAGAAGACAGGGGGCAAGAAACAGAAGGCATGCCGAAATCGCCGAAAGCAAGGAAAGAAAGCAGCAAGAGAGAAAGAGAAGAGGGTAGGATGTCGGAAGAAGGTCTGAACCCATTCAGAAAGAGTTCCAGAACCGAAAGATCCCCAAGTAGAGGCGAAGAAAGAAATCAAAGCAAAGAAATAGAGGAGAAAATAGAAACAGTGCTCAGAGAGATAAAAGAGGATATGGCGGGAATAGTAGAGGAGAGCAGAGCACGAAGAAAGGAATTAGCGGCAGCGAGAGAGAAGGAGGGAGAGCAAGAAAGAGAGGACATGCCGAAATCGTCAGAAGTAAGGAAAGAAAGCAGCAAGAGAGACAGAGAAGAGGGTAGGACGTCGAAAGAAGGCAAGAACCCACTCAGAAATAGTTCCAGAACGAGAAGATCACCAAATAGAAGCGAAGAAGAAAATCAAAGCAAGGAAATGGATAAGGAAATGAAAACAACCATAATTAGAGAGATAAGAGAGGAGATCAAAACACTAAGAAACGAATTAGCGGCAATGAGAGCGGAGAATGGGGAGCTAAGTTAAGAATTAGCGACAGTGAGAGAGGAGATGAGAGGAAGAGAAGAACAAGGGCAGATGGAGAAGGCAGATTGGATGAAAAGGATGAAAATGATAGAGGAAAAGATGGAACAAAGAAGGAGAGGAAAAATAATGTTATAATAACTGTAATAGGGGCAATAAGTGGAAATATAGAGAGGGGGGTGGAAGAATGGTTAGAAAGGGAGATAGGGGTGAAAGTGAATGTAAAGGAAGCATTTAAAATAAATAAAGATAAGATGATGCTGGCAAAAATAGAAAGTTGGGAGCAGAAGAAGAACATTATGCTAAATAAGAGTAAGTTAAAGGAAAAAAAGACGAGAGGATGTATATAGATGACGATTTGACAAAAGAAGAAAGGGAAACACAAAAGAAGTTAAGAGAGTTGGCCAGAGAAGAGAGAGATAGAGGAAAAAGGGTGAAAATAGGATACTGGAAAATACAGATAAACGGGGAGTGGTTTAGAAGGGATGAGAGAGAGGAGAAACTGAAGAAAATTTTCTAGAAGAAGACGACCCGGCGAGAAAATGTACAAGGAAAAGGTGAATAAAAAGGTAGAGAGACAAAGACAGATAAGTAAGAGAAAAGAGAGAGAATAAGAGAATAGAAGTACAGTTAATTTCAAAATTATCGAGTACACCTCAAAAATCAAGAAGTCAATTTATTACAGATTTTTCCACATGTAAAGCGTCATATTTTTTATATAGGTTAGGTAAGTTTGATAACATAAAATGTCGCTGATATTTTAGAACACCATAATATTGTCTGTTTTATCCTCTGCACAGTGCCCTTCGAAATGTTTATAATACTGGGCTACCCTCCGGATCTTCTTCTAATTTGGAAAGAATGAGCACTTTCGCGTTTTCGATTAGATTCGGAATCTGTTTGTCAAAATTGACATTGATCATTGACAAAAAATGTAAGTGCATTTCACACTGTAGAAAATTAGGTGTACTATATAATTTTGAAATTAACTGTACAATAGGGAGGGGAGAGAGTGTGTGTGAGAGAGAAAAATGATGGCGAGATGCAGAGGTGGGAACGAGGAGAGAGAGAACAGGAATGGGACGGAAGGAGAAGAGAGAGAGAAGGTGCAGGAGGTGACGCAGAAGATCGAATACATGCGGCGAAATGAAAGAGCGGGAGAGAAGGGAACGGGGAGACGTATGGAGCGAAGACGGCAGGGAGATAGATGAAAGAGAAATGGAAGAGGAGAGAAAGAATAGAGAAAACCAAATAGACACCACCGTGGCATTTTTGCGATAATTTTGTGTAGAACTCCAAGAAACTCCATAGCAGCATGTTTGTGCGGGTGGCCGAGTAGGCACCTATGACGTCATAGTCTGGAGGCACGATGACTTCAAACGCTCATATGGACATTTTTCGTAGAATTTTTTCATAAAAAGTGTCCCAACGACCTCACAGCCCCTTTAAGAAAAAACATCTAGCACTGTTAATGGTAAGATCGATTAAAAACACATTAGTAAAGTAGCGGAAGGGTCAAGATCATGATAAGATATTAAATAACCATTGAATCCGTATTGATCCAGATATTTGTCACATAAGACAATGTATATTCATCATTTGATTACTGTTTGTCTGTCCAACACGTATTTCTCAAAGTGCAAATTCTATTAGAATACTGACTACTCTACTGAGTAATTGTTAATTAGAGATACTAAGTCAGAAGGCTTTCTTGCATTTCTATAATTTATCGGCTTCTTTGAAGATTGCAATTATTCAAAGTTTTGTATGCCAGTTTGTAACAACCATTGGCTTTGTACGAAACAAGTGGAAAATTAAACCGACTAGGTGAGTTGCATAAGTCCAAAGTCACTTTCCTCATACTCATATGTCATATCAATATCGTATTCTACTCGCGTGTAATAGCTATTACTCACTTCTCATGAGTGATAGTTATCATTAGACTCTCATCCTTGAAATATATGCTATTCCCCAAATAAAATTTGTTAGCAAAGTTGTTGCTAACTGTTGATACTTTCTTAATGCGATATTTATAACTGGAAATTTCACAAACGAATTTAAACATTTCTAATTTTTTCTTCTCTTAACCGCTTACCTTGTGCACTCCAGAAGTGAATCTATATTTTTAAAATGCCGTTTAGCCAGAGAAGTCCATTAACAGGTAAGATTGTTTCAAGTTGATGTACATCTTGCTACATATAATTTTCAGTCGATTCACTATGGTTTATAAAGCTTCTCGTTCTTGACATTCTGAAATTAAAATCTACAAAAATTCTACTCTTATTTTGTTTGTCGTTCCACGTGATAATGTCGATTGTACAAATTTACTTTCACTTGTGCATACTCCATTTTGAGGATTCCATTAAATTCGCTCCTGGCCTTTTTGGAATATTTTATGTACAATGTGAACATTTTTGTAAACAACACATAAGCAGATATTCTGATTTAGGTCATTTTAAACATTATCGCCTTACTCCTCGATGGTGACTTGGCCGAACTGGCTTTGCAAGAATTTAAACCTTGGGCTTTGGACAGTGCAGGGAAAGAAACACATCAAGAAATTCAACAAGAATCTAAATATATTTCAGCTCTTCTCCTATTTAATATGATTTTAACATTTCTGGCGGCATTGTTTCATTTCATTCCGGTGGAAAACGACGAAGAAGTTTTTTTCGCCTTTATGCTATTCCAAAAATGGTTTCCCAAATATGGAGTTGTACTGAACTGGCTTTACAGATCAACATTCTTTGTGATGGCTTTTGTAATGATAACGTCTATTCATCAATTTATTTATGCGATAGAACAAATCAAGTTTCAAATATTTTTGTTAGTATTTTACATACGACTGGTAACAGATCTGCGTGAATATAACGACACAAATGACTGCGATTTGCTCAAGAATACAGATTATCAACGTAAAGTGGAACAGAGAATCAAATTTTGTATTAAACGTCATGTTGAATTACTACAGTGGGTGTGAGTAAATAACAATAATTTCATTTTATGAAATAATTTATTTGCAGCGGTGGTAAGTACGGTTTGCGCATAATTCGCAAATGGATACCTCTGTTTTCAATAAGCGGAATATTCTTCTTTATAAGCTGCATATTTTTTTATCTTGTCGTAAGCAACTTGTTTTTAAATATGCAAATTCTCTAATTTTCACACTTTCAGAGCGAGGTAGACATGACTGACAGATATTTTCGTCTTGTTCCTATGGGTCTCGTTTCGATTATTTTGTTTTGTGCTACAATATTTTTGGGACAGATGATAGAAAATGAAGTAAGTTAACATTCTAATGGTGTTTTTTTTTTTGGTAAAACATATCTGTTGTTAGTCTGATCTATTGTCACAAATAACTACACAAATTAGATGGTGCAGTTTAAACAAAAAGAATTTAAAAATACTTATGATAGTGGTGTTAAACATCAAAAAACCATACCAAGTAGTATTCACTGAAAATATTAGCATTAACTATAATTTGGGAATTCAGGTTATTCGCAAAACTTTGTTGGTTCAAAAAAGTAAACTTATTTTTACAGATTGTAAAGCTCATTTATTCTTTTCTCTGTTTCTTTTTACGATTAAAAACAATTGCAAAATAAAACCCCAAACAAAAGCAACGAATGGGTATATAACATTTACATTAATAGTGCTGTCAAAAAATGAGCAATGTACCATTACCTTATAGAAGAATCGGTAATGAAATGAAAGATAAATAAATGGAGCCTAGATGTCGTGCACCTCTTCGATAAGTGTATTATCACAGCACAACAACAAAAGCATAACATTCAAGTTTTGAGATGAAGCAACCTCAGGTGTCGTCGATGCTTGGATAACACAGGTCTGCACTGATTTCGATGTTTGCATAAAATTGACAGTTTTTGAACAATTTCGACCCCCTGATTACGAAAATGATTTTCGTTTTGGGCTATCACGTCTAGTTTTTTCACAATCGTTTTTTCTCGAAATTGAAATGTTCACCTAGAATGAATGAATTATTTCAAAATTTCGATATTGTAATATCGGACAACAATATGGATATTCGAAATTTCCTTGTTTTATTTGCGAGTGGGACTGCCGGGCACGAGACAAGCATTGGACTCAAAAGAAGTGGCCTTTAAGAACTAGACTTGTATCTAGATTTGTATCCTAAAAAAGTAGTATTAGGTACCACCAATGCATATCAAACTCTGTTTGATGAAGCAATTTGTAAAGCCTCTTGATAAAAATGGACAATGTTTCAAGTATTAATGTACAAAGTTACCAGATCTCTCCAATGCCAAATTAAAAGAGCTTAGGACCTCAAATAAGATCTTTGTACAAAGCTAATGATTTTCAAAATGCTATGAATGTTGTTGAAAGGAATGCCTGGACGGCATTTAAGAACGTCGTAGAAAAATTGCTTGGAAATCACAAAGATGAAGACTACGAAAATATTGTAAGAATCATGTTTAAACATTTTCACATCTTGGGATGTAATATGAGTTTGAAAGTGAATTTCCTCTTTTCGCACTTAAATCTTTTTCCTAAAAATCTTGATGCTGTCAGCGAGGAACAAGGGGAACGTCTTGACCAAGATATAAAACAAATGGAGAGGTGATATCAAGGAAGATGGAGCGTATCAATGATGGTAGACTTTTGCTGGATGTTACAGCGCGATGTACCCAAAAAAAATATACAGCAGGCAATCAATTAAAAGAAGTTTCCTCACAAAGCGTTAAAGATGCCATTCTCATAAGGAATAAAAAATTTAGTTAGATTATTAACCAAGAATTATCATAAACATCTTAATTTCCTAAATAAATTGCTTATTTTTTTTTTGTTAATTGTGAAAAAACCTGACGTGATACAAAAAAATGAATTGTATTTTTGTAATCAGGGCTCCAATGTTATACAAAATCAGTTATCAAAATCAAAACATCGCTTAAAAAGTTTTGTTTTGCAGGCCTGTGTAATTAAATAAGAATTAATTAATATTTCATCTGTGTTGTTTTTAATAAAAATGTTTTAACGTAGAGAATGTGGATTTTTCCTTATTTTCCTGCAATCAAATAAATCGGAACTGTTACCAGCCAAGGCTATAATTAAAATATTCTTTTTCATCTCTCGGTAGTTGTTGGAAACTAGAAAAGTCTTCATTGCGAAAAATGGTGATTTGTTCAACCTGTGTAATTGTCAACACGTGTCAACATCTTGTACAAAGCTGAACTAGGTTCTAAGCAACTGCAACTGTCGAGATGTTGTTGTTTATAAGCGCAACAAATTTCTTATACGATTATATTCAGTTTCTATGGGAAGCTTACAATTTCGTCGGAAAATTAATGGCAAGATGCATTTTAAGCAACTGATACACCTCTGGTGTGACGTGAGGTCTAGGATGATACGGGATCGAAGTTTTTTGTATCTCGAGTTGCTCTGCACTTGTTTGTTGTCATGTCACCAGGAGCACTGAGCAACATAAGGTTGCTCTATCATCGACCGTCAGCGAAGACACATTTTTTCCACTCAAAACTCTCTCAATCTCAAATTTCGTGATATTTGGCAGCCCATTCCGCTATACAAGGGACTTGTTACGCAACTCTCTAAATCTGCTTCAATTGTCTGGAACTCCGTACATGTTTCGTCAGATGACATATAGGGGGTGTTCTCGCGTAGAAGAATCTTGATAGAACCAGTCATTGCCCTTAATCCCCAGCGAGCTGAGCCGATCAGTAGGTTCCGTGGTAAAGACAGTGTTTGCACTCTGGATACTGTTTTCCTCTTTATCATTAACAAGGTGTTGATGTTCCCCAGAGACAATTTTTCTACCCAAGATGGCGATTGGAGCGTAGCACTGCTGTCATACACTGATGGGACATATGACATCGTCCAAATGTGAAATATGAAACGCAAGCGAGCATTTTGAAGATCCTGAATTCTTCACCCGTCATTTCAATCTATACGTGGATTATAGGCAATATCATAACAACTAAATTGGGAAAGGACCAGTGAATTTGCAAGAATAAGTCTTAAAGTTCTGTCAAAAAATGTTTTAACATAGATAGTGGATATTTTCTTAAGCCCTCTGCAGCACATTATTTACGTGAGATTTAAATTTAAAATTTACGTTTATGAATAATTCCAAGTTTCGTGATTCGTGGATAAATCGAATATCAATACCACTAATAGGAAGAAAAATATAATTTATCTACTTTGAGTTACAAATAGGCTCATTATTATACCAAAAACAGTTTAATAATGAAGCATATTATTAAACTATTTTTGGTAACTTTTAGCTTGTGTTATGTTGGTAATATCAGCCGTTTGAAGTTAGGCGTCAAGGTAACGAATGAAGCTACGAGGTAAATTTAGTAAATATAATCTTACATTTTTGTGAAAAATGTCTATTACGAACCCACGCGAAAGTCCCTAGTCTAATATGAAAGCTTGAGTAGCCGAAATTTCAGGGATTAGTAAAGCAAAGTAGATAAAATAGTATATTATACTCGTTTAATAAGACGTATTATCAAATTCGTTCCATCACACTCATGTGATAATACAACGTCTTGTTAAACTCGTATACTCGTAATATGCTATTCTAATCATCGTAGAAATTTGAATTTTGCGGTCAATATAATCTAGATTGAAAGTACTACAATATGAATTTTTTATTTTTTCAAACAGACGCTCCAAATGGCGTCAGGACGACAAGAAATGAAAAAATTAAAATTACATAATACATATAAACAGTGAAATTTAATTTTTTAATTTTGACGGATACTGTGGTGTCGCGGCAGACCGCAGACGTGACCTTGGGTGGAATCCTTCAACTTTAACGGTTTTAAATTTTAAATTATTATTTTTTCATTGAAAAAGTGGCAAAGTAGAAAAAATACTGTATGACATCTCGTTTATAAGGCATTTTATTGCACTTACTCCTTTAGGGCACTCCTCGCTACGCTCGTCGTGCTCTAAACCCGTGCGTGCGATAAAATGCTTCTTATAAGACTCGTATCATAATATACTATTATCGACTCCCTGGATTGAATACCACAGAGAACTCATTTCTGATATTAAAAATTATGAAGGAGTCATTGATTTCAAATTAATTGACATACCTAATGGGTGATATTCATACTTATACTTACAATTCATAAAATGTAAGTAAATAATTTTGCAGAATTTTTAAGGAGATGCTAGTACTTAATGTAGCATTAGGATATGCTTAAAAAATCATAGAGAAATAAGTTTCTACCACTGTCTATATTCATAAAATACCTACTAAAATAGAGAAGTTACTCACAAAAATAAGCATATCCTTATAAAATCACAAGTCTGCTGTTCATTACACTTATAAGTCAATTGACTAAACTAGACTATGCTTGTCATTCCAAAAAATCAAAGAACTTATATGATGTAAGCATCTGCTCATAAGGGTAAGCATCTGTTTATGAATATGGATTCAAATATACCGGGTGTCCACTCTCAAAGTCGAACATAGGCAATTAACACTGTGCATTCAGTTTATAGATATTTTTTGGAAAAAATACAATGCAGTTCCTACCTTAGTTAATAATAAATCTAAATAATTTGCTGAATTTAAATTTCCCTTTATTTCAAATGTTATTAAAAATCTCAGCCCAGATATTAATTTTTTGAGGATACTGAGTTCTATTTGGAATATTTACTCGAGGGTTTTCTTGAGCCCAATATCGCGTGTTTTGAACATTTGGTTCGTAATTTAGTATAAAAGTAGATTCGTCTGTGAAGCAAATTGTCGACAGAAAGCCACGATCATTAGCACGCTCCTGTATTTCATAACAGGTTTTACTCTTACTTTCTTCATCAACAGCAAAAATCTGTTGATGACACCTGTGTCTTGTAGGAATGATATTTATACTTCCTGAGGATATTCAGTATCCGCGATTTACATAAACTTACTTCAAGAGAAATTTGTCTTAATCTGTATGGAGTAACTATTCATTTTTCCGTAAATAATTTTGACAGTAATTTACCGAAATTCGCTGATTTAACCGAACAAATTACTAAATTTTTTGACAAATGCTGTCCAATTTGAAAATTA
Organism: Tenebrio molitor; assembly: GCF_963966145.1. Classification (NCBI taxonomy): domain Eukaryota; kingdom Metazoa; phylum Arthropoda; class Insecta; order Coleoptera; family Tenebrionidae; genus Tenebrio; species Tenebrio molitor. Next base: position 5,204,983 of record NC_091048.1, on the reverse strand, counting down.
TGGCATGTCATATTTAAAAATCGCCAAGTTTTAAATTAATATTTTAAAATAAAAATAACACCTTTAATCCTATTATTAGTATCATTTCAAGCGCAATAATTTTATCTTTCTATTGATACCATTACCTTACCTGTACGTTCAATTGGCGAGCAGGAATCAGCAAAACGTTCAATACAATGTTAATAGCCTATGTTCGAGTTTGAGAATGCACAGGCTGTATACTTTTACGTTGAACTGATACTTTTAACTAAAGTCCCTTCAAAAATCAAAAAACCACCAACGTCGCATTTTCCTCGATAATTACTATCGGCAACGCTGTTTAGTGTAAAATTTGGTGAGAATTGTAATTTTTAGGTTAAGCGTTAAGTGTCAAATTACTCAAATTTATCGGGGGTTCGTGTGAATTCTGTTCTGGGCATGCTTACGTAAAAATAATAAGAACTAATAAATACATAAATGAAACCTGCTAAGCAATAATAAAACAATTTGAACAAAATTCAAAGCAATTGAGTTTAATTTTGAATCAAATAAATGTCATAATTTATAGTTACCAACATAGTATGAAAAAATAACTACATAGAGTTTTTTAAATTTTAGCAACCTAAAGCAACAGGTGGTGGTTTTTTGATTTTTGAATGGAGTTTAAATACTGATGCTTATAAGTATTGGCTCATAAGTAGATACTAATTTTTTTGAATATCACCCAATAATTTTTGGTACCAAAATGTGAGTAATTTATGACGACGATGGGTCATAATTCCTGATTGACAATGGTCGCTTACCGCAAACAACCAGCTATGTATAAATCATAACTGATGGTACGGTCCTGGATTTGTATGGTATTGGAGACCCTTGTAAATCAAACTTTACCACCGTTTGATGATTTCCGTCATTTTAAAATATGTACTACCATAAATATGCTACCACTTTGTTCGTAGATGTTAAATGTCGATTTATTCAGTTATTATCCTGATTTAAATACCAACTTTTGTGTAATCAAAATCGACATTGTCCTGTGGGTGAGATCCTAAGAAAAAAGTCCGGATTGCTTAATTACTTTGATATATAATATATCGCTATCAAAGTCAAATTTCACATTTATTTTATTTTATAAAAAATGATTCGGCCATTTCGTACATCGCAAATTGAAGATTGTGCCTTTAAAATTTCAATTTTTTTTTACAATTAAAAAAAGGTTTTATTGCAAATATCCTATACGATGGTCCACCCTGTATAGATATACATAATTATTAAAAACAATAAACCGTGCCTTTTGTGTTTTAGGCATTATTTGTTCGGATTCTTTTAGAATAAAGAATGACATTACATGACATTACTTTTAGGAACTTGTGCCTAAAAGTATGTCATTTCGAAACAGTGACGGCTCGTAAGGGAGGGCTCTGGGGCGACCCCAGAAATTTATAAAGAAATAAGAACTTTTTTTAAAATGTGTTCAATTTTTTATTAAAGACACCTATTGAATTACATAGTTGATTTATTTATTTTATGTCAATATAAATTTATCGTATGCAAAGGTTGCACTAATCGAACTTATCAGCGGTAAATTTCATATTATTCATTCTCCTTTCTTAGGCGAGGGCGGCCAAGACGGAGCCCGCGGTCCCGTATACCGCGTCAATGCAACGTAGAGTTGCGTTGCCATGACAACGAAAGGTTTCACCAGACCATTCTTGGGCGGAGAATTCAGAGCCCCCGCGTTCACAGGCTTTTGTTAACGAAATTTTGACGCGCCTCGACAGTTTTTACGCTTTTAATGTTGAACAATATTAAAGCCAGTGATTTAAAAAAACTTAATTTTGGTGTTTTTACTATAGAAGCGAAAATGAATTAGAAACTAGCGGTCGGCCAGGGCCGAATTTGTATATTGTTCATGAACAGAAATAATACAAAAACAAAGCTGCATTTACCTGCCGGTTTGATAAGAATAAGAATTCAAATTGCTATAGATAATTTTAAAAAAGCAATCACATTATCACATACATTCGAAATGACCTACCATCAGCATCTGACAATTCGCAAAAAACATTAGAATTTGAGATTTTTCTCCTGCGTGAACGGATTTTGATAAATGTCACAACTTGTCAAAACTAAATGTCAAGCTATTTTTAAAGATTTTCAGCGATTTGAAGCCTTTAAACCCACAATACACAAAATTGTAGTTTAATGAACTACTTTAGTGCCGATTTTAGACACTTTACTGACGATTTTATGTAACTTTACTGACGATTTCGGATTTCATAAGTACAATTACGGCCACGGAATTTTGGCCGTCACTTGTCATTCCATTGACATGAGATGTAAAGCGGCCCTTACTTATTCGTAACCTCACTTTCTACTATTACAAGACTTGTCATTTGGATGCTGACTGACTTGTAAGAAAACGCGCTTCCTGATTTCGTGCAATTTTGGAACAGGGATGCTAAACTAGCCAAAACTGAATAGGGAATTCCACAATTTTTCTTAGAAAGCAAAACAATTGCCCCAATCCTCCCACGTATTCTTAAACACTAGATAAATTTAAAATGTTACAAGTAAAGTGCGTCTATCGATATTTTGAAACGACTTTTTAAACACTAGTTAACATTTTGGGTCGTTTATGATGGTCTCATTACTAGGGAATTATTTACCTACCCTGTAACAAAAACTCTCGATGGTACCTGCGGATTATTGAGGATCGGTTACTCACTACTTTTACGACAATCTTTGTTAGCCGGCAATAAACCACTGAAGGAAGCAAAAGGTCGTTTTAAAATATCGATAGACGCACTTACTTGGAACATTACTTCTAATGTGTATTTTTATATATTTCTATCACATTTTATTATAAATTTTAAACTGTATTTATAAAAAATTCAAAAATGGAAAAATTCCCTATTCATTTTTGCCTAGTGTATTTGCACTTTATTGAAATAGGGTATTGGTAGCATGTTCGCAACTACGAATGAAGTATGACATTGACAAATTTTTGAATGTCAATTCCAAAAGTCAATCATAATGACAATAAAGCGTGGACTACATCCATTTTTTTTTAATTGACGTGAAAGTGACGGCCAAAATTCCGTGGCCGCAATTGTACTGTCGCGGGCAAAGAATAGTGGTACAGTATATTACTATAGACACTTCCAAAACTCAATATTTTGATTGTGTTTTGAAGTGTCTATGGTAATATACTGTACCAGTATTCTTTGCCTGCGATTGTACTTACATGTGACAGAGCCCCCCTCGTCAACGAGTCACGAGCCGCCACTGTTTCGAAACTACAGGGTGTTTAAAAATTGGCGAATTCCGTATTCAGAGCGTGGTTGGAAAGGAGCGAGTGGAGCTTGTAAACACAAAAATTCGCTCTTCCTGAAGAAGATATAAGCACTTTAATTTTGTTCAATTCATAGCAGCTTGCATATCCACAGTAACAAAATACTATTCTATTCTTGCCGTTTCATTTTTAAGAAAAATTACAAAAATGTAAAAAAATTTTACTCCAAAGTAAAGCTATTCTTCACACACACACACATCTAACGAGCTGACGAGCGGCAGATAAAGTTATTATCTCCGCTGACAGCGGCAGATAAAGTTATTATCTCCGCTGACAGCGGCAGATAAAGTTATTATTTCCGCTGAGGGCGTCCGTGAAGTTATTATCTCCGCTAATGAGCGGCAGTAAAGTAAACTAGCTAAATCATTTGAAATTCCTACCTGGTTTCTTAACATGTCTTAAATAATTTGTTATGAAGGTTTGAAGAAAAAATAGTATATGTTATTGGGAACAAAAATGGTTTTATGTGCTTTGACTGGTTCATTTTTGCCTCTCATAACATAATATACTATTACGTTATTATTTTTATTATTTTTCACAATCACCTACACCATAAATAACAATAACACTGAACTTGTCAGCCCGTATTTGAAGAAAACGCAGTTCAAAGAGTGCACCTTCAGACCAATGTATCTTTGTGGAGGGAGTCCCGATTTTTTTTTATTTCCATATTTGGACTAGTGAAGTGATCCCTTACAACGCTCTCGATTCGGAATTCGCCAATTTTGAGACACCCTGTATAGTGACAGTTTAAATATTAACTTTATATGTCGATTTTAGAAAAACATAATTAGAAGGCCTGACCTTTATATAAATGAGAAATGAGAAAAATATGGAATCCACCAGAAACGTTCCACATGAGAAGCAGCCAATAATCGGTTAATTCATTTTTGAATAAGTAATATCCCCTTTGCCTCGCGTCAACAAGTAACTAATTTATCATATTATTTACATTTTACTCTGTGTATAAAAGTTTGATGCAGTTAGAAAAATCTAATAGTTGTTTCGTGCTAAACCTAGTATCTTTTCCTGTGTTAACTAGAAAGATTACTTTACTAGTTCAATCTAAAGTATAAACCTTAAAAAAATTATTCAATAAGATGCACTTTTAAAGGGTGAAAGCTCTTGAAAATGGGCGTATGGGAGACGAATTATGAAAATTTTTTGTTTTAAATTTTTTGTTGTCACACTCTTACAAAAAGTGAAAAACTTTTGCCAGAGGAATGTTTTTATTGTGGAAAAAAAATCCAATCTTTAAAGGACAATTAGTATTAATATATTAATTACATAATTATTATATTAAGTACTCAGTATAGAAGTATTAGCAGCGTGTTTTAACTATTTCAGTATGGTGAAGTTCACAAAGACACATACTCGTATCATACATATAATGTTAATGGGGCAACCAGTGGAAAATGCAGTAATTACTGTTATATGTTATTCACTATTTATTTGTTGTATATCCTTGAGTTTTAGTCGAATATTATTTTGTAAATGAATGCCCAAATAAGATGATGTAGTTTAAACAGAAGAAATTTAAACATATTCATGATACTAACTTTAATTTCTAAATACCCTTGCAGGATTTGTTTTACTCAAAATGTTAGTGTAAATTATAAAGGTATTTCATCGATTTACGAGGGTTTTACATACTAAAAAAAAAAAAAAAGAGTGTGTCGTAAAGACGCACGATAGAAGTGAAACTTTTGTATTACAGGAAAATCAGAATATTGTAAATTATCACTGATAGATGCAAGAGGCGGTGGCTGAGCCGAGATGCTAGTTGCTGGTTCATTGTCTTTATTATTTACACCGTTTTCACTTCACTCGTACGTTTTCTCTCACGCCACGCTCTTGTTCTTTCTGCGCCTGACTTAAGCATATTTACAACAAAATTGTATATTTTAACGATAACACTAAACAATATCTATCAAAATGCGTAACTCATTGTTCATTTTTAATTAAAAGAGAGGACATTATCGACAAATGCCGTGAGTGTGACAAAGACAGAAGTATGTATACACAATTTTAAGGGATGTTTGTATCGTCTTAAACAGATTATTATAATTTACATAATTAATTAGACTCCAAATTAAGTGAGATGGAAATATTGGCGCAACCGTTGTGCGAGACAGTGTTTACCCCCACCACTTTTCGTCACACAAAAAGGTTGCCGATCAGAATTTCAAACCCCCCCCATAAAAAGTTTCACTTCAAAAATTATTTTCTCAAAAAGTATACGGGCTACTGACTTAATTCTTTTTTTAAAAACTTTTACAATATCTTAGTTACATTTAACTCGCTGCATGTGTATCGAAATTTTCAACATTTCACATAGGTCCCAGCAGAGTGAAGTTTACGATGCGCATTTTTGATTAATCTAAATTTATTAATTATTTTTTTCAAAACTATCGATATTTGCGAAATTTCCGATTCACTATTGGAAGCGCTGTACTTTTTACTACAAATATACAGAAAATCATAATTATAGCTTCAATGGTTGAATTAACACAACGTTAAATGTTACGAGAAACGTAGTTTTTCGGACTACACCTCAACTACGTATAAAGGCCGTTTTCAAAGTTCCGTCCTATTAAAAAAATTTGTAGATGGCCATTCCTTATGCCCCAAAATGTCCTCTACAAGATAGTATAGGTCTCATTTAGTTATACCTTGGAATCACCTACCCTCAGAAATAAGCGAGCTAGATATGTGATTTTACTCCACTATTAAGTGAGATGGAAATATTGGCGCAACCGTTGTGCGAGACAGTGTTTACCCCCACCACTTTTCGTCACACAAAAAGGTTGCCGATCAGAATTTCAAGACCCTCCCATAAAAAGTTTCACTTCAAAATATTCTTTAGATTGTTAAGTATGTATATTCCGGATTTTGTTTTCTCGTTACCTTCTGAGGAGACTGCGGGCGGCTGTGCATCCTAAACTTCGGCTGTTACAGGTGCTACCAGAACATTTAACGCAACACCAGACCGCAGCGCTGCTGTGGTGAAGGCGACGCCCGTGGTTGATCTTGATCGGTTTAGGGCTTAGGGGGGAAGAAATCCCTTGGTGTTAAAGTAGCACTTTATCTACCCTTGCGGTTAAAATGCTACTTGACCTTGTAACCTACCTGAAGGGATGGTCCACTGCCTCGGCATCAGTCGTAGAGCAATTTTTGTATTGGGGGGTTCCTTTTCGACAAAAATAGGGCGCCACGGATTTGGTTGAAAAAAAAGTTTAAAAATTTGACTCTGGGTCCAAATCCGAAAACCTCAGAGGGAAATTCCGGCAAGTCAATGATACAAGCGCATTGAAAAAAAACGTGTATTGATAAAAAATGGAAAAAATGAACATGAAAAAAGTATTTGGATTGATAATTGGAGTTGTAAAAATAAAATTGAATTAATTTAGCAAGCCGTTACCATTTAAATGTAAAAATTAAATTCAATTCGGTTTTTGACCCGGGAATTTGTCCTATATTGGAGCGCGTGGCCACGTGTCGTACAGGGCGTTGATTTACTTAAAAAATATTTGACTGATACGAGCGAACAATCACGCGTAGTAGCTAGCCCTTCACAAAGTTTATCGCAAGTTGTTTTATTAAAATTCAGCGCACTGGCGCGTCAACTAGGTAGCAGATTAACGGAACAAAGCGTCCGTTCCTGATGGCAAATTTCCGCTAAGAATGAAAAGCTCTGACCGTAGTTGCGGTGCTGCGGTGCTGGTCGCTGCCGGAAGCTGGACTCCGGGACTCCGCTGAGGGTGGCTTTTGGCGGGGATGGATGCGCCTACGCGGAGCGTTGTGAGTAGCTCGCCTCAAGGATCCGGCGGTAGCTCCTGTGGGAACACGGACTTGCCTCTGGAGAGTCCGGGACACGAAGGTGTTATTTTTGTAGATCGAAGATAATATGCGAGAATGACGAGATAAGAAAAAAAAGGCCTGGGGAAGACAATAGAAAATTACCCAGCTGAAGAAAAAAAGACGGAAGGTCGACGATAAGAAGATTGGAGGTCTCACCTGAGCTTTTACTCTGGCCTTTCGGGAAATTGTTCTGCGAGATGTCCAGTCCTGGATTTCTCGACTGCGACTGTAGCAGTAGATTGTAGCAGCTTCTTCCCTTTTGTGGCACTTGACGGTAATCAGACGGTACGTTCACCACGTAAACAAGCTTGGTGTACACGCAAAACGGGAAGAGAGATAAAATCTCTTATCTCTCCCTTTTATTAACTCGGTGTTTTTGTTAATTCCACGTGAAATTGAGTGGGCCAATGGTGTACTGCCGTATGCTGCGGTCGGAGGAAAAGTGGGGTGTTGGATTTTTATGAGAGAAGACAGTTGACTGACCAAAATAAACAAAGAAGTGAGGTTTAGTTAAATGAAATTGGTGGAAAATGGAGAAATCAGCAAACCTTTGCTCGCTGAGTCACACGTAGAGGACAATGGGCATTAAAATTGAACTAGTTTCGCCCACGGACTAGTTCGCGGCACGAAGGAACGAAGGCACTCAAATTGAGGCTTACGGTGCCCGAGCGTGGGCCCCCAGGGTAAAGTTGAAAGGAACAAGGTGGCTAAACTACCCTGCTAGTAAAGCTGTTTCCGTAGGTGACTGTAAAATTTTGTTCTGACTTTCAGAAGACTCCTACTTCCCCTAAATCACAAAGGGTGGCGATATTCTTCAGCCCTTCATCCAAGGCGATGAAGATGAGGAACTTTAAGAGAAAAATGCGGAAATGAAAGAGGTTGATGGTGTGATTATATCAAGTATCCATCGAATTACCGGAAATGAGTATTTTAAACAATTGTTTCTGAGGCAGAGTCAAAACTGTTTTTCAGCACGTAGCGCAAAGGAACCCTCAACACAAAAATCACGACTTTGGGATTTTTTGTCAAAAATGGAGCGCTTTAGCCCGTTACAACCTTTTGATTTGAATAGATAAAAGCACACTTTAACATCTGCTATAGAAAAAAGTAAAAGGCGAAAGATTTATTCGCTTTGAAGGGAAACCAGAGTTTTGTACACTATTTGTCAGTGCAAAATGTGACACTTTAGAGAAGGAAGTAGAAAAAAATGTTTTTCTCCCTACCGGTTAGAAATGTAGGCTGTGGATACCTCATTTGAGGTGAGAAAATTCAACTTTCTCGCTAAGGTAAGAAAGATAATCATGAAATGTTTATGGTAAAACTGTACCAAAATACAAATGTCAAAAGTGTCAAAAGTGAAATAAGTTATTGATAAATGAAAGCCAATTCAATGAAGTAAGTTGGTAGGTCAATCATATAATCTGGAAAATAAACAGATAAGCTAGGTAGGTAGATTACTTTACCACTTTATATACTTTATATCAAATTTTCGAACAAACCTCAAATCTTCAAATGCGATGACAAGTTAATTAAACAAATAACACAGCCTACTATTCAATTCTCAAAATTTTCGTTTTAATCACGAATATAACCATCTTTTTTGACTTTTTTCAACAAAGTTGTGCCGGTAGGGACAAAAATTGTATTCAAACCTTGTTAAGAAAGTGTCCTTGCAGACCTTAGGCACTTACAAACCTCGTCTACGACTCGGTTTATAATCTTTGCCTGCGGTCTGCAAGAAACCACTTTCTTACCTTGGTTTGAAATATACTATTTCTACTCCCTTCTCTAAAGTGTCACATTTTGCACTGACAAATAGTGTATGAAACGTCACTTTAAATACGATTGTTCATTAGTCACAACTTGATGTCCATTCGGGCGTTTTCGGCATATTAAACACTTTCATTTTGGGGCGCAAATGCTAGTCAGTTGTAAATTTTATTTTATTGCTGCGTTTGTCGGCAAACGTGGTACCACATACCTCAAGTAAAATCTGCTAATCTTTCTTTGAAAATGCAAGTAAAGTCCTCGGCGAAAAATAGTCAATTTTGACTTAAATTGTAAATAATTTTACAACAGAAGAGAAAATTGTCTATAACTACTATAAATAATTCCTTAAATAAGGAGGGGTTGTTGTTTACCTGTTGTTTGCCCTTCCTTGAGTCGGTATTGCACAACAAAGGGGCAATAAATTAGAGAGTATAATGGAATTATTTAAGGTATTTTCTTTCCTATTGTAAAATGATTTTCAATTTGTCAAAATTGACTATTTTTCGACGAGCACTTTACGCGTCGGGTTCAAAGGCAACACAAAAGTAACGAATTTTCATGGGAAAAGAAACATTGCAAAAAATTATTCGAAAAATAAGGGGATAATTGAATTAATAAATTTGATGTTAGCAGGTTTCAAATTGAGAAGACTACCAAATCAATGTTCATTAGGTTAATTTACCTTTTTTAGCATTCTCAAATTTGTGGCATATTGGTAATTAAAGGGCGAGAATTGCAAATTAGAAACAGAGCGCTTTATCGTAGAAAATAACTAAAATCGTTTGCACTTGTAGTTACAAAAATAACAAAGGTAAAAAATGAGTAGGTAGAGAACACAGGAAAGAAGGTAACGGTAAACCAAGGTAGTTCTAGAAAGTAGATGTGTGAGTGAGAGAGAGAGAGAGAGAATGAAGATTATTAGTAAATTAGAACAGTTGTGGGGAATCACACCAATGTAGAACAATTATTATTAGAAGTAGTAGTCCGAGAGCTGATAACGAATTTGGAGAAGGTATTTTAGGCAATCAGAAATTAAAAAAAATGTACTATTTGAATGTTAGTGAATCTGGAATCGACAGTCGCTAAGGGCGTTTGCGGTTATTTTACTACTGCAGCATATGAAACTTGCAAAAAATTTATCCCAAAAAACATACTTTAGGCAACTTGAAATTATACTGATTTTTTAGTTTAGCATTTATAGATTACAGAGATAAAAATGCCAGATTATTTGGACGGTTTTAAAGTACAACCCGACTGCCCCAAAGTCATTTTTTTAGTATACGCAAAAAATATACTTTAGGCAGTCTGAAATTTTTATGGCAGATTCATTAAATGATATTAAAAATATGTGCAAAAGAGCCAGACTAATACGAGGGTTTTAAATAATAACCCGACACGAATAAACATTTTAAATAAGTGCGACAAAAAAGTCTTATGCGTATACATAGGACATCATAAGATTCTCTATTGTTTAACGCTAATTTTAAAAATCCTATTTCGCTTATGTTGCTAAATTTTTATTGCCTAAAAGACGCCTAATAAAGCCTAATGCGCTGTTTTAGCACCTATTTTTGACCTAAAGTGATAAAGTTTAATTTAAAAATTGTTAGCATATTTTATGATATTTTGGAACAAGTGTGTGTTTCTGCGCAAGTCCTTTGCAAATACTAATATAACCTCAAAAACTAGGATCGGTTAACGGTAACTGTGGGTGCTGCACGTGTCTGTTCTAAATTAATGTATCTTTCTAATTGATTTATAGGTGCCTTGTTCTAACGTCATGCAACGTTGAACGTTCTTTTTCGGCATATAAAATGGTACAATCCGACAGACGACACAGCCTTGCACTGGAAAATTTAGAAAAAATGGACATTGTTCACTTTAACTACTTCTGGAATTTTCGCATTTTTTCTGGCTAAACAGCTTCAGGGCGTCCTCCTACATCGTTAACCACCACTCAAACCTTGTGCAAATGAATTTTCCTTACCCCTTAGTTATACTAAGACATTGGCGCGACCTTGAAACACAACAAGAGAGAAAAAAAGGCATTTGCACAAGGTGTGAATAGTGGGAAACAATGTAGGAGGACGCCCTGAGGCTGTCTAGCCAGAAAAAACGCGAAAATTCCAGAAGTAGTTAAAGTGAACAATTACCGAAAAAATTATGTTAGTTTATTGCAACATTAAATATGATGGTGAAATAAATGATTAAGTTATAATTTTTTGCTTTAATTTCCATTTACATTTTATAATAGCAATTATGTCCATTTAACTCACAATGTTTGTGTTTATTTATACGAGGATTTGTTTTTGTAATTGTTTATAGGATACGAGTATAACAATTTATTTTTTATTACTGCAATATCTTGTTGTGCAAAATAAAACATATCTCCATAAATTACTATTAAGGCTACATTGTTTTTATGACATACGAGCTCACATTGTTTAATTTTTTAAAACCTACCGTATATTCTTTTTTATTTTTTAAAACCTATTAAAAACCTATTTTGTGTTTTTTGAGAACCTAATAACCTGCCTATTTTAACAATTTTTAGTACCTAAAGTTCCGAGCTTTATTGATCACTGTGGTCAAGTAGGGGTTGCGAAAGTGGGGTGCGCCAGAAATGATAAAACCGAATGCGGAACGGGAAACAAGGCTTTTTTGATTCACTCGGGGTTTGATCTCCAAAGTAGCCGGAGGTACGTTCAGTACTTCCTGCAGTTAGTTCTGTGACCACGTGTTTTACAAATAGAAGGTAAATTATTTCTTTAATTCTTGTACATTATTTGTACTGGGTGATTCAAGTTTTACCGCCCAAGCGAGAACACACACTTCTAATCGATTTAAAATTCTCTAAAAATTCAGGAATGATTGTGTAACGCTGTAGAACATTTTGTAAAAATTTCAAATTTTTTAATGAAACGAGTAAATATTTCGTTTTAATTCAATAACCGCTAGATTAATTTACATAATTTCTTTCAAACATTTAGTAAAAATTTGATGTTATTAAAATCATGAAAGCATCACCGGTTTTTGAAATAAATGGAATTCGATATTAAAGTGCAAAATTTAGGTATGATTTATTATTAAATTGGGCGGTCACTTCCACAATAGAAGTTGACATGGGTTATTTATGGTACCTTAAAGGGACTAAAGAATTACTGGAAAAGTTCTCAACAGATGTTTCCCAACAATGAAGTATTTATTTATGACACTGCAGTTGTTAAACTTGATCATTTTTCGGTGTTAATATAAAATTGGAATAATTCAAAAACTAATCATTTTCTTTTGATGCGAATTTTATAAATATGTTTTTTGAATTAATTGTGAATTATGAGCGTGCACGGAATTTTTTTTTTATTTTGGTCAAAATCAATTTTTTAAATTTTATGGCTCTGAATGAAGTGATACGGAAAAATTGATTGCACACGTTTGAAGTCTTATGTGAAAGGAATGTAACCCTAAAGTTTCGTAATTTTTACTAATTTTTTAATAGGGTTAATCGTGCGGCCGGTAAAACTTGAAGCACCCTGTAGTCGCGATTTAATTAGTCAAACAGCATTTAATTCTTTATCGTGCTAAAGTAAAGATGATATTATTTTCTTTGAGCATTTGATGACCACGTGGCTTTTTAGAATCTTGAATTGAACTCTTTATCGCGAAGTATGTGACCTGCTTGCATTTATCGATTGGGGAAGCGTGTTCTCGCCAAAGCGAGAACATTATAAACTTATTATAAAATACAGGGTGATTTTGAAAGTTGTGCAGATATTTTAATCACGAGTTACTGGCTTCTTGTAGAGCTCGGAAAAAAAATTAAAAAATTCTATGTCAAAAAATAAAATGATATTTATTTTTTGAGCTACAATTTTTTTTAATTGCTTTTAGTCTTCTACGTTGTCAAACAACCTCGTAGGTAAAATTTTGGCACATTTTAAAAATACACCCTGAATATCATATTTTATAAAACGTACACAAATGCGGTTGCCTTGTTTTAAAAAATATTTTCTATAGGTTACTTCGCATTGGCATATGTTATATTGGGTGTCCCAGAACTCGCGCGTCAGCCGTAAACCACGAATTCTGTTCTTCCATCTGATATAGGATTTTCAAGATTTTCTGTCTTAAACCATTTAGTTTTTAAATTACAGCCATTTTAAGTTAGCCAATCACAGAAGAATGATTAATAAAGTGTATCATGTGAATTATTCCATGTACTGTTGTTACCAGGTAACAAAATTAATGTTAAAAAGTCAATATTTGTCTGGTTAACTATGCAAACGTTTTATACTAACGTCAAAGTGACATTAATTAGTACATTTGAAAATTTTCAATCCTCTAGTTGTATAATATATGAATACACCGAAATGATGATAATCTACGGGAAAATTGGCAGGAATTCTAAAGCGGCCGCAAGGTTGTATCGTGAACGCTTTCCACATCGTCGGCATCCTAGTTCGGACGTATTTTTAGGTTTCGTGAACAGAACAAGAACCATTGGTTTTTTGGTCCCCGATAGAAAACGAGTTGGTGGTGTTGACCGCACGGTTCGCACTTCTGATACGGAAGGAGTCGTACTTCGATCATTTACGGAAGATGGAACGAGAAGTGTTAGAAATGTGGCCGACATCCTAAATCAATCAAAAAATAGTGTTCAAAACATTTTAAAAGGTAACCACATGCACCCGAATCATTACATCAAAGTTCAGCATTTATTACCCGAATTTGCACCTCGATTGGAGCTCCAGGAACACGAAGAGAATCCAGGCTTTCTTGCAAATGTGTTACTTACGGATGAATCCTATTTTTGCCGCAAAGCGACTTTTAATAGTCACAATCTTCACGTATGGTCGGGAGAAAATCCACAATTTGAACATTTACTTTAAAAATGTACTTTTCGTTTAATGTTGTTTCCGTTTTCTGTTAAATGTCAAAGTGACAGAATTTAATAAAAGTTGTCCAAACATTTCATCATTGTTTTTTAGCAGCAACATCTAAAGTCATTTCCTGGTAAACGCATACATTTAGTAGAGTTACCTTCAGGAAGGCGTGTGTGATTGGTTATCTTAAAATCGTTTTCATTTCAAAACTAACATGCTTTTGACGTGTTTTCTTGTAGAATCCTTGTCGGATTAAATATTAAAATTAGCAGTTAACGGTTGACGCGCGAGTTCTGAGACAGCCCTGTATAAACATGATATACAGGGTGTATTTTTAAAATGTGCCAAAATTTTACCTACGAGGTTGTAGGACAACGTAGAAAACTAAAAGCAATTTAAAAAAATTGTAGCTCAAAAAATTGATGTCATTTTATTTTTTGACATAGAATTTCTTAAATATTTTTTCCGAGTTCTATATGAAGCCAGTAGCTCGTGATTAAAATATCTGCACAACTTTCAAAATCACCCTGTATCTTCATTAATTATTCATTACTTGGGAGCCTTTGCCGTCGGGGAAGCTACCGTTAGTGTCCGCCGCACTTAATTAGCTGTGGTCCGGAATAAGTGCACAACCAGCCGCGTCACCCGTAAACGGGACAGTGACCAAACTAGGCCAGCTGACACGTGAAGAGAGGTACCCTATAAGTCTGTTAGGACAATTTTCCCTTTTATTTTCAATCACCGGAGTAGACCAGGCTAGACGGAGAGGATCCAGGGCATCGCGTCGGGTTCAATTTAATTGGGGAAATCGGATTACATAGTTCGCATCTCAAACTCGTATAATGCTGTTCGCGCCAGAAACTTCTGTATTTGCCGGGCTTAGTCATTAATGCATGAGTCAGATCTCAATCGCGGGCCGCGAGTCTATTCTATTCTATTTGAGTCTAAAGTCCACCAACTTCTATTATTAAATTCATTGATTTATTTCTACCATTTGTTGGGACTAAGCACCACCATACACGATTATTGGTTCAATAAAATTTAAGTGAAGTGTGTTCAATTATTTTAATTTTTATTCTTGAAAACCTTCCAAAGGTACGGCCTCTCGTTAGAACCTAATGAAGCTAAATGATAAACAAAACACTACGTAGGATCACATAAATAATTCTTTTTCCATTATTTCTGTTTCGTTATTTTCCGCAAAAATATCCTTCGAGGGAATGCGACAACCAACAATACACCAAATAAGGGAGGAAAGTTTCATCGAGGAAAAGTCAACGAACAGTTGATACGTTTCAATACTTTTTCTATGACTATAAAGAGAAATTGATAAATAAGTTTCATTATTAGACAAACTAAAACTGACGTTTTACAATTATTACTTTGTTTACTTGATAAAGTTTGTCCAGCGAGCGATTGGTTGACATAAAAATTACTCAATTCTACGTAGAGAAAGTAATACCTAGTGCACGTAAAATTTGAAATATACCCTTCAAGTAATAATAACATATTCGCCCTGAAATTATGCTCTAATTAATGTACGCATAGCCTTGAAAGCAACGCTTCCAACATCCAACGCTCGCTCCGAAACGAGTGCTTCCCGGTCGACTCGAATGTAAAAATTGCAAAAAACACTGGCTCTTTGAGGCATTCAAAAAAAATCTGTCTTGACAATAATAAAATTTAGTTCATAAAATACAACTTCCCTGGGTTTTCCTCCATTAAAAAATTACGGAAAGATTTATAATCGTTGAAAATTGTTCCTACAAAATTCACAAATTATTGCAAAAATTGAAATATCAAGTGAAGCAATTGTTTCCAATAACCAAAGATTACTGGCTACTTGGTTTTATGTTCGTTTATGTTTAATGTATTAAAACAAAAAATATTGTACGAACCACTTGCGTGAAGACATCTTCCGTTCATTCGCGCATTAATTAAAGGCACTCGTTCCTTCGTCGCTCGTGCTTTAAAAAATGCGCTCATGCGGATACATCGTCTTCCCGCACTTGGTTCGTAAATAACTTTTAAAATCTCCCAATCTCCCGCTGGACGAAGTACACCATTGCATTAAAATTTGCGATTGGACTTCATAAACTAGTTCCTATGATATTTGGAGTGATTTTTCAAATTATTATTCAACGGGCCGTGGGTAATGAACCCTGTTATCTAATAATAAAACGCTTTCATAATTACAGTATTCTACAATAGGAGTAAAAAAACATTATTAATTTATAGTCCTTGTTAAAAATTCCAGAATTCTGTATCACAGTGTGTTGAAACTCTTATGATACAATGATTTTTTTTACGAAGAAACCCCTTAAAGGTACCATCGTTTAGCAAATAAACCAGATTTTTATTAAACATGTTTCAGACGACTCGTTACGGATAGTTCGTATGTCAATTGACATTTTAAAGTTAAGATTCGTTAGAATCCTTCTTACAGCGACATTAATTTTTCAAATGGCCATGACACTGATTCAAATCTACTTCTTCTGCTGCGTTCTGACTATTATGGATTTTGTCAAATACAGCCCCGTTTTTTTTGGAATGTTTTATGTAATAATGGAAAATAATTTTTACCGAAACAGAATCATCTTTTTTTTTTTATTATTCAGGGAATGCTCAGCACCATAACACTACTGCAAGATGGCGATTTTGCTGACATCACTTTGAAAAATTTAAAACCATGGGCTTTGGACAGCGGTGATAACAAAACCACAGCAAAAATTAAAACCGAGTCTGTGTTTTGGACAAGTTTTGTGTTTGTCAATTTCGGGTTGGCACTAATAGCTGCGAGTCTATTTGTCCTACCTGTTCGCAATGACGAGGATGTATTTTTTGCTCTGTACCTTTTTGATAGATATTTTTCTGAGTACGCCTATATTTTGAACTGGGTTTATAGATCGACGTTTTTTATAATAGTATTTACGATGGTGAATTGTGCCCATCTGTTCTTGTATATTGTAGAGCATATTGTATTTCAAATGAACTTATTACTTACACGTATTGCTGATATCACCAATGTGGCTCAGTACGGCAGCCAGGATGAAAGTTCTTTGCTTAAAAATGAACACTACCAAATGGAAGTTGAAAATAGAATAAAATTTTGTGTAAAAAGACACGTTGATTTAATAAGGTAAATTTTTTTACTGCAATATATTTCGCTGCAAAATTTGTTACAGGATTAGTACTGAAGGAGTAACAAAACTTCAAAAATGGATTCCCACCTTTACCCTAAATGGAATTCTTCTGTTTATATGCTGTATCGTCTATTTTTTCTTGGTAAGTTGCATTTACTCTGACATAAATCTTCAGAAACAAAGACGTTAAACTTAGAATGACGACAATCCGAAAGGAAGATATTACCGAGTCGGTGCCGCCCTTCTAACCGGCCTGACCACATTTTCTTCATTCATGATTGTGGGACAATCAGTGGAAAATGAAGTACATCTGTTACTTTGTTTATTATAGATGTAGACTTATTTGATTACAGTCAGACGTGCTACATCTTATTAATACAAATATACGATGGTCCAGTTTGAATCGAAGAAATTTAAATCTATTGATGATTATGGCACTAATGACCAAGAAACCTTTCAGCCTTAAATTTTCAAATAATGTCATTCTTAATTACGCATTGGGAGTTAAGGTTAGTGTTGTTCTGTCTATACATTTGTTTGACTAATTGGCCTTTCAGTTTATTAAACTGGTTTATTCTGTCGTGTGTTTTCTCGTACAAATGAAAAATATTCTACGCTAAAATTAGGTATATTCTGTGGTATATTTTGCAAAAGGATGTATACTAGATGCTCACTGTGCAAATTATAGAATAAGTTCAATACTCAAATACACTGTAGAATAATTTAACTGAATACATTAATTTTTCCGTTTGATAAGATGTGATAATAAAATTAAAATAACATGAGATTAAAAAAATAGACAACGTCGACTATGGGCTTTTCTTAATTGAAATTTTATGGCCTGTTATGAAGAATTTCATTTTCCGGCCGAAGCTATTCGAAAAACTGTTGACTTGTTCATGGTGCACTTTGACTTATTTTTTTTATCGCACCGTGCATCTAATAGTATATTATGTTATGAGGAGCAAAAATGAAGTTTTATGTGCTGCGGCTGGTAGATTGGCTGCCGAACGCAGTGAGGCAGACAAACCAGCCATAGCATATAAAACCATTTTTGCTCCGAACAACATATACTATTTTTTCTTCAAACCTTCATAACAAATTATTTAAGACATGTTAAGAAACCAGGTAGGAATTTCAAATGATTTAGCTAGTTTACTTTACTGCCGCTCATCAGCGGAGATAATAACTTTATCTGCCGCTCGTCAGCTCGTTAGATGCCATGACAATGAAGTGTCACTTTTGCATTATCAATGCAGCAGGATAATGTCATAATTTACGGACGTTTGAAGAAAAACTTAGTTTCACTTAGCACTGAATGTGTTGTTACGAGTAAGAGGTTAAATATTGACTACTGTGTTCTTTTAAATAAACGAGAGCATTACTTGTGAATGTAATATTTTTTAAAGCATTGAATATACTATGTACTTACTCGTAATCTTTTCCATGATGAGAATAAAATCTGGTTTGAATTTCTGGTTTCATTTTTTCGATTTCCTAGAATCAGGTCTGTTTATTATGGCGGACGAAGTATATAATATTCAACTTAAAATTATCAATAAATAATAAGCAATAATCAAAACACAAAGCGTTATACAGGTGTCCCAGAACTCGCGAATTCAACTTTGCGTTTTCCTTGGTGATAACTGAAAGCAATTTTCAGTCATAACAAACCATATTTTATTCACTGCCGGAAGACGAAACGTCTTGCGTTCCCTGGTGAAGACTCGATATATTTTTTCGCCTGCCTTTGGCGAAATTATCCCAGTTTTGGTTATTTCAAAAGTAGTAGTTACTTTTGATGTCTATTCCGACAAGTCGACCAGATAAATATTGAAAATAATTTTATTATTCATACAAATTACACGTTGCTAGACAATTGAGGGAAGGTACTCCATTTCCTCGTAAAGGAAAAATTAGATCGAGCTCTATTGGTCAATTTGATTAATTCGTAACCAAAAAGCTGTTGCACCCTAAATATTTTTCTAAACATTTTTTACCTTCATTACCATTAAAAAAACCGAACTCTAAGTTTTATCCGCGAGTTCTGGGACAGCCTGTATAACAACCATTTTAATTCGATGTTCGATGGTGCCGTGCCGTGGTGTGCTTATCCGTGATTTATCGACATTTTCCCTGGTAAATTGCTGGTCTTTTTTTGTGAAATTTGCATCCTGCTTACTGCAAAGATAAGTACTTTCTCATTAAATATATTTCACTGTTATCTAATTTGTTGGGAGTGGAAACATTTGCTGCTCTTGGCAGATTGTTATCTTCCTTGTTGTTGCTGATAGCATTTTTTGCTATCACAGCAACCTTATCTATTTTTAAATTCGTTTTTGCTGAACTTGTCGGGTTTCTTGTCTGCTAGCATGGCGGTGAAGTGTCGCAAATGTAACAAATGCATTGGGAAAAATGATGAATACTTGAGTTGTCGACGTGAAAGTTGCAATGGTTCTTATCATGTTACTTGCGTTGGAGTTGCTAAATCGATGTTAGCTACCATGAAAAAATCGGGGGATGTAAAAACTTGGAGCTGTGGCTTTTGCACTCCTGTGTCTGAGCACGTTGGTGATGATGGTGATAAGGGAGCTACTACTGTTGTATGTATATTTAATACCTATACAGGTTTATAAATTATCCGATTTTCGACATTTCCCACTAACTCAATAAAATACAATAAAATATAATATAATAACTAAAACTAACTAACTAAATAAGACAATAATTCAAAACAATAACAAATTAGCAGCTTTCCAAATACAATTATCCCTCCCCACATATTGTCCCTCTTCTCCACTCAACCTTCTTCATCCATTCGATACCTCTTCCGTCCTCATTCAACATTTCTTCTCTACTTTCCTCTCTCTCTCTCTCAATTCTACGCATTCATTCAACATATGTTCTATCGTCTCCTTTTTTTCTCCACACATCCTGCACACTCTAATCCTATCCTCATTCCAATATTTATTCTCTCTCTCCTCATTTCCACACCTAAATCTTGCTATTATCACTCTCTCCTTTCTACTCTCTCTTCCTAGCTACTTTGGTAGTTCTTCCGTTATTATTTTTTCATACTTCCCATTCTTCCCATTCCCTAATTCTCGTTCTTCTTTCCTGCACTTGTACATCTCTGTCTCTCTGCACCAATTCATCTGTCATTGCTCTGCCTCCCTCTCGCATTCTTTCTATCTCCGCTCCTGCATACCCATTTCTTTCGAAATATGCCTCCCTCTCTTTCCATACCCCTTTTCCTATTTCTTTCCTTTTTTCTTTCAGACACTCTTGCAAAATTCTACACTCTCCTCTCTCTATCAACCTCTCCTCAAATCTTATTGCTCTCTTTCCTGCTTCTATTCTTATTCCATCCCTTTTTGTTTCCTCCATCACTATACAGGGTGGTCCCGATATAACCTGCCAAAAAAATTCTGGGTCATTAGAAAGATCTAACAAGTCCAAAAAACACCTTTTCATTAGGTCCAAAATAATGGGGAAAAATTAACCCCTATCCACACCCATTCGACGCTGCTGACCACAAAAATACGTACCTACTCAGGAATTAATTGTTGGTGTTTGTAAGTATGACAGTGTCTAAGCAACATAGGTACCTGAATCGTTTATGACAAATCTCAAATCTGACAAACTAAATCAAATTAATGACATTTATTGAAAACGCTGCACACTGTGTGCGTTAATTCACCAGCTTATTTAAGTACAAAAGCTGATTTTGTAGACTGAGATGAATGAGTAATAAATAAAGTGGTGTTCCTCAATGTGTAAATAAATGTAGAGGTAGTGTGTGCAAAATTGTGGAAGAACTGTGTAATAAGAGTATCGTCTTAATTGTGGTTAAATAGTCAAAATTATGTATTGAATAAATTTATTTACACTTTACATATTCGTACTTTCAACTCTAACTGAGAATATCTAATAAATAATAAAAGGTAAACTAGAGTAGAAAAAATATTTTATAATAAATGTTCTGTGTGCCTTCCGTTGGCATTTAAGCACATTTGAGTACGCCGGTACTGAACAGAATTCAGCATTTCAGAGGGGTTAAATGGAGGATCGTGGACGCCATCGTATTGGAATCAGTCAGAACCAACCTCACATAAATGTAGATGTAGCTCCACAAAAGTACTACGGAACGGAAGGACTCCTTCGGGAAAACGCTCGCCGTATGGTCACCTTGCCGGTCTTGAATTACCACGTGTTTTGCCATAGAGTAAATGCAAATCGGCGTATTCTTGTTTTGTGAATTTCATAACTTTTTGAAGGATTCGCAAATTTAAAATTAAACTTGACAAATGTCATAGGCGTTACAGGTACCGTTGCTAAAGAAATTGCAGCCAAGTAACCAGAATTACCTTTTTAAAACCGATTAACTCATTAGCGTACAGCAAATTTTGACCAAATTTTCAATTATTTTTATCTCGAAAACGAAAAGACTTTTATTAGAAACATTTTTTGTGTATGAGTTCTACTCATCGTCACCTATTACTGGATTTCTTTTGGCAGGTTATATCGGGACCACCCTGTATAGCCCGGTGTCTCTCTATCTACTCCTAGCACCCATTTCAAATATTTTCCTTGCACCCCTTCCAACCCTTCTTGCTCTCTCCATCCCCATATTTCCGCTCCATACATCATCACGCTTTTCACCAGACTATCAAACATCATTATTCTCCTTCTAAAGTCATGTCCAAATTTTCTCTCTCCTATCCCCCATACCGCTCCTATTATCTTATTCGCTTTTTTCACTAACTCTCTCACATGTGCTGCTGCTGTGTTTCTTTCATTCATCACATAACCTAAATACTTAAATTCTTTCACTTCTTCAATTTTATCCTTTTCCCATCTCCACTCATTTATTTTTCTCCTACCACCCCCCTTTCTAAACACCATCATCTTGGATTTCTCTACATTCACCGTCAACTTTTTCCTCCTCATATATTTCTCCATGTTTCCCAACATTTCTTTCATACCTTTCTCCTCTCTCGCTAGCACCACCAAATCATCCGCGTATGCCAAAGACCACACTTTTTCTTTGCCCACCACGACCCCCCCTGCCTGCCCCTTCCTGAACATCTCCTCTATATCTCCCATAAACGCTGCAAACAGGCTGGGGCTTAGTGGACAACCTTGTCTTACTCCCTTATACGTCTTGAAACATTCACTCACTCTTCCATCCACTCTCACTCTACTTATCGTCTCTTCATATATCTCTTCTATTTTTGTTACCAGATGCTCATTTATCCCTTTCTTTCTCAAGTATTCCCACAGTAAGTCTCTTTCCACATTATCAAAAGCCGCCTTCAGGTCTACAAAAAATGCATATATCTTGCTACCCCTCTTTTTTATCTCATTTCCTATTATATGATTCAAGATATATACGTTGTCCATAGTCCCTCTACCTTTCCTAAATCCCGCCTGCCCGTCTGGTAACGCACCCCGCTCATTCATTTCCTTCATCAGTCTTTCTTCCACAATCATCGCGTATACCTTATATGCCGTATTAAGGAGCGTGATCCCCCTGTAATTGCTGGCTGTATCCTTTTCTCCTTTCTTATATATGGGGCATATTATCCCCTCCTTCCACTCCTGGGGGAAGCCCTCTCCCTTCCACACTCCATTCATTATCTCTAACAACCTATCAACTTCCCTTTCAGTTCCATATATCCACGATTCGTTCTGTATACCGTCCCTCCCCGGTGCCTTTTTCCTTTTCAGTTTTCTTAGTTGTTGCTCTAATTCTTCTCTTGTTATCTCTTCTATTTCTCCCACTGTGTGTTGTCTCTTTTCCTTTTCTTGTCTGTTTTCCTCACACCCCAACAACTCACTGAAGTACTTTCTCCATTCCTCCATAGTAATTCTATCACTCACTATTTCTCCTTTTTTCTTTCTTTCCCTATTTATGTATCTCCACACCTCTTCTTCCGTCTTTATACCTTTCATCTTCACTTCTTCTTCCATCCGTTTCTTTTCCTTCTTCTCTTTGCATACTAATTTGTACCTCTTGCGTGCTCTCTTGTACTCTTCCTTCGTTGCTTTTTCTTTTTTCCAATTTCTTAGTTTCTTTCTTGCTGCTTGCTTCCCTTCCCTGCATTCTTTATCCCACCACTCGTTTTTCCACAGCCCCATCTTCTCTCTTATCTCTATCTCTTTTTTTTCTGTTGCATTTTTTACGTTCTCGCTCAGCTCCCTCACTTTTTCGTTTATTTCTCCTTCTTCGTATTTTGCCTCCCTAAGTCTTGCTCTATACTTTTCTTTTCCTTCTTCCGTCCAAATATTCTTCACAATTTTTCTTTTAACATCCTTCATACTTCTCTCTTTCTCTCTTCCTTTTGTCCTCACTTCCAATGGCATATGATCCGACTCCACTCTTTCTCCCACCTTAAATTCTTCTATTTTATCCCATGCTTCTTCATTCACCATAACATAATCAATAACTGTCTCCCCTCTCGATCCAATATACGTGTACTCCCCTTTCTCGTCTCCTATGCAGTTTCCATTAAGTACGTCCCATCCTCTTTCTTCTACTAAGCTAACCAGTTCTCTCCCTTCTGCGTTTTCTATTCCATCTTTTGTTGGTCTTCTTTCTATTGTTGCTTGTTGTTCTTCCATCCGCCTTCCTTTTCCCCCAATTCTTGCATTAAAATCCCCCCCAATCACCAGAGTTCCTTCTTCCTGCTCTTTTACTCGCTCTTCTATTATTCTCTTCGTTTCTTTCATACTTCTGCTGTATATTGTTACAATTGTCAAGGGAGCTACTATTGTGCCGCCTCTGTTAATTGATGTGAACTTAAATAATCTTCCGGGCAGATTGAAAGATGTGTTATCAGATTTTTCAAAACGGATTTCGGAGAATCTTGCATTACTTTGTAATCAGGTTTCCAACCTACAACATGAAAATCAACTTCTGCGAACTGAAATCGGTAACCTCATCAAAAAAATTCCTGAGAATGTTTCTGCTCATGTCCCACTTAGGCAACAGCCTCCTTCTTCTACTTATGTTCAGACGTTAAAAACAATTGTAGTCAAACCGAAAAATATTGCTCAATCAGCTGCTAAAACAAAAACGGATATATTATCCAACTTAAACCCTATCGTTGATTCCGAACTTGATGTTGTTAAAGTTAAATCAATAAAAGATGGAGGAGTATTACTGAAGTGCTCAGACCCTAAGGAGGAATTCAAGAAATTAGTTTCTAATGAAAATATGAAAGAGAATTATGACATTCATGATGTTAAAGTTATTCAGCCACGTCTGCGTATTTCTGGTATATCGAGAGACATCCAGGAAGATCATATCCCGTCGCTTCTGGTTAAACAGAATAAACATATTTTCTCCACTACTTCCCATTGTAAACTAATTAAGTACTCGCCCATTAAGAAACGAAACGACGTCTACCAAATTGTGTTGGAGGTGGATATATTTACTTATAATATGGCTTTGAAGAGTGGGCACTGTATGATTGGGTTGGATGGGTGTACTATTTATAATGCTTTAGATGTTACAAGATGCTACAGATGTAATGGGTATAACCATTCGATAAAAAATTGTAAGAATCAAGTTAGTTGTCCAAGATGTGCTGGTAAACATGAGATTAAAGAGTGTAAAGCCACTGATGACATGTTAAAATGTGTAAACTGCCTAACTCACAACACCATGAATAGGGAGGAAACCGACTCTGAGGGGGTTGCTCATGCAGCTTGGTATCACGATCGTTGCCCATGTTACAAGAGGAATGCTCAGAAATTAAAGGATGACATTTTTGGTGATCTAATAAAATAGCAATTAACAGTTTCTTACTCAAATAGGGTAGGTAATACTTCCCTGCGGACTAAAAATTTACACATCTATTATCAGAATGTAAGAGGTTTGAATTCTAAATTGCAAGAGTTGTCCCTATCTAGTAACTCCTCCCTCTATGACTTAATTGTGTTGACTGAGACCTGGCTGTCTCAGTCTGTAATGGATGGTGAAATATTTGACATAAATTCCTACAATGTATTCAGATGTGACAGAGACTTTGGCACATGCAAAATTAAAAGGGGTGGTGGGGTGTTGATAGCTATCAAAAGTAACATAAAGACTGTGAAATTGGACACTAGCAACATCGGTAATTTGTCTGAAGTCAATTGTGTAGACTTGGTAGCTGTTGAGGCTGTTCTTGGTAACAAGTCTTTGGTTATCTGCGCATTGTACATTCCCCCGGGGTCTAAGGTTGACTGCTACACAACACTTCTTGATTTCCTAATTTCGAACAATCTATTCTACGATACAGACGTGATTTTCTTGGGAGATTTCAATATGCCTGATTACATTCTGTGGTCTCTTTTTACTTTGAATCAATTCAATAATGTAGCTAATAACATGGGAAAACTGTTGGATTTAGTTTTGAGTAATGGTTCATGTTGCGTCACCAAAGCTAATGATATCCTTCATCCTGCATTATACATCAAAGTTTGTGCTGAATTTTGTGAAAATTTTCCCACTTCTACTTGCGACAGCTACAACTATAAAAAAGCTGATTTCCGTGGATTGTATCTGGCATTGTCTAATGTTGATTGGACGGTTCTTGACAGTATTCCTAATCCAGATGAAGGTGTTGACTTATTGTATAAAGCACTATTCTCGATTTTCGACGAGTTCGTTCCCAAGAAACGTCAATCACTTGGTTCATATCCGTTGTGGTTTAATAGGGAAATCATTGGTCTGATAAAAAGAAAGCATAAAGCATTAAAGAAGTACAAACATTCCAGGGCAATTGAAGACTACATTTGTTTTAAGAGCCTTAGATCGGAAGTGAAAACTAAAATAAAAGCTGCATATAGGAACTTTATAGTAAACATATGAACGATAAAATCAAGACGAATCCTAAATGTTTCTGGGGGTATCTGAATTCAATGAGAAAAACAACTTCAATTCCGGCTGTTATGAATTATAGAGGATTAATAATCAAAGATCCTAAAGATATTGTGAACAAATTTGCAAATTACTTTTCTCAGTCGTTTAATAGAAACAGCAATTCTAGTAATAGTACACACAACCCAACAGTCAATCAAAATGTTTTGTATGTTGACCGATTAACAGAAAGCGAAATAGTATTAGCGATAAGTAAGCTAAAGAACAATGAAACTTGCGGTCCTGATCAGATACCCTCTTTCCTGATTCGTGACTGTAGACATCTGTTGGCACCTCCTTTAAAAGTAATTTTCAACTCCATAATTAAGTGTTCTGCGTTTCCGGTTAAGTGGAAGGAATCACGAATTACTCCGGTTTATAAAAATGGTGACAGGTGTGAGATAACTAATTACAGACCTATTGCCATTATTAACAACTTTTCAAAAATATTTGAGCTTGTACTTTTTCATCGCATCTACAATCATGTTGCACATATGACATCCTTCTTTCAGCACGGCTTCCAGGCCCGAAGATCTACGGTTACAAATTTACTTTCGGTGACGCATTTTCTCCAAGTAAACCTGGACGCTCGTAAACAGATTGATGTCATCTACATGGATTTCTCAAAAGCATTTGATCGTGTTGATCACAAGTTGCTCTTGACTAAACTGGATAGTTTTGGTTTTTCGGACAATCTAATTCAACTTATTGCGTCTCATCTTAGTGACAGGGCCCTGTTCGTTCAGTACAGAGGTTTTAGTTCCGGGCTGTTTCAGCAACTTTCTGGAGTTCCTCAGGGATTTGTCCTTGGTCCTTTGTTCTTTGTTATATTTAGCAACGACATGACTGACCTCCTGGATGTGCCTTTTCAACTATACGCAGATGATCTAAAAATTTATAATGTCATAGAAACTAACGAAGACTGTCTTAAACTACAGCGCAAAATTGATCTGATTCAAAACTGGGCAAGAACTAACAACCTTCTTCTTAATATTAATAAGTGTGATGTAGTAAGTTACTCGAGGAGGGACACTATTATCAAGTTCAACTACTCGATTGAAAATTCGGCATTACAGCGTGTTAATGAGTTTAAAGATCTGGGAGTTGTATTCGATTCCACATCTTGCCAATCTCACTAACGTTGTTCAATATGTCAATGAAGATGACAGTTCTCTGCTTAAAAATGAACATATTTCTACAGCGGTGTAAACTACTGCAAAATTTGTTTCAGTGTCTCATCTGCAGGAGTAAAAAAACTTTGAAAATGGATTCCTCTCTTTGCTCTCAATGGAATTCTTTTATTTATATGCTGTACTTTCTATTGTTTCTTGGTAAGTTGCATTTATTCTGACATAAGTTTCGACAAACAAAGATTATTTTAGAACGAAGACAATCCGAAGGGAAGGTATTACAGAGTTGGTGCCATTTGTATTGTCGGTCTGACCACATTTTGTTCGTTAACATTTGTAGGACAGTCAGTGGTAAATGAGGTACATCTGTTATTTTCTTTATGATGGATGTAGATTTATTTGGTAGTAGTCAGACCTACTACTTCGAATTAATACAGAAATACGGTGGACCAGTCTGAATCGAAAAAAATTAAATTTGTTAATGATCATGTCAATAGTGACTCTTAAATTTTCAGATAATCTCATTATTAATTACGCCGTAGGACTTAAGGTTAGTATCGTTCTGTTTATAAATATATTAGCTTTTACCCGCGGCTTTGCTCGCAAATTTCAGAATGTTTTAAAATTATGTTTCTACTTTCATGTATTGTGATAAACGCAGTAATTTCAATATGAAGTTTGTCTTTTTACGAAGAATAATTAAAACTTTACTGTAGACTACTTTTTTCTTCGACTATATAAATAAAAAGATCAATACGATAAGAAACTAACACTATGATCACTTACCAATTCATGAAAATACGCCAACATAACACTTTGATTTTCAGTTGTAACCTTATTTTGATCCTCCTATTGTTTGATTGTCTCGTTTGATTTCAGATACCTTTTGATTTTTCCGGTATTAAGCTATTTGAAGCTTGTTCTGCTTCATTTAAGACATCTTCCGGTAAAACACAATCATTCAAACACATTTTGGAAATTGCTACTTTTATAAACAATCAAATGTAACTATGACACCTGAACATATCATGCAAACGCGATTTCCAACTCGAAAAAACATTTTTTTTCTTAACAGGCTTAAAAATGATAATAGGGGTTGCTTTTTGTGGGTGTCAAGCGGCGAAGGTGGCGATATACTCAGAGGATGAAATAGGGGTGAAGCGGCGAAGGTGAGGGTATTTCCAACTCGAAAAAACTGTCTTTGTTTCTTAACAGAGTTGAAAATGGTAGTAGGTGTTGGTTTTTGTAAAATTAAAGTAGACAGTAAATTTCTTCTTGTTTTGAAGATCAAGTGTACAAAATTTCATCAAGATCGGAGTAAAACTGTAGATTTGCATACAAAATATGCAAACAGACATTCAGTTTAATATACAGTGTGGAAATTACTTATGGAATAAATTCAG
The DNA here is from genome assembly GCF_963966145.1 of Tenebrio molitor. Lineage (NCBI taxonomy): Eukaryota > Metazoa > Arthropoda > Insecta > Coleoptera > Tenebrionidae > Tenebrio > Tenebrio molitor. The sequence goes on along the minus strand of NC_091048.1, from coordinate 5,176,554 downwards.
TAATTTCAAAACTAATGACATTTGCCGAAAACGCTGAAATAGGTCGATTTTTGTTTTTAATAATGCTTATTTTAAGTTACTTCACTTGTTCATGACGTCATCCATTTTTGAGCTATGACGTCATCACCAATTTTTTTAGATGACAACCTCCACTTTTTTCTTATTTTTCTGATAGACCTTCCTACTACCTAAACGATGAATGAAAAAAATTGGTACCTTACATAACAATTTTTTTGAGAAAATAACAAATTTTATTTCAAAAATTTAATTTAATTTTTAATGTACTTGTTTTTTTTTCTATGTGGTTATTTAAAATCGAGGGTTTACTTTAATAGACCAAACAATTTAGAAGATTTATGACAGAGAATTCGCGCTGAAATGGAACAAATCAGCCCTGACATTATTGAGCGCGGTGTACAGTGCCAAAAGTTGGTGGGGGATAATTTCAACATTTGTGTTACATTTTATTGTTAACCTTAGAAGTTTGTTTGTCTCTGTTTAAGGTCAATTAAAATTTTTACATTAGAAATTAAATTAAATTTTTGAAGTAAAATTTGTCATTTTCTCAAAAAAATTGTTATCTAAGGTACCAATTTTTTTCATTAATCGTTTAGGTAGTAGTATGGTCTATCAGAAAAAGAAGAAAAAAGTCAGTGTTGTAATTTAAAAACAAATGGTGATGACGTCATAATTCAAAAATGGATGACGTCATGAACAAGTGAAGCAACTTAAAATAAGCACCATGAGAAATAAAAATCGACCTGTTTCAGCGTTTTTGACAAATGTCATTAGTTTTGAAATTACTGAATTTATTCCATAAGTGGTTTCCACACTGTATATACTCGTAGGTAGATTTGTTTTACTAATTAGTAATTACCTTTTCAGATTGTTAAAGTGGTTTATACTGTGTTGTGTTTTCTCGTACAGATGAAAAATTTTCTGCGTTAAGACTATACTGTGCGGACCAGGTTTCTGTATATTTTTTATTTGTATTTCAAAATAAATATTACCAAAAAAATGCAACATTCAAATCTGGCTCAATTACACATCAAACTATAAATTGTTTGTACCATCGGCGCCATCGAAATGTGAACGCCAAATTTTCCTAGTGTGTGTTGAAACATGAATCATAGGCGTGCGTTAATGTGTCAGATTTGTGACATATTTTCACAAACATAATTTGTCAGCAAATTTAATTTATTTTTAAACGATATACATGCCACAACACTTGACTGATGCGGAAAAAGCGAGGGCTGTAGCCAAACTCGGGGAAACTTGTAATAATTGTAATAGAAAGTTATAGGTGATAGAAATCTTTTCTTATCTCCCATACATATAGTACGCCCCTGAACAAAGTTTTATTTAATCTAAACCAAAACAGAAGACGTTTCTATGGCACCAGAAATTCGTTCACATTTCGATGGCGCCGATAGTACCACGTACCTAAACATTGCTTAAATAAGAAACAAAATTTAAAATCTGTTGGAAGTTTTTCTGTTAACGGCATAAACATGTGCATCATTCTAATGAACCTTACATGATGCCTGTGGTAATTGTGATATACAGTGTGGAAACTACTTCCATCCATTTTTGAGTTATGACGTCATCACCAATTTTTTTAAATGGGAACCCCCACTTTTTTCTTCTGTTTTATAACCTTCTGGTCGTCACTCTCGGCTTGAAATCCATTCAGCTGAGGGTGAACTATAACAAAACCGCGTTGGTCATCACCAAAGCCCCTCTCACCCCCAACCTCGTAAAGACCCTAACAGGTCGCCGCGAACAGCCCAACGATCACCATCGCCCCCATAAATCGGAAAACGCCCGGACCCGCGTCTGCCCCCAAAAAACCCACCTTCTCGGTGGTCGTCCGCGACGTCCCCCAAGATATCTCCGCCGAGGAGATCGCCGCCCTCTACCCTCCACTGTCGATAGTGAAGGCCTGGAGAATCGTCTCCAGGAAATCTAATCGCTTCACCTCATTCATCCGCGTTCTGTCGACCGACAAGCTTACCGTTGATTACATGCTAATCAACGGTATCGTTCTTTACGGCCGCACCTTCGAGTGCAAGACCTCACACCCCCCCACCCCCACACCCTTGCAGTGCCCCAGGTGTTTTCAGTTTGGCCACGGTCAGGCCGAATGCACCAACAAAGCCATCTGCCCCAAATGCCCCGAAAGCCACCCGCCAAACCGATGCCCCGCGAAAGAGCCCTCTTGCTCCTCTTGCAACGGCCCCCACCCTGCATGGTCGCGCGCGTGCCCGAGTTTCAAACAGATCCTAGTAACTGATGAAACTCCCGTTCTCCCCGTCAAAATCATCGACCCCCCGACGGCGATCGCCGAACCGACCGACTCCGATTCGGACCTCGAAAACCGACACCACCATCACTATCATCAAGAGCTTGATCACCTTCATGACCAAGACTCTGTTCGACCTCTTCCCCATGCAGCGGTCGAAAATTCAAACCATCCTCGAAAACACTTCCAAATCGGTTTTCAACGTCGTGACCAAAGTGTCCCACTCCGGACACAAAATCACTTTCACTCACTTTCGACCAGTGAAGTGGCCCCCAAGCCCCCCCCCCCCTTTTTTCAACTGTCACGCATAGATGGCTCCGATACAAATGGGATGCATAAATATTCGCGGCATAAATCGAAAATTCAATAACCTCAAAAATTTTCTCGCGCAGGATAAAATTTCAATTCTGGCCATCTCGGAAACCCACACGGTAAAATCAATCGTCGTTCCAAAATTTCACTGCTATCAACGGAATCTCACCCGCAGCGGCGGCGTCGCCCTCCTCGTCGCTCAAAACCTCACCTCCACTCCCCACACACTACCTAACCACCTCAACCACCTAGAAGCCATCGCAGTCAATCTCCACCTCCAAAACATGTCCATCCTAATCATCTCCTACTACAACCGCCCCCAAGACAGAGTTTCCGCTGATCTGCTTCGCTACGCGGCCCAACATAACTTTGCAATCATCCTCGGAAATTTTAACGCTCGTCACACAGACTTCGGTGACACCCAAACGAACCCCAACGGCAGGTCACTGAACTCCCTTATAATCACTCTTCCGCTGTGCCGTCTGCACAACACCGATCCCACTTTTTTAAGTCACACGGGTTGTTCCATCACAGATCACATCCTCTCAACAGAAAACTTCGTCCCCTTCTTGTACCCCCATTGCAGCATAGGAACAACCGTCACTTCCGATCACGTCCCATTAAAAACACACTTCCTTTTAGATGGCCCTCCTCCCCCCCCCCCCAGCATTCATCCCAATCACCAACTTCAAACAGGCCGATTGACAACCTCCCGGTCATCGCAGCCACAGTCGATTTCCTGACTGTCGACCGTCAAGTCGCGCAATTCACCGAAGTCCTCAAAACAGCCCAATCGCAATCAGTTCCGCGTAAATTCATCCCCATCAACAAACGTCGTCCGATTCCCGCGCGAATCTTAGCATTGATCCGCGAAAAACGTCGCGTTTACCGCAGCTTCATTCAAACTAGAGACCCCGCGTTAAAAACCATCTTCAACAGACTCAATGCGCAAGTCAGAAGAGACCTGAACCGTTTCCGTGAGGAGCAGTGGATCGACTCTTGTCGACTCCTCGACTACCGGAACGGAAAGAAGTTCTGGACTCAATTCCAAACTCTGACAGGACAGAAAACCACCACTGTCCACCACCTCGTTCGGAACAACGCAATCATAAACACGCCCCTTGAAAAAGCAAATTGCTTCGCCGAAACCCTTGAACAAATCCACCAAGTCCCCAACGACCCCCACTTCGACGACGCTTTTTTCGCGCAAGTGATAAGAAGCGTCAACAACTTCCGTCGCAACCCCCCCAACCATCCCCTCCGCCTCCTCCCGGAAGACGACTCTCTCGTCGTCGAGGTTCTTCCGGACGAGGTGGAAGCGCACATCAGGCAGTTGAAGAGCAAAAAGGCCCCGGGGCCCGACGAACTTAAAGCCCCCATATTTAAAAACCTCCCTCGGATTGCCATTGTTGCCCTGACAGTTATCTTTAATAATTGCATGCGCGCCCACCATTTCCCCCCGGCCTGGAAACATGCCACCACGGTCATGATCCCCAAACCGGGAAAAGACCCAACCAACCCCCTTTCATACCGCCCCATTTCCCTCCTGAACATTGCAGGGAAGGTTTTTGAGAAAATCCTCTCAACCCGCCTAAAAAATTTCCTAGAGATCAACAACCTCCTCCCACCCGAGCAGTTCGGATTTCGTTCCGAACGCTCCACCATCAACCCCATCCTTGAGTTTCACACGGACACCACCCGACATGCCAATCTAAAGGAGCACACTCTTGCCGTATTTTTGGACATAGAGAGGGCCTTCGACCGGGTCTGGCACGACGGGCTGGTCCAGAAACTCATAAAAATCCCAATAAACCCCAACTTCATCCAACTCATCGACTCCTTTCTCTCAAATCGTACCTGCAGCGTCAAAATCCAAAACATTAAGTCCCGCCCAATCGCTCTTCAAGCAGGGGTCCCTCAGGGCTCCATCCTTTCCCCCCTTCTCTACATTGTATACTGCAGAGATTTTCCTGTTACAGATGCCCCCCGGACGAAGACCAGACTCTTCGCCGACGACACCGCCGTGTGGACAAGCCAGAGAAACCCCGCGATCGCCGCCAGGATTCTACAGGGCCACCTGAACAACATCACCACCTGGACAAACACCTGGAGAATCAAGCCAAACCCGCTCAAATCCCAGTCCATCTTAATGTCCTACTCCGGAGCCAGGTCCCGCCACCAAGCCCCCCATCTCCTACTCAACAACCAGGCCATCCCCAAACTTCAACACATCCGCTACCTCGGCGTCACCTTTTCCAAAAATTGCACCCTCAACCAGGACGTCAAAGAAACCCTCAAAAAATCCCGCAACCGAGCCAACCTCCTGTACAGGATTCGAGGGCGCATCCGTGGGTGCGATTCGAAAACCCTGTACCACACCTACAAATCCTACATCCGTCCCGTCATCGAATACCGCGGCCCATCTACGCCACCCTATACCCGGCCCTCCTCCACCAAATCTCCGCCTGCGAGAGAAGAATGCTCCGCAGGATCTTTCGACTCCCCGACAGGTTCCCCTCCGACAACCTCCACCAGGAAACCAACACAATCCCGATCCAATTCCGCCTCAAAGAACTCCAGAGCCGCTACGTGACACGCACCCTAAACTCCAACAACGCCCTCGCCATCCAAACCCTGTCCACCTCGTTTAAATACCCGTCACGAGACGGCCGCCTCCTCAACAGAATCCCGAAAATTCCAAAGCGCAAGCTAAAACACCCCCCAACAGCTCTCCTCTCACCAGCCTACACCGACCTACCAGATGACCTCCAGGAGCTTGTGGACTCAACCCCCTTGACCATGCGGTAGCCGTCGACGACGCCAGGACTACCGGGACTCAGGACATCTACCCCGGTAAGCCCTTCTAACCCCCCTTGTTCTTTTTCTGCTCTTCTTTCTCCATTCCAGATACTGAACAACAGGACCCAGAAGATAAAAGAACAATCCAGTAGCAGAACCATCCACCCACAGGAACCTCAAGGACGCCCAGGACACCATCTGTACCCCCCAGCCCCATCTGCCTCACCTAGTATATAAGATTTTGTTTCACCTAGCATAAGTTCACTGTTACCATCAAACGTTATTTAACTTCCATTGTATTCAGCTTTGTTTTTTTTTCCGTTCTATTGTATCATTATTGTATTATACCCATATCATCGTCTAACATTAAGTATAACATTGTAATTAGAATAATCCCAGCGCTGAAAAGGCCTTAAGCCTCAGCAGCGCCCCCTTGTAAAAAATTTGCCATAGCCCTAAGAACGAATGAAATGTAATAAATAAGCAAAGAAATAAATGAAGTTGAATCTGAAAAAAAAAAAATCTGAGAATTTAGAGACTTGTAAATAGAGATTCGTAGAAGCCACACGTCTTTTATTCAGTCATTGATTCGTTCTCTGTTTATCAGTTACTTATTCAAAAACGCTTGAACATAATTCAAAAACGAATAATTTTCTTTTGATGCGAATTTCGTAAATTTCTTTGAATTAATTGTGAATTATGAACGTGTTCGAAAAAATAGTTATTTTTATATTAAGTGCGTGAAGAGAGTGTTTTTTGTGCATGAAAAGGTCTTTTACGCCGAGACGAAGGTCGAGGCAGTATAAGCCTTTGAATGCACAAAAACATCTTCACGCACGAAATATAAACAATATTTTTTCTATAATTGATTCAAAAAATTGAAATTAAAAATTCAAATTTTTGAAGGAACTCTGAAGTTTCAATGCAGTGACCATGTTGCTAGGTAACTAATAAAATACAGTGCGTGAAGTGAAACACAGAAATAGTCGTGTGCGTGAAATCGCATTTCACACACTGTTTTGTATCGTTTCTATGGTTTCGATCTTACTAACAATGCAAAAAGAAATACACGTTAGAAAATGACCCACTTCAGGCACCGATAACTATGCGTGAATTTCAATTTTTTGAATCAATAATAGAAAAAATATATTTTTTTTTTGCTCAAAATCGATTTTTTAAATTGTATGGCTCTGAATTAAGTGATAAGTGTTAATTGATTACACACATTTGAAGTCTTATTTTATCTTGTTTTAGATATTTTAAGATAGCACCCTAAATTTTCACATTCGACTATACAAATCCTATACCGTTGGAAAGATTGTCAAAAAAGTTTTCGACCAGTGCAATAATAAATGCGGTGTGCCATTTGAAAAAAATGAGTTTTTGACATTTTTAGTTTGTTATTTTTAAAAAATCGCAGTAGGCACATGCGATTAAGCATGTTATTGAGTAAACACTTAGCAGATGCGGCAAACATTCAGTAATCAAACAGCGTCAATTATTTTAATTTATGTGTAACTATTTGGAAGGTACGAATTTTCGAAGGGACCCCTGCAATTCGGAATTCTGGTAAAAAAAGCGCCACTGATCAAAAACGATGGCAGATAAGTAAAAACGACCTTGTAGATTTGATTCACAAATTAGTATAGAATCCAAAAATGAAATCAAACTGGGTAGGTTCCATTTAAAAAAACATAACTTTAGTGTTTTTATAATATTGGGACAGCCTGTATGTATACCGCAATATTTTCCGAATATGTAGTAGAAGCGTAGCTATCATCTAGAAAAAAGAGAAAGTGGATACCTTTAATAACAAACAAGTTATGGAGCTTTTTCGCAATTCTGGGACACCTGTATATAACGGGTGACTATTAAAATTTTCACTTAGGGTTGGCTATGGATCATTCTTTGTTTTCCATTGCACCTTAGACACTGACAAGTTTGACACGTCAATAAATGTTTTTTCTCTTAATTTGGTTATGTTTCAATTGTACTGACTGACATTTGTCGTTCGTTCTTGCGTGTGTCTAAAGTAACAGAAAAAATAAAAACTCGTTCAAAGCCAACTCCAAGTGAAAATTTTAATTGTCACCCGTTATATTTAGCTCTGCGAGCCAAGTAGGCTCATGGCTTGGTTGCATTTTCTTCTTCATTCTGCTCTATTGACTGTTTGTCCTCTCCAGTCCACCATTTCCACTTCTTTCAGGTTTCCTTCCACCATTTGTATCCAGTGTGATCTGGGTCTGCCTCTTTTTCTCCTTCCAATAATTCCCCTCATCAAAGCTTGTTTGGTCGGTACGTTATCGTTTAATCTTGTAATATGACCTAACCACCTCATCCTTTGCACCCTTGCTACACTACTTATCTATTGACGGTTCGCCATACAGTTCCAATATTTCTTTGTTTGTTCTTCTTCCTCATATTTATCCTATCTTTTTCCCTCCGTATATTTTCCTTAGTACATTTTTTATTATTTATACTATCGCGTACTTCAATATCACATGGTCTTTTTACAATTTAACAAAGGTTCAATGTCAGTACTCAGAAGAAGAAGAAGAAGAAGAAGAAGAAGAACTTTATTATTATTGTCTCGATACAATATACTTTTACATTATGTACCATTATTCATTTACAACTATACTCTAAGATTGCATGTATCTGGATAATTGTCTTTTAAACTCACCTACATTGCCTAACATTTTCAAATTCATCGGTAATTCATAGTATTCTTTCATTCCTTTATAGAAAATTGAGTTCATTGTTCGGCTCAACATGACTTTAGTTATGTTTAAATCAGGCTTGTCTCTAGTTGAGTACCGATGAACTTGATAATTGAATTTAATAAGACATTTAAAGTATACCGGTAACATGTTATGTACCATCTTAAACATAAAAATCATTGTCATATAATGTAATCTTTGTTCCACTGACATCCACTGTAGAGTGTTGAGCATGAGTCCAATAGGTGTATATTTATCAAGGCCATCTGAATCAAAAAGCTACGCTTATAAGGCCGTTTCAATTTTCGAGTTTTCCATATAAACTTTGTTTCTGTGACATTTCGGGCGGCAGAACCTTTTTGCGCTCCATCTACCGATTTCGAACGCAATCGATTGAGACTTTTTACTTTGAGGTTAAGTGCTTAAAACGTCAATTAAAACATGAATGCAATAAAATATCCAAGATCCGAGCTTATTTTGGATACATTCTGGACTAGCAAAATACTAATAAATTAGAATTGCAAAAAAAACATGAAATCATAACACAAGGTAGGTTAAAACAATTTATAACTTTAATATTTTTCTGCAAAGGAGTTTGTTCTGGATTGCACATTTCTCCTTTAATAAATCTGTTTTTTCTTGACAAATTTGTATTATCTAAAACTGGTTTCAGCGTTGCGGTTATTATCAGCTCGCAGATCTGATTTTTATGTACCAGACAAAATGAAAGTATTGGAATTTCTAGCAAATGAGGGCCCATTATCTCAACCATTTGGTGGCATATACTCCGCAGAAATACTATTTACTTGAATTCATTTGGACGTCATTGGAACAGTTGGAATGGTGAAAGACTTTACAGGATTTTGGGGTACAGAAATTTCAACCGGAGTTTCAGTGGGCAAAGTCTAAAAAACAAAAACATTAATAAGATGACAGTAATTAATAACTGGAGGTCGAAAAATGAGAAGAGGAAGTTTTCTCATATTTCGTGGTTGACTTCACTTCTATGTATATTTCATGTAGCAATAAACACCACAACCCTTTTTTAATTATAGATACTTACAAAAATAGAAGGACAAGGAACAGCATCTTTACATAAGCGTCGTCTTTTGGGGTTTGTAATTATAAAGTCTTGTTGAAAATGCTGCTCACAAATTTCTGAGTAATCCGTAATTTTTGTAGTCTTTTATATTACAAATACAAATTAAAAGGTTGTGCTTATCATTGTCTCCATAAATTTGCTTCCCGCAAAACGTTTCAAAAGCTTCGAACCATTTTCGTCTTTGTTTCATATTGCTGCGAATTTCAAATAAGCGAACATCTTTTGCCCCACAAATGAAACACGCTTTTACCATTTCATGTAAAATAGAAGGGTAATATTTTAAATTGCCGCCAATATTGTAGCTTTGATTCGTTAATCGGCCACCGAGGGCGCGCAATAAGGTTCTGCCTTCTTTTGTTTTATGGCCACTCTGCAGAAACAATTATTATGTACATTGAAACGGCCTTATAAGCGTAGCTTTTTGATTCAGATGGCCTTGATATTTATTAATAATTACCATGACCAACTTCATTCATATTCGCTTCGCTTCTATATGGCCGTCTCAATTTAGCGAAAATTTGTTCCTGCAAAGTAGTCCATGAAACGTGCATCATGTGTCGCCATCTTCCGTCAAGTTGACAACTTATTCATTCTAAAGTTTAAATAAATTCGGGACTGTTAAGTTGTTTTTTTAACAAAATGGGCAGAAAGTGTTTTATTTGTGGAAATTTGAAACCTTTTTTCCAATTTCCAAGCGATCCCGATCAGAGAAACAAATTGTTAGTCTCTTAAAAGATTTTGTAGTATTTTTTGAATAATAAAATTTCTTATAGAAGGTAATTTATTAAATGGTATTATAAATCTCAACAAAATTACAGATCATCTTCAAAAAAAGTGACACTCACTAAAGATGCTGTCCCATTCGTATTTGTAGGAATTCAGATCTCAAATGTACAACATGCAAAATGTTTTCTTTAGTTATTTTAGAACCCTGTTGTTGTTTGTACGAATTCATATCCTGACCGTCCCTAGATGAAAATGAACCTGCTTCTTCCCTGCAAAACAATACATATACAATACATATTTGTCAAAGTGATCTTTTATGTCACTTTTATCCACCACCATATTAGGATCTTTGTTAAGATTAATAGCCCTTCAAAATCGGAGTCAATTGCTGTATCCCAGTGATTCATTTGTAGGCATTATTGAGAATTGCGAATATAGTACAAAAACTGTTAGGTACCATTTCTACAATATGAGAAACCATGTATTCATTTGCATGACTTGCTGTATGATCACCTCCTTCAAAATTCAGAGTTTTCCTGTGCAGACCATAAAGCTGCATTATGCAATGTTATTATTAAAATGGCTGCGAAAGCAGTCCTTAGTAATATTTGTGTAGAATAAATGGATTCTTTGAAGACTAAGCTTGAACTATTAAACAAATTCTTCATTGTGGAATTGTAAAAGCATCTTCATCAGCAAATACTGCTCAAAACATTAATTTCATTAGTCAAGCAAAGATTCCTTCTAAAACTTACGGAGAATGTGTGACTACAAATATTGAAGAACTAATATTGCTTATTGATGTTAGAACCAGCATACACAGTCTCAGCCAAAATATTACACCTGCAAGTAATATTTTTTCTGCATCAGTAGCATTTCTCTCAGGATACATAAGAAGTTAGAAGATCAATTTCACTGTGATGAATGTCTTGTTCCACTCTTATCTACCACCATACCAGGACCATTATTAAGATTAATAGCCCTTCAAGATCGGGGTCGATTGATATATCCCAATAATGCATTTGTGGGCATTATTCAAAGAATTGCAAATATAGCACAAAAACTGTTACCATTTTTACAGTATGAGAAACCATGTCTTCAGTTGCATGACTTGCTATATGATCACCTCTTTCAAAATTCTGTGTTTTCCTGTTCACAACACAAAGCTGCAGTCTGCAAGATTATTATTAAAACGGCTGTGAAACCAGTCCTCAATAATATTTGTGTAGAAAAAACGGATTCTTTGAAGACTCTGAGCTTAAACAGTAAACCACTGAACCGAAAAGTGTTGAAGTTATAAATGGTTATAAATTTTGCTCTTACCTTTAAAAATGTGTTTTGTTAGTGTTGTCATCTAGGTAGTTAAATTAAACCAAACATTTTCGTCTTCGTGTTTTCGTTAAATGGGCTAATAACAGTAATAACATAAAAATGAGGTCATTGACCTTGATGTTAATGTCAAATTCATAATTTGTAGTTTGGTTGTTTGTTGAGTGGAGGTCGCTAGTAGATGTCCATCAAACGGGAACATTTGATTGCATGTAAAATTCAAAATTGAGACGGCCATATAGAAGCGAAGCGGATATGAATGAAGTTGGTCATGTAATTACATTTATAGTGTGTTTTTTAAGAACGAAGTAGGTGGCATCAGCATCGGCCGCCCCATTTACACAATACAATTCTTAGAATTGTGTAAAATTGGTTGTCTATAGTAGAGGGGTAATTTTAAAAACGAAGAAAATTTTAATGTTATTTGTTTTTTGGCATTTTATTATAAATTATTGTCTACAAATTCAATTAAGAACAAAAACAACATTCGATGAATCTTACGTTTACTTGAAAATTAAACAAGAACATAAAAAAGGACTTAAATTTTCTTTTGGAATACATAATAAACTAAACAACAACATAATCCTTTGTTACAAATGCAGTGAAAACTTGCATTCATTAGAAGTGGTCGAAGATAATAATCCACAACTTATTCAGTGGAAAAATACACCATCAAGTTGAATTACCTACGTAATCAGTAAGGACATCGTTCTCGGTCGAAACATCTCCTGTTTCTAATTCCCACTCAAGATCATCTGATTCGTCACTCGAGCCTGTGTTGACGGTGAATTCCAATTCCCTTTCGTCTGCAATATTATCTAATTGATACATGTCTTCTTCTTGACGAAGTACATGACATGACCTATGTAATTTTGCCACTTTTGGGCTGTTACCTACCTCTGCCAGACCTTCATCAAAAAGTATTTTGCGATTCCTTTTACTTGGTGGCGATTTCACTGCATGAGTTTCTTCCATTTCCTTAATGGTTTGCCAAACTAATGTCAGACCAATTCCCGCTGCTTCAGACACCCGTTTTACCATTTCTGTTTTGGAGAGCGCTTCATTCTACTCTCTAATTTTCGCGTAGATATTATGTATCATTATTTTCTGACCACTACTAACTGGCTTTCCCCTCGATTTTTTTTTACAACAGAACCAGGTTGTTGTTCTGCCATTATGCTACACCAAAATACTGAAATCGTGCACCAACAAACGACACTTTAACTTTGTGCACGAGAATTTGACGGTGACGCAAAAATTATGACATATTTCAAAAATAATGTCAAAGATTAGATATTTTAAAAAATAATTTGGTAATTATAGTTCAATGTAAATAAGGCTTGTCACGTGGTGCAAAATAGAGTAATCTGATTTGTCAATTTTAGTCCCGATCTCCCGCAACGCTTCGTTCTTAAAAAAATAGACTATAAGTATTATTCTCATGCCTCTATTCTGTAATTTTTGTAATACACCAGTTTTTGTTTTATCCATTAGATACAAAACAGAGGCACAAAAATCAAAGTGTGGTAAAATTATTGATTTATACAGGTGTCCCAGAACTCGCGGATGAAACTTACAGGGCGTTTTCCTTGGTATCTCATATGTACAATTACGGCCACGGAATTTTGGCCGTCACTTGTCATTCCATTGACATGAGATGTAAAGCGGCCCTTACTAATTCGTAACCTCACTTTCTACTATTACAAGACTTGTCATTTGGATGCTGACTGACTTGTAAGAAAACGCGCTTCCTGATTTCGTACAATTTTGGAACAGGGATACTATTTGCACTTTATTGAAATAGGGTATTGGTAGCATGTTCGCAATTACGAATGAAGTATGACATAGACAAATTTTTGGATGTCAATTCCAAAAGTCAATCATAATGACAATAAAGCGTGGACTACATCAATTTTTTTTAATTGACATGAAAGTGACGGCCAAAATTCCGTGGCCGCAATTGTACTGTCGCGGGCAAAGAATAGTGGTACAGTATATTACTATAGAAACTTTATTTTGATTGTGTTTTGAAGTGTCTATCGTAATATACTGTACCAGTATTCTTTTTCCGCGATTGTACTTACATATGACAGAGAAAAAAGGGAGCCTTAGGGCGAATATATTAACGTGTAATTTGAAGAAAAAAAGTCCTATCTCAAATGATAACGGCGAAAAGACATTCTGAAGTTGACCAATCAGAGTTGAGCACCATTAAGGTGGAATAATCGCAATTTTGCGTTGCCTAGGTTTCCTTTTTATCCGTAAATCTCTATAATTCTGTCCATTAGATTTGGTCCACTACATTTATTAGAATGATTGTTTACGTCAGTTTGACATTTGTTATACAATTTCGCTGCGATATTTAATTCAAGTGTATCATTTAACATGTATTCTTCCTCTGAGTACGTAGATATGATTCTTACTTTTGCACGATGTGGGAACAATGCACGTGAAGCAGTAAGGTTGTACCGTGAACAATTTCCGCAAAGACAAATTAACAATTCAAAAGGTTCAAAATGTAATGGCAAGAAGTGAAATGAAAGGAAATGAAGTCCAGAAGTAATCCAAAATGACACGCTGAAGGCGCTTAAGCAACTAGTAAAATTTTCAAAAAGTGCCGGTTCTACCAGGCTATACTCAAGTTTAAACAATTTAATGAATTTAAAATAGAAACATCCCTTACGCCGGGTCTGAGGCTTGAAATCCAATTGGAGAGTCCCGGGAAGAGTGAGCTGGAGGAAGGTCCTCCGAGTCCCTCTTCCGCCGCTGGTCTATCACGCCGTCCGTATCCTCGGAAAGTCCTCGGGTCCTTCCTCCCCTCGACCTTTCCTAAGAATAAGCGAAAGTAAGTGAGAGTTAGCCCCGGTGAAAAAAAAAGATAATGAAAAGTGATAAAAACCCTCCGAGAGCCAGCTGGCGCGTCGTTTCTGGCGACGTCACTTCAGGTCTGATAGCGCGAACTATATAAAAGAAATGCCAAAATGGCGGACAGAGGAAAAACTCTGAAGGACCTTGCCAGATACGAGTTGCTCCTGGACTCGGGTTCCTCGGCCAGGGACAGTCCGGTGTGAGATCCTGCTCTCTGGTGGGATCCTGGGGGATGACGCCGGCCCAACAGGGTGGCGAAAATGATCCGCTGACGCGTAGGGTCGATGACCCTCGTGAAGGAAGCCTAAATCCGCCGCAACGTACGGTTGGAGCTCCTCTTGAACGATTTCCCAGCCGCTTCGGTCTTCCTCCACGGGTTCGCCAGCACCTGTTGCACTGAGAAAACACCCCCTAATCTCCCCCTTTGAGCACAAACACTCACACACGGATCGGTCGTAAACCTCTAACGAGAACTAGTCGAGAACCTCTAAAATGGCGTCAGTTCCACCTTTATATCTTTTCCCCTCCTCTCGCAAATTTGTCGCGGCCGGCACCGGAAGTCGGGGTCCGAGAGCCCGTTCTGGAACGTTCGCGAACCTTCTAGCATTTACGATTTGCCGCGAAATTTAAATCGTAACAGTACCTATATTTTTTATTAAAACAAAAAAACCGGGCGGTTAAAAAATAAAATGTCCATTGAACTTAAAATAAAATTTCATCGTTTGGTAAATGCCCCTGGCAGTTATATTCGGAAGTATAAAATCTCAAATCATTGAATGATCGAACTCTACTTGCTGCGACGTACAATTGAAAACTGGGTGCCTCAATAAAATTGCAATTTTTTCGAATGTTTGTTTTTGAGACTTATTTATTGTCATCGCAAATGCAGCTATAATTGGGTATTGACTTCTTTGACAATTAAATGGTAAAATAGTACCTGAATACGTTAAATTTATACGTGGAATCAAAATTCTCTTATTGCGTTCGGTTCCAATTAAATCTTCGGAATCAATAGCATTGCGATGCATAAACTTGATGCGTATTCTTGTTCCATAGACTAATGCTTCCTTTGCATTTCTGATCAGTAAAACGTGCAATTAACTTTCAATACTAACTTATGTGGTGGCAAACCACTGATAGTCAAAGAATTTTGTGTTTCACTCCGAAGAGTGTTTTTATGAATAATCTAAATAAACTCCCTCTTGGAGTGGATTTCACTGCGGGGGGATTAAATCAATTACAAATCATCCACTCCGCATTCGCTCCAAATTCACTCCGCATTTACCCCGCTAATTGTTTACAGTGTATGAACGTAAACAATGAATGTTTTGATATTTGTAACTCACAGGTCTCCCCGAAAAAGAAGATGAGTTCATAACTCCTTTATTTATCAGAGGATTTTAATTATATATACACCAAATTAAATGGCTCTAAATAGGCTACTAAAGGCCCTAATAAATTCACATATAGATCCAAGGGCTTCAGGGCTAAACTGCCAAAATATTTTTTTCAAATGCGAACACATAATTTTTTTAACAGGTAGTGTTTTTTTTTTTTTCTTATATTAGGTTACACATGTCATACATTATTGTTTTCAGAATAAAAATCTCTATCAGAATTACTAAAAAAAAGTATGTGCCCCTATTTGAAAAAAATATTTTGACAGTTTAACCTTGAAGCACTTTGGGTTTACGTGAATTTAGTACGTCATTTTGTAGCTTATTCACAACCATTTAATTTAGTGTATATGTTACGCCCAAACATCGAAAGCGCCCAGTGAGCGAAAAAAACAGCCACAACGCGTTGCGAACCGTGCTGAACGACCAAATACCGAAATCTGATCATTTTTCGCATTGTGGTCGTTCTTTCTGACCACAACGCGTTCTGGATTATTTACGACGCTCATAAACCGATCTTTCTTGTTCAGACTAGTCACTAGTCAGTGTTTTGACGACTGCGTTTGAGTAAAGTTCTATTTGTTGATGAGCGAAATCAAGTAAAATTTTGAAGTGTGAAGTGTGTGAAGTTAGCGGAAAACAATATGAGGGAAGCATTTAATGAAAAAATTAAAAATATCGTTGATAATAGCAACGAGCGAAGTGATTATTTTACGAATGAACGGTATGAAGAAATCGTCGATGAGGTGAATGAAGCAAAACGTTTGAAAAAAAATGTCATTGTCATCCAAACAGTATAGAAGGCTGAAGAGGTACGATATAATAATAATTGGGGCATATGAAAAATTAATTGAAAAGACCAGAGAAACACAAGATGAACATTTTCGATATTTTTATAAAACGGATGATCTTTTTGAGATTATTGAATCTGCTCACATAGCAACTGGACATAAACGAACAAGAGGTACTTACCTAAACACTATTATTATAAAATATACCTAATGAATTATTTCTTTTAGTTATGGAGGCTGAAATTAACAAAAAATACTGCAACGTCACTAGAACAGCTATACAGATCTATTTGTCTCTCTGCGAGCAATGTCAAGGAAAGAAGAAAATGAAGAAGAAGGGGTTAGTTGTTGCACCAATCCTATCAAATCAAATGAATTCCCGATGTCAAATAGACTTGATCGATATGCAGACCGAGCCAGACCGAGACTATCGCTTCATATTGAACTATCAGGATCATCTTACCAAATTTACAATTCTAAAACCACTTAAAACGAAAACAGCTGAAGAAGTCGCATATAATGTAATGGACATATTTTGCATTTTCGGTGCTCCATTTATACTTCAAAGCGACAACGGAAGAGAGTTTTCTAATAAAATAATAGAAGCTTTTAAGGATCTGTGGCCAGGTCTCAAACTTGTACACGGTAAGCCCCGCCATTCACAAAGCCAAGGATCGGTAGAACGATCCAATCAGGACGTGAGAGATATGTTGGTGGCATGGATGCTTGACAATAAAACCAAACAATGGTCAGAGGGTTTACGGTTAATTCAAAGCAAAAAAAAATCGTGCCCTGCATGAAGGAATTAAAAAAAGTCCTTACGAGGCAATGTTTGGTAGCAAGCAAAGAATCGGTCTGGCAGGTTCTTCCCTGGAAAGGGAAACATATGAAATTTTGGAAAGCGAAGAAGATTTAGAAAGAATCTTGGATGGGATGGTATCCGGAACAGACCAGGAAAGGGAAGAAAATGTGGAAATGGAAGAAAATATGGAAAGAGATGAAAATGTCGAGAGGGAAGAAAATGTAATCAGTGCAGGAGCCAGTGCGGTAGCATGTTCCATTTGCGAAGATTTTGGAATCATTCATCCATGTAAAAAATGCGGTTTAAAAGTTCACATGAAGTGTGGTGTTGCAATTGAAGGTCAAGTTGTATGCAGCCTTTGCAGCAGACGTGATGCAATCTTAGAGCAACGCGAAAATGCTAAAGTCGGATTGATGAAGCAAGCTGAAAAAATGTTAGCTTTGTCCCGTGAAAAACTACCTCCTGCTGAGGTCGGTCAAAATGTCGTAGTGAAAGTTCCGGATGTCGACAGAGGACGGCTTGCCCCTAGAAGTGTTGTAGCTGTAGTTCTAAGCGTTAATGAATCCAGCTTGTACAAGTTGGGAACCAAAGAAGGAGTGCTGGAAAGACTTGAATTCACTTTCGCGGATTCTAATTTTATAAACTCATCGGATGTTCCGAGTTCTTCATTAAATTTGAGAAAAGCTTCAGCACTTTCGTCTGGGTCAAAACAAGGATTTGTCATGTGCCATTGCAAATGTTATTGTAACACTAAAAAGTGCAACTGTAGGGCCAATGAGGTATTGTGCAATTCTAAATGCCACAATAGTAGTGCCTGCAAGAACAAATGAATACCAATTTTCAATTTTACTTCTTAACTACCTGCTGTTCATTTATTTAGTGTTCCATTTTTTATAGTTTCCTGTTAAAATAAACATATTTAAACAAAAATATTTTCAATTATTATTTTTGTCAATCTATGTAGTTAAATTTCAAAAGCACGATCGGTTTATGAGCGTTGTGAATAATCCAGAACGCGTTGTGGCCGTTTCAGCATTAACTACAACGCGTCGTGGTCAGAAAAAACGACCACAACGCGAAAAATGATCAGATTTCGATATTTGTTCGTTCAGCACCGTCCGCAACGCGTTGTGGATGTTTTTTTCGCTCACTGAGCGGTTTCGATGTTTGGGCGTAACACTTACAAAAATTATAATTTTTGAAGTTTGCCCTAATTTTCCGACTTTCCTTTGTAATTCTCCCGATTTTTTTTTAACAAAAGGAACATTAAATTGTAAAAAATTAAAAATATTGAGCTAAGAATTTGTTTTAGTATTTTTTTGTAGGTACATAATATACCTACAATTTGATCGTATAGGACATTTTTCTGACTTTGAAGGTCCTACTAATAAAACTATAATATTCACCAAATACAGGGTGCAGCATTGTGTAGTTGTATTGTAACGAAGTTACTAAGAAACGCTCCCGGTGGCGGAAAAATTCCGCTCTTTCGCCGAGCCAGTGCAGAAAATTAGCGCGGAACCAACTGCACGAACCGCGTCGACCGAATCCGCTCCGGAACCCGTGTTTCTTCCGGCCGACAGCACCCGAACTCCGCGCTGAGCCGAGCTCCCCCACCGCCCCAGCCGCGAGTCGCGGGCCGCGCGCAGTCCCACCGTGGCAATAAAAGGACCGCGCCGAGCCTGCAGAGCTCATTCTCATTCCGATCCCGGTCCTCTTCCAGCTCCTAGCCTAGCTCCAGCACCGACTCCGACTCCGCTTCCGACCTAACCAACAACCCGCTTTCTCCGCTTTCCTGGCCCGTTCCCTCCCATTGCGAGGGAACCCCGGTTTTCCCGCTCTCTCCGCTTTCCTGGTCCGTTCCCTCCCATTGCGAGGGAACCCCGGCCTTCCCGCTTTCTCCTGGCCCGTTCCCTCCCATTGCGAGGGAACCCCGGCTTTCCCGCTTTCTCCGCTTTCCTGGCCCGTTCCCTCCCATTGCGAGGGAACCCCGGCTTTCCCGCTTTCCCCGTCTTCCTGGCCCGTTCCCTCCCATCGCGAGGGAACCCCGGCCCTCCCGTCCCCTTTCGCCCTCCCTTCCCTCCGACCGGAGCAGGAAGAGTCCGCAGCGTCCAGGTCCGACCGGAAAGACAGAAGAGCCAGCAGAGTCCAGGTCCGACCGGAACAACAGTAAGTACCAGCCGCGCTCTCCTCCGACACCCGCCCGGAGCACTCCTCCAGCACACGGACATCGTCCCCGAAAGGTTCCGGCGCCACCAGGTACCTACGCCCCTTTTTTTGTGCATAGTCTGAATAAAGGCCCCCCCTTGGTGCGACACCTGTTTGTTTTACTACCCCTTTTCCGCGCCCTGACAGCCGACCCCCGGACACCGTACGCTCCGCAAAAGCTACCCCGGCCGTGTGGCGTCCCACCACAGCCGCAAAAAGGGACTGGCGCTCGAGGCATACCGCGACCGACCCGAACGGCGTCAAATCCCGTGACGTCACTGCCGCCAGTGAACGTCACAGTATTTTCCCAAAGTATTACGATTAAATCTGCATTTACTCCCTGCAGATGAGGGAATGAATTTTAGTTCGGAGTTTCTACCTGATTAGTCAAGAATTATGAATGAGACAAAAATGACCCTTATGGTAAAATATTTTTAAGGTAAAATTACAATGAAACGGTTGGTTTCATCTTGTGTCCCTTCGGTGAATAATTGAATATTATCGGTTTATTAGTCAAAAAAATTTTCTATAGATAAAGTATAGGATTATACAGGGTTATTATAAATGTTTGTAGTCAACGAGCCCATGAAAACAAATGAAATTTTTTCTTTTGCCGTTCCATAGTTCAATACGAAAATGATACGAAGTAGATTATTATTCTTGACATTAGGAGGTTATGTTTACCTTCAAAAAATTCTTTGAATTATTAACCACAACAGTGAAGATTCGTTTAAAGAGATTGTTCCAACGTTTTAATACCGTGAGTAACAGTGACTTAAATCCATCAAGACGGGATTTGTTATCAAAGTGAACTTTAAAGTTCATATGGTTCAATCCATCTCATACGGACAATAAAATTTAATTTTCTCTATTTCAGTTTTGTAAACTTATCCACTGGTGTTTAACCACAGGTGTGTAGAACTGAATTGTTGCTGTTAAATTATTCAATGGGTACTGAATCATTTTTGTTTTAAAAGTTTCGAGGAAACAATGTTAAGTACCACAAGATTCCAAAACTGTTGATGGAAAATGAGAAAATTAAATCATTGTAAATAGACATTTTATTTATGTGTTATATGGTAACAAATTAAAGCTATTTAACTGTCCAGCAAGGTTTTATTGTTGTTAATGTGCATTAAATGATTTCCAATGTTATAATGTGGAGGAGCAGGATACACAAGATGGGCGACGTCAGACAGGGGCATGTGTTGATCCAATCTGGAATAGTTGTTAATGAAATCAGCAACAAATATGGAAGAGGAGGTATACTTATTACTTCTAACGTCTCCCTGAGTACAATCAGGTTATGAACTTACAGCAGGACCACAAGGGCGTAGTAAAGGGGGAGGCCAGGTGGGCCCGGCCCACCCCAGAATCCTTCTGGCCCACTCCAGAATAAAAGTAAAACACATTAAAAACAAGATACATCTGCAATATATATATCTATCATCTGTCTGGTTTAAAGTCTGGCCCACCCCAGCAAAAAATCATTGCTACGCCCTTGCAGGACCATGCCTTGTTGGAAAAGAATGACAAATCCAAAGTTCTGTTATCATTTAGGTTGTTTAAAAACCAGCTGCAATATGCAACACGACGTGGATAATCTGCTGGTTTCAGTTCTTGAAACAATGACATTTTATAAGGGTGCAAATTTAATCTTTTCTTCACAATTTTCTGACATGTGCTCAGTGCTACACCTGACTGTGCTGACAGCAATGATGTTCTGGGATTTTGTTCCATTCTCTCTCTCAAAACTTCACCAACTTGAAGCCTTCTCGATGACTTTTCCTTTGAAGCATCTCTAGTTTTGTCTATTCACAATCCATCGAATGTGGGTCATTAAAGATTGTTCCTCTATCTCTAAATTAGGAAACTTTGCGAGATATTGATCCTTACATGATTGCATTCTGTTTTCATCTCGTACACCATTTTAATAAAATGAAATAATAATGAAAGTAGTCTGTTCCACGGTGTACCCCATTGCAATCCTAAAAATCCTTTTTATCCTAAAAAAATGTGTTTAGGAGAAACTGATAATTAGAAGAGAGAATTTGGAAGAGAACAGTTAACCTGAAAATAAATTTACTTGAAACTTACAGAATTTTACTAACCTAACCTTGATCACTGTTGTATACTCATCGTCGTCGTCTGTGGTCTTAACACTCTTACTCTTAACTTTTACTAAAGACTTATTTTGATTCGAAGGAAAAAAATGCGGTAATCAAGTGATTTGACATTAACAGCGACTTTTACCGTTTCAGTTGGTCAGGAGCTCACTCATACCAATATTCCACTAGATACAGTGCAGAATCGAAACAAGGCGGCACAAATTCATGGCCTACAAACATTTATAATAACCCTGTATTATGTACTCGCAAGTAACGATTTTTATTCTTTACTTATTCTGTACTTGCTCATGTAATAGTAATAGTATACTATTATTTCATACTAGAAGTCTGTTCTGTATCATAATTTTATTGCAAAAATAAAAAATCATATTATGTATTTTGTGAAAATCGCATCATCTTTTTTCCTGTGGTAATGGCCGTTGCTATTGTTTTTTACAATGAGTATTTCCTTCAATTGTTTAGCAACCAATTGCGTGACAAATATTGACCAATCAAAACGAGAAAACAAAAAATAACCCGATAAAATTTCTCTAAAATGCAATGTGCAATAATCTGATAAAAAATGCCGGTACCTGATTTTTTTTAAATTTAATTATTTTGAATAGAAGGATTGGAAATAATGCGTTTGTTTTCATTCTATTCAGGAAATAATCGGCCGTATACCTCTCGTGTAAATTTTTAATATCGGCAATTTTTTTGCTAATGAACTCAAACATCCATAAATTATTCGGTCGACTTCGTCTCGTGCTCTTATTTGCTAATAATTGGTCTTCTGACCTCATTTATGGATGTTTTCGTTCATTAGCAAAAAAATTTCCGATAAAAAATTTTGCACTTGGGATATAATATGTATGTGATTATTTCATTCATCATCATTTTCGACCAATCGTAAGGCTTTATTTTTTGAATTACAGCGATAATTTTTTATTGTCCTTCAAATGTTTTTTTTTTTAATTTTTAAGACAACGGCGAATACTAGTGTCACATTTTTTTATTTTTATATCAAATGTCAACATGAGTCGTCAACTTCTGACGAGCAACTTGCAACCATTTTAAAAAATGACATTCGTGGTTGCTAATCAACTTTCGTATTACAATTCGATCATTTCGAAGCACTCAAGTGAATGTTTTTCGACTTTTGCACTTTTCAATGTCAGATTTGATTTGTATAAATAAAACAGTCTCTGATACTGTTATAACTACCCTACCGGACTCAAATGGATAATGTAATCGAACATCTACCGGACAGTATAAAATAAAATATTTTTTAGTATACTGTGCTGGTAGTAGATGTCTACCTGCTCGACGACGAGTCCGGTAGACACATGTTTATGGTCTAGTCCGTTTTACTTTCCACCGCGGCCGGTAGCAAATGTCAAATAATTTGTCAGATTTATTGGTTTTTATTTACCTATATAAAAATTAAATGTACAATTACTTAGATTTTTGAAATGGTTTCCAGAGGCCAATAACAAATCTTCTGCTTTTTTCTCTTTACAAACTGGCAAGCTAGGTGTTCTTATCAAAGATGACGATGAACAACTCGTTGAAGCCAAAAATTGATCGTTCTTATTTTCTACCGAAGTTTCTACAGTTTCACAAGCTGTGTGTGGGGTACTAACACTGGATGTAGTTGTAAACTCTCGAGTTTCATTAAATGACCCCATAATTTTTTTTGCAATGTTAGTTTTCATTCGTGTTGATTGTTCCACATAGCCCCTTGCAACATTTACTGATTTCCATCCTCCATGCGTCATGAGCGTTCCTAAGTCTCCTCCTCCTTCCACTAAAAGAGAAGCGGATGAACGTCGGAAGCAATGTCCAGTGTACTGGTTGGTATCAGCGAGTCCTAAATATTCTGCAATTTTTCTAGGGGCATTTCCGACTGTATGCACTCCCACAACTTGTGCCACACACTTTTTATTTCTATATCCTATCAATAATCGCTTATTTGTAAGATAGGCAGGTCTCAGAGAGATGTATTTTCTGACTGTAACACAGGGATCGCATCCTTCTTCATCTTCGGTTATAACAAAACTACGACTAATTCCAGTTTTTGTTTTGGGAATGCACACCTTAATGAAATTATTGTGATCTTTAACGTCATCAATGATAAGATTGATTAGTTCATCCCGACGGCACCCTCCAAAGATACCAAGAATTAATATAACCTGAAATTTTGAAATAATGGCATCATAAAAGTTCTACATAGATTTTAATAATCACCTTCAAAAGTAGATAAGTGTCATCATCAGCTTGGTTCAGAAATCTGGTGACATCAAGGTGCGATAATATTTTTGATTTCTTTGTCATACAACCCGCAGTTTTTCGTTTTAAATATTGCTGCAATTCTCCATACCTATGGTTTAATATATAAATGTAATTATTTTAGGTTAAAAAATGATGAAACAAACCTTTTAATATCCACTTGTTCGTGTATTAATAAGCAGCTCCTTATCATCGAATAATAGGACCACAAGCATGAGGGTTTCGAATTCTGATATTGGTCTTCAAAAAAGGCAAGCATTACCCTTTCATCAATTCCAACAACTTTATTTCCTAGTCTCCAATTGCAAAACACCTTGTACTCTTTCAAATACCTTCCCGATGATTTTTGGGGCAATAAATTAGATCGCGCACTATCTACCTTCCTCAAAAGGTGGTCTGGGAAGAAAACTTGACCCTGCTTCGGTTCTTCTTTGTGAGAATTCATTTTATTGAAGGAAGTCAGCGCAAATGAAAAACCGCATAAAAAAACTTCGATGAACTGAATTTTGTTGAATCGTTTGTTATCATAGTAACAAGGCATAGCAATCTTTTTCAAAGCCAAATTTTTTTTATTCAAATTATTATCCCAAATGACCTATTTGCTGTTGAATAATAATTGTTTCAGTATACTAAAAAATCTTGTACGTCACACGACCGGTAGACGCATTATGGCCTCGCTAGTTTACAAGTCTCGCCCTATCGGGCTCGACCTGTAATTCACTAGCTCGTCCATAAAAACGTTACTACCGGTCTTGTAACGTAAATAGCTAAAAATCGTGAATTTTGACATGAAATAAAGGAAAAAATTGTGCTTATTTCATGGTGTATTATTACTGGAAATTATTATTGCACGTAAAAAAAAAGGATAGAGATTTGCATAATATTAAAATGGGTGATATGCCGATGTAATTTGTACCCTTGTATAGTCCCCTTTCCGTAAGCTGTTAGCTCAGGTAGCATGTAGGGTTGGTTGTCTACAACGTGAAATTTTAACGTTGAGAAATGACTTCATTTTTTTCGTTTTTTTCAACTAATATTCAAGTAGGAAACACCACTTTTCGTCTGCGTCACATTCATAACAATATCTAGTGAATGACGTGAGATATTTTCAATATCTCTTTTCATTTTGCCTACACAGCTTCCAAGCATGATCGCTGACGATAATTTTGGCAGTAAATTAAATACGAGTGGGTTAGGAACCCATTTCAAAATATCCCCGAAGATCTCTCAACTGCCGAAAAAGAAATCTTCACAGACTTCAGGGCAAATGGCGAAATAAAAAAAAACAATTTAGTAATAAATCACGCTTTGAATTTTGGGCAGGGGCGGATGATGAGTTTTCTGCACTGAAAACAAGAACATTTCGTATACAGGGTGTTTTGGCGTATACGGTAACAAACTTCTCCCGTGTAAAGAAATAGACAAAATAAAACTTTTATTCTATAGTATTTTCAACCAAGGAAGTCCGATATGTTGTAAAGCCATCAAGTATGGGCAAATTCCCATAAGCTGAATTTTGAAAACATTGTATACCTTATATTTTTAACAATAGAGTCCACTTTTCGTTGCTACGGATCTTACGGAGGGACTGCAGTTGAAGTTTGGCCATCGTGGGTGGGGTTGAAGCCAGGTACATTAGAAAGCGCCCCGAGTTATTTCAGCGGCACCCAACAGTAGATCACGTTGAAGTTTAAAAATTAAAATTTAAAGTAGTAAGTTTAATATAGGTTTTATTTGAATTTTATAAAAATTAATGACATTAATTTTCATCTTCGGAGTCCGAATAATACTCGTCGGAGTCTTCTTCTTCCAACGATATAACAAATGGACTTGACACTATCATCCACACACTATTTTCACCGTTATGACCATAAATTTATCTTTTCTTAAAATTAAATAATTAGGAAAAGATTAAGTTGATTTGAAAGCTTACTGTCTGGAAAAGAAATTTACCTTTTCTTAAAGGGTTTGGAAAAGATTAAATTAATCTGCCTTTTTCGGTAGTACAGGTTAAATTATTTAGGGAATGCTCAGCATCACAACACTACTGCAAGATGGCGATTTGGCTGAGGTCTGTATACAAAACACGAAACCATGGTCTCTGGATAGTGCTGGTAAAGAAACAATGGCAAAAATTAAAACCGAGTCGGCGTTTTGGACAGTTTTTGTGATTCTCAATTTAGAATTGGCACTAATAGCTGCAATTCTATTTGTTCTGCCTGTTACCCATGACGAAGATGTGTTTTTTGCAGTGTACTTCTTTGACAAATGTTTTTTTGAGTACGCTTCTCTTTTGAATTGGATTTATAGATCCACGTTTTTTATAGTAGCTTTTATGATGATGAATTGTTCCCATCTGTTTTTGTATAGTATATGTACAACAAATGATCTTTCAAATGTATTTACTTGTGACACATATTGCCAATCTCACTAACGTTGTTCAATATAACAGTGAAGATGATAGTTCTCTTCTTAAAAATGAACACTACCAATTGGAAGTTGAAAATAGAATTAAATTTTGTATCAAAAAACACGTGGAGCTAATAAGGTAAATATTTCTACAGCTGTGTAAATTACTGCAAAATTTGTTTCAGTGCCTCGTCTGCAGGAGTAAAAAAAATTCGAAAATGGATTCCTCTGTTTGCTCTCAATGGAATTCTTTTATTTATATGCTGTATTTTCTATTGTTTCTTGGTAAGTTGCATTTATTCTGACATAAGTGTCTATAAGCAAAGATTATTTTAGAACGAAGACAATCCGAAGGGAAAGATATTACAGAGTTGGTGCCATCTGTATTTAATTGTCGGCTTGGCCACATTTTGTTCGTTAATATTTATAGGACAGAGAGTGAAAAATGAGGTAGATACATCTGTTATTTTGTTTATGATAAATGTAGACTTATTTGATTACAGACAGACCTGTTACTTAGAATTAATACAGAAATACGGTGGACCAGTCTGAATCGAAAAAATTTAAATTTATTAATGATCATGTCAATAGTGTTCAAAAAACCGTTCACTCTTAAATTTTCAGATAATCTCATTATTAATTACGCCGTAGGACTTAAGGTTAGTATCGTTCTGTTTATACATGTATTTGTTTCACTAATTACCTTGTAGTGCCCCGATTCAAAATTCCATTTCACGGCTACCAAGTAGGCCTTGGTTCGTTTACCAAAAATGGAATCCAGTAGGCCATGGTCAAGAAGTGACTGAAGGGATGGTGGGAAAAAAAAAGCGCGCGCTGGCTTTCCACTCTCATCGGAGGCAAGACGTGTTTTGTGGGTGCAGAGTATTTTGTTTAAAAATCTCGTGTTTTTTTGCTACTGCCATCCGCTGTTGAATTAAACGCTTTTCATTCGCGAATTAACAGACGGAGTGTTTTCTCGTGAGATTTGGTGCAAATCAGTGATATTGAAGCTGTCCCATTTTGGCGCCACTTTTTCCCTTTGTCTCACGCGTTACACTAATCTTTGTTCGAGCCAGGACTGTGTTTTGTTGTTACAGGTATGTTTTGCAGGTAGAACAGCATTGTAAATATTAAATTCTGACGTGCTAAATTCACAAATTTGTTAAAATCATAATTTGTTCGTATCGGAAGAAAAGTTTGTGTCATGTAATTGGAAAAGCAGTTTAGAGTGACATCAGCGTTCGTTTCGTCACGGGTTGTAATAAATGTTCCGCACTTCGATAGACATTGATTGGTGATTGGGACTATGTAGATCACTGCACGTTGTAGTTTCGTTCGCTCAGCGTAATTTCTTTTCCTTTTTTTGTCCTCGTCCCCTCCGAATCTACGCGTGAGATTCACGTACACACATGGAAGTTGTGTGCCTCGTCCCCTCCGAACCTACGCGTGAGATTCACGTCCACACATGGAAGTTGTGTGTCCCGTCATCTCCCTTCCGACCGGCATGCGGATGTAGAAATAGGGCGCGGGGGTGTCGCATGCGTTAGAGGTTGTAGTAATGTTCACACATGTACTCTGTAGTTGTTGTCTCTCCATTTAAACGACTTGTGACGAAACCGCGCGTCCCCGTATCTCAACTGTACCGAAATGAAATATTTTATTGTAATTCGTGTTTAAGAAAAATTTGTTATGAAGTTTGAAAAGATTCCGCCTTTGGGATACCGTTTACGGGGGTTTTATCGGTCCCGTTTTGCAATAACCGCGTTTTATAATTTGTTTATTTTTGTGTTTTGTCGGGAAAAATTCGTTCATTCACCTTAATTCAAAAATCCACTTTGTCGGTTCGTTTGGCGTATGCGAGTGCAACGTGAGATTTGGCATTGTGTCTAATTTCTTGTTTGTCTTTATTTCTTTAAAAATTCACCGTTTGCTATTTCGATTTTGGTAAATTATGTATTTTGTGTTGCATCGTTTAATGCTGTTTATTTGTGTATACCTTTTATTTTGTTTTGTTGCCATCTTGCGTTGCTCGCTTCAAAAATTCAAAGTCATTGCGGATCAAATAATTAAATGAAATAAAAGTTTGGCGTCCCTCACATGTGTGTTTTATTTGCGGCACTCTTCCAACTGGAACCCTCATCGTTTGCATTCCGAACCTTTTTTCCGCCAAAAGAAAGACACAACGTAGGGCTCCTCCGATTCGATGACGATCACGACCACATTTGTTACCGTTTGCGCAGGTTCAAATATTTGGCGGAAAAAGTAATGTCTTCAAATCATTACAACCTTTTCAGATTGTTAAAGTGGTTTATACTGTGTTGTGTTTTCTCGTCCAGATGAAAAATTTTCTGCGTTAAGACTATACTGTGCGGACCAGGTTCCTGTATATTTTTTATTTGTATTACAAAATAAATATTACCAAATAAATGCAACATTCAAATCTGGCTTCATTACACAGAATACATTTCACCGTTTTAAATATCTATCCATCATAATTTGTTGTGTTAAGTAGAGCTTCAGACTGTATCGTTCCTCTCTTTATACTGCCTGCACATTATTCAATAGCAACTATAGTGAGTGCGATATTTTTGTGATTAGCCTTGGACAATTTAAGGGGAAGAATACGCCAGTGGTGAGAGCCAAATTAAGGCGATTTTTGTCGACAAATTGTGGCCAAACTAATCAATAAATTTTCCTGAAAAAAATATATGCCATAAAACTAGTGTAGATTGAAGGCTCTTGATATTCAAAATGTTCAAGACGGCCTTAGTTTTCCCAAAAAAAAATAAGAAAACGCCTAATAATTTGCCTTACTTTAGAATATTTTTCTGAACAGGACTTTATTCAGATGAGAACAAGAATAATCAAGATCTTTCGATTGATGTGTTGTTGAAGTGTTTGTGAAATTTCAAATTTGTTCAGTAATTACAATCGTTGTAATTCCTTGACAAAATTTGATTGTACAACGCAGTGAAAATGCAGCTATCAGCATTCTATCCTTCGCGTGTTGTCTCCGTCGAAGGCCTGGCGCCTCGACTTCGACTGTGTTGGACGGGGTTGCACACGAATGTTTATTGCATCCTGGAATTTGCGTTCAGGTAGAGTAGTAAAACTAGGAGCGTAATGAAATTTACAAAAAGAAAGTTTCTGCATCTACGTTCTGCATTTACTTTTAGCTTGATTTGATAGAGCATTGACTGAACAGTTGATATTCGTAATAAAGCGTAATAATAACACTTCAGAAATTTTTCCTCGAATTATCACTGTCATTTTCTCCTCCTTCCTCGAATTTTGCTAAACTAATTTTTGATCCACAGTAAAATTTTTGTTGTTTTCAACTAAATTAACTAACGCTTTGAGAGTCATAGACTACGTATAAATTAAAAAAATTGTGTAAAAGTTGAAAATGAAATTTTCTTTCGTGGAATTGTCATGCCGAATACAACTCGATGGTACGAAATTACGGGAAATTTTTCTCCACATTTTAGTCGTATTTGTTTCTTAGACAATTTGTCGTCGAAACAAATATTCGTATAATGAGATCGAAAATTTTCGGCAATTTCACGAGAACAAAATTTCCGGAAACAATCAACACACTCGGGGTATTGTAAGTGAAAATAGAAAATATGAATTAGACAAAGGTGAATGTATTTTTAAAAACAATTAGCCGTACGGGGCTCGTATATAGTTACAGGTAGCCGGAGTAGCCTGAGGGGTCCGGCACCACTAAGTTGGGGTAGAGAGAGGTAAAGATTGAACAGTGATAAAAAAATTATATTTATGCTTATTTAAAATTTTACCAAATAACGTTTACACACGATTTTATATGCATGTAAAAAAGGATGATTGGATTTTATGTTGGTCTAAAAATGAGTGCTTGCTTTATCAAATTTAAATATTTAAAAAAATATATTGTTTTTCTAGATATTAGAGAGGCAATTAAAGATTGCGGATTATTCATAAGTGAACATCATCCCTTTTTAGCTGCAAGTCCAGATGGAGTAATTGGGGATGATGGACTTATTGAAATAAAATGCCCCTACACGGCAAGGGACTTTACACCTGAAAATGCAATAATTTCAAAAAAATCAAATTTGCATCACTTGAAAATGGTCATTTGAAGTTGAAGCGTACTCACGCATACTACTTTCAAGTTCAGGGGCAGCTTTTAATAACGTCCCGTCAGTTTTGTTATTTTATTATATGGACACCGAAGGGAATGATTTTAGAAAAAATTGAAACTGATCCCGACTTCCATGAAAGGATACTGCCCAAACTGAAAACGTTCTATTTGGAACATCTTTTGCCCGCTTTAATTCAAAGAGGATATTAAATTTTATTGGTATAATAGTCCTTTAATAGGTATGTTATGTTTTAAAATTTTCCCTCAACATCAAATTGAACGGTATTTGTTTTAGAACTTTCAATTGCAGCCTCCATCCAGACATGCAAAGTACTTACTTCGTCCAGTTTAATTTTACTGACACTAGTAAATAGCCAATGCCAATGTTAATTTTTTTTTCTACTAGAGTTTGGAAAACTTCAACATTGTAATACTAATTTGAGTTAGGAAAAGTGAAAAATTTCCTACTAAGGGCGGAAATAATATTTCAACACTAAAAGTTCAATTTTGGTCGTTTCCTGGGATACGTAACGTAAAAACTGGTATTTAATTGAGATAAAAGCTTAAACGCCGTCACAATTTTTCATTAATAAATTATTTCTCTATGGTAACGAAAGTAGAACAATTTTGATTTCGCTTTTTAATTTAGAAATAATTAATAGTATATTAAAAATATCCAAATTTTATGTATTTTCCAAACTCCAGTAGAAAAAAATCATGTGTGCAATTCGTAGGAAAAGTGTTTTTTCCTAACTTATTGCACAAATAGCTATTTTTGAAAATATCCATCTTTTTTAGTCTCGAAGTCATACGGACTGAAAGGTTATAGTTTTGACCTAATTTATTTTAATTATTGAAAAATATTTTCAGAATTTTTTAAAAGGTAATTGAACAGCGACACTTGAGATCCAGAGCGAACTAATGTAAATTAGAGGTGTTAATTAAAATAAACCATTAAATAAGTTAATTGTGTTTCTTTAAATCGTCGATCCACGGAGTGTGAAAACGTTACACTATTACTTATTATTATGCCATATATCCGCAAAAATAGAATAAGTTGTCTGGCAGTTGGGCACCACTTGTCCTTTCAAGTGTCGTAAATTTACTGGTGACAAAACTGTCGTTGCCCTGTTGTAAACCAATTATGAGAAGGTACCAGCGAAGCCAACACGACGTAGAAAAATTTTATACCGAACACAGCATTTCGTGAAGAGCGCTAAATGTGAAAATTAGAATTTGGCTCTCACCACTGGCGTATTCTTCCCCTTAAGAGATTGATTACCTGCATTTCAGAGGTTTAATTGAGCGTTTCCCGTAACGGGTACACAGTCGCTTTTTGAGCTGTTGCATTGTACAGGGTCTCTATAAATGATTGTCTGGTCAAGCCAGCCTTGGAAAAAAATTTTACTGTTCCGCTTTTTTGAAACCGATGCCAAATTCTAGTTCGTTTTCACGGTCACTTCTGACATTAGTGACTGACGTTTCGTTTGCGCTTGTCAGTCGAGTTTTGGTTCCTTATATTCGTTTTATCGCAGTTAGTCACAGTTAATATACACCAAAAATCAGTATTTTTCAATAAAAATTGCAAGTACGTCCGCTTTTAGAGGTAAATACACTGGCAAAATTTGTGAGGTTATGCTTTAATGTTTTATGTTTTATTTTAGCTTTATTTTCTTTACAATGGTTTATTCTGTTGAACAGAACACGTTCATTGTTGTTTTTTACTTTCGAAATGGAAGGTTTAATAATGGGGAATTATCTGTTTGTAAAAATGAATTCCATCAAAATATCTGAACAACATTGTGAACAGATTTTTAACAATCAGAACAATTAGCAGGGGTAAATCATTAGGACGAGCACCAGTATCTGATGAAATACTCAAGGATTTGAAAGAAATGGTGGAAAAGACTACAGATATCCATAGCCTCTTTATCTCAACAATCTGGTGTACCACGATGCACTTGTCACAAAATCATTAAAAATAGGCTACAACTGCATCTTTATAAAATTAGTGTTGTACAAGAACTCCAACCTGCAGATTATCAAAGTTGTGTTCAGTTTGAAAATCACCTCAATTTCATAATTTGGAGTGCTGAGAATCCACACCAATTTGTAGACTCCTTTACATGTTTTGAAAATTGGTGTGTGGAACTGTGGATAGCAGTGTTGCTATACCCTTAACTAAGAAATGCTGCAAAATATTTTTGAAAATAAATGAAGAATTGTCAAGTGTTTAGAAGTTAATGGGGGACATTCTCAATCTATTTTATAAAAAAATACCCATTTGTTATCGTTATTTAGTGTTGTAAATTATGTTGTTGAATACATTTGATTTTATTGAAAAACCAGTAAGACTTATTTGTTATGAAAAACACTGTTATTTATATTGGAAGAAAAAATGGGAGTCAACACCATATTCGACAATTCAGTCTAGGTCGTATTTACCACTAGCATAAAACAAGAAATGTGAAAGCACTAAAGCAGACAAAAAGGCAGTATCAAGTATTGTATTGTGGTATACGAGGACAAGGTGTTCTCAATATTTATCTGTTTGGATTTGTTCTCATACCAATTCCTGTACAGTGTGTGGCGGTACGATGGGGGCAATAATTGTTCCCCTCTGGGTGTTGATATTAAATAATAAATACATTAATGTTAGCAAGAGTAAAGCACAGTTGAAACTTGTCTCTGGTTAAAAGTCAACAACCTAACCTGAAAATGTAACATTCATTAATTGCCGAACAAAGCGGCACATTCAAAATTTGACAACTTTCCATGGCTGGCTGGACCCGACAATCATTTATAGAGACCCTGTATAACGCTGTTTACTGTTGGTTTTTGTTTGGGTGTACAACCTGTTAACCAACATACCAAGTAATAATAATAATAATAATAATAATACCATGTTTTCATAAAATTATACAGGGTGTCTCAGCTAAGACTTTCCAGCCTAATATTTCGGTTATTTGCCAACGATGAAGGTTCAATTAGTAATAATAAAATTACCTTAAGTTAAAAAACGTAATTTTAGTAGGTACATGTTTCGTTTATCGAAAATGATGCGCGATTATTATTAGATTGTTAAACATTAAAGAATAGGGGTCTACACAAACA
The DNA here is from genome assembly GCF_963966145.1 of Tenebrio molitor. Taxonomy (NCBI): domain Eukaryota; kingdom Metazoa; phylum Arthropoda; class Insecta; order Coleoptera; family Tenebrionidae; genus Tenebrio; species Tenebrio molitor. Next base: position 5,143,155 of record NC_091048.1, on the reverse strand, counting down.
ATTAAGTAAATTACTTGTCTGATTCAACGAAAATATTAGATTTTTTCGTTAAAAATTTAACACAAAATTTAAAGGTATTTGAGCAGTTACCTTTTAAAACAATTGATGATTAATTGCCAAGCAACATTTTGTACACTCTTTAAAGTCTATCAAAATTGGGCGCGCTTTATTAGAAACGTCAAATTGTGAAAATTTATTGAAAATACTCTAAAAATAGACTACAGCGCACAGACAATTAAACTATAGTAAGACGTCGCATTGCTACCCAATTTTTGGAAACACGATTCCAGCGCGGCGCGAGCAGTTGGCCGAACTAATTTTATAAAGCATGCTTGATGGAGTTTAAATTAATAATTTTGTCCTCATTTAATATTAATTTCAAATGTAAAATGTCTTTAAAATGCACAACGTTTTATTAATTATAAGAAAAATTAACAATACATGAATTAAATTAAAAACTAGAACCAAAACTAAAATTACATATTCAGAAAATCCCCATTTTCTTTGTAAGTAACATGTCTTTGACGAATTTTTTTTTAATTCTCTTCTTACGTCCTGCAGTTTTTTTTTTATAAATGACCAAATTGATTGATGCATCCAACAATTTTGTTTTAATTTCCCGAAAATGGCTTTTGCATATAAACCCTGAAAATTAATTTTTCGTTCTAAGGCGATACGTAATTTCTTTCCAATGCTTCTTTTATTCAAAAATACACTTAGATCGTAAATTTTGGCAACACAACACACAACTCTTCTGTTATATGTACATATATACATAGTGGGTCGATAAAAACGGTACCAATTTTGTACGCTCATATTTTCCTGAGTTATTATCTGTTTTTAATGAGTAATATACCAGTGAAAACCTCAATATTTATAGAAAAGATTGTTGTTGTCCAGAACTCAAAAATTGTGCGTTACAACATGAAGACATGCAAAAATTCTCTCAATTATAATTTATAAGTTTTACAGATGTGGTTCAATATGCTCCCCATTTTTATTAGCTACCATTTGCAATCGTCTTCACTAGTGATAGATGGAGCAACATCAACATCGCACCGAGCGGCACAAACAATCATATACCTTGAGCTGAAGGCTCCAGAACTATTAACGGAATGCTGGAATCAGCTACCTCAGAGACAAATATGTAGCTTCTGCAATTGGGGACGGACAAAGACGATTACAAATGATAGCTAATAAAAATGGAGGGAATATTGAACCATATCTGGAAACTCATAATTGAGATAGGTAATCTTCAAAACCAGAATTTTTGCATGTCTTCATGTTATGACGCACAACTTTTGAGTTAGGATTATCTCTGCACAGCAAGAGGCCTTCATCTTTTCTATAAATATTGGGTTTTTCACTGGTATATTAATCATTTAAAAAACTTAATAACTCAGGAAGATATGAACGAACAAAATTTGTACCGCTTTTTTCGGCCCACTGTGTATTTTAGTTTCAATTTTAACTTGTCATGCTCCTTAAAAGAATAGGTACCGGGGGCACACACTATTGTTTGGTTTCTTTTTGTCTTGAATTGAAACTGAAAGTATAACTTTATTAAGAAGTTTCATCACTTAAGTTTTTACCTTTATAAATTACGTAGCAGATTCACAAATTGCCCAAAAAGTAGAAAATGTTATTTTTTCCTTTCTTTATTGTTTTCTTATTGACAATTTCTCAATACTGAAAACGTTGGCTTTGTAATTACTTTCATTTAATGAATGGCACTAATTCCTACCTTTTTATTCACAGAAAGTCTTATATCTTTAATAAGTACATTTTTATTTTTTTCAGGAAAGTGTCACATTTGACAAATATTTTTTGACTGTTTTAAATACAACGGTAATAATCGAAATTTTACGAATACGAGTGTTTTGGCCAAATGCGTGCGGAGCAGCACCGTCGAAGCTATTCCAACATTATCATATGGGATTGAAGTGTCTTACTATAGTTTAATTGTCTGTGCTACAGCGGCAGAAATTTCAATATTGTTGAAAAAGGAAAAAATTTTTGCCTATGGAGAGTCTCGTAAGGACTTCAATGACGCAGTTCGTTTTCTCGTGGAACACTATCCAAAAGTAGGCTTTACAAAATGTAAGGTTAAGAGAGTCGTCAATTTATTTGAAGACACAGGAAGCGTACGTGAACTAAATTACCTTGCTAAAATATCCCGATCGTGTTTTAGTCCTTTATGGAAGAATTAAAGCATCCAGTATAATAAATCACGTCCAAATGTTGTCTTTAACTTGTGTGTTTATAGATAAACGTCAAATATGTCACCTGCGCTTCTGCGAAAAGGGATGACCAAAATTCTGCAAAATTGCACGTTTGTTTCATACCCGCCTACGTTTTTGCATTTGCAGCCACGTTTAACACAGTTTTTGCTTTTTTCTTGCAAACCAGATGTCTTTCAAGGACGAGTTTTTCACTACAGCATTCTTTATTGACGATAAATTTTTTATGTAAATCTTAATTGATTCAACATTATAAAAAGGCATGTAAAAATTACGTTTTTAAGACTTGGGTGATTGCATTAATGGGATTTTATTCTTCACCCTCTAAAATACCTGCATTTTAAATTTCACAAAAATCCGCTGGAAAATAACTGAGTTATTAGGCTCGAAAATCTTAGCTGAGACACCCTGTATAAAACACATATAATTGTGTAAAAAACTAGTTTTATAAGCGTTTATTTCATGAGTCCAAGAGCGCAAAGACGGATGGAATAAACGACTTATTAAACGAGATTTTCATATTCTATTTTTTGTATTTTGCACCTTTGTAGGGATTTTAAAATTACGGGAATTTTATGACGGTTGGCAAAAAACAAATGAAACACTTTTCGATTTTGACACATGCGTGCGTATTGGCTGACGCTGCCAGAATCCTCTAGATTTTAGAGGATTCTGGCTGGAGAGTCAATACCGACATGGTAACCATTAATTTTTCTATCGCTATTATACAAAGTGTCCCCAAAAAAAAGACGAGTCCATAGCTCCCTTATTTATCGGATGATTTTAACTATCTATACACCAAATTAAATGGTTGTTAATAGACTACAAAACGGCTTAATAAATTTACGTATAGCTCTAAGGGCTTCAAGACTAAACAGTCAAAATATTTTTTTTCAAATGGAATTACATACTTTTTTTTTAGTAATTCTGATAGAGATTTTAATTCTGAAAATAACAATGTATCACAAATATAACTTCTCATAAAAAAAAATAACACTAACTTTTGAAACAAATGACGAGCACCAAGCGAAAAGCTATCAAAATGCATTGCTTACAATGTAATAACCAAATTAAGGTAGCTGGAAAAACAAATGACAAATAATAACATGTGGGATTGCGCAGATATGCCGCCAATGTTTAGTGCAAAATGGAACATACACGATAGCAGCGTTTTTTTACTTTTTTTTGGTGAATTTTTGGTATTTAAGTGTATACTTGTGATACATTGTTGTTTTCAGAATAAAAATCTCTATCAGAATTACTAAAAAAAATATGTAATCTCATTTGAAAAAAAATATTTTGACAGTTTACCCTTGAAGCCCATGGGGCTATACTTGAATTTATTAGGCCATTTTGTAGCCTATTAACAACCATTTAATTTGGTGTACAGATAATTAAAATCTTCTGATAAATAACGAAGTTATGGACTCGTCTTCTTTTTTGGGGACACCCTGTAGAACCGCTTGCAGCTGTTACGATACTATTTTTGGTATCGTAACTTTGTCATTAAACAGGGGTGTGATAATTGTTTTGTCATTTCGATTCACCCAATTACAGCACATAAAATAAGGTTTTTCCATGGCTCCATGTTTGAACAAGATCGTTGTTTGCAAATGAAATGCTGGATCCTTTGGGAATCATTTTCTTGTCTCATTCTCGAAGCTTGGTTGATTGAACTTAGAACACCAATGATTTAATTATCAAAATGTTGAATGGATTTAATTTAGATCTTTTGGTACAAACATAGAATAAGAAATTATGATTCAAAATAATTGTTCTGATTTATAGCAATCTCTTCCAGAAAAAACTTTTAATTTTGAAATTTTACTTTTTAAACTAAGCTATGACAATCAGTAAAATGCAGACTATCAATAATATGTCAAACATTGCAGTTATTATGACGGGAAAGAAAATCGCAGCCCCAAAACTGATAACCAAGAGATCTACAAATTAAATCTTTCCGAAACTATGACCAACTGACAATTTTTTCACTTGTCTAGAGTTTTTCTTCTATCGATTCCTTTGTTGTCCCATATTATACTAAAACTAACAATTGTAAATGTTATCTTCTAAACGAATCAACGGACAAAAACAAGTTTTATGTGCTGTAAAAACTGACACAGGTGTAGATCCGAACAAAATATTATTTCCCATCGTTTGGAAAATGTCCGTAAAAAAATGTAATTTCTTGGAATAAGAAACTTTTTAAAATATGTTAGTTGTGTGCTTCGCGTGTCGCTACTAGTGATGGCGTTTCAATCATATCACATGAACTGTATAAATTTATCGCTCCTTCTCAAACTGGGTTATTTATTGGGCAGACGTTACTCCCTTCAAAATTCGCTGGAGAGAATTGCTGCCTGTGTGCTCTTCACACTTTTGACACTTGTCGTTGCTAAATATACAATAAAGAAGATATTTTACTCATTTTTCAACTGTGTAAGAGTTGTGAGTGCTTTGCCTTGTTAATTCAGAATCATGCGATAACACCTTACAAAGGCATTATTACCAGTTTACTCTTCTGGGTTGGACCTTGATACGCGCTCCAGAAGAAATTTTCTTTGTAACGGGTGTCGCTTCTTCGCTCGATGAGTTTCTCTTCGTTAAATATTTATCTCAAGACGGGAAGATTCCTCGCAATCACCCCACCCTCTACAGACACCGAAGAACCCAGCAGATGTCGCCAGATGCATCAAGTCTTGATGATAGTGGGGCTCGTGATGGCACCCGTGGGAGCGATGGACTACTATAGAGACCACTCCTCCAACTACAACTTCGTCAAAATCGCAGTTTGCATTTTAGCAGGGTGGCTCAGGTGCGCGTTCAGTTGTCGCATAATTGTGGAGGCCTCGAAGGAGCGCAGTTGGAGAAGGTTGGTCGAAGGTCTTAAGGAAACATCGTATCTGGTGCAAGATGAAGAGGTTCAGACGCGAAAAGTTGTGTTCAAGTTTTTGGGTCCACAAATCATTTTTTGGGCTTGCACCATCTACAGAAACTGGTTCTCGGTCGCTCTGGTGGGAGTGAATTATCTCAAATGGTTCTCAGTAGAAATTTTCGAAACTTACTGACAGTTTTTTTACACATTATATATTTGCACTCTTTTGGAAATGATCCGCAAGAGATATGAAGGGTTGAGACGACGTTACGAACACAGATTTTTTCAAAATATGTCACATTTGGTCCAAATGAGTCGCTTTGCATGTTCGCTAAACAAGCCAGTCGACGCCTTCAACGACAACTTCGGTTACTCCCTCAGTCTTTTGATCTGTTTCACTACCCTGCAGATCCTCGATGGTTTGGATTTCAATGTGCAATTGGAAGATTATGGCAATGAAAATCTGATACATATGGTTGTCACTCAAGTGTTGTGTCTTCTCATATTATTTGTGAGTCTGGCTATTGTTGTAGTTTATCTTAGCATTAGGGTTTGCTACTGTTGAAGGTACCCACATTAATGATGATACTGACATGCGATAACATCGTGGAAGAGTCCCAGAAGATTATCGTCCTGGTCTCCCACAGCTCTTTAGGAATTGTAGATTGCGAAATGCGACAAGATCTGGACCGACTTCTTACCACCTTAACAACAAATGTTCCCAATTTTAGCGCCGCAAGATTTTTCTCGATTAACAAATCGACCGTTTTCAGTATTTTTGGAACTGTGACTTCAATTCTTATAGTAATGTTGACGCTTGATCCCACTCAACCTAATTGCATTGTGAAGACAAACTTAACGGAAACATAAATCAACACGTTTTTATAAAATTATATAAAACTCCTATTATAGTTTATTAAAAATGAGTTTTTTCTTCAAACGTCCGTAAATTATCCTGCTGCATTGATAATGCTAAAGTGTCACTTCATTGTCATGGCATTTAACGAGCTGACGAGCGGCAGATAAAGTTGTTATCTCCGCTGAGGGCGTTCGTGAAGTTATTATCTCCGCTGATGAGCGGCAGTAAAGTAAACTAGCTAAATCATTTGAAATTCCTACCTGGTTTCTTAACATGTCTTAAAGAATTTGTTATGAAGGTTTGAAGAAAAAATAGTAAGTATATGTTATTCGGAGCAAAAATGGTTTTATGTGCTTTGGCTGGTTTGTCTGCCTCACTGCGTTCGGCAGCCAATCTACCAGCCGCATTACATAAAACTTCATTTTGCTCCTCATAACATAATATACTATTATAAAGGACAAATGGAATAAACGACTTATAACACGAGTTTTTTATGCTATTTTTTAACTTTTGAGCCGTTTTTAAATCAGAAGTAAGAATTTTGTGTAATTCTATGATGGTTGGCAAAAAACAAGTGAAACACTTGTCGACGTGTTGACGCGTATTGGCTGACGCTTCCAGAATCCTCTAGATTTTAGAGATAAATGTAAATTGTACCGGTTTTAGCTGTCACGATACTGTGTTTATTTTTATTAGCATAACCAAAAACCAACACCATTTAAGAACATTTTAGTTTTATTCTTTAGATATTTGTCTATATTTAATTCCGAATTGTAACGAACAATTCCATAAGAGGGAAATATAAAATATACAGGTGTCACAGAACTGGTTCCCCAGAGAAAAAAGGGAGCCTTAGGGCGAATATATTAACGTGTATTTTGAAGAAAAAAAGTCCTATCTCAAATGATAACCGAGAAAAGACATTCTGAAGTTGACCAATCAGAGTTGAGCACCATTAAGGTGGAATAATCGCAATTTTGCGTTGCCTAGGTTTCCTTTTTATGCGTAAACCTCTATAATTCTGTCCATTAGATTTGGTCCATTACATTTATTAGAATGATTGTTTACGTCAGTTTGACATTTCTTATACAATTTCGCTGCGATATTTAATTCTTTCTTTCTTCGCAATATGGAGGTTTGGCATTTTGTTAGCAACAATTCTAGCATGACTGAGTAGTGAGAAAATCTGGAAGAGTTGAGGTTATATTATGCATCCCAGGAGTCTAAAGAACAAAGAAGTGTGAAGTTAGTGTCGACCTCTACTGGTATTTGGGTGAAGACAATCCTAATAGTAGTCTTGCTCGTAGTAGCGCAGGTTCTAATTGCAAGTGACTGAGTTTTTCTTTGCGCTTTGGATTAATCTGGATCAGCAATCTACGTTTGGTGTTCTGTTTAGAGATCGTCTGTCTAGAAGTACTCGTTTGTTTCTTCGAGTCAATGCTCTCAAGGTACTGCGTAGACGCTTCCAAAATGCTGCATGACACGATGTTGAAGAAAGTACTTTATGGAGACATGACCTTCTTCAACCATCACTCTCCCGGAAGAATACTCAATCGTTTTGCCAAAGACATTGGGTGCATAGATGAATATTCTGTTAGTAACAGTCACTATGATATTTTTACTTTACTTTCAATGATGAAGAAATTATAAAGTAGGATTTGACAACTTTCAGAACGGTCACAGTCCTTTTACATGCTAAATGCCATCTACTGTAATTTCTCTTCTCTGGAATGGACCTATCCTGCTTATTTAGCTCTCATGACTTACCACTTTCTGGGACCGTGTCCAACTGAAGATTTCTTCTCTTGTCGAAAATGTTTCTTCTTTCGATTTGTTTGCTATCCCACATACCAAAACCTACAATTGTAAATGTCATATTCTAACAGAATAAGCAGACAAGAACCAGTTTCATGTCCAAGAAAAAGTGACACAGATATAAAGGGTGTTTTTTTTTTTTAATTTGGCGTGGAAGTTGGCGTTGAAGAGTCAATTGTGAATGCACTTTACGTATAACAGATCACGGATTAGCTGTTTATGAGTGGTGCGTTCTCAATTGAAGAAATTTTCCTAGCAATTGATATTCTATTACCTAATTCATAAATGTGGTAATAATTTAGCTTGAAATACAAAATGAACAGCACTTCACATTAGATAGAAGAGTCGCATGACTGTGAAAAACACAAACGCAAAAAATTGTATTTTTAAGACTTGACCGTTCCTTGTTGTAAGCGACGAGCACCACTTCGTGTATCGATGAATTTCCATTTGTTAAATATTTTCCTCAAGACGGGAAGACTCCTCGCAATCACCCCACCCTCTACAAAGACAACAGAAAACAGCAGATGTCACCAGATGCACCAAGTCCTGATGGTAGTGGGGCTCGTGGTGGGTCCTCGCTGCGCTCGTGTGAGAAAATTCACGTCTAGTGCGAAAAAAGCCTTCGTATTGCAACTAGTTGTATAAATAGCTATTTTATGTATATTATTTTGAACACAAGTGCGCTATGGTTTAAAGCGGCCAAAGAATGGAGGTTCTCAAAGTCAAGGTCAGTGGGTGGAGTTGTACACGCCCAATGAATAGAGGTTACCAAGGACAAGATCAAGAGAAGAGTTGGGTCGTGAAATCTGCTTGTAATATCTGAAGAGCTAGTTTAAAATTAAAATTTGCATATTGTAATAAGTAAACATGACTTAAATTAATTTGAAATTAATCATCTAAAAGTAAATGTAATTGAAATTAAGATTAATGTACATTCATTTCAGAGTGATCATCTTTGTCGTGAAACTGGATCAAAAGAATAAGAAAATTGCAAATGATCCACAACATGACGAGAATTGTTTTCCTAGAAATGTGAAAAAAATTTGCCGCTCGAAATGTGGGAACGCTCTGGGCCACCAAATTTCCGAACTGATAAAATTTCTCTTCTTAGCTTTTGTGACATGTTCAAATCTCCATTTGGCACCATAGCAAAGCGACACGATTCTCTCAGCTTCACGAGTCACAGAATGACACAACAGGAGCAACACAGATGTGACCAACTGGAAGAAGCAAACGTCAGAATAGAACACGGAAGCCTGACGAGACTTACAAAATTCCAATGAAAAATAAACATGGTAAAAAAAATCAGATGGCTCAAATTGTAGAGGGACGAATTGTACAAGAGGTTGTAGGTGTAGTTGAAGATGTGGAACGTTGTAAATGAGATTATCCAAAAAATGCTCCCACCGAACAAGCTGTTGTAGATCTGGACAGTATTTTTCAGAAGATTCATTGTAGATTCGACCCAGTCGAGAAAATCAAGGAAGTTCTTGTCGCAAACTGGTGAATTCTTCTTCAAAAAGCTGCAAATCCTTAACCGCAAACCTTTGTATCTAATTCGTATCATGTTAGCGATGACACAAAGAAGAAACGTGTGGAGGAGTAAAATATATCTTTGTGCAAGATTCCAGACTTTTGTTTGAATACATTGCTTCACTGGAATAGAACAACTAACGTATGTAATGTGGCCCCATGTTATCCCATACAGAAGATTAAAACCAATAAAGACCAAATACTCTCTTCGGTCGTCTTTCGTCTTCTTAGTTTTGATTAAATATTCACTGACTTTCAAGCTCTTCAGAAGGTTTTTCCATGACTCCGCAGTCCACAAGTTCAACACGATCGTTGTTTGGAAATGAAATGCGATAACAGAGAAGTCTTCAGCTGTAGTCACAACTGTTTTCATTAAAACGGAGCTTCTGTGGAACTTCTTCAGGACTAAATTTGATATCGCACCTGCCGTTAGAACTGCAAAAATTAATAAATAATATAACTTTCGGAACCAAGTGATTTGTTTTGATTCAATCGACGACGGGATCAAGGTGAAGATGTGACCAATTTTGAATAAAAAACTTAAAAGTCGTATAGTCATTGTAAATTAGTGATAACGTCGCAGTGTGCTGAGTTCGTTTGACGTTTGAAACTTGTTTCACGTGTCAGTTATCTATTGGGAAAAAATCTATAGTTGCATTTAACAAACTATTACAACTTGCTGGATCTTTTCGGATTCATTTTCTTGTTTCATTCTCCAAGCTTGGTTGATTGAATTTACAAGAGCCAGTGATTAAGGCTAGGACCACACTACAGACTTTTCATCGGCCGACAGTTTAGTTGGTTGCTTAATAAGTATGAGGACTTATGTGAGTGCGCACACTAAAGCGATCAGGGCCGGACGGTGGCATGAGGCAGAGAGGCGACTGCCTCACTAGACGGGAATCAGGGGCGCATTTTGAGTTTACTATTTATTCAGAACACTAAAGAAATCCTAAACCAATTTAACATCTAGTCTAATAGCAAGGGTTCCTCGTCCACGAAATAGAAATAGGTTGGCCTATGCTACTATGCCCTTTTATTGTTTGAAATGTGATATGTGCCGACACCGCCACCAATAAGGCGGCTTTACCGGCCGGTGGTCTAGACCTAAACTGTTCGAGGAAGTGCACGTGTGAGGGGCGGCCGCCTGCAGTGTTTACTTATGTGCAAATCTTGTGCCACTTTTATCCTTTGTGGGTTTTTTACTATGTTACCATATATTTTAGTAGTACATAGTTTGTACAAAGAAAAGTCAGTCGAAGTCAGTACCTGACTGGTTTTTATTCTAAATAGAAATTAATTTCTTTAGAAAATGGACAAAAAAAGAATCAAACTGTCGGGTCATCAATTTAAAATAAAGAGAAGAAAGGAAGGTAATTGTTCACTTTAACTACTTCTGGAATTTTCGCGTTTTTTCTGGCTAGACAGCCTCAGGGCGTCCTCCTAGATCGTGTCCCACCATTCAAACCTTGTGCAAATGCCTTTTTTTTTCTCTCTTGTTGTGTTTCAAGGTATCGTCAAGGTCGCGCCAAGTCTTACTAAAGGGTAAGGAAAATTTTCATTTACACAAGGTTTGACTGGTGGGAAACGATGTAGGAGGACGTCCTAAGTCTGTCTAGCCAGAAAAAACGCAAAAATTCCAGAAGTAGTTAAAGTGAACAATTACCGAAAGAAAGCCCTTCTAAAACAAAAGCAATCGGAGAGGATGTTGGGATTAGAAACATTGTACCGAACACCGTTATTGTTTTGAAGATACTGCTTACCATGCCTGTAACTGTTGCTGGAGGTGAAAGAAGCTTTTCCAAGCTTAAACTAATTAAAACATATGTAAGATCGAGGTTGTCACAGGAAAAACTGAATAGCTTGGCCATTCTAGCAATGCAGTCGGAATTAGCTTCCACTATTCGGTGTGATTCTGTTTTAAAATTTACCAATATTGCTATACTAATATATAACAATGTTGTAGTTGCTATGATATGAAGCTGTTGATTGGTTTGATCTATGCCATCTATGCAAAATCAATGTTGTTCAATAACATTATTGCTAAATTTTGAAACAGAATCGCAGTAATAGACTACGATAATATGATCGACGAGTTTCCGAAAACTAAATGTCGCCATGTGTCCTTTCTTTAATTTAAATTTTTTTGTAAGTTGTACTATGCCGGCCAAAAAATTTTGGCCGTCATTGTCTGTCAATTCAAAAAAAAATTGTAATCCGTACTTTATTGTCATCATGATTACCGTCTTGATTATATGAACGTTATTTTTTGGGTGGTAAATTTCAAAACTCAAAATTAATTTGTCATTTCTACTACACAGAACGTTTACCTCAGGTTATCTATGTACGATTGCTCTAATTTTGTTTATTCATGTCGGATTTTTGGAATATCTGAGCTTAAAACAGTTTAAATTGATTGTCAAAATGACAAGAATCGAAAGTGGGGTTACGATTCCTAAAGGTTTATTTACACTTTACTTGAATGTCAACAAAGTGACGGCCAAAATTTTTTGGCCGCCATAGTACCTAAGTACCTACTTATTAGTTTTTAATTGTATTCAACATAGGTAGTTTGTTTTTTTTTTCTACTAGTTAAAAATTATTAAAAATACAGTTTTGGAGAGGTAGTTGTGTTATTGATATTATATTATCATTTTTTAATTAATTAGTAATGAAACTGGTTTTTGGGGCGCGACATTTGAAGTTTGCCTCACTTGTTTTAAAACCACAGTCCGGCCCTGAAAGCGATTGTAGTCGGCCGACAGATTGATCAAAAAATAGTTGGAATTCCCTTTCAACAAGAAAGTTGGCCAACTATTGATATAGTAGAGTGCATTGATATGCTTTTTGTGACTTCCGTGGGGGTTTTGTTGTTACAAGCTGAATTATATATAAAATAGAAGCTTATCTACTGAGGTTTCAAAATCCCAAGGCCGTCAAAAAACGTCCTGTTCCAAAGGGCATTAAACTTAAAAAGCGAGTTAGATAGATGATCATCAAGAAGAATAAATGACAACATTTTTGGTATATTTTTCACAAAAAGTTTTGTACAGCAAATATTTTTTTTAATATTTCTAAAATGGTCCGTGATTAAAGTTAACATTAGTCTCTTACGGGAGAATAAAATCGAACAAAACTTTAAACCCCAATATCTCAGTTTCAGATGGTTGATTTTACACAATTTTTTCGTTTCTATCGCGACATCTCTAAAACAAAAGCTCTAATAAAAATTTTGTATTCTTTATAAAAGTTTGTATTATCTTTTGTGTTCATATTAGTATCAGTTTTATCATTTTGTGAATTATAATAAAAACGTTATATAATTTAATGCAATGTAAATGTAAATTTTCGGCGATTGGCTATAAGTCGCTACTAGGCGTCCCCACCCCGATGAACCATCTTTTATTGCACTTTTCTCCGTAGCTCCATTGCGCTTCCACACATTACAGATATTATCACCGGATATTATGTATTAATTATTACTATTTATGTACTCATAACAATACCAGTATATAACTAGTATATTATAACAAATCTATCTTTATACAATATTTCAAATTTAACCAAGGGGTAGATAGAAACAAAATAAACTCGCGTAGAATACCAATCAATAAAATATAAACATATTATAATAAATATGTATATAGCCTAGTTATGATACTGTTAAATCCATATTGAATTCTAAATGAAACGTTTAAAGTTAATAAAATTTCACTGGTCATCAGAGCTTTCTGAATCACTTTGTGGAACTGGTGGAAGTGATGCGGCTGCTGTTATTGTTATTGCATTCCTGCAGGACTTCTGGGCCATGCACTTACAAGCACCTATGCACCCTAATGTACTTTTCTTGCATGTGCACACTTTCCTTGCACAATCTGAAATTACCAGATTATTAGTAGACCTATGAATAATTAGTAAAACAATATCTTACCTTTTTTGCACCCGCAAGAAGTTAAAACTGTAAATTTCTCTGGAAGTGGAGGCAATGTTGTTAAAACAGGTAAAACTTCGCCTTTCTCCTCCATTTACCAACCGAATTCTTCAATTGGAGGTAATTGTGGACAAGGAACCATGGCATTCAGCCACACTTTAGTTTGATAATGCACTCTTAAGCAATGTTGCTTAAAAGCATCCTTCGTTGGTGGTAGCTTAGGAAATGATGTCGAAGCTGCCATGAGTCCACGCAAGGTGTTAATTGACGTAATATGTGCATTTTTTGAGTACAGGTTAAGGACAAAGTCATGCATATTACCGAAAATATCGTCGGAGAAATACTATTTAAATAGTGTGGGTGTGAATGATTTCTCCGACGATATTTTCGGTAATATGCATGACTTTGTCCTTAACCTGTACTCAAAAAATGCAGATATTACGTCAATTAATACCTTGCGTGGACTCATGGCAGCTTCGACATCATTTCCTAAGCTACCACCAACGAAGGACGCTCTTAAGCACATTGCTTAAGAGTGCATTATCAAACTAAAGTGTGGCTGAATGCCATGGTTCCTTGTCCACAATTACCTCCAATTGAAGAATTCGGTTGGTATATGGACGAGAAAGGCGAAGTTTTACCTGTTTTAACAACATTGCCTCCACTTCCAGAGAAATTAACAGTTTTAACTTCTTGCGGGTGCAAAAAAGGTAAGATATTGTTTTACTAATCATTCATAGGTCTACTAATAATCTGGTAATTTCAGATTGTGCAAGGAAAGTGTGCACATGAAAGAAAAGTACATTAGGGTGCATAGGTGCTTGTAAGTGCATGGCCCAGAAGTCCTGCAGGAATGCAATAACAATAACAGCAGCCGCATCACTTCTACCAGTTCCACAAAGTGATTCAGAAAGCTCTGATGACCAGTGAAATTTTATTAACTTTAAACGTTTCATTTAGAATTCAATATGTATTTAACAGTATCATAACTAGGCTATATACATATTTATTATAATATGTTTATATTATATTGATTGGTATTCTACGCGAGTTTATTTTGTTTCTATCTACCCCTTGGTTAAATTTGAAATATTGTATAAAGATAGATTTGTTATAATACTGGGTGCCCCAAAATTCGCGGAACAACTCAATGAGGCAATGTCAACTCATGTTAGAGAATAACTAGAAAAATAATTAAAAAAATCTATACCTCTTAGATTTGAAGATATGGAGGCTCAAAAGGTGCAGCTTTGATCTCATTTATTTTAAATATTAAAAAAGATTTTGACTATTTGTCATTTACTAACCAGTGGCCTAATAATTCTGAACGATTGTGATCAGGTTTGCAATTATTTTCTTCATTATTTCCAGCATTTCCAAGTAGTAATTTTACGTTCGTTTTACCTTAAATAGCGCACGGCAACATGGCTTTGATTTTTCCCTTTCATTTCCATGGATACAACAAAAATGAAATATTTGCAGACTATTGGGATGCATGGAATGTTTTTAAATGTTGCCACATTTAGAGTAACGAATAAGTCCATATCTTCTACAAAAAAGAAGATTGATTTTTTTAAACATTTTTACCTGATGTCTTAATGACTACTTAACAACGTACTACTATGTTGTTCCGCGAATTTTGGGGCACCCAGTATACTAGTTATATACTGGTATTGTTATGAGTACATAAATAATAGTATGTAATAATTAATACATAATATCCGGTGATAATATCTGTAATGTGTGGAAGCGCAATGGAGCTACGGAGAAAAGTGCAATAAAAGATGGTTCATCGGGGTGGGGACGCCTACTAGCGATTTATAGCGAATCGCCGAAAATTTACATTGCATTGCATTAAATTATATAACTTTTTTATTATAATTCACAAAATTATAAAACCGATACTAGTATGAACACAAAAGATAATACAAACTTTTATAAAGAATACAAAATTTTCATTAGAGCTTTTGTTTTAGAGATGTCGCGATAGAAACGAAAAAATTGTGTAAAATGAAATAGATTTTCAACCATCTGAAACTGAGATATTGGGGTTTAAAGTTTTGTTCGATTTTATTCTCCCGTAAGAGACTAATGTTAACTTTAATCACGGACAATTTTAGAAATATTTAAAAAAATATTTGCTGTACAAAACTTTTTGTGAAAAATATATCAAAAATTTTGTCATTTATTCTTCTTGATGATCATCTATCTAACTCGCTTTTTAAGTTTAATGCCCTTTGGAACAGGACGTTTTTTGACGGCCTTGGGATTTTGAAACCTCAGTACATAAGCTTCTCTTTTATATATAATTCAGCTTGTAACAACAAAACCCCCACGGAAGTCATTTTTATGCATATATTGGAGCGCCGAGCACTCTACTAATAGAGCATGGTGTACAATGTGAGTGCGCACATTCACCGACTATCCGGTCGGTGATCCACACATATTATGCGTGCAGTGGCTCTCTGCAGTGCAAAAATTTTGATTTTTAATTTATGATTATGAAAGTAATAAAATATATTGAACCAAAGGATATTTTCAACCTATGTCAAATCTCATATGTATTTAATTAAGGCTAGGGCCACACTACAGACTTTTCATCGGCCGACAATTTAGTTGGTTCTTAATAAGTATGAGGGCTTATGTGAGTGCGCACACTAAAGCGATTGTAGTCGGTCGACAGATTGATCGAAAAATAGTTGCAAGGACTTCCCGATTCCCTTTCAACAAGAAAGTTGGCCAACTATTGATAGAGCATGGTGTACAATGCGAGTGCGCACATTCACCGACTATCCAGTCGGTGATCCACACATATTTGGTGCGATTCTATTTTAAAATTTACCAATATTGCTATATTATAAGTAACAATGTTGTAGTTGCTATGATATGAAGCTATTGATTGGTTGGATCTATTCAAAATAAATATTGTTCAATAACAATATTGCTAAATTTTGAAACAGAATCGCACTAGTTATGCCTGCAGTGCCTCTCTGCAGTGCAAAGATTTTGATTTTTAATTTATGATTATGAAAGTAATAAAATATACTGAACCAAAGGATATTTTCAACCTATGTCAAATTTCATATTTAATTAATATCACGTAGATTTTATCAACTGTGCATAAGCAGTCGACCGATTAATAGTCGCCTGTCTGCGCACCGACAGCCAACCAAACAATTTAGTTTGCCTTGGTTTGCCTGGTGTGCGCGGAAGCTACCCAATCGGACTAAATTATCGGCCAATTATTTAGTCTGTAGTGTGGCCCTAGCCTAATATCGCGTAAGATTTATTAAGATATCAACAAAAGTAGGAAATATTCCAGCAAAAAGTGAGATGTGCTTTATTATTTAAATATCTTTGCAATCCCTTTTTTATTGCTGACTTCTCCGCCTTTGCATTACCCCTATTCCTTAATTAATGACTCGTTATTAGAATTGAAGAAATTGAAAAAAGACCAGCTTTATGTAGTAAATCAGCAGTGAGTCCTGGCACAGTGCAAAAATTTTGATTTTTAATTTATGATTATGAAAGGTATTCAATATGTTGAACTAAAGGATATCTTTATCCTATGTCAGATGTCATATTTAATTAAAATCGCATTGATTTTATCAACTGTGCAGTCGGCCGATTAATAGTCGACTGTCTGCGCATCAACGCCACCAACAGCTAACGAAACCAGGGGGGTGAATCAACATAGGACGTATTGAAACCGCGAGCATCAGCGCCATCTGCTCGCCCTGAGACGACTTATATCCTCAGAAGTCAAATATAATAATTAAAAAATTAGTAACAATAAAATTATAGTACAAAACACAATGTTGTCACTTAATTTTAATGAAAAAGTACATGTTAACTTGTATTTTTTATTTTATTTTATAATTATTTTATATAGGTTAGCGCCATCTATTATCTCTGAACTAAACAAATATAAGAAACCGTGTAAATCACAGAGTCAGCAGTTCAGCACTTCAAAATTCAAGATCAGTTTAATTTAATTAAACCGTGCTCTCGTCGTTTGTGTTTAAAAAAAAGTGTTGTATGCCCAATTGTAATAATAAGGATGCTTAACGTGGCCTCATCCATAATGTCTAACTCATAACGTTCTACAAATACCTAACCTACCGTCTACCAGACTTATAACGTATAAAAATTACTATATTGTTATTAAAACGATTTAACAGACAATAATTATACCTATCTTAAGTTGATTAGTGTCGTTTTGAGTTAATATTTTTGTGATAATACATTTTTTTTAACAGTTATTACAGAATGTTTTGTTTTATCTTCGACTTGAATTAATTATTATCATTGACAATTAGTCATTAATAATGTGTTATAAAATTGTATAAAAACAATACAATATAAAGTAACACATTATTAATGATTAATTGTTATTGATAATATTACCTTTGAAATTAAAAATTTAAATTTGGTAGTGGTCTGTTGCGTGGCTAAATGTTTTGGCTCAGGGCGGATAGATGGCTCTGAAACTGGTTCTCATTCTTATACAAAGAGTGGCCTATCCGTATTAGTAATCCGTGAACGAAACAGTTTAGTTTGCCTGGCGTGGGCGGAAGCTATATTATAGTAATCTCTTCCCGAAAAAAGTTTTAATTTTGAAAATTTACTGTTTAAGGATGAACTGGAGTAACAATCTCAGCAAAAAGTTGCGGAATTCTTATAATGCTATGAAACGTTTATTACGAGAAATCAATATTTGAAAAAATAGTTTTTAATTTTTGGAAACGAATTGTAATGAGTTGCAAGTAAATTTTGTGTTTATTTTCTTGATATTTAGATAATTACTTACATGTGATTTTACAATCTTTTGACTAAGACTGTACGTGAAAGTAAACAAAAGCACACTGAATTTCAATTTTCATTGATTTCTGTTAAAGTTCTTAACGTAACTGCAGTAAAACGTGCGATATGAGTGTAATGTTGCATACCAATGTCAATTATATGCATTTTGTTCACTTTTATTCAAATTAAAACAGATACATAACCTCAAAAACCGTGTTTTTCCACATATAATTAGCGATTACAAGGAAAATCCTCGACCAACTTTTTTTGTAAATTCATTAGAAAATTCTACGATATCGATACTTTATGTGTGAAAAATTTAAGAAAAATTGGCCATTTTGAAATACAGAGTGATCAACAAGGACTGAAGCTGTTGGCAACAATGACAACATGATGAAAATTTCAGTGAAGTTGGTAGCATTACATTTTCAGTTGTCAATTTTGACGGGTAAATTTAAATTTCAAAATCAAGTGTCATTTTTGTATCAATTTATTAATGAAAATGGTTTTTACACTAGAACAAGACATTTTTATTGGTATGGCGTACTTTCAGACTGGAAATTTTGATGCTGCTAACGGTTGGCAGTATTCCACGGAGCACGGACGATACATTCCACCAATTTCAACAAATGTTCCCCGAGCCAGTTGGTACCTTGGGCGGCCCGGTACCTTAGTCGCGTTTAGGCAACATTGTACGAAATTGGTGCAACGTTACCTCCAAACAGGTGATGTGAAAAAGGCAAAACCTACTGGTAGAACATTTACACTTACAGAAGATGTAGTTGAGAATGTTCGAGGTAGAATGGAACAAAACCTTCGAAAGTCAGTGCGAAAGCTTTCACTCCAAACAGGCGTGATTCTTATGTAAAACACATGCATCCAAAGTTCTTTGTTGGGCACGTTTAATGCAGGGCCTAATAATCCTTACCATTAAAAATCCCGTCATTCCTTTTCCTTACTTTACAGGCTTGTCATATGGAAGTTGCCTAACCATTTTAAAGAAGAAATTGATTAAAGTTCCACCCTTACAAATTTTCCCGGATCTAATCCCTGCATCCCGCAGACTTTCAGCTCGAAAATAATAACGCATAAAACATGTTTCTGTTTTTCAGGAGGGGCATGTGGGCATGGCCTGTCGCTTTTATGAATATCGAAACAATGGGCCATTATTAAGTACCGCTAATTACATTTTATACTGTTTTTGGTCGTTTTGTACGTATCGTGTTTTACAATTACCAACCCGTAACATAACCTAAATTTTTTGACATTCACAACTTGCAGCGGGTGCCAACACTGACGCACAAAAAAATTTCATACTTTGGGAATATTTTGCTGTGATTTGCTGCCAACAGCTTCAGTCCTTGTTGATCACGCTGTATGTTTTTTATCAATTTTTATGCGACCATTGCTCCATCTCTCATAAGAACACGTGTAAAATATCCCGAAACTTTAAAAGGTAATAACTTTAAAATTCCTCGATCAAATTTTTTAAATTTGGCACAGTACTTTAGAATGGATGAAAGGACTATTGTACCAATTTTAAGCAAATTTCGCCATTTTTCAATGTTACTCCAGTTCATCCTTAATCTAAACCATGACAATCAATATATTGCAGACTGTCAATAATGTGTCAAACATTACAGTTATTGTGACGGGAATGAAAATCGCTGCGGCAAAACTAATCACCAAAAAATCTACCAATTAAATTTCTCTGCAACCGTAGCCAGCTGACAATTTCTCCTCTTATCGAGAGTGTCTCACATACTATAACTAACCCTTGTAAATGTTATCTTCTAAAAGAATCAACAGACAAAATCTAGTAGTAAAAACTGACATACTAGCAACATGTTCTTTCTTTTCTTTGAAAATATCAAAAAAAAAAATGTAATTTTCCAGTAAAAACAATCGTTTTAAAATATGTCAGTGTCACCACTAGTAATAGCGTTTCAGTCGCATTACAAAAGCTCCTTCTCAAACTAAGTTATTTATTGGGCAGACATCTCTCGATTCAAAATTCGCAAAACAGGCTTTCTCTCGATGAGTTTCCATTTCTTAAATATTTATCTCAAGACGGGAAGATTCCTCGCAATCACCCCTCCCTCTAAAGAGATCAGAGAACACAGCAAATGTCGCCAGATATATCAAGTCTTGATGATAGTGGGGTTCGTGATGGGAACGCTAGGATCGACGTACTACTATAAAGACGTCTTCTCCGATATAAACTTTGTCAAAATCGCAGCTGCCATTTTATCGGGATGGATGTTGTGCGCGTTCAGTTGTCGCATAATTGTGGAGGCCTCGAGGATGCGCGGTTGGAGAAGGTTGATAAAAGATCTCAAGGAAACCATCGTGTCTGGTGCAAGATGAAGAGGTTCACAGGCGAAAAGTTCTGTTCAAGCTTTTGTGTCCACAAATCATCTTTTGGGAGTGCTCCATCTACGACCACTGGTTCGCGGTCTCTGTTGTGGGAATGATTTATATCAAATTATCCTCAGTAGACATTTTCGAAATTTACTTACGTTTCTTTTACATATTATATATTTACACTCTACTATATCAAGGGTTGAGGCGACGTTACGAACACAGATTTTTTCGAAATCGGCGACATTTAGTTCAGATGAGTCGCTTTCCATGCTCGCTGAACAAAATAGTCGACACCTTCAACGACAACTTCGGCTACTCCCTCGTTCTTTTGATCTGTTAAGTCACCCTGGAGAGCCTCAATTATTTGGACTTCAATTTGCAAGTGGAAGGATATAGCAATGTAAATCTGATACATATAGTTATCACGCAAGTGTTGTCTGTTCTCCTATTATTTGCCAGTCTTCCTATTATTGTAGTTTATCTTAATTTTACGGCTTGCTACTGTTGAAGGTACCCACATTAATGATGACACTGATATGCGATAACATCGTGGAAGAGTCTCAGAAGATTATCTTCCTGGTCTCCCACAGCACTTTAGGAATTGTAGTTTGCGAAATGCGACAAGATCTGGACCGACTTCTTACCATCTTAACAACAAGTGTTCCCCATTTTACCGCGGCAAGATTTTTCTCGATCAACAAATCGACAATTTTCAGTATTTTTGGAACTGTGACCTCATTTCTTATAGTAATGTTGACGCTTGATCCAACTAAACCTAATTGCATTGTGAAGACAAACTTAACGGAAACATAAATCAACACTATATCAATAATAATATATCTATAAATATTATGTTGACTGTGTAACAACATAATAATTTCCCAAAACCACTTTTTTGGATTATTTTGCCGATAAAGGCATTGAGAAACATAAAACATAACATACAATGTAACTAACAAAAATCCCCCCCCCCCCCCCCATGAAGGTCGTTAAGGACGTTTTGTTGAATTATTCAATTTTTTTTCATAAGTCGTTGCTTGTTACGAAAAATTTCTAGAAGCCCATCAAACTGTAAACAAAACCCTTGAATTAATTTTCCTCATATTCAACTTTATTTTCGTTAAGTTAAGACAAGGAGAAATAAAATCAATATCCCCAAGCATAGTGATAAAAAAATAGAGTTTTATGTGGTAGCAAATAGAATTATAAATAAGACATTAAATATGGCTAATGTGAATATTAAGGCAAAGCTCTTTTTATCTGAGAGAATAGATATCCATTTTATTTCGAAGTGTAGAGCCACGTAAGTCACAGCATAATTTTTGATGTAATTTTTTACAGTTAACATTTACCCATTTAAGTTTTGTGATTCTCCTAGAGCTGAGATTAACATAATATTCTTTAAAAACCTACTTTCTACAATAATTGTTATCACCTTCCAACAATATCACTCAAGTGCATTTCTCTTGTTTTATTTATATGTTGTTTTGTTGTTTCTTTACAATTGTTCGTTTATTTTTGTCCAATAATTACTGTTGGAACTTGAATGAGATTCTATCTAGCACCTCCCCAAAAAAGGTGTCCAGAAAATCCTCTTTTCTTCCAGTCCTTTTTGATGTGCCGCAAGGTTCATCGATAATATTTTTCTCTCAGCTTATTATTCCATAATTCAGCCACCTAGCTATGACCCTCACGGGTTTTTTAAATTACAAGAATAAAGTGTAGCCATGTACTCAATTTTTAAAAAGTAATGAAGTCGTTTTGGTTTATTCTAATTTAAGCCGCGATAGAACTCGCCAATTTGACTTAATTTCCTTTTTAACAAATTTCGGAGAAAATCTTCTCCAATGATAAAACTCAAGTCAGCTTTAATTCTCAATTTAACGTGGTTTAAACAATCTTAATTTGTAGTCCTTGTTAAGAATTCCAGTATTCCCTGTCCGAATTCTTGAATTTCCATTATCACAGTGTGGTGAAACTCATATGCGATGAACTATTTTACGAAGAAAGCATTTAAAGGTAGCAACGTTATGCAAATAAACCAAATTTTTATTAAACATGTTTCAGAGGACACGTTATGGATAGTTCGAATTTTGTCAAATGACATCTTAAAGTTAAGATTCGTTAGAATCGTCCTTATTGCGACATTAATTTTTCAAATGGCCATGACACTGATTCAAATCTACTTCTTCTGTTATGTCTTGAGTCTCAAAGATTGTGTGAAATTCAGCCCCATTTTTCTCGGCATGTTTTATGTAATAGCGGTATACATATAATTTTAGCGAAAGAAAATATTTTTTTAAATTATTTAGGGAATGCTCAGCATCACAACACTACTGCAAGATGGCGATTTGGCTGAGGTCTGTTTACAAAACACGAAACCATGGTCACTGGATAGTGCTGGTAAAGAAACAATGGCAACAATTAAAACCGAGTCGGCGTTTTGGACAGTTTTTGTGATTGTCAATTTAGGATTGGCACTAATTGCTGCAATTCTATTTGTTCTGCCTGTTACCCATGACGAAGATGTGTTTTTTGCAGTGTACTTCTTTGATAAATATTTTTTTGACTACGCTTCTGTTTTGATTTGGATTTATAAATCGACGTTTTTTATAGTAGCGTTTATGATGGTGAATTGTTCCCATCTGTTTTTGTATGGTATACAACAAATGATTTTTCAAATGTATTTACTTGTGACACATCTTGTCAATCTCACTAACGTAGTTCAATATAACAGTGAAGATAACAGTTCTCTGCTTAAAAATGAACATTACCAAATGGAAGTTGAAAATAGAATTAAATTTTGTATCAAAAAACACGTGGAGATAATAAGGTAAATATTTCTACAGCAGTATAAACAATTGCAAAATTTGTTTCAGTGCCTCATCTGCAGGAGTAAAAAAACTTCGGAAATGGATTCCTCTCTTTGCTCTCAATGGAATTCTTTTATTTATATGCTGTACTTTCTATTGTTTCTTGGTAAGTTGCATTTTTTCTGATATAAGTTTCGACAAGCAAAGATTATTTTAGAACGAAGACAATCCGAAGGGAATATATTACAGAGTTGGTGCCATCTGTATTGTCGGTCTGACCACATTTTGTTCGTTAGCATTTATAGGACAGAGAGTGGAAAATGAGGTAGATACATCTGTTATTTTTTTTTATGATAAATGTAGACTTATTTGGTTGCAGTCAGACCTGTTACTTCGAATTAATACAGAAATACGGTGGACCAGTCTGAATCGAAAAAATTTAAATTTGTTAACGATCATGTCAATAGTGATGAAAACACCGTTGACTCTTAAATTTTCAGATAATCTCATTATTAATTACGCCGTAGGACTTAAGGTTAGTATCGTTCTGTTTATACATATATTTGTTTCACTAATTACCTTTTCAGATTGTTAAAGTGGTTTATACTGTGTTGTGTTTTCTCGTACAGATGAAAAATTTTCTGCGTTAAGACTATACTGTGCGGACCAGGTTACTGTATATTTTTTATTTGTATTACAAAATAAATATTACCAAATAAATGCAACATTGAAATCTGGCTTAATTACACAGAATACATTTCATCGTTTTAAGTCTATCCATCATAATTTGTTGTGTTAAATAGAGCTTCAGATATATGTGTAGTATAGTGTACTTTTTTCGATGATATCGATGGAATTTGGTACCAATTTCTTGTTTCATTTCTCTAATCTGTTGATTTTGTTTAGATTTTGGGAAGAAACCTTTTGAAAATGGATATAGTGGAAGTAAATTATGAAATTTTATTTTTTTTAAATTTTTACAAAAAGTGAAAAAATTAGGTTTATACCATTAGAATTTTTTTCCTGAAAGGAAAAATAATCCGATTTTGAAAGAACCATTTCATTCTCTCAATAGCCATTTCATCAGCGAAATTTTTGTGGGTGTTTATAGATAAATATCTATAAGCTCTTCAGGTACGTTCGTCGTTTACATTGATTTACCGTTTTGAAACGTATACCTACGTCAATTTGGGTGATAGAGTTCTTATGAATCTTATAATATTTATTTTGAATTATACCTATTACATATCAACACGTTGCTGTATTTTGTTAAAAAGTATTAAAATTTAAGCTTTGATCAAATTCGTAACTGACGAGAATTCATTATTTCGTTTAATATACACTATATTTCGTGACCATTAATAATGATTAACTCTTTGTGCTTTCTAAGTACATACATATTATCAAGGTGGTTTCCTGTTCGTGGACTTGAGTTCAAGGTTTTACACATTCATTTGCATTTGAGAAAAATAATTTAGCACTGTTTAATGGTAAAATCGATCAAAAACACATTAGTAAAGTATTGATCCAGATATTTACTACAAAAGACAATGTATATTCATCGTTTGATTACTGTCTATCTATCCAAAACGTATTTCTTAAAGTGCAAAATTCTCTTAGAATTCTAATTACTGTTCTGAGTAATTGTTAATTAGAGGTATGTACTAAGTAAAAAGGCTTCCTTACATGTCTATTATTTTCATTAAAATATTTTATCGATTTTCTTGCCGACTTCAATTATAGTAACAATAAAAAAGATCATTAACAGTTTGTAACAAGGAACAATCCATTTGCCCATAGTGATTTGGACGACATCATTTTGAGAAACATAAAACCATTGGTTTTGCACGAAATAAGTGAAACATTAAACCGACGATGTAGAAGAAGCTTGGAATGTGGAGAGTTCGGCTCTGATTCCTGAGAACACTACGATTCACTCGTTTCGTCGAAGTTCAGCCACATTGTTAGCTAATAAAGGTGAAGACCTTCTTAGACTGAAAAGACACGGAAGGCTGGAAGTCTTCAAGTACACCTGAAAGCTACATTGAAGATTGTGTCGAAAACAAGATTCAATTTGCAAAAAAAAATCTTCATGACGACACAAATAAAGAATGTTCGAAACCAACGACCTCAATATGTAATCAAGAAGACAAGGAAAATTCGGAATACGAAAATTTTCAGAATGCTAATGCCGCGGAAGGCCGACTGCAAGAGCCGTGTAAGTTTCCAGAAAGTGCGAACATCTGTTTATTAAATTAACCTTCCTTTGAGAATTGGCAGTTGTCATAGTCGTACTTTTAATATTTATGCTAATAAATAAGTTATTAATTGTCACGTAAAAATTATTATCATGTGTAATTGGTTAATTTTGTATACATTCACTTACCGTTCTAGAACACCAAAATACTTTACTGTCGAGTTTATCGTTAGCAACTAGTAAACTACTGTCTTGGAAACAGACGTGGTAAACAAGCAAATTTTAAGTTCAAGGTTTTCCAGGTTCTTTTTTATTTGAACAAAACAAGCACTTTATTGATTATGGAAAGATCAAAGGCATTAATAAAGAGGTCTATAGTTCACGTTCCGTAAATGAAATATTCAATAATGATTGATATTATTGATAAGTATATTGATCCAACCATCCCCTACACAATACGAGTTATACAAAGTGTCTATAAAGGGCATACAGTATGTTCCCGGATTGAGTTCACAAGAGGAAGCAAATTTTTAATTTTAATTGTGCGTAAAAACTTCAGAGGAATAACATTTTTTGTTAAAATGTTTATTTTATTAATTTTATTACAGTTGACTTTGCTTTTTGACAATCATCTTATTACTGTTTGAAATAATTTCAAAATGTTGTCTTTAGAACAAAGAATTTATTTGATCCAGTGTTGGACCATTTTTCGTCACATAATTACAAAATTTAATGAAAAATTTCCCAATATTTATGTATCACGCACGGATGTGCAGAAGCTTATAAAAAAAGTTTCTAAAAACTGGATCAGTGACTAATTTACAAAAAATTTATAGTGAATACCTACCTAATAGTGCTGAACAACTAAAACAGCGCATAAGAAACACTGTAGCATTATTGACAATTGAATAAATTGAATGAAACCAGTGACAGTAATTGTGCAACTTGAGGTTTTAAAATGTAAAGTGTTTCCACTATTTAATAATCATTTAATGATTATAACTTACTGCATCATAAGTTAGGTTTTACCTTCTCAAAATAACATCAATGATGAAAAAAATGGCATAGGGAGAATACAATAATTTTTAATAATTTTAATTTATCTTTAGTAAAATGTCTCAAAAGAAATATTAATTAAGGTTAATGTGTGCATTACAAATTTACTGAAGTGCTTCTGCACGGAAATAGAAGATCAATTTTTATGTTAAAAAGCTTCGAATTTCGTGTCTATTATATTTATAGAGAGTAGTTCTACCTAAGCAGGTGATAATGTTCTTCGTCGAGCAGTCAGTTATAAGTGTAGTGGCAGCAGCTTATTCTGTATGTTGTCTTCAAATTAATCTCCATCTTTGAGAAGTAATTTTAACTTGTACTCCGTTACGGTTTTTCAATTTTCTGGTGATTTTTTACATTTATCAATTTCTTTTTTAATATTTTAACGGATACTGTTCAAAACATTTAAAATTAAGAGTTTTGTTAAAACTTTTATTATACAATGGGCCAGTTTACAAATGGGAAATTAAGTTAATCGTAATCAAATGCGCGATTAACTGAACGTGATCAAATTGAACAAATCAAACTTTCGGATTCATGGGTTAATCGTGCATTAAAATTTAATTCAAATTAAATAATTAATTCTCTTTCTATAAAATGACCCTAAGATAATTAGATTATAATGTTTTAAATTCTCTTATTCATACAGTTTTCAAAAAGTGTCCTCAATGGATTTCTTCACGAAAGGGCCACTTAGAGGTATAACAATTATTCAAATATTTGCGCATTTCATGCATTTTATGAGTAATATTTCAGACGACTCTCTATGGATAATCCGAATTATGGCGGTTGATGTGCTGAAGTTAAGACTCACGAAAATCCTCCTTTCCTTCACATTGATCTTTCACTGCATTTTTAGTTTCACGGATATTGTTAAATATAGTCCTATATTTTTTGGGATGATTTACGTAATACTTCACCGTGATTTTTTACAAAATAGAAACTGTTTTCTTTTTCAGGCAATGCTCAACATCGCAGCTCTTCTCTTTGATAGCGAAATTGCTTTCAGTGCTTTAACAGATTTCAAACTCTGGGCCTTGGACAGTGCTGGTTATGAAATTCTTGCAGAAATTACAACCGAATCAATCTTGTACTCTTATTTTATAATTGGAAACACTATCTTATCTTTGATACCGCTAATTTTGTTTGTTGTTCGCTATGATGAAGACGGATTTTTTGCTCTACCGGGTGTCCACTCTCAAAGTCGAACATAGGCAATTAACACTGTGCATTCAGTTTATAGATATTATTATCAGAAATTCGAAATTTAAACGTCATGATAAAGTAACGCTTCATTTGGAAGTAAAACTCCCATTCGGTAGCAAAATCGATACCAGTTGATAATTCTATTTTACACAATTAAAACAAATGGAGATTATTGAAGGTAAATGTATAACGATTAAGAAATCAACAGCATTAATTAAAAAGTACACTTCCGAGTTCGAGAAATTTGTGAATTCTTTTGCTTAAATAAGCACACCAAAAACCATAAGATTTTGATAGTTATTTTTTCAAGTTGCAGTATTTGTTCGATTGAATTTTCTAGATTTATTTCTTTTAATAACTGCAAAAAATACCCCACCCTTCAAAAATACCATTTCTGCTGTAACAATCTACGCAGGGTGGCGATACCATTTGGAGACTAAACAATTATTGTCATTGTTTTCTTGTTGAAGCAATAACTTTTTCTCAAATAGCAACGTGTATCCTCATATTTTTTCTAATTAAAGAAATGTTTGAGAATGCTACCTGCAATTTTAACCCAAACAATCTTCTCTTTACATATTTGATTAAGTACATTGATTTGTTTTTCTTTTCTCACTTTTCTAGTGAACCATAGAACTGCAGGAACATGATTGGGACAAGTCTATATACCATAATGGGGGTTTATAAAAATAAAATCTGTATTAAGTTTATTATCAAGAAGGAGACAAAGGTGAAATATAGGGATCAACCATGGTGGCAAAAATGATATTTTTCATTATCAATTACCCAATCAATCCAGTCGTTGTAAGCTAAAATATCCACATATAAATCAGGCTTTCCAGTTCCACAGTATCGTGCAAAGAATGCGACACCAGTCAGCTCACCCTCGCAAAGCAAGGGACCTCCAGAATCTCCAGAACAAAAAGCTGCGTCATTACTCGTCATACAGAATGTATGTGATGCTAGTTCGGGATATTCCACTCTGTCACTCCAGTATTGTTTACAAACAGATTTCGGTACTTGTTTAACCAAACCCAGTTTTAGTTTAATTGAAGGTACAAAGTTTTTCGGAAAACCCAATGCTCCTTTTCCCAGTATTTTACAAGGAGTTTGGTAATCATTGAAGAAAGATCTTTTTCTTTTTGGAAATTCGGTCACTTCTTTCACATTTTCTGCCAGTGTGATAATAGCAATATCGTTAACTGGCACTTCTGTTTCTGTCGCGTTATAATATGGATGCATTCTTGCCGATAATATTTTGTAGCGGGTTCCACAAATTATGAAAGTATTGCTTCCAATGATTATTTCAGGTGCCATTCTAAAAATTAAAAATATAAATTGTTTGTACCACGTACCTAAACATTGCTTTAATAAGAAACAAAATTTAAAATCTGTTGGAAGTTTTTCTGTTAACGGCATAAACATGTGCATACTTATTCCCTATGTTCAATTTTAAAAAACACAGATCAATGCATTATGAGTTGCTATGCAACCAACTATACCGAACACCAGAGATTTTGAAATAATGTTAAAAATTGTTCCGATTGATGGAATTGGTCTATCATGTGTTGCATTGGAAATGTCACGCACTTTTCTAATGCTCTGATTGGCATAGAATAACTGTATTATGTGTATTTCTTCTTCAAACAACTCGACCATTTTGTTAATCTGTCAAGTACTTATTTTCGTTACCTTGGTTACGTGATTACATACATGCATTGACCTGTGTTTTTTAAAACTGAACATAGGGAATAAGTATGGGCTATGTTCAATGTTAAAAAAATGTCCCGGTTTCTACCAATTTAATTTCAAAAAATATAAAACCGAGATTGCTGTACCTGATTCCATTAACAGAGAAGCAATGGGCTGAAGTTATCACATGTCTAGGATCTATTAGTGTTCCTCCACATCTGAGCTGTCTATTTTCACTTGCCAAAGTTACCACGTACAAGTAATCACTGATATCGTTTAGTACCTCACCGTTGACAATTCTTGGACGTGCCAAACCAGTGGAAAAGGCTAATTGAAGAACAAAAAATATATCTCTTAACGCTAATTTAAATTTTTAATAATTGTGCATAATATAAATAATATGATTTTGCAAACAATTGTTAAAACATATTTACCAAAAAACAGTCCCGTCAAGCAGAGAAGTGTTGCAATCATGTCTGTCACCATTTAAGCTGTAAAGAAAACTGCGAATGCAATTAAATTTCTAAAAACCTCATTTTACTTACATGTCAGATATAATTTTAATAATATGCACGATCAAGAACATACAATTTTAAATACTAATTAAACTTAACCTAAACAAGCAATAATAAATATGCTAATAAAAAAAACAGTTTAGCATAAATAAGTAAATGTAAAAGTTTTATGTTCGATTGTATTAACTATAATCCATGATTTATGATATCGTTTATTGTCCATAACTACCTTTTTAGGGACTAGCGTGTTTAGGTATTCTTTATTTTCAGATCGGACCTTTTGAATTCCCTATGCGTTTAACAGGAGCAGTGTACGCAAACTTTTTAAACATGGAACTACTGGCTCATTTACTTGAAAATATTCCATTGATTTTTCTCGTAAATCAGTGGTTCCGACATGACGGGGCACCACCCCATTTCAGTCGCAATGTGCAAGGTATTTTAAATCGAATGTATCCTAATCGTTGGATCGGACGAGGTGGTCCACGCCACTGGCCTGCACGATCGCCCGATCTCAATCCTCTGGATTTTTTCTTATGGGGGTACGTGAAGAACGTTGTTTACAACCGACCCATTCGTAACGAGGAGGATCGTCGAAACAGATTACAAGAAGCTTTTGGAACAATTACACCTGAAATGGTCAGGGCCTCTACGGCGTGCACAACTGTGTCTCGAAATGAATGGTGGATATTTTGAGCATCTCCTTTAATTCTTCTTTCTTTGAGTTTTGTTTGTGTTTTGCTTTGTTATTATTTGCTTTCGTTCTATTAAACTCATTTGTTGTTTGCTTTACGACTTCCGCCCAATAATAAATTTGTATTAATAGTCAAATAATTTAATTTTTCGGTTTGTAATTATGTGGTGTAAATAGTAAAATGCAGGTAATAGTTATTTATGTTACAAGTGTTGAAAACGATCCATTGCTTTTTTAGGAACGGTAATATGGCACGAGACGCAGTCGAGCGCTGTATGTGTGTGAGTAAAGCAATGGAGTTTTCACAAGAGTACCATACAATATTTTTTGTGCTGCCTTTTGTAATAAAACATATTTTTGAATCATTAACATAAAAAATATTACTTAAACAAAATTATGTTGGTAATAAATTTAGCACTAAATATGTCAAATGTCAATCTGTCAGTGCTCGAATTTCAAATTCAAACGCAACTTTATAGCTTGCAAAGTCATCAACCGAAATTTTTATAAATAAACTCCCCAAACCTAAAATTAACACATTTTAGCATTTTTTAAATATTTACGAAGCACCTTTTGTTTTATAACATTAGAGACATAATTGTCTTTCAAAGACACTTGATTTGCCACAATTAGTTTATTTTTTCTTGCCTTATATTTCTTGTTTGTCCATTGCAGCACTAGAGTTTTCTCATTTCCATTACCGCACGCTAATCGTCCACTTAAAATGCCAATTGCAACTACTGCAGCACAAAAACATCTTTCACGTTCGATTGAGCATTCCTACATCGCATTATGTTGGATAGTTGTATGTCACTATTTACAAAACACAATTACAGAGCCAAAAAATTAAATTATTTGACCTTGAAATTGTCAACTCAACGTGAACAACGTTTATACGATGACAACTTTTATTAAATTTATTGACATTATTCTTAACCTAAATTTTTTGACAGTGCAATAATGTGCTAAATTTGACAATAAAATACAATCGACCAGATATTTTGAGTACAATGATAATATTTTTGGAAACCAAGCAACGCCCTCATTCATTCTGTTCTTCCCTAGTTTTTCGGCGCTTGACTAACGGGATTGGTGGATTTGATATGATTCTAACTCGATTAAAAAAGCAGATAAGAAAAAGGAATCTCTCTTTCCAGTAACGTTATTGCTGTCGGCACTTTGATCACGAATTGTGTATACTGTTTTTTCCAACATCGCTTATGAAAATGAGTCTCAATTTTAAATTTCTTTATAATTATTTTACTCCCACATTTTTTGAATTTTCCGGATCTGGAATTTCAATTAATGCAAATAACAGTGTTTTAAATTTTCATATTAATAAGTAGGTAGTAGATTGTTAATGTAGTAGATTGTTAAATAAATTTTCCTCGCTAGTGAGTTTACTTTCTCCATTTTCCTCACTAGTGATGCAAACGCCTATTTTCCTCACTAAATTGAGTGATGAAAATATTATTTTCATAATCGATGTTGGAAAAAATAAAATTCACAACTGACTAGCATTTCCGACCCAAAAATGAACGGTTCTTAAATGTTTTGTTGAAATTATTTTAAAAATTAAAATTCTTAATTTAGCGAACCTATTCGGACCGTTACAATACCTATGTTTAAGGCAGCCTATCAAAATATAAATGGCGAACGAAGATCAAAGGATAGCACAAAAAGAGGAGCATTAACAACAATTTCAATCGGTGAAGTACACGAAAGAGTTTGTGTCATCATGTAAACTGGCCCATACACTATTATGGAAACAAGAGTCGTATGATTTGATGAAAATAATGTGAAATATTGTAATGTGGAAATTTAGGGAAACGAAGAAGAATAAAGAGCAGTAAGAAAAATATGAACAAAATGAAAATAATTGTGAATAAAATGATTTTTTTTTACAACAACCAAACGAAAATAGAATAATAATGAGTGAAAGACAAATGCAAATACAAAAAAAAATCACATGATTATGTTATGATCTATTCCAAGCGTATTACTTAACATCATTTGAAGAAGATTCACTGACATATAATGGAGGAATAGAAAAGCGATGGAAAGAGGCTATCGATAAAGAATAGACGCATACAACAAAATTAAGACTTGGAAACGAAGTAGGTCTTTTGCACGAAAGAAAATGGCAATTAGTAGCTAAAGCCTATCAACTAAAAGAAGAAAAGATTTTGAGGAGAATTATGCACCTGTAAGTTACAAGAAAATGTAATACAATCCGAAGCTTTGAAGGAGTTTTCAGAATTTCTGTTTCTTCACATTTCCTACTTCCTCTTCTGTTTTCCTATTGTGGTAGAATATTTTTAGCGGTACATTTTCATTGTTGATGCTTATACAAGAGACAATTTGAATGGAAAAAATTAGATTCAACAGGCACGAGCAAATGTGCATTTAATCAGTTGTCCGGTTGGGACCCTCGCCCACGGCTCGGACGCCCAACTTTCGTCTTCGTGATTAAATGCACGACTTTGTTCACTTGTGTTGAAAATAGCTATTATCGATTAGAAAAATTAAGTTCGCTGGTTAGCGCACAGGAATATTTAATCATACGACTCCCGATTACGAGGAAATGCAATTTTAACAACTTGTCAAATTCTTTGCGAAACAAGTGCTCTAGCTGACAGGTCTCACAAAGCAACTTGATTTTATTCGCTTTTTCATTAAAATGTCTCAATTATTATTTATTAAACATTTTTATTTTTTCAAAACTTTTCAAAAAACAAATAATATTTTTATATTATAGTGACTTTAAAAATAAGTAATGAAAAACATATCACCCCACTTAAACTGCTTCTTTAAAAAATAAATATTATATGGCACTTCATAATCCCCTAAACGCCTTTTCATTTGATATATCACTTATTGAAATCGAACAAGAAATAAAGTTGATAGAGCTTTTAAAATAAAATTGGATCACCTTGTATTTAACCATGGACATCATATGATTTAGGTTTAACAGCATATCAAATAGAATTCTATAAAGGTGGATGGCTTAATTTTTCTCTATTAAAAAGTGACAAATGAAATATTAATTAGTGTTAATGTGTGCATTACTAATGTACTCAAGCGCGTCTGCACGCAATTAGGGGATCTACTTTTATCTTTAAAAACTTTGAATTACGTGTCCATAACATAATAGTATATTTCAAACCAAGGTAAGAAAGTGGTTTCTTGCAGACCGCAGGCAAAGATTATAAACCGAGTCGTAGACGAGGTTTGTAAGTGCCTAAGGTCTGCAAGGACACTTTCTTAACAAGGTTTGAATACAATTTTTTTCCCTACCGGCACAACTTTGTTGAAAAAAGTCAAAAAAGATGGTTATATTCGTGATTAAAACGAAAATTTTGAGAATAGAATAGTAGGCTGTGTTATTTGTTTAATTAACTTGTCATCGCATTTGAAGATTTGAGGTTTGTTCGAAAATTTGATATAAACAGGGTAAAGTAATCTACCTACCTAGCTTATCTGTTTATTTTCCAGATTATATGATTGACCTACCAACTTACTTCATTGAATTGGCTTTCATTTATCAATAACTTATTTCACTTTTGACACTTTTGACATTTGTATTTTGGTACAGTTTTACCATAAACATTTCATGATTAACTTTCTTACCTTAGCGAGAAAGTTGAATTTTCTCACCTCAAATGAGGTATCCACAGCCTACATTTCTAACCGGTAGGGAGAAAAATACATTTACTTAAATACGCGATGGTTTTCTTAGTTGAGCAGTGATAAAGTGTAGTGGTGGAAGCAGCTTATTCTCAATGTCTTCAAATTAACCTCTATCTTTGAGAAGTAATTTTAAGTTTTACTCCCTTACGTTTTTCACTTTTCTTCTTTGCACTCGTAGTATACGATAATTTTTTTTTTGCAAACTCAGTAAAATATGACATTATACTCGTCTTGCTGGATTAATCGGTGCACGCGAGTTCCCGTCAGCATAATATTTTATAACAGGGCTTGGACGTGGACCTTTTAACCTGCATATGAATTCCCGTCAAGGTAAAAATGTACCCAAAATTCTCAACTCGAATTCCCGTCAGAAAAAAGTCTCCGTTATTGAAGCACTGTTACGAAAGTTAGATTCAATGATGAATCTTTTATGTTCTGGCGTTCGTGCAGCAGAAGTTACTATTTTAATAATATCGCGCGTTCAAATGAAATCCTGGGCTGAGTAGGCGTTGGAAAAATTAAACCGTTTAGAACAGTGTAAAGTTTGAATTTGCCGCCGTTTGACACGAATGACATTTGTTTATGTTTAATCGCAACATAATTGAACATGTTTGTTTTCAGCAAAGGGTGCCCTTAGATATTTGCGTTAAGAATAGGAATCGTTAAGTTATTCTATTTTTAATATAATAATATAAAACATTGTACAGAAAGAAAAAAAGAAAGATTTTTTTGGCTCTAAATTTTAGGTTAGCTGTCAACATGCTCCAATTAATCTACGCTTTAAAAAAGCACAACAATTGCCGGTTTCCAACGTCTTCCCAGCCCAGGATTTCATTTGAACACTCGATACAAAGTTCTAATAAATAATTCTTAATAAAAATGAGCCTCTCGCCACAGAATCCAACAACCAATTTTCTTCTAGTTTTGCAACAGTCCTAGCTGTCTGAATCGAAGTGGAATGTCGTGGCATTTAAAAAAAATACTTTCAATAATTTTTTTAACGCTAGTAAGTGTCAAACTGTGACAATTGTGACATTTTAGGACGCCTATGATTTAAAATAAAAATCACTTTTGGCGATTGTACATACATATTATATTTGCGGATCAATTCAACTGATGCTGGAATATCAAGAAAAATAACGAAAAAAGTCATGGAAGAAATTCGATGTTACACTTTT
This sequence comes from Tenebrio molitor, assembly GCF_963966145.1. NCBI lineage: Eukaryota > Metazoa > Arthropoda > Insecta > Coleoptera > Tenebrionidae > Tenebrio > Tenebrio molitor. The sequence continues at coordinate 5,107,694 of NC_091048.1, read as the reverse complement.
GACCACATTTGGATAATTGGAAAAGATTTCTGACGACTTCTTTTTCATAGACTAGTGAAATAACAATATCTAAAAATTGTAATCCGAGATGCAATTATTTGCACAATTTGCAATTTGCAATTTTACAAAAAAAATATTTTCTTAAAAAATATATAACAACATTATTGTATTTGAATTCACATACAGGGTGATTTTGAAAGTTGTGTAGATATTTTAATCACGAGCTACTGGCTTCATGTAGAACTCGGAAAAAATATTTAAAAAATTCTATATCAAAAAATACGACATTTATTTTTTGAACTACAATTTTTTTAAATTGCTTTTACTTTTCTACGTTGTCCTTCAACCTCGTAGGTAAAATTTCGGCACATTTTAAAAATACACCCTTGTATATCATGTTTTATAAAATGTACGCCAATGCGAAGTAACCTATAGGAAATATGCTTTAAAACAAGGAAACCGCATTGGTGTACGTTTTATAAAATATGATATACAGGGTGTTGTAGTGCCCCGATTCAAAATTCCACTTCACGGCTACCAAGTAGGCCTTGGTTTGTTTACCAAAAATGGAATCCAGTAGGCCATGGTCAAGAAGTGACTTAAGGAATGGTGGGAGGAGAAAGCGCGAAAGCGGGCTTTTTTCCACCCTCGCCGGAGGCAAGACGTGTTTGGTGCGTGCAGAGTGTTTTGTTTAAAAATCTCGTGTTTTTTTGCTAATTCCCGCTGCCATCCGCTGTTGAATTAAACGCTTTTCATTCGCGAATTAACAGACGGAGTGTTTTCCCGTGAGATTTGGTGCAAATCAGTGATATTGACGCTGTCCCATTTTGCCGCCACTTTTTCCCTTTGTCTCACGCGTTACACTAATCTTTGTTCGAGCCAGGACTGTGTTTTGTTGTTACAGGTATGTTTTGCAGGTAGAACAGCATTGTAAATATTAAATTCTGACATGCTAAATTCACAAATTTGTTAAAATCATAATTTGTTCGTATCGGAAGAAAAGTTTGTGTCATGTAATTGGGAAAGCAGTTTAGAGCGACATCAGCGTTCGTTTCGTCACGGGCTGTAATAAATGTTCCGCACTTCGATAGGCATTGATTTGATGATTGGGACTATATAGATCACTGCACGTTGTAGTTTCGTTCGCTCAGCGTAATTTCCTTTCCTTTTGTCCTCGTCCCCTCCGAACCTACGCGTGAGATTCACGTACACACATGGAAGTTGTGTGCCTCTTCCCCTCCGAACATACGCGTGAGATTCACGTACACACATGGAAGTTGTGTGCCTCGTCCCCTCCGAACCTACGCGTGAGATTCACGTCCACACATGGAAGTTGTGTGTCCCGTCATCTCCCTTCCGACCGGTATGCGGATGTAGAAATAGGGCGTGGGGGTGTCGCATGCGTTAGAGGTTGTAGTAATGTTCACACATGTACTCTGTAGTTGTTGTATCTCCATCTAAACGGCTCGTGACGAAATCGCGCGTCCCCGTATCTCAACTGTACCGAAATGAAATATTTTATTGTAATTCGTGTTTAAGAAAAATTTGTTATGAAGTTTGAAAAGATTCCGCCTTTGGGATACCGTTTACGGGGGTTTTATCGGTCCCGTTTTGCAATAACCGCGTTTTATAATTTGTTTATTTTTGTGTTTTGTCGGGAAAAATTCGTTCATTCACCTTAATTCAAAAATCCACTTTGTCGGTTCGTTTGGCGTATGCGAGTGCAACGTGAGATTTGGCATTGTGTCTAATTTCTTGTTTGTCTTTATTTCTTTAAAAATTCACCGTTTGCTATTTCGATTTTGGTAAATTATGTATTTTGTGTTGCATCGTTTAATGCTGTTTATTTGTGTATACCTTTTATTTTGTTTTGTTGCCATCTTGCGTTGCTCGCTTCAAAAATTCAAAGTCATTGCGGATCAAATAATTAAATGAAATAAAAGTTTGGCGTCCCTCACATGTGTGTTTTATTTGCGGCACTCTTCCAACTGGAACCCTCATCGTTTGCATTCCGAACCTTTTCTTTTTTTTTCCGCCAAAAGAAAGACACAACGTAGGGCTCCTCCGATTCGATGACGATCACGACCACATTTGTTACCGTTTGCGCAGGTTCAAATATTTGGCGGAAAAAGTAATGTCTTCAAATCATTACAGTGTATTTTTAAAATGTGCCGAAATTTTACCTACGAGGTTGTTTGACAACGTAGAAAACTAAAAGCATTTAAAAAAATTTGTACCTCAAAAAATAAATGTCATTTTATTTTTTGACATAGAATTTTTTAAACATTTTTTCCGTGTTCTACATGAAGCCAGTAGCTCGTGATTAAAATATCTGCACAACTTTCAAAATCACCCTGTATACATTACACAGGCCTGCAAAACAAAACTTTTTAAGCGATGTTTTGATTTTGATAACTGATATTGTATAACATTGGAACCCTGATTACAAAAATACAATTCATTTTTTTGTATCACGTCAGGTTTTTTCACAATTAACAAAAAAAAATAAGCAATTTATTTAGGAAATTAAGATGTTTATAATAATTCTTAGTTAATAATCTAACTAAATTTTTTATTCCTTATCTTTAACGCTTTGTGAGGAAACTTCTTTTAATTGATTGCCTGCTGTATATTTTTTTTTTGGGTAGGTACATCGCGCTGTAACATCCAACAAAAGTCTACCATCATTGATAGGCTCCATCTTCCTTGATATCACCTCTTCATTTGTTTTATTTCTTGGTCAAGACGTTCCCCTTGTTCCTCGCTGACAGCATCAAGATTTTTAGGAAAAAGATTTAAGTGCGAAAAGAGGAAATTCACTTTCAAACTCATATTACATCCCAAAATGTGAAAATTTTTAAACATGATTCTTACAATATTTTCGTAGTCTTCATCTTTGTGATTTCCAAGCAATTTTTCTACGACGTTCTTAAATGCCGTCCAGGCATTCCTTTCAACAACATTCATAGAATTTTGAAAATCATTACCTTTTTACAAAGATCTTATTTGAGGTCCTAACCTCTTTTAATTTGGCATTGGAGAGATCTGGTAACTTTGTACATTAATACTTGAAACATTGTCCATTTTTATCAAGAGGCTTTACAAATTGCTTCATCAAACAGAGTTTGATATGCATTGGTGGTACCTAATACTACTTTTTTAGGATACAAATAAATTATTTTTTATTATTGCTTCCCGGTACAAGTCTAGTTCTTAAAGGCCACTTCTCTTGAGTCCAATGCTTGTCTCGTGCCCGGCAGTCCCACTCGCAAATAAAACAAGGAAATTTCGAATATCCATATTGTTGTCCGATATTACAATATCGAAATTTTGAAATAATTCATTCATTCTAGGTGAACATTTCAATTTTAAGAAAAAACGATTTGTGAAAAAACTAGACGTGATAGCGCAAAACCAAAATCATTTTCGTAATCAGGGGGTCGAAATTGTTCAAAAACTGTCCATTTTATGCAAACATCGAAATCAGTGCAGACCTGTGTTATTTCAAGGTAAATAAATTTGAATCAAAATTGTTTAGAGTGCGCAGAGTCATTGTGATCGTCAAGAAAACTTGCTGTCAATTTGTCAATTGTATTGCTTAATTTTATTGCTGTTTACGATTTAGTTTGTGTTTTGTGATTCTTGATTTTTTTCCGTATTTTTTATATTAGAATTTCTCATAACATGCATCGGGTGCTAAAAAAAATCAGAAACGATGCTACCTGCTACCTGTGCAAAAAAATGTATACTTTTTTCCATGATCATTGCTCACTGAAAATAGTGAGCAAAGATGGCAATTGAATGACTAGTGAGGAAAAAATATGTTCTCACTAGTGAGCAAAATGTAATGTGTTGCGAGTTTGTCGATAGAATTACGTATCCCACCTCCACCCGGCGGCACGGCAATTTTGCCGAAGTACATACACTATTACGGATAATACTATCAAGTAATAGTGCAGTGCTTATCAACATAATTACCGGCGCGGCGTCTCGCCTCCACATTTTGACTTTTTCGTGTTTTATGTTCTGTGTCAATGTTAAGGAATTTCCTCATGACATGAGTATAATAATCAGTGTTCGGACAGATTTAGGCGATTTAAGTAGTGGGGGACGATTTCATGAACGTGCGGCACGGTACTCGCAGGGCGTCGGGCCCAATGTAATTTCACGATTTAATAATGGTTTGTCTGTTTTTTGAAGCAGTACAAGACTCGACAGATTACCTGGCGTCTTTTGGTTTGAATATTGTTTTCATTATTATTTGATAATTTATTTTTTACTTTACAACCTTATCGAATTTTATTCAAATAAATTCGCTAAACTCTTGGGACGCCACCGGACATTGCTTCCGTCTCACGTTAAATAAAAACGGAACAAAAACTCGGCAAAAACCATACAGTCGACCTGTTCAGCAATAAACACCTTCGCAAGTCGGATTAACTAGCATTATTCCGTGCGCTGATTGTATTTATAATATGAAACCACATCACTACATCAGTAGTGAGCGATTAGTACTTGGGCTACTTGGTTAGCGTTTTTGCATGCAATTATATTAGGAACTGATTCTCCGCTTCCTACCTAACGCCTATTTGAATCCGATCTCTGATAATAATATACCTTTTTGAATTTCAACGACCAATGTGTTCTCTAAGTCCAAACTTTTTAAATTTTTAAAAAGATTTCTCATAGCAACGGAGAGTTCTAAATATTTATTAATTTTTGTATTATATGTCTGTGTTATATTGTGTGAATTTGGAACAGCTATATCTAAAAGATATGCTTGCTTTTGTTGTTTATTTAAAATAATAATGTCTGGTCTGTTATGCTGAATATGAATGTCAGTTAAAACTGTGCGATCAAAATATAATTTGTAATTAATAACAGGTCTATTATTGTATTCAATTTGGAGTCGTTTATTGCTATCTATTAAAGCACTCGTGGTTTAATAGATCTTTAAAAAAAAATTACCAATATTTCAGTGTATTATTGTCATTTACACCAAAAAACTTCAAATATTAATATTCAAACTCTACTTTTTAACATCTGTTGCATATGTAGTTGCATCCGTTTTTAAAAATTCAATTTTTTTAGTTAAAAATTAAAACAAGGGTGCAAATTCTAAAAAATAACAGAAAAAACTCGTTTTATAAGGGCATTGGCGCACTCATTCCATAGAAAACTCCCCTACGGGTCGTTTTCTACACCTAGGACTCTTGCTCCAAATCAACCCTTATAAAACTCGTTATTTAATATACTATTAAAATTAAAGTAGCGTTTGAGACCACAAATTATGTACGCTCATGCATTGAACGCTTATTTGCATAGGATTCCGCTACGAGATGACCGATAATTTGCAACGCTTGCTCTGATTTGTTTTCTTTTTGGTCACTTTGTACAGTTACGTATGTATATGATGTTGAATAATAAAAAAACTAGCAGAAAAATCACTGTTGATTAAAAATAATATTGTGCAAATTGAAGTTTTAAAATGTAAAGTTTTTCTACAATTTAATAATGATTACAACTTACTGGATCTTAAGTAAGGATTCACCTTGATAGTATAACGATAATGGAAGTGATGAAAAGCATAGGATAGGCAAAATATAGGTACCTAACAATTTTTAATAATTAATAATAACATTTTCCGGGCTCTTATATTTAACCGTGGACATCATAAAAAAAATTACGTTTGGGAAGATATTAAATAGAATTCTTTATGTGTGGATCGTTAGGTTCTTCTTTAGTAAAATGAGTCAATTGAAATAGTAATTAGGGTTAATGTGTGCATTATAAATTTACTCAAGTGCGTCTGCACGGAAATAGAAGATCAATTTTTATGTTAAAAAGCTTTGAATTTTATGTCTATAATATTTATATAGAGTAGTTCTACCTAAGCAGGTGATAACTGATAATGTTCTTCGTTGAGCAGTGATAAAGTGCAGTCGTGGTAGCAGCTTATTCTCAACCTCTATCTTAGAAAAGTAATTTGAACTTTTACTCCGTTACGGTTTTTCACATTTCTGGTGATTTTTTACATTTTTTATCAATCTTTTTTTTTAACATTTTGTTATGTACTACATATGTTATAATGTTTTTAATCCTCTTATTTAAACAGATTTCAAAAAGATTCCTTAATGGATTTCTCCACGAAAGCACCACTTACAGGTATAGCAACTACTAAATATTTGAACATTTTATGAGTATTATTTCAGACGACTCTCTATGGATAATCCGAATTATGATGGTTGATGTGCTGAAGTTAAGACTCACGAAAATCCTCCTTCACTTCACATTAATCTTTCACTTAGTTTTTACTGCCATACAAATTTATTTCGTCGCCTGTGTTTTTAGTTTCACGATTATTATTAAATACAGTCCAATATTTTTCGGGATAATTTATGTAATACTTCACCGTCATTATTTACAAAATAGAAACTGTTTTCTTCTTCAGGCAATGGTCAACATCGCAGGCCTCCTCTTGGGTAGCGAAATTGCTTTGAGTGCTTTAACAGATTTCAAACTCTGGGCCTTGGACAGTGCTGGTTATGAAATTTTGCAGAAATTACAACCGAATCAATGTTGTACTCTTATTTTATAATTGGAAACGCGATTGTATCGTTGATACCGTTAATTTTGTTTGTTGTACCAGTTCGCAATGATGAAGACGGATTTTTTGCTCTATATATCTTTGACAACTGGTTTCCTGATTACAACGTTGTTCTTAACTGGATTTATAGATCAACGTTTCCTGTTTTAGCATATGCAATGATATGTGGTCCTAACATACTCTTGTACACTACAGAACAGAACCAGACGGAAGTAGAACATCGAATAAAATTTTGCATTAAAAGACACATTGAAATAATTAAGTGGGTATCAAGTAATGTGCAGTTTATTTTCTATCATAAAATTTATTACTGTGCCGCTTCTGACACCCTAACAAAATTTCGAAACTGGATTCTCATATTCGCTATTGTTGTAGTTCCATTTTTTTTAAGCTGTACCGTATACTTCTTTTTGGTTAGTATTTTCATATTGATAGAGATCATTTATAGGAAATGCATCTTATAGGATGAAAACGATTTGTGGGAGAGATATCTCAGGGCCGGTGCTATCGCTCTAGTTGGTCTTACTACATTTTGCTGTGTAGTATTTACAGGACAATCAGTGGAAAATAAGGTAGGGGTGTTGCTCGGTTGTTGTAATTTGAATTTTTTCGTTCCAGTCAGATGTGCTAGCGCGTATTAATACAAAAATTGAGTGGACCACCTTAAACCGAAAAAATTTAACTTTACTAATGATCATGACTTTGGTTGGTAAAGAGCCATACAGGATTAAATTTTCAGACAATATCGTCATTAATTATGAATTTGGAGTGAAAGTTAGTTCTATGTCGGTAATTTTCTTTTTCAAAGTAAGATCTTTTTCAGCTTGTCAAGTTGATGTATTCCTTTGTATGTTTTTTCGTACAGATGAAAAATTCTTTCTTTTTAACAAGCCTTCTCATCACCTGAATTATTTTGCAACGCTTCGGATAAAAACGTTAACTAATGAACTGGACACATTACAGAAAGGCTATGCCGAATTATTTAATAAATATATAAATTTAATTTGTTAAGCCAAATATACCTGACACAATAGCAAATATAAAACAGAAGTCTTTACATGGGAGATACTTTAAAGAACTGGAACAACCAGAAGTTAATATTCAGGCATCTCATGCATGGCTTAAGAAATCAAATATTCATCCTGAGACTGAGGGTTTTATATTTGCAATACAAGATCGTGTTATAAATACAAGAAATTATAAAAAACACATATGCGGTTTACAATCGATAATTGATAAATGTAGGATTTGCGGAACTGAAGGGGAAACAATTGAACACATTATTTCTTCTTGCACCGTTTTGGCTCAAAGCGAATATAAAAAACGACACGATATATTCGCTAAAATTATACACATGAATTTAGCTGTTAAATTCAATTTATTAAAGAATACACAACCACATTATAGTTATACACCAGAAAGTTGTTTGGAAAATGACAGTTACAAGTTATATTTTGATAGAACAATTTTAACTGACATTCATATTAAGCATAACAGACCAGACATTATTATTTTAAATAAACAACAAAAGCAGGCATATCTTTTAGATATAGCTGTTCCAAATTCACATAATATAACACAGACATATAACACAAAAATTAATAAATATTTAGAGCTGTCCGTTGCTATGAGAAATCTTTGGTGTTTAGAAAAAATTTCGATTTTACCACTTGTAATTTCAGCAACGGGAATAGTACCGCAATCTCTTTTTAAAAATTTAAAAATTCTGGATTTAGATAACACATTGGTAGTTGAAATTCAAAAAGGTATATTATTATACTCATGTCACATCGTGAGGAAGTTCCTTAACATTGACACAGAACATAATACACAACAAAGTCAAAATGCGGAGGCAAGACGCCGGTAATTATGTTGATAAGCACTGCACTATTACTTGATAGTAATATCCGTAATAGTGTATGTACTCCGGCAAAATTGCCGTGCCGCCGGGTGGAGGTGGGATAGTTGTTTTTAAATTTAAATAATAATAACATAAATTATTTATGAATATGCACAAATGTAATAAATACAAATGCAATTCGTTCTAAATGTTACTTCCAAGGAAGTATCCCTTACTCTACCCCATACTGTGTAGTTGATATCAAATTATAAATCCTTACACAAAGATGGCTGCTAAGATGCATTTAAAAGTTGAAATTACCTTCTGCAATTTCAGTCCTTTGCGTTTTTCACTTAAGCATATTTCGAAAACTAACAAAGATAGTGAAAAAGTTCAATGGAAAAATTTCTTTAAAAAAAGTTTTTGTAAAATCGTATCAAAATGAAGTCATTTATACAGTAATTTGCGGGCGTAAATAATGCCTTTTGCGCCCTAAGGCCTAAAAGAACAACAATTAATTTTAATAGCTATTTTATTTGTTGCATCACATTGGCAACCAACAACATAACTCTTGATTTTTGAGAACCAATTTATTTTTTCAAAGCTTTAAGGTGGATTTAAATGATTTTACAAAAAATAATGTTTGCATTTCGGGCGTGAACGGCGATTTTGGCCCTTTGGTATCTTATAATCCTTCGGCCCTTCGGGTCTCGTGCTTATAATTGCGCCGCGGGCCAAAATCGCCTCCTGCACGCCCTTAATCCAAAAATAACTATTTATGAAGACCTTTTGTTTGGCTATAAAATAATTTTCTTGATTTTTGCTGCCGTATTAGTATGATTGTTTAAAATTCGAGACTGAAAAAATCTGCTTTTAAAAGAAACGAAAAATTTAATTAAAATGTATTCTGTTTATATTATCTCGGCGCGACCATCATTTAAAAATGTTCACCAACAGACGACATTCAAAAATCTCTGTTCTTGAGACGAACACAGTATTATCACTAGCTAAGAAAGTGGAAGCAAAAGTAGCCGATTTTGATATCAAAGGAGCTGTTAAATTATTGTCCTCGGATGACTCATTAGCTTCATTCAATGAAGATGTTGCTGAAGAATTAAAAAAAAAGCATCCTTCACCATCTCGCGCACTTTTTTTTCCAGACGCTTTCAAAACGGGAGACTTTTCTTTAATAGTTAATGAGCAAAACGTTCGAGAAGCTATCAATTCCTTTCCTGCCGGTTCTTCACCAGGTTTAGATGGCTTGAGACCACAATATTTAAAAGATATTATATCTTTATCAGCGGGCGAAGCAGGTCAGCGGGCACTAAGAGCTTCAACAAAACTGTGCAATTTTTTATTGTCTGGCCAACTTCCTTCAGAAATTTGTCATTTATTATATGGTACGTCTTTATGCGCCCTTCATAAGAAAGATGGAGGAATTAGACCGATCGCTATAGGAAACTGTTTACGAAGATTGACTTCAAGGCTTGCTTGTTTTCAAAGTCGTAATATTGTAAATTCGTATTTATCTCCACACCAACTTGGAGTGGCAACTAAGCTAGGATGCGAAGCAGCAATTCATACTACACGTACCTTTGTGAATAACGACCTAAACCGTAGCAAAGTTGTTCTTAAATTAGATTTCAAAAACGCATTTAACTCAGTCGAACGAGATTGTATTCTAAAAGAAGTCCAATGTCATACCCCACTTCTTTACCCTTATTTTTATCAATGCTATAGGAATCCTTCAACTTTATTTTTTGGTGATCATTTAATTTCTTCTTCTGTTGGAGCTCAACAAGGAGATCCTTGTGGTCCTATGATTTTTAGTCTTGCCATTCAACCAATTATTTTATCTTTGAACTCTGAACTGAATATTTGGTATTTAGATGATGGAACCCTAGCTGATTACCCAGAAGTAGTTTTGTCCGACTTTAAGAAAGTTATCAATTTATCCAGAAAAATTGGTCTTGAATTAAACTTTAACAAATGCGAGATCTTTAGCTGTTCTGGAGACACAGATTTAAAAGTCATAAAGGAATTTCAAAATTTAGCACCAGGTATTAAAATTTGTGACCGAGGAAGTTTATCTCTTTTAGGCTCTCCAATCTTTGACCAAGGCTTCAAAAACACTGTCGAAAAAACTATTATTACAGTTGAAAATCTTTTAAATAAAGCTGAATTTCTTAGCAGACACGTGGCTTATACCTTAATCAAGAACTGTCTTTTCATACCAAAATTTAATTTTTTATTAAGAACAACTCCTTTTTGGAAATTTTCTAATTACGTTAATTCCATTGATTCTTCTTTAAAGTCTTCTTTAGAAAAAATACTTAATTTACGTTTAACTGATTTACAATGGTGTCAGTCCACTTTACCGATTAGATTTGGTGGACTGGGAATTCGCCGCATTTCCGATATTTGCCACCCTGCTTTCATATCTTCAGTTCATGGTGTTAAAAAGCTTGTTTCTCAATTACTAAATTCAAAGGATAATGAGCTTATTATTCACCATTATGATGAAGCTTTAGCTGTCTGGGATGTAGAAAATGAGAACGAAAGACCAACAATTCCACAATTTCAGAAGAATTGGGATAATATCAATATCAATAGAATAATTGACAATGACTTAATCTTTAATTCATCTAGGGACTTGGCTCGTTTTAAGACTTTGCAATGCAGAGAATCAGGATCTTGGTTACATGCAATACCTTCTCCTAATATTGGTACTCTTTTAGATAACACTTCCTTCCAAGTTTGTATTGGTTTAAGATTGGGTTGTAATCTTTGTACACCTCATATTTGCAAATGCAATGCGAAAGTTGATGAAATTGGTATTCACGGTCTAAGTTGTTCCAAAAGCAGTGGTAGATTTTCAAGACACACTGAAATTAATTCTACTATCAACCGGTCTTTGACTTCTATTCATGTGATTTCAACTTTAGAACCAAACGGACTATCTCGTGATGACGGAAAACGCCCTGATGGGATGACTTTAGTACCGTGGAATAAAGGTCAACCTTTGGTTTGGGACATTACTGTTGTAGATACACTTGCAGACAGTTACGTATTGAAAACATTTGAAGTCTCAGGTTTTGCCGCTGAAATGGCTTGCAAACGCAAACATAACAAATATCGTTCAATTATTTCGTCAAACTACATATTTAAAGGTTTAGCCTTTGAAACCTTAGGCCCTTGGTGCAAAGAAACAATAGATTTTATTAATGTCATCGGAGACCGACTTATCGCGGAATCAGGGGATTCAAAATCTAAGAAATTCCTTTTTGAGAGGATTTCCCTTGCCATTCAACGTGGAAACGCTGCAAGCATTCGGGGCACTTTTCCAGATTCCGCATTATTATCGGAAATTTTCGCATTGTAAATTAAAAATGTTATTTTATGTTAAATTTTAATAAATAATTTTTGAGATTCAATAATTTATTGGCGGAACTTGAGCACCAGGGTTAAAATGGACTTACACCAGAACAATATGTGAATAAGACAATTCAAGACGGGGATCTTCGCGTCAGCAAAAAGGAAAAAGAGATGCACCAAGAAATATGAGAAAAGGAGGAGGTAGTGGTTCAAGACAAGTAAACTTGGCTACAAATATATTAATGATCGATTCTGGAGCACAAATAATCTATAAGAAAAATATGAGAGTAATGTGTACAATATACAGGGTGTAACAGAAAAAGCGCATTAACTTTAACTAGTAATAGGACTCATCTACTGCAATAACTTTTCTAAATAATTCTGAAGGGTTTTAAAAATTGATCTAGATTCACTAAAGATTTGCTTACCCGCCTATGGAACGATTTTGATCTAATTACATTTAATAAAGAAATAAAACAAACAGCAGTATTTAAAAAATGTTTACGGTTCCTCTTTAAAAATGTTTTCAGATTTATAAAATTGCATTGAACGTGAACGGCACGTCAAAATAAAGGGGGCACAAGTGGCAATTCAATTTTGCATATTCAAAGAAGCTTTATTTAGAAAATTTGTTGTAATTGATGAGTACTAGAGCAAGGCCGGTCTGAGATATGACATTTGGTGAGGGAAACCTGCGCGGACAAAATATTCCACTGGCGTGACAAAACCTGTCACAGCAGAGAATACCGGTCAGAGTTACAACTGATTGTTAATCTGTTGAACACCTCTTACTTTGCGAAGGATGGACTCGTCCGACTATTTTCCGTCTATGCACATCCTCACCAAATGTCATATCTCAGCACACAACGTAGGATCCGTAAATATTTCTTTTCTCATTATTTTTGTTTCGTATTTTTGCGGCAACCAACAATACACCAAATGAGGGAGAAAAAAAATCATCGAGGAAGAGTCAAGGAAGTCGAAACGTTTCAGTATTTCAGGAGTGATAATGAGCCTGACGGAATAATAAATTCAACCCACAATACATTTTCAAAAAAAGCCGGACATTTTAATTTCAGTAGCCAGCTTTTTTCGGAAATATGGTGTGGGTTGCACTTTAAATTACGTCAGGCTCATTATCACTCGTGAAATATCCTGTATATATATATACAATTACTCCTGCAGCTCTGCACTGAGGTCAGTCAGGTCACAACACAATTATCACTGAAAATTGAAAACTGACAAGTGACGCACAGTTGATTGTTTTTCGCTCGCTCCGCAAAAAATCTCGACTCCCATGATTTTAGCTTACCGTGTCGTTCTGCGGACGATTTGCGCTGATCTGCGTTACGATTTTACCGTGTCGCATGAAACTAATTCACTGTCCGGGAATAAAATGTATGTGGTGCGCCTAAAGAAGTTTTCACTTCAACAACGGAACGAGGCGAACGTTTTTCGATAAATTTGTGAGCATGGATTTCTGCAGTTAATTCTGGAGTAATGCTATGTGTTGAAAATCGTCTCAACAGCAAAGAATATATTCGGATTCTTGAAAACGTGATGCTACCATCAGTGATAAGAGTCTATCCAGGTGCAAATTTTATTTTCCAACAGAACAGAATATAAACGTTCTCGAGTGGCCCAGTCGAAGTCCAAACCTCAACCCGATTGAGAATATGTAGGGATATATAGAGAGACATTTACAACACCAGCGGGGACAATTTCACAATAGGAACTTCTAACTGCCATTACTAACGCATAGTATGATTTGACATCGGATTACTGCAGGAATCTATGCTTATTGTCACGGTAGGAAATTCCACGCTTAAACATTTCGAGAAACAAACAACAGCGTTGGACAAGATGAGGAACGTTTCTGACTGTCAACGTTTAATGACACAGACCATCAACAGAATCAAGACTTTCAAAACCCGTATAAAACATGGGAGACACTGACAACACTAGCGCTGCTCTAGCGTTAGGCCAAACTAAATTACCGAATTTACTCGTTAATCCGTTCGGGTCTTTCCGTTTAAAAAGAAGGTTGATTTGAATATTAATTAATAATGTCATCAGTAATTTTGAATTTTCGAATTTCTGTCAAGGTTTAGTCAATAAATTTTATAAATTGTTCTACAAAATAAATTACTCCAAACCAGTATGTTGAGATCATTTTTCGTTATCTTTTTATTTGGTAAGTTATCTTCTTTTTGAAAAAGTAGGAAATATGGTTTTTCAGATCGCAATTTTTATTTTATTTATTTGGATATGGGAAAAATTAAACATAAATGCTTTGTAAACAAGATCGGCGATAAAAAATAAACATTTTAAATATCCAAAATTAGAAGAACAAAGGAAACGATGGATAGAAGCTTTAGGTAAATGTTGCACCACCCTTCAAAACAGATAATGCCTCTATTTGCGAGAAACATTTTAGCAACAATTTCTTTACTCAAAAAACAAAACTCCATAAATACGCCCTGTCGTCGATTTTTCTTCGTGTAGACAAACAAACTTCAATAAATAATGTTACACCAGCTGAACAAATTGAAAATTCTACGATTACTGAAAATCCCACTGTAGAGAATCTAATCCTTCCTGTTATGCCCAAGGCCCAAAATAGACACCCAACAAAATCTTCTAGTGTGTTGCAAGTCCTTGAATGCAAGAAAGTTAGTAGTCGTACTTTAAAAGGTAGAAACATTTATTATATGGACCGATCTTTTGCACGATTCTAAAATTATCTCCAGAAATTTTAAAACTTAACGCAAGATCAAATTATTGAACTAGATCTACCCTTCAGTTCAGTTTCACTCGCCTTAAACTAGCCCACTCATGCCCAAAAAATCCCAATTTACACACAAACTCGTTTAATGAACTACTAATTTGTTGTATATGTTAGAATTTGTATTAAAATGTTTAATACTTAATTTGTCGTTTCTATTTTTTTTAAATAAGTATCAATTTAAATCAAATTGAAAAAAAAAAGGCAACTAGGTATACAGAAACTAGTCAGATATGCAACTTGTTATACATTAGTTTGGCCTAACGCTCGGGCAGCGCCACTTGAGCGCGTCTCCGAAAATGTAATCCCACTTGACAGTCTTACTATAGTTTAATTGTCTGTGTTTAATGATGGCCGGTAGATATCGCTAAATTTGGCGCAATTTTTCCGTTAAAAAGACAATACAAAAATCTAGTAGGCCTAACAAAAGATAATCACCCAATATGGTCACTCCATAAAGATGAATCAACCAACAAAACATTGTTTAACAATTAAACATTTAATTATTTTAGTGATTTTTAGTGATTTAAGATAGCACCCTAGATTTTCACATTCGACTATACAAACCCTATACCGTTGTCAAAAAAGCTTTCGACCAGTGTAATAACAAATGCAGGGTGCCATTTGGAAAAAAATGAGTTTTTGACATTTTTAGTTTGTTATAAGTATTTAAAAAATCGCACTAGGCATATGCGACTAAGCACGTCATTGAGTAAACACTTAGCAGATGCGGCAAACATTCAGGAATCAAACAGCGTCAATTATTTTCATTTATTTGGAACGATTTGGAAGGTACGAATTTTCGAAGGAAGCCCTGCAATTCGGAATTCTGGTAAAAAAAAGCGCCGCGAATCAAAAACGATGGCAGATAAGTAAAAACGACCTGTGTAGATTTGATTCACAATTTAGCATAGAATCCAAAAATGAAATCAAACTGGGTAGGTTCCATTTAAAAAAATATAACTTTAGTGTTTTTATAATATTGGGACACTTGTATACAGGGTGTCCCAGAACTGGCTCCCCAGAGAAAAAAGGGAGCCTTAGGGCGAATATATTAACGTGTATTTTAAAGAAAAAAAGTCCTATCTCAAATGATAACCGAGAAAAGACATTCTGAAGTTGACCAATTAGAGTTGAGCATCATTAAGGTGGAATAATCGCAATTTTGCGTTGCCTAGGTTTCCTTTTTATCCGTAAACCTCTATAATTCTGTCCATTTGATTTGGTCCACTACATTTATTAGAATGATTGTTTACGTCAGTTTGACATTTGTTATAGAATTTCGCTGCGATATTTAATTCAGGTGTATCATTTAACATGTATTCTTCCTCTGAGTACGTAGATATGATTCTTACTTTTGCGCGATGTGGGAACAATGCACGTGAAGCAGTAAGGTTGTACCGTGACAATTTCCACAAAGACAAAACAATCCTGAAATTAATCGCTCGGGGTCGAGAAACGGGTCAGATGCAGCCAGTTCGAAGAAGAAGTTAGGGGTGCTCCAAGAAATGTAAGGACTGTCGAACACGCGGAAGCCGTACTGAATGTCTTTGAGGAAGACGGCACCCCGAGTATTCGAACAGTTTCTCGTGAAATGGGTTTATCCAAGAGTTCGGTGCAGAGTTCTAGCTGATAATAGGAGACATCCATACCACTATACACGAGTACATCTTCTGCCAGAGGATTATCCAATTAGGCCAGACTTTTATCTATGGTTAATAAACCAAAACGATGCTTCACACTTCTTGTCACGGATACTGTTTTCTGATGAGTCGCTATTTTGCCGGTAAGGTTGTTCCAATTATCACAACCTTCATATCTGGGCAGAGGAAAATCCAAGAGAATTATTTCCCAGAGGTTTTCAACATAGGTTTTCTGTTAATTTGTGGACTGGGCTATTGGGCGATCGTTTGGCAAGTATAAGCGTGGTGGATGCTTCCATTTGTTAAAATTCCGAATCCCCGGCTCTAGATTGGACCGTTTGAATTCCCCGCAAGATTAACGGGGGCAAGATATGCTCAGTTCATTGGAACGGAGCTACCTGATTTACTTGAAATTGTACCTCTTGCTTATCGCATAAATGACTGGTTCCAACATTTTAGCAGAAACGTTCGGGAAATTTTTGATAACCAATATCCACAGCGCTGGATCGGTCGAGGAGGACCGCATCATTGGCCTGCCAGGTCTCCAGATCTGAATCATTTATCGGCGGCCCATAAATTCAGAGGCTGATCTGAGAGTTTGAATTCAGGAGGCTTTGTTTCAGTTACTGAAGAAATGATAACTAACGCTACTACAAGAAGTTTGTTATGTAGAGCACAATTGTGCATATAAATGAATGGTGGTCATTTCGAACATTTGCTTTAACATTGTTACCTATTTAAATAAATGGTTCTTTTTAGAATCGCCATTTTTATTGTTTTATTTCGAATTTTGCAATTGTCAAGTCTTGATGTTGATGACAGATAAACGTCAACGAATTTTTATATCGGAAAACGTCAAAATTCCAGTTGCCCAAACATTTTATTGATTTGTGCGATATCAGAGATTTTTTGTTGTTGTTTAGCAACCGATCGGATTTTTTAGTAATACCTGAGGACGAGCTTCCGGGATTGGTGAAATTAAAAACTTTGTAACTCGGTAATTTGAGCTAGCAGAAAATTTATTTTAGTCAATTTAGAGTCTTTTTTGTTGTCGGCACATGCCTGTTTTCTCTGGGGAGCCAGTTCTGGGACACCCTGTATATATACCGCAATATTTTCCGAATATGCAGTAGAAGCGTAACTATCATCTAGAAAAAAGAAAAAGTTGATATCTTTAATAACAAACAAGTTATGGAGCTTTTTCGCAACTCTGGGACACCCTGTATGTATTTACATTTATCACAACACGTT
The DNA here is from genome assembly GCF_963966145.1 of Tenebrio molitor. Taxonomy (NCBI): domain Eukaryota; kingdom Metazoa; phylum Arthropoda; class Insecta; order Coleoptera; family Tenebrionidae; genus Tenebrio; species Tenebrio molitor. The sequence goes on along the minus strand of NC_091048.1, from coordinate 5,090,193 downwards.
TCATAATAAATATTCAGTTGTAATACGACGAGTGGTCAATGTTATGCCGAAAATCGCATTCATTAATCTACTATCCAATGAGAAAGCTACGTTTATTGTTATTAGCACGAATACATAAAATATTTCCGGAAATACTTTTGACAACTCAAGGTGGAAAGAAAAATATTTCCAGTATAACAAAAATTGCAAAATTTTTATTCGAATTACTAAATTTTTTATAAATAAATGTTCAATTTGTTGAGGAGTTAAAATTCTAGTCTTGATTACGTATTTTTAAAAAACTTTAGATACATTTTTTGTCGTTCACTGATGGTTAGTGTATTCATGCAAAGTAATAACTTTGTCAGCAATGCACTCAAAAAAAATTTCGGATAGAATCTATGCATGGGGAGATTATAAGTGATAATTTTTTGTGGTGGTGTTAGGAATGTCAACGGTGCGGCGCTGGGATATGAATTTGACAAGTGCGCAACAATAAAATACAACAATACAGTTTTCGGAATTAATTATCGTTTTAAGAGAAAATCGAGATTGATCAGTTTTGAGAGATTAGCACACCGTTCGTGTCATTATAAGACACTGGTTGGTCTTGCAGGGTTTCGTTACTGTATTGGTTACACCTGCACTTGAACAGTTGCTTGAGAAACACGTTGTAGTTGTCGTCGAAGTTGTACAAATATATCAAATTAAAAATGGGGGTGGAGAAGCCTAATGGCAATAAACCGATGAAGAAGAGCGAGGTGTTGAAGACCCGATCTATGCTAACAATCACAAAAAGTACAGAAGGGAGCCACAAGAGGAAGAATATGTTGGCGATGGCCAGTCCGTAAGTGCCACTCCTACCGACCGTTATTCTTCTCTTCTTGAAGGCGTGTATAATGTTCATCACGATTAGAAACAGTAAAAAGAGACCAACACTAGCCAGCATGACTATGTAGATTATGTAAATGATCAAGAACATATTGTGCTGGAAGCGGAACTGAATAGTTATCGACGTTATGATCAAAGCCAAAACGTAAACGGTGGCGATGCCGAACTTGTAAATTCGGCAGAACTTGACGTAAGTTTCTTTGCGGTACAACTTGATGTACCAGTCGCGCACCATGAGGAACAAGAAGCAGGTTGCGGCGAACATCACCGAGATTTCGATTTGGTAGTGGGCCCAAAACACAGCCCGGTACACCGCTGTGACTTCCGTGAACATCATCGTCAGCCGTATAGTCAAAGGGGTGGCCAACAAGAACGTCGCCTGGAGGATGTTCACGTGCAGAAAAATCAGATTGGTGGCGTCCTCGCGCAACTTTTTGTATTTGAGTACGACGAAGACGATGAAGAAATTGGCAGCGACCGACAGCAGTCCCACTACGGTGAACACCTCCAGGGAGATCCTGACGTACCCGTCGGTGACGTCGGTGGTGATGTTGCCGGTCGAGTTGGTCATCTGAAAAAGCGTGGTGAAGAGCAGCGGTACCACTTTGAACGATGACTCACCTTGAATTCGCACAGTTATCATCACACATGTTTCCTAGAGACTAAAGTTGGTCGGGTGGCCACAAGCATTATCAACAGAACTATTATCTACATGCAACGGTCGCTTGCAAGCCACTGTTGGATTTACGTAAACAACGATTCGAAGAACGGTCACACAAATAGACGTCCGATTTGGATTGAGCCGATTCGTAAACAAGTTCAATCAAAACAAACGCGGTTTTGTACGCAGGATTCCTTGGCACGACTTGTTGACGGTTGCTAGGATTCGTCGTTTACATTTTACGTACCTACCATTTTGTTAACCGACAGTCGTACCTCGACCACATACTTATTCTTGTAAACTGGATTCTTTTAGCGCATTATAGCAGCATTAGCGCAATTTAATGTGTTGAACACATTAAATTGCAAATGGATTAATCATCATTCATCATCCAGGTTATTGGCCTCGCACTTCACCGGAGAAATTCTTTACTTATTCAACTTTTAAACCCTTTCGTCTTATAAGTTACGAGTATAATCTTATTGGTATTGTACCTACTCGCACGTGCTACTTGCCTACTGACGCAGATGTGACTGTTACCACCACAGAACACTAAAGTTTCATTCACATTGCAATAATTAGTGTTGAAATTAGCAAGTGAAATTAACGCGCTAATAAGTACATCTGGTAGTATTCACAATGAAAAATTAAGCAAAGTAATCATAGAGAAAATAAAATACTATAGAATGAAAAGTCCCTAATAAATTTTTGGAAAATCGTTTAGCGCACCCTCACCACACCGCAAGAGGGCGCAAATGTTTTAAAAAGTCAAAAATTTAAAATCAAAGTAATCTCAATAATCTAAAAATCAGTCAAAGCAGTGTCAATCTTTATGTCACTATCTTGTAATTCAAAATGAGGCTGTGTCACGTTCACAAATAATGTAGTACCGCTGCTAAGATTGCTAAATTTGTTGTTGAGAGAATCAAGCAAAATGAATATAGAAAACAGTCAACAAATTGAAAGAAAAATAATACTTCAAGACCAAGAGATTACACCATTATTTGATACACCATATCTTATTAAAGGAATTAGAAATTATAGGATAACAAAAGATTTGGTTTGGGAAGTAAATGAAGAAATTTTAAGTGTGAAATTGGACCATATAGTGAAGGTTTATCTGTATGATTCAGCGTGGGGCGAATTAAGAGCCCTCCACAAAATTACGGACATGCAGATAAGATCCAAAAGATGTCCTATGCAACTCAAGTTTTGAGTCGTCATAATCATGATTAATTCAACTATCACGCTATTAGTTAACTGTGGTAATTTCTAATAACAATTGTTGTTAATAATCTAATAATATATTTTAACTAGCAGGTAGAACAAACCTAAATGATGAAGACTTGGGAACTGCAAAAACAATAACTTTTTTGACAGACTTTTTGATAATAATCTGGAGGGAGGGACATTTCGCCCACGTTGCGAGAAACCTCTTGCTTGTGGCGTTTAGAAAAATCCGGGGCACACAAAATTTTGGCAGGAAGCAGTCCTACACTTACGCAATATGTACCTACTTTAGAAAAAAATTTTGATTAAAAAAACAGCACTTCCTTTCATAAAAAAAAAATGAATGAAAACATTGGAAGGATTTTTGGATGTATGTATACTAAAATTTAGCAGGAAGTGGCAAGTGAGTTTTTTAGAGTTTGTAAAAAATGTTAATAAGATTCATAATATTTTCAAAATTATATTCAGTAACATAATATTAAAAGCAAAATTTTAACGGTAATTCAAACATAAGTACCTAATGTTAATTTTTCGTTCACTTAAAAATAAAATTGAAGATGAAATTATTGGTAAAATAATTCATTTAATCACATTTACATTAAGGTGTAAAATTTAATTTTAAGTGGTAGGATACGAGAACGATAGCATTTAGGAATAATATTTATAAAAATGAAGCAGAACTGTATCAAAAACGGTTGAAAATAAAATATCGAAAGTATTGCTGGCGTTTTAATTTGTTGTGAAAATTTGCGATGATAAAAAAAATCAAAGGAAAGGTAAACTCATCCAGTAGGCTGTGATTTTGCACCCTCACCAGGATAAGAGATGGCGGTAAACGCTTTGTGCCCAAAAAATGTATAGGGAGTTTGCGTTCTATATGTTCTTATTTTGTCTATGAAAGTAATCAAAGCCAGTCGATTAATAAAGTACCGACACGATTTGACGTTTACATAAAAGGCAACCCTAACGATATTTTCGCTACAAGAGGCGCTGATATCGCTATTTTGACTGGCTTTGGTGAACATTTGTTCACCAAAGCCCATGGATTTATTAGTAATAATTAGTCATTTATTAGTAATAATTAGTAATATATTACTAATAAATCCATGCCAAAGCCAGTCACAATAGCGATATCAGCGCCTCTTGTAGCAAAAAAATCGTTACGGTTGCCTTTTATATAAACGTCAAATCGTGTCGCTACTTTATTAATCGACTGGCTTTGAAAGTAATTAGTGGGATCCGCCATCTGTTATTACACAGGGATATTGATGCATTACAGGGAACTGCTACGCTAAATTGCTAAAAATTTGGAACTATTTGGATTACAAGGTAACAAGGGTATTACACACAAACTTTTCCGTAACGTGCAAAGTAGACGTACTAATTACAAGCATTGTGGATGCGTCCATGCAAACGCACTTGTTATACTTGTCGTGTTAATTGAGAGTACTAATTTTACGTACTAATTATTTCAATGTGAATGAAACTTTACTCTTACCACACTTACCACAGTATACTAACTATATGTACTGTGCTGTTTAGTTTGTGTTGTGACTGTAAAATTTGGCCTTGGGCCATTTTGTGACAATAGAAAGCAGAGACGTATTCAGGCAGGCCCGTACTTCACTTTTCCAAGTTAAAAAGACTGCAAAATTTTGCATTATTTAAAATTCATGCATAATTTACCTGAATATGTAGATATTTAAAGAAATGTGTTAACTACAATGAATTGTATCAAGTCTGGTACTTACGCTTTTTTGTAGTAGAGGACGTAATAAAATACCGACACATTTAAAAATATAATTTATTAATGCCTCTGACTGACTGACATTCAAAAATTAAACTTTTCTGTGTCGGTCCCGCAGTCAGTTTTTTAATTTTGAGTTTTAAGTTAATTGCACTGAGTGTAATTAAATCATCGCTTTCACCTGCTGCGTACCCGGTATTATGCCACAAATCTCTATTTTTTAATGTAAATAAATAAAAATGACAAAAACATGACAAGAGTAAAAAATGAGGTTATGTTAACGTACCTAAAGGTTGTTTTAGAGTTTACAGTATGAAAATGACAATACTGCCCGAAATTTTAATTCCGCAACTGTACATACCTACTATTGGGTGATTCAAAATGATGGTGGATAAATATGGCAACTATGTACGAAAATTTATGTGGTAAACTCTGTCCACTGATAGATTGCTTGACATAAATGTTACTAAAAGTATTCACTCTACGCTACAACAAATAGATCCGGCGCGAAATTTAAAAAAATGAAAGAACAGGTTTACACGTGATGTTTTATTATTATTCTGCGTGTTTGCACTTAGGAAAGACGAAAGAAAACTTCGGTATAGCAGGGGTAATATATTAGGTTTTATTAATACAGGGTATTTCACGAGTGATAATGTGTCCGACGGATTTAAAAATGCAACGCACAATACATTTTCGAATTTCCGAAAAAAGCTGGCTACTGAAATGAAAATATCCAGCTTTCTTCGGAAATGGCTAAAACAAACAAGAGATTATTTAATATTTAATGCATGAACAAAAATTACCTCTGTATCATTTTCGATGTTTGTAATGTCACTTAAAGTGTTAATCATGCTAGATTCTTGAGACACGCACTCACTTCACAAATTCAAAAAAAATCAACAAAAATCGCAACGGAGGAGATCAAAACAGCAACACGATCAAAACTAATAACTTGTAACCGGACCGTAAAACAAAGCTCTAAAGATGAAAAATCACAAATCTAAATGCTGAAATCACTTGACAGCACTGACAATTTCAAATTTGAAATGTCATATAATTTATTTTTCGCCTGGGTTTCATAAGAACCAATGAGAACCAGTGGCGCGAATGTTTCAAGATACTACCAACACAATCTATGATAGTTTGTTAATATTTTAATGTCATGGTTTGGGGATTTTTGTTATCTACGGATATTTAAAAAAGTGCATTCTATCAGTGGACGTAGTCTAACTGTGTGGGTAGGATAGAGTTGACAGTTCATAGTCGCGCAATTTTGAAAGTTGCCAAATCAATGTGTAATTTTCGTACTATGTCGGCCAAAAAATTTTAGCCGTCACTATCTTGACATTCCCATAAATTGTAAATAAACCTTTATTATTGATAAATAGAAAACTGGGGGTTAAAAAGGAGAGAATTATTTAGATTAGAAAAATATTAATTATGAAGTGTATTTACACAGAGGTTACAAAAAACCCCCCACCACGGAGTTTTCGCCTTTGCATTTGGATATTCTTCTAATACTCTTTTTGAACGTCTCGTCGCAACAGTACAGCAGGAACAGAACAACGACCGAATTTGAAAATGCAGTTCCAGTGGTTACGCCGAGACCATCGTGCGTGTGGTAGTCTTCAAAAAACAGTAAATAGCACATGCGGGTCCACTTGGGAAGCCAACAGAGAAGATAGGAAGACACCAAAATCAGTACTAAATTGAACTTGACAATTATCACGCAGGAGGTTTTCCACTTGATCACTCTGAGTACATGAATTCCGACAACCACTACGATGATAAAAAGAGTTGCGATTAAAGCTAGAAGCAAGACATAGGGAACGTGGACTTTGTAGAAGCAGAAAAATAAAGAGTTAATGATGAAAACAAACATTAGAATCCAGATGACAAGTGTAGCGAATTTGGAGCTTCTTCGACAAATCGTTGGGCACTTTTGGGACAAGTAGTTTGTCACGTACCAGTCCAGTACCAAAATGGACACAAAGATTAGGTTTCCTAGCATAAACACAAACGTGAAGTACACCGTTATACAATGCATGACATAAATGACAAAATTGCAACGAAAAGCAACAATCATAATGGTGAAAAAGAAATCTGATTCATCTTGAGTCTCATATACAGAGTGAGTTTTTATTTTAACAGTAAATGAAATATTACATTTAAAGCTACAACAAAAATCTTACAACAAAAAGAAATAATTCTAACGTCCTATTTTCTAATTGTAAGCGTGCATAAGTGATTTATAGTTGGCGCGGCGAACCACTGGAGTAGTCACGAGGTGTTCACGTGATAGTTTGTAGGGACGTCATGAAAAACCTGATTTACAGTGCCTCGTCAAATTTGAGTTTTGTGCGGGAAATTTAAACCTTTCTGGCTCGCCGACGGCCTGTGTGATTCCGTAGAATTTCATCCGGAGCTTCGTTAGGATCTCGAAATTCTCGTCCCTCTCGATGAGGGACTGCTCCAGGTCGTGGAGTGATGGTGCGTACGGCGCTTCGTAGCTCCACCATCGAGCTGGTTCGAACCGGAACTGGGCCGCGATTTGGTCTCGGCAATACGCGGGGTTCGAGTTGGCGAGGATGTTTTTGCATTCGGTGATGAATTTCTTTGGGCCCTCGTGGTCGAGGCCTGCGAAAGTTGGTAACGAACATACCTCCTTCACCGTGCAGTGGCGGCTCGTAACAATTTCAACTGGTACGGCAGATTCGTTGGTATTTTTTTTAATGCTCAAAGTTGTCGCCGTATTTGTTCCATATTTATTTAAAATAATGTTTAATAATAATAATAATATAATGGAAATTTAAAAAAAAACTTTTTTTTTGATAAAGAACAAATTCACTGTTCAGCAAGAACCAAGAGGAAGGTCTAGCTAAAGTAATTCTTGCTAGGAGGGAAGGATTAAGGAATTTGGTAAGGTAACGTAGGTAACTAATACCTAATTTAAAAAAAAAAAAAAAACGTAGCGAAACAACTACATATAAAAATGTAAAAGAAAACCAAATTACAAAAAAAATATCACATATAATACCACGAGTAGGCAAAGTTATGTTTGTCATGAAAAACAAGGGGCGCTTTTTACTTCATCCTCAACCGTAATTATAATTACATTATTAATACTTTGAATGATCTCATTTTGTATGGTCTTGGACAAACCAGTGAAAATCGTGGATTCGTCTAAAAATTGTTTAAATTTATCATTATGCCGCTTCATAATTTTGCAAGTTCTCTAAAATTGCCCTGATTAAATGAATTTTCGTTTTCAAACGCTAGCTCTTGTGTTCCTAAATAAATAGTGATGTCAATTAATCGTCCAATTAATAACACTTTGGCGATGTGCATTGTCTAAGACGTTTGCAATATTTTGTTTTCTTCCAAATAATTTAAATTTTAGTATAGTTCTCCCAGAGCTGCAGCGATTTTATGACAGGGCAATAATACTCATCATTATTACTGTATGTCTATGGAAGAATACTCCTTATACGAGTGTGAATGCCTGGTTCGTCCAGAAACATACCTGAATTTGCCGGTTTCATTGTAGATTTGCAGTTCTGGTAATAACAAAGTTTATTTTATTACTGACACAATTTCATCATTATACTTTCCAATGGTGAAGACACATTTGCACATTTTTAGTTTCATTTTGTGGTTCATGTAATTGATTTACTATAAAAAAAAAAAAAAATGTTGTTACACAGTCTAGGACTGGTTTACAAATCTATGAGGGGCGTGATCACCAATTCAATAGACCGGGACCATTGGCTTAACGTGACTTAATTCGTTTACCTAAAAGTAAAGTCGTCACTTAATAATGATACTTTTTTAACGCGATATTTATAACTCGCAATTTTAGGAACAAATTGAGCTTTTCTAATATTTTTCTTCTTTTAACAGCTTATCTTCTGTACTGTGAATATATATTTTTACAATGCGGTTCATGAAAAAAAAATCATTTAAAGGTAAAAGTGCTACAAGTTAATGCACATCTTATTTACACATAATTTTCAGTCGATTCACTGCGGCTTGTAAAACTTCTCGTTCTTGACATTCTGAAATTAAAATCAACTAAAAATCTACTTTTACTTTGTTTGTTGTTCCACGTGATAATATCGACTATACAAATTTACTTTCACTTATGCATACTCGATTTTAAGGATTCTATTAAATTTGCTCCAGTCCTTTCTGGAATATTTTATGTAAATTATAAAAATTGTAAACAACACATAAGCAGATATTCTGATTTAGGTCATTTTAAACATTATCACTGTTCTTGTCGATGGTGATATGCCCGAACAGGTTCTGCAAGAATTTAAACCTTGGGCTTCGGACAGTGCAGGAGAAGAAATTAATCAAAAAATTCAACAAGAATCTAAATACATTTCAGCTCTCCTCCTATTTAATATGATTTTAACACTTCTGGCGGCATTGTTTCATTTCTTTCCAGTGAAAAACGACGATGAAGTTTTTTTCGCCTTTATGTTATTCTCAAAATGGTTTCCCAAATATGGAGTTGTACTGAACTGGTTTTACAGATCAACGTTCTTTGTGTTGGCTTTTGTAATGATAACGCCTATTCATCAATTTATTTATGTGATAGAACAAATCAAGTTTCAAATTTTTTTGATAGTATTTTACGTGGGAATAGTAACAGATCTGCCTGAACATAACAACACAAATGACTGTGACTTGCTAAAGAATACAGATTATCAACGTAAAGTGGAACAAAGAATCAAATTTTGTATTAAACGTCATGTTGAATTACTACAGTGAGTGTGAGTAAATAACATCAATTTCATTTTATGAAATAATTTATTTGCAGCGGTGGAAATTATGGTTTGAGCATACTTCGCAAATGGATACCTCTCTTTTCAATAACCGGAGTATTTTTCTTTATAAGCTGCATATTCTTCTACCTTGTCGTAAGCAAATTGTTTTTAAATATGCAAATTGTCCAATCTTCATACTTTAAGAGCAATGTCGACATGACTGACAGCTATTTTCGTCTTGTTCCTATGGGTCATACTAGGTCCTTAAAGTTGTGGTTAATTAAATTAAAAAATGTGTTTTTAAAGTTTTAAGTAGGTACACACAACAAGATATTTACTAATTATTTTTTATTAATTAATATACAATACTACAAGTTTGTTAGTTATTTACATTGTTACGTATTTACATTGCATACAAGATATTGCTCTAAATTTTCTACTTTAAAACATTGTCGGTTATCCACCAAAATGGACTTATATTTTGAAAAACTTCTTTCTACCTCGCAAGAGGTAATGGGCGCAAATTTGTAATAAATTTCTTCCATTTTGGTGTCATGTTCCGGCACATCTTCACCTCTAAAAATTCTTGCCAATTCTAGAAGAAATTTGTATCCAGGATTTTTTTCAGTAACATCTTCAAGTTTTTTTAATGCTACTGCTGCTACAGGGCCTGGAGATTTTTTTAGGGAGGTAAATACGTTTTCAACAATTTTGATTGAATCGGTTAAAGGTAACCCATTTTTTTCCAATTGAGTAATACTTTCGCAGATTATTTTAAAATTACTGCGAACATAAATTAATTGTTTTTTTATTCCGGGTTTCTTCATTATAGACTGTGCTTTTTGAATAGCAACAGCAGAACTTCCATCAAAGGACATGACAACCTGTGAGTAGTTAAAAACAGTTTAACAATCAATTAATTTGCTTATCTTTTATATACTTACTTCTTTAATGGAATCAAAGTGTTCGCTGTAAAACATAGCAGCCTGAAGCCATGTTCCCCATCGTGTTAAAATTGGCTGTGGAGGCAGTGGCATTTCTTTTAGTTTTTCTTTGTACATTTCAACTCTCAAAGGTGCCTTAACGAAAATTTTTTTCACGTTCGAAATTAAATTATCCACATCTTCATATTGATAGCGAATTTTTTCAGCCACTAGATTTAAAGCATGCGCTAAGCATGTGACATGCACAATTTTTGGATAAAACACCTTAAGGTGTCTACCAGATTTTATCATATATGGTGCTCCATCCGTTACAAACAAAAGAAACTTTTCAGCAACAACTCTGGTACTCCACAAGATTTCTACGCATAGAAATTTTAAATCAAAATAAATTTAAAAAAGTGAAAAACCCTTACCTAAAGATTGATTTACGAATCTAGCTATTGTCTCATGATTTGTTCTTTCTAATTGTTTAGACGCCAAAAGATAAGATTTTCCAGGTTCATCTTCTGAAAGTTTCCCAACCAGACAATTCGCCACATATCGCCCAAGTGCATCTGTTGTTTCGTCAACTGAAACCCATATGTTAAAAGGATCCAGCTCATTCCGAATGCGGTCAATAGTCTAAAAGTGAAAATAATTTTAAATTAAATATTAAAAGATAGTATGTTCATACATCTTTGTAGCATTTTGGTAAATAATTTTTCCGTAAAGTAGACTCATCCGGAATTTTTCTACCACAATATTTTGTCAGAAAATTCTGAAACGCAGGATTTTGTAGTTTGTGCCATGGTATATTGGCAGCTAAAAAGACGTTACAAAGTTCCATATTGAATGTACTATTTGCCGATTCCTCCAAGTTCTGTGTCAGCAACGTTTGCCGAAGCGGTGTCATAATGTTCTCTTTATGGATGGCCGTTTGCTCATGCTGTTGCAAGTGACATTTTTTTTCGCATATAAACTACAAAAAATAAAATTTTCAAATAAGTAAAAAATATAAAATGACATATTTTTAATTATGCTTAACTTACCAGTTTACCATAAGCTTTACAAAACATTTCTCGGGTTGATTTTATTTCATATAAATCTTTCTTGCTTGTCCACTGTAATATTTTTTCGCGTAAACTAATTTTTTGTTTCGGCATTATGTTCACTTTAAACAGGTTCACAAGAAACACGACCACTGCACGGAGATAAAGTAAACGAGAAATGACAAATTTGTAATGCTTATATTTACGTCTCCCACCAAATTTCAGAGGAGATGGTTAATTTTATATTTCTTAAATTTTTAGAAAATGACACCCTTAAGGTTTCTCTTATTGTTTCACTTCGGGATTTTAATTTTCGTTTTTATGGCAAGGACCATTTTATAAACGTTAAAGCTTCTAACAATACCTAAGTATCAGAAAACATTAGACCGCGTATACCTGCACCCCTTCGAACAGAGGCAAACAGATAAACTCTGTAATTTATGCCAGTCCAGTCTAATGGTTTGTGGTACTTAGGTATTGTCGGAGTATTTACCGCTGACATCATGGTCCCAACCGTAAAAGCGAAAAAGTAATTCCTGTATTGTACTGCACTTTGTACATTTCAGTAATTACATCTCCTTAAATTTTAAAATCATAAAGCATTGTAAATTTTATTGAGGTACCACTTTTACATTTTCAATACCGTAAACTTCCCAGAATTCGAAAATTGGGAAAAAACCGCAAAAATGAAATTGATTTTTGGTCATTTTAGGCATGTTCAGGCAGTTAAAAGGTAAAATAGGTATTTAAAGGGCATTTTAGGCCGAATAGGCAGAATCAAATATGGCTCTAATTACTCTAATTAAGCCAGAAATCATTTATAGACAAGTTTCATACATGTGCCTTAAAAAATAAAAATAGTCCATTTTGCCTAAAATCCGGGCCCTAATAATAATTATTACGCCTGTTGAGATGCCGATAAGCGACATAAACAGACCCCTATCAATCATCATTTTCGTTCTATACCTGTCAGTTTACAGGGTAGTACTTGGACGAATTTACGATTAGGGGGTGTACTTGGGGTTTACACCTATTGTCGGTGTTGTTAACAACGTTTATACAATGGTACTCTGGCATAAAATCGCTGCAGCTCTGGGAGAACTATATAGGCCTCGTGTGTGATCTTTTGAAATACCATGTTTTTGCAGTGCCCTACCGATCTCTTTACGATTGTTAAAGCCTGTACAGTTAGTTCCACGGACCTGGACGTTATTCAGAAAAAAAGTAAGCACGGCCAACAAAACAATTTATTCCTAATTTCGCTACCTGTAATCCACTTGCACTTTTCATAGCATGAAACACAAAAACCACGATTGGAGCTGCCCGCTTTACTAATTACTAAATTTGACATGGCAGGACGAAGCCGTTTCAAATCCTTAACAAACAGTTTGTCATCGTAAAATAATGAAGAGAATTTATTTCTCAGTAAAAAATCTAGAGTATCTGAATTATTATTGCTCACCACTTGTCGAACATTTGCCATTATTAACACGGAACAATAAAAATTAAAGTAACACAATTTAAACGTCAAACCGTTGAGTGCTACTCGTATTGTGGTTCGAAACGAAATAAACAAAAACCCTTACTCTGCGTTAATGAGGTACGGCGCTGCCGTACCCAGAAACTGAATCGCTGTCGCCACCCAATACTTCCTAACAAATTCCCATTTTTATGCCAAAGCCAAATGCCAATCAATTTATATTTTCAGTTAAATTATATTATTTAATTGTTGCCTTGGTGTAAGGCAGCCTTTAGGCCGCCTTTCCGGTGTCCCGGCCATGTTGCCCCTGGTTAGCTCAGGTTCTTTCTTCAGGGTGTTGGGTGTTTTCCGTCCGAAAAACTTGGTGAGCTCCACGTTGGCCACGCCAAATTGTTACAGGACAAGGGTCAGAAGTTCGAAAAAAACGAGAAAATGAAGTTTCCTTTCTTTTTTATTCAACAACAACGAAAACATAACAACATAACATAACAACATAACAAGCATGACTGTATACAACTATGTACAGTCGATGGACAAATAAAACTGGGACAAAAATGACAATCACATAAGTCAAAATTTACAAATTTGCATCGTTTAAATACGGCTTTGTCACAAATAGGTTAACTTTCGTATGACATATTCTATAGATACTGACAAATATATTGACAATTCAATGGTCTGATTTACATAGATTAAATTTTAAGTGTCCCAGTTTTATTTGTCCACCGACCGTACAATCGAATGTTGACTTGTTGTCCGATTGGTGCTCAAGAAACAAATTATTTCTAAATAAGGACAAGTGCATTTCTGTTTCATATTTGCGTAAGCATGACATTTGTCGATTTGATTACAAGATAGACAACCATACTTTGTCTAGTCGTTCTTGCACCAAGGACCTCGGTATTTGGTTTGATTCCAGGCTGGTTTTTGATGTGCATATTAGCTCTGTTGTTGCTGCATCGTTGAAACTTCTCGGATTTCTATTTAGATTTTGCAATGAGTTTCGTTCCGTCAAATGCTTAACAACGTTGTATTTCTCGCTTGTAAGATCTCGTTTGGAATATGGTTCTATAATATGGTCTCCGTATTATGTGACATATATTAACTGTATCGAATCTGTACAACGTAAATTTCTAAAGTATCTCTCTTTTAAGAAAGACGGAATTTATCCGCCGATTGGTGTTGATTATGATTTCTTGTGTTCCAGGTTTAATTTTACCCCCCTCAAAGTTAGACGGGTACTTGATACGGTGACCTTCCTCTTTAAATTATTCCATAATAAAGTAGACTACTCCAGTCTTTTGAATGGTCTGCTCATCGGTGTCGCTCAGATTTCATCAAGATCGCATAGATATTTCCTTGTTTCTAGAGCTAATACAAATATTTTAATAATTCTCCTTCGTTCAGGATGTGTTTCATCTTTAACTGTTTTCATTATATTTGTGATCTTCGTGCTATGCCTCTTCCGAGTATACTGGTTGTGTTATGTTGTGTAATTTGGATCGATTGCATCGGCATGCTTGATTAACATTAACATTAACATTATACATGGTTTTCATTCAGTGTTATTTCTCGACATGGGACACCAGTAATAATTGTAGCTGACTGTTACTGAATTCTGTTCATGTTTTTCTTGTTTTAGTTAACTTTTATTTGGACAGTAGTCTGTTAGTTGACTTATTCAATAATAATAATAGTGATAATAATATTTTTTTACTCATGTCATATCGTGAGGAAGTTCCTTAACATTGACACTGTAGTGACCCAGTTTAAAATTTAAATTTTTATTACCGGTACCGCCACGAGACCGCGCCATAGTACTAGCGGCTAGACTCGGTACTTAGGGATGGGGTTGGTAATCCTGGGGAGTGGTGAACTCTGCGAGCGGAAATATAGCGGGGGGAAAGCGGTCTTTCGCGCGGAGGCGCGGGTAGTTGAAGGGGGTAGGTCACTTTTGTTTAGTTTTTCGAAACGAACACACCTTGCGAAGAGCGATCCAAGTTTCTCAAATTTGTAAGTTAAATCTGAACCAATTACACTACCGTTCCGAGTAGATATTTTGTGTCCCCGTGAGGAATTCGACGTTTTAATTCACCTGGGTAATTTATCCCACTTTCGTTGCCTTTTTTGTGTTTTGTTTTTGGGACCAGGACCACGTGGTAAGGGTATGTTGTAGATTTCATTTTGTTCCATGCTGTTTCTTTAAGAAGCGCCCATTCGTTAATTTTAAGCGTTATCTTTCTCCCGGGAGGTTCATTTTTTTAGCAATCTGGTAATTTCGAAAATTCGGAGACGTCGTCCGAACCGCGTGCGTCCATTTTGGTTTTTTTCACTAACATTTTCTAACGGCACTCGACCCGCCATTTTCTTTTTGTTTAATATTGCCAGCGAGTATGGTATTCCTTTTTAAAGCGTTTTATTTTATCGTTATTTAACCTCGCGTTTTGTTCTCTTTTATTTCCTCATTGTTTAATGTGCGTTTTTTTTTTTTTTAGCCTTTCCCCTTTCACCTTACTTGGCCTATCAGGTACCTTTTACGGTCGGCTTGTTTTTGTCATCTTTCCTGTGGTGCGGCGGGGCTCCGGGGTACTTTCCCCGGCTACCCACGCCCATCCTCTCTCTTCTCCTTTTTCTGGACGACACAACACGAATACAACAACACACAACATCCATGGGAGGCACATCCGGCCTGGGATTCGAACCCTGCTGACTTCGCGGTGGTGTCGGAAGAGTGTCGCTCTTCCTTCCACCACCCTACCGTCAGCCCCTGATAGACATACACACACATCCATGGCCCGGCGGAGGTTCCTTCCTTCGAAAAAATCCTCCCCCTTCGGTGGGATTCGAACCCACTAGCGCCGGGACCGCGATCTCGGAGCACTGTCTCCGAGATCGCGGCCAGCGAGCTACCTTGTTTTGATTATGTTATCATTGTTTAATGTTGCGTTTTGTTTTGCTTATTTTATCATTGTTTAATGTTGCGCTCTGTTTTGCTGGATTTTCTCATCGTTGAATGTTTCTCTTTGTTTGATTGAATTAAACTCGGTTTTTGTTTTTCTTTGGGTTGTTGCTAGATTTCGGAAAAGTTAAAGTTAAAATGTTGTAAGTACGATCACATGGGGGCTAGGTGACATTCAGGAGGTCGGAGGGGTTGTTTAGTCAAATTTCCGTGGGGGCGACGGTTATGTAGGACCGTGTATAACGGAGGTGGAACAAGTTCTGCTGTATGCGACTCTGAAAAGGTGACGTGAAGCCCCCGTCGGGGGATCTCGGGAGTTTGTCGGTAAACGGTTGGTTGGGGAAGGTGGAACAAGTTCTGCTCTACGCGACTCTGAGAAGCTCATCGTACAACCCCGAACGCTTATATCACTCGGAATTGGTCGGGACACAGTAGTCCGACACGCGATACTCCGAGTACCTATAAATGTCGCTGCTTACAAGACGATTCAGATTATTTTTCTGAGTCCCTTCGCGGCCGAAAGTTTGTTACCTCCAGCTCTAAGTTCCCGTTGGCGTACCTTGACCGCGTAGTTCCAAATTAAACATTGTTTTGGCCATTAATCAAATTGTAAAATATGAGTAATACCTGGGATACGGTTTTTGAAGAGTTTTTCATCCGTCCCTGTCTGTAATAATTGCTTTATAATTTGTTTACTTTCTTTGCAAGCTTTAACCTGTCATTTTGTCTGTTATGTACCCGTTTTCTGTTATTTTAAATATTGTTGCATTCATCTTGTCGTTTATCTTTGTGATGTACTCAACTAGTTAATTTCTTGTACTTCGTTAATCTTAATTTCTGTCTTTTTGGATTCGTTCAATTTTTTTTTTATCAAAGTTATTACAGGCATTTTTAATAAAAGGTATTTTGCGTCCCTCACATGTGTGTTTTATTTGCGGCACTCTTCCAACTGGAACCCTCATCGTTTGCATTCCGAACCTTTTTCCGCCAAAAGAAAATCACAACGTAGGGCTCTTCCGATTCGATGACGATCACGACCACATTTGTTACCGTTTTGCGCAGGTTCAAATATTTGGCGGAAAAAGTAATGTATTCAAATCATTACAACACAGAACATAATAAAACACAACAAAGTCAAAATGTGGAGGCGAGACGCCGGTAATCATGTTGATTAGCACTGCACTATTACTTGATAGCAATATCCGTAATAGCGTATGTACTCCGGCAAAATTGCCGTGCCGTCAGGTGATGGAGGGAAAGAAAAATAATAATAATAATTTGCAACGCTTGCTCTGATTTGTTTTCTTTTTGATCACTTTGTACAGTTATGTATGTATATATATGATGTTAAATAATAAGAAAACTGGCAGAAAAATCAGTGTTGATTAAAAAAATAAAATAGTGCAAATTGAGGTTTTAAAATGTTAAGTATTTATACAATTCAATAATCATTTAATGATTACTACTTACTGGATCTTAAGTTAGGTTTCACCTTGACAGTATAATGATAATGGAAGTGATGAAAAGCATAGGACAGGCAAAATATACCTAATAATTTTTAATAATAAATAATAACATTTTCCGGGCTCTTATATTTAACCGTGGACATCATAAAAAAAAATTAGGTTTGGAAAGATATTAAATAGAATTTTTTATACCGGGTGTATTATGAAAAACCTTTGGTGCTATAACTTCCTTATTTTTTGTCCGATTTTAACAAATGATACGTCAAACAAAATCGTTTTAGAAACACTATAGCCCGACATGCTATGATTTTTTTTGACTGAGTGCAGCTAACTTTGCTTTTTTTAAGTTGCACTGTATATTTTTTTATCTTTATTCTGATAGATGATGTTTATCTTCTGAATACACAAACATTAAAATAAAAAATCAAAAATTTGTTTTTAATAAAAAAAATAGAATTTCCAAAAATCAAGTAACCATAACTTTACTATAGCAAATGTTTGAAATTACTTCCATTCTCTCTAAGGCACATTCGACACCTTCCACTGACGCCCATTGCGGCGTTTAATAAAAATTCTGATGGTATTTGTTCACATACTGCTACGATTCTTTTTATTAAATCATCTCTTATTGGCCGGAGTCAAATAGACATTGTCTTGAATGTCCATAGCTCTCTTAGTCACTTTGCAAAATTAGAATGCACTTTTATTACTGTTTAATGTGACTGCTTAATTTAAAAAAAATACATCGTTTTTTAATTTCTTCTTTTTGCTTCTATGCATGAGCATGGTTGTTTACATTTTCATATTTAAAATAAAAATCTCTATAAAACTGAACAAAAAAGTTAATAGTGCCATTTGACAAAAAAAAGTTGACTATTATTTGTCAAAAACAGAACTCAAGAACAAATATTGGATCAATTCAAATTGTAGCCCATTTAAAACGATTTTGTTTGACATATCATTTATTAAAATCGGATAAAAAATAAGGAAGTTATAGCACCAAAGGTTTTTCATAATACACCCTGTATGTGGATCGTTAGGTTCTTCTTTAGTAAAATGAGTCAATTGAATAGTAATTAGGGTTAATGTGTGCATTATAAATTTACTGAAGTGCGTCTGCACGGAAGTAGAAGATCAATTTTTATGTTAAAAAGCTTTGAATTTTATGTCTATGATATTTATATAGAGTAGTTCTACCTAAGCAGGTGATATCTGATAATGTTCTTCGTTGAGCAGTGATAAAGTGCAGTGGTGGTAGCAGCTCTATCTTAGAAAAGTAATTTGAACTTTTACTCCGTTACGGTTTTTCATATTTCTGGTGATTTTTTACATTTATCAACCTTTTTTTTAACATTTTTTTATGTACTATATTATAATGTTTTTAATCCTCTTATTTAAACAGATTTCAAAAATATTCCTAGTGTTAGTAATGATTATGACTTTGGTTGGTAAAGAACCATATAAAATTAAATTTTCAGAGAATATTGTCGTTAATTATGAATTTGGAGTGAAAGTTAGTTCTATGCTGGTAATTCTCTTTTTCAAAGTAAGATATTTTTCAGATTGTCAAGTTGGTTTATTCCTTAGTATGTTTTTTCGTACAGATAAAAAATTCTTTCTTTTGAATAAGCTTTCTCATGACCTGAATTATTTTGCAACGGTTCGGATAAAAACGTACCTAATGAAGATTTTTAACACACCTTACAGAAAGGCTATGCCGAGTTATTTAATTAATATATAAATTTAAATAATAATTAGATACATTATTTATGAAACACACAAATGTAATAAATACAAATGCAATTCGTTATAAATGTTACTTCCAAGGAAGTATCCCTTGCTCTACCCCTCCCTACTGTGTAGTTGATATCAAATTATAAATCCTTACACAAAGATGACTGCTAAGATGCATTTAAAAGTTGAAATTACCTCCTGAAATTTCAGTCCTTTTCGTTTTTCTCTTAAGTACCAGTATATTTCGAAAACTGAAAAAGATAGTGAAAAAGTTCAATGGAAAAATTTTCTTTTCTTCACGCCCTACCAAAAAATTTAAATGTATTCATTACATTACGCGAAGAGAGTGTTTTTTGTGCATGAAAAGGTCTTTTACGCCGAGACGAAGGTCGAGGCAGTATAAGCCTTTGAATGCACAAAAACATCTTCGCGCACGAAATATAAACAATATTTTTTCTATAATTGATTCAAAAAATTGAAATTAAAAATTCAAATTTTTGAAGGAACTCTGAAGTTTCAATGCAGTGACCATGTTGCTAGGTAACTAATAAAAAACAGTGCGTGAAATGAAAAACAGAAATAGTCGTATGCGTGAAATTGCATTTCACACACTGTTTTGTATGGTTTCTATGGTTTCGATCTTACTAACAATGTAAAAAAAGACACGTAGGAAAATGACCCACTTCATGCACAGATAACTATGCGTGAATTTCAATTTTTTGAATCAATTATAGAAAAAATAATTTTCAAGATTTTTCTTGATTTTTGTTCCTGTATTAGTATGATTGTTTAAAATCCGATACTGAAACAATCTGCTTTTAACGGAAACAAAAAATTAAATTAAAATGTATTCTGATTACATTGTTATCTCGGCGCATCCATCATTTAAAAATGTTCAGCAACAGACGACATTCAACAATCTCTATTTTTGAGATTTAATAACTTATTGGCGGAACTTGGACACCTGGGTTAAAATGGACTTACACCAAAACAAGACGTGGTTAAGACAATTCAAGACGGGGATCTTCGCGTCAGTAAAAAGGAAAGAAGAGGTACACGAAGAAATATGAGAAAAGGACGAGGTAGTGGTGCAAGACAAGTAAACTTGGCTACAAATATATTAATGAACGATTCTGGAGCAACAAATAATCTACAAGAAAAATATGAGAGCAATATGTACAAAATACAGGGTGTAACAGAAAAAAGTGCATTTATTTTAACTGGTAATAGGACACTCGCTGCAACTACTTTTCTAAATATTTTTTTTTTCGAAAACAAATTCTGAAGGGTTTTAAAAAGTAATCTAAATTTACTAAAGATTTGCTTACCCGCCTATGGAACGATTTTAATCTAATTACATTTAATAATGAAATACAACAAACAGCAGTAATAAAAAAAAACAAACAAAAGTGATACCATTTTATTAGTCAAATGCAATACGAAGAGAATAAAAACATTCAATTTTTGCGGTTCCTGTTTAAAAGAGTGTTCAGATTTATAAAATTGCATTCATCGTGAACGGCACGTCAAAATAAACGGGCGACAAATGGCAATTCAATTTTGCAAATTCCAAGAAACTTTATTTAGAAAATTTGTTGTAATTGATGAGTACTATTACCAGTAAAAATAAATGCACTTTTTTCTGTTACACCCTGTATGTTTAAGGAAGCCTATCAAAATATAAATGGCGAACGAAGATCAATTGACAGTCACAAAAAGAGGAGCATTAATAACAATTTCAAATGGAATAATTATGAACAGTTATTGTTAACAGTACCTGGAATAACTTATAATCAGTAATAAAATTCATGGAGAGTCCCTCTGTTACATTCCCACGTAATAAACTGAAAATATTCAAACACAATATTCTTTTTATAATGAGGTGCACGGAAGAATTTGTGTCATTATGAATATGAAAATCTGTGACACAGATGAAGGAATTTTCAGAATTTCTGTTTCTTCACATTTCCTATTTCCTCTTCTATATTCCTGTTTTGGTATTAGAATATTTTTAACTGTACATTTTTTCATTGTTGTATCTTATACGGTGCGATCAACAATTACTTAGATAAGGGGAGGCTAGGACTTTGACAGTGTCAGATTTTACGTATCTTTACTAACTCAGCTAATAAACTGTCACTATAGTCCATTTTTTAATTATAGTCAGATGAGGTTAGTCTGAGTCAAGAAGTCGACATGACCTGCGTCTGCTTTTGACATTTGACAGCAGTGCATGATGCTACCAATATTTGAAAATTTATTTAGGCAACATGAGACAGATATCATTCCAAATGTCAATTTTTGAGATTTTGAGTTGTGTTCTTTCGTGCTTTCTTGGTTTTTCTGCAAATTCATTTCTCCGTTTTCATTTTGTCTTTCAAAAAACCGCTCCCTTCAGAACTCTTTTCATAACTATTTATCAAGTAATAGGTAAGATATATTAAAAATTTTTGAAAACAGCACTAAACAACCACGTTTAGATTGTTTTTCTTTCTTCCTATTTAGATTTTGTTTCGTCAATGCCGTGAATTAGCTTACCTCCTTACACGTTAACTTCCAGTCTTGTAAGTTTCCGCGGAATTCCAATAATATTATTTTTGCAATTACAAATTCTGCAAATGAATCTGTCCACTAGCCGCGTAGCTTTTCGTTGGCATCATACGGTGGTCATTTCAAGCAAAATTGAACAAAACTATCACAAATAATGTGGTTAAAACGTAACCTAAAAATTTGACGTCGCTAATGTATAATAAACGTATAGCTCGCGTCTTGCTCTAATTGCACATGCGAGATGCATAGTGCGACGCGCTTAATATAATACGTACAAGAATTCAATAGCTTGTTTTACATTATGTTGAAAAGAGATAGCAATATAACAGTTGTTCTGCTTTTTAATTGATACATCGGACTATAATTAAAAAATGGACTTTATGAATAAAATTTTAACGCAAAAATGGTTTTCACTTCAGAACATAAAAGATTCATCTTACTTTCGTAATGGTGTTTTCAATAACGAAGAATGGACATACAGCGCTGGCCGAGTTTCGGCAAAAATTTCCAAATTTAAATTGAAACAGGTATATGCAACCAGAAATACGTCCAATAATTCCAGACATCTTTCGACATACGGCCAAAATGTCAAAGCCTTCTTTGATGGAAATAATTGTTGATCGCACTATACAATAATTACGTATTTCGCTGTTGAATATTAACAAAATATGTAATGATAAAAATCTACGTGTTGATAAAAATAAAATTGTGCAACTTGAAGTTTTAAAATCTAAAGTATTTCTACAATTTAATAATCATTTTATGATTGCAACTTACGTACTACAACATAACTTAGGTTTAATCTTGAGATCATAATGGCAGCGTTGAAAAGCATAGAATAAGCAAAATATAAAAATTTTAAATAACAAATAATAATATTTTCCACGCTCCTACATTTAACCATGGACATCATGAAAGATTTAAGTTTGGGAAGATATCAAATAGAATTCTATATTATCTGGATCGTTAAATTTTTCTTTACTAAAAAGTGAGAAATGAAATATTAATTAGTGTTAATGTGTGCATTACTAATGTACTCAATCGCGTCTGCACGCATATAGGAGATCAACTTTTATCTTTAAAAGCTTTGAATTACGTGTCTTTAATATTAACATAAAATACTTTTACCTAAATAAGCGATGGTGTTCTAAGTCGAGCAGTGATAAAGTGTAGTGGTGGTAGCAGCTCATTCTAAATATTTTCTTCAAATTAACCTCTGCCTTTGAGAAGTAATTTTAAGTTTTACTCCGTTACGGTTTTTCAGTTTTCTCATTCTTTTTACAAT
The DNA here is from genome assembly GCF_963966145.1 of Tenebrio molitor. Taxonomy (NCBI): domain Eukaryota; kingdom Metazoa; phylum Arthropoda; class Insecta; order Coleoptera; family Tenebrionidae; genus Tenebrio; species Tenebrio molitor. Next base: position 5,067,464 of record NC_091048.1, on the reverse strand, counting down.
TATCAATCTTTTATTTTGTTCTCACATTTTAACACATACAGATAAAGTCTCAAACATTTAGAATTAACAATTTTGTTAAAACTTTTAGGGCCAGTTTACAGAAGCGAAATTAAATTAATCGTCATCAAATGCGGGATTAACTGAACACGTGATCAGATTGAACCAATCGAAGTTTCGGATTCATGTGTTAATCGCGCATTAAAATTTAATTCGATTAGGTAAATATTTAATTATCTTTCTATAAACTGGCCCTTAATGTATTATACGATAAGGTCTTTAACTTTTCTTCATTATTTATTCATTCAGTTTTCAAAAATCGACCTCAATGGATTTCTCCACGAAAGCACCACTTCGAGGTATAGCAGTTATTCAAATATTTGGGCATTTTATGAGTTATATTTCAGATGACTCTCTATGGATAATCCGAATTATGGCGATTGATATATTGAAGTTAAAATTCACGAAAATCCTTCTTTCCGTCACATTAATCTTTCAATTTGTTTTAACTGCCATAGAGTTTTATTTCTTCGTCTGCATTTTTAGTTTCACGGATATTGTTAAATATAGTCCACTATTTTTCGGGATGATTTATGTAATCCTTTACCATCATTATTTACAAAATAGAAAGTGTTTTCTTTTTCAGGCAATGCTCAATATCGCAGCTGTTCTCTTGTGTGGCGAAATTGCTTTGAGTGCCTTAACAGATTTCAAACTCTGGGCCTTGGACAGTGCTGGTTATGAAATTCTTACAGAAATTAAAACCGAATCAATGTTGTACTCTTATTTTATAATTGGAAACACGATTTTATCGTTGATACCCCTAATTTTGTTTGTTGTACCAGTTCCCAATGATGAAGACGTATTTTTTCCTCTACATATCTTTGACAGATGGTTTCCTGATTACACCGTTGTTCTTAACTTGATTTATAGGTCAACGTTTGTTATTTTAGCATATGCAATGATAAATGGACTGAACATCCTTGTGTACACTATAGAACATATAAAGTTCCAAGTGTACTTGCTTGTTAAACATATTGATCATATTACCACCGTGGTTGAGTATACCAACTGTGATGACGGCTTTTTACTTAGAAACCAACACTACCAGACGGAAGTGGAACATCGAATAAAATTTTGCATTAAAAGACACATTGAAATAATTAAGTAGGTATCATAGTAGGGTTTTCTTCTATCATAAAATGTGTTGCAGTGCCGCTTCTAACGCTTTAACAAAATTTCGAAAGTGGATTCCCATATTTGCCATTGTTGTAATTCCCTTTTTTCTCAGCTGTACCTTATACTTCTTTTTGGTTAAGTCTTTCCATATTAATAGAGACCATTTATAGCAAATGCATCTTGTAGGATGAAAACGATTTGTGGGAAAGATATCTCAGGGCCGGTGCTATCGGTCTAGTTGCTCTAACTACATTTTGCTGTATAGTATTTACAGGACAGTCAGTGGAAAATAAGGTACTGTCATTGGTCAGTTATTGTGATTTACATTTTTTCATTGCAGTCAGATGTGCTAGCACGTATTAACACAAATATTGAGTGGACCAGCCTAAACCGAAAAAATTTAACTTTACTAATGATTATGACTTTGGTTGGTAAAGAGCCATACAGGATTAAATTCTCGGAGGATGTCGTCATCAATTATGAATTTGGGGTAAAGGTACGTTCTGTTCCGGCTATTTCGGCAATTTTCTTTTTCAAAGTAATATCTTTTTCAGATTGTCAAGTTGGTGTATTCCTTAGTATGTTTTTTTATACAGATGAAAAATTCTCTCTTTTGAACAAGCTTTCCCATGATTAGAATTTTGTTGCAACTGTTCGCATAAAAATGTTAAGTATTGAAGCTTTTTGACTGGACACCTCGCAGAAAGGCCATTGTGAGCTATTATTATATACGGAAAAATGTTTAATGGCACTTTTCAAAAATGTGTTCTTTTTTGATAAATAACTGAAGGCATTTTGTAATTCTTCTAATGAGACTTCAAATCTCACGAACATATGTAGATTCTCTTAGCAAAGTACTGTCCTCAGAAAAATTTTTACAAATAGGTACGAGTAAACGCTGTTAAAAAAATCAAAAAACCATTGTGGTGCAAATGACTTATCTGTCAGTGTGGTAAGTAATAGGACATGTCATGAAAAATGTATGTTATTTGCACCACAATGGTTTTTTGATTTTTGAACAGCATTTGTGTATTGTCGGAGTTTTATAGATGTGAATTCGGGGCTTCTCGTTATGTTGGCACTACCAAGAAAAAGACCTAAGGTATTTGTAATTTATGGCAGATCTTTGAGTTTGACAATTCTCATTTGAAATGTTTTTACTATGTGTATGTATGTATGTATGTATGTATGTATAAGTATAAATATAAACACATATTGGTAGATAACACTCAAATAATTAATAATAAATTGTAAAAGGTCAAAAATAAAATAAACCACTTGCACATGTTTTTCGAAGATTAGAGTTACTGTTGTAGTAAAAATGTTTATCGCGATAAAAACGTCCTATTACTCTATCATCTGTCAAAAGTGATTAAAATTGTATGCTACTCAGATTCTCAAATTGTTTTTAATAATTGTGTTTTTCATAACTTTATTATAAATAAATAATTACCTAACGTTAAAGTTTGTATTCTGGAATTAATCTTCTATTTTTGCTTTAGACAATTTTACTCGTGGATATTTGGGCATTTTATTCAATGATTAAACCCTCGAGCTAAAGCTCTCAGGCCTAACCAGAATAAAAATGCCCAAATTCAACTCATAAAATTGTCAAAGAAAGAAGTTTTCGTAAAATTGAAAAATTTATCCGAAAAAAAAGAATTAGGTCTTGTTATTTAACCTCCGACAAAATTCTTAGGATGAATAAATTAGAACTTAGTTTTTATTAAATAGTAATTTGTACAGTAAATAGTATTAAATAATAATTACATAAATGATATATGAATATGCCCAGATGAAAGATGTAATAAATGCAAATGTTCGTCATAAATGTTACTTCCAAGAAAGTTTACCTTTTCACGTATTTTTTGAACACTAAGGAAGCTAGCGTAAGCAGAATAATGGAAGGCAACAATAAAACAACTTGCTTCATCCAAACATGTGTCTCATTAATTATCTTCTTACGGGTCCTCAACTGGGGGGTAATTTTTAGCACAGGCAAGACAGTGAGGCTTGGCAGCTGGACCCCAACGAAGCTGTTTGACATAAACGAGATTGAGAGTCATGTTAATAATTATTTGTCGGGACACTAAATCAGGCTTGTGAGAGCCGATGATCGAGATACAATTGCCGAGTGTATAGGGAACTGGGCGATAGCAAGTTTGGGCAACCTGGGCAGTTAAATCAGTGCCATCAATGTGGAAAACCTCGGGCAGATACCATGGTATATTCCTGAGCACCGAAATGTTTTCGAGGGAAAACTTTTGGCTCGTGAGACAGCGGGAATTGACGTTGATCAGGCGCGTCCGTCGGGATAACCCACGGTGGCAACCAAATGCGCGGGTCATACATTTGCGGGTTAAAAGTTTGTGAGGTTGATGTCATCCAAATCACTATGTGCAAATGGATTGTTCCTCGTTACAAACTGTTAACATGATCTTTTTATTGTTACTATAATAATTGAAGTCGGCAAGAAAATCGATAAAATGTTTTAATGACAATATAATTCATGTATCATGTGATCATGAATGATCCATTCAAAACGCGTAAAGTCCTTAGTTGCATAGCTATCACAGCGATAATAAAAAACAAAACAAAAATTATTATCTTGTTTACTTTCGTCGTTACGATTTTTGATTGAAATAAATTTGTCAGTTCGACAAATAAATGAAAAATTTTGTATTTCATTCATTATATATTGTCTCATCGAATATAACACGTGGTATGATTAATCATCGATGATATTAAATTCGTGAAATAGAAACAGGAATTTTGCACTTTAAGAAATACGTTTTGGCTAGATAAACAGTAATCAAACGATGAATATACATTGTCTTATGTAGGAAATATCTGGATCAATACTTTACTAATGTGTTTTTGATCGATCTTACCATTAAACAGTGCTAAATTATTTTTCTCAAATGCAAATGGATGTGTAAAACCTTGAACAAAATTCCACGAATAGAAAACCACCTTGATAATATGTACGTACGTAGAAAGCACAAAGAGTTAATCGTTATTAATGGGAACGAAATATAGTGTATATTAAACGAAATAATGAATTCTCATGAACTCTCGTCAGTTACGAATTTGATCAAAGCTTAAATTTTAATAGTTTTTAATAAAATATAGCAACGTGTTGATATGTAATATAATTCAATAGTATATTACACTATAAGTAATGAAAGTGCCTGATTTTTCAACGAGCAATACATGATATACTCTCGAGCGCCAGCGAGTGAGGATAGTATGGCGAGTTGAAAAATCGCATTTTGATCACGAATTGTGTATACTATTATTTCCAACATCGCTAATGAAAATGAGTCTCAATTTTAAATTTCTTTATAATCATTTTACTCCCCTATTTTTTGAATTTTCCGGATCTGGAGTTTCAATTAATGCAAATACAGTGTTTTAATTTTTTATATTAATAAGTAGGTAGTAGATTGTTAAATAAATTTTCCTCACTAGTGAGTTTACTTTCTCCATTTTCCTCACTAGTGATGCAAACTCCTACTTTCCTCACTAAATTGAGTGATGAAAATATCATTTTCATAATCGATGTTGTAAAAAATAAATATCATAAGATTCATAAGAACTCTATCACCCAAATTGACGTATACGTTTCAAAACGGTAATTCAATGTAAACGACGAACGTACTTGAAGAGCTTATAGATATTTATCTATAAACACCCACAAAAATTTCGCTGAGGAAATGCCTATTGAGAGAATGAAATGGTCCTTTGAAAATCGGATTATTTTTCCTCAAAAGAAAAAAATTCTGATGGTATAAACCTCATTTTTTCACTTTTTGTAAAAATTTAAAAAAATAAATTTTCATAATTTGCTTCCACTGCACCCATTTTCAAAAGGTTTCATCCCAAAACCAAAACAAAATCAACAGATTAGAGAAATGAACTACACTACTGCACATACATATCTGAAGCTCTATTTAGCACAACAAATTATGATGGATAGATATTTAAAACGGTGAAATGTATTCTGTGTAATTCCTAAGCCAGATTTGAAAGTTGCATTTTTTTGGTAATATTTATTTTGTAATACAAATAAAAAATATACAGGAACCTTGTCCGCACAGTATAGTCTTAACGCAGAAAATTTTTCATCTGTACGAGAAAACACAACACAGTATAAACCACTTTAACAATCTGAAAAGGTAATTAGTGAAACAAATATATGTATAAACAGAACGATACTAACCTTAAGTCCTACGGCGTAATTAATAATGAGATTCTCTGAAAATTTAAGAGTGAACGGTGTTTTCATCACTATTGACATGATCGTTTGATACGGTTGTAAAACTTCATCACTCATTTTGGGTATGTCTGTGGACGTTCGGGCCATCCGTTTTCATAAGACCAATGGGATGACGTTTTTGACAAGTACCTGCGGCACTTGCGTGGTAGGTACCGGAAGGTGCCACCGGGCATTCCTGTTTGGGTGATCGGTACTAGTTTTTGCCGAGACAACCCGTGTGCTGCTCCTCCGAGTCTACCCCACGTTCCCTGGAAACCCGACCTTGATAGTGCAAGCCGTGCTGGAGTGTTCCCGGGCTGAGTGTCGTCGTCGTTTCCTTCGGTGGACGGATTTGGACGTGGTGCTCTGGACTCGATAGGACCGAACACGCGGAAGCGGATCAGCCACGAGGTTATCAGCAGCTAGGAAGAAAAAAAACCCGAACAGACCGCCTTTTTCTGTCGTATCGTTCACTGTGTTGCCCATTTTTTTCGGTCGGAGGTTATCCTCTTATTTCAGGTTTGACGCCTGCAGCGGAGTCATTTTCATCGCCGGGACTCCTCGAGGACAGTGCGCACTGGACCATCGCGGAGCTCTGCCGGGATTCATCGACCCCTGTGAGGTAAGTCCCCGTCTGAAGGGGTAACTTCCGACATCCTTTCGTGTGGCGGCGAACGACATCTTCTGGTGTGGCGAACGACACCCCCCTTTGGCTCACGAGTGTGCCCCATTCTCTATGTGTTCTTTTTTGTTGTTTTTGTTCAAGGACTCACGTCTCCACAGGCCACCAGCCTTAATGTACCTTTAATTTAAGTTTCCATTTTCTTTTTTTTTATCTTCCATTTCATTTTGTTTAGAATCATTTTTTTTCTTTTGTTTTTTTTAATAAAGGCTGAATGTTCTCCAGGGACACGTATAAATTTAATTGATCCCACCCCCCGAACCCCGACCTTCTCGGCTTGAGCTAGTCCGCGGTCGAAAGTGGCGTAACACGTTAACAAATTTAAATTTTTTCGATTCAGACTGGTCCACCGTATTTCTGTATTAATTCGAAGTAACAGGTCTGACTGCAACCAAATATGTCTACATTTTTCATAAACAAAATAACAGATGTATCTACCTCATTTCCCACTCTCTGTCCTATAAATATTAACGAACAAAATGTGGTCAGGCCGACAATACAAATTGCACCAACTCTGTAATATCTTCCTTTCGGATTGTCTTCGTTCTAAAATAATCTTTGCTTATAGACACTTATGTCAGAATAAATGCAACTTACCAAGAAACAATAGAAAATACAGCATATAAATAAAAGAATTCCATTGAGAGCAAAGAGAGGAATCCATTTTCGAAGTTTTTTTACTCCTGCAGATGAGGCACTGAAACAAATTTTGCAGTAGTTTACACCGCTGTAGAAATATTTACCTTATTATATCCACGTGTTTTTTGATACAAAATTTAATTCTATTTTCAACTTCCATTTGGTAGTGTTCATTTTTAAGCAGAGAACTGTCATCTTCACTGTTATATTGAACAACGTTAGTGAGATTGGCAAGATGTGTCACAAGTAAATACATTTGAAAGATCATTTGTTGTATAACATACAAAAACAGATGGGAACAATTCACCATCGTAAAAGCTAATATAAAAAACGTGGATCTATAAATCCAATTCAAAAGAGAAGCGTACTCAAAAAAACATTTGTCAAAGAAGTACACTGCAAAAAACACATCTTCGTCATGGGTAACAGGCAGAACAAATAGAATTGCAGCTATTAGTGCCAATCCTAAATTGAGAATCACAAAAACTGTCCAAAACGCCGACTCGGTTTTAATTTTTGCCATTGTTTCTTTACCAGCACTATCCAGAGACCAGGGTTTCGTGTTTTGTAAACAGACCTCAGCCATATCGCCATCTTGCAGTAATGTTGTGATGCTGAGCATCCCCTAAATAATTTTAAAAAAGATTTGGTTTCGCTAAAATTATATGTATACCGCTATTACATAAAACATTCCGAAAAACATGAGGCTGTATTTAACAAAATCCATAAGAGTCAGAACGCAGCAGAAGTAGATTTGAATCAGTGTCATGGCCATTTGAAAAATTAATGTCGCAATAAGGACGATTCTAACTAATCTTAGCTTTAAGATGTCAATTGACAAAATTCGAACTATCCGTAACGAGTCCTCTGAAACATGTTTAATAAAAATCTGGTTTATTTGCATAACGTTGGTACCTTTAAACGGTTTCTTCGTAAAATAGTTCATCGCATATGAGTTTCACCACACTGAGATAATGGAAAATTCAAGAATTCGAACAGGGAATACTGGAATTCTTAACAAGGACTACAAATTAAGATTGTTTAAAATACGATAAATTGAGAATTAAAGTGAAGTGAATTTTATCAGAGTTTCTTCGAACTTTGTTAACAAGGAAATTAAATGAAATTGGCGAGTTCTATCGCGGAATAAACCAAAATTACTTTTTAAAAATAGGAACGACTATTATAGTTCATGAGTAGTTGACTACACCTTATTCTTGTAATTTAAAATACAACCCGCTGAGGGCGGTATAGGACGATTGCGCCGGTATTACCTGAGTTGCCCGTTTTAACATGATGGTACGATTGCGCCGAGGCGACCCAAGTGGTTGTTAATACCTGGGCACGATTGCGCCGGTAGTAGGTAATGGTGGGTCGGACCCTTTTTTATGTTTATGTTGACTGGACTAATACGTATATTTGGGAATTTAAAATTTTCGAAAATTACAAGAATCTTGCCACGTTTACTAAGCATCTTCTCCATTGTAGCGTTTATTCCAGCGATCACTTGAATATTGTTGGACGAAACTAATGATTTTAGTAAAACGCTGTCCGAATATTCTCAACTACCCCTACTTTATTTGCAAACAGGTACAGGTATCTTTCTAATTATCCTTCCCGTTAAGGGCCATCCTCTCGTATTCGGAGATAGGAAATTACAATGTATTTTTTCTAAAGGAATATCTCCTAAACGGCACAAGCAAATTCAATGCGGTTTTTTGCAAACGAAAGACAATAAATAGATGTACCTGGTGTTCTGATTGTTTAAAAAAAAATCGCATTGAATGTAGGACTTTTGATTTTTTTAATGTAAAAACATTGAAAAAATTCGTTTCTTTTTTGATAAACAGGTGCGTTACTTTATTTTCGACAGCATGCTGCCAAAGTTAATCCATCAAAGCTTATGATTATTTTTAAATTTGTTGACAAATATCCTAGTTCAACGCGAGAGCTATGCTTTTACTATCTTCGTCCTACAGTCTACCTGTTTCTATCCAAAGATGGGCCCGGCCGCTCCGTCAGGGTAAAGAAGCGATAACTGGTATGTCATAAATCAGTGGGAATTTCCGAAAGCTGTAATTACACTTACCAAATATTAATGAATAATTCCTAGAAAGTTAGGTAGCTCTACGGTATTGTAAAATTGCAACCCTTTACATTTTGTTTCATTTTCATTCTGCAGTTAGCCTGCGTTGTTTTATTAATTAAATGGTGTAACTAAATAACCTGACTTCGTTTTATATATTCAGGCCCGGTTTATTCATCTTCAAGTAAATTTATCTGGCAGTAGTTGCTATGATTTAGAATCTGATATTGGTAGATCCTTGGTAATTACCGTTCAAATAAAGTTACTTGAAGGTGAATAAACCGGGCCTTAGATTTATTAATTTTTTGATCTTGTGTCAAATGGTATCAATTTATTATTTGCATTGTTTCCTTGCGTTAATTTTAGCCAAAATATTTTTTTGTAATTAAATGTTAATTAATTAATTGCTCGAAGTTACATATTAAAACCCAAAAAAGATGTCCCAGATTTATTTGAACATAACTTTACTTCTTTATTACCTTTGTATTATTTGTAAAAGCAAACCCTTTTTTTAAAGATAACGAATTTAATTTTCGGATGATTACAGTAATTATTAGTTGACACGTTAGGTGTACAACAACGATTTTTATTTTGCACATTTCTCTCTTCTCTCCTCTCAGCATCTGAATTCGCACTGCCTCCAGTCCTTCCCCTGTTTCCGTTGTCGATATTCCAAACCCATGCATTGGCGTTGACCTTCGTCGTGGGTTTCGAATATCGGCGGTGCTGTACAGGCTGGCCGGTAAATGACGCTAACAGCTCGGCCACGCTCCATTTGCCCACGTCCTCGTGGAGTTACAGCTCAGCATAGCTAAAACGAGAAAACAGGAAAAGTCAGCGTGTCACTGTAAGATAATTAATATTGGTGTTAGTACAACGTGTAATCAACGCGATGGGCCCATCAGTATCGTTTTAACGTATATGAATACATCACTAACAGGTACAAGTGTCGTTTTCACTCGTATGGTGGGACAACGTATTTGTCAACATCGTTTTCATTTTCGTATCAAAAGGTGATGTATTCTCGTAAGCGTCCGGACATCGTATTCGATTAGCAACGTATTTGCTCAGCAACGTATTTGCTCAAACATTACGGGTACCCTCGTGTCAGGACAACGTTTTTGTCCTTGTACTTTTTCGTCATTGCCCTATTGAGGCGAATCAGGCACGTTTTGCCGAGACGTATTAAGCACGTTTTGCTCAGACGTATTAGGCACGTTTTGCCCAGACGTATTAGGCACGTTTTGCCCAGACGTGTTAGGCACGTTTTGCTCTGACGTATTAGGCACGTTTTGCTGAGACGTATTAAGCACGTTTTGCTCAGACATATTAGGCACGTTTTGCCGAGACGTATTAAGCACGTTTTGCTCAGACATATTAGGCACGTTTTGCCGAGACGTATTAAGCACGTTTTGCTCAGACATATTAGGCACGTTTTGCCGAGACGTATTAAGCACGTTTTGCTCAGACATATTAGGCACGTTTTGCCCAGTAGCATCACTGCTACTGTCGTCCGTGTCCGTCTCAGAATTCAAGTCGTATGGTTTCATCTTATCTATTGAGACAACTCCTTCGTAGCGTCTTTGAGATCTCGTCGATCCAGACAGATCTCGTACCACAAACCGGTCCGAGTCCAGAACTTTTGTGATCTCGTAAGGACCACTATAGTGTTGCAACAACTTTTTACTTTTCCCGTCATTTGTCGGAATAACTTTTCGTATCAAAACATGCTGGCCCACCGTATAAGTAGGTGCAGCTCGTCGTTTCTTGTCGTAATGAGTCTTTTGTTGTGCCTGTTTTGCACTAATTCGTTTACCAATTTTAATACGTGTTGCCGGAAGGTCGTCATCCCGGGTTACTTCACACACCTCTGTGCTCAAAAAGGCATCGTTTGCTTGCCTGGGCTGGTATCCCAAGAGCAACTCGTATGGGGTTTTCCCAGTCGTTTTGTTTACCGTTGTATTTAAGCCCCATTGTATCGTACGTAGTGTTTCGTCCCACTTTCGCTCATCATCCGTAGAGGCAGCTAGACAACTTAGAATCGTTCTATTATACCGTTCTGCTTGCCCGTTGGCTCGAGGTGTTGCCGTGGCATTGTGGTTAACTTTAATATTGAGCGTTTGGCAATAGCTGATAAAACGTTTACTGGTAAAGCAGCTTCCTCTATCACAAACAATTCGTTGTGCTACTCCAAACATACTAAAAATCTCGTCTAGGTACGTTAACACTGGCCCTACTGACGTATTTCGTACTGCTTTAAGGAAAGCAAACTTCGTAAACCCGTCTATAGCCAGAATCAAATGCGTATTCTTTCTGGCGCTCGTGACAAATGGTCCTAAATGGTCAATATGTATCGTATGCATGGGTATGTCAAATTTTGGAATAGGGTGAAGAAAACCTGGCTGCTTCCCCGTGGGCTCCTTGTTATACATACATGCTAAACAGCAGGAGACATAACGTTTAACGTATTTTTTCATTTTTGGAAACCAATATTTTCCTTTGATTAGTTCCAGCGTTTTCTCGGCACCAAAATGTCCGACGTTATCGTGATGGAAAAAAACAATTTGACTACGTGCAGTCTTGGGCACAACCCACCTTTCACCTGTTGGTGTTACTTTAAAAATTCGGTTCTGCTTTAGTACATACTCTGAATGTATGCGCTTGTCCTCGTTATCTTCTGGTTGTTGGGATAAGACAGCATGTATGTGTTTGCACAATTCGTCCGTTAGTTGAGCAGCCAGAACCCAGTCGTCTTCGTTGATGCTCATGTGGTGCACGTAAAATTCATTTTCGTGATCGTTTATTTCCTTTTGTAAACTATTCCTACTCAAAGCGTCCACGTGCGCCATCTTCTGACCGGCTCTGTACTCAACACTAAAGTCGTATTCCTGTGTCAGCAGCCACCATCGTCCCACTCTCGGAATGAGATCTCTTTTGGTCATCGTGGTTCGTATAGCGTTACAGTCAGTCACCACCGTAAAGTGGATTCCTAACAGGTAGATACGGAATCGTCTCATAGAGTCGACCACAGCAAGGGTCTCCAACTCATACGAATGGTACTTTTCCTCCATCTTGCTTGTCTGCCTACTAAAATAACAAATTGGTCTTAGCGTCTGATCTTGTTGTCGTTGTAACAAAATCCCGCCTATACCATGTTTAGATGCATCAGTGTGCAGCTCCGTATGAGCATCTCGATTGTACAGAGCTAACACCGGGCGTTCCACTAATCGTTGTTTCAGGAATCGAAAAGCTTCTTCTTGTTCTTTTCCCCAAATAAACAGCATGTTGGCCTTCGTGAGTTTCGTAAGTGGTTTGGCTTTGGTGGCGAAATTCTTTATGAATCTCCGGAAATAGGAGGTTAACCCTATGAACTGCCTTATTTCGTGTACATTGGTTGGCCTTGGGTACTCGCTTACTGCTTTAGTCTTCGCTCGTCCAGGTTGTATGCCCTCCATATTCAATTCGTGACCTAAATATTCTAACTGATTGTGGAAAAATTGACATTTTGACAAACGAAATGTCATCCCTGCGTCTCTGAATAGCGTGAACACTTGTCGTAACAACTCGATGCCTTCTTCTAAATTGGTTGATGGTATTAGGATATCGTCAAAGTAAGCCACAGCCGCATCAAATCGAAGCTGACCCAGTATGGAATTAACAGCCCTTTGGAAGACAGCAGGGGCATTAACTAAGCCAAATGGCATACGCAAGTATTCATAGTGGCCTTCGGGTGTGACAAATGCTGTTTTGGAGATCGAGTCTTCTGCCATTTGTATTTGATGATATCCAGCTGCTAGATCTAACGTGGTGTAATACTTGCTACCGTGCAGTCGTTCTAGATAATCGTCAACTCTGGGCAGGGGGTATCGATCCTTTATCGTCTTGGCGTTGAGGGCCCGATAGTCAACGCACATGCGGTACTCACCAGTTTTTTTCTTTACAAGAAGAATAGGGCTCGAGTAGGGGGATTGGGATTCGCGTATAATCCCGTTAGTCAGTAAGTCTTGAACAAGCTCGCGCACCGCTTCCCTTTCCGGATACGCTAACCGATACGGGCGATAAGTTACCGGCACGTTGTCGTTAAGTTCAATATGCATTTTCGTAATGGTCGTTTTACCTAGTTCGCTAGTATCGGAAGCAAAACAGTCTCGAAATTCGTTTAGTAATTGCAAAACCTGGAACCGTTCGCGTTCTGTCAGATTTGGTCCTAGTTGATTCGTAACATCGTCCGCGAGAAACGGTTGCAAGTTACATGGAGTAATAGAAAAATTACTCACCCCGTTTGTAGAGCTCTCCAACTTACATGGAAGTCCTCGAACCAGCAATTGCCCTTGACTAAATACCAAGTTGCTATCTGCTGCGTTGCGGACCGAGATTACTCCTCCTGTGGACGTAATGCAGCCTGGGATGCTGTACTCGTGGTTCGGCTGTTGCCTCGTAGTGGCTTCCACGTAGACGTCACCGTTGTAGATCTCCGGGCTGTAGACCTCGATGAACCCAATCGTATGTGAGGGAATTACTACGTCCTCCTTTGACCTCAAGGCAACTTTTCGCGAGGGTAGGTCGTCTAATCCTGGTAAAGCAGCCAAATGTTTGTCGAAGAGTCTGATTTGATTATCGCGCAACACCATGGTTACACCGGCACGATTTAAAATTGTTTGCCCGATAATAACCGGCACACTTTGCACGCGATCTTCGACAATACTTGCTGTCACTTTGGCCGTGATGAGGTCCACCGTTAATGTAACTTCTGCTTCCCCCAACGCGGGTGTAACTCCTCCTGCATAACCTCTGATAAGCTGTGTTGATGGTCTTTGCTCAAGCTGTAGTTCTATAGCGGTTGTCTTACGAAGCGTTACAATACTACAACCTGTGTCAATGTACCCTTTCAGGGGTTTGCCATTTATTGCACACCCAACAAAATAGCAATCCTGAGTGTCGCTGGGGCACAGCAGCCTTACACTAGGACCTGACGTCTTGTGTCGTCTACATTTGCCAGCTTCGTGACCTAGTAATTTGCAGTTGCCACACTCGACTCGTGGTTTGGGACATTTACCCGCAACGTGTCCGGGTTCGTGGCAATTATAACACCGGAGTATTCGTTTCTCTGTTGAATCGCTATGATTCCGTTTATTCGTACTCGTGCTCATTTTGGTTCCCAACCTCCTACGATCAAAACCTTTGCCTCGCCTATCGGCAACTTTTGTTTCGTTATCTGCGACTTCCGTGACTAAAGTGGAAAGATATTCAGTGTACAACTCTTCAGGGGTTTCATAACGTCCCGCTTTAGCCCCGTTCCGGAGCGTGCGATCACTTAATCCGTCAATGAGACAAGAAACTGCGTGTTTGCCTGTGATGTTGCAGGCCTGTAATAAATTCATTTTCCCAAAATAATATTGCGTCATGCTTTCGTGGAATTGTTTTTCCCTATTGACAAGCTGTCGTAACGTAGCAGCAAAATCATGATGATCGGGAAATGTTTTGACTAATAACGCTTTCCACTCGTCCCACGTGTGGGTATATGTCGTCAAATTATCGTACCATGTACGTGCTAGTCCTGTCAACCGATTCTGCATTAATTGTATTGTGGTATTCTCATCCCACTTGTTGACTCTAGCCAATTGATCAATCTTATCTACCCATTTTACCGAAGATTGGTTAGGTTTACCGGGCAAAAATTCCGGAATGCAATCGCTTTTCACCGCCATGCGAACAACGTGTTGACTATTTTCACTAGAGTGCGACTCGCGTCTTATTAATCTATCTACAAGCGCTTCTAATTTTCTCAGCCGAACATCCCCATCTGAATTTCCCGTCCAGTCACAAGATCGTTCTCGGCGACGAGGAGAACGCGATCGCCGATGTCGTCCTTCGTCAAGACAATCATGACTGGAGCTCCGTCTCGTCCGTCGATCAAGCGGCCCCTTTTCGCGTCGTTTGGATGAGCTGATTTTTCGATCTTTTCCCATATTTTTTTTTTAATCGCCTTGCGTAAATAAACACTTTATGTGAGCGTATGGTAAAAGTCACCGTCACTGTTCCAATTCAATAAGACACAATATTGCGCAAGAATGCGACAACGTAAAATGCACTAATTTGATATTTTTAATAGCCCCGTCGGGCAAGTACGCCTTAAAAAAAGTACTCACAGTTTGTCCGTACTTGGTGGCATCGAGGGAATCATACACAACTCACAACACCGTTTTCTTTGTCACTTTAATTTCGAAAATTCGCAAAATTCGCGACTTTGCGGTCGGGCAAGTTTGTAGCATCCCACCGCTGCTCTAAAAGCAAACCCTTTTTTTAAAGATAACGAATTTAATTTTCGGATGATTACAGTAATTATTAGTTGACACGTTAGGTGTACAACAACGATTTTTATTTTGCACATTTCTCTCTTCTCTCCTCTCAGCATCTGAATTCGCACTGCCTCCAGTCCTTCCCCTGTTTCCGTTGTCGATATTCCAAACCCATGCATTGGCGTTGACCTTCGTCGTGGGTTTCGAATATCGGCGGTGCTGTACAGGCTGGCCGGTAAATGACGCTAACATTTGTAGTTTACATTGTGACTAATTTTAATAATATATTATTATACAGTGAATTTTTGTATCAATGAATCATAGGGATCTACATGGTAGGTATAAACTTTATTTCGTATTAATTTATTAATTTTATTATTCGACCAGTTTTGAGACCAACTAGGTTACCTACTGTTTAGCAGCTTTTTACATTTAAAATAGCAAAATATTTGTCGACCTCTTTAATTTATAATTTAGCTTGTAAAAATTATTAAAGCATTTAAAAAAACTATCAGAACTTGCAAAAAATTAAGTGCCTAAGCTATGGGCCAGTTTATAGAAAGAGAATTAAATATTTAATTAGAATTAAATTTTAATGCGCGATTAACCCATGAATCCGAAACTCTGATTGGTTCAATTTAATTACGTGTTCAGTTAATCTCGCAATTAATTACGATTAACTTAATTTCGCTTCTGTAAACTGGCGCTAAAAGTGTGCAAAAAAATAATTTTGAAATTAGTGGTAGAAGAACCAAACGCGAAATAAAGTTTATATCATAAAAATCCCAATGGTTCATTGTTAAAAAAATTCACTAGGATGAAAAGCATTCATTTATTCCAATCCACTAGTTTTGAAAATACGTTTAGGTTATTTCAAAAGTACTATAACTTCACTAAATAAATACAGGGTGTTTGAAAATTGCTAGTACAAAAAAATACTGGTAATTGGTGGTGGTGAGTTAAAGTCATCGGCAAAAAAAATTTTTAAATTACTAAAAATTGGGTTAAAATTGTTAGTACCATTGTTAGTTGCCAAAATCTTGCCAAAAAATATTTATTTTTCATATTGTTGTATAGTCCTTCATTATCACGCTTGGTTACCAAAGTTTAAAAAATACTGTTTCGCCTGAGGCGTAAAATATGCTGGGATAGGGTTACTTTATCCCTTTTGTTTAAAAAAATTAAAAATTGTTTTTTTGGATTTCTTAGGGCTTCTAGATGCCACAGTTTTTTTTTGTACTAGCAATTTTCAAACACCCTGTATACCTTTCAACAAAAGAAGAATAATCGTCTTTTCTGCGGCGGGTAGGTATTCAGATTAGCATAAAGTGCATTCTATTTTAATGTTACTGCCATTACGGACTACGTAGAGGAAAATTCAGACGTTGCACAGTAAGGCCTGGACAGGCTTGAGTTTCGGTTCTGACTGGTTGGCCCTTAAGGGATTAAATTTAGTACGGGCGCAATCGTACCTGTGGATTACAGGTAGTTTGGGACACCCCGGATTATAGCAGGTCATATCGGCGCAATCGTCCTCTGCCCGCTGAGGGTCATAGCTAGATGGCCGAATTATGGAATAATTAGCTCAGAGAAAAATATTATGTGGACACCTTTGTTGAGGAGGTGCGAGATAGAATCTCATTCAAGTTCCAACAGTATAATTATTGGACAAAGACAAACGAACAATTGTTGGAAGGTGATAACAATTATGTTGAAAGTAGGTATTATGTTAATCTCAGCTCTAGGAGAATCACAAAACTTAAATGGGTAAATGTTAACTGTAAAAATTTACATAAAAAAGTATGCTGTGACTTACGTGGCTTTACACTTCGATAAGTTCAAAAATGGATATCTATACTCTCAGATAAAACGAGCTTTGGCTTAATATTCACATTAACCGTATTTAATGTCTTATTTATTATTCTATTTGCTACCCCATACAAGTCTATTTTTTTATCACAATGCTTGGTGATATTGATTTTATTTCTCCTTGTCTTTACTTAACAAAAATAAAGTCAAAGTTGAATATGAGGAAATTAATTCAAGGGTTTTGTTTACAGTTTGATGGTCTTCTAGAAATTTTTCGTAACAGAAAACGACTTATAAAAAAAAATTGAATAATTTCAACGAAACGTCCTTAACGACCTTCGTTGGGGGCGGAATTTTTGTTAGTTACATTTTATGTTATGTTTTATATTTCGCAATGCCTTTGGCGGCAAAATAATCCAAAAAAGTGGTTTTGGGAAATTCAAACCAATGCAGGATAGTACGAGTACGTTTTGCAATTTAATTTTTAGAAGGACAGCTTACTAAAATCAGACTACCTAACCAGGACCTCAAATCATTAGCTGTATAAAAAAGATGTAAGCATTAACTAAAGAAAACCCAAAAAATCAATGTTGCTACGAGATTGTTGTAAACTAGTTATGTTCAGGAGATCTTTCACCTAAACTGTTACCATTTTGTACAATTCGTCTAGTCGTAAGTCACAAAACCATTTTTTAACAGTGTCTTTGACCATCCACATTTTCTTTCATATTTAGCACAGATGGGGGTTTATGACCCTTGCAGCTTCTTGAGTGGCTGCAAAAGCCAAATTATCTAGAATGGAAAAATACGTATACGATGTTACGATCGAAAAAAAGATAAACGACTTAACCATAGGTTTAAAACTTTTAGACGAAATCTTAAAAGATTTCGACAAAGCACAACTCCGTGTTGAAATGATGCCCGGTAGTGTTTTAACAGACGAAGAGAACGACAACGAACGTGATTCCTTCGAACGGCGTTATTGCGATGTTGCTTCAAAAATTTACAGTCTGATTCAAAAAATTCAAAATGAGGAACAGGAGATCATTGCCGGTACATATTTCCGTTCCCGATCAGAGTCAAATTCAATCGACGACAATAAAACATCTGTGTTCCATTTTTTACAACAAAAGCTCGACCTTCATGAGCAGGTAGACCAAGTTGTCACCATTGAAAATGTAAATTCTGTCAGACAAACTTTCACCGGAAGAAAGGGAATCTGTTTGTAACATGATAAAACGGGACGCGCAAGGGCCGGTTATTGCAAATCTACCATCGCAGATTGACCGGGCGTATCCGAGTTCCTCCCGGTGGTCACTTCTTTACCTGGATAACCCTTTTTAACGGACGAGTTCCTCCCCAAGGTTATCGGGGATTACTGCGATAGGTAGTCGACGGGTGGTAGCCCCACTAGATTATTATGGCGAGTATTTTGCTTGAAATTGGCAATAAATACACTGATGAGAGGGAGAAACAATTTTACTTACAAGAGTAAATTAAAATGACATACGGCATTTACAAATTATACTCTATTTATATACATGATATGAGTATACAGTGAGTTTTTTTAAGACATCTCCAACGTATACGGTTATCACTTATTACATAACTTTCTGGCTTGACAAAATTTTGCATCTTTTCACTCAGTTTCCATGCTGACGCTTTTAAATAAATAATTAAACTAAAAATTTTACTTTGAAATGGGCCTATTTATAAGTGAGATTTATCCCTGCACCCCACCAAAAAATAGATGGCTTTAATCATTGGTCGCAAGAAGTATGTCTTCTTATAAAGAAATCTTTAATTTAATATTTTAGGAAAGGCAATGTAATTCCTAATTACCCGATCATTCTTATCACCAGCCCTAATCCCTTACCGTTCACTACCTGCTACAAGACCTGAGATTTTCTGACCGCCGGGAGGAACTCCGCTGCCGCCGATTAACCCACCGGACTTGGGAGATTCTCACGCCGGTGTTGTAAAACCTTTCCGGTCATTGGAAAGCGAGCCCAATAAACAACAACAATTCAAAGAACAAAATTCGAATTTCCGTATTTCTGGAGTCGATTACTTAGGACCGATCCTGATAAAGGAATCAACCGATCGCGGAAAAAGAAATGTAAAGGCCTACGTTTCGATCTTCATTTGCTTAGTAACCAAGGCAGTACACTTGGAATTAGTCGGTAACTTGACAACCGAATCATTTCTGGGCGCTTTGCACAGATTAATTGCCAGAAGGGGTCACGTCCGTCACTTATACTCCGATAATGGTTCGAACTTTACCGGAGCCGCAAATCAAAAAGCTCAAAAATTCTTCCGAATTTCAGTCCGATGTAATAAACAAATTAACAAAAAGAAACACCGAATTTCATTTCATTCCAGCGCGGTCACCGCACATGGGCGGACTGTGAGAAATAAACGTCAAATCGGTAAAAAATCACATGAAAAGAATCATCGGACTTGCAACTCCAACGTTCGAAGAGATGTACACGCTCCTCACGCGAATCGAGGCAATTTTAAATTCTCGCCCCTTTACATCTATTAGTAACGACCCCAATGACCTCGAACCATTGACTCCCGGACGTTTCCTTTCCCCAGGTGAATCTCTGACCGCAGTCCACGAGGGTGACCTCACCGAAGTTAAAACCAATCGACTGTCCCGTTGGCAACTCGTCGAAAGGATGCGTCAACTCTTTTGGCGAAGATGGACTCGGGAGTATCTCTCGCGACTCCAGGCGAGATCCAAGTGGAGAAATCCCGACACCACACCTGCCGTCGGCTCCCTGGTGTTGATTGCCGACGACGATCTACCTCCACTGTGTTGGAATCTAGCACACATCACCGAGCTCCACTTTGGAAAAGACGGGTTACCGAGAGTGGCGTCGTTAAAAACGAAAAACGGTGCTACGAAACGTTCAGTACACAAACTGTGTGTTTTACCCCTAGAATGCGAGGACGTTCATGTGTTGACCGATTACTAGTGAAAAACTGTAAATTGTTCACCCCGTTTTTTTTTGTGTATTTATATACTTTTTTTTGATATTAGTAACATGTATTAGGTTTCTCTTATTCGTCTTTTGACGCATCCAAATTTTATCTTATAGGTATTTAAGTTTGTATCATTTTTCTTCTCTTTAGGTTTTATATCATTGTACTTCGTTTACCTTGTATATCATCTTACTCATGTTCACTTAATTTAATTTTTCTTATTTTTAATTTTTTATCATTTTTTTTTCTTCTTGTATTTAATTTTGTTTTATTTTACTCATTTGAAATGAATCATTTTATTTTGTTTATTAATTATTAGAGTATGAAATTGATTCAATTTA
Organism: Tenebrio molitor; assembly: GCF_963966145.1. Taxonomy (NCBI): domain Eukaryota; kingdom Metazoa; phylum Arthropoda; class Insecta; order Coleoptera; family Tenebrionidae; genus Tenebrio; species Tenebrio molitor. The sequence goes on along the minus strand of NC_091048.1, from coordinate 5,047,186 downwards.
TTGTTGAACCCTGGAAGGCTTCAAGGCCGGCGGCATGTCTTCGACCACCCACATTTTCTTTCATATTTCGCACAGATGGGGGTTTATGACCGCTACCCTTGCAGCATCTTGAGGGGCTGCACAAAACTTGTATCAAATTTTATAAATGAAACGATGTAGAATGCAACAAATGAAATAAGAAACATGCAAAATAAAAAGAATAATTTACAACAAATGTTAACAAATTAACAGCTTTCATCTGAAAAAATAGGCATATTAGGAATAACAGTATAGCCAGTACTTCGTGAATTCGGTCATTCAGTTCTTCTAAAGTATTGATAGGTTCGCGGTAAATATAGTTCTTCAAATAGGCTTCTTCCACCGTCTTCATCAAAGGACTGACGAACAGCATCTTCAGTTTCTGGCGTTCTAGCTTCTCGCGGGGGACCACAAAGGACCCAGTGTCTCGAGCACGATTCACCAACCGTAGAACGTTATACGTTATACAGCGTGATCAACAAGGACTGAAGCTGTTGGCAGCAAATGACAGCAAAATATTCCCAAAGTATGAAATTTTTTTGTGCGTCAGTGTTGGCACGCGCTGCAAGTTGTGAATGTCAAAAAAATTAGGTTATGTTACGAGTTGGTAGTTTTAAAACACGATACGTACAAAACGACCAAAAACAGTATAAAATGTAATTAGCGGTAGGTACTTAATAATGGCCCACTGTGTCGATATTCATAAAAGCGACAGGCCGTGCCCGCATGCCCCTCCTGAGAAACAGAAACATGTTATTATTTTCGAGTTGAAAGTCTGCGGGATGCAGGGATTAGATCCGGGAAAATTTGTAAGGTTGGAACTTTAATTTCTTCTTTAAAATGGTTAGGCAACTTCCATATGACAAGCCTGTAAAGTAAGGAAAAGGAATGACGTGATTTTTAATGGTAAAGATTATTAGGCCCTGCATTAAACGTGCCCAACAAAGAACTTTGGATGCGTGTGTTTTACATAAGAATCACGCCTGTTTGGAGTGAAAGCTTTCGCACTGACTTTCGAGGGTTTTGTTCCATTCTACCTCGAACATTCTCAACTACATCTTCTGCCAGTAGGTTTTGCCTTTTTCACATCACCTGTTTGTAGGTAACGTTGCACCAATCTCGTGCAATGCTGCCTAAACGCGACTAAGCTACCGAGCCGCCCAAAGTACCAACTGGCTCGGGGAACATTTGTTGAAATTGGTGCAATGTATCGTCCGTGCTCCGTGGAATACTGCCAACCGTCAGCAGCATCAAAATTTCCAGTCCGAAAGTACGCCATACCAATAAAAATGTCTTGCTCTAGTGTAAAAACCATTTTCATTAATAAATTGATACAAAAATGACACTTGATTTTGAAGTTTAAATTTGCCCGTCAAAATTGACAACTGAAAATGTAATGCTACCAACTTCACTGAAATTTTCATCATGTCATGTCATCATTGTTGCCAACAGCTTCAGTCCTTGTTGATCACTCTGTAGTTTGGATATGGCAAACGTTGTGAAAAACGTGTTGCATATTCTCTTGCATCCTCACGTGCATTCCGCCCCCACTCTTCATAAAGTATGAGCATTTCGGCATTCTCTGCAGCTGTATACATGTTTTCAATACGAAGTTTGACAATTTCTATTCAAATTATAACTTGACGTTGTCAAAATGTTCACAGTTGCCCAAACATTTACCGGAAATTCATATCATTCTTACTAGAATTATCTTCCTAGGCAATTCAAACTTTGGTTAAACTTACCTGAAATTCGAATTAACAGCGTCCTTCTGATTGGTCAACTTTAATTATTCATTACAAGAAAATCGATTATACCCTGTACTTTTTTTAAACGCTATTGCTTTCAGTTATCAACAAGGAAAACGCACTCTAAGTTTAATCCGCGAGTTCTGGGACACCTGTATAACGCTTTGTGTTTTATACAGTATGATTATTGCTTATTATTTATTGATAGTTTTAAGTGGAATATTATACAGGGTGAGCAACAATAACTGTTTCAGTTGGCAATAAAAAATTTTACATGAAATTTTCAAGACTGAATTGTACCAATTTCGGTTTGTTTTATTGACACTATTGACAGCTGGTATACATTTGATATTTAAACGTCTTGGTTTTTGTGTTATTTTATTAATAAGATGGTTTTCTCGTTGGAACATGACATAAAAGTCACCAAAAGTCACCAGAATTTATTGCCAACTCAATCAGTAATTGTTGTTCACACGGTATAACGGGTGACTATTAAAATTTTCACTTAGGGTTGGCTATGGAACATTCTTTGTTTTCCGTTGCACCTTAGACACTGACAAGTTTGACATTATAGTTAACATTATAGGTTATGTTTCAATTGAACTGACTGACATTTGTCGTTCGTTCTTGCGTGTGTCTAAAATAACAGAAAAAAACTCGTTCAATGCCAACTCCTAGTGAAAATTTTAATAGTTACCCGTTACTTCGTCCGTCATAATAAACAGACCTGATTCTAGGAAATCGAAGAAATGAAACCAGAAATTCAAACCAGATTTTATTCTGATCATGGAAAAGATTACATAGTATATTCAATGCTTTAAAAAATATTACATTCATAAGTGATGCTTTCGTTTATTTAAAAGAACACAGTAGTCAATATTTAAACTCTTAACAACACATTCAGTGCTAAGTGAAACTAAGTTTAGATGTACGGTGCGATAAAAAAATAAGTCAAAGTACACCATGAACAAGTCAACAGTTTTTCGAATAACTTAGTAAGAGTTGTTGTAGGAATGGCGGGCTGCTTCGGCCGGAAAATGAAATTCTTCATAACAGGCCATAAAATTTAAATTAAGAAAAGACCGTAGTCGACGTTGTCTATTTTTTTTATCTCATGTTATTTTAATTTTATAATCACATCTTATCAAACGGAAAAATTAATTTGATCAGTGAAATTATTCTACAGTGTATTTGAGTATTGAACTTATTCTATAATATACACAGTGAGCATTTAGTATACATCGTTTTGCAAAATATACCACAGAATATACCTAATTTTAATGCAGAAACTGTTTCATTTGTACGAGAAAACACACGACAGAATAAACCAGTTTAACAATCTGAAAGGGCAATTAGTCAAACAAATGTATAGACAGAACAACACTAACCTTAACTCCCAATGCGTAATTAACAATGATATTATTTGAAAATTTAAGGCTGAAAGGTTTCTTGGTCATTAGTGTCATAATCATCAATAGCTTTAAATTGCTTCGATTCAAACTGGCCCATCGTATTTTTGTATTAATAAGATGTAGCACATCTGTCTGTAATCAAATAAGTCTACATCTATAATAAACAACGTAACAGATGTACTTCATTTTCCACTGATTCTCCCACAAATATCATTGAGGAAAATGTGGTCAGGCCGGTTAGAACGGCGGCACCGACTCGGTAATATCTTCCTTTCGGATTGTCGTCATTCTAAGATTAATATCTTTGTTTCTCAAGATTTATGTCAGAGTAGATGCAACTTACCAAGAAAAAATAGACGATACAGCATATAAACAGAAGAATTCCATTTAGGGAAAAGGTGGGAATCCATTTTTGAAGTTTTGTTACTCCTTCAGTACAAACTCTGTAACAAATTTTGCAGCGAAATACATTACAGTAAAACAATTTACCTTCTTAAATCAACGTGTCTTTTTATACAAAATTTTATTCTATTTTCAACTTCCATTTGGTAGTGTTCATTTTTAAGCAAAGAACTTTCATCCTGGCTGTTGTACTGAGCCACATTGGTGATATCAGCAATACGTGAAAGTAATAAGTTCATTTGAAATAAAATATGCTCTACAATATATAAGAACAGATGGGAACAATTCACCATCGTAAATACTTGTATAAAAACCATCCATCTATAAACCCAGTTCAAAATAGATGCGTACTCAGAAAAATATCTATCAAAAAGGTACAGAGCAAAAAATACATCCTTGTCATTGCGAACAGGTAGGACAAATAGACTCGCAGCTATTAGTGCCAACCCAAAATTGACAAACACAAAACTTGTCCAAAACACAGATTCGGTTTTAATTTTTGCTGTGGTTTTGTTATCACCGCTGTCCAAAGCCCATGGTTTTAAATTTTTCAAAGTGATGTCAGCAAGATCGCCATCTTGCAGTAGTGTTATGGTGCTGAGCATTCCCTGAATAATTAAAAAAAAAGATGATTCTGTTTCGGTAAAAATTATTTTCCATTATTACATAAAACATTCCGAAAAACATGGGGCTGTATTTGACAAAATCCATAAGAGTCAGAACGCAGCAGAAAAAGTAGATTTGAATCAGTGTCATGGCCATTTGAAGAATTAATGTAGCTATTAGGATGATTCTAACGAATCTTAACTTTAAAATGTCAATTGACAAAATCCGGACTATCCGTAACGAGTCGTCTGAAACATGTTTAATAAAAATCTGGTTTATTTGCTAAACGATGGTACCTTTAAGGGGTTTCTTCGTAAAAAAAATCATTGCATCATAGGAGTTTCAACACACTGTGATAAAGAATTCCGGGAATGAATGCTGGAAATTTTAACAAGGACAATAAGTTAATAATGTTTTTTTTTCGACACTGTCAGAATTTTCTCCTGTGTGAACGGATTTTGATAAATTTGACAACTTGTCAAAACGAAACGTCAAGCTAATTTTAAAAATTTTAAGCGGTTTAGAGCCTTTAAGGGGCTCGCCGAACAAAAAAACCTTGTATTCAGCTCGTTCTTGTGTAAATTGGCTGGCACTCGTGGGCCTTTAAAACGCTCGTTTCACTCGCGTTTTAAACTGGCCCACTCATGCCAAAAAAAGGCCAATTTACACACGAACTCGTTAAATAAACCACTATTTTCTACTCCTATTGTAGAATGCTGTAATTATGAAAGCGTTTTTTTTATTAGATAACAGGGTTCATTATCCACGGCCCGTTGAATAATAATTTGAAAAATCACGCCAAATATCGTAGGAACTAGTTTATGAAGTCCAATCGCAAATTTTAATGCAATGGTGGACTTCGTCCAGCGAGAGATTGGGAGATTTTAAATTGTATTAAATTAACCCACTACTACAAAATGCACTAGAATACACTAATTAGAGCATAATTTCAGGGCGAATGTGTTATTAGTTTGTAATGATTTGAATACATTACTTTTTCCGTCAAATATTTGAACCTGCGCAAAACGGTAACAAATGTGGTCGTGATCGTCATCGAATCGGAGGAGCCCTACGTTGTGATTTTCTTTTGGCGGAAAAGGTTCGGAATGCAAACGGTGAGGGTTCCAGTCGGAAGAGTGCCGCAAATAAAACACACATGTGAGGGACGCAAAATACCTTTTATTAAAAATGTCTGTAATAACTTTGATGAAAAAGAAATTGAATCGAATACAAAAGACAGAAATTAAGTTTAACGAAGTACAAGAAATTAACTAGTTGAGTACATCACAAAGATAAGCGACGTCTATAGATATTCGGGGTATTAATGAACGTCAGACTATTTCACCGACCAAGCAAGAGTGACAGAGCGTTCCGGGGTCGTACGATTAGCATTCCTAGACCGCATCCGCAAAGACCTAGGTCCGCCGTCCCCAACCAACCGTTTCCGGACAAAACCCCGAAGTCTCTATAACCGTCGACGGAAACTTCACGAAAACATCCCGACGCCGCTCCCGCAAAGACTAAGGTCCGCCCCCGCTAACGGCTCTAAATAACCGTAGCTTCCACAGAAATTTACTAAACAACCCCACAACTTCCTGATTGTCACCTAGCTCCCACAGGGGCGCACTTACAACATTTTACTTTAACTTTTCCGAAATCTAGCAACAACACGAAGGAATAACCCGAGTTTAATTCTATCGAACAAAGCGTAACATTAAACGATGAGAAAATCCAGCAAAAAAAAGGGCAACATGAAACAATGATAAAATAAGCAAAACAAAACGCAACATTAAACAAGGATAACATAAGCAAAACAAAACGCAACATTAAACAATGAGGAAATAAAAGGGAACTAAGCGCAAAGTTAAATAACGATAAAATAGAACCACTTTAAATGGCACAAATACCAGTAAACAACATAAATCACGAATACAATAATCGCCGGTAATGTTAAAACCAAAAAAAAATGGCGGGTCGAGTGCCGTTAGAAAATGTTAGTGAAGAACAAAAACAAAATGGACGCACGCGGTTCGGACGACGGCTCCGTATTTTCGAAATTACCAGATTGCTAAAAAAAGAACCTCCCGGGAGAAAGATAACACTTAAAATTAACAAGTGGGCGCTTCTTAAAGCAACAGCATGCAACAAAATGAAATCTACAACATACCCTTACCACGTGGTCCTGGTCCCAAAAACAAAACACACAAAAACGGCAACGAAAGTGGGATAAATTACCCAGGTGAATTAAAACGTTGAATTCCCCACAGGGACACAAAATATCTACTCGGAACGGTAGTGTAATTGTTCAGATTTAACTTACAAATTTGAGAAACTTGGATCGCTCTTCGCAAGGTGTGTTCGTTTCGAAAAACTAAACAAAAAGTGACCTACCCCCTTCAACCGCCCGCGCGAGCCCGTTTCATCCCCGCTATATTTCCGCTTTTCAACAGCGTTGCCAACTCGCCAAGATTACCAACCCCATCCCTTAGTTCCTAGTCTAGCCGCTAGTACCTTCACATTTGGCGCGCTGTTGTGGCGGTACCGGAAATTTAAATTTAAATTTTAAACTGGGTCACTACAAGTTGAAGGATATATTTCAAATTTTACGTGCGCTAGGTATTATTTTCTCTACGTAGAATTTAGTGATTTTTATGTTAACCAACCTAGCGCTGAACAATTTCTCTTTACAGTCGTAGAAAAAGTATTGAAACGATTCGACTGTTCGTTGACTTTTCCTCGATGAAACTTTCCTTCCTTATTTATAATTTATGATTTATAATAACAATAATTTCAACGAAATATTTTAAATATCGTTAAATACTTGTTGACGCGATACAAAAGGAATATTACTTATTCAAAAATGAATGAATCGATCATTGGCTGCTTCTCATGTGGAACGTTTTTGGTGGATTCCATATTTTTCTCATTTCTCATTTATACATATAAAGGTCAGGCCTTCTAATTATGTTTTTCTAAAATCGACATATAAAGTTAATATTTAAATTGTCAGTATACAGGGTGTCTCAAAATTGGCAAATTCCAAATTCAGAGCGTTGTAAGAGATCACTTCAGTAGTCCAAATATGGAAATAAAAAAAAATCGGGACTCCCCCCACGAAGATAGTTGGTTTTCATTTAATATTCTGGTGGCATCACCTATGGAAATCTTTTGTTTTGAAAAACGGATGTCGCAGCGTTAAAATACGACATAACCTCACTATAAAATAACAGCATGACACGAATTATAATAAAAAAGTAACACAATTACAATTTACGTACAAGTTAATCATTAATCAATTTATTAAATGAGCTGCTGGAAATATCTACCTTCTTCTTTTCGTAACAATTTGTGGCACGTTCCTATTTTCCTACACAAGGTTCAGTGTGTTGCGCTGCGGTAACTGACGTATTGTGGGGACTGTGGGGAGCATTTTGCACTATTTCTCTTGCAGTTTCAATAACTGCAGCAGTGCGTTTTAGCGGCCGACCCCTGTGGTTTTTGTTCGGTAAACGCCTCCAGTTTCACGAAACAACTTTACACACCGGCTCAGGTTGTCTTCGAAGGTTTTCCGGCCAAAAATAACGTTGGGAAATTCGGCGATAAACTCTTCTAAGCATTTTTGTACGGAGTAGATCCATGAACCATTCACTTTCAAACCATTGCGAAAATAACTTTAAATCAAAAACGTTTTCTGCTCTAACGTGAACACCAGAAAAGAGTAAACGTAAACCTCTCTAAACGCAAATGTCAAAATATGACAGTTCTACTCTAATTTTACTAATCGGAAGTTCAAACGACGACATGCCTTAACAAAAACAAAATATTTTCATTGGTAATGCTACCAGAATATTAAATGAACACCCGTTACATTGGTCTGAAAACGCACTCTTTGAATTGCGTTTTCTTCAAATACGGACTGACAAGTTCAGTGTTATTGTTATTTATGGTGTAGATGATTGTGGAAAATAATAAAAATAATAACGTAAAAGTCAAGTGTTTACAAGCTCCACTCGCTCCTTCCCAACCACGCTCTGAATTCAGAATTCGCCAATTTTTAAACACCCTGTAGTTTCGAATTTCGAAATGACATACTTTTAGGCACAAGTTCCTAAAAGTAATGTCATGTAATGTCATTTTTTATTCTAAAAGAATCCGAATAAATAATGCCTAAAACACAAAAGACACGATTTATTGTTTTTAATAATTATGTATATCTATACAGGGTGGACCATCGTATAGCATATTTGCGATAAAACCTTTTGTTAATTGTAAAAAAAATTGAAATTTTAAAGACACAATCTTCAATTTGCGATGTACGAAATAGCCGAATCATTTTTTATAAAATAAAATAAATGTGAAATTTGACTTTGATAGCGTTTTATTATCACTTATCAGGGATAATATAATAAGTGGTACGCTTATTATCGATAATTTTTTTTTAATGATACGAATGCCAGTCTCAACGACGAAAATACAACGAGTGCAAAGCACGAGTTGTATTTTCCAAAGAATGGGGCTGGCATGAGTAATGTTGACATTTGTAAAAAAATTATCGATTCTTAAGCGTACCACGAATTATATTTAGGAAGAGAATATAATAAATTAAAATAAGGACCACAGATGCACATTTAAGCAAAAAAGCTTACCCCAACGAGTCAATTATGTGCTTTTTCTTTCTGGAAATGCGCCTAACACACTTAAAAAATGTATCTGACGTTTGTCTGACTTTTCTAAATTATTTTATTTGACAAGTGAAACAAACGCAAGTTAGCTAATACCAAATCGATAATAGTTAGTCGCGTATTGTCACTATGGTACAAGGTCCAATTGGTCAATATTTTAAATTTAAGAAGCACCGATTGGCTCAATATTCAATGTAAGTATTATATTCTCAAAGTAATAAAGCGACCCGAACTTTTTTCTTAGGATCGCACCCACAGGACAATGTCGATTTTGATTACACAAAAGTTGGTATTTAAATCAGGATAATAACTGAATAAACCGACATTTAACATCTACGAACAAAGTGGTAGCATATTTATGATAGTACAAATCCAGGATCGCACCACCGGTTATGATTTATAGCTGGTTGTTTGCGGAAAGCGACCATTGTCAATCAGGAATTATGACCCATCGTTGTCATAAATTACTCACATTTTGGTACCAAAAATTATTGGGTGATTTTCATATTATTATATAACTAAACTCTATTCAAAAATCAAAAAACCACCACCTGTTGTTTTAGGTTGGTAAAATTTAAAAAACCCTAGGTAGATATTTTTTCGTACTATGTTGGTAAATAAATTATGACATTTATTTGATTCAAAATAAAATTCAATTGCTTTGAATTTCGTTCATATTGTTTTATTAGCAGCACGTTTCATTTATTTATTGATTCTTATTATTTTTACTTAAACATGCCCAGAAAAACAAGACATTTAATAAACATTTAACCTCAAAATTACAAGTCTCACCAAATTTTACATTAAACAGCGTTGCCGATAGTAATTATCCAGGAAAATGCGACGTTGGTGGTTTTTTGATTTTTGAATGAACTTTATAGAGAATTGAAAATTCTCGATTATACGAGACGTGTTGCCCGGAAACATCACGAGATCGAGTGGTGTTTCCGGTAACACGTCGAGTATAATCGAGAATTTTCCATCCTCGAGTTGTATACGGGTAGACTATATCATGAATAAAAACAATAAAAAAAAAAAAATAAACAGGTTCCCGAAACCGACTGGGCGCGTTATGATCAACACAAGGGGAATCATGACTAAAATTTGAATATACCACCCTCCGCTTTAGTTCATCCGACAATACTGTTTAATTCAATTTTACTTCTTAATTGCTTAAACAAAAATTGCGTAAAAGGTTTGCCTCCGCAATTTAACTTAATTTAATAATAATAGAAAAGACTTTTATTAGAATCATTTTTTGTGTATGAGTTCTACTCATCGTCACCTATTACTGGATTTCTTCTGGCAGGTTATATCGGGACCACCCTGTATATACAACGTATCTCACAAATAAGTACATTAAATTTAACCAGTGACAGATCTGGTCACGAGCAACAAAATTGTTATGTACCATTTTTTCGGCCGAGGGAGAGATAAAGGGGATTAATTTTTTTTAATTAGTTTTATCCGACTCCAAAAGACAGGTGTTTACATGTTGATTCTGTGATTTAAGCTAAAATTTTGTGAAAATGGCACGTTCATTTTTGAATATTGAATATACACTGCGTTTTTTATTTCGCTGAACATTCAATGTAAAATGGCTATGTCCAGTTCTAAAATGGACAAGTCAATTCATTTGAAATAGGCAACCAAACTTACAGATCCATGAATCCTATGTTCAGTAAAATAAAAAAACTCACGGTATAGATATTGTGTATGGTGAATCGTGCGGGAGTGGTCCTCGAGCCCAGAGAATATCCTTGCGACTCCTTCTCGTGGGGGTACTGAAGGACTCGGTATAATCGATCCCAATTAATACAATTGACGTTTTAAGAGAACTGGTGGAAAATGTTGCCACAACAATTCGCAATAACAGAGGAATGCTGGAAAGAGTGAAAGAATCACTATTTCGTCGGTGCCTTCATTATTGTATTGACAATAACGGCGCTCACTCATCTCACTCATCTTGTAATGATTAGTAGTATTACCAATATTACCAGTTAGAATTAATGCGCTGATTTCTGAGACACGTTGTATATACACTGACCGGCACAAAAAACGACTCACTTTGAATTTTATTAATATAATTAAGTAATTCATTGTTTTAGAAATTTTTTTTTTATATCATGTTGTATTGATAAGTGTTATTTAAGTTATTTTTGCCAAAGAATATCCGACAAACAAAACATTAAACACAGCAAATAAAATTTTAATAAAAAAAAAAAAATAAAAGCAATTTTTTGGAAAAAATTGTGTTATGAAAAAATTGCCAAAATTTTAACAGCATTTTTCTCGTATTGTCAAATTAAATCTTTTAACACGTAAATCAACCGACAAAAACACAACTTGGAAGCAGCGCATATTTTCTAATAATTTATTTAAACAAAACAATTCGATTGCCATGGAGAGCATAGCACACTAGATCATTGAAAATATCCCAATTTAACTATAATAATAGTTATTTAATAAACTAGTTTGTTAATGAAGGCGATTAATAATCGAAACTGTTTAAAACACGAACGAGTTAAGCGAGTGAGTGGCTTTAATAGTTGAGATTATTAATCGCCCATTAACAAAAGAGTTGATTACAAAATTTTTTCGTTGACTGCAAACTTTTTTTTTTGGTAACAAATTTTGAAATTAAAGCCAAATCAAAACCAATTTCATCTTTTTCCATAAATATAACACCTTATGAATACCTTCATTCTTTTTTTGTCATCAGGGTAGCCCATTTTAAAATTTTTCAACACTTTCTATTCACTTTTCCACAAAGAGTGTCAGAAGACGTCAACTCCATTCGCATTCAATTTCACGTAAAAATCACGGTTGCTAAGGAAACCTAGTTACCTTTGAAAAATATGACATGCCAATTATAACCAAAAATGTCGGTTTTTGAAAAATTGAATTTGTAATTGTGCAGTTATGGAGCTATAAAATATAGAAAACCCTGCTGCACTACCTGCTGCAGTGTTGGTAAGTGCAAACAATGCATGTTCGAGGTTGTTTATACATCAAAATTTAATCAAAACGTCAAAATCGCAAAAATCGTTGACTAATGAAAAATAGTGTATTAATGAGGTCCATTAATACACTATAATTTAGATAAAATAATTCATTAATATTGAAATTAACAAGCGGTCAATGGAAAAGAAAAATAAGCACAAATATAATTTCAAGATCATTTATTAAAAAAATCATAATGAGTCGTTTTTTGTGCCGGTCAGTGTATGTAATTTAAATTATGAAATTCCAACTTACCAAACATACAAGTATTCATAAACTGATGTTTGATTCCTAAATCGTCCTTATCGTAATGTAATCGGTGCCATTAAATATAATTATTTAGTAATTAATTTTAGTAATTTGACTTTAATAACTGTAAACAATGTTTTATTCAGACAACCTTGAATATTGAGCATAGAGTATCTTGAAATTAGTGACTTTAATAGATAGTTACGAAAGTTATTGATGGAGGTTGCTCAAATATTCAAATATCAGAAAAGGATGACGAGGTAAGTAAATACTCGTTTCACTTTGGAGGGAGTAAGACCAATATAAAGAACTGAACTAAAGAATAAAAGAAATAAGAAAAAAATATTGAAGAATTGCAGGCAGCCTTAGAATCCGAATTGGTGATGTTCGATTTCGAAACAGGTTCTCTCAAAGCTTTCAAAGAAACATTTTATAAATCGAATATAGGTGGATGTTTTTTTCATTTATCGCAAAACTTTCGGCGACAAATCCAGAAGATTCCAGGACTAGTTCATTTACACGAAAACAGAGCAGACGTTAGATTGAAGTGCAAAAGTCTGCTCGTGTGAGCTTCGTACCACCTACGGATGTCCAGTTTTTTATACGAAATTCTTCAAGATTTCCCCCCGAAATAAAACCCATAACGGAAAACGCACGTAGGAAGAAGATTGGAAGAAGTTGTCCCACGTTATGTCATCCATCAGCATATGGAACACATTTGACCGACTCAATTCGGACATTCCGAGCATAAATAATTCGCTGGAGGCATGGCACAATGCCTTCCAAAAGACGGTGGATTGCCATGCTATACAAACCAAATGCGACCAAAGTAGAAAAAATAATATCTTATACTCGTTTTATAAGACGCACTGTGACACTCGTGTCACAATCAAGCGTATACTATGTATACTATGTATTATACAGTTTATTTAATAAATTAATACACTTGTGATACTGAGATGCTAGTACGAGTACATTTATAATCTACGAAATATCTAATGTAACTTGGTGCATATCACTACACATTAATTTTTCAAGATTTTTTCTTACTACAGTTAGAATATTTCTAGAGATTGCTTAGAAATACAGGGTCTCTATAAATGATTGTCTGGTCCAGCCAGCCATGGAAACTTGTCAAATTTTGAATGTGCCGCTTTGTTCGGCAAATTAAGAATGTCACATTTTCAGGTTAGGTTGTTGGCTTTTAACCAGAGACAAGTTTCAACTGTGTTTTGCTCCTGCTAACATGAATGTATTTATTATTTAATATCAACACCAATAGGGGAACAATTATTGCCCCCATCGTACCGCCACACAGTGTACAGGAATTGGTATGAGTACAAATCGAAACAGATAAATATTGAGAACACCTTGTCCCGTCCCCGTGTGCCACTGCCTTTTTGTCTGCTTTCAGTCTTTCACATTTCTTGTTTTATGCTAATGATAAATACGACCTAGACTGAACTGTCGAATACGGTATTGACTCCCATTTTTTCTTCCAATATAAATAAGTGTTTTTCATAACAAATAAGTCTTACTGTTTTTTTTTTTTCAATAAAATGAAATTTATTCAACGACATAATTTACAACACTAAATAACAAATTGGCATTTTTTATAAATTAGATTGAAAATGTGTCCACCATTAGCTTCTAAACACTTAAGAATTCTTCTTCGTTTATTTTCAAAAATATTTTGCAGCATTTCTTGGTTAATGGTACGGCAGCATTGAATAATTTCTTCCCGTAGCTCGTTTAAGTTATGCAGTGGCCTCCTAAATACACTATTTTTAAGGTAACCAAAGATTGAAAAGTCCAATGGAGTCAGATCGGGAGACCGAGGGGGCCACGCAGGATGTAAATTTCTACTTCTAATGCGATCATCATAAAACTCTTGTAAATAATTTAATGTTTCTTGAGCTGTGTGAGCTGTGGCGCCGTCATGCTGGAAGTATCCAGTTTGAACTTCTTCATCATCGAGCTCATTAATGAATGGTTCCAGTATTTGTTCTCTGTACCTTTGTCCATTGATAGTTCCGTTAAAAAATATTGGTCCAATCAGTCTTCTACGTGAAACTGCTATCCATACGCCAATTTTCGAAACATGCAAAGGAGTCTCTACAAATTGGTGTGGATTCTGAGCACTCCAAATTCTGAAATTCTGAGTGTTAACGTATACTGACAGGTAGAACCACGCTTCGTCGCTGAAGAAGGAAACATCTAGCAAATTGTCATTATTGAGGTGATTTTGAAACCAATTACAATATTCAACTCGACTTTGGTAATCTGCAGTTTGGAGTTCTTGAACAACGCTGATCTTATAAGGATGCAGTTGTAGCCTATTTTTAATTATTTTGTGACAAGTGCTTCGTGGTACACCAGATTGTTGCGATAAACGGGCTACAGATATCTGTGGAGTCTCTTCCACCCTTTCTCTCAAATCCTCGACTATTTCATCAGATACTGGTGGCCGTCCTGACGATTTACCCTTGCTAACTGTTCCGGTTGTTAAAAATCTGTTCACAATTCGCCCAATGTGAGTTAACAATGAATCATCTTGAATGTTGTCTGGATATTTTGCCCGGAATTCATTTTTACAATCAGATAATGAATATATCCATTCACCATTAACAAACCTTCCATTTCGAAAGAAAGAAACAACAATGAACGTGTTCTGTTCAACAGAATAAACCATTATGAAGAAAATACGGCTAAAATAAAACATAAAACATTAAAGCATAACCTCACAAATATTGCCAGTCTGTTTACCTTTAAAAGCGGACGTACTTGCAATTTGTATTGAAAAATACAGATTTTTGGTGTTTATTAACTCTGATTAACTGCGATAAAACGAATATAAGGAACGAAAACTTGACTGAGAAGCGCAAACGAAGACTCGACTGACAAGCGGGAACAAGACGTCATTAATGTCAGAAGTGACCGTGAAAACGAACTAAAATTAGGCATCGGTTTCAAAAAAGCGGCACAGTAAATTTTTTTTCCAAGGCTGGCTTGACCCGACAATCATTTATAGAGACCCTGTAGTATATTATATTAGAGCATAACTAGGAAACCATTCGTATGTCAAAAACAAGCCTGGCAGCATAGAGAAAATTACAACAATAAGTCATAATTGGTGCGATTCTGTTTTAAAATTTACCAATATTGCTACATAACAATGTTGTAGTTGCTATGATATGAAGCTGTTGATTGGTTGGATCTATGCAAAATCAATGTTGTTCAATAACAATATTGCTAAATTTTGAAACAGAATTATCTATTTGTGCAATAAGTTAGGAAATGTAATTTTTTTTGTTATCAATATTTTAAAATGTTAAATATACTTACTCTAACACCCTTTGGTTTTTATTTCAAAGGCCAAGATTCTCCTTCAACATTAGAATGTTCCTACTGCAAATTTTTCAGCAGTTTACTACACACTTCGTTTGTTAACAATTGTTGAAACTAAAAATCAAATAGGCTTATGTCAAATATTTTGGAAGTAAGTTTGACGTGTTCTAAGTGTTCTACGAACAACAATGGTGTTTTTAATGATTTTTATTATTTTAGTTACTTTAAATTAAATTTATTTTCTTGTGTTTAACTTATTTTTAATTGGGTAAGTGGGTTTTTTAAATTAATACTAATTTGTAATTAAAGTAGAGAATGTAAGCATTTATTAACGATTAAAAAGAAAACAGTTCGGGTGGCCGGTTTTTTTTGCCGGTCAGTGTACATATATACTCGTAGGTATGTATGTAGTTTGTACAGGGTGATTCAAGTTTTACCGCCTGCACGATTATCCCTATTAAAAAATTAGTAAAAATTACGAAACTTTAGGGTTACATTCCCTTTATATAAGGCTTCAAACGTGTGCAATCAATTTTCCCGTATCACTTCATTCAGAACCATAAAATTTAAAAAATTGATTTTGACCAAAATAAAAAAAAAATCCGTGCACGCTCATAATTCACAATTAATTCAAAGAACATATTTATGAAATTCGCATCAAAAGAAAATGATAGTTTTTGAATGATTCCAATTTTACTATTAACACCGAAAAATGATCAAGATTTACAACTGCAGCGTCATAAATAAATACTTCATTGTTGGGAAACATCTATTGAGAACTTTTCCAGTAATTCTTTAGTCCCTTTAAGGTACCATAGATAACCCATGTCAACCTCTATTGAGGAAGTGACCGCCCAATTTAATAATAAATAATAGCTCTAAATTTTGCACTTTAATATCAAATTCCATTTATTTCAAAAACCGGTGATGCTTTCATGATTTCAATGACATCAAATTTTTACTAAATGTTTGAAACGACTCTCAGTGAAAAATTATGTAAATGAATCTAGCGGTTATTAAATTAAAACGAAATATTTACTCGTTCCATTAAAAAATCTTACTTTCTTACTTTCGTAATGGTGTTTTCAATAACGAAAAATGGACATCTGTCGACATACAGCCTTCTTTGATCTAAATAATTGTTGATTGCACGGTACAATTAGGTATATGATGTTGAATATTAACAAAATAATGCGAAAAATCTACGTGTTGATAAATAAAAATTGTGCAACTTGAAGTTTTAAAATCTAAAGTATTTCTACAATTTAATAGTCATTTTATGATTGCAACTTACGTACTACAACTTAAGTTAGGTTTCACCTTGAGATCATAATGGCAGCGCTGAAAAGCATAGAATAAGTAAAATATAACATTTTTAAATAAGTAATAATAATATTTTCCACGTGCCTATATTTAACCATGGACATCATAAAAGATTTAAGTTTGAGAAGATTTCAAACAGAATTATATATATGTTAATCGTTAAATTTTTCTTTAGGTACTAAAAAGTGACAAATGAAATATTAATTAGTGTTAATGTGTGCATTACTAATGTACGCGTCTACACGCATATAGAAGATCTACTTTTATCTTTAAAAGCTTTGAATTACGTGTCTATAAGATTTTTAGAGAGTAGTTCTACCTAAGCAGGTGATAATGTTCTTCGTGGAGCAGTGATAAAGTGTAGTGGTGGTAACAGCTCATTTTGACTGTTCTCTTCAAATTAACCTCTATTTTTGAGAAGTAAATTTAAGTTTTACTTCGTTACGGTTTTTCATTTTTCTCATTCTTTTTACAATCATCAATCTATTGGTTTGTTCTCACATTGTAACACATACAGATAAAGTCTCAATCATTTAGAATTAACAGTTTAGTTAAAACTTTTAATGTATTATACGAAGAGTTCTTTAATTTTTATTCATTATTTATTCACACAGTTTTCAAAAATCGACCTCAATGGATTTCTCCACGAAAGCACCACTTCGAGGTATAGCAGTTATTCAAATATTTGGGCATTTTATGAGTTATACAGGGTGCGTCTACTAAAACTTTATATCCGAATATCTTTTTTAATTATCAATTAAGGTAAACAATATTTAGCAATATTATATTTCTCAATGACCTCTTGACATGTGCTTAACAAAAGTTAACAAAACCTGCAAGGATACAGAGTTATTTGAAAAATAACCGCAGTAAATTTTTTTTTTTTTGCTTTTTCTCAGATTACGGAGTATAACATATTCAGCTGTGTCCTCTGTATCTCCCTGTATTGTTTTTATTACACTTTTACTGATGACTACGCAATAAATTAGTGTTAAAAAGAACTAATTTTCCAGCTGTGTTCAAAACAGAGTTTAAGCGTAGAAAGTTGTTACGAATTTGTTTCACAGATGACTCATTTTTCAGCAAATAATTTAGATACGTCAATTTGACGGGCCATTGTTATCTTATTTAAAATTCTTTTACTACTGAACTATTCGGTAAAATACAATAAAAATTCAAATAGGTATGTATGTACAAACTCCGGTGTAGGTACGTTTGCATCCTAGGGATCAGTCTTCTCTGGAAAAATGTACTAAACTATTTTAGAGTAAGTTTTCAATAAAACGAATTCAAATGTTATTAATTTTATTTTTTAAACAATGAATCATGGGGTACCCGGTAGCCGGTACTCTCCTTATTTTTTTGTTTTTATTTATAAAAGTGGTTATTATGGAAGTGGGTGCGTCAAGCTTAAAGAGGGGGTGAAGGTGAATAAATAATTTATGCACATACTAAATAATAACAATTAAAATATCTACAATAAATTCAACAATGTAACACAATTAGCAGCACAGAAAATTAAAAAAATGTCCTCAAAATAATTATAACTAAATTAGATGCTCAAAATTTATTTCGACCATTAACTTCCACACACCTTTCAATTCTGGAATAAAAACTCCTCAGTGAAGTTCTTGTTACAGGATCATTTCATATGGATGAAATTTCAAAGACTTTAAAGTTCTAATAATCGTGTTTTGTGAGACATTCAGTGTAGCCGCTACTGCTCTTGTGCTTGTGTGTGGATTTTCAGTTACCTAATCAACAACGGCATTTTGAAAGTTAATATTTTTGGGGAATGCATCCCTTACTCGTGGCAATTCTTTAACACTGCCAGTATCTTCAAACAGCTTTATAATTTATCTGATATTCATTTCGGAAAATGTATCATTTTCTTGACGGGCCTGAAGAATTCTTGCTGCGGCTCGATAGCACCGGTGACACTCTCCATATGTAAAAATAATATTAATTTTCTCTTGCTGTGAGAACGACATCTTGTATAAAAGATTATTTCAAAGATTTCACGAACTTTTTTACTTTGACGTTGTCAAATAATAAATTAATTATGTTTCTTTTTTGTAAATCAGTAAGCCGTGAAGTATTTTTCTACGTAAATACACACTGGAGAATGAAGTCTGGAAATTGTCTTTATTTAACATTAATTTATTTGTCAATAATAAGCACTAGGATTATTATTAGGCAGAAAATCTACACGGAAACATTTGATATGCATGTTAAAAGTTATAATGTTAGAAAATGCTGAAAATAATTTTTTTTTCATAAATTTTTTTCTTGAATATTCCTCTTCTGTCCAGATCCTTGTTAATTTTTGTAGTGCCTATGTAAAGAGGGTAATGCAGCCTTTATTAAGACTAAATATCATTGAGCAGTCGTTTAAAATAACGAAGATATTCAAATATAAAGTTCAAGCAGACGCACCCTGTATTTCAGATGACTCTCTATGGATAATCCGAATTATGGCGATTGATATATTGAAGTTAAAATTCACGAAAATCCTTCTTTCCGTCACATTAATCTTTCAATTTGTTTTAACTGCCATAGAATTTTATTTCTTCGTCTGCATTTTTAGTTTCACGGATATTGTTAAATATAGTCCACTATTTTTCGGGATGATTTACGTAATCTTTTACCGTCATTATTTACAAAATAGAAAGTGTTTTCTTTTTCAGGCAATGCTCAACATCGCAGCTGTTCTCTTGTGTAGCGAAATTGCTTTGAGTGCTTTAACAGATTTCAAACTCTGAGCCTTGGACAGCGCTGGTTATGAAATTCTTGGAGAAATTACAACCGAATCAATGTTGTACTCTTATTTTATAATTGGAAACACAATTTTATCGTTGATACCTCTAATTTTGTTTGTTGTACCAGTTCCCAATGATGAAGACGTATTTTTTCCTCTATATATCTTTGACAGATGGTTTCCTGATTACACCGTTGTTCTTAACTTGATTTATAGGTCAACGTTTGTTGTTTTAGCATATGCAATGATAAATGGACTGAACATCCTTTTGTACACTATAGAACATATAAAATTCCAAGTGTACTTGCTTGTTAAACATATTGATCATATTACCACCGTGGTTGAGTGTACCAACTGTGATGACGGCTTTTTACTTAGAAACCAACACTACCAGAGGGAAGTGGAACATCGAATAAAATTTTGCATTAAAAGACACATTGAAATAATTAAGTAGGTATCATATAATATGCAGGTTTTTTTTCTATCATAAAATGTGTTGCAGTGCCGCTTCTAACGCTTTAACAAAATTTCGAAAGTGGATTCCCATATTTGCTATTGTTGTAATTCCCTTTTTCTCAGCTGTACCTTATACTTCTTTTTGGTTAAGTCTTTCCATATTAATAGAGACCATTTATAGCAAATGCATCTTTTAGGATGAAAACGATTTTTGGGAAAGATATCTCAGGGCCGGTGCTATCGCCCTAATTGCTCTAACTACATTTTGCTGTGTAGTATTTACAGGACAGTCAGTGGAAAATAAGGTACTGCCATTGGTCAGTTATTGTGATTTGCATTTTGTCATTGCAGTCAGATGTGCTAGCACGTATTAACACAAATATTGAGTGGACCTGCCTAAACCGAAAAAATTTAACTTTACTAATGATTATGACTTTGGTTGGTAAAGAGCCATACAGGATTAAATTCTCGGAGGATGTCGTCATCAATTATTAGGGCCCTGATTTTAGGCAAAATGGACTATTTTTATTTTTTAAGGCACATGTATGAAACTTGTCTATAAATGATTTCTGGCTTAATTAGAGTAATTAGAGCCATATTTGATTCTGCCTATTCGGCCTAAAATGCCCTTTAAATACCTATTTTACCTTTTAACTGCCTGAACATGCCTAAAATGACCAAAAATCAATTTCATTTTTGCGGTTTTTTCCCAATTTTCGAATTCTGGGAAGTTTACGGTATTGAAAATGTAAAAGTGGTACCTCAATAAAATTTACAATGCTTTATGATTTTAAAATTTAAGGAGATGTAATTACTGAAATGTACAAAGTGCAGTACAATACAGGAATTACTTTTTCGCTTTTACGGTTGGGACCATGATGTCAGCGGTAAATACTCCGACAATACCTAAGTACCACAAACCATTAGACTGGACTGGCATAAATTACAGAGTTTATCTGTTTGCCTCTGTTCGAAGGGGTGCAGGTATACGCGGTCTAATGTTTTCTGATACTTAGGTATTGTTAGAAGCTTTAACGTTTATAAAATGGTCCTTGCCATAAAAACGAAAATTAAAATCCCGAAGTGAAACAATAAGAGAAACCTTAAGGGTGTCATTTTCTAAAAATTTAAGAAATATAAGCATTACAAATTTGTCATTTCTCGTTTACTTTATCTCCGTGCAGTGGTCGTGTTTCTTGTGAACCTGTTTAAAGTGAACATAATGCCGAAACAAAAAATTAGTTTACGCGAAAAAATATTACAGTGGACAAGCAAGAAAGATTTATATGAAATAAAATCAACCCGAGAAATGTTTTGTAAAGCTTGTGGTAAACTGGTAAGTTAAGCATAATTAAAAATATGTCATTTTATATTTTTTACTTATTTGAAAATTTTATTTTTTGTAGTTTATATGCGAAAAAAAATGTCACTTGCAACAGCATGAGCAAACGGCCATCCATAAAGAGAACATTATGACACCGCTTCGGCAAACGTTGCTGACACAGAACTTGGAGGAATCGGCAAATAGTACATTCAATATGGAACTTTGTAACGTCTTTTTAGCTGCCAATATACCATGGCACAAACTACAAAATCCTGCGTTTCAGAATTTTCTGACAAAATATTGTGGTAGAAAAATTCCGGATGAGTCTACTTTACGGAAAAATTATTTACCAAAATGCTACAAAGATGTATGAACATACTATCTTTTAATATTTAATTTAAAATTATTTTCACTTTTAGACTATTGACCGCATTCGGAATGAGCTGGATCCTTTTAACATATGGGTTTCAGTTGACGAAACAACAGATGCACTTGGGCGATATGTGGCGAATTGTCTGGTTGGGAAACTTTCAGAAGATGAACCTGGAAAATCTTATCTTTTGGCGTCTAAACAATTAGAAAGAACAAATCATGAGACAATAGCTAGATTCGTAAATCAATCTTTAGGTAAGGGTTTTTCACTTTTTTAAATTTATTTTGATTTAAAATGTCTATGCGTAGAAATCTTGTGGAGTACCAGAGTTGTTGCTGAAAAGTTTCTTTTGTTTGTAACGGATGGAGCACCATATATGATAAAATCTGGTAGACACCTTAAGGTGTTTTATCCAAAAATTGTGCATGTCACATGCTTAGCGCATGCTTTAAATCTAGTGGCTGAAAAAATTCGCTATCAATATGAAGATGTGGATAATTTAATTTCGAACGTGAAAAAAATTTTCGTTAAGGCACCTTTGAGAGTTGAAATGTACAAAGAAAAACTAAAAGAAATGCCACTGCCTCCACAGCCAATTTTAACACGATGGGGAACATGGCTTCAGGCTGCTATGTTTTACAGCGAACACTTTGATTCCATTAAAGAAGTAAGTATATAAAAGATAAGCAAATTAATTGATTGTTAAACTGTTTTTAACTACTCACAGGTTGTCATGTCCTTTGATGGAAGTTCTGCTGTTGCTATTCAAAAAGCACAGTCTATAATGAAGAAACCCGGAATAAAAAACCAATTAATTTATGTTCGCAGTAATTTTAAAATAATCTGCGAAAGTATTACTCAATTGGAAAAAAATGGGTTACCTTTAACCGATTCAATCAAAATTGTTGAAAACGTATTTACCTCCCTAAAAAAATCTCCAGGCCCTGTAGCAGCAGTAGCATTAAAAAAACTTGAAGATGTTACTGAAAAAAATCCTGGATACAAATTTCTTCTAGAATTGGCAAGAATTTTTAGAGGTGAAGATGTGCCGGAACATGACACCAAAATGGAAGAAATTTATTACAAATTTGCGCCCATTACCTCTTGCGAGGTAGAAAGAAGTTTTTCAAAATATAAGTCCATTTTGGTGGATAACCGACAATGTTTTAAAGTAGAAAATTTAGAGCAATATCTTGTATGCAATGTAAATACGTAACAATGTAAATAACTAACAAACTTGTAGTATTGTATATTAATTAATAAAAAATAATTAGTAAATATCTTTTTGTGTGTACCTACTTAAAACTTTAAAAACACATTTTTTAATTTAATTAACCACAACTTTAAGGACCTAGTATGGCTTATTTTCAGTTTTTAAGGGACTATTTGCAGTAGTTTAAGGGACTATTTTAGGCACCTATTTCCGACTTTTTAATTGCCTAAAATCCGGGCCCTATCAATTATGAATTTGGAGTAAAGGTACGTTCTGTTCCGGCTATTTCGGCAATTTTCTTTTTCAAAGTAATATCTTTTTCAGATTGTCAAGTTGGTGTATTCCTTAGTATGTTTTTTTATACAGATGAAAAATTCTCTCTTTGAACAAGCTTTCCCATGATCAGAATTATGTTGCAACTGTTCGCATAAAAACGTTAAGTATTGAAGCTTTTTAACTGGTCACCTCACAGAAAGGCCATTGTGAGCTATTATTATATACGGAAAAATGTTTAATGGCACTTTTCAAAAATGTGTTCTTTTGTGATTAATAACTGAAGGCATTTTGTAATTTTTCTAATGAAACTTCAAACCTCAAGAACATATGTAGATTCTCTTCGCAAATTAGTCGTTCTTATAAAAATGTTTGATGTCAACAAATTTTAGATAGGCACTACCTAATAATATTTACAAATAGGTACGTTATAGATGTGAATTCAGGGCTTGCCGTTAAGTTGACACTACCAAGAAAAGTAACTAAGGTATTTGGAATTTATGGCAGACGTTTGAGTTTGACGATTCTCATTTAAAATGTTTTTATTACATATTTTAAAAAGAAAGTAAACCACTTGCACACGTTTTTCGAAGATTAGAGTTACTGTTGTAGTAAAAATGTTTATCGCGATAAAAACGTCCTACTACTCTGTCATCTGTCAAAAGTGATTAAAATTGTATGCTACTCAAATTCTCAAATTGTTTTTAATAATTGTGTTTTTCATAACTTTATTACAAATAAATAATTACCTAACGTTAAAGTTTGTATTCTGGAATTAATCTTCTATTTTTGCTTTAGACAATTTTACACGTTGATATTTGAGCATTTTTATTCATTGGTTAAACACTCGAGCTAAAGCTCTCGGGCCTAACCAGAAAAAAAATTATCCGAAAAAAAAATTAGGTCTTGTTATTTAACCTTCGACAAAATGTTTATGATAAATAAATTAGAACTTAGTTTTTATTAAATTAGTAATTTGCATAGTAAATAGTATTAAATTATAATTACATAAATGATATATGAATATGCACAGATGAAAGATGCAATAAATGCAAATGTTCGTCATAAATGTTACTTCCAAGAAAGTTTACCTTTTCACGTATTTTTTGAACACTAAGGAAGCTAGCGTAAGCAGGATAATGGAACGCAACAATAAATCAACTTGCTTCATCCAAACATGTGTCGCATTAATTATCTTCTTACGGGTCCTCAACTGGGG
This sequence comes from Tenebrio molitor, assembly GCF_963966145.1. Taxonomy (NCBI): domain Eukaryota; kingdom Metazoa; phylum Arthropoda; class Insecta; order Coleoptera; family Tenebrionidae; genus Tenebrio; species Tenebrio molitor. The sequence continues at coordinate 5,022,779 of NC_091048.1, read as the reverse complement.
GGTAATTTTTAGCACAGGCAAGACAGTGAGGCTTGGCAGCTGGACCCCAACGAAGCTGTTTGACATGAACGAGATTGAGAGTCATGTTAATAATTATTTGTCGGGACGCTAAATCAGGCTTGTGAGAGCCGATGATCGAGATACAATTGCCGAGTGTATAGGGAACTGGGCGATAGTAAGTTTGGGCAACCTGGGCAGTTAAATCAGTGCCGTCAATGTGGAAAACCTCGGGCAGATACCGTGGTATATTCCTGAGCACCGAAATGTTTTCGAGGGAAAACTTTTGGCTCGTGAGACAGCGGGAATTGACGTTGATCAGACGCGTCCGTCGGGATAACCCATGGTGGCAACCAAATGCGCGGGTCATACATTTGCGGGTTAAAAGTTTGTGAGGTTGATGTCATCCAAATCACTATGTGCAAATGGATTGTTTCTCGTTACAAACTGTACTATAATAATTGAAGTCGGCAAGAAAATCGATAAAATGTTTTAATGATAATATAATTCATGTATCATGTGATCATGAATGATCCAATCAAAACGCGTAAAGTCCTTAGTTGCATGGCTATCACAGCGATAATAAAAAACAAAAAAAAATTATTATCTTGTTTACTTTCGTCGTTAGGATTTTTGATTGAAATAAATTTGTCAGTTCGACAAATAAATGAAAAATTTTGTATTTCATTCATTATATTGTCTCATCGAATATAACACGTGGTATGATTAATCATCGATGATATTAAATTCGTGAAATAGAAACAGGACATTTCACTCGTCCTTCAGACTCGTGAAATCTTCAGCGCAATTTCACTCATAATATCATCGATAATAATCATACCACTAGTTATATTATAGCTGAAAATAATAGACATGTAAGAAAGCCTTTTGACTTAGTACATACCTACCTCTAATTAACAATTACTCAGAACAGTAATCAAAATTCTAAGAGAATTTTGCACTTTAAGAAATACGTTTTGGCTAGATAAACAGTAATCAAACGATGAATATACATTGTGTTATGTAGGAAATATCTGGATCAATACTTTACTAATGTGTTTTTGATCGAACAGTGCTAAATTATTTTTCTCAAATGCAAATGGATGTGTAAAACCTTGAACAAAATTCCACGAATAGAAAACCACCTTGATAATATGTACGTACGTAGAAAGCACAAAGAGTTAATCGTTATTAATGGGAACGAATTATAGTGTACATTAAACGAAATAATGAATGAATTCTCATGAACTCTCGTCAGTTACGAATTTGATCAAAGCTTAAATTTTAATAGTTTTTAACAAAATATAGCAACGTGTTGATATGTAATATAATTCAACAGTATATTACACTATAAGTGATGAAAGTGCCTGATTTTTCAACGAGCAATACATGATATACTCACGAGCGCCAGCGAGTGAGGATAGTATTGCGAGTTGAAAAATCGCACTTTGATCACGAATTGTGTATACTATTATTTCCAACATTGCTAATGAAAATGAGTCTCAATTTTAAATTTCTTTATAATCATTTTACTCCCCTATTTTTTGAATTTTCCGGATCTGGAGTTTCAATTAATGCAAATACAGTGTTTTAATTTTTTATATTAATAAGTAGGTGGTAGATTGTTAAATAAATTTTCCTCACTAGTGAGTTTACTTTCTCCATTTTCCTCACTAGTGATGCAAACGCCTACTTTCCTCACTAAATTGAGTGATGAAAGTATCATTTTCATAATCGATGTTGGAAAAAATAAATATCATAAGATTCATAAGAACTCTATCACCCAAATTGACGTATACGTTTCAAAACGGTAATTCAATGTAAACGACGAACGTACTTGAAGAGCTTATAGACATTTATCTATAAACACCGACAAAAATTTCGCTGATGAAATGCCTATTGAGAGAATGAAATGGTCCTTTGAAAATCGGATTATTTTTCCTTAAAGGAAAAAAATTCTGATGGTATAAACCTCATTTTTTCACTTTTTGTAAAAATTTAAAAAAATAAAATTTCATAATTTGCTTCCACAGCACCCATTTTCAAAAGGTTTCATTCCAAAACCAAAACAAAATCAACAGATTAGAGAAATGAAACAAGAAATTGGTACCAAATTCCATCGATATCATCGAAAAAACTATACTACTGCACACACATATCTGAAGCTCTATTTAGCACAACAAATTACGATGGATAGATATTTAAAACGGTGAAATGTATTCTGTGTAATGAAGCCAGATTTGAATGTTGCATTTATTTGGTAATATTTATTTTGTAATACAAATAAAAAATGTACAGGAACCTGGTCCGCACAGTATAGTCTTAACGCAGAAAATTTTTCATCTGTACGAGAAAACACAACACAGTATAAACCACTTTAACAATCTGAAAAGGTAATTAGTGAAACAAATATATGTATAAACAGAACGATACTAACCTTAAGTCCTACGGCGTAATTAATAATGAGATTCTCTGAAAATTTAAGAGTGAAGGGTGTTTTCATCACTATTGACATGATCGTTAACAAATTTAAATTTTTTCGATTCAGACTGGTCCACCGTATTTCTGTATTAATTCGAAGTAACAGGTCTGACTGCAACCAAATATGTCTACATTTTTCATAAACAAAATAACAGATGTATCTACCTCATTTTCCACTCTCTGTCCTATAAATATTAACGAACAAAATGTGGTCAGGCCGACAATACAGATGGCACCAACTCTGTAATATCTTCCCTTCGGATTGTCTTCGTTCTAAAATAATCTTTGCTTATAGACACTTATGTCAGAATAAATGCAACTTACCAAGAAACAATAGAAAATACAGCATATAAATAAAAGAATTCTATTGAGAGCAAAAAGAGGAATCCATTTTCGAAGTTTTTTTACTCCTGCAGATGAGGCACTGAAACAAATTTTGCAGTAGTTTACACCGCTGTAGAAATATTTACCTTATTATATCCACGTGTTTTTTGATACAAAATTTAATTCTATTTTCAACTTCCATTTGGTAGTGTTCATTTTTAAGCAGAGAACTGTCATCTTCACTGTTATATTGAACAACGTTAGTGAGATTGGCAAGATGTGTCACAAGTAAATACATTTGAAAGATCATTTGTTGTATAACATACAAAAACAGATGGGAACAATTCACCATCGTAAAAGCTAATATAAAAAACGTGGATCTATAAATCCAATTCAAAAGAGAAGCGTACTCAAAAAAACATTTGTCAAAGAAGTACACTGCAAAAAACACATCTTCGTCATGGGTAACAGGCAGAACAAATAGAATTGCAGCTATTAGTGCCAATCCTAAATTGAGAATCACAAAAACTGTCCAAAACGCCGACTCGGTTTTAATTTTTGCCATTGTTTCTTTACCAGCACTATCCAGAGACCAGGGTTTCGTGTTTTGTAAACAGACCTCAGCCATATCGCCATCTTGCAGTAATGTTGTGATGCTGAGCATTCCCTAAATAATTTAAAAAAAGATTTGGTTTCGCTAAAATTATATGTATACCGCTATTACATAAAACATTCCGAAAAACATGAGGCTGTATTTAACAAAATCCATAAGAGTCAGAACGCAGCAGAAGAAGTAGATTTGAATCAGTGTCATGGCCATTTGAAAAATTAATGTCGCAATAAGGACGATTCTAACTAATCTTAGCTTTAAGATGTCAATTGACAAAATTCGAATTATCCGTAACGAGTCCTCTGAAACATGTTTAATAATGATCTGGTTTATTTGCATAACGTTGGTACCTTTAAACGGTTTCTTCGTAAAATAGTTCATCGCATATGAGTTTCACCACACTGTGATAATGGAAATTCAAGAATTGGGACAGGGAATACTGGAATTCTTAACAAGGACTACAAATTAAGATTGTTTAAAACACGATAAATTGAGAATTAAAGTGAAGTGAATTCCATCAGAGTTTCTTCGAACTTTGTTAACAAGGAAATTAAATGAAATTGGCGAGTTCTTTCGCGGAATAAACCAAAATTACTTTTTAAAAATAGGAACGACTATAGGGCATTCATTTTAAACGTTGGGAAAGTTATAAACTCAAAACACCATAAATTACGAAAGCGGCAAATTTTCTTTGTATCGGTACCGGAAAGTAGGAATCCCTCTGTTCATATAAAACTGGTACCACGTCGTACTTTCACCATCTTATCGACGAGCAAAAGAAAGAGACGTTAAAATATCCACAAGTAAAAAAAAATTAAAACACATTTTGTGATCAGTGACCAAAAAATGTAGAGATTGTTGATTTTAAATAATGTATTTGACAAATAAGATTACTTAATAAAGAAATAAGTGTAATTAGTAAAGTATCCATTACATGCATCTTTTAAAATAAGTAAAAAATAAATAATAAAATACGTAAACAAATAAAAAATTAATCGTCATTTGAATCAAATTCACTAGATGATTCACCAGTATTGGCAACAAATGTTAATGGTTTCACTTGGTGTTCTAAAAGTTGATCTCGATCCCACCATTCTTTAATTTTGGACCCGAATATATTGAACACAGTTTTAGATTCACTGAGTTTCGGACAAGTGTCAAAGCAGGGAAGTTTTATTACAAAACCCAACATTTAAAATGAATGCACTATAGTTCATGCGGTGCACCTGAACTGCGGTCAGCGTTCAGAAGATAATCCGACACCCGAACTGCGGTCAAAGAATTTTAACTTACCTGGTCGTCTCTAATCTTATCTCGAACTGCGGTCAGGAAAATTTTACCTATTAGGCAATCACCAACTTTTTGGGACCGAGTTGGCTATGATTATCTAGTGTTTTTGTTGGCAGTATTTCGGTGATAACTAAAAGGTATGTACCTGTTGGCTTCCCCCACCATGCCATGTGTTGCTGATAAGGCAATGGTTTACCTTTTGGTTAAATTACATTTTTTTTTTGTTATTGAAAATTGCACTAAAAAATGTAACTATGCAACTATGGACATCAACACCATGAATTGCAATTAAACTTTATTATATTTAATTCAAAACTTTGGAAACAAACATTTATTTACAAAACAGTATTACAAAACTTGTGAGACACGCATTATTTAACATAATTATACTAATGTTTTGGTATTAAGGTGTTCAATCTAGAGTTAATAAAATTCTGTTTTGGCGGTAGTGAAATGTTTCATCAACAAAGAACATTTGTTGATTACACATAAATTGCATGCTAGTTTCACAAAAAAATATTATGTACGTGAGATTCTGTGCTGTTAACTGATAAAAAAAAATTCACCTCTCGAGGTCTTGACCGCAGTTCGGGAGGAGATTAGTAAGACCGATTATGACCCTTTTTACCTGACTGTACTTGGACCGCAGTTCGAGTGCGCCCAGTTCATGAGTAGTTGACTACACCTTATTCTTGTAATTTAAAATACAACCCGCTGAGGGCGGTATAGGACGATTGCGCCGGTATTACCTGAGTTGCCCGTTTTAACATGATGGTACGATTGCGCCGAGGCGACCCAAGTGGTTGTTAATACCTGGGCACGATTGCGCCGGTAGTAGGTAATGGTGGGTCGGACCCTTTTTTATGTTTATGTTGACTGGACTAATACGTATATTTGGGAATTTAAAATTTTCGAAAATTACAAGAATCTTGCCACGTTTACTAAGCATCTTCTCCATTGTAGCGTTTATTCCAGCGATCACTCGAATATTGTTGGACGAAACTAATGATTTTAGTAAGTTACGACAAGCTTACTCTGGCGACAGAAACGTAACGTATGTCTAACCGAATTCACACAGCGGCAATAGGCGCTCCCTCTGGTATCCGCATCCAAAAGTTTGCAGAAAACTGGTTCCATTGGTGGCCAATCTAGTAATATAAAATCAAAGGTAAAACGCTGTCCGAATATTCTCAACTACCCCTACTTTATTTGCAAACAGGTACAGGTATAGTGGAACCAGAAATATAGTGTTTTTATGGACTCTGGTCGATAATTTCTTTTACAATTTTGGGGTCACTTTTATTACCAACTTGAAGAGAGTTATAAATCTTCTATGACAGATGTTTTTGAGCCGTCTGAAAATGGACCATCGGAGACAAAGGTAGGTAGAACCCAGTCGCACGACGAGTGGCAGAAGTTTATTGCCTGCCATAACTGACCCCCTCAAGTTTATGTACTCCATCCCTCATAAAAACACTATATTTCTGGTTCCACTTTACCTTTCTAATTATCCTTCCCGTTATGAGATTAAATTTAGTACCGGCGCAATCGTACCTGTGGATTTCAGGTAGTTTGGGACGACCCGGATTATACCAGGTCATATCGGCCCAATCGTCCCCTGCCCGCTGTGTGTCATAGCTAGATGGCCGAATTATGGAATAATAAGCTGAGAGAAAAATATTATGTGGACACCTTTGTTGAGGAGGTGCGAGATAGAATCTCATTCAAGTTCCAACAGTAAATTATTGGACAAAGACAAACGAACAGTTGCTGGAAGGTGATAACAATTATGTTGAAAGTAGGTATTTAAAGAATATTATGTTAATCTCAGCTCTAGGAGAATCACAAAACTTAAATGGGTAAATGTTAACTGTAAAAATTTACATAAAAAAGTATGCTGTGACTTACGTGGCTTTACACTTCGATAAGTTCAAAAATGGATATTTATTCTCTCAGATAAAACGAGCTTTGGCTTAATATTCACATTAGCCGTATTTAATGTCTTATTTATTATTCTATTTGCTACCCCATAGAAGTCTTTTTTTTATCACAATGCTTGTTGATATTGATTTTATTTCTCCTTGTCTTTACTTAACAAAAATAAAGTCAAACGTGAATATGAGAAAATTAATTCAAGGGTTTTGTTTACAGTTTGACGGGCTTCTAGAAATTTTTCGTTACAGAAAACGACTTATAAAAAAAATTGAATAATTTCAACGAAACGTCCTTAACGACCTTCGTTGGAAGCGGAATTTTTGTTAGTCACATTTTATGTTATGTTTTATATTTCGCGATACCTTTGTCGGCAAAATAATCCAAAAAAGTGGTTTTGGGAAATTCAAACCAATGCAGGATAGTACGAGTACGTTTTGCAATTTAATTTTTAGAAGAAGGGACAGCTTACTAAAATCAGACTACCTAACCAGGACCTCAAATCATTAGCTGTATAAAAAGATGTAAGCATTAACTAAAGAAAACCCAAAAAATCAATGTTGCTACGAGATTGTTGTAAACTAGTTATGTTCAGGAGATCTTTCACCTAAACTGTTACCATTTTGTACAATTCGTCTAGTCGTAAGTCACAAAACCATTTTTTACCAGTGTCTTCGACCACCCACATTTTCTTTCATATTTCGCACAGATGGGGGTTTATGACCGCTACCCTTGCAGCTTCTTGAGGGGCTGCAAAAGCCAAATTATCTAGAATGGAAAAATACGTATACGATGTTACGATCGAAAAAAAGATAAACGACTTAACCGTAGGTCTAAAATTTTTAGAGGAAATCTTAAAAGATTTTGACAAAGCACAACTCCGTGTTGAAATAATGCCCGGTAGTATTTTAACAGACGAAGAGAACGACAACGAACGTGATTTCTTCGAACGGCGTTATTGCGATGTTGCTTCAAAAATTTACAGTCTGATTCAAAAAAGTCAAAATGAGGAACAGATCACTGCCGGTACATATTACCGTTCCCGATCAGAGTCAAATTCAATCGACGACAATAAAACATCTCTGTTCCATTTTTTACAACAAAAGCTCGACCTTCATGAGCAGGTAGACCAAGTTGTCACCATTGAAAATGTAAATTCGGGGTAATTGTTCATTTTAACTATTTCTGGAATTTTTGGCGTTTTTTCTGGCTAGACAGCCTCAGGACGTCCTCCTACATCGTTTCCTACCAGTCAAACCTTGTGCAAATGAAAATTTTCCTTACCGCAAATCAAGAAACTCAAAAATTCATCCGAATTTCAGTTCGATGTAATAAACAAATTAACAGAAAGAAACACCGAATTTCATTTCATTCCAGCGCGGTCACCGCACATGGGCGGACTGTGGGAAATAAACGTCAAATCGGTAAAAAATCACATGAAAAGAATCATCGGACTTGGAACTCCAACGTTCGAAGAGATGTACACGCTCCTCACGCGAATCGAGGCAATTTTAAATTTTCGCCCCCTTACATCGATTAGTAACGACCCCAATGACCTCGAACCATTGACTCCCGGACATTTCCTTTCCCCAGGTGAATCTCTGACCGCAGTCCACGAGGGTGACATCACCGAAGTTAAAACCAATCGACTGTCCCGTTGGCAACTCGTCGAAAGGATGCGTCAACTCTTTTGGCGAAGATGGACTCGGGAGTATCTCTCGCGACTCCAGGCGAGATCCAAGTGGAGAAATCCCGACACCACACCTGCCGTCGGCTCCCTGGTGTTGCTGCACCGAGCTCCACTTTGGAAAAGACGGGTTACCGACAGTGGCGTCGTTAATAACGAAAAACGGTGCTACGAAACGTTCAGTACACAAACTGTGTGTTTTACCCCTAGAACGCGAGGACGTTCATGTGTTGACCGATTGCGAGTGAAAAACTGTAAATTGTTCACCCCGTTTTTTTTTGTGTATTTATGTACTTCGTTTACCTTGTATATCATCTTACTTATGTTCACTTAATTTAATTTTTTTTATTTTTAGTTTTTTTATCATTTTTTTTCTTCTTGTATTTAATTTTGTTTTATTTTACTCATTTGAAATTTATCATTTTATTTTATTTATTAATTATTAGAATATGAAATTGATTCAATTTATTGTTGAACCCTGGAAGGCTTCAAGGCCGGCGGCATGTCTTCGACCACCCACATTTTCTTTCATATTTCGCACAGATGGGGGTTTATGACCGCTACCCTTGCAGCATCTTGAGGGGCTGCACAAAACTTGTATCAAATTTTATAAATGAAACGATGTAGAATGCAACAAATGAAATAAGAAACATGCAAAATAAAAATAATAATTTATAACAAATGTTCCAAATTAACACTTTTCATCTGAAAAAATAGGCATATTAGGAATAACAGTATAGCCAGTGCTTCGTGAATTCGGTCATTCAGTTCTTCTAAAGTATTGATAGGTTCGCGGTAAATATAGTTCTTCAAATATGCTTCTTCCACCGTCGTCATCAAAGGACTGAAGAACAGCATCTTCAGTTTCTGGCGGTCTAGCTTCTCGCGGGGGACCACCAAATTCTTGTCATATACGCACAAAGGACCCAGTGACTCGAGCACGATTCACCAACCGTAGAATAACGTTATAGTTTGGATATGGCAAACGTTGTGAAAAACGTATTGCATATTCTCTTGCATCCTCACGTGCATTCCGCCCGCACTCTCCATAAAGTATGAGCATTTCGGCATATTTAAACGTCTTGGTTTTTGTATTCTTTTATTAATAAGATGGTTTTCTCGTTGTAACATGACGTAAAAGTCACCAAAATGTATTGCCAACTCAATCAGTAATTGTTGTTCACACGGTATAACGGGTGACTATTAAAATTTTCACTTAGGGTTGGCTATGGAACATTCTTTGTTTTCCGTTGCACCTTAGACACTGACAAGTTTGACATTATAGTTAACATTATAGGTTATGTTTCAATTGAACTGACTGACATTTGTCGTTCGTTCTTGCGTGTGTCTAAAATAACAGAAAAAAACTCGTTCAATGCCAACCCCTAGTGAAAATTTTAATAGTTACCCGTTACTTCGTCCGTCATAATAAACAGACCTGATTCTAGGAAATCGAAGAAATGAAACCAGAAATTCAAACCAGATTTTATTCTCATCATGGAAAAGATTACATAGTATATTCAATGCTTTAAAAAATATTACATTCATAAGTGATGCTTTCGTTTATTTAAAAGAACACAGTAGTCAATATTTAAACTCTCAACAACACATTCAGTGCTAAGTGAAACTAAGTTTAGATGTACGGTGCGATAAAAAAATAAGTCAAAGTACACCATGAACAAGTCAACAGTTTTTCGAATAATTTAGTAAGAGTTGTTGTAGGAATGGCGGGCTGCTTCGGCCGGAAAATGAAATTCTTCATAACAGGCCATAAAATTTAAATTAAGAAAAGACCATAGTCGACGTTGTCTATTTTTTTTTATCTCATGCTATTTTAATTTTATAATCACATCTTATCAAACGGAAAAATTAATTTGATCAGTGAAATTATTCTACAGTGTATTTGAGTATTGAACTTATTCTATAATTTACACAGTGAGCATTTAGTATACATCGTTTTGGAAAATATACCACAGAATATACCTAATTTTAATGCAGAAACTGTTTCATTTGTACGAGAAAACACACGACAGAATAAACCAGTTTAACAATCTGAAAGGGCAATTAGTCAAACAAATGTATAGACAGAACAACACTAACCTTAACTCCCAATGCGTAATTAACAATGATATTATTTGAAAATTTAAGGCTGAAAGGTTTCTTGGTCATTAGTGTCATAATCATCAATAGCTTTAAATTGCTTCGATTCAAACTGGACCATCGTATTTTTGTATTAATAAGATGTAGCACGTCTGTCTGTAATCAAATAAGTCTACATCTATAATAAACAAAGTAACAGATATACCTCATTTTCCACTGATTGTCCTACAAATATCATCGAACAAAATGTGGTCAGGCCGGTCAGAACGGCGGCACCGACTCGGTAATATCTTCCTTTCGGATTGTCGTCATTCTAAGATTAATATCTTTGTTTCTCAAGATTTATGTCAGAGTAGATGCAACTTACCAAGAAAAAATAGACGATACAGCATATAAACAGAAGAATTCCATTTAGGGAAAAGGTGGGAATCCATTTTTGAAGTTTTGTTACTCCTTCAGTACAAACTCTGTAACAAATTTTGCAGCGAAATACATTACAGTAAAACAATTTACCTTCTTAAATCAACGTGTCTTTTTATACAAAATTTTATTCTATTTTCAACTTCCATTTGGTAGTGTTCATTTTTAAGCAAAGAACTTTCATCCTCGCTGTCGTACTGAGACACATTGGTGATACCAGCAATACGTGAAAGTAATAAGTTCACTTGAAATAAAATATGCTCTACAATATACAAGAACAGATGGGAACAATTCACCATCGTAAATCCTTGTATAAAAACCATCCATCTATAAACCCAGTTCAAAATAGATGCGTACTCAGAAAAATATCTATCAAAAAGGTACAGAGCAAAAAATACATCCTTGTCATTGCGAACAGGTAGGACAAATAGACTCGCAGCTATTAGTGCCAACCCAAAATTGACAAACACAAAACTTGTCCAAAACACAGATTCGGTTTTAATTTTTGCTGTGGTTTTGTTATCACCGCTGTCCAAAGCCCATGGTTTTAAATTTTTCAAAGTGATGTCAGCAAGTTCGCCATCTTGCAGTAGTGTTATGGTGCTGAGCATTCCCTGAGTAATTAAAAAAAAAGATGATTCTGTTTCGGTAAAAATTATTTTCCATTATTACATAAAACATTCCGAAAAACATGGGGCTGTATTTGACAAAATCCATAAGAGTCAGAACGCAGCAGAAGAAGTAGATTTGAATCAGTGTCATGGCTGCTTGAAAAATTAATGTCGCTTTAAGAAGGATTCTAACGAATCTTAACTTTAAAATGTCAATTGACAAAATCCGGACTATCCGTAACGAGTCGTCTGAAACATGTTTAATAAAAATCTGGTTTATTTGCTAAACGATGGTACCTTTAAGGGGTTTCTTGGTAAAAAAAATCATTGCATCATAGGAGTTTCAACACACTGTGATAAAGAATTCCGGAAATGAATGCTGGAAATTTTAACAAGGACAATAAGTTAATAATGTTTTTTGTTCGACACTGTCAGAAGTTTCTCCTGTGTGAACGGATTTTGATAAATTTGACAACTTGTCAAAACACGAACAAAAAAACCTTGTATTCAGCTCGTTCTTGTGTAAATTGGTTTGGCACTCGTGGGCCTTTAAAACGCTTGTTTCACTCGCGTTTTAAACTGGCCCACTCATGCCAAAAAAAGGCCAATTTACACACGAGCTCGTTAAATAAACTACTATTTTCTACTCCTATTGTAGAATGCTGTAATTATGAAAGCGTTTTTTTATTAGATAACAGGGTTCATTATCCACGGCCCGTTGAATAATAATTTGAAAAATCACGCCAAATATCGTAGGAACTAGTTTATGAAGTCCAATCGCAAATTTTAATGCAATGGTGGACTTCGTCCAGCGAGAGATTGGGAGATTTTAAATTGTATTAAATTAACCCAATACTACAAAATGCACTAGAATACACTAATTAGAGCATAATTTCAGGGCGAATGTGTTATTAGTTGAAGGATATATTTCAAATTTTACGTGCGCTAGGTATTATTTTCTCTACGTAGAATTTAGTGATTTTTATGTTAACCAACCTCTCGCTGAACAATTTCTCTTTATAGTCGTAGAAAAAGTATTGAAACGTTTCTACTGTTCGTTGACTTTTCCTCGATGAAACTTTCCTTCCTTATTTATAATTTATAATTTATAATAACAATAATTTCAACGAAATATTTTAAATATCGTTAAATGCTTGTTGACGCGAGGCAAAAGGAATATTACTTATTCAAAAATGAATGAATCGATCATTGGCTGCTTCTCATGTGGAACGTTTTTGGTGGATTCCATATTTTTCTCATTTCTCATTTATACGTACTATCGCGGCCACGGAATTTTGGCCGTCACTTTCATGTCAATTCAAAAAAAATGGATGTAGTCCATGCTTTATTGTCATTATGATTGACTTTTGGAATTGACATCCAAAAATTTGTCACTGTCATACTTCATTCAAATAGTTGCGAACATGGCACCAATACCCTATTTTAATAAAGTGCCGATAATATCCCTGTTCCAAGATGATCTATCACATTCTAAAATTTCGGAACGTTTGGGTATAGGAAGAAGCACGATAAGTGCAATTATTAAAAAATGGAGGCAAGATCGAACAGTGGAACGACGTCCAGGTTCCGGAGGACGTCGAATTTCTACACGTAATCAAGACGAAGAACTTTTAACTGTGATACGAAACAGTCCTTTTACTACTGCTACTGCAGCAGTGAATATCAGTAATTTCCCGGGCTCCGTCAGAACCTCCACGTCGTCGTCTGAGGAATAGTGAACTTCGAAACCACGCAGCTGCTAGGAAAATACGTCTTACCCCTCAGCATAAGGAGGCAAGAGTTGGATTTGCTTTAGAGCACTTAGCAAAAGATAATGCTTTTTGGAGCCGAGTTGTGTTCTCAGACGAAAAGGTCTTCCAGTCGTCGCACAATGGTCGTGTTAGGGTGTATAGACCACGAAACAGCCGATATGATGAACGCTACGTTGAACCGACCGAACGATCCGGTCGCTTTTCTGTTAACGTATGGGGGTGGATTTCTGCTGTTAGTCCTGGGGTAATGCTCCATGTGAAAGAGCGGCTGAACTCTGGCGTTTATATTTTAGGATCCTGGAAAATATGATGCGCCCTTCAGTGACTAGGGTTTATTCCAATCAAAACTTTATCTTTCAGCAGGACAACTGCTCCGTGCATACTTCTCATAGGGTAGCAACATGGTTCCAGGATCAAAATATAAACGTCCTCGACTGGCCCAGTCGTAGTCCAGATGTGAACCCGATAGAGAATATGTGGGGTTTTTTGGAAAGGCATTTGCAAAAACAGAGACAAATTTATCGTAATAGACAGGAACTCCTTACTGCGATCACTGATGCATGGCACGCGTTACCTCAGGACTACATCAGAAATCTATGCCTTTCCATGCCCAGTAGTCTAAGAAAAGTTTTAGACGCAAATGGGGCAGTTACAAAATACTAGTTTCTTTGCATGTTTCTAATACCTACCTATTTATTATGTTTTTATTTTATTTTTATATTTATCATCCCTACCTATTTACGCTTTCTTTCTCTTTGTCAACATTAGGTTAATATAAATATCATTGTTTGATCGTCACTTAAAGTAGCTTTACAAGATATCGTATTATGTGCAGGAAGGCATGTTTGTGCTTATTTAATGAAAGGCGTTATGCAGCACATGCGCACCTGCGCTAGGGTGCACAGATCTTACCGAGACTACCGCACGGGACTACCGAGAGCTAAGATTCAAGAAGATCCAAGAAAGTCTTGTCTTGAATCCGAGGGGAATGAATCTCTTTGCGTTATTCCTGCATAAGTGCATATACATGTATAATATGTGTGTGCTTGACTTGTTGCAGGCAATGAGGAAGCGCGTTTTCATGTAAGTCAGTCAGCGTCAAAATGACAAGTCTTGAAATAGCACAAAGTGAGGTTACGAATACGTAAGGGCCGCTTTACATCTCATGTCAACGGAATGACAAGTGACGGCCAAAATTCCGTGGCCGCAATTGTATAAAGGTCAGGCCTTCTAATTATGTTTTTTCTAAAATCGACATATAAAGTTAATATTTAAATTGTCACTATACAGGGTGTCTCAAAATTAGCAAATTCCAAATTCAGAGCGTTATAAGGGATCACTTCAGTAGTCCAAATATGGAAATAAAAAAAAATCGGGACTCCCCCCACAAAGATAGTTGGTTTTCATTTAATATTCTGGTGGCATCACCTATGGAAATCTTTTGTTTTGAAAAACGGATGTCGCAGCGTTAAAATACGACATAACTTCACTATAAAATAACAGCATGACACGAATTATTATTATTATTATTATTATTACACCACCCAACAGACATGTAGTCCATTTAGAGGGTAGGAAAAACCAAAATCAGTATATTAATCTGTATTGAAGCACATCCCCTTTATGTCTCTAATAGTGCAGTTGAAAATATCGAGGGAAGGTAACTTGTTAGAATTATGACACATCATGAAGAGCGGAGAAAATTTTTGCGTATTAATGCGAGGAGTATCCATATAAAAAGTCAGCTGATTTCTGGATGCCAGCCTAGGTACATGAAAATTAATTTTACCCAGCAGTTCAGGACAGTCGAAGACGTTGTTAATTAGTCGATGTAAAAAAATAAGGGAATGGCAAACGCGGCGATGCAAAAGACTGTCTACATTCCAACGACGTAACAAGTCATGTTGTGGATGGCCGTTCTCTGGATAAGTACCATCAACTTTGAAACTCAAGTACTTTAGAAGACGTCTTTGTATTTTCTCAAGATCCTCAATCTGTGACTTATAACCAGTAGACCAAACCACACTAGCATATTCCAATTTCGATCTCACGAAAGCAAAATACAAACGTTTCACAGTATCAGTATTATTGAAACTCCGAGAATTTCTGATGACAAACCCAAGGGATCTAACCGATCTGGTAACCATGCCCTCAACATGATCTAAGAAGGACAAGTTACTGTCGAGAGTTATTCCTAGATCAACATGTTTTGTACAGCGTTGTAGGTCTGAGATGTCAAGAGTATAGTGATGATGAATAGGCTGAGTCTTTCTGGTAATTGACATAATACAGCATTTATCCTTGTTTAGTTTTAGACCATTGCTGTTGCACCAGGTTACCACTTCATCAATGGAATCCTGCATTCGCAGGCAGTCAACAGCATGGTCAATTCTTGAGTAAATTTTGAAATCATCAGCATATAATAAAATTTGAGAGTCAACAACATCCGCTATATTATTAATGAAGACATTAAACAAAAGTGGTCCAAGAATGGAGCCCTGCGGTACACCAGATGAAACATTGATCACGTGTGATTGAAAGCCAGCACAATTAACATACTGACAACGACCACTGAAATATGACCTAAAAAATTCGACAAAATTGGTACAGAGTCCAAATTTGGAAAGTTTTCCTAACAGTATTGGATGATCAATTGTATCAAACGCTTTCGACAAGTCCGTGAATACAACATCAACTTGAGAACGATCATTCATGCAATCAGCCACAAACTGCACAAAACTGCATAAGTTTGTAACAGTAGATCGGCCCTTCACAAAGCCGTGTTGAAAGTTCGATAACTGGTTTTTCACGAAGGGGGATAACGTATCGTGAAGTAAAATCTCAAAAACCTTAGCAAAGCTCGACAGCAGAACCACAGGCCTATAATTGTGAATTTGTTTTCTATCACCTTTTTTATAGATCGGACAAATTATTGAATTTTTAAAAACAGCAGGGAATGTCGAGGAACTTAACGCACGGTTAAAAATTATAGTAAGTGGGGTTGTAATATTGTCACAAATGTTTTTAATTACAAAAGCAGGAATACCATCCGGGCCAGAGGATTTTTTAGTTTTGAGTTTTTTTATTGCATCACTCATATTAGTTACCGTAAAAGTCGGAATAGTTAAGCAGCCGGAATTGCGCGAATACATATCGAAGTGATTATTATCTGAGACTGCTGTGGAAGATGAGGTATAAGTTTGTTGAAAGAAATCAGCAAAACCATTTGCTATGTCTGTAGGAGTCTGCAGTTCCTTGTCGTTGAAAGTCATGTAAGTAGGTATAAAATTGTTTTTCTTAATACAATCGATATAAGACCAAAAACTTTTAGGATCTTTTGTTATATTTTGTTCCACTTGTAAAATATATTTACAATGGGCACGTTTGATTTCTAACTTGATAATCTTTCTGACAGACTTGAATTCATCGTAGAATAGAGGAGATTTGCTTTGTTTGTATTTTAGCCAAAGTTTATGTTTTTGTCTCAGCTGCTTAACGATTGAGCTATTAAACCAAGGGGGATATTTCGATTTGTAAAAACGTAGGGATCTTGGAACACAAATACTAAATATATCATTCAGTTTACTATAAAACGCCTCCATCATAACGTCAATATCAGATATAGGTTTTAGAAAAGACCAGTCAATGTCAGACAATTTTTTGTTTATTGCAACAAAATCAGCTTTTAGAAAATTAAAATGTTGTTTCTTAGATGAAATACCTTTAACTGATGTGTCATATTTATGAGCATAGTTATAAGCATATAGAATGTGAAGGGGTGGATGATGAACATCCTCTTTACACAATATATCAACGGCCCTGCTAACCACACATTTCTTGTTCGAGCAAACTAAGTCCAGTATTCTGTTGAAGTCATTAGCGATATTGTTGTACTGATGAAAACCCATGTAATTACAGAATTCAAGAAAGATTCTAGATTTGTTGTCTTGGACGCCACTTAAAGCCAAAACATAATGAGAGATATTGAAATCGCCAATAATGATAACGCTTCTATTCAATACAAAGTCAAGAGATTCAAAGCTATCAAAAAGCTTCACATACACATCAATAGAAGAGTTAGGTGGGACATAGAGGGCAAAAATGTAAAGAATTGAAGTCTTGGGAATTGATATTTTTACACAAACAATATCAACATTCGGTAACAGAGAAAAATCCGTGCCGTTCAAATCAAGTCTTTCCACAACAAAAGCGGTACTCACAGCAACAAGCACACCACCCCCCCTAGAACATTGGCAAGTAATAAAATCCCTGTCAGATCTGAAAATGTAATAAGAACTGTTACATAGTTCGTTGTCCAAGACCGAGTCATTCAACCATGTTTCCGAGATAATAACCACATCAAACTTTGATGAAGTAATGCCATTGTAGAGTTCGGTCAATTTATTCCTTAGACTGCGCACGTTTTGGTAATAGACCGACAAGTGCGATTTGTGTTGGTTTACTGGGCTTACGTGTAAATGAGATTCATCAACCAATACTCGCGAAGGTGAGCAAGAAGGTGATGGCTATGCTGAAATGCCAAAGACATCTCTTTTGGCTTTAGTCAGTAATTCCTGATAGGATACACATTTACCAGATTCCCAAACAAAATGACGAGTATCAATATCTCCCTTCTGACGTGACTTCAGATTAATACAGTTAATACATCGAAGAATTTCGAATTGACATTCTTTAGTATCATGCTTTTCTCCACATTTCGAGCACGCCAAAGCATTATTACAACTGCGAGAAGTATGACCGTAGCCGCAGCATCTGTAACAGCGAGTTAGTTCAACTGCATCAAAAATTTTACAGGTGTCAAGACCAACAATAAGATGACTTCTAGACAGAGCCTTCCTGTAAGTCATTAAATCAACCTGCAAAAGAGCCCTGAAAACTTTATCATTCTTTTTCAATGCAGAAAAATTGAGTAGTTTACAAACCGAATTAGTATCAAAAATATCAGGATTTTTTGTTGTAATATATGAAATTACTGAATCTTCTGGAATTAAATCAGAAATACCAACAATACAGATTCGAGGCAATAATTTTCTAGGTTCGTGAATATCATACTTTTCTGATAGTTTTTCTACAGCAATCTTTTTGAAATCGTTAGAGTCACATCCTACCAAAATACCGCCGTCCTTGATTTGTTTAACTTTACTAAAATGAAAATCTTGATTTAATATATCAACTCCACTTAGAATATCATTTATTGTTTGAGACTTATCTTGATTTTTATTTTTTGGCTTGATAACAAAGGTTTGTTGATTCTGGGGTTCTTTATTCTGAACCAAAACTTGAGAATAAGTAACATTTGCTTTACCTTCATCCTTCAGACTTGTACCATCAAGTAATGAGCTCAATCTTTTAACCTCATGTTGTAGTAAAACATTATGTTCTTTAAGTGTATCAATTTCAGTCTTAAGGAC
This sequence comes from Tenebrio molitor, assembly GCF_963966145.1. NCBI lineage: Eukaryota > Metazoa > Arthropoda > Insecta > Coleoptera > Tenebrionidae > Tenebrio > Tenebrio molitor. Next base: position 5,004,123 of record NC_091048.1, on the reverse strand, counting down.
AACCATCTGCTTATTTACACAGCTTCGCACAATATCCATGATCTCTACACCCAGTTTTTTCAAAAAATCATCTGCTGAATCTGGCTGCACAGATGATTGATGCCGAGAACCCGATGAACCAGAATTCTCGAGAGGATTAACTTTGTTTTGTGTGGGACTAGTCGATGCACACCAGTTACACTTCCAATTCTTAGCCTTTCCAGCCGATTTTAACATCTTTAGCTCGTCATCATCTATTCCGCAACAATTCACATGATAATCTAACTTGCAAGTAGAACTACAAGATAAGTAATCGTCATGACTCATGACGGCTAATGGAGCGATTACACTTACCACATTTACCCATCTTTGTCACATGTTAAAAAAAAAAAAAAGAAAAAAAAAAAAAAAAAACCCCCACCAACTGATAATTATTAACGTTAAAAGATAGTGATTAGAGAAATATATAACGCCTCCTGCAATGTATGGGTGCAAGCAAGATCGCAACAATCGGCTGGCACCCGCGTTAGAGAGAGAAACCGGTTATTAGCGATAGCGTACTTACCAGAAAAAAGTGAGTGAGGCAGTAAGCGAGGAAAAAAAAATCAAAACAACGTAGAGATTAGATCAACGGTAACAAACTCTAAATAATAGCCAACACTAAATGCAAAAAAGTGAGGATTTACTGTGAATAAAACACCTTCAAAAGCTAGAACTTCACAGCACAGCACAGCATGCAGCACCGTTGTATAAAATTATGATAAAAAAGTAACACAATTACAATTTACGTACAAGTTAATCATTAATCAATTTATTAAATGAGCTGCTGAAAATGTCTACCTTCTTCTTTTCGTAACAATTTGTGGCACGTTCCTATTTTCCTACACAAGGTTCAGTCTGTTGCGCTGCGGTAACTGACGTATTGTGGGGACTGTGGGGAGCATTTTGCATTATTTCTATTGTAGTTTCAATAACTGCAACAGTGCGTTTTAGCGGCCGACCCCTGTGGGTTTTTTTCGGTAAACGCCTCCAGTTTCACGAAACAGCTTTACACACCGGCTCAGGTTGTCTTCGAAGGTTTTCCGGTCAAAAATAACGTTGGGAAATTCGGCGATAAACTCTTCTAAGCATTTTTGTACGGAGTAGATCCATGAACCATTCACTTTCAAACCATTGCGAAAATAACTTTCAATCAAAAACGTTTTCTGCTCTAACGTGAACACCAGAAAACAGTAAACGTAAACCTCTCTGAACGCAAATGTCAAAATATGACAGTTCTACTCTAATTTTACTAATCGGAAGTTCAAACGACGACATGCCTTAACAAAAACAAAATATTTTCATTGGTAATGCCACCAGAATATTAAATGAACACCCGTTACATTGGTCTGAAAGCGCACTCTTTGAATTGCGTTTTCTTCAAATACGGGCTGACAAGTTCAGTGTTATTGTTATTTATGGTGTAGATGATTGTGGAAAATAATAAAAATAATAACGTAAAAGTAAAGTGTTTACAAGCTCCACTCGCTCTGAATTCGGAATTCGCCAATTTTTAAACATCCTGTAGTTTCGAATTTCGAAGTGACATACTTTTAGGCGCAAGTTCCTAAAAGTAATGTGATGTAATGTCATTTTTTATTCTAAAAGAATCCGAACAAATAATGCCTAAAACACAAAAGACACGGTTTATTGTTTTTAATAATTATGTATATCTATACAGGGTGGACCATCGTATAGCATATTTGCGATAAAACCTTTTTTTAATTGTAAAAAATTGAAATTTTAAAGACACAATCTTCAATTTGCGAAAATAAATGTGAAATTTGACTTTGATAGCGTTTTATTATCAGGGATAATATAATAAGTGGTACGCTTATTATCGATAATTTTTTTTAATGTTACGAATGCCAGTCCCAACGACGAAAATACAACGAGTGCTTCGCACTCGTTGTATTTTCCAAAGAATGGGGCTGGCATGAGTTGACATTTGTAAAAAAATTATCGATTCTTAAGCGTACCATGAATTATATTTAGGAAGAGAATATAATAAATTAAAATAAGGACCACAGATGCACATTTAAGCAAAAAAGCTTACCCCAACAAGTCATTATGTGCTTTTTCTTTCTGGAAATGCGCGTAACACACTTAAAAAAATGTATCTGACGTTTGTCTGACTTTTCTAAATTATTTTATTTGACAAGTGAAACAAACGCAAGTTAGCTAATACCAAATCGATAATAGTTAGTCGCGTATTGTCACTATGGTACAAGGTCCTATTGGTCAATATTTTAAATTTAAGAAGCACCGATTGGCTCAATATTCAATGTATTATATTCTCAAAGTAATAAAGCGATCCGAACTTTTTTCTTAGGATCTCACCCACAGGACAATGTCGATTTTGATTACACAAAAGTTGGTATTTAAATCAGGATAATAACTGAATAAACCGACATTTAACATCTACGAACAAAGTGGTAGCATATTTATGGTACATAGTACATATTTTAAAATGACGGAAATCATCAAACGGTGGTAAAGTTTGATTTACAAGGGTCTCCAATACCATACAAATCCAGGACCGTACCACCAGTTATGATTTATAGCTGGTTGTTTGCGGTAAGCGACCATTGTCAATCAGGAATTATGACCCATCGTCGTCATAAATTACTCACATTTTAGTACCAAAAATTATTGGGCGATTTTCATATAGGTATTGTAACGGTCCGAATAGGTTGGATAAATTAAGAATTTTAATTTTAAAATAATTTCAAGGAAATATTTTAAATACCGTTCATTTGCGACGGAAATGCTAGTCAGTTGTAAATTTTATTGTTGCTTTGTTCACAAGAGTGGCACCACACTCCTCAAGTGAAATCTGCCAACCTTTCTTTGAAAATGCAGTGGGCAAAACATAGCCCAAGGGGAACAAGTGTTCAGGGGAAAAGAAGCGTTGCAATAAATTTACTGTAATTACATGTTCGACAATTTGGGTGGTCCAGTTAAAATCAGGGGATAATTGAATTAATGAATTTGATGTTAGCAGGTTTCAAATTGAGAGAACAACAAAATTAATGTTCATTAGGTTAATTTACCTTTTTAGCATTCTCAAATTTGTGGCATATTTGTAATTAAAGGGCGAGAATTGCAAATTAAAAACAGAGCGCTTTATCGTAGAAAAGAACTAGAATCGTTTGCACTTTTAGTTAGAAAAGTAACAAAGCAAAGTAGAAAGGGAGTCGGTAGAAAACACAGAGGACCGGGTAACGGTAAAGACAGGTAATCGTAGAAATCAGACGTGTGAGTGAGAGAGAGAGAATGAAATTTACGAAGTAATTACTAATTAGAACGGTTTTGGGGAATCAAACCAATGTAGAACAATTTTTAGAAGTAGCAGTTGCGTAATAGCGTTTCAAGCCCAATTTAGGTTTCAAAATAAGGTTAATTTGTTCTATTTTAATTCTGTTGGTTTCATGTTTATTATATTTGTTTCATTTTTATTCTGTTTAATTCTTGGTGCTGATTTTTATTACTGTATAGAGTCGGTAATTCAGTGTTCCTGTTTAATTCTATTTGTTCCATTTTTAATTGTGTTTGTTTCTTGATCTTGAGGTTTACATATTATTGTATAGAGTCAGTAATTTAGTGTTCTTTTTCAGAGTTCTAATTCAACAACAAATTATGTACATTCGGTCTGGTCCTAACAAAAGTCTAAATTTAAACATTTAAATTAATGGTGGAAAACGGAGACTGTAATTTCAAAAGAGATAGAGATATCGAAAGGGTGTCGCGGTCGGCGTAAAGTAGAACCGAGCTGATTGGTCACTTTGGTCAAGTAGGGGTTGCGAAAGTGGGGTGCGCCAGAAATGATAAAACCGATTGCGGGACGGGAAACAGGGCTTTTTTGATTCACTCGGGGTTTGATCTCCAAAGTAGCCAGAGGTACGTTCGGTACTTCCAGCAGCCATTTTGTGACCACGTTCTTTACATTTACAAGGTAAATTATTTCTCTAATTCTTGTACATTATTTGTAGTCGCGATTTAATTAGTCAAACAGCATTTAGTTCTTTATCGTTCTAAAGTAAAGATTAAATTATTTTCTTTGAGCTTTTGATGACCACGTGTCTCTTTAGAATCTTATATTAATTTCTTTATCGCGAAGTATGTGATCTTCTTGTATTTACCGATTGGGGAAACGTGCTCTTCTCAAGGGGAACCAGTATGCAATTATTATAAAACATTTCCATTCATTATTTATGTCTTGGATTCTCGAGTTCGGGAAGCTACCGCCAGTGTCCGTCGCACTCAATAAGCTGTGGTCCGGCGTAAGAGCACAAAATTAGCCGCGTCACCCCCAAGGGGGCCAGCGACCAAACTAGGCCAGCTGACACGTGAAGAGAGGTACCCTTTGGCCCTGTTAGAACCTTTTTCCCTTTTATTTTCGACCACCGGAGTAGACCGGGGTGATCTATGAGATTCCAGGGCATCGCGTCGGGTTAAATTTAATTGGGGAAATAATTGAAATCTAAAGCGGATCACATAGTTCGCATCTCAAACTCGTATAATGCTGTTCGCGCCACAAACTCATATACTCGTATTTGCCCCGCTTAGTCATTTATTCATGAGTCAGATCTCAATTCGGGGGCCGAGAGTCAAATTTCATTGGGTCAAATTTCCACCAACTTCTGTTATTAAATTCATTTATTTATTTCTATAATTTGTTGGGACCAAACACCACCACACTCGATTATTTGTTAAATAAAATGTAAGTGAAGTGTGCTCCATCGTTTTAATTCTATTTGGAAAAACCTTCCAAAGGTACGGCCTCTCGTTAGAACCTAATTAAACAAAATGAACAATAAAACACAACGTAGGATCCATAAATATTTCTTTTCTCATTATTTTTGTTTCGTATTTTTCTGCAAAAATAACATCCGAGGGAATGCAGCAACCAACAATACACCAAATGAGGAAAAAAAAACATCGAGGAAAGGTCCAGGAAGTCGAAAGGTTACAGTATTATACAACTAAACTCTATTCAAAAATCAAAAAACCACCACCTGTTGTTTTAGGTTGGTAAAATTTAAAAAACCCTAGGTAGATATTTTTTCGTACTATGTTGGTAAATAAATTATGACATTTATTTGATTCAAAATAAAATTCAATTGCTTTGAATTTTTGTTCGTATTGTTTTATTAGCAGCACGTTTCATTTATTTATTGATTCTTATTATTTTTACTTAAACATACCCAGAAAAACAAGACACTTAATAAACATTTAACATTACAGGTCTCACCAAATTTTACACTAAACAGCGTTGCTGATAGTAATTATCGAGGAAAATGCGACGTTGGTGGTTTTTTGATTTTTGAATGGACTTTATAGAGGATTGAAAATTTTCGATTATACGAGACGTGTTTCCCGGAAACATCACGAGATCGTAGATCGAGTGGTGTTTCCGGTAACACGTCCCATGTAATCGAGAATTTTCCATCCTCGAGTTGTATACGGGTAGACTATATCATGAATAAAAACAATAAAAAAATAAATAAACAGGTTCCCGAAACCGACTGGGCGCGTTATGATCAACACAAGGGGAATCTTGACTAAAATTTGAATATACCACCCTCCGCGTTAGTTCATCCAACAATACTGTTTAATTAAATTTTACGTCTTAATTGCTTAAACAAAAATTGCGTAAAAGGTTTGCCTCCGCAATTTAACTTAATTTAATAATAATAGAAAAGACTTTTATTAGAAACATTTTTTGTGTATGAGTTCTACTCATCGTCACCTATTACTGGATTTCTTCTGGCAGGTTATATCGGGACCACCCTGTATATACAACGTATCTTACAAATAAGTACATTAATTTTAACCAGTGACAGATCTGGTCACGAGCAACAAAATTGTTATGTACCATTTTTTCGGCCGAGGGAGAGATAAAGGGGATTAATTTTTTTTAATTAGTTTTATCCGACTCCAAAAGACAGGTGTTTACATGTTGATTCTGTGATTTAAGCTAAAATTTTGTGAAAATGGCACGTTCATTTTTGAATGTTGAATATACACTGCGTTTTTTATTTCGCTGAACATTCAATGTAAAATGGCTATGTCCAGTTCTAAAATGGACAAGTCAATTCATTTGAAATAGGCAACCAAACTTACAGATCCATGAATCCTATGTTCAGTAAAATAAAAAAACTCACGGTATAGATATTGTGTTGGGGTATGGTGAATCGTGCGGGAGTGGTCCTCGAGCCCAGAGAATAGCCTTGCGACTCCTTCTCGTGGGGGTACTGAAGGACTCGGTATAATCGATCCCAATGAATACAATGAATACAATTGACGTTTTAAGAGAACTGGTGGAAAATGTTGCCACAACAATTCGCAATAACAGAGGAATGCTGGAAAGAGTGAAAGAATCACTATTTCGTCGGTGCCTTCATTATTGTATTGACAATAACGGCGCTCACTCATCTCACTCATCTTGTAATGATTAGTAGTATTACCAATATTACCAGTTAGAATTAATGCGCTGATTTCTGAGACACGTTGTATATACACTGACCGGCACAAAAAACGAATCACTTTGAATTTTATTAATATAATTAAGTAATTCATTGTTTTAGAAAAAAAAAATTTATATCATGTTGTATTGATAAGTGTTATTTAAGTTATTTTTGCCAAAGAATATCCGACAAACAAAACATTAAACACAGCAAATAAAATTTTAATAAAAAAAAAAAAATAAAAGCAATTTTTTGGAAAAAATTGTGTTATGAAAAAATTGCCAAAATTTTAACAGCATTTTTCTCGTATTGTCAAATTAAATCTTTTAACACGTAAATCAACCGACAAAAACACAACTTGGAAGCAGCGCATATTTTCTAATAATTTATTTAAACAAAACAATTCGATTGCCATGGAGAGCATAGCACACTCTATCATTGAAAATATCCCAATTTAACTATAATAATAGTTATTTAATAAACTAGTTTGTTAATGAAGGCGATTAATAATCGAAACTGTTTAAAACACGAACGAGTTAAGCGAGTGAGTGGCTTTAATAGTTGAGATTATTAATCGCCCATTAACAAAAGAGTTGATTACAAAATTTTTTCGTTGACTGCAAACTTTTTTTTTTGGTAACAAATTTTGAAATTAAAGCCAAATCAAAACCAATTTCATCTTTTTCCATAAATATAACACCTTATAAATACCTTCATTCTTTTTTTGTCATCAGGGTAGCCCATTTTTAAATTTTTCAACACTTTCTATTCACTTTTCCACAAAGAGTGTCAGAAGACGTCAACTCCATTCGCATTCAATTTCACGTAAAAATCACGGTTGCTAAGGAAACCTAGTTACCTTTGAAAAATATGACATGCCATTTATAACCAAAAATGTCGGTTTTTGAAAAATTGAATTTGTAATTGTGCAGTTATGGAGCTATAAAATATAGAAAACCCTGCTGTACTACCTGCTGCAGTGTTGGTAAGTGCAAACAATGCATGTTCGAGGTTGTTTATACATCAAAATTTGATCAAAACGTCAAAATCGCAAAAATCGTTGACTAATGAAAAATAGTGTATTAATGAGGTCCATTAATACACTATAATTTAGACAAAATAATTCATTATTATAATAAGAAAAATAAGCCGAAATATAATTTCAAGATCATTTATTAAAAAAATCATAATGAGTCTTTTGTGCCGGTCAGTGTATGTAATTTAAATTATGAAATTCCAACTTACCAAACATACAAGTATCCACAAACTGATGTTTGATTCCTAAATCGTCCTTATCGTAATATAATCGGTGCCATTAAATATAATTATTTAGTAATTAATTTTAGTAATTTGGCTTTAATAACTGTAAACAATGTTTTATTCAGACAATCTTGAATATTGAGCATAGAGTATCTTGAAATTAGTGACTTTAATAGATAGTTACGAAAGTTATTGATGGAGGTTGCTTAAATATTCAAATATCAGAGAAGGATGACGAGGTAAGTAAATACTCGTTTCACTTTGGAGGGAGTAAGACCAATATAAAGAACTGAACTAAAGAATAAAAGAAATAAGAAAAAAATATTGAAGAATTGCAGGCAGCCTTAGAATCCGAATTGGTGATGTTCGATTTCGAAACAGGTTCTCTCAAAGCTTTCAAAGAAACATTTTATAAATCGAATATAGGTGGATGTTTTTTTCATTTATCGCAAAACTTTCGGCGACAAATCCAGAAGATTCCAGGACTAGTTCATTTACACGAAAACAGAGCAGACGTTAGATTGAAGTGCAAAAGTCTGCTCGTGTGAGCTTCGTACCACCTACGGATGTCCAGTTTTTCATACGAAATTCTTCAAGAAAAATAGGATTTCCCCCCGAAATAAAACCCATAACGGAAAACGCATACATGCCTTCCTACATGTAGGAAGAAGATTGGAAGGAGTTGTCCCACGTTATGTCATCCATCAGCATATGGAACACATTTGACCGACTCAATTCGGACATTCTGAGCATAAATAATTCGCTGGAGGCGTGGCACAATGCCTTCCAAAAGACGGTGGATTGCCATGCTATACAAACCAAATGCGACCAAAGTAGAAAAAATTATATCTTATACTCGTTTTATAAGACGCACTGTGACACTCGTGTCACAATCAAGCGTATACTATGTATTATACAATTTATTTAATAAATTAATACACTTGTGACTCTGAGATGCTAGTACGAGTTCATTTATAATCTACGAAATATCTAATGTAACTTGGTGCATATCACTACAAATTAATTTTTTAAGATTTTTTCTTACTACCGTTAGAATATTTCTAGAGATTGCTTAGAAATAGTATATTATATTAGAGCATAACTAGGAAACCATACGTATGTCAAAAACAAGCCTGGCAGCATGGAGAAAATTACAACAATAAGTGATAATATCTATTTGTGCAATAAGTTAGGAAATGTATTTTTTTTTGTTATCAATGTTTTAAGATGTTAAATATACTCTAACACCCTTTGGTTTTTATTTCAAAGGACAAGATTCTTCTTCAACATTAGAATTTTCCTACTGCAAATTTTTCAGCAGTTTACTACACACTTCGTTTGTTAACAATTGTTGAAACTAAAAATCAAATAGGCTTATGTCAAATGTTTTGGAAGTAAGTTTGACGTGTTCTAAGTGTTCTACGAATAACAATGGTGTTTTTAATGATTTTTTATTATTTTTGTTAAGTACTTTAAATTAAATTTATTTTCTTGTGTTTAACTTATTTTTAATTGGGTAAGTTGAGCATCCTAATGAATGGTTTTTTAAATTAATACTAATTTCTAATTAAAGTAATGAGTATGTAAGCATTTATTAACGATTAAAAAGAAAACAGTTCCGGTGGCCGTTTTTTTTTGTCGGTCAGTGTATATAGGTATGTATGTAGTTTGTACAGAGTGCTTCAAGTTTTACCGCCCGCACGATTAACCCTATTAAAAAAATAGTTAAAATTACGAAACTTTAGGGTTAGATTCCCTTTATACAGAGTGTTTCTGAAATAGGTACATTAATTTTAACTGGTAATAGAACTCGTCAAAAGTTACAACTTTTCTATCTACCATTTTGCCGAAAAACGATGTTTAATTCCAAAAAAAAATTGGAGAAATTTTTCACTAAAATAGTCCTACGCCACTAAATACTGCAATGGCTAATTGAGATCAGCGCTAATATGAAAAAAACGTCCATTTTCATCCAGAAAACGTGTTTTAACGCAGAAATCGAAATTCAAAGAAATCTACCCGTATAGCAAAAAATCCACTTCGTAAGAATCTGGTTGTTTCACGTTTTTAGGTAGCTTAGTTTTGGACATATGAACGGTTTTAGGAAAAGCTTTCCTATTTTTTTAAGCCATTACGCAACGTTTTTCGCCAAAACGGCAGAGAGATGAGTTCTATTACCAGTTAAAATTAATGCACTTATTTCAGAAACACCCTGTATAAGGCTTCAAACGTGTGTACCTAATCAATTTTCCCGTATCACTTCATTCAGAATCATAAAATTTAAAAAAATTGATTTTGACAAAAAAAAAAAATCCGTGCACGCTCATAATTCACCATTAATTCAAAGAACATATTTATGAAATTCGCATTGAAAGAAAATGATAGTTTTTGAATTATTCCAATTTTAGTATTAACACCGAAAAATGATCAAGATTTACAACTGCAGTGTCATAAATAAATACTTCATTGTTGGGAAACATCTATTGAGAACTTTTCCAGTAATTCTTTAGTCCCTTTAAGGTACCATAGATAACCCATGTCAACCTCTATTGAGGAAGTGACCGCCCAATTTAATAATACATCATAGCTAAATTTTGCACTTTAATATCAAATTCCATTTATTTCAAAAACCGGTGATGCTTTCATGATTTCAATGACATCAAATTTTTACTAAATGTTTGAAAGGACTCTCAGTGAACAATTATGTAAATTAATCTAGCGGTTATTGAATTAAAACGAAATATTTACTCGTTCCATTAAAAAATTTAAAATTTTTACAGAATGTTCTATAGCGTTACACAATCATTCCTGATTTTTTTGAGAATTTTAAATCGATTAAAAGTGTGTGTTTTCGCTCGGGCGGTAAAACTTGAATCACCCTGTATATATATTTTTTGTATATAAATGGTTTGTTGAGAATCTTTTATATTATTTGGTTTTCATAATGGCTTTTAAACATAGTTGGGACCCACCATTAGCTACTACCTGTATTTTACAGAATCAGGGGTGCGGCGCAATCGTGCTCAGGTATTAACAACCACTTGGGTCGCCTCGGCGCAATCGTACCATCGGCTTAAAACAACTCAGGTAATACCGGCGCAATCGTCCTATACCGATCTAAACATTGAAAAGTGATTATAATAAAAATATTTTATTCTATTTTAGTCAATAATCGTCTTTATACGCCCCCAAATGAGGGCATAAATTGGCCTTTATGGCACAGATCTGTCAAAAACCTGCCAAGCAACGGTTGGTTTAATTATTCAAACAATGGTATCAAACATTATTTTATTAAAGAAAATCATACATTATATACACAGTAACCCTAACAACATCAAAATAGCTAACTAAATTTTCATGGACACAACTTTTAGTTGATTTCCTTTAAGGAATATGTACTAAATATTTGTTTGAATCTTTTAGAAATTATAAAATAGAATAAAACCACGGGCATAATTCTCGATTATGGCCCTCGGGAATTTAAATGCCCTCGTTCCTCGGGCTGATGAACGACAAACAACTGTCACCATGAATCAAATTTTAACGCATAAATGGTTTTCACTTCAAAACGTAAAGATTCATCTTACTTTCGTAATGGTGTTTTCAATAACGAAAAATAGACATCTGTCGACATACAGCCTTCTTTGATCTAAATAATTGTTGATTGCACGGTACAATTAGATATATGATGTTGAATATTAACAAAATAATGCGAGAAATGTACGTGTTGATAAAAATAAAATTGTGCAACTTGAAGTTTTAAAATCTAAAATATTTCTACAATTTAATAGTCATTTTATGATTGCAACTTACGTACTACAACTTAAGTTAGGTTTCACCTTGAGATCATAATGGCAGCGCTGAAAAGCATAGAATAAGCAAAATATAATTTTTTTTTAAATAAGTAATAATAATATTTTCCACGTGCCTATATTTAACCATGGACATCATAAAAGATTTAAGTTTGAGAAGATTTCAAACAGAATTCTATATATGTTAATCGTTAAATTTTTCTTTAGGTACTACAAAATTACAAATGAAATATTAATTAGTGTTAATGTGTGCATTACTAATGTACGCGTCTGCACGCATATAGAAGATCTACTTTTATCTTTAAAAGCTTTGAATTACGTGTCTATAAGATTCATAGAGAGCAGTCCTACCTAAGCAGGCGATAATGTTCTTCGTCGAGAAGTGATGAAGTGTAGTGGTGATAACAGTTCATTCTGACTGTTCTCTTCAAATTAACCTCTATCTTTGAGAAGTAATTTTAAGTTTTACTCCGTTACTGTTTTTCACTTTTCTCATTCTTTTTACAATCATCAATATTTTGGTTTGTTCCCACATTTTAACACATACAGATAAAGTCTCAAACATTTAGAATTAACAGTTTAGTTAAAACGTTTAATGTATTATACGATATGGTCTTTAATTTTTATTCATTATTTATTCACACAGTTTTCAAAAATCGACCTCAATGGATTTCTCCACGAAAGCACCACTTCGAGGTATAGCAGTTATTCAAATATTTGGGCATTTTATGAGTTATATTTCAGATGACTCTCTATGGATAATCCGAATTATGGCTATCGATATATTGAAGTTAAAATTCACGAAAATCCTTCTTTCCGTCACATTAATCTTTCAATTTGTTTTAACTGCCAATCCTTTACCGTCATTATTTACAAAATAGAAACTGTTTTCTTTTTCAGGCAATGCTCAACATCGCAGCTGTTCTCTTGTGTAGCGAAATTGCTTTGAGTGCTTTAACAGATTTCAAACTCTGGGCCTTGGACAGTGCTGGTTATGAAATTCTTGCAGAAATTACAACCGAATCAATGTTGTACTCTTATTTTATAATTGGAAACACAATTTTATCGTTGATACCTCTAATTTTGTTTGTTGTACCAGTTCCCAATGATGAAGACGTATTTTTTGGTCTATATATCTTTGACAGATGGTTTCCTGATTACACCGTTGTTCTTAACTTGATTTATAGGTCAACGTTTGTTGTTTTAGCATATGCAATGATAAATGGACTGAACATCCTTTCGTACACTATAAAACATATAAAATTCCAAGTTTACTTGCTTGTTAAACATATTGATCATATTACCACCGTGGTTGAGTATACCAACTGCGATGCAGGTTTTTTTTTTCTATCATAATATGTGTTGCAGTGCCGCTTCCAACGCTTTAACAAAATTTCGAAAGTGGATTCGCATATTTGCCATTGTTGTAATTCCCTTTTTTCTCAGCTGTACTTTATACTTCATTTTGGTTAAGTCTTTCCATATTAATAGAGACCATTTATAGCAAATGCAACAAAGATATCTCAGGGCATTTTGCTGTGTAGTATTTACAGGACAGTCAGTGGAAAATAAGGTACTGCATTGGTCAGTTATTGTGATTTACATTTTTTCATTTGTAACGAAGTTACTAAGAAACGCTCCCGGTGGCGGAAAAATTCCGCTCTTTCGCCGAGCCGGTGCAGAAAATTAGCGCGGAGCCAACCGCCTTAACCGCGTCGACCGAATCCGCCCCGGAACCCGTGTTTCTTCCGGCCGACAGCACCCGGACTCTGCGCTGAGCCGAGCTCCCCCACCGCCCCAGCCGCGAGTCGCCGGCCGCGCGCAGCCCCACCGTGGCAATAAAAGGACCGCGCCGAGCCTGCAGAGCTCATTCCGATCCCGGTCCTCTTTCCGCTCCTAGCCTAGCTCCAGCACCGACTCCGACTCCGCTTCCGACCTAGCCGACAACCCGCTTTCTCCGCTTTCCTGGCCCGTTCCCTCCCGCTGCGAGGGAACCCCGGCTTTCCCGCTCTCTCCGCTTTCCTGGCCCGTTCCCTCCCGCTGCGAGGGAACCCCGGCTTTCCCGCTCTCTCCGCTTTCCTGGCCCGTTCCCTCCCATTGTGAGGGAACCCCGGCTTTCCCGCTTTCTCCGCGTTCCTGGCCCGTTCCCTCTCATTGTGAGGGAACCCCGGCTTTCCCGCTTTCTCCGCTTTCCTGGCCCGTTCCCTCCCGCTGCGAGGGAACCCCGGCTTTCCCGCTCTCTCCGCTTTCCTGGCCCGTTCCCTCCCATTGTGAGGGAACCCCGGCTTTCCCGCTTTCTCCGCGTTCCTGGCCCGTTCCCTCTCATTGTGAGGGAACCCCGGCTTTCCCGCTTTCTCCGCTTTCCTGGCCCGTTCCCTCCCGCTGCGAGGGAACCCCGGCTTTCCCGCTCTCTCCGCTTTCCTGGCCCGTTCCCTCCCATTGTGAGGGAACCCCGGCTTTCCCGCTTTCTCCGCGTTCCTGGCCCGTTCCCTCTCATTGTGAGGGAACCCCGGCTTTCCCGCTTTCTCCGCTTTCCTGGCCCGTTCCCTCCCGCTGCGAGGGAACCCCGGCTTTCCCGCTCTCTCCGCTTTCCTGGCCCGTTCCCTCCCATTGCGAGGGAACCCCGGCTTTCCCGCTTTCTCCGCGTTCCTGGCCCGTTCCCTCCCATTGTGAGGGAACCCCGGCTTTCCCGCTCTCTCCGCTTTCCTGGCCCGTTCCCTCCCGCTGCGAGGGAACCCCGGCTTTCCCGCTCTCTCCTCTTTCCTGGCCCGTTCCCTCCCATTGCGAGGGAACCCCGGCTTTCCCGCTTTCTCCGCGTTCCTGGCCCGTTCCCTCCCATTGTGAGGGAACCCCGGCTTTCCCGCTTTCTCCGTTTTCCTGGCCCGTTCCCTCCCATTGCGAGGGAACCCCGGCCTTCTCGCTTTCTCCGTTTTCCTGGCCCGTTCCCTCCCATTGCGAGGGAACCCCGGCCATCCCGTTCCCTTTCACCCTCCGACCGGAGCAGGAAGAGCCAGCAGCGTCCAGGTCCGACCGGAAAGACAGAAGAGCCAGCAGAGTCCAGGTCCGACCGGAACAACAGTAAGTACGAGCCGCGCTCTCCTCCGACACCCGCCCGGAGCACTCCTCCAGGTCACGGACACCGTCCCCGAAAGGTTCCGGCGCCAGCAGGTACCTACACCCCTTTTTTGTACATAGTGTGAATAAAAGCCCCCTTGTTGCGACACCTGTTTGTTTTACTACCCCTTTTCCGCGCCCTGACAGCCGACCCCCGGACACCGTACGCTCCGCAAAAGCTACCCCGGCCGTGTGGCGTCCCACCACAGCCGCAAAAAGGGACTGGCGCTCGAGGCATACCGCGACCGACCCGAACGGCGTCAAATCCCGTGACGTCACTGCCGCCAGTGAACGTCACACATTACAGTCAGATGTGCTAGTACGTATTAACACAAATATTAAGTGGACCAGCCTAAACGGAAAAAATTTAACTTAATTTAACTAATGATTATGACTTTGGCTGGTAATGAGCCATACAGGATTAAATTCTCGGAGGATGTCGTCATCAATTATGAGTTTGGAGTAAAGGTACGTTCTGTTCCGGCTATTTCGGCAATTTTCTTTTTCAAAGTAATATCTTTTTCAGATTGTCAAGTTGGTGTATTCCTTAGTATGTTTTTTTATACAGATGAAAAATTCTCTCTTTTGAACAAGCTTTCCCATGATCAGAATTATGTTGCAACTGTTCGCATAAAAACGTTAAGTATTTTATTTTTATCTTTATGACTGGACACCTCACAGAAAGGCCATTGTGAGCTATTATTATATACGGAAAAATGTTTAATGGCACTTTTCAAAAATGTGTTCTTTTTTGATAAATAACTGAAGGGATTTTGTAATTCTTCTAATGAAACTTCAAACCACAAGCACATATGTAGGTAGATTCTCTTAGCAAATTAGTCGTTCTTATAAATGTCAACAAATTTTAGATAGGCACTACCTAATAATATTTACAAATAGGTTTTTTTTTTGTTTTTTTTTATTGCCATTCCCGTTTTTTACCCATACGGCTTTTTACGGTACCTTTCGGTCGGCCGTTTTTTCCATTCCAATTTCTTTTGCCTTCTCAGGTGATGCGACGGGGCTCCGGGGCACTTTCCCCGGCCACCCACGCCCATTCCACCTCACATTCACAGACATACACAACAACATTTATACACCCACGGGACTCGAACCCGTGCTGACCTCGCGGTGGTGGCCGAAAGAGTGTTGATTCTTCCTTCCACCACCCTACCGTCAGCCCCGAGGAGACATACACACACATCCATGGCCCGGCGGAGGTTCCTTCCTTTGAAAAAATCCTCCCCCTTCGGTGGGATTCGAACCCACTAGCCTCGGGACCGCGACCTCGGAGTACTTTCTCTGACAGCCATGCGGCCACCGTACAAATAGGTACGAGTATGTATGGTCAGAGCGTTATAGGTGTGAATTCAGGGCTTGCCGTTAAGTTGACACTACCAAGAAAAATAACTAAGGTATTTAGAATTTATGGCAGACCTTTGAGTTTGACGATTCTCATTTAAAATGTTTTTACTAATTTAAATAGAAAGTAAACCACTTGGACACGTTTTTCGAAGATTAGAGTTACTGTTGTAGTAAAAATGTTTATCGCGATAAAAACGTCCTACTACTCTGTCATCTGTCAAAAGTGATTAAAATGGTATGCTACTCAGATTCTCAAATTGTTTTTAATAATTGTGTTTTTCATAACTTTATTATAAATAAATAATTACCTAACGTTAAAGTTTGTATTCTGGAACTAATCTTCTATTTTTGCTTTAGACAATTTTACACGTTGATATTTGGGCATTTTTATTCAATGGTTAAACACTCGAGCTAAAGCTCTCGGGCCTAACCAGAATAAAAATGCCTAAATTCAACTCATAAAATTGTCAAAGCAAGAAGTTTTCGTAAAATTGAAAAATTTATCCGAAAAAAAAATTAGGTCTTGTTATTTAACCTTCGACAAAATGTTTATGATGAATAAATTAGAACTTAGTTTTTATTAAATAGTAATTTGCATAGTAAATAGTATTAAAAAATAATTACATAATATGTAATTGATATGTGTATGATATATGTATGAATATGCACAGATGAAAGATGTAATAAATGCAAATGTTCGTCATAAATGTAACTTCCAAGAAAGTTTACCTTTTCACGTATATTTCGAAAACTAAGGAAGCTAGCGCAAGCAGGATAATGGAACGCAACAATAAAACAATTTGCTTCACCCAAACATATGTCTCATTAATTATCTTCTTACGGGTCCTCAACTGGGGGTAATTTTTAGAACAGGCAAGACAGTGAGACTTGACAGCTGGAACTCAACGAAGCTGTTTGACATTCACGAGATTGAGGATCATGTTAATAATTTTTGGGGACACTAAATCAGGCTTGTGAGAGTCAATAGAGATACAATTTCCGAGTGTATAGGGAACTGGGCGATAGCAAGTTTGGGCAAACTAGGTAATTAAATCAGTGCCATCAATGTGGAAAACCTCGTGTAGATACCATGGTATATTCCTGAGCACCGAACTGATTTCGAGGGGACACCTTTGGCTCGTGACACGGCGGGAATTGACGTTGATCAGGCGCGTCCGTCGGGATAACCAGTGGTGGCAACCAAATGCGCGGGTCATACATTTGCGGGTTAAAAGGTTGTAAGGTTCTCCTGGTTACCAGGCATTGAGGGGACAATTTTTTAAATATTTTTTCCGAGTTCTACATGAAGCCTGTAGCTCGTGGTTAAAATAATGCTGGTTCATTCTGGGATATCCCTGTTATACACTCGAAAAGATAATCAGCAATTTTATCGTTGTATATAATATAAAATTTTATTCAATCTTCGTTCTTACTGCTAAATGAATTTAATTCTTTATGTTAATTCAATTGATTCTTCTTTAAAGTCTTGTTTAGAGAGAATACTTAATTTACGTTTAACTGATTTACAATGGCGTCAGTCCACTTTACCGATTAGATTTGGTGGTCTGGGAATTCGTCGCATTTCCGATATTTGCCTCCCTGCTTTCCTATCTTCAATTAATGGGGTTAAAAAGCTTGTTTCTCTATTACTAAACTCAAAGGATAATGAGCTTAATATTCACCATTATGATTAAGCTTTAGCAGTCTGGGGTGTAGTAAATGAGAACGAAATACCAACAATCCCACAATTTCAGAAGAATTGGGATAATATTAATATCAAAGGAATAATTGCCAATGACTTAATCTTTAATTCACCTAGAGACTTGGCTCGTTTTAAGGCTTTGCAATGCAGAGAATCAGGATCTTGGTTACATGCAATACCTTCTCCTAATATTGGTACTCTTTTAGATAACACTTCCTTCCAAGTTTGTATTGGTTTAAGATTGGGTTGTAATCTTTGTACACCTCATATTTGCAAATGCAATGCGAAAGTTGACGAAATTGGCACCCATGGTCTAAGTTGTTTCAAAAGCAGTGGTATATTTTCAAGACACACTGAAATTAATTCCATTATCAACCGGTCTTTAACTTCTATTCATGTGAATTCAACTTTAGAACCAAACGGACTGTCTCGGGATGACGAAAAACGCCCAGATGGGATGACTTTAGTACCGTGGATTAAAGGTCAACCTTTGGTTTGGGACGTTACTGTTGTAGATACACTTGCAGACAGTTACGTATTGAAATCATCTGAAGTCTCAGGTTCTGCCGCTGAAATGGCTTGCAAACGCAAACACAGCAAATATAGTTCAATCATTTCGTCAAACTACGTGTTTAAAGGTTTAGCATTTGAAACCTTAGGCCCTTGGTGCAAAGAAGCCATCGATTTCATTAATGTCATCGGAAACCGACTTATCGCGGAATCAGGCGATTCAAAATCAAAGAAATTCCTTTTCGAGAGAATTTCCCTTGCCATTCAACGTGGAAACGCTGCAAGCGTTCAGGGCACTTTTCCAGATTCCGCAATATTATCGGAAATTTTTGTATTATAAAACAAAAATGTTTATGTAATTATGTTATTAATATAGATTTTCTTATTGTTTCTAAAATAAAATATACCCATTCTTTGAATAATTACATATAAACGTCAAAAAATTCAATTCAACAATCTCTTACCTACAACACAACAATGGTACAACGATGGATGTTGGCATAGAAGTATTTTTTTTATCGCCTAAACGATAACATTGTATTTTAATATGTAGTAAAGAATAGATAGTAAACAGCTGCGACTGGGAGAAATTTGATAATTTCACTGGAAATCTTTATTATAATTAACATAATTATTCAGAAAATATCGTATGATCAAAAGGTCGTTGGATCGCGATAGCAATGAAATGTAAAAACTATCTATAGAATTATTTACTTCTACTGCCCGTAGTTTTTATTGTACTTCAAAATAGCACTAATCTCACAGAACTCATTTAAACATAAACGAGGCGAATAAATCCATTTACCATTTTCACCACGATTGCCATTACTGTAGTATGATTTAATAATAAACATTTTATGTTCTCTTTGAATCATTTTGAATTATAAGCTGCTAACTTGATAGATAGCTTATTAATTCCACGGCAACCCTAATCCAAAAACTTTTTGATCATACGATATAATTGGTCTAATGTAGGCCATGGCTGGATCAATACTATTTCAACGATTATTTAATATTTTATTTACTAAACAGTAGACCTCTTTACCAATGCCTTTGATCCTTCCATTAATAAGTCCTTGTTTTGCTGAAAAAGAACTTGTAAAACCTTGAATTCAATGCCACGATCGTGTTTAAAAGAAATCTACATTTAACGAGTTCGTGTGTAAATTGGGCTCTTTTTGGCATGGGTGGGCCAGTTTAAAACGCAATTGAAACGAGCGTTCTAAAGACCCACGAGTGCCAACACGAGTGCCAAAACGGGCCCAATTTACACACGAACGAGTTGAATATAGCGTTTTTTTGTTCGACGAGCCCCTTAAAGACTCTAAACCGCTTAAAATTTTTAAAATTAGCTTGCCGTTTCGTTTTGACAAGTTGTGACATTTATCAAAATCCGTTCACACAGGAGAAAATTCTCACATTGTGACAGTGTCGAACAAAAAAGAGTTTTTATTGTTGTTATTTCATGTATTTGAACCAAGTCGAAACTCCGATAAGTGCATGAAAGCGGTGCTACATTCAGATCGCCCTCTTTTCCACAAATTCTGAAAAAATATCTCTGGGGAACATACCCTAAAAATCAACACATTGTCAATGCTAAAGGCGAAACCAGTAGTCAGAGAGCAAGCAAGTCTCTTGTATGGCCGGATGGGCTGCCAGATATTACGAATTTGAGATCGAGAGAGTCTTGACAGGAAAAACCTTCTCTTCGCAGACGGTCGACGATGGAGCAACGTTTTGTTGCCTTGGGCAGAACAGCAGTTCAATTTTTGACAATGCTCAACGCTCAGTAGAAAGTGACAAAGGAGAAGTGCAGAGCAGCACGAGGCACAAATTATTCTATGAAATCTCACCAATACTAGACCTAACGTCGCACCAGAGGCACACCAATTGCTTAATGAATCCTGTAATTTGCGGGTGCAAGCTTCCGATAAAAACAGAATATAAACGCATAAGGAATTGTGTTGTGTTCCGCTTATAAACAATCACGCCTCGAGAGTTGCAGTACGGAGATTGTACCGTGCGATCGAAAATAAAAAAAAATCGAGATTGCCATGATTAATACACATCAGTTGGCAGTACGTAAAAATTTAATTCAAATGTCATTACAATGGTAATTGTCATTATTAATTATTGACTATTAAAATTGGCTATTACAATATGTTCACTTTAGAGCAACAAATTTTCATTGTTCAGTGTTTCTTCAGCAATAGAGAAAGGCTTGGTCCTATTCGACACCTCGAGTTTTTGAGGAATTACAACAAAAGTTTCTGGACTTTCAAGGCACTTAACCAACAACTTGCCCAGAAAGTCTACAAATGCGTAAACATGTTTTGTGTGCAACCGTACGCGAAATGAGCACTTCGCGTGCCTAGAGCAGGCCGCGAAATTGAATTTCGCAGCCATTGCCTTGACGACGGCCGTAAAAGTAAAAGTAATTTCAATATTTATTTATTATCACAATTACAACATATCTATCTCTATATTTGCGGTGTGATCTTACAAAATCTGGATTGGGTACAGTTAAAGTTTGATTTATGCCAGTTTTTGTGTCAGGAACGGCCGCTATTAGTACAGAATTTTCATCCGGTTTGAAGTTCCCGTCAATTTCAAATGGAGTGGTCGCCTCAAGAATGACGAGCCGGTAAAAAAGATCCCAATTATCGATCTAGAACAGACACGTATGAATTAGGTTAATTTTTGACCGGTCAAAAAGGGAAATATCTACTAACTAGTAACATATCCTGATTGAACACAGATTGAATCCTGAATGGCATCAACAGACATTTTGGTTTATTTGTCTCTTCGCACGGCATCTGATATTTCCACGATTAAAATAACCTAAAAGGGAGCAGATGATATAACTTATCATAAGAGAATTTAACATTTACCTACCTGCCACAATAAATAAATTCCAGTAAATAGGTAAGCCATTGCAACATTATCCGACACGGTTTTCACATTCTTCTTGTTACATCAGTCTCAAAGTCACTGTAACATTTGTTATATTGCTGTTTCGATTTTTCAGGTTTTAAATGCGACACTGCACAATTTATAATATTTTTTTAAGTCTGGATGAGTACACGGCACAAGAGCTGCATATTTGCGGTATAATCTTACAAATTCTGGATTGGTGACAGTAAAAGTTCGTTTTATGCCAGTTTTTGTGTCAGGAACGGCCACTATTAATACAGAATGTTTATCCTTGATGTCATCGATAAACATTTTGGTTAGTTCATCTCTTCGCATGGCTCCTGATATTCCCATGATTAAAATGACCTAAAAAAGGGCAGATTATACAGCAAATTGATCTGGTCTCGTGTCAATACCTTAGACTTTTTCGCCTGATAACCAACTGGCTTTTTTTCAAAAAAGGTACCAATTTCAGAAACTTCCAACACCAATGCCATCCCGTATGTTCAGCGTGAGCTTCAACATTGAATATGTGCTCCATAAAGTTGAACTTTTCACAGTTTTTGATTTTTCCATTAAATAAGCCAAAACAACATTCTCCGACACCGTTTGCACAATATTTTTATTACACCGTTTGGACTTTTCTGGTATTAAATTGGACACTGCACAATCTGCAATATTTTTTTAACTCCGGGGAGGTAGACGGAACAAAAACGTTGTAATTTTCTTGCGACATTTTTCCAATTTTTCTCAAAATGAATTGTTTTATTTATGTCGTTTCCATAGGAACATGGCGACATGTAGGCCGACTTTATTTTTATTGACAGTGGAGGAAATTTTACTTGTTCATTTTATAATTACAAATTTTCGGGTTGCACACAAAATGTTGTGTACACCTTGGCTACGAAATCCTTTGACGACCCCGAGATTGTCTTGTCTCGGCCGCAAAGCGGCCTTGACGACAATTTTTCTCTCGGTTCGTCAAAGTAGGATTTCGCAGCCTTGCTATACAAATAACTATTTGGAAACGGGCAGTGTTCTGCGCAAAAAAGGCAGTAGACGATCGACAAAAAGATCAGCTAAAAATATTGAAGAGGGTGAACAAAGAATTATTGCAGATATTAACCCAAGAAACTAACCTATCATTTTTTTCTGTATCGTGTGTCTTTTGTACATGAAATTACTCCTTGATAATAAGAGCCCCCACAACCGACAACAACCTCTCTGGATAATAATGATTGATCGATGATCGTTGGATCTTGATCACAGATCTTGATCTTGAATCAATTTATAAATAAACAGTCGGCGTGCGCGTGCTCCGTGCTCACCGTTGACGTTAAATAAAGGGTGCGGGAGATTTAAATTTCATTGTTTCATTGCGCTAGCTGAGGAAATTCTTTTACAACCGACACGTCACACAAAATTCTTTATGAAAATCAAGATTACAACTCAAAATCACTAACCTAACTTTTAAGACTGACATCTCACGAATTGGCAACTGAAATGTTTGGTCAGCGCCTACTATAATTTTTTTTTTCGATATCACGGTGCTTGTGTTCTGTCATACTCTTCTTAGAATCTAGTTCAGCTTTGTACAAGATGTTGACACGTGTCGACATTTACACGGGTTGAACAAATCACTATTTTTCGCGATGAGAATCTTTCCAGTTTTCAAAACCTATCGAGGGATGATGGAAATCAATATTTCAACTATCGCCTTGACAGGAAGGAGTTCAGATTTATTCGATTTCAGGAAAATAAGGAAAAGACCACATTCTCTACTTTAAAACATTTTTATTAAAGAGAACACAGATGAAATATTACGTAATTCCTATTGAATTATCCAAGGATTGACGACCCCTCATGTCCCGTCACCTCAAAGATTGAATGCTATGCTATGATTTCGTTTTAGTGCTCTTATTAAAAAGAAGGCAAGACATCGAGGCGCCATTTATTTATTATTACCGATACTTCTATTAATTAATAATGGTGCATTACTTCTTTGAAAGCGCTATTAATGTACATGTTGTACAATAATTCGTCGCGTGATTTTTTCATTGTGTAATAGCTAGATGTGTAATGACTAATGACTAATGAAACATAATATCACAATGGGTTTTATTTTACAAATGTTTTGAATCGTAGAAAGAAACATAGAAAGGAATAAATGAGCTTCACAATCTGTAAAAATAAATTTACTTTTTTGAACCAACAAAGTTTTGCGAATTACCTGAATTCCCAAATTATAGTTCACCCTAACATTTTCAGTGAATACTATTTGGTACGGATTTTTGATGTTCAACACCAATATCATAAATATCTTTAAATTCTTTCTGTTTAAACTGCACCATCTTATTTGTGTAGTTATTTGCGACAATAAATCAGACTAACAACAGATACGTTTCATAAAGAAACACCGTTAGAATGTTAACTTACTTCATTCTCTATCGACTGTCCCAAAAATATTGAAGTACAAAACAAAATAATCGAAACGAGACCCATAGGAACAAGACGAAAATATCTGTCAGTCATGTCGACATTGCTCTTAAAGTATGAAGATTGGACAATTTGCATATTTAAAAACAATTTGCTTACGACAAGATAGAAGAATATGCAGCTTATAAAGAAAAATACTCCGGTTATTGAAAACAGAGGTATCCATTTGCGAAGTATGCTCACACCATAATTTCCCCCGCTGCAAATAAATTATTTCATAAAATGAAATTGGTGTTATTTACTCACACTCACTGTAGTAATTCAACATGACGTTTAATACAAAATTTGATTCTTTGTTCCACTTTACGTTGATAATCTGTGTTCTTTAGCAAGTCACAGTCATTTGTGTTGTTATGTTCAGGCAGATCTGTTACTATTCCCACGTAAAATACTATCAAAAAAATTTGAAACTTGATTTGTTCTATCACATAAATAAATTGATGAATAGGCGTTATCATTACAAAAGCCAACACAAAGAACGTTGATCTGTAAAACCAGTTCAGTACAACTCCATATTTGGGAAACCATTTTGAGAATAACATAAAGGCGAAAAAAACTTCATCGTCGTTTTCCACTGGAATGAAATGAAACAATGCCGCCAGAAATGTTAAAATAATATTAAATAGGAGGAGAGCTGAAATGTATTTAGATTCTTGTTGAATTTTTTGATTAATTTCTTCTCCTGCACTGTCCGAAGCCCAAGGTTTAAATTCTTGCAGAACCTGTTCGGGCATATCACCATCGACAAGAACAGTGATAATGTTTAAAATGACCTAAATCAGAATATCTGCTTATGTGTTGTTTACAATTTTTATAATTTACATAAAATATTCCAGAAAGGACTGGAGCAAATTTAATAGAATCCTTAAAATCGAGCATGCATAAGTGAAAGTAAATTTGTATAATCGATATTATCACGTGGAACAACAAACAAAGTAAAAGTAGAATTTTAGTTGATTTTAATTTCAGAATGTCAAGAACGAGAAGTTTTATAAGCCACAGTGAATCGACTGAAAATTATATGTAAATAAGATGTACATTAACTTGTAGCACTTTTACCTTTAAATGATTTTTTTTTCATGAACCGCATTGTAAAAATATATATTCACAGTACAGAAGATAAGCTGTTAAAAGAAGAAAAATATTAGAAAAGCTCAATTTGTTCCTAAAATTGCGAGTTATAAATATCGCGTTAAAAAAGTATCATTATTAAGTGACGACTTTACTTTTAGGTAAACGAATTAAGTCACGTTAAGCCAATGGTCCCGGTCTATTGAATTGGTGATCACGCCCCTCATAGATTTGTAAACCAGTCCTAGACTGTGTAACAACATTTTTTTTTTTTTTATAGTAAATCAACTACATGAACCACAAAATGAAACTAAAAATGTGCAAATGTGTCTTCACCATTGGAAAGTATAATGATGAAATTGTGTCAGTAATAAAATAAACTTTGTTATTACCAGAACTGCAAATCTACAATGAAACCGGCAAATTCAGGTATGTTTCTGGACGAACCAGGCATTCACACTCGTATAAGGAGTATTCTTCCATAGACATACAGTAATAATGATGACTAATAAGTTATTCCTTAATATCATTCCACCGAAATATATAAAGAATTCCATCTGTGTCTAACAGAATAACATGTTTTTCAACGATCGCTGAAACTACTTAATCCTCAAGAACAGCTACGATTTTGATTGATTTTTTTTAAATGTTTGTTTTTATAGATCATTTGAAATCAGAAACATTTTGGTTGGGGCACATAAATATTTATATTGTTTAAACTATGTTATTTATGGAAAAACTACGTTTTTTTTATGTCATTATAAAAAGCTTTGTTATATGAAAATTTTCCAGAAATTTTTATAAACAAATAATTATGAATAGGATTTTTTTAAATTATACATACAGTGCGTTTTTTTTTTAAGACTGGCCATAGGGTTTTACATGCTAATTTTTCAACCTCCTGTTAACTTTTATTTTTGTGAAAATTACACAACCTAGCGCTGTTTTTAGATTAAACAATAGTATTATCTAGTCATTTACTTCATTTTGTAATACCTAAACAGTTGTAATAGACAATTTACAGATAAAATGTTATTGCAAAAAATAGTGTGAACATTAATATTTTCCATTTAATAACAATAGATTCATTATTTATGTTCTAACAAGCTTCTTTACTTCAATAAAAATTAAATGAAATGTTCAAAATGCCCTCCAGAGGCAGTTAAGCAATCACACAATCAATTACATATCAAAATTACAAATGTCAGGTGAAATTTTAGCCTACTGAAAATTTAAAATTGGAGCAAACGGAATTCAAAAAATGTCTTTTGCTAACTTATTCCTTACTTCTGGTTATGTACTGAAATTGTTTCAGTACATAATCATATCCAACAACTTTACTGCAAAACTAGGTTGAATATTTTCATAAGGACAAAAGTTAACAAGGGGTTGAAAAATTAGCATGTAAAACCCTATGGCCAGTGTTAAAAAAAACGCACTGTATAAGAATGATATAACAGATATAACAGATATACAGATGATATAACAGATATAAACTGTTGCTCACAGTTATCGGTTATTTTTCGATATGTCATCAACGGTTGGATTGTACATAGAAAGATTTCTTGGTTTTTACGACGTAAATCTAGATCGAAACGCTGAAGAATTCTCAACAGAATCCTTTCAAAAATTTAAGTTTACACACAAAAATTGAGTCGCTCCTCAAGCTCTCTTTACACAATGCTATGCCCATGTTTTAAATCTGGTTTTGAGTAAATCTTGCAATTCTATTAAGAATAGTAGAATATTTTTCTCTAATTTGTCAGGATTTGCATCTTTTTTTTTTCTAATTGTTATAAAGCTATAATTTTTTGGCCAAGTAGAGTTTTCCCATTAATTCTGCCTCCCCTATTTACGGATTCACGAGCAGCCATTGGTTCCAATGTATTGTGGGTTGCATTTTCTATTCCGCCGGGCTCATTATCACTCGTGAAATATCTTGTATAATAATCTTTGCTTGTTGAAACTTATGTCAGAATAAACACAACTTACCAAAAAACAATGGAAAGTACAGTATATAAATAAAACAATTCCATTGAGGACAAAGAGAGGAATCAATTTTCGATTTTTTTTTACTCCTGCAGCAACATTAACGGCTGTTGAAATATTTACCTTATTATCGCCACATGTCTTTTAACACAAAATTTAATTATGGGGTGTTTCTGTGAAAGGAGCTCGCTAGAGATGCCGGAAGCCGACCAACGTGATATTACTCAATACCAACGTAATACGTATTAAAAAAAAAACAGAATGTGTCGTAAAGACGCACGATAGAAGTGAAACTTCTGTATTACAGGGAAATTATTCATCAGTCACTTTTAAATAGCATATTCACAACAAAATTGTATATTTTAATGAAGAAAATAAATTATAAACAACGATAACACTACACAATATTGAAATGCTTAACTCATTGTTCATTTTTAAGCCTCCAAATTAAAGAAAGGACATTATCGATAAATGCCGTGAGTGTGACAAAGACAGAAGTATGCACAATTTTAAGGGATGTTTGTATCGTGTCAAACAGATTAATTTACATTTAAGTGAGATGGAAATATTGGCGCAACCGTTGTGCGAGACACTGCTCCCACTCGACCCGATAGTGTTTACCCCCACCACTTTTCACAAAAAGTTTCTTTGTGACATTACTTTTAGTTACACAAAGACTCATTTATGGTACCAAAGTAGAAAAACATTTATAATAATCCCTTACAATCTGCTGAGAACCAAAGCTAGATTGCGGAATTATGGCATAATTAATAAGCGGAGAGAAAAATATTTACGTAAAAAAATAGTTTATCGCTGTTAGTTGATAACAATATAAATGAGATAAGAAAAATGAACTTGAATGAGTTGTTATACAGGGTGCGTCTGCTTAAACTTTATATTTGAATATCTTCGTTGTTGGCTTTTGTAAATAGTTAATTTTAGTTCTTTTCATTTTTGTTTGGTTTTGTTCGGTTTAGTTTTAGCGCGTAGTTTAAGTTAGCTTTAAAATACAAGTCGAAAATAGTTGCACCCTCTTTCACTGGTTATTGCGCGTTAACCGATTCACAATTTCGTGCAAAATCGGGGTTGACGAAACCTCCCCTACCGGTGATGGACATTTTTGGGAAGAAAGGGACTTCGAATTTGACCGTCCTTGTGAACACACCTAGTTTTCGTACTCATCGTCTCGTGTCGTGAAACCCACTTAATTGAAGTGGCACCGAAGTCCAAAATTATCGTTGAATTCCACCCATGCCAATCGGTCCATGGTCTCTTCGCGGTCCGCAAAAAAAGGTAAGTCAATTTTGATTTAACGAATTGTGGATCACGGAGAAAATCGAACAAAGCTCTTCGTTTAGGTAGGCTTAAGTCAACTAAAACTGACTTAAGTGCCATGGAGACAAACATTCGTTATTTTAAATGACTGCTCAATGATATTTAGTCTTAATAAAGGCTGAATTGCCCTCTTTACATAGGCACTACAAAAATTAACAAGGATCTGGACAGAAGAGGAATATTCAAGAAAAAAATTAATGAAAAAAATTTATTTTCAGCATTTTCTAACATTATAACTTTTAACATGGATATCAAATGTTTCTGTGTAGATTTTCTGCCTAATAATCATCCTAGTGCTTATTATTGACCAATAAATTAATGTTAAATAAAGACAATTTCCAGACTTCATTCACCAGTGTGTATTTACGTAAAAAAGTACTTCACGGCTTACTGATTTACAAAAAAAAAAACATAATTAATTTAATATTTGACAACGTCAAAGTAAAAAAGTTTGTGAAATCTTTGAAATAATCTTTTATACAAGATGTTGTTCTCACAGCAAGAGAAAATTAATATTATTTTTACGTATGGAGAGTGTCACAGGTACTATCGAGCCGCAGCAAGAATTCTTCAGGCCCGTCAAGAAAATGATAAATTTTCCGAAATGAATATCACATGAATTGTAAAGCTGTTTGAAGATACTGGCAGTGTTAAAGAATTGCCACGAGTAAGGGATGCACTCCCCAAAAATATTAACTTTCAAAATGCCGTTGTTGATTAGGTAACTGAAAATCCACACACAAGCACAAGAGCAGTAGCGGCTACACTGAATGTCTCACAAAGCACGATTATTAGAACTTTGAAATTTCATCCATATGAAATGATCCTGCAACTGCAACTTCACGGAGTTTTTATTCCAGAATTGAAAGATGTGTGGAAGTTAATGGTCGAAATAAATTTTGAGCATCTTATTTAGTTATAATTATTTCGAGTACATTTTTTTAATTTTCTTTGGTGCTAATTGTGTTACATTGTTGAATTTATTGCAGATATTTTAATTGTTATTATTTAGGATGTGGTTAAATTATTTATTCACCTTCACCCCCTCTTTAAGCTTGACGTACCCACTTCCACAATAGCCATTTTTATAAATAAAAACAAAAAAATTAGGAGTGTACCGGGTACCCCATGATTCATTGTTTAAAAAATAAAATTAATAACATTTAAATTCGTTTTATTGAAAACTTACTTTAAAATAGTTTAAGTAAATTTTTCCAGAGAAGACTGATCCCTAGGATGCAGACGTACCTACACCGGGGTTTGTACATACATACCTATTTGAATTTTTATTGTATTTTACCGAATAGTTCAGAAATAAAAGAATTTTAAATAAGATAACAATGCCCCGTCAAATTGACGTATCTAAATTATTTGCTGAAAAATGAGTAATCTGTGAAACAAATTTGTAACAACCTTTTACGCATAAACTCTGTTTTGAACACAGCTCGAAAATTAGTTCTTTTTAACACTAATTTATTGCGTAGTCATCAGTAAAAGTGTAATAAAAACAATACAGGGAGATACAGAGCCCACAGCTGAATATGTTATACTCCGTAATCTGAGAAAAAGCCAAAAAAAAAAAAAAAAATTTACTGCGGTTATTTTTCAAATAGCTCTGTATCCTTGCAGGTTTCGTTAACTTTTGTTAAGCACATGTCAAGAGGTCGTTGAGATATATAATATTGCTAAATATTGTTTACCTTAATTGATAATTAAAAAAGATATTCGGATATAAAGTTTTAGTAGACGCACCCTGTATAGTGAAAACAATTAATTTAAAAGTACGTTTTTAAGGGCGGACGCCAACTCGTCCTGTGTACCTGGGGCGGTCCCTTTTAATATCGCAGCCAGTGACTAGAGTTCTTGCGGGAATATATCAGAGATTATAAAATGAGATGAGGAAATACTTTTTTTATAATATACAAATATAATGTTATTTTTATAGGACATTTATAATTAAATATTAACTACAAGACTACTAATTAATTATTAATCTTAAATCTATATGAAATAGATTTTACATAATCATATTCTGATATTTGATAATTATCATATTCAAATATTTTCTGAGATACAAATTTCTCCGCTTCTTTTACTTTTTTGGTTTTTACAATTATTTGCGTTCTAATACTCCAAAAATATTAATATTTGGGTGCGTACGGTAGAAGGACTTGGCAAAATGCGAATGAAACGATTCACATGGATTGGTAGTTAAGTATAAATGACTTGATTTAGAGGCCCACAAAGAAGGGGGAAATGTGGAAGGTTCCCTTCAGGAAATACCCTCTACTAGGGGGCATCATATAGACGCTTAGTGTCGAGTTGGCCTATCTCTTGGGGTGTCTTTGAAAACTACCTGTTTTTTTTTTGGTGTCGAGCTGGCCGGCAATGTTTATTGCTTCTAAGGTTTGGTGTCGAGTTGGCCTAGACCCGTTTTTAAAGGAAGTTCTTAATCTTTAGCTATCACTAGAAATATCATAAAACGTAAATAAGTAAATGTTAAATTTGAAAAATTGCCTAAACACAATTGTGACTGTGACTTACGTGGCTCTACACTTCGAAGAATTCATAAAATGGGTATCTATTCTCTCAGATAAAAAGAACTTAATAATCACATTAGCCGTATTTAACGTCTTATTTATCATTCTATTTGATATTTCGTACAAGTCTACTTATTTATCACTGTTGTCTGAGGATATTGATTTTATTTCTCCTTGTCTCAACTTAACAAAAATAAAATCAAAGTAGGCTACGAACAAAAATAAATCAACAGTTTTCTTCACAATTTGGTAAATGACTTTTTGGCCTCCTCAACTCTAAATGACATGTTTACACATTTTGAACAGCTAGGGTATCTTGATTTTTACACACTTATCAAACTATCTGTCATTTTACCGCACGGAGCGTGTAAAATAACAAGAAAATTTTAAGCTTTCTGAAACCTCCAAAAAAATGTTTAGCGTATCACAAGTAAAGTCCATTATACTAAAACAAGATACCGCTACCATGAATCCTCTCAGTTTTCAAAAGTGAACAGAAATTAATTGTTTTCTTCTAAAGTCTGATGGTGCTATCTTGTGGTGTAAATCGTAAGCGTGGCAGTTATCGGTATAATAGATAACTTTTTGCCATTTCATTAATTAAATGTCAGTCTTTGACAGGTTTTGCAAAATTATTGGTTACAACAAATTTTAAATTTGAGAAAACAAGTACTTAAGGGGTCGTCGGCCAAAAAGATTAATACATTATTAATGCGGTAGGCACTTTACATCGCTCGGTTTTTGTTAAAACACTCGCGCTGCGCGGTCGTGTTTCAATGTAAAAACCTCGCGCTGTAAAATGTAGGCTACCGCATATGTAATGTAAATATCTATTTCATAAGGCATGGCGGTCGGCTGCTTGGAGGGGAAACTGTTTTTGTTTTATCAAAAGAAATATTGAACAGCTGGTATCTATATACAGGGTGTTTTCGAAGTTTGTTCTAAAGAGTTTTAGCCAAAATCACCTTAGTAAAATGTGTACGGCAATGAAGATAAAATAAGTTAATTTTTTTTAAATTTTTGAAACCGCTGCTGTTCAAATTTGCGCTGATTTGTTAGAAATTAGAAATTACAAAAAAAAATCAAATGAGCACGGACGTTAATCAAGAATACTGTCAGAGTTGCCATCTAATTAGTCGGAATGACTTTACCGTTACGAAAATAATAAGCTCACAGATATGCTGCTAATGTATGGACAATGGTATCACGTTATCAGAATGCAGCTGCGGCGGTCCAGAGAGTACGCAGAGCGATTTCCAGAAATACACCATCCTGGGCCACGCCAGTTATTAATCTAGTACGGTGAAGAAATAAACAGGACCGGACTCAAAATTTTAGAATACAATAAAAATCTACAGTCAATTATCTCCATTAATACAAACATTTTACCAAGAAGATTTAGACTAAAATTTGTAAGAATAATGTATTGTGATGAACCAAGTGGGTAATTCAAAATTCCCACCAATCGGCCATCTCATTTTTTTTCTACCAACATACGCAATGAAAAATAACACCCGCGAAATTCAAAAATGGCCAAGAACGCGTGATCGTACCTCGTTAATTTCCCTACGTTGTGTTTTTTTTTTTATACAAATTAAACATTACCAGATTCGTTCCAACAGGGTTTGTGAACCACACAGAAGAGTGCAAATAAAACAACACAATAATTAAAACCAGCTATTTATTCAAAGTTATGATTTTCGTTAACGCCGGGATTCATGAATAATAAAACGTCTCGGGAGAGGGCACCCAAGTCCCCTCAAATGTGAGAAGACTACTCATTTAGAACTCTAGGAAAATGGTGAGCTCTGGACATTCTCCCAGAACCCCGAATGAGGCTCCGCTAAAAACCTCTCCTAAAAATACGAACAAGTCCGAAGTGACAACGTAGACGGGACAGTTAGTGAAAATTGAGCAAAATCGATTTCATAAACAACACAATTCCAATTCAAAAGAAAACAGGAGGGTCATGTACATTACAAACAAAACAGTTACTTCGGACCGTTCGAGCGGGAGCGAGCACTAGACGAGAACCTTAGCATGTTTTCTCCTTTTCAAGTTAATTTACAATGTGCGGCAGATACGCTATAGAAGGTGCGAGTGGCCTTGGGTGGTCCGGTGGGCTGTGGCACCTATCCTTACGACTTTAACATTTCCCGCCTACCCGTGATTTAGTGCTAAGGGAAAGGTCCTAACTGCTTTACGTAAGTCAACAAATTGAGGTACTCTAAGTTCATCGGTTGAAGTGAAAATTACTTTTCCAAAGCAAAAGAAAACACAACGCGCTTGTCAGGCTACACAGACTCAGGGAAAATAGACCTGATCACATTTCCGGAAGTGTGCCATGGAGCTCGAGTAAAACCCAGCATTCAACAAGTCCTGCCAAGCGTTAGGTTTTTGGGTCTCCCTTGGGGTGCAAATTTTATGAGGACCGCGAGGTCGTGTTCAACGTTGGGAGGTTAGAGGAAAAACAAAACCCCTCAAACAGAGAGAGACCCTCGCGGTAAGGTCTAGAATTTACAACTACAACAACCTGGAAAAAGCAAACAAAAAAGAAACGCGACAAATATTTGTTGACAGAGCTATCTAAGAACACTTTCAATTTGGGATGGAAAGGTGGTAACAACCATTAACACATACATAAAAATAACAAAAACATTGTCCGGTCGACCCTAGCATATTAGAGCCGGTTCATCGCCAAAGGGGGGCGCCCTGAATAATATGGAGGGCGCCCCGGGACTAAATGTAGTAGATCCCTAGCTAAGGAAAAACCCACGGAGACACCTGAAATATAAACATTTGGTTGCTACCGGGATGGAAAGTGGAAACTTTGCAATTTTGATTAAAGTGTTGAACAATAACTAGATGCTTATCACACCAAAAGCGTCACTCGGAATAATTAGAAGGGGATCAAAAATGAGGTAGTGCGCTTATAAAAAAGTAACAGCCACAGACCCACGCTAAAACTTGGCGCCCTTTTCTTTTAGGAAAGTTAGTGAATTGTAAAACCAGATTTGACAACAAAAAAACGTGATCCGTGCAATTTTATAAAATTTACAAACCTAGAACCAGGCGGCCTTACTCTTCTTCACAAGCTTACAAATGTTAAAAGCGTGATACATGGGGATGGTCGAGATAATTGCGGATTTTATACAATATAATAATAATAATAATAATAGACTTGTTCCCACCAAGGGCGCACTATCACAGCGAGAAGCGCTGGATACCATTGACCCGCAAACGGGCTCGGCCGATGTTTTGCCGTGGAACAAGTTCCGAATCCAACAGGTGTAGACCCAATTATTGGACCGGAACAAAAAGAAGCAAAAATTTAAAAAGAACAGAACAAAACACAAAACTAAAATAAGACAGAACAGACAATTAACAGACAATCACTCACGTGCAAACTGCTTGACAGAGTTCACTCCAGACATACAACCACCGCCTCAGTGACCTCCTTTATAGAGCACTTGAAGAGATCCCCCTCATCCTCCAGCAAATTACCCAGTTTTAAAATTCTGTTCAGTGGTGAACCAGCCAAAACATTTGTCCTTGCCCGCGGAACAATAAAACTTGCCTTGATTCTTAAATTCGGTCTGGGAACACGAAACGGAATTTTTTCCAGTAGTTCCGGACAATCCAGCAGACCGCGAATCAGCTTTACCAGGAATCTCGCATCAGCTATGTCTCGTCTACATTGTAAGTGAATAAAACAATATTTCTCAAGTAAAACAGCATGGGCGGAAAATGTCCTTCAGCAATATGAAAAAGATGTTTCAGAAAGCGCCGCTGCACCCTTTCCAAACCAGCTTTCATGTAAATGTAATATGGTGCCCAAGCTGTAGTAGCGTATTCCAGGCCAGACCTCACCAATGAAAAATATAATGTTTTGAGAACCTCAACCGACTTAAAACTCCTGCTGTTACGTAGCACGAATCCTAGCATTTTATAGCCACGATCTATACTACGCTGCACGTGATTCTCAAAGGACAGTTTGACGTCAAATGTGACTCCAAGATCTTTCTGGGAAGAACTGCGTGGTAAAATTATTCTACCGCAAGTGTATTCATAGATAATAGTACCAGCTTTACGAGAGTACGAAACTACAGTGCATTTATCAATGTTCAGGCTGAAGTGGTTTCGCGTGCACCACTCGTTAACTTTTATCAAATCATCCTGCAGCTTGATACAATCTTCCATACTCGATATTTGTCTGTAAATTTTCAGATCATCTGCGAACAGCAGGGCGCGACATTCTAAGTCAGCAACAATATCATTAATATAGATGTTGAAAAGTAATGGACCCAAAACTGAACCTTGGGGAACACCCGACATCTGAATATATTCTCTTGAGGAAAAACCATTATACGAAACGAATTGCTTTCTTTCAGTGAGGTAAGACAAAAACCAGTCCAGGAGAAACCCGTGCACCCCGATCTCTGAAAGTTTGTACAGCAATATATGGTGGTCCACACTGTCGAACGCTTTGGCGACGTCTGTATATATAACATCAACTTGACCCCTTCTGTCTAAACTATCAGAAATGAATTGAGTCACACAAACCAAGTTCGTTACTGTAGATCGGCCCCTCATAAAGCCGTGCTGAGAAGGTGTCAGTATATTTTTCAAAACCGGAGATAGAAAGTTGAATATGGCGATTTCAAAAATTTTAGAAAAAGTGGATAGCAAAGCTATCGGGCGATAATTTTTTATTTCAGCCGAGTTACCTGTTTTATGAACTGGTAAGACTTTCGGTGCTTTTCCAAACATTTGGAAAGGTGCCTTGCTCCAGGGACAAATTGAAAATATGCACCAACGGTTCCAGAAATACACTTCTGCAATCTTTCACCAGAAAAGCGGGTATGTTATCGCTTCCATACGAGATCTTTGGTTTAAGTTGTTCAAACGCTTTTTCGATGTCCGATTTGTCAAAATTTTTTAGAGTTAGGCACGGCCAGAAGCTATTACTATACGACTGTGGTTTAATGTTGCCCGGAACAGAAGACGTGGAATACACACTCATAAAATAGTCAGCAAAAGAGTTGACGATATCTTGCGGTCGATCGCAGGAGACGTCACTGTAGGTCATTTTAGCCGGAATCCTAGTTACGCTATTTCTATCATGCACGTAAGACCAAAACATTTTGGGGTCCATCCGCAGGGAGTTCTCAACTTGGGACACGTAGGTGTTGTAATCGCGTAAGATCCTGGTCTTCACTAACCTTCTCAATGTCACGTATTCCTCACGGTCACTCTCCTTTTTAAACTTCTTATATTTTCTATAACATCGTTCTTTTGAACGGATATTACATTTTAGTTCATGAGTATACCATCGGGGATAATGTCGACGATTGTGAGTATAACACGGCACGCTCTTGTCGAATAACGAATATAACTTTCCATAAAAAGCAGTGCAAACCTCATTTACATCATGCAGCGAATAGATGAAAGACCAGTCTACCTCAGAGAGCAGAGAGTACAAAAAAGGAAAATTAGCTCGTCGAAAGTTGTATGTTTTCGATTTACTAGAGTTTGAAAAATTGGATCTGGATCCGGCAATTATTTTAACTTCAATCAGAATGGCAGGATGGTGTGAATCTTCGTCCAGAATGGGAATAGAGTGCTGGAGACTCAAATGTTCCGACATGTCTGTCAAAACTAAATCCAATATGTTACCATGGGCATTAGCAATATTGTTGCACTGTCTGAAATTTAAGAAAGCAGTAAAGTCATGAAGGAGGTATCCCTTAGAGCTAACGGTATCCGATGAATTTGACAAATTGAAATCGCCTACCAAGACAATACTCGAGAGGTTCAAACAAAACTCCGACAGGGTGTCAAAAAAGATCTCATAATCCACCAACGAAGTATTTGGTGGAACATAGACACAAAAAATATACAGCACCATGGAGGAAAAACTAATCTTTACGCCCACAATATCAATTGAAGGAATCTTCTCAACAGCAGCGGACATGTCAATTGAATCCATAAGATAGTTTGATCTAACCGCAAGCAGAACTCCCCCACCACGAAGCTTACCACAAAGATCAAACCTGCGGTCACATCTGAAGACTGTGTACTGATGTAAAAGGAATAGCTCAGAACTTAGAATGTCAACGTTTAGCCAGGTTTCAGAAAATGCCAGCACGTCAAAATTACCATCAGAAGTTTTTACAATTAATTGCTCAGTTTTCGTTCGTAGGCCACGCACATTCTGGTAATAAATGCTCAGGAAAGAAAAGGTGCGATCCCTCAATTGACAATTCATTTTAACAATATGGTGGGAACATCAACAACCCACGTGCGACCATCATGATAATTAAAATACATTTCGCGCGAAATAGACATAATTTTAGTACCGCAAACATACCTAGTTCAAAACAGAAGCTGGACAGCAACATTTAGCACAGTTCAATAAAAAACAACTAAAATCGCACAATTAGCACACAGAAAAAATACACGGTACTTCTGTACTACTCTGCGGTCAAGAAAAGTGCCCTCCAAAAAAAACATGGCCGTTCATCCCCTGTCGACTTTCACCCACGCCCCCAAGCGGTCGCCGACGGTACCGAACGCCGGTAATTCTATAGCTTTCATTGGCGGTTAGTTTTGAATTCAAAAGCGGTTATCTCAGTATAGTACCTACCTCGAGGTATAAGGAACTTCGAAAACACCTGTAGATTCTGTAGAGAATTAATTTAATATAATTATGAAATTAAAATTAATTAATTCTGTACCTTTCTTTAGCAGAAAAATTATAGCAGGAATCTTTAAAGATCTCCAGGGAAGAGTAAGAGAAGTGTACGAAATTTTTCGGTACCTATTTATTTATTATTTCGCGGTATTTCTACTGCTGTTACTCGAAGTAGCTGTAATTTAAAAAAAAATTGTTAAATTTTCAAAAAATATAGAAAATTTTGGGCCAAGAGTGAAGAGGTGTTCAGCAAGGTCGAATGTTGACATTGACCTTCAACATGGTAATGTTCTTGAGGCCAAACTGAGCAACAAGGGGTACATAGCAGCACACCTTTTGTGATGTGTAAGTTTCTAGAATATTCTGTACTAAAATCTACTGATACCTTTTTCTGTTACAACCAACGGATTTAAAAAATGCTTTCGCTATATGTATTAAATACTAAAAATGGTTTTTACTTCAGAACATAAAAGATTCATCATTGAATGTTACTTAATAATGTTTTCATTAACCAAGAATGGACATACAGCGCTGTTGCCTGTTTACCGAGTTTCGGCAAAAACTTTCAAATTTAAATTGAAACGGGTATATGCAACCAGAAATACTTCCGTGCATTCCAGACATCTGTCGCAATATGGCAAAATGATCTAAATAATGATTAATCGCACGATACAACTTTTACAGGAAGTACTACTTATGGTGTGACTGGTAAAGAAAATCCACCTGTAAATTTTATAACAGTACTATTATTACATATTACATAACAGGTGTAGATGAAGTATTCGAGTCGCGTGTTGACTATTATCCACTCAGATGATTACATCACTCGCTAGGGCTCGTGAACATTTTACACTTATTAAATATTATACTATTACATATTAAATTATACAACTGGATTATACGATTAGGTCATTTTGTATTATACTATTTGACATTAAATTCTGCATACTTATACAACACTATACACACTTAAAAAATGCTTATTTTTAACCACGTTTTCGCTCACTCGACTTGATGCTAGAAGGTGAGCATGTGCGTTGAGTGAATACTGAAAACTAGATAAATACGTTTCGTACACCTTACCATCCTCTAAACCTCATAGAATTATAAAACAGCCGTACCAAAGGCCAAAGGCATAAAAATGGGAACTCTTGGATCAATCAAAACATTATTGTAAAAATATCTAATTTAAAACAAAATTCCATCAATATCATCGATAAAACTACACAACAAACTCAACGTATAATAATACAGTGTTATTATGTATAAATGATTGTCCCATCGCAGTTAGCCTTGAAAACCCGCACAAATTTTGAATGGGCCGCCAGCCTCGCAACGTTAGACAAACTAGTAGACAGATTTCCACTATCATCAGTATCGCCACCTATCGACGATACTAGTCTAACTCATGTTATGAGGCTTGCGGCAGATTCAACTACGTCACCAACGCCAACTGCGATGGGACAATTATTTATAATAACTCTGTATTGTATCTTAATAACTATTTTAAGCGTTGAAATTTATTCTGTAAAATGAAGTTATTACAGTTATTTTATAATTAATGCGGTAAAAGTATAAAAGAAAGTTTATACAAAGAATAGAGTTTGATATATTTTTTTAATTTTCGTCGACTGTATTAATAATATTAATAATATGCAAATTAATAATTTGTGGAAACCTGGTGGACACAATATAGTTTTAACGCAAGAAATTTGTCATCTGTACGAGAAAAGATAGTACAGAATAAACTAGTTTAACAATCTGAAAGGGCATTTAGTCAAATAAATGTACGAGTATGGATAGAACGACACTTACCTGAACTCCCAACTCATAATTAATAATGAGATTGTCTGAAAATTTAAGGCTGAAAGGTGTTTTGCCCACTATTGACATGGTCATAACTAAATTTAAATTTTTTCGATTCAGACTCGTCCACCGTATATCTTTATTAATTCGAAGTAACAGGTCTGACTGCAACCAAATATGTTTACATTTATCATAACCAAAATAACAGATGTACCTCATTTTCTACTGACTGTCCTACAAATATTAAGGAACAAAATGTGGTCAGACCGGCAGTACAAATGGCACCAACTCTGTAATATCTTCCTTTCGGGTTGTCGTCGTACTAAAATAACCTTTGCTTGTCGATACATGTCAAAATAAATGCAACTTACCAAGAAACAATAGAAAGTACAGCATATAAATAAAAGAATTCCATTGAGAGCAAAGAGAGGAATCCATTTTCGAATTTTTTTTACCCCTGCAGAACCGGAACTGAAACAAATTTTGCAGCAACATTCACTGCTGTAGAAATATTTACCTTATTAACTCCACGTGTTTTTTAATACAAAATTTAATTCTATTTTCAACTTCCATTTGATAATGTTCATTTTTAAGCAGAGAACTGTCATCTTCACTGTTATATTGAGCAACGTTAGTGAGATTGCCAATATGTGTTAAAAGTAAATACAACTGAAAGATCATTTGTTGTATCCCATACAAAAACAGATGGGAACAATTCACCATTGTAAAGGCTACTACAAAAAACAACGATCTATAAATCCAATTCAAAACAGAGGCGTACTCAATAAAATATTTATCAAAGAAGTATACGGCAAAAAACAAATCTTCGTCATGGGGAACAGGCAGAACAAATACAATTGCAGTTATTAATGCCAAGCCTAAATTGGCAATCACAAAAATTGTCCAAGACGCCGACTCTGTTTTAATTTTTGCCATTGTTTCTTTACCAGCACTATCCAAGGACCATGGTTTTGTGTTTTGTAAACTGAACTCAGATATATCACCATCTAGAAGTAATGCTACGATGCTCAGCATCCCCTGAATAATTTCAAAAAATGTTCTATTTCGCTAAAATTTATGTTGTAATATTACATAAAACATGCCGAAAAAAACTGGGCTGTATTTGACAAAATCCATAAGAATCAGAACGCAGCAGAAGAAGTAGATTTGTATTAGTGTCATGGCCATTTGAAAAATTAATGTCGCAATAAGGACGATTCTAACGAATCTTAACTTTAAGATGTCATTTGACAAAATCCGAACAATCCGTAACGAGTCCTCTGAAACATGTTTAATCAAAATCTGGTTTATTTGCATAACGATGGTACCTTTAAACGGTTTCTTCGTAAAATAGTCCATCGCATATGAGTTTCACCACGCTGTGCCTAATGGAATACCTCAAATGAAGATTGTTAAATTAAAGATTGAAGCTAGCTTGAAATTTATCTTTGGGGATTTTTTTTTTCGAAATTTGTAAAAAAAAAAGAAAAATGAAGTCAAATTAATTGAATGACTTGATTACTTTTCATTGATTACTTGATGACTATTTCCTATTCCTGTAATTGATAAATAAATACGACCCCCTAATTAGGGCCACAGCTAGATGGCCGAATTATGGCATAATAAGCGGAGAGGGAAATATTTATAGAGATAAGAGAAATTAACTTGAATGAGTAGTTGGATAGTGAAAACAATTAATTTACGTTTTATTGTCGCTAGGAATATCATAAAACGTAAATAAGTAAATGTTAAATGTAGAAAATTACCTAAACAATTTGTGCTGTGACTTACGTGGCTCTACACTTCGGTGAATTTATAAAATGGATATCTATTCTCCCAGATAAACAGAACTTTTGCTTAATATTCACATTAGTCGCATTTAACGTCTTATGTATTTATTATTCTATTTGATATTGCACACAAGTCTAGTCATTTAAGTATCACTGTGGTTTGGGGATATTGATTCTACAGGGTCATTATAAATGATTGTAGTCGGTGTAAAAACTGACACGATCTTTTTGGGACCGAGTTGGCTATGATTTTTTCTTTTCATGTTGGACTAACTGACTCAGCGATGCAACCGATACAATTTTTTTTCCTGTCAGTGTCTGTTCGACATTTTCTTGCCACCACATTGCCAGATTTATTATATTAATATTCGTAAGAAATTAAATGATTTATTAAGTGTATAAATAATAATTTAAATTTCCGTCAAAGGAACAGTCAAAATTGCCAAAATAATTTTATTACGATAAAACACTTCTATTAAACGATTTAATTTAATTTAAAAAGGACAGGCCAGATTTAAGAGATCCGGCAACAATGTACCTATTCAGAAAATATAACCCTAAACTGAAAACAACCTAACCTAACACAAAAAGTGTCAATTTCCTTAAGGGTCCTCATCTCGAAATCGTAGCCCTATACTAAACCAATGTAAACGCAAATTACTCCTAAAAACTTCAAATTTGAAGTTGAAAAGCTGCTCGACGGTTCTATCGATTCCTCCTGACATAATCAAATGAGGAGAAATATTGATTTTTCGATTAAGGCAATAAATTGGTCGTTACGATTAAACAATTGCAATTTCAAAATTACTCGTAGCAGTCTCATTTTTAACTTGTTTGAGTTCTAAAGTAGCTCATTGTAATCATGAATGTATAATCTAATGCGGAGAAATCTTCGTATTTCTTGAAATCGGTTAAATTCTGACTTACGAGGGAAAATAAAAAACAAAACTCATTGTTCGAAAGTGTGATGATGGCAACCAACAATATCAGCAGCCCATGATTTACAACACCCATTAGTTATACTTTTAGCCAAGTACTTCTCTGTTCTTTGTTATTTATTCTTTTCCACACCACCACAGAGGTAGAATGAAAAACGCGTTTTTTTTTAACGTTGTTTGCTCGATAGGTTTAATCCACAATGCTGTAAAAAATTGTAGAATTTTATACACGACGATAAAATTTCATTATCGTCTGCCAAAAAATATATAAAACATAAAAACTAAAAATTACAGAGGTTTTAGGGCCAGTAACTGAACACGTGATCAGATTCAACCAATCGAAGTCTCTGTTTCATGGGTTGCGCATTAAAATTTAATTCGAATTAAATATTTAATTCTTTTTTTATAAGCTGGCCTGAATGTTGAATATGCGTAATAGTGGCATGTTATTAATCATTGCTATTATAGGTCTTTCTTAATATGCATCTAACAGGCCTATTTTTGACACGCCTGGAACCAATTATTATTTCAGGTAACATAAAAATTTTCTAATTCTTGTACCATATATTTGCTCCAAAAGTCATCATCTTTTTAGACTATCCCATACTTCAAATCTTTTTTTGTGTAGACGACAAAATAACACTGTTTCCGTTTTGTAATATGAGTAATATGTAACTGGCCTTCCACTTGATACATACATATAAAGATGATTGCGTAGATTTCAATATACCTATGTAGGTACACTGACCGCCACAAAAAACGACTCATTATGATTTCTTTAATGGATGGAGGTGGGATACGAAAAAAAATCTTGAAATTATATGTATTTGTCCTTATTTTTCTTTATTATAGTTATATTGAGATACTTTCAATGATCGGGAGTGCTATGGTCACCATAGCAACCGAATTTTTTGTTTAAATAAATTATTAGAAAATTTGCGTTAGTTCCATGTTGTGTTTTTGTCGGTTGATTTATGTGTTAAAAGATTTAATTTGACAATACGAGATACTAATTCAAAATGTTGTTCAAATTTTGGCAATTTTTCATAACATAAATTTTTTTGTAAAAAATTACTTTTATTTTTTTTTCATTAAAATTTTATTTGCTGTGTTTAATGTTTTGTTTGTCGGATATTCTTTACCAAAGCATAACTTAAATAACACTTATCAATACAACATGATATCAAACAATTTTTCTAAGACAATGAATTACTTAATTATATTAATAAAAGTCAAAGTGAGTCGTTTTTTGTGCTGGTCAGTGTATGTAATTCTTTTATCACTCTCGCCTGCATATTCAGTGAGATCGATTGTACAATAGCCAATCTTTTTTGCTTTGATAGCTTCTTCAATTGTTTGATCACTTGCTGGAAACGGATATTTTACTGCGATTTTTAAACATAAAAACGAAACGAAATAGAGAAACAAATTTCAAATGTTCCATTTTTCGCGTGGCAAATCGATGAGACCACAGATACAGGGTCTTTCAGAACTGGCGGGCTAAAATAATACGGTGAATTCATCATCTTCTGGGAATAATAGGAAAAATGTTCAAAAAAATCTATTTTAAATAGTGATTAGGAAAGAAGCAATTTAAACTAACCAATCCTGTTGTTGATGTTAAGTTACCTATAAATTAGTTTATTTTTCACTTTAGTATAATTGCATGATAACTCCTAGGATACGAAATACGTAAACATGTCCATAACAACCGGGGAATAAAACAGGGCGTAATAAGAATAAGCGGGCGTAATGAATTCATAACGCCCTCATCAATTCATAATTGCAAAGATGCCAATTTTTTTTTTTAAAGAACACGTATAGTGAAAAATAAAATCTTGTATGCACCACGGCGTCACCGAATGATTACGCCCATCGAACGATATCCATCTCTCGGGCTAAAGCCCTCGAGCTGGATTTATCATTCTCGGGGCGTAATCATCGTTGTAACGCCCTTGGTGCATAAATAGCTATTTCCTGCT
Source organism: Tenebrio molitor (assembly GCF_963966145.1). NCBI lineage: Eukaryota > Metazoa > Arthropoda > Insecta > Coleoptera > Tenebrionidae > Tenebrio > Tenebrio molitor. The sequence goes on along the minus strand of NC_091048.1, from coordinate 4,960,318 downwards.
TTATTTGTAACTATGGACGCATTTCAAATGATGCATATGCATTGTGGGGTATCCGCATTGTTTGTACAATGACGGACGCTTTCAGGTTATACCTAATATCTGACATAAAAACTTTTGACCACATAAACGACAGTTTATTTAAGAGAGTAACAAAAGACACTAAACATAATACTCCTGAGCAGCAACTGTGGCACTCTCATCACACTGTCCATATAAGACAAGCATATAAAAATATTCTGAAAAAGTAAACATGAAGCGTTTTTAATGACTTTTGTAATTGTCAGAAATAATTTATTATGACAGAATATTCAATTATTATGTCTTTGCAACAATCAAATTTGTTTCGATAGTTACTAATATAATTTTTTAAGGTAATTTACTCGCGATTGGTCAATTAAAAACGTTCTTATTTTAAAATCCAATGAGGATGGATTTTTTAAAATATTTTTACTGTTATTCCTAGAAGATGATGATTTCACCGTATTATTTTGGTCCGCCAGTATTGAGAGACCCTGTATAAACTGTTGCTCACAGTTATCGATTATTTTTCGATAGGTATGTCATCAACGGTTGGATTGTACAGAGCGCCCAGAAATGTGGTAGCAACTTTTACACAAAGTGTCACAAGATGGCACTTTCGAAAAGCCAAATTTGTTCAATCTTGCAACATTCAATTTTTGAATTTTTTCGAAAGAATATGTTAAGGAGATTTTCCGAACAATTTTTACCCCCGATTTGTGCACTAAAATTTGTCGAGATGGTGCTCGAAGGGTTCAGTTATGCGTTGAGCATAATGGTGGTCAATTTGAACATTTGCAATAAAATTTAAATTTGAATGTTTTACGTTTGACATTTCTTGACATTTATTTATCTCAATTTAGATAGCGGCGTTGCCATGCATAAAAAAGGTCTCTGTAAAAAAGTGTCATGTTGCGGGACCAATCGAAAAACTTGCTACCACATTTCTGGGCGCACCGTACATAGAAAGATTTCTTGGTTTCTACGACGTAAATATAGATCGAAACGCTGAAGAATTCTCAACAGAATCCTTTCAAAAATTTGAGTTTACACACCAAAATTGAGTCAATCGCTCCTCAAGCTTTCTTTACACAATGCTATGCCTATGTTTTAAATCTGGTTTTTAGTAAATCTTGCAATTCTTTTAAGAATAGTAAAATATTTTTCTCTAATTTGTCAGGATTTGCATCTTTTTTTTTTCTAATTGTTATAAAGTCATAATTTTTTGGCCAAGTAGAGTTTTATCTATCAATTCTGCCTCCCCTATTTACGGATTCACGAGCAGCCATTAGTTCCAATGTATTGTGGGTTGCATTTTCTATTCCCCCGGGCTCATTATCACTCGTGAAATATCTTGTATAATAATCTTTACTTGTTGAAACTTATGTCAGAATAAACACAACTTACCAAAAAACAATGGAAAGTACAGTATATAAATAAAACAATTCCATTGAGGACAAAGAGAGGAATCCATTTTCGATTTTTTTTTACTCCTGCAGCAACATTAACGGCTGTTGAAATATTTACCTTATTATCTCCACATGTCTTTTAACACAAAATTTAATTATGGGGCATTTCTGTGAAAGGAGCTCGCTAGAGATGCCGGAAGTCGACCAGGGTGATATTACTCAATACCAACGTAATACGTATAAAAAAAAAACGAAAACAGTTTCATAAAAAGTTTCTTTTTAGAATCTGCGTCTCTAATAGGTCTATTGTTGTATTCAATTTGGAGTCGTTTATGGCTATCTCTTAAAGCACTCGTAGTTTAATAGATCTCTAAGAAAATGTTTATCAATATTTCAGTGTATTATTGTCATTTACACCAAAAAACTTCCAATATTAATGTTCAAATTCTACGTTTTAACATATGTTGCAGATGTAGTTGCATCCGTTACCTTGAATTATCAATTAATACAAAATTCCCTAGAATTTGAGAATTTATTTTTTTTATGTAAAAATAAAACAAGGGTACAAATTCTAAAAAATAACATAAAAAACTCGTTTTATAAGGGCATTGGCGCACTCGTCCCATACAAAACTCCCCTACGGGTCGTTTTCTACATTTGGGACTCGTGCGCCAAATCAACCCTTATAAAACTCGTTCTTTAATATACTATTGTGACACTACTTTTAGTTACACAAAGACTCATTTATGGTACCAAAGTAGAAAAACATTTATAATAATCCCTTACAACCTGCTGAGGACCAAAGCTAGATTGCGGAATTATGGCATAATTAATAAGCGGAGAGGAAAATATTTACGTAAAAAAAATAGTTTATCGCTATTAGTTGATAACAATATAAATGAGATAAGAAAAATGAACTTGAATGAGTTGTTGGATCGTGAAAACAATTAATTTAAAAGTACGTTTTTAAAAGAAGTTGTTAATCTTTAGCTATCACTAAGAATATCATAAAACGTAAATACCTAAGTAAATGTTAAATTTGAAAAATTGCCTGAACAACTGTGACTGTGACTTACGTGGCTCTACAATTCGATGAATTCACAAAATGGGTATCTATTCTCTCAGATAAAAAGAACTTAATAATCACATTAGCCGTATTTAACGACTTATTTATCATTCTATTTGATATTTCGTACAAGTCTACTTATTTATTACTGTTGTTTGAGGATATTGATTCTATTTCTCTTTGTCTCAACTTAACAAAAATAAAATCAAAGTAGGCTACGAACAAAAATAAATCAACAGTTTTCTTCACAGTTTGGTAAATGACTTTTCATAAGGAGAGGCCGAGGTCGGTTGCTTGGAGGGGAAACTGTTTTTTTATCAAAAGAAATATTCAACAGCTTGTATATAGATCCTGGAGAGAATTAATTTAATATAATTGTGAAATTAAAATTAATTAATTCTGTACCCGATGTATACCGAAGCTGTTAACGAAAGATTAGTTGCTCATTTGAAAGATTTTATTATTTTAGTACTTTAGCAGAAAAATTATAGCAGGAATCTTTAAATATCTCTAGGGACGAGTAAGAGAAGTGTATGAAATTTTTCGGTATTTATTTATTATTTCGCGGTATTTCTACTGCTGTTATTCGAAATTGAAATTTTAATTCCCGGTACCGCCACGAAAGCGCGCCAAATGTGAAAGTACCAGCGGCTAGACTAGGAACTAAGCGATAGGGTTGGTAATCCTGGGGAGTTGGCAACTCTGGGGGAGCAATCTGGTAATTTCGAAAATTAGTAGCCGCGTGCGTCCATTTTGTTTTGCTTTCACTAACATTTTCTAACGGCACTCGACCAGCCAGCGATTATTGTATTCGTTATTTATGTTGCTTACCGATATTTGTGCCATTTAAAGCGTTTTTATTTTATAGTTATTTAACTTTGCGCTTTGTTCTCTTATATTTGCTCATTGTTTAATGTTGCGCTTTGTTTTGCTGAATTTTCTCATCGTTTAATGTTACGCTTGTTCGATTGAATTAAACTCGGGTTTTCTTTGTGTTGTTGCTAAGCACCGTTAGATTTCGGACGAGTTAAAGTTAAAATATTGTAAGTGCGATCCTATGGGAGTTAGGTGACAATCAGGAAGTCGTGGGGTTGTTTAGTAAATTTCTATGGAAGCTACGGTTATGTAGAGCCGTTAGCGGGGGCGGACCTAAGACTTCGCTTACGCGGATGTTTTCGTGAAGCTTCCGTCGAGGTTATAGAGACTTCTGGGTTTGTCAAGAAACGGTTGGTTGGGGACGGCGGACCTAGATCTTTGTGGATGCGGTCTAGGAATGCTAATCGTACGACCCCGGGACGCTCTGTCACTCTTGCTTGGTCGGTGAAATAGTCTGACGTTCATTAATACCCCGAATATCTATAAACGTCGCTTGATCTCAAGATGATTCAGATTATTCTTCTGAGTCCCCTCGTGGCCGAGAGTTTGGTACCTCCAGCTCTAAGCTCCCGTCGGCGTACCTTGACCGCATAGTTCCAAATTAAACATTGTTTGTCATTAATCGAATTGTAAAATATGAGTAATACCTGGGATACGGTTTTTGAAGAGGGTTTTTCATCCGTCCCTGTCTGTAATAACTACATTATAATTTGTTTACTTGTTTTGCAAGCTTTAACCTGTCATTTTGTCTGTCATGTACCCGTTTTTCTGTTGTTTTAAATGTTGCTGCATTCATCTTGTCGTTTACCTTTGTAATGTACTCAACTAGTTAATTTCTTGTACTCCATTAAACTTAATTTCTATCCTTTGTATTCGTTTCAATTTTTTTCATCGAAGTTATTACAGGCATTTTTAATAAAAGATAATTTGCGTCCCACACATGTGTGTTTTATTTGCGGTACTCTTCCAACTGGAACCCTGGAAAGAAAAACACAACGTAGGGCTCCTCCGCGTCGATGATGATCACGACCACATTTGTTACCGTTCGCGCAGGTTCGAATATTTAGCGGAAAAAGTAATGTATTCAGATCATTACAGCTGTAATTAAAAAAAAATCCTACTTTCCAAATTAATACTTAAATTTTTTTTAAGAGTTTTGAAATTGTACTAAAGCATTCTTACACCAAATGTAATATTTTAGCTAACCGTGTTGAGGTGCTCTGCCAATTTATTTGTTTATGCATAAAGAATTTTTTAGGGCTTGCTTTTATTCTTACAGATCCCAGTCGCAATCCCAATGGCCTTAATGGCACGGGTTCGGGAGTGATGTCGTTGGCGACATAGTTTATTGCCACCGAGATGGTAGGTTTCTTCAGGGACTGGACCGAAGTGGGGGTCTTGTCTCAAATTTAAGACAAGCCGATTTTTTTCTAATTTGTTAAATTTTCAAAAAATTTTGGAAATTTTGGGCCAAGAGTCAAGAAGTGTTCAGCAAGGTCGAATGCTGACGTTGACCTTCAACATGGTAATGCTCTTGAGCCCAAACTGAGCAACAAGGGGTACATAGCACACCTTTTGTGATGTGTAGGTTTCTAGAATATTCTGTACTAAAATTTACTGATATTTTTTTCTGTTACAACCAACGGATTTAAAAAATGCTTTCGCTATACTAAATACTAAAAATGGTTTTTACTTCAGAACATAAAATATTCATCATTGAATGTTACTTCCGTAATGATGTTTTCATTAACTGCTGTTGCCTGTTTGGCCGAGTTTCGGCAAAAAATTTCAAATTTAAATTGAAACGGGTATATGCAACCAGAAATACTTCCATGCATTCCAGACATCTGTCGCGTTACGGCCAAAATGTCAAAGCTTTAATCTAAATAATTGTTGATCGCACGGTACAACTTTTACAGGAAGTAGGTACTACATACTTATGATGTGACTGGTAAAGAAAATCCACCTGTAACTTTCATAACAGTACTATTATTACTATTAATTACAATTACCATGTTAACAAAAATTAATCCTAGAACTGATTACATTTGTGCTTAATGAAACTTACTTAATATAGGTTTTTTTTCTCAGACAGTTGTAGATAAAGTATAGTAGGTATTCGACTCGCGTGTTGGCTATTACCCACTCAGATGATTACATCACTCGCATGCGCTCGTGGTGCAATCATTACACAATCATTAATTAATACACTATTATTAAATTATACAACTAGATTAGGTATACTAGGTCATTTTATGTGATACTATTTAATGTTAAATTCTGCATACCTATACAACACTATGCTTATATGTACTTATAAAATATACTTATTTTAAATCACATTTTGCTCACTGGAGGTGATGCTAAAAGGTGAGCATGAGCGTTGAGTGAATACTTAAAACTAGATAAATAGGTTTCGTATACCTTGCTATCCTCTAAACGTCATAGAATCATAAAACAGCTATACCAAAGGCATAAAAATGGGAACTCTTGGATCAATCAAAACATTATTGTAAAAATGTCTAATTTAAAACAAAATTCCTCAATATCATCGATAAAACTATATACTCATGTTATGTTATGAGGCTTATGGGACAATCATTTATAACAACCCTGTACCAATATACAGAGTGACTGACAAAAACCTTTGATGGTGTATCTTGGTTATTTTTTATCCGATTTGAATAAATGTTACATCAAATGAAATAATTTTGAAAACACTTCAATACCAACTAAACAAAGAAAAATTCTTGCTTCCAGTTTTTGACAGATGAACATCAACTTCTTTTTTTCAGATAGCACTGTACATTTTTTTAAATTTAGTATTGCAGAGATTTGTTTTCTGAATATAAAAATGCAAAGAACTATACTCATCCATTAAACAAAAGTCAATAAATTAAAGAGTAAATGGATAAAATTTAAAAATCAAATGACCAAAATAAACAAGAGAAAAGTTTGTTCTAAATGTTCGAAATGACTAAGTAAGCTATGAATATTTGTCATTTGTCAAAACAGTGTGATAATAATAATAATAATAATAATACTTATGTTGTTGTGGAAGGAAATTTCCAAAGACGTGTTAACGTGTGCTGTAGCATGCACTCATTAATGTTGTATTTTTAAATCATTGAAATTATTTCGGTGATCGATGAATGGATACTCACGGCCCTATTCGATGGCCCACCATATCCCCAGATTTGAATCCATTGGATTTTTTTTATATTCATTCGAAACTTTCGAGACAATGTTTATTTGACCCCACCGGGTACCCAAGAAGAGTCAAGAAGAAGAATGGTGAAAGTCTGTCAGGAAATACCCCCAAATTTTTTACTGAATGCAAAGATGGGCATTTTTAGAAGGTGTCGACAATGTCTGGAACACCATTGCGCAACTAGAATAGATTTTGTATTGTTTACAAATTTCATTACTTGATTTTTGATTTTAATTTTTTTTAATTAAAATAAATTTTTTGTTCTTTCTTTTAATGTAGGGATATTTAGAAAAAAAAAATTGAAAAAAAAAGTTGGCTATCGTCTGTCAACAAATAAATGCAAAAAATATCGAATAGGATAATAGTGAAGTGTTTTTTGAACTATTTCATTTGATGTGTCATTTATTAAAATCGGATAAAGAATAAGTAAGATACAGCGTCAAAGGTTTTTCGTCAGTCACCCTGTATATCTGAATTATTACATATTACAACAAATTATAATAATCCAGCAAAAATTATTTTAAGCGATGAAGTTTATTCTGTAAAATGAAGCCAGATGTTGAATACTCTTATGAAAATGGAGGCAAGACATCGAGGCGCCATTTGTTTATGATTACCGATACTTCAATTAAATATTGGTGAATTACTCCTTTTTTTTAAAGCACTATTAATGTACATGTTATATAATCATTCGTTGTATGATTTTTTTTCATTTTATAATAGCTAGATGTGTAATGATAATGAAACATAATATAGTTTGTCCAGTGAGAGATTGGTTGACATAAAAATCACTAAATTCTACGTAGAGAAAGTAGTACCTAACACACGTAAAATTTTAAATACATACGTATATCCTTCAAGCAGTAACATTCTTCTCTGTAATTATGCTCTAATTTAATGCGTTTTAGTGCATTTTGTAGTGCTGGGTTAATTTAGTACAATTTAAAATCTCTCAAACTGTCGCTGGACGAAGTATATCACAATGGGTTTTATTCTGCAATTGTTTTGAATTGTAAAAAGAAGCATAGAAAGGAATAAATGAGCTTCACAATCTGTAAAAATAAATTTCCTTTTTGTAACCAACAAAGTTTTGCGAATTACCTGAATTCCCAAATCATAGTTAATGCTAACATTTTCAGTGAATACTATTTGGTACGGATTTTTGATGTTCAACACCATTATCATAAATATGTTTAAATTCTTTTTGTTTAAACTGCACCATCTTGTTTGTGTAGTTATTTGCGGCAATAGATCAGACTAACAACAGATACGTTTCACAAAGAAACACCATTAGAATGTTAACTTACTTCATTCTCTATCGACTGTCCCAAAAATATTGTAGCACAAAACAAAATAATCGAAACGAGACCCATAGGAACAAGACGAAAATATCTGTCAGTCATATCTACATTGCTCTTAAAGTATGAAGATTGGACAATTTGCATATTTAAAAACAATTTGCTTACGACAAGATAGAAGAATATGCAGCTTATAAAGAAAAATACTACGGTTATTGAAAACAGAGGTATCCATTTGCGAACTACGTTCAAACCATAATTTCCACCGCTACAAATAAATTATTTCATAAAATGAAATTGATGTTATTTACTCACACTCACTGTAGTAATTCAACATGACGTTTAATACAAAATTTGATTCTTTGTTCCACTTTACGTTGATAATCTGAATTCTTGAGCAAATCACAGTCATTTATGTTGTTTGTGTTTTGTTCAGGCAGATCTGTTACTATTCGCATGTAAGACGCTAACAAAAAAATTTGACACTTGATTTGTTCTATCACATAAATAAATTGATGAATAGGCGTTATCATTACAAAAGCCAACACAAAGAACGTTGATCTATAAAACCAGTTCAGTAGAACTCCATATTTGGGAAACCATTTTGAGAATAACATAAAGGCGAAAAAAACTTCATCGTCGTTTTCCACTGGAATGAAATGAAACAATGCCGCCAGAAATGTTAAAATCATATTAAATAGGAGGAGAGCTGAAATGTATTTAGATTCTTGTTGAATTTTTTGATTAATTTCTTCTCCTGCACTGTCCGAAGCCCAAGGTTTAAATTCTTGCAGAACCTGTTCGGGCATATCACCATCGACAAGAACAGTGATAATGTTTAAAATGACCTAAATCAGAATATCTGCTTATGTGTTGTTTACAATTTTTATAATTTACATAAAATATTCCAGAAAGGACTGGAGCAAATTTAATAGAATCCTTAAAATCGAGCATGCATAAGTGAAAGTAAATTTGTATAATCGATATTATCACGTGGAACAACAAACAAAGTAAAAGTAGAATTTTAGTTGATTTTAATTTCAGAATGTCAAGAACGAGAAGTTTTATAAGCCACAGTGAATCGACTGAAAGTTATGTGTAAATAAGATGTACATTAACTTGTAACACTTTTACCTTTTAATGATTTTGTTTCGATGAACCGCATTGTAAAAATATATATTCACAATACAGAAGATAAGCTGTTAAAAGAAGAAAAACATTAGAAAAGTTTCAATTTGTTCTTGAAATTTCGAGTTATAAATATCGCGTCAAGAAAGTATCATTATTAAGTGACGACTTTGCTTTCTAGGTGAACGAATTAACCGAATATATTAAAAATAAATTGAAATGAACGATTTAGATCCTACGTGAACCACAAAAGGAAACTAAAAATGTGCAAATGTGTCTTCACCATTGGAAAGTACAATAACGAAATTGTGTCAGTGATTAAATAAAATTTGTTATCACCAAAACTGCAAATGACAAAGAAACTGGCAATTTCAGGTATACTTCTGGACGAACTAGACATTCACACTCGTATAAAGCAGTATTCTTCCATAGACATACAGTAATTGTGACTAATAAGTTATTCCTTCTTAATATCATTCCACCGAAATGTATATAAAGAATTCCATGTGTGTCTTAGAGAATAACAAAATTTTCAACGATGAGTGTCTAATGATAATTATCGCTCAAGAAAAGCGGGTCATAGCCATTATACGGAAATAGAATACAATATTGACATGATATATTTCTACGTTGTTGGATTATCCTGATCTTCGCTTCTCCTCGGATAATATTTTGGCGAAAAAATACGAAACAAAATATTTTGAGAAAAGAAATATTTTTAGATCCTACGTTGTGTTGTGTAACATATTTTTATTTAATTAAACTAATCGTGTATGGTGGCGTTTGCTGCCAAAAAAAGTTGTAAATCAATGAATGAATTTAGTAAAGGACTTTTGGTGGACCTTTGATTAATGTTTAAATAAATAATTTACGAACATGAACAGCATTAAAACAATTATTATTTGCGATGCGAATAATGTGATCCGGTTGAGTTTTGTATTGTGTTCCCTGTTAAATTGATTCCTCGGGAATACTCATGAAACTTCTTGGTCAAGCCTTGAATAATATGGGGAATCATAAAAAAGGAATGTATCATCAGACTTATGAGGGACTCTTTTCGTGAGTCAGCTGTTTTGTCAAAGATCCATAATCCCATTAATGAGTGGCTGCATTGCGCCGAACCACAGCAACTTGAGAGCGATGAACACCGGAGGAGCTTCCCCGACTACGAGAGCTCCAAGAAACGAATAATGAATGAAAATATTTTAAAACTATTTTAGAAGAGGTCGCCTTGGCGAGAACGCGCCTGCCTAATCGTTACATACAAAAAGATCACATACTAGGCGATAATGAATTTAAAACAAACTGAGTGAAAGATTTTGAAATCGAATTCTCGAAGAACACAATTTACATTTACTTTACTGCAAGAAAAGAATCAATAATGGTAGGGAATTTAAAAACCAAGTTAAAGAATTAGAGAAATAATTAATCTTACTTGATTTGTTACTTCTAAGAATTGTTCTACATTTGTTTTGTTACTTTTCTGACCACACGTGCAAATGCCTATTTTGTTATTTTATACGCTATTGAGAATGATAAATGAAATATAAATAAAACATGAAATTCCTCAATTCGATTATTTCCTGATTATAATTGAAATTTCCAAAAATGTCGAACCTGTGTTTTATTGTAACGTTTTACCCCATGCTAATTTGTTACCCTTCTACCTTGTTCAATACAATTTCAAATACAGTTTGACTGCTGCATCACCACCTTTAAAAGGATTATTGTGCCGACAAATACATTGAGGAACAGAAAAATGTACAACCAAGAAAAATTGACCCCCCAACAAATGGTTGTTAAAGAAGTTGCGTTAAGGCTGTCGCCTAGTGGTTAGCCAAGCAATGGTAAAGCGCGCTAAACGGATTTTAATTATTTTTCCACAGTTTGATGTTTCAAGCTATGGTGACCTCACGGAGGTACTGTCTCAGATTTTCGAAAAATCGCTTCATTCTTTATAAAAAAAATTGTAGAGTCTATGCAGTGTTTGAAAACGTATTTGTGTGTTCAAAACAGATCTTTATTTCTAGCTTTTATATTTAATACAACTTTTCTATTAATGTGATAACAAACTGTAGTTACTCAGGCAACTTGAAACATACAACTTGATGGGAGTTTGCATATTTCCAGCACTCCCCCTCAAACTGAATCTTGTGTCTTTCTTCATGTGGTCGTAGTCATGCCAAGGGCATGGATGCACTTATTCTGCTTTGGCGATGACAATCCCTTTGTCAAAACATCGGCTGGCATTTGATGGGTGGGAAGGTACTCCATCTTGATGTCTCCTCTCTCCACGGCTTCTCGTATGAAGTGGTGACGAATATTTATGTGTTTCGTACGGTTATGAAACACGGCTCCTTGGTTGTCATTAAAAATAATCGCCATTGACGGCTGATCTAGGACTTCGGACAGGAAACGCCTTAAATGAATAGCTTCCTTCGCCGATTCAGCTTCCGTGCTGGACATTGCAACCGTTCTTTGTTTTCGTGATTCCCAACTGACGTTAGCTAAAGTCGTGATTAAAATACATAAACAAAAACGGTATAGATTTATGCAATTATAACCTGTCAGAAAGAGATGAATTCGTCACCATGGTAATTAAAGCCGTGGTTAAATTTAATCATTATTAAATTAAATAACCAATTACAACTCACTTACTTTAATTGGTGGTTTCTGTTGCCCTTTGATTGATAGGAACACAACTAACAAACAAATAAGCGAGCACAATCAGATCGATACATAATTAACTAAATTATTTAGCTGTAAGGAAAAAATTAACATTATAACGAGTTTCGCGTTTAGTGAAACTAATATTTATTATTAAGGTACAAAGGAAATGATAATGTCTTTGATGTTTTATTGAGTGACTGATAATAATCGATGATCTACCATTGAACTTTATCTTCCATTGCTGTAAATTTGGAGAATGAATTCCAATTTGTTATTAGTGTAATTGCCCTGGCATCATAAAGAAAATTGCAAGAATGAGTGACAAAATCATATTTATCTTGCAATCATGATACTGCTTGACCAGAATAGCTTGGCGGATGAAATGCGTAGAAGAGGAAACGAGACAAAGATGTGGCTAAGATTGTATGTTGTTTTGTAGATCAAACATTTTAAATTCGCATCACTAAAGATTTTGTAATGCTCCACTGATAATTTAAATACATAGTAGATAGTTGACCTCTCCTTATCACTTAACAGGCTAGAGTTACTTGTCAACAAATACATATATTTAAAAAAAATAATTAATAAACTTAAGTAGATAACATTTTTACAATACAAAAATTCCCGATAATAATGCGGAAATTATTTCGTCAAATTACATATTTAAAAGTTTAGCCTTTGAAAGCTTAGGCCCTTGGTGCAAAGAAGCCATCGATTTCATTAATGTCATCGGAAAGCGACTTATTGTGGAATCAAGCGATTCAAAATCAAAGAAATTCCTTTTCGAGAGGATTTCCCTTGCTATTCAACGTGGAAACGCTGCAAGCATTCGGAGCACTTTTCCAGATTCCGCATTATTATCGGAAATTTTTGTATTGTAAATCAAAAAATTATTGTTTTAGTTTGTTATTTTATTAATTAAATATTTGCCTATAATTTGTGATTAGGATTCAGATCTTAATAATAATAAAAAAACAACCACCATACAAATTAAGAGGGTTGAACACCCATTACCTCTCTTACCTCCGCCACGTGCCGTTCCCATTGTTTGTTCGTTTAGGGCTCTCGAATTCACAACAGCGAATTCCTTGAAAAATGATTTATAGGTAGGGCTTAACGCCTACTGTAAATGCAACAAACGGAACGTTTATCTACGGTCAACTACTTTTATGGTGGCTGTATAACCTTATAGCTTAAGCGCGACTTTAAATCGCTTGTGAAACTACAATAGATGATGTTGTCAAATCTTCTCTACGATGACATATGTCAAAGTTAAGACAGTCAACTTTTTTTTTTAAATAGTAGGTACACTATACATTTCTTGGCCTATTCTTGTAAAGCTTTTTTTTCTACATTTGAATGTGTAAAAAAAGTTGACACATCAGAAAAAAATCGAGAAAAATAATAAAATACGATTTAATTTATTCGAAAGCGTTATTTTCTAAAAAGAGCTAGTAAGCCAAACATTTGTAAATTCGTATTATGTTGGTTCCCTGCATGTTACTATTTACAAGACAACCACGTAGCCAAAAAATAAAATGATTTGACCTTGTTTGTTTTCAAGCCTCGGGTGCGCCTCGGCCAGAAAACTGCGACTCGGGCGAAATACCAAGTCCATTCTGAATTTACTATGCTAAATTGGCGTTATGTTAGTTTTCTGCATCTCACTATTTTAAGAATTACATAGCCAAAAAATAAAATTATTTGACAATGAAATACCCGATCCATCCTGAATTTACTTTATTCGAATATTAGAATTTACACTTATTCGAATTTTACATAGTCACCTATTCAAATATTCGAATAATTCGAATACGATTCCCAAGACTCAGCATGTCATTCATGCACTATCAAAATTCAACTACATATTTTCATCGTGTATGCATTCAAAGCGGTATAGTCAGGAAGAAGTTAGGTTTCGAGGCCAGATGTTATATCATAGTTATTTATTTAAATGTAGGTTATAACATAGCTATTTATTTAAATGTAGGTACGTTAATAATTGACGCTATTAATGTCAAAATTCAATTGTCCCACGGCTTACTAGCTCTTTTTAAAAATAACACTTTCGAATAAATTAAATCATATTTTATTTTTTTTCTCGATTTTTTCCTATTGCAAGTGTCAACTTTTTTTACACATTCAAATGTAGGAAAAAAAGCTTTACAAGAATAGACTAAGAAATGTATAATGTACTATTAAAAAAAAAGTTGACTGTCTTAACTTTGACATATGTCATCGTAGAGAAGATTTGACAACGTCATCTATTGTAGTTTCATAAGCAATTTACAAATATATATGGTTTGCTATACTTTTTTCTTAAAATAAAAAAGATATAGGGTCGCGAATACCAATCTGAATCACCCGGTATATTCTAAATTTTCGTAATAACCGCGACATATTGATTGCGTTTTACACTTATCAATAGCAAAACTCATGCCAATATCATTTGAGAAATTTTCAGTTATTGTTAGTAAAGATAAAATGTGATTCTTTTTAGATGCAATATATAATTGTGAAATTAAAATTAATGAATTCTGTACCCGATGTATACCGAAGGTGTTAACGAAAGATTAGTTGCTCATTTGAAAGATTTTATTATTTTAGCACTTTAGCAAAAAAATTATAGCAGGAATCTTTAAAGATCTCCAGGGAAGAGTCAGAGAAGTGTATGAAATTTTTCGGTATTTATTTATTATTTCGCGGTATTTCTACTGCTGTTATTCTAAATAGTTATAATTAAAAAAAAAAGTTAAATTTTCAAAAAAATTAGGAAATTTTGGGCCAAGAGTGAAAAGGTGTTCAGCAATTCAAAGGTGTTCAACATGGTAATGTTCTTGAAGCCAAACTGAGCAACAAGGGGTACATAGCACACCTTTTGTGATGTGCAGGTTTCTAGAATATTCTGTACTAAAATCTACTGATATCTTTTTCTGTTACAACCAACGGATTTAAAAAATGCTTTCGCTATACTAAATACTAAAAATGGTTTTTACTTCAGAACATAAAAGATTCATCATTGAATGTTACTTTCGTAATGATGTTTTCATTAACTGCTGTTGCCTGTTTGGCCGAGTTTCGGCAAAAATTTTCAAATTTAAATTGAAACGGGTATATGCAACCACAGAATCTTCCATGCATTCGAGACGTCTGTCGCGATACGGCCAAAATGTCAAAGCTTTGATCTAAATAATTGTTGATCGCACGGTACAACTTTTACAGGAAGTATATACTTATGATGTGACTGGTAAAGAAAATCCACCTGTAACTTTCATAACAGTACTATTATTACTATTAATTACAATTACCATGTTAACAAAAATTAATCCTAGAACTGATTACTTTTGTACATAATAAAACTTACTTAATATAGGTTTTTTTTCTCAGACAGTTGTAGATAAAATATAGTAGGTATTCGACTCGCGTGTTGGCTATTACCCACTCAGATGATTACATCACTCGCTAGCGCTCGTGGTGCAATCATTACAGTCATTCATTAATACACTATTATTAAATTATACAACTGGATTAGGTATACTAGGTCATTTTATGTGATACTATTTAATGTTAAATTCTGCATACCTATACAACACTATGCTTATACTTATAAAAAATACTTATTTTAAACCACATTTTGCTCACTGGAGGTGATGCTAAAAGGTGAGCATGAGCCTTGAGTGAATACTTAAAACTAGATAAATACGTTTCGCATACCTTGCTATCCTCTAAACCTCATAGAATCATAAAACAGCTATACCAAAGGCATAAAAATGGGAACTCTTGGATCAATCAAGACATTATTGTAAAAATGTCTAATTTAAAACAAAATTCCTCAATATCATCGATAAAACTACACAGCAAACTCAACGTATAATAATACAGGGTTATTATAAATGATTGTCCCATCGCAGTTGGCCTTGAAAACCCACACAGATTTTGGATGGGCCCCCAGCCTCGCAACGTTAGACAAACTAGTAGACAGATTTCCACTACCGCCAGTATCGCTACCTATCGACGATACTAGTCTCACTCATGTTATGAGGCTTATGGGATAATCATTTATAATAACCCTGTACATATATCTGAATTATTACATATAACAACAAATTATAATAATCCAGCAAAAATTATTTTAAGCGATGAAGTTTATTCTGTAAAATGAAGCCAGATGTTGTGGTTATTTTATAATCAATGCGGTAAAAATATAAAAGAAAGTTTATACAAAGAATATAGTTTAATATATTTTTTTTTTAATTTCGTCGAGTGTAATAACTAATAATATGCAAATAAATAATTTGCGGAAACCTGGTGGACACAATATAGTTTTAACGCAAGAAATTTGTCATCTGTACGAGAAAAGACAGTACAGAATAAACTAGTTTAACAATCTGAAAGGGCATTTAGTCAAATAAATGTACGAGTATAGATAAAACGACGCTTAGGTACCTGAATTCCCAACTCGTAATTAATAATGAGATTATCTGAAAATTTAAGGCTGAAAGGTGTTTTCTCCACTATTGACATGATCATAACTAAATTTAAGTTTTTTCGATTCAGACTCGTCCACCGTATATCTTTATTAATTCGAAGTAACAGGTCTGACTGCAACCAAATAAGTCTACATTTATCATAAACAAAATATAATATGTACCTCATTTTCTACTGACTGTCCTAAAAATATTAAGGAACAAAATGAGGTCAGACCGGCAATACAAATGACACTAACTCTGTAATATCTTCCTTTCGGATTGTCTTGGTTCTAAAATAATCTTTCTTTGTCGAAACTCATGTCAGAATAAATGCAACTTACCAAGAAACAATAGAAAGTACAGCATATGAATAAAAGAATTCCATTGAGAGCAAAGAGAGGAATCCATTTTCGAATTTTTTTTTACTCCTGCAGAACCGGAACTGAAACAAATTTTGCAGCAACATTCACTGCTGTAGAAATATTTACCTTATTAACTCCACATCTTTTTTAATACAAGATTTAATTCTATTTTCAACTTCAATTTGATAATGTTCATATTTTAAGCAGAGAACTGTCATCTTCACTGTTATATTGAGTTAGTGAGATTTCCAATATGTGTTAAAAGTAAATACAACTGAAAGAGAATTTGTTGTATCCCATACAAAAACAGATGGGAACAATTCACCATTGTAAAGACTATTATAAAAAACATCGATCTATAAATCCAGTTCAAAACAGAGAAGTACTCAATAAAATATTTATCAAAGAAGTATAACGGCAAAAAACATATCTTCGTCATGGGGAACAGGCAGAACAAATACAATTGCAGTTCTTAATGCCAAGCCTAAATTGACAATCACAAAAATTGTCCAAGACGCCGACTCTGTTTTAATTTTTGCCATTGTTTCTTTACCAGCACTATCCAAGGACCATGGTTTTGTATTTTGTAAACTGAACTCGGGTACATCACCATCTAGAAGTAATGCTACGATGCTCGGCATCCCCTGAATAATTTCAAAAAATATTCTATTTCGCTTAAAATAATGTTATAATATTACATAAAACATGCCGAAAAAAACTGTGCTGTATTTGACAAAATCCAGAAGACTCAAGACACAACAGAAGAAGTAGATTTGAATCAGTGTCATGGCCATTTGAAAAATTAATGCCGCAATAAAGACGATTCTAACGAATCTTAACTTTAAGATGTCACTTGACAAAATCCGAACTATCCGTAACGAGTCCTCTGAAACATGTTTAATCAAAATGTGGTTTACTTGCTTAACGATGGTACCTTTAAACGTTTTTTTCGTAAAATAGTCCATCGCATATGAGTTTCACCACGCTGTGCTTAACGGGATACTGGAATTTTTGACAGAGGTTGTTAAACACGTTAAATTAAGGATTGAAGTTAGCTTAAAATTTATCTTTGGGGAATTTTTTTTTCGAAATTTGTAAAAAGAAAAAGAAAAATGAAGTTAAATTTGTTGAATTTCATTGCGACTTAATTTAGAATTAACTAAAATGACTTGATTACTTTTCATACACTGGAAAGGCGAGTTCAAGGGTACATGACTACAGCCTATTCCTGTAATTGATAAATACAACCCGTTAAGAGCCACAGCTAGATGGCCGAATTATGGCATAATAAGCGGAGAGAAAAATATTCATAAAGATAAGAGAAATTAACTTGAATGAGTTGTTGGATAGTGAAAACAATTAATTTACGTTTTTAAAGGAGGTTATGTTAATCTGTTTTTGTAATATCTACAGAGTGATCAACAAGGACTGAAGCTGTTGGCAACAATGACAACATGATGAAAATTTCAGTGAAGTTGGTAGCATTACATTTTCAGTTGTCAATTTTGACGGACAAATTTAAACTTCAAAATCAAGTGTCATTTTTGTATCAATTTATTAATGAAAATGGTTTTTACACTAGAGCAAGACATTTTTATTGGTATGGCGTACTTTCGGACTGGAAACTTTGATGCTGCTAACGGTTGGCAGTATTCCACGGAGCACGGACGATACATTGCACCAATTTCAACAAATGTTCCCCGAGCCAGTTGGTACTTTGGGCGGCGCGGTACCTTAGTCGCGTTTAGGCAGTATTGCACGAGATTGGTGCAACGTTACCTACAAATAGGTGAGTGAAAAAGGCAAAACCTACTGGTAGAACATCTACACTTACAGAAGATGTATTTGAGAATGTTCGAGGTAGAATGGAACAAAACCCTCGAAAGTCAGTGCGAAAGCTTTCACTCCAAACAGGCGTGATTCTTATGTAAAACACACGCATCCAAAGTTCTTTGTTGGGTACGTTTAATGCAGGGCCTAATAATCCTTACCATTAAAAATCCCTTCATTCCTTTTCCTTACTTTACAGGCTTGTCATATGGAAGTTGCCTAACCATTTTAAAGAAGAAATTAAAGTTCCACCCTTACAAATTTTCCCGGATCTAATCCCTGCATCCCCCAGACTTTCAGCTCGAAAATAATAACGCATAAAACATGTATCTGTTTCTCAGGAGGGGCATGCGGGCACGGCCTGTCGCTTTTATGAATATCGAAACAGTGGGCCATTATTAAGTACCGCTAATTACATTTTATACTGTTTTTGGTCATTTTGTACGTATCGTGTTTTAAAACTACCAACTCGTAACATAACCTAAATTTTTTGACATTCACAACTTGCAGCGGGTGCCAACACTGACGCACAAAAAATTTTCATACTTTGGGAATATTTTGCTGTCATTTGCTGCCAACAGCTTCAGTCCTTGTTGATCACGCTGTAGTTGTTAAAGGTGGCTTTCCGGACTGTTTGTCACCATGTAAACAACCTCATAACGGCCGGAGTCCGTTAAGGGTGTCCGTTATGAGCGGGAGCGGCCGTTATGAATGCCTAAATAACTATAGCAAATTTATTTTTCAACTTTTTTACAATTGGTACAATAATTAATGTTTAATGTTATGAGACACACCTTGAATTAATCGAAATCCGTATGCCACTAGCAGATGTAGACGAGATCGAAGATGATGCTTCAGAATTTTAACACCAACACAAGCGCGATTTTGCAGGGAATAACGATGACTTCACTTGCTCTGCGGCCATCCGGACATCGGGAATATCTTGATTGCGATTTTTTATTGATTTCAGTCGTTTATTTGCAACGGAAAGTTAAGTGTTGAACAAATCTGACAAACAGCAGCAAATGGAGACAAGATTGAAGTTGATGCTTCACTAACACAAGTGCGATTTTGCAGGCAATAACGATGACCTCACTTCCAGGCATCGGGAATATCTTGATTGCGATTTTTTATTGATTTCATTCACTTATTTTCAACGGAAAGTTAAGCGTTGAACAAATCTGACAAACAACATTGAAACAATTTTTTTTCACAAACAGCGGTTGACATGACGACGTCCTCCGCACACTTATTAATCATTCGGTTTTTTCGATGGCGGTGAAAAAAATGTATTTCAAAAAGATAATTTTGAACGAATCATAGAGATATTACAAAAACTATTGTACAATACACGTCCGTTAGGGCCTTTACAGCCTCGCCAGTATTATTCGACTCGCTCTGCGAGCTCGTCTCACAAAATCTCTGGCTCGGGAGTAAAGGCTATCCTCACGGACTTCTACTGTAAAATACTATAATGTCGCTAGGAATATCATAAAACGTAAATAAGTAAATGTCAAATGTAGAAAATTACCTAAAAATTTGGGCTGTGACTTACGTGGCTCTACACTTCGGTGAATTTAATGGATATCTATTCTCCCAGATAAACAGAACTTTTGCTTAATATTCACTAGTAGGGCCCGGATTTTAGGCAAAATGGACTATTTTTATTTTTTAAGGCACATGTATGAAACTTGTCTATAAATGATTTCTGGCTTAATTAGAGTAATTAGAGCCATATTTGATTCTGCCTATTCGGCCTAAAATGCCCTTTAAATACCTATTTTACCTTTTAACTGCCTGAACATGCCTAAAATGACCAAAAATCAATTTCATTTTTGCGGTTTTTTCCCAATTTTCGAATTCTGGGAAGTTTACGGTATTGAAAATGTAAAAGTGGTACCTCAATAAAATTTACAATGCTTTATGATTTTAAAATTTAAGGAGATGTAATTACTGAAATGTACAAAGTGCAGTACAATACAGGAATTACTTTTTCGCTTTTACGGTTGGGACCATGATGTCAGCGGTAAATACTCCGACAATACCTAAGTACCACAAACCATTAGACTGGACTGGCATAAATTACAGAGTTTATCTGTTTGCCTCTGTTCGAAGGGGTGCAGGTATACGCGGTCTAATGTTTTCTGATACTTAGGTATTGTTAGAAGCTTTAACGTTTATAAAATGGTCCTTGCCATAAAAACGAAAATTAAAATCCCGAAGTGAAACAATAAGAGAAACCTTAAGGGTGTCATTTTCTAAAAATTTAAGAAATATAAAATTAACCATCTCCTCTGAAATTTGGTGGGAGACGTAAATATAAGCATTACAAATTTGTCATTTCTCGTTTACTTTATCTCCGTGCAGTGGTCGTGTTTCTTGTGAACCTGTTTAAAGTGAACATAATGCCGAAACAAAAAATTAGTTTACGCGAAAAAATATTACAGTGGACAAGCAAGAAAGATTTATATGAAATAAAATCAACCCGAGAAATGTTTTGTAAAGCTTGTGGTAAACTGGTAAGTTAAGCATAATTAAAAATATGTCATTTTATATTTTTTACTTATTTGAAAATTTTATTTTTTGTAGTTTATATGCGAAAAAAAATGTCACTTGCAACAGCATGAGCAAACGGCCATCCATAAAGAGAACATTATGACACCGCTTCGGCAAACGTTGCTGACACAGAACTTGGAGGAATCGGCAAATAGTACATTCAATATGGAACTTTGTAACGTCTTTTTAGCTGCCAATATACCATGGCACAAACTACAAAATCCTGCGTTTCAGAATTTTCTGACAAAATATTGTGGTAGAAAAATTCCGGATGAGTCTACTTTACGGAAAAATTATTTACCAAAATGCTACAAAGATGTATGAACATACTATCTTTTAATATTTAATTTAAAATTATTTTCACTTTTAGACTATTGACCGCATTCGGAATGAGCTGGATCCTTTTAACATATGGGTTTCAGTTGACGAAACAACAGATGCACTTGGGCGATATGTGGCGAATTGTCTGGTTGGGAAACTTTCAGAAGATGAACCTGGAAAATCTTATCTTTTGGCGTCTAAACAATTAGAAAGAACAAATCATGAGACAATAGCTAGATTCGTAAATCAATCTTTAGGTAAGGGTTTTTCACTTTTTTAAATTTATTTTGATTTAAAATTTCTATGCGTAGAAATCTTGTGGAGTACCAGAGTTGTTGCTGAAAAGTTTCTTTTGTTTGTAACGGATGGAGCACCATATATGATAAAATCTGGTAGACACCTTAAGGTGTTTTATCCAAAAATTGTGCATGTCACATGCTTAGCGCATGCTTTAAATCTAGTGGCTGAAAAAATTCGCTATCAATATGAAGATGTGGATAATTTAATTTCGAACGTGAAAAAAATTTTCGTTAAGGCACCTTTGAGAGTTGAAATGTACAAAGAAAAACTAAAAGAAATGCCACTGCCTCCACAGCCAATTTTAACACGATGGGGAACATGGCTTCAGGCTGCTATGTTTTACAGCGAACACTTTGATTCCATTAAAGAAGTAAGTATATAAAAGATAAGCAAATTAATTGATTGTTAAACTGTTTTTAACTACTCACAGGTTGTCATGTCCTTTGATGGAAGTTCTGCTGTTGCTATTCAAAAAGCACAGTCTATAATGAAGAAACCCGGAATAAAAAACCAATTAATTTATGTTCGCAGTAATTTTAAAATAATCTGCGAAAGTATTACTCAATTGGAAAAAAATGGGTTACCTTTAACCGATTCAATCAAAATTGTTGAAAACGTATTTACCTCCCTAAAAAAATCTCCAGGCCCTGTAGCAGCAGTAGCATTAAAAAAACTTGAAGATGTTACTGAAAAAAATCCTGGATACAAATTTCTTCTAGAATTGGCAAGAATTTTTAGAGGTGAAGATGTGCCGGAACATGACACCAAAATGGAAGAAATTTATTACAAATTTGCGCCCATTACCTCTTGCGAGGTAGAAAGAAGTTTTTCAAAATATAAGTCCATTTTGGTGGATAACCGACAATGTTTTAAAGTAGAAAATTTAGAGCAATATCTTGTATGCAATGTAAATACGTAACAATGTAAATAACTAACAAACTTGTAGTATTGTATATTAATTAATAAAAAATAATTAGTAAATATCTTGTTGTGTGTACCTACTTAAAACTTTAAAAACACATTTTTTAATTTAATTAACCACAACTTTAAGGACCTAGTATGGCTTATTTTCAGTTTTTAAGGGACTATTTGCAGTAGTTTAAGGGACTATTTTAGGCACCTATTTCCGACTTTTTAATTGCCTAAAATCCGGGCCCTATTCACTAGTAATATCCCGAGTCCATGTCAAAGTATCGACAATTTGACATGCACGAGAGGATATTTTGGCAGACTATTTCCTGAGAAAAATTTACATGATAAGTAAATACAAATAAACGTAATTCTTTTTAAAATATAAAATTAATACCAAATAATTTTTTAATTAGGAATACGCGAAAATTTGGCACTGGTGCAAATTATCGATAATTGCACTAGTGCAGTATTATCGTTATAATTCGATCGCTATTGGCTAAAATTCAAATATTCGAGCTTTTTGATTGGCTTAAATTTTTCGAAGGAAATAGTCACATCAGTCGCATTTAACGTGTTATGTATTTATTATTCTATTTGATATTGCACACAAGTCTACTACTTTAAGTATCACTGTGGTTTGGGGATATTGATTCTACAGGGTCATTATAAATGATTGTAGTCGACAGTTGGTGTAAAAACTGAATGTACAATTTATGGTTGCCAGTCCATACAGGGTTATTCAAGAGAGGGGTATTTCTGAACTTCTTTTTGCCGCAACCCATTATACACATTCCAACAATACCTTGATTTCAAATTTTTAAAATAATTATAACTGAATCCGCGATGGCTCTTAGTCCGGTCTCTGACGTTAAAGCAAAAAATCTTTGTGAATTCGAAAAATTTGTTTTTAGAATAACGACGAAAAGACCAACATGCTCCCATTTATGGAGTGTGGAAAGAATTCTGTCGCCGCTGCGGATGTTTAGAAGCCGATGGTAGACACTTCGAACGCCTTTTACATTAAATTAATTTGTTTATTTATTTGTTGAATTTTGATTAAATACAGGTTATCTGCCAATCTGACATTCCTCACAAATCTATCCAACTTACTTTGATTTCTAATTTAAAAGAAATAACACATTTGATTTAGTAGTTACTACCATTGGTATTATTGGTTGCGGCAAAATAAAAATTTAGAAGTACCCCTCTCGTGAATAACCCTATATAAAAAATTATGAATAAGGGAATATTAGGCATTCGCGATCTTTTTGGGACCGAGTTGGCTATGATTTTTTCTTTTCTTGTTGGACTAACTGACTCAGCGATGCAACGGATGCAATTTTTTTTCCCTGTCAGTGTCTGTTCGACATTTTCTTGCCACCACATTGCCAGATTTATTATTTTAATATTTGTAAGAAATTAAATGATTTATTATTAAGTGTATAAATAATAATTTAAATTTCCGTCAAAGGAACAGTCAAAATTGCCAAAATAATTTTATTACGATAAAACATTTCTATTAAACGATTTAATTTAATTTAAAAAGGACAGGCCAGATTTAAGAGATCCGGCAACAATGTACCTATTCAGAAAATATAACCCTAAACTGAAAACAACCTAACCTAACACAAAAAGTGTCAATTTCCTTTAGGGAGTTTAGTTATCATATCACCAAGGTACTGTCAACAAAATCACTAGATGTTCATAGCCAACTCGGTCCCAAAAAGATCGTGGATGCCTAATACACACCGTTCACACACAGGACTTAAATTGGTTGCAAAACAACTCAAGATTCTTAGATTCAATAGTTAATTTAGAAAAAAATAAATGGAATTCTCATCACCGAACTTTTCACCTAAAAAATTACACTGACAGTAACAAAAATTGACAGTTCACAGTGAGGCGACAAAAATTTCATAACATGGTCATGGCTTGCTTCGACTACAATCATTTATAATAATTTGTATTTCTGTATTTCTCCTTGTTTCAACTTAACAAAAATAAAGTCAAAGTAGGGTACGAACAAAAATAAATAAATCAACAACAATCGATTTATTTTTTTTTTTTTTTATTTAGTTGATTGTACCATAAAGTAGTACTTTTCGGTTTGAATATCTGTACGAAGACGTCATCAAAGCATTATTTTTCGTCCGCTATGTTGTTAAACAATGAATAACGTTCATCAATCAATATCTGTAATGTTGTCAATATTACTTACCCTGGCAACACTCGGGATGTTACGGAAGTTTTAACAGCCCGCATTTTTTTTAAATTATTATGAATCAAACGTCACTTTGACAACGGAATGAAAATGTTTACGAGTATTTTTATTGCAATCGACAAAAAAATTATGTATGATACACGGACGAAAATCATATTCGGACTCACTGCGCTGGTTGAACTCGGAGTTGCCTCGTCCAGCAATTTCCAGCAAATCGTCCGAAATATTTCATTTTGCCTCCTTATAACATAATAGATAGTTATTTTCGTGTTCGTTTCCCGAGATACATAACATAAAAAGTGGTATATGGATAACTAAATACATATATACATCTTTCAGTTTATATGTACTCGTATACCTAACTTGACATCTGTCAAAGATAACCTCAAAATTTACAATTGATTCATATTTTTCAAAATTTTTGCCTAAGTGAACACGAAAAACGTTGTGTGCACCTCTGCCAAAAAGTGCCTTTTTTCCTCGCCTGTTTTAAAGCCTCGGCTGCGCCTCGGTCAGAAAACTCAGACTTGGACGAAAAAGACACACTTTTTGGACTTGATACACAAATAACTATTGTGCCGACTTCTGCGGATATTTATTAAATAAATGTTAAAGCACTTGTGTAATTGGTGTAGGGACTTTTTTGTGTTGGTAACACTTAAACAATTAAATTTTCAAATCAACATCGCTCTTGTTTCCTGGCATTTATTAAATTAAATTAATTTGTTTTTTTGGCATTTTCCTGAAACATTTGGTACAATGGATACACCAGTCCATATTCAAGAAGTCGCTCAAAACGTAATTTCCATTAACTAATTTTAGTTAAATATTGCTTCTTTGTAGTTTGTACGTTATTGTAAAGAGAAAAACACTTTTAACAAGCCATACACAGAATTGACATTGGTACTTGACAGAATCCTGATAACACGTGCCAACCAAAACTGATGACAACTTAAAATCCCTACCTTTTGCCGTACTGGGCCGGCAAATCATGTGGTTCTGGAGGATTTCGCTTGGGCTATTTTTGCGAACAGGATTTTTCTAGTTTTCTATCGAGGGATGGAAACGAATATTTCAACTATTGACTTGATTAGTGGGAGTTCAGATTTATTTGATTTCATGAAAATAAGGAAAATACCACATTCACTACTTTATAACATTTTTATTAAAGAGAACACAGATGAAATATTAATTAATTCGTACTGAATTATCCAAGCATGGGCGACACCTGATGTTGCTTAACCTCATAATTTGAATGCTATGCTTTCGTTGTTGTGGTGCGACAATACTCTTATGAAAATGGAGGCAAGACATCGAGGCGCCATTTGTTTATGATTACCGATACTTCAATTAAATAATGGTGAATTACTCCTTTTTTAAAGCACTATTAATGTACATGTTTTATTTGTTGTGTGATTTTTTTTTCATTTTATAATAACTAGATGTGTAATGATAATGAAACATAATATAGTTTGTCCAGCGAGAGATTGGTTTACATAAAAATCACTAAATTCTACCTAGAGAAAGTAGTACCTAACGTAACATTTTAAATATATCCTTCAAGCAGTACATAACATTTTTGGCCTGTAATTATGCTCTAATTTAGTGCATTTTGTAGTGTTGGGTTAATTTAATACAATTTTAAATCTCCCAATCTCTCGCTGGACGAAGTATATCACAATGTTTTGAATTGTTTTGAATTGTAAAAAGAAACATGGAAAGGAATAAATGAGCTTCACAATCTGTAAAAATAAATTTACTTTTTTTAAGCAACAAAGTTTTGCGAATTACCTGAATTCCCAAATTACAGTTCACCCTAACATTTTTAGTGAATACTAATTGGTACGGATTTTTGATGTTCAACACCATTATCATAAATATGTTTAAATTCTTTTGTTTAAACTGCACCATCTTATTTGTGTAGTTATTTGCGACAATAGATCAGACTAGCAACAGGTCGTACGTTTAAAAAAGAAACACCGTTAGAATGTTTACTTACTTCATTTTCTATCGACTATCCCAAAAATATTGTAGCACAAAACAAAATAATCGAAACGAGACCCATAGGAACAAGACGAAAATATCTGTCAGTCACGTCTACTTTGCTCTGAAAGTATGAAGATTGGACAATTTGCCTATTTAAAAACAATTTTCTTACGACAAGATAAAAGAATATGCAGCTTATAAAGAAAAATACTCCGGTTATTGAAAACAGAGGTATCCATTTGCGAAGTATGCTCAAACCATAATTTCCCCCGCTACAAATAAATTATTTTATAAAATGAAATTGATGTTATTTGTTCACACTCACTGTAGTAATTCAACATGACGTTGTAATGATTTGAAAACATAACTTTTTCCGCCAAATATTTGAACCTGCGCAAAACGGTAACAAATGTGGTCGTGATCGTCATCGAATCGGAGGAGCCCTACGTTGTGATTTTCTTTTGGCGGAAAAAGGTTCGGAATGCAAACGGAGAGGGTTCCAGTTGGAAGAGTGCCGCAAATAAAAACACACATGTGAGGGACGCCAAAATACCTTTTATTAAAAATGCCTGTAATAACTTTGATGAAAAGAAATTGAAACGAATACGAAGGACAGAAATTAAGTTTAACGAAGTACAAGAAATTAACTAGTTGAGTACATCACAAAGATAAACGACAAGATGAATGCAACAATATTTAAAATAACAGAAAACGGGCACATGACAGACAAAATGACAGTTAAAGCTTGCAAAACAAGTAAACAAATTATGGTGCAGTTATTACAGACAGGGACGGATGAAAAACCCTCTTCAAAAAACCGTATCCCAGGTATTACTCATATTTTACAATTCGATTAATGGCAAAAACAATGTTTAATTTGGAACTACGCGATCAAGGTACGCCGCCGGGAGCTTAGAGCTGGAGGTAACAAACTCTCGGCCGCGAGGGGAGATCTCTAGAACCGCGACGGAGGTTTCACGTCAGCATCCCAGAGCCGCATCGAGCAAGGCTTAGGTCCGCCTCCGCTAACGGCCGTAACTTAACCGTGGCCTCCCCAGAAATTTACTAGACAACCCCACGACTTCCTGATTGAAACCTAACTCCCATAGTGGCGCACTTACAACATTTTACTTTAACTCTTCCGAAATCTAGCGGTGCTTAACAACAACATAAAGAAAACCTGAGTTTAATTCAATCGAACAACGCGTAACTTTAATCGATGCGAAAATTCAACAAAACAAAGCGCAACATTAAACAAGGATAACATAAGCAAAAACAAACCGCAACATTAAACAATGAGGAAATAAAAGAGAACAAAACGTGAAATTAAATAACGATAAAATAGAACCATTTTAAATGGCACAAATATCAGTAAACAACATAATACAATAATCGCTGGTAATGTTAAACAAAAAGAAAATGGCGGGTCGAGTGCCGTTAGAAAATGTTAGTCAAGAAAAAAAAAACAAAATGGACGCACGCGGTTCGGACGACGGCTCCGAATTTGCGAAATTACCAGATTGTTAAAAAAATGAACCTCCCGGAAGAAAGATAACGCTTAAAATTAACGAATGGGCGCTTCTTACAGCAACAGCATACAACAAAATGAAATCTACAACATACCCTTACCACGTGGTCCTGGTCCCAAAACAAAACACAAAAAAAAGGCAACGAAAGTGGGATAAATTACCCAGGTGAACTAAAAAAAAAACGCCGGATTCTTCACGGGGACACAAAATATCAACTCGGAACGGTAGTGTAATCGGTTCAGATGTAACTTACAGATTTTTGGAATATTGGATCGCTCTTCGCAAGGTCTGTTCGTTTCGAAAAACTAAACAAAAGTGCCCTACCCCCTCAACCATTCCGCGAGCCCGTTTAACCCCCGCTATATTTCCGCTTTTCAACAGAGTTGCCAACTCCGTTACCAACCCCATCCCTTAGTTCCCAGTCTAGCCGCTAATACCTTCCCATTTGGCGCGCTGTCGTGGCGGTACCGGGAATTAAAAATTTTAAATTTTAAACTGGGTCACTACAACGTTTAATACAAAATTTGATTCTTTGTTCCACTTTACGTTGATAATCTCTATTCTTAAGCAAGTGACAGTCATTTATGTTGTTTGTGTTTTGTTCAGGCAGATCTGTTACTATTCCCATGTAAAACGCTAACAAAAAAATTTGAAACTTGATTTGTTCTATCACATAAATAAATTGATGAATAGGCGTTATCATTACAAAAGCCAACACAAAGAACGTTGATCTGTAAAACCAGTTCAGTAGAACTCCATATTTGGGAAACCATTTTGAGAATAACATAAAGGCGAAAAAAACTTCATCGTCGTTTTTCACTGGAATGAAATGAAACAATGCCGCCAGAAATGTTAAAATCATATTAAATAGGAGGAGAGCTGAAATGTATTTAGAATCTTGTTGAATTTTTTGATTAATTTCTTTTCCTGCACTGTCCGAAGCCCAAGGTTTAAATTCTTGCAGAATCTGTTCGGCCATATCACCATCGAGAAGAACAGTGATAATGTTTAAAATGGCCTAAATCAGAATATCTGGTTATGTGTTGTTTACAATTTTTATAATTTACATAAAATATTCCAGAAAGGACTGGAGCAAATTTAATAGAATCCTTAAAATCGAGCATGCATAAGTGAAAGTAAATTTGTATAGTCGATATTATCACCTGGAATAACAAACAAAGTAAAAGTAGAATTTTAGTTGATTTTAATTTCAGAATGTCAAGAACGAGAAGTTTTATAAGCCACAGTGAATCGACTGAAAATTATGTGTAAATAAGATGTACATTAACTTGTAGCGCTTTTACCTTTAAATGATTTTTTTTTGATGAACCGCATTGTAAAAATATATATTCACAGTACAGAAGATAAGCTGTTAAAAGAAGAAAAATATTAGAAAAGCTCAATTTGTTCTTAAAATTTCGAGTTATAAATATCGCGTTAAAAAAGTATCATTATTAAGTGACGACTTTGCTTTTAGGTGAACGAATTAAACGAAAGTATTAAAAATAAATTGAAATGGTAGTATGTAATAGTAAATCAACGACTTAGATCCTACATGAACCACAAAATGAAACTAAAAATGTGCAAATGTGTCTTCACCATTGGAAAGTATAATGATGAAATTGTGTCAGTAATAAAATAAACTTTGTTATCACCAGAGCTGCAAATCTACAATGAAACCGGCAATTTCAGGTATGTTTCTGGGCGAACTAGGCATTCACACTCGTATAAGCAATATTCTTCCATAGACATACAGTAATAATACTATCCCACCTCCACCCGGTGGCACGGCAATTTTGCCGGAGTACATACACTATTACGGATAATACTGTCAAGTAATAGTGCAGTGCTTATCAGCATAATTACCGGCGTCTCGCCTCCACATTTTGACTTTTTTGTGTTTTATGTTCTGTGTCAATGTTAAGGAATTTCCTCACGATCTGATATGAGTATAATAATATACCTTTTTGAATTTCAACCACCAATGTGTTGTCTAAGTCCAAAATTTTAAAATTTTTAAAAAGAGATTGCGGTACTATTCCTGTTGCTGAAATTATAAATGGTAAAATCGAAATTTTTTCTAAACACCAAAGATTTCTCATAGCAACGGAGAGTTCTAAATATTTATTAATTTTTGTATTATATGTCTGTGTTATATTGTGTGAATTTGGAACAGCTATATCTAAAAGATATGCTTGCTTTTGTTGTTTATTTAAAATAATAATGTCTGGTCTGTAATGCTGAATGTGAATGTCAGTTAAAAATGTGCGATCAAAATATAATTTGTAATTGTCATTTTCTAAAAAACTTTCTGGTTTATA
This sequence comes from Tenebrio molitor, assembly GCF_963966145.1. Lineage (NCBI taxonomy): Eukaryota > Metazoa > Arthropoda > Insecta > Coleoptera > Tenebrionidae > Tenebrio > Tenebrio molitor. Next base: position 4,929,835 of record NC_091048.1, on the reverse strand, counting down.
AATGTAATGTGGTTGTGTATCCTTTAATAAATTGAATTTAACTGCTAAATTCATGTGTATAATTTTTGCGAATGTATCATGACGTTTTTTATATTCGCTTTGAGCCAAAACGGTGCAAGAAGAAATGATGTGTTCAATTGTTTCCCCTTCAGTTCCGCAAATCCTACATTTATCAATGATCGATTGTAAACCGCATATGTGTTTTTTATAATTTCTTGTATTTATAACACGATCTTGTATTGCAAATATAAAACCCTCAGTCTCAGGATGAATATTTGATTTTTTAAGCCATGCATGAGAAGCTTGAATATTAATTTCTGGCTGTTCTAGCTTTTTAAAATATCTCCCATGTAAAGACTTTTGTTTTATATTTGCTATAGTGTCAGGTATATTTGGCTCAACAATTTCTGAAATTATATTATCACTTAAATTTAAAGGTGTGTAACCTTTATCCGCTGAAACCAAAGCATTAAAAGAAGTGTTATCACGAGCTCTATTGAGAAAATAATTTTTTAGTGAAGCAATTTGATTGTGTTGTAGAATTTCTAGATTTGAAAAACCCCTACCACCATTTTCGCGTGGTAAATTAAATCTTTCAATAGCAGATTTGGGGTGATGTCTACAAAATTTTGTAAAGAGAACTCTAGTTTGAATATTTATATTCTGTAAATTAGTTTTGGACCATTTTATAACACCAAAAGAATAGGTCAACAATGGAACAGCATATGTATTAATATTAAATTATTACCGTTTAATTTTGATTTTAAAATAGATTTAATTCTTAAATAAAATTGTTTTTCTAAATTTTAATTATGACTAATAAGTTATTCCTTCTTAATATCATTCCACCGAAATATATAAAGAATTCCATCTGTGTCTAACAGAATAACATGTTTTTCGACGATGAGAGTCTAATGACTCAAGGAAGCGGAAAAATCTATAAAATTTCTTAATCCTCAAGAACAGCTACGATTTTGATAGATTTTTTTTTAATGATTGTTTTTATAGATCATTTGAACATTTTGGTTGGGGCACATAAATATTTATATTGTTTAAACAATAATTATATGTATAATTTATGGAATATATTTTTTTATTATGTCATTAGAAAAAGCTTTAAATTACGAGTAGGTATGTATATGAAAATTTTCCAGAATTTTTTATAAACAAATAATTATGAATAGGATTTTTTTAAATTATACATGCAGGTGTCCCAAAAATGGCGTACTAACGGTGCACTACGGTGTAGAGGAGATTACCGTAAATGTCAGACAAATGTTAAAAAAATTCTATTGGACTTATTTGCTGATTTGGCGGTCTTTGAAAGTGGCACTTAACACGTCAATTATTTTGAAATACATGTATGAAATTGTCATGACAGCTATAATCGTATCTACATAATATCACAAAGTACAAGATTAGTCACTACTAATATTTAATCCTGCATAATAGAGAATTTAGAAGCTTTGGAAATCGAAAAAAATGTTTTAACTACGGTAACATTGCAAGGTAATGATGTACGAATATATCTTTGTTTACATTGTATTACCGTTAATAATAATAATAAAAAAAATAATTGATTTTTTTATTATTTTTATTATTTTATTTTTATTAAATTTTTTTATAATAAAAATAATTGATTTTTTTGTCGGAAACATTTTTTTCATGTACATTTAAGCATCCTCGATAAGGTAGTAAATAGTTTGTACGCCAATTTTGGGACTGTATAAGCATGATATAGGACTAATACAGGTGTTTTTTAAATGCTAGTACAAAAAAAGACCGGTAATAGGTGACGATGAGTAGAACTCATTCACAAAAAAATTGACCATGCAAGAAAAATTCACATTGAGTTTCATAATCTTGAAGTTAAACATAATCGCGATATAATCAAAAAATTAATTGATTGTACCTACACTTTTTTTATCTTTTCAAAACCTTGCTTTAGGAGGACACGATGAAAGTGAATTATCATTAAATAAAGGCAACTTCAAAGAATTAATCTCTTTTTGAGTAAATATGATTCCAATTAAAAAAAAATTCTAGATAATATTCGTAACTCGGTATTTTCTGGAAGTTCAAAAACCATACAAAACGAAATTTTAGAGTAAATTACCGCAATTCTAAATAACGAAATAGAGAAACAAATTTCAAATGCTCCATTTTTCTCGTGGCAAATCGATGAGACCACAGATACAGGGTTTTTCAGAACTGGCGGGCTAAAATAATACGGTGAATTCATCATCTTCTGGGAATAATAGGAAAAATGTTCAAAAAAATCTATTTTAAATAGTGATTAGGAAAGAAGCAATTTAAACTGACCAATCCTGTTGTTGATGTTAAGTTACCTATAAATTAGTTTTCCTGCTTTATTTGTAACTATGGGCGCATTTCAAATGATGCATATGCATTGTGGGGTATCCGCATTGTTTGTGCAATGACGGACGTTTTCAGGTTATAATATTTGACATAAAAACTTTTGACCACATAAACGACAGTTTATTTAAGAGAGTAACAAAAGACACTAAACATAATACTCCTGAGCAGCAACTGCGGCACTCTCATCACACTGTCCATATAAGACAAGCATAAAAAATATTCTGAAAAAGTAAACATGAAGCGTTTTTAATGACTTTTGTAATTGTCAGAAATAATTTATTATGACAGAATATTCAATTATTATGTCTTTGCAACAATCAAATTTGTTTCGATAGTTACTAATATAATTTTTTAAGGTAATTTACTCGCGATTGGTCAATTAAAAACGTTCTTATTTTAAAATCCAATGAGGATGGATTTTTTAAAATATTTTTACTGTTATTCCCAGAAAATGATGATTTCACCCTATTATTTTGGTCCGCCAGTTTTGAGAGACCCTGTAGAAACTGTTGCTCACAGTTATCGATTATTTTTCGATATGTCATCAACGGTTGGATTGTACATAGAAAGATTTCTTGCTTTCTACGACGTAAATCTAGATCGAAACGCTGAAGAAATCTCAACAGAATCCTTTCAAAAATTTGAGTATGCACACCAAAATTGAGTCAATCGCTCCTCAAGCTCTCTTTACACAATGCTACGCCTATGTTTTAAATCTAGTTTTGAGTAAATCTTGCAATTCTATTAAGAATAGTAGAATATTTTTCTCTAATTTGTCAGGATTGCATCTTTTTTTTCTAATTGTTATAAAGTCATAATTTTTTGGCCAAGTAGAGTTTTATCCATCAATTCTGCCTCCCCTATTTACGGATTCACGAGCAGCAGCCATTGGTTCCAATGTATTATGGGTTGCATTTTCTATTCCGCCGGGCTCATTATCACCCGTGAAATACCTTGTATAATAATCTTTGCTTGTTGAAACTTATGTCAGAATAAACACAACTTACCAAAAAACAATGGAAAGTACAGTATATAAATAAAACAATTCCATTGAGGACAAAGAGAGGAATCCATTTTCGATTTTTTTTTACTCCTGCAGCAACATTAACGGCTGTTGAAATATTTACCTTATTATCTCCACATGTCTTTTAACACAAAATTTAATTATGGGGCATTTCTGTGAAAGGAGCTCGCTAGAGATGCCGGAAGCCGACCAGCGTGATATTACTCAATAGTAATACGTATAAAAAAAAAACAGAATGTGTCGTAAAGACGCACGATAGAAGTGAAACTTCTGTATTACAGGGAAATATTGTAATTATTCATCAATCACTTTTAAATAGCATATTCACAACAAAATTGTATATTAATGGAGAAAATAAATTATAAACAACGATAACACTAAACACAAAAAGTTTCTTAGTGACACTACTTTTAGTTACACAAAGACTCATTTATGGTACCAAAGTAGAAAAACATTTATAATAATCCCTTACAAACTGCTGAGGACCAAAGCTAGATTGCGGAATTATGGCATAATTAATAAGCGGAGAGGAAAATATTTACGTAAAAAAAATAGTTTATCGCTATTAGTTGATAACAATATAAATGAGATAAGAAAAATGAACTTGAATGAGTTGTTGGATAGTGAAAACAATTAATTTAAAAGTACGTTTTTTTAAAGGAAGTTCTTAATCTTTAGCTATCACTAGGAATATCATAAAACGTAAATAAGTAAATGTTAAATTTGAAAAATTGCCTAAACAATTTTGACTGTGACTTACGTGGCTCTACACTTCGATGAATTCATAAAATGGATATCTATTCTCTCAGATAAAAAGAACTTAATAATCACATTAGCCGTATTTAACGTCTTATTTATCATTCTATTTGATATTTCGTACAAGTCTACTTATTTATTACTGTTGTTTGAGGATATTGATTCTATTTCTCTTTGTCTCAACTTAACAAAAATAAAATCAAAGTAGGCTACGAACAAAAATAAATCAACAGTTTTCTTCACAGTTTGGTAAATGACTTTTCATAAGGAGAGGCGGTCGGCTGCTTGGAGGGGAAACTGTTTTTTTATCAAAAGAAATATTCAACAGCTTGTATATAGATCCTGGAGAGAATTAATTTAATATAATGTTGAAATTAAAATTAATTAATTCTGTACCCGATGTATACCGAAGCTGTTAACGAAAGATTAGTTGCTCATTTGAAAGATTTTATTATTTTAGTACTTTAGCAGAAAAATTATAGCAGGAATCTTTAAATATCTCTAGGGACGAGTAAGAGAAGTGTATGAAATTTTTCGGTATTTATTTATTATTTCGCGGTATTTCTATTGCTGTTATTCGAAATTGAAATTTTAATTCCCGGTACCGCCACGAAAGCGCGCCAAATGTGAAAGTACTAGCGGCTAGACTAGGAACTAAGGGATAGGGTTGGTAATCCTGGGGAGTTGGCAACTCTGGGGGAGCAATCTGGTAATTTCGAAAATTAGTAGCCGCTTGCGTCCGTTTTGTTTTGCTTTCACTAACATTTTCTAACGGCACTCGACCAGCCAGCGATTATTGTATTCGTTATTTATGTTGCTTACCGATATTTGTGCCATTTAAAGCGTTTTTATTTTATAGTTATTTAACTTTGCGCTTTGTTCTCTTATATTTGCTCATTGTTTAATGTTGCGCTTTGTTTCGCGTCGTTAGCGGGGGCGGACCTAAGTCTTCGCTTACGCGGATGTTTTCGTGAAGCTTCCGTCGAGGTTATAGAGACTTCGGGGTTTGTCGGGAAACGGTTGGTTGGGGACGGCGGACCAAGATCTTTGCGGATGCGGTCTAGGAATGCTAATCGTACGACCCCGGGACGCTGTGTCATTCTTGCTTGGTCGGTGAAATAGTCTGACGTTCATTAATACCCCGAATATCTAGAAACGTCTCTTGATCTCAAGATGATTCAGATTATTCTTCTGAGTCCCCTCGTGGCCGAGAGTTTGCTACCTCCAGCTCTAAGCTCCCGTCGGCGTACCTTGACCGCGCAGTTCCGGGTTAAACATAGTTTTGTCATTAATCGAGTGCAACATATGAGTAATACTTGGGATACGGTTTTTGAAGAGGGTTTTTCATCCACCCCTGTCTGTAATAACTACATTATAATTTGTTTACTTGTTTTGCAAGCTTTAACCTGTCATTTTATCTGTCATGTACCGGTTTTTCTGTTGTTTTAAGTGTTGCTGCATTCATCTTGTCGTTTACCTTTGTAATGTACTCAACTAGTTAATTTCTTGTACTCCGTTAAACTTAATTTCTGTCCTTTGTATTCGTTTCAATTTTTTTCATCGAAGTTATTACAGGCATTTTTAATAAAAGATATTTTGCGTCCCTCACATGTATGTTTTATTTGCGGTACTCTTCCAATTGGAACCCTCATCGTTTGCATTCCGAACCTTTTCCGCCAAAAGAAAAACACAACGTAGGGCTCCTCCGCGTCGATGACGATCACGACCACGTTTGTTACCGTTTGGCGCAGGTTCAAATATTTAGCGGAAAAAGTAATGTATTCAGATCATTACAGCTGTAATTATAAAAAAATCCTTCTACTTTCCAAATTAATACTTAAAATTTTTTAAAGAGTTTTGAAATTGTACAACTAAAGCATTCTTACACCAAATGTAATATTTTAGCTAACCTTGTTGAGGTGCTCTGCCAATTTATTTGTTTTTGCATAAAGAATTTTTTAGGACTTGCTTTTATTCTTACAGATCCCAGTCGCAATCCCAATGGCCTTAATGGCACGGGTTCGGGAGTGATGTCGTTGGCGACATAGTTTATTGCCACCGAGATGGTAGGTTTCTTCAGGGACTGGACCGAAGTGGGGGTCTTGTCTCAAATTTAAGACAAGCCGATTTTTTTTCTAATTTGTTAAATTTTCAAAAAATTTTGGAAATTTTGGGCCAAGAGTCAAGAAGTGTTCAGCAAGGTCGAATGCTGACGTTGACCTTCAACATGGTAATGCTCTTGAGCCCAAACTGAGCAACAAGGGGTACATAGCACACCTTTTGTGATGTGTAGGTTTCTAGAATATTCTGTACTAAAATCTACTGATATCTTTTTCTGTTACAACCAACGGATTTAAAAAATGCTTTCGCTATACTAAATACTAAAAATGGTTTTTACTTCAGAACATAAAATATTCATCATTGAATGTTACTTTCGTAATGATGTTCTCATTAACTGCTGTTGCCTGTTTGGCCGAGTTTCGGCAAAAATTTTCAAATTTAAATTGAAACGGGTATATGCAACCAGAAATACTTCCATGCATTCCAGACATCTGTCGCGTTACGGCCAAAATGTCAAAGCTTTGATCTAAATAATTGTTGATCGCACCGTCTCCGGCAAATTCCTCGAATGCAGTTGCTCGAAATCAAATGCTCGAAATCAATTGCTCGAAAATGAAATTGCTCGATTGTAACTTTTCTCGAAATACAGGTTCCTCGAACTGCAATTTCTCGAAAATGTTGTGCTCGAATTTATATGGTCGAAAATGTGTAATTGGAGTGTAATTAGTAATTATTAGTAATTACGGACTAGTTGTAATAATGACATTAATGCCTTCAAAATATTCCTGTAAAAAAAATTCTCGATTCTGTTATAATGCACTTACTACCTTATATCCCAATTGCATATTGCATAAACTTATTGTTTTATAAAAAAAAAAAACTGTTGCGGCCTTGGAGAAAATAATGGAATATCAAATGCCTGCACCCGAAGATCTGTAACGGCCTTACCGCCTTACCGCAATTACAAATCCCACATCATAAATAAAACCAGTCTTCAGATTTTTAATATCGTTTGATTTAAAATCTAATTCATATTTTTCTTCGGTAATTTCGTTTATAAATTTTAGAAATGAATTCTCTTATCAGTGTAAAAATCAGAAGTCAAAATTTTTGTGTAAAACAGTTTTTTTTTTTTAAATTCATTAAATGCAATAGGGATGTGGCCTTTGTAATAACAATCACCGCATTATCCTGTGTATGATAATTACTTTCGAGCAAAGTCATATTCGAGCAATTGACTCTCGAGCAGCTGATTTCGAGCAATTCGTCTTCGAGCAATTTACCTAGATTCTGATCGCACGGTACAACTTTTACAGGAAGTAGGTGCTACATACTTATGATGTGACTGGTAAAGAAAATCCACCTGTAACTTTCATAACAGTACTATTATTACTATTAATTACAATTACCATGTTAACAAAAATTAATCCTAGAACTGATTACTTTTGTGCTTAATAAAACTTACTTAATATAGGTTTTTTTCTCAGACAGTTGTAGATAAAGTATAGTAGGTATTCGACTCGCGTGTTGGCTATTACCCATTCAGATGATTACATCACTCGCTAGCGCTCGTGGTGCAATCATTACACAATCATTAATTAATACACTATTATTAAATTATACAACTGGATTAGGTATACTAGGTCATTTTATGTGATACTATTTAATGTTAAATTCTGCATACCTATACAACACTATGCTTATATGTACTTATAAAAAATACTTATTTTAAACCACATTTTGCTCACTGGAGGTGATGCTAAAAGGTGAGCATGACCGTTGAGTGAATACTTAAAACTAGATAAATACGTTTCGCATACCTTGCTATCCTCTAAACCTCATAGAATCATAAAACAGGTATACCAAAGGCATAAAAATGGGAACTCTTGGATCAATCAAGACATTATTGTAAAAATGTCTAATTTAAAACAAAATTACTCAATATCATCGATAAAACTACACAGCAAACTCAACGTATAATAATACAGGGTTATTATAAATGATTGTTCCATTGCAGTTGGCCTTGAAAACCCACACAAATTTTGGATGGGCCGCCAGCCTCGCAACGTTAGACAAACTAGTAGACAGATTTCCACTACCGCCAGTATCGCCACCTATCGACGATACTAGTCTCACTCATGTTATGTTATGAGGCTTATGGGACAATCATTTATAATAACCCTGTACCAATATACAGAGTGACTGATGAAAAACCTTTGATGGTGTATCTTGCTTATTTTTTATACGATTTGAATAAATGTTACATCAAATGAAATAATTTTGAAAACACTTCAATACCAACTAAACAAAGAAAAATTCTTGCTTCCAGTTTTTGACAGATGAACATCAACTTCTTTTTTTCAGATAGCACTGTACATTTTTTTAAATTTAGTATTGCAGAGATTTGTTTTCTGAATATAAAAATGCAAAGAACTATACTCATCCATTAAACAAAAGTCAAGAAATTAAAGAGTAAATGGATAAAAAATGACCAAAATAAACAAGAGAAAAGTTTGTTCTAAATGTTCGAAATGACTAAGTAAGCTATGAATATTTGTCATTTGTCAAAACAGTGTGATAATAATAATAATAATAATTATTATTATGTTGTTGTGGAAGGAAATTTCCAAAGACGTGTTAACGTGTGCTGTAGCGTGCACTCATTAATGTTGTATTTTTAAATCATTGAAATTATTTCGGTGATCGATGAATGGATACTCACGGCCCTATTCGATGGCCCACCATATCCCCAGATTTGAATCCATTGGATTTTTTTTATATTCATTCGAAACTTTCGAGGCAATGTTTATTTGACCCCACCGGGTACCCAAGAAGAGTCAAGAAGGAGAATGGTGAAAGTCTGTTAGGAAATACCCCCAAATTTTTTACTGAATGCAAAGATGGGCATTTTTAGAAGGTGTCGACAATGTCTGGAACACCATTGCGCAACTAGAATAGATTTTGTATTGTTTACAAATTTGATTACTTGATTTTTGATTTTAATTTTTTTTAATTAAAATAAATTTTTTGTTCTTTCTTTTAATGTAGGGATATTTAGAAAAAAAAAAATTGAAAAAAAAAGTTGGCTATCGTCTGTCAACAAATAAATGCAAAAAATATCGAATAGGATAATAGTGAAGTGTTTTTTGAACTATTTCATTTGATGTGTCATTTATTAAAATCGGATAAAGAATAAGTAAGATACAGCGTCAAAGGTTTTTCGTCAGTCACCCTGTATTTCTGAATTATTACATATTACAACAAATTATAATAATCCAGCAAAAATTATTTTAAGCGATGAAGTTTATTCTGTAAAATGAAGCCAGATGTTGAATACTCTTATGAAAATGGAGGCAAGACATCGAGGCGCCATTTGTTTATGATTACCGATACTTCAATTAAATATTGGTGAATTACTCCTTTTTTTTAAAGCACTATTAATGTACATGTTATATAATCATTCGTTGTATGATTTTTTTTCATTTTATAATAGCTCGATGTGTAATGATAATGAAACATAATATAGTTTGTCCAGTGAGAGATTGGTTGACATAAAAATCACTAAATTCTACGTAGAGAAAAGTAGTACCTAACACACGTAAAATTTTAAATACATACGTATATCCTTCAAGCAGTAACATTCTTCTCTGTAATTATGCTCTAATTTAATGCGTTTTAGTGCATTTTGTAGTGCTGGGTTAATTTAGTACAATTTAAAATCTCTCAAACTGTCGCTGGACGAAGTATATCACAATGGGTTTTATTCTGCAATTGTTTTGAATTGTAAAAAGAAGCATAGAAAGGAATAAATGAGCTTCACAATCTGTAAAAATAAATTTCCTTTTTGTAACCAACAAAGTTTTGCGAATTACCTGAATTCCCAAATCATAGTTAATGCTAACATTTTCAGTGAATACTATTTGGTACGGATTTTTGAAGTTCAACACCATTATCATAAAAATGTTTAAGTTCTTTTTGTTTAAACTGCACCATCTTGTTTGTGTAGTTATTTGCGGCAATAGATCAGACTAACAACAGATACGTTTCACAAAGAAACACCATTAGAATGTTAACTTACTTCATTCTCTATCGACTGTCCCAAAAATATTGTAGCACAAAACAAAATAATCGAAACGAGACCCATAGGAACAAGACGAAAATATCTGTCAGTCATATCTACATTGCTCTTAAAGTATGAAGATTGGACAATTTGCATATTTAAAAACAATTTGCTTACGACAAGATAGAAGAATATGCAGCTTATAAAGAAAAATACTACGGTTATTGAAAACAGAGGTATCCATTTGCGAACTACGTTCAAACCATAATTTCCACCGCTACAAATAAATTATTTCATAAAATGAAATTGATGTTATTTACTAACACTCACTGTAGTAATTCAACATGACGTTTAATACAAAATTTGATTCTTTGTTCCACTTTACGTTGATAATCTGAATTCTTGAGCAAGTCACAGTCATTTATGTTGTTTGTGTTTTGTTCAGGCAGATCTGTTACTATTCCCATGTAAAACGCTAACAAAAAAATTTGAAACTTGATTTGTTCTATCAAATAAATAAATTGATGAATAGGCGTTATCATTACAAAAGCCAACACAAAGAACGTTGATCTGTAAAACCAGTTCAGTAGAACTCCATATTTGGGAAACCATTTTGAGAATAACATAAAGGCGAAAAAAACTTCATCGTCGTTTTTCACTGGAATGAAATGAAACAATGCCGCCAGAAATGTTAAAATCATATTAAATAGGAGGAGAGCTGAAATGTATTTAGAATCTTGTTGAATTTTTTGATTAATTTCTTTTCCTGCACTGTCCGAAGCCCAAAGTTTAAATTCTTGCAGAATCTGTTCGGGCATATCACCATCGAGAAGAACAGTGATAATGTTTAAAATGGCCTAAATCAGAATATCTGGTTATGTGTTGTTTACAATTTTTATAATTTACATAAAATATTCCAAAAAGGCCTGGAGCGAATTTAATAGAATCCTCAAAATGCAGTATGCATAAGTGAAAGTAAATTTGTATAATCGATATTATCACGTGGAACGACAAACAAAGTAAGAGTAGAATTTTAGTTGATTTTAATTTCAGAATGTCAAGAACGAGAAGTTTTACAAGCCGCAATGAATCGACTGAAAGTTATGTGTAAATAAGATGTACATTACCTTGTAACACTTTTACCTTTTAATGATTTTGTTTCGATGAACCGCATTGTAAAAATATATATTCACAATACAGAAGATAAGCTGTTAAAAAAAGAAAAATATTAGAAAAGCTCAATTTGTTCTTAAAATTTCGAGTTACAAATATCGCGTTAAAAAAGTATCATTATTAAGTGACGACTTTGCTTTTAGGTGAACGAATTAAACGAAAGTATTAAAAATAAATTGAAACAGTAGTAATAGTAAATCAACGACTTGGATCCTACATGAACCACAAAATGAAACTAAAAATGTGCAAATGCGTCTTCACCATTGGAAAGTACAATAACGAAATTTTGTCAGTGATTAAATAAAATTTGTTATCACCAAAACTGCAAATGACAAAGAAACTGGCAATTTCAGGTATACTTCTGGACGAACTAGACATTCACACTCGTATAAAGCAGTATTCTTCCATAGACATACAGTAATTGTGACTAATAAGTTATTCCTTCTTAATATCATTCCACCGAAATGTATATAAAGAATTCCATGTGTGTCTTAAAGAATAACAAATTTTTCAACGATGAGTGTCTAATGATAATTATCGCTCATGAAAAGCGGGTCATAGCCATTATACGGAAATAGAATACAATATTGATATGATATATTTCTACGTTGTTGGATTATCCTGGTCTTCGCTTTTCCTCGGATAATATTTTGGCGAAAAAATACGAAACAAAATATTTTGAGAAAAGAAATATTTTTAAATCCTACGTTGTGTTGTGTAACATATTTTTATTTAATTAAACTAATCGTGTATGGTGGCGTTTGCTGCCAAAAAAAGTTGTAAATCAATGAGTGCATTTAGTAAAGGACTTTTGGTGGACCTTTGATTAAAGTTTAAATAAATAATTTACGAACATGAACAGCATTAAAACAATTATTATTTGCGATGCGAATAATGTGATCCGGTTGAGATTTGAATTGTGTCCCCTGTTAAATTGATCCCTCGGGAATACTCATGAAAATTCTTGGTCAAGCCTTGAATAATATAGGGAATCATAAAAAGGAATGTATCATCAGACTTATGAGGGACTCTTTTCATGTGTCAGCTGTTTTGTCAAAGATCCATAATCCCATTAATGAGTGGCTGCATTGCGTCGAACCACAGCAACTTGAGAGCGATGAACACCGGAGGAGCTTCCCCGACTACGAGAGCTCCAAGAAACGAATAATGAATGAAAATGTTTTAAAACTAAACTAAACAAAAATGAATAGGGAATTTTTTATATTTACAGTTTAAAATTTGTAATGAAATGTGTTAGAAATATCTGTATATGCACATTAAATGTAACGTGTCAAGTACTGTCACATTTCAAATTTATCTAGTGTTTAGGAATACGTGGGAGGATTGGGGCAATTATTTTGCTTTCCAAGAAAAATTGTGGAATTCCCTATTCATTTTTTCCTAGTTTATTTTAGAAGAGGTCGTCTTGGCGAGAACGCGCCTCCCCAATCATTACATGCAAAAAGATCACATACTAGGCGGTCATGAATTTAAAACAAATTGAGTGAAAGATTTTAAAGTCGAATCTCGAAGAAAACAATTTACATTTACTTTACTGCAAGAAAAGAATTAATAATGGTAAGGAATTTAAGAACCAAGTTAAAGAATTAGAAAAATAATTAATCTTACTTGATTTGTTACTTCTAAGAATTGTTCTACATTTGTTTAAATTTCCCAAAACTTTTCTAATTAGTTTGAAATCTTCATTGGCTCTTTCTGGCTGTTACAATTTTGTTTTTACGAAATTAATTGATGTTACCATAATTTTTTTTCTGATTTCGACCAACTCCTTTTCTACTTTGTTTTGTTACTTTTCCGACTACCCGTGCAAATGCCTATTTTGGTATTTTATACGCTTTGTTTATAATTAGCAATCATTGCCCTTTGTCCACACACTTGACAAAAATTTGAGAATGATAAATGAAATATAAATAAAACATGAAATTCCTCAATTCAATTATTTCTTGATTATAATTGAAATTTCCAAAAATGTCGAACCTGTGTTTTATTGTAACGTTTTACCGCATGCTCATTTCTTATCCTTCTACCTTGTTCAATACAATTTCAAATACAGTTTGTCTGCTGCATCACCACCTTTAAAAGGATTATTGTGCCGACAAATACATTGAGGAACAGAAAAATGTACAACCAAGAAAAATTGCCCCCCTAACAAATGGTTGTTAAGGAAGTTTCGTTAATGTTAATCTTGAGAACCACCCTTAACACCTTCACGCAAGGCAAGTTTTACTCACTACCTTCACGATGTAGCCCTTTTTGCAATGCACATCTTAAATCGTCCCATTGTCCATTGCTTGTTGGTCCTGATCAACTAGCACTACCATGGCTGGTATAAGCTCATAACCCTTGTCCTTGGGTTCTCCCTTGACCTATTTCACCGGACTTGCAGTTATGTTAGGAACACGCGGATCCAGCGTTTTCAAAAATGAGCCCGAAGTCATTCAATTAATTGCCATCTGGAGACGCGTCATTGGTAGATCGGTAAGGTCGTCCTCAGGTAAAGACGCCAATGGCTCTCTTGTTAGAAAGTGGCCGTGTGTAAGGGCTCGAGGTCATTAGACCAGATAATTTCCAATGACTTTTTTAAATGCTGCTTTACTGCTTTTATATTAATTCCCATGTGTAGTGCTAATTTTAAAATTATACTTCTTTCGTCTTTCTTTACCTGAATATTAATTTTAGGCAATTTGCCGTTTTCTGTTGGTACATCTATCTACGTAACCAAGACACTTGGGCAAGCGCCATCTATTCACTAAATTGGAAACTATTGGGTCATAAGTTAAAATGCTAATGTTCGTTTCAAAAAATATTGTAGGTACAAACTTCCATGCGCGAAGACCTATTCGGCACATTCGCGCAAATGAAGCACTCGCCCCTTCGTCGCTTGTGCCTCAAATAATGCGCTCGTGTGCGAATAATGTCTTCTGGCACTCGGTTCGTAAATAACTATTTTCAAATTGGATATCCATAAAGTTCGCAACAAATTCAAATATCGCTAGGCTATCTGTCAGGAAGTTGGTGAAGCCTGTTTTGAGATTTTGAGTAGGTGAAATATTTTTATTTATTTTCAAATTTCCAAATTTAAATTGAAGCGGGTATATGCAAGTAGAAATTCTTCCAAGCATTCCAGGTATCTGTCGACATACGGCCAAAATTTCAAAGCTACAACTATTACAGGAAATACTACTTATGATATGACTGGTAAAGAAAATCCACCTGCAACTTTCATAACAGTACTATTATTACTATTAATTACTATGTTAACAAAAATTAATCCTAGAACTGATTACTATTGTGTTTAATAAAACTTACTTAATATAGTTTTTTTCTCTGACAATTGTAGGTAAAGTATAGTATTCGACTCGCGCTCGTGGTGCAATCATTAGTCATTACACACTCATTAAATAATATTATTATTAAATTATTCACTAGTGCATGTTGTGGGATACTATTATTAAATTCTGCGTATACAGTTGCGGAATTAAAATTTCGGGCACTATTTTTCTGTCACTTCAACAAAATCTTTGTAAAGCTCCTTCTACTGTCATCATGACTGACATTCAAAAATTAAACTTTTCTGTGTCAGTCACCCAATCAATTTTGAATTTTGAGATTTCAGTTAGTTGCACTGAGTGTAATTAAATCATCGCTTTAATATGTTGCCTACCTGTTATTATGCCACAAATGACAATTTTTGAATGCCAAAAAGACAAAAACATGACAAGAGTAAAAAATAAGGTTATTAACGTAAAGGTTGTTTTAGAGTTTATGTCATGACATTGACAATACTGCCCGAAATTTTAATTCCACAACTGTACATAACATCACTATAGGTACTTAAAAAATACTTATTTTAAACTATGTTTACCTCACTTGAGGTGGTGGTAGAATGTGAGCAAGATCATTGAGTGAAAGCCTAAAACTAGATAAAAAAGTTTCGTATACCTTGCTAATCTCTAAACATCATAGAATCCAAAGACATAAAAAATACATTAGATATAATAAGTGCTCTCAAATTGCAAATTGTATTAGCGATTAGTGTCACATAAAATTTCGTTTTTAAATCTTTGCCTTGTTGTCAATGAAGTCATTAATTTGGTTAATAATAATTTACCCATTTGAATATACATATTAATAATGTTCTTTAACGAAAACTGCGCTACAAATATGTACGTTTCATCTCAATGAAAATTTTAGATTATTGTTCCTAATGCGTTGAATTATTTAAAAAAATTAGCAAACTGGCAGCAGTGTTCGGTTCAATTATAACCTAAAATGGATTTATTATGTCAAATTACAATACTGCGAACTAAAATGTTAGATTTTCATAGATAGTCCGAATTTGAAACAATCGTGAATGCTGTATATCAATATCACCAATAAAACTACACAACGTTTAATAATATATCTGAATCGCTACTTAAAACAATGGTCTATTACTAAATCATTTAACTTCACATTCACGTTGTAGTGACCCAGTTTAAAATTTAAATTTAAATTTCCGGTACCGCCACAACAGCGCGCCAAATGTGAAGGTACTAGCGGCTAGACTAGGAACTACGAGCGGAAATATAGCGGGGGATGAAACGGGCTCGCGCGGGCGGTTGAAGGGGGTAGGTCACTTTTGTTTGGTTTTTCGAAACGAACAGACCTTGCGAAGAGCGATCCAATATTCCAAAAATCTGTAAGTTACATCTGAACCGATTACACTACCGTCCGAGTACATATTTGTGTCTCGTGAAGAATCCGGCGTTTTTTTTATTCACCTGGGTAGTTTATCCCACTTTCGTTGCCTGTTTTTTTGTGTTTTGTTTTTTTTTGTTTCGGGACCAGGACCACGTGGTAAGGGTATGTTGTAGATTTCATTTTGTTGCATGCTGTTTCTTTAAGAAGCGCCCATTTGTTAATTTTAAGCGTTATCCCTAAGTTTTCTCCCGGGAGGTTCATTTTTTTTGTAATCTTATAATTTCGGAAATTCGGAGCCGTCGTCCGTACCGCGAGCGTCCATTTTGTTTCTTTCACTAACATTTTATTTTAACGGCACTCGACCCGCCATCTTTTTGTTTAACATTACCAGCGATTATTGTATTCATGATTTATGTTGTTTACTGATATTTGAGCCATTTAATGTGGTTCTATTTTATCGTTATTTAACTTCACGTTTTGTTCTCTTTTATTTCCTCATTGTTTAATGTTGTGGTTTGTTGTTTTTGCTTATGTTATCCTTGTTTAATGTTGCGTTTTGTTTTGTTTATTTGATCATTGTTTAATGTTGCGCTTTTTTGTGTTGAATTTTCGCATCGTTTAATGTTACGCGTTGTTCGATTGAATTAAACTCGGGTTTTCTTTATGTTGTTGTTAAGCACCGCTAGGTTTCGGAAGAGTTAAAGTAAAATGTTGTAAGTGCGCCACAATGGGAGTTAGGTTTCAATCAGGAAGTCGTGGGGTTGTCTAGTAAATTCCTGGGGAGGCCACGGTTAAGTTACGACCGTTAGCGGAGGCGGACCTAAGTCCTGCTCGATGCGGCTCTGGGATGCTGACGTGAAACCTCCGTCGCGGTTCTAGAGATCTTAGGTTTTTGTCGGTAAACGGTTGGTTGGGGAAGGTGGAGCAAGCTCTGCTCGAAGCGGCTTGGGAAGCTCATCGTACAACCCCGAGGCGCTTTGTCACTATTTCTTGGTCGGTGAAATAGCCCGACGTTCATTACTAACCTGAGTATCTAGAAACGTCGCTGGTCTCAAGCCGATTCAGATTATTCTTCTGAGTCGCCTCGCGGCCGAAAGTTTGTTACCTCCAGCTCTAAGTTCCCGTCGGCGTACCTTGACCGCGTAGTTCCGAGTTAAACATTGTTTTTGTAATTAATCGAATTGTAAAATATGAGTAATACCTGGGATACGGTTTTTGAAGAGGGTTTTTCATCCGTCCCTGTCTGTAATAACTGCCTTATAATTTGTTTACTTGTTTTGCAAGCTTTAAACTGTCATTTTGTCTGTCATGTGCCCGTTTTTCTGTTATTTTAAATATTGTTGCATTCATCTTGCCGTTTATCTTTGTGATGTACTCAACTAGTTAATTTCTTGTACTTCGTTAAACTTAATTTCTGTCATTTGTATTCGTCCCAACTTCTTTTTCATCAAAGTTATTACAGACATTTTTAATAAAAGGTATTTTGCGTCCCTCACATGGGTGTTTTTATTTGCGGCACTCTTCCGACTGGAACCCTCACCGTTTGCATTCCGAACCTTTTCCGCCAAAAGAAAATCACAACGTAGGGCTCCTCCGATTCGACGATGATCACGACCACATTTGTTACCGTTTTGCGCAGGTTCAAATATTTGGCGGAAAAAGTAATGTATTCAAATCATTACAGAATTGGTGCCGTGACCAGGATGCAAATTGCGTGAGATCCTTGTGAAGAGAGCCGAGTTTACGTTTAGTTTCTTTGTTTGTCTGTTTTGTGCTTGTCCATGTACTCACCTCGCAGGGGGCGCAGATTCCCCTTGTGTGTGTTTTTGTTCTAGAAGGACCACGATGGAAGCCGGACGTAGACGCGGAAGAGGAAGGGTGCTTAGACCCAGGGGTAGGGCCCCAGCTACCCCGCGGAACCGTGCACGACCACGAGAGGATGACACCACGATAGCGCTGTTACGCCAACAGCAGGAAATCATGGCGCAGATGGTGGAGCAACAACGACGCACGAACACGGTGATCGAGCTACTTGCGACGAGACTCGTCCAGGTACCAGAGGCAGAAGCCCGTGCCCCTACACCACCGCCGATTGGGGTCCGACCTCCGACACCAGCCCCACCAGGACATGAGGTACCTGAGCCACCGGGGGACCGTGTCGTGCCACCGCGTACTCCCGACCGAGCACCGGACCCGGAAGCCCAGCCAGAAGTCGCGGATTGGCGTCGAATTGCACTTGCGATGGCCACCAGCGCAGCGAAAGCTGCTGGACGACGTCCAACTTTTGCAGGTTTGGACACGGAGAACCCGGCCGAATTCCTGGAGGAGTATGAGCGGTACTCCACGGACGCCCAGGTACCCCCGGAGAAGAAGTTGTCGGAGGCAATCCGATGTCTCCGCCAAACAGCGGCCCGTTGGGCAAAGTTCCACCAAGGTAAGTGGCGAAGCTTTCAGGAATTTAGCGTCGAATTTTTAGCTACCTACTGGTCGGCGGGTCGACAACTGGCGGTTCGAGCGCGGGTTTTAAGCCAGCGCTACAACATGGCCAAAGGAGACTCGATGGTGGACTTCTTCATGGAGCAGGCCACCCAGTTGCGCACACTGACACAGCCCATTCCGGAGTGTGTAATGGTGGAGGATCTGATGCGCCTCTTTCCGGAGAACATCTCGCTGCTGTTCAAGTCGGAAAAGCCACGCGGCGAGAGGTCAATCCAAGAGGCCCTGGATTTCCTGGAGCGCCAGTCTGTGCTACATCCTCCAAAACGTCCACGAACGGAGTTTGCTTCACCAAACCGAACGTGGGAGGCACCACATCGGGCAGGACCGACACCACAAGCGCCACCACAAAGGATGGTTGCGTCTGCCGCCATCGGAGAGACGGAAGGAGCGTTCAACCCATTCTCGGTGCCACCTCCAGGTCACTAGTGGGGTAACGATGGCAGAGCGGGAACGTGAGGTGTCCCCCCTAATTTTTCCAGCGATGAGAGAAAAAGAAATAGGGTAACTATAACATTGCCAACCTAAAGTTCTACCATAGAGGAACATGAGGCTGCCTTAAATGTTTTTTTTTTCATGTACCACGGACCTCGGGGGCGTCGTCAAGAATTGTTACCCCCCTGCAGCCGGCCAAAACGACACCGACACCAACGCGACTACCCACCACAACACGACAACCAGCCATAGCAACACTTTAACGTCCAAACAAATTGTAAACTGTGCCACCGTTTTAAAGCGTCTTCAGTCACTTCCACATTTTTTTCGTTCCGAAGAAGCTTGGGGGCGTGTGTAGTGACCCAGTTTAAAATTTAAATTTAAATTTCCGGTACCGCCACAACAGCGCGCCAAATGTGAAGGTACTAGCGGCTAGACTAGGAACTACGAGCGGAAATATAGCGGGGGATGAAACGGGCTCGCGCGGGCGGTTGAAGGGGGTAGGTCACTTTTGTTTGGTTTTTCGAAACGAACAGACCTTGCGAAGAGCGATCCAATATTCCAAAAATCTGTAAGTTACATCTGAACCGATTACACTACCGTCCGAGTACATATTTGTGTCTCGTGAAGAATCCGGCGTTTTTTTTATTCACCTGGGTAATTTATCCCACTTTCGTTGCCTGTTTTTTTGTGTTTTGTTTTTTTTTGTTTCGGGACCAGGACCACGTGGTAAGGGTATGTTGTAGATTTCATTTTGTTGCATGCTGTTTCTTTAAGAAGCGCCCATTTGTTAATTTTAAGCGTTATCCCTAAGTTTTCTCCCGGGAGGTTCATTTTTTTTGTAATCTTATAATTTCGGAAATTCGGAGCCGTCGTCCGTACCGCGAGCGTCCATTTTGTTTCTTTCACTAACATTTTATTTTAACGGCACTCGACCCGCCATCTTTTTGTTTAACATTACCAGCGATTATTGTATTCATGATTTATGTTGTTTACTGATATTTGAGCCATTTAATGTGGTTCTATTTTATCGTTATTTAACTTCACGTTTTGTTCTCTTTTATTTCCTCATTGTTTAATGTTGTGGTTTGTTGTTTTTGCTTATGTTATCCTTGTTTAATGTTGCGTTTTGTTTTGTTTATTTGATCATTGTTTAATGTTGCGCTTTTTTGTGTTGAATTTTCGCATCGTTTAATGTTACGCGTTGTTCGATTGAATTAAACTCGGGTTTTCTTTATGTTGTTGTTAAGCACCGCTAGGTTTCGGAAGAGTTAAAGTAAAATGTTGTAAGTGCGCCACAATGGGAGTTAGGTTTCAATCAGGAAGTCGTGGGGTTGTCTAGTAAATTCCTGGGGAGGCCACGGTTAAGTTACGACCGTTAGCGGAGGCGGACCTAAGTCCTGCTCGATGCGGCTCTGGGATGCTGACGTGAAACCTCCGTCGCGGTTCTAGAGATCTTAGGTTTTTGTCGGTAAACGGTTGGTTGGGGAAGGTGGAGCAAGCTCTGCTCGAAGCGGCTTGGGAAGCTCATCGTACAACCCCGAGGCGCTTTGTCACTATTTCTTGGTCGGTGAAATAGCCCGACGTTCATTACTAACCTGAGTATCTAGAAACGTCGCTGGTCTCAAGCCGATTCAGATTATTCTTCTGAGTCGCCTCGCGGCCGAAAGTTTGTTACCTCCAGCTCTAAGTTCCCGTCGGCGTACCTTGACCGCGTAGTTCCGAGTTAAACATTGTTTTTGTAATTAATCGAATTGTAAAATATGAGTAATACCTGGGATACGGTTTTTGAAGAGGGTTTTTCATCCGTCCCTGTCTGTAATAACTGCCTTATAATTTGTTTACTTGTTTTGCAAGCTTTAAACTGTCATTTTGTCTGTCATGTGCCCGTTTTTCTGTTATTTTAAATATTGTTGCATTCATCTTGCCGTTTATCTTTGTGATGTACTCAACTAGTTAATTTCTTGTACTTCGTTAAACTTAATTTCTGTCATTTGTATTCGTCCCAACTTCTTTTTCATCAAAGTTATTACAGACATTTTTAATAAAAGGTATTTTGCGTCCCTCACATGGGTGTTTTTATTTGCGGCACTCTTCCGACTGGAACCCTCACCGTTTGCATTCCGAACCTTTTCCGCCAAAAGAAAATCACAACGTAGGGCTCCTCCGATTCGACGATGATCACGACCACATTTGTTACCGTTTTGCGCAGGTTCAAATATTTGGCGGAAAAAGTAATGTATTCAAATCATTACAACGTTCACGTTGTTTTGACATAATGGGAGGCCATGACTTATTTTTTTAACATTGGACACACTGTTTGATTTCCTTCATTAAAGTGCCTGAGTGCAGACCGATCAAAATGAACAACATGTTGCTGAATTTCCCGCGATGTCTAAGTATTCTTCTATTGCAAACTAATAAAAGTGACAAAAATGCACTACAATTGACGCTATTTATAACCTCAAACTTAGAAAAACATAACCTAATTCAACAGACAGCTTTACTACCAAATGAAATACAAAATTTCCATGGCCTCCCAATATGCCAAAACAAAATGAATGCATTTTAGATATATTTCAATCTACAATTACTATCGCGAACAAATAATTCTGGTCGTCAATGTCATTTCAAAATTTGGTTAGATTGTCACAAACTAAAAAATTTCCTTGCCTGATTATGCCCACGACAACCAAGTGTCAAAAAATTAATTAATCAACGTCAAAGCATGATTTTGGCAACCAGTTTTTTTTGCTCGCGACAGTACAATTAATTGTAAACATTATTTTAAGCGATGAAATTTATTCTGTAAAATTAAGCCAGATGTTGCAGCTATTTATTTTATAATACATATAATCATGTGATAGTGATATACGAGTAAATACATACAGGGTGTTTCTGAAATACGTGTGTTAATTTTAACCAGTCAAAGAACTCGTCAATTTATGAAACTTTTCTCTATAACATTTTGTAAAATTCGTAAAAGTATTCCAAGATTTTTTGCCCCACAATTTTTACCAAACGAGTCGTTTTGTGTGATTAACTAGTTTCTATTTTTTGTAACCATGAGAATCTAAATTTTTATTATTAATTTTTTTCTATAACAGTGGAACTTTTTAACAAAGCTCTGTTTCTATCACAACAGAAAATTTTCACCCTTACCCATAGGCGGGTATACACTTTGATGGTTAATTTTTTCCAAATTTTAAATCAATTTGTAGTGCTTTTTCGTAAAAATGTAATAGAGGAAAGTTCCACGATTTGGCGCGTTCTTCCACTGGTTAAAATTAACACACGTATTTCAGAAACACCTGTATAAAAGAAAGTTTATGCAGGTAATAGAGTTTTATATTCTCTTTTAAATTTCCGCGGACTGTAATAATATGCAAATAAAAACTTTACAGAAACCTGTTGCACACAATTTAATTTTAACGCAAGAAATTTGTCATCTGTAC
The DNA here is from genome assembly GCF_963966145.1 of Tenebrio molitor. Taxonomy (NCBI): domain Eukaryota; kingdom Metazoa; phylum Arthropoda; class Insecta; order Coleoptera; family Tenebrionidae; genus Tenebrio; species Tenebrio molitor. Next base: position 4,907,292 of record NC_091048.1, on the reverse strand, counting down.
GAGAAAACACAGTACAGAATAAACCAGTTTAACAATCTGAAACGCCATTTAGTCAAACAAATGTATAAACAGAACAATACCAACCTTAACTCCCAACGCGTAATTAATAATAAGATTATCTGAAAATTTAAGACTGAATGGTGTTTTGCCCACTATTGATATGATCGCAAATAAATTTAAATTTTTTCGATTCAGACTGGTCCACCGTATTTCTGTATTAATTCGAAGTAACAGGTCTGACTGCAACCAAATAAGTTGATATCTATCTTGAAAAAAATAACCGATGTACCTCGTTTTCCACTGACTGTCCTACAAATATTAACGAACAAAATGTGGTCAGACCGACAATACAAATTGCACCAACTCTGTAATATCTTCCTTTCGGATTGTCTTGGTTCTAAAATAATCTTTCTTTGTCGAAACTCATGTCTCAATAAATGCAACTTACCAAGAAACAATAGAAAGTACAGCATATAAATAAAAGAATTCCATTGAGGGCAAAGACAGGAATCCATTTTCGAATTCTTTTTAATCCTGCAGACGCGGAACTGAAACAGATTTTGCAGCAACATACGCTGCCGTAGAAATATTTACCTTACTAACTCCACATGTTTTTTAATACAAAATTTAATTCTATTTTCAACTTCCATTTGGTAGTGTTCATTTTTAAGCAGAGAACTGTCATCTTCACTGTTATATTGAACTACGTTAGTCATATTGGCTGCATGTGTGACAAGTAAATATATTTGAAAGATAAGTTGTTGTATACCATACAAAAACAGATGGGTACAATTCACCATTGTAAACGCGACTATAAAAAATGTCGATCTATAAATCCAATTCAAAACAGAGGAGTACTCAATAAAATATTTATCAAAGAAGTACACAGCAAAAAAAACATCTTCATCATGGGCAACAGGCAAAACAAATAGAATTACAGTTATTAATGCCAAGCCTAAATTGACAATCACAAAAATTGTCCAAAACGCCGACACGGTTTTAATTTTTGCCATCGTTTTTTTACCAGCACTGTCCAAGGACCATGGTCTTGTGTTTTGTAAAGTGGCCTCGGGCAAATCGCCATCTAGAAGTAATGCTACGATGCTCAGCATCCCCTGAATAATTTTAAAAATTATTCTATTTCGCTTAAAATTATGTTCTAATATCACATAAAACATTCCGAAAAAAACTGGGCTGTATTTCACTAAATCGAGTAGACTCAAGACACAACTGAAGAAGTAGATTTGAATTAGTGACAAGGCCATTTGATAAATTAATGTCACTGTAAGAACGATTCTAACAAATCTTAACTTTAAGATGTCATTTGACAAAATTCGAACTATCCATAACGAGTCCTCTGGAACATGTTTAATAAAAATCTGGTTTATTTGCATAACGTTGGTACCTTTAAACGGTTTCTTCGTAAAATAGTCGTCCATCGCATAGAAGTTTCACCACACTGTGGTAATACAAGAATTCGGGAAGTGTATACTGGAATTTTTAACAAGTATTACAAGTTAATATTGTTTAAAACACGTTAAATAAAGGATTAAATCTGGCTTGAAATTTATCTTTGTGGAAAATTTTCTTCGAAAATTGTTAAAAAGGAAAAAGGAAGTAAAACTAGGCGAATTCTATTCCGGTTTAAATTAGTTTAACCAAAACCAACTGAGGGCCATAGCTAGATGGCTGAATTATGCAATGCAATAATAACCTGCGAAAAAAAATATTGTCTGTCTTAGCTGACAGATGTGTCAATTTTCTTAATCTAAATTGAAGCAGTTTATGGTAATTGTCAACTTCCAAGCAAGAAGGTGATTACTTATTTTTTATCGAAAATACAATGCCGTTAGAAGCAAAGAAGGTTGTGTCATTAACCCATTAATCAAGAAGATAAAGTTAAAGTTGAGACAGATTAAAAACTGTAATGGTCCAAGAAATAAAACTTGCGGCACATCAAAAGGCATTGGAACAGAAATATTAAGTATTTATGAAGCGAGATTATTAATCAAAATAATACCTAATCAATAGAATGTGCAAGCTGTTACCGATTTCATACTTTCGAAGGAAAGTAAAATGAAAAAAACATGATATGCAATTTGGATAAAATTGTTTAGACATGTTAAAAGAATTTGAAAAAGTATGTATATAAACAAATAACAAATTTTGAAATAAACAATACAAATAAGATAAGAGAAATGAACTTGAATAAGTTGTTGGATGGTGAAAACAATTTAATTAAGTATTTTAAGAGAATGTTTTTAAAGGATGTTGTTAATATTTAGCTGTCACTAGGTGAATCGCAAAACGTAAATTAGAAATTGTTAGATGTAAAAAAATTACCTAGACAATGTGTGCTGTAACTACGTGGCTCTACACATCGATTCACATTCAAAAAATGAATATCTATTCTCTCAGATAAAAAGAATTTCGGCTTAATATTCACATTAGCCGTATTTAACGTCTTATTTATAATTCTATTTGATATCTCATACGCGTCTACATTTTTATCACAATGCTTGGGGATATTGATTCTATTTCCCCTTGTCTCAATTTGACAAAAATAAAGTCAAAGAAGGCTATGAACAAAAATAATTCAACAGGTTTTTTTTACAATTTGATAAATGACTTCATAAGACGGTCGGTTGCTTGCATGGGAAACTGTTCCTGAAATTTTTCGTAACAGGGAATGATTTATCAAAAGAAATATTGAAACCTGTTGAGAGTTAATTTAATAAGTATAATTGTGAAATTAAGAATCATTCATTCTGTATTCGATGTGTACCGAAGTTGTTAAGACAGATCAGCTGTTTTTTTGGTAGATTTGCTGACAACACTTTAGCAGGAATCTTTAAAAATCTAAATTATTTCGCTATATTTATGTTCCTGCTATTCGAAATACCTATAATTAAAAAAAAACAGCTCTTCTCAAATAAATGCCTACTTAAAAAAAATTTTACTTAGTAGAATTTAAAAAAAAATAACTTGATTTGGAGAACCTATGTTCTAAATATTGGGTGAAAAATCTAGCCTAAAAATTTAAGAACAAATAATTCACACTAATTCTTTTCATTTTGAACTTCGTTCTCTTGATTCTTCGTGCTTTCGTGCTTTCTTGGTTTTTCTGCAAATTCATTCCTCCGTTTTAATTTTGTCTTTCAAAAAAGCGCTCCCTTCAGAAATCTTTTGATAACTATTTACATATCAACTAATAGGTCAGATATATTAGAAATTGTTGAAAACATCACTAAAGAACCACGTTTAGACTGTCTTTCTTTCTTCCTAGATTTTGTTTCGGCAACGCCATGAACACAGAACTACTCTCTATGAATTAGTTTTTCCCCTTACCTGTTAACTTCCAGTCCACATGCTTTTCGTTGGCAGCATAGGTAGAACATTTCAAGCAAAATTAAACAAAATTATCACAAATAATGTGGTTAAAACGTAACCTAAAAATTTGACGTCACAAATGTAATAAACGTACAACTGATTTTTAATTGATACATCGGACTATAATTAAAAAATGGACTTTATACGGAATAGTTTTCCTCGTTATTAGATAGGCGAGTGGTTAAAAAAAAATGCACTGGTATCCATTGTCTTAGTCTTTTGCTTCAGTGTTAGAAAGAATAAGAGAATTGGCATAAATCAATTTATGGTTAATTAATTATGGATAGATTACAATTATTATAGCTGGGTAAGAAATCAATAAATATGTTACTTATTTAAACAAATAGTTTTTTTTTTTCATTCCTTGATTAATTTTTACTAGGTGTCGAAGAATTTATAAAATTCAGTCCTGCTTTCTTTGGAATGTTTTATGTAAATTTTTAAAACAATTGTAAACAGTCGGTACGTAACCAAGTTTTTTATTTAGGCTATCATCAATATTGTTTATTTGCTTCACGATATGGAGTGAATTATACAAGAATTTAAACCGTGGGCACTGAACAGTGCAGAAAGAAACTCACACGAAAAATTGAAAGAGACTCAATATACATTACAGCTTTCATTCTCAGCAATTTGATTTTAACATTATTGGCAACAACCTCCCATTTTATTCCGGTTGATAACGACGAGGAAGTATTTTTTGCTTTCTATTTTTTTCCAAAATACGTTCCTCAATGGAACTGGAAGGAACAGGAATTGTCCTGAACTGGATTTACAGATCAACATTCTTTGTAGTAGGTTTCGTCATGGTAATTTGTAACTATCAGTTTATTTACTACATCCAACACATTAAGTTTCAACTCTCTATGCTGTGGCAACATGGAAAATGTGTTACTGATTTGATAGAATATAACAACACCAACGATTGCGATTTACTCAAGATTACCGACTTTCAATGCAAAGTGGAGGCGAGGCTTAAATTTTGTGTTAAACGTCATGGTGAATTATTGCAGTAAGTATGTAGTGTAGCAAAAAGGTATTTTTATAAGAAAATCATTTTGAAGTGGTGGAGGATGGCTCTGTAACTAAACAGCGCCGGACAAAATAGCGCTGGACAAAATAACAGCGACAAAATAGCGCCACGACAAAACAGCGTCAGTCAAAATAGCGCAAGTTGAAAACAGCGTTGGTCAATTCAGCGCAGGACAAAACAGCGTTAGTCAAAATGGCGCAAGTTGAAAACAGCTTTATGTGGTACCATTGTGATGATAAAAATCGACTACAGTTAACTTGGGACGCCTCTGAGATTTTTTGAAAATTTAGGCTGAGTGAACGTACCTACCGAGATTTGTCAAAGTTTGTCAACCTCAATATTTAAAATTTTCAAATCAACTTTATTTCTAAAACAAGAATAATATAAACACAACGTAAACCACAACAATTATAATTACAATGAAAGATTAAGTGCGACCGAAACCAAATAATCCTCTACGTTTCTAAAGGCATAGTTTTCAGCCAGAACTTTAAGCCTACTTCTTAGCTGCACGTACTTGCAGTTGGGTTTTTTTGGTTCTCTGATACCAGCGCGGTACCGCGTAATGAAGGTCTCTGTAAAACTTTGTTCTTTCTTTAAATGCATCAGTAACTTGGATACACAGGGGTGATGACAATCTAAACTTTTCTGAAATGAATTGTGCCATGCTTCCACAGAATTATTTGTTTTAGGCAAGTCACTTCGAATTCTGTCATACATATTCCAAATGTTAATTTCAAATCTTGGTCGTACATTGAGAATTCTTCTACCAACATAGTAGTTTTCCCAATAATCTATTAACGGTTTCAGTTCGTCCGGAAAATTTTCAGTAATAATTTCGAAAGCAAATTGTACATCCTTTACAGGAACATAACTTAATGCTAATAACATCTTACATTTTTTTCTTGTGTCCTCATTTTCTCTGTAGCATTCCACTAAATGGGTTTTTTGAATTTTTTTCCAAAGATTTTGGGCCAGATGAAACATGCATCCTGTAATTTGTGCATTTGGAAAAACCTCATTTATGGCGTTGATTGCGGATATTTCAAAATCGCTTACTATGCTTTCAGGTCTTAGCGTTGGCTCAATTTCCATCAACTTCTCAAATACTCTCTTATACGTTGCCTGTTGTTTATTGTTTAATAATACATATATCATAGGTAGAGCTCTGTTGTTGATCAATGCGTGAACAGTATATACTTGAGTGAAGAATTGTGGAGCTACCTTAAATGTCCCATCAACGCACCAGTGTGGAAATTCATTTAGCAGTGCAATATTTCTTGCCGTGCCAAACATGATGATTCGATTGTTGTCATTATTACCAGAATCGTACAGCAAAAAATTTTCCCCTCTGTCGGTTTTTTTGTACTCTTCATTAATGTCAATTTCTGAAATATTCTTATTCCTGGTTGTATTTCTTGGAAGAATTTTATTTCTCTGACGCTGTATAGTACGTCTTGCAGCATCGTAACTTTGAATTTGGACACAAGCTTCTTCGGAAATATTACTGCTGCATGCTTGAATAATAGCCCTTGGCCTTTCTTCGGATGATACAGCTGACTTTCTAATTTTTTCTCTAACAATTTGTGCTTCATTGCTTGCGGGATCCGGACCGTGATTGTGCTCATTTGTTGCCTTCTTGTAATTTTCTCCCGTCACCAACAGCCTCCCCTTGCAACCAGTTTTGGTGCATCGCCACGAAGTGGAATTGAGGCGCGCCTTATCTTTTCTATATCTGTACCCATCACACAGCAAGAGTTTACCGTTTTTCTGCGACTTTATGTATTCCATTGACGTTGACTAATTTATTTTGTCGCTGTTATTTTGTTCAGCGCTGTTTAGTTATGGAGCCGACTAATTTTATTTTAAGTTTATTTATTTTTGCGCTATTATGTCGCACGCTGTTTAGTAGCACGCTTTTTAGTCGCGTCGCTTTTTTGTCGCGCGATATTTTAGTTGTTCGCTATTTTGTCGCACGTCATTTTGTCCAGCGCTATTTTGTCCGGCGCTGTTTAGTTACAGAGCCGGTGGAGGATATGCCTTGCGGGTGGTTCGGAAATGGATACCTTTGTTTGCACTGAGTGGAGTGTTGCTGTTTGTAAGCTGCATATTTTTTTACCTTACAGTAAGCTTGATTAGCCTGACAGATTATTAAAACTGTTTAACTTTCAGAGCAATGTTGACGTCGAAAATAGGTATTTTCGCCTTGCCACTTTAGGTCTCACGTCTGCGACTTTGTTTTGCATTTTAATATACTTAGGTCAATCCATAGAAAACGAAGTATAATCAAATTATGAAACAGGATTATTTTCTTTCCTTAAACTTATTTTATTTTAGTCGGACTTTCTGTTAGAATTTACTGAATCAATAAGGTGGTGCGGTTTGAACAGAAGAAATTTAAAATCATTGATGATTTTAATATTAATTATGAAGTATCCGTACACAGTGAACTTGACTCCGAAAGTTAGTGTTAATTACAACCCGGGTGTTCAGGTAATTGATACTCTTGTGTTGATTATGAGGAAACATATATTTTGTTAGATTGTGAAGATTATTTATTCGGCTCTCCCAATTTCATCCAGAATGTAGAGAGTCAATTAATATTAGGAACAATTTGATGCAATCACTTATGTATAATCTTAGTAGCACTATGAGAGGCAAGGTTCAACTCGATTAAATACGTTATACAACGTGTAACAGAAATAAGTACATTAATTTTAACTGGTAATAGAACTCGTCAAAAGGAACAACTTTTCTATCTACCATTTTGCCGAAAAACGATGTTTAATTCCAAAAAAAATTGGAGAGATTTTTCACTAAAATAACCCTACGCCACTAAATACTGCAATGGCTAATTGAGATCAGCGCTAATATGAAAAAAACATCCATTTTCATCCAGAAAACGTGTTTTAACGCCGAAATCGAAATTCAAATAAATCTACCCGTATAGCAAAAAATCCACTTCGTAAGAATCTGGTTGTTTCACGTTTTTAGGTAGCTTAGTCTTGGAGATATGAACGGTTTTAGGAAAATCTTTCCTATTTTTTTAAGCCACTACGCAACGTTTTTCGCCAAAATGGCAGAGAGAAAAATTGTTCCTTTTGATGAGTTCTATTACCAGTTAAAATTAATGTATTTATTTCAGAAACACCCTGTATATGGCATTAAGTAAACAAACTCATAGTTATTTTTAATGCTAATAAAATAGCACTTATACAGGGTATTTCACTAGTGATAATGCGCCCGACGGAATAAAAAATGCAACCCACAATACATTTGGAAAGTAAGGCTGGATAGGGACGCGGTAAATAGCCGGCTTTAGCTCCAATATTTTGTGTGTTGCATTTTCTATTTCGTCGGGTTCGTGAAATACTCTGTACTACCCTTAAATTACGATTTTTAAAATATTGTCACATTAGTTATTAGGATTAGGATTATTATTACTAAATTTAAGTACATATACCTAATTATGAAATAAATAAATATAATTAGTGTTCGTCCTATATTATGGAAATATAAATCCATAATAATTTTTAACTAGTGTTAACTATCGGGCCTTCAAATAAATATATATTTAGAGTACTGTAGTTTCAATTTGGTTGTAGGTCGTAAAATTTTATTGGATATTATGAGCGATTAACGGGCACAATGGTTGGGTTTGAAAAGGTTGGGATGCGGCGCGTACCGTTTGCCGTACAATGCAAATATACCAAATGTACAATACAACCCTGCTTAAAATATTACCTGCTAGTGGCAAACTAGGATTTATAAGCCCCGCAAGATCTTTAACTTAAAGTACCATAAAATTTTAGGACCTACAACCAAATTGAAACTACAATAGGCGACATTCTAATTTTGTTAACAGTGTAAACTAATTTTTGTAGGTAACCAGTTATTCTCCGGAGTTACACAGGTTACATAGTAAGCTTTTTCCCAATTTCATATTGTCATATTCCGTGAAGGGGGAATAGGGAGAATGCACTACAAAAATTAAAAATATTTTCTAACCTAATTTTATTTTGTTAAAATGTCAGACGTTTCTTGTGTCATTTTCTACGCTGGAAAAATGTTGCAAACAATTGAATTTCCATAGGTTGCTCTAAATATAAATTTATTTGAAGGCCCGTTATGTTTTTTAAACTTATTAATGACAAAGTGACTAATATGATCATATTTGTGAAATTATAGTACATAGCTTTCTTAATAATAAAGATTTATGTAAAAAAAAAATTTTTATTAAAAGATTATATGACATTATGGATATACGGGTATCAAAATTCGCGAATTCCGAATTCAGAGCGTTGTAGGGGATCACTTCAGTAGTCCAAATATAGAAATTAAAAAAATCCCGACTCCCCTCACATAGATACAGGTGGTCCCGATATAACCTGCCAGAAGAAATCCTGTAATAGGTGACGACGAGTAGAATTCATACACAAAAATTGTTTCTAATAAAAGTCTTATCGTTTTCAAGATAAAAATAATTCAAAATTTGGTCAAAATTTGCTGTACGCTAATGAGTTAATCGGTTTTAAAAAGGTAATTCTGATTACTTGGCTGCAATTTCTTTAGCAACGGTACCTGTAACACCTATGACATTTGTCAAGTTTAATTTTAAATTTGCGAATCCTACAAAAAGTTATGGAGTTCACAAAACAAGAACACGCTGATTTGCATTTACTCTATGGCAAAGCACGTGGTAATTCAAGAGCCAGCAATGCAACCATACGGCGAGCGTTTTTCTGAAGGAGTCCTTCCGTCCCATTGTACTTTTGTGGAGCTACATCTGCATTTATGTGAGGTTGGTTCTGACTGATTCCAATACGATGGCGTCCCCGATCTTCCATTTAACCCTTCTGGATTTTAATTTTTGGGGACACACGAAAGATTTGGTATACGAAGTTGAAATAAATACAAAAGGCCAACTGCAGAAACGCATAACAGACGCCGCGAACCAGATTCGTAAAAACCCAGAAATGCTGAATTCTGTTTATGAAAACTGGTACCGCCGTACTTAAATGTGCTTAAATGCCAACGGAAGGCACACAGAACATTTTATTATAAAATAACTAGCTGACCCGGCGAACTTCGTACCGCCTCAGAATGTTGTGTTAACTTATTAGGTGAATTAAATTAAGTTTTTTTATTAAGATAAAATGAATAATTAAAATGAATTGAAATTTAATGATTTAATGCATACTTACACAAATTTAATAGAGTTGGTTGCAAAAAAAAAACGGGAAATGAAAATTTTTCTAATGTAAATTTGGTTTTGTCCATTTGTCAATTAATTGTCTACTCGACAATACCTATCAAATAATTTCCAAAAATGTCTGAATTTTGACTCTGATTCTAATCTATCTCTCGTAAGAAGGTTTCACACTATGAAAAAATTGTAAAAATGTGTCAATTTTATTCTGACAGTTCCCGTTTTTTTTGCAACCAACTGTATAATCTGTTTCAAAATCAAAAATCCACCACCTGTTGAATTATGTTGGCAGAAACAAAGAAATTCCTAAAATAAGTTTCATTTTTTTGGGTTGGCCCAACGTTCTGCCAAAATTTGACATCGAACTGTTGAGTTTATTTACGTAACACATAACACAAAATAATTATTATGTACAAAAAGGTGGTAAGCTATCATATCACACGTTTCGAGTGAGAAATAAAATGAGAATAAATAAAATACGATGAACTACGACCAAAACGACTGTCAACAATTGTTTTCTTTCATAACCCCACTTTTTCCGACCCTTGGAAACACATTAAAAACAAAAGTTGGCGACGTTGTCGGTTGTATTTTCGATGTAGACTGCAGTGTTAGTGGATTTTTAATTTTGAAATAAATTATACCTTAATTTAATGCTAAGCACTACGCCCCACAGAGGAGTATTAGACGCTAAAAGTTGATGAAAAGTCGAAAATTTAAAATTTAATTTCATTAAGTTGAACCATGTAGTGGGGTAATAGATAAAGTATGTTGTCATTTGCCGGTTTCAAAAAAAAAATGTACGATGGCGGACGCCCAGACGAACCTTATTGTCTCTCAGGGCTATGTTCTGACCTGCTACGTTATTGGTTATACGAAGTTTCAGTGTCAATTTTTTCTGTATTTATAAAGATTTCTGTGATGGACTCGAGTCAGTAAGCGTTTTGATTATTTTTTTAATACCATTAACACAAAGGAACTGCAACTGGAAGTTATAAATAACGTATGTTGTCAAAGTGGTGTGTTTTAAACTAATTTCCAAGGTCTTCCAAGGCCCACTTCTAATTTTTACGTGTACTAACCTCTATACAGAAGTGATTTAAAAAGAAAAAATCACCAAAACACACCAATTATTTTTAAATATAGAGGGTCGCTAGAGGTATGGATACAGCAAAATATTTTCAGAAAGGTTTAGCAGAGCTCCTTGAAATTTGGCACACAGTTAGAAGTATTGAAAATCTATCATCTAAGATTTTTTTCAATTTTTCAACATCATTTATTTTGAAGATACAAGGCTAACTTGATTTTTTTTAAATGACATGGGGGGTCAAATTTAATCTTTTTAAAAAGAGTATTTTTTTGTGGTTACATTGCCCAACTATATGAAATTAATTTTAAATTTTCGACTTTTGATCAACTTTGACCGTCCAATATCCCTCTGTGCGCCCTCCGACGGAGATTATTCATTCGTATTCACGTCACGTGATGTGCAATTTCTGCACGGATGTTGGCCTTCACGTCTTGTAGGGTCCTTAGATGGTTGATATAAACGCGAGATTTCAAAAAAACCCATAAACAAAATCGCAAGGGGCCAAATTCGGTGAGCGAGTTCTCTACTACAAATTGCCCCTTATTGAAGTGAAACTCCAGTTCTTCGTCTTGTCGCACTCCCGGTTTGTCTGAACGTAGTGACCCATGTAACAATTGATTTCTGGTTAGGGACACGACCCAACATTGAAGCGATTTCGGAAGGGTTGCGATCACAGAATATCAGTTTGAAAAGTAGACCTCGACGGCAAACGCAGGGTCTCCATCTCCACTCTTCCAACCATGGAGGTAGTATTAACAGGAGGGAGCATTCCCTATAGCCCTATACCGTCAATGGTTTAGATGCGGTATCAGTCGGCCACTCTCTGGTACCACTTTATCACTCTTCTCAAACTACGCGCAAGCCTTAGTGACACTGCTGGCCCAGATCTTTCCACATGGTGCGCTCTGCATTTAGTACCACTTTATGGCAGTGCGCATTTATGCGACATTTCCGCTTTTTTCAAATAGTGCTCTCTCCTGTTAATACTACCTCCATGCTTCCAACGCATGATGGCGGCTGACAGAGATAGGGAACAAATCTTTAAAACCACGGGACCACGGCTTCCGAATGAGACCACTCCCGCCCCATTACAGTCTGAATGGCTCGCATTTCAAAAAAGGAAATTATGTTGTCGCACCCTGTACAATGCAAAAGTAGGTAAGAGTAATACGTGTTGATCACCATTGATCACACTTGGTGTCAAAACTCAGCTCATGTTAAATATCAATTAAGTTCAATGCGCGCACAATGACAGATGACATAACCTTACAAAATGAATTTTCTTCATAATTTTTTTTTTCGTTAGTTATTCGATGTTTTAATAGTTATTCTGCTAATCGGGGCGGAGACAAATCCAACAATGTGTAACACAAAAAAAATCATTGGTGTGAGCTCGTGACACATGTCGAGTACTTTTTAGGTTATATGAAATCACTGAATTAATTGAACGATCAAGTTATCGACCGGGGTTGAAAATTATTGAATTACTAATATCGCTATTAAAAAATAGGGGTTGATGGTAGAAGGGTGAAAATTTAGGGTTGTATGTATTTTTTAATGCGACATCATAAAAAATAAAACTAAACAATTTTGTCCAAAAAATAAAAAAATAAAATTTGGGGTGGACCACCCTTATCACTTAGGGGTATAAAAAATAGATAACAACCTATTCTCAGACCTACTGAATATGCATATAAAATTTCATCAAAATCGGTCAAGCCGTTTCGGAGGAGTATGATAACTAAAACTGTGACACGAGAATTTTATATATTAGATTTTTCTAGTCTAGTTTACCTTTCATTAGTTAGTAGATATTCTCAGTTAGAGTTGAAAGTACGAATATGTAAAGTGTAAATAAATGTATTCAATACATACATTGTTTTGGCTATTTAACCACAATTAAGACGATACTCTTATTACACAGTTCTTCCACAATTTTGCACACACTACCTCTACATTTATTTACACATTGAGGAACACCACTCTATTTATTACTCATTCATCTCAGTCTGCAAAATCATCTTTTATACCTAAATAAGCTGGTGAATTAAGGCACACAGTGTACAGCGTTTTCAATAAATGTCATTAATTTGATTTAGCTTGTCAGATTTGAGATTTGTCATAAACGATTCAGGTACCTATGTTGCTTAGATACTGTCATCCGTACAACATCAACAATTAATTCCTGAGTAGGTACGTATTTTTGTGGTCAGCAGCGTCGAATGGGTGCGGATAGGGGTTAATTTATCCCCATTATTTTGGACCTAATGAAAAGGGGTTTTTTGGACTTGTTAGATCCTTCTAATGACCCAGAATTTTTTTGGCAGGTTATATCGGGACCACCCTGTATATTGGTCTGAAGATGCACTCTTTGAACTGCGTTTTCTTCAAATACAGGCTGAAAAATTCAGTGTTTATTGTTATTATGGTATAGAAAAATATATGGTATGGAAAATAATAACGTAAAACAATTTTTAGAAGAATAGCTTTACTTTGGAGTAAAAAAATCTTAAATTTTTGTAATTTTTCTTAAAAATGGTACACAACGTAGCTAGAATAGTATTTTGTTACTATGGATATGAAGGCTGCTATGAATTGAACAAAATTAAAGTGCTTATATTTTCTTCAGGAAGAGCGATTTTTTTTTTCTAAGTATTTACAAGCTCCACTGCATCCTTCCCTACCACGCTCTGAATTCGGAATTCGTCAATTTTGAAACACCCTGTATTTTTCATTTTTACTTTTATACAACTATCCGGGAATATTTAATTTTGTAGTGAATTCATTTCACTAAAAGAATAATCTGTGGAAATTTTTGTAACTCAGCTACCGCGTGAGCAACAATAACAATTGAAGCATTGGGTGGAAAAACAGCGTTAAGCTATTAACGCTGTTTTTTGTATTATTGGTAGAAACGATTGTTAAGGTATCTAGGATACCGTAGTGAAAATCTCAATTTTATCTAACGCAAAGTTAAGAAATTGTAACTGAAAAAATAACAATGGGCCGTATCAGCGGTGAACATGCTCATGAATGCATCTCTTTCCCACTGGTTATATCTGCATAAAGTTTTATACCTTAATCGCAACTTTAATGAAAGACAACTTCAAAAACGTTCTCGTAATACGGCCGCCCAACCTGTATAACGCTGTTTTTCCTTGAAAACACTGAAAATTGTCGTTTAATAGTGATGGTATACGAGGTCGTCAAATTGTTCTGAATATATTTTTCTAGAGTATTTTCCCAATAATTCGTAGAACAATAACCTAAAAATAATTTTTTTGTTGACATCGATGGTTCGGTTATGTAAAATCACCTACTTTATCGCATTTTCTTGCATGATTTTAAATTTGGTGGAAAAACAGCGTTCTGATTATTTTTTTAAATGGGCTGTAGAAAAATCTGTTTTATAGTATTACTTTTTTTCTTGAAGCAAAACAATAGAGACTCAGTGAAATAATAATCCTCACAAGCCACAGCACCATAACTCATATAATTTTGTCATTTGCAGCATTCAAATTATTTCAAATTGATTTATCTCGGAATGATGTTTTCTGGATAACGCTGTTTTTCCACCCAATGCTTCAATTTCAGTTGTCAATAAAAAAGTTTACTTGAAATTGGAAAGACTGTGAACTCCACCAAGTTTGGTTTTATTGCAAATAACTTACTTTCTTGTTAACGAACCGTTGCAAATGGACATGATATTATCGTTATGAATAATAGCTAGTTATTAAGGTATCAAGGGTTTTATAAGGTTGATAACACGCGAGGTCGGCAGAGTGACACCCGAAGGCCTCTGGCCCGAGGGGAGCACCCCGACCGAGGGCGTATCATTATAAGATCCGTGCTGCCTTCATCGTTTAATGTCCGACTAGTTTCGTGTGTTTTTGGATTGACAATAATTTGATTAATTTATACCAATCAATCAAAAGTTGTTTGCAAATACATTAAACCTGGTCGTAACTAAGCAACAAAGAACTTATAACGCCCTAGACCCTGTTATTTAAAAATAACGCCCCAGGGGATTATTTCTATAGTAACGTATCAGAAAATTGGGTCATCATCGTTCGATAATAATAAAGTCGGACATTAAATTATTATATTAGTTAATCAGGTATTCATTAATTACTTTTCACGTTATCATGTTTCTTAGTGAATTTTTCATTATCTCTTACTAGGGATCCCCTTGACGTAGATCTCTTCTCTTTCGACTTGAGAATTATGCAATTCGCGGAAAAAATCCTCTACAAAGTAAGTTTTTTGATTCTTCACTTTCAGATGATCTATTATGGCTTGTAAAACTTTTCGCTGCTGGTTTTGTAAATACTTGCTTGCTTACGTCGTCGTTTGCGCAGATATGACTCATCATAACCCACGAGAAAATCCAAAACCTCTAATTAAATTTTTTTCACATCCCCACAAGAATGGAAATGACGTAGTAGATATAGTAACACAAAAAATATTACTACTTGGTGTAATTACTATTAGTCTACTACCTAATGTAGATTTCGGCGTTGGTCAGTTGGGTCAGGCGTCAGGTAGAGGGATTAATTTATCCTTCAGTTGGGCCGATCATTAGTTAGGGGTAGGATTATAGCGTTATTTGTAATCTTCTCTTCCTATGTTTATGTTCTCGACAGCACCAAACAAAATACTTTATTAGAAGTGTTGCTGTATTGCTATAGGAATAAATATTTAAAATCAAAGATACAACATAAAAAAAATGAACGGTGTGGTGCGCTAACTCTCTTTCGCTCTGTTACCCATATTTGCGGCCATTTTTCCATAAGCAACCGTAGAGAAAAAAAATAGCTTTAATTTGATATATAATTTATAAGGATACGTTATGAATAGAGAGCGGATTATATGAAATTTGCATATCGCATAGTTTTGATATGACAACCAAACTTTTTGGTACTCTTACGAATTAGGTAATTTGCAAGCGATTGACGCTAATTAATTTTTGCATATTTTGCATTTTTCCCCAAAAATTGCAATATAATGCATATTTGATATTTTTTTGCATGTTTTGCATATTTTACAGACTTTTGCTGCAAAAGGAAAAAAATCCGGTTGCCAAGGGGTTGCGGCCAAGTGAGAAATGGCAACCCAAACTTTTCAATTTCTTTACACATCTCTCTTTGAAATGACTTATAATTTATGTAAAAAACAAGTGAACGAAACTGTTTGGGAAAAAATTATTTAATTTAATTTTAATTAAAAAATACTTGCGGCCATATTTTGATAGGCAACCCTGCAGAAACATATTTCTCTATTCATAACTATCTATAAAAAATTTGTTTTGATTAAAAAACAGATGAACGTAGAAATCATGCAGTGGGATCTTAGACTATCAGATGTGGTCAAATTTAAGAGCATTATCTCTCTGGCCCAACTGCACGGTTAACTTAATCCTCCCCCTGCCTTCCCGTTTATAGTTCTCCCAGAGCTGCAGCGGTTTTATGGCAGGGTACCATTGTATAAACGTTAACAACACCCACAATAGGTTTAAACCGCAAGTACAACCCCTAATCGTAAATTCGTCCAAGTACTACCCTGTAAACTGACAGGTATAGAACGAAAATGATGATTGACAGGGGTCTGTTTATGTCGCTTATCGGCATTTCAACAGGCGTAATAATTACTATTGCCCTGCCATAAAACCGCTGCAGCTCTGGGAGAACTATACCTTCGTCGCACTTTTTGGCCCAACTGACATACGTTCGTAGATTTCACAGAATTGAGTGGCTACATCATTTCCATTCTTGTGGGGATGTGAAAAAAATTTAATTAGAGGTTTTGGATTTTCTCATGGGTCATATCTGCGCAAACGACGTATATCGGTTTCAAGTAAGCGCTACAAACCGACCTGAAAGCAATGTCATTGGTTACGTTAGTTTCGTTTCTCTCTCGTCTATTTGTGTGCATTTGAATTTGAAAGAAATTGACGTTTTCAGTTTTCATTTACAGATTTTTCACTGATATATCGCTCCACCTTCGCACAGATATTCCTCAGATCGTGTCCCTTGATGTTCCTCTTTATTTCCAAAATTAATAAGCAGTCTTGAAAGAAAAAAAATCAATTTTCGTTTCTAGATTAGAATTAAAATAAAAGAGAAAGCAAATGGTACTGTAAATTGAAGCTCATGGGTGATATTCATAAAAAATAGAACATGCTTATACTTATAATTCAAAAAATGTAACTAAATACTTTTGCAGAATTTGAAGAAATGTCTACTACTGTTTATAATTCATAAAATAGAGAAGTTACAAAATTAAAAATTAGTATCTACTTATACAACAAATACTTATAAGCATCAATATTTAGATAAAACTATCAGTTCAACCTACAAGTATATACTTGAATCCATATTCATAAACAGATGCTTGTCCTTATGAGCGGATACTTACATCATATAAGTTCTTAGATTTTTTTGGTTTGACAAACATGGCGTAGTTTAGTAAATTGCTCGTATAAGTCTAATGAACAGCAGACTTGTGATTTTATAAGGATATGCTTATTTTTGTGAGTGGTTACTCTCTATTTTATTAATTAGACAGTAGTAGAAACTTATCCTCTATGATTTTCTAAGCATATGCTAATGCTACATTAAGTATAGTGTTCCCATTTATAATTTGGTTTTACGACCAGCCCTGTTGTCAGGGAGTTAAATACTCAGACAATAGGCAACTACCGCCATAAATCCTAGGACTGTAAAAGAAGGTCTGTTGTCTGACCAGGCAATATCTTCACGTCTATTGCCAAAACCACAACCCCAACCCCTAATAATTACAATTGCACTGCCATAAAACCAAATTATAAATGGGAAAACTATACTATCATCTCCTTCAATTCTGCAAACGTATTTACTTACATTTAATGAATTATAAGCATAAGCATGTTGTATTTTTTATGAATATCACCCAGTGTCTGTTAATGCATATTTACTTATGCATTGATTACATTTAGGTAAATGTGAGTTGTGTCGTAATTTCATGGCATAAGTAGATTAATTTTTAATTAATTACCTGCACATACAGTTATGGGTTATATTAAATAAATAAATTAGATAAATAGAAAAGTTTGGCTTTCACCCTCTCGCTTAATTTTTAACGCTAATAATGTGTTGGATATAAACCCTCTTTATTCACATAGCACACTACGACAATGCTTTTCGCAGAGATGAACCCTCTAAAACGTGAGTTTTTAGAAATTATAATCATTGCACTCGATATTTTTTTTATTTTTAGATGATACATTATGGCTTGTAAAAATGTTCGCACTAGATATTTTAAAAACTAAATTAGCGAAAATTATACTAAGAAGGTGTTTAATTTTCCATGTGACTTTAGAAATCATACAAATCTATTTCCACTTATTTATACTTCATGTCGATGATCATATTAAATTCAGTCCTGTTTTTTTTGGAATGCTATATGTAAGCTTTTGAAACTGCTACAAACAATATGTACATAAGTTGATTTTTATTTAGGCTATTCTGAGCACTGTTTATTTACTTCATAATGGTGACACGTTAGACTCCATTTTACTAGATTTTAAACCTTGGGCATTGAATAGTGCTGGAGAAAACCTAACCAGAAAAATTGAACGAGAATCATTCTACACTTCGGTTTTCGTTGTCGTTAATTTGATTTTATCATTACTGTCAGCGATTTGTCATTTTATCCCGCTTGATGACGACGAAGAAGTCTTCTTTGCTCTTTACTTTTTTCAAAAATACTTTCCTCAATGTGGAATTGTCTTAAATTGGATTTACAGATCGACATTTTTCGTAGTGGGCTTTGTGATGGTAACTTGTATCTATCAATATATTTACATTGTGCAACACATTAAGTTTCAACTTTCTATGCTTCGCCAACATGCCGAAAGTATTACAGATTTCACAGAATATAACAACATCAGCGATTGCAACTTACTCAAGTCTGCCGACTTTCAATACCAAGTGGAGAAAAAACTTAAATTTTTTGTTAAACGCCATGTTGAATTATTACAGTAAGTATTGTAATAGCCAGAGTTGTTTAAAAAAAAATATTTTTAGTGGTGCTGGAAATGTTATGCGGATGTTCCGAAAATGGATACCACTGTATGCATTATGTGGCGTGTTCCTGTTTGCAAGCTGTATATTGTTTTATTTTGTACTAAGCATGAGTAACTAAATCGATTATAAATAATTTTTAATTTTCAGGTTAGTATAAATATTCAAAGCATATATTTCCGTCTCGGAACCTTAGCTCTATCCTCGACGACCACGTTTTGTATTGTAATATTTTTAGGTCAATCCGTAGAGAACGAGGTAAACGCTTATTATACTCGTATAACAGAATTATTTTCCTTCCTCGTACTTTTTCTAGACGGATATTCTAGCGCAATTAATTGAACCAATAAGATGGTGCAGTTTGAATAAAACAAATTTAAAATCCGTGATGCTCATTGTATTAAATGTCAAGCGTCCATACGGAATTGAATTTACTAGAAATATAAGTGTCAATTACAAACTGGGCATTCAGGTAGTTTCCCCTTTATTTATTATGTTTGATTATAAAAAAATATATATTTTTTTCAGATTGTGAAGATTATATATTCAGTACTATGTTTCTTCTTACGTTTGGAAATAATTTTAGATTAAAAGCTTTCAGATTTTTTTCAATATTAGAAATAGTGTAAACAGTGCAGCCACATTATGCAATGTAGTGATTGCATAAATTGTTAGGTAAATATGCGAGGCAAATATTTAGAAGCATAACTTTAATCTCTCTTAAGCAGCACCATCAGAACGATTTTTAAAGAAAAAATTTTGATAACGGTTTAACAGATATTTGCTTTAAGATTATCCGTTTGAATTGAAAAGTTCATCAAATACCCTTTGAATTTTTCATAACATTGTGAGGTATGTCTTAGTAGATCAATGAAAAAAATTAGGTTAGAACCAAATTTAGAAGTAACATTTTTGACTAAATTTATTTTATACAGTGAGTTTTTTTTAAGACTGGCCATAGGGTTTTACATGCTAATTTTTCAACCCCCTGTTAACTTTTGTTCCGATGAAAATATTCAAAACATTTTTGGAATAAAGTTGGAAGATTTTTTAAATTATCAGATAGATTACAATTCAATATCCCAAACTGTCTAAAAAGTTGTGAAAAAAATATTTTCAGGGCGTGTTTTTCATGTTGAAAGCATTAAATGCCTACGTTGTCGACACGTCAATTGCAAAGATGTAATCTTCTTGGATAATCTGCTGGCTTCAATTCCTGCACTGCTGTGACAGGGTAGGGATAAATTCATTAATTAAATTGAAATTAAATTCAATTAAAGTTCAATTCCACAGAAAACGAAACTCAAAAAAAGACGTTACACTCGCAAAACAAAAGTCATAGCTAACTGATGAACTTTTCATTTGAACGCCCGCTATTTATAGCTTCAGCATTTTATACCGTTTCGACTAACCCACATCCAATGTATGTACGTACAATGTTGTGAATTTCAATATTTAATCAGAATTGTTAATTCTAATATGCTATTTCTGTTTTTTATTGTATTATTGAATTGTTTATGCTTCTATGTTAATAAAATTTTTCCATATCACATGAATAGATTCATA
The DNA here is from genome assembly GCF_963966145.1 of Tenebrio molitor. Taxonomy (NCBI): domain Eukaryota; kingdom Metazoa; phylum Arthropoda; class Insecta; order Coleoptera; family Tenebrionidae; genus Tenebrio; species Tenebrio molitor. The sequence goes on along the minus strand of NC_091048.1, from coordinate 4,886,944 downwards.
TTTAATTAATTATGAGAATAGCAACACTAACGTGTATTAAATGACGGAAGTGGATATTTCTAAATTATTAATTAAATTTTCATTCCCTCTTGTCTAATGGTGTAAATGGCACAAGACCTTTTTATTGATTTAGTAGGTCTTTCACTCTTTCTAAACATAAGGCAATTCTTGAATAATACAAAAAACAATCTTTTCTAAGTACAAGTGCGCACGATTTTGGTAATCTTCTGCGATCCCAATTCTCGCTCGTTCTATACTTTTTAACGTGAATTAAATTATAGAGATTTATTTAAGAATCCTAGTAATTTTTAGAAGAATCTAAAAATCAACTAAAATTCAGTAAAATTCTTGTAATTTATTTGTTTCTTAAAAGATTTTAAAAAATCTAAATTTGTGAAAAACTGCATTCACGTTAATAATTGACAAGCAAGCCACCATACGAATAGGAAAGAAACTACATATTGTTTATTGTAGCGGAGAAAATTTATAAAATGTTATGAACCTTTCTTTTATACCTGCTCAGAAAACAAGAATGTTGCCACCCTTTACCCCATTTTATAAAAATTGTATTTCACTTGAATAAAATAAATAATATGTATAATTAATTGTTTAAAAACATTTTCTTAATAATTGATTTTTTTGTTAAGTGTTCAGGAACAAAATTTATAATTATTATTTTAATTTTTACCCCCAAAAAATATGGTAAACAGATATCGTGCGTTCATTTAAATTTATCCTCAAAGTAGGCGTTGAAGACTCGATTGTGAACGTACTATATGGATAAACGATTACAGATCAGATGTTTAAATCTACGCTTTTACACGAGTGGTGCGTTCTCAATCGACTCTCCAACGCCAACTTTGAGGATAAATTTAAATGAACGCACGATACAGTTTTATGGTTTTCGAGTTGGATCATTATAACGTGTGTCCAAATGAAAAGTTCATCTAGTTGGCTTTTTTTATCACGATGGTTTTCACCGTGGAACATAAAACTTTTTTCATCGAAAGTTATTTTCAAAACGATACCAAAGTCGGGGGAATTTGGGTTTATTTGGTGCAAAATTATATTGAAGAATTTCCAAATTTTGCTATAAATCATATACAGTTTAAGAAAACTTTGGACACGGCTGGTGTCTTGCGAAAACGCTGAAACTTTCGTCAAATTATGTTATGTTAAAAATATTATCAAACACGTAGGCAGAATCCTGTCCTGCTCTAATTATAAACATTTTTGATAACCTGGCACTCACATTACATACAATAAATAAATTTACCTAGTAAAAATTATTTCAGATTTACACAAAAAGAAACTGTCAAGTGATTGTCAATAATGCCAGGAGTGTTCAGATTTCATAGTAAATAAAGGTATCAAGTTATCACTGAATAACTTATTACTGACTGCATTTAAATTTCGTTAGGGTCGGAAAGTTATGTGAATCAATCTATACAGTGTGTCCAAAAAGTCTGGAAATACCCAAATGAAAACGTAATGCATGATTTTTGAAAAAAATCTAAAGACATGTCAATTAGTGTTTTAAAAAAGATTTCTGCTGATATTTTCTTTTTGGTCTTTTCGATGACCTTGAAAAAGTTATTATGTTATTAAAAAAATTAGGTTTCTTCAGGAAATTTTTTATGTAAATTGATTTTTTTTTGACATCGGGTAGATAATTAAAAGATCTATTGAAAACTGTAGTAAAAATGCGACGTTGCCATTTACGAAACCTCTGATGACATCATAACTCTTTCATGGTCATCAAAGACAGCAACCAGATACCATCAGCAGAAAGCTTTTTAAAAACGCTAGTTCACTTTTTTTTGCGTTTTTCATGAAAATCATTCCTTTATATTTTATTGGGGTGTTTCCAGACTTTTTGGACACACTGTATGAATATAATCAGTTCGTTTTATTGTAACCAGTTACTTATTTCCTTTAAAATTATATTGGTCTCTTGGTTTATTTTTTTAAGTTAAGTTCTCTTATAATCAATATGGTATCATCCGCACAACAATTAATTATTGGCTAATATTCCTTACACATAATTAATAAAAATGCTGAATATTACAGAACCGAGTATACTTCCCAATGAAATTTCTCATGTAATATTTTCCACATTAGTTGCAGTTTACTTCTTTGAAGAGTGAACACATAAATAAATCCGAAATATTTGTAAATTGGTGACACTGACGCTCATTTGTACAAAATCATTACAAATTAATTTCAAACCATCCTGGATTTGCTTTTAAATGAAATTTGAGAAATTCAATGTTTCAAATTTACTGAAATCGTTTTCTTATAACGTCTCAAATTAAGACCTATAATTGCTAGTTTTATCACAATGTGAAATTCCATTAAATATTGGACTGGGGGAAGCACTGTACAAAGCGTTTAAAATTTACAAAAATTTTAAAATCCATAAGAAAAAAATCTTCATTATTTATGGCGGGTAAGCTTTTGGAATATTTCCACACTGATGTTTTGTCCAGTGGTGTATCACTTGCGTTTTGAAATGGGGGCATTTGAAGTACCTGCGCTTTTATGTGCATTATTATGATATATTCGGCCATGGAGTAAAACTGATTTTAGTGTAATAGAAAACAAACAAGAAATCACGAGACAACGAAACGAACACTGCCAATGGAAATCACGAAATAGCACTAAAGTCCGCCGCTGAAGCAGCATGGCCGGTCAACGGTTCAAACCTTCCTACCCTCAAAGTTTGAAAATGAACTCGACTAACGTCCAACAGTAAACAACAATGTTAAATATTATACGATATACGAAGAAAGAACCAAATTACAACAAAAAAATTTTTATTCAACAAATACATTATACGAGTATGCATTACGAATAGTCTCAAAAGCCATTGTATCACACAATTCCTCTTTGAGCTTCAAGAATAACAAAAAAAATAACACGAGCACTAGCATAATTGTTTCAGCGTACCATTTAACTGAAGACCTAAAACAAACAAAAAATCATAGTTTAATTATTGACGAATTTGTTTCCATCTATAATGTTATTACCATGTTGATTCAATGTTTTCCTCTGCACTCGGCTTTTCATTTCGGCTTTTCATTTTCATTATTCAGTGCACCCAAACTTTTCGTCGAATTACTAGCTTCGTCCTTCAATTCTTTGTGCTGTGCCCAATATTCTGCTGCTTCTTCTGTTTCACTTGTATTGTGTTGGGGAGAATTTTCTATGTTTTGTTGTACTAGTGTATCATCTAGCCCAGAATATTCCTCTTCTTTCTGTTCCTCTAAATTCACCTGCACCACAGAACGTGTACTTCCTTTTTCTCCACTATCTTCTGACACAAAACATTCTTCTTTTGGTTGTTCTTCGGAGGGGAATATCGAAGCAATAATGCGCCTTATACCAATTACCTTCGAACAAATACAGTTGCTTCACATATTTAACAAAATAATCGTAAATTTACCTCTCTGGTGTTTACGTCACGAATAACTATTTGAAACATGTGTTTTTCAATAGAGCACCCCTCCCTAGATCCCGTGTAAGTTAACACGATGCTAGCATGAGATCGAGGGCCAATAATCATTTTGCTCTTTTTCACAGCAAAACTGTTTGTGCTCCAAATCAGAACTAAAATATTCGTTTATTATGTGTGAAAATAATTTAATTTTATCTTACTTACCATTACATTGCACAAAAAACTCGTAACAATTGAAAATTGACAATTTCACTGGTTCTGTACTATCTCTGTAAACTTTTAGTTCTGATGGAGATATGATGAAATTGGTCGGTTGTTTCCTAGTGGCCATTTTAAACCGTCACAAAGTGATGAAAATATTTGAATCAGAGAAACAACGACACCGATCACGATCACGATTTGACGGAGACTAATCCGAAAAACAAGACACGGGGACTTTATAAATGTTGTCCTCCCTCCTGCAAGGGTACGTAGCAATTTCTCAGAAATGTCTACCTACTGTTGAAAATAAATTTTAGCCGCACACCTTATCCTCTCATTTAAAACCAATTTTTGACCGAAAGATTTTAGTGTATTGAATACAGCATTAAGTGGTACTGAGTGGTACTATTATCTCCAAGAAATTTTACTGGTAAGGGAAACACAGTAGCCATAAATAATTTTTATCTGATGTATTTTTGTTTTTTGACGTATACTCAAAACAAAATAACATTTTTCTGCAAACGTCAGTAAAATATGACATCACACTGCTGGATTGATAATGTTAAAGTGTCACATTATTGCCATGGCATCTAACGAGTTGACGAGTGGCAGATAAAGTTATTATCTCCGCTGACGAACGGCAGATAACGTAAACCAGCTAAATCATGTGATTTTCTTAACTCAAATTTTATTAACAAATTCGTTTCTGAATCTGACATATTGCAAGTTGAGGTGAATAAATAAAATTTAATCAAGAAACTTGTACCTACATTATTGCAAAACGTACTTACAAAATATATCCAAATTAAAACGGGATAACAGACGAATAACCATAAAAAGAAATTTCGGATTTTGTTCACAGCGTTGTTTATAACGGGTGACTATTAAAATTTTCACTTAGGGTTGGCTATGGATCATTCTTTGTTTTCCGTTGCACCTTAGACACTGACAAGTTTGACATTTCAATAAATGTTTTTCTCTTAATTTGGTTATGTTTCAATTGTACTGACTGACATTTGTCGTTCGTTCTTGCGTGTGTCTAAAGTAACAGAAAAAATAAAAACCCGTTCAAAGCCAACTCCAAGTGAAAATTTTAATAGTCACCCGTTACGAGTCATAGTCATAGTAAATCTTTCCAAAACGAGCTATATTAATTTATCAGTGTACCCAATCTTCTAATTGAAAATAATTCCTGGTTTCTTAACATTTCTTAAATAATTTGTTATGAACGTTTGATAGTATACTGGGTGCCCCAAAATTCGCGGAACAACTCAATGCGGCAATGTCAACTCATGTTAGAAAATAATGAGAAAAATAATAATTAAAAAATTCTATACCTCTTAGATTTAAAGATATAGGGACTCAAAAGGTGCAGCTTTAATCTCATTTATTTTAAATATTAAAAAAGATTTTTACTATTTGTCTTTTACTAGCCAGTGATAATAATTCTGAACAATTGTGATCAGATTTGCAATTATTTTCTTCATTACTTCCAGCATTTCCAAGTAGTAATTTTATGCCGTACGGCAACATGACTTTGATTTTTCTCTCTCGTTTCCATGATTACAACAAAAATGAAATATTTGCAGGCTAAAGGGAAGATTGATTTTTTTAAACATTTTTACCTGATATTTTAATGACTACTTAACAACGTACTGCTAAGCTCTTCCGCGAATTTTGGGGCACTCAGTATATTATCCGTAGTAAAAATGGTTTAATGTGCTTCGGCCGGTTTGTCTGTCTCAGCACATAAAACTTAATTTTTACTCCTAATAACATAATATACTATTTTGGACAAAAATTCTAAATCAAATTACATAAGTAATATAGTTTCACTTCGAAAACTATCCCCAAAAATGAAATAAAATATTAATTACAAGGAAATTTAGTTATTGTTTAGTTTCTTTCGATGTTCTAGTACCAGGTACCAGGATCTCCCAGACAGTTTATTAAGTAAATAAATATTCTGTGTTGTCTCTTTATTCCACAAGTAAGTGGCCCACTTGGTTATTTCTGGATTATTATTTATTTTTGGGAGTCTATTGTCTTGACTAAGTGAATATCAGAATAGGAATGGTAAATACCAAGACTTTTGCCGAACTCTCTTTACATAAAGAAAAAGAATCTCAAAACCTGGTGATTACTGGGGGATTATAAGTTATAACTGTTTTATGACAATCCACCTTTATAGCTTCCAGGAAAGTAATATCAACAACTAGGATGTTGCGAAAATGACTCATGCCGCTTCACTGAAAAATTAATATCGAAAAGTTAATATTACAACAAATTTGATGAAGGATTTTCATAAATGTTCAGACTAGAACATATTTTTTGTATAAATTAAAATATGATAAATCTTCGAAATTTATATGTAATTTTATTTTTAACAATCACAAAGTGTACACGTTGTACAATTAATTACAATCGTGTTGTTACTAGCATTGTTATTGACACAGTCTGTACCCTAACGCGGTAAGTAATTAATGATATTAATGACATTAATGCCTTCAAATTACTCTCGTCAAAAAAATTACTTCAAAGTTAATTATTTTCGTATAAGCGATTGTGCGAAAAACGTTATGGACTCTAGGTACGGTTATATTAAGATACATAACAGAATCTCGGAAGATGGAAAATCTCGACTTCGTCTCGATTTTTCAAACTCTTCCTCCATTCTCTTATAAATTATAATCCACTTACTAACCGTATATCCCAATATACAGTGCATTTTTTTTAACTGTTGCCATAGGAAATTGCATGGTAAAACTTGTACCCCCTGTTAACTTTTGTTCTGATGAAAGTATTCAAACCATTTTTGGAACAAAGTTGGAAGATTTTTTTAAACTATCGGATAGATTACAATTCAATATCCTAAACTGTCGAAAAAGTTGTGAAAAAATATTTCTAGCGCGCCGGAATAATAGTACGTCGAGCGATCGCCAGAATAGCGTCTCTGTCGGCTCAACTAGCACCTGAGACCTGACCATCTCCACTTTTGACTTTTGTCACTTTCATTTAAAAAATAAATAGCGAGATCTCCTCGAGGCTATGATTAAAATAAATAATAAATTAAAATATAAAACCTGATTTTTGTTCCCATATCGCCTACTACGTTTTTTGTCAAATTCTTTACGTTCATTAATTTCAACTTTGAAGAGTAAAATTAGTAAAATAAAACTGCTTGTCGTTCGTTGTTCAAATAGTATGCATTACATAGTCTTATTAATCATTTATTACAAAAATAAAAATTTGTGGATCATAAGTTAACAGAGGATATAATTTTTACCATGCAATTCCCTACGGCAACAGTTAAAAAAAAACGCATAAGATCGCTTAGGACATTGTCTAGCAGTCGAAGGAAAGCACTTTGAACATTTCTTTTAATCATATCTGTTAATTTGTTATTTGTGCGTTAACGTTTTGTTTTTTTTAAATAAATAAATGTTTACATGTTCTGCCTTCCAAAAGCTAATTTAATCATAACCTCCAGGAGATCTCGCTATTTTTTAAATGAAAGGGTCAAAAGTGGAGATGATCAGGTGCTGGTTGAGCCGACAGGGACGCTATTCTGGCGACCGCTCGACATACTATAATTCCGGCGCACTAGAAAATATTTTTTTCACAACTTTCTCGGCAGTTTAGGATATTGAATTGTAATCTATCCGATAGTTTAAAAAATCTTCCAACTTTGTTCCAAAAATGGTTTGAATATTTTCATCAGAACAAAAGTTAACAGGGAGTATAAGTTTTACCATGCAATTCCCTATGGCAACAGTTAAAAAAAATGCACTGTATTTATGTAGGTATGTAATATATTTTTTCGCAAAAAATCATCTACCTAAGAACTTTTTTCTTACCTTGAATAAATTTTATGATATTAGTAATTTGAATGAAGAAGAACTTGTCACATGACATGCGTAAGAGACGAAATTTGGTCGAACTCGGGCGGACTAGTCCATTTCTTTCTGCAGGGGGAGGTGGCGAGTCAGATACGCACTTGCGCATGTGTGACGTCATTTAATTTCAGTTAACAGGTTCTGAAATAGTTATTGTTATATCTAATAATGTCTGTTAAAGTGAAATACAAAAAATGTAGATCTATAAATACAGTTTAGGACAATTTTGGGGTTTGTCAAAACCAAATAGGTGCTTTGTAGATTCCTAGAAGATTCTAACAATTGATTTCTCAAATTTAAATGTATGAATCCCAGTTTTTAAACTTTAGACAGCATTTGGGATATCATTTCTCTTGATAAAAACATATTCTAGTCCATCTCTCTTTTCAGAACCGAAAAGTACACAATGTTATTTAAGTAACATTCGAGGTAGAGCCATGTAATCTTTGATTTGTCACAATTGAGTCGTTGAAGCACACTTTTTATTAAAAAGATATTTAAAAATTTTAAACGTTAGACTCCAATGTGCACAATTACAGTGTCAGTTAATTTAATAAGATTGGCTGTTCTTCATTAAATGTTCTTTTTTTTTGAAAAAAATTTAAATTAGATTCAAGGCGTTTTACCTTTGTAACTGGTTTAATGTGAGTAATTTATATTTTTGTAATAAAATCCATTATATTTAAATAATTCATTAATTTTTTTCATGGCTTTAGTTTGAAGAATATTCTCATCTAAATTATAAATCAAGTTCTACATGTTCTATTGAATTCTCAATTTATCAATCGCCTCTTCTAAAATCATGCTTAGTTATGTTATCAGAAATTTGAGAAATATTTGACCAAACATGTTACCAGCTGTGACAAGTCATGGAAAGTTATCAAATGAATTTTGCTATCATGATTTAGACAGAAATCAGATCGCTTCAACTATTAGTTTTAATTGAAAAAATCACTAAAGCTAAATATTGTATTTATTTGCAATTTGTTGTAACTGTGAAGGGAATGGAATCATTTACAAATATTTTGTAATCATGCATAGTCCATAGTTGTTAAATTAATTTTAGTAATTCATGTAAACTTCTTTACCTCTCCATTTAAAGTTGACTACATAGAATGTTTTATTTTATAACGTACGTTATGTTAACAAATATTTGAATGAAATGAAGTTGCAAGTATGTAATTTTTATTATACGAGAAATATATTGTATACATTCACACTAAGTACAGCTATTTGGCAAGTTTACTTAAATTTAGGTTAGTCAGTCGAACCTAATTTTAAGTCAGTTTCGGTCAGTTAGTAATTACAAGATTGGATACTTTCAAAACGTTAGTTTTGTAAACATTGGTGCGGTGGGGAACTTACATAAAAACGATAGACGTGTGTGATTATATACATATTTTTCATAACATTATGTTAATATCACAGGTCTTAACTAAATCAATGTAAACGCTATGTACACGTAACACATAGAACAGTCATTTAATGAATTGATAATTGAATAGTTGTCGGTAGAAAGCCATTACAACAGAGATTTTGCATCAGAAATGAAAAACCATCTCGACTCGTGGCTGTTGACGTGTTCAAATCATAAAATGTAAAGTTTGTATTAGCTTTCACCTCTTTGTATAAATTCATATAAAAGTACAAAATGTAATAGCAAACAAGATTTTATGGGCTCAAGTACTAAAATCTTGTGGATTACATTATTCATCTCATTTATAGAAGAATAAACTTTATATACAAAATTTAACATTACGAACAGAGACACTCTCTTAACTAAACAGATATCCTATAATATAGTTAAACATAAATACTACACCATTTTTACAAGAGTTTATTTGTTTACATAAACTTAATGACAGTTTGACATTCACATATTGATTCTTACAACATTATCGTATGTGTACATTATGTTAAATTGACACTGAGTTAATTAAATAAATTGGTTTATCCTATGCTGTATTTATACCCTGCTAAATCACTATTATATTCCTATCAAAACCATTTATCTTAATAGTCTTCTCAGTAAGTCCTAGATAAATGTTGTGAACAGAAAATCTCTTCCACTTTTCACTTAAACTACATGTTACAGTGGGTCACAATGTTGTAGATATGATTTATCAAATGATAAATGTTGCACAGTCCCACGAGCAGAACTACAATTTAGAACTGTCAATTTTGACAAGACTCCGCTGGCGCCAACGGCGACACTAGAAACTACACAAGCTGCAATCCAGCACTCTTTCAGCCAATTTTTCATCTGTATTTTTTGTATTTTTTTATTGAAGCGTGTATAAAAAATAATCAATTAATTGTTTTGTTGATCGAGTTCGGCAAGTGGGACCGTCCAACCTCTGCGAATCCGTGGTCAAAGAAAAAAATTTACAAACAAGTCGGGTGGATTGTTACAACGTTGCCGTTCTTGACGGCGTTGTTCTTCGATATGGTCTCTCGGCTGTCGCCTAAAGAGGTAATGTTTGTCCTCGAGGTCATCGTAATCGCCGAGGTCGACTGGTCGCCCCGGCTGACCAATGGTCCCATATCACACTCGTCGTCGTTGTTGGGACAGATGGATGTTCCCCTCGCCGGTTTCACTCTCTCCGAGCCGTGCTTGTTCTTCCTGGGGAAGACGCTGTTCTCCAGATGCAAAGTCGCGTTGACGTCTTTGCCGGCGGCACAAGTGCACGCTTTCAGAAAACTCTTCTTGAAGTTGTCGCTCAAGAACGCGTACAAGATCGGGTTCATCGCCGAGTTGGAATAGCTGAGGCAGGAAGCCATCAGGTGCAGAGTCACCACAAAAGCAGAACTGCAACAGATGCAAAAAAAGAAACAATACAAGCCACCCATTTGCACGAGATACTCACTGATTTGATAAAGAAGTGGTGCTCAGCATGGCTATCTGCGTGATCCAATACGGCAGCCAGCAGATCACGTACACCGTGACCACTGTCAAGACCAGATTGGTGACCTTCCGGTGCGAGCGTTTCTTCTCTTTCGACTTGTTCTTGGGACCTACAGTCTTCAGCTTCTGTATCACCAAACAGTAAAAAACTAAAATTAAGACTAGGGGAATTGCGAAGCTAAATACGAAGGTGTACGTCGTGAAGATGGTGGCTCCAGTCGCCGAAGTGGAATTGTCAGTGATGTTTTCATTGTTGTTCCAGTCGATGATGCAAGACTTCTGTCCGGGTCGGGGCTCCAGCTCCGTCGCGTGCTCTATGATGGGCGTCATCAAGACGATGCTGCAGGTCCAAGCCAACAACGACACTATCCTCGATATCAGAGGCGTCCGCCATTTTGGAGACGAGATGGGATGACAGACCGCGATGTATCTGTCGGCGCTCATGATGCACAGGAAGATGGAGCTTGTGAATTGGTTGATGCTGGTGGAGATCATGTAAGCTTTGCAGGCGGCATTGCCGAAGATCCACTGTTTGTTGATCATGGTTACTAAGAGGAAGGGGATGCCGATGAGGAAGCACTCGTCGGCTATGGCCAGGTTCACTATGTACATGTTGGTAACGGTTTGCATTTTGGAGAAACGGATCACTACGTAGATTACCAATGTGTTACCAACCAAACCCACCAAACATACCACGGCGAACAGGATGGTTTGGAAGATTATGGGCATTGTGAGACCCTGTTCCATCATGCCGTCGTCGCCCGTTATGTTGCTTTGGTTCATCTTGTCCTTTGATTGTACAGAGAGGATCACCAATCAGATCTGCGAATAAACAGCCACGTTAATTTATGATGAGACATAAAGGGGATGCAATCTGGACTCTCTCATTACCAAAAATACATTTTCAATATATTTTTACACCGAATGGTTTGAAAAAAATCCGAAAAATCAAGAGATATGTTTTGAAAGTGATATGATATAAAAATCTTCCTGATTTATGTTTAGTACAGTTGTTTGCAAAAAAAACGGGAGAAGAAAATTTACCTAATGTAAATTTGGTTTTGTTCATTTGTCAATTAACTGTCTACTTGACAATACCTATCAAATGATGTCAAAAATGTCATTGCATCTCTTGTAAGAAGGTTTCACACTATGAAAAAATTGTAAAAATGTGTCAATTTTATTCTGACAGTTCCCGTTTTGTATGTATCTGTCTATACCATGTTAACAAATACGCCTTCAAATAAAATCCTAAGCTGAGTAAGCGTTGGAAAAATTAAACCGGTTAGAACAGTGTAAAATTTGAATTTCCCGTCGTTTGACACGAATGACATTTGTTTGTGTTTAATCGGGACATGTTTGTTTTCAGCAAATGGTGCTTCGAGAATAAGAATCGTTAAGTTATTCTATTTTTAAAGTAAAACATTGCAAAGAAAGATTTTTTGGCTCTAAATTTTAGGTTAGCTGTCAACATGCTCCAATTAATCTATGCTTTAAAAAAGCACAACAATTGACGGTTTCCAGCGCCTTCCCAGCCCAGGATTTTATTTGAACGCGCGATATTAAAGACCCAGAAACATCGCAGTTGGTCATTATTCCATAATAGAAATTTGGAAGTATTGCCCTTTTTCAAATTTTATAATTGTCTTTGTGTTATTTCCAAGAAATTCTTCTCTGTCTGTTAAAGTGTACTTTTCCTTTAATATTTTTTCTCTCTTAATGTTTCGTTATAAATTTCCTTGTTGTGCATCTCTGAAATAGTTGTTGGTGTTATTGTTTTTTGTAGTACATAACTTTCCTGATTAAAAAAGCTTAGAGCATGAAAATAAATTACAAATCTGAATAAATGTACTACGGTTAACGTAATGGAAAATGTATTAATTAGAAACGGCCTCAAAGTCCTCTTCGGGTCACATTATTTTCATTAAATTACATTCACCAAGTTTCTTTTCAACCGAATCGCCTAAGGACTCTTGGCAAAGGTATAAATTTCCCACACACTCTAAACTTCACGATGTGAGATTTAATAAAGAGTTATGAAAGGTTACCAGAATGACTTTTAACTCAGCCCGAGTCTATATTTTACCGAGCAAACAACCGTTTACTGAAATTGAAAATTATGAATAATGAAGATGACGTTCTTTTAAATTTCATTCTGACCGTTTTAAATTCCAGGTTGAAAAAATTCGATTATTTGTGCCCCAAAGCAGCGCGTTTCGCCATTTCCATTCGAGATCGTATTTTTGTTTCATTTAGGTTTTTGAGACCCAAAACACAGAATGTTGAGTTTTGTTTAAAATTGTTTAAGAAGAGTAAACTCAGTTAGTTCATGGTAAAAGGAACTAAATAATATTATCCCAAACAAATCTTTACTAATTATTTGTAATGTACTGTACGCTCTTGTGCTCCTTATTTCAACAATTTTAAAGCAATTTTTAAGCTTTTTAATTTTAACTATATGATTACTTAAATATGTAGTTATTTGTGTACCGAGGCCAAAAAGTGCATCGTCTGAATTCGAGTTTTCTGGCCGAGGCGCAGCCGAGGCTTGAAAACAAGCGACGACAAAAGGCGCTTTTTGGCAGAGATGTACATACATTTTTTTAGGCGATTGCAGGAACAACAAATCATCTTAGATACATTTATTAATACATGTGTATTAGCTGTTTTTTATAGTATTTTTATCAACTTGCCAACAAATCGAAATATTTACTATTTGCAATACAATTACTTCTCTACATAATTTATGGTGACAAGACAATTATCGGCTTTGTCGGTTTCGTTGTTAACCTACTAAACAGACCAACAGATGGCGCCACGATTCAGAGTCCGAAAAAGAGTTACTTTCCGTCCGCTTTTGAGAACGTAAAAGTACCGTTTTCACTAAGGGCGCCTAAAAAACTAAATGTTTGTAGAAAATGGTAATGGATACAGGTTAATTCAATGTGTTATTAGTTTTTGTGTTATTTCTTCTCTTAAGAATTTGGTACTTGAACAAGACACAAAACCAACAAGTGGAACAAAAATAAAGCCTCAGTCTTTTATTAAAAAATGGTACCATGTCATCAAATAAAATAAAGCTTGTATTAGAGTGAAATAAAATTTTCTTTCAGCGAACTAGAGTGTGAAAGGACAAAGTGTAAAAACATAAAAATCTTATTGGAATTCAAATCTCGAACATTGTAGTTTCTACAGCGGTACTAAAACCTCGTAACTATTTGCATAGTTCCAAGAATTCCTCGTTTTCTCTTTATTAAAAAAGTTTTAATCTGTGTATGGGCAAAGTTTTCTTATTACATTTTGCATAGGTGTTCATTCAGTACGCGTTTATGACCCCAAAGTTTATATTGTTGACTTTATTATTTGCCTCACGTCTATTGCGACGTGGTTTTCGGTCAATATTCGCAAAAATATAAACCGCAAAAAGACCCCAAACAAGTTTTATTAAAAAGTAACAAAAAACCGGTACTCAGTTGAGAAGTATCGTTTTTGCACCTAAAAACCCCCAGAATTTGTAAATATAATGAACTAGATTTAGTATCTAAATTGCGTTCTAAATTTTCCAAAGAAAAAATTTACAGCCCCTGATTAGGATAATTTCAATTGTTAATTCAGACAAGCCACCCTTTATCACGGCGTTATCAGCAAAAAAATGCACAACGGAGTGAAGAGGCGGCTCGAATAATTTTAGATGAAGGGAGAACAAATAACAGCAGGGGTTGTATAAAATGTTAAAGTTTGTTGGGAATGAAGCGATAACACCGCCGCCACTCTCATTTCCATGTGTTGGGGTGAAATATTGAGCTGCACAGACATTTTTTTTAAATACCGCCCACTTTTGTCTAATACCATCGCAATAATGAAATTGCCCGGCTTTATTTATTACCGGTTTATTTCAACCGAATTAAATTGAGCGCTAAATCTAAATACAAGAGCGCCAGTGTTAAGATAAGGGTGCTGGGGCAAGAGAAACGGGATACACTTTTTTAATTGCTTCATAAAGTTGCGAGACGTATCTTCATCGCGGAAATGTATTTCACTGGGTCGAAATATCTAAACAAAATCTTAGGCTTTTTAGCGAACTTTTCTTGTTAAGGGTAATCCAGCAATTCTGCTTTGATTGGTGAATTTTTTTAAAAGAAAACCTAAAACGCCCAGAGTGGGGCGGAAAATTTGCTTTTACGTGGACGGAATCCTTAAGCTTATGAGGGAAGTTTCACACTTACTTAGATAATGTCCTTATTGTTGTTTGTCCGAATGAAGGCCATTAAAGCCATGGTTGTAGGAAGCTGAAAAAAAGAAGATTTGTTAAAGCGGAAAGGCATTTGTGAACATCTGGGAACAAGATTTTATTAATCAGTCTTTAAAATTTTTCAGAAATATTAAATAATAATAATAATAAATACATATCGCGAAGCGCTGAGGCCTACCTGGAATGTTCGGCATCGCAATAAAAGGGAAACGATTTGTGTCCCCGAACCCACATATTAAGACAGATCTTGCTGTAAAATGATTGTAAATCATGTTTGTTTTATTTCTGCACAAAATATTAAAGCATTATTTTTAACGAGTAAATATCTGTCGATGTTATCTGGTGCTTTGCGGTACATTGTACTGCAGTTATAAACGTATCTGCATGATACAATGCAACAAATGAACAGTTTGTGCATATCTGGATGTTTTTGATCTGCCAGAAAAGATAAATCTTTTGAAACCATCGATTCCGTTTAAAACTTGTACACAACGATCACTCCAAACAAGCTTATCGCGTTTTACGAAAATTCAATGCGCTGAATTCTAAAGACTTATCTTTATGGCAAAGCTGAATAGCTTGAAATTATTCACTAAAATATAAATATTCCGGGCTGTAGATTTATAACTGGGTGGTACAATTTTTCTTAAATTTATTTAAAGAACTTTTCAATGGAATTTTCTGATGTCAATCAGTTGTTTGGATATTATCGAAATAAAAAGGAAAACGAGTCGCGGTTGTTGATTGAGGGGGTTTGTTTGTGTGCACGAGAATAATGTTATGATTATGAATGACCGAGAACGGAGAGGGTTGAATATCAAGGTTGGTAAACATATAATTAACTTAAGATACGTTGGCTCGTAATTCTAAGCTGACGTCAGCCACTCCTCATATCAACTTTCATCTGATGTAGTGTGTAAAGCATTACAAAAAACAACAGAAATGTAAAAACTTTCCTGTAATTCGTAAATAAATTAATTTCCATGTCGGGTTATATTAAAACTTCTTAAAAATTATTTTTTCCATGATCATTGAATTTCAGTGGTCTTTGCTCACTGAAAATAGTCAGCAAAAATGGCAATTGAATCAGTGAGTGAGGAAAAAATATTTTCTCACTAGTGAGCAAAGTGAATGTTTTGCGAGTTTGTCGATAGAGGGCGCCAAATATGTTGTACTGAAAGTTTTTTTAAATCTGTCTTTAAAATACTTTCTGAATATTAATAACTAAAGCTTGTATTATTTTTTTTAGCCTGTTATTTAAATTTCAATTGACGAAAAAACGGAAAATTGCTTGGGATAAACTTCTGAAAAAATTTATGCTAAATGAATTATGTGTTGGTATCACTGATTAAACTAAAATCAGTAAACCAATCACAAATACGCAACGCCTAACGACATAACCTCTTTTGTTTGGAATTTTGTTGATCCACGTTTTGTTGTAAGTTCCCTGTTGGGCTAATTTTGTAGAAGTTATTGTTTCAGTGATTTTAACAGTTATGAAAAATAGTGATGCAGATTGATAATGTACAGTTTACGTTAATATAACCTCATTTTTTACTCTTGTCATGTTTTTGTCATTTTGATTTATTTACATTAAAAAGGTGAAAGCGATGATTTAAATACACTTAGTGCAATTAATTCAAAATTCAAAAAGGGACAAAAAAAAAATGCTGTCCGAAATTTCGATTTCGCGACTCTATTTTATGATCATGGAAAAAATCAGATTCAACACGAATGAGCAAACATGCATTTAATCACTTGTATGCTGAGGGTCCTCGCCTTCGGCTCAGACGCCCAACTTCCGTACTCGTGCACTACTTTGCTCATTTGTATTGAAAATAGCTATTTACTAATAGTAGAATAAGGCTCTGATTCGTGGAAAAATAATATTAAAAAATAGCCTCAAATGTATTGTCACAGACATAGATAACAATGTAAAACTCTAAGGTAATAACACTGATGGTTGAAATCTTGTAATTGCAAAAATGGTGGATGCGCCGGGTTAGGAATGTCTCTGGAATATATCACCGAATATAAGTTTTAATATGTTTGAAATTTTATTTTTAATATGTAAAAGACACAAAAAATCTAATGTATTTCTATTGTGCTGCTTAAAAAATATCTCTCTTGTTTCGATTTTAAATCTACGTATATTTGTGCTTCTTTTTTCCCACTTTACAGTCAACAACAATATATTGTGATTCTACTTGAATCTACTAGACCATAAAAGACCTATTTTACAACGAATATTGTTCCCTATTTTGTCAAGTTTCTCCGCCTACATCTGACTCATATAAAAGGTCATAACGACATCTTTCTCACAGCTGACTGACGATGTAGAATACATAAAACAGTTTATGGTTTTGCAAGCCCCTTTAGGGGATCCGAAAATGTTTCAATAAAATTTAATATTTCCATTTTCGGTTTTCCTTCTAAATTCAGTAAATGGACTTTCCTTCACGACCATTTCAAGTGGAGAGGCTGTTCACATTAATATAATTTTAATAAATAAAACGAGGCTGACTTGAAAGCGTCATCTTGTCGATAACTAGTAGTTTTGTCTTGACGTTTAATATAACACACCCAAGAAAAGCTCATTTTTCTGTTGATTGAATTTAGAAGTTTATGTAGGTTAATGTAACAAAGCTTAATCATATTCAGATGGAGTTTTAGGAAAAAAATCTCTCTTGTCTTACCCAAAGCATTTGATTTAATAAGTATAGAAATTACATTATTTTCAAATTGAAATTATAAAAGCGAAAACTTACACGGGCATTATTTATCATTAAATTTCTATTTACTTCCACAAAGAAAGTTAGCATAAATGAGATGTTTTTGTAAACAAGAGTTTATCTCACTTAAAATAATTTCAGGTCTAGTGGGCATTGTTGAAGTTTTTGATTTAATTAGTAATTATGTGTATCCTGCAGCATAATACCCTTGTGGATTAACCCGTATCATTCTGTTAAGGTAAGCAGAGGGAAAGAGATTTTAATGTTGCTCCTATTTAGAAGAACTTAACCCTGCAACGACAAATTACGTGAAATTCCCAAAGATTCCCAAAGAATTATTTTTTTTTTATTAATTCAAATCGAAATACCTGACTATTGATTGATTATCTTAATAACAATTTATTTTTAATCCAGAATTTATTTTGGAATAATCTTGGCTAATTTCGAGAAATTCCAAATTAATACAGCACTCGAGAGTAAGGCGGCTTTTGTTCACTTGAATTGCATCGCGTGAACAAAAGCTTTACCCTCTCTGGTAGTGTAAATAACTAATTTTTCCGATAAATGCTTTTTTAAATTTTTATTGACTACATAATTAATAATTATAATAATAATAGGGAAAACACAACCTATCGGGTTGGTATCTCTGTACGTCAAAAAGTTTGACGTTTGTTATTTCATTAAAATTTGCAAAAGTGCAAAATAAAACATTTGGTCAGCCGAAAAATCTAATGCAAATGTCGTACGGTAGGTATTTTCCAGCGCTCCAACTAATCAGGCACTCGGCTTCGCCTCGAGCCTGAAACCTAGTACTGTACTGTACTGTACTGTACCGTACTGTAATTAAATAATAGAGAAAATAAAAATTTAGAAATGTTTGCCCAGATGCAAAATATACTCTCGTTCTTTCATTTAAAACTTTTGAAAATTTGTAGATTTGAAAAGGCAGGATTTTAATTAACCTCTTTATATCCAGTTTTACATAGCTTGTTTCCATCTCGTTTCTTCTCATATTCTTGTTCGTCAATCGCCCTTATTTTTTTTTTCTTCCTTATAGACCAACAATGAACGACAATTTTCACAATTAATTAAAACAATGCAATAGTTTATTTCAAATTTGTCAATGGTTTTGTTAGTTGTAAACTTCAACGAATTGACCAATTGAACTGTTACAATGCGATATGCACTGAAAGCTTTTGACCCATTTTGTTCAAAGACTTAGAGCATATTCAACTAAATAGCTAATATTGCCTTGCGGTATATTATTACAAGTTTCATAATTCATAAATTCTCACTATTGTTGGGTTAAAAGATAAAATGCATCACTGAACAAAGCCTCGTGTCCCACATATTTTCAGTTGAAAACAAATCAGACAATGACTCAAATATCACAAATTGTGCTACTTTAGACATTCTCAAACAACATTCTGCAATTGTGCACTTCCTCTTATTAAAAAATGGTATGGTGCAGAGTTTGATGATTTAAGATGTGTTTTTACACTTTCCTGCAGACCATGTAGGTTCGTTAATCACTGCAAATTAATTTTATCGATTGGAAATTAATCACAAAGCGACCTATAAGTAATGTCCTTTCGATGGAAATGATATCTGAATATCTTGATTTATATCGCCAATTAGCCAAATTAGAAACTAAAAGTATCTAAATCACGTTGGGATATCGCACTGCAAGCACTCACAAGAACTTTTTTTGGCAACATCTAATCGGTACAAAAAGCGAAGACTGCTTTAAATCGAGACGTTTGATAGATGGTCTAAGCCGTAAAATCCCCAAGTATATGCGTTGTGACTTTAACAAATGTCGCTGTAAGAGGAATCAATGACTCTCATTCATCAAGGTAGAACAGAATGGATAAAGAGGAAAAACTATAACGACTTTTATTCATGATTCTACAATGTAAACTTTGTTGCAAAAACTTCTGAAACTTTTCGATTGTTGAGTTAGCATACAAAGAATTATCACAAAAAGGCAATAAATCGCTGGCTTTTCAGCAAAAAAAAAAATGTACACATCTGCAACATCATGAGGCGAAAACTGCAAGAAAACTCTTTTTTTTTTGTAGTTCTTTTGAGATACCAGTGGAACATGAAAAACTACAACTGCGTCGTAGATTGCTTCACACAGTCATTATTGCCACTTGTTTTAAAAAAAAATAGTTAAATCTAGTCTCTAGTCTCTCATTACGTCTGCTTGTCTCGATTTGTGCACAAAGGATTTTATTGTTGTGCCATCCTTGCGGCGGCGTTCCCGCCGCGCCGCCAACTTAGCCCTGTTTAGATTAAATTGCGAACTATTTGGATCTGATTTAGTTTTGGTTTATTATAGTTTGTTGCTTTGTGACGTCTGCTCCTAAATGAATTTTCAATAAACCAATTGCCACCAAGTTTAATTATCCTTTGATTGAAACGGCGCGTCTTCGCAGAATAATAGACGAAAACCTCCAAGTGCTCCACTTTAGGTATCGGAAAACTTCGCCGTTTAAGTGGGTAAGGAGGTAAGTGTTACGGCGTAACCCCTTCTCATCCCTATTTACATTCGCCTTCAATTCCTTCGGATTGATTTATTTAAGTCGAGCGTTTCGAGGGGGTGTCAAGCAACCAATCAAGCCGACCGAAGCAGGTGTTTGGAGAATTTAATCCTTTAATCTCGTCACGACACTTCGCAAACATAAACCATAAAATAATTAGAGGGATTTCGTTGATAAATCTCTTTGGAGGTCTGCGGAAAAATCTACACTCACATAATGGACAGGAAGGGAAAAATTTACTTCGAGGGCTCTCAGCTTTCAAAAGAAAAATAAATGAATCTTAATTTCTTGTGAGTGAAATTTATATTTTATATTGTGTTGATCTTTGTTTCCCCTGTTTAAATATTCTTTTGTGTCAAATGAACATTTTTGTCACAAAAAAATTTAAATAATACGTCGAGGTTAAATTAATCTCGTAAAACGTATATCATAAACTCACTTTCTACAACACAGTTCTGTTGTTTTTAATAGTTTCTTATCTATTGTAGTGTAGAATGATAAAAAAGGTACAATCTTTCATTCCTCCGAGGAAGGGTGGGCTGCTGAGGCTCTCCAAAGCCTTTTCAGCCACGATGACGGGAAGATTCGGGAAGGTGGTAGGTACTGTGGTGTTAATACTGGCCCAGCATTCGCCTTATCTGTGATATGGGCCCTGTGCTAATATCAAGGTGTGATGGTGTTTGGAAACCCCTAAAAAAACCCATACTAGGTCGGGTGGGCGGTTCCGGGGTTTGAACTCGGCACCTCGCGAATGCAAAGCGGCGCGCTAAGCGTTTGGCCACGATGCTCGATGTAGAATTGTATCTGGATCGTTGAATCTAATCACCATGCCTGAAAGTGCACTCGCTGGCTCAGCCTACTTCTTACAGGAATTTACTGTGGCCAATCTCCGATACTACATGTGCAAGCCAATTGCCCGATTTTTTGGTCTTCAGTACTGGCCATCTCTTTTTGTTTGTTTTTTTTTGTTTTCTTTCTCTTTGTTGCCTCATTTTTTATTTCCTTTTTGTTGAAAACAGAAACATTATGAATTTGTATTTAAACACGCCGAACCCTCGCCTATTTTGCACTACCAATCGCTTCTGGCTAAATGAATTTGCAAAAATTTGAATGACATTCGCTGGAAATCGTTTAGGCTTTGCACACGGATAAATTATACACGAACGCTTCCAGAATAAAAGAGCGACATAGATTCACAGCACCGGAAATTCATAACACGATATTGGATCCGGACATAATGTTAACGAGACGTTATTATTCATATCTTGTGGGGCTGGAGTCTTTGAAATGCAGATGACACCCCCATTATACTCGCCCGAAATTCGGACAATTTCACTCAGATCCTAAATGGCAATTAGCGAAAGTTTACATGAGCTACAGGGCCGGATTAGGGGTCAGGTGTTGGCACCAACTTTGACAATTAATTTTCCGCTGTTTGCTCATTTGGGTTGTGTACGCCAGGAGCAGGACGTTAAAAAATGAGATCAGAATCTTGGCAACGTGCGACGGCTTGTGGGGGCTACGAGATGGATGAAGGGCGAGGGTGCGGTTTTGTTGCGTATTAATCTGAGTCCTGTCCTGGGTGGCGACCCTGCGAAATTCCGTTGTTCGGCCAAAAAGTCATAAACAATTGTAATTGAGAAGAACGGTTGCGTTAAGTGTGATCTCGATTGTTTCTGCTTGCAAAGGGTTGTAATTGGGGAGTGACAAATGTTTCATTATCTATTTGTTGCTCCAGCTAGATAATAAGGCGAGAAATTCCGGGATTTTTTCCATAAATCTTCCAGAATATGGGAATAGAAAAAGGTGACGTTTTCTCAACTTTAAATCTTGATTAATGTCGCGAATGTAATTTTATTTGAATTTGGGGAAAATTGTTTGAATTATTGCCGGTCTTCTTTAAAAAGCTATTTCGTTCGAGTAGCTCACTATTCTCAAGAAAAATATTGTAAGTAAAGCCATAAATTTCTTTTTTGCATTTCGGAATTTATATAATAAATAAGAAACAATGTGTTCCTAGCTGATATGGGAATATAAATTCAGCTGATCCCTATTCTCCAATAAAAATGACAAGACAAATATTCCTGGTATACAAGCAACGTGGCCAGCACATGTGTTCACCTGTACTTGGAACAAGAAAAAGAAGTAATTTATTGAATTCTTTTATTCGATGCTTAAAAATAAAAAAATAACAATCTTTCCATTCATATATTTTTTAGGAGATATACAAAGCGATCAAAAAGAAAACAAATCAGAGCAGGCGTTGCAAATCATCGGTCATGTCGTAGCGGAATTCTATGTAAATCAGCGTAATAATAATAATAATGTTAAAAACATTTTCCCAACTAAACGCCAGAGCGCTCGCTACACTTGGAAGCATTCAGTTTTGTTTATTTTGCACTAAAATCTAAGTTTATCGAGACTCATCTGAAGTTGAAGAGCATCTTCAAAGGAACAAATAGTGCTGAAAATATTCGCATCATCGACCATAGTTTAAAGTAGCCGCAAGTTATAAATAAATATCGAAAAAATCAATGAGCTTAAAATGGAACACTGAGGTCTCCAGGAACTCAGATTATGAATAGAAGGAAAAACCCTTGTACCCAATATAAGCAGTAAAACGACAAAAGCCTTGTAAAAAGCAAACAATATTGACACTCTTTAAATTTGTAGGAACCAAATGCGTGAATAAATGAACGTTGAAACCTAAATTATCCAGTTTCATTTTTATTGCATTGCATTGCAAATAAAAATGTTATCGACATATTATTTATAACACACAAAGATAACCTAACTTGTTATCATTATAAATAATTGGAGAATTTTTGGGTGGTGTCATAAAATCTAGAGTCCGTAGTCGTCATGTCTTCCTTAAAAGAGCTAAATTAATTTTTTATATATTCTGGATTTTCTATATTTGGTAATGGTGCATCTCTACTATACATATTCTGTTTCTGAGCCCGATGCCGCTAAGCCATAAAACGACCGAAACGCTGGCGCTGACAGATTCCAGGGCGTCCAGAACATTTCATAAATAATTAGCTATAACTTTTTGGATTTCCTGCTCTAAGGTACTATTCCTTACGTGGCATCTTCCAAACATCATGTTTTCTCACTCTTACCCCCGCACATAGCTTTCAGAACGAGGATAGCCAGTTTGTTAACGTGAGCCCAGCGCAAGTACCTTTCCGACAAAAGAAATTTGCATAAATGCCTGTGTTAAGCGGTGATTATTATTGATTTATGACAACCGGGGTTTACGACTTACCGGCATCGAACTCAGAAACGTAGTATAAAAGGACATAAAGTAAAACATTTTTTTTTACTCTGACATTAAGAAGAATTTATCGTAAATTATATCTCTAATGAAATATGTACTTATTTATAAATTTCTCGTTCCTTACCAATCCCAATGAAGGTTTTTCGATTGTCTGTTCTGTTACATACTTTGTCTTGATAAAACATAAAACAAGATGCGATCGGATGCAATTTATATAATTAGTCCGATATGACGCACTCAGACGTGTTATTGATCGAAATTTCGATTTGCAAAGTCCGCAGTTCTCGTCGCGTCCGTTCACTTTGCCGACCGGAACTCAAGTGTATCAATAAAAATATAAAAGGGAATGATGATAAACATAAGTGTAAAAGATAAGATAAGGGAAAGATTAAGAGTTTTCGCGAAAGTCAAGTGCAAGTTGCTAATTCCGAATAACTATTAACACGTATAGGAGGGATACGCGGAAGTGTTCGAGAAACTGGGGATTTCATAACTACAAAAGCATACGACTAAATTAAAATACATACACTGGAAGTACTGATGCTGTAAGATATACAAATAAAAAGACTGAAAAATTAACAGTGGCGGAACAATAAAGAAAACGCTAGCAACAGGACACGAGAGCAGCAATGGAAAGAAAAGAAATAGAGAAGGAGATGAAATAGTGAAAAAGTAAATTAACAAAACGATTTCCGACAAAACAAAAACAAGGTAAGAAGGAGATCATCGCCTCAAAATACAATACAAAAAATAATGGCAAAAACGAGGAAATCAGAAGGATAAAAAAAGAACGAAAAGAAAGCATGGACATACTCGTAATTAAGAAACTGAAAGTAAAAAAAAAAGAAACCCGGAAACGGAATTAAAGGAAACAAACCAGAAGATTGAAAAACTAGAAAGAGAAAAAAGGTGAAAAACCTGGTGATTAAGGCAATCCCATTAAACATTAAAAATGATAAAGTCTTGAAGGAACAACTAAAAGATTTTATAAAGAAGCAACCGGAAATAAAATCGAATTAAAAAGCGCAGGAAGATTAGGAGACAAAATATGTAAATAGAAAGTCTGACGAACAAAATAAACATTCTCAAGAATAAAAATGCCGACGGCAAAAGAGACTCCAAAATGACTAAAATAAATTTTCCCGTAGCTCACATAACCGAGTTATAAAGTTTTCAATTTCAGCAATCCCAGAAGCTCGTCCTCAGGTATTACTAAAAAATTGGACAGGTTGCTAGACAGCAAAAATAATAATTATTCATATGGCTTGAGATAGGACTTTATTTCTTTAAAATTCAGATTATCACATTCATTCAAATACTCCCCTTTTTCTTTGGGAGACAGTTCTGGGACATTTGTATAGAGGCAGATGTGACAAAAAGGGAAAGAGAGATACAAGCCAATCTCAGAAAACGGGCAAAGGAAGAGAAGAACAAAGGTAAGCAGGTTAAAGTTAAAAAGGATATATGAAGTTAGACATAACAAAAACTGTAAATGGAAAGATTAAAAAAACTAACATCACAATACAAAAACAAATAGAACTGTGGAAAAACTAGACGCATCCATAAACAAGATATCGACCCTGACGCAGAAAAGCACAAAAATATATAGAAAAGAAAA
This sequence comes from Tenebrio molitor, assembly GCF_963966145.1. NCBI lineage: Eukaryota > Metazoa > Arthropoda > Insecta > Coleoptera > Tenebrionidae > Tenebrio > Tenebrio molitor. Next base: position 4,862,057 of record NC_091048.1, on the reverse strand, counting down.
TATACTTAGCAAAATCGGCACACGGGACATAAGAATAGTAGATACAGGAAAGTAAGATAAATTAATAAATGAACTTCAAGGTAAAAGTATAGAATAGGGGGCTCATTCATGATGAGATTATATGGTCGGGAGTGAAACAAGAGGAACAAGCAAGAGGCTGAGATGCACTAATAGTTGAAGAGGATAAAATGAAGTAGTTACGTGAAAAATAAAAATTTGTAAATGAAAAAATTATAACGGTAAACATAATAGTTATTTATTTAACGAGTTCGTGTGTAATTTTGGCTTTTTTTGGCATGAGTGGACCAGTTTAAAACTCGAGTGAAACGAGAGTTTTAAAGGTCCACGAGTGCTAAAAAAAAGCCCAAATTACACAAGAACGAGTTGAATACAACGTTTTTTTGTTCGACGAGCCCGTTAAAGGCTCCAAATCGCTAAAAATCTTTAAAATTAGCTTGACGTTTCGCTTTGACAAGTTGTCAAATTGATCAAAATTCGTTCACACAGGAGAAAATTCTCAAATTCTGACAGTGTCGAACAAAAATAGTAGTTTATTTAACGAGTTCGTGTGTAAATAGGGCTTTTTTTGCATGAGTGGACCAGTTTAAAACGCGAGTGAAACGAGGCCCACGAGTGCCAAAAAAAAGCCCTATTTACACAAGAACGAGTTGAATACAACGTTTTTTTTTGTTCGACAAGCCCCTTATAGGCTCCAAATCGTTCGAAATCTTTAAAATTAGCTTGACGTTTCGTTTTGACAAGTTGTGACATTTATCAAAATCCGTTCACATAGGAGAAAATTCTCAAATTCTGACAGTGTCGAACAAAAAATTCAGTATTACCAACCCAAACAATCCCTTTTGATCACTTGCATTTATTCGTTGAAAGTTTGGTTGCATAATCTATCTCCAAGATGACGAAATTTGTAATTTGTGCAAAGTTACTTTTTTATGGTGTAATAGTACTCTCGTGTCAAAAATAAATTACTCTCTAGGATTTAGGGATATTCGTTACTAGGTTGCCATAAATTTGGTTAGGTTGGAGGCTATGTGGTTTCTGGTGACAAACAAAAGATATCCCAAAAATGTAAGGCAGCAAATTAATTGCAACAGTTGCAAATGACTAATTTCTCGCTACGTTATTTCCCTAAAAGTTCGAATTCTAGGGAGTAATTTATTTTTGACACGAGAGTATCTCCAAAGTTATACGGGTGTCTCAGCTAAGTTTTCGAGCCTAATATCTTGGTTATTTGCCAACGGATTTTTATGAAATCTATACTAAGGACAACGTAACATTTTATCTGCCCCGCCCATTTCATTTTCTTAGTTACCAATCAAATAGGTTGTTAAGACGATCTGATTTACACAGTAAACATTTCTGACATTCGAATTGTGTTAATGACATTTTATTTTTTAGAACCTAAAACAATAATTGTGAACTTGACAGCAAAATTCTAACCTTAACTTTTTTACGTGGCAAATGTGATGAAAAGTTGTACAGATTGAATCTGACTTTGATTCTGATTGGTCAATTTTAGTGGGCGGAGAAGATAAAAAGTTATAACGGCAATACTATAAAATACAGATATTTTAGACGGTGAAGTTTCAATTAGTAATTATAAAATAATATAATAAATATTTTTAAAAAAGGAAACAATTTTTGCCTATGGAGAGTATCGTAAGAACTTCAACGAGACAGTTCGTTTTCTCGTGGAACACTATCCAAATGTAGGCTTTACAAAATTTAAGGTTCAGAGAGTCGTCAATTTATTTGAAGACACAGGAAGCGTACGTGAACCAAATTACCTTGCTTATCGTATTTTAATCTTTTATGGAAGAATTTAAGCATCCAGTATAATAAATTACGTCCAAATGTTGTCTTTAACTTTGTAAGTTTTGTAAGGTTATAAAGATAAACGTCAAATATGTCACCTGCGTTTGTGCGAAGACAAAAATTCGGTGATAGTGCACCTATGTTTTTGCATCTGCAGCCACTATTAACACAGTTTTTTCCTTTTTCTTGCAAACCAGACGTCTTTCAAGGACGAGTTTCTCTTTCAGCATTTTTTATTAACGATCAATTTTTGATATAAATCGTAAGTGATTTAACATTTTAAAAAGGCATTACGTTTACGTTTTTAAGACTTGGGTTATTGCATTAATGAAACTTTACTCTTCATCGTCTAAAATATCTGCATTTCACAAAAATCCGTTGGAAAATAACCGAGATATTAAGCTGAAAACTGAAACACCCTGTATATAGATGAGTGGGACTTAAATTATGAAATATAATATAATACAAAATAATTTAAAATGTTTAGGTATTATACTCGTATGTATACATATGTTTTTAAATAATGACCTAATAAAAACAAAACCTCTGATAATGTAGTAACATAATAATTATTCACTTTTAATATTGCTTTGAATATTTTATTATATATTTATTATATAAATTACATTTTTAGCTGAAAGCGAGTTTTTTGACAGGCTTCATCAAATATTTAAAACCTGAAGCTTTATTGAATTAAACAGAATAATTCCTGGTTTTGCTAATGCTATTATTAGAATATTTCAGTGCATTTTATCGAGCACTAAAATTACATTTTCTCACATTTAATCAAATATCGAGTTACAAAACTATTGTTAAAACAACATATTTCAGTGAACATACCTCGTTTTATTTGAAATATTCAGAACGCTTTGCAGTTTTCCATCTAGAGATGAAATGATATTTGCAACACTGACACGCACATCACAAAAGTTCGTACTTTTTCCTGTTAATTTCGTTGTTATTTACAAAATATAGTTGATCAACATTTTTATGGAGCTATAAACACACACACTACACCCGTCATGTTAAACATTCTCCTCTTTCTCTTTCCACGCTCATATGATAATTAAATGCATTTCGAGTATTTACTTAGCATCGTTGTTAGCATTTTGTTTGTCCTAATTAGATTACATTACCGTCATCATCTGTTGTAAACTGGAAAAAAAAAATCGCACTTACACAAAAGTTAGTCAAAAATAAAATGTGTTGTACTCGTAGTAGGTATTTAATTTTAAATTGTTGTAACTGATAAATTATGTACTTCCATAGAAGTGTTCTAAAATAATGCGCTAACGATTTTGATTTGTTATTACAATTTATAAGATGTAATTATTTGAAAAATGTTAATTTTTAAATTTACAATGCAAAAATTTCCGATAATAATGCGGAATCTGGAAACGTGCCTCGAATGCTTGCAGCGTTTCCACGTTGAATGGCATTTTTTTTCTATTTTGGTTAATCTTGTTGATCTAAAATTTCTGGTTATTTTTCAATCCGACACGGCGTCTTCAAGAAGATTTATTTCCTTTACGACAAACAGCTCAACTTCACAAAGAGTACCTTATGCAAGATACACCTACAAAGACTAGAAATATATTTGAGAAAAAGATAAACCGACGAGATCCAGTCTGTTCGGTGAGGTTTATCATGTATTCTCGATGGGAAAGCTCATGAATTCTTAAAGTGAATAAATGGAAATCTCTCCTCAATCTCTTAACTTAATCTGATGATTGGACGTTGTTAAAAAGTAACCCTGAACTCCCCTAGTATTGATGCAATTCCTGCTGGGATATTTTGACGTGAACGTCTAATAACAACCTATGCATAATACAACATTTTTATTTGCTTTTCCGATATACTGTTATTACATGTAATTTATTTCCACATCAATGCTCTAATAATACCATTTATTTCCAATGATTTATTACCTTGAACTCATTTTTTTTTATCAAACAATAACATATTTCACAAATCTAATGACAACAACTACCTATTTATTGGATTGTAATAATTTACAAAATTTACTAGTAATGATTAATTAAATGTAATTTTGTGTAAATATGTTCGTAATTGGAAGTTATATGTTAATTTATTTAATCCTCTCTGCAGAACAACTTTTATCCTCTCTAAAACTTTTAGCTGATTAACTCCAAATATAAACTCCATGAAAAATTTTTATTTCCAGTTTACACGATTTTCATTTTGATAACAGAGATTAGGTATATCTCGCAAAATGGCATTTTATAATACACATAGGATGTCGGTTTAGCTTTCATTTTATGAAAAATCGACACCACATAAACATACGTATAATTTTTTTTTTATCAGTTGCATATCTAACGGGCCTTCAAAGAAATTAATATTTAGAGCAACCTATGGAAATTCAATTGTTTGCAACATTTTTCCAGCGTAGAAAATGACACAAGAAACGTCTGACATTTTAACGACATAAAATTAGGTTAGAAAATATTTTTAATTTTTTAGTGCATTCTCCCTATTCCCCCTGAACGGAATATGACAATATGAAATTGGGAAAAAGCTAATTATGTAACTTGTGTAACTCAGGACAATAATTGGTTACCTACAAAAATTACTTTACACTGTTAACAGAATTCAATCTAGTCTACGCCTACTCTAAATATATATTTATTTGAAGGCCCGATAGTTCCAACGAGCAGATAACTACCTAATTAATATGTGCAACATTTTATAACTACATTTTTTGTCCGAACTGCATTGTAAATTGCAGCTAATTAAAACGTAAATCTTGAAGAATATGATCATCTGTCAAAGGTCAAAGGTGAGACATTGTTTCACCGTGAGAGAAATGTAAAAACAACAAAATTGTTAAATTTTCTTATGAACTGTAATTTTCTGACGCTGTAGCTTTTGTTCATTTTGGCTACTGTTCCATTGTCCTCGTGTCTAAATTTGTTACGTCACTTAGTGCGTTTAACGTATCGGCGTAGCGACAGCATTAAAAGTGTGTCGAATCAATCAAACCGTGAAGGCGATCACTTTAAATCCTTTAATTCGTCAATCAAAAAGGTTGACGAACCCCCGAAATAGTGCTTATGTCGCCGTTGGGATGTGATTAGTCGAGCTTTGATATAGCTTCCGTAATTACCGAATATGTCAATTTGTGGCATAATTTAATCCGGAGTGTCGAGCCGAATTACCCTTTCCGCGTACCTACAAGAGGGAGAAGGACGAAGCGTGAAGGTTAGGCGTGCTAGAACGGTCAGGATTAATCCTTGCGGCGATGTCTCGATATTTATCATGTTGAATGTAAACCAAGCCGTATTCAGACACTATCCTGAATAAGTTCAATCTAATATTCAATTTGTAGTCTGGTTTATTGCGAAATGTAATTTACGGCCTCTCGCCACCCCCGTCGGAAAGAAAAGTGTGCTTTCTCGTTTTTGATCCCGCTCCGGATATTTAACCCGAATTTATACACATAAAAGCTCTCTAATCGACGGAGAAAATAACTTGTAAGTTTAGTCCGGTTGGTGTGGCGCCCTCAGCTCTGTTATCGCTCTTCACTCCTTCTTTTAATTACCAGAACGCCTCGAAATACGATTTTAGCCCAACGTATTTATCCTTTAAAAGCCCACTCCTATATCACACAAATCCTCTCACTTCTCAACAAATTTTATTCATCAGGAATGAATACATTTTAAAATTCAAAATTTGTAGAATACGAAAGATTCCTAGTTTACTTTTATGTGCGAGGTGTTTTTAAATGGCCGAGGCGACGCGTAAGCGTAGCCGAGGTTAATTAAAAACTCCAAGCACGTGAAAGAGCTTTCGCAGCGTGTAATGTATTAAACATTTAATAAAATACAATGATTCAGTGATTATAATAAAATTAGTAGGTATAAGCTGGCTTGTTGTTAACGTTACTTTAGTAACAATACAGAAGCATTATTTTATGACATTTATCACCCTACTTTCGTAGGGGGGAGAATGAAAAAATGTTTTGCTAATTACTAATTTTTAAGTATTCAAGAAACCCATTCAGTTGTTTATTACGCTTTGGAAATTGAAGTGAAAAATCGTTAATTATGTTCTCGGGAAACTGGAGCTTTCAGAATAAGCTGAGCCCTGAAAAGGAGGTAAAGTTTGACGGAACACCACAATTCGGTTGTAACGGTTGAGGAAATAGATGAAACACTAATCAACTCTCTGGGCAATTCATTGGTAGCCAAAAAAATGTGAAAAGCTCTCTAACGTGAAACAATGAGTGTGCACGAATTAAGCGAAGCGAATTAGCAACAAAGAGTTAATGTGTGCTGTGTGCCTGTTTAGCGACGAAAATGTGACCCTTTTTTGAATTAGATTGTTACGGGGGATGAAAAGTGGCTTCCATACTCAATGTTAAACGACGCAGGCAACGAGTAAGTTCCAGGGAAATGCTCAAAACGCTATTTAAAACAGATTTCGGCTACGGAAAATTTCATTATATTCATTTACATGTTTGTAGAATCGCCATCGGCTAGCCGTTCTGACGCCGCTGGCAATATTTGTTTTGTTGGTTGCATAATTATCCATTGATATTTTATTTGAATGAAATATATGTATCTTGATTTCATGCCAGATACATTAAAACCCAGCTAATAAATGAGAATTAAAGTACACAAAGCAAAAAATGTCTTCTTGTACTTTAGCCAAGGGACTATGACTTTTGCTCTACAACATGCGACGGAGAAATGATATAAGGTCATTTTGCTGACTTCAAGGTATGAATAAATATACAGGGTATTTCACGAATGATAATGAGTCCGGAAGTAAAAATGCAACCCACAATACATTTTCAAAACAAGCCGGATATTTTAATTTCAGTAGCCAGCTGTATTGTGGGTTGCATTTTCAATTCCGTCACTAGTCTAGTCACTAGTCAGTTAAGTAATAAAATTGCTTGTTGGTGGCTTCAAAGATCATGAAAATTCCTACAAATTTCCTTATTTATTTATTAACTTATGAGCTAACTGTGTCAAGCGAATGGTCTGATTCGAGCTTTATTTCGGAGAGTTTCTGCTTTAAAAATTTTAAAATAAATTTTTTAAATATTCAAAGTCTGGTTTTGTTTAGTCTGCTTTTAGCCGTGCAGATCGTAAATAATCTAGACAACCTGTTCTTGATCGCCTGAAAAATACACGCAACACCCAAACAACTTCATCAAATTATCCTGAAAACGCTTTTACAGACACAATAAATCTGGATCGCCGACTCCCATTAATTACCCATATCAGATTCAGGCCGGGTGTTTATAATAATGCAACAAAAACACAAGTCATCGCTCCAAGTTCGCAGCCCTGGTGTTTGACCCCCTTTTTAATAAATAAGAGACTTACCCGAGTGTCTCTCGCTGAAAAAATACGTATCCAGACGATATTTAGAGCTTTCTCGAACTTACTATTATGTCCGAGATGGAGAAGAATAGAAAACGGAATGGAACAATGGAGAAACGTAAATTTTATTTGGATAACCGTTTTCTTAAATTTCGTGGGAGGATAGCAAACTTAATGGCTCGGTTTTATTGAAGGAAACCGACCAGAATCCCAGTCTTAGTGGGAGTCATGAATTATCCTTTAAAAAAAAACTCACCTGTTATGCATGGTCCAGACCGATTCCAGCCCTGGAACAGATTTAAATGAGAATTAGTCTCAGTGCAGAGTAAGTGCAACGCACCACAAACATCCTGTTTTCACTGGAAATTTATCTTTGTGCAAGTAGCTAGACGTAATAGAAATTTTATGGGGGAGGTGCGGTACAGTGAAATCTTGTAAGGGTGGCGACTGTGTTCTCCACGTAGGAGTGAGAAGACCCCCTCATGCATATAGAACAATAGCAACTGAACCGGTTAATGATACAAATTATGTTAATCGTCGTTCTCAACACACCATTACGTCTTGGTGGTCCTCGCAGGGAGCGTAAACTTAGCACATCAGCGGAATTTGCGGAGTTGCCCTCTTTTAAACAAACTTCAATAACATACATCAAAGTTTTGTTGACTCTCTTAAGTATCAAATTTTAGAGTAAAGTTGACTTGCACGAAATGCGTGATAAAACGTCGAATTGGAATTTATTGACTACATTTCTTATATAAATGGTTTTGAAAAGTGTCACAAGAAGGGCTCGGTCTGCATCGTAAATTTCGCAAGGACATAATGTATAATGCAGCAAAATAGATTTTAAAAGTGGTCGTGGTTACGAAAGATAAAAGATGTGGGGCCTGTTAATAAATATTTAGAGTAAAAGAGACTGTCTCGAGGCGATATTTCTCCAGAGTATCGGGTGGTGCACGATCAAATTTTTCCAACGGATGCAGGAATCCATATCATAAAATAATTTTTGTTTGCATGCGTCACTACAAATAAAATTGTTCATCAACCACGAATAATTTATGTTAAGTGTGTCCGAAGTTCGAACCAGTTTCATGGGAAATGTTTATATTGTAAGTATCTAATAGTAATAAACACCTCCCTCCATGCAAAAAAGATAGATGGAAGTTTACTAAGTTTCTTTTGAGCTTTTTTTCTCTGATCAAGTCATAATAACTGCTCTAACATAAAAGCGTATCAATTAAGTGGGAAATATAAAATAAGAATTGCAAAGTAACATCTAGCATTTTAACCGCAGGGGTAGATAAAGTGCTACTTTAACAGCAAGGGTAGATAAAGTAATTTATTTATTTTTATTACACTAACAAAGCTCATACTAACGTGATTTTAAAAGCTGACACGATTAGTAATGATTTAAAAAAAATGTTTTTTGTTCGACACTGTTAGAATTTGAGAATTTTCTCCTGTGTGAACGGATTTTGATAAATTTGACAATTTGTCAAAACGAAACGTCAAGCTAATTTTAAAGATTTTAAGTGATTTAGAGCCTTTAAGGGGCTCGTCGAACAAAAAACGTTGTACATATTCAACTGGTTCTTGTGTAAATTGGCCTTTTTTGGTACTCGTGGGCCTTTAAAACGCGAGTGAAACGAGCGTTTTAAACTGGCGCACTCATGCCAAAAAAGGCCAATTTACACACGAACTCGTTAAATAAACTACTATTTAATAATAAAATACACAAATGCTATAGAAAAATTAATTAGCTCTCGAAGATAAAATACAATTTTATCGTCTTGTATAATAAATAAGTAGGTATTATAGCAGTGGTGATGAGTAACTCTGCTGATATTGTGTTAAGTGACCAACAAGAACAAATCAAGGGTGCTACCTCATCTTTTGTTTTATCGAAACGTCTGTCTTAGCTTAATCGTACACATGTGCATATGTACACTTGCTATACACAGCCGGTTTATTGGTTGCCTACCTCTCAAAAAATCTATTATTAATTAATTAATAATAATTAATGCTTTATCTTCAATGTTAAAACTCATTTTATCACTTATTCTGGGATAAGTATTGCTTACAATTACAGGAAACATTCGTAAACTTTGCCAAAATCGAAAACTTTTTCCAAAGTTGCCGTTGCTTTAAAATTGACGTTTCTTTGACATTTCACCGAAGAATCTGCTTACCAGTGGCGTCGCGTTTGGCAATAAAGCTCGTAAATTAGGTACCCATTCTTATCTACTAAATGTAAAATGTTGCTCTTGCTAATTTTATAAATTTTCTCCATTATCAGGTAGGAATAATAATAAAAATTATTGAAGGTCGAGTATTTGTTTCTTACCACAAACTTGCTGGAATCTATTGAAGCATATGTAAATGTTGTAATCTTTTTTCAAAATTACTCCTAAAAAGCAATGAATATTTTTAAACTTCTGAAACCATATTCACGACTATCTACGTTTACACACCTTATCGATCGTTGAAAACATGTAATGGAGTAAATATTTCCAGTTCAAACTTGTTTAATATTATTGTTGGTCATTTTTTATAATAATCCAAGGCTCTGATGCAATTCTTATGATAAAAACTAGAACCTGCTTTTTAAAAAAATTGCATATTTACGTAATTTGTAATAATATTATTTATAACACAATGGCACTTGTTATCGTGGCAATCAAACTCGTATATTGCGCGTATGTTGAAAGAATTTTTTTTTACAAGGAATCTATAAACTACGCTCTCAGTTAAGATTTACTGGGTAAGAGAAAAGCACTATCTCAGTATTAAGAAAAAACAAAAACACAAAATTAAAACAGGTACTCATTAATGCATGTAGGGTATTTTCGACAATATGGAAATAGATAGAAGGGTTTGAAATGTTTAAAACATATACAGGGTCATTATAAATGATTGTTCCATCGCAGTTGACCTTGAAAACCCACATACATTTTGGATGTGGCGCCAGCCTCGCAACGTTAGACAAACTAGCAGACAGATTGCCACTACCACCAGTATCGCCACCTATCGGCGATACTAGTCTCACTCATGTTATGAGGCTTGCGCCTACTGCGATGAGACAATCATCTATAGTGCCCCTGTATTTGTATCTGGAAATGAGAATATTCAAATGCAATATGAATGAGGCTATAGTAGTTTGTTATAAAGAATTAAAAGGACATGAACAAGAAAACTCAAAGACAAAAGGAAGACTGAAAGCATCATAATATTATAGATTTTAAATGAAAAAAAATTATAAAGACATCACAATTAATATAATCATGATTTCCTCATATCGTCTTGTTCATAACGTATTATCTGAGGTACAATTTGTATTTATGAATGCATCTCTTGAGTATTTATAACTAAAAAACTACTGAACGTGTTTTGACGAGGTTTTCGTTCGATTATTTTTTAATTTCTGGTTTAGAAAATGAGCTATGGGCCACCTTGTGAGGGGCTAACTACTAATGAAAGAGATGAAACAATTCGGAGAATTTTGGTAGAGTTGTTTACCAAGAAGTTAAAGAAAAATACATGTTTTTTTTAGTTTTATTGCTCAGTGAATTCTACCCACGCGAAGTCAGCTAGTGTTCGACGTGTTTATTTGACATATTAAATCTATTAGCATTAAAATATAGTTGGAATGTAGTTTTATTATTATTTTATTAGTACATAGTTATTAACAATAAAATAATGAACGGCATTTTACTCAAGGAACAAGAACAAGCAACAAAATTATTTTTGAAATGAAATTAAATTTTTTTATTATGGGTTGGAACAAGCAACAGAATAAAATTCAGAAACTTGATAAATAGAGAATTTGAAAAATGTACGTCTACCATTAGCATGATAAAAACAAGATACCACATAAATTAATAATATTCTGATTGTGAACTGACAAGGCCGTAAGACGATCACAGAAATAATATTTGAATAGTTTTTGTGAGCAAGAAGTAAGAGACCATCACGGAAGAGACCCATCTCAAAAAACTGTCAAGCGCGTACAGAATAGCCAGAGCAAACTTGCTATTCGTCAGATCCTCAGGTGTTGCTCTCTGTTCCTAAAATAGAAAAAGGTTTCTTCGAAGTTTCAGCATGCGGACACGAAAAATGATGATGAAAATAAGGGCGCATAAATGTTTTTCATGACCTTTGGAAAACTATTACACCAAATGTACCATTTTCTTTTTTGCAACCTATCAAAAACAACAAATGTTGAATCATTCCTGTACCGGGTGGGGCATCGTATACGCGCACGCCAGAAATCGCGACTTCTGATTAAATAAAATTGGCGAAATTTTATATACCTGACTAATTATTGATAAGGTATATTTGAGAAGTTTTTAAATTTTTTTTGTTAATAAATAAGGCCGTAACAGTTTTATTAGTTTTCTGAAATTAACTGTTAATTTACCTATAAAGTTTTTACACTAAATGAATCTGTATCTGCTAGCCCATCAAACGCTGGTGGCACAATTACAAATTTTGACTTGGTTAGCTAAATAATTCGCTTTTTTATTTAAACGTAAACCAGACGGGTGATTTACGGCACAATGGTATAATTTCCCAACAAAGGTTTAGCCGACCGTTTTAAACCTTTTTGCCATAAAATTGACAGTTTCCATTGTCACCTAAATTTACGACAGCACAAGTAGCAGGTCATAAATAAAAATGATTTTGAAAGTTGAAATATAAAACTGCGTTTAATTCAAAATCTAATTGGTATTTTTTTCCGTAGATTTCGTAAATAATTATAGGAAGTGAATTTGGGTAGGTTAGTATAAAAATCATAATTTGACTTTATGGTTGAAATTTACATTTTAATTTTTTTTGGCTTTGTTTGTAAGTGAAAAATTATCAAAAAATTATGAAATGTACCTTACCAATAGCCAGGTAAGTCTGAAAAATTTCGACAATTTTATTTAATTAGAAGTCGCGATTTCTCGCGTGCGCGTATACGATGCCCCACCCGGTATACCTTGCAATAAAAAATGAAACTATTTAACATCGACACCTTTCTCTACAGCACCGAAAATATAGCGAAAAGTAAGGAATAGTACGAGGCATCTAGAAATCTGCCGAACCAGCACCTGTGTCGCGAACGGAGGTCATGTCATCGGCTCTCGATGAGTGAGAAACTCCGGAAGTTAGAGTAACTGACAGAGAATTGTCGACTAGCAAAAAATTGGTTTACAATAAAACGTCAGAATGTATTCTACAGTTTTTGTTTCCAAGTCAGTCGAGCAACATTTTTTATCTTGTCCCGTTAAGCCAACTTTCTGTGTTTTCCGGGGGCGTAAAACACAACCCCAACTTACTTATTACACACATTAAACATGTACGTCACTTTATCGAAAGCGAACATTTTCTCTTGCTAAAAAGTGTTCCCTCTCTGAAGGCCCGGGAATAAATTGGGTGATAATAATAAATTAGCCGTGCTTGCTCAGACGCGGGTGAAATTAATTAATTTCCGAAGTGTCTATAACCTCATTAAAGAAATGAGCTGACTCCGGAATTTTCCCCGCTTTTCGCGCCGAAAACGGCAAAACTGGCGCTGAAAATTTGTGGATGTTTTGATTGTCATAGTTAAAACGGCGTGTTTCCGCAAAAATTCCACCCCGTTCGGCCATAACCGCTGATACAAGACGAGCAAATGCCGAGTTTGTTTCAATTGTGGAAAGGCATTTGTCGAGTCGGGCCTACAATTATGCAGGTTTTATGACCTGTGGGACCTCAACTGTGAAGTCAAGTGTCGACCCCTCGACGGCCTAAACTGCCCGAAAGGAAAGCGTTTTCTGGGAATTCGTCGAGTTCTTGTAACGTACTCGTATATATCTCAGCGTCGTCGTCGAGTGTGTTTTCCTTCGTTTTTCTTATCTCGAGCGACGAAAATGGCGAGAATTTATTGAAAAACGTCCGAGAAAAAATTTACAATTATAGAAACTGTCCCGTAATTCTCCTCTCTTAACACGAACTTTTTTACCGACAAGAAAATAGATTGAAAAAGTTGGTTCAGCCCCTGGGCTCTACCAGATAATGTAATACCTAATAATAAGAGTTAGAAAAACACATTGTATTCCACTTGACGTTTTTTTTTTTATTATACGTCCCAACTAATCTCAGAAAATCATTTATAAAACTATTAAAATCGCCCGAACGATAAAAATGTCACCGTAACAAATTTATTTTCAAATTCACTTTCAAGAGTGAATATTTTCGTAGGGTTAACTCGTAGGAATTTTTTTATAGGAACTAGTCACATTATTTTCCCTAGATCTATTCAAATCCGAAATATTGTCCAACATTTCTGGGACACCCTGTATATTTGAAAAAATAATAACAAACTTATTTAAAATTGTGCATTCTATAAAACACTAGATTTAAATTGTTACCATTAATAATAATAAATTTAATGATACGATATCGAACGAAAAATTAATGAAAGTCACCGAAACAATTAAGGTCGATAACGAACAAGTACTTTTTTAAAAACTTTACCAAACTATCCCATTAAAACGTTAAACTACATTGGAGTTAATGAACCGTACTCATTAAACTTACATTTAACTTGCGCCGATAAATCACTAACTTTCTGTTGGTTGGAAGTTGCAAGTTGCAGAAAAAATTGCATCTAATTAAAGCTCGCTTGTACCGGTATGCATAGCACAATGTATATTTCGTTATCATGTTTCATATTTTACAGCATTTGCAAAGTTTTCGCTCCCGCCCTTTAAATTAACAACTAGATTTGAAATATTGTTGGAAACAGTGGTGCTTTAAAATTCTGCATGTACAGTCAGTCTGCAGAGTAAAAACACAAACGACGCAAAAAGTGAGGTTAGATTCAAACAGCTGATCCGTGATCCGTAATGTGTGGTGTGTTCACAATCGACCCTTCAGCGCCTACTTTGAGGAGAAATTTAAATGAACACCCGATATATTTTCACTAACATCTTTCTATACCTAAGGGTTCATAATTTGTGAGATGTCTCTTATGTGCTCTGCTGAAACTAAATCACACTAAACAGTCTATAAATGTCAGGGAAAAAGATACAATAAATTACATTAGAATTAAAAAGTAAAGAAAATCAATAGTTTTCAAAGTTATTAAAAATTTCGACTAATTTCTGTCACAGAAAAAGAATCAAAAACAAGATGTCTGTGTATTTCGCTTATAAGTAAGAGATAATAAAAAATAGCGCAATATGAATGCGATTGTAATGACCGCCATTATGCGGCCATAATAGCAGTAAAAAAGATCCCAAATGATGTCGTAAAACCAGGGAAATTTTTTTATTAGCGCTTTAAATTACATTAAGGATTGCTGTTCAGCGTTAAAATGTAACCATCATAAAATAAAGCTTTTCATTTCTCAATATTTGACTCTCTCCATTTACTCCCTAAAATCGATCAATTTCCACATTTAATTAAAATCGAATTCAATCAATTGTTCCCCTTTTTTCAACCAACTACTCCGTCATGGTGGTGTTCTTAACACACTACGAGAATATTATGTGGAAATATCCGTCGTTGGAACATAATTCAGAGCGTATTCATGCCTCGCTTCGGTAACTTTCATTATCTACTGAAAGTTAATAATTGTTCGAACGAGGTCTGGCTAATTTGCTTTAGCCTCTATTGCCCAAGCTAAATTAAAAGTGTTCTCTTGGTTTCTTAATTAAATGTTGGTTCAAAGGCTAAAGTGGACCACTTGCTCGAATTGCAGTTCCAGCGTGACTTTACGACGTTATTCAGCATTAATGTCGTGAATATTTGCCGAAAACATCCGAAAAGGACCCCACTAAAACGCAATTGGCCTGGTTTTCTATCTGATGCTAAAAGCACATAACGATAATATGTGTTTGAAAAAAGAAAATTAGTCTGGAGCTAAACATTAATTCTCGTCTCGTGGTTTAATCAAAATCGGATTATTTTTCTAATATGAAAACTGTTCCTAGCGCAATATTATTTTGTTGTTGCGTAGCACAAAATCAGTTAAGAAACAAAACTAGCCGCGATGTTTTTGTATTAAAAATAGTAGCATCACTGTCTATTGTTTTTCGTTGACGTTTTGCAAAATTGTCAAAATTTTCGGTCTTCCTGTGAAATCAATGTAAATTCCTGTAAAATGAGTGCCCCACAAAAAATCGTTATTCCTAAGGGTCTCGTGAATCCCAGAGAGACCACAATTGTAGAAATTCCTAACAACTTGAAGAATGTGGGGACTGTGGTGGCACGACCAAGAACTGGCAACACTACAACAACACCTTCACCGTCACAATTCCTACGTGTACCTGGACCTTGTCGTGCAGGACGGACACATCCGCCGAAAAGCAAACAAATCGGCGCCGGATATCTCCACGACGCTGGTATCACTTACGCAGGAAGACCGTACGAAGAAGAGTCGCCAAACGAAAGCAGTCATGGCTTCCACCCATACTATCCCAAGCCTCCGGGATACCGCTATGGTAGCATTTCCAAAGGAGACGTGTCGTATACAGTAGGAAGATACGGCGGAACAGGTTTTGATCCGGACCTCATTGACGCTTCAACGCCGCAAGATTTGGACTATTCAGAAGGTAGATCCATAGAGATTTGAGAGGAACATTGATGTGTAATTGATTTTTGTTCAAATAGGGTCTCTCTACAGAGACTTCAGGCCCAGACGTAGATCATCGAATCCGAACTCACCAGGTTGCTGGCCTGGACCTACGAGTATACAGCGATATCAGTTTAGCGACGAGTACAATTCTGGACAATCCCCCGAAAGTAGGTAACAAAATGTCGAAAGCAAAATCGTAAACGTGTTAGTTTCAGCGAGTGGATCTATGCCGCCATATGACTATACACAGGAGTACAGTCCTTCCCAGAGTAGGCTATACACCTCTGAACGGGCAGTAGATAGTACCCACAATAGCAGTTATTACCAATATCAACCTGAAGAAGAAAGTGAATACTCGCCTTCGCCTTCTATGCAAATTCCAGGAGCCCCACGAAGACGTGCTTCCTACGGTGGAAGAGGAAACCGTGTAGGACAACCACTCAGTGCAGCTGAACTCATGGACTCACTCGGAAAAATAGAAAATAGAGAACTTAATACAATAATGAATGATGTTAACAGATTCCAACAGGCAAGAAGGAAGTTGGTATTTGACGCGTCTAGTCTACAATCCAGCGCTGATCTGTCAAAGAGTATGTGCGACCCTAATTGCTGCAAGGTAACCTAACAACAATACTGCCACCTGTATTTGGCCATTGGTGAAGTAAACTTTTAGCAGCAATTCTCTGTGTTTTATTGTCGATAGATATTTGGTAGACTATTTCTCTGATTTTCATAGACAAATAGTAGTTAGCAAGAAGATATTCTTTTAAAAACTCTTGTATTGTTCAAACATGTTGACGTGGGTAAGGACAATGCACTGCGATATAGCTCATTCTAGAAGAACTAAGATAACAAGATGGGACAATTTAGTTTTGTTTTCGAACCTAGAACTAGAAATAGTTATTTACAGTAAGAGTGAGGAAGGCAAAGCTTTCGTTCACGCGAATTGCGATGCAATTCAAGTGAACGAAAGCGGCCTTACTCTCGAGTGCTGTATTTGGTTTTGTTCGATACTTCCTTAGAAAGTGAGGCTGTAACTTTCTATTCAAAATTTTAAATAAAAATCAACCACATTTTTGGACGGATCTGTTGCTATGGAAAAAATATGTAAACAAAGTTCTGTAACGTCAATAAAGTGGTTGTGTGCACATTGTGGAAATTGTGGAAATGGATGATGAAGAGTTATACAGGGTGTCTCAAAATCGGCGAATTCCGAATTCAGAGCGTGGTAGGGAAGGACCCAGTGGGCTCGTAAATTCGCTCTTCCTGAAAAAGATATAAGCACTTTAATTTTGTTCAATACATAGCAGCCTTCATATCCACAGTGACAAAATACTATTCTAGCTACGTTGCCGTTCCATTTTTAAGAAAAATTACAACAATTTAGGATTTCTTTTACTCCGAAGTGAAGCTATTCTTCAAACAATTATTTTACTTTATTATTTTCCACAATTATCTACACCATAAATAACAATAAACACTGAACTTTTCAGCTTGTATTTGAAGAAAACGCACTTCAAAGAGTGCACCTTCAGACCAATGTATCTTTGTGGGGGGAGTCCCCATTTTTCCATATTTAGACTACTGAAGTGATCCTCTACAACGTTCTGAATTCGGAATTCGCGAATTTTGAGACACCCTGTATGTTCCTGATGATGTCCTGGAAGAGACAAGTTCTGCGAGGTACCAAATGTTGGCTAAAAAATCAAAATCAGGTTATCAGAAGGAATTGGAGAAATTTACAAATGAATTAAAACCAGTGAGCGAAAGTGAAGTGAACGAAAGAGAAACCTTCACCCACTGGTAACTATGGATACAGACTCACTTTCTACGGAGGTATCGAACAAAATATACATGGCGTATTTTTCGTAATAAAAATTACTAAAAAGCTAAGTCAATATCTGATACAAACCTTTCACCATCTTAGTGGCTTCGTGGGCACATTTAGATGATTTAGGTGAGCCAAAACAAAACTAGAAGTGAAGTGAAATCTTTCTGAACCGATATACATCGATGGAAAAATATTAAAAATTGTCATTCGATTTCTGAGAAGACAATGGAATTATTATTCACAGTTTTGTTTACTATTATTTTGCAAATGTTAAAAAAAAATATCAAGGACAAATCTTCTAATTTTAGGTTCTAATCGTGTCAAGCCTGCGATCAACAACAATATAATTATTTTACTGACGTGCAAAAAACTTTAAATTTATTGACCAGTGTAAGTAACATTATGTAAAGGAATTTGTTTGAATCATGCATCCAAACTATTTATAAAATAATAAATGTCCAACAAACAAAATTGCAAATTACCTGAGTGACAATGAGTATCACTGTAATCTATCTTTCATTGAGATCCCTACTATTTCGTATAATGAAGCAATCCAAAACATAAAGGGAATGAAGGTTTTTCAGTAGCGAGTGGTTTGTTCAAGATCCAAAACAAACAGAACTGCAGCAGCTTCTGTTGCCGCGCAGAACTTCTGCCTTTCAGTTTAGCTTGGAGGGAAAAATATCCCTCTAGGATCGCACCGGTGAGCAATAATAGTACGGTAAGCAAAAGTTTCCCAAACCCTCTGCAGGGATCTTCCATATGCATGCGGTTTACAGTCTTTGAACTATTCTAGAGATTTGCATTACAAACGTTTGCTTTGGCAGACGTCATCTCCACACCAAAAGTGACCACAATTCCGAAAGCATTCGACGCGAGCAAGTCCACCCCATCAAAGAGCCTTTTCAACTTTAAACCTTCTTAATGTTGTCGAGTGACGCTGACAGGTGGTCAAAAGAGTGCTATTTCACGCTAGTTAACCGCGAAACGGACCACTAATGTAAATGTTGACCGTACGGAATTGCCTGCGATGAAAGTGTAGGAAAGCAGCTTAAATATACAGAAACTAAAAAAAGTGGTGCTTTCTTTATGTCGGGAAGAACTGTTTGGTTAATTTTCCTGCAGAAAGCGACAGGAGATTGTAGTCGGCTGATGAATTCGTTGCAGGAATCCATTAACCATAGAATAATAATTATGTTATTGAACGTTTCCGTGAAAAATTTAATTAAAACCCTTTATCGGGTTTAATTATTCAGTCGCGAGGAGATACCGCGTACATGATGAATTATGCAAAATTCAAAAAAGTTTCATAATTAAAGTGCGACATGATCGTAACATCGTTACGGTGTTAATTGAGATAATCGGGTCAAGCGTCTTCCGCCAGGATAAAGAAAAATGTGGCTTTTGTAAGGTGATACAGTTCATAAATTAATAGATGTGGTGTAACTGACACCTTAGCGTGTCGCATCTGACAAAAGAAGTTGTAGAAATAAATTGAAAAAGTTGGGATTCTATTTAGAAAATTTAGATTTAGTGAACATTTCCCATTGATGAAAGTGTCAACGGGGAGAATAATGTCACTAGAGAAATATTTGACGAGTGATAATGCAACCCACAATACATTTCCAAAATTAACGTGGCCATTTTAAATATCGTATTGTTTTCATAATGGCTTTGTTAGTTAAAATACGATGATTAAATAATGTATTCGAACAATGAGAAAACAGACATAATTCTGATTTATGGCGAATGTAATAAAAATGCTTCTGCCGTTGCGCGTTTATGCAGACAATAAACATTTTCCCAAAAACTCTTCGTTTTTTCACAATTTCATTTAACCTAGCGGGTGACGTTTATGTCAAAAATTTACGAAACTGCACATTTAACCATGTTTTTGTTTTTTAAATCAAAAAACAAAAATCCACGTCAACTGTGAAAATGTATTGTGGGTTGCATTTTCAATTCCGTCGGGTTCATTATCTCTCGTGAAATACCCTGCATAATATCTGTGGCGGTCGTGAAAAAGTAGGTAAGTCAAATAATTTCAAAAATGAGTTATCTATGTTTACACCTTAATAATAAATCATGGAATTAAATAATTCAGATTTTCACAGTTTAAAATTCACTTATATTGAAAGCAAGTACAGGTAGAAAGAAGTTTCTACTTAATTACAGGATTTTAGGAATGATGTGGAATTTTGAATCGTTGCCCTGAAAAATTAACATTTTCGACTTACTTACTTTTTCACGATCGCCACAGATATATCCACGGTCATTACTCATTATAAATGATTGTAAAGTCAATTTTTTAATCATTGTCCCGATGGATCAATGAATAAACAGAGCAACTGTTATATTGCTATCTCTTTTCAACATAATGTAAAACAAGCTATTGTATTTTTGTACGTATTTTATTGTCCGTCCCACTATGCATCTCGCTTTGTCATGTGCGATTAGAGCAAGACGCGCGTCGTACGTTTATCCATTAGCGACGTCAAATTTTTAGGTTAGGTTTTAACTACATTTGTGATGATTTTGTTTCATTTTGCTTGAAATTTCCGCCGTATGATGCCAAGGTAAAGCTACGCAACTCTTTCTTGAACAGCCGCCACTGGCGGAAGCGGACCATTATTATGTAAAATACATTAACAAATTTCTTATTGGCGTGTAAGGGCATTGACCTTACGTGGCATTGCCGAAAGAAAATCTAGGAAGAAAGAAAGACAGTCCAAACCTGGTTGTTTAGTGTTGTTTTCAACAACTTTTAATATATTTTACCTATTAGTTGATAAATAGTTATCAAAAGAGTTCTGAAAAGAACTGTTTTTTGAAAAACCTAATGAAAACACGAAAACGGAGGAATGAATTTGCAGAAAAACCAAGACAGCACGAAAGAACACAACTCAAAGTCTCAAAAATTGAAATTTGTAATGATATTTATCTCATTTTGCCTACATAAATTTTCAAATATTGATAGCATCTTGCGCTGCTGTCAAATGTCAAAAGCAGACGCAGGTCATGTCGACTTCTTGGCTCGGACTAACCTTATGACAAACGACTTGCGTAAACCTGTTGGAGAATTGGAAGAAATTTGTATCTCGCTTCTATTGTAAGGTAAATAAAAAAAATTAAGTGTCCAGTTTTTTTTTGTCCAGAAGTGTATTAAGTCAATCAGGTGTGATGGAGGCAAATTCCGAGTTATAGATTTAACCTGTTGTTAAAAGTCACAAGGAAATATCAACATAAATTACGACATATTTCGATGATGGAATTATTTTTAACCTTCAGCACCACGTTTTTCTATAGGAATGAGTTTTATTTTTGTTACGTTAAAAATTTTGTGTTGCACTCAAATAAGTACAAAAAAAATTCTTTACATTAATTATTCTGTCTTTTAGTTTTAGCATTTTTGTTATTTTTAAAAATAAAGTAATTATAGTGGAATGCGGGTTGATGTACGAAATCTAACACCAATTAATAAATAAAGCTGTGGTTGATGATGAATGAAATGCTTTTCCCAATGTAAATGTACTCTTCTATTTATACCCGTTTTGATAATGAAGGGCAAGGTTAAAAAAAAAACATAAGCACATCACCCGCTTTAGCAAAATTTTCTTTTATTGCGCGTTTTTACACGTTCTCAATATTATTACAACAATTCCCATCTTACCCCCATAGAGTGAAGAACTGATGATATCTAATTTTACACTGTCCAGCAGTAGCGGCTCGTATTAAAATAAGAAGAGGGAGCAAACTTTTTTTTATAGACAGAATAGATATTTATAACAAAGGTGCTGTGCTACATACTTTTGCTCATCACCGTAGAGGTAGAGTGCAAGATGCGTTTTTTTTACTGTGGTTTCCCCAGTAGGCCTAATCTACAATAAGAAAAATTCTTCGTAACAAGCAACTAAATAACTTGTGGAGTTAATTCTTCTCTTTATAAAAACTTTTACTTGAAGACATTCATTAATATAAATTTCTGTCTCAATATTTAAAGAATTATTAAAATTCATGTAAAAAAATATATAATTACCAAATTCAACAATTTTATGTTCCCAGCCAATCAAATTAAGTTCGATTGAAAATGTTGTTATTAAATCATTAAAATTGTTTATTATAATCTGCTTTCATAAAATTCTCTACTTCATCGTTTTGCCTTTTAGAAATTGTTTCACGCCTAAACTCTGGATCAGTTCTCTCTTTAATTGCTGGCTTTGATAGATAAGACGCTAAATTTGGAAACACGCTAGGAACAGCCGCATCTGTGAGTCTGGGGCTTTTTAAAAGCAATTGTTTACAGCTTCCATCAGGTTGCAAATGTTTATCATATAAAATCATATCATCAGAACTAAAATGTAATTGACAGACCACACTTGAGGCTGAAGTTTTTTCAAGGGATTGTTCTTAACCATGCTTGTTTGCGCTCTACATTTTTGGGAAATTTGAAAACACTTACACCGCGATTGTTTTGTGCATTTCTTAAAGACGAGTCGTAATTACTTTTACAGCCTGTTACACAACACCTACTAAAGCATGTTTGAATAATATTTAAATTTTAAATACCTGTTACAAGTTAGAACCAACGATATTTCGTTTAACACACAAAAGTTAGGTTAGGTTTGTCTCGGTTTAACTTCCACCAAGTTGACGGCTTTAATTCCAGAAGAAAAAGCCACAATTTATTACACAAACTCTATACTAAATTCCCTTCAACTTTTAAACAACTTGGTAGCTTAAAATTTTGGAAATAAGCACAGTTTTCTGAAGTTAAAACGTTAAGATCACTGTGTACACACATGCAAATCTGCACAAACTGACTCGGTCCTAGGTCTGCGGGCATTGCCAAATTTACTTGAGCACGGCTAGTTCATTTAACGTTGGCTACGGTAAAAACTAGTCAACCGTGGTACTATGAATGAAACAACGAGTTTTAAACACAGAGAGAACTGAATAATTTAAATGTTTCTTATTGAAAAACAAATTAAAATATTAAATTATTAAATTAATTATTAAATTATTAAAATATTAAAATAATACTTAATTTAATGTCAAAAAAGCCATACACGTAATGTAAAACATGTAAGCGAATTTTAAAAATACAACAGAAAGACTAGGTACATCTTCCACTCAAACAT
Source organism: Tenebrio molitor (assembly GCF_963966145.1). Lineage (NCBI taxonomy): Eukaryota > Metazoa > Arthropoda > Insecta > Coleoptera > Tenebrionidae > Tenebrio > Tenebrio molitor. Next base: position 4,839,299 of record NC_091048.1, on the reverse strand, counting down.
GTGGCTCATCATTTCATCAATGTTTAAAAGCTCTGGCAGAGACCATGGTTTAATTCCTGAGCACCGAACTAGGTTCAGGTGGGACATTTTTGACTCATGACACGGCTGGGCCGTTGATCGGGCGCATCTTGTAGGGATGACGGTGGTGACAACCAAATGCACAGATCACACGTTTTCTTGATAAAAGATTGTGAGGTAATCCCTGTTCCCAGGTACCGAGGCAACATTAGTAACGTATGGCCGGGAGCGATCGCGCTCTCACGCTGGCATTGGCGGTTTCCTTCTGCGGAGACTGCGGGCGGGTTGTGCATCCCAAACTGCACACTGGAGCTCTTACAGGTGTTACCAAAACATGCAACGCAACCCCGGAATGTAGCGCTCTGAAGAAGACGCCCGTGGTTGGAGCCCCTCGTCATGATCGAGTTAGGGGGGAAGAAACCTCCTTCAGATGTGCCAGGTGTTGTCATTTACGTGTTTGTATCGTCCCAATTAAGCTTGCCCGAGTCCAGACCTGTGCTTTGCCGTTTGAATGACTGAATGACCTGGAGGTGAGTGATTATCGTACGAGTCGGATCTATTAATTGTCAAATATTGAGTAGATAAGGCCCTTGGGCAAAAACCAAGTCTTACAAGCTGTTAAAATTAGCCTCAAACAATTTGTTTCAGATATCTTGCTTAGAAAATGCGTAAATGTTAAAATCGAAATTAGGTTAGCTGTGTTAAAATAAATTCGCAGAGTAAATATTTCCTACTTATTACGGTGTTTATATTTTTGCAACGAAGAAATAAACAAACTTCTAAATAAATTAAACACAACTCAAATGAATGTTGTTTGATTATTCATGAAATGACAGACGAGAAACGGCTTAACAGAGGTCGACTAAAATTAAGGGTACCAATGAGTATGGCTCTCTGGGGGCTTGCGGTTTTATGCCTTTTACGTTCATCAGATGGTCACGATTGTCCTGCCGACGAACAATAATTTAGGAAGGAAAATAACAAGACTTCTTAATTAAATTAGTGTTCTTGCTAAATGTGTTACGACAGCATTTCCTACGCTCATTATCATTTTCATAAAAATTACTTAAACTCATCATCATAAAATAAAACTAGAGGGGTGATGTTTCACTTAATACAAAAATTAAATTAGTTCAAATCCATGGAGGGACGACGTTCTTTTTTTGTTCAACTTATTACTCACGAAACATATCTTGATTTGCCGGTTGCACGTGCAAATCTGGTTTTAACAAATCAACAAAAAACATGATAACCCGTTCCAAATGTTCCAACTTGACCTTGATATGGCCAATTAGTTGCAAAGTTTTTTGTGGCAATGATCATGCAGCTGTGAACTCTCTCGTGTACTGATATTTAGGAAAAAAATTGGGTGAAAATCATTCTTCTTTCAACTGGTGAGAGGTTAACGATCTTGAACGTGTTCTCGAAAGAGGTTTATTTATCAAACATTGGGTTTAAATAAAAAATAAAACGCGCAGTTCAACAAGTTTTACGAATTTTATAACACATATAAAAGAATCCTTGAATTTATTTAGATGCTATATAAAAGAGTTTTTGGTGAAGTTGGGACACGTCCTACGCTTAATTTTTATTGTTTTTTTTTCTGTTTTAGCTTGGTCATTATCTTGCGCAATTGGGTTGCAAGCTCAAGAAATAAAACTATTGGTAAACTATGAACGCCATTCACAAAAGTGGTTTCTGCAGAAATCTAATTTAACACTAGAAAATAATTTTCAGGAAGCCTTTAGAAATTATTTTTTCTACTTCCATGTTTAAAATGCCATTTATCGCATATGTTTCCATGACGCTAACAATTTTTTTTAATTCACCTTGACAAGACTGCGACTTTGTGCGTTTTAGTCACGAGCTGAAGTTAGCAACGGGCCTTTTAGTCACGGACTGAAGTTAGCTCTAGTTTTTTTAATTGCAAAAATCATGTGACACTCAAAATGAAGTTAGTTGTTTAAATTCACGTTTAATATAGAAATTACATGTTATATTTCGTCGTAGAAAAAGTACAGCATGCAACTCGTTTATAAATTCTCTAGACACTCGTGTTGTAATTTTTCAACCGTCGATGTAAATTCGTTAAAATCCGTTAGTCATAAGGAAATGTAGAAGTGTATTTGGTTATGAGTGAATGCTAATAGATTGATCGGAACGAATTAGTTTTAACAGAAAAGTTGTCGGTTAGGAAAGTCGGTTGGCTTCAACGGATTGTTTTTAGGTTTAAACATTTGATTGTTATTGGATTAGTGAATTTGGTCGTTGAAGCTAGAATGAATGTGAGTGGTTGAATGAAATGTGGAAGTGCCAATATAAAAGTAAGAAAGGGGTAAGCAAGTGCAGAGTCGAGAGTTAGAGTTAGGAGTCAAGAGTTAGAAGTTTAGAAGTTAAGAGTCAAGAGTTAAGCAGTTACAGAGTAGAGAATTGAGAGTTGTAGTTGGAATGTATTGAAATTATTCGTTATTTTATTAAAGTTATTGTTTTAATTCAGTGTTTGAATTTTAATAATATCCTGACAAGTAGCAAAAGCAGAAAGGAAAAATATTTGCTACACTCGTTTTATTAAATACTCGCTAGGCTCGTGTCTAATAAACTCGTGACTAAAATGGCGTTTATAAACTTTGATACATAATATACTATTACCGCATCGAGTGTAAGCTTTCAATTTCTAAATGGCAAATTGATTCTTTTCACTAATAAAATATTACTATTTCATTTAAAAAATAACTAAATATAAGAAACGAATTAAGAAAAAGTTCAATGTTTTCTATTTACGAGTACTTTAGCTTAGTGCACATTGATATTTATTGTTTATATTGACCAGGGGTACCCATTTGGTGGTTGCCTAAGTCTAATGGGTTAAGGGTTTGTTCGTGACAAAAACATTTTTTTTTATCATCTTATCCAGAAAAATGGTTTAAAAATAAACTTCGCAGCAAACTCTCATTGTTGAAAGGGATTTGTAGAACGGAAATAGTTGGGCGCCGCTGGTTTATACAACAACTGTTTGCAATCATCAAACAAGTTTTAATAAATAATTTTTTACCACTCATTGACCGTTAAGTTTGACTGAATGGAAATATCCGTTAATCGCTTTTAGACCTTTTGCTGTATTGTCCGCAAGAGAGACGATTCTATTTATCAATAACAAGATCCTACAAAAAGGAGACAAAAAAAAAAAACGCTAATGTATTCAGTAAAGGACATTAAATAGGTAAACATATTAATGAGGATCAATTAATTCTAATATTTAAATGGCAGTGTAGTGGCAGTGACTAAATTAAACTAAAAATTAACTCTGGAAATAAATTAGGCAATAATTTTAACAATAAAAGATATAACTTCTACATTTTATTTTCTTAATTACCAGTAAGAAAAAAAATGCTCAAAGAGGTACAGCTTTAAGAAAAATGAAAATTATTAACTTATAATTTTTTTTTTAACTTATTAGTTATGTGTGATATAGGCTTTATTAACGCACGAGGCCGTAGATCGAGCCTACTTTGATAGAATAATAAATTAATCAAGGTGACGACGATAGTGCGGTAATAATTTCATTACCGCACTCATTGGAATATATGCCACTACTACACTTCTAAAATGAGTGCGATATGGTGCAACTTAACCCACGGCGATAGATAAAATATATTACTAACATTTTTTTTTTGCTTGGAACTTGGATATATGAATGACCTTCCCAAATTGTAAGGGAAGTTGACTAATGCAAAAACTACAAAATAAACAGGATCTATATGGATAGCATTAGTTATTTTTATCACAACATTTTGGTTGAATCAATATGACCAACTAGACAATATGATAACTTAAATGAAGTATTTTCCATGACTACTGGGAAAGACATAAAGATCTAAAATGACGATTTGTGCTGAAGGTGGAAAATTTAGATGTCAGAGGAAAAAAAACAAAAAATAACAAAATCATAAAAACAAATGGTTTAATTGTGGGAAATAACAGATCTTATGTAACAATTAAGTTTTAGTGATAATAACATATTTAGTTTTTTGTTAAGTATAATAAATGCTTTTCAGTTTGTTGTTCTTTAAACTAATCGTAACGACATTAAAGGCAATTATGATTTAAAGAAAATTCCATATGATGAACTCATTTAGCGTAGAATATCTAGGTGTCGATGTCGTAAGGATTAATGTAAGTGATTTTTTTCAACAAATAAAATTACTGGAACACCATTAAGAACATATTTTTCCAAACATAAAATTATCAATTTCCTGATATCCTAGTTAATAGTATAAAAAATTCTTTGACAAAAAGAAACTTCAAAAAGCAGTAAAAATAATGTTCACATCTTGTTATTAAAATAAGTGCTCAAAACAGAATGAAAGCAATTGTTATTGCAAATATTTTTGATGTCGCTTCACTTCCCAAAACACAGTATGTCGCACTTAAAACAAACACAGCCTGATAGTATTGTTATTTTTAAGAATAGAAATGTTGCGATTGCGGCAATCCCGTGAATGCAAAACACATTTAATGCATGAATTCGATAATAGTTATTTACGAAACGAGTGCGAGAAGACATTTTTCGCGCATGAACGAATTATTGGAGGCACGAGCGACGAAGGAGCGAGTGCTTCTTTTGCGTGAACGTGCATTGAAGCTTGTAGAATATTTTTTGAAACAAACATTATATCTGATTTGTCACGTACCCTTTGAGAAGGTGGCGCTTGTCCATGCGCTTGCTAAAGTGTCAATCGAATTAATACCGATTTATTTTCACATCCAAATTGGAGAAATGGCATTTTGTAAACCAGATTTTATTATTATCAAATCAAATTACGAGTATTTCCAGAATGCTCAAAAAGGCGAATCCTTTTTGGACGATTTTGAAGCACTAGTGCGCGAAATCGACGTTCGCGGTTGACTGTTGCGAAATGTCATTTTAAAGGTAGCTTGTTTTTTAACTCTTACTCTTATGTACTTTATTTCACTATTACTGTAAACACTTCCACACTAAAGATAGTGCAATATAGTCAGCTGTTTAAGTTTTAGAAAAACATATTTTGTTGAGGTTCTGCGATTAAAATAATCTATATTAATTGCTTTAAAATCACAAATAAACAGGTTATTTCGAAAGAAAATCTATGAAACCATATCACAATACATTTTATATTGACCGTCTCCCAAATCATGTAGATACGTTCAGGTAATTTACTTAATTTTTTTCGTCGAAGGTGAATAACCTCGAAAATGATCGTGACCTACACGTGAGCGTAAAAACTTTTATAACGGTACTGGATCGTCAAGAACAATACGAAATTGCTCACTGTTTACAGTACAAGTGACAAAATTTGTAAAATCTCGGAACTGAGTCAAAACTTATTTTAAGCAAATTTTCAAGCCGCATTAGCATTCCGGTTTTTACTCGGCAAGGTCGTCCGTTTTCCAGTTCGACGGAAGAAAAAAAGTTTTAAATTTTTATGAGTCGATAGCGGCAACCGTCAGTTCGCTCCGACAGCACAACGATGGCAGATGATCCAGAACTGCTATCACGAAACCTTTGAACTAGTGATAACAACGTCAACTTGATCCACATTCGTCAGTGTCCAGTGCAGTGCGACCCCTCATCACGAGTGGTAAGTGCGTGAAAAGGTGCGACTTTCCGCTAATTTTCCACTTAAGGCATCATGGATCCGCTTCCCAACAACACCCGCTACCTGCTTGAACTTGAACGCAACGCCCTCCTCCAGGAAAAATACAGCTTCGATGAGAAATACGGGACGTTCTCGTTCGCTTTCCTCACCGGTATGGAGACCCTCGCCCTCCTGGCATACTTCTACATCGCAACAGTTTTGATTTATTACAAGGAAACCCGAACGAGAACCAATTTTATCGTGGGTGTTTGGGCCGTCATAAATTTCCTAGTCCTCTTCGAGAAACTATCAAGGGCGTTCGCTCTGCTTATTGGGGATGATTACCTTATCGGCGAAGACGCCGCCCCCGTCTCTCAGATGCTTTCTGGATTGGGACGCAATTACGGTACGGCCTTGTCAGTGGTGTGGCTCTTCTCCAAGTTCTTCGGTACCCCTAGGGCCAAGTACGACTGTTTCATCTACTTTCTGATGGCACTACCGACTCTGGTCTGCCTTTACTACATCTTCCACTACTTCGCCGTCAACAGGTTCATCTTTGAGGTGTACGGGCCCGCGTGTGATGTCGTTAACGTTGTAGTGTATTTCATGGTAGGACTTCTCTACATTTTGTGCACGATTTTCCTCAGCACCTACCGAGAGACGTCCCAATACGCTCTCATGATTTCCCTTGCCAATTTAATAACCAACTTTCCTGTCTGCATGATTACCATTTATTTGAGGTTCAATATGGACATTAGCTGGTACCATCGCTTCCACATCTACTTCGTCGACTTCTTTGTCAACGCGGTCAGTTGCAGTAATGCTTTCGCGGTTTTATTTTTAATGATATTGTACAACAAAAAAATTAGGCAGAGTTTGTTTAAGCACGACAAGAATGTTGATTCGGATTTAGATCCCGAACAAACCAAAATGACAAACGATTATTATTGCTAAAATTATTATTAAGCCCTAGCAATTAATTTCAATTTATGATACTCGTACTATGTAATTTTTAATAGAAGTTATGTCATTTTCATGAACTTATTTTGTTATTACTTGAATCAAGTACTAAAATGTTAAAAACCAAGAATTTTTTAATTTATATTATTTTTGTCAATTTTTTTATCTGAATGATTTGAAATAAATATGGAGGATTTCTTGAAATGTTGTTTTAATTATTTTGTAATTTAGGTAAGTCTCTTTATATTAATCTATGTTTATTTCAGGTTTTGATATAATAATGAAATAAGCAGCAATAAATGATAGAAACCTTATTTTTAACTTAGAGCATATCTCCTGATTGGCATCCTAAAAAACATTCTTTTGTGAAGCATATTATTATAAGGCGTATAAAATTAATGACTTTGAAATCAACGTTTAGTTTGAATAAAATGAACATTAGAAAAATTCCTTGTTTTTTATATCCTATAATTAGATAAAATGAGTCAAATTTGAAACGCAAAATGATAGAAATAGATAATCATTAAACAGTTAACAACCATGTTGTTCAGTGATTGGTTACACAATAGTGCAATTACACAAAATGGAAATGTAACTATAGATATAAATTGTTCTAATATCAATTATCAATTCAGTAAATTAAAAAATTGTTAAAAAAGTCAAGAAATATTTATTACCACAACGTGTGCGGTAAGTGAGTCGTTACGTGTCTGAAATGCTTGGGACAAATGGGATATATCATACCGTCGTAAAGAAAAAAGAGTAGTTTATTTAATAAGTTCGTGTGTAACTTAGGCCTTTTTTCTCACAAGTGGGCCATTATTAAACGCGAGTGAAACGAGCGTTTTAAAGGCCCACGAGTGCCAAAAAAGGCCCAATTTACACAAGAACGAGTTGAATACAACGTTTTTTTGTTCGACGAGCCCCTTAAAGGCTCCAAATTGCTTAAAATCTTTAAAATTAGCTTGACGTTTCGTTTTGACAAGTTGTGACATTTGTCAAAATCCGTTGACACAGGAGAAAATTCTCAAATTCTGACAGTGTCGAACAAAAAATAATTTAATCACTTTAACGTACAAAGACGGAATAAAATACAGTTGCAATAGAAGAAAAAACTTGATCTCCTTGTAGTTTAAAATATAATACCTAATCACTAAAATTGAAAACGGAAACGTATTAGTTCAACAACTGCAACTTCCTGGAAGGATTTAATCGTTTAAGAATTCTTTGAATATTTGAAAAACCTGTACATCACCTACCATAACAATGAAAAATACATAATTGATAAATGTTGTTTTACTTTCACATCCTGATTGTGCAACTTATGTTAGTCTATGTATTGCATTGAATTATGGAAGATTAAAATTGAAAATAAAGAGGAACGGTCATTTTAGCAATTTGCTTGACGTAGAGACTTGAAAGTTAAAATCCTTGAATTAATCGTACCCGTGAAACAATATCAAAGTCAAGAGCAAGAAACATCTAAATACGAGTATACGGCCTTCACCTGAACATTTTCGTAAAAGTTTGTTTGATGATGGGAACTGAAGTAAACAATAAAGAGTACTACGCCTATCAGATAATGATGGTGTGTGATGGAATCAAAAACTTACATATTAGACGTTTATGATTGTTTTAAACACGCAGCAGGCCAAGATATTTTTTTGTCGGTTTGGTATCAGGTCCTGTTATGTGACGTTCCGTTTTTAAGTACATATTCGTCGTGTTGTCATTTCCATTTAATTTTGTGCAATTCAATTATAACCTAAAATAATAATTTATTGTGACAAATCACAATATGTACTGCCAACTGAAATGTCAGAATTTCATAGATAGTCCGAATTTGAAACAATCGTGAATGCTTTATACCTAATACAGGTGATCAACAAGAGAACAAATCAAGAGTGCTACCTCATCTTTTGTTTTATCGAAACGTTCATCTTAGCTTGATCGTACACTGATTTATACTAGCTATGCACAGGTGTTTTATTGGTTGCCTACCTCTCGAAAAATCCATTATTAATTAATTAATCATAATTAATGCTTGAGACCACAAATTGTCTACTCCCATGCATTGAACGCTCATTTGCGTAATATGCTTCTGCTACGATGTGACCGGTAATTTACAACGCCTGCTCTGATTTGTTTTCTTTTTGATCAGTTTGTATTTCAAGAGAAACGTCATTACTGTTTTGCATAGTAACCCTAATTAGAGCATTAACGCACTAAAAACAAAAGAATTGGTGTTTCCAGTTTTTTCAACTTTATAATATAATATGTTGTGTAGATATATTTCTCATATTTTTCCAACTTTAATGTGTCAAAAGAAAAAATTCCTCATTTTTTGCACCAAAATTATATTTTTTTTAAATTTTGTTGATCTCCAAAATGATGTTTCAATTATTTAGATCGACTTTTCTTAAGAAAGCTACCTAAATTTAGAAGATTTAGTGGTTTGTAGGTCACTATTTATTCAAACACAATGTCGACTCATCGACTGTAATAATTGTAATTACATATTTGGTGTAATATACAGGCTATTTCAATGATAATGAGTCTGGCGGAATTGAAAATGCAACCCACAATACATCTGCAACGCTAACGTGGTTATTAAATATCGTATTGTTTTAAAATTAAATTATGAATCCGTGATAGCTTTGCTTGCAATAATTTTATTTGTCACAACTGACATTTACGAAAAAGTTAAAATACGACGATTAAAATGTGTTGGAACGATGAGAATATAGACATGATCGTATGTTAAGGCGAACGTAATAAAAATGCCTCTGCCGTTGCGCATTTATGCACACAATAAACATTTTCCCAAAAAACAAATATCCACGTTAGCGTTGCAAATGTATTGTGGGTTGCATTTTCAATTCTGTCGGGCTCGTTATCACTCGTGAAATACCCTGTATTTATCAAATGTGCACCTTTATGACGTCAACAGCATACATTTAAAATTTACATCGATAGACCAAACTAATAAAACTGGTTATATTATCGAATGCCGCCCACTAAATATATTAAATCAAAAACATATTCACTCTTTGTTGATGATAAGGTCACCTCTGTTCTTTATATTACAATAAAAAAATAAAATATAATTTTTATTATAACATAAAAGTAAACGTTATAAAATATTCAAATATAAAACATTCTTGGTGTGCATCTAATGCAGCTGTAAAATGCCAAAGAGAATGCTAATGTTATAAAGATAGTATAAAAACAGGAAGAGGGTATAGATAATGTGGAAGGTCAAGTTTTCAAAAATAGCTTATAATAACTTTAAATTAAACGCGCAAAAAGGCAGAAATTATCTTTAGTCGTAAGAGGTTTCACCTTCAAGACGACAAAACTATGGATGTAAAAACGTCGGCATAATAAAAAGAGAAAGCAGATAATTATAAATATGATATAATTATTGAAAAAGACGAAGAAACAAGAAGAAAAGTTTTAGATTTTGTTTATAAACTTCAGGGCTTGTGTTATTTGATGGAAAAATTATAGAAGTGGTGTTATTAAATGAATAGCACATTCTTCAATGAGCGTATAATGATGGATTCAAGAGGATGAAAATTGCAACACGAGCCGTAGGCGAGTGAATAATAGCCATAGTTATCCGCTCATTGAAGAATGTACTATTCTTCGAGGAAGCATGCAAGTAGGAAAAAGACAGAATTTTAAATTTGTTAATAACACAGAGTAGGCTTGAGTAACGTAAAACCTAACCTTCAATATATTTCTTTGTTTCTGCTATAATTTAGTAAGGCTGTTTATGAGTGTATGTCAAGAAAATAAGTGTTCTTGACTTTTAGAAATTTTTTGCAATAATAGATGAAAAAGTTACAAAACATGAAAAGGACAAATACATATTTATTAAATCGTTTACCAAAAGCGACGTTTTAAAATCTTGTCTCACAAAAAAAATCTGTAGAATAGGGTGAGTTTTAGCCGAAAAAATAAAATAAAACTGATAAAGATGAACTTGATCTAGAGGTGCAAGTGATAACATAATCTCAAATTTCGAAAACTGGTCAAAATTTCTTCGAATTTTTCTAGATACAAAACGAACTTGTAAATTCTGCAGGAAATATAATTTTCAAAAATTATATTCAATTAAAAAAATGGCGGAGTGAACCCAAAGTTTACATATTTTTTCTTAAATTTAATTATGTTTTCATGAAGAATTTTCCCGCCGAAACTGGCGATCACTCTTGTGTCAACGTCAAGCAAATTATAAGAAAAACTGTTGAAAACTAGTTTGTTCATAATTATTAGATAAGAATCGAACAGATTGGGCTGGCGGCAAAATTAACCCGTTTTCTATGCATTTTATCCAACTGTTCGTAGAAATACGTTCAATATTCATAAAATATACAGTATGTCCCTGGGTCGAGTTCACAAGAGGAAGAACATTTTTATTTCTCATTATACGCAAAAAATTCAGAGAAATAACATTTTTTGCTTCATTTGAAACCCCCATTTCAGTTATCAAAGAGTCTTCTTCAACAAAATAAAAGAAAATGCAGAAAAAATATTTCACTTTTTTTGAAAAAATCAAACGATAATTGAGTATAAAACTATTCTATTAACTCTAGGCCGTTTTCTGCAGATAATTCAACTCTATTTCGAAGTTCTTTAAAACTATGTATTTCGAATTTCTTCAATTGTTAATAATGCTACAACGTTTCTTATGCGTTGTCTTAATCCTTCAGCACCATTATGCAGGTCTTCACTCAACATTTTTTGTAAATTAGTCACAGATTCAATTTTTAGAAACTTTTTTATAAGCTTCTGCATGCGTGATATGTAAGTGTTGGAAAATTTTTCATAAAATGTTATAATTATGTGACGAAAACCGGTCCAACACTGGAGTAAATAAAATCTTTCTTCTAAAGACAACATTTTGAAATGTTTCAAGTTGTTTGTCAAAAAGCAAGGCCAAATTTTAACAGAAAATATTAATTTAAGAATGCAGTAATTCAATCCTTGATTTATTTAATAAGGGAAATGGGGGTTTCAAATGTAGCAAACAATGTTATTATAAAATCAATAATAAAAATGTTTTTTCTCTTGTGAACTCAATCCGGCGATTCTGAAAAAACAACTCCATGTAAAATATTTTTAACAATATGGGGCCAGTTTATAGAAAGATAATTAAATATTTAATTCGAATTAAATTTTAATGCGCGATTAACCCATGAATGCGAAACTTCGATTGGTTCAATCTGATCACGTGTTCAGTTAACATCGCATTTCATTGCCATTAACTTAATTTCGCTTCTATAAACTGGCCCATGGTGTTTTATGTATTTAATATTTAAATTATAAGGACTAAATCTAAATGATCGTAACATGCATTTAGCACTTATCTGTCTATGAACTATAATAAATTCTACCTTAGACTGTATATACATATACAGGGTTATTCTAAATGATTGTAGTCGAAGTAGGCGTGAAAACTGAATGTAAAATTTATGGTTGCCGCTCCACATAAAAAAAACATCAAAATGATGTAAACATATTGAGTTGTTTTGCACCCAATTTAACTCCCGTGTGTGAACGGTGTATACTCACTTACTCGGACTCAATCGTTAATTTAACAAAAATAAATAAAATCCTCATCACCGCACTTTTCACCTAAAAAATGACAGTGACAGCGACAAAACTGACAGTTCACATGAAAGCGGCAAAAATGTAATAACATGGACATGGCCTACTTCGACTACAATCATTTAGAATAACCCTGTACATAGGAATCATAATTAAAGCATACCTAAGCACTTCGTAAACATTTTTTATAAACTTAATTTATATCTATAAATATTTATCATTAGAAGGAAGTTTGATGTTAATAGTAAAGCTGTTTTAATCATTCTTATTTTACTGTAGAAGAATTTCCAAACAAATTGTCTTAATTAAAGAATTATCTACAAATGGTAGAATCAGGAAATTCATCCACCTACTTCTGACTCGTCATCGAACATATTTTCATCGTCTCTTGCTGCAGAGCTTTTACACACTTTGTTGTATGCAGTTTTGAAGCGCTTATTTTTCTTTCGCAACAAATAAGCAACAACAATTATTCCACTGTAAGCGAAACACTCTGCGAAAAAATAAGCATAGCCGACAGTATCATTCACAAGATCAGGCAAATAAAAACTTTTTGCAATTGAAAGAGCCAGTATCGGTAAATAACTGCATAAAATGTATGTGGAAATAGTCAACAGAAATTTGGTTTTTCGTTGACCTTCATTTAATTCAAATCTTCTGACCGCAATGTTGATTATAATTAGTGTGAGTAACAAAATAGAGTAAACAACAACTTTCACGGTGGCTGTCAATTCAGTATCTGAAAAAAATTCAGTGAACAATATTATTAATTTGATGATGCAGATTACATAAAGTGCTACTATAAAATAAATTCGAGAACGAGCAAATATTTGGATCCGAGCTTTTGTGACGCTCTCTATGAACCAGTAAATGCCGATACTGGCTCCAAAAACAAAAACCAAGAGACATGTCGAGCTGGTGAGTGTGTAAAGGAGACAAATCACTTCCCAAAGTATGGGTCCCTTTAATGCTATAACTTCGCGTACGAAAACGAGCAGTGGTAAAAGCAACATGTCAACTAAACAGGCTATAGCATAGTGCAAGATAAATATGTGGTTACTCCTTCTCAAGCTGTCAAATTTTGATATGGTGCAAATTAGAAAAACTGACGTTGCTGCCGAACAACAACTAATCAACAATTTTATTAGTTCCGACGTCACAAACCAAACTGTACTGATAATCGATGTGACTGAATAGGTTTCTGAGATATCATTGGCGTTCAAGTTGTCAAAAATATCTTCACCTTCTAGGTCGGTTAAACTGTCCATCTAGGACCGATCTGAAAGACATTTTGTTGGTGATTTTGGATTATTTGGCACAACTCACCCACTTTTAGTTGACTGAATAACTAAATATTTTGCAATGTGTTTCTTCAGTGCACTGACTCAAATTACACGAATGTGCTTGGTTAATATAAATTACGTGTAAAAAGCATTTATCTAACTACGATAGTGATAAAACTAACATATGGTTTTTTGTATAATAATTATTAACATACAAAATAGTTATTTACATTACAAATGCGGTAGGCTACATTTTACAGCGCGAGGTTTTTAGATTGCAACACGACCGCGCAGCGGGAGTGTTTTAACAAAAACCGAGCGATGCAAAATGCCTACTGCATTAGTAATGTATTAATCTTTTTCGCCGACAACTCGTTTTCTCAAATTTGAAATTTGTTGGAACCAATAATTTTGCAAAACCTGTCAAAGACTGACATTTGATTAATAAAATACCAGAAAGTTATTTATTATATTGATAACTGCTATGCTTACGATTTATATCACAAGATGGCGCCATCAGAATTATGTTCATTTTCGAAAAGTGAACGGAGCAATGGACTTTATTTATGATAAGCCAACAGTTTTTTTTGGAGGTCCCTGAAAGCTTAAAATTTTCGAGGTATTTTACACACTCATGTCATTTAGAGTTGAGGAGGCCAAAAAATACGTTAACAAACCTGTAATGCTGAACTCATCTGTGATTTACGCAATTTGGACGAAAACATTATTATGTACTTCTTAAATTATTAAAAGAATAAGCTTCTTTGTAAATCGAAGATGACAATTACTTAAGTAACCAGTAAATAACCAGTAAAATAATAGTTTTGTTGCAGTAATATAATTGTAAAAAATTAAGTCTTAATTTATTAATAAAAAATATATAAACTGCAAGGATTCTTAAAAAACGAAACAAAAAATATAAATAAAAAGAAATATTAAAGAAAATACAATGTCAATGTATAAAATACTGTGATAATAAAAAATAGATACATAAGTACTTATTTCTAAATGTAAAAAATGCATTTGGCACTACATACCTATTACTAAAATTTATGATTTAACACAAGTATTTATACCAACGATTATATACATATAAACTAGGCAAAAATGAATAGGGAATTTTTCCTTTTTTGAATTTTTTATAAATACCGTTTAAAATTTGTAATGAAATGTGTTACAAATATATTAATCTACACATTAACTGTAATGTTTCAAGTACTTGTAATATTTTAAATTTATCTTGTGTTTAAGAATACGTGGGAGGATTGGGGTAATTATTTTGCTTTCCAAGAAAAATTGTGGAATTCCCTATTCATTTTTGCCTAGTTTACATTAAAATTCCACAAAATTTAAACGGCATCTGTGTTTTAATATTCCTGCAAGAATTTTTAAACAAATTTGTCTGGTTGAACAATCATTTACAACGTAGCATGCCACACCGCTATTAAGTGATTCACTCACTTGACCTTCAACTTCTTCAGCTTCTTCAGAATCGTCATTCAGCATACTAATACTACCATCATAACTCTTGACAGATCTCTTAAACACTCTATTATACGCCATTTTAAAATATTTATTTTTTTCTCCTAACATATAGACTACAACAATTATTCCGCTGTATGCAAAATATTCTGTAAGAACGTAACATTTACCATATAGTAGACAAGGTCGGGTACATCAAAATTCAGCAAATACGGTGTGGTAAGTAACTGAACGTTATGTAGGTGGATATGGTCAAGAGATACTTTGATTTAAGCTGATCTTGATTTAGCTCAACACTTTTAACCGCAATATTTATTATTATAATTACAACTAACAGGGTGGAGTACGTAACGACTAAAATGGTGCTTGTTGATATAGTATCAAAAAAACATTCAACAGAAAATGTAAGCAACTTGATGATGCAGATTATGTAAATTGCAACTATCAAACAAATTTTAAAAATGGTCAAGTTTTGGAACCAAGTTCTTTTGACAGTCTCTATGAACCAGTAGATGCCGATGGTAGCTCCGAAAACAAAAACCAAAATATATGACGAGCCATTGATGACGTATAACAGACACACCAGTTCCCAGCGTATCCAACCACTCATTCCGCGTACTATTTCGTTTATTAAAACAAGCAATGGAAGAACCAGCATGTTTATCGAATTGGCTATAGCATAATGCAAGACAAATATGTTGTTACTCCTTCTTAACTTGTTAAATTTTGAAATGATGTAAATTAGAAAAACGGATGCTCCTGCCGAACAGCAACAAATCACCAGTTTTAGTATTTGTGACGTTATCCTCCAAACCATTTGAAGGATGGACGTAACTTGATCCACTTCCACGATTTTGTCATCGAGATTAATAAAAGCGGCATCTTCCATATAGGTAAAATTACTCATTTTCACCAATCTACAAATTCACAATTTTAATTTTTCGATCATTTGGCACCACTCACCTACTTCAGTTGACAAATCAAAAATAAGCTGCACTGTTCGATGTACTGACTGCCGTTGCATTAACTCAACTTACACCAATATGGTTGTGAATTATACTGAAAGGTGTCTGGACTCTCACCGAAATGTTGATATAGTCTGCATATGGTTTTCGTCGATATGTTTGTAATATATGGTTGCGTTTAAACAAAATAAACGATTTATTTCAGAAATTAAGTAAAATTTATGATTCCGTTATATCTACTTTTCATTTTATGATCTTGTTAATTATTTTCTTTTCAAACATCAAAATTAAATTGTTTCATCTCGCAACAGTTCTAAAAAAGCTTAATTAACAATTCAGTTTAAAATCGACTGCTTCTAATGAAAACATTATTACATTATTTTTATTTGGTAGCAGTCAAGAAAAGAATCTAAAATTGTATAATTCTTGTATTTTTGGAAATTAATAACTAATTAACTAATTAAAAACAAAAAATCTGACAGTGTCAAATTTGTTTTGTGTATGATTGTACTGAGTTTTACTGGAAACATCCAAAATGTCTTCAGATTCAAATGATATACCAAGTGATGTAGAAGAGGCCGCACGAAGTGCGATATCGTCCGTGATCCCGAATAAGTCAAAAGCCAAATATGATTTGGCTTACGAGAAATTGGAAAAATGGTGTGAAGGAAAAAACATAAAGCACATCAACGAAAAAATTTTGCTGGCGTATTTTGAGGGAAAGAAGACTCTAAAAGCTTCCACACTGTGGACTCTTTATTCCATGCTGCGAAGTGAACTATGTCTAAAGAGGAATATTGATATTAAGAAATATACTAATTTAGTGGCATTTTTAAAGCGGCAATCAGACGGTTACCACGCTAAATAGTCCAACATCTTGTCAAAACAGAATATCGCCAAGTTTTTAATTGAGGCTGATGATAAGACTTTTTTAATGGCAAAGGTAAACTCGAATCGCACAATAGCAATATATTTTTTAATATTAACGGTTTACAAACTTATTATTACTACCTATCTTTTAACGTTGCAATGATCGTTGGAATAGCTGGTGCATGTCGTAAGTCTGAGGTAACCTTTCTACATGTCGAAGATATTGTGGACAATCAGTCATATTTTCGAGTTAATATTCCAAATACAAAAACAAAAGTTATACGTGAGTTTGTAATTACAAAGGGAAATATTGACGGAGTAAATTTTCTGGATATAATCAAGAAATACATTAATTTACGTCCACCGAATGTTAAAGACAACCGATTTTTTGTTAAATATAATAATGGAAAATGTAGCATTCAACCCGTTGGAATTAACACTATTGGTAATCTACCAAAGATGATTGCCAAACATATTGGATTACCAAATTGTGTCTTATTTACTGGCCACTGCTTCAGAAGAACTTCGGCCACTTGGCTGGCGGACTCTGGAGCTGATATGATGAAAATAAAAAGACATGGGGGCTGGAAGTCCAACTCAGTAGCAGAAGGTTACGTGGAGGATTCATTAGAAAATAAGAAAAAGATTGCCACCGAAATCCTTGGGGAAACATCAAATTGCGTTTATCAGATATCGACAGATTCTACTTTCACCATCAGGAGTTACCATAAGTAGAGGTTGTTTTTGTAAGAGGTACACACCGTATAGTTGCGCAGTAAACCAACGTTGGTTCGCTTGTGCCCCACTCTGCTAAATCAATCAGCTGTTCGTACATTCAGTGGCGTCCTGCTTTTCAGTTGTGGTACCCAAGTTTAATTTTGTTGTGTTGTATTGAAGATTGTGTTGTAATAAACGACAAAAAATTGTATTTCTTAATAGAAACCTGCACTCTAGAACATTGTTCTCTGTAAGACAAATGGAATAGAACGACGTTTTAATTAATAAAAAATATAAAATAAATTGAAATAGTTTGGTTACGCCACTGCTCATAACTATGACGTCAGCTTCGCGCAGGTTGTTGGCTCCGCCTATGTACCTCTTACAAAAACAACCTCTAATTGTAAGAATTGCGTTATAAATGTTTACAAAAATTAATTAAACACTAAAATTTTTCTTGATTTTTTTTTTGTAACTGGTGATACAATAAATTTTTTCCAACATCGATTATGAAAATGATACTTTCATCACTCAATTTAGTGAGGAAAATAGGCGTTTGCATCACTAGTGAGGAAAATGGAGAAAGTAAACTCACTAGTGAGGAAATAGTATTTTAACAATCTACTACATTAACAATCTACTACCTACTTATTAATATAAAAATTTAAAACATTGTTATTTGCATTAATTGAAAACTCCAGATCCGGAAAATTCAAAAAATAGGGGAGTAAAACAATTATAAAGAAATTTAAAATTGAGACTCATTTTCATAAGCGATGTTGGAAAAAATAGTATACACAATTCGTGATTAAAGTGCGATTTTTCAACTCGCAATACTATCCTTACTCGCTGGCGCTCGAGAGTATATCATTTATTGCTCGTTGAAAAATCAGGCACTTTCATCACTTATAGTGTAATATACTATTTTCTAATTCAGTTACGAAAAATAACCATTGTGATATGTCATTTTAGTTGTCAAACGTGCTTCATTTAATAACTAGTCAAAAAAGTGACATTATATTATCACTAATGTAAAAAAGTGACATTATATTATCACTAGTGTTGAAAGGTGACATTATATTATCACTAGTGTTAAAAAAATGACATTATATTATCACTAGTGTTAAAAAGTGACATTAGTATTATTATCCCGGAAAATTACTGAAATCGCAGATTTAAACGTGATTTTAATTAGAATGTGTGCTTTTCGTAACTAAATTAGAAAAAATCTTGTATGAAACGTGTAGCAAAATGGCTATTTTTTTGCACACGACACTCGTGGTCCAATTGTCATGTCTAGTGCAACAAAGACGCTCATTTTGCAACTCGTTGCATAAATAGCTATTTCGTAACCAGTTACGAAAAGTGTGAAGTTTCCAAACACCAATTATTAATTTTGAAAAGTGTCACTTTATATGTCAAAATTAGAAAAATAACATTTTTTGCTTCATTTGAAACCCCCATTTCAGTTATCAAAGAGTCTTCTTCAACAAAAACTTAACATTAAAATAAAAGAAAATGCAGAAAAAATGTCACTTTTTTTTTGAAAAAATCAAACGATAATTGAGTATAAAACTATTATATTAACTCTGCGCCGTTTTCTGCACATAATTCAACTCTATTTCGAAGTTGTTTAAAACTATTTCGAATTTCTTCAATTGTTAATAATGCTACATCGTTTCTTATGCGTTGTCTTAGTCCTTCAGCACTATTATGCAGGTCTTCACTCAACATTTTTTGTAAATTAGTCACCGATCCAGTTTTTAGAAACTTTTTATAAGCTTCTGCATGCGTGATATGTAAGTGTTGGAAAATTTTTCATAAAGTGTTATAATTATGTGACGAAAACCGGTCCAACACTGGAGTAAATAAAATCTTTCTTTTAAAGACAACATTTTGAAATGTTTCAAGTTGTTTGTCAAAAAGCAAGGCCAAATGTTAACAGAAAATATTAATTTAAGAATGCAGTATATCAATCCTTGATTTATTTAATAAGGGAAATGGGTGTTTCAAATGTAGCAAACAATGTTATTATAAAATCAATAATAAAAATGTTTTTTCTCTTGTGAATTCAATCCGGGGATTCTGAAAAAACAACTCCATGTAAAATATTTTTAAAAATATGTAAGACTTGATTTTTGCCCAAGGGCGTTATCCCTCAATATTTGATAATTAATCGATCAGACTCATCGGTACACATTAAATTAGACAATCTCAGCTACAGTCATACGATAATCTACAATCGGACTCACCTCCACCTCATTCAGTCATTCAAAGGGTAAAGCACAGGTCCGGACTCGGGTTTGCTCAATGGGACGGTACAACATGTAAATGATAAACACCTGACACATCTGTCGCGAATCAAGGTCATACAGTGACTCACCCGGGGGATTCCTCCCCCTAGCTTCTATCATGATGAGGGGCTCGAACCACTGGCGTCGTCTTCAGAGCGCTACATTCCGGGGTTGCGTCGGATGGTCTGGCAGCACCTGTAATAGCCCCGTGTGCAGTTTGGGGTGCACAGCCCGCCCGCAGTCTCCACAGAGGAAGACCGCCACGGCCAGAGTATGAGCCTACAACCCACTTCCATACGTCACTATGTCCCCTCAGTACCTGGGGACCGGGATGACCTCATAACCTTTTAATCAAGCACGTATGATCGGTGCATTTGGTTGCCACCACCAGCCGTCTCTACGAAACGCGCCCGGTCAACGGCCTAGCCGTGTCATGAGCCAAAGGTGCCCCACCCGGACATCCGGTGCTCAGGAATCATACCATGGTATAGGGAGGTTTTACGCATTAAGGTACTGATCTATAGCCCAGGTTGCCCAAACCTGCTATCACCCAGTTACCAACACACCTGGTAACTGTATCTCTATTCACTACACCACTTCCGGATCACCTGCCGTCACTCTCGTACTCGTACCTTGGACAGCCCGTCGGTTTCAGCTGCCAAGCCCACACTGCCCTGTCTTCGCCTGTGGAACTCTTAAAAATCACCCCCGAGTCAAGGACCTTTCAGAACATAATTTATGAGCCACATGTTTGGGGTGGAAGAGGTAGTTTTTTGTTGCGTTTTTAAAATTCTCTTACATTCGGCCAACCTGACATAAATCTCGTCCCGAGATTGTGAATTTACCTTAGTATCGTAACATCTACATCTATTACTACTTGCTGATCAGCCTACTACCGGTGCTAACTACACTAGTGCTAACATTGCCATGGGACTCATGCAACCCTTTAGAATTTGTCGCTTAATAACGGTGATCTCGTCGTAAAATTTAAAAAATAAAGAGTCGCAGAAGTTTGAGAAATAATCGAAGATATGTTTTGCTGCAGTTTGTTTTATTGCTCTTGTTAACACCAATCAGAACATTTAAACATTAAACATCAGAAAAATAATTGTGTACACCGCTTGACATTGATCCGCACATATCAATTTGTGGTCTTTTGCACCCGGACACTTGACAGGCCATAAATTTAGTCACAAAGCACCTGATCACGTCCGTCGTCTTCGGAAGCTTCCCATAGGCCTCCAGCTGAGAGGGACGCCCGGTCATTGACCCAATACTGATAGGATAGCTTCCGTCTGTTATGGGTCGAAGTATTTTACCTGACGTCCGTGTCCTCTTATCATTGCAACCTCCTTTATTTCTGGACAGTGGGCAGTTAGGCTTGATGTGTCCCAGTTCCTTGCATTTATGGCACCTGACCCTACGTGTTCGAGGTTCCTCCTGCACAGGTGCCCCTCGAGGGAGTTTTTGTCGATGATCATCAGCTGTCTGTGAGGCGGCCGACGACGCCGCGTCGCATCCTCTCAGGTACCCCAACAACGTGCTTGGGTCTGTGTATCCACCAGCCCTCGCTCCTGTCTTTATCACCACGTTTTGGATCCCACCGATTAAACAAGATACCGCCTCTTCCCCGTTGATACCGCACTGATTCAACAGGGCTAGTTTCTCGTAGTAATAGCGTAGATAGGTCTCCTCAACCTTTTTGGCCCGCTGTACCACCGTCTGCAGTTTCTGATGGTAGTCGTCACTAGTTGGGAACGCGGCAATTAATAGGCCGCGCCATTCTTCCCAGGTGTAAGTCACAGTTGGCAAGCCACTAAGCCACGTTTTGGCGAGTCCTTCCAATTTCGCCAACGCGTTGTTTACCGTCACCTCTTCTGTCCAGCGGTACATGGACGCCAGTTCTTCCACTTTCGCGACCCACTGATGGATGTTCAGTGACCGGTCCTCTGGATTGAAAGGCGGCAACAGACCGGTGCTGGTAATGGGCCGCGGTGACACTGTGGCCACTTGAGATTTCAGGCTTACCACGAAGTTCTTTAACACATCCGCCAAATCACTGTTCGGCGTGTCAGCAGATGAGCTTGAGCCAGCGCGTTTTGACAAATTCGCGCCCGTGTCTTCATCCGGTGACGAATTCGTCGGTAGTTGTCTAACGCGACGCCGGGGGACAGTTGACTTAGGCATTTTACGATTTTCACAGCAGAAGCGTTTCGAACGAAATCTGACTGAAAACTGACGCAACGCAATGGTCCAATTACACCCTCATATGGGTTTAAGCGTGGGGTGTACCTGTTTGGTCCCACGATCAGTTTGGTCTTGATGGGCCAAGATATATTGCACATGTGGTCCCACAGCTGCAAAATTCGACACCCCTCTTACGATACGCGTTCATTTTAATAGTTTTGACGGAATTTTGATAATCTCCAGGACTCCGGTTTCTTGGAAACCGCTGACATTTATGGGTTTTGCACAAAGAACGAATGGGCTAATGGTTTTCGTTTTTCACACGCCCCCAATTCGTAACCCTCGACAACACATTTTTTATGCTTAACCATTTTCAGTTCTCAGTAAAAGGGATCGTCGCTCTAATTTACCATGCACAACAACCAATACTAACAACTTGGTTATCAACTTCTAAGAACTGGGACGTTTGTCATGTCAGGCCGCACAAATAAATATGTCATTGGTTTACAATCGAAAATAATTTGAGTTTGTCCATCTTGCAAGTTTATCGCACTGTAGCTGACAATAAGAGTGAACCGTTTCGGTCACGCAGAATTCTGATCCCACTTCTGATATGTAAGACTTGATTTTTGCCCAAGGGAGTTATCCCTCAATATTTGATAATTAATCGATCAGACTCATCGGTACACATTAAATTAGACAATCTCAGCTACAGTCATACGATAATCTACAATCGGACTCACCTCCACCTCATTCAGTCATTCAAAGGGTAAAGCACAGGTCCGGACTCGGGTTTGCTCAATGGGACGGTACAACATGTAAATGATAAACACCTGACACATCTGTCGCGAATCAAGGTCATACAGTGACTCACCCGGGGGATTCCTCCCCCTAGCTTCTATCATGATGAGGGGCTCGAACCACTGGCGTCGTCTTCAGAGCGCTACATTCCGGGGTTGCGTCGGATGGTCTGGCAGCACCTGTAATAGCCCCGTGTGCAGTTTGGGGTGCACAGCCCGCCCGCAGTCTCCACAGAGGAAGACCGCCACGGCCAGAGTATGAGCCTACAACCCACTTCCATACGTCACTATGTCCCCTCAGTACCTGGGGACCGGGATGACCTCATAACCTTTTAATCAAGCACGTATGATCGGTGCATTTGGTTGCCACCACCAGCCGTCTCTACGAAACGCGCCCGGTCAACGGCCTAGCCGTGTCATGAGCCAAAGGTGCCCCACCCGGACATCCGGTGCTCAGGAATCATACCATGGTATAGGGAGGTTTTACGCATTAAGGTACTGATCTATAGCCCAGGTTGCCCAAACCTGCTATCACCCAGTTACCAACACACCTGGTAACTGTATCTCTATTCACTACACCACTTCCGGATCACCTGCCGTCACTCTCGTACTCGTACCTTGGACAGCCCGTCGGTTTCAGCTGCCAAGCCCACACTGCCCTGTCTTCGCCTGTGGAACTCTTAAAAATCACCCCCGAGTCAAGGACCTTTCAGAACATAATTTATGAGCCACATGTTTGGGGTGGAAGAGGTAGTTTTTTGTTGCGTTTTTAAAATTCTCTTACAAATATGGTGTTTTATATATTTAATATTTAAATTATAAGGACTAAATCTAAATGATCGTAACATGCATTTGGCACTTATCTGTCTAAGAACTATAATAAATTCCACCTTAAACTGTATATACGAGTAAACATAGGAATCATAATTAAAGCATACCTAAGCACTTCGTAAACATGTTTTATAAACTTAATTTATATCTATAAATATTTATCATTAGAAGGAAGTTTAATGTTAATAGTAAAGTTGTTTTAATCATTCTTATTTTACTGTAGAAGAATTTCCAAACAAATTGTCTTAATTAAAGAATTATCTACAAATGGTAGAATCAGGAAATTCATCCACCTACTTCTGACTCGTCATCGAACATATTTTCATCGTCTCTTGTAGCAGAGCTCTTACACACTTTGTTATATGCCGTTTTGAAGCGCTTATTTTTCTTTCCCAACAAATAAGCAACAACAATTATTCCACTGTAAGCGAAACACTCTGCGAAAAAATAAGCATACTCGACAGTATCATTCACAAGATCAGGCAAATCAAAACTTTTTGCAATTGAAAGAGCCAGTATCGGTAAATAACTGCATACAATGTATGTGGAAATAGTCAACTGAAATTTGGTTTTTCGTTGACCTTCATTTAATTCAAATCTTCTGACCGCAATGTTCATTATAATTAGTGTGAGTAACAAAATAGAGTAAACAACAACTATCACGGTGGCTGTCAATTCAGTATCTGAAAAACATTCGGTGAACAATATTATTAATTTGATGATGCAGATTACATAAAGTGCTACTATAAAATAAATTCGAGAACGAGCAAATATTTGGATCCGAGCTTTTGTGACGCTCTCTATGAACCAGTAAATGCCGATACTGGCTCCAAAAACAAAAACCAAGAGACATGTCGAGCTGCTGAATGTGTAAAGGAGACAAATCACTTCCCAGAGTATGGGTTCCTTAAATGCTATAACTTCGTGTACGAAAACGAGCAGTGGTACAAGCAACATGTCAACTAAACAGGCTATAGCATAGTGCAAGATAAATATGTGGTTACTCCTTCTCAAGCTGCCAAATTTTGATATGATGCAAATTAGAAAAATTGACGTTGTTGCCGAACAACAACTAATCAACAATTTTATTAGTTCCGACGTCACAAACCAAACTGTACTGATAATCGATGTGACTGAATAGGTTTCTGAGATATCATTGGCGTTCAAGTTGTCAAAAACATCTTCACCTTCTAGGTAGGTTAAATTGTCCATCTAGGACCGATCTGAAAGACATTTTGTTGATGATTTTGGATTATTTAGAACAACTCACCCACTTTTATTTGACTGAATAACTAAATAAATTGCAAATGTGTTTCTTCAGTGCACTGACTCAAATTACACGAATGTGCTTGGTTTATATAAATTATGTGTAAAAAACATTTATCTAGCTACGATAGTGATAAAACTAACATATGGTTTTTTGTTCATACAGGGTGACTGACGAAAAACCTTTGATGCTGTACCTTGCTTATTTTTTATCCGATTTGAATAAATGACACGTCAAATGAAATAATTTTGAAAATACTTCAATACCAATTTAATAAAAAAAAACTTGCGTCCAGTTTTTGACAGATGAACATCAGCTTCTTTTTTTCAAATAGCACTGTACATTTTTTTCTATTCAGTATTATAGAGATTTGTTTTCTGAATATAAAAATGCAAAGAACTATACCCATTCATTAAACAAAAGTCGAGAAATTAAAGAGTAAATGTACAAAATTTAAAAATCAAGTGACCAAAATAAACAAAAGAGAAGTTTGTTCTAAATGCTCGAAATGACTAAGTAAGCTCTGAATATTCATTTGTCAAAACAGTTTGATAATAATAATAATAATCTTGCTGTGGAAAAAAATTTCCAAAGATGATTTAGTGTTAACGTGTGGCGTGGCATTTTGGCGATAGAGTGGACTAGTTGGTCCCTTTTTTATTGATAGCAGTCTTGATCAAACAAAATATCATATTATTTATTATCAAACGAAATAAGCAACTTTCTGGATGAGATACCATTAGCAGCGTTGAATAGAGTCGTGTTTCATCAGGACGGCGCCATACCATGCAATGCACGCATGAATTTTGTATTTTTAAATCATTTAAATCATTTTGGTGAACGATGAATGGGTGCTCATGGAGCTATTCGATGGCCCGCTACATCCCCAGATTTGAATCCATTGGATTTCTTTATCTTCATTCGAAGTTTTGGAGACAATGTTTATTTGACCTCACCAGGTACCCAAAAAGAGTTAAGAAAATGGACAGTGCGAGTATGTCTGGAAAAACCCCGACATTTTTTACTGAATGCGAAGGTGGGTATTTCTAGAAGGTATCGACAGTGTCTGCAACAGCATTGAGGAAATTTTGAGCAACTAGAATAGATTTTGTATTGTTTACAAATTTGATTACTTGATTTTTGATTTTCAATTTTTTTCAATTAAAATACATTTTTTGTTTTTTCTTTTAATGCACGAATATTCAGAAGAAGATTCTTTATAATAACGAATAAAAAACTGTGTAAAGTGTAATTTGAAAAAAAAAGTTGGCTATCGTCTGTCAAAAAATAGATGTCGAAAAAAATATCGAATAGGATAATAATGAAGTGCTTTTCGAACTAAGTCATTTGATGTGTCATTTATTCAAATCGGATGAAGAATAAGTAAGATACAGCGTCAAAGGTTTTTCGTCAGTCACCCTGTATATTTAGTACAATAATTAATAAGATACAAAATAGTTATTTACATTACAAATGCGGTAGGCTACATTTTACAGCGCGAGGTTTTTAGATTGAAACACGACCGCGCAGCGGGAGCGTTTTAACAAAAACCCAGCGATGTAAAATGCCAACTGCATTAGTAATGTATTAATCTTTTTGGCCGACAACTCGTTTTCTCAAATTTGAAATTTGTTGTAACCAATCATTTTGCAAAACCTGTCAAAGACTGACATTTGATTAATAAAATACCAGAAAGTTATTTATTATACCGATAACTGCTATGCTTACGATTTATACCACAAGATGGCGGCATCAGATTTCACAATTTTTCAGAAGAAAACATTCAAATCATGTTCATTTTCGAAAAGTGAACGGAGCAATGGACTTTATTTATGATAAGCCAACAGTTTTTTTTGGAGGTCCCTGAAAGCTTAAAATTTTCGTGGTATTTTACACACTCCGTGTGGTAAAATGACAGATAGTTTGATTAGTGTGTAAAAATCAAAATATTGTAGCTGTTCAAAATGTGTAAACATGTCATTTAGAGTTGAGGAGGCCAAAAAATACGTCAACAAACCTGCAATGCTGAACTCATCTGTGATTTACGCAATTTGGATGAAAACATTATTATGTACTTCTTAAATGATTAAATGAATAAGCTTCTTTGTAAATCGAAGATGACAATTACTTAAGTAACCAGTAAATAACCAGTAAAATAATAGTTTTGTTGCAGTAATATAATTGTAAAAAATTAAGTCTGTTGCATTTCTGTTACGTCCAACTGTACCCACGAAGGTCTGGACGGGTGCTTACACCCCCACCCTCATTTTTCTAGAAGTAGGTAGTATTTAAGGTAAAATTTTGTAAATAGTAGGAGAGAATAACTAGAAACCAGAGACGAATAAAGTACTCAACAAAAGTGACAGTTATTTTTTCTCGAATAAAGACGTCCATCACAAAGCGTCCAATTCGATCAACCCAGCAAAAAACACAGCAGACAAAAGGGTTACAGTCCTAAACAAAGTCTTAATTTATTAATAAAAAATATATAAACTGCAAGGATTCTTAAAAAAACGAAACAAAAAATATAAATAAAGAGAAATATTAAAGAAAATACAATGTCAATGTATACTGTCTAAGCATCAGATATGTATAAAATACTGTGATAATTAAAAATATATAGGTACTTATTTCTAAATGTAAAAAATGTATTTAGCACTACATACTACTAAAATTTATGATTTAACACAAGTAATATGTGTTCAATTGAAAAGTTCATCAAATTGGCTTTGATTTTTGTGGCTATCTTTGTCTAACCAACTTAATTTACGATGGTGTTGTCTCTTAAAAAATAGAGTCATAGCCAACTTGATGAACAATTCAATTGAACACTTGTTAAATACCTACGATTATACATTACAAATCCACAAAATTTAAACAGCATCTGTGTTTTAATATTCGTGCAATTATTTTTAAACAAATTTGTCTGGTTGAACAATAATTTACAACGTATCATGCCACACCGGTATTAACAGATTCACTCACTTGATCCTCAACTTCTTCAGCTTCTTCAGAATCGTCATTCAGCATACTACCATCATAACTCTTGACAGATCTCTTAAACACTCTATTGTACGCCGTTTTAAAATATTTATTATTTTCTCCTAACAAATAGGTTACCACAATTATCCCGCTGAATGCAAAACATTCTGTAAGAAGGTAAGTAAAATTTAAAACATAGTAGACAGGGTCGGGTACATCAAAATTCAGCAAAAACGAAGATGCAAGAAGTGGTAAGTAACTGCACGTTATGTAGGTGGAGATAGTCAAAAGATACTTTGATTTGAGCTGATCTTGATTTAGCTCAACCCTTTTAACCGCAATATTTATTATTATTATTACAACTAACAGGGTGGAGTACGTAACGATTAAAATGGTGCTTGTTGATATAGTCTCAAAAAAACATTCAACAGAAAATATAAGGAACTTAATGATACAGATTAGATAAATTGCAACTATGAAATAAATTTTAAAATTGGTCAAGTTCTGGAACCAAGTTGTTTTGACAGTCTCTATGTACCAGTAGATGCCGATGGTAGCTCCAAAAACAAAAACCAAAATATATGACGAGCCGTTGATGACGTATAACAGACACATCAGTTCCCAGCGTATACTACCACTCCAACTGCCTATTGTGAAATCGTTTATTAAAACAAGCAACGGAAGAACCAGCATGTCTATCGAATAGGCTATGGCATAGTGCAAGACAAAAATGTTCTGACTCCTTCTTAACTTGTTAAATTTTGAAATGATGTAAATTAGAAAAACGGATGCTCCTGCCGAACAGCAACAAATCACTAGTTTTAGTATTTGTGACGTTATCCTCCAAACCATTTGAAGGATGGACGTAACTTGATCCACTTCCACGACTTTGTCGTCGAGATTAATAAAAGCGTCATCTTCCATATAGGTCAAATTACTCATTTTCACCGATCTACAAATTCACAATTTTAATTTTTCGATCATTTGCCACTACTCACTTACCTCAGTTGACAAGTCAAAAATAAGCAGCACTGTTTGATGTACTGACTGCCGTTGCATTAACTCAACTTACACCAATGTGGTTGTAAATTATACTGAAAGGTGTCTGGACTCTCACCGAAATGTTGATAAAGTCTGCATATGGTTTTCGTCGAGATGTTTGTAATGTAATGGTTGCGTTTAAACAAAATAAATCATTACACGATTTATTTCAGAAATTAAGTGAAATTTATGATTCCGTTATATCTACTTTTCATTTTATGATTTTGTTAATTATTTTCTTTTCAACAGGCTTAATTACCAATTCAATTTAAAATAGACTGCTTCTAATGAAAACAATTATTATTTACTGAGAATTTACCCAAAATTAAGATTAACCCCACACTATAGAAATTTGACTTAAAATTGTTCTTATTCAACGTCTCGCCGATAATTTGTTATAATTGTTTCGCCTGTTTCACGTGGTTTTTCAAAGTTTTTCTGAACCACCAGACTACATTAGATCACTCCGTTCGCGACACAGGAGCGGATTCGAGACAGTTCTGGACTCGTCTCGATTATTATTCGCATGTTGCAATGTTATTTAATATAAGGAGAGATTTACTTTATACATGTAAATGTATCAATTAATTACTGTTACATAATTATTGATTAATTAGTATCAGAGGTGTGTATACAGGGTGTAATCGAAATACACGGAATAATTTTAACCACGAGCTACTGGCTTCATGTAGAACTCCGAAAAAATATTTAAAAAATTCTGTAAAAAAATAAATTGACGTTTAATTTTTGAGGTACAATTTTTTACAGTTGCTTTTTGTCTTATACGTTGTCCCACAACCTCGTATGTAAAATTTCGGCACATTTTGAAAATACACCCTTGTATATCATATTTTATAAAATGTACGCCAATTTATTTTTGACATAGAATTTTTTAAATATTTTTTCCGAGTTCTACATGAAGCCAGTAGCTCGTGGTTAAAATTATTCCGTGTATTTCGATTACACCCTGTATATTGCCTTCAATCAAAACAATTATGAGTAATATGACGTATATTATATGAGCAAAAACGAATGAAGAAGAACCGATATAGACTAAACATTTAAGTTAGTTGCTCTAATTCATTTTATTAATTTCCAAAAATACAAGAATTTACACATTTTAGATTCTTTTCTTGACTGCGATCAAAATAAAAAATAATGTAAAATGAACGTCTGCCAAAAGAAATTCTTTGTAAGGTGTAACAGCGTGAAAACAAGGGAAGAAATCATATTAAAAACATCAAAAGATAATTATTAATTTGGTAATTTTTTTATGATTTAGTCGTTCTTGAACACAATTTAAATTTAAATTTTTGGAAAAATATACAAGGAGAATAAAAACCACTTTTAGTTTAATTTAAGGCGATTAATGCCCAAGTCATCAAACGTGCGTGCCGATCACAGCGCTTGCTTTCATCCAATCAAAAATGTTTATCGCGAAAAAAACGTCTTACTACTCTGTCATCTGTCAAAAGTGATTAAAATTGCATTCTACTCTTGTCAGATTCTCAAATTGTTTTTAATAATTGTGTTTTTAATAACTCTATTATAAATAAATAAAGTCAAAGCAAAAAGTTTTCGTAAAATTGAAAATTTTATCCGATAAAAAAATTAGGTCTTGTTATTTTACCTTCGATAAAAACATGTTAATTTTAGAGTACAAAAGAACTATCAAAACGAGAGATAACAATATCTCTTTAAAAACTAGATGAATTAGTGAGAAACAGAACAGAAAATTGAGAAATAACTATGTATTAAGAAATTACATTTAAGCAATATTATTCATTTCTACATATTTCACTATTTAGATGAACATGAATGGGGGAGTACGATAGATGCTGTAGGAAGTGTTTACATATTAAATCGAACTGAAGAAACATACAATAAAATTTCAAAATCAAAACATTGGTACTGTAATTTACTTAAGAAGTATAATAATGTCTGTTTAAGTTTCTATCTAATAATTTGTCGATCCTACACCTAACTGTTTTTGAATAAACTGTTTGAAAGAAGTCATTTATTGGTTAACTTGTCACAGTTGCACCCCTTGATTTGGAGCTTCTGCAGCTTCTTCCCACTCATCATTCAACATATTTCCATCATATCTTTGAGCAGATCTCTTAAACAGTTTGTTGTACGCCTCTTTGAAATGCTCGTTTTTTTTTCCCAACAAGTAAGTCACAACAATTATTCCGCTAAATGCAAAATACTCTGCAAAATAATAAGCGAATCCCATGACATAATCCACAACATTGGGCATTTCAAAATGTTGCATAAACGAAAGTGTCAAGAGTGGCAAATAACTGCACGTTACGTATGTGGATACTGTCAAGAGATATTTTGTATTGAGTTGGTCCTCATTCAGATCCATCCACTTCACTCCAACGTTTATTATTATTATTATCAGCAGCAAAATACAGTAAACAACAACTAAAATAATATTTGTCAGTACAGTGTAAAAGAAACATTCAGTCGAAAATATGAGCAATTTGATGAAGAAGATTACATAATGTGTGAGAATAAAATAAATCCGAAAATGAGTAAATTTTTCTACCCAAGTTTTTTTGACATTTTCTATGAACCAGTAGATGCCAATGCTGGCTCCGAAGACAAGCAACAAGAAACATGACGAACTGTTGAAGATGTGAAGCAAGCAAATCAGTTCCCAGCGCATCCAAGTATGAGCCATTGTTACTTCATTTAAGAAAACGAGCAGTGGTACAAGCAACATGTCAACCAAACAGGCAATAGCATAGTGTAAGATAATAATGTGGTTACTCCTTCTTATGTTGTCAAATTTTGAAATGATGTAAATCAGAAAAATGGACGCTCCTGTGGAACTGCAGCAAATCAACAGTTTTATTATTTCTGATGTGACCAACCAAACTGTACGAATTATGGATGTGACTGACTCAGATCCTGAGACTTCTGTGGCGTCCAAGTTGTCAAAAGCGTTATCCTCTACGTAGGTGAAGTTACTCATTTATGACCGATCTAAAATTTTTTGTTCATGGCTTTAGATTATTTTGCGTAACTCACCAACCTTCAGCTCACTGATTAGTAAACAAACTGCACTGCGTTTGTCCGATGCTCTGACTGCTGCTGCAACAGCTCAGATTGCACGAATATGTTTGGTATAATAAATAATTATCTGAATTGTTACCCTTGATAAGGCTCATATTATGTGTTTATTTGTACAGATATTTATTTTACAACGATCGTTGGCAGTTCCTGCCGTTTACAAAAAAAATTAAAAAATACATGTAATGCGGATGAAGAATGCCTCTAACAGAGAAGCCCAAAAGTAATTTTCCGTGGATAAGACTGTGATAAAGCATTTAACATGGAATAGTTATTTACATTACAAATGCGGTAGGCTACATTTACAACGCGAGGTTTTTAGATTGAAACACGACCGCGCAGCGGGAGTGTCTTAACAAAAACCAAGCTCCTAATAACATAATGCACTATTCTTTATACCACTTAATACGTTTGTATTTTTGAAAATTTTTACCAAAGAGTAAAGTGAGGAAGAAACATAATAAAAATTACTAGAAAAAAAAATTGTAAGGAAATAAAGCCCTTGTGAAATCTAGCTATGGAAAAAAAAGAAACTGTGTATTAATTTAAATATGAAGATATTGATTTACCCACAGTGTAAATACATATTAGTGAATAGCAAAGGGTCAAGCACCGAGCCTTGAGGTATACCAAATTTTGCGTATACCAAAGAAAAAGACGATCAAACAAACCGCAGGAGGTTAACGAACCGTTATCGCATCACCGTATCACATTTTGATCATTCAGAAAAGCGAATGGCATATACAGAAATCGTTTTCTAAATGTTTTTGAAATGTATAATATCCTGTTACATATCTTCGAGTAATGAACAGAAGTTGCGGAAAGTTATTTAAAACTAAAACTCTGTCATTATGACAATGGAAGGGTGGAACGTATTTGGTAATGGAACGGATTTGGTTTGCTGAATATGTTGCCATGTTAGCTGTAACGAGTTTGAGTTAATTAGTAATTTCGTTTCAAAACATCAGCGAGATTATAGCTTTGTGTCATTTGTGGAAGTGTACCATGTTCGATGTTATTTTGATGCTCAAATTCATTATGTGAGCTGCAATTACTTACGCGTCTAGGTTTCCAGACTGCAACACAATTTTATTGCTCGAAAAAACTTAATTAATAATTCAATTTCAAATCGGCTGTTTTTTATGACAACAATAATGACCAATTTTATTGTTTACTTACAATTTGCACAGAATTAAAATTAATCCCACGCTACAGAAATTTAACTTAAAATTCTCTTATTCAACGTCTCGCCGATAATTCGCTATAAGTAACTTTATAAGTAACTTCAATAGCATTTTTTTTACTTGTTCCGCCTGTTTCGCGAGATTTTTCAAGATTTTTCTGGACCGTAAGTCTACATTAGATCACTCCGTTCGCGACACAGGAGCGCATTCAAGACAGTCCTAGACTCGTCTCGATTATTATTAAATATTCGCATGCTACAATGTTATTTAATATAAAGAGTGATTTACTTTATCCACGTACTCGTAAATACGAGACATGGTTCAACTTATTATTATAATCCTAAATGTGTCTGTTACTGTTATGCGACTGCCATAAAGATACCTTCTTGAAGATTTCCGAATCAACCTAAACTGACGCTAAGCACCAATAAATCAGATTGTTACATAACAATCGAGTTATCACAAGAGCAACCAGACTGCAGCCTTGCGTCATTTGTAGATGCGAGGGGCGGATCATATTCGATATCATTACCATGCCAATATCCATCGCACCGAAAGCTGCTGTTCCAGTAATTTGCTCTTGAACAACCATTGTGAATAATTCTTTTCCGCCAATAAACGTAAGTACCCAATACCTCCACTTCTGATTTACTTATCGCCGGTTTGCAGATGGACAATTTAACATTTGAAGAGCAACCTTTCGGTAAACTTGACATCAAAGAAATCTCGAACAAGCATTACATTTCGTACGACTTCTGGCGACGCGTCATAGATTTTCTTCGCTTGTTCGCCAGTACGATGTCCATCTGCGCATCCGTCGTCTTGATTTATGTCATAATAAAGATCAAACGTCTTCGATCAAGGACCAACAATTACATCCTTCACTACGCCATATCTGCTCTAATATTCTACACGTTTACTACCGCTTTTGAAATTCTTCTACACTGTGGACTGCACAATTTAACCAGTGGCAGGGTTTTCTGCATGTTGTTCAACATTGAGAGTGTTTGTTTATCGCTGACATTTACCTTTGCAACTGCACTGTCAGTGGATTGGTTAATTTTAGTGACAAGAGAGTCTTGGTTGGAAAGATATGGAAGGATTCAAAAATATCTCATTGTGTGCATATATCTCGTCCACATCACTGAATACTCGCT
Source organism: Tenebrio molitor (assembly GCF_963966145.1). Taxonomy (NCBI): domain Eukaryota; kingdom Metazoa; phylum Arthropoda; class Insecta; order Coleoptera; family Tenebrionidae; genus Tenebrio; species Tenebrio molitor. The sequence continues at coordinate 4,804,949 of NC_091048.1, read as the reverse complement.
AGTCGTTAGTTCATGCTTCGATAAACATATTGTTGCCGAAAACAGTACCACACTAGTCATATATTGCCTTGCAAGTTTTACAGTCTTGGCCGTTAACGCTTTTACATATTTTAAAAAACCTAGTGGAGACTGTATTAGGTATAGATACTCACTAACCATTTCAACTTTTCTTGTATTGATCTGGATCCCGGTGGTAGTGTTCGCTGTTTTTGTTATTCAGTATTTGTACTTCCCTGAGAATATCATAATAAGAATTTTTGTATTGCCTTTTGAGATATTACTTGCGGTTGTCGTACACGGTGTTCCTATAATTACAGCATTTTGGCTTTCATACATAAGTCATGATTTTAGCCAAGCCTTCAACACTGTTTTTAAAAGACCTTCAAGTACCCCAGACCATTTGGACGACGACGAGGAAAATGCTTTGGTTCAAAGCGAAAATAGTTAGAACATTTGCCCGGTTTTTGCAAACATCAAAATCACTAATTTATTTATCTTGATTGTAAAATTGTATATTATGTACCTAAATAAAGAGATTTATATTAATTTAACGACAATTAAAACTACTTCTTGTGTGCAAGTACCAAAAAGAATTAAACGATCTATACTCCGTTCGCTTAAGCGATATAGTAATCACGTGCCACAGTGCAGTCGGTGAAGAAATTGGCTCCAGTGGCGTAACATAAAGTATTCAGATATTATAAATTAATAAAAACTTTTAAATACAATTTTAATAGTCATTAAATGATTTTGAAATGGTCTTCTTACAATAATTATTGTAAATCTTTTCCTGTGTCACTTCTCAATTGGGGATAAATGCATTACGATTTTAATTATAATTAAACAACGTACTCAGATTATGCACGACACTGCAGTCTAGTACCGAACAAGCAACCAACAATTATAATTTAGATTCTAAATAAGATTTTTATTGAGATGTTAAAAAAATTGTTTCTCATATTTTAGAACATTAGTACATGTCACGAGTAATCACGGTGACTCCTGCAAACAAAAAGCTTTCTCTGGCAACGTGTTTAATCAAATGACTTGTCCACCCAGAAACGAGCTTAATTTCGTGTGATAAATTGCACCGAATTTTCTCTTCTCTTACCCACATGCTCACCCCATCCGAAACGTCCAAATTTCTTGGACAAAATTAAACGTTATTTATTATACAAGAGTGTAGACTAAATTTCGTTAATTCCGTTGGCTCAGATATTTTCTTGTCCACTCTTTTTCTCGGATACGAAAGATAAATTGGGGCAACATTGTTCCACTTTAATCTCTCCGAAGCAGTGGAACGTCCGCAAAAAATAAAATGACAAGAGGTTGTGCCAAGAAGGCTTTCATCACCATGATTGGAGCTCTTTTTCTTGGTTTTAACGGTTGACTCGGTTGTTTCAAGTTGTAGCAAACGACTTTGATTCGACCAATAATAATTAAATTACATCTGTAATACTTACAACACGCAGGGCAGTGGATTACAGGTCCATCTCAACCAGTGCAGTCTGGATGCTAAGAATCTGCAAAAAATGAAACAATATTTACAACAGCTGCACGGAAGAATTTTTGTTTGTTTTAAATTTCTGTTTCCATTTTATTTTAAAGACAGTAATTGTAGTAATTGCGTATCACCGTGGGTTAAGTTATATTATATCCCACTCATTTTAGAAGTGTAACAATCTCCTTATCCCAATGGTGCGGTAATAAAATTATTACCGCACTAGTCAACACTAGTGTGATGTTCTAGGAAATGTTTTGATTCCATTAAATACAGGGTGTCTTAAAATTATCGTATTCCGAGTTCGGGGCTTAGTAGGCGACATCCTGTTGACTAAGGAAAAATGTTTAAAAAAAATTGCTGTCACTTTGAAAAAAATATTAAAGTTGTCAATATTTGTTCAAAAGTACCTGATTAATATTCTAGCTATGTTGTACTTCCCTTTTGAACAAAAATTGGAAAAACAAAGCTTTTATTGTTTCGAGATAAAGCTGTTTTTTCAAGAAATGTCTTTTCATTTATATTTTAATATTTTACATAATCATCCTCACCATATTTCAAAATGAATCTCAACCATTTATATTTTTTATTTGAAGAAAACATTATGAAAAGTGTGAACCTTCAGACCCATAGATCTTTGTAAAGACCCCCCTATATTTTTTATTTTATTTTTTCGACATTCCTGAGATTTTTCCCTACAAGACTCCCGACTTGGAATACGTTAATTTTCCCTGTATAATGAAGGTAATATAATTACATGTAACGAAATTGAGAATTCACAAATCCAAGGCAACAACAAGCAAATTACAGCAAAAAACAATAGTTTCCGAAAAATTAAAATTCCTGTTTGTTGTTGTTTGTTGTTATTCGGTATCCAAGACGCGAGTATAGTCACTCGCGTTGTTATCATCTTGAAAAAAAAACATCTTCTCGTTACCTTGATAACTTTATTATTCTATCAAAGTGGGGCTATTTTAAGACAACTTTAACGGTGATAGAACGATATTCGTGGGATACTATATTATTATTATTAACGCACTATGTATTTACCCCAACTCGGCCTATGGCCTCGTGGGGCAATTCTTCACAATACGTGTGTTAATAATGCCTATATCTCACTTATATCGTAAACTATTGTCAAATAAAAAAAAAAATAGATCCTTATAAGCTTTTTTAAGTGTACAAGTTTAGAACATCTAAAATGATGAGTTAAATTCCTTTCTTTGAGAGTCAAAATTTATTGACAATTGGAATGACAGTAAAAAAATTGTTTTTTTCTCAAACAATTAAAATCGCTGATCATGACATTCAAGAAGAAAAAAAAATAGAATAGAAAACATGTTTCATTTAACAAGCTCTGCTACGTGTTAAAGTTAACACACGCATTTTCGATACACCTGTATACGCATATTCTACATTCATTAAAAATTCATTTGTCTAGAGTTGGTAGTAAAAGATATTCTTTATAAAAGTAAAGAACTGATGAGTTGCTAATTTCGAAAGTAGATAAATCTAAATATTAAATTTCATTGATACCCACTCGAAATTTGGAAATTCTCTTTGAACTAGGTAGAAACAAAATATGTAAAGGGAAATAACAGAAAGAACGTTTTTTGGCAAAGTGTACTTAAATGAAAATGAATTTTACTTGAGAAACATCTTGTAAAGGAAAATATTAATATTCTGAATAATCTGAAATGAAACAACAGGCGCTTGCCATTTTCTGAATAAGAATTTTGTATTTAATATTAAATAAACTGGGAAGAAATAATAAGTGTAATATTATGAACTTGCCTTACTAAAGAATCAAATAATCTTTTCTTCACTACATACAGGGTGTTATTGAAAGTTGTACAGATATTTTAACCACGAGCTACTGGCTTCATGCAGAACTCGGAAAAAATATCTAAAAAATTCTAATAAAATGACATTTATTTTTTGAGCTACAATTTTTTTTTTAATTGCTTTTAGTCTTCTACGTTGTCAAACAACCTCGTAGGTAAAATTTCGGCACATTTTAAAAATACACCCTGTATATCATGTTTTATAAAATGTACGCCAATGCGAAGTAACCTATTGAAAATATGCTTTAAAACAAGGAAACCACATTGGTGTACGTTTTATAAAATATGATATACAGGGTGCATTTTTAAAATGTGCCGAAATTTTACCTACGAGGTTGTTTGACAACGTAGAGACTAATAAGCAATTAAAAAAAATGTAAGCTCAAAAAATAAATGTCATTTTATTTTTTGACAGAATTTTTTAGATATTTTTTCCGAGTTCTACATGAAGCCAGTAGCTCGTGGTTAAAATATCTGTACAACTTTCAATAACACATGTATACATAAATATACAGGTATTTCATGAGTGACAATGAACCCGGCAGAGTATAAAATGCAACCCACAATACATTTCCAAAGTTAGCGTGGTAATTTTAAATTTCGTATTGTTTTAAAATAAAATAATGAATGCATGATGGCTTTGCTTCCAATACCTAATCTAATTTTATTTGTCAAAACTGACATTTACGAAAAAGTTAAAATAGGACGACTAAAATGTATTTGTGTAATAAAAATGCTTCCCAAAAACTTCGTTTTTTCACAATTTTATTTAACGAAGCGAATGATATTTATGTTAAAATTTGCGAAACATCCACGTTAACTTCGGAAATGTATTTTGGATTGCATTTCCAATTCGTCGGGCTCATTATCACTCGTGAAATACCCCGTACATTTTCATCTGAAATTAATATCATTTTGGAAAAAACATAAAGCGGCGCTGTTGCGAATAGATTTTTGTTTGTGATTAAGTGATAATATTAAAATAATCTATTGTCCACTTCTTCATACAGTCAAAACAACGTTAATATTATTTAGAATTGTAATCAATCTATATACCGGGTGGGGCATCGTATACGCACACGTGAGAAATCGCGACTTCTAATTAAATAAAATTGGCGAAATTTTATATACCTGACTAATTATTGATAAGGTATATTTGAGAATTTTTAAAATTTTTTTTGTTAATAAATAAGGCCGTAACAGTTTTATTAGTTTTCTGAAATTAACTGTTAATTTACCTATAAAGTTTTTACACTAAATGAATCTGTATCTGCTAGCCCATCAAACCCTGGTGGCATAATTACAAATTTTGACTTGGTTAGCTAAATAATTCGCTTTTTTATTTAAACGTAAACCAGACGGGTGATTTACGGCACAATGGTATAATTTCCCAACAAAGGTATAGCCGACCGTTTTAAACCTTTTTGCCATAAAATTGACAGTTTCCATTGTAGCCTAAATTTACGACAGCACAAGTAGCAGGTCATAAATAAAAATCATTTTGAAAGTTGAAATGTAAAACTGCCTTTAATTCAAAATCTAATTGGTATTTTTTTCCCTAGATTTCGTAAATAATTATAGGAAGTGAATCTGTATAGGTTAGTATAAAAATCAGAATTTGACTTTTTGGTTGAAATTTACATTTAAATTTTTTTTGCCTTTGTTTGTAAGTGAAAAATTATCAAAAAATTATGAAATGTACCTTACCAATAGCCAGGTAAGTCTGAAAAATTTCGACAATTTTATTTAATTAGAAGTCGCGATTTCTCGCGTGCGCGTATACGATGCCCCACCCGGTATTTTTATAAAATATAATTAAAAAATTATTTTATTAAGTGACTGATACTTTTATGTACTATTATAACATATATTATAAAACTAATAAACAACTAAATGTTTTAATATTCTTACATCAACACCTACCGTTATAACGTGTGGTAGGTACCTAATTTTAATGCAGAGTTCAAATTTGTTTTAACACAGGGTCTGTTTATTGTTAGCGTAAATTCAATTGAAAGTAAACAAATACGATTATGTTTATTGAAACGTAAATCAAAAAAATTATAAACTGAAAATAATGTTTTATTAGTCTTACTGCACCAATGAGTGCATTATTGTCCTTTAAAATTTCAAACAATTTGAAGCCATAAATTATCACATGGAAATATTCAGAAAATTTGTCAATTCTAAGGGAAAAATTGCACCAAGTATTGCGACTACAGCAGGCTATTTCTTGCCGAATAATTAGAAAATTTCAGAATAAAGGATCCCCCACACCTACGCGAAACTTTCGTTGCAAATCCGCGACAGCGGAATCAGTCAAAGTGCTTTACGAACAATATAATCAATATTTAATAAAAGACAAAATGTATTCATCGTTGGATGAAGAAGAAGCACTTTTGTTGTTTGTACATTTTACAATAAGTAAATCAAAGAAAAACGCGTGTGATCGCGAATGAACATCCGCTGGGAATAAAAATGCTGTCAAAATCGTTAAAAGTGGAAACATTCGTACCAGTCTGAACGTGCAGATTTGCTACCGTGTAAAAAAATTTTTAGCGACCGACGCGAATTTCCACGTTAGTGTGAGGGATCCTTTAGGCGATAGAGATTGAAGTTTAATACCTTATGTATGCGTTTAAAATAATACCGTGTGAGCAACAAGTACTGATTGAGTTGGCAATAAATTCTGGTGATTTTTGGTGACTTTTATATCATGTTCCAACGAGAAAACCATTTTATTAATAAAAGATTACAAAAACCAAAACGTTTAAATTTGAAATGTATACCAACTGTCAATAATGTCAATAAAACAAACCGAAATAGGTACAATTCAGTCTTGAAAATTTTATGTAAATTTTTTTATTGCCAACTGATACAGTTATTGTTGCTCATGGTCAGGAGATTACGAAATACCCAAAGATTATTGTTAAAACCTGAGTATAAAACAAGAAAAAATGTTTGCTTGTGAATTTTTCGTGAGTATGCAACAAACAAAACACCAATAAATTAGAAATATGAAATGTCAGTAAAAAATCTCTCATGGGTTTATTATTACATTGTACAACAAGCAGGCATAAAATAAAGTACAATGTGATAAAAAAAAAAAAAACAACCCATGCAAATTATCGGTCATGTAGCAAATAAGGAAATAAGCATTCAATGCATGGGCGTAGACAATTTGTGGTCTCAAACCCTACTATGTAATAAATCACACCTCATGAATTTTAATCGTTGGAATTATAATTGTGCATTTTGTTATTTTATTATTATCTGATAATGGAGAAAATGTACAAAATAAACAAGAGCAAATTTTACATTCGTAAAAATTTAGTTACCAGCTTCATTGCGAAAATCGACGCCACTGGTAAGTAGATTTTTTGCTGAAATGTCAAAGAAACGTCAACGATGTGGTGTTGTTAACCTAGAAAACAACTTTTCGATTTCGTTTACAGACGTTTACTGTAATTGTAAGCAACTTTTATTCCAGAATAAGTGGTAAAATGGGTTTTGCCATTGAAGAGAAAGCATTTTTAACTTTAAGTAACTGATATAATTTCTAAAAAAAGATAAAAATTTAAAATAAAAATCATTCCAATTACCGAGCTTGTAAATGTAAATGATTTTATTTAATTTCTAACATTGAATATTTTCTATAACGGCTATTTTGTTGTTCATTCATTTCGTTTCGTACAGAATCATTTCCCATCTTTTCCTTTTCAATATCATTTTATTTACAAGCATCTCCCTCTCAGAGCTCTTTCTTTATTCTCATTCTAATTCCTACAGAGCTCAGAAATAAAATCAAACCTCCACCACTGCAAGATCATTGTATGTTTCTCACTTGTGCACATCTGTATGGTTGATTGCCTAGCGATTTAATTTGTGCGGAATTATCCCGAGAAATAATAATTGTTATCACAACTAAAACAAAACGTGATAAACAAATTTCTTGCAATCGTTAGATTTCCTTCACTCCACTAATTGTCTTGTAAACAATTCAAAAGAAATAATTTAATTCTTAACGCAGCCATGACGTCTTCGTTTCCCACAAGCTTGATATTAAGTACACACCACAATTAATTTATTTAACGAGGGCGTAAGTAGCAAATGGTTTTGCCTTGACAAGACTTACCAGTAGCTTAACGAGAGCAGTGCATTAAAGTAATCCTTTCACAATAAAACGGTGTTAATGCAATTTAATGTAAAACTTTAGTTAGTTATCAGTTAGTATGGATTCCGAAGCTGACCAATTATCCGATTTCAACCGCTCCTCCTCCAACACCACCACTTTCGAAGAAGATCTAACAGCATGGTTCGTAAGTCGGCAACTTTTCAAAGTCTTGCTGTCGGTGGCCTCCATCATATGCGACACTCTGATCATTTACGCAATAATCAAACTGAAAAAGACGCAAGAAGTGAAATGCTTTCATCTCATGAACTGGAGCGTGCTGGACATCCTGTACTCCTTGATCTCCCCGTACGTGTCGTTTTTGATAAACGCAGTTGCGTACGAAGAGTTGGAGTATGAAGGACTGATCTGCTGGATCTTGCAAACGGAATCAGCTTTGACCTTCTTGATACTGATCTCAGTTTGTCTCCTGACGATTGACTGGATCATCGGGAACGTGTCCGATTCGTGGTACAATTTCTACACGAGCAAGCTAATCTTCATCAAAATATTTTTCTACACCTTCGCCATCCTCTACCTCTGGTACGCCTCCATGTACTGCTTGTCCAACTGGAGGGAGATTCATAACATCACAATCTTGAACACTTTGAGGTTTCTAGTGGTGTACACAATCTTGCTCCACGTCTTTTACTACGTCTACAGCAAACGCAGGAATTTGCTGATGAAGATGGACTTCACTATAATCCTGCCGACGACTTTGGTGTTGTGCTGGTTGCCTTATTTGATCGTGCACACCTTCTTGTCCCGGAGCAACAACGAGAATCTCCTCATTTTCTCGTATTTTATTTCGCAGTGCTTCGTGTTAGGAAACGCCGTTTTGAATGTGTATTTGCTGGCGAGGACTGAACACGAATTCAGGAAAAAGTTTCTCGAATTTGTTAAATGTCAGTGTAGGGACCAGTTGCGAAGCCATTATTCGGATGTCTACACCGCCAGTGATGCCAACAACAAGAGTTGAAAAACACAAGTTTTCAACAATTCACTTATGCACGCTTACAATTAGAAAATAGTGCTTTAGGATTATTTTTATTTGTTGTAAGATTTCTGTTGTAATGTAATATTTTGTTTACTGTTAAAATAAAAACCCACTCTGTATATGAAACACAAGATGAACCAGATTTATTTGTCAATTGATTCAACCTTGTACACACTAATGCATCTGGCATTCGGTTTAAAGAAGTGGACGAATAACGTGGAGTAACACCATTGCAAGTAAGTGAAAGACAATTGATATTTCATTGATAACTACTTGTTGTGAACAGTGAATTACTACCGTGAATACAATAAGGAAAAAGTATCAAATTCTTTCATCGCAAGAGAAGCAGTCAAAGGATTTCTGTCAGTGGTGGCTGTATTATGTGATCTTGTAATAATTTACGTTGTCATAAAAACAAAAAAACTGAAACGATTGAAATACTTTCATTTGATAAACTGGAACGTGCTGCATATCTTGTGCTGCATGAACTCTCCCTACATCTTATTTTTGATGAGATCTAACCTCACAAATTCGTTGGATTCGTTTCCGTTTCTGTTGCTACAAATGGAACGTGTCATTTTCGTTTTATTTTTAATAGTAAATTTGTTACTAGTTGTGGACTGGTTCATGAAAGCGTCATCATCTTCCTTGTATTCCTCATACATCAGTTTTCACATTCATATTAAATTTTGTTTTTGTATTTTTGCTATAGTTTTCTTCATGTATTCGCTCCTAACGAGCCATGTACACCATAGGGTATTTAATTACCGCACAGAACTGGAGATTTTATACTTTTTTAGCTTCTGCCTGTTTATGTTAACCGTCGTTGTTATTATATTTAAAAAACTGAGATCAAAATTTTCGTTTTGTCTCCTAGTGCCTATAATTTTTATTCTGTGTTGGACGCCATATTGCGTCACTAACATATTTATACTTGGTCAAACTTCAAGAACGACGTTCATTTACTCCTATTTTTTCAGCGAATGCATGATTTACGCCAATAGTTATTTCAATCTTGTGTATTTTGCCTTTTTTAACAAGTCCACGAAAAATATTTTTTCAGATGTTGTAAAAAGTTTCTGTTAATAAAAATTGTTTGTATGTTTTCGAATCAAACCTTTGTGTTTGCAATATACCATTTTTTCTTTTTTCCATTAAGTATTAAAAAAATCATATTGGTTAGTTTGCTGCATTATCTTTTTACTTTTCATTATTTTGATTGGTTTCATCTCTTTTTATCCCTACGCTTTTCATGTATTTTACCGTAAAGTATTTCTCTAAATTATAGTCTCTCGTTAACTAACGACACGCTTGTTTCAAACCACAATCACTTTTTGAACACCCGTTATTGATGAAGAAAACAACAAAAATTATTTTTTTTTTAAAAAAGACATTTACAAGTTCTCTTAAATGCAGTACATATATCCTAACAAAATTTAAATTAATTATTAATAAATAATTAACAATATCTCATGTTGGTTTTCAATATGTATTAATAATATTTTCAATACAAGTGAGCAATGTTCGGCATTTAATCACGAGGACGGAACTGTATCATTATCTATCTGCATCACTATTTTTCATAACTGTTAAAATCACTGAAACAATAACTTCTACAAAATTAGCCCAACAGGAAACTCACGAAAACAGTTTTTCACAACAAAACATGGATCAACAAAATTCCAAATAAGACAGGTTATGTTGTTAGGCGTTGCGTGTTAGTGATTGGTTTACTGATTTTAGCAGTGACATCAAAACATAATGCATTTAGCATGAATTTCTCCAGAAATTTACCCCAAGCAATTTCACGTTTTTTCGTCAATTGAAATCTAAATAACAGGTTAAAAATTTAAATAAGTCAAAAATAAGACAAGCTTTAGTTATTATATTCAGAAAGTATGTTAAAAACAGATTGAAAAAACTTTCTGTACAACATATTTGGCGTCCTCTATCCACAAACTCGCAAAACATTCACTTTGCTCACTAGTGAGAAAATAATTTTTCCTCACTAGTGATTCAATTGCCATCTTTGCTCACTACTTCCAGAGACCGCTGAAATTCAATGATCATGGAAAAAATATATTCATATTTATTATTCTTAAAAAAAAAACAATTATTATATTTATTTTTGGATAAGATCTTTCTAAGAGATTTTTTTTAGTAACAATTCAGAATACAGCGCAAGTCTAATTTTCTAATAAACACAACATATTTTAAACGAGACAGATTATCGCAATTGATTAATAGAGCTCTAACATCTTCGTGTCTCATTGCAGTTTAGTTTTGGTTTCTAGCACGACAGAAATGTTGAAAGTGTAACGTGGTAATCATCTCGTCGAATTAAAAGTTATCTGATGAAGTAGAAGAGAAATGGAAGATTTGTTTACAAACAGTTCAAACTCCACACTAGACGTCCACCATCCCGCCTTCTACGTCCAAATAATCAACATCTTTGCAACATCGATGGCGATAGGTGGTGTAGCTTCAAATATAATTATAATATATACACTGATCAAATTTCAGAAGCCCAACGTCCATTACAACATATACATAGCGAGCTGGTGTGCTTGCAATGCACTGCTGATTGTTGCTTTTCGCTCCAATTTTATCACTTACGTCGTGCAGTGTGTAACGGTGTACTTCACGTTTGTGTTTATGCTAGGAAACACAATCTTTGTGTCCATTTTGGTACTAGACTGGTATGTGACAAACTACTTGTCCCAAAATAGCGCAACGATTTGTCGAAAAAGCTCCAAATTCGTTACACTTGTCATCTGGATTGTAATTGTTGTTTTCGTCATGAACTCTTTATTTTTCTGCTTCTACAAAATCCACGTTCCCTACATCCTGCTTCTAGTTCTAATCGGAACTCTTTTTACCATTGTAGTGATTATCGGAATTCATGTGCTCAGACTGATCAAGTGGAAAACCTCCAGCGTGATAATTGTCAAGTCCAACTTGGTACTGATTTTGGTGTCTTCCTATCTTCTCTGTTGGCTTCCGAAATGGGTCCGTGTGTGCCATTTGCTCATTTTTGAAGAGAACCACACGTACGATGGTCTCGGAGAGTTAACCACTGGAATTGCATTTTCAAATTCGGTCGTGGTTCTGTTCCTGTTGTACTGTTGCGACGAGACGTTCAAAAAGAGTCTTGGAAGAATATGCAAATGCAAAGAGGAAAACTCCGTGGTAGGGGGTGACCATAGAGATATCATGGACTTAAGAGAGGCTCCCGATAATGTATTAATACCAACCTCGGCGTGAAACATTTTTTGTAACCTTTGTACAAATAGACTTTACAATAAATATTTTTCTAACGTAAATATACTCTGTTTCTGAGTCCGATGCCGCTAAGCCATAACACCACCGAAGCGCTGACAGATTCCAGTGCGTCCAAAACATTTCACGAAAAATTAATTATAAGCAGCCTAAGCCATTCTACTGGTATTAAAATGTTACAATTCAACTTTTTTGTTTTCCTGCTCTAAAGTACTATCCCTTACATGGCATCTTCCAAACATCATGTTTTCTCACTCTTATGCCCGCACACAGCTTTCAGAAAGTGGATGGCCAATTTGTTAACGTGTGCCGAGCGCAAAAATCTTCCCAACAAAAGAAATTAGCATGTGCGTGTGTTAAGCGGTGATTATTATTGATTTATGACAACCCGGTTTTACGACTTACCGGCATCGAACTCAGAAACGGAGTATAACTGTCTCCTTTCTAACTCTCAATTTTTTACTTATCAATGATACTGAAGAAATGCAGAAGTTTTGTCCTCCAGTTGGCTAAAGTTCAAATCAAGAAATTGTATCTTCTTTCAGCAATTTCTTTTATGCAAAATAGTAAGCATTTTGGAAAACAGTTTGAAGACAATTGAAATTATAATTAGAAGAAGTTACATATGAAAAACAAAGAGAGATTAAGAAAAATACAAATTGGGGTAAAAATGTGTTGCAATGTACACAGAGAATGCCGTTTCCAGGCCTTTCAGATGCAATTTGTACTTGCTCGGTTAAAATTAGACAACGCAAAAGATGTCATCATTAAGTACTATTGAAGTGAGAGAAGTTCAGAGGAAGTTATTAATTTAATCATGCCATTACGGAACATTTTACTTTGCCGACTTTACGTTCAAACAGAAATTCCAAATAATTAAATGAAAACTTTGTGATAATTACAAAAGGTGTGCAATGCATTTAATTGCACGTTTTAATATTGCCACAAAACATCAATTTGTAAAGTGCGTTGGGAGTTATTAAAACGAAAATAACAACACTGTCAATAGACAACTGCTTTCAGTGTTTTCCTTCTGTCTTATTGCCGAAGTGATTAGGATGAGTCATAAATTGGAAATGGAAGATGCAACTGTACTGAAGGACTGTATGACTCCTTGGTGACTCATATTCTTAGAATATTGCTTACGTACTCTCCCGCCCCTATATTTACCCCACTCATTTTGAATTCTCTCTAATCTGTTATCGTGCAGATAAAAGACTAAACACAAGCTGTTGGTTTGTCGTGGTCAAGGTTTGTGTTACACTGCTGGAAGTTCACGTGGTAAGATAATATCCAAAATTCACATTACTAATTTTATCTACGCCCGTGCGATAATTAACACTTATCCCATCTATTTTGCATGAAATAAGAACTTCACTACCGCACGCATTTTCATTACCACACGTATTTTCATTACCGCACGCTTTTTTATAATAAAAACCAATTAATCAATGAATAAACATTGAACTACAAGAACAATTAATGTATAGTCTGTCTCAATTCTAAATTTCCACCAACACTGCATTCTACGTTAGAAATGCAACCGGCAACACTGTTTGGTAAAAAGTGCGTCATCTTGTATTTGTCAGGAAAAGAACGTGCTCACCTTTTTATCGTTTCGAAACATTTACTAGAGCATTTTTCATTTTAGCGTTAAGTAAATTTCCATTGTTTTCGAATCATGTTTTAAAATAATTATATTGCCAACTTCGGTTATAACAATCCCCAGATTAGAAATATTTTTATTCTGCCAACATAATTCAACAGGTGGTGGAAATTTAGAATAAAGATAGAATATAACTATTTTTTATAAATATTAACTACCTACACAATTTTTGCAATTTGTTAAATAAACTCCCCATGAAGACAGTTCTTGTGAATTTTTTTCTACTACATATGTATGTATATTAAATTCTTGGTATTATAGTAGTGGTCGATTCTCACTTCGGTAAAAAAAACATTTTTTTTTAATTCTGGGCGGTCGTAGATAAAAAATATTATACAGGGTGATTCAAGTTTTACCGCCCGCACGATTAACCCTATTAAAAAATTAGTAAAAACTACGAAACTTTAGGGCTACATTCCCTTTATATAAGGCTTCAAACGTGTGCAATCAGTTTTCCCGTATTACTTCATTCAGAGCCATAAAATTTAAAAAATTGATTTTGACTAAAATTAAAAAAAAAATCCGTGCACGCTCATAATTCACAATTAATTCAAAGAACATATTTATGAAATTCGCATCAAAAGAAAATGATTAGTTTTTGAATTATTTCAATTTTAATATTAACACGGAAAAATGATCAAGATTTACAACTTCTGCAGTGTCCTAAATAAATACCTCATTGTCGGGAAACATCTGTTGAGAACTTTTCCAGTAAGTCTTTAGTCTCTTTAAGGTACCATAAATAACCCATGTCAACTTCTATTGTGGAAGTGACCATCCAATTTAATAATAAATCATGGCTAAATTTTGCACTTTAATATCGAATTCCATTTATTTCAAAAACCGGTGATGCTTTCATGATTTCAATGACATCACATTTTTAATAACTGATTGAAAGGACTCTTAGTGAAAAATTATGTAAATTAATCTAGCGGTTGTTGAATTAAAACGAAATATTTACTCGTTTCATTAAAAAAATTGAGATTTTTACAGAATGTTCTACAGCGCTACACAATTATTTCTGCATTTTTTGAGAATTTTAAATCGATTAGAAGTGTGTGTTTTCGCTCGGGCGGTAAAACTTGAATCACCCTGTACAATACACGTGTGATAACGCATCATTAACAAACTTGTGAGATTACACAACTCGGCTTCGCAAATTTCACAGGCATTTGTTAAAATGCTCTTATCCCACTTGTATCGTAAATACATATCTATTGTTTACTATTTTTTTTACAATGTATCTAAACCACTTTGTTCTACTCTCTGATTCTTCATTAAAAAGACAGCACCATAGCGAATATTTAAAATGACGTTTTCTTTGATTCGTTGATTATTGAAAGGTAATATTGATATATCGGTATTCATTTAAATTTATCCTCAAAGTAGCCGTTGAAGAGTCGATTGTGAACGCACTAAGGATTACAGATCATGAATCAGCTGTTCAAATCTAACCTCACTTTTTGCGTTGTTTAGTCCACATCTCACATCTTTGTACAGGGTCATTATAAAATATTGTACCATCGTAGTAAGCGTTGGTGGATTAGTTGAATGGGCCGCAACCTTCATAACATGAGTGAGACTAGTATCGCCGATAGGTGGCGGTCCTGGCGGTAGTGGAAATCTGTCTACTATAGAGCATTCATTTTAAATGTTGGGTTTTGTAATAAAACTTGCCTGCTTTGACACTTGTCCGAAACTCAGTGAATCTAAAACTGTGTTCAATATATTCGGGATCAAAATTAAAGAATGGTGAATGGTGAATGATTGAGATCATTTTTAGAAGACCAAGTGGAACCATTAATATTAAATTTGTTGCCAATACTGGTAAATCATCTAGTGAATTTGATTCACATGACGATTAATTTTTTATTTGTTTACATATTTTGTTATTTATTTCTTACTTACTTTAAAATATACATGTAATGGATACTTTACTAATTTTCTTTATTTAGTAATCTTATTTGTCAAATACATTTTTTAAAATCAACAATCTCTACATTTTTTTGGTCACTGATCACAAAATGTGTTTTAATTTTTTTTTACTTGTGGATATTTTAACGTCTCTTTCTTTTGCTCGTCGGTAAGAAGGTGAAAGTACGACGTGGTACCAGTTTTATATGAACAGAGGGATTCCTATTTTACGGTACCGATACAATGAAAATTTGTCGCTTTCGTAATTTATGGTGTTTTGAGTTTATGACTTTACCCAACATTTAAAATGAATGCCCTATAGTTTGTCTAACGTTGCGAGGCTGCGGCACATCCAAAATTTGTGTGGATTTTCAGCGCCAACTACGATGGTAATATTTTATAATGACCCTGTAGTATTTTCATCATTTTTATTCTGATATTAATATGAGTTTTTATTAAGTAAATCAAAACCGAGAAAATTTCGCATGTGTTAAATATCTGATTTTGGACCAGCCTGTATTTAATATAATGCTGCCAACTCAGCGGTCTAATTTTACCGAAAACATATCTGAGTCAGTAGGCACAATACCAATAAGACGAAAGGGTTTAAAAGTTAATGAAAGTTTCTCCGGTGAAGTGCGAGGCCAATAACCTAAATGATGATTAAGCCATTTGCAATTTAATGTGTTGAACACCAATTATAATGCGGTAAAAGAAACCAGTTTGCAAGAATATATGGTCGAAGTATGATTGTTGGTTAACAAAATGGTACGTAAACGAATCCTAGCAACCGTCGCGTGAACTGTCCCCCCTGTGATGTCATTTTAAGCGGAAAACAACACTTTTTTTAATTTCAGTGAAACAGCCGCCATCAACAAGTCGTGCCAAGGAATCCTGCGTAAAAACCTCGTTTGTTTTGATTGAACTTGTTTACGAATCGGCTCAATCCAAATCGGACGTCTATTTGTGTCCTCTTCTTCGAATCGTTGTTTACGTAAATCCAGCCGCTTGCAAGCGACCGCTGCATGTAGATAATAATTTGTTGATAATGCTCGTGGCCACCCGACCAACTTTAGTGTCTAGGAAACATTTGTGGTGATAACTGTGCGAATCCAAGGTGAGTCACCGTTCAAAGTGGTACCGCTGCTCCTCACCACGCTTTTCCAGATGGTCAACTCGACCAACATCACCGACGATGACTACGAGTACGAGCCGATCGGCTACGACAGGATCTTCCTGGAGGTGTTCACTCTAGTGGGACTGCTGTCGGTCGCTGCCAACTTCTTCATCGTCTTCGTCGTACTCAAGTACAAAAAGCTGCGAGAGGACGCCACCAATTTGATTTTTCTTCACGTCAACATCCTCCAGGCGGCGTTCTTGTTGGGCACCCCTTTGACGACACGCGTGATGATGATGCTCACGCATGTCACGTCGGTGCACGGGGCGGTGTTTTGCGCCCTCTACCAGATCGAAATCTCGGTGATGTTCGCCGCAACCTGGTTCTTGTTCCTCATGGTGTGCGACTGGTACATCAAGTTGTACCACAAAGAAACGTACGTCAAGTTCTGCCGATTTTACAAATTCGGCGTCGCCGCCGTTTACGTTTTGGCTTTGTTCACGACGTCGATAACTGTCCAGCTCTGCTTCCAACACTATATGTTCGTGATCACTTACATAGTCATGGTGGCTAGTGTTGCTCTCTTTGTACTGTTTCTAATCGTGATGAACATTTTACACGCCGTCAAGAAGAGAAGAATAACGGTCGCTAGGAGTGGCACTTACGGACTGGCCATCACCAACATATTCTTCCTCTTGTGGTTCCCTTCTGTAATTCTTATCATTGTTACCATAAAAGTGGTCGTCAACACCCCTCTCTTCTTTATCTGTTTATTGCCATTAGGCTTCTCCACCCCCATTTTTAATTTGATATATTTGTACAACTTCGACGACAACTACAACGTGTTTCTCAAGCAAGTGTTCAAGTGCAGGTGTAACAAATATAGCAACGAAACCCTAGAAGACCAACCAGTGTCTTATAATGACGTGAACGGTGTGCAAATCTCCCAAAACTGACCAATCTCGCTTTTCTCTTAACACAATAATTAATTGCGAAAACTCTATTGTTGTATTTTATTGTTGTTAAGGATAGATCGTGGTAAAGGTCAAAAACGATTTAATTTAGTCATGGTTTTTGACCTGACCTCGAAATATTTATGCGATCGTATGTGATGTGATAGTCGACTAAATGTAAAAATTAATTTGATTACTCGCAGGTGTATTGTGACAAATAAAATATTTTGTTAAATTGTTGTGATTGTGGCGCAATAACAATTTAGAAAAAATTTGCCGTAAATACTGCCTCGCGTGATTACATAATGTCAAGGTCTGCAAGAAATCATCTTTCTCGTCCTGTCGAATTTCAAGCAGTTTCTTATTGCGGTTGTCGCGCTCTTTT
Source organism: Tenebrio molitor (assembly GCF_963966145.1). Taxonomy (NCBI): domain Eukaryota; kingdom Metazoa; phylum Arthropoda; class Insecta; order Coleoptera; family Tenebrionidae; genus Tenebrio; species Tenebrio molitor. Next base: position 4,787,122 of record NC_091048.1, on the reverse strand, counting down.
ACATCTGACGATAATTGTGTTGATTAGATGTACCGAACAAATATAACGTACACAAATTATATATTTCAGTTTTCCTCAGATATGCTCATGACATTTGATCTGTCACGTGACAGTGATTAGGGTTATCACTTTCGACATCTCGAAGACTGGCTGGGAAAAATGATTCCTAGAACTATGCAGATCGTAAAGTGAACAAGAACTATTTATTGAATATTTATTATCAAACGTGTTGTGATTATGTAAACGTATTCATAGGTGACCACATCCCAAAGAAAATTATGCTCGTACATTTCAGTAAGAGATAGATTTTGTATTTAGTTGAAATTACTTTGAAAATATTTTTTTATTTTATTAACGATTCATTTGTACGTGATATGATGGTACGACACTGAGCCAGACTATCACCAAGTGATAAATTGAACCAAACCAAAAGTGATTGGTCTAATGAAATGTACATACTACTTGTTTGATAACAAAATAAAAATAAAAATAATTAATCCTTTATTATGGACAAAAACTGTCAAAATTGTTATAATTGTTGACGGCATTCAGGCCGGCGTAACTTTTGTGGTGTTTTATGTTGCCATTTGAAAACTTCTTTTCGAGTAAACTAATCTTTGAAATGATTTTCTTTTTAAATTCTTCAAAATTAGCACGATTTAAACTTAGATTAAAAAAATGCTTATTATTTATTATTAGCAAATAATTCAAATAAATAATAATAATTTTGTATTGAGTTTCAACAAGAAAATATTGTATACCTGTTTTGTTTAAGAAATGAGCAGAATTCATTGAAAGCTTTTAAAAAATGTTTAAAGAATATTTTGGAAGTACTTACATAGTAATTTTTTTTTTGTTATCACAAAAAAATTGCTTTACCAGACAGACGAAATGAAGAAGAATATTATAAAGATTATACAATTGTTATAATTATTAAAACAGTTATTTGTGAAATTACAGAAATATTGTTAATATGACATTCAACATTTATATCTTTTATTAATTTGAAACAAATTTTTATAATAATTTAAATAATTTCCTGGAAGTAAGTATGTACATACAGAGTGTAACAGAAAAAAGTGCATTTGTTTTAACTGGTAATAGGACTCATCTACTACAACAACTTTTCAAAATATTTTATTTCAAAAACAAATTCTGAACGGTTTTAAAAATTAATCCAAAATACGCCTATGGAACGATTTTAATCTAATTACATTTAATAAAGGAACAAAACAAGGAGGTAACAAAAAAACAAACGAAAGTGAAACACTGTTATTCATGAAGCGAAATTTCTGGAAAAAAAAATTACTGCAAACATATTGATTGGTAAAAAACAATGAATGAAGAGTGCAATACGAAGGGAATAAAAAAATTCAGTTTTTACGATTCCTGTTTAAAAAAGTCTTTAGATTTATTTAAAAACATTTTTGTAATTGATGAGTACTATTACCAGTTAAAATAAATGCACTTTTTTCTGTTACACCCTGTATATTTAATTTTTTTCATTCTTCAAAATTCAAAAATAATTAAAAAATTAAAAATTTACTAAATATGTTAATAAAAATAATGTAGAATTATGTTTTAACCTTAAATTTCTTTTCGCCAAAGTAAGATGCATTTTTTTTTGTCAATGCAAGGGATTTTGATTTTCCAATTTTAAAAAACTAAAAAATAAGAGTCAGCAAGCTAATAAATTGCAAAAGAAGCATTTTTGTGAAAAATATCAGTTGAATGTATTGATTTGTTGTAAATGTTCCTAGATATTTTTTCTATTATCTCATTTTAGTTAAATTAATACAAATAAAACATACAAATTTGCAAATTTACACTAAGGCCCGGTTGTATAAATCCGCCCATTTGATTGGCTGATTCAAATAAAATGTTAAATATCCTCCAATCAGATCGCTTGACATTATGTTAACTTGAACAACAACTTGACATCGCTTTATACAGCCGGGCCTAAATGTTTAGTTAAAAAAATGGAATTATTCTGATAGAAGCTGCACTTAAATCATTTTAGAGATAATAATTATTACGAACAATTTTCAGGGAAAATTATATAAAATTAAAACTGGAAAATAAAATCGATCAAAATACGAATTTTTTTGCAAATGTATACCTAATAGGTAAATACAGCCTGAGAATAATTTGAAAATTTTTTGTGGTAAATTTAATGTGGTAACACTCATTGTATGCACATTTTTTATGATTCTATGATAACCCTGTTAGGAGGTATTAATTAAAACAAGACGTCAAAAAAACTTTTTTGTGTAAATTTATACCTTTTTATATTTGGTTAAAAAAAGATTTTCTTTTAATAACGTTAGTGCATTTGTTTTGGTGAAAATTAAACAGATTTGCTCAAAACAATCCCTAATTCTCAACAATTATTTCAGCAAGGATCACTACTTGACTATATTTTGAATAAAAACGACAACATGGCTAGAATAATTCTCGAGAATAAGGGATTGTTTTGAACAAATCTGTTTAATTTTCAATAGTAATACAACGAGTGGGTACGAAATTTCCGACAATTTCGTACCCAGGAGTTTGTATTCGGCATGACAATTCACTGAGCGAAGATTGAAAAATTCTATGAAAGAAACACTTGAATAGTCGTTCGTGATTTAAAAAAGATTGTTATTGTACAATTCGTCAATAAATAGTGAAAATGTCAAAAAATTTCCGGCGGCAATTTTCACTAGTGAAAATTTCCGCGGCAAATTTTCTAAAACAAGCGTGATTGGTCCGTACTGACCAATTTCGTAAATCTGATTGGTCGAGAGAATGTGAGTTGAATTGTCACCAAAACAAATGCACTAACATTACTAAAAAAAATCCTTCTTGAACTGAATATAAAAAGGTACAAATTTGTAAAAAAAACAACATAACTAGGGAATCTCTTCAAGAAATCCCAAATTTTCTCGACTAGTTTGAGCTGTTGCTCCGTCTTACTGAAAGTAACCATTTTCAAATACATCGTGATGCACCTGGTCTAAAAATGGGGCCAACAATTTTTCCCTACAACGCTAACCATTGATTGTATCGTGGAAGAATATTGGTCTTATGATTCTACGGCGGGATACAGCTAATCATATTCCTATCTTCACAGGATGTAAAGACACCTCAAGCAAATTCCGGGGATTGATAACAGGACATTTCCGGTAATTTTGTTAAATGGAACGAAGATTCGTCCGTAAAAAAACTTAGATCGAGAACGTCGTCGTTGTTTAAGATTTGTTGACAAAGGTTGCAATACTGCATTCGACTTTTGTGATTTCTCAGCAAGATTGTAGACACTTTCTATGGATGCATCTGTAAACGACGGCGAATCCTTCTAACGTTGGTGTGGGACACGTTTGTTTGAGCAGACATACGACGTGTCGAGGAATGAAGATTTTCTGCAGGAGTTCTTCCTCTTGATCGACGACATTTGCCTTCCAGTGGATTTTCTCTTCATCACACTTCCTGTGTTTTCTTGCATGGTATACATTTTATTTACAATTTAGTAAATTGTAACAATCGTCAATTTGATGGATGATATTTTTTGACAGAACTACATAGTTGGGTACTTCAAAAACAATAGAGCGGTGCAGGAAAATTTACATGTGCAAAAATTCCAAAGCTAACTAGATGACAATTATTCGGTTCCGCACTGTATAATAATTATTATCTTTCTTAAAATAGAATCATCTGGACTTATCTGTTTTCTTAATGCGTTTTTGATTATTATTATTGTTTCACCACACATATAATTTTTGATGCATATTTGTAGTTTTTTTATACCTTCATGTGTCCACATATTTTTACAGTCATTTCATTAATAAAAAATCAACTCTGCCATTAAAGATTTTTTTTTGCTCATTAAGTCACCAACCTACAAATCTCTGTGCCAATTTGATTGCTCTGATTGATTGAGTTAGTCACTGTCAAAACGTAAATAGATGGCATCTGTTAATAAGCTGCATTTAAAATATCTTCGATCGTTTATTATTCTACAGTAATTTAATTAATTTGGAATGGAAGCTTTGGTAAATAAAACCTAATAAACACTTTGACAGTTACAGCAACTTATCTCGTACGAGTTAATCTGCGAGTCAAGTTTAATTTTCCTGGATCAGCATGTTCTCAAATGAACTGCGTTTCGTATCTCTTTAACACCATCAAGTTTTAGCACTTCGCCACTTTGACAGTCTCTAGTCGTGTAGTCAAAACACCAATACAATAATAAGAATGATTTATTTTCGCTTTTCGACTTGCCAAAAAATACAAACATTCAATATGTGAGTCAGTTGGCGAAATTGCCGAACTGGGGTAGGTCACATTTGAATAAATTGCTACTTGTTCGCATCAGCTTAAACGGATAATTGTTGTCTTCCCGTGGTTCTCTACTCAGTGCACATTAGAACCCGGCGGTAGATGCTTCTGGTAAGTCCGCAACAAATTTAACGTTCGAATTGACCACCCACGGTACTTTATTAGTGAAAATGCACGTCGGACAAGAAACCACAGAATTGCCGACGACGATAGACGACGACGACTCAAACGAGAATTTCTATGAGAAGCAAGTGCTCAAATTGACGACGATTGCGAGCGTCTCGTCCATCATCGCCAACATTTTAATCTCCGTCACCATCATCAAATACAAGAATCTCAGGAGGGACGTCACCAACTACACCATCCTCCACATAGTTTTAGTGCAGATTTTCAGCTTGCTCTTCGACGAAATCCTCCTCTGGTTTTTCACCTACTTCGGGACGCCCTTGCCGCAGTACCACACCGAGTTCTGCGCCATTTTCGTAGGAGTGAGAATGCTGAACGCCGTCTCCTTCTTAATTATCATCCTTCTAGTCCTTAACTGGTATTTCAAATTGTACTGCGACGAGAGCAAGTATTCGTATTTTTGTAAATGTCACAAATTCCTCCTCATCTCAATTTATCTCGTTTGCGTTCTGATATTCCCGTTTTTGACTAAATTGTGTTTGAGGAGCGACGTATTTGCAACATTCTACCTCGTGCTCTCCTTCCAGATTCTCATGATTCTTGTCTCGATGTACATGAATTTGGTTCAGAGGTGCAGCGGTCGGACTTCTTTGCAGAACGTCACCGACACGGGGCTAAGTGTTGCAAATATTATCATCATCTTTTGCACCCCTGCTTACTTTTTTCTCATTTTAGCTTATTATAATTTATTTCCTGTGTATGCGGTGTTGTTTGCGGATGTCCTGGCGACTGGAGTTTTTCCATTTGTGTTGTATTATTTGTATAAATTTGATCGGAACTTTCAGATGTACTTTAAAAGATTAATTGCATGCCAGAGGGGTGGACTGGAGAACGAAACTGTCAGTTATAATCTTATCGGTAACATAGAAAATTAACTCAGCTGGCTAAACCCCACTTGTACAGTTTCATTACTTAGAGTAGTTTTATAATTTATTTACTGAAACCGACTAAATTATTTCAAATAAAAAATAGTAAAGTAATTTAATTAAAATTAAATTTTCTAATAAACAGTTGGTTTGAAACTTCTTTACAGCATCTCCAATTTATCCTTCTTCATAAAAATTTATTATGTTACATTCCAGTAAAATCTGTATAAAATATATTATTTGTTGTACTTAGACATTGTAAATAACTTAGTGTATATACGAGTATACCATAAAAAATATGTTTATAAATAGGTACAATGTAAACAAATGTAAGCAAATAAATATTAAATAACACTTGAATCAAGAGATGTGCTTACGAAATTACAAATTTTTTTTATTTATGTTTCCATTACTCTTAATATTTTTGTAAACAATATGATATAATACGTATATACAGGGTGTTTTCGAAGTTGAGGCGTTCCTTGTAACAGGAGGTACTATACATTATTCTTCAGAATTTCAGCCTAAATCGCCTTAGTAAAATGTTTGTATTAACGGCAGCAATTGATTGCATATTTTTATGGTTTTCTAAAATTTTGAGTCCGGTCCTGTCTATTTCTTCGCTGTACTAGATAAATAAACTGAAGTGGCCCAGGATGGTATCTTTTCGAAAATCGCTCTCCGTACTCTGTTTACGCCGCAGCCACATTCCGATAGCATTGCCCATACATTGGCAACATATCTGTGAGCTCGTTATTTTCGTAATGATAACTCATTCCGAATAATTATGTAGATGATAACTCTGACAGTATTTTTGATTATCGTCCATGTTCATTTGATTTTTTTTGTCAATTTTAATTTCTAATTAACAAATCAGCGCAAAATTAAGCAGGACCGGTTTCAAAAATTTCAAAAAAATTAACTTATTTTTTATCTTCATTGCCGTACACATTTTACTAAGGTAATTTTGGCTAAAACTCTTTAGAATAATGTATACCTACTATCACATGGTAAATGAAACGCCTCAAATTCGAAAACACCCTGTAGATATTTTAATCCTATCCTCTATCTATTTATAGCATTTATAACTATTAATGTGGGATATTTAAACGTTTAACATTCAAAATGTTCACTTATTAACTATTTCGAAAGCATATTATTTATTACATTATTATTTTATTATTTATTTTTTAAAATAATTAATAGTTGGTTATTATACAAGACGATAAAATTGTATTTTTTGCATATCGTAATGAAAGTGGCACTTTTTTACACGAAAAATCCTAGTTAAAGTAGTACTTTTTTGCCTCATCTCCTTGGAGATGATTGTCAAAGCATACCTATTTTTTTTGTAATTTTTCATAAATCCGTTTAGACCAAATTTCTCAACTTTTTTCGATATGCAAAAAAATAGTGTGTACAACACGTTATGAAAGACTCTTTTTTTCACTTATTTGCTTGATTAACTCTGGCTACGCCCTCGTTAATCAATCTGCGAATTCGTGAAAAAAAGTATGACTTTCGTAACTAGTTGTACAAATAACTATTTACTTCGAGAAGATAATTAAATTTTATCGTCGTGAATAATATTCTACTTTTTGTCTTTTATTATTAAAACAAATTTGAACTTTTTCTTTGAGCAAATGAGGAATGTCAAGACGACTAGATAAAAATTATTATCAAAATTATTTCCTGTTTATTGGGAGCTCGTTTTTCAGATTTTTTTTATAATCCATGATATTAATAAGTTCTGTTGTATCTATTTTTTAGATGAAGACTTAGAGAGTATTAGAAAGAATAGTTTCATCACAAGCATTTACTGGCAGCATAAAAATGTATATTTATACATTGTTATTCAGTTGTTAAAATTTTAAATAGCTTCACAAGGAAGCAGGTAATAAATGTAAACAGACACTTAAGGATCGGTATTGGGCCTGGGGTATTCATGAGGACAACAAATAAATTATTGGAAAGGCGATTTATTTTTAATGACCAATTCCATTTTTGCTTAAAATTTTGTATTTTCTTGTTTCTTTTATGAACTCCGTCATTAGTAATAATGAAGGGTATGGCTGCAAGGAAGGAGATTATGGTTCGGCAGCTTTGAACCACTAAACATTTTATGCCAGGTAACAATATAAACAGGTATATAGTCTCTATGCTTAGCTCCGGGCTTGTTATCTCAGAAACTGATGTCAAAATAATAGTCTTATTATTGTATTATGTATTCATTTAAATGTATCCTCAAAGTTTGCGTTAAAGAGGTGATTGTGAACGCACCACTCATCCATCTGCAGAGTGAAAGCAAAAAGTACCATCGCGGAAAATATTCACATTCAATTCAACAAACTCAGATTTGTCTTAACAACCCTCAATTGTTTCTGTTCAATTTATGAATTCCATGTATTTCCATTTAAAATACACACATGTTTTGTAAATATCGGAATGTTAGAAAAACAGAGCCGTTCCCAGGGAGGGTTTCCTGGAATTTAAGACCGTTTCAAATCGCAAAATTAACTTCTTTAGTTTCTTTCAAAAGGCCATCTGGTATTTCTCTAAATTATTAGGGTGGCGAGACGCCCACCGCACTAGATACAGTCGACCAAGCAAGGCATTCATTTGCATACGAAAAGATAAATAATTTAATTGTTGTTTAAAATTCGACGAAAATAGAGACAACGATAAATAAATTAATACATCCGTTTAGAAAGGAGTAACCGTGTATCTTGAGTGACAAAAACAAAATTTAACTAAAATTAACAGCGTTAATATTAATCCAATTGATCTGGGGTTGTCGTAACGATGTCTCATAAGGTGTTTACATAAAATAACTAGGAAGCTTCGTTCGGTATTCTAAATTCATATAGTAAAATTTCTTAATTAGTTTAAATCCTTTAAAATCGGCCGAATTGTTTAAAATATTCACAAATGAATTGGTCCACTAGAATTTGGTGTCTGCTATTTAGATTTTAAGCCCAGCGTCGCCAGCCAAGGGTTGGTCAAGTAAGATATCAGATTACACTTGCACGTGTGGTCAGTCGTGGGAAAATTTAGCGAAATTGATAAATTCTTGTTTAAACAAAGTCAGGTTACAAACCCACTATTTTAGAAAGACGCACTGTATTTTTCTGAACATTTTGATATACAATTTAACCCTAATTTAAGCTGGAGTAATCGTAATTCTGATGTACAAACCAATTTTCTTTATTTAATCATTGTAAGCAAATCTTGCACCGTACGATTACTGCCCATTTACTAACATAGTTTTACAAGGGAAGTAGGTAGGAATTTCTGTAAAAAAAAAACTTAGAAAAAACGTGAAAATGTTAAATAGTACCGCTGTAGTACTGGGGGCGACATCTAACAGGGGGTAGTACTACGAAATTTACAGTTTTCTTACGTCTTTCTTCCATACGCTTTCCGTAAAATTTAAACAAACAAAATTCTTTGTTACATTCATTAACCACATTCAGTTCAATAATTAGTTGCAGACAGAACAACAACCAATTTTGGAGTTTAGTTTCTCTTTCAGCGTAATTGGGGTGATTCGCTATCGTTACTGTGTTGTATTATATTGTCCAATGGACTAACAAATTTATGTTTAATAATGTTGATATTGCCAATCGAAAAACCACCCTAACTAGGAAATAAGAGTATTTTTTTAAGCGAGTTAAGCGAGGTTTGATCGAATGCCAATGCGTCGTAAGAGTCAAATTTGCATAATGCCACACATATGGAAAATGAGTAACAAGGGAAGGGGGGTTAGCTTCCCCTATTTAAAGTTTTGGCACATTTGTTTTGGGGAATTTCGGTTTTTGACTGTCTTTCTAGCTAGTCGATATCCGTGTCTGCCTTTGCGATTTTGTGTAAATTTTCCAAATTTAAACCATTTTTTTTTAAATTTAAATCACTTCAGCTTCGGTAAGAGTGCCGAGTGATAATAAATATGTAAGTTAGTGCCAGTTCAAACAACAGGTGTCGACGATCAGCCAGGGTATTAAACTTTCTAGGTAAGCCCGAGAAAGGGTTATCTATTATTTTGATTAATTAACTTTATGTCAAAATTTTCTTGTCTTCGTTGAACTTCCTTAACCGCCATTCACCATGAAATTTTCATTTGATCAGTAATTTATTCAACAATTTGAAATAATCAAACTTTAAATTTAAAATAAATTTCCAAATTTCCACGTAGTTGACGTAAAGATTTTAAAACTAGAGGTAACCAGCAACAAATGATTCTATTTCCAGTGAAAGGGGTCGCAACCCTTAGTTTGTCGGATTATTTTAATTTGAAATTTTACTTTATTTATTTATTAAAATATTAGTAAATGTTTCTACCGTGAAGGAATTTTAGTCATTATTCCATATTTGAGGGTAACCAGCAGTCAGGAGATATTAAACTTAACAATCAATCATTAATCTATAACCACATCTTTCCTTTGGCTTGTTCAATCGTAGCTCTCAAATCCAATTGAAATCTCGTGTTATAAACTTTAGGGAGATACAATAATTGGTTGCATATTCAATATAGGGCAGAGTAGGGCTATTTCTCTCTCGCGTCGTGTTTAGGCGATCAAAGCAAAAATATTGTTTTGCACCAATTGCACCTGAAATTATAGGCGCGTTTCTCGGCCACCAACGATGAGGAGAGTCATGGTTCCCGGGGACCCTCTTCTCCAACTTTACAAGGTCTAAGACATTGTGACAGGTCGTAGATTCCGGCAGTGGACTTAGAATGGACGTTGCTCCAACGACATGTACCATGTATGTGTGGGCTACCACGAGGGCAAACGAGACAAAATAACCATCCCGGTTACCTGTAATAAACTGGTGTCGCGTACGGCAAAGTTCTGAACAAGTCTTTGTCTAAGCTCGTGGACGAAAATTTGTGAGAGAAATGACGCCTACAGTCATTTAGACTCATTTGCGAGGACTTGTATATCCCGGTTTTGTTCGGAAATTGTTATCGGTGTTTGGGCACCGGACTTTTACCAGAAGAGGTATTTCGGCACTAGGGCGTAATAGTTAAATGCGATGCACTTATCAAATGCCGCGAGCATGTTACCTTCCGATTCAGGTACAAGTCTAACTTAGTAAACGCGATATTAAATGTTGCTCGGGTTAGGGTACATTTGACGTACGTAAATAGGGTTGCATAAAAATGGGGGGTTACAGCAAAAATAGACTTTTGCAAATCTAAATTAGATAATCAGGTGAAGACTGACGACTCAATCATCTGTTTAAATTCAGGATCACAATTACAAAGAAAGCCTTTTACGAATTTTATTACAACCATAACCTCAACAATAATTTTAACACAGTGCAAAATTTGATCAAACCCGCAGAACTCATTCATTTTGTAAACAAGGCTTCGAAATATTTTGTAATAAAATAATTGTGGGGAAACTTGTGTTTAAATCCCTTCCTGCATGCGTTTTGACACTACTTTGTCTCCGAATTTGTGTTACGACTACTGAGTATTGCCTAATAGGCCTTAAAATAAAACATCATCATGACTATTGGCAAAAAATAAACACAACGTAGGTAACTTTAAATTTTAAGCACTTAGCAACACAGTTTTTGACTTGTTTTTGTTAGTTATAAAATTTATTTTTTCCAACTTTATTATTTTTTTCTCAAAAATTTTTGTATGTCAGATAACAAAATTTTAATACTGTCGTTTAGACAATTAAAGGGCCATCAGAATAAAAAAAAAATAGGGGGGGTTTCCATTAAAAAAAAAAAAAAACGATGACCTCATCACTCGAAAACAAATGACTGCTTGGAATTTTATTTGGTATTAAAATATGTATTTTTATAAACTAAAAATTATCCGTTCAAAGATTTTTTTGAACAAAATTTTGTTTAATTTTTAATGAATTTATTCCATACTTTTGCCGTTCACCGTACAAAAATTAAGTGTCCGCGTGTCTACATTTTGATATTAATAACGGGTGTTTTTTTTAAATTTGGCGTCGAAGTAGGCGTGGAAGTGTCGATTGTGAACGCACTATACAGGTTACGGATCACGGATCAACTGTTTAAATCTTACGCTTTTACACGAGTGGTGCGATCTCAATCGACTCTCCAACGCCTACTTCGACGCCAAATTAAAAAAACACCCTTTATTTGTCGTGAAAAATACGAGTACGTGATATACATTTTTTTTAAAATGCAAGTATTCTCGATCATCCGATCACCGTGCGCACGACTCGCGGCGAGTCCGTTTTCCGCCGAAAATGATAAAAATCCGAATTGAGTGCAGATTGGGGGAGAGGTCTTTGGTTTTTTTTGTCTTGTTTGGTTGGTGGAGTGCCGGAGTGTGAAGGGGGCTGAAACGGCGAGTGGGTGAACGGCGAGGAAAGGGTGGGTCCGAAGAGAGTGAGGCTGGAAGGAGAATCCAGGAAGTTCAAACCCAGAAGCCGAGGAGCGGATTTATATCCCTGACGGAAGGTTCGCGGCGAACCAAACGCCGGAGTGCGGAGTCAAATTCTACGCCCGGATTTCGTCGTCCACCGTGGACCCGAGGAATTCCCCAAGGAACGTCCAGATCTCCAGAGACGTCGACCGCCCCGTGACAATCAAGGCCAGGGAGATAGAGAAATTGTTTAGTTTTCGGGAAGCGAGCGCGTCGTTTCAGGCAGAACGCTTTTTTTGGTCGGGTTTGAGTTATCGGTCTGCTGGTGACCGGTCAGACCAATAACAGTTTTTTGTAATAGTTCTTATTTTATTTCTTATCTTTTGTGTCTTCGTCCGCCTCGCGACTTCTTCCTCTTTTAGAAATTTCCTTTTCTTTTGGGAAACGAGGTGAGATCCAAGGGAACGGTCCCGCTGATCGTGGCCGGCGTAGAAGAATAGCGTCGAAGACGATATCGGGCTTCGCTTTCGGTTCCCTTTTTTTTTAAACCCATTTACTTTTCGAGAGTTTTTCTTTTTTTATCGCGGCGAGGGCACAACCCTTCAGTTGGTACATAATATTTAGTGTGAGAAACGTTTTTGTTGAATTGAATCAGATTTGTACATGTGCTGGACTTAGTGAAAATATAATTATTTTTTTTATCTAATCCCGTGGGATAAATGACACTTATCCCACTCATTTGAGTGGAATAAGGAACTTCATTACCGGACGCATTTCATTACTCCACTCAGTGGGATAAGTGAGCTTCATTACCCGACTCAGTGGGATAAGTAAGTTATTATGCCACTGAGTGGTGTAATGAAACTGGCGGAAATAAATAAGATTTACCTGTTTTTTTTTAATTCGGGGCGGTCTTAGATAAAATTTTGTACATAACACGTGGGCTAAAGCATATTACAGGAACTCGTGTGATTACAGATGAACTCGGGCTAACGCCCTCGTCATCTGCAATCTTCACACTCGAATCCTGTAATATTGCTTTTATCCCACTAATTGTGTAAATAACTATTAAACCACTCGAAGTTTTCCTTTCTTCCGGTTATCACCACCCACCCCCACATTTTGGTTGTACTCTCGAGCAGTCTCAAATGGATCTCGACCCGAAGACTGTTAAATCGTTATTTGGGACAATTTCACCAAAAGGGAGAATAAATAATGTAACAATACCCAGCAAAACACTTTTAATCCTTTATTGGAAAAAATTATGTCTAAAAACGAGAGTTTTTAAAATTCTCCATACTTCAGGTGAACTTTTGGTAATTAGGTATACTTTTATAAATAAAGCAGGTAGTGCAGGTACGAAATAGTAAGTCTGAGCCAAGTTGCCCTTTTTTATTATTATTGAAATTAACGTAAAATATAACGATAGAGTTTTTCGAAAAATATACTTTGTACTCTAAGTGGTATTTAATTATTTCTTAAAATATCTGGTTAAAGCCTTTACCTTCTTGGAAATTTTGCAATTGGAGAAGTTCAACCAGGTAATCTGGTTCTGGCGGCAAGAATAATAAATGTTTATGGAAAAAAATGTTGCTGTAAAACCAGTGTTCCATACTTTGTTCATATTAGGGAAAAATTTTATTAATTAATTTGATGTTAGCAGATTTGAAATTAACCTGATTAATTCCCACATACATCAAACGCGCGTGTTCAGCCAATCAGAGCGCTTGCTCAAAAACGTCCTATGTACTACTCTGTCATCTGTCAAAAGCGATTCAAATTGCATGCTCCTGTCAAATTCTCAAATTGCTTTTAATAATTGTGTTTTTAATTCCCAATTTTTCACTTAAACATTTTTGCCTTTGACAATTTTACGAGTTGAATTTGGGCATTTTTATTCTGGTTAGAACCGAGAGCTTTAGCTCGAGTTTTCGTAAAATTGAAAAATGTATCCGATAAAAAAAAGTAAGTCTTGTCATGTTACAATTTTTTGATAGGTACATATACGAGTAAATCTTAAGTAATTTAACATTTTAAAAAGGCATGTAAAAATTACGTTGACAAATAACCGAAATATTAGTCTTAAGTGGGACACCTGTGTTCAACTATTTGACTAGTTGAATAATTCAAATATTGGAATAAATATTCAAGGAACTATTGGAATTAAACAATTCAAAAAAGTCCTAGCCCCGATAAAAATACTGACATTAGAAAATTTCATAATTTTGAGGATCTTTATCGGAAATAAAATTCAGTTATTGAAATATTCTATGACACGTTAGAAAAACGAAACTTCCCCTTACAAGTACAAGTACAAGTTATAGTCCTTTTTTTTATTATAGTACGATGAGCTTAGTCCGAATCAAGAAGTCGACATGACCTGAGTCTGCTTTCGACATTTGACAGCAGTGCATGGTGCCATCAATATTTGAAAATTTATATTGGCATCTTGAGACAAATTTCAATTTTCTCAATTTTGAGATTTTGAGTTGTGTTCTTTGCCTTCATGATTTTTCAGCAAATTCATTCCTCAGTTTTCAATTTGTTTGCCAAAAAACAGTTCTTTTCAGAACTCTTTTGATAACTATTTATCAACTAATAGGTAAAATATATGAAACAACACTAAACACCCAGGTGTGGACTGTCTTTCTTCGTAGATTTTGTTTCGGCAATGCCACGTGTTGTGTTGTTGACTAAGGTCAATGCCCTTACACGCTAATAAGAAATTTGTTAATATATTTTACACGGGAACGAGATAATAATGGTCGGCTTCTGCCAGTGGCTGTTGTTCAAGAAAGATTGCGAAGCTTTTTCTTGGCATCATACGGCGGAAATTCCAAGCAAAATTAAACAAAATTATTACAAATGTAGTTATGACCTAACCTAAAAATTTGACGTCACTAATGGAATAAACGTACAACTCGCGTCTTGCTCTAATCGCACATGCCAAAGCGAGATCGGACTTAATAAAATACTTACAAGAATCCAATAGATTGTTTTACATTATGTTGAAAAGAGATACTCGTAGCCAAATAACAGTTGCTCGGCTTATTAATTGATCCATCGGACTATAATTAAAAAATGGTCTTTACCATTACTTTACTCGTATATGAGACACATTATTTTGCTGATGTTGATCCACCCAGCAGAAAATCAGAAATTTCTGGAAATATCCGCCATATTATGGTAGGGAATGGAATCGGTTAATTGATTGGCCGATTGGTCAAGTTGGGGTAGAAAAGTGGGGTGTCTCAGAATAATCGGCACCAAATGGAAGCATCGCAGATCATTTGAACCCCAAACCTTGAAAGTGGGTGCTTGATACTTGATCTTCGAAGTGCCGCCCGGTGACTCCGTATTTTAAGTTTCAAGGTAAATTATAATTATCTTTCTAATTCATTTATTTAATGTCCCTTTAAGATATATTTGGCTTAAAATAACGTGGACTTATTGTGTTCACTAAAGCGAAACGTGTGATCTTGCAGTAAACAAGTCGAGAAATTAGCCCTCGCCGAGATAATTGTTGTTCATTATTTGTTCCTTTGGACACCTTATGAATAACATGATTCTCCTTTCAAAATTTAGTTTAGAAGTTTGATAATCTTACATACTTGTATTTATGTTATCAACAGGTCGTGCCAACAAATCCAGATGAGATAGATACCAACTATCTCAGTTTAAAGAACCAACTATTGTACGAACCGAATTCATCCAGGTGAGTTATTAGTTTCAAAGTAGAATCTCATTCACTTTGTTTTAAATAGCTAAAATCGCCAGAACAATTGGCATCTCCAACATCACTAAATTTCTTCTTGTAGTTTCAGCTATGGAAGCTATAGCAAAGTGCGAATACAACGCCACGACAGACGACGAGCTCAGTTTCAAAAGATTTCAACTGCTGAAGATTTTGGACATGGAAGATGACCCGAACTGGTACATAGCCGAACTAGACGGAAAGGAAGGTCTAATCCCGAGACACTACATACAAATGAAGAATCACAGTTGGTATTATGGAAACATCTCGAGTGCTGACGCCGAAGCACTATTATTAGACAAGCACGTGGGGGCCTTCCTCATACGTGTAAATGAGTTCAGTCCAGGAGATTTCGCCTTATCCGTCAAGTGCTCTAATGGTGTGGAACATTTCAAAGTATCAAGAGATGACGAGAGCAAGTTCTCCCTGTGGGTGGAGAAGTTTAACTCCTTAAATGAACTAGTAGACTACTATCGAAAGATTCCTTTGTCACATTCACACGACGTCAAGTTGAGAAACATAGTTGAAGAAGGGTTTCTCGTTCGTGCGTTGTTCAATTTTGCTCCACGAGAAGCCGGCGATCTGGCGTTCAGGAGAGGTGACGTCATTAATGTGACAGATCGTTCCAATCAACACTGGTGGCATGGGGAAATCTGTGATCGTCGAGGAGTTTTTCCTGTCAATTATGTAATCCCTTACGACTCATGACTAGGTACTTCTTTTCTTTTGTCTCACTTTGATTTTCTAAAGTCATTGTTTGAATTTCTTTTTGTGTTTTGTATTTAATGTTTAAAAATGAATTATTGTAAATTTATTTAATTTCTAACTAAGAACCATAATTGTTAGATTTGACAATAGGTAGGATTTGAATAGGACAGGACAGTAAGTAATACATGATCATAAAAATGAATATTTCAAAAATATACAATTATCTCTTTTATCATTATTATTTATTCTATAATTCTGTTGTCCTATATTACAACGTCAGATGAGTGACAGTCGATTTATTTTATCACTATGATTATAATTGTAATAAAGATGTAGTCTCAAAAATATTTTGTTATTTTGATTTGTGTTAACTAGATGTTTAATTTAATTTAATCTTTTTAAATTCTCGGCAGATTATTAAATACATAAATGTTTTTAAATGGATACGATTTTTTATTTCAATTCTCCAAATTTTATCTATCACCGTGATAACTCACGGAGTTTAACTTAACAGTTAAACCATATCGCACTCATTTGAAAGTGTAATAGTCTCCTTATTGCAACGAGTGCGGTAATGAAATTGTTACCACACTACTGCGGTAATCGAATTAACAACTCACAAAGCCAAGGCATCAACAAGCAAATTCCACCACAAAACAATAGCTTCATCTCCGAAAAATTTAAAATTCCTGTTTGTTGCTTTTTGTTGTTATTTGGAGCATAGATCATTACGCGTTGCTATCATCTTGAAAAAATTTTTTTTATAAGTTATATGCAATTAATATAGTCAAAAGTTTAATTAATCAACTTAAGCACATAACATTTTTGGTTTACAATACAAAAATTTCCGATAATAATGCGGAATCTGGGAAAGTGCCCCGAATGCTTGGAACGTTTCCACGTTGAAGGGAAATCCTCTCGTAAAGGAATTTCTTGGACTTTGATTCGCCTGATTCCGCAATAAGTCGCTTTCCGATGACAATATAATTAATATATCATTTTTTTAATAATATTTTTCAAACGAAATTTTTTAGTTTTTGAATCGTTTCGAAAAAATTATTATTATTAATACTAAAGGTTTGTCTGATTTAATGCCAGTCCAGGAGCTTCAAGACGCAAAGTAAAAAATTGAACATTAAACTAAAATTACCAATGTAAATGATGACAGACAATAAAAAGCAGGCGCGCCCCAGCGTTCTTCATGAGGTCCCTTATTTTTCATACATATAAATTCATTTCTGTCATAATATTTAACATTGCTGTGTATTTACGCAGTGACCTGACACTGTTTCAGTCGACAATCGTTTTCCCGTTGCAATTTGGAATTCCTTAAGTCCACTTTAATTATTCAAATGATCCTGCGATTGCATTTCTGTTCGTTGCTCTCGACTCGTCTGCTCACCGAGTTATGCAAAATATTCCTAATTCGCAAGCATGCCTTCTTTCATCTAATTGACAAACGAGTTAAAATTAGTGTTAAATTCATAAATTCATCTTTTAAACGTCTTCAATGCGCTTATGTAATTACATAGTGTCATCGTTAATTTCTAGTTTAAATAGTTACATCCTGACGCACACTTCATTTATATTTGCAGTTTTGCAGACAGTGTTGTTTCCTGACCAAGAGCGCAATGGTAAGTTTTCCGATCAGTTCCTTTCCTCGCATGAATTAATTTTCGCTTAAGATGACCCCAGACACCGGTCACAATCACAGCGAGTCGGAACACCTTCCAAATTACCTCGCTGTCCCGGCGACCATCATCATCATCTGCGGAGTCATCGCGGATCTCATGATCATTTCCACGATACAGAAATGCAGAAAATCCAACTCGGCTTTCAACTCGTGCGTGCTGCATTGGTGCATCTGCGATGCCATCTTCTTGGTGCTTCAACCCACCACCTACAACCTTATTTTCGCGTTTGATTCTGTGATTAGGGAAATCGAGTGCATCTGGTCCGGGGAAATAACCGTTCTGATAGTGGGAAACTATATCTTCGTCGTGGCTCTACTCCTGGAGTGGTTCTGCGCGAAGTACTCCGAAACCTTTGCTACAAAAATCATCCGCTACGGCAAATTCCGGATCTTGGCAACGTGGATTATCGTAATCATTCTGACATTTTACATCTGTGTCAAATGCATACTCCCGGACATGTACGTTTGGAATTTTGTCATCGCCACTGCGTCTCTTCTCATATACCTATTCGTTCACATCTTGTGGCTGATCAAGAGGAAAACTTCCAGCCATGTCGAGGACAGTTCTAATTTAGCTCTGATATTAGTTTCTTGTTACATGATGTGCTGGTTTCCCAACTATGTCATAATCGGGATCATGACATTCAAGCCTCATGATCTTGGTGCCAAGAGCTATGTGGGTACTTCTTTGATTGGTTATTTAAATTCTGTTGTCATGTTCCTGCTGCTGTATTACCGCAATAAAGATTTCAAATCAAATTTTAAGAATCTGTGTCAGGATGAAACAGATGTGGAAAATTCTACAGAAAATGTTGTCGATAAATAGTGTAACACTACTGACGAAGAAAAGTCATGTCAGATTAATATGTTCATGTGAACAGTGACATAATTTGAATCATCAGTTCAAAACATGTTTATTGTCTTTTGTTTCACTGTAGTTTTCACGCTTTGCATGTTTATTTTGCAATTTTGTATATTTTGTATTTTAGCTTACTTACTTTTATTCATTGTTTGATTTTTTGACAAATAAAGTATAGGAAGTTTATGTTATCGCTTTATTTATTATTTAACCTTCTCAATAAATAAACTCTTATCAAAATCTGTTGAGTAACTTTTTAGTTATAAGCGAACAAGCAATACATATGTACGTACGAATTTTGTATGCATTTTTATATTATTAATTTATTTCATAATTAGGGGGCGAAAAAAATTAGGAGTAATAAGATAACCTTTAATTTCCTTAATTATTCAATTTTATGACAAATTATCACACTGAATATGTTATACCGTGCGTTCATTTAAATTTTCCCCAAAGTTGGCGTTGAAGAAGTCACTACGGATTACGGATCACGGATCAGCTGTTTAAATCTTAGGTTTTTACACGAGTGGTGTGTTCACAATCGACTCTTCAACTTTTCGGATAATTGAAATGAACGCACGATACATGTAACAGGAGCTATTTATTTTTCGCTTTTTGCATTGTAGTCAAAAACAGATTCCTTTTCATTCGATTAAATTATACGTGTTTTAATTGAAAATTACAAACAATTACGTTTTTGTGTTAAAGTGGTTAGTTGGCTGTTATTAACTGATTATGCAATGAGTGCATACTCGTGGAATTCCAAAAGATTAAACCGACCATAACCGACGAAAATATCTTTAATTCCTCGTGCGTAGCAGCCATTTTGACACATGAAGAATTAATTGTGATTTAATTGCCGAGGGCCTTCGGAGCCGTCGTATTGTTGACAAATTTGAACATTTCGTAATTGTTACGAATGTTTTTAATTGTCGCATTCGAGCACACAATATCGCCAATTAAAAAGTATTTGGCGTCAAGAATAAATTCACGTTGTAATGTAAAGAGTTTGACGGTGTTCTCTTAATTAGAGGAGTTTCAATTGAACGCCGCTTATTAGTATAAAGTTGATTTCAACAGCTACTCCAAATCGCTAAATTAGTAAGTACTTCCAAGCCAGTGTGAAAGTTTCACTTCATTATCGCGTTAAATTATACGACATGGAAATCCGTGCAATAATTTAATAAATTATTCACACCAAGATCTTTTCTTTAAAACCCCCGGAAAAGAATCCCTCTTCGCCGAGCTTAATTATTCAAGGCGGACAATTTTTTCGCTCGTTTTCTTGTTCAAACTGACGATTTGCATAGCGAGACGAGTCAATTTTCGCTGCATAAACCGCTTTTATCTTACTTTATGATGCATCAAAAGACAAGTTTATGAACTGCAAGCTGCATTCCATATATTTTATAGAAAATTCCTCCACCATAAACATAAACAATTCTAGCGTAGGTGGCTTAATTGCATAGCGCAATGAAATTGCATAGGATGCGCCTAAAATATTTTGTTGTAGTTGACTGGAGTTAAATGAAAGTAAAATAACACTTAATAATAGCCAACAATTTTTCACGTCCGGTTATTATCTTATCGGGATGCGATTATGTTATTTACAAATTAATAAAAAGTACACTGGATCAATAAAATTAAATGTAACATTTTGAATTTGTTGATCTATTTTTTGTGTCTTTTTTAATTTTGGTTTGTGCAAAAAAAACTCTTCATTTCAGACTAACGGTTCATAGACAAACTTGCATCTGAGTGGGCTGTTGTTTTTTTTCAACGAAGCAAATGTTATGTTGGCCTTCATAGTCTACTGATTTATATTGTACAGAATGTAAAAGTGGGGTTTGATAATAATGATGATTTTATTAATGAACAGAGTTAAAACAGTTTAAACCGATGAAAGGAGTAAAGACCTCTTAAGAAACGGTTAATGGACTTTACAACTGAATTTCTTACTTCAAAACATAAAGTTTCCAATCTTCTTATGTTTTTGTTCAATTAAAATTAGTTAGTGGTATTAACAACATTTATTATTTGCAGGATTCAGCTTTATTTTAGTAAAATAGCAGTTCTAAGACCAGATTAATTCTATCAAACGTGCGTGTTCAGCTAATCAGAGCGCTTGCTTTCATCCAATCAAAAATGTTTATTGCGATAAAAACGTCCTACTACTCTGTCATCTCTCAAAAGTGATTAAAATCCTGTCAGATTCTTAAATTGTTTTTAATAATTGTGTTTTTAATAATTGTAGGTATTACAAATAAATAATTAACGTTAAAGTTTGTATTCTGGAACTGATCTTGCCAAAAATTAAATTTGCAATTTGTTTACTTACATTTAAACAAAATTCAGTTAACATTCACTAATATGAAACTTCTTTACAACTATTTTTATTGGGTAAAATTTGACGATTAATTTAAATTTAATCAAACCAATTTTTCATGAATAGAGACTGACTGTTTATTAGAAAAATTAATAAGCTTGAATGAAACCACCACACGCAATGATTCTATTTTGAGCTATTGGATTTTCTTCGTTGATTAATGACTCAGTTTTTCATCTCAAATTAGATTAGTTCATTGAAAAAACAAGCAAATTGAAGTGGTCATTTGTTGCCATACCTTAGTGGCAGTTTGCTAATACATTATAATTATTGTAGTGTACTAAAAATTACTTTACTTGTTGTTGTTTTCATTTTTATACATTTTTCTTTCACTGTTATCATGTCACATTTTTTACGACTATATTTATTTTTGTGAGACGACTAAATAAGACGCTAATTCTTTTGATGTTTTTTAAGCACAAACCTATTATTCACAGCTAACTGACAAGTTAAAAGCTCCCATGATGTAAAACAATTTTATTAATTTAAACAGTTTATTTTAATGAAGTCAACTTATCAAAGTGAGTTAAAAGTGTGGAGCGTTCAAAACAAGTTGTACTTAAGCAAGCCGTTGTTTTCTTTCTGTTTCAAATGTTTGTCCTCTATAAGGTTTGACAGCTAACAAAGCTACGCATTAACGGAAACAAAAACAAGCGCCGCCAGGCTACTTGACTATGTTTTTTTGAACGCTCGTTATTAGAAAACATCAAAAACAAAAGTTACCCACTTTGATCACTTTGTCTACATTTTACGTTTTAACTTTGAAAACCATTTTTATTTATCTTGTGCTGTCGCAAATTTAGGTGACAATGGGAACTGTCAATTTTATGGCAAAACTGTAAATAAGCGACTTCCAAACGGTCGGCTACTAGTGATGATCCTTTTGTTGGCAAATTATACCATTTTGCTATAAATCACGCATCTGGTTTGCGTTCCATAAAAAAGCAAATTATTTAACCAACCAAGTCAAAATTTGTAATTTGTAATTACATACATAATTAGGTGCATAAAATATCGCCAATTTTAATTAATTAGAAGTCGCGATTTCTCTTCTGTGCGAAATCGATGGCCCACCCTGTGTAGATTTGTTGTGGACTTCTAGTATTTGTAAATACGGAAAACTGGCAACTTAATAGAATGATAGAACAGTAACTTAATATGTTTTCAGTTGAAAATTGAAATTTTATTGACGAAAAGATCAGTCGAAACCGTCACCACCATCGCAAATGTTCAGTTAATAAATATTTGCGGAGATGGGACGATTCCAATTTCTCCTGGGAGAATTTATCGCCTCACGTAATTCTGGATGCTTATAAATTTTATCATTTTCATCCCACGGAAACTGTTTACAATAGAACTAGCTGAAGCTCATAAACGTGTACTCTCTCGCAGCCGTCGTATCAAACTTTCCGAAAGTAATGAAATTCAAGTGTAAAGTTGACGAAGATGGTAGTGTGTCGTTGCAGAGTATAACGTTCTATGTAAAGTAATATACACCATTTCGGGTGTATTGTGATAAAATTTGTGATGCCACCTTATCCGGTCGTAATAAAGCACGCGCACTTAAATGCTTCCTGTACCCGCGGTTTTATTCGCAAACAATAAGAAAAAAAGCGTGATACCAATATCCGACGTCAGGATTACGTCAATATGATTGTCAAAGTAGGTTATTAAATATTTTTTTACTCGGAATTAAGCGGATTAAGGAGAGAGAAAAACACCAATCTGTTGCTAATGTGATTACATACGTGTATATTTAAACGTGTCTGATTCAAGGATGCAAATAAACAGTTTTCGGAAAACATATGCAAAGGGGACTGTGGGGCAGATAAGGGCTTATACGTATGTTGCACCGACAGTTTCTGCGAATTTGTAAATCAATTGTAACACTATGTAACAAGTGCTCGTTGCTTTCTACAAAGACAATAAAAATCTAGTTGAAATAATGTCACGATAAATTTTAAAAAGTAGGAATGTCCTGGAAATACAGTCAGAAACTTTGGAGATTGAGTAATTATGTAAAAAAATGTTTATGCACAATCTTGTGTTTATTAGAATTGGGAGTAAAGTAAGTGGTTACAGAACACCCTCACGAAGTTGAATTCGTTGAAACAAATCGTCAAACTCCGGAAATGATATTAAGAACGCAAACTTCGCCGACTTTGAGCAATTATTGTAGAGTGAGTACATTTATTGATTGAATCCACTTCAACTTCATACTAGAAGTTTCATTAATTATTCGCCCCTGTTAACCTACCGGAAGTTGCAACCTCAAATAAAATTGCGTAAAAGTTTTTTGAAGGTGGCGTTTGAAGTCAATGTGTAAGCACTGTACGCATAGGCGGGTGGCGGTTTTCCTACTAAATCTGTTTTGAATTTTATTTTCTAAAGGAAGGTTTTCATTTCCATAACAACTTTTTTTTAACCGGACTTGAAACACTTCAAATCCAAAGAGTTGAAATGTCCACAGTCACCGACTCAAATCTAAGGTCATTTGAAGCATTTTTCAGGATTTATTTATCAATAATTACACAAAATATTTTATAATTCAACACAAGTCGCCGAGGTGAACGGATGACAGATGTAAAAATTAAAATAGCAAGATGGCCGTTCAACGTTATAAAGTAAACTTTAGACTTTACTAAAAAAACTTTCAAGTACTAATAATATTGCAACAAGAGAACTAGGAATTACTGGTGCCTAAATTTTGAAAATTGTAAGTTTAAAAATTGTCATTTTACTATAATTCCAACAAAAGAAAATAAACGAGTTTATGTCCGATTTTTTTTTTAACCGATTGAAGATAAAATAGTAGAGGTAATTTGAATAGAGAAGAACCTGTCACATGATATGCGTAAGAGACGAAATTTGGTCGGACTCGGGCGGACTACTCCATTTCTTTCTGCAGGGGGAGGTGGCGAGTCAGGTGCGCCCTTGCGCAGGTGTGGCGTCATTTAATTTCAGTTAAAAGGTTCTGAAATAGGTACCGTTATGTCTAATAATGTCTGTTAAAGTGACGTATGCAAACTACATAAATCAAACTAAGTCGAACGTCAAACAGCTGGGAAAAAACAATTTGCTACGGCACTGCACTCGGTGTGCCTTCCGCTTCAACGCGCAGCAAAGGACACGTGACAGGTTCTTCTCGATTCAAATTACCTTTACCTACATATCATTCAGAGTGGAGGATCTTTTTGTGCTTCGCCCAGTTCCCGACCTTGACTTCGTCTCGGTCTTCAATTTCTGGGCTTAGCACAAAAAGACTCACTTCTACTTTTAATGATCTGATCTACTATTATTGGCCATTCTTTAAGACATCATAGGTGCATTGAAGTTGTTATTGATGAATATGAATCTGTGGTTAAAAAAATTCTCTGAAGCAAATATTAAATAAAAAGTCAGCCAAAAATCATTTCGTAGATTCACCCATTTATTTGTAAGTTTTGTTTTGGATCAAATTCCACCAACATACCTTTTTTGTTAATACAATTCAAGTGTGTTCAATAATTTCATTTAAATAATTCTTCCGACGGACCGGCCTCTCGACGAACCTGCATAAATAGCAAAAAAACAACACAGCACAACGTAGTTTGCTGTGTTATTGGTTATTTCTTTCATTCAAATTCAATTTCCCTGGAATCCAATATAGATGAGTCTTTTTAACATTCTTTCCTTCTCTTTCAACTTTTTTCTACTCTCACTGTTTGAAAGCATTAAAATATATTGTAATGTCTCTTCGTAGTGGACGAAACGAACTTAACAAAACTTGATGAAAACAATAACAATTTTTGGTCTCAAACGCTACTTTATAATAAATCATACTTACATCGTGAATTTTAAACGCTTGAATTAATTTTAATTGTGCATTTTATTATTATTATCTGATAATGGAGGAATTGTATAAAATAAAAAAGAGCAACAACACTGCTAAACAGATTTTTCGCGGAAATGTTAAAGAAACGTCAACGATGTTCTGTTGTTAACATAGAAAACAACTTTTCGATTTCGGTTTTCTCAAATTATATGCCAGAGTAAGTAGTAAAATGGGTTTTATCATTGAAGAGAAAGCATTTTTATTAGAATGTTATTTTCGAAACGCGCGGAATAGGCAACCAATAAAACGACTGTGCATAGCATGCACGTACGATTAAAGTAAGACAAACGTTTCGATAATACAAAAGATGAGGTAGCACCCTTGATTTGTTTTCTTTTTGATTACATTATTTACCTCGTCTGTCTATCACAGTTAATTTTGTTAATTAGCTCCACTATCTATGTAACATCGTGCGACACCTTTATTTGTCAAATTTATTTTACGAACCATTTTTACCGTTAACACATGGATCCGCTTGTAGATAAAACTCTACTGTAACAATACACAATAATGCAACAATCATTATCGTAAAAAAAAAAACTGGACGAACAGAACCACAAAAATAAATCAGATCCCCACATTTACACCTTTATTCCCGATTTCTTTCATTTCACGGCCACATCTGGTAATTCCACCATCCACAATACTCGTTACATTTATGGATGTTCAACAGAGAGTGACGTTAATAACTGTGACGGCCGCTTTATTGCATTTTTTTTCGACGGAAGAATTATCTAACTCAGGGGGACGTTGACGACATCTGTATTTATACTGGATAAGACCGTTCGAATGGAAATTTTACAGGTAGATAAATCACAATCGGGCCGAAATATATTCTAACACTATCCTGTCCTTTCCAACAAACAGTTCAGGGTGAAATCTATTCGTTAAACGTCAAAGACTGACGTTTAGTGGAACTGTTGACCGCAAAGTGCGGTCCTTATATTAGTTTAAGGTGAAATTAGTTCTGGTGGGAATAAACACCTGTCAATAGGTGTCGAGGTAAGGAGGCAAAGAGAATTAATAAAACGATGATTTTTCGCACAGATTTGTTGTTCATTGCAAAGTAAGGGACGGAAGAACGTAATTAATGTTTGTTTGTTATAAAAATAAATTATTGTTGATAGAAAGTTCTGCCGCAATAAACCATATGGCCCGCTCACAGATTATCGGCCAGTGATTTACTTAATATGTTTACTAGATCCACAAAAAATAGATATGTGTGTGCGTGTGTATAACAAGGAGCCATTACGATAATGTTCCCGAACTGTCGCATTTTTTTACAGGACATGCAGAATTATAAAAAAAATGTATACATTGTTGGATCAAAGTAGGCGTTGAAGAGTCGATTGTGAACGCATCACGGATTACAGATCACGGAGCAGCTATTTAACTCTAACCTCACTTTTTGCGTTGTTTGTGTTTTTACTCTGCAGACTGACGAGTGGTGCGTTCACAATCACAAAAATGTATTGTTCAACTGGCAAAATCTGTTTCGTAAGCTTCCATTGGATTTATTTTTAAAAGATAAGGTTATAAATTGGTATAGATCTGTTCTAATAATTTATTTTGCATTAATCAGGAAAATGTTAATCACACACAGTAGACTATTCATTACAGAAATTTAATAATAATTGATTAAACAGGCCAGCTTATACAAAAATACAACGATAAATTAAAACAGTTTCATTTAGTCTCTGACAGAAATATGCCAATTTATTCGATTATCTAAATTAACGAGGTAGCCTGGTTAGATTTAATATCTATACTTTCGTAACTGCTGCCAGTGTCACTTGTCTGGCTTGCATAATTGCACAAAGTCTTGAAACTAGACTGAAAATTTCTGTCGTAAAGGTATAAAAATAATATTAGAATTAGCGAATAGGAATAACCGATCAAGCTACTGAATATGAAAAATTCAGAATAGATAAACCTTTCACTGTCAAACGTTTTAATGGAATGCACCACGTAATTTGGAACCCAAACTAGAAAATACAGCGAGACTAAAATCAGAACTAGATTAGATTTTTCGTCGTTGGAGCTGGACGTCCTCAGTTTAAATAATCTGAAAATGTGGACAATCAAAATGAATATGAAAAATGTGGTCACAACAACAAAAGTCCACTCGATTAAATTGATGTACACACAATGAAAACAAATAACAACAGAGAGTAACGCCATCAGAAGCCACAGTAACGCGAGATTTACTTTGTAGTGACTTCGCACTTTTAGGGCGAAGGACTGGGAGGCATAGTTCAAAATGCACCAGTCCAGAGTCAACGCAATTGCAAACATGAAGTTTCCGGTCAAAGTTACTAAAATCTCCCCGAACCAAACACAGATAATGTCCTTGTACACGTATTCCACAAAAGCGAGGACGATGAAGTTGATCGGTGACAACGTAAGGAAGAGAACGTTGCAGATCCTCCAGTTCAAAATGTACAAGTTGACAGTGGTGCGCAAATTCTTGAATTTGGCGATCAGGTAGATTGTGAGAACGTCAGCGACGATACTAAGAAGGGTGACGATTGCCGTGGGGATTAACACGAGATCCGAGGGACGTTGGTAGTGGATTTCCTGTCCGAATTCGGTGTCGTTCAAAGTGACGTTTTCGAAATCTTCGGGATCCATTTTAGCCTAAAACGATTAATTCAGGAAGTTGTTGCGAAGTGCAAGAGCTCACCTCGAGTTACACTGTGCTGGTGTATCAACACACTGACGTTTGATAACTCTCAAAATGATTAATTTCATCCTAAGGTCAAAGTTATTAGCCACTTAAGATTCAGATTAACGGTGACGTCACTGTGGGATTGGGAGAAATTGCGGATGGTGCTTGAATTAGTGAGAAAGATGAGAAAAATACTTCAGTAAACAAGTTTATTATTATTATTTATTTCAAATAAGTATTGTCAGTCCAGGGAAATATTTGTTACATAACGTGTGTTCAAAAAGTTGTGGTCACGTGGCTACAGCTGTCAAATATTTTGTGAAAATACATTTCTGAAACCGTTGAAAGAGTTAGGAAAATAATATATATCTAATTTGTTATTTACTCGTATTACAAGAAATCAAGGTATGATCAAAATGAGGTTATGTGTTTGAAGGATTTGTCAACTAAAACGACGACCTACGATTTGAACACTCGTTATGTAAAACAAATTACAAACATATTTATACAGGGTGTTATTGAAAGTTGTACAGATATTTTAACCACGAGCTACTGGCTTCATGTAGAACTCGGAAAAAATATCTAAAAAATTCTGTGTCAAAAAATAAAATCACATTTATTTTTTGAGCTACAATTTTTTAAAATTGCTTTTAGTTTTCTACGTTGTCCTACAACCTCGTAGGTAAAATTTCGACACATTTTAAAAATGCACCCTGTATATCATATTTTATAAAATGTACACTAATGCGGTGTCGTTGTTTTAAAGCATATTTCCTATAGGTTACTTCGCATTGGCGTACATTTTATAAAACACGATATACAGGGTGTATTTTTAAAATATGCTGAAATTTTACCTACGAGGTTGTTTGACAACGTAGAAGACTAAAAGCAATTTTAAAAAATCATACCTCAAAAAATAAATATCATTTTATTTTTTGACATAGAATTTTTTAGATATTTTTTCCGAGTTCTACATGAAGCCAATAGCTCGCGGTTGAAATATCTGTACAACTTTCAATAACACCCTGTATGTTTTGAATTGTTTAGTCGAAAAGTAATTAAAATATAAAAAAAACTAAAAAAAAATCACAAGCAAAGCAACTAAGACTCATTTTCGATTAATCAAGAAAATGTTAAACACACCAGGTACACTATTTGTCACTGAAATTTAGTAATAATTGATTAGAAGGTGTAACAAATAAAAGCCTAAATTGGAATAGTCTGACTAAAATACGCCAATTTATTCGTTGATCTAAATTTCTAAATTAACGACATAGTCTGGCCAGATCTGATATCTGCAGTTTCGTAACTGCTACCAATATCACTAGTTTGGCTTCCATAATTGCACAAAGCTTTGAAACTAGACTGAAAATTTCTATCGTAAAGATACAAAAGTAAGATTAACATCAGCGAATACGAATACGCGATCAAGTGACAGAATACAACAATTTCAGGATAAATAGACTGATCACTGCCAAATAATTTAATGCAATGCATCACATAACTCGGAACCCAAAATAGAAAATACAGCGATACCAAAATTAAAACTAAATTAGACTTCTCTCTAGAATTAGATGTCTTCAGTTTAACGAACCTGACAAAATGGACAATCAAAATAATTATAAAATATCCGGGTTGAAGAAGTGAAATCCAGTGAGTGAATATGACTAGTGTACAATCAAAACAAACAAAAATAGACAATGACGCTGTCAATAGCCACAATAATGTTACGTTTACTTTATAGTAACTTTGTATTTTTAGTGCAAAGGCTGGTGAGGCATAGTTCAAAATGCACCAATCCAAGGTCAGAGCAATTGCAAAAGTGAAATTCCCTGTAAAAGTAACTAAAATCTCACCGTACCAAACACAAGCTACGTCAACGTAAACAAACTCCAACAAAGCGAGGACGGTGAAGTTGGCCGGTGATAAGGTGAGGAAGAGAACGTTGCAGATCCTCCAGTTCAAAATGTACAAGTTGATGGTGGTTCGCAAATTCTTGAATTTGGCAATCACGTAGATTATTAGAACGTCAGCGACGATGCTAAGAAGGGTGACGATTGCTGTAGGGACCAAGATGAAATTCGAAGGGCGTTGGTAGTGGAATTCCGGTCCGGATTCGGTGTCGTTCAAGGTAACGTTTTCAAAATCTTCGACGTCCATTTTAGACTTGAGATACAAGGGCTCAGCGCGAGATTTTCTTGTTGAACTTTGTCGGTGCATCAGCACACTGACATTTGATAATTCTCAAAATGAGAAACTTCCGTTTTGTTAAAATTAGTTGATAATTGGAATCAAAATACTCTGTTTGCGATTTGCTGGCGCCATCTCGCGCACTTGTATAGACATTGTAGTTGGTACTTTTACCATACCATAACAAAAAATAAAGAAATCGAGAAACGTCCCTTGCACGTATTTTATTACTTTATGGTTTTCAAAGTTGTTGACCATTTAAGAACCGGACTAATTGCGCCGCCATTGGGCAATTACGAATGCTGCTGAAATTAGTGGTTTTCATAAAACTGAATTTTGGAGAATATGAATTTGTATAAATGAGATAAAAAAAATTGTGAAATTTTGTTGTCTTAGGAACATTTTCCAGTCGATCATTCGTAGGGTAATGGTAAAACCCATTTTACCACTTATTCTGCGATAATTGTTGCTTACAATTACAGTAATTGTTTTCTAAGTTAACAGCAGCACGTCGTTGACGTTTCTTTGACATTTCAGTGAAAAATCGCCTTACCAATGGTATCGCATTTGGGAATAAAGCTATTAAATTACCTTGCCAATGTAAAATATTGCTCTTGTTTATTTAATATTTTTTTATTATCAGATAATAATAATAAAATGCACAATTATAATTCCAATGTCTAAAATTCATGAGGTACGATTTATCATAAAGTAGTAAGAGGTGCTTTATTATTTTATACAATTACCAAGCTTTATTTTATATACCAGATTAATTATAATTTATTATTAACTACAATTTTTATGTAAACTTAATATAGTGCAATTTCAACAGATGTTTTAAATAATACGTTTAAATGTTTAAAATATCCGATATTAAAAACTTGCGAACTGCAGAAATTAGATTTTGTTAATGAACTCTTCTTTATATGCACATTTTTCAGGTCTGCAAAATGAAAAACTAATCGAATCAGTATCCACAGCAACACTGATAAAACGTTATGGCTTTAATAAATCTCTATTTCGTGTTTGGTCGGTTACAATATTGATTTAAAAACTATAAATTTGCATGAATCTACACTAATAAGCTACAATTGAATCGCTATTATTTTAATCAATAAAAATTTTGCATTTATTTAAAGTACTAACGTCACTATTAATGTCCTATTACATTAAAAATGTCCTTAGGAGAGAAGTTTTCAGTTTTTGGAAAGCGTAAAAAATGTATTCAAATATATAATCAAAACGGTGTTAGCTTCTTAAGATCTTGTATTTTAAATTGTATACAACTTGCTGACAAATATGTAACATTCGTTATCGCAACTGTAATGAAGCACTAATAAAATTTATATTGTTGAACATTTGGAATTGTAATTGCTGACCTGTGAACTTTAAAAATAGACCAAAAAAATCTGATTTAATGTGGTACATTTATCACGACGATAAGGAAAATGTGGCGACGTGCCAAAGAAAGTGGAAGCGTCCCAAATAATTATTTCTCTTTGCCAGTATATGTTTTTTGTAACGAACGTAATAAAGACAAATAGTTTTAGTGTTATACATCAAAAAGTTTCAAGTTTAGCTAGTTGGTACGACACAAAAAAAAAGAAAAAATATTGCTCAAAAAGAGATATCTTTGAAAAACAACTGGTGGTTTTGGTCCTGATTTATACAAGAGCTTTAAGACAGCATGAATCACCACTGAATTAAGAATAAAATTAAAATGTATATTTTATTTTCTTTTAATTAAAATATTGAAAAAATCAACAGCAATTCACACTTCTAAAATTACAATCTCGGGATAAAATATTTCGTTAATTATTATTTTCCCGGCGCCTTCGCCAAAATTGTTTCTGAATATAATATTCCGAAATTGGTCGAATACGAAAGCAATTACAAAGACCAACAATCTTCATTGAAATTGTCACAAAATTATTAAAGTAATTGTCAGACGGAATTATCTCCAAACCGTCGCTGTCGAAACTCTTAAGAATCTAATCATTGCTAACGGCTTTTGTAGCGGTTTTCCGACTTTTATTGAACATTTCAGACACCAAGAAAAGACATTAAAATTGTATTCCACTCAAATAAACTTTAAGGAGCAGTTTACTTTCTTCAAGTAGTCGCCAAACTTCACGACGAATAAGAAATTTCCAATACAACGTGAAGTATTTACGCATTTCATTGTACTATAAATTTAAACTGTTGAAAAACAATAATAGAGCGAGGCTGGAACTTTTTATTGTATTGTTAAAATGTTGCCTCTGCTTAAATATTTCTTGAATATATCATGATTCATGACAGAAACTAATTTTTACGCACCCTAATAAGAACGGTAATTTTACGTACTCACAAGCGTACGAAAAGTAATTCTTTTTCGGACGCACTTTTTTGGACGCTGACCGTGGAAGCATCTGTTGGTCTGTTTAGTAAGTTAGCAACGACACAGACAAAACCGATAATTGTCCTGTCACCATAAATTATGTAAATAAGTAATTGTACTGCAAATAGTAAATTTCTAGTTTCGTTGGCAAACTGATAACAAATACTATAAAAAAAATGTTAATATGTATTAATAAATGTTTTTGGTTTGTAGTTCGAGCGGTCGCCAAAAAAATTTAAAGTGCCTTTTGTCCTCGCTTGTTTTGAAGCCTCGGCTGCGCCTCGGCCACAAAACTCAGAGTCGGACACTTTTTGGCCTTGATACGCAAATAACTATTAAAATACCGTTATTAAGAAAAGACAAATTATACTAGAATGATCAGTAACTGTTTCTACAAGAACAGCTTTGTACCCTCAGAATTTATAGTTTTGTAGAATTGTAGAAATAGAAATCGTTAGTTAAGACTGGTGTTCCACAGGGTTTCATCTTGGTACCAATATTATTTTCCAATATTTGTCGAGTTACCGCAAATTTCACTATTACAAAACATTCCATATTTGTTTTATTTGTCGATAAATAATCAATAATATTATTTTGTGACATTATTATGTTTATCGTACGCAGGTTATTAACATTATTTGAAATAACAATATCATTTCTAATTCTACATTATTAATTCTATAATCATCAACAATATCGGCGTACAAAAATAATGTTCTTCCTATTTGTCCACATTTAATAATTCCTTTGTGGCTAATGACGTTATAATAAAAGTTTAATTTATTGCCACATTAAATGCTAATGGCGATTGAGGCCGAAACCTCGCATTAAACTAGCAGGTGGACAATTTACTGCTAATACAATTTTTTACACTTTACCAAATTGAAGAGTCATCAGGGTTGCGATAGTGTCACGTTGTCCACTTACCAGTCCTGCAACAAAAACCAAATTAAGTATCCAGTCTGGCATAAACTATGGGCATTGTGTGAACCTTTATTGTTTCTCGTGATAAACTCGTGACGAAGTAAGTTTATACTACCCACTAAAACGAAAATAATAAACCTGGTTTATAGTAAAACAAACGAGAATCATGCGAATATTTCCGGTGTCGCTCCGGAAATGGGTCGACTGTTTATGAAGGATTCGAGAGGACACAGCAGAGAGCAAAGTGTCATTTTCATGATGCCCTTAAACTTGTCACTGCCAGGATATAACTTTAATACGGAATGGCGTCTTATCTTTTCCGATAGTCTCCCGACCTCACCTAATCGTTCACCCTCCCGAGCGAAATGTTCGAAAGCTACCCCAGAAACAAGTGTTGTGTTGAGCCGAGTTTAAGAATTGTGGGGCGTTGAGAGATAAGTTCTAGTTGAAGAAAATTTCATTTTGTCTCATAATTACATTTCCTCTACGGTAAATATACGATGTTTATCACTGGGAACATACTAGCGTCGGACGTCAGTCGTTGATTGTAAGGTATGATTAAAGACAAAGGCGTGTAATTATATTGTTAAGATATTGTCTGTCAAGAATGTGTTGTTTGCAGTTCTAGTTACTAACTAGGACTCCAATACGAGTTTAGCAACTTGCGTTTTTGTTACATTTTTGGATTATTAATCAAAATAACTACGCCTAATATGTTTTTGTGTGATTAAATTTAGTCGGTAAGTTGCTTAACAAACAATTAAGAATAGTTTTAAGAAAATATAATGGAAAAAATACAACACAAGAAAATTTACCACTGCTTGGACAATTTCCCTACAACCGATCGATCGATCTAAGACTTAAATTTTGTTATCATGGTCAAGTAGCTTCCCCAGTTATTTTGATCACATCATGTGAAAGCAGACAAAAAGGCACAGCACAGCATTGTACAGGGTGTTATTGAAAGTTGTACAGATATTTTAACCACGAGCTACTGGTTTCATGTAGAACTCGGAAAAAAATATCTAAAAAATTCTATGTCAAAAAATAAAATGACATTTATTTTTTGAGCTACAATTTTTTTTAATTGCTTTTAGTCTTCTACGTTGTCAAATAACCTCGTAAGTAAAATTTCGGTACATTGGTGTACGTTTTATAAAATATGATATACAGGGTGCATTTTTAAAATGTGCCGAAATTTTACCTACGAGGTTGTAGGACAACGTAGAAGACTAAAAACAATTTAGAAAAATTGTAGCTAAAAAAATAAATGTCATTTTATTTTTTGACATAAAACTTTTTTGATATTTTTCCGAGTTTTACATGAAGCCAGTAGCTCGTGGTTAAATTAACTGTACAACTTTCAATAACACCCTGTATAGTGGCAAACAGGGACATCAGTTAGGATTTGATGATTGAAATAGGTACACGGTGTGCCAGTATGATGGGAGAATTACTGTTCTCTTGTTGATGGTGTTTCTATTAACGTTACCTAGGGAAAAACCTAACCTAAAAATGTGACATTCAGTATTAAGCGGCACATTCAAAATTTGACAAGTTTTCGTAGCAAGCTGGACCAGACAATCATTTACAGAGACCCTATATTAAAGATAATAAATTGTGAATCACGCTGCTGTTTGACCAACGTGAGTCGTTTTGTTGATCTGATTTAACAAATAAATATTTTTAACATTTATGAACGTTTTCGTATTTTTTTACTCAAAAATTACTTTGAACCATACTGACAAAAATATTATTCACAAACAAATGACATCAACAAGGTTTGTTGATAATTCAGCGTTTATTCATGTTTTAGGTGATTACGGTCTTATAGAATTGAATCCTTTTGAAGTTTCGTAATGAGTAATAGCCAGTAAATGCAGAGATACTTGTTAATTAGTGTAAACAAGATTTTTTCTTTGAAATAAAAAAAATAAACAGCCTTAATTTCAAAAGATATTTTGCTTTAAGTACGGTATTGATCCAGAAATTTAATAAAAGGGTAGTATCAAGTGTTACGATAAATATTAGCATCACAAACATTCATATACAAAATATAAGTTATATGTACGATCTTAAAAACATTTTACGTGTTTCCCGAGATATAAAGGTGAAAAGTGGTATATAACTAAATATATAAACTTTTCAGTGCTACATTAGCAAGTACCTAACTTGACATCTGTCAAAGATAACCTCAAAATTTACAATTAATTAATGTTTTTTAAGACTTTGCCCAAACGAACACGAAAACTATATATTATTCAATATTCGTGCGCTGTCAGTTTTCAGGTATTCGGCCTGTTTTCCATCACTCGGCTGACGCCTCGTGCTTCAAACTTCGGCCTCATCCCTTAAAAAAGTTATCCGACAGCGCCACTCATATGAAAATAACTAATAGCTCTTGCCTGCGGCCTTGCTCACGTGTGACAATATCTAGTAGCTTAGTTCGCTCTGTCCCCTATCATTCTCTGAATTTGTGAAGAAAAAATAAGCTAAATAAAGATATTAAACGAGACGCGCTCACTACACCGCAACATATTCGGGAAATCGGGAGAGACTTATCGTTACGGCGCAATTCCTTGGCATCATATTGTGATGAGATAAAAGTACGGACTACAACCAGGAGTTTCAGTTTTCTAGCAAAATTTGCTTGAAGAAATTGATCGGTTAGTTTTTGACTTAAGTACATTCAAAGACATGTATACAGGTGACTAAAATAAATTTTCCTGTAACCGAGTTAGAAAGTTTTCAATTTCACCAATCCCAGAAGGTCGTCCTCAGGTATTACTAAAAAATCGGACAGGTTGCTAGACAGCAAAAATAATTATTGATATCGCAACAATCAGCGAAATGTTTACTTGGAATTTGATGGTGCTCAACTCTGATTGGTCAAGTTTAGGATGTCTTTTCTCGATTATCCCTTAAGATTGGACTTTTTTTCTTTAAAATTCTGATCACATTTACCCAAATACTCCCTGGGACAGCCTGTATAATATAACGCAATTGTAAAAATAAATTACAATTCTTAACTAGTTGGAACTAGAGATAATTATTGTAAAATAACTTTGTAATTATTGCAGAGTAAACTTAATTCTAAAATACAAAGAAAATTAATATTAACATTTAAACAAAAGAACAAAACCAAAGGTGTGCTGCTCCGGTTTCACGAGTCTTGTTATCGATTATTAATCATATCAAGAGTTTATACAGGGTATTTCAGGAGTGTTAATGAGCCCGACGGAATTTAAAATTCAACCCATAATACATTTGCAAAGCAAATATGATGAATAATAATGAATGAATAAATGCGGAACATTTAAATCCACCAACAGACTGGATTTTAATTTTGATAATTGTATTTTATAAGACCTACTTATTGTTTGCTTCCTGATATCAGTGACGTCTCCCCAACGATTAGGCGACCTCTTTCCGGTTTATAATCGCGCAATTTGAAAAAAAAAACAGGCGAAAATAAGATTCTGTTCTTTTATAATCTTGCTGCGATATTCTCGTGCTGTTTCATGAATTAAAATCGTTTAAAAGGGATCACGTGTCACAGAAATTTTATTTGCTATAATATAGATTAATAATAGTTCTGTTAAATGTACAACAATTTTTGAACGCATTATAGATTTTCTAGATATAACAAATTAAAATATAATGTGACAAAATACATACATTATATTTAAAAGAGTCATTTCATTTTGCACGCAACGAAAAATACCTATACGACAATTTATTGTCCTGTAGGTAACTATTTAGTAATCTTTCTCGATGATCTTATATACTGATTCCCACATTTACATAAGATAATTGGAGAAGGCCTGGCATTTTGCGAATCTACTGAATTAATTGAATTTACCCCAAAGATATTTGTTCTCTTGTATTTATTGACAACTGTCACATTAGCAAACGTAACTAACCAATACAGATTATTGATAGAACTGAGTTCTGCAGAATTTTCGAGGTTTTAAGGTTTTAAGACTTTGCTACTCTAACCATTTTACGCAAAGATGCGAATTAACCGATAGTGCAATGAGGCAAACAGTAAACCGGAAACTAGTGGGATGGTACAAATAAAGAAGAAATAAAACTGTTTTTCGGAATGGTTTATTGCAGGAAATAATTACAAAAATGAGTCATTATTTCCCCTGCACTACGTTGTTACACACAAAAATGTCCTTCGATTTTTTGCACCATCATTAAAAATAGTAAACACATTTAATCAATATTATATCGGGTGTTTTTTTTAAATTTCACCTAGTAGTAGTCGTTGAAGAGTCGATTGTGAACGCACCACTCGTGTAAAACGTAAGATTTAAGCAGCTGATCCGCGATCCGTAACCTGTATAGTGCGTTCACAATCGACTCTTCAACGCCTACTATGAGGTGAAATTTAAAAAAACACTCGACATATTTAAAGTGGATATTTTTTCACAGTGCGAAATAAAATACTTTTTCTACTCCTACTGTATAATACTGTAATTATTAACGTGTTGTTTATTAGATAATAGGGTTAATTACCCACGGCCCGTTGAATAATAGATTCGAAACTCACGGTAAATATCATAGCAACTAGATTATGAAGTATCAAGTATGCAAAGTAATAATTGTAAACTAAAACATCAGTTTCAGTTTGCCTAATAATGAAACTTATTTATCAATTTCTCTCCATAGTCATAGAAAAAGTATAGTATTCTACTCGTGGATAATGGCCATTACTCGCTCGGATAAATTACGCCACTCGCCTGCGGATCGTGACATAAACTCTCCTCCTGACTAATAACCATCATTATACGCTCATTGAATAATAAACTATTTTCTACTTCGATTGTATAAAATGTAACTTGTAATCGATGCACATTTTTAAGCATAGGATTAAAACACTCGCTGCGCTCATGTGTGTAAACATCCCACATGTTGCATGACTATTTCTTCTTCTCCGATTTCAGCACTTTTCATATAATTAATCTTTCAGTGCTAGGGAGGGTGCCTCGCTCATGTTAGACAAACTGTAAACATCACATTCTCTCAAATATACTCCCCCAAAAAAGTGTCTCTGGTGGAAGGTTTTCATTTGATAAAAAATTCCTTATTTGGAATCGAACTCCACAAGTTGTGAGACAAAGAGTGATGTGTCTGGAGTAGACAAAAAACTGTTAGACAACGCGAAAAAAGTTCAAATAAAAAATATATCGAAGCCAACCAAAATTTACATTAGGCTAGAAAATCTGGGGTGGTTCTTGTAGTCTACAATTAATAAAAAATTCAAAACTAAAAGGATTAAAATTATCAATTAGTGAAATACTTTACTAGGTAGTGATCCCCAAGCTCACTTGTTGTTTTAGTAGGTTATAGTTGCTAATTTAAAATTTTCAAGAGAGAAAAGCTCTGATTTGCTAAGAACAGCGGTTTACGTTTTTTATGCTTTTTTAATTTCAGATTTCATTCCCATTTAGTTTTTTTTGTTGTTTACAGTAAGTCCCGCGGTGATTTATGTATTTATGTGACGAAGAAAGTTACTGCGCGGTAAAATAAGCTGTTGCAAAATTATTTAAATCATCAAAATCTGACATGATAATAAGCTCGCAATGTGTCGTATTACGTAGAAAATATTCGGATTCAAATGCTAATTTACGAGCTGCGCGTTTATTTTCAGTTTTCTTTATCTGTCTGAGACCCGAGATG
The DNA here is from genome assembly GCF_963966145.1 of Tenebrio molitor. Lineage (NCBI taxonomy): Eukaryota > Metazoa > Arthropoda > Insecta > Coleoptera > Tenebrionidae > Tenebrio > Tenebrio molitor. Next base: position 4,748,271 of record NC_091048.1, on the reverse strand, counting down.
GCACTCGAAAATCGCCGTTTTGTTGGTTTATTCAAAGTATTTTGGGTAACACATGCAAATCCCTGATATGTGTGTCCATTTAGTTTCCCATCTGAAGATCTGTAAGCCGATCTGTGCGGTAGAGATCGACGACTGTGCCACCTGCTGTGCAGCCACATGAATAATTCATATCTAAACGGATTCGACACAACATTACACAACACATTTTGTCATCCGGACTCCTGAACGAACCCGAAACAATACTGTCGTGGTGTGTTTCGGTAATTTAAGGGGAGTGCAACGGACCACAAATATTTTACTCCCATTGGGGAGTGAAATCGGAAACGAGCCAGTCTGATGAGCTTTTTCGCTAAAACTATCTGCGGAAATTTTATTGTCGTCGAGATGCACTCCCTAGTCGTCAATTATGAATTCATAGTACATGAAGCTTCCATTCTGCTTTAGGGTGCATTCACGCCCTACTCCACCAACAATTTCACATAACATTGCTGGATGGAGCTCATTTGCTCTGAATCATGGCCAGCAAGTTATTTCATTTACATCGACAATGAAATTTGTTTGGCTCGAGGATTTCTTTCAACTTCCATCGCAATGTCACAAATATTCCAAGCATGCTTGTAATGCTCTCTGCTATTTACTTCCACTCAGAATTATCCAGCTCCGGGTTCAAATTTTTATAGTTGCATAACCTCTACCCCAACTTTCTAAATAGTCTACAAAAATTCTGACTGCATTTTATATCTTAAAACTATCTTCAAAGAGTGACTGTAAAGCATAAACTAGTGGTAGGCTTACACGCGCTGAGACCTACCTGGAATGTTCAAGACAGGGCAGGTGTAGGGATAAAAAGCTACACAGTTATTTGGATTGAGTCATAATGAATTATTGATTAGCCCAGACGATTATCGGTTGCCTATTCACCCCGTTTCGAAAGAAACATTCTAATAAAAATGCTTTCTCTTCAATGGTAAAACCTACTTTACCACTTATCTGGGATAATTGTTGTTTGCAATTACATTAAACGTCGGTAAACGTTGCCGAAATCGAAAAGCGCTTTTCAAGGTTAACAATAGCAAGCTTATCGTTGACGTTTCTTTAATATTTCAGCGAAAAATCTGCCTACCAGTAGCGTCGCGTTTGGCACTGAACCAGGTGAATTACTGATTCGTCTAAAATTCATGGGGTATGGTTTATCATAAAGAAGCATTAGAGACCACAAATTGTCTACGCCCATGCATTGAACGTTTGTTTGCATACGATTCCGCTACGACATGACCCATAATTTGCAACGCCTGCTCTGATTTGTTTTTTTTTTAATCACTTTGTACTACAAAGCCAAGATTATGTAGCTTTTAAAATTTAATCATCGTAAATGAATAATCTTAAATAAAAAGTTTTCTGCTATTTAAGCCACATTTTCCGAAATTTATGTTTGAAATCTTTTCATTCTAAATAATAAGATTCGAATTTACTGGATTGATCCATTCTCACCACATAATTGGTAATATTACCATTGTTACTACCACTGAGTGACATTGAGTGAACACAGGTGCTTCTATTCACCCAATCGTAGCACCTCTACAGCGTCTTTTCAGAAGTAAGTGATTCAAAAAACCAATTTTGAATCTTTTATGCTACACAGTCAGGTGGATTATATGAGTGCTGTCAAAGAGCCCTAAAATCGATATTCAATATCATTACATAAAACTTCGTTATTTCAGGACGTTGAACGTTATATTCTTGAAGTGACTATAAATAAAGCAATGATAATGTCAGCACGTTTCAGGATTCTGCTGCAACTAGTGACGCTAACATCGAATAGTTTAATGCATAAAATGAGCTTGGAAATTTATGCGTCGGCTTGTCCTTGCAACAAGACGACATTTCAAAAACAAAGTGAGTATGAGACACTTGCAGCGAAACAAAGTTTTATTTGCTTCGTGCAAAAAGTTGTCGCTAAACTTCAAGAAGCCGGCTTTTTACGAGAAAGTCTAAAGTCATAGTGCGACGACGTGGAATGGATCATTCTGCGATAATAAAATTTAATTATCCCTGTTTTATGTGGAAATATTTTATTGGTCATGAATATTTTTATTAAGTTTTTACGAATATTTTTGCGGCTGTTTTTGGCCAGAGTGGTTTATTCGCGGAAACAAAAAACAAGTTGTAAACAATAATTACCATCAAAAAGCTCGCTTGTATTAAATTTATACTACGTTATACTATTACGTAAATAATATTCAACACTATTTTATGGCACCGATTTAACTTTGCCATCAAATCGTAAAAGCTCACCTCTGAAACTCATTGATGTTTGTGGTTATGAAAGCTCTAACTAAATCTAAATGTCACTGCACATTTCACTAACTCACCCTCTCGTTATTCTCTAATTTGAAACGTTGTTTACACAAATAAAGAGTTTGAAAAATGACAATGGTATCCAATTAGGCAACAGTATCGTCTTCGTTATCGAGTTCCATTTGGAAATTTTAAATGTGCTGTTACATAAGGCATCATTAAATAAGTTGTGATAATGCAAAGTGAGGAAATCAGGTCCCATTTATTCATCAATGCTTGCAGAATCCTAATTGGCAAGGTTCATTGTTGCAAGTCTGAGCAGGTGCGAATTTTGGTTGGCTGATAATTTCGGTGGAGGCACTTTTACCAAATCGTTAGGCCTAATTCACATGTAAGGGGAAGCGACCGTTTTCAGATTACTAATCGAGACGCGAATTTCTGCCATATCTGGCGTGTAATCAAGTAGGACGTGATCGGAAACGAAGAGTTTTCAAAGTGACATACTTGGGGAACTAGTTACATCTCCTACATGTGCTTTCTGCAGTCACTAATGGTATTTTTATTGAACACACGTGTAGGCTTCACGAGGGTGGTGGCTTTCCGCCAATGAGTGGAGACATCGTAGGATATTTTTCATCGTTATCCAGAGTCACTAAAAAAAATATATGTGCATTTGTAGGGGAAATATTTGTTCAAATCTTGATGGCGCTTCTTAATGGTAAAAACAGTTGTTCCTGCGATTGAAATAAATGGAAATTGTTTATGTAAGTTTGAGTTTAGGCTTAAATAATTTTTATTGCAAATAACTTGATAGCTAATTTCGTTCTGAAATATTTTGCATTACATTCTTGCCCGGCGCCTCCACCAAAATATATCAGATTAATTTGTTAATGAAAGCATTTTGCGAATAATTATAGCACCCGTTATTTAATAATATTTTACCAAAATAACTGAAATACCTTCGTGAATTTACCTTCTTGCTTTTTAAAATATCTGTTCTTAACAAAATATGTTTCAATAAAAATAGTAATTTTTTATTCTCATTATTTTCATTGTTCTCTAAAGAAATGGGTATTTATTAATTCTCCATAAATCAATTTTTTAGGCAATATCATGTTTTAAGAAATTAAGCTAGAGGTGTTGGATTCTCTCATGGGCTGTGACCTAGGAAATATCTGCGCGAAGGCGGAGCGATAAACTAGTGAAAAATCTGTAAATGAAAACTGAAAACGTCGACTACTTTAATTGCATAGACAAGAGAGAGACGACACTAGCGTAAGGAATGACGATGTTTTCTGGTCGGTTTGTAGCGCCTACTCGAGACCGATATTCGTCGTTTGCGCAGATATTACTCATAGCCCATGAGAAAATCCAAAATCTCTAATAATATTTATTGTTTCTTATATGTGGCTAATTACACTATTTACAACTTGCAAATCTATTTATGTTAATTTTCTTGTTTGTGTTGTTTAATTTATCAATCCCTCAAATAAGTTTGTCATCGTCTTTATTTCTCGGTTCTGTTTGCAAAATTGTTGTTTCTACATTAAATAGTTTTGTAAGATATAATTAAGGCACGTAACAATAATAAAACTATCTGACTATCGAAGGTAAATGAGAGAGGTTTCACAATCTCATTCTAATTCTTGTTGGGTACTAATCCACTCAGGTCTGTGATGTTAGACTTAATGTTTTCCGGATTCTTCGTTAAGTGTAAATATCGCAACACTTCCCTTGATTAAGCCCGAGTAACGCGAACACCTCACTAAATCCTCGAAGGACCACCTCAATTGATGTTGAATTTCCTGTAGAATTCACACAAAGTATCTGTCTAGAACAGATTGTTAGTATCATTTTAGCTTGCGTTACTTACTGCAAAGTAATGTCCAGTAATTTAATATCAGTAAAACATCAACGAGACACCTAGAAGAACTAGTTTCAAAGAATTTTGAATTGTGTTTTTTTTTAAACGTCAATTACCTTTAATATGACGTTTTACCAATTTACTTCTGTACAAACTATAAAGAATATATTTTTAGGCACCCTTAATGAAAACGGTAATTTTACGTACTCACAAGCAGACGAAAAGTAACGCTTTTTCGGACGTACTTTTTCGAACGCTGACCCTGGCTCCATCTGTTGGTCTGTTTAGTAAGTTAGCAACGAAACCGACGAAACTGATAATTGTCCTGTCACCATAAAGTATGTAAATAAGTAATTGTAGTGCAAATAGCCAATTTCTAGTTTTGTTGACAAGCTGATAACAAATACTTTAAAGAAAATAATAGATAAATATATAAATTTATTTATTGGAAAAGATAGATAAATTTGTAATTTTCCCAATAAATGTTTTCAAGCCTCGGCTGCGCCTCGTTGCTATTATTGAGTACAAATAAATTTTCAGAAAATTTCTTGTACTTAACTTGAAATCCTTAAATGTAATTGACAGCTGAGCCCCACTTTCCAAAGATCAATCCGCGAATCGACTTTTGTTTTGCACGTCCAATGTGCCCCAGCTTACTCGATCGTCCGCCATTCGAAATTAAGTAAAATTTATTTTTGTCACGAAAACACTCTCACAATTTCGTTTCGTTTAAAAAAAATGAATACTAAGCAGCGGCGCTGTCACGGCCGAAATAACTGTACATTTGAAGGATTACAGTTCTTTCCTGTTTTTATTTTCGTCGCACGATTCATTTGACAGACGATCACTTCGGCGATAAATAAATAGAAGGGCGGCTTGACGGTCTCCTCTAACTTTTAATTGCACTTTGCGAAGAAATTCAATTCAATCGAAAAGTTTCCCCCGACGAATTCCACCTTGATCGAATTAAATTTCATTAAGCAGAACGGTCGGCGACGAATCAGCTACGTGCAAAGATAGTGTCACTTAATTAACGTAACAATTTCCGCCGTGACAAAGTCGAGTAATAAATTTCAAGTATGTAAATATGGGGAAGTAATTATATTAGGCTTATGCAAAACAGGGTAAACAGAAAGGAAGCGGATAAGAAAGACGCGAATCCGGCGCAGTTTCTTTTAATAAACGGACTAAATGTCTCGATTCCGGTCCCCCGACCTAAATTACTGAAGGGCCGTTAGCGAATGAGGAGCTTTTTCAAACAACAACACATATTTCAGACAAATTAAATGTCCCAAGCAAAAACTGAAACACTCTCCCAATTTATGTTGCGTTATCGCGAATTATGGCCCTGTTCGGGGGCGGCGCAACTTTCTCATCTCGATCGGGCTCTAAAAACTTCTACTTTCAATTAAACAGAAAACATTTAAATCATATCGAGGTAAGGCGTGTCGGCGTACGATACGCTAATCATAAAATTTTTCCAACGACCAATCAAAACAAAGCTCTAAAGCGATGAAAGCTTTCAGTTTTATATCGCACCGAGAAGTTCGCAAAAGTAAAAAAGTACTAGACAACTTAAACTCAATTTCAACTAAAGAAGTTACATCTATATAAACTCACATTTTCTTTGCAAAATAATACACTGGACGCAAGATTTAGAATGCACTAGTTTGAAACTTCAGCGATGCAAGTCTTATTCAAATGGGAAAACAAAGAGATCCATGTATATTCGGTCCAAAATAAATTACGAGAAGAATTTTACAATAGATTTTTGAAGTGAAAACATCTATAAGTACACCGCAACATTATTTCCGAGCAGGGATTAGTTTCACCGTCACGCGTCACGTCACACGCTCCGAGGTGAAAGGCTCATTGGAGTGAGTTCGGGGAAGCCGCGTTTAGCCGAGCGAGCGAAAACAAAGAGCGAGACAGGTCCTCGAAATAGATGTTGAATTATCAGAACTGAATATAAATTAAGTTATAAAAGAACCCGTTTCAGCTAGCCCCAAGAAGCTTAATTTCGCTAAATTCGCTAAAATCTCATAACCAAACTTTTTAATTGCAAGAAATCAAATTACTTAATAATGTTTCAGCTTCAATTTTGTCAACGTGTTTGCAAAACAGACATGTTTACACTTGTGGCAATTATATTTTATTGTAACCTTGCTTAGCCATGTTAAAAAAATTGACTTGCAAATTAACACGAACCACAACACAAGTACTGCGTCTTATTAAGAGTTATCGCTTTTGTAACAGTTACGCTTGTGAGATATTAAAAATATTTATTTGCCCCAAAATGACGTATTGTATATTTTAAAAACTTTTCAAGTTCCTGTGATATATTGGATGCTATTTATTGCCCCTGTTTATTTTACAACTCCACAACCGTCGACCTAGACTTTAAAACAAAATCCTTTTTTCTCAACAATGTATCCGGTTCTTGGTATAACGTAAATATTTCTTCTGTTTTCGATATTTCTGAATTTACCAAAGTGTCCAGGTAACGTAAACTCGAATTATGAGATAAAACGAATGTAAATGTTGAAAATGCCTAACTTCCAAGTAATTTATCATCGGTGACAGGAAAGGATGCGGTTTGGTGGTAAATCAAAGTTTTTTGATTTGGAAGTGATGGGAGGTATACGAATTCCAATTAATCGTTTCGGGATTAATTATCGTTGAAAGTGACGTATTTGATGTTTTCGGCGAAAGGAGTGGAGGATCGATTCCGAATGGAAAAGCGAAAAAAGTTCGGGAACTCGTCATAAAGAGGAAACGTTAATTTGCAAAAGTTTGATTTAAAATTTTTTTATATGTCGATTGAAAACTTATTTCCAGGATTGGGGCCTCTGCAATTTTCTTTCATCTTTATGCCCACATGTAGTGGAGAAAAATCGCGAAAGGGCAAAAGTGAGGCTTCAAGGTCGTGCGGCGGCCATTTGCCAGCAAGGCCAAGCAGCAGTAGGTGTCTTCGACTGCTCTCATTAAATATTATATTATTACATTTATTTTATTTTTATGTATTACATAAAGGAATCTTCATTATCTTATACAAAAACACATTATCAAAATATAAAAAACTATTCTCAATGGGTTAATTATTTTGTCACGGCTTCGCTTTTATCCGCAGAGTTTTACGGGTGTTTCATAAAAATATTTCATCATGAAACAATTACCTTCAGTTCCCAACTTTTATGACCTCATTATGTAGCTTTTGCATTATAATAGCTTTTGTTTTTCAACAAAATTGCTTAATTTTGATTAATTAAGGTTTGTCCAGATAAAGTTTCAAAGAGTCTTTTTTTCTTAAGAGGTTGAACAGTATGTTTTAAATTACAGTTATTAAATCTGAAAATATAGAGTAGCAAAAGAGGTTTTAAACCTCTACACCAATTTTTTTCCCGGAAATTTCTTGGAATATTTCATTACAATATTTAGTTAAAAAGATTAATTTTATTTTTTGTTGAACTGTTTGTGGAGACGAACACTTGAAAAATTTACGATTGAATAAGCGCATTAGAATTTTATGTAGAAAGTAAAAAGTGCGTTAGGATTTTATGTATTCTTCATATTATGTACGGGGCCATTGTGCGTTCCATTAGGGGCTTTAAAGTATGTGTTTATGGTATCCAACAATGTGAAATTCAAGACACGTGATGACAAAAATCAAATCGTTAATGAGTTGGCTGATGTTAAAAGCCCACGCCTTTATCGTTGTCCTGCTATAATACACGATACATCATCCTTTTCGGATTGAACTCAATTTCCGTCAGATGACACTATCAACTTTGTACGCATTTCTATTCATTACGTTTTACTAATGTTCCAAGTTGATGGTTTGTGATTTAACCAAGCGTTAAATCGACCCTGAACGAATTAGGGGATCGGATTATCGCGACGCCATATTAGCGAACATTAAGACGGATTTTACGATTTTGCGTAAAATAATTACAGTTAGACCGTGCGTCAAGACACCTTCAAGTCTGTCCTAAGATAAAGCAGAACCGAAAGGTGCTTGAGCCTGGTCTGAATGTTCTTCTCGCAAACAAATTTGTCTTGTATGATGGATTAGAAATGCGGTAGGCTACATTTTGCAGCGCGAGGTTTTTAGATTGAAACACGACCACAAAGCGGAAGTGTTTGAAAAAATCCGAGCGATGTAAAATGCCTACCGCATTAGTCTTTTACACCGACGACTCATTATTAGATACTCGTTTTCTTAAATTTGAAATTTACTGTAACCAAAAATTTTGCAAAACCTGTCAAAGACTGACATTTGATTAATAAAATGGCAGAAAGTTATCTGTTATACCGATAACAGACATTTTTACGATTTACACCAAAAGATAGCGCCATCAGACTTTAGACGAAAACAATTAAATTATGTTCATTTTTAAATCCTGAACGGATCAAAGGTAGCGGTATCTTGTTTTAGTATTAATGGACTCTATTTCTGATGAGCTAACAGTTTTTTTGGAGGTTCCTGAAAGCTTGAAATTTTCGTGTTATTTTACACACTTCGTGCGGTAAAATAACAGATAGTTCGGTTAGTGTGTAAAAATAGAGATACCGTAGCTGTTCAAAATGTGTAAACATGTCATTTAGAGTTGAGGAGGCCAAAAACAATTTTTTCTATTTTGCACCTATAACACAGTCAGTACGATACTCAAACGGGTTTCGAAAAGGAGGCCTTTTCGATACGCGTTTCAGGAACATTTACTTAAATTTTTAATGTTGGCAGTGACTCACAGTGGGTTGTTGCTACGTGGTCACTGCACTTCACGACACTTTAAATTCAAAACTTACAATTGTTCGTCTAGTTACCAGCGTTACCAACCCTTCTATTTGCCAAATATAATTTTCCTAGCATTATGTTTTGAACTTTTTTTAAATTTTAGGGGCAAAATAGAAAAAATATTGTATTATACTCGTCGCTGCGCTCCTCGTGCTCTAAAAAACGCGTGCGACAAAATGGTGTCTTATAAATCTCGTATAAAAAATTACTATTATCAAACTCTTGCGAATTTATTACCATCAGTAATGGAAATAAAAATTAAAAATTCTACGGTGCTGATTAGGCTATTTAGAGTAATTAATTAGTGACAGAGAAAGAGCAACTGCTTAACAAAAAAAAAAAAACTTCCTTCAAAAGCTTGAATAAAAGAATAAAAGGAGGGTTAAATTATGTTTTGCACAAATGCGCTAATTAAATTTCACTTGTTAAATAGTGTTGAAGTGGAATAAAACATTCTTTCAAATTATCCAAGAACATGTCCTATTTTAATTGTAAGATATAAAAAAAATGGAAGAGAAAGAGTAACACGATAACACGATGTACAAAGTCTAAGAAGGACTTTGTCTTTGAACGAGCCAGTCTAATTAATAGAAAAATCAAAGGAAGTTTCTAAACACAAGTCAAGTGTTTAATTGTTGGTTCTATCGGAATAATAAGAAAATACTTCTAAGGATATCAAGCAGTTGAGATATTTGTTGTGTTTGTGATCACCGAGGAAATGATGTAAAATAGATTTTCATACTTCTAGAAATTGTCTAGTTTTGCTAATTGAATCACGAGGCACAACACTTAAAAGCCACTTCTACACCTATCTATATTTCACACGTTCGACACTAGAGCATTATACACGTTATTATAAATGATTGTAGTCCAAGTAGGAGTAAAAAATGAATGTAAAATTTATGGTTGCGGCTCCATATAACGGGTGACTATTAAAATTTTCACTTGGAGTTGGCTTTGAACGAGTTTTTATTTTTTCTGTTACTTTAGACACACACAAGAACGAACGACAAATGTCAGTCAGTACAATTGAATCATAGTTTTGAAATGTCAAACTTGTCAGTGTCTAAGGTGCAACGGAAAACAAAGAATGATCCATAGCCAACCCTAAGTGAAAATTTTAATAGTCACCCGTTATAAAACATCAAAATGATGCCAATAAGGGCAATAAGTGAGCACACACCGTTCACACACAGGAGTTAAATTGGGTCACATGAAAGCGGCAAAAATTTCATAACATGGGCATGGCCTGCTTCGACTACAATCATTTGTAATAACCCTGTACTTACAGTCGCTAGGAATAAATTTTAGTCGTCAATGTCATTCTTTGACGCAATGGAAAATGCTCCATTGTAAACTGGTCGTAAATGTCATAAACCTATCATCATGTTGTATGACATCAATTGTAATTTTTTTCTCATTTTTTTGACACTTTGTTGACATGGGCATAATCAGGAAGGGATTTTTTTTTAATTTGTGATAATCTAATGAAATTTTGAAATGATATTGACGACCAAAATTTATAGCTTGTGACTGTACAACTATACTTGGGCCAACCAACAGATATAGTAATAAAAAAAAGGGGATGTGGCCTAGTTGCGTAGAACGATATACGCCGAAGCCTGTTTCACAATGAAGCAGGTTCTTTGCCATTTGTCATTCTTATGAGTCTTGAAAAAAAAACTATTTTGTAATACAAATCGAAAAATGCCAAGGAAAACAAACAAACATAAACACGTGGTCAAACTCCCGAAGCGAGGTTAAAACGAATGAGGTGCCGGATGCCGTCAAGTAATTTTTGTGGATGTACAGTCGATGGACAAATAAAACTGGGACACAAATGACAATCACATAAGTCAAAATTTACAAATTCGCATCGTTTAATTACGGCTTTATCACAAATAGGTTAACTTTGGAATGACATATTGTATAGACACTGACAAATATATTGACAATTCAATGGTCTGATTTACACAGATTAAATTTTAAGTGTCCCAGTTTTATTTGTCCACCGACCGTACATCAAGCTTTCGAAAATCTGCGCACGTTTTGAATAAGCCAATTGGAAGCTGCTATTTAAAATACGGGGGCACTAGGGGGCGGTTTTATTACTATATCTGTTGGTTGGCCCAAGTATAGTATTTTACGAGTTTATGTTATGAAATAGTAGTTTATTTAACGAGTTCGTGTGTAAATTGTTTTTTTTTTTTTTTGGCATGAGTGAGCGGTTTAAAGGCCCACGAGTGACAAAAAAGGCCCAATTTACACAAGAACGAGTTGAATACAACGTTTTTTTGTTCGACGAGCCCCTTAAAGATTCCAAATTGGTGAAAATCTTTAAAATTAGCTTGACGTTTCGTTTTGACAAGTTGTGGCATTTATCAAAATCGGCTCACACAGGAGAAATTTCTCAAATTCTGACAGTGCCGAACAAAAATAATTTTTAAATCGGTGTAAATTCGAATTATTAGAGAATTGTAGCCACATTTTTGTTATTAGTAGTATTTTATCCATTTGTGATAATTTTGGTACGTATTTTTAAAAACATATTGGAGATCAGCTAGACACATTTTCTGGGGCCATTTTAATTGGTCTGAGGTTTTGCTTTATTGTATTTTTATGGGGAAGAGTTTTGCTCCAATGGAAGACTTCATTCTTAAATAAAAGATTTAATTTGTTGAAAACATAACACGTAAAAAAATAAAATTATTTTTTTCTGAATGGACTCTCCGAAGAAGGATTTGAGAGATTTTTCTTTTAATGGAAATTTTAATAAAAATTGTAACTAACATGCATAAAGTTTTTGTTTGTTTTAAATATGTCTTGTTTCTTAATTACCTAATAAGAACACGAATATTGTATTTTTCATTTAGTTCTACAATTTTTTTTTACATTACTCTATACACCAAAGATGAAGTTTTGTTCGTTGTCGATAACTTTTCAATATTATGAATTAATAATTAATAATAATCTGCACCAAGAAACTTTCCTCCTAATTTCTTTCTAACAGCACAGGATTTTTGTTGAACAAGATAATTGAAAACATTTAGTGTTAACAGTTAATGAGCAGAAATTTGTATTGAAAAATTGACAATTGACAGTGCTTTCCTTTCCTTTCCTTTCTTACAACGATGAACACACTACACTAGCTTCTCTTTTCTCAAGGATTGTTGCATTGCAGAAATTTGTCTTGGAAAGTTTTTTCATTGCGAGCAGAACATTTTCGAATAAAAACACTTCTTGTGTAATTGCAAAGGAAAAATATCGTAGTTCAAATTTATGACCCCGGTTTTATTTCAAATGTATTCACGCAGTCCCACCTCTCTAGTAAAACGAGGTAGCGCCGTAAAAGCAGTTTTATGCTGCAAAATTTATCTTGGCTCCGGTGTGAAAGCTCTTTTAAACATTATGCTATATTACGTAAAATTGCAATTATGTAAAACGGCTGATTGATTGATTCTGTGAAAGAATTTTAGGAAACTTGTTCAAGTTTTCATCCGAAGCATTCGAAAGTTTTTAATACTTGAAATAAAATATTGCAAATCATGAAATTATATTTAAACGCAGAAAAACTTATTTTATAATAAATTGTCTAATTTCTGTAGTGAAATGTTTACTTGTCCGTTTAGTCGTGAATAAATAGTATATTATACACCACAGTGGAGAAGTTCATGATTATAGCCAGAGCGCCAAGATTAGATCCCGAGGCTCGCCGAGGGATGTAAGACGCGAAGGCTACAAGGGACTTCTCTACCGTGGTTTATATACTATTTTTTTCACTACTAGATATGTTAAGACCCTTTCTGATAATAAATTATTTTGTCGGATGCGACGGATCCGAGTTGTCATTTCTAAACGATTGCTATGAAAATCGTCTACGTTAACCAATGAAATGAACGACAATCTTTCGTTGCTAGATGACGGTTGTTCATTATTAACCCTGGGTTAATAATGAAAAATTATTAACCGTGGGAGAGAAATTCTACTTCTGGGCTCGGTTCAGGAGTAAATAATGACGCCTTCTGAGACTAGTACTGAAAAAAAATCTTTAATACAGATGGAGGCCTTGATTACCAGAATTTTTCCTCTCTCAGTAGAATATCTCACCGAATTTTCTCAATTTTCTGGGATCTTTCCGAGTTTCTCTGCATCTGTCATAGATCCTGCCCTAAATCCCCCGGACCTCTTTACGTCTCTCATGTATGTTATGAAATTTTTGCCGCCCTAATGTGGCGTCAATTGTGTGAACGGTGTGTACTCACTTATTCAGATAATTTTGATCATTCTCATAGCGAGCGGCAACCATAAATTTTACATTCAGTTTTCACGCCAACTTGGACTACAATCATTTATAATGACCCTGTATAATTATACATCTGGTTGTAAATAATAATCAACATTGATTTCGCCTGGGACAATTCACTGTTTCGCTGAGACAAGCAATTCCAATTAATTGAATTCTTTCATAAAGAAATTGATGGCAATTATGCAATAGCAGCATTATTTTATTATCTTTCCCAGCGTCTAATAGAGCTAGACATTAATCTTTGGAATATAAATTGTATGATATAAATATACAGAGCAATACGCTAGATTGGTTCATATCGTTTTAATACATTCATAAAATTCTTGTTAAATTAAGAGTCTAGAGCATGTAACGTTAACAAAAGTGCAGCGCAGGGATTTTTACTAAATCCTCAACTACTTCTTAATGATTTAGCTTGGCATGTTGCTGAAGTTTTGTTATTATCTTTACTGCTGATGTCTGTAGTGGTAACAAAAATGTTTCGTCAGCCTCATATACCGTACGTTTCTAAAAATTTCTAGTCAAGTAGGTTATGAAAAACAAAAGAATTGAAAACGTATGGCTCAGCTTGTCACGTAATACTTGAACTGACGAACGATACCTCTGACGGGATAGGACGGCGCGGCCGCTCCGCGGCGGCAATGTCAAATGTTGGCGCCAACGCCAGTTCTCTTACAATTGTAGGAAAAGAACCGTTCTCAAGCCCTCCCTGAAATTGTCATTTTATGACAATTCGTTCAAAACAATCATAGTGGTAATGAGATTTACGCCTTAATTATCCAAGTTAAGCTATACGTTTTTTCTGCTTTTGTTTTTCAAAGCCTACTTGACCAGACCTTTTTGGAAACATACGGTACAATCTTAAACTTTAACATTTGTCCCGTTATCTTAGGTAAATTCATAGGACACTAGAGCGCCATATTCAGCCAAGTAATAATAGTTTGCAAACAATTTAGTATATTTCACGGTACATTAGAGTTGTATTTTAGGACATTATGCCAAATTAGCATCTGATGATACAGCTGAAATTGCAAAATTTGAAACAGACTGGAAGCATAATGCTGTGTAAATAATTAAATTGGAGGGTAGACTTCAACGCACAAAATGAATCTTAAAGCGGAAAAATAAGCTCACCGAAGTCCTTTGAAATACACAATACGACTAAAGCCAGAAAAATCTCCAATTATAATCAATAAAATAAAATCTTTTTTCCACGATCATTGGTTTTTAGTTGTTTTTGCTCACTGAAAATACATAGTTTCACTAGTGAGGAAATAATATTTTCTCACTAGTGAGCAAACTAAATGTTTTGAGAGTTTGTGGATAGAGGGCGTCAAATATGTTGTACTGAAAGTTTTTCTAATCTGTTTTTAAAATATTTTCTGAATATTAGTAACTAAAGTTTGTCTTATTTTTGACTTATTTAAATTTATAACCTGTATTTAGATTTCAATTGACGAAAAAACGTGAAATTGCTTGGGGTAAACTTCTGGAAAAATTCATGCTAAATGCATTGTGTGTTGGTATCACTGATTAAACTAAAATCAGTAAACCAATCACAAACACGCAACGCCTAACAACATAACCTCTTTTGTTTGGAATTTTGTTGATCCACGTTTTGTTGTGAAAAACTGTTTTCGTGAGTTCCCTGTTGGGCTAATTTTGTAGAAGTTATTGTTTCAATGATTTTAACAGTTATGAAAAATAGTGATGCAGCTACATAATGATGGGCATGTACAGTTTACGTTAATATAACCTCATTTTTTACTCTTGTCATGTTTTTGTCATTTTGATTTATTTAGATTAAAAAATAGTGATTTGTGGCATAATAAGGGGTAGGCAGCAAGTGAAACTAAATATTTATTACACTCACTGCAATTAACTCAAAATTCCAAAAGTGACAAAAAAATGCTCCCCCAAATTTCAATTCCGCCACTCTTGTTTATGATCATGGAAAAAATCAGATTCAACAGGCATGAGCAAATGTACATTTAATCACTTGTCCGGTTGGTGCCCTCGCCTACGGCTCGGACGCCCAAATTTCGACCTCGTGATTAAATGCACTACTTTGCTCACTTGTATTGAAAATAGCTATTTAAGCATGAACATTGTCTTGCGTATTTTTATTTATTAATACTTTGAACATTTCCAGTAGACAGGTTGTACAAACCCAGCGAATAACGCTTGCTCAGTGGGAAATCAAAATTGATGAAATTAACCGTTACAAGTAAATATATTTTTTGTGATTGTCTGATTATTAGCGGCTGATTCAACGAACCCTACCCGACTTACTGACGCAGAAGTGCTGCGTGTTTGACTTGAAATTTTGTTTTAATTTATTCACTTCATTTGATTCGATCCGTTGATGAAGAGTGAAAAAAAAATTCCGTTCAAAGTACTCGCAGAAAAATTGAAAATTTAATTTGAAAAATGTTTACTTTAGTGGCGTTATAAATTTTTAGCAAGCTCTATAAATATTTGCGCGTAAAATTTTTCATTCCATAAATACATAAGAGTATCCCACTCGGATGTAAAGTGGCTTAGAGGAATTGAGCGTGTGTACCTCGAACAAATGTTCAACGTGTGCACGCCAAAGTTGTGATCTCTGCGGGAAAAACGAATTTCCGCTATGTTAAATATTAATTAAAATCGCAGAAGTGGTGGAAGAGGGGTTGGCGATCGCTTCCGCCGAGTGTACGATATAATTTGCCGCTTATGGAAAATTTATTATTTATTTAAGCGAGGAGAATAAAAAGCGTTTAAAGAAATTAATGCGTTTCATCCACCTTTTGGGTCATCCACGTGTGGGGTTTTGCATTAAAAAATAATAGTTGTAGAGTGGTTAAGAAGTGGTCGAAAATTTTTAACTACCACTGATATTACTAGAAAAATGTCTACAGAAAGATGAAAATCTAATGGAAAAGCGTCAATCCAATTAATTTTTTGGAAGATTTCGCTCTCGAGTAGAAGATCAAGATATGCATTTTGCACAAAAAACTGCTATTTTTGAGATTCTTTTTTAGTGTTTTTTAGTGAATTTTAGTATCAGGGTGATGCGATCCTGATAGTTTTCATTCCATGCCATTTTATCAATTTCTATAGAATTGTTTCTAATTTTATGTTGAAATAAAATCTGCAAAGAAAATTCAGTTTATTCAAAGTAAATATGTAAGGTCAAGATAAAAACATGCAGACTTAAAAGAGTTGCAAAGTACTAATAAGATAGGAGCGTAGTTCAAAGAGAATTCACAATCCTTTGAAGTATCATTGATGTTAACTGAAAGATTTTATAATGAGCTTGCCTTCAAAACAACGATAAATGTGTAAATTGTTACCTATAAATCATCCATAAGATTTTTTTAGCCTAGAACCAGACTTCAGGTTGAAGGAACGACATTAAGAGTGACAGTTAGCAAAGGTCAAGAATTGCTAATCAGAAATAAATCGCTCCGTAGTGAAAATTAACAAAATTGCTTCTAGATGTAGTTAGATAGGTAACAAAATAAAGTAGAAAAGGAGTTGGTCTAAAATACAAAAGATAATGTAACGTAACATCGTTTCGTTTTGTAGAAACAAAGTGTGGCTGAGCGAATATGAATGAAGATTTCAAATTCGTTAGAAAGTTTTGGGATTTCCAAAGAAGAGTAGAACAATTCATTCAGAATTTAGAATCTGAATAAAATTGCTTGTACATAGCGTAGAAAAAATAATAGTTATTTATAGTAAGAGTGAGAAGGCAAAGCTTTCGTTCACGCAAATTGCGTGAACAAAAGTGGCCTTACTTTCGAGTGTTGTATTTGGTTTTGTTCGATACCTCCTTAGAAAGTGAGTCTGTAACTTTGTCTTCAAAATTTTAAATAAATCCCATTTTTGGACGGATCTGTAAAGTTAATAAAGTGGTTGTGTGCACGTTGTGGAAATTGTGGAAATAAATGATGAAGAGTTATATGTTCCTGATGATGTCCTGGAAGAAGCAAGTGATGCTAGGGACCATATATTGCCTAAAAAATCAAAACTACGTTATCACTTATCAGAAAGAATTGGAAAATTTACGAAGGAATGAAAGCCGTGAGTGAAAGACAGTGAGCGAAAAACGATGAGCGAAAGTGAAGTGAACAAAAGATAAACCTTCACCCACTGGTAACTATGGATACAAAGTAAATTTCTAGGGAGGTAGGAAGGTAATTTGGCAATCATTATTATTTAATTTCTTTCTTGAAAAGGTCAATTATTTTCTTTGAGAATTAAAAAAGGACTTTATTTTCTCAATTTTTGAAGTGAAACTTTTTATGGGAGGGTCTTGAAATTCTGATCGGCAACCTTTTTGTGTGACGAAAAGTGGTGGGGGTAAACACTATTGGGTCGAGTGGGAGCAGTGTCTCTGTCTTTGTCACACTCACGGTATTTATCCTCTTTGATTTGGAGGCTTAAAAATGAATAATGAGTTACGCATTTCGATATTGTTTAGTGTTATCGTTGTTTATAATTTATTTTCTTCATTAAAATATACAATTTTGTTGTGAATATGCTATTTAAAAGTGATTGATGAATAATTACAATGTTTCCCTGTAATACTAAAGTTTCACTTCTATCGTGCGTCTTTACGACACATTCTGTTTTTTATTTATTTGTTTTCAATTCACTACAGCGAAATATGTGACCCTTTTGCAATGAATAAATAGTAGGGAAAGCGTGTTTTCGCCAAGCGACCTTTTCAAACATAATTTTTAAAATATATTTTGTTCATTATTTGTTCCTTGAAGCTCTCGCAGCCCGTGAAGCTCTTCCAGTGTTCATATTCTTTAATTAGCTCCTGTGAAGAGCATAAAATGTAAGTTATCCCCATATTTAGAAGAACTGTAACTGATGCTCAAATGACCAAACTCCACCAAAGCACGTCTTTGTTGTTAAATAGAATCTAAGTAAAATGTGTTGAATCGTCTTATTTATTAAATAAACCTTCCAAGGGTCCTGAAGTAAAAACGAGAAAAAAACACAAAGCAAGTTCAATTGGGTTTTTTTCTCAAAAATACCATCCGAAGAGTAAACGAAAACATTCCAAACGCGAAGCATTATTGTATAATTTTTTTTTACTTTTAGTTTTATTACTCCAATCCGCATCCAGCGCACTCTATTTAAATAAAAAACGCAAACCGTCTCAGTTTACAACATTGTGTAAGTTTAGACGCACTTAGTGTTGACTCGTCAAATAATAATTCTCGTACGTTAATTTATGTACTCAAGTTCAAGTTGAATTGAATTATTTACTATTTGGTCTCTCGCATAAAGTTTTAATTTAATTTCTTCATAATCACTTTTTAGCTCTCCGGTATCGTCAATTTGGCTTCGACTTTGGATTTATCGAAGGCAACAAATTTTTCTCAACGTAATAAACGTACCACGATTTGTATCGCCTTCAAATCGATAAGACTGGAGTACAAGAAGTAAATTAGAGTCCTCCGACTGCGACTGTTTTTCGTTGTTGTTTGTTGCTCATCATCACAAAACAAAATCTCAATTAGATATCCATTTATCAATCAGTTTCCATAAATTCCGATCGGTGTCCATTACCGAAATGAATTTTTCCACATCTATCATCACTCAAGCCGAAAAATCACAAATCAACACCTCCGGTACTTTGCCTACGCGGCACAAAAATCGTTTCGACGCTGATCCCTCATCTAAAACAATGGATTTCGATGTTTGGAGTTTCCGGATCTGCGAATAAATTGCTCCTTGACGCGACTTTCTTCTTACGTACGCATTATTTGAATAATATAAGGAATTGTGTTCGGAGACGTCGATGTTGATAAATTACAATATGTGTCAGGATTCGAGAAATTTCTCTCCCAACAATAAAGCCAGATGTGAAAGGTTGCAGACAATAAATTCCAGTTGCGGGAATAAAAACTGTGCCAGTAATGTTTTGGCATTCAGTTTGTGATCAAGCAACAAATAAAAAATATTGGGTTTTTATGGACGTTCATTTTACAAATCGTGAATTTTTAAACTGTTTAATATCTTTGTCCATTAAGATGGACAACTAAGATTGGTAACGGTTCTTGGTGGCTGAAGTAAAACTATAACAAAAGCAGAGAAGCATTTGTATTTTTCACAACACTAAGGAGAATTTGCTGAATTGGAGTTTTTCACTGATGAATCTTGGTTTTACATGCGATGGTGAAATCCGCAAATGTCTCGAAGTTTGATTAAAAGTAAGGTTAGATATAGGTTCAGATGTCAAATTAACAATTGTCATTTCGATGGTGCGTTCACAATCGACTCCTCAACGCCAACTTTGACGGCAAATTAAAAAAAACACCCGTTATATAGTGAACTAAACATTTTTCCTCATTTTCGCAACTGATATCCAACAAAAAATCGCCCGCTTTTCCTTACGGAGATAAATTTCGTATTTCAAGGTCATTTGTATCTTAGGTATCTACCCTAGTTATATTAACGCGGACTGCAAACCAAACGCGGTTATTTCGCTTTCGTGTTCATGTTCGCCGTGTCTCTTTGAAAAGATATTTGTCGTTATCTATTCTGCGCAAAGTACATTATCTTGGAAACTAACAAGCAACGATTTAATAATTTATGCTATCAAGGAGCTTAAGACCAGAACTCCGTACTTTTAGCAACGTTAAATAAATTATGAAGACGAACTTGTGGTGGTCCGACGCGTCGACTTCTTCGTCGTAGCTCAGTCCTCTCCGTCTGATCAATTGGAAAAAAGCTCTCCGCGCCATCGCCATGATAAATGCGCTACTGTTGTTTCGCTTATTAAGGAACTCCCAGATTACGCTTATTTTAATTTTGCCCGAATTAAAACCGAACCGCAGATGGCGAAATTCTTCATGAAAATATACATCAATGTGGTTGCAAACGAAATTCATCCGCGGAGCACTCGTTTCATCCCCATTGAATATAATTATGTTAAATGTCTCGTGCAAATGCAAAACAAACAATTCGGGTATAAAGTACACACACGAAAGACGTCAGCTGGCGGCGGCGTTCCTACCTGAAAATTAACCGTATCACCGCCACAAACAAAACAAACCGTTTGATACGGGAGAGTGTAAGTGGGTTTTCACTTATTTCGTTGCATTCCGCCAGCCATCCGACAATAGCGCGGAATTTGATTAATGGTAAACCGGAATCTTAGCAATCTTCTCGGCGAAGCCCCGAAATTAACAGATTTATACATTGCCTGAAATATCCCGCACGCACTTTGCAATTTAGTGGGCCTTTCTGCGTACCACTCCGATATGAAATGTTGACGATATTTTATTGTTGCATTAACAGCTGGTTTGTTTTTCTAATGCGCAACGGAGCTGGCAAGGAGGAAACGTTCAAGTTTTGATAAATCGACGAACTGTTATTTTGGCAGTGAAATTCTAAGGAGTGGCGGTTTTAATTTATTTTGAAATGAAGTTCGGGAGTCTTGCTTTGGTTCCATGATGTACAGTTCTAATAGCAGCAATATTCTGCTCTCTACAATATAAAACAATGCCAACCATACAAACAGATAATCAAGGGAACGCTTCTAGTTTTAATTAAAACTGTATTTTATGAGAGCATCTTGTTGCGCAGAGCGAGAAAAGATGACTGTCTTACCAAAACCAAGGTCATTAAAAATGATTCTTTGCATCTTATAATGAAAGCTCTACAAATCTTTCACACAGAACTCTACATGTGTTGTCATTAAAACTGAATACTTTAAGCAATATAACGAGCGTTGAAAAAATTTTTGATCAAGTGTTTCTCTTTCTTTATTGCAAAAGCACCTCGTGATTTTATTTTGTGTTTTGACACATTCTTCAATTCCACATTTTCTATTATAATTATTATTTTTGTATTGTGGAATTAGTAAAAGACTGTTTAAGTGGCACCAGGCCACGTGACCATACATTTTTTGAACACACGTTACATGTTTAAAATTAATTACTACCACAAAATGGTGGATGCGCCGGGATATTTCCCAAACAAATTTATTTTTCAACATCTCTATTGTTTGACAATATGGCAAAAGTAATTTACTACGTTCACCCGGTATAGTAGCGGTGGTTGTCGATGAATCAGGAACAAATGCGAAATCAGGATGTCCTTCTCGCGTCGATCAATCATCTTGTGTATTTATTTTTCATGGTGCAATAAATTAAAATCGTTGCCATACGTCGTTTGATTGATTATTGATCACGAGACGTGATTGGTTATGGTGGTATAAATTGCTTTAGTTTTATTGACAGTAACCTCGCGGTGTGTAATTGGCAGATGCTGATAATGTCTGGGACAGAATGTTCTACCGTATTAACTTACACAGTTGGTCGATAATGTCAATTCCGTGATATAACAGCAAAACACTCCACCTAATTGCCTGTATTTGTCTTATCGGCGAGGTGACACTAATTGCCCAATAATTATTTTAAAATAGCTAATGTGAGACGTCGCAAATCTCCACTTTGATCTATTTTATATTTAGTATGTAGGGGCGACGAAATCACTGAGGGGAATAACGTTGTAACTCTTTAGAGGAGTAGCCGAGCACGCTGCGAAAAAAGCCAAACATTTACCACATGGTTTCACAATAAGCGCTTTTATGAATAACATAATGAAGAAATAACTGACAATAAAGCTCGGGGCGGGTACGGTTAAAAAAATCACTGGCGGTGAATGGACGCTGAGATTAAATTTTTTGTAAATTTTTATACAACGGGTGAAAGTTTTTTGTGAGAAATTATTTGGGCGAGGTCAGCCTCAAAGTGAAAAAAATGTTTAAATTTATGTGTTTCCACAACCGCTTGGTGTGGTTTTACACTATGCACTGTCTGCTGCCTTTAACAATTTTCAAATATTTTGTAACATATTGCTGTAAAATCAGGAGGTTGTTGACTGACTGTGAAGAAAGACGTAAAGCGCGATTGATTGAAAGTACATTTTACTCCCCAAAGACGTTGAACTCCTTACTAAAGACTTCATTACTTTTGTTTAAAGTTTCTCTAGCTTTAACAGTTTAAAAAAGCAACAGACAAATCTCCTTGAGTACTTAGTTGAGCACCTGAATTATAAAGCGGTCTTAAAAGCAGCCAAGTTTCAAATTTAACACTTTTAAAATTTAAAATGCAATTTCCTTTAACACGAATTTAATTTTATTAGAGAATCTAAAAGACGAATAATCTTCTCAAATGATTTAAACATGAGACACTGACTAGAGCAAAAGGTAAAGCAATTAGGGAGACGCATTTTTGTGCTTCTGTCAAAAATTAATTGAATTTATAACACCATCAAGTTTGTTTTCTTGTTATTACGCTTTCGCCCATTTATTAGGAACAAGAAAATCCTTTCTGTATAATGGCACCACTCTCCGCTGTCTCTTAACAAAGTAAGAAAAAATTTATCAAAAAAGTGTAATAATTTCATAGGGAACATTCGATTGATGGTGCTGCTGCACGCACAATCTGAATAGGTGCGGCACGACACTGTTTCGCCATAATGGGGTTTGGATCATTAATAATAGATTAACGAATTTTTTATGGGCGAAAATTGTAGTCAAAAAATAAGATTGTATGTATTAAACATTTATTACAATTATAGTGTTTTTATGAAACAAACAAGATTATTAATTTATGCTTAATTAACAATCGAACGGGAGTATAGATACTCTCTAATTTTATACACTGTTTATTCGTCTATATTCGCAAACTTTAAAGTTTACTTACGTTGTCACTCGGTAACGACTCGAATCATACACCATATCTAGTAGGCTGTGACTATATTATATCATAAAATCAGAGCAGGCTCGAGGTAAAATTCAAAAGTCACCCGGTATATGTAATACCGTGAGATCGAAAAAAAACAGAGTTGGTTGTGACCAAAAATTTCAGTTGGCAATTCGTTAAAATTTCAATTATCAGATGTCAGTCTTAAAAGTTAGGTTAGTGATTTTGAGAACGTTGAAATCTTGATTTTCATAAAGATGTGCATTATGTGTGACCTGTCGGTTGTAAAAGAATCATGAGGAACTGCAATCGTATTTACGAACTAGAGTAAATGTCAGAAATGTCTGCCTTCAGCTTCCAAACATGATGTTACTCTCTTCGCTTCATATTTGAAAAATGACCTTCGCAAAGTTGGGGCATCAATTAAATACTTGCATTAATTCGCGAATTGTGCCAGGCCTGTTTTTGAACACATTGTTTTTCATGTATGGTAAAACAAAATAATCAAGGCAAGTTGTTGGTAAGTGCCTAAAGTAACACTGCACAATGAAAATGTTTTGCTCTAAAGTGAACATATTGTAATAACAAATTTTAATAGTCAATAATTAATAATGACATTTCCCATTGTAATGACATTTGAATTAAATTTTTACGTGTTGCCAACTGAAGCGTATTAATCACGGCCTTCTCGATTTTTTTTATTTTCGATCGCACGGTACTATGAGTAAGCAGCCCTAGTTTAAATATTGTTGAATTTAACAACCACCAAATTTTTGAAATTATAGGTTAGAGGATTTAAATATGTTTTTTGACAACAGTAATATTTATACAAAAGCTTCCAACTGTAGTAAATTACACTGCGAGTGAACAGTTTGAAATAAATTCAATGAAATTAATCTTATTATTATTATTTATTTTAAGACGGGGTAATAAAACAGACAATAGAACATTTTTATCTAAAGGAAAAATAATGCTTAAGTAAGTAAATTCCAAATCCCAAACAACTCTAAAAATTTAAATGCTAAATGGTTCAAAATATATTTTTTTTTACATTTTTTTTTCTTATCTGTAAAGCAAAAATTGCTTTGCAGATGACAAACAAATTTTATTAAATTTATAGCCATAATCCTGTGTCAAAATCGACGTTCGGAAAAATATGAAATTCAAGAAGTCTATAAAATGCACCTCGACTGATTCTTTGTGTAGAAATCAAAGGAAAACATTTTTTAAGCTGCGTCGAACATAACAAGAGGTGATTGAAAATGTACATAAATAGGTTTTTGCTTTTAGTTTACTATTCTGAAGAATATAAACGAGGTATCGGTCTCGATTTGAAGCTAACGTTTGATTGAAAGAATATAACATAATTTTCATGAAGGTATACTTCGTCCAGCGATTCGTCACCCATGGTGCGTTCACAATCGACTCTTCAACTTTAAGGAAACATTTAAATGAACACCCGATATTTCTCATAATGAAAATAGATCAGTATTACTTCGTATTAAATTAACACTTACCAACAGATGTAGTGAAATTTATTGCAGAAGAAGGATTCCAACTGAAAATGAAATAAAATAATTAGTTAACTGAATTAAAAAATAGTTACTTATGCGACGTGTGTAAAATAGTATGTAGTAGTACTATACATTTAAATAGTATCAATAACACATAATTCAACAAGTAGAATAAATATTCCAGTACTAATTTTACCATTTTGATTATTGGTTTATTTCTAATTTTATTTTTAAAAATGCAAAGACTTTGTTCAAAAATTTTGAAGCTAATAAATAATACCGTGCGATCGAAAAAAAAAAATCAGAGTGAGCGAAAGTGGTGGTTTGAACCAATCAAAGAATCAGAATAGCACAATCCAGGTAACTCGATTTTTTTTTATTCGATCGCACATTACTTTAATTCCAATATGTAGTTATATGTACTTTATAATCTCCTGAATCCGTCTTCACAACGATAAGAATTGTTCTTTATTAAAATCCTAAGATGGTAATTTGAGGCTGCCAAATTAAAGATTTCTACTAAACTTACAACTGGAGTAAACGCTTTAATATCGCTGTTGGCATTTAAATGAATATACAGGTGTCCCGAAAATGGCGCACTCACTACTTACTACCTTACCGATATGGAAAAAAAAATTTCAGACAAAAAAATCAATTATTGCAAAAATTTTACTTTGTGATAATATACATATACGATTAGAGGTAGTTTTCATGACAATTTAATACATTTATTTCGAAATAATTGACCTGTTAAGTGCCACTTTCAAAGACCGCCAAATCAGCAAATAAGTCCAATAGAATTTTTGTAACATTTTTCTCACGTTTACGGTAATCTCTTCTATACCGTAGTGCATCGGAAGTGCGCCATTTTCGGGACAGCCTGTATATAAAATGGTTCCTCATGGATTTCTTTGGCAAGCTTATTTTTCTTCACAAAGTATTTGATCAGAGAATCAAGTTTCCGCAGTGCAAGCGATTCGCCTGAGGGAGCTTAAACTTTGACTTTTTACCCGCTCGAGGACAAAACTGTTTCAACAGTGTTTCATCCAGTTAGCCGCAAAATGTTCAACTTATTAATATTTTATTTTCGTTATTCTGCGACTCACTCTGTAGACTCCATCATTATTGTTTATGAAAGGTTTCTTTAGCGAGGCGAAACTGTAAATGTATTGTTTCATCAATAGCTAATTACATTTATGAAGGATCAAACATCACCCAATAAAGCCTGCAGTTAAAATCAATACGAAGCAAATAAAGCCTAAATTTAAAATCACCTTCCGATAAGGTAAACCTTGAAGTTTTCGGCACGAAAACCAACCATAACTGTTAAGGGGAAGTTCAGTAATTGCCTTAATAAATGTCTTAACAGATTCAGCAACATCGGAACATACGTCATCGAAACTGTGGCAATCAGAGTGAGCTTTCGGTCGAGCTTTGATGAGTTTTAATGAACGTTGACTTTAACTAAACCTATTTAAAGTTGTGCCACCGCAAAAACCAAAACCGGATCCGTTTTATGCAAAACTTCATTTTCAACGAACCAATCTGAAGAGAAGTGCTTCGGGAAGACGTTTAGGCCACTTTCAAAGAAATTCACTATATAAAATCTCGGAAGTTTTCAACACCAGATAAAGCAATTCTTGCAAACTTCTTGCTTTGTAAGTAGCGCATGCAATTTCTTTTACCTCGATGGAAGTTTTAATCTCTTTCCTCGATGTGCAGTTAAAATTTATTTTCCAATCGTGTCGATGTACATACTGCCACGAGTAAAAAATGAATTTTCCTCCGGAGAAATCGATTCTTCCAAATAGCACCACACTTTAATGGTTTTATGTTGAAAAAATTTCTAAGAGTCACCGAAAATTGAGAAGCATATCAAAGTGATTTGTAAATATAACAAAAATAAGAATCGTTTTATAGGGTAAACAATTGAATTGAATTGAAAATGGTAGGAAAATGTACAATACATTTGAAGATGAAGACGTGTTCGTTGCGTTTCTTTGCAAAAAATATTTATTTTCCTCTTGAGAGCTGAAACTTTGCCTAACAAATACTATCGCAGTTTTGCGCTTTAAATATATCATCAATAATAAAATCCAATTCTTTTTTAGCGACAATAAAATCTGAAATTCAAGCGAAACGTTTCCTATGTTAGGTCTTGTAATCCAATATCAAAAGATATTGGTTTTGCAATTCAGGTGTGTGTATGGACCCTGGCATATTGTGTATACGTTTTCTTTTCTTCTGAACCAACTGTTGTATAATTGAAAGGATAATAGAATTTTATTGTTGTCGGTAGATTGAAGCCGCACACGAATAAAATTTGTTCCTTGACGAGTTTGCAGAAAAAACTTGATTTCCCAGAATGTAATTAATTAAGTGGCGAGGCAGGGTTGGTCAGTTGATTAGGTATCGCGACAACACTCGCACGTTTCCGGAACAAGGTCCTTGAAAAAATTTATAAGCGTTTAAAAAAATAATTACATTAATTCGTTAGCTTGCATGTGACTTCGCGATTTATAAAAGAAAGTTGCTCACGTAACGAGCTTGATTTATGCGAAACAGGAAGAGCAGTATTTATGGTGGAAACTGGCGCACAAGTGAATAATAAATATTGTTAAATAATTCTAGAGTCGAGGTGTAAAAGCTATGAAGAGTAAATAGAGTTTAGTCATATTAAGAAAATTGCAAAAATTGAAACAACAAAACGAATGGACACCAGAAGAAAAAATTAAAATTGAGTGTTCCAAAAACAAAAAAATAATAAAGTGCAAGACAAGTGAATTGACAAAAGAAAAACAAATTGTAACGTTTGTTCTGACTGTCTTTGGGTTACTTGTGGAAAACAATAACAACTAAGTTATTTACACTAAATGAAGATCGAACATTCCAGGTAGGCCTCAGCGCTTGGCGAGTGAAGCAGATTCTGTGCAAAATACAAAAACGATTTAAATTCACCGAAAAATGTTAAGTCGTGGTCCGAGATTGTGTAGGGACACGAGTATGGGATTCGTATTAATTTTGCGAGATCGGTTTGCCACGTGTAAACCTCGAAAGTCTTCTTCGTATCTCGTTTGTTGACGATACCTCCCGCGTGTCATGTCAAATCTAAAAATTGCCAATTTTCCGCAGATTAATGCAATTTTTCGAATATCCGCCCTCGATAAAATATTGATAAGCGTGTCAGCAAATCGAACGGCACAACTTTACCAATTCCCGACGATGCAATAAACTCTCACCGCAATTAATCCTCAAACAAATTGCACCGCTCAAAGCTCCAAAGCAAATTTACAAGTGACTTAGGCCGATAACGATAAAGCTCGTGTGACGTAATTGAAAAGTCGTCATTCGCCCGGTCCTGCAAATAACAGGAACGGCTTCGGCATTCCCAGCCGGTGACAATTACCCAATAACATTATCGGAGATGTAGCTCGTATCGATCAGTTCCCGGAGGAAAATCGGATATGAGTCGGATGTGGGACAGACTCCATAATAAAAAGTCAAGGAGGCGACAGGGAACGTGACGCGTCACTTAATCCCGAGGGAGCTTCTGCTACCTGTTAATTGACTCGTGCCGACATTAACTCTAATGGTACGACCTATTAGATTTCGTCGTTTAGTTGGATGACTTTTTCAACGGAAGCGGAACGAATTATGCAAGTTTTTCGGAGCTTTTATCCGCGATATTGCAAATAAAGCTGTTGGAAAAAGTTTCAGGATCCAATTTATGTTATATTTTTAGCTCGGGAAGTTCGAGGTTTTTTCCTCGTTTAACCAAATCCCCAGTAATATTCGAAATTTAAAATCGAATACGCTTAATCACCACTCGTTTAATTGTTTTTATTTTTTTAATTCTTCAATATGGCTCTAGGGGAAATAGCGTTTACAAAAAAATCACATATTGTCACATTACGACAAAATAAACGACTACATGAACTGGTAATGCAGATTCAAATATCGTTTTTATATTTGCTTTTGTTATTTTTCTCTGAAACAATTGTAATTTTTCCAATAATGTCTTTTGCTTTGTAGTTCGTGCGGTCTCTAAAAAATGTAATGTGCACCGCGCCTATTTTCAAACCTCGGCTGCGCCTCGGCCAGAAAACTCAGACTCGGACGAAAAAGTTGCACTCTTTGGCCTTGATACACAAATGATATACAAATACAAATACTTTATAACTGGACCATTAAGTTTGTCAGCAATCAGTCAATTATCTACCAATTTCAAGAGAAATAGATATTTCAAATTCATTGCTTGTATGAATACTGGAGAAAAGCTCCTTTATAAAATGTTATATATCTGTTAGCACAACCAATCGCAACGCTGTTGTAAACATCCATTGTATCGTTTAAATATTTCTGAACAAGATATCTGTTTTATTTGTTCGCCGAACACAAAGGAGCTCGTTGTATTGAAAAAAAAAATTTTCCACTGTCGGCGACAAAATTTATTAACTTTTTGCGTGTCTTCCTATAAATGAGAAAATTCGTACTGGAACGAAACGTCGTTAAGTGCAGCATTGCACCGACCGTAAAACAGGGTCTTCGCACAGAATCCTTTACAAAGTCAAGACTTAAACAGTGCAATAAAACAAGTAAGTGAGTAAGTGAAGATCTAGTTCAACCCAATTTCCAAACTCAATTTTCAGTGAAAAAGCGGACCGTAAATAAAGTTACTTAAACAATCTTGCGGTGCTTGTGTGTTGTTGACCCACCCCGTCTGACACGATTTTTTTCTTCTTTGATGCGCTATTTACAAAGTTGCCCCGTAACTCCCCAACTTCTGATAAATAGAACTGTAAGATTTCTTTGTCAACACGTTCTGATCGGTTCTGTAATATCTGTTCTAGCGATCGCTGTGTAAATCTCTTAATAAAATCAAAATCATTTTTAGGACAAAGATAAAACAATCCTAAAGCTGCATATTGTGATGGTACTATGTAATAGGTTCGCTAAATTAAGAATTTAAATTTTTCGATAATTTCAATGAAACGTACTACTTATTGACGGAGGAATATTTGTTGTAAATGTTTATTTTTCTCAATATGTTTTTCGGCACAATAATCTTTAAAAGTGGTGATGTGGGACACTAGATTAAGTAATTTTTTATTATTCTCAAATTTTTGTCAAAATTGTACTCAAAGGACGATGATTGTAAATTAGGAAGAAAACGCTTCAATGTAATTAGAAAAGTAACAAAGCAAAGGAGAAAACACTAACAAAACTAACGGTAACATACTTCAGTTTAGTCCAAGATACTTTTTAAAGAGAATTTTTCATTATTCGTTCCTTGAGCTCTCGTAGTCGGGGAAGCTCCGCCAGTGGCCATCGTACTAAAGTACTGTGGTTTGGCGCAGAGCACAAAATACATGCGCGCCACCCTTTATTACAACGGATCATTGACAAGCAGCTGACATGTTGAAAAGAGACAATTGGAGTCTTTGTAGGATTACATAGTTCACGTCTCAATTTTTTTCTCACAATTTTTTGTAAAAATGCTATCCTTGGAGAAACTAAAAGGAGCAGACTCAAAATAACAAATCATCAAACGGAAGACTTTACAATATTCGTATTAAAATTTGATTAAAATTCATACATTTGGGTCATCGCAATATCAACATGCACCCCACATAAAAATTTAATTTTTAACCGAGATGACACTCTTGAGTGACGCATAATGCATACCGAGAGGTGCTGAAAATATCAGCATATTTCCTGTTAAGAGTTGCAGCTCTTTATCACACCTTTTTAAAAATTCATGAAACTACATGCACCAACTTCATAGACTCCGTACGTGACTTTTAAGTAGGACTCGTGTTCTTTACTATAAACTTTATGATGGGGTGGGGGATGAAATGTGTGACACTTTGAACGAGTTCCTCGACGAATGTGCTACGGATCATCTAATATGTAGAATTATTGCGAAACTCTTCAAATATTTTCACCGCCTTTCTCCTTTATTTTGTATTGAAATTTTACTTCCCGGAAGATTCTTTTCTTGCACGCTGCTGTTGGTAAGCACTCTTTTTCCAAATATTAAACCGAACGAATTCCTTCTTATCTCGCAATAAACACCACACTTGGACCATCGAAAATTGTTTTAATTGCAGCTGAACCGTTAAAGCTAATGGTGCAAGATCTTTTTTCCTTGAAGTCATTTCTTTCAATTAGCTTCACCCTAATCTCTAACCCTAATAAAACGTAATTGTCTGCTCAGTGTAGCTTGAGATTCCATTAGTTTATAAAAACAAAACAGTTTTTTTTCGGTTAATTAGGCCAGAAAAAAGAAAGTGGGTGCGAGTAATTCTTGTCGGTTTCTGCATTTTATGAAAAGGGGGGAGTATGTACTTGAGAGGTTCGCTAATTATTGGTATCATATCTGAATTAGGGTCACGTTCTCTTTATGAAAATAGGATATGGATGTACGGAATTCAAGGAATTCTCCAGAGGAAACGGAGCCTATAATGGTATCAGGGAGATGCTGAAAAGTTGGCCCGGTGATAATTACTAATTACTTTTGCTGGTTAATTTCTTCCTGTCTATGAAAAATAATGAGGACAAAAATGTAAAAAGCAATCATTTTTTAATAGTCATTTGTGTACAAGGCCAAAAAGTGCATCTTTTTCGTCCGAGTCTGAGTTTTCTGGCCGAGGCGCAGCCGAGGCTTGAAAACAGGAGAGGACAAAGGCACTTTTTGGCAGAAGTACGCATTAAATTTTTAGGCGACCGCACAAAGCAAAAGAAATCATTGAAAAAATTACAAATTTATTTTGTATCCATCCTTTCCAAGTAGATAAATTTATTTTTTATCAGCGTGCCAACAAAACTAGAGATTTACTATTTTGCAATATAATTACTTATTTCCATAATTTATGGTGACAGGAGAATTATCGGTTTTGTCGGTTTCGTTGTTACCTTACTAAACAGACGAACAGATGGCATCACCGTCAGCGTCAGAAAAAATGCATCTGAAAAAGAGTTACTTTTCGTCCGCTTGTGAGTATGTAAAATTACCGTTTTCGGCTGTCTAAAAAATATATTTTTGTCAGTTTTGGTGGAGGCGCCGGGATAATTATATAAAAATCTTGAGACAATTTTTTTCGCTCATAAAATTATTATTGTTCTTTAAAAATCAGCTGGACCTTACTAATGCTCTAAAACATTATTGACAGCAAATCAGAGGGATTAATCCCCCTAGGCCCTACTCAACTCAAGACTATGATGTCAGAATTAGCGTCTTCCGGTTTCTTCGTTGTAAATATCGCGTCACTTCCCCTAATTAACCCGAGTGGCGCGAACACAGCGCTAAACCCCTAAAGGAGCCACCCCGAATTGTCGAATTTCCGACAGAAATGCCTCAAAGTCCGGAACTGTTAAGCCCCCACTTAAATTACAAATTTATTATTTTGTTACCTAATTTCAGTCGTCAAGTATGATAATTTTAAGAACGCGTGGCTTAGTTCACCTACACATCATCCCTCCAGGCTAGCGAAACCTCCCCTAGTCTCTGGAGTCTTGTTAGTAACATTAGCACCCTAACATACCAAGTGAGGCCTCAACTGAGCTGTTCGACCGCAATCTACGATCCCACCTGAGCGCCCCCTTTGTCTCTAATTGCCAAAGAAATGGCATTTAATGTAACACTTGTGGAGAAGTAATTTCGAAAGTTGAGAATTCGGCGTCGCCTCCGTCGTAAATCATGGAGATATTAATGTTAATGTGATGGACGAAGATTGTTTCGATATGAAGAAGCCTGACACTGGGTTCATTACTTTGCTACAATAACGAGGTGTCTGTCTCATAAGTTATTTGGGTCAAGCGGCAATATTGGCCCTAGAATACGTCCGTCGCTGGAGACCTAGACGGCGTTAGTTGATATCCCTGTACCATTTTCATCTTAATTAAATTTGATGTTGCGTGGCTTATCGTGGAAACAGAGCCGTCATCGGAAACTATTAGCTGTCACTTAATAAATTGCCGCGATACGTTATGTCGTTTTAAATTTCCGCTCGTTTCTGTTTGTCGATGCCACTTCAAGAATATATCATTCACAGATCGTTAAATCATTTTCTGTGTATGTTTTGTTGCACTTCAAAATACGGCAACTGAAAAACAATTTGTTGGATATCCATAAATAAAATTTTATACCGCCTGTGATACAATTTTCGAACTAGTCATAAATTTGCGGATTCAAGGCGAGAGAAAGGATATTGGAAATCTTTTATAACCTCTCGGTGCTGTTTGGTTGATATTCTCGCGGTATAAATTTTATTTGAGGTTAACAACATCGTACGCTTCGAATTACCAACGTAAATACTATTGCCCTGGTAATAATCGTAGTAGGCGTCCTTTACAGACACTCGACGTTTCTTCAAAGAGTAACAGCTCTCCACTGTGAAGATGATAACTGAAAGTCATATGTTCAGCTATAGTTGGCGCGGCGAACCACTGGACTAATCACGTGATAGTTCGTAGCGACGGCAAGAAAAGCCTGATTTATACTGCCTCGCCAAATTTGAGTTTTGTGCGGGAAATTTAAATATCACTACTTTAAGAATGGTTGGAAATTTCGGCTGCGTGCATTGGGCTGCACCATCCCCCGAAAATCACGTGAGTTTATTACTCCAGTGAGTCGCCGCGCCGACTATAGCGATTCTTTCCATAATGTGGACACATCATAAACATCAAAGGAGGACACGGCATCGAGGCCGGAGTTATTTATCATAGCTGTGAAGCTATGAGAACGTGGGTAATCTGGCGGTCACCCATCCAAGCATTGACTACGTCCGATGGAATAATGGTAGTGTTTTATTAAAACTACAACAAGTGAACAAAACATAAATATTATTGATTCTCTTTATTTTTAGATTCACTTTTGCTCACTTACTAAAAGTGGCACAGATTACTGACGAGTGTGACAAGCTTTAGCTACTCGTACGGACCAATCTACGAATGCAGTGTTGTTTTCCAAGGCCAACGAGGCCTTGCTCGTAAGTCGCCGCTTTAAATGACGCACAAGCTGCACTTAACACTTGTACATCATCACGTTTAAGGTGAGACTGTCCCTTCGGGCACTTTCCAACTGAAGGGAATTACGTTAACTCTACTAAATTGCTCTTCGGGAGTAAGCTCTGTACTTTGAGAACACTCCGAATTGCCAAGCTTTGCATCTTTGACGATCCATTAACAATGCCGCCGCTTGGTGCTCTTTCCTCCTCAGAAGTAGATATTCCATTATTTTTGAAATACGTTTATCAAAGGCGCTTAAATGTAATCTCGGAATGATATTTTCAACACAAAGCGAAAGGAAGCATGATACAGCGATTGCGTCTCGTTTAAAATTCCAGCCCCGTTGGCCGGATTTAAGCCCTCGGAATGCATTCACCGAGAACATACACAGTTGCCACAAATTGCCAAAAATTACATGGCATTTGTAATTAGCGTTTTTGTTGATAAAAAAGTCGATGAGAGCAATTTTTCGTGTGACGGCAAATAACAAGAAAATATTGTTGTTCCTGTGCTTTATCTGCTTTAATTAGGACGAACAGGTTTCACGACACATCTGGTATTGCACATCGAGCTTTGTCAATGTGACATTTATTGTTAGTTTTTTTACGGGTCTGGATATTGCAGTGCTGGAAATAGTTGTTTGCCGTGTCATGTTTGGCTCTCGTTGTAAGCTTGGTGATTATACCAAACATGAATTAACGCAGAATCCGCTAAAACCAATGGATAAATTGATACCACATATTAATTGGTTGTTTTTATTTACTTTTTTTCTTCCTACATTAATGGATTTTAATTTCGAGATAATTTTGCACAAATAGAGATGCTTAATAGACAATGATTTTCAATAATAACAATAATTTAAAAATTACTTGAAGGTTTTAGAATTCTTCGAAGCTGCATGGTGCCCGTGTGGCGTAGCGTCAACTGACGTCCTTCGAATGTTGTGCACCAAAAGAAATTGCTCTACCCCCACAGCAGTTAGTTTTCTTTCGAGGAAGCAATTTAGACCTGACAATTTTATTAAGCAGTAAACCATGTAAATGGTGTTAAAAAGTGAAACAGTGTGGCTGATTCGGTAACCACAGATGAATTTTTTGTTGGGGAAAGGCCAAATTGTGTCGCAACAGATTTTAATTAATCCTGAAACTATATAGGACGTTTTCCATTTAGATCTCCGGAAACTATCTGCACAGGAAGTTGGGAGATTGCTTTTAATTTTCCCCGGATGAAAGCTGAGTGACCGATATTAGCGGATGTTTGTGGGATCCCCCAGTTGGATTATAAGTCAAACCGGCCAGTCTCTAATTAGACTAGCTTAAAAAAGCTCGACAATTAAATTAGCTCGTCTGGAATTATCGACTGACTACTGAAAGTGTGATCCAACCGGAAGCATTTCCAGTTGAAATCTGTGCAATTCGCACATTCGTTTCTTCTTTCAACGGAAGTTGTTTTGACTTTTAATGAAAAACATTTCAAACCGGTCTATGCGCGTGGGTCAAATTCCTTTGAGATATTGCTTTTAGAAGTTAAATATTAAATGCGAAAAAATTCTCGTGGAAGCTTTCATATGGAGCAAATTACATTTGGGATTTAAACGAAATACCATTTATTTCGCAAAATCGGTGGCAAGTTTTTTTCCATTTTCTCCAAATGAACAAAGCTTTTAATCGCGTTATTCTAAACAAATAAACTCCAAGTCTGGAGACTTGCAGCACTTTTGCAAACTTGTCCCATTACCGGAACGATGATTTCGGCTCGGGAATAGTCATAACCGAGCAAATTACAATGGGACAGGCTTGTTTTTTCATCTTTCTTCCCATCCTCTGTATAACCAATTGGGAATAATCGTTCTCAAGCATATGTCAGCAAGTTGGACGTGAAAAAAACAACGTTTGCACTTTCTTTAAGGGTAAGTAATTGATATTGATAGGTCATTGGGCACGAGGACGGCCAGAAGAGAACTGACCAGAATCGGAACGTTGAACTCTCATTTACTTTCAACATTTAATTTATTTTATTTCCATATGAGGGGGAAATTGCTACAAAGATTAAAGCCGGTCTAAAATCATTTTTCTTCGGACGTCGCTAAATGGAAATTTATGGGTCCTGGGGTATTT
The DNA here is from genome assembly GCF_963966145.1 of Tenebrio molitor. NCBI lineage: Eukaryota > Metazoa > Arthropoda > Insecta > Coleoptera > Tenebrionidae > Tenebrio > Tenebrio molitor. Next base: position 4,712,649 of record NC_091048.1, on the reverse strand, counting down.
CGTTTGTCCTCGATCGTTCGATGATTGCGTTTCATTTATTACAACTTTCACTTGCAGCGTTTTTAAACTTCATTTAACATCGTCTGGAATTTGATTTTCAAGCATGTGTTAAATTAGATTTTTATCTCCACTATTTGTTTGAAAAAAAACTTAATTTAAGGCAATAAATACTTCTTTGAATTTCCCTTTCCTGGATTTAATCGTATGTAAAATTTTACAAACAACGTCTAAAGAATTTCCACTGCAAAAAGCAAAACCCGAATTGTACAAAATATTCTAAAATCAATAGAAATTCTGAAATAAAATTAGAAATATTTAAATAGGTATTTAAATATTCCTAAGACACTGCCAGAACAATATTTCGTGTCGGTGGCTCCATCGAGAATTGTAACGGGTGTTCCGAAATTAACCCGCGTGAAGTAGCGTGTGTTTATAAATGTGTGTCTGTTGACGTTTTGTTCATATTCCTAAGTCCGCGTTCACAAAATCTTGATCTGTTTAATTTCATTTGAATATCCAAATGCAGATTACAAAAAATATTGTATATGTATGTACATTATATTTATTAATAGTAAAAAAAAATCAAATTTGGAGAAGTTTTATTCTTTATTTTCCGTTTTACCTCTAAAGCTTAACAGAAATTACGTATTCTCGTACGAAAATCCCCCCCCCAAAAAATCGAGCTTATGTGGTAGGTACTCAGAGAATTTCTAAGCTGCCTACATGTTTCAAAGCTTGCGAACATTAGAGAATTTCCGTCGCAGCCACAAACAGGGCAGCCAGAAAACGAACGTGTGGTGGTAATCCTGTCAAAGTAAAATTAATAAGATTTCCCACGTGCTAGTTGAAAATGATAACCGTGGGAGGATCGAGAAACCCCTCGTCCTATTATTAGTTTTCCATTTGAAGCCAGATCTGCGTCGCTGACTCGGCTAAAGTTATTAACCAATACAGAGCAATTCCTCCCCAATGGAAGAAGTGATATTGCGATTTCCGATTTGGAGAATGCAATCTCCACTTAATATTCTTCGCCTGGAAGCCAATATTAAATCGCATTGCAAATTCCGCCGCGGTTCCTCCAACTTGTAATACAAGGGTTTTGTTTTGTGATTGTTGACAAGTTCTCATGCAAACCTAGAAACTGGATGCGGTGCAGCAGATGGTGCTAGGAAACAAGATGGCACTTTTCGAAGTGCACATTCGTGATTTGAATATGAAGAGAGTGTCGTCTGAACGTGCAGGAGGTGAGCTCCAGAATGCAGGAAAGGTCTGGACAGGGATTTATGATGCGCAATTTTCAATATTTAACAAGAAGAGTCGGTGTTTGCTGGAGGGATTTTGAAGAGCTGGGAGTGGAAGGTGAGAAGCGAAACGGGCAATTAGCGAAGCGGATTAGAGAGGGAATTTTTTCTGGAGAGATTCCTGCTAAGTTTTAATTATAACGCAAAGTTTCTAAAGTTAGTCATTTAAAAATGTCAATACAGTCATTCCGGAGAGAATGAATTTATACACTTGAACACCCCAATGCTCGTTTATTTGTCACGTAAAGAAATAAATTTGACAGACATGACACACAAATAAAACGTTGCCGTTTGATGGAATATACAGTGAAGCTTCCCAATAACGGACACCCACGGAGAATGAAATATTGTAGGCGATGCAGAAGTGTCCGTTTTTGGGAGAAAAGTAAAAACATGTTTGTAATTAGGGGACATATTTACGTGCAAAAGGCAAGTTAATATTTGGCAACTTACAGAAAACATTGAAAAAAAAAACAACCTCATAGCAGAAACAGTTTTTCTCAGAAAATATTTGTTTTCGCGGGGCTGTTGCCCGCTTTAGAAAGAATTTTGTAGTTAAAAAGTGAATCAAAAGGCTGTGCGCGCTGCTTATTAGGAGTGTCCGTTTTATAGAAAGAATAAACTAATGGAGCGACGCCGGAGAATCAAAATTTGTCTGCTCAAGAGAATTATCTGCTGATCAGAAATGTCCGGGAAGTTTCACTGTATATTAATTACAACAAAAAACTCCCGACGTTCATTGAATTAATAATGACCGTTTCCAGCGATTTTGGCAAAATTTTCAAATTGCTCTTGTACCCACACGGTTAAATTTAGGACACTGAAATTTTTTTTGAAGAACCTTCACTAGCGGATCTATTACAGGTTTAAATATATACCACCCTCTGTGAGACACCCTGTACAATGTAAAACGTAAATTAGTAGTGACTCAGGTAATTGCAGATCACTACAAAATGCACCTCAAAAGTGTAAAATACTATTTTCTGCTGAGATTTTCGACAAAAGCTCAAACAGGTCGACTTTAATCTGTTACAAATACATTTGCAGAATATTTTAATTTAATTTTCCGCACAATGACGTTGTAGCCATTTTGTTTAATTGGCAACACTTTGTGAATGAATGAATAAAATTAGCATTCAAATATGTTTGTTATTCGATCTTAACTTGTATTTTCTAATTATTCTTTTCATTTTTTTACGCAAAAATTATAGAAACAGAATCTTGAAGCGAGAAAATTATTTTTATTCATTTGTCTTCCGCTCTGATAAAACAATAATTGTTTACTGGATATTTTCGTCTTGAGACCACGAGAAAAAATAAAATATGATTAATTTTAAAGTCCTCGGAAATGTAAATTAATCATTTTTTACCAAGGATTCCGTGTTATATTTTTACTATATCTCTCAGGTAATAAATTTTCTATTAATTTTACACAAAATGTAATCTTCTAAAATAAATCAGTTTATCTACTTTGCGTTACAAATGGGCTCGTTATTATATCGAAAACGGTTTAATAATGAATCATATTATTAAACTGTTTTTGGTAATTTTTAGCTTTTGTTATATTGGCAACATCAGCCGTTTGACGTCAGGCGTCAAGGTAACGAGTGAAACTATGAAGTAAATTTAGTAAATATAACCTTACATTTTTGTGAAAAATGTCTGTTACTCGAAAGTCCCTACTCTAATGTGAAAACTTGAGGAGCTGAAATTTCAGGAATTAGTAAAGGAAAGTAGATAAAATAGTATATTACACTCGTTTAATAAGACGTATTATTATACTCGTTCCATTAAAGCACGACGAGCGTAGCGCTCATCGCACTCATGCGATAATACAGCGTCTTATTAAACTCGTATAATAATATACTATTAAATGCCGAAAAATACATCCAAAATATTTTAAACGTAGGAAGAACCGAAACTTTCACAAAAAACTGATTTAAATATTATTTTTTTACATTAAAATCAATTCAAATAAAAACAGCACAAATTATTACGTATTTTAATAAATAACCTTCAAAGCCTCTAATTAAAAAAAAAAACGTCATAGCATTTTGACGATTGTTAAACCACCACAATTTAATTAATCGCTTTATAAAATGTGACGAAGATGATATTAAGCAACAGAAAGCATTCATACCTTATAAACGATTGTTGTAAAAACTGTAAACTGTATAATTTGGATTAATTTGAATAAAAAGACAACCACAACAGAGAATAGTAGATTATATCATTAAGAGTAGAAGTTAGTCTTTTTGTGCTAAGCCCAGAGATTGAAGACCGAGACAAAGTCGAGGTCGGCAACTGGGCGAAGTACAAAAAGACCTTCTACTGTGAATTTATTTAACTTTCAAACGGATCACAAATAAAAAATCGCTTATTTTCTTTTGCTGCAGTTACAGTAAAATGACAATTTTGTAACTTACAATTTTCGAATTTTAAGGCACCAGTAATTTCTAGTTCTCTTCAGTAGTTCAATAATACACGTAAAGTCTACCAAAATCTTACTTTGTTGAATTTTTGATTGTTTGATTTTGACATTTGTCATCCATGCACATGGGCGACTCGTCTTACACCACAGTGGCACTGGTTAAATATTGGATAATAATTTCGTTATTTCGTTTTTTTAGAGGCTTTTTTTAACAGGGATAATTTAATTATTAAATATTTTGTGCAATTATTAATAAATAAATCGTGAGAAGTGCCTCAAATGACTTTACATTTGATTCCGTGGAACCACCTGTGGACATTTCAACTCCTAGAATTAGAAGTATTTCAAGTCCGGTTAGAAAAAAAGCCACTTCAACCGTTTCTATAAAGATACACAAAGACGCAATTTTCGACCGCTTGAAGGTAAAAAATATTCTACTTTTATTCCTATGAAAATTCTTATCTCTCTGCTCAAATTGCTTTTGTAATTAGACATGTCATTAGTAGAACAATTTATTTAAGATAGGTTGAGAGTAATTGTACGTATCTTATTAAATTAAAGAATAAAACTGATAAAAGAAAATCAATTGGTTCTCACTTTTAACGTCGTTGCCTCTTTACAAATATTTATTGATTCACACCTCCCCCCTAGTTCTCCTCGTTTATTTTGTTTTCGTGCATTCGCGAGAACTTTGTTTGTGTTGGTTTCTTCGGTGCGCAACAATAAATTTCCGTTTTTCTCCGAACCTAATGAATGTTTCACGATTTGAGCAAAACATTTATAAAAATGCTGACGTTAATTTGAAAAAAAATATATATTGGCATAACGAGTTTATTCAAGAAAGTGCTTTTATTTAGGCTCGAAGCACGTCAAAATAGCTTGATGAAATTAAATCGGAATTGTTTATCTTTGTTTCGTATTTTCTCGAGGGAAACATACAGTGTTTTTTTCTCGTATCGGTACTCCATAAATAAATTCAAATATCTTCAGTTATACCAACCTAAACGGCTGAACTTCGATAATGCGTGATGATCCTGTGGAAGCTCCGATGGACGAGTCTCCGGCCTAATGTACCGCGTTATCAACAGTCTGCGTGCGTTAACCTGAAATTACGGATGAGATTAGATATGATATGTTTTCCTAAACAAAAACTAATTAAAATAACTATAAATCACTCCGGGGTGCCCCAACTCGATCGAGAGAGAAAAATGAATTTTTTAACGATTTCGATTTTTTTCGCTCGTCTGCATCGAGCTCGATTGTGTGTTGGGACGTTTTTTAAAGAGGACATCAATCAAGTTATTGAAGGATACAAAGAAAGAATCCACGTCACGAAACTACTCGATCACTGAAAATTCGGTTTGAAGCTTCGATTCAGAAACGGTTACACGAAGCCATGTTAATGATATTTAGAGAGCGGCTGCAGTCATGTCAATAATATCGGACGTTTTTGAAATAGTGGCTTTTTTCAGCACAATTATTAAAAAAATATTTACATTGAAGGCAACAATCGGTTGCGTGTTCATTGTGTGTTATACCGTGTACTAAAATAGTTATTTGTATATCAAGGTCAAAAAGTGTCTAGCCGAGGCGCAGCCGAGTACAAAAAGCACGAACTACAAAACAAAAGACATCATTGGAAAAATTTTGTATCTACATAGATAAATTTATTAATACATATCTACATATTAACAATTTTTTATAATATTTTACCAGCTTGCCAAGAAAACGAGAAATTTGCTGTTTGCACTACAATTACTTATTTACATAATTTATAGTGACAATTATTGCGATTATCATCTGCGATGTCCGGCGGCGTATTAGACATTTATTCATCACTTTCGCTGTTGTATTAGACATTTCCTCACCACTTTCGCTGTTGCTATCGATTATCTGAATGTTCATTTTCTTATTATGCATCAAGTAAGCACCAGAAATAAACAATACAACACTTTTTCGGACGAATAAAATACTTTGCTTAAATATAACTGCTAAATATTTATTTGTTTTCAGCTGGTTTAGTCGGTTTTCTCGGTATCGTTCCTAACTTACCAAACACACCAACAGATGATGCCACGGCGTTCGAAAAAGTGCGTCCGAAAAAGAGTTACTTTTCGTCCGTTTGTGAGTACGTAAAATTACATTTTTCATGAAGGGTGCCTAGAAACGTTATCTGATGGAACTTGCAATGTATTTTTCTGGATATTTTTTAGCATCAGATGATGAAAATCTGTAACGACATGCAATCAATCTCAAGTTTAATACCGCAATGAAAATAAACCGAGTAAGTTACGAATGAGTAAACGGTTGTTAAAACGGCTATTTCGAGTGTCATTTTTCATTTCGATAGTGCAAATCGGACGTAATCATCTTCGTTCGAAGTGGAAATCGAAGTATTCAATAAGGAAAAATGTTACAAAGGGGAGGAGGAGAGGTGCTGTCAACACAAGCATTTAAAATAAAACTCGCGTTTCGGATCTTTTATCCGGTTCGATAGAAGTAAATATTTGTTAAAATTAGGAGCCTTTGTGTAATAGTTAAATCTGTTTAATGGAACTTTTCGGGAAACTAATATAATCAAATTAAGACTCTAGTAATACGATCATAAAGTAAATATTTGCGTCTAGACGATAAAATTAGACTTTTCCAATAATCAACGATCTAAATTGAAGAAAAACTGTCATATTTCATTGTTGGTGAAACGTTTATTGCGCTCGAGCACGTTTTAGCTTCAATCTTGCCGTCGAATAAAAACAAATATAACGCCGGAATAAATTCAATCTGTTCTAGCTTATCTGGCACCAGCTCTAAAAAAATTAACAACATGTAAGACTTGGTTTGCGCCCGATCGCATCACCGTGTCACTCGAACCTACTCCGGTGCTCAGGAATCTACCATGGTATCTGCGAGAGGTAGTTTTTCTGGTGCGTTTTTAAAATTCTCTTGCAAACATTTAGAAAAAATCCATTTTGGCAACTTCTAATTTCGATTACCAATTTTAAAATGATGTCAGAATATGGTTGTGGATTTGATGCATTGCCTTGGTGACAGATCCTCTCGGTCGATAAGCTTGTTTCCGATAATTAACTCAACAGAGCTTGCAGTTTGCGACATTTATGGAGCATCAAAGGTTGAACGGTTTGATGGGCCGACAGGATAACGCGCGCTCTCATACGGCAATTATTAGAGAACTGTTTAGATGAGGCAACCGCCGTAATATTTCAATAGTCTATCTATCCATTCATCCGATTTGTCCTGTTTGAGACATAATTGGAACACGCTTGAATAATTTACTTCACCCTCTGGACAATATGAATGATCTTCCACTGTGGAGCAGAAGATCCGGGATGAGATATCAAAAGACAGCATTGATCAACAAATCAAAAGCATGCCTCGGTGAGTATCCGAGGGCGGAGAGACCATTCATTAATCACTGTTCTCGTGTTTATTTTAAGTGTAAATTTTATCAGGAAAAAGATAAGTATTGTTGAAAAAATTGCAACTTGCTCAGACCCTACTACATTTTTTGTGAAAGATGATTATCAGATTTCAAAACGTATGTACTGTACATATGCCCGGGGTATAATTGCAGAGCAGTGTTTTGGCCTGACGTTAACTATCAAGCGAGGTTTGCTCAAAGCTTTGCCAACGCATTTTTTATTATTTACCATATACGAAGAAAATTATGTAACGTTTGAAGTTGAATGTGGAGAATAATCTAGTTTCATCAGCGAGTACAACAAGATACAAATCTAATTTGGGGAACGGTGGTTAAACTAAGTTATTTACACAGTAAAATTCTTAAATATGATTACGGCAGTATTCAGAAAAAAAACAACAATAACCTGATTAATGTTCTAAACTAACGACGTGTTTACGACAGTTTCGTGCCCATATTTTCTCGTGTTTACAAAAATACAGATAAGGCTGATTTATTGAAATTTTGATTACATTAAAAGATTCTGGGTTTTTTCAGTTTACAGTTAAATCAACAAAGTTTTATACAGGGGTCATTTTTGACCCAATGGACTTAAAGGTGTTTTTGCTTCAAACGTTAGTAAAATAGGACATTATACTGTTGCTGGATTGATATTTCTGAGCGTCACTTCATTGTCTCATGGCATCTGACGAGCTGACGAGCGGCAGATAAAGTTATTATCTCCACTGACGAGCGGCAGATAAAGTAAACTAGCTAAATTATTTCAAATTCCCAACTCAAATTTTAACAAATTCGTTTCTGAATCTGACATATTGAAAGCTGAAGTGAATAAATACAATTTAAGATTTAAGGAATCCAATTCTTATTACTGATGTATTTCTTGGAGTCGTATTAGTAGGCTTCATCGTTACTATTATTATTAACAATGGATCTTATTTCATCTTTGACGTCAAATATGTCAGAAAATAATATTCATTTTTACAGAGAATCGTGTAAAAACTTTTTAATTCCGACATTCCAATTCTTATTATTTAAACTTGAGAAAAAATCTACACAGTGATGCTTTATTAGTTAGCTCCAGAAAGTAAATTTAATTATATGAATAGAATCCAAGAGTATAGGTGTTGGATTTTCTCATGGGCTATGAGTCATATCTGCGGAAACGACGAATATCGGTGCTACAAACCGACCGGAAAACATCGTCATTCGTTACGTTAGCGCCATCTTTCTCTCGTCAATTTGCATGTAAAGCAGTCGACGTTTCCAGTTTTCATTTACCGATTTTTCACTGGTTTATCGCTCCGCGTTCGCACAGATATTTCCAAGGTCACAGCTCATGAAAAAATCCAATACTTCTAACTTTGTGCATCCAAATAGAACAGTGATTCATATGTAAGCAAAATTGAACCAATTTTACTGGAAAAGTTCAATAGCATTTAATAAAGCAGTATACTTAATAAAATTATAAGTAAACACAATTTATCTCTGTTTGTAAACTCGATCTTTTGGTACACAAAATATTAATGTCCCTTTAAAATATCAAACGAAAATTTGAATATTGAACAGAGAAATCACTCTAAATTTCTTAAGTAAACATACGAAACACATCACATAATAAACAAAGCTACCGAGTGTAGATTTGATTTTAGTAGCGATACTGTATTTATTTAAGTCTGATTTATCACATGTGGGACACATTTTGATCGTTTGTCCAAGCTTTCGTGAAGCTCTTTAAACGCCTCCAAAATATTATTACAATTACCATTTGGTTATTTTTGATATTCGGTGTACCACGTCCGATTCTGAGAACACTCAATCTTAAAGATGTGCAACGAGTGTCTGACATTTCGCGGACACGAAGTAAACACAAGCTGTAGAAAATCATGTTGGATCCGGTTGTGCTTAACGATGTGTGCAATATGAACAGCGAAATGAGGTTCGGGAAATACAAAGGAAAAACTCCGTGTTTTCCGACACTCGAAGAGGTAAGAAAGAATGTTGACAACGGAAAAAACTTTCAAATGAGATTCCCAACAGAAACATTTCCTATTCCCCCCAAAAGAGTAATTTCGTAAAGTTGGATTACGCAAATAGTGCATGGTTTGAGTTGACAAGTGGTGATGAATACGAAGAGCTCTTTCGGAATGCAGTGACTCCGAGTGCACAACTGCATGAGGAGTTGTGTAAGTTTGTTCAACCCATGAGGTTAACGAAGGCAGATTTATGCAGATGTTGATGAAGTTCTTCATGCTTTGATGGAGTTATTCGTTGGTTAAATATTAGTAATTAATTAGACAAAGAGCCTAGAGCGATATTGTGGGAATCACACTGTGGCTCTCAAGACCTCTCGATTTCTACGTCAAGGGAAATAATTTTTCCATTATTTTTGGATTTTAGTGGTTTTTGCTCACTGAAAATAGTTAGCAAAGATGGCAATTGAATCACTAGTGAGGAAATAATATTTTCTCACTAGTGAGCAAAGTGAATATTTTGAGAGTTTGTGGATGGAGGACGCGAAATATGTTATACTGAAAGTTTTTTTAATCTGTTTTTAAAATACTTTCTGAAGATTAGTAACTAAAGTTTGTCTTATTTTTGACTTATTAAATTTGTAACCTGTTATTTAGATTTCAATTGAGGAAAAAACGTGAAATTGCTTGGGGTTAACTTCTGGGAAAATTCATGCTAAATGCATGGTGTGTTGGTATCACTGGTTAAACTAGAATCAGTAAACCAATCACAAACACGCAACGCCTAACAACATAACCTCTTTGTACGGTTTGGATCCTCGCCTTCGGCTCAGACGCCCAACTTCCGTACTCGTGATTAAATGCACCACTTTGCTCACTTGTATTGAAAATAGCTATTTTTCAACATGTTTGCACATCATTAATGTCATAAAATACAAATACACTAGTCAAATATTGACAGTGACATAACGACCTCTCTGATTCTTAATCGAATAAAAAAATAATTGTGATGGCATAAGGAGCAGACAATAACATTTTTTCATTTCCCTAATAAAGCTTAACCGGTCCCTGACCTAAGCGTTATATGTCTATTGATCTAATATAACTGTAATAACTTCAATGACAATAATACTTTTTACGATGCATTTCTTTCGCATTTTATGACGTTGAAAACCTCCACGATATCTTTATTGTCGATTTTCTGTCCCAATGCTTACGTATTTCTGTAATGCACGTTTAACATTGTCATTGAAAAGTGTTCCATCGGATGGAAATAAAAGTACAAAAATGTTTTCACTTGTTCGCGATTTATTGGAACGTGAGATTCTCGGAAGCGACTGTTGCGAAACTAATATAGTTGCAATTTGAAAAGTGGTTATGTCGTGCGAATGTGCGCAACAAGAACAGTTATAGGTCCAATTTACTGTGCAGCCGTGATTATGTAATAATACCACCAATTTGTAGGTTTATGCGCTACCACGATCATATCTGGAACTAAATTATACAGCACGATTGACATTTGATTAGCGTGTAAGTCATGATAGGTAGCTAATGTGGATGTCTCTATTTCATGGCAATTTTCAACATGTGTACATAAAGGCAACATGATTGTGTTTGCTTTGAAATTAAAACGGCATGTTGTCATAATTGTAGAATCTCTCTCTTTACAATGATAACTCTTTGAACAATATTTCACCAATCTAAGGTTTAAAGATGATTTTGTGAATGGAAGAGCAGTTTTTTGAGTGACGAATCTCAAACACATCATCCAAAAACACAATTTTATTTTTAAATTCTGATAGACTTAGATAAAACAGTAGATTATATCATTAAGAGTAGAAGTGAGACTTTTTGTGCTAAGCCCAGAGATTCGAAGTCGAGGTCGCAATTGGGCGAAGCAAAATAAGACCTTCTAAGGTATACTATATTTCTATGAATTTTTATTTTTTATTAAATTTGTTAAGTAGTAAAGCTCAAAATGTTCAATGTTGTCTTCTTGCTCACGTTATCTTCAATTGAATATTGTTCAATTCTTATGTGATTCTTGGGTAATTTAGGTAATTGGTTATTTTTTATAAAATCTAAAGTAAGAAAATCGTGCTCAGCAATATTTTTAAAAGTACGAAACAAATAAAAAAAGAAACAAAATTTGTAAAAAAGTACATACTCGTAAATTGACATTTTTATATTGGTTTAAAACCTTGAATCGAGTTATGGGTTCCTAAATTCGCTTATAATTTTAGTAAAATAATCAAATCATATTTTAGCATATCATAACGCTGATTTATTGTGAGGTAAGTAACGTATTTCAACTGAAGCATAATTTTATATGTATACACCTACATAAAATATGATAGAAAGTTGTTTTGAAAATAATTTCTCATCTTATTAAAAAAAAAGCCAAGCTGAAAATCAAAGCCGTCAAATACTCTAAATAATATCTTATTATTATTTTTTTAAATTATAGAAAACATCTCAATGTCATCAAGTCATCTGACGAAATTACAACATGCGCTTTTATAATAATAATAATGTGTATTTGCCCAACAGTTCTGGAAGAACCAATTACAGAGCAAAATGACAAATTAGAGAATTTATGTGCAAAGGAAATTTACGAATTGTGTTTTATGATTGGTCTATAATCTAAATGCTATCGACGAATATGTTTCTAATTTAATTAATATTCGTATAATATTATCCGTAATAGTGTATGTACTCCGGCAAAATTGCCGTGCCGCCGGGTGGTGGAAGGTTACCAAAAACAGATTTGCAAAGCTGACTACGACTATTTTTGTGCGTCTGTTCTTTTTATTAACACTACTGCTCACTGAGAGACCGCAAATAGCTTCCTTTTTAATACGAGTATTAAAAGCTCGGGGATATGAAAAGAAATTTCTACATTTCAAAAAGCCCAGCCTATTGAATTCAACTTGTTGTTAGAATATTAAATAAAAATAGATAGGAATATTGTCTCCACTCCTGTTTTGTGTAAATACATCATGTCTGATAGCTTCAAAGAAAAGTATATGACAGTAAAAGCACAATGCAACTAATTTAGTAGCAATTCCATTATATTCAGGTTCTCCACAGGAATAATTGAGTTAGTTAAAAGCGCTATATATTTATTGCAATATAAATTGCATTTATTCGTTTCATTTTCGTTATTCCTTTATCCAAGGATAGAGAATATAGAAAGTGACAAAATTCCCTCAAGTGGAATATTAATAATAATAAATTACGAGCACTTATCGGTTTATCTTAATCAGATGTTGTAGAAATGCTTTATCAACAGTAATAACTACCTTTTAAAATACTTTACATGAATGCCAATCACCAAACTACTCATATCAATCACAATCTAACCCACAATCACCATAATAATAAATATTCTCGCCGACATTTACTGCTGATTACCGCAATTTATCACTCTTGTGAAAATGTGAAACGAGTCAATACCTTTATCAAAATTTGGTAGTTTTTTCATCCGACACTGTTAAAGCTTAGTCAGTTTCAGTTCATCACTTCCAGCAATACAGCTCCTTGTGAAGTTGTTCCTGTAGAAGCTCAAGCTTGACAAAGATAAAAATTGTGTCATAAATATCGTTCTGGCAAAAAGCCTTATGTAAATGTTAAATGTCTGGTACTGGTCTACGTTTTCAGTTTGTATAAGCGAGGTGACAAGACTCATATGAAATTTGTGCTGAAATTCTGAAACTTTTATTCCAAGTGGTTAGAGGCAAAAATCGAGTTAGCTTTGTCGTGATTCTATAAAGTGGCAGGAAATAAAAGTAAAAATTATAAAACTCCAACTCTTTTCTGTACTGAAGTTTAGCACAAAGTACAATTGTTCTTGTGAATTGATATAAGTGCCTGAATTTTTGGATTTAAGTTATTTGTTGACATTATGAAGAAATAAAATTATTTATAGGGCGCAAGAAGTCAACCAAATATTATAATTTTGTTTGTACACATGTCCATCCACTATAACAATCAGTACAGCATTATTATAAATGATTGTAAGATCGTAGTTGGTTGGGCGATTAATTTCAGATGTGCCGCTTTATACACATAGATTCCTACATGACAGTTCACAGGTAGGTAAAAACTACCGCCAGTACCAGTACTAGTGTGTCTCGTGTTACGAGGCAAGCGGCACATCCAAAATTTGTGTGGTTTTCTACCCCAACCACGATGTTATAGTCATTTATAATAACTCTGTATAAGCGTTTCACATTTAATTGTATTTTAATAAAGAGATTTTAATTTTTATACTAAATTTCAATATTGGTACATTACCAGGTATATAATATAATAAATTGACGATGCCTTTTACAAGAATAAAATCTGTTTCGTGAATTTGTTGAACTCACGACACTGACACCTTTATTAGACAGGCAAAGGTTTAAGTGCACTACAGTGTTTCACGTTTGAAAACTTTTTTCATAAATTCGTGGTCTGTGTTATGAAGAAAGTTTCCCTCTGGAGCAGAGACAAGTACATACAAGGAAGGTAATATATTCCCAGATATTGAGACAAGAGTTATTATCATGTAAGACTAGCTTGTTACTGAAACTTATCCTATAGCAGTTGAAACATGTTTGCTTACATGGACGGGAAGCGTTCTATCAGTGCATTTGCCTGTCCAATCTACTCTGATTTGCATTTAAAGCATTGCCAATATCTGCATTTCCAGGTAAGGATTAAATTTCAATAAGGAATTATTCAAGTCCGTTTGCGTAACTGTTTTAGTTGCATATTGCTAGAACTAGCTGAGTACAATAAAGACAATAAAGAAAAGTATAATTAATCAACTTAAGTACATAACATTTTTGGTTTATAATACAAAAATTTCCGACAATAATGCGGAATCTGGAAAAGTGCCCCGAATGCTTGCAGCGTTTCCACGTTGAATAGCAAGGGAAATCCTCTCGAAAAGGAATTTCTTTGATTTTGAATCGCCTGATTCCGCAATAAGTCGGTTTCCCATAACATTAATGAAATCAATTAATAAAATCAATAAAATTAATAAAATCAATTAATAAATTATTTTTTACAACTCATAAAATAATTAACAAATTTAATGTTTGCGGTATTATACAGTAAAGGGACTTGATTTGAGAGACATAGTAATATAATAGATATTTACGATGCAAGTGGGATAAGAGCATGATTAACAAACGCGTGCGAAAGTGGCACAACCAGGCAAACGAGTTGTGTAATCGCACAAGTTTGTTAATGATGCGTTATCACACAATTGTCTTCATCGGGAGTTTATTTAACAAATAGCAAAAATTGTGTAATTAATATTTATAAAAAACAGTTATATTAATTGTTGTTGTAATTAAATACAGGGTGTTTCTGAAATAGTTGCATTAATTTTAACTGGTAATAGAACTCATCAAAAGGAACAACTTTTCTCTCTGCCATTTTGGCGGAAAACGTTGCGTAATCGCTTAAAAAAGTCGGAAAGATTTTCCTAAAACCGTTTATATCTCCAAAACTTAGCTACCTAAAAACCTGAAACAACCAGATTCTTACGAAGTGGATTTTTTGCTATACGGGTAGATTTGTTTGAATTTCGATTTCTGCGTTAAAACACGTTTTCTGGATGAAAATGGGCGTTTTTTTCATATTAGCGCTGATCTCAATTAGCCATTGCAGTATTTAGTGGCGTAGGGCTATTTTAGTAAAAAATCTCTCCATTTTTTTTTTTTGAATTAAACGTCGTTTTTCGGCAAAATGGTAGATAGAAAAGTTGTTCCTTTTGACGAGTTCTATTACCAGTTAAAATTAATGTACCTATTTCAGAAACACCCTGTATTTAATTAATTTAAATTTTGATTAATTGGTTGTTATTATAAAAAAGCGGTAATGAAAATCCGTGTGGTAATGAAAATGCGTGCGGTAATGAAGTTCTTATCTCGCACAAAATGGAGGGGGATAAGTGTCATTTATCCCATTCCTTAATTCCTTTTCAGCCGATTTCTTATCAAATTTGTCAAATACATTTGAATGTTTTTATGACACCATCCCAGAAATTAATTGGTTACAAGTTCTGAATAGAAGTAGCAACGTCAATCGTGACTTTAGTCTGGTCGATGAAAAATCAGGAGTCAAATATTACTTGGCTTGTGTGTTTTTATTTACTTTTTTCTATTATTAACTTTACCGCACTGGTGAATGTAGTGGGATAAGTAAGATGTATCGCACGCTTGCAGATAACCCAAGATATTACTTAATAATTATTAATTACAGTAGTTTTTTAACAGTAGGAGAACGAGAAAAATAATTTAGTAATGATGGCATAATAGTTGTTTAAATGCCAGAAATACCCCAGTGTATTTTTTTTAAAGGCGCAAGACACTTGAAACGTGTAAATAAAATTATCATACATCATTTAGCGTCGACGACGACTTGTCCCAACCTCGATCAAAAGCAAGATTTGCTTCCTAACCCCGATTTTAAAAATAAATCAAATCCTGACACAGATGAGAGAACGATCTGTCTTCAGTCTGCACGTCACAGAAAGTTTACATATTTTTTGTTAGAGTGCAGGTGTTCCGTCTAGTTTCGTCTACTTTTGATATCCGAGTGGTAAATAATTGCGTCTTTTTAACGCTGACAAGTGTTTGTCTGGCATCAGGTCTGGCTCTCATTAAATTGTGTTGTCTGCAATTAACATAAACCGATAACTAATTTGTCCAAAGTCTCCATTATGGAAGAGGCAGTCTACACTGCACCCACTTAAAGCGATCGCCGGCATTTGAGGCTTTTACCATAAACTAACTAACCATTACTGTGTAAAGCACTCAACAAAGCTTGATGTCCTGCTATCGGTTTAACTTTGCCTAAAACAACCAGACCGCTCATGTTAAAATGCACACTTGGGGTTTAATTGGACACATCTAATTAGAAGAAGCCATTCCTCGTTGTTATATTTTAATTGGTTTGCAATCTAGGAGAGCCATCCTTGCATTGATTCTATGGAAAGGTTCTACACTTAAGGGAACTTAACCGGAAATAATTAGTCTGTCTGCCACACACGAGCGAAAATCATCGGAGATTTTCTCCTGGAAGCTGCAACGACGCAAAACCTTGAATTATGACGGAAGCACTAACACCCCATTAATGTCGTTAGTACATTGTACTCTGTGTAATCCTTTTATAAATCAAAACGATCTAAAATTAAATTCCGTTTGATACTCCGATATGAAATACACAAAATCGTTATTTACGAGGTGTTAGAAAGTTTGAATGTTTCAAATTATTGGAAAATACATAAGTCTGTCGAGAGAGCCATAATTTTTATTGGTAACGAGTTTCGCTGAATAAACGGAAGCTCTAATGGAAATAAAAACGAATTATCGATATGAGGATCTCGAGTTTCATAACCGACGCCCTTGTACCGTTTACCAAAAAGCAATTTTAATTTTCTTTCGGCTATAGAATTCTCTACTATGTTGCTTTGCTGGATTGCCAAAGCCACTTTTTATATCTTTTGCCAGAAGAATTTTAATATGTTTTGTTGGAGTTTTAATAACGGCTATAGAGAGCTAAAAGAGCAAGGCAAAGGCTTCTGACTCCTCTATAACATCATGGAGCAATTTTTGTTAATTTATTTGGAAAGAAAACTGGTTGGATTAATCTCAACAACAAATAATTTATTGCAAGAAATAGTTGGTATTTTTTATCCAACAAGTGGGATGTTGGATTCTCTCATGGGCTGTGACCTTGGAAATATCTGCGCGAAGGCGGAGTGAAAAATCTGTAAATGAAAACTGAAAACCTCGACTACTTTCAAATTGAAATACATACAAATAAACGAGAGTTTGTAGCGCCTACTTGGCGCAGATATGACTCATAGTCCATGAGAAAATCCAAGACCTCTACCGCACTTCATGATATAATCTACTATTATTGAACTGGAAGTTTTTCAGTCAACCTAAACAAAATAAAAACCAGATTCATCTGATAGATTAAGACCAAGAGATATTTGCCCTTTATCTTCCAACAGCAGGAATTTGTCCATTGTTAAAGTGAAATTAATTGTGCTTGTTAAGAGCTTGCATTTCTTGATAACACCGTGGTCTCTAAGGTAATCTATCGACATGATAATACGTATTGACACAGCAGACACCGCAATACATCAATATTGATGGCTATTGTGGTGAAATCATTGGAGATGTCTAATTATGCCAGGCAAGCTTTGAGAAATTGATCCAGATGGCATTTCCATAATTATCTCTCGACAAGTTGTATAACATGTCCTAGAGGTTAAAATAAGTCCACAATAACGTGTAAAAAATAATTAAGAAGAGTTAATTACACTTGAAATAATGATTTTACGTTTGTTTTAATAGATTTGGGATTTGAGAACCTATGAGAAACAGAAAACTGCCGAGTGAGAAAAACTTGTGCAATTTTTATGCCCCAGAGACGTAAAAGAAAATCCGAAATGCTCCGAAAGAATGGAGAAATGTTAACCGTTAACGTCTTCACGTCATTTACACAAAAGTTTATTCGATATTCCAACATGATTCCCGTTGAGATATTTTACATGAAAGGCAGCCAATACGAGGGTGGTTCATTATATATTTACCACCGAAGGGACATTCATTGGCTGCAACATGTGTCAAATTGGAGATCCGCGTAGTAATAAATAATGTCTGTTAAGGAGGAAGACGACTCCGTGATTGCTCTCCATAACGCCCACTTCCAAATATTGGAACAAAATATATATTCTGCAGTGATAGCTTTTTTCCAAGAGCTTTAAAGCACTTTCACATCGTTATTGCACTGTATAAGTGTCTTTGATTTTAAAATAAAATTCTTAGAATTTTCCAAGCACTGCTTCCATGCCTGGGACAATTTAATAACGAACCACCCTCGTAAATTTGATGTTGTTTGCAAAGCACTGGAGACCTCGTGGGCGGACAAATATTACGCTGGTGGGTCTGATATAATTCAAGAGGAAAATGTGCATCTCGCTAATTATAGTCTAATAATGAAGTTAGATGACGCCGGAAGCAACGACACCGATAACCAAATTATTTAGCGAGATCCTTCGATTTTTGAACGGAGTCACGTCACCGAACAAATTGCAAATTATTCGTGATTTTGATCAGACCTTGAGACTCCGTTCTCATTTTGATACAAATTAAGAGCCCAGCCTATTGGAAGATTGCTGAAAGCTAATTAAAATGTAAACTGAAACCATGAACAATCGAATGACGAAAAAGCGTGCGGAACGGAAAAAAGCGATCCATTCAGAGGAGCCGTCTGAAATTACTTCATTGGATATATTTAAAGGAGAACCCTTTCTGCGATATTGCACACAGCGTGCAATCCTCCATAAAACAACACTAAAGTTGGCAGATATCGGGCAATATCCGGTATGCAGGCAATTACATTTGACCGCGTGTGAGCTCGAGATTGTCTGTTTTCCAAAGGTTGTTGATCCGCCATCGTCCAGCCACGCTAACGTGCATTTCACTATTTTTATGTTTATTACGGGATGCAAACCGTTGAAGGCTTTGTCAGTTTTTGTCGGAGGCACAAGAAGTGCCCGTTTCGGTGGTTTCATAAAGCATTGCGAGCATTTCGATGTTTTATCGCGTACTTCACCGAACAAAGTCCAACAGATAATGGCACAAAAGCTACGGACGAGATAGTTAAATCATATTTTGGCCACAAATGAGACAGACCTCATTTAGAAAAGTGGTTAAAAAGAATTTCATTAGTCCAGTTTGTAGAGGCTTTGAAGAAAACATAAAAACGTCCATTCTCGAAGTTTCGTACCTTGATAGAGTGTCATTGGAAGATAATGAGTGACTAGATAATGCTTTAATTGCCCTGCGGACTTTCGGATTCCTGTTTATCTTTTTATCCAAAAATAAAGACAACTATTCAAAAAAAAAATTACATTTTTTTTTCTAAACCTCACCCATTTCTTTTTCCATTCTGTCCCTCCTCTTCCCTATCTCTTTCATCCATCCTATCTCCCTTTCATCTTCATTCAGTATTTCTCCCCGTTGCTTTCTCTCCCTCTCTCTCATTTCCATTTCACATGTGCTCAATTGTCTCTTTCTCCTCATAGCACATTCTGCACCTTCTTTCCTCTCCTCCCATCCAACACCTGTTTTCTCTCTCCTCGTTCCCACATGTAAATCTCACCATCATTTTTCTTTCTTTTACACTCTCTCTCCCCAGGTGCTCTGTCATACGCCTCTCATTCTCTTTGATTCTGTCCCTTCTTTCTTGCTTGTCTGTGTCTTTGTCTCTTTCACTCAGCTCTACATTCATCCATCTTCCTTTTGCTTTTAATCTTTCCACTCCTTCACTGGCATACTCGTTTTTCTCTCTTTCCTTCTTCTCCGTATTCCTTTCCTTTTTATCCAGCATTCCGTTAGTATCCTGCACTCTTCCGTTCCATTCATTTTGTCTTCACACTTTTCCGCTCTCTTTCCCGCTTTCACTCTTAGCCTGTTCCTCTTTCCTCACTATGTAACCTGGCGTTTCTCTGTCCACACCTAGCACCCCTCTCAAATATTTTTCCTGCATTTTCTATACTTCTTCTTGTTCTTTCCATCCCCAGATCTCTGCCCCGTACTATATACTATCTATCATGCTCTCAAACATTATCATTCTCCTCCTGAAGTAACCAACATCAAGCACTTCTTTGCGCGAAATTTATTAATTTGTAGAAGATCTTAGTGTTAAATTTGTCCCAAAAGCCGGTAGAACAAATAAGAAGAATCTACTAGGTTTCATATAATTTTGCAAGTGATTAATAAAAACTTGTATTTTTAATTTACTCGCCTTAAAATTTAATTGATTTCGTAGTGATTTTCAAATTATTTGTCTCATCTTTTGTCAATTTTAGAACTAAAATAGGAGACACTTTATTATAATAATAGTACAATACATGACTT
Organism: Tenebrio molitor; assembly: GCF_963966145.1. Classification (NCBI taxonomy): domain Eukaryota; kingdom Metazoa; phylum Arthropoda; class Insecta; order Coleoptera; family Tenebrionidae; genus Tenebrio; species Tenebrio molitor. Next base: position 4,692,577 of record NC_091048.1, on the reverse strand, counting down.
CTGCATTCCTTAATAGATAATGTGGTTTAGTTTCTCACAAAATACAAAATTTGAGAAAGTCAAAAAGCAAAAATGCATTCACGTTGTTTTGGTATAATGGGAGGTCATGGAAATTTTGGTAGTAAAGCTGTCTGTTGAATTAGGTTATGTTTTTCTAAGTTTGAGGTTATAAATAGCGTCAATGTCTAGTGTATTGTTGTCAGTTTTACTAATTTGCAATAGAAGAATTGCTTAATCTTAAAATGTTTTTTATTAAACCGAGCACTACCTAAATGTAATATTTTTTGAGACTTCTCCATCAAAATTAAAATATATAATATAAATATAGAATACTGAAATTTTTTTTCTTTAATTTTATACAATTTACTTTTTTTCATTGATCTGTTCTAAACATTATAGAGTATTGAATCAACAGGGACAGTTTTTAATTTTATCAGCTCGCTCGACTACATTTTAGGAAAACCCTTTGAAATCATCCTGGACGCATACCCAAAGTTACATTTCATGTTGGAACTAATAAACTCATTAAATATGTATAAAATGGTGCTAATGGATTTATCAGTGGTCCCTGTTGCAGTTGAGTAATTATATTTTAATTAAATTACTAATAAATTGCAAAAATGAACTATAAACCTGGCTTATGACTAGAGCACTAGACTGAACTTTTGCTCGTGCACAAATAATTAAAAAAGTTAAAACATTATTCTACTACAAATATTTTCATTAGGAAACATCTTTTCTAATTTTACTTCCCCCATTAGTAATACGATGTGATCAGAAAGAAAACAAATCAGAGCAAATTAATAACGGTCATGTCTTAGCGAAATTCTGTGCATGGGCGTAGACAATTTGTGGTCTTAAATGGCACAACATGTTACATTCGCAAGAATGAGTAATTTATCAGCTCTGTTGGCAAACGCGACGCCACTGGTAAGCAGATTTTTCGCTGTAATGTCAAAGAAACGTCAACGATGTGCTGTTGTTAACTTAGAAAAGAACTTTTCGATTTCCGCGATGTTTACAGACGTTTCCTGTAATTGTAAGCAACAGTTCTCTCTGAATAAGTTGTAAAATGAGTTTTACCATTGACGATAAAGCATCAATTGTTAATAATTGATTAATTAATTATTGATTTTTTAGAGGTAGGCAACCAATAAAATGACTGTGGATAGCAAGTATAATTATGCGCATGACCCAAACAAAGACAAGCTTTTCGATAAAACAAAAGATGAAGTAATACTCTTGATTTGATTTCTTTTTGATCGCTCGCTATACCTCTTAAAAAATACTATCTACAATTTATATTAATGAACTGTTAAAATGTCTTTTAATTTGATTGCCTCAAGGGCCAATTATAGGACCACTTCTACACTCAATGTACATATACGGTAAAATTTTTTCACACCATTATCATTCTGCCATTCAAGCTTTTAAGGCTATTCACGCAATAACAGTAATTTTTAACTATGTTGGTTAAGAATTTATATTGTTTTGCTCAATAAAAGGCTTAATTAAATGTTTTACGAAAAAACAAGAAAAAAAATTCTTTCAAGCACCTTGTCTAAGTTTTTGTACCTGTAGAAATTGAAGTCTTGAAACGGACAAATAGAGCATCCCTTTCAGTTCGTTTAGATGCTCACCTGTTTCAGCAAATTTATACAAACTGTTACCGCATCAAAGCAAGAGAAACCTTAATGCGAATTTGAATAGTAACCCGCATTAAATTGCAACATATTTTAAATTAGTGATTATAAAGTTGGCTGTGGAATGTTAAATAAGCAAAGTTTCCCAAAACGCAGAGGCAAATCTTTGCTTACCGTACAAAGCTTATTGAAATGTGAAATCGTGGAGCTTTCTTGCTGAATCGTCTGTTCATATATTGCTTTACATCGAGTTCCTCAAACGTTACTTTTGGAGAATTTTGTTGAGTATTAGAGCGAAGGAAAGAATAGATGATTCACATTGAATAACGGGATCTTTATGCGCGACGCAGCTTGTACAGGAAGGATTACTCTTGGAAGAGCTTTAAATAACTAAATTTTCAAGCAAACACAACCGGGAATTACAAATAGTCTCGTCCCTCATCAAATGTTGCGTTAAAGAGGAAGATTATCAAACTTGTTTCAGAAAATAACCAAACTGATTCAGATGACATTGAAATGAGAATATCTATCCTCTTGGTTCGTTTTTAAAAGTGACAGCTAAAAATGTTTATTTAAACGGAAAAAATCAAATGTAAAGTTATGACGTGATTAGTAATCAATAGTATGACTCGTCAAACCGGAGCAGCACAATCTGTAGCTCGATAATAAATCATCCCACCTGTTACATTAGATCTGAATACATTTTGGCCAATCATGCTGGATTGTTCTGAATTTTTGGATGGTGAGGTTTTATATTTCGTCTGATGAGTGTCATCCGAGTAAAGCCAAGGTTATGAACAAAACAAGCCACAACCCCGGAATTACCATTAATATATGTAAAGATATTCGTAATAAAAGCCAAATAGTAAAAAAGCCCATTTCGGAGAGACTGTTGATTCAGGATATTTTTACACGCATGTGCTCATATGTGATAAAAAAATGTGCCGTAATAACAATAAATCTAAAGACGGAGCTTGCGAAGGATTTAAAAAGGACACCATCGTACATAAAGTATATTTCTTGGGACAATAATTTATGTAGCTTCTTGGTTTATTATCCCTTGACAACACATCTCAGAATCAGACGTAAATAATTCGGATAAGAAAAAGGGAAACCTTATATTTTCATTTATAATGCAGCGCAGCCAGGACGAGTCCCGGAATGAAATTTGCAGGAAGAATCTCGTCCGGAAAGCTTTACGGGGCTTAGTGTTTATCAGCGTTTAATTTATTACAATTTTATTATTAGTAAATTGGCGATTTGCTTGATCTCTCGATGCAAACTCCGCCAAAAACACCCTCGACAGCTACCACTGTATTGAATTTCGCGTCATTTATCAACCAGATTTTGTCAAAATAATTAATTACTCCGCCATTTAAGTAGGGGATGGAGTGAAAGCGATTTATTCCCCGACGCCGAAAAAAATGGATCCTATAACTGGAAAAGCACCCAACTACGAAAAGTGATACAAAAAATTATGCTGATGGATATTAATTTCTTCCGCAGGAAAATTCCCGTCTTCAAAGTCTTGTCGGAAAGCCATATTTTTTATTTAATTGGGAGAAAAAGCATGGTGGTGCTTCGTGTTCGCGCCGGATTAATTAATGAAGTTTTTGCGGGGGCGCACGATGTCAAAAGATGGACAAGCGATAATCGAAATATTCGGATAATCATTTCCACGAGTTTTGTCGTTGCTAAAAATAATTTGCGGATACTGGAGTTGAAAGCTTGGAGGGAGCGACCGATTTGCACTTTTGTCTACCGCGGACGAGGGAAATGCATTCCTGTAACAAAACTTTAAGGCTTTTATGAAGACGTCCGGTTCGCGTCCTGACACTCCTTGCTCGACACTCCTTGTAATTTATTAAGTGATTTAGCAGGGGGCGAAGGAATAATCAGAGGTAAGGGGCTCTTTATTTCCTTATTAAAAGTATCCACGCGAACATCTTGAATTATTCAACTCAACATGTTACAAGATTTCATCACTCCTTAGTAATTTTTTTACTTTTTAAGCTTTTACATCTCCAGCATATTTGTAATTTGGATTTTGTAATATTTTTTTGACGCTGGAAATGTCAAAGAAACGTCAACGATGTGTTGTTGTTAACCTAGGAAACAACTTTTCGATTTTCGGCAAAGAATAAAGCAAGATTTGTAATTATAGAATGTTAATTATCATTAGGGAAAACACACCTTAGCAGAGAAAAGATAACTTCAGACCACCGCGCGATGCGGCGACTCTGCAACAAAAAGTTGAAAAAGAATTAGATGTGGAAGACTTCATGCGTGAAATGATTTTGTGTAAATTTTGGCGCTGTGGGAAAACTATCCACAAAATATAATTTCCAGTCAACGAACTGAGCTTTTTCCAGTTCCGCTTAAAAACGTTTAGTGCTTTTTGTAAAATATACTTGAGATAAAAATTTTCTGTCAAAATGAAGATTGAAAGCTTCGCCGACATTGTATGTACACAGAACGTCGTCGAAAAGGAAAATGCGAATGCAAAAATGTCAAGGTCGGGGGCGGCAGGCCAGCGTGGAAGCAAAGCTCCATTGTTGAGTGAAATATGGAGGGTTGGACGCACGACGCGTTCACTGGCCGAAAGCAGAAGTGGAAAGAGATATCCAGGGATGTAGCGTCAGGACAATACGTTGGGGATAGGCGGTTTTTGCTTGAGTGGCCAAATATGTGGTAATGAGGGGCTCCGTGCAGGATTTCCTTAGATTAATTTGGCAAATTATTCGGAATTAGGAGCGGTTATTTAATGAGGGGGCTCGACGGAATTGCGCTACACTGTTAATTTTGAATTTATCGTTGTTAATTAAGCGGATCTCTGCCTGACACTGTCCAACAGAATCGAATGGATTTTTGCCAAACATCAAATAATGGAATTTTATCGGATGAAATGGCGCTGATTCTTGTTTATGCAAGCTGGGGTCCACGTTAATTGTCGTTATTGAAAACTCGTGAAAAACCAATTGCGGTTTATTCGACCGATTCAAACGACATACTGATTCCAAATTTGTGATATTTTTCATTCATTTAGCATTCAGATTGTTTCCACACTTTTGAAGCTTGCACCACCAAAACAAACATATTTCAATATTCAAAAGGTTTTTTACAAAATTTAAAACCACAGAGATTCAACAAGTATAATTAAAAAACCCAACCACGAATAAAAAAGATTTCGCTCTCTTTCTATGCAGTTTTTGTACCCACTAGTTATGATAGCAGGATGTAATGCATTTCGTGGCACTTCTGGATAAATGAGCTGTCCAGCAGTGAAAATCCCTTCGAAATCGGTTAAGTATTTTAGCTTACAGAAGTGCACAAACAAACATAGACACAGAGATTTTATCCAAATATGCCATCTGTCTGTCTTCGGTAGTAAATATCTTTTTTCTAACACAACAAAATTTAAAGCAAGGTTGACTGGAGGGTTTTGATAATAATAAAGTGAAATAAACCAGGTCTATAAAATAGACCAGGAAGCTTTTTTGCTCGCGCTGGCGGCATATCCGGCGAATGCCGATACTGACAGCCAAGAGTCAACAGACAAAAGCGAATATTTGTGCAAGTACACCTCTCAGAAACGTCAGCAAATATAAACGAACATTCGAGAAATGTGAAAGTGCCATTGTTGGACCACTCTTAACCAGACCGAAAGACATCGCTTCGACCGGACCATTCCAAAAAAAATGAATATAACTTAAGCCTGCAGCAGACTAGTCTTCAATACACATTCTGAAGCTCTATTTAGACCTCATCACATGTCAGGTCGATTCGAACCGCAAAAATTAGTCCTCAGCTGAAATACGTAAAGTTCGGGCGAGCTTTCGCTTTTATTTTGTCCGCCCAGCAGGACGAGAGCTGCGAGCTTATCCCGACGACGTGAATCAAATCGTTAAAATTTAAATACATAAATTTCACAGTTCAGTTTCGTGTGGTTAAGCGCAAAAGACGTGTGCAATTCAAGTTCGACAAGCTTTATGGCACATCACGCACTATTTCACTTCGAATTAGAATAAATCCGCTGAAACGGAGCAGAACGGCGGAGAGTTGTGTCTGGAGAATGTTGTAAAAGGGGGACGAAAGTGATTTCTAGAAATACGTACGCGGCAGCGATGACGATTTCAAAAGTAAATGTCCACAACAAGCAGTCGTTTATTATTGTTAATTTTACTCTAGAGGAATAACGAAATGAAAGAAAAAAAATATAAATATGAAGAAAGATTATAATAACAAGAATGAAATCTAAATAGGTCCGTTAAAATTTACAGAAAACGAAGATTTTTTTTTCAAATAAAATAGTATGTTAATAAACGAGCGTGTAATGATGGTTATACCCGCGAGTATGGAGTGGGGTCGCAAGCGAGTCCAAGCGGGTAGTAGACATTATACGCGAGTAAATACGATACCTCATTTAATTCATTCGTGCGTCGATTTGTGAAATCCGTTTTATTATAAGATTACAAAATAATTATGCAAATGCACTGTATGCAAATGCAAATGTATTATTGAAAAGATGTGGAAAAGATCCTTGTTACTAATATTGTGATTGAATCTTGTAAAAACATAAGAAATTTCTTTCAGAATAGCCATGTTGTCCGATTTCTTTAGGCACGTTTTAGTGTGCGAGATTTGTTACGGTAAACCCTCGGACGTTGATCTGTTTCCACTTTCGGTGTGTACAGGAAAGAAACAGTGATTTATAACACCTCAGCAAAGTGACAAAGGAATATATTTCTCTTTCGCATGTTAGATTTTTGCCCCAGTGATACTATCTCCGAGGAAATGTGGCATACCTACAACCAATTACAAATTACTTATTTAAATAAGAAAGAGCACGCTTGCTTCCAGCATGTAGCATGCACGAAAAATGTTTTTATGCGGTGTAATATAACAATAACTTGTGGAAAATTATCTTGATTTTTTCGTCCCCAAGAAATTAATAAAAGAAACTTGTACTAGTTACGGAGGGTAAATAAACTTGCCGTAATCAGATACATATAATCAAATATTTATTAACGTCACAGTTAGTACCGCGTAAATAAAACAAGTTGGAGATTAGAGCAGAATAAATTGTGGGTTTTGTTTTATTACGTAGACGCAATGAAACTAAGAAAAGAAAACTTCTGGGGTTTTACTATTTTTTTATGGTAAATAAAATGGGAAAGTACACTTTGGTGGAATGAATTATTAGGAAGTTGAACTGCGATTGTTATTGCATTGAATTTCCTCGCTTTGTTGCAGGTCTGTGGCAGTAAAAACCATGAAAATAAAAATTTAAAGCGCTTACCTACTGCACAGATAAGAATTATTCCCTTTATGCAGCGTAGAATAAATATATTTTTAGGCACGCTTAATGATAAAGGTAATTTTACGTACTCCCATGCGAACAAGAAGTAACACTTTTTCGGACGCACTTTTTCGTGCGCATTTTTTCGGACGCATTTTTTAAGGCATGGACCGTGGTGCCACCTGTTGGTCTATTTAGTAAGTTAACAACGAAACTGACTAAACTGAGTAAACCAACTGAAAATCAACGAATATTTGACAGCTAAATATACCTAACCAAATTGTTTTATTTGCAAGTGTTGTATCGTTTACTTCTGGTAGTGGTTATTTGGCGAAAAAGTAAGAAAATGAACGTTGACGGAGACGATAGGACAGTGAAATTAACGAAGCGATGACTGATACGCCGCCGGACATTGCGGAAGAAGCAAGCGCTGCAAAACAAGACTTGAAGGAATCAAAGAATCCAGAGGGAGTAGGAGACGTGTATGACAGAGGAAATTCCGGAGTGCCTGGGGAGAGAGAGTGCAAAAGAAGGAGAATGATGGTGAGATTTAGATGTGGGAACGAGGAGAGAGAAAACAGGAATTGGAAGCTGCAGAATGTGCTATGAGGAGAGAGAGAGAGATAATTGAGCACATCTGAAAGAAAGGAACAGGGAGAAATACTGAATGAAGACGGAAGGGAGATAAGATGGATGAAAGAGATATGGAAGAGGAGGGAAAGAATAGAAAAAAAAGGGGTGAGAGATAGAATTAAAAATTTTTTTTTTTGGGAATTGTTATTTTTATGTTTGGTTGTTGCCTATTTTTGAACAAGAATTGTTGAGAATATAATTCACGTGTCACATGATCCCTTTTTGGGGATTTTAATTGGCCGAAATAGGGTAACAGGATATCACAGCCATAATATAAATCAAAAGAAGCCGGTGGCGTTCGTTTACGAATTCAAATGTTCTTCATTTATTCATTCTTATATTCTCTCATCAAATATAAATTCATTACATGATTAAAAATCGATGACATGACTCGTGAAACCGGGGCAGCACATTCAACTCGTACTGAAAACGATGGTGGTTAATTTAATTGCCTTTTGAAAAAGCCATTTGATATGAAAAAGTCAAATTGTTAACTATTTAACTTTTATGCAGATCCGTCACCAAATATTTATTAGCATTGCAAATTCGCGTTATCTGAAAGCGAAAACGGATTTCGCACGCAATACTGTAGCGGTTTAAGTATATCATTTTATTACATAATTGCATACGTAATTCAAGAGCCTCCACTCCATATATGGCTCTCGTTCGGTAAGTAACCTTCTGCCGAAATGGCATAACAATTCAACTCCCAATCCACTGTTGTCGAGTTTAACTGTCGGCAATTTTGTCTGAAGCGGATCAATAGCACATATCACGCCGGTTTAAAATCTGGCAAATATGGGAGTTAATTAATAATTTGTCGCGATTTCATTTCATTTGTGAATTGCTCTATAGTGTTTACACTTTGATGTGAATTACTGAAAAATTACTTGTGACATGTGAGCTTTCACAGCTTTTGTTTGTAAAATTGCAACGAGTAATTGGGATGATTGGAACAGATGATGCAACAAATAAAGCACGTTGACGAGATAAACGAGGCGTGCGTCGGCAGAGATACTTGATACGTTTGACATTTTGATGGGTTTACTTTTACTCACGCTCTATTAATTTATAGAATATTGCAAATGTATTTTGCTAAATATGGCATTATGTCCCATTTTGTCTAAAAATAGAGTCTATTGTTAGTCACTAGATACATTATTAATGCTTTCATAATCGTTACTTAAGAGGAACGACGACACGAGATCTTAAATGAGTGCAATTTGGCATAGACAATTTATTTGCCGTGTGTAACTCTTTCAAATTAATTCTAGTCTAGAAGTGGAAATTTTATTCGTATCTAATAAATTTTAATGTAAAAGTGATGGTTGAATAGGGACTTTCAACTTGTCAATTGCAGACTAGATAAAAGTAATTATGGTAATTTTTTAATAGTGTTTACAAATTGTTCACATTTTAAATATTTTGTTATAAAGACTTTGAAATTGTTTTTAATTTAATCAGCCTTTTTCAAGTCATTTTGAAAAAATACTAGAATACTGTTGCTCAACGACTATTAAAGAATGAATCCATTCTTGTTGAATATTCAATGAAAGAATAATATCAATTCCACGCCCCGTGTTAGAATAAATACACGGCTGTCGGCCAATCACATCCCTCGTACTTTCATTCTACAACGGCAGATCGCCAATCGGATGCGTTTATAAACAATAAGTAATAAATACAATTTTCAAGTACATATTGTTTTTTCTTGGTATAGTCATGGAGAAAGTATAGTCTTCTACTTGCGTATAATGGCTATTATTCACTCGGATGATTCCACCACTCGCCTCCGGCTCGTTTTGGAATTTTCATCCTCTTGAATAATAGCCATCATTGAAGAATGTACCACTTTTAACTGTAATATTGAAAAGTTAAAATTTAGCTTCTGTAAATTCTGAATTCTGAGTTGATAATCTAGAATATTTTCCTCATGTTTTCTTTAGTTTTTAGAAAAACGCACCTGCTTCAGCCAAAAACAACTCTCCACCATTTCACACCGCTGAAAAGTTGAATTTCGCACATTTCCACCAACTTGGTGATGCAATAATAATTAATTAAGTGCGTTATTGCAACAAAATTTCAAGTGTGAAAACCCCTCTGTAAGAATAAAACAACGCCTCTTGTTTTTTCAGTTCACGAACTCGGTGAACGATCCTTTAACCTTTTAGTCCGTTTTTCGAATTAAATTGGATTTGATTAATGAACAGAGGATGTTTTCTCTTAAATTTTGCCCAATCAACTCCAAATTGGATGAATTACGTCGAACCCAAATAAAAATAGACAACTGCAAAAGCTGCCAGCGTGTTTTCTGTAAACACCCGGATTGAAAGTATGTGACCACACTGAATCAATACAATCGATGTTAACTCGCTCTAGAAGCAATAAAGCTAATAAAAACACACCCCAGTTGTATCAATAGATTGCCAACCCATGTCAATAACAGAATAATTCTTTCGGTATAGAGAAGACCAAAACATGCCCGTTCCCTATGCACTCTATTTTTTCATTCCGATGCAGTCTCCGGAAACTGACTTCGTAAATTCGCATCGACTGGAAACAAACAGTGGAAGTTAACAATCATTCGTTATTGGTCCTTCGAGGACCGAATCCATTCCAGGAGTCATTTGGTTGCGAAACCGGGAACAGGTGAGCTCCATTCAAAAATCTCTTCTCGAATAATTGCATTTGTTGTCTTGAAACGTAGTCAAATTTTCCGCTACTTCATGAATAACAAAAACGGACGTATGAAGCATAATGGAAGTGTACGCAAAAGTTGTTTTCGTTCTCGCCTGAAAACTAGCGAGCTACAAGCCGGTTTGTGACGTTAATTGAATATCGTGTTCGATTTAAATTATGTTTAGGCCGTTTGTTTTGGCTAGCTGGAACGTTATTGATACAATCTGGAATGCGATTCAGCGTGGGCATCACTATTTTCTTTATTATTAAATCGGGAACTAATTGTATGGCACATTATATGGGAACTAAAATGAGGTGTTTACTGGATTATCCATTTGATATAGTTATCTGGATAATCCTTTATCCTTTATAATAACTCTATGGCGTCCAGAAAGGGAGACGAGGATGGAAAGTTTAAATGTAGGTTTGGCCGCTCGCCATTTATACAGGGTGTTATGGAAGTCCACGTAATAAATTTAACCACCAATAGGACACGTCAAAATAAACATTTTTTTTATCTACCATTTTTTCCACAAATTCTTCCAAACAGAGTTAAAATCTATATATATAAAACTGAATGTCCGTTTGTTTGTATATTTTGTATGCAAATCTACAGTTTTACTCCGATCTTGATGAAATTTTGTACACTTGATCTTCAAAACAAGAAGAAAATTACTGTCTACTTTAATTTTACAAAAACCAACCCCTACTACCATTTTCAACCCTGTTAAGAAAAAAAGACAGTTTTTTCGAGTTGGAAATACCCTCACCTTCGCCGCTTCACCCCTATTTCATCCTCTGAGTATATCGTCACCTTCGCCGCTTGACACCCACAAAAAGCAACCCCTATTATCATTTTTAAGCCTGTTAAGCACAAAAAAAAGTTTTGTGCTAAGCCCAGATATTGAAGACCGAGACGAAGTTGAGGCCGCCAACTGGGCGAAGCACAAAAAAACCTTCTATTCCTTCAAACGAGGGTCGATGTAAGAGACTCAGACCAGTGAATAAAGAGAATGTCCCCATTACTGAATTTGGTTGGGCCACGGGGATTTATTAAGTATACATTTTTAAAAGTGTAGTACATGAACTACAGGTGCCTCGAAAATGGTAATGTTCCTTCTTTGTCTTTGGCATCCATTGATTTCATCACAGCATTTTCACTTCTCCTGTGTTCCATTACTTTTTGTAGTATGTTGTAAATTAATATCTTCTTTCATATTTGATCCCCATTTTTACTCGGAGCTCGTTTTATTAGTTTTTCAGCAACAAGAGCGTTCTCATTATAAAATTTGACACACTTTTTGCAATATTTTCGTTTTAATATAATTTTTTTTTGTATGAAACATTAATCTCACATCACGTTTTTTCCGAATAATGTCACCCTCATTTGCGTTTTAACTAACTAATTATCCTATCAGACTAACTTTTTCCGCTGTTTAAATTATGTTGACATTTAAAAATAGGTTAGAATTTCTCGACCTTAATCTATTTTGGGCCGATGCAGGTAGTGTAATATTGCAAAACTTTGTCTCCACTCTTAAAAACAACTCGAGAATCTATTAGCAATTTGAAAGTGACACTGACAAAGTTTTATTAGTTCGCGATATTCCCCGTGGAGTCGTATTGACAGTATTATTTGGTTGTTTCTGACAGGAATTGGGATCATTAAGTAACAGCAACGCAGAATGAAATAGCCTCTCTATATGCAGTCCATAGTCGAATTTCATTTAATACAAGATTTTTGTGCGATATTTACAGTTCAACGATTCAAACATTTACTACCAGTGACACAGATGTTCACATTTTTATTACATTTTTCAGCACTTGTCTAGATGATATTTCAAAAAATCTTACATTTATGGCCACAGCTGCACCACCTGATCTCAGGAATCGCATATGGGAAATCGAAATAGAATTTTTATGTTTATATTTGGACTAAAAGACAAATCCAATCATCTCGAACAAAATTGAATTTCAAATTTCGAATGCACATTTCCACATTTTCCAGCTGTGCGAATGACGCTTTTGCATTTTTATTGGGAGGGGTGCAACTGCTTTCAAGTCTTTAAGACATCTGCAAAAAATCGCTCATTCCGGAGAGGTGTATCGATACATTTGAAAGAAATCCAGCTGGAAAAGTTTTCAGACGAATTGCGCCTCACGGATCCACTCCGGACATACAAAGCAACAATTTTAATTAAGAAACTTCAATCTCGGCACGGTAACAGGAGTGCAATGATATAAATTTGCGCAACTATAAAACCTTCTTCGGAAAAGTGGTGGAGTTTTCAATTATGGCGCGCTCCTGGATGGAGCAATTGCGAGAATTTGTTGTCACTTCCCATGAATTTCAAATGTCTTTTAAGAGATTATCTCGTAAAAATTTACGTCCGTACAACTAGGCAAAACGCTTTAGGACCAATAAACCTCATAATCTACAGCGAAGCTCTCCCCGCTCGCGTTATCCCTCATCTAAACGACTAGAATAATAAAGCTCCACCCTTTCGTTCATATTTACAGATCCGAAACAAGATATAATTATTATCACCGAAGAGAATGGTAATTTTATTCGGGGCCACCCCGAAACACTGATTTCTCGGCGAATGTGATGTGTGAAAGCTGTGGAAAAGAGACGCCGATAAATAAATCTAGGCAATAGATGCCTTCACGGAAACTTATGAAAAAATTTATTAAGCACGTTGTTGAGGGTTTCATCAGATCCATATTTCCCTCATACACGCTACAATTGCTCCAGGAAGAAAATAAAGCGATAATTTCGGACGATAAATTTTCGAGACTTTGATGTTTCTTTTAATATCTGTTTCGCCCTCGAAACTTTCTCTTATATAACTCAATCCGGCCGCAACACGATTCCGTTCGCAGAACGTAAAGGATTAACAGTTATTTTCATTATTTGCAATTGTAATCGCCGTTATTGCCGATAAGATGTATCACTATCAAAATACTCGCCTGCTATGCTAATTTCGGTGCGTCGTTAAACATCTGTTATGGCCCTGGAACATGCCAGCGAAAAATCGACATGATTAAATGGTTAACGAGCGAATAGACGAGCCGGAATTGAAGATTTATTCACGGATTAATTACTGCGCAACATTTTTCCCACTGCCCTATCTGGAGAAATTTGTTGAAAAAAAAGAGTGGAGAATTGCGGATGCGTGAACAAGGAAGTGAATCTTTTTTGTAAAGGGAGAGGAGTGAACGAAACGAACACGTTTAGAGCGTGAACGAAAGTGAACGAATTTCGCCCGGCGCGGCGAAGGCAGTGTCCACGAATGACGGAAGAGAAGACAAATTAAAATAAAATTTAGAAGCGAAACTGTAGGTGCGAAGGAACTGGTACAAATCTTGTCAGTCAAAGAAATGAAAGTCAATTAGAGAAGTAAATACGCACAAAATAGAAACACATAAAGAACAAAAAAAATTTGGATGAGAAAGCGAAGTAAACACTGTGTTTAAAAATTGTATTGTATTTTTTACGTTCGCAGAATTATGTATTATTATTAGAGTGATGTAACGAGCGTTCAAAAAATTTGTGACAGGTCGGATGGGGCGTTGCCTCTTTGATACACCCAGGTTGTCTCTTTTTAGTCGATACGCTTTAATGTATCTTTCCTGTATCGACGAGCAATACATTTTGGTTGTAAATATTATTCTTAGACACACAAAGTGCTGTAGTTTGAAACGGGCATACTCTATAACATCCTATGTGACATTAATTGCCATCCTTTTCAGATTTTATTGCTGAAACGTAAGGCATATTATATTTGAATAAAATTAACTTAATTAATGACAAGAACTTCATCAGTTCATCACTCTTTGATACATAATTTTTTTCTGGGATTTTTAAGGACAACGAAATTGTTGAAAATAAGTTTCGCTGCGGCACTTTTGTGTGTAATATTTTCCCACTTTCGAGACACAAAAAAGAACCATATGCGAACAGGCTTTTCAAACAATCCGCCATGAATCATATCAGACCTCGTAAAGCGCAACGTCACATTTATTTTTTAGCTTGGAAAATTTAAAAAAATGGTAACTCCTTGCCGAGATCATCTTCGTCCTGATTAGGAGCAGATGATCTGGCAACGCGGCCCCAACCCTAGACAGAAACAGTGACCTAGATGGAGGCGAACAATGACCTTAGCGGGCGCGAACGATAGCTAATGCAGTGTCACGTGGGCAGGACTTACGTTAAAGGACCAAAGGACAAGGTGTCCGAAGGACAACACAGTTAACAGTAGCTCCGAAATTGCAAATCGATATTTACGGCATCTGCTTCGGATTTACGCTGGGCGGACAATGAAATATTAATTGGCGTCTCCATTAAAGGTGATTTAGGTGTTGTTTTGCTTAAAAAATTAATTTCGCAATTTATCCACTGCACGGAAATATCATTCATGATTATGACACGGCACGAATTAATTTGGGGTGGAAAAGTCAGTTTGAAATATTATTTACGAATTGTCTGCCAGTTATCGTTAGCAGGGGTTAATTGTGGGTTGATGAAGGATAGGGGATGACCGCACATACCGGCTATTTAAATTGGGCTGACTGTATTTGTCCGCATGAAACAGTTTGTTGCGAAGCTGAATGGAAGTTTTGGGACGCATAAATTAAAACTGGAAAAAGTTAGGACCTGCTTTTAATTTTACTACCGCGAATGAGACAAAACAAACAACTGCTTTTTTGTAGAGCTGAATGTGAGAAGAACATGTTTCCGGATATAAAGATTTACATCTTTATTTACATCTCAACATAATTTTCTTTAAGGAAGTGTACCTAATGTATTTTTTAGGCATCCATAATGAAAACGATAATTTTACGTACTCACAAGCGGACGAAAAGTAACTCTTTTTTGGATCCACTTTTTCGGACGCTCACCGTGGCGCCATCTGTTGGTCTGTTTAGTAAGTTGGCAACGAAACCGACAAAACCGATAATTGTCCTGTCACAATAAATTATGTAAATAACCAAAAATGTTATGTACTTAAGAAATATGTAATTGTATCGCAAATAGTAAATTTATAGTTTTGTTGGCAAGCTGATAACAAATACTATAAAAAAAAGTTAATATCTAAGTATTAATACATTTATCTATTTGAAAAAGCTAGATACAAAATAAATTTGTAAGTTTTCCAATGATGTCTTTTGCTTTCTAGTTCGTGCGGCCGCCTAACAAATTTAATGTGCCAAAAACTGCTTTTCATCCTCGCCTGTTTTCAAGCCTCGGCTGCGCCTCGGCCAAAAAGCTCAGACTCGGACAAAAAAGATGCACTTTTTGTTATGTAGCTATCTTATTTTTGAAGAGATTTAGAGAATAAAGCTTTCATCAATCTCTTAGTATCCATTAAAAATTTATTTCAAAAAGGATTTTGCTTCTTACAGTTAAGACAAGTTATCGTTTTAGGTAAATGCAAGTTGAAACTTTTAATCAAGTACGCTGTTAAAATATAATCTCGAAAATGTGAGATGTTTCTAAAAGGCAGCAACCACATCAAAAACGCAACATCCGATCAAAGTACTCTTCCATTTGCAGCGGCGACTTCTCGCATACATTACCAACTTTCATGGATTTACCTTCAAAAGGTTTTATCTCTCGAGAGAAATACTTCAAAACGCGAATTATCCGAACCGTTAAAACCAACCGTAATCGCTCTGCGCTTTGCTTCATGAAATTACTAATTATCTGAACAGAAAAAGCCGAGATTAATTGAAACATGGAACATTCATTTGAATTAAAATTTCTTTACAAAAATCCCACTCCCCTTTTCTACTTTTTGCGATTACGCCGGTTGCCATCTCTGATGCATTTAGAGAATTTCATAATAGTATCAGTGCTTGTCTTGCCTGTCTAAAACGATCCAAATTTTCTTATTTGCAGAAGAAATCCAACCTGATCTGTGTACAAAACAAATTAAAGAGACGGATTTACAAGATTACGACCCCACTCGGCCTTAATTAAGCTCCATTATAACAAATTTAATAAACAAACCATTTCATCGAAACAAAGCCAAGTGGCCAATTTAATTGGAACTGCTCATTTTTCGCCAATTACGGTCGTATTTTTAGCCCATATAATAAACTGACTATAGTCCTGATGGCTTTATTATTGCAAAAGAGAGCGTCCAGATCTATCCTTTTTATCTGTTTTTTTTTTACATGCAACGTCAACTCCTCTCTTACAATTACATATTTCGTAATTTGCTGCAACAGCCTGATCGAAACCGGTCTGAATAGAAATTTTTCAATTATCGCAACACAGGCGGTTTATTTTTGTAACAGCGTCACATCGGCACGTCGGTTTCAGGTGCGTACCAACGCATCGTTGTTGTGACAGTTTAAGCTTTTAACTGTCACATAAATGTACAGCAAGCGAATATATTGCATGGCGGGATATAATATTGCGATTATCAGATCTTTGAATGGGGAATTTCTGCAGGGGGTGGCGTGCGAACATGTTAACGGCAGGTATAACAGGATGTCATCTAGACGAAAAAGAGGCGCGTTTCCTGCGACAGGACTCGTTTAAGTCTGAACCGAAGGATGCTGGCTTTTAAGATGTGATGAGGTTTAGATTGTTAATTAAAACAAAATAATGGAAAGAATCTTAATCGAACCGCCAGTGAATAAACATTACACTTATAATCATTAAATTTCAGTGGTCTTTGCTCACTGAAAATAGTGAGCAAGTGAATGTTTTACGAGTTGTTCTATGAAATGTTGTACTGAAAGTTGTTTAAATCTGTTTTAAAATACTTTCTGAATATTAATAACTAAAGCTTGTCTTATTTTTGACTTATTTAAATTTGTAACCTGTTATTTAGATTTCAGAAAGACAGAGTGAGCGAAAGTGAAGTGAACGAAAGAGAAACCTTCACCCACTGGTAACTATGAATACAGACACTTTCTAGGGAGGTATCGAACAAATAAATTAAGAATGTTGTTTATAAAGCAATAAGTTCACTTTGGATATTTTTTAAATATATTAATACAATTTTTATGATTTCCACGATGTGACTTTTCGCACATCACGTTGTACACCCACATTTATATTTATTCCGGCTGCATCTTCAGGATTATAATAACACCGAACCTCCAGCTTAAATAACTTCATTTACACACTTGTCACGTACGGCACTGCTACCTTATTTAATTTTAATCTAAATATCTTTTCGCAAAAATCATCTCATTTAAAATGTACAATTTCCTTGGCAGATCTTTTACTTCACCAGGCCATATTTTATTTGGGCGATTACTGAAACCACTCGTCTATCAAAATGATTAAGCATTACTGGCAAATACATCTGCTATTAAAATGAACAAGCTCGAAATAAGCTGACAGCTACCTAATAGCATTTATTTTTCGATGTCGAAAGCAACGAAAGATTTAAGGACAGATTTAGTAATGTCACGTGTGGAGACACCTGGTCGATTAAAACACACGGGAACAAAAGCAATGAAAGAATTATTTTTGGAAATTTTATTGAACGAGAACATCCATACATTTATTCAGTGAACGGTAATTCGTGTGTCGACGGTAAAAATTTTATAAATGCAAAGTGCAGGATGCGGTTAGTGGAATCTATGACTGTTAATGTACACTGGAGTTGTATAATTAACATCGACCGTTTATTAAAGTTTAATTCCCAGCGGGAGCAGATAAAAAATTAGTTATATCGTTTCATCGTTAATATCCATAATGTTTACATATTTATTTTTTCACTGCTGTTAAATAATACATGAACTACATGTATACTAATTGTTAAGTAATGATATTTGTTACCCACGGCCATGGATAATGATAGATTATTCAGGTTGTGACCAATTCCAAAAGCTCATTTGCAATGTTTTTTAAAGAAAAAATAAATGAAGTAGCGTATTCTACTCGCGCGTAATGGCTATTGTTACTCGTTCAGTAGCAATAAGCACTACGCGCGAGTTATGATTACTACACTTGCCTCGGTTCATGCGAAAAACTTCAACCTCGTAGGTAATATCAATTATTAATCGCTGGTTAAATTACATACTATTATAAAGTTATTAATAGTACAGTAATATACAAATTGTAATGCTGATAATTATGTAAACAGTAACATACTCTCCCAAAATAATATTGGAACGATTTTTTTTTAATTTATAGGTGTGAAACATAGAATGCTTGCTTTAAAATGTTAGTCCAAAATAAAAAGTGCGTAAGGGAAACATAAAAAAAATAAAAATAAAATTACAAACTGAAGCAAAACTAAATACTTCAAGAATTCTGTTTTGGTAAAAGTTCAGTAATAATGAATGATGAGTAATTTAAGTAATAGAGTTTTGAACAGTCTGTACAACTGTAAAAGATGTAAAGAAAAAGTTTTTGCAAAGCAAATATTTATTCAATATAATTGGCATTACCTTTGGCGGATCAACATTTCCCTTCGTCTAACCTGAACGTGCATAGACCCAAAGCAAACAATTTAACCGTTTATACCCAACATTCATTGTTATGGATTCTGAAGTTTATGGATCATAAAAGCAAAATTTACGTTTTCGAAGCCCCTGTCTCATACGGCAGCTATGTGAAGCGCATTTACATGACAATGCCCTGTCCCTACACTTTTATGTAAAAATAATATTGTTTCAAAAAGGAGATATCCCGGTGGTTTACGACAGGTCCCATGCAAATTAAAAATTTTAATCAAACCACCCCATCCACCCATAAAACTCCCTTCGCTGCCGATTATTCTATCCGAATTGGAAATTATTTCGAACCTAATTTAATAATGAAAGGCAGAAAAACAGGACCTGGGTGGAGGACTCTTGTGCAAATGCGCTGCGAAAACATGCCAAATTTAAAATTCAGTTATCCTTTCGGCGAAACTTGACCTAAAGTAAAGTTTCATGTAGGAACATGCGTTTACATATCCACATGTCACACTAATTTATTTCGTGTGACCCTAATGTGTTGGCTGAAAAATTTACAACCCAGCCGGTAACTGAAAAAGTCTCTGTTAAAACAGTTTTTACTGTTCGACGAAATTCTTTTCATCTTTGCAATAAATTCTAATATTTGAGGAAGACGTGGGTCGCACTTTTACTCAAATTAAACAAAATTAGTCAGATTCCGCGAAAGCTGGAAACGCATAATTTGTTTCAGAATGTATTAATTAAATTTCTCATTAGCGGGATTAGTGCAGTGTCAGAAGCAAAATTTATTTTCGACTTTTATAATAAATTACTTTTAAGTCCGGTCGAACAGAAAATAATTTCATTTGGGGTGGCCCGAGGGGTGTTAAACACAACGAGCTGCACATAATTAATCCTCTTTGCTGCTGTTCAAATCGAATTGCTTTGTAGCACGATTATTTAGCAAACACAACAAATATTTGTTGCGTTTGTTATTTAGATCGTCGGGGAGGACTCAGTGGTTGCTGGTCTTACGCGTATTCTGGCTGTTGAAGCCGGTTTTTAAAATAGCTCTTTCGGAGGAAAGTAGGCCAATGGAGTAACGCGAATTTTCTTTCACCTTGACGTTTGAATGAGTAATTTTCAGGGCTTCGTTAAAAAATCACGCTCATTGTTCGCCCAGAGAAGTTGTTTGCCGGGCAGATACATAAAAACCGAAAACAAGGCCGAAATTTAACGGGCCAGGACCGAAACTCTCCCGTTTGGAAATAAATAGCTTGTTGGTAAAATTAAAAAAATACTTTCGTGCTGGTGTGAGACACCATAGCCCAAATTGATCAAAAAGAAAACAAATCAGAGCAGGCGTGGCAAATTATCGGTCATGTCGTAGCGGAATCCTACGCAAATAAGCGTTCACTACATGGGCGTAGACAATTTGTGGTCTCAAGCGCTACATTATAAATATTATAATAAATCATACCCCATGAATGGAGAATATTTATAAAATAAACAAGAGCAATATTTTGCATTCGTAAGAATGGGTAATTTACACGCAGATTTTTCCGTAAAATGTCAAACATACGTCAGTTTTAAAGCAACGGTATTAATGTTAACCTTGAAAATAATTTTCGATTTCGGCAAAGTTTACGGACGTTTCCTGTAATTGTAATAACTCCAAAATAAGTGGTAAAATGAATTAATTAATTAATAATAATAGATTTTTCGAGAGATAGGCAACCAAAAAAACGACCGTGTATACATATGTGTACGATTAAGGTAAGAGAGACATTTCGATCAAACAAAAGATGATGTAGCACTCTTGATTTGTTTTCTTTTTGATTACTCTTTATTATAAATGAGATACGACTGGCTTATTGTGAAATTTAAAAAATTAATCGGTAGTATAAATAAAACTAATTCAATGCCAATTTCGTGTTTTAAATCAGCGATAATTTTTTTTTATTTGTAATAAAAGATGTTTTTTGCATTAAATTACAACACCGAATTTAGACACAAACAAAATAATCTAGCGATAATTACATACTAAATAACCAGTATCCTTGACACGTACCGACAAATCAATGACAATTACATATTGTTAAAAACAAAACAATTATTTTAAATTATTAATTATTGTATAAAGGTAATTTAATCCATTTTTAGAACCATTTTCCAAGTAATTTTTATGCCAACGTTGTTAATAATTTATTGCTTGTTAATTGGAATAAAATCATTCTGGAAAATAATTCTGTGACGGTCGTGAAAAAGTAGGTAAGTCGAAAATGTTAATTTTTCAGGGCAACGATTCAAAATTCCACATCCTTCCTAAAATCCTGTAATTAAATAGAAACTTCTTTCTACCTGTACTTGCTTTCAATATAAGTAAATTTGAAACTGTGAAAATCTGAATTATTTAATTCCATGATTTATTATTAAGGTGTAAACATCGTTAACTCATTTTTGAAATTATTTGACTTACCTACTTTTTCACGACAGCCACAGAATTATCATTATTATAATTTTTATATTGTCGTAAATAGTATTTTTGGTAGGCGTATTCTTCTCGCATTGTTTTTATTTCTTTTTTATCCCAAACCTCAATGTTCTTCACACCATCACATCCTACATTTAAGGATTTTCCTTAAAACTCTTAATTTGTTAAATGTTTAGCCAATAACAAACATATTTATTAGATTGTAGAAACATATTTATTAGATTGTAGTTTACAAAGTTTTAATGTTTTTCTTGTCATGTTATTGTGCTTTATACATATACATAATTGCCTTCCTATAACAATGCAGCGCTCTGGCCAAGCGCTTCGCGGGTTCACTTTGCGTTTGGAAGGTCTGGGGTTCGAATCCCTGACCAGGTGTGAGTTTTTTCATATGTTTTCCCACACCATAAATGCGAAAGTTGGCAAATACTGGGTATTTACTCTAATAACATCTATTCCTTCTGAACCCATTCTTCATCATATCAATCTTAACTTTCTTCCACTGTTGCTAAAAAGGCATTGGACAACCACAACCACCCCTCTTGCGAGAGAACCCATTGCCCAAGAAAATACCATACGCCATAATCTCTACCAGATTTTTTTTATGTACATCCAATTTTTGGTTGCCTTTCTTTATAAAAGGAATTGTTCCTTCGAGATTGTTGAAGATTTTTAAAAAATGAATGTAACGTTGTTTCGGTTTGCAGCAACTCTTTAACATGGCAGATATCGTTAAAAATAGAATATTGGCTGAAACACAGTTTCATCATCAAGAATCTAAACTTGATAATTACAGCCGTACCTAAGACCCTTCATTATGAGGGAGTGTCAACACCTGACACCGTTTTAGGCCGTGCTAATTTATCAAATTTTTTTTCCGGCGTAATTAAGCCCGCATAGAAAGGGGTGTAAACGAAACAATTACCTTGACGTCACACGACTGAAATGTATGTGGGTTAAGTGCGGTGTTTCGTCGAAAGAGGTAAATGTCGAAATGCAGATTGAGGCGTCTTTTAGCCCTAAATAGAACTCCCCGGTCGGTGGTATACGAACCATTAAATACAGTAATTTACACGGTCTAGTTAAAAGTGGAGTTGTAAGTCGACCGGATAAGAATTTATTGGCGGTTTTAGGGTTGGAAAAAGCGACGCACGTGCCACCACTGATTACGTTTAACATTTTGTGTAAAATGTAAGCTCTCGTGTTAAAGGCGGCGATTACAAACTCCAGACGGCGGCGGCGGCGGCGCAAGGGAACAGGAGCTAAGTCTCTGGTCAGGAACGTCAGAATGTTCCTTCAGGGATTAAATATGCTTAGAGGGTGAGTACGTTGTGAAGATTTTCATAAAGATCAAGTATGTGATGAGCATGCCAGGAGCTTTCGAATTAAGATGCTTATCAAATTATTAAGCTTGAGTATAATAATAATTAATTAATGACGTATTCAATTACAGATTCCTTCAATTGAAAATTAAGTAGTTTAGAAAGATGTAAAACTGGAACGGAGAGGGAAACAGAACTTATCTACTACACTATAAAAATAAATAGTAATTGTAAATTAAAAATTAATTTAAATTAATTAATTAAACTATAAGCCTTAAATACGTTCTAAGTTCTAAGTAGAGTGTTTATTTTATTTGTTAAGCACAGGGTCTCGCTTGAAATGAAAAAAATTCCTCAACGAATTCTAATTGGAATTCGATAACTAACGACTTGCTTCACTAATCACTTAATAAGTTTCCATTTCAAGTTCTAACTTATTGTTCATAAAATTATCCAAGTTGTAATCACCGTAGTTCGTCCTAATTGATTCACTTAACAACACTTGTGGGTTAGACGTCTCGAGAGCAACGACGAATAACATTTTTTTACCGGTGCTTCAACTAATCTTGAATTTTAATTTATAACAATTAGATATTTGTTAAGCATAGAAGACCAAGTGAAATGGAAAAATGTCTGGTAAGTTTCCCCTCTCCAATTGAAAAACTGGAGACCATGAAGAGGGCTCTGAAACTGCTGGACCTTTGTAAAATTAAATCGTCCGGAAAATTTTTGTCAAGGGATAGGAAACAATTCTATCTGTCGGTCGCTGCTTTAAAAATATCAAATTGAATTTGTCCATTTCTTAGCATATTCGATTTTATTACAGTCGGCCGGACCCGTTTAATGAAAAACTTTTAAGCAGCTTATTTGGCAATAATGGCTGTCGTAAAGTTTATCTAGAGAATAAATTTTATGTTGTCGTTTGTATTTATAGTGGGACTGACATTATTTCAATCGGTTTGGTACAGATGACATTTCGTTTCAACAGCCGGAAGAAGAATCGTGTCAGAATTTGAATAACTGAAACTCATTACGGAAACAAATACGACTTTTGAAGGACGTGGCACAAAGGAAAGGTTAACTGAAGAGGCATGACAGATATTGTCAGCAAGAATTTTATTGATATAGCAGATCAATTTTTGCTATATTTAGCACATTTTTGGTGAAATGATTGAAAGCAAGAGAATTCAGCTAAAAATAAATACGAAAGCGTTGACCTTCTGTAATTGTCGAAAATATATCATTTTGATGGTAATAAGTAAATATCTATATTTAGTAGGCAAAATTTAAACTCCGGTGGAATATGCAATATGATCTTAAACAGAAATGATCTTTGTTGTAACATTAATCGTTTTCAAGTCTCGATTCAGCTGTTGAATGACTGAAAAACATTGGTCCTGAACAAAATTAAAACGAGTAGGATTTTTCTGATCACTGAATATGTAGTTTAAAAAAAAAAGATTTTTTTTTAGAAATTTCTAGAGTGATAATGAGCTCGTCGGAAGTAAAAATGCAACCCACAACACATTTGCAAAGTTAACGTGGATATCTGTTTTTTAATTTAAAAAAACATAAAACATAATTAGATGTGTAGTTTCATAAATTTTGACATAAACGTCATTCGATTGGTTAAATGAAATTGTGAAAAAACGCAAAAACAGAAGCATTTTTATTACATTCGCCATAAATCAGGGTTGTTTCCTCATCGTTCGAATAGATTTTAGTCGTCGTATTTTAACTTTTTCGTAAATGTCAGTTGTGACAAATATTCTAAGCAAAGCCATCATGGATTCATAATTTAATTTTAAAACAATACAATATTTAAAACAGCCACGTTAACTTTGGAAATGTATTGCGGGTTGCATTTTCAATTCCACCGGGCTTATTATCACTCCTGAAATACCCTGTATAAAAACTTATTATCTGTGAATTGCTTGATGTCATATTTCGACTCGAGGTACTTCATGTTAGAGACTCCTTAGTTTTTAAACATAAAAAAAGGTTAGTTATTTTATTACTTTCGAAATCTGACATTTTTACTTACTATAAAAATATTGAAGAGATAACTTGGAATTTTACAGATGTTTTATTACAATCAGATAATTGTTTTGGAGCAGAACCTGCTTAAACAAACCGATTTATGAAAATTTAGCTCCACTTGAATAAAACTAAGCGATAGTTGTCACACAAATTACTAAGCAAAATGTAAAACAACTCTACAATGTTGTCAGAGGTGAAAATCGTTTTTAAACGAGGAATGAAAGGTGCAGTAATTCTGGTACATACTATGGAATGCAAATTACACAGAAAGCCAGGCTACAAATTAAAATAAATTCTTGTTGACGAAAAAATTGTTAAGCGTGATGCTGTGGAATTCACGCTTTGTATTCTTAACAATTTTACTTTTCATAAATTTCACAGACTAAGAGTCCTTCAATCAAATAAATTCTTCTATTTAAATATTGCTGTTGCCAAAGAAACTTAGTTGGCCTTTAATCCCGTAATAGAGAAACTTAATGGTTATCAATTTTGTTTTTAAAAAGTGCTTATTCTTCAGTACTTTACTTATGTTGACAGCTTTTTATCTCCCAATTATGACGTCATCAATAATTTTTTTAAATGACAACCCTCACTTTTTTCTTCTCTTTCTGATAGACCTTCGTACTACCTCAACGATAAGTGAAAAAAATTGGTATCTTTCATGACAATAATTGTTTTGAGAAAATGACAATTTTTATTTAAAAAATTTAATTTAATTTTTAAGGTAAACATTTTTTTCAATGGGTTTAGTTAAAATAGAAGATTTATTTTAATCGATCAAACAATTTAAAAGATTTGCGGCAAAGAATTCGCGCTGAAACGGAACAAATAAGCCCCGACATTATTCAGCGCAGTGTACAAAGTGTCGGTGAGTGCTAAATGGTTGGCGGGATGCAATTTCAACATTTGCGTTGAATTTTATTGTTAACCTTCGATGTTTGTTTGTTTTTGTTTGAGAAGTCAATTAAAAGTTTAACAATAAAATTTAAATTAAATGTTTAAAGTAAAGTTTGTCATTTTCTCAAAAAAATTGTTATGTAAGGTATAAATTTTTTTCATTCAACGTTAAGCTATTACAAAGGCCTATTAGGAAAAGAAGAAAAAAGTGGAGTTTCTCATTTAAAAATAATATTGATGACGTAATAATTGGGAGATAAAAAGCTGTCAACACAAGTCAAGTACTGAAGAATATGCACTTTAAAAAAAAAAAATTGACCTCTTCGAGGATTTTTCTCAGAAATTAATACTTACACTTTTATCGAATTTATTCCGAACTTTACGAACGCACTATGTAAATGTTATAACCGAAACAAACAATGTATTACTCAACTAGCGTGTTATGATTACAGGCCGACACCTACGACTCGTGCCGCAAATTCACTTCATAAGTAATGGCCGTTACACGCGAGTAGATTTCAATACTTTTTCTACTACGCACAGACTTAATTATCTGTACTACGTATCAAAATTCATTTATCTTTTTAACAACAAAACGTAGACAAATTGGCAAATTATGAGATTTCAAAATAGTTATGACATATGTATCATAACAACTTTATAGTCTAAGTGATGATTTTGCCATTGGTCACAAATTGTGGAGTAATGAATCATTACTCACGGCCGTGGATATTGAATATCATTACCTAACCCTTTGATCAATATTCTTAATCTATATTTACACATGAAATTGGTACTTTTCCTTTCCTATTGACTATCTGAATTAATTCTTTAATAATTAGTTTAAACATTAAGCACAAATATTTCATGATCGGAATTATTATTGCCAGAAAACTTCAAATTCCATCCCAAAGTGAATAAGTACGCATTTAAGACGTTTCAAATATTTTCCTTTTCCAGTTTAAGTACTTTTTGCATTGTTGGAATAAATTTATTTTTCAAAAATAAAACAATGAAAAGAGCTAAATCTGTTCTATCTATTGTTAGATACATATTTACCGCTGTGTCCTTTGAAAGCACGACTATTTCATTACAACTGGATCACAATAGCATCAGATTGTGTTAGATATAATTATCTTCAGGTAATTATTTTTTGTGAACGGAAAGTTCTTTGTATTGCAGCCGATATTGATAACACGCATAGTATCCTTTCAAAAATGTTTGGGGAAAAGCGCGAGCACAAATTCCCTTCCACCATATTACCTACAATCATCTATCAACTTTCAGAAGAAAATCAAAATGAGAAACCAATTTTAAACTCGTCAATCTAAGTGCCCGCTGCGAAATATGCATCTCCATGTTCAAGGGATTTTTACTTTTATTTCATTTTTCATTTATTTAAGACCGTCCGACATATTGTACTTACGAGTATCTGCTCATTTCAGATCAGTAATGACTTACTTTATCCCATACTGTGCGGTAAAATAGATAAAGAAAAAAAAAATCAAGAAAACACAACTAAAACAACGATGGATGATATTTACGTGTCTGGAGACAGATTTTCGCCAAAGAACTCATTTTCTCTTCACACACTTTCACTTCGCAACACGTGAAATACTACATTATTGTCGCACTTATATGATACGACAGACTCGGGCTGAGGCCTCGCTGTGCAAACTTCACATGTGTGCAATAATAATGTCTATATTCTATTTGTGGCGTACGTGTTAACGTTAATATGCATTTTTTTTACGTTATACTTTTTACGCCTCTAGTAAAATTTATTCTATTGGGTGATTCAAAATGATTGTGGATAAGAATGGTAACTATGTACTAAAATGTATGTGGCAACTGTGTGGGAGGATAGAGCTGACATTTCTTTGACAGTTCATAGTTTGAAAATTGTCAAATCAATGTCAAATCAAATGCACGCTTTTGAAATGTCATACAAATGACAACTCTACCCCACCCACACAGTTGCCACATACATTTTCGTACATAGTTGCCATACTTATAACAAGACCTAATTTTTTATCGGATAAATTTTTCAATTTTACGAAAACTTTTTGCTTTGACAATTTAACGAGTTGAATTCGGGTATTTTTATTTTGGTTAGGCCCGAGAGCTTTAGCTCGAGGATTTAACTTTTGAATAAAAATTCCCAAATATCAACGAGTAAAATTGCTTAAAGCAAAAATGTTTAAGTGAAAATTGGGAAATTTATCAGATATAAAAAATTTGGTCGTGTTATTTTTGACAAGATTAATTCCAGAATACAAACTTTAGCGCTAAGTAATTATTTAATTATAATACCTACTGTTATTAAAAACAATTTGAGAATCTGACAGAGTAGTAGGACGTTTTTATCGCGATAAACATTTTTGATTGGATGAAAGCAAGCGCTCTGATTGGCTGAACACGCAGGATTAATGAATGTGGGAATTAATCTTCATAAAATAAAGAGACACAGTACGATTAACTTTTTTAATTGGTGCTTTTATTGCGAATTTCAAAGAGACCAAAATTCTTTTGTGTTGAACAATAAACAATATTTAAAAATATACAGTTTGTGGATAAATTATATTTTTGAGAAAAAACGCATTTAAAGAAATAGAAATTTATTAATTTTTCAGATAAAAATTGAAAAGAAAATCCAGAGAAGAAACATTCAGTTGCTAGTTTATACAACAAAGTGGTTACTTTGAATTGCCACTAATTATGTCCAATCATTTAAAAGTAAGAAATTAGTTAATAAATGTGGTTAATAGATGAAACTCAATTATTGTTGACGATGGATCAAGAGTCAAGTAAAAGTTGATAATGACAACAAGTACCTACCAATAGCATGATAGTTTTTAAAATAGTTTACAAATTTCTCTGTTTTTAAAGTGGAAACAAGTTGATCATGTGTGCGATGTCGACCGTTGTCCCCATGTGTTACCGCCTGAGTGTTGCATTATTATCGAGGTTGCACATGTGCAGAGTTAAACCTTTGCCATTCGAAGCAGCGCCATCAACTTTTTATTTCATTCCGCGCGATCCGTTCCACTCTCGCGACCAATACCCTTGTTTACCAACGTCGACCGGAAAACTCCGGCGCAAAAATTTCCACCGGCTAGATCGCCTAGATCTGGCGAAAAACCGCACATTTCCAGGAGCACGTGAAGCACACTCCGGGCGGCGGAATGCTAGTTCCGGCGCGCTCCGGAAGCAGAACAACACGGAACAAAGTGTCCGTAAAGAGACATAAATAATGCATCGGTCCCACGGGCGGCGATTTTTGCCGGCGTTAAATGGCAGACGACGGTTGCGACAACTTTCGATTTTGCCGGTCTATTTATAACCTTACCTTTCGTCGGCATAAATCAGAGTCGGCGACGACGTACGCACAAAACAGTCGGAGGTGCGCCAGGTGACGAAAGGTGAATGAACAGAACGACGACGTCGGTGTCGGGGAGGACGCGCCGGCGTCTGTCCGCACGTCGTACAACGCGCCAACGGAACAACTGATTCGGAGCGTCGAGACGCTCAAGCCGTGTGTGCGTCTTGCGGACGAGAGGACATGCGCGAAACTGACGGACTCCTCTCCGAAGGCTCGACCGTAACGAAGGGGGTGGAGAACGCCGGCCCGGACTCTTACCCCGTCGAACATATTTCAGAAAAATTACGCGGGACGGGGCTGGAGGGGTTGTTTTTACCTACGCTCAAGCTACTCAAGCTTTTCATGAAACTTACACAATACCTGGAACATTTGACATCACATGAAACCTGATTTTTTTATTCCATATGCAATTTGTTGTGAAAATCGTTCCGAATATTTTGACCAGCTGTAGAATTTAGAACTTTTCATTGTAGCAATTGCTCGAGACCACTTATTTTTAATACCCCTCCTCCCTTCATTTTAACTAGTCGTTTGAGAAGTGTAGGTAGTATCCAAAAAAATATCAATGAAAATAAATTGCTTTCCCACGCAAAAACTTTTCTTAAGTTTTTTTGTGGCAAAAGTGCTTTACAAGTTCATTGTAAACCAACCTGCCGTGTCTGCCATCGCTCGTCTTTTTCGGTCGAAGCTTTAAGTTTTCTTGTTTTGTTCAGTACCGAATTAAACCAATTCTGAATAGTCTACACAAAGTGATCAAAAGGAAAACAAATCAGAGCTGGCGTTGCAAATCATCGGTCATGTCGTAGCGGAATTCTATGCAAATTAGCGTTCAATGCATGGGCGCAGAAAATTTGTGGCCTCAAACGCTACTTTATACCTCATGAATTTTAGATGTTGCAATTATAATTGCCCATTTTATTATTATTATCTGATAATGGAGAAAATTTATAAAATAAGCAAGAGCAACATACATAATATGTAATAAGAAGTGGATTTCAACCAAAAAGTCAAATTCTGATTTTTATACTGACCTACCCATATTCACTTCCTATAATTATTTACGAAACAGTGGAAAAAAAAACACCAGTTATATTTTGAATTAAACACAATTTTACATTTTAACTTTGAATAAACGTAAACAACGACGAGTGAGTGGGAGGTGGTAAGCAGAAGGCAGCGGGCAAGAAAGAGAGGGCATGCCGAAATCGCCGAAAGCAAGAGAGAAAGAGAAGAGGGTAGGATGTCGGAAGAAGGCCTGAACCCAGTCAGAAAGAGTTCCAGAACCGAAAGATCCCCAAGTAGAAGCAAACAAGGAAATCAAAGCAAAGAAATAGAAAAAAAAATAGAAACCGTGCTTAGAGAGATAAGAGAGGATATGGCTGGAATAGTAGAGGAGAGCAAAGTACGAAGAAAGGAACTAGCGGCAGTGAGAGAGAAGAAGGGAGAGCAAAAAAGAGAGGACATGCCGAAATCGTCAGAAGTAAGGAAAGAAAGGAGCAAGAGAGAAAGAGAAGAGGGTAAGACGTCGAAAGAAGGCAAGAACCCACTCAGAAATAGTTCCAGAACGAGAAGATCACCAAATAGAAGCGAAAAAGAAAATCAAAGCAAGGAAATGGATAAGGAAATGAAAACAACCATGATTAGAGAGATAAGAGAGGAGATCAAAGCACTAAGAAAGGAATTAGCAGCAGTGAGAGAGGAGAATGGGGAGCTAAGGAAAGAATTAGCGACAGTGAGAGAGGAAATGAGAGGAAGAGAAGAAAAGGGGCAGGCGGAGAAGGCAGATTGAATGAAAAGGATGAAAATGATAGAGGAAAAGATGGAACAAAGGGAAAAGAAGGAGAGGAAGAATAATGTTATAATAACTGAAATAGGGGCAATAAGTGGAAATATAGAGAGGGGGGGTGGAAGAATGGTTAGAAAGGGAGATAGGGGTGAAAGTGAATCTAAAGGAAGCATTTAAAATAAATAAAAATAAGATGATGCTGGCAAAAATAGAAAGCCGCGAGCAGCAGAAGGACATTATGCTAAATAAGAGTAAGTTGAAGGAAAAAAAATGAGAGGAAGATGACGATTTGGCAAAAGAAGAAAGGGAAACACAAAATAAGTTAAGAGAGTTGATCCCTCAAGGGCGCGGGATTGACACCGACTGTAAGCGACATTGTGAGATTGTTAACGGGCAACAATTAATCGAATAGGGTGCAACTACCTTTTTTTTAATGTTAAAAATAATTTAAATTACGCACTAAAACTAAACCAAACAAATAACCCAAACAAAAATAAGACCACTAAAATTAACTATTTACAAAACCCAACAATCTCAAATATCGAAAGAGCTCCTGGAAATGGAATCAGATATGTCAGACTTTTTGTAAAAATTGAAAAAATAGCGTACTTTACTTTTACACATTGAATTTATTAAAATTGAGTGTAAATTAAGTTATAAAAGAACAGATACATTTCAAGTACTCTCAGGATCGTAAATTCTCTCGCTGATTCGCCAACCCGAGATTACATTAAGAATGCAAACTTCGACGACTTTGAACACTTGTGATGAATGAAATGAGTACGTTTGTTAAAACCAACAGCTTCACATTTTTCCACATTAGGAGGTTCTTTCATTGCAGACCTGCCTCAAGTTTCAGTATCAGATCAAGTTTCTTTATGGAGCTTTTTCAGTTTAAAATTGGAGTTGCGCTACATCCATTTTTCCATTAACGATTGATTTTTCAGGGACCATTAGTCCATAGTACCTACATAGGTAAAAATTAGAATTTAATTGTCTTTCCAAATCTGTAAAAACATTGGAGGTTACTATATAAAAAAAATGGCGGTAAGTGCATTACGCGGAAAAGTGAAAAATATGGAAAATAATTTTTCTCTTCAAAAAACTAAATTAACCCGTTTGAGTTGTTTTCGAAAAGTTCAGCGGAGACGAAAATGTTTCCGTTGTTCCAAACTTTTAACGCTCACTATAAGTAAAATATATTGACAAACATTTAAAAATATGAGCCTTCAATTAAACACTGTTATAATTATTAGATATTTCCCTCGCAATTCATGAATTATATTCAAACACTTTTCAGACTTCAGATATGAATGATATGATTTTGTTGCTGAAGAAATAATGCACGAATCGCAGAAAAGTGGTTTATTTCAGAAGAAAATCGTGAGCAGCATGAGATTAATGTGCACGTGAGAGATTTGACAAGAAAATTAACACCAAGTACTTCCTTAAGACAGAATGTCAAATGCAAGACTGTTACTGGATACTTATTTAATGCAGATGTGCTACTTTTAATTAATTTAATTAAAAATTAGGATGACCTGACCTGATCTGAAAAATACTTTGGTTGGTGCAACTGACTTTAAAATTACTTCTTAACTTAAATTATGATGTTCCTAGATTCGAATAACGAAAACCATCAATTATTATGCCCCCCAAATTTTTCCCTTTTTGAGAACAAAGACAGGTGACACTATGAGCAGCAGGATTATAACAAATGGGTTTAAGCCGACATAACAAAGAAAATCTTGTTCTTCTGATAAAGATAAAAAAACTATACAGTATGTCCCCGGATTGAGTTCACAAGAGGAAAACACATTTTTTCGTGCGCTGTTACTTTTCAGGTATTCGGCCTGGTTGCAACACTCGGCTACCGCCTCGTGCTTCAAATAACACTAACCACTCTAATGAACAAGATCATCTTGTAATTATTTAATCGTTGTTTTGCAAATATTTAAAGTTGTGCATTTTGGCACAATTTAATTAAGATATTCTGAATGAAATTTTAAACCAGACACCCAAAAATAATTACTATCAACGTTTGTTTTATTAAGCGACAAATATTTGAGTTATGCAATAAACTGAGACTAATATTTAAATTGCGAAATAAATATTTGGATTTGCTCAGTGAACACAGGGATTTGAAACACTTTCTGAATATTTATAGACATCAAGTATATTTTTCTATCAATTATTTAGTTTAATAATTACAATTTAATTAAATTTAAACTGATAATATAAAAGATTATAAAATTAGTCCCTATACTGTACAGGGTGTTAGGGAATGGTCTCCCAAGAATTTCAGGGTGAGTTTGCGAGGGAAAATGTGGTCGACAACCTTAATATCATTTTTTCCCAACATGAATGGTTTTCACAAAAATAAACATTTAAAATGGCGCCCCACAGTTTGGGAGCTTCTGTACCATTTTATTGTTGTAATAATTAAATAAATGGTTACCGTTTTGTGATGAAAGTTTTTATTTTCGGAAAACGGTTTAATTTATCCAAAAACGGTATAAAGCTGTTCGACCATTTTTTCCTTAATAAACTCACCCTGAAATTCTTGGGAGACCATTCTCTAACACCTTGTATAAATAACACAACAAATATTATTATTAAGCAGTCGTGTAAAAAATAGACGTGCAGCAAAAATAAATGATTTAAAAAAATAATGCTTTCAAGGGAATTAACATCATTTGATGGAAATAATCCGTAATGATAAGTATTGTAGTTTCAATTTGGTTGTAGGTCGTAAAATTTTATGGTACTTTAAGTTAAAGATCTTGCGGGGCTTATAAATCCTAGTTTACCACTAGCAGGTAATATTTTAAGCAGGGTTGTATTGTACATTTGGTATATTTGCATTGTACGGCAAACGGCACGCGCCGCTTCCCAACCTTTTCAAACCCAACCATTGCGCCCGTTAATCGCTCATAATATCCAATAAAATTTTACGACCTACAACCAAATTGAAACTACAGTAAATCCGGCCTCGACGCCGTGCCCCTTTTAATATAAATACGAGAACTAAACATTCAGTTACCTTGTTGAGAAGTACTAAATAGTAGGAGGTAAGTTTAAATCATATGTATATATTTTGTCCGTAATAAGTAAAATATTATTATTATAATAATATCCTGAGGTGTTTATGCAACCAAATATTCTTTAATTTCATGTTATCTACATACCGCGGTATTGTTATCTAACAGAAAGGTCACAGAACGTTTAATACAATTACAAGCCAAACCAATAATGTTTTTTGCAAACAAATATGACTGATATATTTTTTTTCTATTATTAGTTTCGTTTCGTTACTATTTACATATTTCTCTCTCTTTTTAAACCAATAATCAATCATACCTTATGTCACCTGTCGATTGGAAGCGCGATTTGCAACAACTCTATTAACCACACCCTTTGAAGTTCCTACGCGAATGTTTATTTTGTAGAAAATTGTAAAATAAATAGGGGTCCACAAAAAATAGATTGTTTTGAAAGCAACGGTAACCGAAAAATCGAACAAAAAGCAGAGCGCTGGATTCTACAAAGCAAATGAAAAATATTTCAAGATAATTATGAAAGCAACATTCAAAGCGATGAATAAAAAAATTCTATTTTAAAGCCGTGCGAGATCGCTTCACAATGCAAGCAGATGGACTGCCTCTGCAGAAACGTGATGTTTTAAAGTTAAAAGGAAACGAAGGAAATCAACTACAAGGATCGCTTATTTTCTTGAAAGCCATTCAAATGCTCTTACAAAAGAAATGAAACTTTCGAATGGCTTGAAATTGTCGAACGCTCTACCACAAGGTGATAAACATTAAAATAAAATTTAATGTGCTTTTACATATTGTCGATGCCAGGCAACCAACCACAAAGTCACAGTTTACAAAGGCGCTTTTGTAATCTGGAAAATGTAGTTATTTCGCTTTAGTAATTCATTACATTTGTGGCGATATCAGTTTCACTTATTTATCGACACGACAAATCCTTGTGTAAGATGTAATTTTACTTACTCACAAACAGACGAAAAGTAATTCTTTTTCGGACGTACTTTTTTAGACGCTGACCGCGGCGCCATCTGTTGGTCTCTTTAGTAAGTAGTAACGAAACCGACAAAACCGATAATCGTCCTGTCAAATTATTAAAATAAGTAATTGTATTGCAAATTGTAAATTTCTAGTTTTGTGGGCAAGCTGATAACAAATACTATAAATCTATTATAGTATATGTATATCTATTTGAAAAAAGTAGATACAAAATGTATCTCTGCCCAAAAATTGTCTTTTGTCCTCGCCTGTTTCAAGCCTCGGCTGCGCCTCGGCCAGAAAACTCAGACTCGGACGAAAAAAATGCACTTTTTGCCCTTGATACACAAATGACTATTTTTGAATTTTGAAATAAATGTACACCCAGAAACAACTATCTGCAACATTAATAATTCATAACTGTTCATTGTTTTCTACAAGCACGTGTCTCCATACGTTAATAATAAGTTAGTTTCCTGATAATGCACACTTCGTTCAGCTTAATTAACTTTGAGCTCAGGCTTTTACGCAGATAAAGAAACTAATTTGTATGCAACAGTTATATTGGTCTTTACAAGACTGATTTATTGCTAAAATTCCCATGTTTATTTAAAATGCAAAGTTCACTCAGGTATCAAAGTACAAAGCAAAATTTTTTTTTATTTGTTAAAAAATATTACAATACAAACCAAGTAAAAATTGTGACTGTATTTTTTTTTATTATTAAATATGAAACTTCTACACTATATCAACTTCCGAGAGCTGCTCCCTCATTATCCTAAATATCTGATCATACAAGTCTTTTTTAACGTCCTTAGCCATAATAAAATCCAAGTGATTAAACGGCGACTTCTCGTTGTCTCTTGGTACATAAAATATTCTTTTTCGAAAGCTCCCCAACTCTTTCAACAATTTTTCTACAGCCTGCAGACTATAAAATGAAACAAACGATTTAAAAATTCAAGACACAACTCCCCACCTCTTGAGAAACCATAGCATCATTGCTTCCATAGAATAAATAAACAGGCACTTTAATATATCTCAAGTCATAACCCCTAGGTTCACTCAATCCATAATTTTTGATATTGTCAATTTTTCCATAATCGTATCTTCTCACCTTACCTGTTTGAGCAAACTGTTTGTAGTGTTTCAGGACTTGGACAGACGTTCCAGAAGGGGTGTGACTGAAAAATAGCAAAAGTTCATCCTGAAAGACCCTTTATAATATCACTTGACAGTTTGATAGATGAAAACTAACCGGACGAAAGTGATCCGTCAAAGGTCCGGCAAAAGCTTCCAGAATTTTTTTGCACGCAAGTGGGGCATTTGCACACAAACTGACTGCAATCTTGTTGACAGAGCTTTGGTAAAATAAACCATGGGCATGAAGCCTTATGAGTTCTCTCTTAAAAGTATAATGCTTAAATTTGATCAAAAAGTGTTTGCACCGGTTACCTCTAGAGGACCAGATATTTCTACAAGTTGATCCACCACAGGGACGTCCTTGAAGTACAAAACAGGCGCCAGTGCAATAATTCCAGAGAGTAAGGAGTTGGCTTCTATGGGATAGCCAGACCCATACAAAAATGCTAATGTTGAACCCATCGAGTACCCTATGTATATGATAGAGCCCCATTTTCCTGTCACCCTCGCAACAAATTTAAGCTGCTCGCCTACATCGAAATACGCCAAAGTGTCCAGACTGGAATTAGCAAGTGATGAAGTGGATCTGGTAGAATATGGATCAGTACAAAATTACTTAAAATCCCAGAATTCTTTACTCGATGTTTGGTAGCGTCTGTGAGTTTTTGAGAAATCGCTTCCTCTGATGCTTCCTAACCAGACGTCGTAACCGCGATCAGCAAGGTTAAAAGCTGCAAGTTTTTTAATTTATGTGCTTTACAAAAATGGTAATTTACCTAGTGATCTATTTCCAGTATTCACCCATATACCATTATTTTGTAATATACCGTGCATTAGGAATACGGGTTGTTTGTGAGATTTGCTAGTTTGTGGAGGGATTCTGAAGAGGGTTAAAATGTAACCATCTTCAGTGGTCAATGAATAACTTTCAAGGGAATATCCATGTCTGCTGATAATGGTGGGCTAAAATACAGCTATACATAATATTAAAAAAATATTAAATGAATATAAGTTTAAAATTTCTGTGGCTTTTTTTTTGTAACCGACTTGAAACACTTCAAGTCCTAGGAGTTGAAATATCCACAAATGGCTCGACCTAGTCAAGTGTAGGGTCATTTGAAGCGGTTCACACGATTCATTTATCAATGAATAACACGAAATATGTAATAATTAAATTATCGCTATTACTGAATATTATTGAACCTTCAAGTACCTACTAATAATATTGCAACAAGGAACTAGGAATTACTGGTGCCTTAAAATTTTAAAATTGTAAGTTTGAAAATTGTCATTTTTTTGTGACCCGTTTGAAAATAAAATAGTATGTATTACTCAGAGTAGGTCTTTTTATGCTTCGCCCAGTTGTCGACCTCAACTTCGTCTCGGTCTTCAATCTCTGGGCTTAGCACAAAAAGGGTCACTTCTACTCCTAATTATAATATAATTTACTCTTTATTTTTTCACCAACATTTTTTATGTTAACATGTTATGTAAAAATAATAATTTATCATCTCTTCAGAATCATTTAGAATGTATTAGATTTATTACTCGAAACCCAATACTATCCTTGAATTTTTTGCTGAATATTTAATCCGCTCTTGCTTACTTTGTTCTCTACATAATTAAAACTGTACGATGTACAATTAAAAAATAACAAAGCAAGTTTCTGGTTAAAAATTGAAAAATAATCTCTCGCTCTAGTTATTCATGTACTCACTGTGTCCGATAAAACGTCGGGATTATAATAACAACGTGTGCTCCAGAATCGTACGAAGTATTCATTGTAATTTTCACATGCATTGTTGTATATATTAAAACTGGTACAAATCTGGATCTGGAAAAAAATTGCCAACACAGCAATACGCACCGTACACTTTTCCATCAGGAACGACGCAATTATTTCCCATTTTCATGTGCACTTTGAAAATATATCGATAGAGCACGTTGAAATTCTCATTAATGTGAAGCAAGGCAGTTTAGATTTTTTTTCGTTTACTAAATCTCCTTTCAGTTATGCATTTTATGGACTCATTTATTTTAATAGTTAAACTAACTTAGCCAAAGTAATTAGTTTGGAAAAAAAATGTAGAGCGCTTTTACCGATGAGATTAGATCGATTTTGTTAATTAAACTAACTTGCAAGTTGTTATACGAGTATTTCGCCAATTATTTTTTAAGTTGTTTTAAACTGGCGTGGATGTATCTTGTGCTCTGCGCCGGATCACAGCTACTTTAGTGCAATTGATACTGGCGGAGCCTCCCCGACTACGAGAACCCCAAGGAACGAATAATGAATAAAAACGCTTTTTTAAACTACTGTAGGGAACATCAGCTTGGCGACAATCCCTAATCGTTAAATGCAAAAAACAAAACATATACTTCGCGATAATCAATTTAGACAAATGAAACAAATCTATATTATTTTGAAAACCTAAATTTGGCTTGCAAGGTAATTCTATTAATCTGCCAAATCTAAGAACTGTTCTATTTTTGTTTGAATTTGTCAACCAGATGTTTTTTTACTCCTCAATGAAAGATTACCATAGCTTTTACACCAAAATGCGGCTGGAAATGTATTCTTTCTATTGAGGTAGTCCCAAAAAAAGCTTTCACAAAAACATATTCTACATCAATGGGTAAATATTTCCACCATTGATGAATAATAATCGAACGATGTGATGAGTCTTTTAAGGAAATTTTCAGCTTGTTTTCTTCCTAAAATAAATCATTTGTGCTGTGGAGGAGTAAGTTTTATTAGTGAAAAATATGAATACATTATTGCTGTTGCATTTTTGATAGTAGCATATTTAAATTTATAATTGTTGTATTATTTTGCTATCTTAACAAGACACTAAAAAATATTTTAAAAGTGAAATCATGTGATAAGAAGTCATGTCATATCATTAAACATTTTATGTATGTTTAAATATCTTATATTTAAACCTAAATGTGCTGCCAATTGAAGCAATTGGGAATGAGCCTCATTATTTTGGTACCAACTAAAAACTTTTCATTTTTTTTAAATATTACGTACTCGTATATTCACTTGAAAGAAATGTTTTTGTTAAACCGGTGGAAAACGTCAAACTAAACCAAATAAAACAACTCAGAATTCCCGAATCGTTCGCAACATTTGTGCACTTGTGCAAATTCCTGCATATTCGAGACGAAACGGTGCAACGTGCTCCTCCGTATCTAGGTCGTCTCTAAGACTATGATGAAGCCATCTTCCTCCGTAGTAAAATCCCGGCGTATCGCTCGAGCATAAGTGTCCATTTTGCAGCTTGCACCACCTGCATAAGCATTACGAGCGATCGAGCTGGGAAAAACGTCGAAGGAACCTCTCTCACACCAGAAAATAAAAAACGAGATAAGCCGAGTTTGAAAAGATTCACGTGCGATAAAAACAATTAAGACGGAAGTCTGCCGGCACCGATCAAAGTGGAGAGGAAGGATTTTGAGAATCTCTCACACCAATGACAACACTTACATGTAAAGAGTCGCGAAACTGGAAAAATGACCCCGACACAAAAAGAAGAGCAGGATGGATGGTTCAGAGTGCAACTGCGAGATATTCACCTAAAAGTATCATAAAGTAAACGAAATATAGGTCTTCCCGTTTTTGCCTAGTTTATTTGGAATTCAGGAAGAGCCAGCCAGGCTCGCTAAATTATAAAGTCGATGTAAATTTGCAATGAACATAACTTTGTGCACACGGGATTTTATATCAGTTTTTGTTCTGTCGCAGCAAAATAATTTAAGAAGTGAACGGCAACATTTCAGAATCCGTGTACGTTTCCGTTTTTTCCCGATTTTATTTTGTTGGATCCTTTTAATCGCGCAAAAAAAGTTCAATGCTTCCCAGAACTTTATTTATACCCAGCCAAAAATTTTTGTTTACAAAAATAATAAACGGATTTTGTTTATTGATTTATTAATCATTAAGTTTATTAATCTGTTTAGCTTGGTGCAAATTGATGAATTAAATAAATAAACTTTGTGTTGTCGACTACATTGCTGTGAAAAAATTGTCCTTTTGTTATTTAAGAGTACTTATAAAAGAGACATATACCGAGTGACTATAAATGATTGGAGCAAAATAGTGGGATTGGCAACACTGATGCAGTTGGTAGTGCAAATCTTCTCGTGCATCATCTGTCAATCTTTTTTATTTAGGTTAGGTTAAGTCACGAAGTACATTGACGTTGGAAAAAAAAATATATTTTTTTGACGTTTGTTTCAATTTTGAGAATTGCGTGTGTCATGCCAACGATGTTGGCAACTAAAGATTTCAAATGTGTTACCAACATAACAAAATAATTTTCAATCATTGATAGTCACTCGGTACATATATTTTATACAATGTGATCAAAAAGAAAACAAATTGGAGTAGTCGTTGCACATTAGCCTTCATGTCGTAGCGGAATTCTTTGCAAATAAGCGTTCAATGCATGGGTGTAGACAATTTGGGTCTTAAATGCATTATCTGATAATGGAGAAAATTCATAAAACAAACAAGGGCCATATTTTACATTTTTCGCGTAAATGTCAAAAAAACGTCAACGATGTGCTAATTGCTAAGCTAGAAAACAACTTTGGAATTTCGGTAAATTTTACAGACTTTTACTGTAATTGTAAGCAACAATTATCCCACAATAAGTGGTAAAATGGATTTTTCCATTAATTATTAATAATTAATTAATTATAGATTATCAAGAGATAGGCAACCAATAAAACGACTGTGTATAGCAAGTATACATATGCGTACAATCAAGCTAAGAAAACAAAAGATACCTCATCTCATTTACTCAAAAAATATCTCAAAAACATCTCTCAAAAATTTTAAAATGATTTTTTGTTTACATTTTAGAAATGAAATGATATCGTTTGAAAAAATCCACTAAAAATTCAAAACTGCAAAATTTATTTTTACGTAAAACAGAAAGAAAAAATAATTAGATACATACCGGGTGTAGAATTGGTTTACGAGACATAGGATTTTACATGTAAAAATAAGGAGATCCAATTATTGGCTCCCCTAATAATTTTATGGCAAAATGGTTAAAATGAAAGTTAGAGAGAATTAAAAGTACTGTCTAATTTCACTCTTTGTTTTTTTCTAACATCTTGTGGTACTGAAAGAAAAGCAAGAAAGGAGTTAAGACAAAAATACTAAAAAGCAGTACTAGCAATGAAATTTTACTTCTAAAATTATTTGTCGGGTGGTTTTACTATTATTTAATTTTCTTTTGATCTGCCCTTCAAATGAACTCGTACAGGACTACAGGACGAATGAAAAAGTATCTTCCATTAAATGTTCAAACTTCTCTCAAATTCTTCGAATTGTTTCTATGGCTGAAATTGGTCGTTCTGGGAAACCTGAAGCAAATGTTGCTTGGAAGTTTCGTAAAGAAGATCCTCCATAATACCATTTAAAGAAAGAAATAAAATTTCATGCCTAGTAGTACTTTTTAGTATTTTTGTGTTAACTCTTTTCTTGCCTTTCTTTCAGTACCACAAGATGATAGAATAAAACTAAGATTGAAATTAGAGAGTAATTTTAATTCTCTCTAACTTTCATTTTAACCATTTTGCCATAAAATTGTTAGGGGAGCCAATAATTGAAACTCTTTATTTTTACATGTAAAATCCTATGTCTCGTAAACCAATTCTACACCCGGTATATAGTACATTCTCAATAATTATAAACTTTTAAAATAAAAAAGGCTCGCTAAGTAACCTATTCAAGGTTTGCTACAATTATACACCGTTTCTTATAATTATCTGACATTTAAAAACTTATCTTATCAACACATATAAAGAAACTGAAGTCAGAATGTCCTTAGTTGCGTTTTTAATTGCGATGGGGTCAACACTGTTCCTTTTAGCT
Source organism: Tenebrio molitor (assembly GCF_963966145.1). Lineage (NCBI taxonomy): Eukaryota > Metazoa > Arthropoda > Insecta > Coleoptera > Tenebrionidae > Tenebrio > Tenebrio molitor. Next base: position 4,650,932 of record NC_091048.1, on the reverse strand, counting down.
CTTTTGCCGTTTTGTGCAGTCGGTATAAACTTCAAAAACAATGCTTGTCACAGTTTTGGCATGTACCATCTTGCCCCTTTTAGCTCTAAGTGTTATTACAATCCTGACGTCTTGTCTACAGTTGTGGGTAATTCGTGATGCTTTAGATTTCCAGTGAAGCTATTTTTTCTAGCCGGTGATGACAGAAAGACACGACTACGATCAAGAGACTCACTCTGCAATTACCGACGACGGATACATCTTGAACGTTTTCAGAATCACCTCGAAAAATCAAAAACCAACAAAGTCTCCCGTGTTCGTACAACACGGAATTGCCACGAATTCTGGTCCTTGGGTTGACATCGGCAACAGATCGCTTGGTACTAACTGACCCAAGTTTTTTATTGCTATATCTCAGTTATTTTTTGAACAGCATTTAGGCTAGCTGACGAGGGATATGATGTCTGGTTGGGAAATGTGAGAGGAAGTACTTATTCAAATGCACATGAAGAGCTGAACGTGAATATTCCAAAGTATTGGGAGTTCAAGTAAATCAAAAACAGAAAAATCGATTTGAATATAGTTTGAAATTTTAGTTTAGACACGATTGCACAGAAGGATATAAAAACGCAATTGCAACTTGTTGCTGACCAAACGGGAAGAGCTGGAGATATCATTTATATTGGGCACTCGATGGGTACGACTCTGGGTTTCATGCACGCTTCAGAAAATCCCGGAAAAAAACAGGGCCTCATTAAGGGATTAATTGCTCTTGCTCCAATAGTTTACTTAGATGGGATCACCGTCTTAGAACTCGCTACACCGATAGGTATTCCAATCCTTGTAAGTACTAATACCACAGCAGCAAAATATTTTGCAACATGTTTTTGCCAGGACATTCTAGGTATCCTCCAAATTAAAGGCCTTTTATATCAAGAAGAATTGATCCATAGATTTCTTACCGGTTTTTGCAAAACTGTGTCTCCTGGTGTTTGCTTCCTTCTAATCAATGTCGCTTTTGGTAAAACAGTACAATTTCAAGCTGTAAGCTGTAGTTACTTTAGTTTTCACAAAAATAGAAGTTGTATTTCAGGAAGATTTGCTGCTGTATTACAGCTATTGGCCAAGCGGTATATCCATCTACCAACTGAAACAATATTTACAAATAGTCAGAAGCAAAAGATTTCAAAAATTTGATTACGGGTCAAAAAAAAATATGGAGATTTATGGACAAGCGAAACCTCCAAAATATGATCTGTCAAAAATAGACATACCAGTAAGACTGTTTTATGGGAAAAGTGATAGTTTATACAAGCAAAAAGTATATTTGGATATTTTTCTCAATAAGTAATTGATAAAATTTCGTATTTTAGAATACTGACAGGTTGTTTGGTGAAATCGGGAGCGACAACAAAGAACAATATCCAACTCCTTCAGACATTACCGGTGAAGATTTTGACCACATTGACTTTATGTATTCAAAAAATATGGAAAAGAATTTATACAAAATGTTGTTTGAAGTCTTAGATTCAGAATTTGGTGAAAATTCAGTAAATTAATGATGAAAACTCGTCTATACATATGTCAATATTAAATATAAAGGGGCTTTTAAAATTTGAATAAATTGTTGAAACTATTCTTGAGAAGTTTTCAGAATGATACCAAATACCGTAACGCATATAAAATATACCTAGGTGAGTATATAAAAGAAAGCATACATACAGGGTTGCCATTATGTATGGAATTGGTTCCGTCCTGCTAAAATGGTTTAAGCTAGAACCCTGAAATTTTAAACAGACTTAAGACTTATTAAAACCTTCTTCTAAAATGTTTTAAAATATTTTTTTATCCATAAGTTTTCAAAATACAACGCCAACTTGATTTTTTTAAATGGGAATATGGGTTAAATGGGGTATCCTTAAAAAGCTTATTTTTTTAAGAATCAAATGGTATATGTAATAGATTTGGTGATTCCTTCGATAGAATCTTAGAAAACAATGTTTTTAAATAAATTTGAAATATACCTATTGTTCAAATATTAATTCAAACATTTTATTACATTTTCGTTTCTTTGTTTAGTTTTGTCATTGTTTCATTGAAAGCATTTATTGCAAAGTGTGTGAAACGATATCAAATTTTAAGAGCACAACACTTAGAAAACAATTACTGTATACCAATTAATTGAATGATAAAGTTTCAAATATAAAACTTATGTACCCAACTAGGTACTCCTTTTGTTTATACAAAATTTTAATATTTTCAATAAGATGTTTCAATGAGACATGAAATAGCGACATTCTCTACTGCCATAGGTTTGGTTTTCTTTAATTTTTGACGGATTTTAAATGCTGCTTCATTAGGCTTTAATTTTTTTCTAAGATTTTGTCAAACAAATCACTAAACCTATTATACCATTTAATTCTAAAAAAATAAGCTTTATCTTCAAGCGGTCGAAAATCGCGCCTTTGTGTATCTCCATAGAGACGGTTAAACTGTCATTTTTTTTCTGAGCGGAGTAGAAGTACTTCAAGTCGTCGGAGTAGAAGTGTTCCACAGGCGGCTCGACCGGGTCAAATGTAAGATCATTTGAAGTATTTGTCACGATTTATTTAAACTATCAATTACACGAAATATTTAATAAATAAATTATCCCCATTAAGATAAAGCTTCTAAAAAAGCGAAATAACAAAATTATTATCCACTATTTAACCGATTCGACTGTGATCAAAGACGAGCCGCCTGTTGTGAGACTTGTGGGCGTGTCCATGGATGTCAGATCAGATGTCAAACAAATGTCAAAAATAGCGCAAGATTGCCCTTCAATGTTAATAGGCAAGTTGTAATCGTTTGCTATTTACGTTTTGATAACGTTTGTTGTATTTAGCGAATATCTGAAGTGAGTGTGTACTTTTCGAAAACGAAATGCATGGCGACGTCTCCAAAATTGATACAGATTACGGCAAACTCAATGTGGATCTAATTCGACGACAGTCCTGGGCGAAAAGTGTATGATTTCTACATAATTGCTCCTGATGAAAAGTTTCTGGCTACATAGGTAAAACTTCTGAGTTCGCTAGAGGAAGAATTATAAATTACACTGGTTTACACGGTTTATATACCTTAGCTGAAAATTGTAATTGCTTGTAGATTTTGGGGCACTGAGTTCAGAAAAAATATTCAAAAAATTCTATCACGTCAGGTTAAAGAACTATTTAATCATTAACAATAATAATACAAGAGTAATTCCTAAATCAAGAAAATTAAAGATTACCTATTTTACTTTGTTTCTTATAATATTCTGCATCAGTTTTCCTTATAACAGACCAACAGTAATCCCTTAACATACTTTCATTCCAAAAGCCTTTGTGCCGATCTCCAAAAAATTTCACATCGTGATGAAACCGCTCGCCCTGCTCGTCACTCGTGTTACCTAAGTTTTCAGGAAAGAAGTCCAAATGCGAGTGAAGGAAATATATTTTATTTTGCAATAATTCAGGGACAATTTCCCGATATTAGTCATCTTTTTTATTTCTTAAAAATTCTTCGACAAAATTTTTAAAAGATATCCAAGCATTTTTTTCTTTCAAAGACAAACAGGATGGGGTAGGATTTCTGAACGTAGAATCGACTTTGTAACAGACAGAACATCAGGACAAGGAATTTTATGTTTGTTTTTGGAATTTATACCTGAAATCCGTGTCATGCATAAATAACAGTTGTTTTCGTGATTCACGGGCTCTCGCCAAAATACTGGAACTCCAAATCGAAGAATTTTTTTTATCCAGATACCCATCGTATTAGAGTTATCCTGCAGCTTTCACAAAAAACGTGTGAAACCCATTTCTTCCCTTGATTTGTTATTGCAAAACCAAATTAATGCAGATATCCTGATTTCAGTGCTTCTGATATAGGTCTTCCTTTTTTTGCAAATATAAATTGTCCACAAACGCAGCAAAAATGATCAGAAGGTAACTTACACGATCTACTATTAGTTATTTTGTACAATTTAGAACACTTTCTGATACCAGATGTCTTAAAACAATAAAATTTAAATTGCAGGTATTCGTGAAGAGAAGCAGAAATATTATCTTTTTTAGCAAAAAACTGTGAGGTGATAAAAAGATTTTGACTATCATTTGTGATTTATAGAGGGCAACTAAACACAAAAATAAGGTTTTGATAAAAGGTATATAAAAAAAATAATTATTTGTAAACTAGTGTTATTATTGTAGGTTAGGTCTTGCTTGTTACTAAGTGTGACCGCTTTCGATGCAATGAAATCACCAATTTGACAATGAGAGATATCGAAGATTTGGGCTCTGCTATCGTAGTAAAAGTTCAGGATAGTAAAAATTACAAATCTCGATCCTTCACCATTTTGGGAAAGTTTTACGTGGAAATTTGCAGAAAGTACATCGGATAGAATGGATAGCATTGTAGACTTTACTAATATTATGGAAACTTTAAGTACCAATAACAAGGGAAGTAGAAATTACTAGTGCCTTAAAATTTGAAGATTGTAACTGCAGGAAAAGAAAAATAAATAAGTTAGTTCATGTTCGATTTTTTTTTTGTGATCCGCTTGAAGATAAAATAGTATATACCTATCATTCAGAGTAGAAGCTGTTTTTGTGCTTCGCCCAGTTGTCGACCTCAACTGCGTTTCGGTCTTCAATCTCTGGGCTTAGCACAAAAAGAGACACTTCTACTCTTAATGATATAATCTTCTATTTATCATCACTCATCAGTTATTATTGAGCTGCTGGCACCATTAAAAAATGTGTGAGACGATGATGTGAATGCAAGAGAGACAACTGTCTCAGAAAGAGATAGACCACAAATACAGGGTGATTCATCTTTTACCGCCGGTGGCAAAATAATGATATAATATACTATTTTGATGAGCTTCAGGAGCCATAATCAAACAAATCAAAAATTAAAATAAAATTTTGAAATTGAAAATGTAAATAGCAAGTATGGCTTCTTGTGTTTTATGTTATCACTGTGATATCCTCTTACTATCTCAAACACGTAAAAATCGTCGAAAAGGGATCATGTGTGACCATTAAGTATAATTATTCTCATTATGCACATTGATAAATGCACTGCAAAAATAATTATATGTGGTTGTTAAAATACAAATGTCTGGACTTTTGTTTAGATAAAAAAAAAATTGCATATTGAAACTGCATTCATTATCTAATTTTATGTTAAAAGATAAAATCTTACTTTTAAAAAATTGGCTGCTTGGGAATATTTACAGTGCATTTTTAAGTTTTTAACTAATTCATTATGGTTCGTTATCACTTTTGATTAGCGCAGTATACGAACTAACTAGCTAACTGATTTGTAAATGTAATTAAAGTAGTAAAACCGACACAAAGTAAATAATGACTTACATAGATGGTAATCACTACATACGTAGCACGGGTCATAAATTTTGTAATTCATAGTTTTGGTATTTTAAAAAATAAATATGTAGTATTAAAATTGGATGGAAGAATACATAAAACTTGAAATAATTAGATAAAATTCTATAAGCATAACGACTAAAGAATAGGAAGTGTTTAATGGGTAATGGACCTTTACAAATAAGAATGCTCTTTGTCGCACAGTGACGTCACTGCGAAAAGGAATTCTGCGTCCTATGAGACAACACCGTTAGGTAAAATAACTTCGACGAATTAAACCAATGGAAATAAGTGTAGTGGTCAACTGTTCTCTCACAATGCGCAGATGTCACGCGCATATTTTCCATCTCTTATAAATGTAAAGGTCCATAATAAGATATACTCCATTCTTCATCTTGGTAAGTGGTACTTGGGAAAATTTAAGCCGTCAAGTTGAATTTAGAAATTTTTGAAAGCTCCAATGGAAAAGTGCGTTGGTAGTTGTTGAAAAATATTCAAATATTACAATAATATAGAGACGCTGCAAAGTCTTTCTAATTATTATTTTCCAGGTTAAATTGCTCATGATTCATATGCACCGAGACCACCGAGACGTAACCTCAAACGTGTCATCTTCATATCGCATCGTTTTTTTAAAATTTTAATAACTTGCTTGGGAATTTCAAAATGTTCTAGACAGGCCACACACTTTCCGGTCAAATTTGGTCCTGTTTATGGTTTAAGAATCCGGTTAATTTCTCAAACCCAAACTTCTCTGCAATATTGCTCGGCACGGGACGGGAACAATGTTCGGTCGGATTGACCGACGACGGACGCCGATAATTTTCATATCGGAAACTGTTAAATTTAAGAATCGATGTGTACGGCTCATATATTTACATTTCGCGACATAAGATTGTGAGATTTGGACATGAATGCTAGACGAAGATTCTGAATTCAAATGACAGCGATGACTGTTAATATTTGATTTACACGACACACAAATTTGGTGGAAAAAGTAAAACTTACAAAGCTACCCATGGCTTGCTTGATCGCATCGACCACTCACCAAGATAAAGAATGGAGTACATATAAATTTGAAAAAGATGTTTTTCTATTTTGCGTTCGTAACAGAGCTGTTACGATACCAAAAACAATATCGTAACAGCTGAAAGCGGTTCTATAATACCGATAGTACAATTTACGGTTATCATGTTGGTACTGCCAGACTCTGCCAGCAGTCTCAACAAAAAACCTTTTTCTGCACGCATAGGAAAATGACGTACTAATGACTATTCAAAAATGACACATTTTTCGCATAGGTATTACAATTTTTTTTAATGAATCGCATGAGTTACAAGGTCAGTAACGACCTCGGGCAACTTACCCATTTCCCTCGGTAGTTATGACCGTCGTAATTCCCTTGATACATAAATAACTATTATTCGCAGTTATCATTGTAATATGCCTATTTTTAACCTGCATGAGGTTGGAAAATATGTCACTGCTGCCTAAAAAGGGTTCCTCGTGAATGAAAAGTGACCACTTGCTTCTCTTGGTCGGAAAGTGACGTTTCTGTCAATTCGACGAATAGAAAAACACACGTTCAAATTTCCCACCGAATAACAGCAATATATTTTGTTCAATTTGCCAAATATAACCTCAAATTCAAAATTCAAAAACTATTCAATGTAATGTCTACTTGAAAATTTCTTTCCCAATAAAACCCATACATATATTAAAGAAAAAATATTAACTCACTTCTGGTCAATTAATATTGAGCTTTTCACGTCTCTGTCAGGATCCAGTGAAACTCAAACTTCAAATAAAGTGTAAGGCGTATCGGAGAAAATGCAATCAAAGACTTGTTTCCTTAACAAACTTTAATTCTGAACTGTTTCATATACACAAAAATCTCCCACATTATAGGCGGGCCATTACAAAACTTGCGACACTTCGTTGGGGTCGATATCATGCAAAAAAACCAATTAAGACAGCTGCAGTTACCTAATCCTAAGAATGCACCAAAGTCCGCAACATCTGGACAATAATTCATAATCTACCAACTAGCATAAAATAAAGTTCGGTTCCTTTACACCCTCAACGTGGTGTAAATGAAGCAGAACGACACATACAGAAAAAAGCGGGGTAGCTAATTCGGGGTCAAACGCCGGGGTCATGCAGCTGTGTTATTTTTTTCTTAATTCTAAAAAATATTGTAACACATAATTTAATTAAATAAAAAGTGATGACTGCGACTAAAATAGTATACTATGCGTAGCAATCTGACCAACATCGACGCTACGTCACGATCATTCAATATGATCGCTCCGCTGGCGCTGTAATGAAACATTTTCCACCACGCATGTAATATGCTATTTTTGAAGTGCCTTCTTTAGGCGCACCACGATATTATTCCTGGGCAGTGAGTTAGTTTCACCGTCACGCAACACGCGTCATGTCAAACGATCCCAGGTGAAAGGCTTATTCGTATTAGTTCGGGGAAGCCGAGATTAGCTGAGCGAGCAAGAAACGTCAGATTTTGAGTGGAGATTTTAACATAAAATTCTCGACAGAAAATTTGAAGCGCTTAATTGATTTTTTAAAAGCAGCGTTGGATTTAAATGTCAAATTACCAAAAATAGAGAACTACAATAGACGGAGTTTTTTAAAGATATTTAAACAGATTTGAATCCGAAGTATTTATTCGGTATTTTAGCACAAGCCCGGTGTTCTTGATTCCTCCACGTACTATCATCCATAATAATATAATTTATATAATATATTTAAAATCAATTACGAACGTCATAGAAGGTTTCACTTCTTTGGTGCGGTCTTAAGCACACACTCTTTTTAAGTAACTGACTCGACAATTAATCTGAATTCAAATATTACTATTAAGTAATGACGAAAAAATAAATGATTCAGTGAGAGAACGAAAACGTTTCTCAGTTTAACCAGAATGTCCACCACTTCTGTTAGGATACAAATCGTATTCACTGTCAATATCAGTGTTTAGAAGATTTATCGCCTAATCAAGAAAACATTCCTACGTGCTATTTACATTTTCTCTCAAAGTAACTAATTAATAAATAAAACAAATTATTGTATAAAAAGTGTATGAGAGATTTTTAGTAAAAAGATCCAAGGGTGTACTGATGAACGTCAAAAGTTAAATTTCGGCAAATTTTTACTTTTGCTTTTTTCATTTCGGAAATAGGAAATGGTTCTAAAATTTAGGTAATATGGAAATTTTCTTTATTTTCGTTAAAATGTATGTAGTTTTTTGAAAATTGGTTTAAAATTACGAGTACACTCAAATCTAGTTAAAAAATAATTTTGTCTCAGTTTTTTATATCTCATAACCCATTAAACACTTCCTATTCTTTAATCGTTATGCTTACAGGATTTTTCTACAGGTCATTATAAATTATTGTCCCATCGCAGTAGGCGTTGGTGACGTAGTTGAATGTGCCGCAAGTCTCAAACATGAGTGAGAGTAGTATCGCCGATAGGTGGCGATACTGGCGGCAGTGGAAATCTGTCTACTAGTTTGTCTAACGTTGCGAGGCTGGCGGCACATCCAAAATTTGTGTGGGTTTTCAACGCCAACTGCGATGGGACAATCATTCATAACAACCCTGTACTTATTTCTATTTTGAAATAAACGCAACATTCATGACCTGTACTACCTGTGTAATGGTTACCATCTATGTAAGTCGTTATAAAGGTTGTATCGGTTTTCCTGCATTCATTAAATTTACAAATCAGTTTGCTAGTTAGTTCGCATACTGCACTAATCAAAAGTAGTTTTATTCTTCTAACAGAAGAATGTCAAGATAAAAGTTGATTTTCGTAAAGGCACCAATTTAATCAGAAAAATAAACATGCATTTTTCTGCTGTTTTAACAAAGCTGTTAACGCATTCGTTTTGAATGCGTTAATAAGCTGTTAACACATCTGAAATCTAGGAACTTTTTTCAGTTGGTAACCCACATTGCCGGCAGCAAATTGACTCTGGTATTCTCTGCTATTTGCCGCATTTCTGGATAATTTATCTTTAATTGCAATTTCACTTGCGAAAAATGACAATTATGTTTAGTCTAGATTCAAATTTAGAATTTTAGTTTAAATGTTAACCATGAAATAAATCTGTCACCAACTGTCACAAAATTCCTTAAATTAGCAAAATTGATTTTATTTGTAAAAAACATGTATTTAATATGCAAATTAGAAAAAACAGCATAAAAAACTATTATACATACTACTGTCTTACTTTGTTGGTCGATAATGAAACACGATGAATAAGTCATTTAAACTTAAAAATGCGCTGTAGATAATTTCAAGCAGATAACTTTTTACAAGTAAAATTTTTTCAATTTAAATAAAATTCCATAATACACCTACTTGCATTCTGTAATATTTTTTTTTATCTAAACAAAAGTCTACATATCTGTATATTAACAACCACATTTAAATATTTTTGCACCGCATTTGCATTTTTGTTCATGATCCATTTTAACAGCTTGAGATAGAATAGAATGAAAAATTACAAAAAAAAATATGTATGCTTTGACAATCATCTCCAAGGAGATGGAATAAAATGATGCAAAAAAGTACTACTTTTACTACGATTTTTCGTGTAAAAAAGTGCTACTTTCACTACGATTTTGCGTGTAAAAAAGGGCCACCTTCATTACGATATGCAAAAAATATATTTTGTGTGCAACCGTACGCGAAATGAGCACTTCGCGTGCCTAGAGCAGGCCGCGAAATTGAATTTCGCAGCCGTTGCCTTGACGACGGCCGTAAAAGTAAAAGTCATTTCAATTTTTATTTATTATCACAATTATAACATATCTATCTCTATATTTGCGGTGTGATCTTACAAAATCTGGATTGGGTACAGTTAAAGTTTGATTTATGCCAGTTTTTGTGTCAGGAACGGCCGCTATTAGTACAGAATTTTCATCCGGTTTGAAGTTCCCGCCAATTTCAAATGGAGTGGTCGCCTGATGATTGACAAGTCGGTAAAAAAGATCGATCTAGAACAGACACGTATGAATTAGGTTAATTTTCCACCGGTCAAAAAGGGAAATATCTAGTAACTAGTACTCTCGTGTCAAAAATGGATTACTCCCTAGAATTCGAACTTTAGGGAAATAACGTTTTTAATGTTGTGTGTAACTAGGATTTTCAAAAGTTATTTTGAATGCCTAAGGTTGGTTACTTTGAATTGAGAGATTAAATCCAAATAAATATGCCGCCAGTAACCAAAATTGATTGTGAAACGAAAAATCATCTATCACTTAGCGAGAAATTAGTCATATGCAACTGTTACAATTAATTTGCTGTCTTACATTTTTGGGATATCTTTTGTTTGTCACCAGAAACCACATAGCCTCCAACCTAACCAAATTTATGGCAACCTAGTAACGAATATCCCTAAATCCTAGGGAGTAATCCATTTTTGACACGAGAATAACATATCCTGAATCCTGAATGGCATCAACAGACATTTTGGTTTATTTGTCTCTTCGCACGGCATCTGATATTTCCACGATTAAAATAACCTAAAACTTATCATAACAGAATTTAACATTTACCTGCCACAATAAATAAATTCCAGTAAATAGGTAAGCCAATGCAACATTATCCGACACGGTTTTCACATTCTTCTTGTTACATCAGTCTCAAAGTCACTGTAACATTTTTTATATTGCTGTTTCGATTTTTCAGGTTTCAAATGCGACACTGAACAATTTATAATATTTTTTTAACTCTGGATGAGTGCACGGAACAAGAGCTGCATATTTGCGGTATAAATAAAAGTTTGTTTTATGTCAGTTGTTGTGTCAGAAATGGCCACTATTAATACAGAATGTTCATCTTTGATGTCATCGATAGACATTTTGGTTAGTTCGTCATCGTCTCTTCGCATGGCTCCTAATATTCCCATGATTAAAATGACCTAAAAAAGGGCAGATTATACAGCAAATTGATCTGGTCTCGTGTCAATACCTTACACTTTTTCGTCTCATAACCAACTGACTTTTTTTCAGAAAAGGTACCAATTTCAGAAACTTCGTAACACCAATGCCATCCCGTATGTTCAGCGTGAGCTTCAACATTGAATATGTGCTCCATAAAGTTGAACTTTTCAGTTTTTAATTTTTCCAATAAATAAGCCAAAACAACATTCTCCGACACCCTTTTCACATTATTTTTATTACACCGCTCTTTAAAGTCATTGTAACACTTATCGTACTGCCGTTTGGACTTTTCTGGTATTAAATTGGACACTGCACAATCTGCAATATTTTTTTAACTCTGGGGAAGTAGACGGAACAAAAACGTTGTAATTTTTTGCGACATTTTTCCAATTTTTCTCAAAATGAATTGTTTTATTTATGTCGTTTCCATAGCGACATGGCGACATGTAGGCCGACTTTATTTTTATTGACAGTGAAGGAAATTTTACTTGTTCATTTTATAATTACAAATTTTCGGGTTGCACACAAAATGTTGTGTACACCTTGGCTACGAAATCCTTTGACGACCTCGAGATTGTCTTGTCTCGGCCGCAAAGCGGCCTTGACGACAAGTTTTCTCTCGGTTCGTCAAAGTAGGATTTCGCAGCCTTGCTATACAAATAACTATTTTCTTCAAACGTCCGTAAAATATGACATTGCACTGCTGCATTGATAATGCTAAAGCCTCACTTCATTGTCAGGGCATCTAACGAGCTGACCAGCGTCCGTGAAGTTATTATCTCGACTGAGGAGCGTCCGTGAAGTTATTATCTCCGCTAAGGGCGTCCGTGAAGTTATTATCTCCGCTGATGAGCGGCAGTAAAGTAAACTAGCTAAATCATTTGAAATTCCTAACTGGTTTCTTAACATGTCTTAAATAATTTGTTATGAAGGTTTGAAGAAAAAATGGTATATGTTATTCACTGCGTTCGGCAGCCAATCTACCAGCCGCAGCACATAAAACTTCATTTTTGTTCCTCATAACATAATATACTATTTCGTACATAATACGGTATTTGGTATCATTCAAAAAGACTTCCCAAAAATATTTTCAACAATTTATTCACATTTAATATTAACATATGTGTAGAGGAGCCTTCAAGATTCGCTTCCTGAATTTTCACCAAAATCCGAATCTAAGACTTCAAACAACTTTTTGTATAAGTTCTCCTCCATATTTTTTGAATACATAAAGTCAATGTGGTCAAAATCTTCACCGCTAACGTCTGAAGGAGTTGAATATTTCTCTTTGTTGTCGCTCCCGATTTCGTCAAACAACCTGTCAACATTCTAAAATACGGAAATTTATCAATTGCTTATCAAGAAAAATTGTCCCAGTGTACTTTTTGTTTGTACAAACTATCACTTTTCCCGTAAAAAAGCCTTACTGGTATGTCTATTTTTGACAGATCATATGTTGGAGGTTTTCTTTGTCCATAAACGCGGTTATTTTTTGTTAGTCCGTAATCATATTTTTGAAATCTTTTGCTTCTGACTATTTGTAAATATTGTTTCAGTTGGTAGATGGATATACCGCTTGGCCAATAGCTGTAATACAGCAGCAAATCCTCCTGAAATCCAACTTCTATTTTTGTGTAAACTAAAGTAACTACAGCTTACAGCTTGAAATTGTACTGTTCTTCCAAAAGCGACATTGATCAGGAGGAGGCAAGCACCAGGAGACACATTTTTGCAAAAACCGGTAAGAAATCTATGGATCAATTCTTCTTGATATAAAAGGCCTTTAATTTGGAGAAGACCTAGAATGTCCTGGCAAAAACGTGTTGCAAAATATTTTGCTGCTGTAGTATTAGTACTTACAAGGAGTGGAATACCTATCGGTGTAGCGAGTTCTAGAATGGCGACCCCATCTAAATAAACTACTGGAGCAAAAGCAATCAATCCCTTAATGAGACCCTGTTCTTTTCCGGGATTTTCTGAAGCGTGCATGAAACCCAGAGTCGTACCCATCGAGTGCCCAATATAAATGATATCTCCAGCATTTCCCGTTTGGTTAGCAACAAGTTGCAATTGTGCCGTTATATCCTTCTGTGCAATCGTGTCTAAACTAAAATTTCAAACTGTATTCAAATCGATCTTTCTGTTTCTCCATTTAAGTACTTGAAATCCCAGTACTTTGGAGTGTTCACGTTCAGCGTTTCATGTTTATTCGAGTATGTGCTTCCTCTCACATTTCCCAACCAAACATCATATCCTTCGTCAGCTAGTCTAAATGCTGTGCAAAATGTAACTGTGATGCAAAAAAACAAAAACTTAAGTCAGTTAGTACCAATCGATCTGTTGCCGATATCGACCCAAGGACCAGAATTCGTGGCAATACCATGTTGTACGAACACGGGAGACTTTGTTGGTTTTTGATTTTTCGAGGTGATTCTGAAAACGTTCAAGATGTATCCGTCGTCGGTAGTTGTAGAGTGAGTCTCTTCATTGTAGTCGTGTCTTTCTGCCATCTTCGGCTAGAAAACATAGCTTAGCTGGAGAACTAAAGCCTCACGAATTACCCACAACTGTAGACAAGATATCAGGATTGTAATAACACTGGGAGCTAATAGCGGCAAGATGGTACATTCCAAAACTGTGGCAAGCATTGTTTTTTATGTTTATACCGACTGCACAAAATGGCAAAAGAACTAAAAGCAACAGTGTTGACTCCATCGCATCTAAAATCGCAACTAAGTATATTGTGACTTCAGTTTCTTTATATATATTGACAAGAGATTTTACATAAGGATAAGAAACGGTATAGCTTTAGCAAGACCTTGGGTAGATTATTTGGCTCGACTCTTTTATTTTAGAAGGCTTATAATAAACAAATGTAAACAAACCAAATCCAAGTAATAGGTGTTGATAAATGTATGAAATTTCTCTGTTATCAAAATGTATAAAAAATGGGATATAGATTTTCATTATTTTTGTAGGCATATCTAAGGCAATTAAAAAAAACACACTGTAAAAATATACAAAAATATATGTAATCACCTAGTTATTATTACCTTCTGTTTTACGTAAAAATACAATTTGCAGTTAGGAATTTTTAATGGATTCTAATTTCAAACGGTATTAAAACGTATAATACGTCATTACTAAAATGTAAACAAAAAATAATTTTAAAATTGTGGAAAGATGTTTTTGATATATTTCTTGAGTAAGTTTCATCGCGTTTTGTTCAATTCTACATGAGTCAAAAATTGAAATAATGTTTCATATGGCAACAGTTCGAAGTTTTGGTTATGATGACTGACAACAAGGATTTTATCTTCAAATAGTCGAAAATTGCGCCTTTGTGTATCTCTGTAGAAACGGTTGAAGGGGCTTTTTTTGTAACCGGACTTGAAACACTTCAAGTCTTAGGAGTTGAAATGTTCACAAGCGGCTCGACCGAGTCAAATGTAAGGTCATTTGAAGCATTTCTTACGATTTATTTGAATATGCGTTTATTTGAATAATACCATATGCTAAAATTAATTTAACAGGGTAAAATTGTGTGAAAAAAGCTGGATGTATATATGCCACAAGGCTGAATAAATTAAACAACTAATAATTGAGAAAATTCCAAAATTTTACCTAATTAACTTATAAATTTCATTTTTTGATAGTATGTGCCATGGATAATAAATTAGGTCTGCAAAACATGAAAACTAAATCATAATTTTTAAGGTCAATTTTGCCACCGGCGGTAAAAGATGAATCACCCTGTATAATAATTATGTATTAATTAAGTTCTGTGTCGATATGACATATAATAATTAATTCATTCGAAATTGATACGTTGCGGCAAATGACAATAATTAACAAATAACATCATTTAGGTTGACATTACTTTGACGATGGTGTCCTGGTGGCTTGTGTCGAGGTGATCGTGGTCTGGGCATCAATTACAGGGGAATTACTTCCTGCAAAATAAATGAGAAAAATTATGAGCAACCAATTTGTTGGAAGTGTTGAATAACCACAAACAATACAAATTTAGTAATTTAAATAATAAACGTTTTAAATATGGTACCACCCTGTAAAATCGACCTCCATTAATAATATTCTCGTATATGATTAAATTACATCAAATATCAATTGTCACTGTAGCACCCATAGCATCGCCTCAGAAACAGTCAAATCAACACATTATGACTCGCAAAGGTAATATCAACACAACATCAACATGATATCAAAACAACGGTGTCCAATCAAATATCGGTGAATCTATAAAATCATTCAAAAACTTACCATGCCAGCTGGATTTTAACAATGGCCTGATCATCAACAAAATTAGTTAAACAAATGGATAAACTCACCACAACATTAACAGTAACAAGATGTTCAATGATACACAGTTCGCAATCAACTGATTGGGTCCACCCTTAAAATACAGAGAAAACGTAATAATTATGGGATGTACCTCATGGTCAAAACACAGATTTAACCTTCGCGCTAGCGGTGATGCACAAAAAATAGTTGAAGATATAAATCTCGGCCCAATTCTGTTTAACTCGAACTATTTATTACAAAATAAATAAGAACATTTTTATTAAGAGTGTCTAGAAATCCACAGGGTTTGAAACGGAGTTTAAAATTTAGAATAGAAAAATTAAACGATGAAAACTTCGTCTTCACTCTACAATTTTTTTAATGTATTTAATTGTTTTCTGTTATTATGGCTTATTATAGAAATCATGCTTACTTAATTATGAACTCTGGATATTAGTCTCTTCAATATTTTATTCAATCTTTCATTAATGAACAACCTACACTGATGTATTGAAGATAATCGTAGAAAAAATTGTGTACGCAAACACGACGCAAAACTTGCTTGGAAAAACACTTACAGTAGAGCGTCGATAATCCGAACTAGTTGGGACCGATGGTGATTCGGAATATCAAAATGTTCGAATTATCAAATAGTAAATAGTAGTTGAAAATACATACACAAAAATAAATCACTTGCACACCAGAACTCAAAAACAGATATATATTATGTACAGTTGATTGCAAAAAAAAAAAACATGAAACGAAAATTTTCCTAATTTAAATTTGGTTTTCACAGTTTTCACACTATGAAAAAATTGTAAAAAATGTGTCAATTTTATTCTAACAGTTCCCGTTTTTTTGAACCAGCTTTATTTCTATAAACACAAAACTAAAATTCAGTAGTATCATGATTTCGTTGACGCGACGCGATAACGTAATTTAATTTAGAACCGCGGTTCCAAGGTCGTTCGAATTAGCGAACGTTCTGACTACCGGTTCGGATTATTGAGGCTCTACTGTACTTTTTACTCTTCTTGCATAAATAACCATGAATGTTTAGGAATGTTAACAAAGTTGCGTTAACTACGCAAATAAAAATTGTGCTACAAGTAAGATATCAAACGTTCCTAACAATTATACAGGGTGAATTCGAAATACGTCACAATCATAAAACCCCAGGATCTTCAGACCAATTGAAGCATTGGGTGGAAAAACAGCGTTAAGCTATTAACGCTGTTTTTTGTATTATTGCTAGAAACGATTGTTAAGGTATCTAGGATACCGTGGTGAAAATCTTTATTTTATCTAACGCAAGGTTAAGAAGTTGTAACTGAAAAAATAACAATGGGCCGTATCAGCGGTGAACATGCTCATGAATGCATCTCTTTCCCACTGGTTATATTTGCATAAAGTTATATCGTTTTATACCTTAATCGCAACTTTAATGAAAGACAACTTCAAAAACGTACTCGTAATACGGCCGCCCAACCTGTATAACGCTGTTTTTCCTTGAAAACACTGAAAATTGTCGTTTAATAGTGATGGTATACGTAGTCGTCAAATTGTTCTGAATATAGAGTATTTTCCCAATAATTCGTAGAACAATAACCTAAAAATAATTTTTTTGTTGACATCGATGGTTCGGTTATGTAAAATCACCTACCTTATCGCATTTTCTTGAATGATTTTAAATTTGGTGGAAAAACAGCGTTCTCATTATTTTTTTAAATGGGCTGTAGAAAAATCTGTTTTATAGTATTACTTTTTTTCTTGAAGGAAAACAATAGAGACTCAGTGAAATAATAATCCTCACAAGCCACAGCACCATAACTCATATAATTTTGTCATTTGCAGCATTCAAAATATTTCAAATTGATTTATCTCGGAATGATGTTTTCTGGATAACGCTGTTTTTCCACCCAATGCTTCAATTGTGCATTCAGTTTTGCGCTATACAGGGTGGTCCAACACTTACCATTTTTGCGATTGTGTTGGAGCTAACTTTACAGCGATTTAATATCAAATTGGTCCAAATATTGAAAGCTTTTTTTTTCTCTACTAGTTACAGAACTCCTCACCTTTTTGATTGATCCACTTCCGACTTTGAATTATAATTAGGTAATAGTGAAAATTGCGATCAAATATCAAGTTAAAGAAAGCTGGAATCCAAGAACGTTTATGGTAGAGCTGAATAGGACAGCTCGTAATGTGATGGCCCCCCAATAAATCTTTTTGACGCAGGGCTGTCGGCTCCTCCTAAATCATTTTTCAGGTCAGTACTGGTGAAATTCCAGTTTATTATAGAAACGATTTGCAGCAAGTAAAGGATTTTTCTTTAAATGAAAAATAGATATTTTATAAAACTGAATATTGAATAATTTCAACTTCATTACGTAATTAAATCGGCAATGTGATGTGTTTTAATTTTTTTTATTTTCAGATTTCTGTTTTCTATATTAGTTTGAACATACTTAGATTAAAAAAAAAAAATTGAATTTTGATTAATTTCACTGTATTGCCTTCTGACGCGAAACCCAATTGATAATAAATAAAATAATGGGACAGGCTTATATGTAGCTCCATATGTGTGTCTCTTCCTAGATAAGCCTAAATTTTTTTCGATAATTAGAAACCGCGTAATCGCAAAAATGGTAAGTGTTGGACCAGCCTGTATAACCGTATAAGAGCAGAAAAGCCATGTACAAAGTGATCAAAAAGAATCCAAATCAGAGCAAGCGTTGCAAATTATCGGTCACGTCGTAGCAAAATCATATGCAAATAAGCGGTCAAAACATGGGCGTAGACAATTTATGGTCTCAAACGCTACTTAATAAAAAATGATACCTCATGAATTTTAGACGTTGGACTTATAAGATAATGGAAACAATTTATAAGACAAACAAGAGCAACATTTTACATTTGTAAGAGTAGGTAAATTATCAGCTTTATTGCCAAACGCGACGCCACTGGTACAGAGATGTTTCGTTGAAATGTCACATTTCAAATCAAGGATTTGTTGTTGTTGACATTTAACCTAGAAAACAAGTCTTCGATTTCAGCAAAGTTTACAGACATTATTGAAATTGTAAGCAATAATTACCCCAGAATAAGTTTTAAAATGGGTTTTACCATTGAAGAGCAGGCATTTTCATTAGATTATTTTCGAAACAGAGTGAAACAAGAAAGTGAAGGCTGTACCCTCTTACACTGAAGAATTTCAAGCCAGATATCTGAGACTGATGGTATTGGTTATCAACAAGTCTATCAAAGTCTTAAAATTATAGTGCCTAATTTTAGGGAATCATAATCCATCATTAAGAAGAAGTCAGGTCGGTCCTTAGTTCAAATTCTAGAAATGGTGCAAAATGTTCGACAAATTGTCAAGGAACATCCTTCAACTTCCATAAGGCGTTTAAGACAGCAAGTTAAATTGAGTAATTAATAATAGATTGTTGAGAGGTAGGCAACCAACAAAACGAGTGCGCACAGCAAGTATATAAAAGTGTCTGATCTTTGTCTGATTAGTATTCGACATACGTTTCGATAAAACAAAAGATGAGGTAGCACTCTTGATTTGGTTTCTTGTTGATCGTTAGGATGGATAGTAAGATTTATCGAGGCGCAACACAAAAAATGTGCAAAAAGTTTTGTTAGGCGGGTGCTACTAATACCCCGTGCAGATTAGTTGCCTTCAGTGCGACCTTCGACTATTGTTTGATTCGAATTTTGCGTCTCAGTGTCCCATTATCATGGAAAATTATACCAATGCAATGGTGAAATGACCGATGTGGAACTTTGTTACGGAAGTGCACATGGTGTTGCATTAAGGGCACAAGATTTGTATCGCGAAAAGTTTCCGGCGCGTCCTGTTCCGCATTCGCAAACATTTCTGGCTGTTGTCTACGGGAAAATGGTACTGACAAGTGTGAACAGGGGCCAGAGAGCGTACGCCATTCTAAAGACTGGAAGAAAACCCGTGAACAAGTACCCGGCAGTTAGCACCTCTATCATGTTTAGCTGTGCAAGCATCGCATCCAAACGATTTCATTTGCCGGCAAGAGTTTTGCGAGTAGACGAATCAAAAGTGCGCCGATCAACCTGATTTTTTGCGAATAGTTTTGTTAACGGAGTTTTTAACATCCATATTCAGCAGCATAAATCCAGGACGATGCAACGAATTTCGCAAGGGTTCAGGACAGTCTACATCGAAGGGCACAGGCACGACTGATATTTTGAAAAATGTTTCTAATTGTAGGTACGGTAGGTACTGTTTGTTTATGGTTTTTGCTTTGACTTTTCCTTTCACTTGGTTTTCACTCTTAATCGTACGCGTTTTTGCGGCTGTGTATTTGAAGTATTTTTCGGCTATTTCGCTGTTTTTAAATCGTTTTTGCGTATTCATATTTCGATTTATTAGAACTTTTAGAAGCGTCTCGTTCGGGATGGAATTAAGTTAAATTGGACCTTACGTTTAACCACATTTTCGGTTTATTCACTTCCTGAAGATCCAGGGATTTTTTAAGATTGTGACGAATTTCGGCTGTATACTGGGTTGATTTTTTAAATGAATAAAAATAATCAGTAGATCATCCTTTAACGGACTGAAGAATTTATAATTTATAAAGAAAATCATAATTTTATGTTTTTCACTGTTAAAAATCGAAAATGGTAGGAAATTACTCCCAATTGGCATTAGAAATTTCTTAATACTATCTAGACTTCTTGTGAATTTTTCAAAAATTAGATATTCAGATTTTTTTTATCAATAATTGTTTTTGAAGATATGTACATACAGCGTGAATTCGAAATGCGTCACAATCTTGAAACCCCAGGATCTTCAAACCAATTGTAAAAATCCCGTGCATTCAGTTTTGGGAGATAGATCTGCATAAGGGCAGAAAAGCCATGTAAACTTCAACTTCAACCACAAAAGTTGAGTACGCCACTGATATCACGTTAGGACGGATAGTAAGATGTAAAAAGTTATCGAGTGCAACGCAAAAAAGGTGCAAAAAGTTTTGTTTCGCGGGTGATAGTACCGCGTGTAGATTATGTAGTTGATTTCGGCTATTGTTTGGTTGGAATTTTGTGTCTCAGTGTGTCATTATCATGGAAAATTATACCAATGCAATGGTGAAATGACCGATATGGTACTTTGTTACGGAAGTGCAGATGGTGTTGCATTAAGGGCACAAGCTTTGTATCGCGAAAAGTTTCCGGCGCGTCGTGTTCCGCATTCGCAAACATTTCTGGCTGTTGTCTACGGGAAAGTGGTCCTTTTCGATTGCATTCGTCAGCGACAGTTTTGTGAGTGATTCGAATGTGCGTCGATCAACCTGATTTTATACGAATAGTGTTGTTATCAGAGTTTTTAACCCATATTCATCAGCGCAAATCCCGGACGATGCATCAAATTTGCAAGGGTTCGGGACAATCTGCATCGAAGGGCACAGGCGTGTATTAGGAATCACGACCGACATTTTGAACATTGTGTCTAATAATTGCAAGTAGAGTAGTTGTGACTTTTGCTTTGACTTTTCCTTTCACTTGGTTTTCACTCTTGATGATACACGTTTTTGCGGCTGTGTTTAAAGTGTTTTTTTTTTGTTCGACACTGTCAGAATTTGAGAATTTTCTCCTATGTGAACGGATTTTGATAAATGTCACAACTTGTCAAAACGAAACTTCAAGCTAATTTTAAAGGTTTTAAGCGATTTGAAGCCTTTAAGGGGCTCGTCGAACAAAAAAACGTTGTATTCAACTCGTTCGTGTGTAAATTGGGCCTTTTTTGGCACGCGTGGGCCATTTTAAAACGCGAGTGAAACTCGTTAAATAAACTACTATTTTGTTCGACACTGTCAGAATTTAAGAATTTTCTTCTGTGTGAACGGATTTTGATAAATTTGACAACTTGTCAAAACGAAACGTCAAGCTAATTTTAAAGATTTTCAGCGATTTCGAGCCTTTGGGGGAGCTCGTCGAACAAAAAAACATTGTATAAACTACTATTTCGGCTATTTCATTCAAAACAAGGTTTTGTCACTCTCGGTTTTTAAATCGTTTTTGCAGATATTCATGTTTCGATTTATTAGAACGTCTCGTTCGGGATGAAATTAAGTTAAATTGGACTTTATGAATTTAAAATGTTTAACCCCATTTTCGGTTTATTCGCTTCCTGAAGATCCTGGGGTTTTAAGATTGTGATGTATTTCGAATTCACCCTGTATATGAATAATTATAGACGTCTTCGTATTATTTAAAGAGACACAGAGAGAAAATGAAATTCAAATTTAAAGTTTATATTTTAATAGTAACCATAGAAAGAAGAAACAGACTTACATTAGCGAAAAAACATTGTTCTACTTTTTTCTGTCCGCGACTGTATGTATACTATTGTTTTTTACGGTAGGGAGTAGAGACAGCACAAAAATCTCAAATTTTAAGAATAAAAAAATTATGTCAAATGAGTTGTCATCTTTCGATGAATTTAATGGATTTAGTAGTCTTTGAGATTCACGCCTTGACAACACAAATTCCTTTATAAACAGAGTTGAATTTTCCGAAAATTTTGTGACTTTGCGTAAATGGAAAATGAAGAACCCCTCTAAATAATTATTGAAGCTGTCTTTTCGGCGGTTTTGAACCTTTTGCCGAACAAATCAAGGAAGTTGTACGATGCCGCTTACAACTGATTTACAGAGTGATGTGTGGAAAAAAGCACGCATTTATACCGAAAACGTTTTGCTGGCGTATTTTGGAGAAAAATCCAAAGATAAAAATCAAAATCCTCTACGTTATGGGGGCAATACTCCATGATAAGGTCAACGTTACTAAAAAATGTTGCAGGCAACATGTTGCCAATTGTTGCCTTGGTGCAAGGCCGCCTTTAGGCCGGCCGCCTTAATAGTCAACAGCAACATAATTTGTTTTTTCTACTTTGCTTTCGTACTGATGCTATTACGATACTGTTTTGCGTATCGTAATAGGAAAAAGCGTGATATAATAATAATACTAAAAACAGTGAAATTTAATTTTTTAATTTTGATGGATACTGTGGTGTCGCGGCAGACCGCAGACGTGACCTTGGGTGGAATTCTTCAACTTTAACTTTTTTATTTTTTTTCATTGAAAAAGTGGCAAAGTAGAAAAAATACTGTATGACATCTCATTTATAAGGCATTTTATCGCACTTACTCCTTTAGGGCACTCCTCGCTACGATCGTCGTGCTCTAAAACCGTGAGTGCGATAAAATGCTTCATATAAGACTCGTATCATAATATACTATTATTAATTATAGTGATGATAAAACTGCCCCACATTCATAAATATACATAGTTTTGAAAATAAATAACTTGTTGAGTTTTATTTCTATCTAACTTACACTTTT
Organism: Tenebrio molitor; assembly: GCF_963966145.1. Classification (NCBI taxonomy): domain Eukaryota; kingdom Metazoa; phylum Arthropoda; class Insecta; order Coleoptera; family Tenebrionidae; genus Tenebrio; species Tenebrio molitor. The sequence goes on along the minus strand of NC_091048.1, from coordinate 4,627,880 downwards.
TGTAGTTCACATTAGATAACTTTTCGTAAATTTTTGTCACAACTGTCAGAAAAATTAAAACTCCCTAGGGAGCTAAATATTTGGTCCCTAAGGAGAAAATGTCCTACTTCTGTCACGACGTTGACATTCGAGAAGTTGATTTCTACTCCCGATAGTGAAAAAATATATTTGTACTATTTACTTTACAAAGTTTAAGAAATTTTTTTAATAGGTAAATATAATAATTATAATCACCTGAATTAAAATAATATTCTTTAAATTAATGATTGACTTTTCCATTAAATAATGACACAGAAAAAGATTAATTATTCCTTTTCACCACCAACACATTCAATACTTTTAACTTTGTGATACTATTCGTTGCTATTTATGTCTATGAACATTACACTTTACTCATTGAAACACGTTTGGTAAGATTACAGTTAATTACTACATTACAGACGACAACTCAATAAATTGACTACATAGAAAATTCTTCACCTTATTCTAAAGAAAAAAAACATTAATTTGGTATATCATGAATAATCATGATATTTTATAGATTATATTTTGATAGAACAGTTTTAACTGACATTCATATTAAGCATAACAGACCAGACATTATAATTTTAAATAAACAACAAAGGCAAGCATATCTTTTAGATATAGCTGTTCCAAATTCACATAATATAACACAGACATATAACACAAAAATTAATAAATATTTAGAGCCCTCCGTTGCTATGAGAAATGTTTGGTGTTTACAAAAAATTTCGATTTTACCACTTGTAATTTCAGCAACGGGAATAGTACCGCAATCTCTTTTTAAAAATTTAAAAATTCTGGATTTAGATAACACATTGGTAGTTGAAATTCAAAAAGGTATATTATTATACTCATGTCACATCGTGAGGAAGTTCCTTAACATTGACACAGAACATAATACACAACAAAGTCAAAATGCGGAGGCGAGACGCCGGTAATTATGTTGATAAGCACTGCACTATTACTTGATAGTAATATCCGTAATAGTGTATGTACTCCGGCAAAATTGCCGTGTCGCCGGGTGGAGGTGGGATACGATTTAATAATAGGAACAATTGCTGTCGATGCATAGAGAAATATTTTTTTGATGTATTTACCAATTTACTTATCTGTAAATAATAGTTATTAGCGTCATAAGGCCGATATGAAGCAAATAACAGACGCGGCTGAATATTGTAAAATCGAGGCGACAGCCGAGATTTTATAATCAGCCGAGTCTGTTATTTGCGTATCGGCTGTGCGGCGTTCAGTACTTTTCATGATACCATGAACATGGAGTAACAATCACAGCAAAAAGTTGACGAATTCTTATAATGCTATGAAACGTTTATTATGAGGAATCAATATTGCAAAAAAATGTTTTAAATTTTTGGAAACGGATTTTAATCAGTTGTAAATAAATTTTGTGTTTATTTTCTTGATATTAAGATAATTACTTACATGTAATTTTACAATGTTTTGGCTAAGACTGTACGTAAAAGGAAACATAACCAAACAAAATTTCATGATGAAAATTTTCATTGCATTTCTGTTAACGTTGTTAATGTAACTGTAGTAAAACGTGCGATATAAGTATGATATTGCATATCGACATCAATTACATGCATTTTGTTCACTTTTGATTGAAATTAAAACAGCTGTATAACGTGGAAAACCGTGTTTTTCCACATATAATTAGCGATTACATGGAAAATCTTCGACCAACTTTTTTTGTAAATTCATTAGAAAATTCTACGATATCGATACTTTATGTTTGCAAAAATTAAGAAAAATTGGCCATTTTGAAATATGTTTTCTATCAATAAACATTGTTTGATTTCTTTTAGGAACGCGTGTAAAATATCCTGAAACTTTAAAAGGTAATGGACCCTTATTAAATTTAATCATGACTCTAATTAGAATTACCTTGGTGACGAATTCATCTCTTTCTGGCAGGTTATAATTGAATAAATCTACATCGTTTTTGTTTACTTTAACCACGATTTTAGTTATCGGCAACTTTAATAACGGTGTCGTGATACGGCCCATTAACTTTAAAATTCGTCGACCAAATTTTTCGAAATTTGGCACAGTACTTTAGCATGGACGAAAGAACTATTATACCAATTTCGAGCAATTTCGTGTAATTTTGTTTTCACCAACTGAATTCAACAGGTGGTGGTTATTTGGGTTTGGCACGGCCTATATGTACTCAATAGCAATTGTGTTAATTTTAAAAACTCTCTAAAATAAGCCTTCAAGATTGACTCAACATTAGACGCAAAATCTCAAAATTAATTTTTTTTTTTCATGTAAAGATCTATTGTTTTATTAACCAAACAAAAATATTTTCCTCAATAACTGTTTACACATGTGTCTTTTATTAAAGATGTATTTTTGCATGTGGCAACACTAATCATAAAAGCTTCCAATTTATTTCACTAATTCTCTTGGAATTGTGAATCTAAAATCTGAAACAACTTTTCGTACAAGTTCTTTTCCATATACTCCGAGAAGATAAAGTCGACATGGCTAAAAGCTTCATCCTTGTTATTTGGTGGAGTTGGATATTTTTCCTTATTGATGCTCCCAATTTCCTTAAAGAGTCGGTCAAGATTCTAGAAAATACAAATTCAATTTAAACAATAATCCACCTTTATCATACCTGTGGTAAAAACAGGCCGTCTTGTGTGCCGTACAGTAGACGTGCTGGTACATTTATATTAGACAAAACATAAGTCGGAGGTTCTGATTGTCCATAAATTTTCTTATTTTTTCGTTTGCCATGGTCGAACTTCTGGAATTTTTTACTTTGTGCAATTTGCAAGTACTGCTCTAGCGGATAAATAGAGACACCACCTGGCCAATAACTCGTAAACAATGGCAAATCTTCCTGAAATAGACATGTTTATAATTCTTCCAAATTATTTATCAATAGTAGAATTTCACAGGTGAAAACTGAACAGATTTTCCACCAATCAAGTTGATTAACTGACCACAAACAATAGGAGCCACGTTCTTGCAAAAATTAGTGAATAGTCTGTGAACTAAGACTTCGTGGTACAAGAGTCCTTTGACGTTGATAATATTTAACATTTTCTGGAAACAAAGTTTTCGAAAATATGTTGTCAATGTGATATACTTTAAGTTATTTACTATTATCAAAGAGGCCAATGGTTTGACAAGTTCAATTAAGGGTACCCCATTTAAGTAAACAACTGGTGCAAGAGCAACTAATCCTTGAATTAATTCTCGAGTTTCTTCGGGGTACTCTGAGGCGTACATGAAAATCAAAGTCGTACCCATCGAGTGACCAATATAAATAATCTCTCCAGCTTTGCCGGTCTCATTAGCAACAAGTTTCAATTGACTCGGTATATCTTTCTGTGCCATTGTATCTAAACTAAAATATCAGATTATTATCAAATTTACTCTTCATTTTTGTAATTCACTTAAAATTCCAATATTCTGGCATGTTCACGTTAAGAGATTTGTGCTTATTTGAGTAAGTACTTCCTCTTATATTTCCCAACCAGACATCGTATCCTTCATCGGCTAGTCTAAATGCTATGAAAAAAATATTGAAAAAATCTGAGATGAAAGTTCTACTGAGTTATTTAATACCAAGTGATCTGTTGGAGATGTCGACCCAATTTGCTGAATTTGTGACAATTCCATGTTGGACAAAAACTGGAAATTTTGTTGGTTCTTTACTTTTAGAAGTGACTCTGAACACAGTTAAGATATATCCATCATCAGTAGTCGTAGAATGTCTTTTGACGTTATAACCATGCCTCTCGACCATCTCCGGCTGGTAACAAGATTCTCAGAAAACGCTTGTCTGAAATACTATTGTACTTACAACACTGGACAACACATCGGGGTTGTAACTGCAATTATCGCTAAAAGCAGCAATATGGTAGTATGGTAAATCACTGCAAACGTTGTTTTCGAAATTTATGCAAATAACGCCCAACGGAAAAATAATAATTAAAAACACCACAGTTGCGTCCATTTTTATACGTTGTTCAGTACAAATAGAGGACAGTTACTACAAAAAGTCATTGAATAATATTGTTAACGATAACAACTTTTAAAATGTGAATGATAATTTTTTTTAGGTCCAAATGCACTTTATCAATCGTTGTATACCTACAGGGTTTTTCACCAGTGATAATGAGACCGAGGGCATCGAAAATGCAGCCCACAATACATTTCCAAAGTAAACGTAGCTGTTTTAAATATCGTATTGTTTTTAAATGAAATTATGAATCCATGATGGCTTTGCTTCCAAATATTATACCGTGTGAACAACAATTACCGATTGAGTTGGCAATAAATTCTGGTGACTTTTGGTGACTTTTATGTCATGCTCCAACGAGAAAACCATTTTATTAATAAAAGAATACAAAAACCAATAAGACGTTTAAATATGAAATGTATACCAGCTGTCAATAGTGTCAATAAAACAAACCGAAATAGGTACAATTCAGTCTTGAAAATTTCATCTAAAATTTTTTATTGCCAACTGAAACAGTTATTGTTGCTCACCCTGTATTTATGACAACTGACATGTACGAAAAAGTTAAAATGTATTCGAATGCTGAGAAAACAGACATGATCCTGATTGATTGATTAAAAACTCCACAATTAAAATCAAAATTTAGAAATAAACAAACTTGGTTCATACCAAAACATTTATTTCGGATTTTGAAGAGTTTGAGATAAAAAACATACAAGTGTAATCAAATTCTTCCATGCCGTCATTACAATAAAATTTTGTGCCAAACAATTTCGATGGGGTAGGAAGTCAATTCAAGATGACCTAAGAAGGGTAAGGGTTTCACTGATTGCCGATGAAGTTTTAAAAAATTGCGTGAAGATTTAGGAATTTGCTTAATCTCGAACAAAACTGTGTCGGAAACACATTTGCAAAGAAAACTTGGGGACTTTGTCTAACGGCGAAGAGCTTTTTTCGAAAATTAAACAGGTGATGAAACGTGGGTGTGTCTCTGGGATCCACTAAAAGAGCCGAAGAATATAAACAATTCTGCAATATATTTATGCTTTCCTTAAAACAAAGCTTCTGCACTGCGAAAAGTCGAAAAATAGTGACCGTTCCCGATACTAAAACTGGCGTAAATCGAACTTTAACTGTCATCAGTTCAAATTTTCTAAGATTACACCTACACTGCGAATATGCAGATATACATTGAGTTTTTTTTAAGACTGGCCATAGGGTTTTACATGCTAATTTTTCAACCCCCTGTTAACTTTTGTTCCGATGAGAATATTCAAACCATTTTTGGAACAAAGTTGGAAGATTTTTTAAACTATGGGATAGATAATATAATAATATAATATCCCAAACTGTCGAAAAATTTGTGAAAAAATATATTTTAATACTCTAGATAAAAATAATTGCAACTCCTTGCGTATGCTATCAACTTAACAATGATTATTCTACAACAATTTTATGACTACCCATAAAACAAAAAATGCTAAACAATATATGACCTTCTAATTTAAAGTAATATCTTTAAAATTATCCATATTATCTACTCGTTACGCAATTTTAAGAAATGTGCAAAATTCTTTTATCTTTTGCCATTTTAGATGTAGGGGATGCTAACTCTTGAGCAATTATTGGCTGCAGTTTTATTTTTTTGGATTTAGCTACCATAGCACATTTAATCGTATACGTAAATTGTCGAAATTTTATATACCAAACTAATTATTGACAAGGTATATTTTGGAATTTTTTTTGTTAATAAATAAGACCGTAACAGTTTTAATGGTTTTCTGATATTAACTGTTAATTTACCCATAAAGTTTTTACACTAAATGAATCTGTACCTGCTAGCGCATCAAACTCTGGTGGCACAATTACAAATTTTGACTCGGTTAGCTAAATAATTCGCTTTTTTATTTAAACGCAAGCCAGACGCGTGATTTATGACCCAAATGGTATAATTTGCCAACAAAAGGACCATTCCCTACTAGCCGACCGTTTTGAGCCTATTGTTTACAGCTTTGCCATAAAATTGACAATTCCCATTGTCACCTAAATTTACTCGTACAACAGCACAAGTAGCAGGTCATAAATAAAAATGATTTTCAAAGTTAAAATGTAAAATTGCGTTTAATTCAAAATCTAATTGGTGTTTTTTTCCCCTGATTTTGTAAATAATAATAGGAAGTGAATCTGGGTAGGTTAGTATAAAAATCAGAATTTGACTTTTCGGTAAAATTTACTTTTTATTTATTTTTTTTTTTTGGCTTTGTTTGTATGTGAGAAATTATCAAAAAAATATGAAATGTACCTTACCAATACCCAGGTAAGTGTAAAAAAATTCGACAATTTTATTTAATTAGAAGTCGCGATTTCTCGCGTGCGCGTATACGATACCCAATCCTGTATAAGGATTGTACAATGCCGCTGTTTTTTAATTTTTTTTCAGTAATCTGATCGTGCAATAGAAGATATGGTTGTCGAAATACAGATTTTTTTCTGATCAGTTTGGTCAAGGTTTTCGTTTTATGATTTATGAGACGATTGGGCAACTCAGCAGAGCACTGATGACAGATATTTCAGTTTGGGGTTGTGTGTTTAGCACAGCTTCAAGCAATTCTGAAATATTTTTTGTAATGCAGCCCCAAGAAGGAAAGAACAGATCTTCCCTTCCAAGATATTTTCACCAAACAAATAAATTTTTGCAACAGCTTACAAAGGATTATGAACTTGAAGCTATGTAGTTGTCATACAACACTCTACAGTGCATTTTTTTTAACTGTTGCCATAGGGAATTGCATGGTAAAACTTGTACCCCCTGTTAACTTTTGTCCTGATGAAAATATTCAAACCTTTTTTGGAACAAAGTTGGAGGATTTTTTAAACTATCGGATAGATTACAATTCAATATCCTAAACTGTCGAAAAAGTTGTGAAAAAATATTTCTAGCGCGCCGGAATAATAGTACGTCGAGCGGTCGCCAGAATAGCGTCCCTGTCGGCTCAACTAGCACCTGAGACCTGACTATCTCCACTTTTGACTTTTTTCACTTTCATTTAAAAAATAAATAATAACGAGATCTCCTCGAGGCTATGATTAAAATAAATAATAAATTAAAATATAAAACCTAATTTTTGTTCCCATATCGCCTACTACGTTTTTTGTCAAATTATTTACGTTCATTAATTTCAACTTTGAAAAGTAAAATTAGTAAAATAAAACTGTTTGTCGTTCGTTGTTCAAACAGTATGCATTACGTAGTCTTATTAATGATTTATTACAAAAATAAAAATTTGCACCAAATCTGCAGTGGATCATAAGTTAACAGAGGGTATAATTTTTACCATGAAATTCCCTATGGCAACAGTTAAAAAAACGCATAAGAGGTCAACCAGAAACTGTGGAGGAATTAAGGGCAAGAATAACACGCGAGGAAATTTTCAAGATCGCAGTCGAAGGAAAACACTTTGAACATTTCCTTTAATAATTTCTGTTAATTTGTTGAGTTATTTGTGCGTTAACGTTTTGTTTTTTTTTTTTAATAAATAAATGTTTACATGTTCTGCCTTCCAAAAGCTAATTTAATCATAGCCTCCAGGAGATCTCGCTATTTTTTAAATGAAAGTGACAAAAGTCAAAAGTGGAGATGGTCAGGTGCTGGTTGAGCCGACAGGAACGCTATTCTGGCGACCGCTCGACGTTCTATTATTCCGGCGCGCAAGAAAATATTTTTTTCACAACTTTTTCGACAGTTTAGGATGTTGAATTGTAATCTATCCGATAGTTTAAAAAATCTTCCAACTTTGTTCCAAAAATGGTTTGAATATTTTCATCAGAACAAAAATTAACAGGGGGTATAAATTTTACCATGCAATTCCCTATGGCAACAGTTAAAAAAAATGTACTGTATACTACTATACTGATGGTTGCTGTCAAAGTAATGTACTCTTGCAGAGACATTGTCACTCCCTCTGAAAAAGGAAAACAAACATTTGGACAATTTAGACAAACAGTTAAATTCGAAACTTTGAAAAAATAAATTAATTTTGAATACTAAATGCTGCTTTAGGTTGTTGCCACTACCCTAAAACAAGAGAGTTGAAATGTACTTAACCCTTTTTGTTTTTGTTGGAGAAATAATACAGTTAATTAAATGTTTCCTACGAGGGTGAATTACCATATACAAAGGACCAAAAATTCAAGCAATAACTGTTTAGACATGTGTCTTTTATTAAACATTTATTTTTGCATGTGGCAACACTAGTCACAAAAGTTTCCAAATGATTTTTTAATTCTCTTGGAATTGTGAATCTAAAATCTGAAACAACTTTTCGTACAAGTTCTTCTCCATATATTCCGAGAAGATAAAGTCGATGTGACTAAAAGCGTCATCCTTATTATCTGGTGGAGTTGGATATTTTTCCTTATTGGTGCTGCCAATTTCCTTAAAGAGTCTGTCAATATTCTAGAAAATACAAATTCAATTTAAACAATAATCCACCTTTATCCTCTATCATACCTGTGACAAGTACAAGCTGTCTTGTGTGCCGTAAAGTAGACGTGCCGGTACATTTATATTAGACAAAGCATAAGTCGGAGGTTCTGATTGTCCATACATTTTCTGATTTTTACGTTTACCATAGTCGAACTTCTGAAATTTTTTACTTTGTGCAATTTGCAAGTACTGCTTTAGCGCATAAATAGAGACACCACTTGGCCAATTACTCGTAAACAACGGCAAATCCTCCTAAAATACACTCTTTACAATTCCTCCTAAGCATTTTCTAATAGAAATTTACAGGTGCAAATTGAACAGATTTTCCGCCAAACAAATTGATTAACTCAACACAACCAGTAGGGCTTACGTTCTTGCAAAAACTAGTGAAGAGTCTGTGAATTAACTTTTCCTGATATAAGATTCCTCTGACGTTGATAACGTCTAACATTTTCTGGAAGCAAAGTTTTTGGAAATAATTTGTCAATGTGATATGGTAGCTCGGTGGCCGCATGGCTGTCGGAGACAGTGCTCCGAGGTCGCGGTCCCGGCGCTAGTGGGTTCGAATCCCACCGAAGGGGGAGGATTTTTTCGAAGGAAGGAAACTCCGCCGGGCCATGGATGTGTGTGTATGTCTAGTAGGGGCTGACGGTAGGGTGGTGGAAGGAAGAGCGACACTCTCCCGACACCACCGCGAGGTCAGCAGGGTTCAAATCCCAGGCCGGATGGGCCTCCCATGGATGTTTGTGCTGTATTTCATGTTGTGTTGTCCAGAAAGAAAAAAGGAGAAGAGAGGGTGGGTGTGGGTGGCCGGCGAAAGTACCCCGGAGCCCCGCCGCACAAAGGAAAAAGAGGAAAAAAGCCGACCGCAAGGTACCTGATAGACCAGTACGGTGAAAAGGGAAAGGCAAAAAAAAAATAGAAAAAATTGTCAATGTGATATACTTTACAGTACTTACTATTACCAACAAGACCAATGGTTTGACGACTTCAATTAAGGGTACCCCATTTAAGTAGGCGACTGGTGCAAGAGTAACAAATCCTTGAATTAATTCTCGAGTTTCTTCGGGGTACTCTGAGGCGTACATGAAAATCAGAGTCGTACCCATCGAGTGACCAATATAAATAATCTCTCCAGCTTTTCCTGTCTTATTAGCAACAATTTGCAATTGACTTGGTATATCTTTCTGTGCCATTACATCTAAACTAAAATAGAAGATTATTGTCAAATTTACTCTACATTTTTGTAATTCACTTAAAATCCCAATATTTTGGCACGTTCACGTTAAGAGATTTGTGCTTATTTGAATAAGTACTTCCTCTTATATTTCCCAACCAGACATCGTAGCCTTTGTCGGCTAGTCTAAATGCTATGAAGAAAAATATATATTTAAAAAATCTGAAATGAAAATTCTAATAAGTTTATTAATACCAAGTGATCTGTTGGAGATGTCGACCCAATTTGCTGAATTTGTGACAACTCCATGTTGGACAAAAACTGGAGATTTTGTTGGTTCTTTATCTTTTGAAGTGACTCTGAACACAGTTAAGATATATCCATCATCAGTAGTCGCAGAATGTTTTTTTATGTTATAACCATGCCTCTCGACAATCTCCGGCTGGTAACAAGATTCTAAGAAAATGCTTGTCTGAAATAGGTACTATTGTACTTACAACAGTGGATAACACGTCGGGGTTGTAATTGCAATTATTGCTAAAAGCAGCAATATGGTAGTCTGGTAACTTGCTGCAGATGTTGTTTTTGAAATTAATGCAAACTACACCTAACGGAAAAATAATAATTAAAAGCACCACACTTGCGTCCATCCTTGGACGTTATACATTACTAATAGAGGACAGTTAACACAAAAAAAGTCATATTGATAACAAGTTTTAAAATGTGGATAACAATTTTATTAGGTTTAAGCGTAAGGTACTTTATCAGTCCTTGTATAATCTGCATATATTTTTGCAAACTGTTTTTACCACACGTGTATCTTATCAGGCATCTAGAACACACACAGACAAGAAAAGTTTAGACTCGAGATCGAAGGTCGGGTGTTTAATGTTTCTAGAGTGTTTTATTATACGGCAACAACGCCGAAGAAGATTAGTGGTGATGCTTGACGTTACTTCTATTTCTGCAAAACGTGGCAGATCATGAGAAGGGTTGCTATCACGGTTAGCTCGTTAGTTGTTTGGCGAATCATAATAGTTATTTATTGTAGAAGACGATAAAATTGTATTTTATCCTCGAGAGCGTTTTTTAGCGTCGAGACGTTGATCGCTCGACTTCGTCTCGGTCTTCAATCTCTGGGCGTACCACAAAAATACTCACTTCTACTCTTTATGATATAATATACTATTTTTCTGTTATTATCTATTTTTTTATTGAACTAAAAATGGGTTTTGTTCGTGTTTGTGGTGTAACGAGTTGAGGAATCTGGATACTGAGGATGTATAAAATAAATGGTCATCTGTGTAAATTTTTTATGCCAAATCTGAAGACAAATGTTTTCCGCAGTTTCACAATTACGGAACAAAGATTCTCTGTTAATTCTGTTTCTATCTGTAGGAAATACACGTTTTCACATCTTAAACGTAATATTTTACGGCATACCCTTTTTTAGATATATAAAACAACAATTTAGGATGCAGGTTGTTGAAATTAGCGCTGATCGCAAGGTGAGACGTTCTTCGTCAACTTTATTGGTCAATGAAAGCGTTGATACAGGGTTATTATAAATTATTGTCCCATCGCAGTTGGCGTTGGTGGCGTAGTTGAATGTGCCACAAGCCTCATGAGTCAGACTAGTATTGCCGGTAGGTGGCGATACTGGCGGTAGTTTTTACCGCCAGAAATGTGTCTACTAGTCTGTCTCAAGTTGGGAGGCTTGCGGCACATCCAACATTTGTATGGTTTCCAGCGCCATGGGACATTCATTTATAATAACCCTGTATTGGTACCGATTTGGCGAATGAAAGCGGAAGAATATAAACGTCGCTGCTTTCATATTTTGACCAATTTTATCTTAAAATTTTTATATTTATTTTCCTTCAAAAAAACTTTCTAAATTTAACCTTTTGTATAATAATGCCTTAAAACATTTTACGAAGAGTGAGATACAGAGATGCTTTCATAGATATTAACTAATGTATCGGATGTTCATTTAAACATCCCGTCAAAGTTGGTGTTGAAGAGTCGATTGTGAACGCAATCTCGTCAGTCTGCAGAGTAAAAACACACACAACGCAAAAAGTTAGGTCAGATTGGAACAGCTGATCAGTGTTTGTAATCCGTGGTGCGTTCACAATCGACTCTTCTACACCAACTTTTATGAACTCCATAAAAAACGGACATTTGGTTTTCATCAATGCTACTTAAAGTGTTAATAGATATATTCTTCTGAATAACCATTTATTTATAGATGCGTTTTATACATGTAGTTTTATTTTTGCCTGCTGCAACACCACCCTCAAAAGCTTAAAATTGATGTTGTTTAATTCTCTTGAAACTGTGAGTCTAAAATCTCAAACAACTTTTCATACAAATTCTTCTCCAAATATTTCGAGTAAATAAAGTCGATATGATTGTATGCTTCATTTTTGTTATTTACTGGAGTTGGATATTTTTCCTTATTGGTGCTACCAACTTCCTTATACAGTCTATCAACATTCTAAAAACACAAAAAACACTTAAGGCAAAAAGCTTCATCAATCATACCTCTTGCGAGGTCAGACTGTCTTCTTCTCCGTAGAGGAGCCGTACTGGTAATTTTATTTTAGATAAATTATAAGTTGGAGGTTCTGATTGCCCATAAATTTCCACATTCTTTTCTTTCCCGTAGTCGAATTTCTGAAAGTTTTTACTCTGTGCAATTTGAACATACTGCTCGAACTCATAAATAGAGGTGCCAGTTGGGAAATAGCTGAAAAGCAATAACAAATCTTCCTAAAATTAAAATTGTCACAGTTTTTCTAAAGGATATTGGCAATGAGAGCTTACAGGTTGAAATTGCACACTTTTTCCAAAAATCCAATTGAGTAACTGAGCGCAACCAATCGGAGCCACATTCTTGCAAAACCTGTTCAAATATGTGTGAATATAGGTTTCGTGGTAAAAAAGTCCTTTGACGTTCTTAACACTCAAAAATTTCTGGAAACAAATTCTTTGAAAATGTGTCGTCAGTATGACATACCATTACTTACGATGACCGACAAAATCAATGGTTTGACAAGTTCAATTTTTCGTATTCCATTTAAGTAAACAACTGGGGCAAGAGCAACTAATCCCTGAATTAATTTTTGACTTTCTTCGGGGTACTCCGAGGCGTACATGAAAGCCACAGTCGCACCCATCGAGTATCCAATATAAAAAATGTGTCCAGCTTTTCCTGTTTCATTAGCAACAAGCTTCAATTGACTTGGTATATCTTTCTGCGCCATTGTATCTAAACTAAAATACCAGATTATTGTCAAATTTACTCTTCATTTTTGTAATTCACTTAAAATTCCAATATTCTGACATGTTCACGTTAAGAGATTTGTGTTTATTTGAATAAGTAGTTCCTCTTATATTTCCCAACCAGACATCGTAGCCTTCGTCGGCTAGTCTAAATGCTGCGAAGAAAAATATTTAAAAAATCTAAAACAAAAATTCTCAGTTGATAAATACCAAGTGATCTGTTGGAGATGTCTACCCAATTTGCTGAATTTAGGGTAATTCCATGTTGGATAAAAACTGGAGATTTTGTTGGTTCTTTATTTTTTGAAGTGACTCTGAATACAGTTAAAATATATCCATCATCAGTAGTCGTAGAATGTCTTTTTACGTTATAACCATGCCTTTCGACCATCGCCGGCTGGTAACAAGATTCTCAAAAAATGTTTGTCTGAAATACTATTATACTTACAACAGTGGACAACACGTCGGGGTTGTAACTGCAATGATCGCTAAAAGCAGCAATATAGTAGTATGGAAAATTACTGCAGGCGTTGTTTTTGAAGTTTACACAAATTACACCCAAGGGAAAAATGATTAAAAACACCACTGTTGCGTCCATTTTTGAATGTTTTACAGTACAAATACAGAGCAGTTAACACACAATGTCATTGAAATAATTATAATGATAACAAATTTTTAAATGTCAATAACAATTTTGTTGATTATAAATCCACTTTATCAGTCCTCGAAGATATGTTTTAATTACGAATAAAAATAATATCAGAAAGGAAATGACACGAGGAAACAATTAGAAATTTACTTTGCACCGTGAACGTCTCAAGCAATAAGTAGTAATGAATAATAATTTCATATAACTTTCTTTTAAATAATTTATTTTTGCTTTATTGTTGAAATTAATATGTTTTATAAGACAGATATTGTGATATCTTGGTAAAGCACTCTCAAGGCGAGAAGTGTACATCACGTGGCGTCTATTTGGACTGGTTGTCACGTAAATCCAGTGGTGGCTCGTGACTCGTTGACGAGGGAGGGCTCTGTCACATGTACAGTGACGGCCACGGAATTTCGTCAGTTATTTTACTGTCAATTCGAAAAAACTTGTGTAGCCTAAGCTTTATTGTCACTATGACTGACATCCGAAATTTTTGTGACAGAAGTTCTCTCACGCACAATAAAAATCAAAATGTCACATGACATCCATGTCAAAAATTCCAATGTGGGGTTAAAAATATATAAAACCTGTCTTACAGCTAATGTCAGTTGAATAACAACGACTGACGAAATTCCGTGGCCGTGACTGTACATATACAGGCTGTTTTTAAATCACTTACTTTCATTTTGTCAAAAAGTGTAAATACTGCCAACACGCGTCAAAAACTCGTTTGCAACGAGCCTATGAACGTTGGGCGCCGACTTTTCCTGCCACAAACCGCCTCGTGTAACGTGACGTTGTCATGGCAACGCAACTCGACGCTGCATTCCATTGATGCAGGATACGCGATCGAGAGCTCAGAGCTGGCCGCCCACTGCAAAGAGGGACAGAGTTAGATTACTATCTACAACCTTTGCATACGATGCATGTATACTATTGATATAAAATAAATAAATCAACCAATCTTTAATAAAAAATTTAACACATTTCAAAGAATATACAGGGTGTTTCTGAAATACGTGTGTTAATTTTAACCAGTTGAAGAATGCGCCAAATCATGGAACTTTTCTCTATATCATTTTTACGAAAAAGCAATACAAATTGATTTAAAATTTGAAATAAATTAACCATCAAAGTGTATACCCGCCTATGGGTAAGGGCGAAAATTTTCTGTTGTGACAGAAACAGAGCTCTGTTAAAAAGTTCCATTGTTATAGAAAAAAATAAATAATCAAAATTTAGATTCTCATGGTTACAAAAAATAGAAACTAGTTAATCACACAAAACGACTCGTTTGGTAAAAATTGTGGGGCAAAAAATCTTGGAATACTTTTACGAATTTAGGAAAATTCACAAGAAGATCGATTACTAAGCACCACTACAAACTCTGGAAAACGCAACAATTCAGTTGTTCAGTTGATGATCTGGTGACACTGCCAGAACACAATAGAGTGAATCTATACTGAAATTCTATGAGACGAATTTCCCTGAACTGAAGAAGTCCAAAAAGAAATGAAGAAGCTCTGCAACTTAACACGTCAAAAATCAAAAAGCAATGTTATTTTTGTAATCCACATGGACATGCAAATTTGGAGGTTTCATAAAATCGAGGATTATTGTGCTTTGTTGAAACTTCCCCAAAATCATTTTTCAAAATTTTTAGATTACCCCTACCATTTCTTCGAACATGATTCTATATTACTTTGTTCTTCTGTTTATTCTAGGTTCACACTCTTTTCTTTTAAATATCATGTTAAAAAATTAAAACTGCAATATCACCACAAACTGACATGTTTTACATTTAAAATACTTCTACTAGATTACAAAGCGTTCATATTCATAGTTTATTTATTTTTATTGTCCTGTTTAAACAAAGAACAAGCAGTCAATTGTAGATAGTTCCGAAAGGTTTTACATCAGTCATTTGCACTCTCATGGAATTGGGACTCAAGAACGTGGAACAACTTGTCATATAAATTCCTGTCCATATATTGTGAATAAAGGAAATCGAAATGGTTAAAATCTTGTTCGATGTCAGGCGAGGGAGCTGAATATTTGTCTTTATTGGTACTACCAATTTCATTAAACATTCTCTGTAGATTCTGAAAACGGCAAATCAATTTTTTGAAAACAAAATTCCTAGTCATACTTGGCCGTCGTATAGATTGTCGCTCTCTCCATAAAAGAATCGTACTGGCACTCTCACATCTGATAAATTATAAATGGGCGGATTTGATTGTCCGTACACTCTCATGTTCAGTTTTTCACCGTAATCAAATTTCTGAAACCTGTGACTTGCAGTGATCTGAAAATAATGTTCCAACACGTGAAGGGAGACTCCACTCGGCCAATAACTTGTAAAGAGAGGCAAATCCTCCTAAAATGAAAAATTTCACATTTGTGCGCATTAAATGTGACAGTTTACGGGTGGAAACTGCACAGTTCGCCCAAAAAGAAGGTTGATGAAAAGCAGACAACCAGGGGGGAACACATTTGTACAAAAAAATGTAAATATTGTGTGAATGGGGTCTTCCCAATAGAATAATCCAGTGATGTGAAAATAAGGTAAAATACTCTAAAAATGATTTGTTACTTCCAGTAATATTGAGATATTTTATTACTTACACTGAGAATAAAGAAAAATGGTGCAGCCAGTTCCATGAGGGGTACCCCATGTAGATAAGTAACTGGAGCAAGTGCAACAATTCCCTGAATCAAATTCTGATTTTCTTGGGGAAATTCCGCACCGTGCATGAAAATCAAAGTGGCACCCATGGAGTGTCCAATGAAGATAATTTCTCCAGGTCTTCCCGTGACCTGAGAAACAAGATTCAATTGAATTGGAATGTCCTGTTGTACCAACACATCCATACTAAAACGCCGGATTAGTACCAAATCGATTTTTTTCTGTGAATTTTACTTAAAATTCCAATATTCTGGCATGTCCACATTTAGACTTTCATGTAGATTCGAGTAAGTGCTTCCTCTCAGATTTCCCAACCAGACGTCGTATCCTTTGTCAGCTAGTTGAAATGCTGTTGACAAAGTATTGAAAAATAAGAAGTGAAAGTTTAAGTGAAGCAGATTAGACTCTCTCATGGACTGTGACCTTGGAAATATCTGCGCGAAGGCGGAGCGATAAACAAGTGAAAAATCTGTAACTGAAAACGTCGACTACTTTTGCGACGGGGTAACACGTGGAGGAACACTATCTACTCTCAGAGACGCCTAGGTTTTTAGATCGGTTTGTAGCACCTACTTGAGACCGATATGCGTCGTTTGCGCAGATATGACTCATAGCCCACGAGAAAATCCAAAACTTCTACCAATTGATCTGTTGGCAATATCGACCCAAGGAGCCGAACTCGAGACAATTCCATGTTGGATAAACACAGGAGGTTTTGTTGGTTGATATTTGTTGATTCTAAAGACGGTCAAGATATATCGATCGTCAGTGAGTACATTGTATGTTTCTACGTTATAGTGATATCTTCTCGCCATCGAAGGCTGAAAATTGGTTTGTGGGAAAAAGTTGTTTTGACAGTTGTTATACTTACAACATCGGACAAAACGTCTGGATTGTAACGACAATCGGAGCTAATGGGGGCAATGTAGTAACTCAGTATGCTGCTGCAGGCATTGTTTCGCAGATTTATACCAAATACCCCTAACGGAAGCACAATTGTCAATAACACTATCCAGTTCATCACTTCCGGTGAAAGCAAACGTCTATCAAACATCTAAGTTGGTCAGAGTTTTATAACATGGCCAGTATTTATCGAGACTAATGAAATTTTGATTCATAATAAAATTAAGCTAAAGCAATGAATAGAAAAGAGTTATGAAGTGTAAAGAATTAAAGTAAACAAGAAGATTAATATCATCGAGATAGTTATTTCACGTTGATAAATAAAAAATAATAAATCATGATGCTGCATAATTGCTATTTTATTTTGGTAAAGTAATGAAAATAATTATTACTATCGTAGGTTTACATCAATAATAATTACTTGTGTACTAGTTCTCGTTATCGTGTAATTACTTGAGAGTGCGTTGTAAAAAAAAGATCTGTGCAAAAATATTCATACTTGGACAGAACAAGTTATCTGTTATTTAATGAACGAAAAATAATCAAATGTAGGAAGAGAGGTTGCCTGCTGAAACATAGAGTTTACGAGTTCTAAGCGCCCAAAAGCGAAAGAAAGTTGTAAAAAGTTTGATGTTTCACGTTATAAGTTAGTAAGTTGTGCTGTTTGGAATGTACGCAGCTGATTCATCATTTATTGTCTTTCACGTAAAATGAAAAATAAATGAAAAACTGTTTGTCAACTGGCTATTTATTGATTACTGATTGAAAGCTTTTAAAAAAATTGCAGAGAGGCTGAGTAGACATGCTAAACTTTTATTGACAACCAGCACGGCTTTATTGGAGGTCGATCCATAGTTTCTTATCTAGTTTTTGCTACTCGTAATATAAATAAGGTTCGTAATGCTCACTAATGAGGTGATGTACACAGGTTTCTTGGCCTTCAACAAATATTTTGCAAAAAAAGAAAGAGTTTTAGTATTCACTTTTTCATTTTTTAGTTTTATTGTTTTCTTACTCCTAAACAATGTGTAGAAACCCTTCATTTTGCCTTTGGTAAGGAAACGTATTCTCAGAGGACTCCTTGCATCTGGTAGAGGTGTTGGATTCTTTCATAGGCTGTGACCTTGGAAATATCTGCACGAAGGCGGGGCGATAAACCCATGAAAAATCTGTCAATGAAAACTGAAAACGTCAAACACATACAAATAAACTAGAGAGAGACGAAACTAACGCAATGAATGATAATGTTTTCCGGTCGGCTTGTAGCGCCTACTTGAGACCGATATTCGTCGCTTGCGCACTCATAGCCCACGAGAAAATCCAAGACCTGTACAATGAATTTCAATTTTAAACAGTTTGGGTCAGCGATCATCTGCAGGAGAGAAGAACACTTTCGCAGTGACTGGAGAAAATATTACAACACAATCTAACCCTTATCAGGAAAATATGTATGTTGTGATTTGGTTCTTTACCATTTAAGAGAAAAGTACATGATGAATTGTGCAAAGAAATAAAGAAAAAATAGATGTCAGTATACAACGTTATAATTTATACCTGATGACGTAACATGGATATGCAATGAACATAAAGGCAACCTACAGAATCCTTATTTTTAAGAGATCCTAATCTTCTAAATATGAAACACTCTCGGAATGTTTAAGAAAAGATAATTGCTTTTTCTTTTGAAATAATACACCCACTGCACTACCGAGTGCTGTGGCCAAGTGGATAACACTCTTGCTTGCCGTTCGGGAAGTAGGAAGTTCGAATCCAGCTGACGCCTGTTGTTGTTTGGAGTTTTTTCTGAGGTTTTCTTCAACCGCAGCCTTGTGGGTTTCTTCATAGCTCTGGTAGACAAATATAGCACTGTGGTCGAATCCGGAACTGTATTGATCAAGGGTTTGCTGCGAAATCCTCAAGTCTTGAATATGAGGAAGTTTTTACTATTGTTTAATGCACTAGAGAATTAGCAGACAACACGGAGTTTGTGTACAACAATACGTATGTCTGTCAGAAATATTTGAAAGTTCTATTTAGCGACGTTACTACCTTGTCATTTCTCAATTCTCTTCATTTCCCAGAAAGATAATCCGTGTTGCATTAAATTTTGAAAATTACAGATTTTTTATTTAAGAAGTGGTGGGTAGGTCATACATTTTCACAAGCATGTAATAATCGGAGTCCAAACAGTAATGAAAAAGATCAATTGTCAAGCTGTCAAGTTAGTTTTGCATTCATAATAAGAAATAGAAAATCATTGTGTGGTATCAACATGTATATTGAACATAAATGGATTTCAGGCGAGAGGCCTACTTAATGCATTCGTTATTGTGAAACTTGCGTTCGCGTATCTATAATCACCAGTTTTCCAACTCCCCTTCAATTTGAGCAGAAATAGATAAAACAAAGCTAGACACAGTGAATAAGCGTTGAAACAATACAAATTTTATTACCCCAATAACTGGGGGTTACTCAACCGAACATAATCAGATGCTCAATGGTTCTTATCAGCAGATACGACTGTTCGTAAAAGCCGCATCACGAAATTCACTTGTGTGTTTTGTCTTGGAAATTATACGTTTTATGATTTTGCCCCGTTTTTTCGTCTGTTCTTAAAGGCTACAAAGACTTCCAACATTCCAAATGTGAAATCAATAAAATTATGTTGATAATGTAAGACACAGCCTGTCCAAACAACTTAAAGATTGTAAGGAAAAATTTACCGATAATGGACCTACTCGTACATAAATAACCAACAAGGTGTCCAACGTATCGAACCTTTAGGTAAAGATAAGTAATAATTATTAGAGATAAAATTACCATGGCCATGTGTAACAAGGGCAATTATAACAGTCAGTACACTTATGAATATGATATTAGTGACAGGATTATTTTTGCATTATACTGAAATGATTAGATATAATACTCGTATTTTTCATTTGCTCAAGGATGTTCTAATTATAAAATATTTTAATTTTTTCTAATAAAATTAAAGTAAACTGCTTTCTCGTTTATTATTAATGTACAAGGTATATAATTTTAAGTTTGAGACGTGCCAAATTATGTAAATATCATTTCATTTAAACAATTTCCAACATAAATGTTGCACATGCTGCTATTACGTACAACTGTGATACCAACGAAATAGGGAAAAAAGTATAAACATTTTACGTTGCATCTTACGTTACCGTACTAGTGTGGTCAAGGATGTGATTACGACATTCAATGAATGTCATAAAGTTTATGTGTTGATAGTAGATAAACTAATTAAATTATAAATATTTTGAAACGTATCGTAATATCTTGTAGTAGAAAAATATCTAAAAATTTTAAATTATATACGGATTACAAGGGTACTTCAAAATAGGTAAAAGATTTTATATAGGAATACTTCTGTTAGAAAGTCATTTGTCTTATAATTTCAACAGTTTCACTAAAACCGTATAAAGGTGTTTATTTAAATTTCCAGTCAAAGTAGGCGTTGAAGAGTCGATTGTGAACACACCACTCGTATAAAAACGTAAGATTTAAACAGCTTATCCATGATGCGTAATCCGTAGTGCGTTCACAATCGACTCTTCAGCTTTAACCGGAAATTTAAATGAGCACCCGATACTTTCTATTATGTATCAAATGGAAAATTGGTAATTGTGAAAATCAAATACTTCGCATCAAGGCAATGTAAAGATGCATTTCAAACATAATATATTTTTTAAACATTTATAAATTTATAATGTTTTTTCCTTGATTTCTAAGTCACAATTAACTAAATGTTTTAATAATTGCGACAATTCTCGTATGATAGTTCTAAAAAAGAAACGATTTTGTCACTTAAAAGTGCCATGAAGTTTATTCCACGATTACAACCAACTCACCGCAAGAAATACTTAAACACATTTTTCTGCGTTAGAAAGTATTAAATAACGCAAAGATCACACAAGCATTCTTAAGTTGTCTTGATGTTCTGGTGATTAAGAAACAGGTCTAATGTTTCGGCTCTCATTTATTTTACAAGAACGTTCGTTCTTGTCTGTAAGAAATCTTTGTGCTATTTCTTCCACGTCACGCTGTTGTTACAAAGGGTAAAGAGATGTACGCTTTTGAATGTTATAACATTAAGGGCCAGTTTACAGAAGCGAAATTAAGGTAATCGTAACCAAGTGCGAGATTAACTGAACACGTGATTAGATTGAACCAATCGAAGTTTAGGATTCATGGACTAATCGCGCATTAAAATTTAATTCGAATTAAATATTTCATTTTCGTTCTATAAATTGACCCTAAGTATTAATAAGGTAAGGTCATTACGCTTTTACAAGTTCTTAACAATTTTTACTACACGTTGGCAAATAAACATATAAATGTTTACATATTTTTAAATATAGGTACCTACTTTT
The DNA here is from genome assembly GCF_963966145.1 of Tenebrio molitor. Lineage (NCBI taxonomy): Eukaryota > Metazoa > Arthropoda > Insecta > Coleoptera > Tenebrionidae > Tenebrio > Tenebrio molitor. The sequence goes on along the minus strand of NC_091048.1, from coordinate 4,606,267 downwards.
AAGATATTAAACTGTTTACAATACATTAATATTAATTCATACACACACACATATACATACATTAATATAATAGCTATTTATTATACAAGTGTGTTATAAGGTAAATAATCCAGGAAAGAAATATTTACGAGAGCTTGCTCGAGTGGGCTAACTTTTCTTGAGTAACTTATTTGCTGTTAAGGCACGAGTGTAATACATAGTTTTATCGAACACCTCCTTCTGTAACAGTTCTTAAAACATCATTAAAACCCAGCCTATGAACTGGTTGCTATGTTGCGAAAGATGTTGAAGAAATCACATCGAGTTTGCTACCGAAGAAATCCAGAGATGCTGTTCAATTCTCTCTAAATTGTTTAATTATAAAACAGTTTAATTATGGGTTCATAAGTGTTTTATAGACCTCATGATATATTCAAAATCGACATTATTATGACTTCGTAATAAACAGGTGTTGGATAAATTTATTAATGTATTGGACACTAACATATTAATACTAATTAGTGTATTCCACATTATTTAAGGTGATTCACGAATAATAATGAGCCTAACGAAATTTGTGATGCAACCAACATTGCATTTGCACCGATTATGTGGATTTAAAAAATTTATTTTAATTTTATAAAGGATAGTCAACATGCCCGACATTGCATTTGTTAAATTTAATTAAAATAATTATGTGGAATAATTGCTTAACTTAACATTCTTCAGTTGTGTGAGGGACATGTATTGTTGGTTGCATCACAAATCTTGTTAGGCTCATGTATAAAAATGATTGTTGTTTAAACTTTTGTATAAAGCCTAAATATTTAAATAATTAATCGAATACTTTCTTTACTTACTGTAAATGGGAGTAAACCTATACTACGTGCAGTCTTACTTAAAAGTTAAAACTAAATTATTTTAACGCATTTAAATGACAAACTATACTTATTTTATTTCTTCGATTACAGAAATGACTGTAACGTGCTTAACACGTTTAATTATTTAGTTAACAATTTTCAAAATAGTGTGTGCTATTTGCGGTCATCTGTTGAGTAGTTAACAACAATGTTGAAAAAATTGTTGTTGACACTTTTGTTGCTTCAGTCGAGTCAATGCGGACGCTTCCCCAAGAATGTTTGCTCATCATTTTTGGATTACACAGTCATGCCCATCAGTCGGAACTGTTGGCACAATCCAGACGTTGGCTCCACACCAGTTAAGTACAAAACACAAACTCTGCAAATTTTTAAATAAGCACGTTCAGGACGCCACAGTGAATCGATACGGTCATACATTTGAATCGCGTACGATTTTCACCCTTGACGGTTATAAATTAGGAGTTTTTCGAATCCCACCGAAAAATCGCCGTCCAGATGGTCAAGTAATTTTCATGCAGCACGGCGTCTTCGAAACGGCCATGTCTTGGTTATCGTTGGGGAACGATTCTTTAGGTGAGAGAGTGATCGCTTCGATAATCCTCAAAAAGTTATTTTTTAGCTTTCAAGTTATCCGATGCGGGCTTCGATGTTTGGTTAGGAAACTTCCGCGGAACAATTTATTCAAACGAACACAAACATTTCAATGTTTCCAACCGCGAATACTGGGATTTCAGGTTTTACTATTTTTTTGCCCAAAGTCGAGAAATTGTATTTTGTTTTAGTTTCTTTGAGTTGAGTTATTATGATTTACCAGCGATGCTCGATCTTGTAGTTAGAGAGACCAGGACAAAGAAAAGGATTATTTATGTAGGATACTCTCTTGGAACAACAACCTCTTACGTTTACTCCCTAGTCAGACAAAGAGAGGCCCGGCAGAGGCTAGCCGCATTAATCTCGTTAGCACCTGTGGCTTACATGAAGCACACCCACATCTCCTTTAATTTTTTACTCTTATTTATCACCCTTATTTATGTATCCTCTTCTACAGCTCCGTCGTTCATTTTTACAGAAGATCCTGTTTTAGGACGCATTAACATTTTTTAATGTCTTTGCTTTGGGTATATCCACCAGAGAAGGACAAACAATATTTTACAGACTTTGCTTGTACGGGCCGACCAGAAATTTGTGTAGAATTGTAGCTCTCATGGTGATCAGTCTTATGTCGGACTTAGTAGCACCTGTACGGCTGGGTCCTTGTTACGAAAACAATTTTATTTTTTTGATGCATTTTTAGGAAGTACTGCCTTTGGTTTTGACACATGCACCTGCAGCCACTTCTCTGAATATATTCAAACAATTTATGCAAGAAATATTGCACGATGGTAAATTTCAAGCCTTTGATTATGGCCATCTTAACTCTAAAAAATATGGTAGTACAAAACCACCCATCTATGACGTGTCTCAAATTACCATACCTACTTACTTGCTCTATGGAAAAAAGGATAAAATTGGGAATGAACAGGTTTGTGAAATTTGTACTTCTTCAAGAAGATAAATTGCACAATATTTTTGGTACCATCTCAGAATTTTATTTTGTGTATTTCAGGACGTTAAGGAGTTATTTGACAATTTGCAAACAAACAAATTGATAATACCTATAGCTGAAGATGATACTGTGGAATTTGATCATTTAGATTTTTTATACAGTAAAAATATAGAATACCTTTATGCACCCTTATTTAAATTAATTCACAGCCTAAGTAATCAACAATAACTGCGTTGTATGAGTTCTGATGCAACTTTAACAAGAATATCAGTAGTTGTGAATAAATTCCTTTTATAATTATATCAAATGTTTTTTAAATTACTTTGACCTTTTAGTAGGCTTTCGGCTCCACAAAATTTGGCAAAATAAGTTCAATCATATAAGATTATTTTATCTTCAAGACTGCAGCAATAAAACCATGTGAATCACCATAAAAGTATGTAGCTGTTCAAAAATTTCTCAGTACAGGTGCGACGAGTATAGAAAACATTTCTTGGGTAACCAAAAAATCATTTATATAGTCCTTCCAATTTATGAACATTTTAAGAATGCTTAGATGGATGATCTCTTGCAAGGCAAATAAATAGACAATCTCAAGATGGTTAGTCGATTTTTTCAGCTCTGCAAAAAACTACAAAACGAGTTTTTATGATCTTGTTTGAAAGTATTTATTTTCTCCGATGGAGTTCTCTTCTTAGAATCTTCCGGTGAATATCTTCAAAGACACTCTCGATAATTCGTCGTCAAGATCCTACATCACCTCTGTTGCGACACAGGTGCGGATTGAGGAGAGTTCCAGGTGCGTGTCGATTCTTCCTCGTCCACTGCAACATTGTATATGATTTACAGAAGAAAAAAAAATACAAATGTTTCATTTTTTTACAATATGAAGAATGAAAATAAGAATTAAACGCAATATAAAAAAATTATTCCTATTTTGAGCATAAACGGCATCCTGGAAAATTCGTGTTTAAAACGCTCCCTGAAAAAAGATTCCACACTACGTAAATGCAATCACAGTCAACGTGGGAATATCTTGGTTTCCTCTAAAATTTTTATTTCACGCCAAAACAGCACACGAATATTCGAAGTATGCGAAAAACTTTACAAATCATGATAAAACAACTCCTGGAAAAAAATTCATCCTACTAACTCATGAAATGGAATCAGTGTTATGGTGGGAATATTATCAGTCCATTAGGTTTCTTCTAAAAATTTTATTACGCACGAAAACAAAACAAGAATATAAAGCTTCGGAAAAATGTTAAACGTTCATAAAAGCGCCATTATAATTAAAATCCATTATACAATAATTTGAAAACTACTCCATGAAACGAAACGAAACATGATGGGAATGTTAGTGTTCGTTGGGCCGTATTTAGCAAGTGAAAATTAATTTTTCATGCCGCCGGCCGTTATCGACGGTTTTGCATGATTCAAAATCCGCCGGGAACGTTAAATTCCCGGCCTAGTACTTACAAAAGTCACCTTGCTTAAAAATTTACTTGAGAATTGGCTGGCAGAATTTGTCGGCATAAAAAATTTGGTGGATTAAGATTAAGATAAGATTACACGTCCAGAAAATGTTTTGCGAGTGCTCGTGTTGCTGTGCCTCGGCTATGCAATACACTCACACTCGCAAAATATCATTTTCTGGACTAGTAATCCAAATAACTATAGTTTAAATCTTCACATTTATTATTTAACGTGCTATCAAAATATACATATTTTGAAAAACGAATAAATAATATATGACAATAAAAGGTACAAAAATATTAAAATAAATTACTCACGCGTACGAATAATTTTTCAGTTTTGCCCATTTAACCTTCCCTATTTTGTCAAAAATAATTTTCACAGTATATCACAATTCAAAATTTCAAGCGCCCAATGTTTGCGGAAATAAAATTGAATGGAGAGAAGAATGATTAAATGCAACAAAATGATGGCAATTAATAATTTGACCGTCAACGAAACTCTCCGTGAAGTCTTAATTTATGGCACAAAGTACCGTTTTAAACACCAACAAAAGATTGTGGGCAGTTAATTAAGCTAAGTAAATTATTAACAGAAATTTGTAAAGCAGTTGCTCGTTTTATTCAATTGTGTTACGCATTTTAATACACCCTTTTCCCTTAATAACAGATGGGTTTTGTCAGTTAATTATTCACACAAAATAAAATGCATACGCTCGAGCGACTTACAATGAATTACAATTTGATTGAAATTTTCTTCTTCTTTTCCTCGGATTAGAACTTGGCCAGTAGGTAGGATTCTCTTAAAATAACTTTTTTTTTAATTATGTAGAATAGAATCATACGAAAGACGACATAGAGGTAGACAAACCAGTCGTTTTTAAACTATGAAATAAGAACCAGTTATTTTACTACTATAGTATTTCACTAATATGAACACCGGTTCATCTCAAAATCGAAACAAAATGTTTCGAAATTTTCAAGACTTTACTAGTGTTGAGATTCACTAGTAATAACTAGTTTATACAGTTTTGGAAATAAAATTTTTAGGAAATGATAGCTCGCAATCGCGGATATCAATTTGAAGATTACACTTTGGAAACTGAAGATATTACCACTTAACAATTTTCAGAATTTCAGAAAAAATGATCCAATTTTGTTACATCATGGCTTCGCAAGCTCGGCTGTTGGTTTCGTATCTTTGGCTAAGAATTTTTAATTTTTTCCAATTTTTTTACACGAATTAATCAACTTAAATACATAACATTTTTGTTTCACAATACAAAAATTTCCGATTAATAATGCGGAATCTGGAAAAGTGCCCCGAATTAAAAAAAAAACGATCAGAACTTATGAACGAAAAATAATTTTGAAATTAGCAGTAAAAAACCATTAACACGAAATAAAATTTACACCATGTAAATCCATATGGTTCATCGACAAAAAAATTCACTGTACACTAGATGATTTTTTATCTAACAGCATTTGCCTTTCTAAAAACAGATAAGATGTGTGGTTAGCAAATCATAGTGGTAGCACATATTCTCAGCGTCATTCTAAACTGAAAATGTCTGAGGTTTTGGAATTTTACTTTTCATGAGGTAGATCTTTATAATATATCTAGGATGTTAAAAATATATTAGTGCATGCAGTAACTGGTAATTTTATGAAATAACATATTACATATTTAGAATATACGATAGACTGTTGGAAAATATCTAAAAGGATTAATTGCTCTATGTCGTATTACTGCGACAAAACACTCAAATATTCCTCCAAAGTCACTTGTTGCATGTGCTAGTTGAACGTTTTCCTTCAGTAAAATTCAGTTTTCTTGCAAGAAATATTAGCAAATAATATTGTTGTATCGTGGACTTTCAATGAACTGAAAACTGTGGAGAAAACTATGATTCTGGTGTCCGAAGATTCAGTAGTTAGGTATAATCACTTTTATTATTTCTAAAAATGCGGAATATTTTCTTAATAAACCCCTTATGCGAATTTTAAAACAACTAAAACAATATAAAAATAGTAATTTATTTAACGAGTTCGCGTGTAAATTGGGCTTTTTTTGGCTTGAGTGGGCCAATTTAAAACGCGAGTTAAACGAGCGTTTTAAAGGCCCACGAGTGCTAAAAAAAGTCCAATTTACACAAGAATGAGTTGAATACAACGTTTTTTTGTTCGACGAGCCCCTTAAAGGCTCAAAGTAGTCTAATATGTGTAATTTTTTAACTCAGATTATTATGTCTAGTCATTTTCCTAATTTTTATGCATTTTTTTTTCAACAAAAACCCGTATTTCAACAAAAACATCAAAAACAACGTTGAATTTGACTTTTTACCCTTATTTTTGACCCCTAACTTCTAACTCAGATTCTCCAAAAGCATCATTTTTTTTTTGAAAAATTAGTCGATTTTCAAGTTTTAGTCATTGAAGTTTGTCGATTTTGAAAAACAGCACATTGAGGTCTTTTCAAAAACACAACGAATTGAGAAAATGACCTGTTTTTAAGCCGATTTTATCTATTGAAACATCAATTTATTATGGAAACTACCCTTTTTTATAGCCTTTTTAAAAATGTGAGCCAGATTTTTATGGCAAAAATAAGGAAAACTACCCTTTTTTTTCATTACTTCTTAAAAAACGTGAGCCAGACGTAACAACTGAATCTGTAGTTCTTGTTGAAAAAAAATGCATAGAAAATAGGAAAACGTCTAAGAAAACTAGGCATAATAATCTGAGTTAAAAAGTTACACATATTAGACTACTAAAGTTGTTAAGAAAACCGTCGATATGGCAGAGGTCCCAAATGGAACCGCTCAGTATCTGTTCATTCATGAACTATTAAACATATTTGTAGAAAATTAAAAGATTTCATAGGTAGGTAGGAACTTACGTATTTCAAAAATTGTGATATTGTCTAGTTACTTTATTAATATTAGACATTAAAGTTTTTAATAAAATTACATAGATCAAAATCCAGTTTACCACATTCACAACTATCAACGCTGTATTGTATGCGATACTTTAAAGGCACTCCAATTAACTGCTTATTACAGTCTTTAACACTAACGTTAACGGGCACAACTTTGAGGATCTCTTGATAAGCGTTTTTTGCATCCTCATGGCTACAAACTTTTTGTGCCTCTGCTCTGTAAGCATACAGAACTTCCCAGCTGCATGGATGTTTGTCATTTGCAAAGCATTTATCAATTCCAACAACCTTCATGTCCGCAGGGCACAGATACTCAAAAATGATCTTTGTTTTTGTAATATCCTGCACGTAAGCGCAGTCCACGCGTAGACCTAAAAAATATTGTTAAATAAAGGTGTTTTTTTAAATTTGGCATCGAAGTAGGCGTTGGAGAGTTGATTGAGATCGCACCACTTGTGCAAAAGCGTAAGATTTAAACAGCTGATCCGTGATCCGTAACCTGTATAGTGCGTTCACAATTGACAGTTCAACGCCTACTTCGACGCCAAATTAAAAAAAACACCCGTTGTGACGATTAATAAACTGCTTTATACTCACTTGCTTGAGTTGCTCGAAAATTGTATCCCAATAAAGACCTAAAAGGTAGGGCCGCCATGCCCACAGCCCACAGGGTTTCTTGTGCTAATAACTATCTAATTTCTGATCTATGACTCCGACTGCTTCGAGAAATAAAAGGTAAATGCAAATGACAGACCGGAACCAGAGAGAAATAGTAAACGAGAGAGGCAAGACACATGTAGTTTGCATATACGCCCTCACCCGTTCAGAACTAGAACTAGTGAGAAGAACCGGGAAATTTAAAAAACTTATTCTTATTCGGTGTTAACAAAAGTGAACTTTACATTTTTTGAAATACCTAAATCGTATTGTATTTTTTTACTTTAAATTAAAAAATAAATACGAATTATTTCAAAAAACTGCGTTTTCGACAAATAATAAAGAAAACAATTTTGTTCTTGTATTAAGCAATACATTTATTAATAAAAAAAAGCAGACATAGGTATATTGGTTTTCAGTACAAAATAAATTACACATTGTATTGATAACATAATTACATAACATTTTGGATTTACAATGCAAAAATTTCCGATAATAATGCGGAATCTGGAAAAGTACCCCGAATGCTTGCAGCGTTTCCACGTTGAATGGCAAGGGAAATCCTCTGGAAAAGGAATTTCTTTAATTTTGATCGTCTGATAAATAATATTACAGATGGACATTATTATATAACATTAAAAAATATAAGTTAGCAAACCATAAATACATTAAAACAAAAGTATTCGTATTTTTATCTATATGGGAGTGGAGCGAAATCTTTAATACTGGGTGCCCCAAAATTCGCGGAACAACTTAGCAGTAGTCATTAAAAGATCAGGTAAAAATGTTTTTTATAGAAGATATGGACCTATTCGTTGTACTTAATGTGGCAACATTTAAAAACATTCTATGTATCCCAATAGTCTGCAAATATTTCATTTTTGTTGGAAATGCTGAAAATAATGAATAAAATAATTGTAAACCTGATCACAATCGTTCAGAATTATTATGCCACTGACTAGTAAAAGACAAATAGTCAAAATCTTTTTTAAAATTTAAAATAAACGAGATCAAAGCTGCACCTTTTGAGCCCCCATATCTTCAAATCTAAGAGGTATAGAATTTTTTAATTTTTTTTCTCATTATCTTCTAACATGAGTTGACATTGCCCCATTGAGTTGTTCCGCGAATTTTGGGGCACCCAGTATAGTTGTCGATTACTATGTTGGGGTGTAATTTTTTATTAAACAATTTTGAAAAGTATTTTGCCATTATCGCAATAAGAGAAGACCGACAAAGTGATTTAACATTCTCCTGATGCAGTGGACATTGTAAGAACTCCAAGTCAATATGCACGTCCATTTCTAATAAATTTTTATGAATAAATTGTGGAATTGTTTCAAAGATTTTTTCTTTTTGTAAATAATTTCCGCAATAAATTGTTCTGATGGATACATTAGTTTATTGCCTAAATCTTTCAAAATAATATATGCATGAATATCAGTTATATTTTCACCTAACAATGCTGATCGACAATCAAGGCAATTAGGAGGTAATATTTTTCGACAAATAAATCCGCCAATATAAGCAGCGGTATTCTGCCTAATTTTCGCAAGTTCTCTGATTAATGGCCGTGGTAGCTCTAAATTGGCATTTATCAAAATCCGTTTACAAAGAACAAAATTCTCAAATTCTGATAGTGTCGAACAAAAAATTATTGACTCAGTTAAATTTCAAAATTTTTGATAATGATAATTCTTTTCGTCGAATGATATTCACAACGACATCAAATAACATATTACAACTGTGGTCTATACGGATTTCTTCGAGGAAGTTTGGGTTTATCACTATGATCCAGAGCCCCTACACTCCTACGTATGTAGTGGATACTTAGGTAAGGTGAAGGATGGGTTCCGAAGGAATGAAAGTAGGTGGTACTACGAAGTGAGATGTTGATCCTATCTGTGATATGTGCTTACTTGCAAGATCAAGATTGGTATAGAAAAATCCCTGAAAAACCCCATACCTGATAAGGCCACCCTGGGATTCGAATCCCAGACCTCCCGAATGCGAAACGCACTCATCGACGTTTCTCTATGGCACACTATGATAAAGGTGTTGTAAGATGAGTGCAGTTGAAAACAATAGTCCACAAGTTGGCGTTGGTGAGTAAGTTGAATGTGCCGCAAGCCTCATAACAGCCATAACATGAGTGAGACTATACTTGGGCCAACCAACAGATATAGTAATAAAACCGCCCCCTAGTACCCGCGTATTTTAAATAGCAGCTTCCAATTGGCTTATTCAAAACGTGCGCAAGTTTTCGAAAGCCTGATGTACATCCACAAAAATTACTTGACGGCATCCGGCATCTCATTCGTTTTAACCTCGCTTCGGGAGTTTGACCACGTGTTTATGTTTGTTTGTTTTCCTTATCGTTTTTCGATTTGTATTACAAAATAGTTTTTTTTCAAGACTTTTGTTTCTCTATTTGAATGAGAAATGGCAAAGAACCTGCTTCATTGTGAAACAGGCTTCTGGTATATCGTTCTACGCAACTAGGCCACATCCCCTTTATTTTATTACTATATCTGTTGGTTGGCCCAAGTATAGTACCGCCGATAGGTAGCGATATTGGCGGTAGTGGAAATCTGTCTACTAGTTTGTCTAATGTTGCAATGCTGGCGGCAGATCCAAAATTTGTGTGGGTTTTCAACGCCAACTGCGATGGAACAATCATTTATAATAAGCCTGTATAAATTAAACATAATTATTAAATATCAAATTTATTTCAAAGTTGTACGCATGATTACCACACTATACCACACCCTATGTAAATGGCATTTGAATTCTGCACTAAGTTGACTTTTACCAACTGCACTACAATCTGCCCTAATCTCTATGTAAATGACATTTAAAGCGGGCCATTGACAAACTAATGCTGCAGTACGATCGTCTTGGATGCAGTAAGATTTGAATTTGGGGCAGCAATTCGACAGCACAATAACAATATTTTCTGCAAGAACAACACAACATTTTAACGAATTTCAAATTGAAGGAACCACCAAATGTTTATTAGCTTTAGTGACTATATTTGGCAAATGTAAAATGAAAAAGACAGAACATGAAAAGCAGTTGAAACGTCGCGTTAACGTTATTTAGCTTTGAAGAAATGAAATTTGTGACGGAGAGAATGAACGGGAATTTTAGAAAATGTAAAGAAATGTCAAGAAAATTTTTTTGTACTCATAGCCTTGAAAGCAACGCTTCCAACATTCAATGCTCGCTCCGAAACGAGTGCTTCCCGGTCGACTCGAATGTAAAAATTGCAAAAAACACTGGCCCTTTGAGGCATTCAAAAAAAAATCTGTCTTGATAATAATAAAATTTAGGTCATAAAATACAACTTCCCTGGGTTTTCCTCCATTAAAAAAGTACGGTAAGATTTATAATCGTTGAAAATTGTTCCTACAAAATTCACAAATTATTGCAAAAATTGAAATATCAAGTGAAGCAATTGTTTCCAACAACCAAAGATCACTGCCTAGTTGGTTTTATATCGTTTATGTTTAATGTATTAAAACAAAAAAAATTAATTTAATTTTCGTACAAAAAATATTGTACGAACCACTTGCGTGAAGACATCTTCCGTTCATTCGCGCTTTAATTAAAGGCACTCGCGCCTTCGTCGCTCGTGCTTTAAAAAATGCGCTCATGCGGGAACATCGTCTTCCCGCACTTGGTTCGTAAATAACTATTTAACGCTTGCCTAGGCAGCAAATTCGAGCCTATTTATAATTCAATAATTATTTCATTATTCAGTTATAATGTCCCTGTTTTCATATTCAGAAATTTAGATTTATCTGAAATGTTGTAATTCCACAAATATTTATGTAATATAATTTCACAGTTTGGTTCTACAAACTGCAGAAGCTCCAAGAATGCGAAGTCGTAACGTGAGAGTACACTCGTCCCATCGTCTCTCCTGCACTGCACTTGTGCAGCAATTGCATACAAGAAAATCGTACTGAGGATTTGGATCGTGAATGTCCAGCTTAAAATCAATCCCAATTGTACTTACCTTTGAGGAGATTCGACCTGAGGAGAAACTAGTACGTAGCAGAAGAATAGTTATCAAGATGCTGCGCTGCTGTTACATACAATTAATCTGCTTCTTCATACATAAGCAAAATATGTTCTACGACGTCTCTCATGTAATAACTTGCATTAATTCAAAAAGTAAAAAAAAATATATAACTGGCACAAACCGGTTTATTAGGTCCTATTATACATTAGTACCAGAGAAAATCCAAAATATAGAAATAACTTCGATTATAATGCTTTTTTACATTAATTTTTATACAACTGTGCTGTGGTACAACTAAAATGTGGATACAAGCTTTCTACGACGGAGGTTATAAATTATCTCGTGTTAACAAAGTCACAACTGGAAATGCAAATATCTCAAAGATAACTAGGAGATGACTAATGAAATGCCGAGAAACAAATTTGGTCTTATAATTAATGAAGCCTGACAATGGTCCTAACAAGCAGGATATTCGCAGCTTTCACCAAGGTAATGATATCTTTAACAATGATGTGCAATTACAAAGCAGCAAGGTTGTATTATTTATTATTTAAATATTATCAGGAGCTGATGTCTGCAATTGAAAAACAATATTATTTTTTTTACTTTATCATGACACCACGGAAATCGTACCACTAGTACCTTGTGCGTTTATTAATTAATTTTACATTACATGTATTAAATTTTTATTGACGAATAAATAATCATAATTAAACTAGAGAAAATACAACTTATCGGGTTGGCAGCTCTATATGTCAAAAAGTTTGATATTGGTTATTTCATAAAAATGTACAAAAGTGCAAAATAAAACATTCGGTCAACCGAAAAGTCTAATACAAATGTTGTACAGTAGGTATTTTCCCGCGCTTCAACTAATCAGCTCGAGCGCTGGAAAATACACCTTCTGTTCTCTAATGTAAATTACTATTTTTGAACTTGACCTTTTCGAAAAGCATAACGGAATAGAAAATATTTCCCTTACTCCAAATTTTTCCTGCTGACTTTACAGGTGTCCCAAAAGTACCGCCTTTCCTTGAAGATGCGTCATCTAGAAGTGTTATAGGGTACTGAAAAATAGTTTAAAAAATTCAACATCGACTTCTACGGTGAGTCCTGAAATGTTTGAGCGCGTTCACGGCAACATCGTTAAAAGACCTAACGCATGTTTAGACGCAAATGGGCAAAATTTTGAACATTTATTTTAATAAAATAATTTTTGTTGAAGTGTTTGATTGTTGTGTTACCTCTCAAGCTCATCAAAATGGTTGCCTAGGTATTCAATAATACAATGCTATTACGTATTTCTAGGTAGAGGTAATTCTCAGGTTACAGCGTTGCCTCTTTTATATTTTAAAATTGCATATATTTCCTAAATGGAGGGTCAGGATTTTTTTGAAATATTTTTCCAGCACTCTACCACATCCCCAAATGACGCACCTTCAAGGAAAGGCGGTACTTTTGGGACACCTGTATATTGATCCGGCAATATTCTACATACGACGAATTTGTCTAGTACTAATATTTTTCTTTACACTAATAATCCCTTTCATTTTTAAAACTATGATGTAACTTAGCTAATTCGTTTGCTCACTTTGATCCCTCGCCGTTACGAAACGGCTGCCAGACTCTCCATTCTGTGATTATCAACTAAAGACTATAGGGTAACTCAAATAAATTTGCCGATTTGTGGTAAAACGTTTCGACCATAAATCTTAGTCCGTAAGGATTTCTAGTCTTCAGAGTGGTACTGCAATAAGGGTCTAACAAAAGAAAGTGGGCCCGAGTACCGATGCGGATAACGCGTTGCCATTGTATTTAGACGCTCGTAGTAATCAATGGTTAAAAAAAGGTTCTACCATGCGATCAACGATTAGTCATTAAAGAAACGACAATCCTCCTAAATTATCTCTAGATTGTTATCTGTACAGACTACTAAGTAAAATTAAATAATGTACAATCGCGGCCATCCAAAAGTGAACGATAGCTTGCGAAAATTTCCGTATTTTTCGTTAGATTAAATCAGGCTGTATTCATTGGCGTTCGTGCAGCAGGCGTTACTATTTTAATATAAAAAGTTGTAATAAATAATTTTTAATAAAAATGAGGCTGAGAAGTAATTAATACATTATTAAAATGAAAGTAAACGTTAGTAAAGAAACCTTTCCAACACCTATTCGTATTGGCCTCTCAAGCCTGTTTTCTTGCCAACGCCTCTTTATATTGAAGATGCAAGTCTTACTGCAATGTAATTCTCTCGCCACAGCCGCCAACGACCAATTTCCTTCTAGCTTTGCAATAGCCCTAGCTGTCTGAATCGGAGTGAGATGTGGCATTTTAAAAAAATAGTTTCAATAATTTTTTTAACGCTAGTGTCAAACTTTGACATTTTAGGACGCCTATGATTTAAAGTAAAAATCAAACTATTAAAAAAAACCGTTCACTTTTGGATGGCCGCGATAGTACATCTTTGTGTACAATATACTGAATGAGGTTCAAGGCTGCGAATATGACAGTTGAAAACTGGTTTGGAACCGCTGGAGACCTGTCACTGCTAGTCACCGCTGTCAAAGTTTTACGCCAAACCGGCAAATATATTTGGGATAGGTACCCTATACGTAGTAATAACGTTATTAATCGAGTGACGTAGGTGAAACGTGACCAACTCTCCAACTAATATAATTAATTATAATTAGATAAGAACAATTAACATAAAAAGTGCATTTAATAAATATAAATACTATAATTTTCTGTTCCGACGTAGGTATCATGTTTCATTTAACTAAATGCTAATAATTACAACAATAATTATAATAACTACCAAAGCACTGTTATCATTTCATCAGTGAAGTTAAGTAACCTCGGGCGTGGTCAATATTTAGATATGTGAGCATCGAGGACGCTATACGGCTGTGTAACTTCGACACTTCATAACTTATTAACTTGATTTCAGTCTTGTCTATCACCGCTAAAATTGTCTTAAAATCGCTTCACTTTGATAGAATAATAAATTAATCGAGGTGACGATAGGATCTAATTTTTTTCAAGATGATAGCAAAACATATAAGCCATTCAACAAACTCCCGACATTTTTGACTTTTCGAGTTTCTCAAAATGAGATTAATGAAAATCTCTTGAAATTTGGGTAGGTAATAGGATGATTAGGTCCTATGTACAGCCAATTAAAATATTATATGGTTAGTACTTATAAAATAACCTAAAAAATTTACCTATAATGTCACAGGAGTTTTCTGAATAGGATATACTCGCGTCTTAATTACCGAATAACAACAAACAAGAATTTAACATTTTTCGGAAGTGAAACTATTGTTTTGTGGTGTCATTTGCTTGTTGTTGCCTTGGATTTGTGAGTTGTTAATTGTTAATACTGCACTAGTGCAATAAGAATTTCATTACTGCACTCGTTGGGATAAGGAGACTATTAGATACAATTCAAAAAGGAGTGCGATATAGTATAACTTAACCAACGGTAATAAATGAAAGATATTAACATTATTCGATAGAAATATAAAGGCTGTCTTAAAAAAAACGGAGCACGCTATGAGTTTGCTATTGATGAGCCAAATGAAAAAAATTGTACAAGAAACGAAATGGCTCTAAAAACACTACAAACCTGAGTGAGCATATAATTTTTATACCATTTACCCATTTATGGGCAATGGACAACTTTTATTTTTCAAATGGTAATCTATATTTTTTTTATTGATTTTGATTATGTTAGAGTTTTTTTTCTGATTGTAATGGCATTAAAAAACTACACCCTCCGAGAAAAAAAGGAACTCCTAGGATTTGAAGTGTTTCAAGTCCGGTTACAAAAAAGCCACTTCAACCATTTCTATAAATTGAAGATAAAAGATATATTTACATTTTTACATTTACCTAGAAGGAGAAGAGTCTCATCTGAATACATCGGCAAGACCAATGCACCTGTTGTAGTCCAGCCCAAACCAGGCTGCCAAACTAATCGACTAAGAAACTTTATAATTATTTTTTTTAATGATTCATATTTTAATATTCATATTTTATTATCCGTTATTAATTAACCTTTGTTTCGGATCTACAACTTAATATATAGTTTAAATATGATTGACAGAATGAAAATTGATTAGTAATGATAAATAAACAATAGCAGAGTGCTAAATTTAAGGTGTTATAGAATATAGAACATAGTTAAAAGCATGATACCGCAGTAGAAGACAGTCTATCGGTGGTCATGGATCGTAAACAAATTATTTTATTGTTATGGTACTTCACTGGTACAAAAACATCTTCTCAACATCGAGAGAACAATGTCTGCAAGAATTTTCAAGACTTTCAGAACATTCAGTACAGTCCGAATTGTTGGTACAACCCAGATGTCTATGCAGCACCAGTAAGTTATGTTAACATTTACATAATCATAACTCATAAGTGTAGGAAACTATAGCTCGCAATCACGGATATCAGTTCCAAAGCCACACTTTACAAACTGAGGATGGTTACAACTTGACCATGTTTAGAATCCAGGACAGATTCTCTGATTCACAGAAACAACCAATTTTGCTACTTCATGGCTTGTTTGGTTCAGCTGTTTATTTCATGTCCTCTGGAAACATGTCTTTAGGTACTTATGGCTAAGTAGAGGTAATTTGAATAGAGAAGAGCCTGTCCCGTGATATGCGTAAGAGACCAAATTTGGTCGGACTCGAGCGGACTAGTCCATTTCTTTCTGTAGGGGGAGGTGGCGAGTCAAGCGCGCACTTGCGCAGGTATGGCGTCATTTAATTTCAGCAACAGGTTCTGAAATAGGTATTGTTATGTCTAATAATGTCTGTTAAAGTGACATACGCAAACTATTAAAATGTGTTCAACAATTTTTAGTATCAATAAATATTATCACATAAACCAAATAATTGTGTCGAACGTAAATCAATTTGCTACGCCACTGCACTCGGTGTCCCGTCCACTTCAACGCGCAGCAAAGATCACGTGACAGGTTCTTCTCTTTTCAAATTACCTCTACTTCAAGAATTCGTACTAAACGGGTTTTGTAGCATTCTATCTCGCAAGAAATGGATACGATGTTTGGTTGGCGAATCACCGAGGTAACTCCTTCTCTGAAGGACATGCCAAGTTGAAAATGACCGATAAACATTTTTGGGATTTCAGGTATAATTTGGGAAGTTGATAAGAACGCCACTATTGCTTTGAAAATTTTAGCTTTCATGAGATAGCTCTCTACGATATACCTAGTGTGGTGGAATATGTTACTGAAGCGACTGGTAACTTTACTAAATTAATTTACGTGGGGCATTCGATGGGCACCACCATTGGATTTCTCTATGCAGGTTTAAAAAAGAACCACGCGGAACAATATATGAAAGGGTATATCGCCCTCTGTCCTGTTACTGCTATGAGACATTCAGCTTTTCAAACAATTGGTCCAGCAGTTGATATAATTCTAGTAAGTCCTTTAATTTGTTAGTTTCAATGAGTGTTATCCTGTTTGTTTATTTTTTTAGCAAGGTGTCTTAGCAAATAATATTTTTGTTTTGTTTTCTGATACAAGACAAGTAAGTAAGCAAGTGACATCATATTGTATGGAGCATGCCGAATTCTGTTTGACAATATTGTCAGTAGCACAAGGAGAAGACCAAGGGGAATATATTCCAGTTTGTATAAAACAACATTAGTTTCTTAAACAAAATCAAACAGTTTTAGGAACACTTGGTCGTAGCTTTAAGTCATTACCCTGAAAGGACTTCTGTAAAGTGTGTTGCACACTATTTTCAGATGATAACGTCAGGTCGATTTCAACAGTACGATTACGGAGTGTTGGAAAATCTAAGAAGATATAATTCGGAAATTCCTCCGCTGTACTCTTTATCTGAAATATCAATCCCTGTTCATTTGTTCTACGGTTTAAACGATAAACTTGCCGCATACGAGGTGAGGAACCATTTTTTAAGTCAAATAGTGTAATACTTTTTTGTAGGATGTGCTGTGGACGTTTGGTGAATTGGAAACTGCGAGAAAATCTATGACTCTGGTACCGGGAAGTTCAACAGTTAGATATAACCACTTCGATTTTCTTTTTTCTAAAAATATAAAAGCTTATTTTTATGAATCTCTAATGCCTATCTTAAAAGAGTTAGAATAAATAGACGATTAGTACATTTACGTATGTATTTACATATGTCTACAAAATGTTACTATTAGGAAGGGTAGAGAAGTAGAACTTAAAAAGAATCGGAAAGGGAAAGTAAAATGAGAATAATAGAAAAATACTTCTTAAAACAATAATGTCGATCTGTTCGAGTTGTTTTCGAAAAGCTCAACGGACAAAAATAATCCCTTTATTTCAAACTTCTGGTACTAATTCTACATTGATCTGGCTTTACCCTATGCACCAGAAATGTGTCTGCTATAGTAGGAGGAAATAGTAGATTATGCACCAAGGGAGTGAAGTGCATGATTTTTTCCCGAGGCGCAGTTTGTAGCCTGAGGGTTCTCTAAAGCACTGAGGGCAAGAATCATACATTCCCGAGGTGCATATACTGTTTTTGCACAAATTTAATTTAAATCAGGCTAACTAAACTAGACTGGATGACACTTTCACATTTCAGTTAATTGTGAATGAGATGTATTTCAATATTTTATTAGACGCTTATAATTAATCTTAATTTCGTATTCATAACTTAATAACTTTATTTTGTCAGACAGAACGACAAATGATTATTAATAAATAAAGAAACAATGGCATAGTACTAAATTTAAGGTGTTATAAAATCATGTACGACATAGTTATCTAAATGATAACGCAGAACGTAAAAGGCAGTCTGTTTGGAGTTTCATTATTGTGGTACTTCACTTATACAGGGTTCCCCAAAAAAAAGACGAGTCCATAACTCCCTTATTTATAGGAGGATTTTAACTATTAATAAGTCAAATTAAATGGTTGTGAATAGGCTACAAAAAGGCCTAATAAATTCATGCGTAACCCCAAGGGCCTCAATGATAAACTGTCAAAATGTTTTTTTTTAAACACGAATACATACTTTTTTTTTAGTAATTCTGATACATTGTTGTTTTCAGAATTAAAATCTCTATCAGAATTTATAAAAAAAGTTGTGTTCCCATTTGAAAAAAAAAATTTCGACAGTTTAACCTTGAAGCCCTTAGGGCTATACGTGAATTAAGTAGGCCATCTTGTATATTCACAACTATTTAATTTGATGCACAGATCATTGAAATCATCCGATGAATAAGGGGGCTATGAACTCGTCTTCTTTTTAGGTACACCTGTATAAAACATCTTCGTCTCCACGCTGAGAGAAGAATGTCTGCAACAGCCTTCAAACCCTTCAGAACATTCAGTACAGTAAGAATTCTGTAGCGTAGGAAATGATAACTTACAATTCTCAGTTCGAAAACTATACACTTTTTAACATTTTCAGAATCAGGATAGCTTGATTCAAAGAACAATCACTTTTGATGCAGCTTGCCTTGCTTGATTCGGTTGTTTACTTCATGTCTTTAAGTACTTACTTAGCTTTAAGTTTTTTTTTTTTAATAGCCTTTTCCCTTTCACCACTTGGCCTATCAGGTACCTTTTGCGGTCGGCTTGTCCTCTTCTCCTTTCTCCTTTTTTCTGGACGACACAACACGAATACAACAACACACAACATCCATGGGCGGCCCATCCGGCCTGGGATTCGAACCCTGCTGACCTCGCGGTGGTGTCGGAAGAGTGTCGCTCTTCCTTCCACCACCCTACCGTCAGCCCCTGATGACATACACACACATCCATGGCCCGGTGGAGGTTCCTTCCTTCGAAAAAATCCTCCACCTTTGGTGGGATTCGAACCCACTAGCTACCTCGAAGCACTGTCTCCGACAGCCACGCGGCCACCGAGCTACTACTTAGCTTTAAGTTTTGAAGTGCTCTAGCTGTCGATGTGATTCTAGTAAGTACCAAAGAATGTTAAGTCGCGAGCCTAGTTGTTGATGAATTATTCAATTAATTAGTTCCAACAAATGTTATTCTGTTTGCGTATTTTTAGCAAGGTGACTTAGCAAATAATTTTTTGCTTTGATACAAGACGAATCAATAAACAAGTGACATTATTTTGTATGCAGCATGTCGAATTCTGTTTGACAATGTTAAAACTAGCTCAAAGAGACCAGCGAAAATATATTCCAGTTTGTACAAACAACATTAGTTTGTGAAACAAAATCAAACAATTTTAAGAACACATGGTAGTTGTTTTAAGTCATTATTCTGGAAGGACTTTCTTTAAGTGTGTTGCACACTGTTTGCAGATAATAATGTCAGGTCGATTTCAACAGTACGATTACGGTGCAGTCGAAAATGTGAACAAATATATATTATTCAGAATTACATCAGACTTACCTTCTGCCAGAATATCTATTCCTGTTCACCGGATTTTGTTGGATATAATGTAAACAATTAAATTTTAAGCAGAGTAGCACAGTTTTTGTAGGATTTGTTGTGGACTTTCAATGAACTACAAACTGTGGAAAAGCTATGAATTTGGTGGCCGAAATTTCAACAGTCAGATACAATAACGTTAATTTTGCAATCTCCGAAAATGTGGAACTCCTACCTGGATGTTGTGTAAAATGAGGGTGTGTAGAAAAAATAAATTATATACTTAATAAATAAATAATGCTTTCCGATAATTATCAATATCATAGATAGATATTAAACCCGGCCTCGATGCCGTGCCTTCTTTGTGGTTCATGGGGTGGAGACTGTGTGGGCTGAAACAACAGAAGCAACATGATTGGAATTTTATATAATTAAAATTAATTAACAGCCATAACAATACGGCGGCCACTACAATAAAAGCGCCACGAATTGGTCTAGTACTAATATTTTACTTTTTAGAATTTGCGTCTTTAATAGGTCTATTATTGTATTCAATTTGGAGTCCTTTATGGCTTTAATAGATCTCTAAGAAAATTAAAACAGGGGTCCAAATTCTAAAAAATAACATAAAAAACTGGTTTTATAAGGCCATTGGCGCACTCGTCCCATAGAAAACTCCCCTACGGCTTATTTTCTACATTTGGGACTCGTGCGCCAGATCAACCCTTATAAAACTCGTTCTTTAAAACATATACTATTAAACCCTATTTTTAATAATAGCCTAATTTTTTACTAGAGAACACATCTACAAATAGCCAAACTCCCCATTCAGTGATTATCAACTAAAGACTATGTAATAATAATAGTACAGGAGTGTTACAGGTAGAGAGAAAGTTTGGAGGTTGGCGTTTGCGGACGACTTGGTAATTATGACAAAGAGTGAAAGAGAAATGAAAGAAATTATGAAGAACCTGGAAAAGTATGTGACGAAGAAGAAGCTGGAAGTGTGAGAAGATGAAAATGATGGTGTTCAACAAGAGAAAGAGGCAGAGTGAAGAGAATGAGTGGAACTAGGAAGGAAGGAAAATAGAACGACTAAGCGAGTTCAAATACTTGGGTTACTCATTCAACGAAAGAGCCACGGATAAGGCACATATCAGAGAGACAGCGAAGAAAGCAAATAAGATAGTGGGATGTATTTGGTGAATATGAGAGGGAAAGTGGGGAGGTGAGTTCAGGAGGAGAATAATGATGTTTGAGAGCATGATAGAAAGTGTATTGATATACGGTGCAGAGATCTGGGGATGGAAAGAACAAGAAGAGGTAGAGAAAGTGCAAGAAAAATATTTGTGAGGGGTGCTAGAAGTGAGAAACGCCAGGTTACATAGTGAGGGAAGAGTGCAAGAGAAATGAGCTGAGAGTGAAAGCGTGAAAGAGAGCGACAAAGTTTGAAGACAAAATGGATGGAAGGGAAGAGTGCAAGAAAGAAAGAAAAAACATGGAGAAGGAGAGAGAGAAATACTACCAGAGAAACGGATAATGCCAGTGAGGAAGTGGAAAGATTAAAAGCAAAAGAAATATGGATGAATGTAGAGCAGATTGAAAGGGGTAAATACACAGCTAAGCAAAAAAGAAGGAAAAGAATCAAAGAATCCAGATACAATGGGAAGTATGAGAGGTGTATGGCAGAAGAAATTCCAGAGTACCTGGGGAGAGAGAGTGCAAAAGAAAGATAAATGATGGAGAGATTTAGATGTGGGAGCGAGGAGAGAGAAAACATGTATTGGACGGAAAGAGAGGAAAGAAGGTGCAGAATGTGCTATAAGTCCAGAGAGACAATTGAGCACGTGAACGTGGAGAAATACTAAATGAAGACTGAAGGGAGGTAGGATGGATGAAAGAGATATGGAACAGGAGGGACAGAATGGAAAAAGAAAGGTGTGTGGGATAGAAAAAAACAAAATTTTTAATTGTTATTTTTATTATATGTATATAAAACAAAAGCAATATAATAATAGTACAGAGAATATATTTTATGGAATGACGTACGATGAAACGTGGCAAGCTGTCTGATTAATACAGTTACGTAGATAAGAACAGTTAACATAAAAAATTAACCAACAACCATGAAAACGCTGTTATCATTTCATGTATGAAGTAAAACAACATCGGACGTGGTCAGCCTTTGGATGGGTGACTACCGAAAAAAACTGCGGTCCGTTCTATGCGTTCAGCATTGTTTGTCATCCGTAATGTCGTGTCATGTAAATAGTGCGTAATAGATGATACTATTAATAAATAGTGCTTTCAAACAAATTATTATAAATCATAAATGACAAATTATAAAATGTTATTATAATATTTACATAATACGACCAGTGTATTTGAAATCGGAATGGCTCCCGATGGCTGAGCCTTTTTGTGTTTTATGTATCATTCTAAAATACTCGTGCTCCTTCAATCATAATTTTTGCTCACAAAACAAGGTATGAAACATGACTTTGAAGCGCGCTACAGCCACTTCTTGAGGGATCGCCAGCAACGGCCAGACTCATTTCCACACAATAAAATATACAATTTCTCAAGCAGTTAGTCAACTTTCGATTAATACCTATATCACACATTCCAGTTTACTATTTTTGAGCACTTTTTTGTAATCTTTTTTTGTAAATTTTAATGAAAAATAAGATATCCATGTGCTCCAACACCGAATCCAGATGAAGATCCTCTGTTCAGATGTGACTTATACATAGTGGTATTTAAATATGGTCAAGTTAACTTATATCTCAAAAATAAATTTCAAGACATTTGACTGATCCCATACTTTTTATTTTAGCATTTCACCTATAATGTGAGAGCAACATTTTGTATAAATGCAAAAGCTCCAAGAAATCGTAATTTTTTGGCAAATTGTGTGTGCTTCTAAAAAAATTGCAGGGACGCTATTAAGTATAGGTTATGTGCAGGTAGGCGGGATCAGGGGTCTAACAGACACCAGCGCTCGGAGTGGCGCTGGTAGGAACTATTGGTTCGCTTGCAAGGTAGATGTTTATACCTATATGACCGTTTAATAATTTTTTGTTTTTAATTTCCATTTTTTTATTTAAATAGATTCGCAAACTAGTAGAAATATTCTCGTGATGCGTGTGCATAAAGCACGTGCTGCATCCGTAGACCAATGGGACGATGACGTGCCGCCAGGCGCCACCACCCGTTGATATGCATATAGCCTACACTAAAAAATGAAAGCTAGTTAATTAAATTATGTAATTTTGTATTCTCAAAAACGAGTATTTGAAGATAGAATTTAGCAAAATCATTTAGCAACAATATTTTTCTTATTCAAACTTATAACGGATTCTTTCCTGACTTGTAATAGTATTTTACAGTAGAAGTCCGTTAGGATAGCCTTTACTGCCGAGCCAGAGATTTTGTGAGACGAGCTCGCAGAGCGAGTCGAATAATACTGGCGAGGCTGTAAAGGCCCTAACGGACGTGTATTGTACAATAGTTTTTGTAATATCTCTACGATTCGTTCAAAATTATCTTTTTGAAACACATTTTTTTCAACGCCATCGAAAAAACCGAATGATTAATAAGTGTGCGGAGGACGTCGTCATGTCAACCGGTGTTTGTGAAAAAAAATTGTTTCAATGTTGTTTGTCAGATTTGTTCAACGCTTAACTTTCCGTTGAAAATAAGTGAATGAAATCAATAAAAAATCGCAATCAAGATATTCCCGATGTCCGGAAGTGAGGTCATCGTTATTGCCTGCAAAATCGCGCTTGTGTTAGTGAAGCATCATCTTCAATCTTGTCTCCATTTGCTGCTGTTAGTCAAATTTGTTCAACACTTAACTTTCCGTTGAAAATAAACGACTGAAATGAATAAAAAATCGCGATCAAGATATTCCCGATGTCCGGATGGCCGCAGAGCAAGTGAAGTCATCGTTATTCCCTGCAAAATCGCGCTTGTGTTGGTGTTAAAGTTCTGAAGCATCATCTTCGATCTCGTCTACATCTGCTAGTGACATACGGATTTTGATTAATTCAAGGTGTGTCCCATAACATTAAACATTCATTATTGTACCAATTGTAAAAAAGTTGAAAAATAAAGTTTAGATCTACGTTGCTATAGTTATTTAGTCATTTATAACGGCCGCTCCCGCTCATAACGGACACCTATAACGGACTCCGGCCGTTATGAGGTTGTTTACATGGTGACAAACAGTCCGGAAAGCCACCTTTAACAACTAGATATTACAAAAATTTCTTTACTTCGGATTTTATTGGTAAAGTTTCCCAAACAATAATGTAAGAAACTGAATTTTCATACAATTTTTTGTTGAAAATATTTGTCCCTTGCAAATAAGAAATTCTTTCCCTGGTTCGTTCGACGAATGAATTAATAAAATCAGACGATTCAAAATCAAAGAAATTCCTTTTCGAGAGGATTTCTATTGCCATTCAACCTGGAAACGCTGCAAGCATTCGGGGCACTTTTCCAGATTCCGCATCGGAAATTTTTGTATTGTAAAACTAAAATGTTATGTATTTATTTCATTATAATATATTATTTATAAAATGTGTCCAAAATTGCATCATTATTGGACAGCTATGCGGAACCCGTTTTAAAAGAAGAAAAAATATGAGTAAGTAAGACGATTTTATAAATAGTTGTAGAAACCCGACCACAATCGAGAACTCTTATGGAATTTCCATTCAAAAGACGTTCATGCCAGCACAAACGTTCTATTAACTAGACTACTTTTTTTTTGCACAATCTTAAATTATCGGTGAAAGAAATTATAGCTCGTAATCACAGATATCAGTTCCAGAAGCATACTTTGCATTTTAAAGATGGATCGATTTAGAATTTTCCAAATCCAGGACAGATTCTCCGATTCAAAGAAACCACCATTTTTGATACATCATGGCTTCCTAAGTTCAGCAGTTGACTTCATGTTGTCTTTAAGTACTTATTTGTACATTATTCGTAAATGGTATCAATATTCAACAGCATTCTCACTTGCGAGAAATCGCTACGACCTGTGGATAGCAAATCACAGAGATAACACATACTTCGATGGTCATTCTAAGAGAAAATGTCAAAGTACTTTTCTTTGTTTGTGCATTTTTGTAACAATAAATGTTGCCAGATAAAATTGTTGTTTTCAGTAATGATCCGAAGTGATTGAATAAAGCTGTTAGGTACATCATTTTGTATACAGTATGTCGAATTCTGTAAGATGATATCGACCAAGAAGAAGAACAACATTATTTCTTTAAAACACGTACAAATAATTTTAGGAAGATGTAATAGTGGGGCTAACTCATTTCTCTGGAAGAAAGTCTGTAAAATGTTTTGCTCACTACGCTCAAATAACATTGATGGATCAATTTCAACAGTACTTGGGCTTAAGTGATAATCTTGTGGGATATTAGGTAAGAAGTTATTTGTTAAATAAAATTGTCCACTTCTTTGTGTAGGATGTGTTGTAGACCTATGATCAACCCAAGACCCCCAAAAAACTGCGAATCTGATACCAGAAAATTCAGGAGTCAAATAAAATCACTTTTTGCCATGTCATATGGAGTCATATTGATGTAAACCTCTCATGCAAATTTTAAAACAGCTGGAATAAAAAACATGTAACACAGCATTAAGACACATTATTTCCTAAATTTTAGCTCTCACTAAGAATGTACTCGATCACACTGTACTAAAATATCATGGGAAAATAATTTTGATGATATTTTAAAATTCAAGTAGGTTGTCATTTCCATTAAAGTTAAACACTGTTTAATTAGTTACATAATGTATTGGTAATTAGCGTTATAGATTGTTGGCGTACCACATGTCTCTAATCAAGACCCTTTGCTACTGTGAAATACATCATTATTAATATTGGTAAGGATCAAAACGCTAAGATGGAGAGTGATATTTTCAAAATGTTTTATGAAATCTGTTTGGCCTATGGACAAGTAACGAGGGATAGGAGAACTACTGAAACAGTATCAGCGACAACTGTTTTCCTAAATTAAGGACTTGAGGTGCAAACAAAATAATTCCTTTTAAAACCATAAACACCCTTCAACTCTTTTGTATCAGATGTGACCATCTCGGTTAAATAAAAATTGCCATTCTAATTTTTTGCTTCCATGCCAGAGAGAGCAACAATAGCACTATTTTCCTGTGAACCACTCTCACGTGGTACTATTGACGATCATGTCCTAATTCCATATCCACAGCGTATCCACGATGTATAAAAATACATATATTTACAATAAATTAAATAAATTTGCTAATGATTAAGCACGAGTTTATGCTACCTCAAAAATTTCAATATTATCTTAAACAGCTCTAAAGAATGTCTTGCTGCGGCAAAATTCACATGCGAGAAATTAAAAACCTCCAAGATAGTTTTCTTGGTTTTTAGCTTGTTGTACAAGTAGAAAACATCCTGCAAATTACTAATTAATGCAATCACGTCACAACAGTTTTGACCTTTACCTTTTCTGTAGCAAGTCGATCGTTCTTCCCGTAGAACAAATGCACAGGAATATTTATCCGTGATATGGGGTACTCTGGAACCGTTTCCGAATTATAAAAGTGTAAATTGTATTGCGGTCCATAATCAAAAAACTGAAACCGCTCCTGTACAGCCATCTCTTGTGCAAAGTGTAACAGTGTCTTCACGGAAAAGCCTGAGGGGAAGAATGACTGTATTACAGGAAGCTCACTCTAAAAAATATGTCTTGAGATGTCTTTGTATCATGTAATGTGGCAAACTCACGGGTTCAGTTTCATAATCATTGTCACCCACGTAGAGACCAGCTAGATCGGCACAGATTAATATAAAAGGGTACTGCGTACAAATCTTGTGGACTGCATCCAGTTTGTCTTGGATGTTTGTACCTATCCCATATAATCCGATAGACACAAAAAAATCCTAAAACATACAATGTGATCAGATCAAAAAGAAACAAATCAGAGCAGGCGTTGCAAATTATCGGTCATGTCGTAGCGGAATTCTATGCAAATAAGCGTGCGTAGACAATTTGTGGTCTCAAACGCTACTTTATAATAATTTATACCTCATGAATTTTAGACGTTGGAATTGTAATTGTGCATTTTATTATTGTTATCAGAAAATGGAGAAAATTTATAAAATAAACAACAGTAAAATCTTACATTCGTAAGAATTTATTGCCAAACGCGACGCCACTGGTAAGCAGATTTGTCGCTGAAATGTCAAAGAAACGTCAACGATGTGGTGTTATTATTAACTTAGACAGGAACTTTTGGATTTCGGCAAAATTTAGAGACGTTTACTGTAATTTAAAGCAACAATTATCCCGGAATAAGTGATAAAATATTTTAACCATTGAAGATACCATCTCGAAAGGTCGGCAACCAATAAAACGACTGTGTAGAGGAACTAACGGGCCTTTATTTATATTTTATTTATATTTGGAGCAACCTATGGAAATTCAATTGTTTGCAACATTTTTCCAGCGTAGAAAATGACACAAGATATGACAATAAGAAATTGGGAAAAGCTTACTATGCAACCTGTGTAACTCCGGAGAATAATTGGTTACCTACAAAAATTATCTTTACACTGTTAACAGAATTAGAATGTCACCTACGCCTACTCTAAATATATATTTATTTGAAGGCCCGATATAATTATCGATGCGAGAAGACAAAAGTCAACCAATAAAACGACTGTGTAGAGGAGGTAATTATTATTGCTGCGACTCAAACCAAGACAAAAGTTTCGATAAAACAAAAGACGAGGTAGCACTCTTGATTTATTTTCTTTTTGACCATTTGTACAATTTAGACATTTTATGATCCATAGTAGGTTGAAAATCATTAATTTATGTACAGGCTGTTCCAGAAGTCATTGAATTTGGATAGATCTAGTGAAAGTTGGTATAAAAAAATTCTTCCGAGATGGCCCTCCCAAGAATGAAATTGAATGTTGAAAATCAGTTTTTCACAATAACTTATTTATTGTTCTGTAGATTTTGATCATTTTTTTAAGAAGATGTTTGTATACGAACTAGTGACGTTATTTTTCGTTAGGTCTACCCAAATTCGAGAAATTGTCCCCATTTCCATTTTAAAAAAATGTAAAGCCACTCATTTCTACCTAATTAATTTTCAAAATAAACATTTTTGCAGACACGAATATTAAAAATATGTTATGCCATTGACTTGTATGTCATTTTTAACTAATCCACTCACGCAGCTGAATAAATTTAACTTCCTTTACCACAAATTGACGTATAATAAATACTTGAATACTTATAAATATTTAAAATGTTGAAGAAGGAAATAGAAAATAATATTATGCGCTGCTTACAAATCTTACGACAATACGTGCACAAGTCATAAATTAGAATTAAAAAACGGTTTTATCTTCAAATTACATTTTCTTTTTAAATTTTTAAGAAACTATAATTTGCTTTCAAAAACGTTAATTGGCTTAATAATACTAGTTCAATAAAGCTTTTTGTCAACACGATATAAGAAAACAAACTTACCCAAATATCATTTCGAAGTGGCACAAATGCTTTGACTACTGACGTAACATTTCCCATGTAGGCAATAGGTGCCAAAGATACGATCGATTTTAAATTCCTTTTAGCCTTTTCAGGAAATAGAGAAGCGTAAATGAAGGACACTGTGGTACCCATGGAGTGACCAATGTAATAAATTTTCTGATTTGTCATTTTGGCAATATAATCTAACATTGTAGGCACATCATATATCCCCATTTCGTGGAAACTAAAATTATAATACAGCTAATAACAAAATTAAATCACTTCCAAAGTTATAGGGGTTGTAGTGCTATGGTATGGTATGGCAGTGCTAGTCGTAGTGGTAATGGTAGTGGTAGTAGTATTAGTTTCAAATTAAAAAAAAAATTATACAGCCTGTTCCAAAACTGCCTCCCCATAGAAAACAGGCATGTGCCGACAGCAAAAGAGACTCCAAGATGACTAAAATAAATTTTCCTGTAGCTCACATAACCGAGTTATAAAGTTTTCAATTTCTCAATCCCAGAAGCTCGTCCTCAGATATTACTAAAAAATCAGACAGGTTGCTAGACAGAAAAATCATTATTGATATCACAACAATCAGCGAAAAGTTTACTTGGAATTTTGACCTTGATGGTGCTCTACCCTGATTGGTCAAGTTTAGAATGTCTTTTCTCGATTATCGCTTGAGATAGGACTTTTTCTCTTTAAAATTTAGATTATCGCATTTACCCCAATACTTTCCTGTTTCTCGGGGGAGGTAGTTCTGGGACAGCCTGTATAATTAACTTTACTAAAAACAAAATGGTATTCAAATTATTAATTTAGTTAAATAAAGACCTTATAAATACTTTGAGAATTCTTTTGATATTTGACAAAATATTTTGTTGGCAAATTTTAACAAACATTTTACTTACATTGATATCAGTTTAGAAACAAATTTAGCAAAATGTCTTATAGTCCAGCAATCTAAGAGCACACCTATGTGGACATTGATACAAATCGATTAATTGGAGCCTCTTATACGTAGTACATTTGCCACAAATGCAATACTCACGAAATTGTCTAAATAGTTTTTAATAATAATATAGATTTTGAAAATTATGTTGTTAGACTTGAGACTTTCTGCAGTGAAAGTCGAAAACGACCAGATTGTAGCAGTTTAAATGCAAAACGTTGAAGAGTGCACTACCCAATATTCCAGTTTCGCCTGATTTACAGATTCTACATTGTTTAAACAATAATGTGAGTATTTCCTCTGGTGCAAATATATAATAAGGTGTAATGAACCGACTTGTACTGCTCACAGATTTGTACGCTTAGAATTAATGCAAAAAAAAAAAAAAAATTCTGACCGACAATATTTTTGGCGCGAAAAAAGTTTACTGAGACGCCTAATAATCTGAATTCAAATCTTATTAGGTATTTTATTCTGTCTTATATCTAAATTTGTCTCTAAAGTCTGTTAAGTAAACTGGATTACCTAAAATTCCAATATGGGGGGTTATATACGGTGTACTTTACATGCTTTGGAGAGTATTCCGTCCCTCTTAAATTGGACACCCATACATCGTAGCCGTTGTTCGCAAAAAAGAAAACTAGAAATGTCAAGGTGTAGAAGTCAAGGAAAAAATAATATAAAAATAGGTACAACAACAAACTAATAACTACAGCACATTTTGCACTGCAATTTGCTTGTCCGCTTAGTCAAACGCTAAATTTGGATCTGTTAATTAGAGTGTTTGACCAATGTCAAACCGATTTGTCTTCGACAGTTCGAGTATCGAACCTGACCCTTGAAACTGATCGAATTTACGCAAAATTCCGTCCTTGTTGATGGCACAAAAAAAAATTCTTGACCCAGTATCGACGTTAGATGAGAATTATGCAAAATTCATACCGCTGGATTGTTGTCCCAGCATCAACCAAGTGGAACTATCACTGGCGAACCCATGTTGTAAAAATATGGGTGGTCTCTTGCGATACGGGTCACTTCCGTTGTGAGGAACCCTGTACATGTTGAGTATGTACCCATCCGGGGTTACCAGTTGGTGATTTTCGAAGGGGTAGCCGTAACGCTCTATAATTTTTCTCTGGAATCATCCCGTCACAAGCAGTTTTAAAACAAGGATAAACACACCGGGGTGGATCCGACGTCAGGGTTGTACCAGCAGTTGCGGTTGTCCTTTATCGTCCTGTAGTCGTTGAGATTCTTGCAGACATTTTTTCGGAAGCACGCACACACTACTGCTAGGTATAACTGGTAGATTGTTATCGCTGTCACTACACGAATGAACATTTTTGCTTAACTGGCCGTACTTAGCAAAGAGGAACATTAGAAGCGTTCATGGTAAGTACTACAATTAAGTGCGGAGAAAAACTCGGATCACGATGAAAATTGGACTGGAAGTATATTTTTAATTGTAACTATTTCTTTATTTATACTTCGACGGTGTGTGTTATCCTTGACAACAAAACCTGTGCGTATGAGATGACGATTGCCACTCCAAATTATCCTCTTGAACGGAAAGTGCTTAAACAATGGGCAGTTTACGGGTTTTGAGATTTTATCTATGGGTACTCGTTATGCTTTTCATAAAGTAAATATATTAATTTAATTGACAATAGGTGATTTACGAACAATAAAAATTAATTTATATCTCAATGAAAATTTTGAATAGAAAATGACGTGAAATAAAACTTTGCTGTACAGTTTCCCGCATACAATTTATAAAAATGAAATATACTAGACATTGTTATATTGGTTAAATTATCGATTGAAATTTAACCGTTTTGGCATTTCTATTTTTTATATTTTGGAAAAATAAATTGTTTCATCAATCATCATTTATCAATTCATCATAGGTACATTACTTCAATCCTTTTTTGCAAAAAATCCGGTTTTATAAATTTTTAAAATTCGAATGATTCAGGCTTAAAAACTATAGATTTACTTTTTATTTAAAACAACAAAATCTTTATCCAAATTAAGTATTATTGTCAGAGAGTTTTTATTATAAAATATCTGTTGTCAATTGTAAGTTATAAAGCTTCTTTTTTATGATTTTAGAAATTAATTATTTAAAGGAAATATTTCCTTTCTTTTACTTTTCATGTGAAATAATAAATAATAAATAATAAAATTCATTTAGAGTAGGTACTATTGGGCTTTTTGTATTTAGAGTGCATTTATCATTTTATGTTATAAATTATATCGGCCAAATGAAATCCTGGACCTGAATCATTAGATTCAGAAAAAAATACCTTACCAGACCAAGCCTAAAAAACTACATGTGTCCATTTAAAAAAAAAGTTGACTATCGTTAGCTATTGAAGATAACGCCAAAAAAATATATATTTTGTGGCTGTTTTGTAGCGCTTGAAAAACCATATCTTTGATTTTTTCGTTCATTGAAATCCGGTAATAAATAAAAAAGTTATGGGTTGAAGCGTTTTTCATCAAACAGCCTGTATAAACAGAAAATCTTTCTATTTTCTTAAAATTTTATTTAATGTTTTAGATTTAAAATACAAAAACTAACGGTTCCTATTCTCGAAGCAAATATCTAAGGGCATCCTTTGCTGAAAACAATCATGTGCCGATTAAACATAAACAAATGTCATTCGTGTCAAACGGCGAGAAATTCAAACTTTACACCGTTCCAAACGGTTTACTTTTTTCAACGCCTACTCAACCCAAGTTTTTCATTTGAACGCATGATATAATGATAGTGAACTTTGAAAATGATTTAAAATCAAAGCTTTATAAAAACGAGACAAAACTAGTGAGGGGTAAATAAGAAAGAATAATAAACCACAATCTCGGTCACGACAAGTGTGCTTACTCTACTACAATTATGGGTAAGATGTTCAGATAGTAAAATTTTTTACATGAGAAAAATGATAAATAATTTTTAAATATGTTGCAGGAATCTCCTTATTCGTCAGATTTAGACCCCAGTGATTCCGGTTTGTTCAAAGATTATTTCGGCGGTAGTGATTTTCATCATGATAAATAAGTAATGACAGAGGTAAATGAAGCGCAAACAATAATTTTTCGAGGGTGTCAAAACAATGCAACATCTTTACTTCAAATACCTTGGGAGACTATGTTCGAATATTCCCATTCTTTTGTTTTTATCTTATGCTCAATGATGGTCACCCCCGTATAATTAAAATTTAACACTTTACTTATACGATAAGTGGATACATTAATCTTTTGTTAATCGTGAAAAGCGATTGACAACTGTTTGATTTTATAAACAAAATTTAAATAAACAATCAATGAATTCAAAGAAACAAAAAAAAAAAATAAAATATAACGGAAAAAAATTCGTTTGTGAACTTGTATTGAAATGTTGAGGCCATAAAACAAGCAATAAACTTTTTGTATTTAACGTACCTAATTTTGGTAATTGGATTACCTAAATGCATTTTGTTCAGCTAGGAATTTTTATTTATGGCTGCACTCTATTATGTTATTATTACACAGACCTTTATACTTATCGTAACATGTATTATGTAATGTTTATCGACAATCTTGAAATTAATTACTTTAAATTAGCATTTGCTTAAAAACAAGCAGAAATTTAAAAAACACCAAAAAAAAAATTCTGGTTTGGTATCCTTAGATTTAAACATTTTTGCAAATAAAATACCTGTTAATTAAACGTTGAAGAGAGTGCAAAAAAAATTCACACATGGACAACTCCTTTCATTTGATGCTTGCTAATGCTAAGCAAGACCTTTCCATTGACACTGACACTGATGGAGGCATGTCTGTAGTACTATATTTTGTTTCAATTAATTTGTCAAGGATTTTATTTAAATAACAACAAGAGCACGTTATTTCAATTTTTGACCTTCTCTTCACTAATATTAACCAAGATTTTGCACATTTATTTGTCTTCGCTGTATATACAACGATAAGTGAGACGCACATTTACGACATCAATTAGTCAGATTTGTACGATAAAGATATAAAATGTAGTCACTTAGAGAGTCCATGAGGCATTAAATGATTACTAAACACAGTTATTATGTGATTTTCAACTAGGCTGTGATCATAGCGTAAGTAGTTGCAATAATAATTATTTTTTCATATTGTAACTAGGTATATGGCTTTGTGAAGGTTTTCGCATCCACTAACCTTTTTCAGATCTGTTTTCACAATTATTTAAACCTTCCTCTACACATACATGGCGTGGTACTGGGAGTATATTGGTCTAGCTTACCTAGTTCTAAAAATATCTAACTATCTGGCGTTCAAATAAAATCCTGGGCTGAGAAGGCGTTGGAAACTGTCAATTGTTTTGCTTTTTTAAAGTGTAAATTGAAAATTCTAATTAGAGCATGTTGACAAATAACCTAAAATATTTTACAAAAAAAAAAGTTTTTTTCTTTCTTTGCAATATTTTACATTCAAATAGAATAACTAACGATTCCTATTCTCGAAACAAATATGTATCTAAAAGCACCCTTTGCTGAAAACAAACATGGTCTGATTAAACATGAACAAATGTCATTCGTGTCAAACGGCGAAGCCCAGGTTTTTATTTGAACGCATGATACAATCGAATCACCGGATGAGGGTTCACATTTTTGGTTAAAAAAAAAGTTTGGTTTTATTTTTCTTTAATTAACATTAATTATTATTAGTTGCTAACCTTGAAAAATTAATTTTAGATAGATTTATTAATAAAGAAATAAAATTTCAAAAGCCAGAAACAGATTTTTAAGGTACTTTAGAAGAAAAGATTGATATTGAAAATGCAGGTCAAAATATCATTGGCAAGTGGGTGTTAAAATTAGAACTTTTTTTAAATAAAATTTTAAGCTATATTTTTTATGTTATTAATTTTCAAAAAGCTTGATGCATCAAAAATCCGTTAAAGTTAAATCTTGTTACATTTCCAACAAAAATTTTTCAAAAAAATTATGTTAAGTAGTAGGTAATTTACAGCATTTAACATTTTGTAGTTTAAAAAAAAATATGCAAATCGAATTAGTTAAACTTCAATCAAAAGTAAAATAACAAGACCTATTTTTTTATCGGCTAAATTTTTCAATTTTACGAAAACTTTTTGCTTTGACAATTTTACGAGTTGAATTTGAGGATTTTTATTCTGGTTAGGCCCGAGAGCTTTAGCTCGAGGGTTTAACCTTTGCATAAAACTGCCCAAATATCAACGAGTAAAATTGTCTGAAGCAAAAATGTTTAAGGGAAAATTGAAAAATTTATCAGATATCAAAAATTACTTCGTGTTATTTTTGGCAAGATTAATTCCAGAATACAAATTTTAAAAAGAATACAAATTTTAAAAAGAATACAAATTTTAAAAAGAATACAAATTTTAAAAAGAATACAAATTTTAAAAAGAACGAAATAATTGCTCGTTCGGTTTCATTCATTCTGCTGGGTAGGGAAGTCAAGGCGAGACAAGACCTCTATAAGGTCACCACATTCGGAGGTCACTCAGATGACTTCAGCATTATTTAACTCACCTGTTTTGTTACACGGACCACCGTAAAAGTCATTAATTTATACTTTTTATTTGCAAGTGCCATAAGATAATACAATACAATTCGTCATTGTTATTGAACATGTATGTTGAAGGCATTGGCGATTCTTTGTGAAAAACACAGACAAGCGTCGACATTTAATCGCAAAACACTTAAAGAAAATACAATTTTCTAGTAAAAAATCCAGTAATTAGTTTCACTAACACAAGTGTTTACAACAACCGGACGGATTCAAATGAAAATGGCCCCAATTAGGACTTTTTGCACATGCAGCCTCGCGTGGAGAGCTCTTCAGTCGTAGCTTATGACAGACCACCGATACACAACAATGTACATCTTCATCCGTTTGCTAATGAAATTCTATTAGCACTCCTTGAAAATCTGCATAGCCCGGAACAGAAAAAGTGAAGTATTTACTTGGCGTTTACTGTATATACAAGGTCGCCAAAAGTTCCACATGAGTATTTTTGATAAAAAACTAGTTTCCGAGTTCATTACTCTGAAAGATATTTACGATGGTGACACCTTGCTGCATTAGAATTCCCAGAACGACTCGAGGTCTTGGTGCGCCCTTCATCCTTCTCTGATTTTTTTCCGCTCATGATTCAACGTGCTTGATTTGGGACGACAAGTGTTCGATTGAAGTTATAGATGTCAGACGTGCGCCCGTGGCAAAACTCATCGGCTCAAATTAATTAGGGACAAGTTAAATCATGCGATTATGGAGGAAATTCGCCCCCGGAACCAAATTTAAATGAGACTGAAACCCCCTTCAAACTCACTTCGGTCTGCTGTGATTACGACATAATACTCTGCGATTATCATCTTAATCAAGTCTTAATCTGATTATTTCACTTTGTTCCCGCTTCCGCTCGTCCTTAAACATATCAAAATGATTTTATGGAAAATCTAGAACAAACTAATCTGATGAAATTGCCACCGGTGGGATTTGCTATGTAAACAAAAATTGTTTTATGTTCTTTGATACATAATTGCTTGATGTTGCTGAAATTGAACTAAATTAATATTTTAACTTTCATTGAAATCGTAACACTTTGAAGTTGTGAACCGATTTTATTAAAATTTGTCCAAAATGTGTATTTCAATGAAAGAAACAAATTGTCAAAAGTTAAGATATACTCGTTCGTAATGTCAAAATAAAAAGAAAAATAACAATGAGTCGGTGTGACTCGTCCCTTGCTTCCTTGGCCTCAGTTGAATGTGGTCCAAGTTCTTGAGGGGTGACGTAATTTACTGAATTGTCTTCCTATCAAATCTCATACATGTTCGATTGGAGACAAATCGGAAAACCGAGTAGGCCATGGAAGACTGTCAAACTTAGCCTCTTCCAAGATCTCTCTTGTGCATTGATCACGTAAATTGCGACGTTTAAATTGTTTGGAACGAAGACCAAAGATGACCTGTTAGAGGTGTTGGATTCTCTTATGGGCTGTGACCTTGGAAATATCTGCGCGAAGTGAAAAATCTGTAAATGAAAACTGAAAACGTCGACTACTTTAGCGACGGGGTAATACGTGGAGGAACACCATTCTACTCTTAGAGACGTCTACGAAACGGAACTAACGTAACGAATGACGATGTTTTCTGGTCGGTTTGTAGCTCCTACTTGAGACCGATATTCGTCGTTTGCGCAGATATGACTCGTAGCCCATGAGAAAATCCAAGACTTCTACCATAACATATTTCACTCCATTTCAGCATCCTGAGGTACGAAAGTAGACGATAGGAAGGCAGTACAAAAGACCTTATTTATTGATTGAGCGTCCCACATTTTTTCTCCACTCATTTTTCCTTTTGTTGACACCGTCTGGACCAATACTCTCAAACCGTTAGCACACTTCCTTCTACAAGCTCAGTGATCACTAGCAAAAACAACAATTTAGACAACTTTCATTAATAAATCATTGTATTGATAAATTTATAGATTTTAAAAAGAAATAACTAAAAAATTGTTGTTTGTTTTCTTTGAAACTTTAATAATTTCTTTTCTGTAGTGAAATACATATTTTGGGAAAATTTGAATCAAATCGCTTCATAGCTTCGAGGTGGTAGGATTTTAATGAAAGTCAGTACATAATAATATGATTAATTTAAATATTATACATTCATTTTCTAACTCAGTAATAAGGTGGTATTATCGTAGATTTAAAAAAATGTTGGAAACATAAATAATAAAACAAAAAAAATATGTTTATAACCTAATTACTTCAATTAAGTTTATAATGATTTAAAAAAAAATAGAGAGAAATACCTTGCACAAAAAAGCAAATTAAGGATGTGATAATAGAATTATATAGAATCACAGAACTGAAAGCTATGTTTGACCAAGGATTTGATTTTTTTTTAAGTTAAACAATGTGTCACAAAAACAAAGAATGCAAAAGTTATACATTGTTTTGTTGCGAATTTCAAGTACGCCAATATGTAGATGAAACATTTCCCTGAAAATAAATATTTTAATGTCCGAACTCATTCGCTAAATTAAAAAGTTTAATTTTTAAATAATTTCGATGAAACGTCATGGATAACCTTTCATTGGGGACAGAGTTTTTGTTAATGTAAATATTATTTTTCTGAATGCCATTGTCGGCACGATAATCATTTTAAAAGTGGTAATATACTATACTTAAGTATATTTATCCCTAATAGAAATATGTTTTGACTAATAGTAATTATACACCAAGGTAGAGAAGACATTTTTTTAAGCCGAGTAGGGAATAAAGAAGCGAGGCTTAAAATTGTCTTCTCTACCGTGGTGTATATATTATTTTTTTCACTACTAGATACGTTAAAACCCTTTCTAATAATAATTATTATTAATTACATTATTTTGTTCGATGCGACGATCCGAATTCTCATTTTTCAACGGTTGCTATGAAAATTGAAAATCGTCTGTCTACGTTAACCAATAAAATCAAAGAAAATCTTTCGTTGCTAGGTGACGGCTGTTCATTATTAACCACTGGTTAATAATGAATAGTAGTTTATTTGACGAGTTTGTGTGTAAATTGGGCCTCGTTTCACTCGCGTTTTAAAATGGCCCACGCGTGCCAAAAAAGGCCCAATTTACACACGAACGAGTTGAATACAACGTTTTTTTGTTCGACGAGCCCCTTAAAGGCTCCAAATTGCTTAAAACCTTTAAAATTAGCTTGACGTTTCATTTTGACAAGTTGTGGCTTTTATCAAAATCCGTTCACATAGGAGAAAATTCTCAAATTCTGACAGTGTCGAACAAAAAAAATTATTAACTAGTAGGAGAGAAATTCTACTTCTGGGTTCAGTTCGAGAGTCAATAATGACGCCTTCTAAGACTAGTAGTGAAAAAAATCATAAATCACACCAACAAAGAAAGCAGGTAAAGTAATTCGGGGAAGACTGTAAGTGGTTTCTAAACTGTTTCTTTATTGGTGTGATTTATGATTTTAGTCAATATTTCTATTAGGGAAAAATATACTACAGTACTCAAATGAAATTTGCCGATGGTCTTCGAAATTGTAGACGTCCGTGGGATAAACCCAGGTACAAGGGTAACAAACTAACAAATGTCCATGGGGAAAAACGTTGCAATAAAACACTCCTTCGACATTTTTAAGAATTCCGGTTAAAATCAGTGATTAATTGAGTTAATGAATTTGATGTTAGCAAATTTCAAATTGAAGGAAACTCCAAATTAATGTTCACTAGGTTAAGTGACCTTTTTTATTCTAAAATTTTTGTCAAATGCATAGTCAGAAGGTGAGAATTGCAAATTAGAAAGTAAACGCTTCATCGTAGAAAATATGTAACTAAATTCGTTTGCACTTACGTCATGTAGTTTTGTAGAAATCAGATGTGTGAGTGAGAAAGAGAGAGAATGAAGATCACAAATTAATTAGGATGGTTTTGGGAAATTCAAGCCAAAGTAGAACAATTCTTAGAAGTAGCAGATCAATGGAATTGCAGGCAAAGGTCAAACACGCAGCACTTACGTAAGACCTTAACATTATTGGGAAGCTAATAATGACAGTGGCGTTAAAATTAAATTTTACATTCATATCTAGTATCAGAAATGGTAGTTGCCATTTGAAAAAAAGAAGTTTTCGACATTTTTTGATTATCAAATTTGAAAAATTGCAGTAGGCATACGAAACATAACAAAAATATCACTAGTAGCGTAAAAGATCGGTCAAACCTTTAAGAATTCAATTTAAAAAAACCAGTTTTGTATTTCCAATGGTTCAGGAGTTATAAATTTTTTAATGAAGCCCTGCAACCCCGCTTTTTTGTGAAAAAGATAACAGGTCAAAAACGATGACAGACATGTGTTGACAAAAGGACGTTGTAACCTCAAAATTTAACGTAGAATCGAAATTTGAAATCAAAATGAGGCCTTTCCATTAAAAAAAAAACAAAGGTGGTGTCGATTTCCGGTATTTCCGGAAGTGTCGCCATTTTGAAAATATTTTATTTGAGCTTGGAGCAGTCTATAATAGTCGGCTACCAATTTTCATATTCATACGATTTTGGCAAATCCGAAACTTTCTAACGAACCGGCTACGTGAATAAAATTTGTCAAGAAATGTATTTCAAATTATTGTAGGTTCGATTTGTGCTATTTTAATTCAAAATTGCAAAAATAGCGTATAATATACGTAGAAAATAAGAGTATGTTCCGTTACTCGACATTTGCAACCGAATTTTTGGTTAACTGTTCCGATACTAACAGATTCCTGAAATATGGATAGTTACGGAATGGCTGTCAACTGAAAATGGTAACTTATCTGTCACCAAAACGACCGGCGAATTTAGTCCGGTCATTTCGGTTAAAATATATAATGCTTATGTCAATGTCAAGAATTCGTAAGTATTTTGCATTGATTTTTGATCCTTAAGTAATGGATATGATGTTTTTAGCCAAAATGTTGTGTGCTCTGCAGTCTGTAGTAAATAACGAAGAAAATGTTGACAATGTTGAAATACGTGGCTGGAGTGATAAGGAAGTTGAAGCACTAATAGAAACTTGGAAGAAACATTGTTTAAAATTTGAATCACCGAAATATACGAAAAAAAGTGTGGGAAATTATTAGTGAGGAACTTAATGACTATAAGATTAGAAAAAGCGGTAAAAGATGTGACGAAAAATGGAAAAATTTAAAAAAATCCTATGATAAAATAAAAACTGAAAATAATAAAACAGGAAATAGACCTCATCATTCGAAATTTTATGATTGCATGGAAGAGATTTTAAAAAGAAGCCCTCAGTTTCATCCTGTCTGCATAGTGTCTAGTACTGGCGCTGTAACCAACTCTCAACCAGGTCCAAGCAATATTATCAAAAGAAATAATAATGAATCAGAAAACACGAATGGTAGCTATAAAAAGAAAAAAAAACAATGAATTTGAAAGAATTGGACGAAAATAAAGAACGAAGACATCAAGAAAGAATGAATCAAAAAAGAGAAATATTCCAGTGGTTTCAAGACTATTTACAAAAGAAAGAATAAAACAGAAGTTTAATTTTGAGTTTAATGTTTCATGTTAATTGCATTTGGTAGATATGTTACATATTCTAGTCCTTTTTTCATTGCCTAGTATCACTCTCTCTCTGTCATTATTTTCAAGATCTGGTTCTTCTTCTCACTCTTGGCCTTTTTACTATTGGACCCCGGAAAAGTTGCAGTACTTCGTCATCTGAACTTTCATCGCTTGATGAGTCATTGAATATCTCATTAAAAACGAATACCAACGTCAATGTCAGACACTGATTTTTCCGAAGACGAATATTTACCTTTAAAATACCCATCAAGTGGAAAATTTGCGGAAAAAATATCATCATTTAAAATTTCCGAAAAAGATTCGATAGAAGCAGGACCATCAAAAGAATATGTATCTTCTGGAAATGTTAAGGAAAACACTTTCGAAAAAGTATGTTCTCAATGTGACAAATCTTTCAAGAGTGAAAAAGGTCTTAAAATTCATAATGGAAGAATACATAGAACTCAAAAGTACTTTTCGACAGGCAATAATAAATTTGAAGATATCAAAAGTTCACCCGAAGAAAAATTGAAGAAACACCCTCAAATCCTTAATATAAATGATCATTCGAAGATTTATGAAGGTAAACAACTTTTAATTCTCCTGAAAGAAAATTTAGCGAATGCAAAATCTCATATTAAAACCATACGTAGAATCCCGAAAGGTGCACGTTATTCTGCAGCGGTCAAGCTTTGCACAATTATTAAAGAGTGTCTAGATTCAAATTCCATTACAGCCTGGTCTAATCTTCTTCTGTTTTCATATAAAGTTTTTAATATCTCCGAAAAATCGTTAAAAAAATCTCTCACATCGGTTATAAAAGAAAATGTGATAAATTTTAATTTGCAAGAAAATGGTAAGAAAAAAGTTAACAAACCTTCTCTTTCAAAAATTATAGAAGCTAAAATGAATGATTTTGATGTTAAAGGCTCTGTTCGATTACTCAGCTCTAACGACACTTTAGCGACATTTGATGATGAAACCTTGGAAATTCTTAAATCTAAACATCCACAACCGTCACGAAAATTAATATTTCCAAATATAACCCTTACTGATCGCCAGATATTAAATGTCAATGAAATTGAAGTCAAAAAGGCCATTAATTCATTTCCCTGTGGGTCGGCTGCAGGCATAGATGGTTTTAGACCGCAGTTCTTAAAAGATATGATATCTGTCTCTGCTGGTGAAGCCGGAGAAAGAGCATTATCTTCAATTACCTTGCTCTGTAACTTTCTATTATCAGGAAAAATAATTAATGAAATGTGTCCTTTCATCTTCGGTGCTTCTCTTTGTGCTTTAAAGAAGAAAGATGGTGGTATTCGCCCTATTGCCATTGGTAACATTTTTCGAAGACTTGCAGCAAAAATTGGATGTTATAAACTGCAGAGCGATCTACATTCTTATTTGACACCAAATCAACTTGGAGTTGCTACAAAACTTGGTTGTGAAAGCTGTATTCATTCTGTCAGGACATATGTTCATAACCCGGAAAATTTTGGAAAAATACTTTTAAAAATTGACTTCTCAAATGCCTTTAACTCTATCGAAAGAGATAATATGTTGCAACAAGTAAAGGATAAAACTCCGTCATTATTTCCTTTTTTGAATCAGTGCTAT
Organism: Tenebrio molitor; assembly: GCF_963966145.1. Lineage (NCBI taxonomy): Eukaryota > Metazoa > Arthropoda > Insecta > Coleoptera > Tenebrionidae > Tenebrio > Tenebrio molitor. The sequence continues at coordinate 4,564,146 of NC_091048.1, read as the reverse complement.
AGAGAACCTTCACACCTTTTCTTTGGAAACTATATAATACCTTCAGTAGTTGGATGCCAACAAGGAGATCCTTGCGGACCAATGGCCTTCAGCTTAACAGTTCATCCTATCGTTGAATCAATTACAACTGAATTAAACGTCTGGTATCTAGATGACGCAACAATAGCTGACGTTCCTGATATTGTTTTTGAAAATTTTAAAAGAATTATCAACACGGCCAAGGAAGTAGGTCTACATATTAACCCAAATAAATGTGAACTTTTTTTTTGTTCTGATACTGTTGATGAAGATGTCTTAAGAAAATTCAAATCGCTAACATCAGAAATTCTAGTAGTAAACAAAAATAATTTAGAATTACTTGGAAGCCCAATTTTTGAAGATGGTTTTGATTTCATTGCCAAAAAGAAAATTGAAAAAGTTTTTCTTCTTTTGAAAAATATAGAACAAGAAAATTTAAACTCACACACGGCTTATTTTTTGGTAAAAAATTGTCTCTTTGTTCCAAGATTAAATTTTTTACTTAGAACATCTACCTTTTGGAAATTTCCCAATTGTATTAAATCAATAGACAATGCTATTCGTAACAGTTTACAAAAATTTTTAAACATAAAGTTTAATGAAAATCAATGGACTCTTGCTTCCCTTCCTATTTCAAATGGTGGTCTCGGTATTAGGAAAATTCAAGATATCTCTCTCCTAGCCTTCCTTGGTTCAATACATGGTGTTCACGACCTAGTCTTTCAAATATTACCAAAAACGGACAAAAAGGTTAGTGTTCATTTTGCTGAAGAAGCTATTGGATTATGGATTGAATTAAATGGTAAAACATTTCCAACGGAAACATTTTTACAAAAAGGCTGGGATATAATCAATACAACAAGAATCATCGCCAATGAAATTAATCTTTGTGATAAAATTGGTTCAGCTCGTTTTCTTGCCGCACAAAGAAAGGAATCTAATGCTTGGCTTCATGCCTTTCCCTCCAGAAACATCGGTACATTTATGGATAACAAGATTTTACAAATATGTGTAGCAAATCGCTTTGGTGTTGAAATTTTTGAGAAACATACTTGCCACTGCGGCTTTACAGTTTCAAATGATGGCCGTCACGGACTTAGTTGTGCTAAAAATAAGGGCAGATTTTCAAGACATTCAGATTTAAATCAAATTATCCAGCGAGCCTTAAGTTCTATCCACATTTCCTCCTCTCTTGAACCATGTGGCCTCTTGAGAGACGATGGTAAAAGACCTGATGGTGCTACACTCATTCCATGGAGTAAAGGTCAACGCCTAATATGGGATGTAACATGTGTTGACACTTTAGCTGATTCTTACATAAGAAAAACTTCCACAATTGCAGGATCAGCTGCCGAAGAAGCAAGTAAACGAAAACATGACAAATATAAAAATTTAAAGTCTGCAAATTATATTTTTAAAGCATTAGCTTTCGAAACGTTAGGTCCATGGAGTTTGGAATGTAAAAAAATTATCGATTTCATTGGTGCAAAACTTATGACTGAATCCGGAGATTCTAGAGCAAAATTTTTCTTCTACCAAAGAATCTCATTGGCAATTCAACGTGGAAATGATGCAAGTATTTTAGGCACTCTGCCTTATGTAACTCCACTTGAAGAAGTCCATTGTTTATGATTTATATGTATACATTTAATTATTACTTGTTTATTAATGTGTATTGTTCTGTAAATAAAATTACATTTATATTTTAATACCAAATTGTTCACATCCATTTAATAGGATTGAAAGAAATTATAAATGAGCACATTTGTCATTTGCGTCAACCATTACTAAGGAATAAACAAATTTAAATTTCGTGCCTAAATCATAACCAGACCGTTCCTTTAGTACCAGATTTTCAGTAACCAAACTGTCAGCTGTCATTGAAATACCGGTTACTTACGGCTTGTAACGGAACATACTCTAAGATTCAATCATGAATATCTTTTGTTCAGGAGTGAAAAGCTTTGCCATAGATACCATTTTACGAACAAAATTATTATCGCAGTTAATGACGTTTGTGATACTTTTTCGTATCCCACCTCCACCCGGCGGCACGGCAATTTTGCCGGAGTACATACACTATTACGGATAATACTATCAAGTAATAGTGCAGTGCTTATCAACATAATTACCGGCGTCTCGCCTCCGCATTTTGACTTTTTTGTGTTTTATGTTCTGTGTCAATGTTAAGGAATTTCCTCACGATGTGACATGAGTATAATAATATACCTTTTTGAATTTCAACCACCAATGTGTTCTCTAAGTCCAAAATTTTTAAATTTTTAAAAAGAGATTGGGGTACTATTCCTGTTGCTGAAATTATAAATGGTAAAATCGAAATTTTTTCTAAACACCAAAGATTTCTCATAGCAACGGAGAGTTCTAAATATTTATTAATTTTTGTATTATATGTCTGTGTTATATTGTGTGAATTTGGAACAGCTATATCTAAAAGATATGCTTGCTTTTGTTGTTTATTTAAAATAATAATGTCTGGTCTGTTATGCTGAATGTGAATGTCAGTTAAAACTGTCCGATCAAAATATAATTTGTAATTGTCATTTTCTAAACAACTTTCTGGTTTATAAATGTAATGTGGTTGTGTATCCTTTAATAAATTGAATTTAACTGCTAAATTCATGTGTATAATTTTTGCGAATATATCATGACGTTTTTTATATTCGCTTTGAGCCAAAACGGTGCAAGAAGAAATGATATGTTCAATGGTTTCCCCTTCAGTTCCGCAAATCCTACATTTATCAATGATCGATTGTAAACCGCATATGTGTTTTTTATAATTTCTTGTATTTATAACACGATCTTGTATTGCAAATATAAAACCCTCAGTCTCAGGATGAATATTTGATTTTTTAAGCCATGCATGAGAAGCTTGAATATTAATTTCTGGCTGTTCTAGCTCTTTAAAATATCTCCCATGTAAAGACTTTTGTTTTATATTTGCTATAGTGTCAGGTATATTTGGCTCAACAATATCTGAAATTATATTATCACTTAAATTTAAAGGTGTGTAACCTTTATCCGCTGAAACCAAAGCATTAAAAAAAGTGTTATCACGAGCTCTATTGAGAAAATAATTTTTTAGTGAAGCAATTTGATTATGTTGTAGAATTTCTAGATTTGAAAAACCCCTACCACCATTTTCGCGAGGTAAATTAAATCTTTCAATAGCAGATTTGGGGTGATGTTTACAAAATTTTGTAAAGAGAACTCTAGTTTGAATATTTATATTCTAAATTAGTTTTGGACCATTTTATAATACCAAAAGAATAGGTCAACAATGGAACAGCATATGTATTAACTGCTTTAATTAAATTATTACCGTTTAATTTTGATTTTAAAATAGATTTAATTCTTAAATAAAATTGTTTTTCTAAATTTTCTTTTATAATTGAATGTTGAATATGATTTGATTGATTAATACCTAAATATTTATAAAATTTATACTTCAATTATTATTCAATTATTATCTGACAAGTTGAGCCATACGTTTTTAATGCTTTTGTTTTTCGTAACCTACTTGACCAGAAATTGACCAGTTTTGCTTTCCTAGTTCTAGAAGAAATAATTTATGTCATTTGTTCCAACTTGGGTTTGAACTTTTGAAAACAATAAATTAATTTGGAACAGCTACATCTGTCATTTGGAAAAAATGTACCATCGTATACCACACCTATGACAATAAAATTCAAAAATAAATCATTAAGTACCGATTTTTATGTTTTACAATAAACCCACGGATCAGGCGACAATGATGATTATCCTTAAAATGTTATTTTTCCAAAACAATATAATCTCTAAGTAATCCTGTTTAATATCACTATACAATAAATTTTTTGTTGAAATTTGATGTCATTGTAATCAGTAGAAAATTACATCATTTTAAGAAATGTTGCATTATTGGTTAATGTATAAAAGGAATAATTATTCTCCGTTTATTTTTTGAGATTTACTTGATATTATAATTAAATGAAAAATCATTCAAACAAATTAAAAGAAATTAAAAGAATTGACTGTCCTTGAATTAAAATAATTGGTTTCTAAGAAAATCTATTGTGAAATAGTATATTATAATACGAGTCTTATAAGAAGCATTTGATCGCACGCACGGGTTTAGAGCACGACGAGCGTAGCGAGGAGTGCCCTAAAGGAGTAAGTGTGATAAAATGCTTTATAAACGAGATGTCATACAGTATTTTTTCTACTTTGCCACTTTTTCAATGAAAAAAAATAATTTAAAATTTAAAACCGTTAAAGTTGAAGGATTCCACCCAAGGTCACGTCTGCGATCTGCCGCGACACCACAGTATCCGTCAACATTAAAAAATTAAATTTCACTTTTTTTAGTATTATTATTATATCACGCCTTTTCCTATTACGATACGCAAAACAGTATCGTAATAGTATCAGTACGAACGCAAAGTAGAAAAAAAAAGATCTCTATCAAGACTAGTAGTTTTGAAGATATTTTGTACGGCACCTGCACTATAACTAGAAGTCAATTTGTTTTATATAAAGTATTTTGAATTAATTTAATTTGGTAAAACTTCAGTGGCGCTGTGGTAAACGTCCGAGAGATTGTCTGAACATTCTATTGAAACGAGCTAAAAGATGTTTGCCTTAAAATCCGATCTCTAGCTATCAGCGCTCCTAATTAAATTATAGATAAGTAAAGGCAAGTTAATCAAGCTCGAAAATAATATAGAGTTTCACCCTTGACGTTGATTAATGTATTGTGAAGAGAACTGCAAAACTTAATTTAAGTGGGAGCATAAATGATCAGTAAACATACTAATTATAAATTCATCCGCAGCTAGCGCTCCTAAAAATTTTAATTAACTCTTAAATACAGAACGAGAAACCAGCAAGCTCCAAATACCTATGCAAGAAATTATTATAAATACGATTTTATGAAATGAAACTTTACAACTGCCTAGTCTCCCACGTGTGTTTTTTGAACACATAAACCTCACAACTTATATAGCATAAAAGCTAAAGCTTGTATTTTTACCGCAAGTTTATTTTGAAATGTGTGAGAGACTGAGGAGCTTGTGTTTTTGTTTGTACCTTGCAAAAACGAGCTGTTACAGTGAGATCCACTGCGAAATATAACGTAATCTGGATGGGATCAATACAAGCAAATTAAGCAAAGCAGCGGTGCATTATCCTGAGAGGACATTATGCACTTTGGAACAGCAAACAAGGCAAATTAGCAGATGGACGCGGTCGAGGGTATTGCTGCTTTATAATGTGCGACGTTTAATTAGATCCTTGATTGGCACGGAGAGTTGGTAACCGAGACTATTAATAAACTACAACTAATTGTGCAATTACAGGTTGCACAGCTTAACTTCGAATAACTGAGTGACTATGAAATGAGCAATCGTAACAACTTAGAAGTTTCATTTATGATATACAGTAGATTATATCATTAAGAGTAGAAGTGGGTCTTTTTTGCCAAGTGAGACGGAGTCGAGGTCGACAACTGGGCGAAGCATAAAAAGACCTACTCTGAATGATATCGGGCCTTCAAATAAATATATATTTAGAGGAGGCGTAGGCGACATTCTAATTGTGTTAAGAGTGTAAAGATAATTTTTGTAGGTAACCAATTATTCTCCGGAGTTACACAGGATGCATAGTAAGGTTTTTCCCAATTTCATATTGTCATATTCACAAACAAAAATAAGGTAGTACAAAAATTATATGCACACTTCTGGAGTAAAGCGTCATTTTTCTCTTCTCGGAAATTATTGTTATGAAACACTAGTTTCACTAATATAGTATTTCTGTAGTTGGAGTAGATTTCATATTATTTATGCCATTATGCTTATACAAGCATTTCAAATATTTATTTAGAATTTAATATTTGCAAAATTAATATAGAAGGCTAATCGATTGACCTTTAGTAATTGCAAAATGTTGTTTATTTGTTTATTTCGCTTACAACTTTGTTTATTAGATTATTATTAATTACAACTCTGTATGCAAACATATAAGATTTAGATTGACCACTACGGTTATGCTGTTTAATTTACAAGTTTGAATATCATTTCAGAGATAGTATCAAACATTAATACCATCCGGATTCCTAACTAACGGATTCCAAACTAAATAGCTCATAATAATGTGTAGCAACTTTACTAAATAAAAAAGAAAAGAAAATAGAATATTATGCAACAAGATTTATAAACGGTACTTTAGACAGGAGTGTTTAATAAACAAGTGTCTAGAGAAATCACAGCTTGTCAAGGTGTATTTAAAAGATCACTTAGCGTCATGGAAACATAATGACAAATGGTATTTTAAACATAGGAGTGGAAAAATAGTTATTTATCCAACAAGTGAGTAAAGTAATACTTTTTTTACGAGAAGGAAAATTTGCCGCTCGAGCGAAGCGAGTGCGCAAATCCGCCGAGTAAAAAAAAATACTTTACTAACGAGTTACATACAACATTTTTTTGGCGCCCGTAAGTTTAGATAACAATTTTTTCGACTAATGAAATTTTAAAAAATCCAACCTTTTTAATTGCTCTAGATCAAAACTTAATCCTGCATGATCTAGAAAAACCATTTTTTGTTAACAAATTATTTATTGAAGTGAACCCAAAACGCCAGTTTTAATTAACTTGAACGAAATTATGTCTGAAAACATGTTCCCGGTGAGGGAATCTGAAAAACTTCTGCAGCTGTGGCTGGAACAAGGCCAAGCAGCAACATTACGAATCTCGTTGCAGCTTACATCACCATCAAAAAATATGAGTTTTCTCATACCTGGTCGATTAACCTATATTTTCGCCGATTCAGCCCGTCCCAAATTAAAATACAAAGCATCAAAGAACCGAGTCAGCTGGAAACCTCCACCGTCCGGAATAAGAATTCGGAGCAAACGACTGTTTGATAGATTCGCTGATTATGTAGCTTGTATTTTTCCTTCGACTTTCTGTTTCATAAAGAAGCAGAGCGTGTAAGATTAGTAGTTTTTAATGTCAGCAAAATAGACCAGAAGGCTGTTAGGGGTGAGAGTGCGGCGTAGGTAAAGGACCGGGATGATCCTCGCTCCGAGGAATGTGATTGATGTGCGGCTGGCCGAGTGTACTCCGGGCCGGAGGAAATCCGGACACAGCCGAATATCGTCAATCAAAACGGAGTAAATTTTTGTGTGAACTGTTTCGAATTGTAATAATTTGCTTGCTCTCGAAACACAACTCATAATCCATTTTCTTAATAAGTGGATCTATTGTGCCGCATAAAACGGAAATTACTTTTATACGGTTCATTCCAGGTTTTATATTGCTTTTCTCGTTACAATTTTTACTGCTTTATTGCCCTTTGGCGTAACTTTGTATTTATGCTTCTTGGCTAATCGACTAATGTCCTGAAAACTACCCTTTTCGGGCCAAGACACATTTGTTGCATCACAATAATCGTAAAAATTTTAGTAATTTGTCATGTATTCAGAACACATAAAGCATGCAATGCGAACACGGAATTCTAATTGAACTAAAAGATTGATTTTATTATTTGCCTAACGTCGCGACAAAATTATTTGTAACCTAAGAAGAAAGAAAAGGCAATGAATGTATAATACCTTGGTATTTATTTATTTTGTAAATAACTTTTAAACAAATACAAACATGCTGAATTCACAAGAAAAAACAAAAATCAAAATTAGCAAAAAGCAAAAGTCATTAAGTAGTGTGATGCAGAAAATCTTGTCTACATTACTTCGTATAATTGAGCCTCTTTTAAATAATTTTCCGTTGCTTCGAACAAGAAAGTGAAGTCTCTCTGAAACAACGTAACAGTCACTTTAACAATTCTAACACAATGAAAATAACTCTTAATTAACACACCACTCATCATTTTCGATTGTATTTACTTATATAACCTTGACAAATATGACAGTCCTAGAGGAGTAATAGAGTGGTAGGTTAATAGTCACAAAATAGTTATTTACGAAATACGTCTTCTCGCATCGAAGTTCGTACAATATTTTTTGAAACGAACATTATGCCTGATTTGTCGCTGATCCATGCGCTTGCCACAGTGTCAATCGAATTAACAGCGATTTATTTTCACTCTTTAGAAATTTTCATCATCCAGATTGGAGAAATGGCATTTTGTATTCAAAGTTTATTGTTATCAAGTCAAATTATTTTCAAAATGTTCGAAAAGGCGAATGCTTTTTGGATGATTTTGAAGCAGTAGTGCACGAAATCGACGTTCGCGCGCTAGTGCTTCAAAATCATCCAAAAAGCATTCGCACTAGTGCGCGAACAAAAAAAATATTTACATACTTCACTTATTCCAAATTCTTGGCTGTGATTTCGAACCATTCTCACAGAAGTAGGAACGTCACATACTCCCTCGACTTCCATTTTTTTAATATTATACAGCATGGCGATGTACAAACCTGAATCCTTGATGCCATTACTGAAAAAATACAATTGCCAAAAACGTTACGATAGCGTCAATCATATTTACTTACTGGCTCATCACTAACACTGAATTGGACTTTTTTAAAATTGCGTTCGTTTCGATACAAAAGTTAACGAAATCCGGAACGTTTTCAGGACGAGTAGCCTCGGATGACCAGTTTTTCATCACGATTATGTCAATTATTTTCTGAAAATGAAATTGATCAAAACGTATTTACGAGTAATAGAATATAAATGCAGTACAGTTTTGTCACCGATTGTTATTTGCACTGTTATCCAGTCGTATGTTCCGAATATTTTGGAGTCTCGATGTACGAGATTTATGTTTTTTGGAAGTGTAATTTGCAAGATGTTCCTGTCGGGCCACGTCCGATTTGAAGGTATTTTATTCACCGATACTATAACAGAGAAATTTTTATTTGCAACGAAGTTCCAGAACTGGAAAAGATTGTCAGGTGTTGGTTCTTTGGTTATCGTAAATTTTCCAGGACATCTGAAACCATCAATCGCCACTATATCGAAAATTGCAGATACATCGTCGTAATCGAGACTGTAAGGCCCAGTAAAATTTGATTCTTCGGGAACTAAAACATAAGATAATAAAGGAAAATTTATGATTCGAAATTTTGGAAAGATCGTGCTACCAGATTTGTTGCCTATTTCGTACTTTTTGGTATCAAGCCATTGTGTTTCTTGAACATATTTGAAGTACTTGCAAATTTGTTGTTCATTGAACAATATGGGTGTATCTTCCCGAACCGACTCACATTTGAAGTTGGTGTCAAGTTTAAGACAATTTTCACAAATGACGAAATGAGCCAACAGATAATAGTTGCTGTCGTTGATCAGATTTTGGTCACATTTGGCCAATCTATGACTGGTTTTGAAAATATCGACAGCACCATCTTGATTGGCAGTTCTTAAAGAAATGTCACACAGCAGAGCGAAACCAGTTCCTTCCGCACCCGTCCTGTAAAAAATCGAAAAGTGCAAGATTTCTTGTTTTGATCAAAATTACCTGCACTGCACCAAAATGGGTGATTTTGAATTCAAAGGAATGTTTGACGTGGCTTGGAAGAAGGACATCAATGGTAACGAAGACAGAGCAGCGTTCGACCAGGAACAGTATCGATACAAAACGATCTGAAATGAAAGTGTAAAATGGTACTTTTAAAATCTGAATAGACCCACATCTCGTGATGTCTTCCTGGAAGAAAGAATGAACGTTCGGCATTCGTAATCGGAGAAAATATCGCAAGATTTGAAGGTGAAGGAAAGTTTGTGATGTCGTAACTCTTCGTTTTTTACGTTCCAGTAGTTGTCAGATGTTTTCTATAAATATTAAGCGTGAAGAATTTGACTTAGCAGTGTGGACAATCACCTGATCGTCTTCGCAATAGTTATCCAGAAGAATGATGTACTTGATGTTTTCATTCCAAATGAATTTCCAAAATAAAGCAAATTTATCTGGTTCAGGTATTTTGGCAGCCAGATGGGATTTTGTCACGTGCTGACCCTATGCATAAGAATGAGAAAATCTTTAGATGACTGTAACTGTAATTTCTTACGTCGATGTATTCTGTGTCGAAAAAGTCTATCACTATATCATCGATTATGGTTTCGTAGACGTCGTATGCATTGAGAATTTCCTAAAAAGTAATAAATCTAAGTGGTCTCAATATCATTGGTGAAAAAAGCTTCTCTGACAAGGTTTTCAGATAGATGAAATTTTTACCTTATGTTGACGTACAAGTTCACCATTTCTGAGCGCATTTTTAACATAGTCAGGATATTTCGCTGTTTTGACGGGTTTCGAATAAGTTTCAGTCTTTTGTTCGTAATCTTCCGTATTGTTACTATTGTTTGACTTCTACAACAACAAATTGCAGACAATTTTAGTGAAATTAACGAATGGATAACTTACGGACTTCGCCAAAAAATGTTTTCTAAATACAATTGCGATGGGAATAATAACTAACAGCGGCAATAGACTCAGTAGATTTGAAACTTTTGATACGTGGACGTCGATACCTAATGTATGAACTTGATAAGAGTACATTTCAGTTGTCCGTACAGCCCCGTCAATTATTGTTTTATTTTTTTTTGACAATAATTTTATAAGATGTATTAGGTTTTAAGCCTTGAAAACAAAAAGTATCATCTTCTAATTCAAGTGGATATATTCTACTTTGCTGCTGTACATTGCTATACATTTGCGATGTACCAATTAAACTGATGGTGAAATTACAAAACTGGGTAAAAATCTTAAACTTAAAGTACATTTAGTCTTCATTTATTTACATTTCATCTTTTACCTTGGACTTGAACATTACGCTTATGCTGGTGCTGTACGAAGTAGATATAAAATCGTCGTATGTGAACTCTTCAAAAAGAATTTTACATTTAGTAAAACAGAAATAAGTTTTATCTTCAAGCGGTCGAAAATCGTACCTTTGTGTAGCACCGTAGAAAAGGTTCTGAGCGGAGTAGAAGCACATCAAGTCGTAACGAAAATATTATCCAATATTTAACCGGTGTCACTGCGGTATTTAACGACCCGCCCGTTGTGGACGTGTCCATGATGTCAAAATCAAAAATACCGCAAGCAAGATGGCCATTCAGTGTTAAAAAGTGAACAATTGTAAATTGTAATTGTTTGCTATTTACGTTTTTTTGTTATATTTAGCGAATATCTGAAGTATGTCCGATGCCGTTGAAAACGAAATGCATTGCACAGCGAGACAATTGACGCAGATCGTGGCAAACTCTATGGAAATCTAATCGCACCATAGTCGCCGGAGAAAAGTGTATGATTTTTACATAATAAAAGTATGTGGCTAAATAGGTAAAATTTCTGAGTTTCCTAGAGGAAGAATTATAAATTATAATAGTAGGTTAGATGCATGAATACTAGGTGTGACAGGACTTGTCGATGCAATGAAATCACTAATTTGACCACCATTTTGAGAAGGTTTTGCCTGGAAATTTGCTGAAAGGACAATTTAGACAGTGTTATCGACTTTACTAATATTATGAAAACTTGAAGTAGGTACCAATAATATTACAAGGGATGTAGCAATTACTGTTGCCTTAAAATTTGAAAATTGTAACTATAGGAAAAAAAATTAATGGGTTCATGTCCGATTTTTTTTGTGATCCGCTTGAAGATAAAATGGTATACAACATGTAACAAAAATAAGTACATTAATTTTAACTGGTAATAAAACTCATTAAGAGCTACCTGGTCGCTGTGCTTAGAAGGTTTACGTAAACGGCTGAACGGCTCGTTAATTTATGGGGGGGTGGGCGGTGGGGGGTGGCAATGTTAAAAAAAAATGCCGATTTGGAAAAAGTGGTTACATAGAAAAATTGTTCATTATGACGAGTTCTGTTCTGGTTAAAATTAATGTATTTATTTCTGTTAAACGTTGTACCTATATCACTCAGAGTAGAAGGTCTTTTTGTACTTCGCCCAGTTGCCGACCTCAGCTTTGTCTCTGTCTTGAATCTGTGGGCTTAGCACAAAAAGTCTCACTTCTACTCTTTATGATATCATCTGCTATAAATAATACAGTACCGTAACATTTCGTTGTAAACGCGGCGTGGGGTAAATTCTCGTCGATAAAAGATTTGTTATTAATTGTGGTGATAATACCCCTCACAATATATTTCATATTTGGCTCTAAGTGTTCAAGTTTAATAACTGCGGGCTTATTAAAAGGAATGCGTTGATCAGAAGCCATCCACTCACTATTTCTTCCAGCTTTCTACAAAATGAAATAAAATATTAAAAATGTAAGAAACAGAGAAAACACGCAGCCGACTCTATACTCTACGTAATAAAAATCAGGTGGGTCTTTGTAGTTCTTATTGGCCAATTCGAAATTTTCTAGTTGTACTTTAGCTTCACTAGATTCGACATCGCTCACTACAGGAGGTTCACTGAAAATTGGGACCGATACTGTTTATGAGAAAAATTTAGATGCAGTATTTAAAAAAAATGGTTGACGTACGTATGTCACATTTAGCACCAACGTAGTTATCGGAACACGACTCACATTTTCCGGTGACGAAGTGACAGGAGTGTTTGAAACAATGCCCGCACCTTTTTTTACAATTAATGCCATAGAATCCTGAATCACAAGCTAAAAACAAAATAATTTAACGTAAGTTGAGAGATCGTATTTATGACTTCCACTAGAGAGACAAGTGGGATATTTCCATCCAGCGGAACACGAACATTTGATTTGTGTTCCATCTTTTTCGCAAATTTTGAGCTTACCACATGTTTGATTCAGAAATAATTGACAAGGAACGCAATGTCTGGTGACCGTGTCGTCGTCAACACAACTATTTTCTAAAACTGTTAAGACAGAAAATTCGATTAATATTACGTTTTTATAATTTGTACGACTCACCGGTCGGTTTCTCGTCATCGTTTAATGAAATAACATCGTGGTCTTCGTTAGACATCAGTTGACATTTTAATCTTCGTGTTGATTTGATCATGCGATATTCTGAAAATAAACAGGTTTTTATTTTTTGAAATCTTTTATTACTCGTTTTACCAGTATCATGACATTCCCTAATATTTGGATCGATCTGCCAAAATAAATCGCTTTGGTTATTACTGGTATTACCTATTATTGTAGAAAAGAAGAGAGTTGAATTGACCTGCACCTTATTCATAAACAGCTTAATTTCTCTCCACATTCCCTTATTGAAAAAATCGTTACAACATTTAAATTTCTTAATTAAACTTATTTGTTGTTCTTACCTGAGATGAGTACGTTTCTTCTTTTAAAATATTATTTTTATCACTCTCTTCGCTTAGTGTTAATGTCAGTTTGCAATTAAAACACATTTTTACGAACAACGACAGACAGACAACTCCATTTTTCGGTGGTATGACTACTGTAGTTTTTAGTTTTGTAATATGGTTGGTATAGAAATATAGAACTAAACATTAAACTTGATGTTAACTGCTTCTGTGTTGCAGTTTATCACGTTGTGTTAATTTTTACTTACCATCTTGAACTTTCCAATTACCAATGACGTCGCTGACAATCATTATATGATTTACGTTATAGTCTTGTTCACTATCATTATATTGTATTATAGCCTCTTTATTATTTAGTCGTCGGAAAAACAGTCTATTATATTCTTTCGATATTTCGAAATGACGCCATTTCTTATTAGTTAGGTACGAACTATCACTGTTGTTATGCTGAAAATATGGTGTACTATGTTTGTTATACAGAGTGTCTATAAAAGAACATATATCAAGAGTCCTGTGGAACTCGAATATATTTGATTTTTGCCGCTTTGTCCCATATTGTGGTATCAAATAGAAAAACAAAGGTTATGTAACTTCATTAATAACAGGTTCTTTGATTTTTACAATAAAACAATTAAACGCCTTCGTGAGGTAGCAATCCATACTCCAACCTTTATAGGATGCAATCGGGTTTCTACAAATGCATGTGGATTTTCTGAACTCCATATTCTATAGTTTTGTGCTTCGTCCAAAAAAAAAAACTGTTGTCTAATAATCAGCAAGCAAAGTTAAAAAATTAGATTGTTTAATTCAATTCATTATTACGAACTTGTTCAAATTGTTCAAAAACCAATTGCATTGTTCTAAGCGCCTCTCAGAATCACCTGGTCGAAGTTCTTGAAGTGTTGTGATTTTGTGTGGATAGACGTTCATGTTTTTTCTAACAATTTTCTGACAAGTGGACAGTGGTACTATTGGGAGCACGGAATTTCGGGCAGACTTGAAATTTGACTGATATAAAATGTGAAATAGGCTTTAGGTGCTAGACGTATTAATATCAAAACATGAATTCTGAAAAGCTGCAAGTGCTTAGATGTGCTTAAATTTTGGAAATCAATAACTAAAATGTAAAATAATTGTGCATAATTGTGACAGTTTATTTTGAAGCTCCGTCAAAATTAATTATTATGACATTTATGACAATAAAGCTTAGACTACAATGGGTTTTTTTAAATGACATGTAAATTGCTGCCCGAAATTCCATGCTCGCCATAGTACATTAGCCTGAAGTGATAACTTCCTGAGGAATTTTTTTGAGATTTCTTCCATTCATTGGCGGAAATCTTCAATAATTTCTTCATTCACAGACCGCCTTCACTTTTAGCTATTTCAACAGTTCCAGTTGTCACAAATCTATCCACAATCCTTCTAATGTGTGGAATTAAACTTGCTTCCACGATGTTGTCATTTGGAAATTTTGCGAAAAATTCTTCCTTGCCAGCGTATATACGGCGTGACCAACAATGACTGAGTCTGTTGGCAATGAAACAGTTAAAAAGTGCTGGTGTTTTTTGTCTCGTAATTTGCGCTGACTGAATTGTTTAACTTGAGACGGCATTAAAAACATTTTTGGTTATGCCGGTTATGTTTATGCTATTACAAAAATAAACCTTTGATGGTAAATTTCAAATTTGCCAAATTTCATTGTTACCAACAGACTCAGTCATTCTTGATCACACCGTAGAATAAACCCACTCTCCATTCTGCAGGATACCATTTCGGTAATACGACATCACAATGTGTTTTGCTCCAGCGGTTTACTGAAAAGATTGCTTATTACTTACTGCAAACGTACGAAAATAAATGTCTTACCTTCGCTACTTCGTAACTTGTTTTTGGTATTCACAGTTAACACTTTTGCGAAAAACGTTTTACTCTTGATAAAGACTGTTGGAGAAAATCACAAGCAAAACAATTAAGACGCCAAACTCACAAACTGACGCTAAAATTTAATTAATAATTTGACAAATCTATGATTTGACATTTGTCATTTGACATCTAATTTGCCAGCTTCAACGATTCGACATAGTTCGGCCAAACAAAATATAGAGCCGCACAATTCCACAGGACTCTTGATATATGTTCTTTTAAAGACACTTTGTATTTAATTTTCATGGGGATACCAGTATTGTTTTGATAGGTATTTGACAAGATTTTTGTCCTATTATTTTGTAATCTGCAGATATGCTTCCACGTGCACACTTATGTAGTTCTGTTTTAGTTCCTCTAAATCCCATCAGTAGAAACCAGTAACAATTTGACTTTTCTATTGTTTTACCATCGCAAAGAAAAACATTGACTTCTCCTGAAATACGACTCGATAATGAAACGTGAAATTTGTTTTCAATTATACTGTTTCTATAAATTATTCGTCCATTCGTTTTTCTGAAGGTTGTCCATAAGGGTATTTCTATTTATTGAAAATAAACATATTATTGAAGTGAAATAAGAAGTTAAATTTAGTTACGTTCCCATCGTCGATCCAAAATTCCTCCACTACATTGGTTCGTATAATACCATTTGGAATCAGCTTCAATGCCCAATGATAACAATTGTGAGTATGGAATAAATTGTGAAACTGAAATAAATTAACCACTGGAGTTATGCTTTTCAAAATGTCAAGAGGCAGATATGATATAGTACTTTGTTCTATTTTAGTCAATAATCGTCTTTATATGCCCCCAAATGAGGGCATAAATTGGCCTTTGTGGCACAGATCTGTCAAAAATCTGCCAAGCAACGGTTGGTTTAATTATTCAAACAATGGTATCAAATATTATTTTATTAAAGAAAATCATAAATTATACAGGATTATTCACGTAAGATGACGAGCCTGACCAGATAAAAATGCAACCCAAAAGACAATTCACAAAGCCATTTCGATCCCTACTACATTATCCGGCATTATCATAATGCACATGAAACATAGACAGCTTTTAACATCAGCCTAATGAATGTCAATTTACAGAAAAATACGTCTCTCAACAAAATATGATTTAATAACAATAATAAGCAATTAAAATCACAAAATTAATGGGTAAGTAAGATCATATCGGTTCTGTCATGATTCGAAAAAGTTTAGTATTGAAATATGAACGAAAAATGCAAATGAATAGAATACCTACTTGGATTCCTGATTTAATTTTCAAATACCAAAATAAAATGTTTACCTGGTCAGGCTCGTCATCTTACGTGACTAACCCTGTATACACAATTACACAGTAACCCTAACAACATCAAAATTTTCTACACGACACTAAAATTTGCATGAACACAACTTTTACTTGATTTTCTTTAAGGAATACTAAATATTTGTTTGAATCTTTTAGAAATTGTAAAATAGAATAAAACGTTGTGTGTACCACGGGCATAATTGTGGATTATGGCCCTCGGGAATTTAAAAGCCCTCGTTCCTCGGACTTTAAACATTCCCTCGTGCCATAATCTTCTGATTATGCCCTTTGTTCATGACTAGGACTGTAATGAGGTGCTGGTATTTGTTATTTTTGTGTAAATTGTTCGAAGGACCTGATGATTAAAACTCAATGTTTTAATTTTAACAATATATATTCCAACAACAATGAAAGTGGACCGAACTGTCCGGTGGTTAATACAGAAGTCTTTTTCTTTGAATGTTTGTCTAGCGAGGTAAGCTACCTGGAGGGTAGTGCCCACCCTTTACGGAACAAACTACCTGCAGATGCGCCAACACCCTTAATACATAAATAACTATATTTTTGTGAATATTCGAGTTGTAACCACTGTCACATTGGAAGAAACTTGCGTTCATATTCATTTTAACTGTCGTTACTTACTCCTTTCAGATTCCAGTAGTCCTTCCTCATCATCCAACCAACTTAGGGCATAAGTGCTATCGGTAATGCAATAGTACTCATTTTTTTCAATGTTGTGAACCATAAAAAAACTACTTTGGCAGTTCGAACAAAGGATATTAATAATTAGTATTAAAAGGAACGCATATCTTCTAGTAATTTCTAATTGCATGTTTATGACGATTGTAACGTTTTTTTATAACTGACACATAGGTATATGGCAAAACTGATAAAACCCTTAATTTGTCTATATACCTAGTATTTATTTAGGATATCAGCCTCGATGATTTTACAGTTTTGATTAAATGAAGGAGTGTAGGTTTGTCATAAGACAGTATTGTTATCATAGTAGGTAAACATGGAAATCTCTCAAACATAAATCTGTTTAAAAATCTTTCCTTTTTAGTGTATCGAAAACAAATATACATTAGATATTTATACAACAAGAAGTAAAAGCGATACTTTTTGTTACGAAGTCGAGATGAACAACACGCCGTGTGATGAAAAGACGCCTTTACCTAGTGTTTCATACAAAATGTTATCGAATTTTTACGAAACTTTTCGTGTTCGTTTAAGTAAAAAATTTCATTGATTGTAAATTTTTAGATTATGTTTGACAGATATCAAGTTAAGTATATAAATGGAAAAGTTTACTTTCCACGATATGCATCTGAAGCAAGGAACACGAAATAGTTATTTTATTATATCTGTGATTGAACAAACACAGGAAAAAATAATAAATTTACGAGATTAGACATGTAGGACCTAAGTGCAAAAACCACACGGTAATATCACAATATATACAGAGTCGCCAAAATGTATGGATACAGCTAAATATTTTCAGAACGGTTTAGCAGAACTCGTTGAAATTTGGCACACAGAAGTGTTTAAATTGTATCATCTCAGATTTTTTTTAATTTTCTAACTTCATTTATTCTGAAGATACAAGGCTAACTTGATTTTTTTTAAATGGCACATGGAGTAAAATTTTTTCGAAAAGAGTATTTTTTTGTGAATTCAGTGATGTAACACATGGCTACATCGCCGCCATTTTGAAAATCTTTTGTAGCGTAAAAATGATGTAAGTACAGCTTGACCAGAATAGCTTGGCGCCTGAGATGCGCCGACCAGGAAACGAGGGAGTGTCTGTAAGACAAGGATGTGGCTACGGTTGTAGGTGCGGTACAATCAACGAAGCAAATCTGCTCAAAACAGCCCGGACATGCTGTTCACTTGAAGCTTGAAGCGCTGATTTTAGCCCGATTGTACACGATCTGAACACTTCCAGACACAACAAACAAGTGCGCTCCGCTAGTGGGCGGGACTTCAGTCCACTGCGTCACTAGCCAAGCTGTTCTGATCGACCTGTATTTTCCGTTTAATCTGTCTGTAAATAAAGAAAATGCTAATTTCAATTCTTCGTCATCATTAATTCTTTTTTATTATACCTGAATCATAATCTCTGTTTTTGACACTAAAATGCGTGCGAAAAAGGGCCTTTAAAACACTAAAGCTTTAAGGGTTGCTTAGGTAACAACAAATTCACCTACATTTTGAACAATGATAAATAGACTGTACAGTCGTACTGTATATTAGAGTTCCTGGAACCATGTTATTGTTATTGTCTACCAGAGCTTACCTGGGACCAGGCATAAGGGACGAGGGACACTCGTTCCAAGTAACTCGACAGAGAAACATTAAAGTAAACTGTAAAAATAAACCAGTTGAACCGAGAACGAGTCGTATTCATTTTCCGTAACAATCCGCAAACCGTGGATTAGACATTAATACACGATTTATGATAGCAACGAAACAACAACAATTGACCATTTCTATATCAACGATTAATGACACAGATTACCTCAGAAAAGGTATTTCAATTTGCTTTTTTTTGTTATAATTTTCAGATTGTAGTGCAGGTATAATAAAAAATACCGTATGATACACGTTTATAAGGGCCTTTAAAGCACTTGCGACGTTAAAAGCACTCCGCTACGCGTCGTGCTCTTAAACTCGTCGCGCGTGCTTTAAAGGCTTCCTTATAAACTTGTATCATAATATACTATTCTGGATTAGTGTTTTCAAAATTTTAAAATTATTTATTTCTTGCATTATAAAACTGTTTTCAAAATTTGAGGAAACTAGGAGTTGCATAATATTTAAAGAGTGTTTTCCAATACCTAACACCAAATTTGAGGGAACAGTTAGACCGCCTCGTTTGATAATTTGCACATATGTGCTGTCAAATTCAGTTCCCAATAATAATTCAACACAATTTTTGCAAGCAACTTTAGTTTGCAGTTTAAATGAAGCATATCCACTTACATATATTAAAGCATCCATATCAACAGAAGGAAGGTCTTCTGTTTGTTCTTTTTCGCAAACGGATTCATATAACCGTTGAATGTATTCAATGCTAAATTGCGTGTCCTTATCTGGTTCATCATTAGATACGTCTAAATTACTAACATCCAAAGGAACCATTCCATATCTGGCGGATTTAATGCCTAGCACACTTTTTATTCTGAGTTTTTTTTCAGTTTCCATTACTTGTGTAACGCTTACATTATAATTGCCTCCATTAAACTGTCGATACATACTAAATGGTTTTTCTAACTTATCAGTCTGAAAGGTCGCATACTAGTTGCGTCCCGCGGTCAGATTTTAATCCGGGTCGCTCAACGGCTTGTATACTAGTTGCGTCCCGGAGACCTTCCTGGAAGGCTGGTTACTAATTACAACCAACAACATGCAATTAATAAAATACATCTAATAAAACGTCTGTTGTGTTGATAAAAGTTTATTGATACACATACCATCGCGGTCAAAAATAACTGGGATAGTGTGTTACTGTGGACACTTCCAAAACTCATTCAAACTCATTCAGTTTGGAAGTGTCTACATTAACATACTGTCCCAGTTATTTTTGACCACGATAGTAATTACAAATTTTAAATTTACATGTGGCCAACAGTTACGAGTATATTCAACCCTTCTCACAAATTGGAATGGGCTAATTTCCTTTGTCTTTAATTTACTTATTTGATTTTCTATAAATTTATTTTTATCAATAAACGCTTATTGTAAACCTTTTTTGGAAATGATGCACTTCTTAATTTGTATGTAACTACCTATCTATCTGAAAATTCTTCAATACTTCTTTCTATAAATTGAAATATATTTGGATGCCCACAAGAAAAAGATGCATTGAATTTTGAGTGAAAACTTTCACATGTGTTTGGAACTTGAACTGTTTTCAGCCCACACATCAGCTGGAGAGGGGGAATCTTCAGCTATGTACCATTCAACGAGATAGTCAAATGATTTGAACCTTCTAAATGTAAATCTAATCAAAATTATCTTGAGATGGCAAAAATAATGTAACTCATAAAATTTCAACCAATCACCTTTATCACTAAACACCCTACCAATATTGTAGGGGATAGGACGAGTGGGATTCATTTATTTTAATCCGCAGGTAGGAAAATGGTAAACCGGGACGCAACTAGTATAGGATTTTAGAGATCGGTTTGACCGCGGGACGCAACTGGTGTGCGGCGGTCTGAAACTTTCCCGGTAAGACATATGGTACTTTTATTGTCTCCAAACAATATCTAATAATACAACTTAAAGCGTTTGTGCTTTGAATAAGGGCTTTACTGGTATCTGGACTTAATATATGCCCCTTAAATTTATGTGAAAGTTTTTGCCAGTTTTCAATCCACGTAACAAAGTTTGACAAAAAATCGAATCGTTGGTCATTTACTGTTGTAAATGGTTCACTAAGATTTGTTTATCGAAACTACTAGGATATACAGTCTTGTGATTTAATCGAAATGCCTTTTTGAGCAAAAGACTAGATTCATTTTTATATATTGTTCTCAAATCTGTAAATTTGACTTTGGCAACATTTTCCTTGTTTGTATCAATCGTTTCAAAATAATTACCAAATATAGGTGTTATCAATGTTTTCTCAGTATCTTTTGCATTAATCCAGTTGTTTCGAACGCACTTTATTATATGAACATATAAAAAACTGGATGTTCAAGAGTTGGAAAACATAGAGTGGCATCATCTTTCGCACTTTGGTGTAAAATTGAAAACATGTTTTGATTGATACGATTGTTGTCAGATATAACGCATAAAACTTTAAATCCTGCTTGTTCAAGAAGAAAAACAACTTGCTTGGTAATTTCGGCCAATTGGGAACCAGAAATATTCTTTACTGGCGTCAAATTAACCACGTGTTCATAACTGGAGAAACATGAAGAAATTAAAAAAGCTTGAATGGTTTTTGCTTCAATAATTTTATTTGAATTTTTAACGAAACCTGTAAGTGCTCCAGACTTATATTCAACGGCTTCTTTAACATATATTTCGTCAGCTTCTAAAACTACCCACTTTTCTAAGTCACTCAATTTGCTGCTAATAACCTTAAGAAAATGATTATTCTGCAGTGACTTGTCTGGTGAAACCTTAAGAGACGAAGTAAGTTGTTGAAGATATTTAGGATGAGGTAGCTGAAGAATACTGTTGGCCCTCAAAGCTTCGTAACATTTTTTTGACTGGAGGGAAATTAGTAGAGAAATCATTAGCATTTTTGAGGAATAACGTTTCTGTTGTTTAAATAAAAGAAATATCTGCTCTTCCAGAAAATTCAGTTGTGCAATTTGTATCTCACTGGCTGTTGTTTTTGATATTATATTTATCAATTTTTGAAAATGCTTCTTTAAAGTTTCTAAAGCAGAATCTATGGTTGGGGCGTAATTTTTTAGGCAAATGTGTTCCAAAACTTCTTTTAATTTAGACCATTTAGAGAGAACTTTGGCTCCAATAATAAGTTGAACTTCTTCAATACTCATAATTGTATATTGTACATAAATCTTTGGTACCAAGTGTTCAGAAATTTCTACGTAGAAATCACACTTCATCAATTCATAATTCATTTTGTAAATGACTACTCCGCCGGTTGGTTTTATTTTAAATTCGATGTGTAAATTATTGTCCGTATTAAATTTATTAATGCATGACGCTAAATCTTGCTTTAAAAAATCAAAATTTAAAATAACATCATCTTTTCTCTGTGTCTCTTGAAACTCATTTTGACTATGAATTTCTCGATCTTTTATTTGATTTGTTCGTTCGTCCGGTGATTTCCTGGGTGGCTTTACCAGCACTTTCTTAAATGAAAAAAAGCACCAAGTTTTAGAGTGGGTCTGTGGCTTTCCCGATTTATAAATCGCACTCCTTCACTTTAATCCCCTTTAATTTTTCCGACGCTTTTGCGTACTAATTAGTTATTGCTCAACGTTTTTAAGCAAAGTGTAAAAGTCTCCACTCTCCATCCCGGGAGCAACCACTTATATTTATCTTCGAGGTATCTGCGTGGGTTTTCCTTATCTAGGGATATGCTGTATTTAGGTACTTCCGCCATTTAGGTACGCGTGCCCAACATATTATTCAGGACGCCATCTTGCGTCGATGAACCGGCTGAACAATGAGCTGGGGTCGACCGGACTGTGTTTTTAATTTTTATGTGTTTGTTATTGGTTGTTCCCAATTGTCCCATCCCAAATTGAAAGTTTTTCTTAGGTAGCTCCGTCAACAAATCTTTGTCGCGGTTTTGTTTGCATTCATTTCCTGTTGCTGTAAATGTAAATTCTTGACCTTACGGCGAGGGTCTCTCTCTTTGTGGGTTTTCGCTTCCTCTAACATCCAAGCGTTGAACACGACCTCGCGGACTAGTGGAGTAACGTTAGGTTTTTATTTCGGAACCGGTAGCAAGAGCTCGGATTTGAACGAAATTTTTTTAATGTGTTATAAATAAAACATATTAAAACCTTTATAGGTTAAAAATTGCCGCTCATTGTTTGTTTCATTAATTTATTGTTTATTTATAAGAACTGAAATTTTCCAGTTAGAAATCGTTATTTTCGCAAGAAAAATACTAGAGAACAATATAGAATGACTTTGGGAAGAGTATATTGTTATATTGAAACTTGTTTGGAATTAATTGTATGTGGAAAAAGAAGAACAATAGGCAGATGTTCGGTAGCCCGGTGTTGACCGGCTCAGATAGAAACACGTTCAGTTTGTCTTCTAGAGTCGCATAGTTAGCATTTTTTGAAGAAAATATATAATTATTTTTAATGGTTTTTGACAAAAAAGTGTTTAGTAATACCATGCGATCGAAAATAAAAAAAATCCAGAGGTCCGCTTCAGTTGGCAACACGTAAAAATGTAATTCAAATGTCATCAGATGTCATTACAATGGAGAACTGTAATTATTAATTATTGACTATTGACTAAAGAAAGTGACTATTGAAATTGCTATTGCAATATGTTCACTTCAGAGCAAAAAACTTTCATTGTGCATAGTTACTTCAGAAACGGCGAATCGTCCTATTCAACACCTCTAGTTTTCGAGGAATTTCAACAAAAGTTTCCGGACTTTCGAGGCACTTACAGTGGAGAGTAAAAAAAACCAGACATAATTTTTGACATAACAGTCATAAGTGTGAAACCGCCCTTCCTACATTTAAACTTATTTAGACTGATTGTGACAGTTTAGTTAATAACTGTGCTACAATCGTGTCAAAAATATATTACTCTCTAGGATTTAGGGATATTCGATACTAGGTTGCCATAAATTTGGTTAGGTTGGAGGCTATGTGGTTTCTGGTGGCAGACAAAAGATATGTCAAAAATGTAAGGCTGTGGCTAATTCCTTGTCACAGTTGCAAATTAATGACTAATGCCTCGCTAAGTGATAGATGATTTTTCGTTTCACAATCAATTTTGGTTTCTGTCCTTAGGCATTCAAAATTACTTCTGAAAATTCTAGTTACACAACATGAAAAACGTTCATTCTCTAAAAGTTCGAAATATAGGGAGTAATTTATTTTTGACAAGGTAGTAGGTACAGTCGCGAGCAATAAATTTTGGTCGTCAAGGTCATTCTTTGACGCAATCGAAAATGCTCCATTGTAAAACAGTCGTAAAGATCATAACCTATCATCATGTTGTATGACATCAATTGTCATTTTTTTCTCATTTTTTTGACACTTTGTTGACATGGGCATAATTAGGCTGGGAAATTTTTTAAATCTATGACAATCTAACCAAATTTTGAAATGACATTTACGACCAAAATTTATTGCTCGCGACAGTACGTCTGATCAATTCTTCAAATGTTCCAGTTGTCATAAACTGTCACATTGACAATATAGAATGGGTTATATCATGACCAACTTCATTCATATCCGCTTCGCTTCTATATGGCCGTCTCAATTTAGCAAAAATTTGTTCCCGCAAAGTAGTCCATGAAACGTGCATCATGTGTCGCCATCTTCCGTCAAGTTGACAACTTATTCATTCTAAAGTTTAAACAAATTCGGGACTGTTAAGTTGTTTTTTTAACAAAATGGGCAGAAAGTGTTTTATTTGTGGAAATTTGAAGCCTTTTTCCCAATTTCCAAGCGATTCTGATTAGAGAAACAAATGGCTAAAGTCTCTTAAAAGATCTTGTAGTATTTTTTGAATAATAAAATTTCTTATAGAAGGTACCTAGTTTATTAAATGATATTATAGATCTCAACAAAATTACAGATCATCTTCAAAAAAAGTGACACTCACTAAAGATACTGTCCCATTCGTATTTGTAGGAATTCAGATCCAAAATATACAACATGCAAAATGTTTTCTTTGGTTATTTTAGAACCCTGTTGTTGTTTGTATCCTGACCCAGTCCCCAGGTGAAAATGAACCTGCTTCTTCCCTGCAAAACAATACATATACAATACATATTTGTCAAAGTGATCTTTTATGTCACTTTTATCCACCATCATACTAGGATCTTTGTTAAGATTAATAGCCCTTCAAAATCGGAGTCAATTGCTGTATCCCAGTGATTCATTTGTAGGCATTATTGAGAATTATTGCGAATATAGTACAAAAACTGTTAGGTACCATTTCTACAATATGAGAAACCATGTACTCATTTGCATGACTTGCTGTATGATCACCTCCTTCAAAATTCAGCGTTTTCATGTGCAGACCACAAAGCTGCAGTATGCAATGTTATTATGAAAACAGCTGCGAAACCAGTCCTTAGTAATATTTTTGTAGAATAAATGGATTCTTTGAAGACGAAGCTTGAACAGTAAACCACTGAGCTGAAAAGTTTTGAAGTTATAAATAGTGCTCTTACCTTTAAAAATGTGCTTTGTTACTGTTGTCAGAGGTGTTGTCATCTGCTTAAATTGAACCCAACATTTTCGTCTTCGTGTTTTTTTTTTTAATGGGCTGATAACAGTAATAACATAAAAATGAGGCCATTGACCTTGACGGTAATTAATTGACATTAATATCAAATTCAGTTATAGTTTGGTTGTTTGTTGAGGAGATGTCGCTAGTAGATGTCCATCAAACGGGAACATTTGATTGCATGTAAAATTCAAAATTGAGACGGCCATATAGAAGCGAAGCGAATATGAATGAAGTTGGTCATGGTTATATTGAATTTTTGAAAATGTCACAACCGTACCAACAACTTGCCTTGATTATTTTGTTTTTCCATTCCTGAAAAACAACGTGTTCAAAAATAGGCCGCTGTAATTGTATTAGTTTATAGCATTTTTCAGACAGTTCTTGTAGTACTTTTCCGGAAATGAGATCAAATCCTGGTGCCTTTTTGATGTTTATTTCTTTCATTATTACCTGTTTTATTTCTTTAGTTTTGAATTTACAGTGAGGTAATTCCATTTGAAATGGGACATCTAGGAAATCCGTTATCTCATTTTCCTCTTGGGTCGAGAGCCCTGAAGGAAAGGGTTTGAATACATTTTCTAGATCAGGGATGAGCAACCTTTTTTTACAACGGGCCAGCTTCAAATTAAAAAATGTTGTGCGGGCCGCATTTAAGAAACATGATAATGATGAACTCAAATTATATCTTTATTAACAAAATAAATCTAGTATAAAAATTACCGAAATAAAATACTCAATGAGAAATTTGGCATTGCTTCTTGGTCATCAATTGGTCTATATTTGCAGATATAGACGACACAGCAACTCGCACGCAGCTTTCTAACCGTACATCATTTAATCTCGATCGATGATCCCTTTTAATTATTTTCATTGCGGAAAACAATTGTTCGCAAACATAGGTACTTCCAAAAAGTGTCAGTATTTGCTTTGCCTAATCGTAGGGATTTTTCTAAACTTATATATTTTTGGTAGAAATTACGTGTCAACATTTTGAAATTTATTTCTTAAATCCGTGTCGTTTTGTAAATCTATTAATTCCATTTATAACTCATCCGGAACTGTTTCCACGTCTATATTAAATGGGGAAGAAAAAATGTTAAAACTACGAACGGTTTTTTCTGATCTAAATATTTTAAATCGCGATTCAAATTCCGTTATTAATTTTTGTAAATGCTGGGCATATTTTCAGGTTTCTGAAGGGTTTTCTTTTTTTAGGTGTGCAAAATGTGACATGTTGTTTGACAACAGATGTTTGTTCCAAATTTTAAGTTTGCTTTCAAAAGCATTAATTTTATCAAACATGTTTAAGTTCTTCAAATGCTGAGTTATATCTACGCGAAAGGCAAAATCACACATCCATTCTTTATCTTCGAAATGGGGAAATCGATATTCTTTCATTTCCACAAACAATTGAATATCATTTTTTAAGTTATATACTCTTTTTAACATAGCATCTCTACTCAACCAACGCACTTCAATTGTTGTAAATTACATCACCATATTCACTTCCCAAATCTTTTAAAAACTCATTAAATTGGCGGTGATTTAACGCTCGAGATTTGAGAAAATTAATAAGTTTTATTACAGGCGTAGTGACATTAGGCATATTTAAAATTTTTGCGCAAAGATTCTGTTAATGAATTATGCAATGGTTAACAAAAGTTTCAAAAGTCAAAATGTAAAATCTTTAAAGGGCCGCATGAGAAAGTGTGGCGGGCCGCATGCGGCCCGCGGGCCGCGGGTTGCTCATCCCTGTTCTAGATGTTTCGAGAAAACTATAGCTTTTTCTTTGTCATTTCTGGCCCAGGTATTGTCCTCATTTTTAATTGGAGGATTGTGTTTTTGGGGTCTCTTTAGCCTTCTTGTGGCTTTCCAGAGTGAATACTCTGTAGCGTCTGTTGACCTAAGACTTTCCAAGTATTCTTGAATGCCTCGGTTCTGTTCTTCTTGGATCCAGTCTTTTAGTTCTTTGGTGGCTTTATTTAGCTTTCTTTTGTTTTCTACAGTTCTGGCTAGCTGCCATTGTTTCCGTAGGTGTCTTTTTTCTGCAATTTTGTCTTTGACAATCGTTGATATTTCATTTTTACGGTGAGGTGCTTCGTAGGTTGGCGTAGCAGACCAAGCAGCTTCTTGTATACTCTTTGTTAAATATTCCACCGCTGTTTCTATGTCCACTTCGGTCTTTAGTGGTTGATTTAGCGAAATGAGAGAGTCTAATTTTTCCCTAAATGCATCCCAATCTGTTTTACTGTTGTGCAAGGAGGGTTGTTTTTCTTTGTTCAAGATTTGTGAGTAAACAGTTAGCATTACTATTGAGTGGTCTGATGACAAGTCTAGGCAGGTTTCGACCTTACATTTCTTAGTGTCAATTCCTTTTGTAATGCAGAAGTCTATGACATCAGGAATTTTGTTTCTGTCTGTTGGCCAGTACGTTGGCTCGCCAGTAAAAAAGTGTTGCAAATTGTTTGCTTTCATTGCTTTGAAGAGTTCTCTACCTTTTGAAGTTATCAACTTTGAGCCCCATGTTGGATGTTTTGCGTTGTAGTCTCCTCCTGCGAAGAATTTGTTGCCTAATGTTTTGAAGAATCCTTCGAAGTGCTCCTTTTTGTTGAGGTGTTTTGGTAGACAGTAGATGGCAGACATAGTTATTGGTCCGCGCTCTTCTTCAATAGTTACACTGGTGGCTTGTAGGTAATCTTTGGTGAATTTTTCCCTTTTCATGATGTTTAATACTGTCTCGCACGATGATGGCAGTTCCTCCATGGGCTTTGTCGCTTGGGTGTCTTGTATGATATACTTTGTATTTCGGGATTCTCAAGTAATGCTTTTTTGTGAAGTGCGTCTCAGAGATCATTATAATGTCTATGTTTTGGTCATATAAGAATGTTTTAAGTTCTTGGGCATGTTGCTGAAGGCCATTGGCATTCCAGATAGCTATTTTGTATTTTTGTTGTTCTGCCATTAAGCCAATTTGCTGACGACAGTGGTACGTAAGTTGAACATTGTACTCATTTGCTCCATAAGCTTGCTCATCATTTCTTCGAGTTTGCTCATATTGTTGATAGGTTGATTGATCATTGGTATTGCTTGATTGTTTTGTGTCTTGTTATTGTTGACTGTTTGTGCGTAGGACATTCCTGGTGGAGCATCTTGGTCAGAGAGACCCGAAAACTTAACGTTTGGCAGGGCTTGCTAAATGCTGGCCTGCAACGTCGCTCATGGTGTAAGTTGTCTCCGAATTGTGATCATGTCTATCTTCCATGAGTTTGTGGGACTTGACAAGCGCCGCCATAGTCATATTTTCACCTCAACCGATGAACTTGGAGTAGCTCAATTTGTTGACTTAACGTAAAGCAGCTAGGACTTTCCTTTAGCACTAAATCACGGGTAGGCTGAAAATGTTAAAGTCTTAAGGCTAGGGTACCACAGACCACCGGACCATGCAAGGTCACTCACTCCTTCTATAGCGTATCTGCCGCACATTGTAAATTAACTTGGAAAAAAAGAGATGCTAAAATTCTCGTCTAGTGCTCGCTCTCGCTCGAACGGTCCGAAGTAACTGTATTGCTTGTAATGTTCATGACCCTTCTGTTTTTCTGAAATTTGAATTGTGTTGTTTATGAAATCAGATTTGCTCAACTTTCAATAAATTTCCACGTCCACGTTGTCACTTCGGACTTGTTCGTATTTTCAGGAGGTGTTTTAGCGGAGCCTCATTCGGGAGTCTAGGGGAATAGCCAGAGCTCACTATTTTCCTAGAATTCCGAATAAGTAGTCTTCTCGCATTTGGAGAGACTTGGGTGCCCTCTCTTGAGACGTTTATTATTCATTAATCCCAGCGTTACAAAAATCATAACATTGAATAAATAGCTGGTTATAATTGTGTAGTTTTATTTGCACTCTTCTGTGTGGTTCACAAACCCCGTTGGAACGAATCTGTTACTGTTTAAATTGTAAAAAAGAAAAAAAAAACAACACAACCTAGGGAAATTAACGAGGTACAATCACGCGTTCTTGGCCATTTTTGAATCTCGCGGGTTTTATGTTTTCATTGCGTATGTTGGTAAAAAAAAAAAGATGGCCGCTTGGTGGGATTTTTGAATGGCCCACTCGGTTCATCACAACCTGTATCTACTAATAGTTTTAATGGTGGGTGTTGAATTTTAATGCATGGTAATGAGTTGCAAGTTGACACGTTATTAATTTCACACGGTATGTTATCTGGTGAAATGGGTTAGCGTTTGGAAAATTTTGCTCGTCGTATGTTTGTTGTTTACAGTGATAACGTGGTTCTGAGATTTGTTGATTTTCAATGTCAATGTTTTCTTCACAAGTTGTGTGTTCAGGTTGATTACTAAGTTATTTTGGTAGTAATGTAAATAGTTATCCGGGGATTCGTCGTTGTTTATTTGGTCGATTTCTAAAAATTGTGGGCTTTGTTGAATTTGTTCGTCGTCTTCGATATTATGAAGTTCTTCTGATATAAAATTGCTTTGACCTGATAGTCTGAACTGATTGAATGGTAAATCAGGACAATTTCCCGAATCAATAACTATTTACAATCGAGTGTGGGAAGTTACATTTTGCAGCGCGAAGTTTAATTTGAAACACGACGCGCAGCGGAGTGTTTCATAAACTGAGCGTTGCAAAATATTTCACACACAAGGTATGTATACCTAATGCTTTTTGGCCGACGTTTGTAATTTAAAATGTTAAAAACAATTACTATTTTTCGAATTTTAATGGAACGCATTGTCAAATGTAAGGTAGAACCGACAGACGGTGCTGCAATTTTGATTTCTTTTAGATTTTATTTTCTAAGACTAATTGAATTCAAAATGTATACATATTCTTCTCCTGCAACTCAGCTTCATTAATTTAAAATTGTGTATTTCTTCTACAGTGTGGAATAAAATGATTTACATCTAGTTACCTTTGCATTACCCTTGTAAAAATACGAAATGCCGCTCTACAAAAAAAATGAAAGCCTAACCTCAAAATATTCCAAAATTCCAAATGCGATTTATTGCGAACAGATGATATGAATGCAAAGTAGAGATTGAAATTAAAAAGGAGCTAACAAAAGCAAGTCACAGCTAGTGTTGAAAGTGGCCACCAACGTTTGTTAATTCAATTTAGTAAATTGTAACAATTGTCAATTCGATTGATGACATTTATTGACAGAACTAATAGTTCGGCACTTCAAAAAGAAAGTAGAGCGGTACAGGAAAATTTACATGTGCAAAAATTCCAAAGGTAACTAGATGTAAATCATTTTATTCCACACTGTACGTTTCTAAAGTTTAAAATCAAAGATTATTTACTTTGCCGCATAGTATGTGGGAAAAATTCACCGTCGCACAGTCGCCGTAAAAACAAAGTTTCATGTGACGTGATCAGTGCGTATTTGCAAAGTTTCCATCACAGGAGGCCAAAAAAAATGTTTCAAGTCCTTACTGTTGGGTCTATGACGTTTCGCCGCAGCCGTTTCGCCACTGGGCCAGTTCGCCGCGGCCCTTTCGCCGCAGCTGTTCCGCTGCTGATCTTTTTTTAGCCACCTGTTTTAGTTATTTTTCTATAAACCTTACTAAAAGGAGGATTTTTATCGTTTCTTGTCAGTGTCATTTATTTATTAATGGATTAATTGCGTCGCAACGCCCCAGAGGGTTAATGATACCTGAACATTAATGTTATATTTTTATATAGTATTCAAGGTTGCAAGGTGTGTTCTGTGTTTTCGGTGGCTCCGTGTTAAACCTAACGTTTGGTGAGTTCTTTCCAATTCATTAAATTTGGAAACGGCACAGATCTGTTTTGTTACGTTATCCTCATATTTTGTGGGACGTAATGAGACGTCTGGTTACTCTATAGCCTACTGGGAATAATTTGATTTATTGGTTGAGTATTTGCTTATCTCGTAGCGAATATTATCACAACTTTTTCAGTTATCATTGACCATTTCTTTATACGGAGGCGAGTGACTGCGGTAGTTCGCGGTACTCGCCTCATTTGGGCGCGTTCCTGAAAGGAGAGGTGTAACAATTTATAGCACCTTTTGTCATCATATATGGCGTCCTCCACTTCAGCTCAATTCCCCACTAAGGAGCAGGCGATAGTTTTTAACGCTATCGAAGGCTTGAAACTTGATGATTATGTTGTAGCTATAGGTAATATAGTGACACCAAAAAATGTATTGTTTGCCTCACGAATCTCTAATAGCCGCGTATGTATGTATTTGAGTAGCAAAGACTTAGTAGAAAAAACTGTATCAGAGCATGGTGTTATTGTAATTAGCGGAAAAGAAATTACTGTCCGACGGTTACTAAACCCGGCTAAGCGAATTATTCTTTCAAATGTTTGTCCGTGTATCCCCCACTCTGTAATTGAGAATTTGGTCAAAACTTTAGGATTTGTTACGGTGACGCCAATGTCATTTTTGAGGGCTGGAATCCATAAGGAAGAATACAACCACGTCCTAAGTTTTAGAAGACAGATATTTGTTCAACCAAACAACTCTATTGACCTTCCTTCATCCATGGTTTTGAAATTTGAGGAAACTAACTATAGAATATATATGAGTTATGAAGATGTTTGCTACAAATGTAGACAGGCGGAACATTTTGCTAATGATTGCACTAGTAACGTTTCGCCTACACCAGAAAACAACAAAGAAACAGTTGGCCCTGGGGAAGGTTCTGGCAAAAGAAAGTCTACTGATGATGACAATGCGCTTGAAACTAATCCTGTAGATATCTCCGCAAATTCAATGTATACAATTTTAGACACAAGGAATCCGGATCTCAAGAGGAAGAAATCTTCCGACTCAACGGAGAGTTTGACTTCTACGTTCGAATTGTTGTCACCGGCTAAGTCGTTATTCGACGACTCCGAGCAACAATACCCCCTTAGTTTTGATCAGTTGGTAGAATTTGCAGATAAGGTTCCCGGGGAAAGTAACATACTCGAGCTCATACATAAATATACCTCTGATATTGAAGGTGTTTCTACAATGTTGTATGAGATATTTCCTAGTTTGGAGCACAAGAGCATAAAAAACAGGTGTAGGAAAATACAAAGAAAGATAAAAAAAGCACAGTCCAACATTCTAGATGATAATTCTCACAATATGGAAGTAGTTGTGACAACCCAGGACACTGAACAATAATTTCTTGATGCATTCAACAAGGACCTTGGTTACGTTATACTCCTATTTTTCGTATCCCACCTCCACCCGGCGGCACGGCAATTTTGCCGGAGTACATACACTATTACGGATAATACTATCAAGTAATAGTGCAGTGCTTATCAACATAATTACCGGCGTCTCGCCTCCACATTTTGACTTTTTTGTGTTTATGTTCTGTGTCAATGTTAAGGAATTTCCTCACGATGTGACATGAGTATAATAATATACCTTTTTGAATTTCAACCACCAATGTGTTCTCTAAAAAAAATTTGTTACCCAGTCTAGGACTGGTTTACAAATCTATGAGGGGCATAATGACCAACTCAATAGACCGGGACCAATGGCTTAACGTGACTTCCGAATCACGAGACAGAATATAGCTTTTTTTTTTTTTAATTTTTTTAAATTTCGCCCTGGGTCGGAATCGAACCCGCGACCCTCGCGTCCCTAAGCCGAAACGGACTCCCTTAGGCTATATTCTGCCTATTATTATTATTATTTTTTTTTTATTAAATTCAAAATGGAGCCGTCAAATAGTAATAATTTCTCCAATTTTTTTGTTAGTTCCATACTGTACACTAACATAGCTTCTCTGTTGGCAAAGTATTCGGACCTGGTTGCATATGTTAACGATTTGAAACCGTCTTTCCTATCATTAACTGAAACGTGGCTCTCGGACGTCGTACCGGACTCGCTAGTCTCTTTGGATGGTTATACCATTTACAGGAATGATCGAAATCATAAGAAAGGAGGAGGTGTGTGTATTTACGTTTCCAATGAGTTACTGTCCGATAACGAAGTCATCCCCATAGTTACCAACACACCGGGTATAGAGTCGCTCTTTCTGCAGGTTGTTACGGGGCGACGTCCTCGTCGCCGGGGCGGAGTCCCAAGGGGGCGGAGCGCCAAGGGGGGACGCACCAAGGGGGCGAAGCTCCTAGGGGGGCGAAGCGCCAGGGGGGCCACCGAGCGTCTAGGAGCGACGACGGTGGCGAGCTGGAGCGGTCAGACGAGGGGTGGCTGGACGATGGTGCCAGCGCAGGGACCCCTTGTTGACGGCGGCTGGTATGAGGGGTGGCTGGTCGATTGTGCCAGCACAGGGACCCCGCGGTTTGTCGAAGAAGACGATGTCAGGTTTTTATGCGAAGCGAGAGGTGGTTGGGCGATAGTGCCAACGCAGGGACCTCTCGGTAATAAAAGCTCAAAATGGTTCAGAGTTTTTTTATTACAGCCTCCTTCACGGTCTGATCCGGAGTGAAGGTTCCGTAAGGCCGTAAGGCTGTCTGACTAAGAGTGTACAGGTCCAAGACCTTTTTACTCTAATCGGAAACAATGGTGAGTTGCATTGTTGGCAAAACACTGGTTGTGACCGATGTCAATTTGGTCAACCCACGTTAACTGTAGAAATCGGCACGGCTTTGCGAAATTTACCTACAGGGGACCGTGGGCATGGGTGTTCGACGATTGTACAGTGTCTAGCGTGACTGATTACAACCGTCAATAGGAGTTTTGCCTGTTGACAGTGGCCAGCGTGGCTGATTCAACAAGGCAGACAGGGGAACTAGGTTCGATGCATGCACACTAAGTCTAGAACTTAACTAAAACTTAAATCTAGCTTACATTATTGGTATTTACCTCTCCTTTGCCTCTCTTAGCCAGCTCGGGGGGTTTCTGAAACGGAGGGCGTGTGCGTGGCACACTGATTAATGTTTTTTGGCTACCTCTTTGGGTAGGCAATTTTTGACTCTGGTTTTAACCGTTCAACACCATTTTAGGGCGCTTACATCTGGATGGACCTGTTTCGTCGTAATCGACGGCTTCGCGAACGAGGGGGTACTCGTGTTCTTTCGCTTTCTCAAACGTCTTGTTGGCGATTTCTAAAAGAAGCTCCTTCAGCATCGGGAGTTTGGCTTCCCGGTGCAGTTGATCGTTCCGGACGAACCAAGGGGCGTTGAAGGCCCTTCGGAGGAATTGGTTTTGGATGACCTGCAGCTTGTGGAGTTGAGTCTCGGAGACGTGACCCCAGGCGACTGAGGCGTAGATCATGGTGGGGAGGACCACGGATTTGTACAGCACCAGCTTGTTTTTGATTGACATCTTGCTTCTTCTACAGGTCAGGGGTGACAGTTGACCTGTAACCATCTTACCTTTTCCCGCAGCGTAATTCACGTGCGGGATGAAGGAGAGTCGTTTGTCGATCACGACTCCCAAGTATTTCACCTGGTCTTTCCAGGGGATGTCTTCTCTGAACATGCGAACCTGACCTTCAGGTACTACATATCGGCGGGTAATCAGGAGGGCAGAGCTCTTCTCTGGATTCACTTCGATCCTCCAGCGACGGAACCACGTCTCGAGGGCGTTCGCGGCTTCCTGCAGGTATACAGTTGCCGTTCTGGGCTGTCTCGAGCGGGTCATGATGGCGGTGTCGTCGGCGTACATAGCCAGTGTTGTATTCCGTGTTTTCGGGATGTCCGCAGTGAAAGCTGCGTATAGGAGTGGTGAGAGGACTGACCCTTGAGGAACTCCGGCTTCTATCGGATGGGGTTCCGACAGAGTGTCGTTGATTTTTGCTCTGAAGGAGCGTTTTTCCAGGAAGGACTGGATCAGTTGTGTCATCGCCAGAGGCACGTTCGACTCCCGGAGCTTGAAGACAAGTCCGTCATGCCAGACCGTGTCAAAGGCTTTGGCGACGTCGATGAACACGATTCCGGTCACGTGCTTTCGCTCGAAACCCACAGAGACGTATTCGGTGACGCGTAGTAACTGGTCCGTTGTGGAATGTTTGGGACGGAATCCGAATTGTTCATCCGGGATCGTGTGATTTGCGCTGATGACCTTCGCTAATCTGAAATGGATCAACTTTTCTATCACCTTACCAACTGATGACAGTAGGCTGATTGGACGATGATTTTGCGGGAACTCGGGTCCTTTCCTGGTTTCGGGATGAAGATGACGTTGGCGGTTTTCCAGCGAGCTGGAAAGTGCCGCAGTCTGAAAATCCCATTCGCGATCTCGGTGATTGCCACAACGGCTTTCTCCGGTAGATTTTTCAGCGCCCTGTTGCTGATGTTGTCCGGTCCCGGGGCTTTCCGGTTTTTGAGACCTCGGATGGTCTGTAGGACTTCCTGGGGGGAGGTTGGAGAGATGGGAGTTTCCGGCTCCTCGTCTGCAATTTGCTGAACTTGCTCTTCCACATTCTCGACGTGGTTCAGGTCGGCGTTCGTGAAGTTGGCCCTGCATTGCAGCTCCAGACTGTCGGCGAACGCTTCCGCTTTCTCCTCGTCGGTGTAGACCATACCGTGTGCTCCGTGGATGGGCGGGAGCGACTTTCTGTTGTTTCGCAGTAGCTTGACCATTTTCCAAATTGAGTTGTCTTCCACGTTCAATGAATCAAGCTTTCGCTCCCATTGTTCGTTTCTGAAATCACTCAAAGCTTGCTTTACCTCGAACTGGAGGCGGTTTGCAGTCGTGCGGTCTATGGGGTAGCCTGTCCTGCGGGCAATCTTTCTGGCGCGGTTTTTCGCGCGGATTAGTTCCACGATGTGCTGTGGGATTGTGTATCGGGTCCTCGGTTCCGAGAAACGTTTCGTCACGGCGTCGATTGATGTCTTGATCCCATTCTCAAGCCACTCGACCGCTCGCTCGAGGTCCTCCTCGGTGTGGATTCTTGGAATGTTGCCAAGAGTCGCGGCGTTGTGTTCGGTGAATTTACTCCAGTCCGTTTTGTCGTAACAAATTGTATCCGGCTCACTCGCCTCGTTGCCGATATGCATCAGAACGGGGATGTGGTCCGAGTCCAATTCGTTAATGACCGTCAGTCTGATCTGATGAGTGACGTTTTTCGCGAGCGCGATGTCCAAAATGTCCGGCCTGCCGTCCAGGCGGTAGTCGTAGTAAGTCGGTTGAGGTGGAGCCTCAATGACGACTTCGTTGTCGGTTGCGAAATTTTGAAGAATTCGACCGTTCGGGTTCGTGGTTCGACAGAACCAGTCGACGTGTTTCGCGTTGAAATCGCCCGCTGCAATTGTGGGCTTGTCGTCGCCGAGGATTTCCCGGAGTTCGCGTTCGATCAACCGACTTTGGGGCCGATTAACGTTTGGTGGTTAAAATCGCTGTCAGTTTCGGAATGAAACTGACGAAGTGCTGAATCGCTTCCGTTCCGTTTTTGGCGGTACCTATGGCGGTAACCGCTTCGACGAGGGCGGCGCTCAGCCCATCGAATTTTTCCGTTGGCGCGGATGTCGCGGGTTTGGCGGACGTCGCGGCTTGGGCGAATGATTTGTCGGTTTTGAATGTCGATGAACGGGTCGCGGTTTTAGATGTCGCGGTTTTGTCTTCGGTCCGCGTTGAGTTTACCTGAGGGGCAATTTCAGGGGCCGATTTTGATTTTTCGTTTTCCGATGGCGGTTTCGGTTTTTGTTGCTGACGCGGCTTCGCTGGCGCGTTCTTCGGTTGAGGAAATTTACAGTAGCCACGGTAGCTGGCTGTATGACTTCCTCCGCAAATTGCCGGCGTTTCTTTGCTTTTTCCGCAAGTGTTTGATGAGTGGTCTTTACCGCATTTCACGCAACGCGGCGCGGCGCGGCAGTTTCGCTGCGAGTGATGAAACCACTGACACCACTGGCTCACCCAGCCGTTTCTTCGCGGTTTCTCGACGTTCACGGTGAGGAAACACACGGTTTTCAGTTCGAAGATGTTTTTCTCCGATGGGGGAAGCTCCACGAGGACGAGTGGCAGCTCTTTTTTGCTGATGAGGCGGCGCATCCGGTGCACGCCAATCGGGTGGAAGCCCTGGGCTTCGAGATCCTCGGCGATCTCCTCGACCGGGATTTCTCTTGGTACTGGTTTCAGCACCACGCGAACACTTTTTTCCTCCTGCAGGGTGAA
Organism: Tenebrio molitor; assembly: GCF_963966145.1. Taxonomy (NCBI): domain Eukaryota; kingdom Metazoa; phylum Arthropoda; class Insecta; order Coleoptera; family Tenebrionidae; genus Tenebrio; species Tenebrio molitor. Next base: position 4,526,658 of record NC_091048.1, on the reverse strand, counting down.
AGTGTGAAATGGAACCCGCTTGTTCTCGAGGAGGCGGGTCGCGGCGCGGAATTCGTTCGATCCGGCGAACTGGACGCGGATCCCTTCTGCGCATTGACGGGCTTTCATGAAGTGAATTTTAGCGGATGACAGAAGTTTCGATACTTCCGTCCACTTTCCGGAATCGCGGATGATTACTGGGGGAACTCGGGGCTTCCTCGCCGGTTCTGGGTCTCCTTCTTGGGGTTGGGTTTGTGGTGCCGGTGGCACTGGGGCTGTCCTCCTCCAGTTTGTACCTGTGGGAGGATTTCCACTTACCTTTTTCGGCGTGGGATCTTGGGCAGCGCTGGTCTGTTCCTTCCGTTTCCGCTTCTGGGGGACCGTTTGGAAACCGTCGTCAGTCGACGGTGGGGTTGGTGTGGGCTCGGGCTCGGGCTCTTGGGATACGGCGTCCATAACGGAGTCGCAGTCGGACGTGGTTTCCTCTTCGCTGGGGGTGGGTTGGTGTTTTGCGGCTATTTTTTCGCACCGGAACTGGAGGATCTTTTCGATCGCCCCGTTGATCTGCTGAAGACCGTCAGTGTTGACGGTGATCAGTTCGTCGAACCATTGTTGGAGAGTTTTCTCCATTGCTGCTCGGCCGCGATGACCGTCAATCGCAGTTTCTGGTGAGCACCGCAACAAACGGCACAACCATCAACCGCAAACTTTGGTGACAACTACACCGAACCGCACAGTGGTCAGCAAACGCTCTACAACAAACAGCACAACGGTCATCACCAGTTGCACATTGCAAACGCACTACAACAAACAGCACAACGGTCATCATCAATTGCACATCTAAGCTGCGCTCGACGCGGACGGACGACTGGACACTTGAAAAGCGCAATCGACACGAACACACAGAGAATACAGTAAAACAACACATCCGTTTCTCACCAAAGCAAGATTCAGACTGCGATGGAGTGAAGGTTCACAAAATGAGCCCCATATTTATATGCGCCCGGCTGAGGGCCGAGGCGCCAAGGACGGCTCCTGATTGGTCCGGCCGGAAACTTTGATGGCGCAGCCGAGAGAAAACCTGTGCCTATAAAGCCTGCGGAACAGCCGCGCGCGCGTAGAAAAGAGCAGTGCGATACTGTTCACCCGGCGGCTTCACCGCCCGGCCGGCCGAATTGTCATGTTCAACCGCGTCATCCCGTGGAAAACTGAGGTCAAATATCTCGGAATCAAATTCGACAATCACCTCCGATTCAACGCTCAAGTCGAGCACGCGAAAACTCGCGCCCAGGCTGTTCGTGGAAAGCTTAATTCGCTGGTTTGCCGGCGAAGCAAGCTGTCCACAAAGAACAAAATAACGATCTACCGAACGATAATCAGACCGGCAATGATGTACAGCGTCGCGGTCTGAGGTAACGTGGCCCACACGCAACTCCAGAAACTGCAAGTCGTACAGAACAAATTCCTCCGGGCCGCCTTCAGCGCGCCCTGGTTCGTCAGAAACGCTCAACTCCATCGGGAAGCAAACCTTCCTACCATCAGGGAGTACCGGCAAGATGTTGCAGGGAAATTCTTTGAGAATGCGGCTAACCACCCAAACCCCCTCGTGCGCGAAGCCGTCAACTACGACGAAAATGTAGTATACCGCTATCCACGGTCAAAATGTGTGCTCCTCCGACAGGACTGAAGTGACACCACCACTTCCTGTCTCTCGCGAAGTTTTTTCCGATGTTTTTATTACAGATCTCCGCGGACAAGCGCAGCTCTGTAACAATTAATAATCAAACATTTCCGAGTATGTTCCAGATTCCATGCCAGGGCCGACTCCAGTTCCAGAGGACCAGGTAATGTGTAATTCAAACCGGGTTAATTTTTATAGTTTCTTCTATATCGATTTTCTCGAGCGTTCCCCCATTTCTTCTTCGGCTCCGACGAGGGGTTTTTTTCCTGTGGTTTTTTTGACCTCGTTGTAACGCACAAGCGGGAGCATTCCGTCGACGTCTAAAGTCGGTCCACAGCCGCACCCCCACTCGCGCGCGTTTTTTGTATTTCTCAAAATTTTTCCCACCGTACTCCCGACCTGCTGGATTCGCAACTGGAGGCCGATCAGCTAGGGGGTACGGTAACCCGATACTTGACAAGTCTGTTGATCAGCCCTACCAATCAATGTGTAGGCGCCTGCTATTCAGATCGGAGAAAGATGAGTCTCGGACTCGCACTCCTAAAGGTCAGACAGTTTATATTTTGCGCGCGTACTATAGGACAGGTCTCCTCGTCGACAACACCTCGCCCCGGCCGGCTCACAACAGAAAAGAAACTTAACTATATTTACAAACTTAGCCTAACTTATCTAACTTAACTAACTTAACCTACGTGTTCTTTATTTACATTTATGTACAATATTTACAAAATCGGGGCTAAATTCGCGAAGCGCGGTATCACGTTCCCCCCCTTTGGAGGCTCGATTTTGGTCCCGATCGACACAATTTGTCCTTGTGGTTCCCTTCCGCGTTTCTTCGGCGTCTCCTCCGATCTGACGCGGGAGTTGCTGCCCAAGGTTGTTGGAGGTGGTGGCGCGGATATCCTGTCTGCGCCCCCCCATCCGTTTGTGTGTCGTTGTCCCTCCTTTCACCCAAAGCCTTCCTCTGGGTCGGTCGGTGATTCTGGCCTTGGTTCGGGAGTTGTCGCCCTGGATTCGGGAGGTGCGGTATCAAGGTACATAATCCTTCGTGGAATTTTATCCTGGGGTGTGTATACAGACCTCCATCGTCTAACATTAATGATGACTGTACTTTATTGGACGTGTTAGGGGAATTAACGACTAGGCACGACAAGGTGTTCGTATTTGGGGATTTTAATATGCCTGACATTTCTTGGTCCCGGAACTCGGGACACTGTCGAAGCCCATCCTCTCAACTGATGGTTGATTTTTTAACCAATAACCATATGCGCCATTTAATAACGCAACCAACTAGATTTAGAGCCAACCAGCAACCGTCAGTTCTTGATCTGATTTTAACAACAGAGGACTCCTCACTAACAAATGTGCAATATCTTGACCCAGTGGGTAAGTCATACCATGTTTCCCTCAAGGTAGATCTGCAGATCTGTTTTGTGCCTGCTCAACGAACTATAACTTTCAATAAAATAGTTACGAACTATGAGAAGGTATACATACGTCTCGAGAAAATAGATTGGCCAACGACACTTTGCTACGCGAACGTCGAGAACAACTGGAGTACATTAAAAAATCTATTACTCAATACTGTCGACGAGTGTTCGTCCGTTATTAAAGTCAAAAGGTCTTCTTCGAAACCCTGGATAAATGCCAATATATTGAAAATGGTTAAGCGTAAGCGAGCATTGTGGAAGACTTTTAAAAGAACAGGGGAGCAAACAGACTACGTAGCCCACAGAGCTTTTTCGAACAAGCTGTCTACAATTATTAAGGAGGAGCGGATTAGGTACGAACTGAAGATTGCGAATTCTAACAATCCTAAGAGTTTTTATAAGCACGTTCGCACTGCGTTGGGAGGACCGGTCAAGATACCTCAAGTTAGGAATGTAGACGGAAATATCGTAAGGGACCATACTGACCGTGCCAATATTTTTGCTGAGTCTTTTTCCAAGGTTTTTACAAGGGAATCGGTGGCTGGTACGCCGAAACTAGATTTTCCCCGAAATACTACAGCTTTTACTGACATTGAATTTTCTGAGGAGCTGGTTTTGGAAAAATTACGTGGGTTAGACAAAACAAAGTCTCCCGGCCCCGACAGAATCACAGCCAGTGTATTAAAGACTAGTGCTGATATTCTGTGCAGACCTCTTAGCATGCTATTTGGGCAATCGTTTGACTCGGGGGTTTTACCTTCGGATTGGAGGACGGCAATTATCTGTCCCATCTTTAAAAAAGGAGCTAAATTTGACCCAGGTAACAGGTAACAGGTAACAGGCCTGTAAGTTTGACGTCGTTAGTGGTTAAAATTATGGAGTCGATTATTTATGATACTACCATAAAATTCTTAGTGAAGCATCATGTCATACCTGATAATCAGCATGGTTTTATGCCAGGAAAGTCCATCACCTCCAATCTACTATGTTGTCTTTCTGACTGGACCAAACTGTTAGATTTAGGCAGACCTCTTGATGTTGTATATTTCGATTTTGCCAAGGCTTTCGATCGGGTGCCAAGAAAGGTTCTTTTATTTAAATTGCAACATATCGGTATCCGGGGCAGTCTTTTTTATTGGCTTGACGCCTTTCTTAGTGATCGTACTTTTAAGGTTAAAGTTGGTGACGTGCTTAGCGCATCGGAAAAGGTAATAATTGGGGTTCCACAGGGGTCCGTGCTCGGTCCGTTATTGTTTATAGTTTACACGGCCGATGTCAAATACAGTGTAAGATCGTCATGGGTCATGTATGCTGATGATATGAAGATATATAATGATAGTTTAAATTACCAAATGCTTTCCAAAGACATCTCTAACATCAGTAAATGGGCAAGCGATTGGCAGCTTCCACTTAACATTGGGAAATGCACGGTTCTTCATATCGGCGACAAAAACCCGTGTCATGGGTATTATTTGGGTGGTGTGGAACTGCTCAAGTCGAGTTCATGTTTGGATTTGGGAGTTCTGGTAACATCAAATTTGTCATGGTCGGAACATACCTCATATGTGGTCAAGAGGGCGAATAAAATTGTCTATCTTTTGAGCAAAACGTTTACTAAGACTACCTTGGCTGTAACTGCTAAGCTTATTAAGTCATATGTTAGGCCAGTTCTGGAGTTCGGTCATGGAGTATGGGCTCCTAATTTAAAACGTGACATTGACTTGTTGGAATCTGTGCAACGACGAGCGACTCGTATCCCTTTCGGTAGAAATCGTCCCGAGTACTCTGAAAGAATTTCCTTAATGAACCTTCCCCTGCTTTCCGACAGACGTAAAAGAGGAGATGTTATATTGGTACATCAAGCGCTGACTGGTGACAAAAATGCCTCCATTAAGCACCTTTTTCCATTAAACGACGGGGGGAGAACTAGAAGGCATGATTTGAAGCTGGCAAAGGACAATTTTCGCACAAGTGCTAGGCAAAACTTCATCACGAATCGAGTGTTCGACGTGTGGAACTCCCTACCTGTAGAAGTAGTTACCAGCAAAACACCTCTTGGCTTTAAATCTCGCTATGACAGTTATGTGACTTCAGTAATTAAGTAAAACGTATTATGGTTTACTATTGTTTTGGACGCGCGGGCATAACAGGCTCGGCCTCTGCCCGAACGCTTATTTTAATAATAATAATAATAATAATATTCTGAAAATTTGTTATTTACCTATAGTAAAATAATCAATTTAATCTTTATCCAGTTTTGTCTTTACCAAATCCTACCGGTAACCTCGTCCTTAAGATTTTTTTTAAATGAAATTTTAATGAGGGGGGTTATTAAAAATAGATTATCAATGACTCTCATTACGTTGATTCTTTGGAAACGACATTACGATTTAAAATTTGTTATGTAGAGTGTGAGGTTGAGCACCATATTTTTCTCACCTGATCGATTAAAAGACGTGTTTTTATAAACAGGGTGCAAGTAAGCTGGAAAAATCCCTGGTATGACGTGACTCGTGTAGATATATTCAATTTTTCACTCAAGGGACACCAGATGAAGATGGTGGTACCGACCGTAATTGTAATTTTACCCTAAAAATACTTTACGATAAGGGTAATTTTTGTCTTCTTCATAATTCTTGTCAAATCAGGTAGAAACTCCGAACGAATATTCAACCCCTCATCTGCATGGAGCGTTCTTAATAAATTCAGATTTAATAATAGTAACACTTTGGGAAATACAACTACACAATGCCGCTCTCTGTATTTGGTAAATATTATAGTTTTATTAGGCGGGCCTTCAGGGTTAGATATACAGTATGTCCCCGGATTGAGTTTACCTACAAGAGGGGAAAAAATATTTTTGATTTTACGCAAAAACTTCAGAGGAATAACATTTTTTGCTTCATTTGAAACTCCTATTTCTGATATTAAAAAGTCTTTTTTAACACAGAGGAAGACTTAACACGAAAATAAAAGAAAACGCAGAAAAAAATTCTTTTTTTTTTAATTCAAACAATAATTGAATATCAAACTATTCTATTAAGTGTTGGGAAATTTTGTAATTATGTGACGAAAACCGGTCCAACACTGTATTAAATAAATTCTTTGTTCTAAAGACAACATTTTGAAACAGTAATATGTTGTTTATCAAGAAACAAGGCCAATTGTAATAAAATTTTGTAGTGACCCAGTATATAATATTTAAATTTTAATTCCCGGTACCGCCACGAGAGCGCGCCAAATGTGAAGGTACTAGCGGCTAGACTAGGAACTAAGGGATGGGGTTGGTAATCCTGGGGGGTTGGCAACTCTGAGAGCGGAAATATAGCGGGGGTGAAGCGGTCTCTCGCGCGCGTGGTTGAAGGGGGTGGGACACTTTTGTTTGGTTTTTCGAAACGAACACACCGTGCGAAGAGCGATCGATATTCCAAAATTTGTAAGTTAAATCTGAACCAATTACACTACCGTCCCGAGTAGATCTTTTGTGTCCCCCTGAGGAATCCGACGTTTTTAATCCACCCGGGTAATTTATCCTGCGTTCGTTGTCTTTTTGTTTTTTTTTTTGGGACCAGGACCACGTGGTAAGAGTGTGTTGTAGATATAATTTTGTTGCATGCTGTTTCTTTCGAGAAGCGCCTATTTGTGAATTTTAAGCGTTATCCCTAAGTTTTTTCCTGGGAGGTTCAATTTTCAGGCAATCTGTTAATTTAGAAAATTAGTAGCCGTCGTCCGAATCACGTGGGTCCATTTAGTTTTTGTCTTTCGCTAACATGTTCTAACGGCACTTGATCCGCCATTTTTTGTTTAGCATTGCAAGCAATTATCGTATTCGTTATTTATGTTGCTGACTGATATTTGTGTCATTTGAAGCGTTTTTATTTTATCCTTGTTTGACTTTGCGCTTTGTTCTCTTTTATTCGATCTTTGTTTAACTTCGCGCTTGGTTCTCTTTTTTATCATTTTTTTAATGTTGCGTTTTGTTTTGTTGAATTTATCATTGTCTAATGGTACGCTTGGTTCTATTGAATTAAATTCGGGTTTTCCTATTTGTTGTTGTTAAGCACCGTTAGATTTCGAAAGAGTTAAAGTTAAAATGTTCTAAGTGAGATTCTATGGGGGCTAGGTGACGTTCAGGAGGTCGGGGAGTTGTTTAGTTAAATTTCTGTGGGGGCGACGGTTATGTAGAGCCGTTAGCGGAGGCGGACCTAAGTCTTCGCTAATGCGGCTCCGGGATGTTGACGTGAAGCCCCCGTCGAGGTTATAGGGACTTCGGGGTTTTGTCGGGAAACGGTTGGTTCACGTTCATTAATACCCCGAATATCTATAAACGTCGCTTGATCTCAAGATGATTCAGTCCCCTCGCGGCCGAGAGTTTGTTACCTCCAGCTCTAAGCTCCCGTTGACGTACCTTGACCGCGTAGTTCCGAATTAAACATTGTTTTGTCCATTAATCGAGTTGAAAATATGAGTAATACCTGGTATACGGTTTTGAAGAGGGTTTTTCATCCGTCCCTGTCTGTAATAACTGCATTATAATTTATTTACTTGTTTTGCAAGCTTTAACCTGTCATTTTGTCTGTCATGTAGCCGTTTTCTGTTTTAAATGTTGCTGCATTCATCTTGTCGTTTATCTTTGTAATGTACTCAACTAGTTAATTTCTTGTACTCCGTTAAACTTAATTTCTGTCCTTTTGTATTCGTACTCTTCCAACTGGAACCCTCATCGTTTGCATTCCGAACCTTTTCCGCCAAAAGAAAAACACAACGTAGGGTTCCTCCGCTTCGATGACGATTACGACCACATTTGTTACCGTTTTGGGCAGGTTAGAATATTTGGCGGAAAAAGTAATGTATTCAGATCATTACAAATTCAAATAAAAATTGCTTGATAAAAAAAAGAACATTTTATCAAAAAATTTAAATTACGCTAAAACGGCTGGAAATAGGCATACAAATGTTAATAAAACAATGTTAATAAAAGTGGCCCTAAAATTAAATTTTACATTTATATCTACTATGAGAAATGCCAATTGTTTTCGACATTTTTTGACATAAAAAAAAAACAATTATTTATTTTCAGTGGTTCAGGACTCCATTCGCTTAGGCAATATGATAGTCACGTGCACGGATTTCTGCGTCATCAACTGTCTTTTATGATATTTTTATGATTCTATCTGCTTATTTATAAGACATTAGTACAATCTAACTGTTGCAATTCCAGATATTAAAATTTAAAAAACGATATTTTTTTCCTGTAGCTGGGAGCTCGACTGGGAGACACATTTGAAAGTTCTGGGAGTATAAAAGAACCGCTGCTAAAACTTCATTGTTATCAGAGTTTCGAATAAAACGTTTGAAAAGCTCGCCCAGCACAAATAAGGCAGAGTACTTCGTTTAATTTTTTAAATGGACTGCCGTTGTGTAAGCTGAGAATGCGTTTTATTCATAATGGAGCCGCCGCAGATCCTCCATAACCGCCTGAATTCCTGGTGATTAGTCAAAGTCGGAAAACGTCTACGCTTAATGTCTTTTATAGCAAAGCTTTAGACGCTCGAAACTTGAAGGCTCTACATATAGGTACAAACTTTCATTCATCATTATCCTTCAGCACTTAGCTCAGAGAACGACTCAGTTTTAGACGGTTGGAGAGCAAACACCATGTACTCAGACGCACAAAAACTGACACAATTGTTAAATAATTGTCGTCATCACTTACACCCGTAGTAATCTCTTCCAGTATTTACAGACATTTGAAAAGCTCGCCCAGCACAAATAAGACAGAGTACTTCGTTAAATTTTTTAAATGGACTGCCGTTGTAAGCCGAGAATACGTTTTATTCATAATGGAGCTAAATTTGGTGCAATTTTTCCGTTAAAAAGAAAATACAAAAATCTAGTAGACCTAACAAAAGATAATCACACAATATGGTCACTCCATAAAGATGAATCAACCACCAAAGCAGTGTTTAACAATTAAACATTTAATTATTTTAGTGATTTTTAGTGATTTTAAGATAGCACCCTAGATTTTCACATTCGACGATACAAACCCTATACCGTTGTCAAAAAAGCTTTCGACCGGTGCAATAATAAATGCGGGGTGCCATTTGGAAAAAATGAGTTTTTGACATTTTTAGTTTGTTACATTTAAAAAATCGCAGTAGGCATATGCGACTCAGCACGTTATTGAGTAAACACGTAACGGATGCGGCAAACATTCAGGAATCAAACAGCTTCAATTATTTTAATTTATGTGCAACTATTTGGAACGTACGAATTTTCGAAGGGACCCCTGCAATTCGGAATTCTTGCAAAGAAAGCGCCACTGATCAAAAACAATGGCAGATAAGTAAAAACGCCCTGTGTAGATTTGATTCAGCATTTAGCATAGAATCCAAAAATGAAATCAAACTGGGTAGGTTCCATTTAAAAAAACATAACTTTAGTGATTTTAGAAAATTGGGACAGCTGTATATATCCCCCAATATTTTCCGAATATGCAGTAAGTAGAAGCGTAGCTATCATCTAGAAAAAAGAAAAAGTTGATATCTGTAATAACAAAGTTATGGAGCGTTTTCGCAACTCTGGGACACCTGTATATTGTTAGGTGTCTGATAAATGTAATGTATAAACCAAATTAGATTAAAAACAATCTTGTTGTAAAACGATAAAATTGTCGTACGTTAAGACTGCCCGCCAAATTTGAAATTTTTCAGCGGTTCCCAAACAAACTGATTGCTCCGATTCTCTTCTAAATCATTAACCATTAATTAATTTATACAGGGTGTTCTCGAAGTTGACGCTGAGATAACCGCTTTTGAATTCAAAACTAACCGCCAATGAAAGCTATAGAATTACCGGCGTTCGGTACCGTCGGCGACCGCTTGGGGGCGTGGGTGAAAGTCGACAGGGGATGAACGGCCATGTTTTTTTTCTGGAGGGCACTTTTTCTTGACCGCGGAGTAGTACAGAAGTACCGTGTATTTTTCTGTGTGCTAATTGGGCGATTTTAGTTGTTTTTTTTTATTGAACTGTGCTAAATGCTGCTGTCCAACTTCTGTTTTGAACTAGGTATGTGTTTGGGGTACTAAAATTAGTTCTGCTTCGCGCGAAATGTAGTTTAACAATAATAAGACACAAATGGGTCGCACGTGGGTTTCCACCATGTTTTACAAAATCCACATTTATCTCGACCATCCCCATGTATTATGTTTTTAACATTATAAGCTTGCGAAGGAGCGTAAGGCAGCCTGGTTCTAGTTTTGCTAAATTTATAAAATTGACGGATCACGTTTTCCCTTTGTTGTCAAAGCAGGTTTTTACAATTCACTAATTTTCCTAAAAGAAAATGACACCAAGTTTTAGCGTGGGTCTGTGGCTTTCACTTTTATCAGCGCACTCCCTCACTTTGATCCCCTTCTAATTATTCCGAGTGACGCTTTTGCTGTAACAAGTATTTATTTATTGCTTAACATTTTTGATCAAAATTTGAAAGTTTCCACTTTCCATCCCGGTAGCAACCAATTGGGTTTATATTTCAGGTATCTGCGTGGGCTTTTTCCTTATCCAGGGATCTTCTACATTTAGGTATTTTCATCGTTTAGTCCCGGGGCGCCCTCCATATTATCCAAGGGGGGGGCCCCTTGTCGATGATCCGGCTCTAATAGGCTAGGGTCGACTGGACTGTGTTTTTTTGTTTTATTGTCATGTATGTGTTATTGGTTGTTACCACTTTTCCATACCAAACTGAAAGTGTTCTTAGATTACTCCGTCAACAAAGTTTTGTCGCGGTTTCGTTTACATTTCCCAGTTGCTGTAAATGTCAATTCTTCCTTATCGCGAGGGTCTCTCTCTGTTTGAGGGGTTTAGTTGCTCCTAACATCCAATCGTTGAACACGACCCCGCGGCCCCTCGTTTAACATGTTGTGCCCCAAGAGAGACCCGAAAATCATAACGCTTGGCGGGGCTTGCTGAATGCTGGTCCGCAACGTCGCTCATGGTGTAAGTTGAATCCGAGTTCCTTGGCACAGAACTTCCGGAATGGTAATCTGTTCTCGAAGTTTGTGGTACTTGACAAGCGTCGTTTGTTTTTGCTTTGAAATAGTCATATTCAATTCAACCGATGAACTTAGAGTACCTCAATTTGTTGACTTAACGTAAAGCAGTTAGGATTTTCCCCTTAGCACTAAATCACGGGTAGGCGGGAAATGATAAAGTCGTAAGGATAGGTACCACAGACCTCCGGACCACCCAAAGCCACTCACTCCTTCTATAGCGTATCTGCCGTATTTTTTTGTAAATTAACTTGGAAAAGAAAAAAAAAGAACATGCTGAAGTTCTCGCCTAGTGCCCGCTCTCGCTCGAACGGTCCGAAGTAACTGTTTGTTTGTAATGTACATGACCCTCCTGTTTTTTTTCTGAATTTGAATTGTGCTGTTTATGAAATCAGTTTTGCTCAATTCTCACTAACTGTCCCGTCCACGTTGTCACTTCGGACTTGTTCGTATTTGCAGGAGAGGTTTTAGCGGAGCCTCATTCGGGGGTCTAGGAGAATGGCCAGAGCTCACCATTTTCCTAGAGTTCTAAATGAGTAGTCTTCTCACATTTGAGGAGACTTGGGTGCCCTCTCCCGAGACGTTTTATTATTCATGAATCCCGGCGTTAACGAAAATCATAACTTTGAATAAATAGCTGGTTTTAATTATTGTGTTGTTTTATTTGCACTCTTCTGTGTGGTTCACAAACCCTGTTGGAAAGAATCTGGTAATGTTTAATTTGTATTAAAAAAAAAACACAACGTAGGGAAAATTAACTAAGTACGATCACGCGCTCTTGGCCATTTTTTTTGAATTTCGCGGGTTTTATTTTTCATTGTGTATGTTGGTAAAAAAAAATGAGATGGCCGCTTGGTGGGAAATTTGAATTCCCCATTTGGTTCATCACAACGCGTTCCTTGTAACACGAGGTACTACACATTCTTAAGAATTTTAGCCTAAATCTTCTTAGTAAAATGTTTGTATTAACGGAGATAATTGATTGTACGTTTTTATTGTTTTCTAAAATTTTAAGTCCGGTCCTGTCCATTTCTCCACTGTAGATTAATAACTAACCTGGCCCAGAATGGTGTCTTTCCGGAAATCGCTTTGCAATACTCTCTGGACGCTGCAGATGCATTCTGATAACGTGATAACATTGCCCATGCATCTGCAACATATCTGTGAGCTCATTATATATATATATATATATAGATTTAGTTTGTGTCATTGTGGCGCCCAATTTAAGTATTATATGTCATTGTGGCGCCCAAAGTTACGCTGTGACACCCGCTTTTGGGTGCCACAACGTTTTTTAATGAGAGTGAGTGAGATAGACTGATAATGTCTTCTAGAGTGAGAACGCAAAAATTCAGGCGGGCGCCTTAAGACGTGCTTTTTGATGGATACATACAAATTGGTTCGTAGTTTCTCTCACCAGAGCGCGGTATCTGTAATACGCAGTTTATAGGCAGTACGGCAGTAGATACTTAGAGCGGCCTAAAGCACCCGACCCATATATTATAATCCACGGTTGTTGTGGCGCCTTTTTAAAACAATAACTTGGCAACTCTGTTAATCTTCGTGTTTCTTTATTTATGCACTCTGTCGCAGTACGAGACTAATGAATGACTCATGTTATCGCGTTCGCACGCTTTTATTTTAATCTGTATAGTGAAACTTGTATTAGGTGGAATCGTTTTATGCAGTGCTTCCCTGTCTAAACCGGAAATAAATCTGTACAAGACGGAAAATTTAAATTTTATTTAAAAAAGGTCAGTTTTATGATTTAAATAAAATGCCATCAAGAAGTAAGCGAATTCTGCAGTTAGCACAACTTGGTAAGTACTTATACCTTATATTCTTATTCTGATAAGGTAGGTAAGTAAATAAAAACACCCAGTTATTTTTTATACCTTTAAACCTTTAAAAATATTCACTGTTGTCAACGTACCTAATCATTCGAGATAGGTAAATTCCTCGTTGAAAAATAGTCAATCTTGACTTAAATTGTAAATCATTTTACAATAGAGAGAAAATCGTCTTATATAATTCCATAATTAAGGAGGGGTTGTTAGTTTACCTGATATTTGCCTTTCCTTGAGTCGGTACTGCACAACAAAGGGGCAATAAAATTATAGGGTATTTTCTCTCCTATTGTAAAATGATTTACAATTAAAGTAAACATTTTCGACGAGGACTTTACAGCATGGTTTATTTCTAAGACAGATATTGGAAAATAACTAAAAGCCAATTTTATTTTAAGATAGGCACTTGGAATAGGGGATTCCCCTTTTTGTTGGGTTTTAAAAAATGAATGCAAGTTCCCATGTCTGTTGTTATTTTTGTGATTAGGTAGGTAACGTCGATACCCGTGCAATACTGCCGCAATTACAGCTGTTTTATTAAATGTAACATGTGGCGTTTGACGAATGGATACTTGAATATACAGTGCGTTTTTTAAATGCTAGTACAAAAAAAAAACTGTCATCTAGAGATACTAAAGAGTCCAGAAAACCATTTTCTTTTTTAATCTAAAACGGTATGGATAAACTAACAACTCTGTCCATGGACATTCTACGCCACAGACACAACAATAGTAAACAATAAGTTAAACTATAGCAATCCGGCAATGCTATAAACAAAAATACAACAAAGTTATTAATGTTGCTTGAGAACCCCAATTACTTTTTTAATTATTTTTAATTCAGTAGCGTACTGACAATTTAGATAATTTTTTTGTGTATGAGTTCTACTCATCCTCACCTACTATTGTACTAGCATTTAAAAAACACTCTGTATTTTAATCGTTACAACTCTAACAACCAGTTACAACGAAGCTTTCCTCGTCATTATTATGACTTCGTACTTCCTACTTCCCTATTAAATTTTTGCATTTTTAGCTGCTTATACTACTATTCACAATGACACTGGAGAAGAGGACTCGATGGAGGGAGACTTTTCACCCGATTACAGCAATTACTCGGACAACATGAGTTCATCATTTACCAGTTCTGAAGATGTAAATATCAATTCTATAGAAATTGTAGTTAACCATTTGTTAACTACATATATTAATACCCCTAATTTATTTTCTATCTTTCTCTCATAAGGAATTTGACGATGGGAAAAAAACTTCTACTTATATAAACAGCAACACTGCCGAACCAAATTATTTTTAAATTGCAGGAGAAACTGATAATAATCTAATGGTTAGTATCAATAAACATTAATAAACAAGATAGCTGATAAAACCATTCTTGGTTTTTTGGTCATTTTTTGTAAGTACGGTGTGCCCCAAATGCATGCAACAGTGTTTCTAAGGACGAGTTGTATAAACCAAAATCAGGATTAAATTGCATAACAACTCTATAAGAACAATACAAAAATTTAGCCCAATTTAACCCTAATCTTGCTCTATACAAGGTGATTCACGAATAGTGCCTGATTTAGCACTTTATTCCTGTAATATAAATTATTCTCTCATAGAATACTTTGCTGTTTTTCAATTTAAATACTTTTCCAGATTCCGGAATATTATCGGAAATTTTTGTATTATAAAACAAAAATTATTTAAGTTTTTTCCATTCAAAAATTATTACTCCCTGAACGATCGCATGCGATTACTATGTTTTTTGTGTTGTACGTTTAAATATCGGGTGTTTTTTTAAATTTCATTTATGAATGAAATGATTTAAACATAACAACATATTTTTTTAAGTCATTTTCATTCAACATGTTATTTCACTAACAATGTAAAACGAATTTCTACCTTAACTGAGAATCACTTGCTAATTTTATACAAGCTTTTTGTGCACAATCGTCAAAATTACTTTTAGCTTATTACTCGTTATCACTTATCAGTCATCAAAATTAATTATTAGTTGTTTAAAAAAAAAAGAAAATAATTTTTTTTAAATAAATTGATTTGCAGAATAACAACTTGTTTGACTCAGAAACGTTGAAACAAATCCAGGAAAATCTTATTCCAGAGGCAGATAATGTTGGCAAAGGACAAGATTTATTATGGAAGGTAAATTTCATGTTTTTTATCAATGTTTTATTTTCTGCAAGATATGAAATAATTTTAAAAACATTAAATATGTTTTGTAGCCAGAAAACACAATTATCGATAATAATGAGGTTGCGGTCAGTTCAACAAAAATATCTGATCCAATAATTAGCATAAACATATCTTTAGATGAACAACAAATTAGTCATCAAAACACAGTAAAAGAACCCCTAGTTTCAAAGGTTTGTATGTACATACAAGTTTATGTTTTGGTCTGATTTGCATAACAGGCGGAGTTCTATTTAATCGTACAGTTGGTTGCGAAAAAAAACTGGAAAAGGAAATTCTCCTAATGTAAATTTGGTTTTATCCATTTGTCAATTAACTGTTTACTTGACAATACCTTTCAAACAATGTTTTAAAATGTCATTGAATTTTGACCATAATTCTAACCTATCTCTCGAAAGAAGGTTTCACACCATGGAAAAAATTATAAAAATGTGTCAATTTTATTCTGAGAGTTCCCGTTTTTTTTTTACAACCATCTGTATTGTTGGGATACCTTGCTTTTATGTTCTCTGTTTTGCAGAGATCTTTTCTTTTTGAAACTGGGTACAAGAAAACGTTTTGTACATTCTGCGACAGTGAAATTGACTCAAAACACTTTGCTAGACATTTAGAAAGGAATCATAAAGAGAAAAAAGAAGTCGTTGCATTGTCAAAATTGAACAAAAACGACCCGGAAAGAAAAAAACTTTTAACTTTGATTCGCAATAACGGAAATTTAGAAGCAGGAATTCGAGGACATATAATTCCAAAACGTCGTATACGGGGTCAAGAAGCCGATGAAGACACTTATATCATTTGCTCACACTGCAAATCATACATAAAAAAAATATATTTATGTCGTCATGAAAAACGTTGTTTTGCGAACACCAAAACTGATTGTGGAAGATCACATGCTGTGATTGATTCGTTTATTTATTCCGCGTGTCAAAAAAAATATGGAAAAATTTTGGACAGTATGAACTTAAAGAAAGAAGTGTTGTCAAAAATGAGAGGAGATAACGTAGCAAAAGAAATAATGAATGACATATTAATTGTAAGTTGGGGAGATGACCTTTTGAAAAAAACACCTAGTAATAGGAGCAAATACCATCTCACGGCAAAAATGCGACGCTGCGCAAATTTTGTAATTAACATGAGAATAATAGACCCAAAATACAAGGATATGTTATCCTGTCTAAAGCCAGAAGCTTTTGATGATGTGATCGAAGCCACAAAAAAAATGTCACGGTACAATGCCGAAACAAGAACATTTAAATCAGGATCAACAGCTTTACAATTTGGGGCTTACTTAAAGCAAATTGCTGATTTAACCATGAAAATAATATTAAGAAAAAAGATTTTAATTCCCGTAGGTGACGTTGAAATTTGCCTGCGCGATTTAAAGAGATTCAAAGAATTAATAGAAAGTCAGTGGACTATAGAACTAGGCAGCCTTGCAATGAAGGATCTCAATAACAGAGCAGCAAACAAACCAAAATTATTGCCCTTAACCGAAGATATTATGAAATTAAAACAACTGCTTGACAAGTGTGCCGAGGAAGCTTACGGAAAATTGAAAATTAAAAAAACAATGGAAGATTATAGAGCATTGGTAGAAACCACTCTTGTTTCAAGTATTCTACATAACCGAAAACGTGTAGGCGATATTCAGTATCTCGAATTAGAATCTTATGAAGAACAAAGCAAAAACGATGCTATGAGTACAAACCAAGACGAATTTTTAAAATCACTTACCGAGACGGAAAAAGTTTTAACTCAGCACTATAAGAAAATTAACACCTGTGGCAAGGGTAGCCGAACTGTCCCTGTTCTAATTCCTAAAGATACACTTAAGTTTTATGATATGATTCTCAGCATTCGAAAAAATATGAATTGGTTTCCGGAAAAAAATGTTTACTTTTTTACTTACCCAAAATCCCAACGTTGGATAGATGGAACCGCTGTCATGCGTAAATATGCAAAAATGTGTGATGCCAAACAACCACATTTGATTACCTCCAGTCGATTACGAAAACATATCGCAACAGTCACTCAACTCTTAGCTCTTAAAAATAACGAAATAGATCAGTTAGCTAAATTTATGGGTCATACGACTCGTACTCATGAACAATTCTACAAGTAAGTTTACTTTAAGAAAATACATTTGTTACTATAATTTAATTTAATTATAATTTAGACTGCCTCAAGATGTATACCAGACAGCAAAGGTATCAAAAATTTTACAAATGATGGAAAAAGGAAACGCTACACATTTCAAAAATAAATCGTTGGACGAAATTGATATTAATATTAATGAAGCACTAGAAGATGAGACGGACGAAGAAAATGAACCAGGTAAGATGAATAAATACTATAATATAAGCAATCACAAAATAACACCAATGTGTAGGTAGATACTATTGCGAGCACAAGATACTGGTAAGTACAGCATATTCGTGTAGATACTCCCAAAACTCAAATTTTGAGTGAATTTTGGAAGTGTCTACAGTAACATATTGTACCAGTATTCTTTGCCCGCGATTGTATCTACTAATATTTATTTTTCGTTATGAATAATAGACTTAATATTTTTTTAGATTTGCAAAATGGACAAGAAAACGTAGTCGTACATGCTGTCGAAAATATTCAAAGTAATTGTTTTGTGCATTATACAAAAGTCGTAGGTGATAATTTTAATGACAATCAAAATAACAAACAGGAACACCAATAACACCAATGTGTACTAACTACTAACAACAAGATAGTGTTTATTTTTCATAAAGAAAGATTGATTGTTAATATTTTTCAGATTTACAAAATGGAAGTCAAGATGTTGCCATTGAAAATACACCAGGTATATAATTGTTTTTTTTTTTATACAATTAGAGGATAATAATTTGGATTGCATATTAACTAATTTCCAATAAGTTCCTTTGAACCAATGTAGAGATCATTCTTCTGGGTTTGTACTTATCGCCTTCAGTTTTGACACAAAAAGTTTCATTTTAACAACTACTTATGAAATAATATGCTATTGGTTAATTTTGCAAATCAAATTCCAAAAAGTCTTGCAATTAAAGTAAAAATTACTGTAATTTACATAATACCTAATATTTTTGTAGGTTCTTCTAAAAGGAACGAGGCCCCTAAAAAGAAAAAAAGCACTAAAGGTATACATAATGTTAATGAATTTATTTCATAACAAAAATCTGTCAAACTTCAAATTCTAGTTATCCAAGTCAACCGCATTATCTTAGCAATCGTTCCCATTAAACCGATTGTTTAGATTTTTTCTAATTCGGTTTAGAAAACTTTAACATTTCGATAATTTTACAATATGGCAGATTGCAGTTATAAAATGAATCCACTATTTTTTGTTGAAACTCTAGTTATGTTGGACGTGATCCATTTAATTTATTACATTTTCTGTAGGCTTAAGAAGAAGATGGATCGAATCGGAAAAAAAAATGGTAAAAAATGCGTTTGCCAAAAATATTAAAAATCGCATATTTCCCAAAAAAGATTTGATAATGAAATTTATAAAAGAGCATGCAGACATATTTGGGGAAGATGACTATGTTCGAATAAGAACTTTGATCGTAAATGAATACAATACTAAATGATTCTTTTTTTACAATACATTCAGGTACTCACCCATAAATTGTGCCAACAACTTCAGTATTAGTATGAGTATTAATTATGTATTCATCTGTGTGTAGGTATTAGATACTATTTGTTACTTTTTCAATATAAATTAAAAAATATTGTAGCTGTATTTTTTTTTAATTCCTATTTGCATCTTTTGTGTAAATAAAAAGGAGGATATTAATCAATTATTGTTGGGACAATTAACATAAACTCTTCCTTTGACCTAATCCCATAGAGAAATAGATACAAAGAAAACCCGGGGTGTTAACGCAGCGCCCACTTAAATTCTCTCTTGCGCCCAATTCACTTAGAGGGATTTCAAGTTGAGTTGCAACTTGTATTGTCATGGTAACGGCACAAAATTGCAAGTTTGAGAAAGATGACGCATATTAGTAATTAATGTGTAGGACAAAGATAGCTACACATTTGCGCTGCACCTGACCTGACCTATTTGTCACCCTGACTTAAAATCGGGCTCACTTTACATATTTAGATATAACTTCCTTGCTGTTGTTCCGAAATGTTCGGGTGCCTCATCTACACTGCTCTCAGAAATTAACGCATCACTAACATTTCCTGTAATAATAGAAAAGTTTACAAAAATTTCCAAACATGGATGCTATGATTTGTTAAAATAGTACGTGCAAAACTAAAATACTCGTAGATAGTTTGTCCTTGCTTATTTATTTAAAAAAAAAGCCATACCTACTAAAAGATAAGGTGTTAACACGTACAGTAAACGGTTGTCCTTTTTGATCGAACTGTATTATAATTTGTATTGTCTTGCTAGCGATTTGTAAAAAAATCACAAGTCTTGGTGATAATGAACCAAGTTTTTCGCAATTTAAGCCGTGGTGAGTGCGTTGAAGTGGCTACATTAGCGGGCGAAGGATATTCCCATCCTGCGCTGGTGTAAAGATTTGATGTTTCGCAACCTACCTTTTCTCAGGTCATGCAACGTTACAGGGAGACTGGAAACCATGTTAGGCGTCCTGGACAAGGAAGACATCGGCCCACAACACCAGCACAGGACAGATATCTGAGACTGCTCGCTGTCAGAGAACGCTTCACCAATACCATTGTCTAAGTAGAAGAATTGTTCTACTTAGACAATGCCAATACCCTACTTCTGCAAATGCAGTTAGCCCGAGAAACTAACGTTCGAATTGGTCTCGAAACCATTCGCCAATGTCTTCTAGAAAACAACTTGCACATTCGACGCCCTGCTACTGGACTCTTATTATCAGGAGCTCATCGGCAAGCACGTCTGCAGTTTGCAGAAAACTATGCCAGATGGAATGATACCTAATGAATGGGCACGACTATTGTTCTCAGATGAGTCCAGATTTTGCTTATTGGAATAATCTGACAGACGTGTAAGAGTAATTCGACGACCAGTGCAACATTCTTGGAAGGCAGCCTTACGGAGGTGGCTCGGTTATGGTTTGGGATGGTGTATGTTCTACGACTTGTACCGATTTACATGTTTTAGTCATGGTCGGAAAATGAGTCTTCCACCGACAAAAAACTCCCTTCCGGTGAAAACAACGTTGACAAGGCTTTTATTTTTGTTGGTAACACAAATTAATGAACAAAATGTCAGAAAATTATTTTGACGTTTTCCGAAATTAAAAAATCATTTTAGAAACGACTCCAGCAGTGATATTGACTACAGTGTGAAAACAATTTGGAATACAACATGTAAATTGTTGCAGGAAAAGTGCCACGATGAATATTAACTAACTTTTTATCCGTTTTGTGATGTTGTTCCGAATGTTTGTTTGAATTGTTCATTCGGGAATTTGTCTAGACAAATATAACTCGACTTCCCATTTTTTTTCGGAAAATTTTGATTTTATTAGACTCAAAGTTTGTTGCTTTAGGCAAAAGGTTATTGCCAGGCAACAAACTTTTCGTCATAAAATTAAAATTTTCCGAAAAAATGGGAAGTCTTGTGATATTGTTTCTGATAAATACGACCTAGACTGGACTGTCGACTATGGTATTAACTCTATGTTTTCTTCCAACATAAATAACAATGTTTTTCAGGAGAAATAATTCTTCCAGGTTTCCAATAAAATCTTAAATTTATTTAACAACATACACAACACAGATTGTTGATAAACAGGCTATGGATATTTGTGGAGTCTCTTCCACCCTTTCTCTCAAATCCTCGACAAGTTCATCAGATATTGGTGACCGTCCTGATGATCACTTAGCGAGGCATTAGTCATTAATTTGCAACTGTGACAAGGAATTAGCCACAGCCTTACATTTTTGAGATATCTTTTGTCTGCCACCAGAAACCACATAGCCCCCAACCTAACCAAATTTATGGCAACCTAGTATCGAATATCCCTAAATCCTAGAGAGTAATTTATTTTTGACACGATTGTAGCACAGTTATTAACTAAACTGTCACAATCAGTCTAAATAAGTTTAAATGTAGGAAGGGCGGTTTCACACTTATGACTGTTATGTCAAAAATTATGTCTGGTTTTTTTACTCTCCTCTGTAAGTGCCTTGAAAGTCCGGAAACTTGTGTTGAAATTCCTCGAAAACTAGAGGTGTTGAATAGGACCATTCGCCGTTTCTGAAGTAACACTGCACAATGAAAATTTTTTACTCTTAAGTGAACATATTTTAATAGTCAATAATTAATAATGACAGTTCTCCATTGTAATGACATCTGATGAGTGATGACATTTGAATTACATTTTTACGTGTTGCCAACTGAAGCGTATTACTCACGGACCTCTGGATTTTTTTTATTTTCGATCGGATGGTATTACTAAACACTTTTTTGTCAAAAATCATTAAAAATAATAATATACAGGCTGTTTGATGAAAAACGCCTCAACCCATAACTTTGTTATTTATTACCCGATTTCAATGAACAAAAAAATCAAAGATATGGTTTTTTAAGCGCTACAAAACAGTCATAAAATGTTTTTTTTTTTTTATCTTTAATAGATAACGATAGTCAACTTTTTTTTTTAAATGGACACGTAGTTTTTTTGGCTCAGTCTGGTAAAGTTTTTTTTTTCTGAATCTAATGATGTATTAAAAGTTATCATTTGGTCCATAGCTAACTGAAAAAAAAAAAAAACATTTTTTTGTGGTTCAGCTTAATATAAAATTTTTAAGAATGTTAATGATTAAATAGTTCTTTAACCTGACGTGATAGAATTTTTTGAATATTTTTTCTGAACTCAGTGCCCTAAAATCTACAAGAAATTACAATTTTCAGCTAAGGTATATAAACTGTGTAAACCAGTGTTATTATTTATTAAATTATCTCATCGAATTACGCTCGAGGTTTTTTCGTCCAGGATAAAAAAAAAACCTCTCGTGTAATTACAGTCGATAAAACGAATATAGGTACCTATGGAACCAAGAAAACTGAACTGAAAAGGACGAACAAAACGTCATTGTCAAAAGTGACTGTTAATTATTTATTACGAATTAAAATTGAGCATCTTTTTTTAAAAAGGTGGCACCATAATATTTTTTCCAAAGCAGGGTTGACCCGACAATCATTTATAGATACCATGTAGGACCCTGATATAAATTATTGTAGTAGCAGGTAAATTTACAAAATTAAGTTCCCATATGCATTGACTGACTCTAGAATTTCATCATAAGCAGATATATCGTAACACTCGCGCCTATATAGCGCGCGATATAGTGCAACACAGTTCTATTTGTAGCATAAACTTGGCAACAGCGGAAGGCGCTATTTTAACATTTTTTATAGTATATATACGGGTGCCATATTATATTTTATTGTCCTGGGCGCCACAATTACTTTTTCCTGGAACTTGTGTATATGTTATATACATGGGAGCAACAATGCCATTTAATGAGTAGGGTGCCATATGGTATTGCGAATAGGTATATATATATATATATATATAAGCGATTATTCGATGCCGAATTTACGCTACTCCTATGGTGGAGTTTTTCGATTCTGTTTTTCCTGCGGTGAATCACTCCGCGTTGTTCTTCTCTCTTGTTATCGTTAGATTCGGCCTTGCTCCCTGGCTGCTCGTATGTTTTTTTCCCAGTTCTTCCTATCTTGAATCTTGATTCTCCAGTCCTCTATTCCTATCCTTCTAATGTCCTCGTGTATCTGGTCTTCCCACCTTATCCTTGGTCTGCCTCTTGGTCTTTCTTCTACTGGTCTCCAATTTAGGGTTTTTCTTAGTATGTGTTGTGTATCCCTCCTTTGTACGTGTCCGAACCACCGTAGCCTTTGTGCTTTCACAAATCCTACAATATCTTCTCCCTCGATTATGTCCCTTATTTCATGATTCATTAGTGTCCTGTATTCCCCTTCTTCTGTTCTTCTTGGCCCTGCAATTTTTCTTTCAAATATCCCGAGGTTCTCTTCGTCTGTATTAGTGAGTCGCATTGTTTCCGCTGCATAAGTCGCTACAGGTCTAATTGCTGCCTTATAGATTTTTATCTTTGTTGCTCTGCTCATTATTTTCCTAATAATAAAGCCATTTCGACTAATTAGATGACAACTCTGTCAATTCCAATTTCTAACAAATCAGCGCAAATTTGAGCAAGACCGGTTTCAAAATCACACTATATATTGTTTACATACATTTTTTTGAAGATTGTACTTGTCTACTTTTGGGGAAAAAGATTGTCCAAACCAAGATTGATCGAAAAGAAATTGGGACTTTGTTGATTAAATCAAATGCTACTAAATTAAAATAAGCCAAAATGATTCAATGAATTCCCATTGACATTATACTGGGTGCCCCAAAATTCGCGGAACAACTCAATGGGGCAATGTCAACTCATGTTAGAAAATAATGAGAAAAATAATAAAAAAATTCTATACCTCTTAAATTTGAAGATATGCTCAAAAGATGCAGCTTTGATCTCATTTATTTTAAATATTAAAAAAGATTTTGACTATTTATCTTTTACTAGCCAGTGGCATAATAATTCTGCACGATTGGGATCAGGTTTGCAATTATTTTTTTCATTACTTCCAGCATTTCCAAATAATAATTTTATGTCCGTTTTACCTCAAATAACGTACGGCAACATGGCTTTGATTTTTCTCTCATTTCCATGGATACAACAAAAATGAAATATTTGCAGACTATTGGGATACATAGAATGTTTTTAAATGTTGCCACATTTAGTGTAACAAATAGGTTCATATCTTCGACAAAAAAGAAGATTGATTTTTTTAAACATTTTTAGCTGATATTTTAATGACTACTTAACAACGTACTGCTAAGTTGTTCCGCGAATTTTGGGGCACCCAGTATACGGCAATAAAGAAATTATGATTGTTTATATTTTATTGGCTTTGAGTGTTGTCCTAAAGAATTACGAGTACAGTTTGTTTTTTACTTGTAATCTAAGAAAAAAAGAAAAGACAATGTATTTATTTATTTTTTAATAATTTTGAAACAAATACAAACATGCTGATTTGACAAGAAAAAGCAAAAATCAAAATTAGAAGTCATTAAGTAGTGTTCATTTACGCGAGTATAATGCAGAAAATCTTGTCTAAATTACTTCGTATAATTGAGCCTCTTTGAAATAATTTTCCGTTGCCTCGAACAAGAAAGTGAAGTCTCTCTGAAAGAATGTAACAGTCATTTTTAACAATTCTTACACAATGAAAATAACTCTTAATTAACACACCACTCATCGTTTTCGAGTGTACTTAAACAACCTTGCCAAATCTGATACTCCTAGAGGAGTAATAGAGTGGTAGGTTAATAGTTACTAAATAGTTATTTACGAAATGAGTGCGAGAAGATATTTTTCGCACATTTGAGGCATTTGAGGCATTTGCTCGAATGTGCCGAATACGTCTTCTCGCATCGAATTTGGTACAATATTTTTTGAAACGAACATTATGTCTGATTTGTCGCTTGTCCATGCACTTGCCAAAGTGTCAATCGAATTAATAGCGATTATTTTCACTCTTTAGAAATCTTCATCATCCAAATTGGAGAAATGGCATTTTGTAAACCAGTGTTTATCGTTATCAAGTCAAAATATTTTCAAAATGCTCAAAAAAGCGAATGCTTTTTGGATGATTTTGAAGGACTAGTGCACGAAGTCGACGTTCGCGCTAATGCTTCAAAATCATCAAAAAAGCATTCGCACTAGTGTGCGAACATCGATTTCGCGCACTACTATGCGGTCGCGAAATGTCATTTTGAAAGTAATGAGTTCAAAAAAATATTTACTTCACTTATTCCAAATTCCTGGCTGTGATTTCGAACCATTCGGACAGAAGTAGGAACGTCACATACTCCTTCGACTTCCATTTTTTTAATATTATACAGCATGGCGATGTACAAACCTGAATCCTTGATGCCATTACTGAAAAAATACAATTGCCAAAAACGTTACGATAGCGTCAATCATATTTCCTTACTGGCTCATCACTAACACTGAATTGGACTTTTTTAAAATTGCATTCGTTTCGTTACAAAAGTTAACGAAATCCGGAACGTTTTCAGAACGAGTAGCCTCGGAGGACCAATTTTTCATGACGATTATGTCAATTATTTTCTGAAAATGAAATTGATCAAAACGTATTTAATAGAACATAAATACAGTACAGTTTTGTCACCGATTGTCATTTGCACTGTTATCCAGTCGTAAGTTTCGAATATTTTGGAGTCTCGATGTACGAGATTTATGTTTTTTGGAAGTGTAATTTGCAAGATGTTCCTGTCGGGCCACGTCCGATTTGAAGGCATTTTATTCACCGATACTATAACAGAGATATTTTTATTTGCAACGAAGTTCCAGAACTGGAAAAGATTGTCAGGTGTTGGTTCTTTGGTTATCGTAAATTTTCCAGGACATCTGAAACAATCAATCGTCACTATACCGAAACTTTCATATACATCGTCATAATCGAGACTGTAAGGCCCAATAAAATTTGATTCTTCGGGAACTAAAACATAAGATAATAAAGGAAAATTTATTATTCGAAATTTTGGAATGATCGTGCTACCAGATTTGTTGCCTGTTTCGTGCTTTATGGTATCAAGCCATTGAGTTTCTTGAACATATTTGAAGTACTTGCAAATTTGTTGATCATTGAACAATATGGGTGTATCTTCCCGAACCGACTCACATTCGAAGTTGGTGTCAATTTTAAGACAATTTTCAAAAATGACAAAATGAGCCAACAGATAATAGTTGATGTTGTTAATCAGATTTTGGTCACATTTGGCCAATCTATGACTGGTTTTGAAAATATCGACAGTACCATCTTGATTCGCAGTTCTTAAAGAAATGTCACACAGCAGAGCGAAACCAGTTCCTTCCGCACCCGTCCTGTAAAAAACCGAAAAGTGCAAGATTTCTTGCTTTGATCAAAATTACCTGCACTGCACCAAGATGGGTGATTTGGAATCCAAAGGAATGTTTGACGTGGCTTGGAAGAAGGGCATCAATGGTAACGAAGTCAGAGGTGTAGCAGCGTTCGACCAGGAACAGTATCGATACAAAACGATCTGAAATTAAAGTGTAAAATTGTACGTTTAAAATGTGAATGAACCCACATCTCGTGATGTCTTCTTGGAAGAAAGAATGAATTTTCGGCATTCGTAATCGGAGAAAATATCGCAAGATTTGAAGGTGAAAGAAAGTTTGTGATGCCGTAAGTCTTCGTCTTTTACGTTCCAGTAGTTATCAGATGTTTTCTATAAATATTAAGCGTGAAGAATTTGACTTAGCAGTGTGGACAATCACCTGATCGTCTTCGCAATAGTTATCCAGAAGAATGATGTACTTGATGTTTTCATTCCAAATAAATTTCCAAAATAAAGCAAATTTATCTGGTTCAGGTATCTTGGCAGCCAGATGGGATTTCGTCACGTGCTGACCCTATGCATAAGAATGAGAAAATCTATAGACTACTCTAAAGACAGTTTCTTACGTCGATAAATTCTGTGTCGAAAAAGTCTATCAAAATATCATCCATTATGGTTTCGTAGACGCTGTATGCATTGAGAATTTCCTAAAAATGTAATAAATCTAAGTGCTCTCAAAAGCATTTGTGAATAAGCTTCTGTGGAGAAAGTATAGCCTTCAATTCGCGTATAATGGCTATTATTCACTCGGATGATTCACCACTCGCCTACGGCTCGTGTTGCAATTTTCATCCTCTTGAATAATAGCCATCATTATACGCTCATTGAAAAATCTACTATTTCAGACAGATGAAATTTTTACCTTATGCTGACGTACAAGTTCACCATTTCTGAGCGAATTTTGAACATAGTCGGGATATTTGCTTATTTTGACGGGTTTCGAATAAGGTTCAGTCTTTTCTTCGTAATCTTCCTTATTGTTTGACTTCTACAACAAATTGCAGACAATTTTGGTGAAATGAAGGAATTGATAACTTACGGACTTAGCTAAACATTTTCTAAATACAAATACGATGGGAACAAATAACAGCAACAATATACCCACAAGAACCCAATAGATCCAAACTTTTGATGCGTCGATGGGTTCACCCAAAGTGTGAACTTGATAAGAGTACAACTTGTAGCTATTTTTATTCATAAAAGTGTTGACTAATAAGATTGTGACGTTGTAAGTGGTTGCTGGTTTAAAAGATGGACTCGAGCCCCCATTACAATGACTTGTCGAATAGTTATGACCAATTTGAAAGTGCATGGTACTTCTTAGTTGACATTGGCATAATAACATCAATTTGGATAAGTTTACATGGTGCATCTCTTGTAATCGCGCTAACGGTTTTATATTGTCATGGTTGTTGTAGTTTTCATCCAATAAAAATAAAAATAATTCATATTTATTTTTATCCTCTCCGTTGATACTTTTAATTGGTGAGATCTCGATCGTTATTGTATCATTTGAAGTGGAAATTTTAGGTTCAGTGGTGAACAAAAGAAGAGCAGGAGGGCTCATGTCATCCTTAACTAATTCTTCGCCATTGCAACCATTAAATGCTCTGATTTTAACTGTGAGAGGAGTCGATTTTGCTAAACGTTTTTCTCCTATCTGTAAAGTAATCAATGTAAGTACGTTGAATAATTAAACGATTCCACTTACTTTATATTGGTAGAAAGTCATGTAATTTGTAACAGGGAAACTGTCATAAATATCGTCTTTTGCAAAATTAGAGAAAAGAACTGAGATATTAAAAAACGTGATTAGTCCACTGCTTTCATCAGGATGACCCCACGTTAGTTCGAGGTCGTTTTGAAGATTCCAATGGATGGTAAGGTTGCTTGGCTTTTTCGATGGTTCTAAAATTGGAAATGAATCTTGCTTTAAACTTTACAAAGAGTTAGTGACTAGAAGTTTCCTTATTGAATAACGCAATGTTGTTTATTCACTAAGCATATCTAAGGAAAAGTGAAATCTAGAAAAAAATGTATACTGCACCGATTGTAGTGGTTCCCAAAACTGCGACTATTTGACCAAGAGTATTTTCATTTTCATTTTTAGCTTGCACCTGGAACCGCAAATTTTTATTAAGTATAGCTAAATTATTCGTAGTAGCCAACCCACTTCTATAGAATAGTTCTTCCTTTTTTCCAAATTACTTAGTGTAAAACATTGATATTCTGGCCAAAGTGTGCAAGGTAAATATTTTATAGTTTTCATTTCCTCTTTATTGTTGTTACTACTATGTACTTCTTTGTAAGTAACTTTATAAAACTCCAACTTCCCCGTCGGAGGATACGGTGGCATCCATCGAATTGATATCGAGTTTTCATTTTTTGAAAAAATCATTAGATCGCTTACGCGATAAGGAGGTTCTGACATGGTTTGAATCGATTTAGATCTCACAGTTTTTGCACAAGTTACGTTTCGACAATATTTCACTTTGAAAGCATAGTTCGAATAAGGAATAACACTAAATGAACAGGATCTTTCTTGAAAATAGCATTCTGTCTCTTGTTCGACAGAATTGTTACACCATTCATTGGAACACCTCTTTTCGATTCTAATTTGTAAAGGACCTCTAATAATGCTACACTTCATCGAAGAATAACGCAGTGATACAGAACGAGCCTCGATTTGCCAGTTCAATTCAGGAATTTCTTCATCAGATATTGTATCTGTAAAACAGTGCATTTATTGAATAGTTTAAGAATTGTTAACTGTATCGACCTGACGCAAACATGTCTTGAGTTACGTTCACTGGAGGTCCTCCAAACCTTCTGTTCCAAGCTGAGACCGAAAATAAATATTTTGCATGCGGAGCTAAATCAGATACTATGACATCAGTCTCTTTCGCGCTCATTTGCTTTATTGGAAAGGTTGTACCATTTGGAGTTTTACAGCTTTTATGCGACACAAGCTAAAATAGATTATTGTCAATTACTAATACAGACTTTTATGATGAGTAGGTACCTGATATGTAACAACATATTTTACAAATTGACCGTTGAAACTTTCAGGTGATCGCCATTTTAGACGAACACTCGAATCTCGTATGTCCGTTATTGTAAGGTTTCGTATTGCACTTGGAACTGCATAAAAAAATGAATGCCATTAAATACTTATTTACGCCAGAGGAAGGCAAAGCTTTCAAGCGAACGAAAGCGGCCTTACTGTCTAGTGCTGTATTTGGTTTTGTTCGATACCCGAGATACCTCCTTAGAAAGTTAGTCTGTTACTTTGTATTCAAAATTTGAAATAAAATAAAATAAATAAAACACACGTTGTGGAAATGGATGATGAAGAATATATAGTTGCTGATGATATTTCTGTGGCGGTCGTGAAAAAGTAGGTAAGTCAAATAATTTCAAAAATTAGTTAACGATCACCTTAATAATAAATCATCGAGTTAAATAATTCAGATTTTCACAGTTTAAAATTTACTTATATTGAAAGCAAGTACAGGTAGAAAGAAGTTTCTATTTAATTACAGGATTTTAGGAATGATGTGGAATTTTGAATCGTTGCCCTGAAAAATTAACATTTTCGACTTACCTACTTTTTCACAACCGCCACAGATTTGGTAAAAGGCAAGTGCCGGGAGGTACCAAATGTTGCCTAAAAAATCAAAATGACGTTATCAGAAAGAATTGGAAAAATTTACGGAAATGATATGATGGCATATTCTAATAGTTATTTATATCACAAGGCTAGAAAATGCCATGTTGCAAGTGGAAGCACGGTTTGTGGGGTAGCGGCGCCAGCCGAGGACCACAAGTGCGAGCACTTGCAAAAGATTTTTTAGCCGTGTAATACACAAAATTTTTTCGACCGTCAATTTATTTAAAGCCGAATATAATCATTTTTGTTAAAAAATTACCAAATAGGGAATTTATTTTTCTTCCATTGGCAACACAAAAGATTCAAGAAGCGACTGTCACGACAAAAATCAACCAATTCCTCAAATATTCAAAACCGTCGTCGTCGTTTCTGTTATTCCTAACCCATCGCTTGATAACCCCTCGGCCCCTACTGCTATACACAATGTACAGATTGCGATAAAAGATACAAATTTGATATTTGACATAAATATTTTACACTTAAAAAATTGTACAAAAATGTCACATGACACTGACATTTTGCGCTGGCAACCTAAAATCTTGTGTCGATTTTCAGGCAGGGAAATGCTAGTTTCCAGACGATTTAGACGAATGAAAAATCACTGTTTCTAGACGGAGGCCGAAAAAATATAGAAGCAGCATCAGTGTGGTCGCGGTATTCAATATTGGAGAGTAAAGGCCGTGCCAAAATCAAATAACCAACACCTGTTGAATTAAGTTGGCGAAAACAAGATTCACTAAATGTACCAATGGTAGTTTTGATATTCCTAGGGTGCTAGACGAATCAAATCTAAGTACACAACGTTGCCGGTTGTTTTTCTGGGGAGAATGCAGTGTTGGTGGTTACTTGATTTTGGCACGATCTTTACACTGTTTGTAGATATTTCAAAACGTTGACATCTCCAAATAACAGGTTTTTTAATAAGCTATTAGTTGTTTTAATAGAATATCAGCAGAAAAAAGCCTGTAACTTTTTCAAGAAACAATGTTTCAAGTTTTTACTGAAAGCGACGAACCAAGAATGGATCCTTCAGAAACTTGTACTAATGGGCATATTTATTTGGTGGCTGTCGTTGTAATTAATTATGTAAAATGATGAATTGTTACATGCAGTTATTATTGGTTATTATTTTTAATATGCAATTTTTTTTCATACAATCGAGTGTCAATAATGCGTGAGCGAAAGTGAAACCTTTACCCACTGCTAACTATGGATACAAACTCACTTTCTAGGGAGGTATCGAACAAATTAATGTTACACTTGCCTCCTTCAGTTGTCCGTACAACCTTGCCAAGTACTGAATTATTTTTTTGGAGGATAATGTTATAAGGTGTGTCAGGCTTTAAATCTTTAAAATATAAAATATCCTCATCTAATCGAAGTGGAAATGTACTCGGATAAAATGTGTGCGATGTGCCAATTAAACTGAAGGTGAAATTACAAAATTGTATCAAAGTCTTAAACAAAAAGAACATTTAGTCTTCATTTATTTACATTTCACCATTTACCTTGGGCTTGAACGTTACTCTTATGCTGGTGTTGTACGAACTCAATATAAAATCGTCCTCTGTGATCTCTTCAAAAAGAACTTTACATTTAGTAAAATACATCAGAAATAACTTTAATATAGTACCATAGCATTTCGTTGTAAACGCGGCGTGGGGTAAATTCTCATCGATAAAAGACTTGTTATTAATTGTGGTGATAATACCCCTCACAATATAGTTTATATTCGGCTCTAAATGTTGAAGTTTAATAATTGCGGACTTATTAAAAGGATTGCGTTGATCAGAAGCCATCCACTCACTGTTTCTTCCAGCTTTCTACAAAATCAAATAAAATATGTAAAATGTAAGAAACAGAGAAAACAAGCATCCGACTCTATACTCTACGTAATAAAAATCAGGTGGGTGTTTGTAGTTCTTATCGGCTAATTCGAAATTTTCTACTTGTACTTTCGCTTCACTATATTCGACATCGCTCACTACAGGAGGTTCACTGAAAACTGGGACCAGTGCTGTTAATGAGAAAAATTTAGATGCAGTATTTAAAAAAAAAAATGGTTGACGTACGTATGTCACATTTAGCACCAGCGTAGTTATCAGAACACGACTCACATTTTCCGGTGACCAAGTGACAGGAGTGTTTGAAACAATGCCCACACCTTTTCTTACAATTAATGCCATAAAATCCTGAATCACAAGCTAAAAACAAAATAATTTAGCGTAAGTTGAGAGATCGTATTTATGACTTCCACTAGAGAGACAAGTGGGATATTTCCATCCGGCGGAACACGAACATTTGATTTGTGTTCCATCTTTTTCGCAAATTTTGAGCTTACCACATGTTTGATTCAGAAATAATTGACAAGGAACGCAATGTCTGGTGACCGTGTCGTCGTCAACACAACTATTTTCTAAAACTGTTACAGAAAATTCGATTAATATTACGTTTTTATAATTTGTACGACTCACCGGTCGGTTTCTCGTCATCGTTTAATGAAATAACATCGTGGTCTTCGTTAGACATCAGTTGACATTTTAATCTTCGTGTTGATTTGATCATGCGATATTCTGAAAATAAACAGGTTTTTATTTTTTGAAATCTTTTATTACTTGTTTTACCAGTATCATGACATTCCCTAATATTTGGATCGATCTGCCAAAATAAATCGCTTTGGTTATTACTGGTATTAGCTATTATTGTAGAAAAGAAGAGAGTTGAATTGACCTGCACGTTATTCATAAACAGCTTAATTTCTCTCCACATTCCCTTATTGAAAAAATCGTTACAACATTTAAATTTCTTAATTAAACTCATTGTTGTTCTTACCTGAGATGAGTACGTTTCTTCTTTTAAAATATTATTTTTATCACTCTCTTCGCTTAGTGTTAATGTCAGTTTGCAATTAAAACACATTTTTACGAACAACGACAGACAGACAACTCCATTTTTCGGTTGTATGACTACTGTAGTTTTTAGTTTTGTAATATGGTTGGTATAGAAATGTAGAACTAAACATTAAACTTGATGTTAACTGCTTCTGTGTCGCAGTTTATCACGTTGTGTTAATTTTTACTTACTATCCAGAATTTTCCAAAAACCAATGACGTCGCTGACAATCATTATATGATTTACGTCATAGTCTTGTTCACTATCATTATATTGTATTATAGCCTCTTTATTATTTAGTCGTCCGAAAAACAGTCTATTATATTCTTTCGATATTTCGAAATGATGCCATTTCTTATTAGTTAGGTACGAACTATCACTGTTGTTATGCTGAAAATATGGTGTACTATGTTTGTTATACAGAGTGTCTATAAAAGAACATATATCAAGAGTCCTGTGGAACTCGAATATATTTGATTTTTGCCGCTTTGTCGCATATTGTGGTATCAAATAGAAAAAGAAAGGTGATGTAACTTCATTAATGACAGGTTCTTTGATTTTTACAATAAAAACAATTAAACGCCTTCGTGAGGTAGCAATCCATATTCCAACCTTTATAGGATGCAATCGGGTTTCTACAAATGCATGTGGATTTTCTGAATTCCATATTCTATAGTTTTGTGCTTCGTCCAAAAAAAAAAAACTGTTGTCTAATAATCAGCAAGCAAAGTTAAAAAATTAGATTGTTTAATTCAATTCATTATTACGAACTTGTCATCATTCAAATTGTTCAAAAACCAATTGCATTGTTCTAAGCGCCTCTCAGAATCACCTGGTCGAAGTTCTTGAAGTGTTGTGATTTTGTGTGGATAGACGTTCATGTTTTTTCTAACAATTTTCTGACAAGTGGACAGTGGTACTATTGGGAGCACGGAATTTCGGGCAGACTTGAAATTTGACTGATATAAAATGTGAAATAGGCTTTAGGTGCTAGACGTATTAATATCATAACATCAATTCTGAAAAGCTGCAAGTGCTTAGATGTGATTTTCTGAGAACTAAACCGTCATTTTTATTAAACCTTGGAAATCAATAACTAAAATGTAAAATAATTGTGCATAATTGTGACAGTTTATTTTGAAGCTCCGTCAAAATTAATTATTATGACATTTATGACAATAAAGCTTAGAATACAATGGGTTTTTTTAAATGACATGTAAATTGCTGCCCGAAATTCCATGCTCGCCATAGTACATTACATTGGCGGAAATCTTCAATAATTTCTTCATTCACAGACCGCCTTCACTTTTAGCTTTTTCAATAGTTCCAGTTGTCACAAATCTATCCACAATCCTTCTAATGTGTGGAATTAAACTTGCTTCCACGATGTTGTCATTTGGAAATTTTGCGAAAAATTCTTCCTTGCCAGAGTACATACGGCGTGACCAACAATGACTGAGTCTGTTGGCAATGAAACAGTTAAAAAGTGCTGGTGTTTTTTGTCTCGTAATTTACGCTAACTGAATTGTTTAACTCGAGACGGCATTAAAAACATTTTTGGTTATGCCGGTTATGTTTATGCCATTACAAAAATAAACCTTTGATGGTAAATTTCAAATTTGCCAAATTTCATTGTTACCAACAGACTCAGTCATTCTTGATCACACCGTAGAATAAACCCACTCTCCATTCTGCAGGATACCATTTCGGTAATACGACATCACAATGAAGGTGTTTTGCTCCAGCGGTTTACTGAAAAGATTGCTTATTACTTACTGTAAACGTACGAAAATAAATGTCTTACCTTCGCTACTTCGTAACTTGTTTTTTGTATTCACAGTTAACACTTTTGCGAAAAAACGTTTTACTCTTGATAAAGACTGTTGGAGAAAATCACAAGCAAAACAATTAAGACGCCAAACTCACAAACTGACGCTAAAATTTAATTAATAATTTGACAAATCTATGATTTGACATTTGTCATTTGACATCTAATTTGCCAGCTTCAACGATTCGACATAGTTCGGCCAAACAAAATATAGAGCCGCACAATTCCACAGGACTCTTGATATATGTTCTTTTAAAGACACTTTATATTTAATTTTCATGGGGATACCAGTATTGTTTTGATAGGTATTTGACAAGATTTTTGTCCTATTATTTTGTAATCTGCAGATATGCTTCCACGTGCACACTTATGTAGTTCTGTTTTAGTTCCTCTAAATCCCATCAGTAGAAACCAGTAACAATTTGACTTTTCTATTGTTTTTCCATCGCAAAGAAAAATATTGACTTCTCCTGAAATACGACTCGATAATGAATGGTGGAATTTGTTTTTAATTTCACTGTTTCCATAAATTATTCGTCCATTCGTTTTTCTGAAGGTTGTCAATAAGGGTATTTCTATTTATTGAAAATAAACATATTATTGAAGTGAAATAAGAAGTTAAATTTAGTTACGTTCCCATCGTCGATCCAAAATTCCTCCACTACATTGGTTCGTATAATACCATTTGGAATCAGCTTCAATGCCCAATGATAACAATTGTGAGTATGGAATAAATTGTGAAACTGAAATAAATTAACCACGGAGTTATGCTTTTCAAAATGTCAAGAGGCAGATATGATCTAGTACTTTATTCTATTTTAGTCAATAATCGTCTTTATACGCCCCCAAATGAGGGCATAAATTGGCCTTTGTGGCACAGATCTGTCAAAAATCTGCCAAGCAACGGTTAGTTTAATTATTCAAACAATGGTATCAAATATTATTTTATTAAAGAAAATCATAAATTATACAGGATTATTCACGTAAGATGACGAGCCTGACCTGAGATAAAAATGCAACCCAAAAGACAATTCACAAAGCCATTTCGATCCCTACTACATTATTCGGCATTATCATAATGCACATGAAACATAGACAGCTTTTAACATCAGCCTAATGAATGTCAATTTACAGAAAAATACGTCTCTCAACAAAATATGATTTAATAACAATAATAAGCAATTGAAATCACAAAATTAATGGGTAAGTAAGATCATATCGGTTCTGTCATGATTCGAAAAAGTTTAGTATTGAAATATGAACGAAAAATGCAAATGAATAAAATACCTACTTGGATTCCTGATTTAATTTTCAAATACCAAAACAAAATTTTTACCTGGTCAGGCTCGTCATCTTACGTGACTAACCCTGTATACACAATTACACAGTAACCCTAACAACATCAAAATTTTCTACACGACACTAAAATTTGCATGAACACAACTTTTAGTTGATTTCCTTTAAGGAATACTAAATATTTGTTTGAATCTTTTAGAAATTATAAAATAGAATAAAACGTTGTATGTACCACGGGCATAATTGTCGATTATGGCCCTCGGGAATTTAAAAGCCCTTGTTCCTCGGGCTTTAAACATTCTCTCGTGCCATAATCTCCTAATTATACCCTTAATACATAAATAACTATATTTTTGTGAATATTCAAGTTGTAACCACTGTCACATTGGAAGAAACTTCCGTTCATATTCATTTTAACTGTCGCAACTTACTCCTTTCAGATTCCAGTAGTCGTTCCTCATCATCCAACCAACTTAGGGCATAAGTGCTATCGGTGATGCAATAGTACTCATTTTTTTCAATATTGTGAACCATAAAAAAACTACTTTGGCAGTTCGAATAAAGGATATTAATAATTAGTATTAAAAAGAACGCACATCTTCTAGTAATTTCTAATTGCATGTTTATGACGATTGCAACGTTTTTTGATAACTGACACATAGGTATATGGCGAAACTGATAAAACCCTTAATTTGTCTATATACCTAGTATTTATTTAAGATATCAGCGTCGATGATTTTACAGTTTTGATTAAATGAAGTAGTGTAAGTTTGTGATAAGACAGTATTGTTATGATTGTAGGTAAACATGGAAACCTCTCAAACATAAACCTGTTTAAAAATCTTTCCTTTTTAGTGTATCGACAACAAATATACATTAGATATTTATACAACAAGGACAACACGGCGCCGTGTGATGAAAAGACGCCTTTACCTAGTGTTTCATACAAAATTTTATCGAATTTTTACGAAACTTTTCGAGTTCGTTTAAGTTGATTCATTGATTGTAAATTTTTAGATCATGTTTGACAGATATCAAGTTAAGTATATAAATGGAAAAGTTTACTTTCCACGATATGCATCTGAAGCAAGGAACACGAAATAGTTATTATATCTGTGATTGAACAACCACAGAAAAAGATAATAAATTTACGAGATTAGACATGTAGGACCTAAGTGCAAAAACCACACGGTAATATCACAATATATACAGAGTCGCCAAAAAGTATGGATACAGCTAAATATTTTCAGAACGGTTTAGCAGAACTCGTTGAAATTTAGCACACAGAAGTGTTTAAATTCTATCATCATCATCAAGGCTAACTTGATTTTTTTTAAATGGCACGTGGGGTCAAATTTAATATTTTCGAAAAGAGTATTTTTTTGTGAATTCAGTGATGTAACACATGGCTACATCGCCGCCATTTTGAAAATCTTTTGTAGCGTAAAAATGATATAAGTATTTTGCGTTTAATCTTTTTATTTTTTTAATTAAAATGTACACTGTTTCGGTTAAATGTCTAATTTTTACACTTAATATTAACTTTTATTTATTATTTGGTCAAATTACAGATGGCAAAGAACTAACGATAGATAAAGACAACATTTCCAAGGTTAGATTTTTCAAATTTTATTAATTCGATAATTTTTTATAAAGGTTCCGATTAAAATAAGATATGCATGTGTTACATGGCTGAATTCACAAAAAAATACTTTTTTTAAAGATATTAAATTTGACCCCCCGTGCTATTTAAAAAAAGTCAATTTAGCCTTGTAAGTATCTTCAAAATAAGTGATGTTAGAAAATTGAAAAAAAATATGTACCAATGATAGAATTTCAACACTTCTACATAACTGCTTGTCAAATTTCAACGAGCTCTGCGTTCTGAAAATATTTAGCTGTATCCATACCACACTCACCGGCAAAAAAAGCGGAACACTAATTAAACAACAAATTTATTCTCATAATACCTATTTTGATGTATATATTTTGGACAGGATGCGATGAGAGCAAACATAACCTTGAACATTAGTATAGGCTATTTTATTAGCAATTTCGCATAAAAAGAAATTTTCTGCATAAAAAATCTTCCCTTCTTAAATTTACAATTTTTATAATCAAGAATCTTGGGTAGATTTTAACCCTCCACCACCCGGCGGCACGGCAATTTGGCAGGAGTACATACACTATTACGGATAATACTATCAAGCAATAGTGCAGTGCTTATCAACATAATTACCGGCGTCTCACCTCCACATTTTGACTTTTTTGTGTTTTATGTTCTCTGTCAATGTTAAGGAATTTCATCACGATGTGACATGAGTATAATAATATACCTTTTTGAATTTCAACCACCAATGTGTTCTCTAAGTCCAAAATTTTTAAATTTTTAAAAAGAGATTGCGGTACTATTTCCGTTGCTGAAATTATAAGTGGTAAAATCGAAATTTTTTCTAAACACCAAAAATTTCTCATAGCAACGGAGAGTTCTAAATATTTATTAATTTTTGTGTTATATGTATGTCTGTGTTATATTTTGTGAATTTGGAACAGCTATATCTAAAAGATATGCTTGCTTTTGTTGTTTATTTAAAATAATAATGCTCGTAATAATGTCTCGTCTGTTATGCTGAATATGAATGTACGATTAAAA
Organism: Tenebrio molitor; assembly: GCF_963966145.1. Taxonomy (NCBI): domain Eukaryota; kingdom Metazoa; phylum Arthropoda; class Insecta; order Coleoptera; family Tenebrionidae; genus Tenebrio; species Tenebrio molitor. The sequence continues at coordinate 4,488,115 of NC_091048.1, read as the reverse complement.
TATAATTTGTAACTGTCATTTTCCAAACAACTTTCTGGTTTATAAATATAATGTGGTTGTGTATCCTTTAATAAGTTGAATTTAACTGCTAAATTCATGTGTATAATTTTAGCGAATATATCATGGCGTTTCTTATATTCGCTTTGAGCCAAAACGGTGCAAGAAGAAATGATGTGTTCAATAGTTTCCCCTTCAGTTCCGTAAATCCCACATTTATCAATGATGATTGCAAACCGGATATGTGTTTTTTATAATTTCTTGTATTTATAACACGATCTTGTATTGCAAATATAAAACCCTCAGTCTCAGGGTGAATCTTTGATTTTTTAAGCCATGCATGAGAAGCCTGAATATTAATCTCTATTATTGTCATTTTTTATTGCTGTTAACGTCTAATTTAAGTACAGAACGTAAAAGAATGCCTCTAGTTAGTGTAGATATTGTCCGAGCATTAGCTTTGATTGAAGATGGTCGTAGCATTCGTTATGCAGCTAATGCTATTGGGGCTCCTGTTACAACTGTTCACAGAGCTGTTAGAAGGTTTCACGAAACTGGTCAGTACACCAGAAGACCTGGATCTGGTCGAAAAAGAGCAACCACACACCGCGACGATAGATTTTTAGTGTCCAATATTTTGAGAGATCGACAAATGACGGCTGTTATGATTCGAAATCGGCTGCAGGAGGTACGGCAAGTAAACGTAAGTGAAAGAACAGTTAGACTTCGTCTTGCGGAAGGTAATTTGGGATCCTATAGACCAGCAAAAGACCCAAAACTCACCCAAAACCATCGTAGACTCCATTTAGAATTTGCACGGCAGCACCAAAACTGGACCGTTAATTATTGGCGTCGCGTTCTTTTCTCAGATGAGTCGAAATTTTGTGTACGATCTCCAGATGGGCGTGAGAGGGTATGGAGAAGGCCAGGAGAACGTTTTGCTTCATGTACATTCTCCACAAGAGAGCCTTTCCATGGCGGGTCTATCATGATCTGGGGTGGCATTTCTTTTGAAGCCCACACAGATCTAGTGCTCGTAGAAAATGGATCTCTCAATGCACACCGATATATCGGCGAAATTCTGGAACCACATGTTGTGCCTTATGGACCATTTATCGGCGAAGACTTTGTGTTTATGCACGATAATACTCGTCCGCGCATAGCACATTGTGTATCTCTTTATCTTGATACGGTTGAAATTTATCGAATGGACTGGCCTGCATGTAGTCCAGACTTAAACCCAATTGAACACGTGTGGGACAAGTTGGGAAGACAAATTAGGAGTCGCCCCGTTGTACCAGATAATCTGAATGACCTACGAATAGCGCTCTTGGAAGAATGGGAACGTATTCCTCAGGACTACGTTCAAAATCTTTTTAAAAGCATGCCGAGAAGGATGGAAGCGGTGATCAGAGCTAGAGTAGGAAATACCCGCTACTGAAAAATGATAATTTTTTGTTCGTTCTTGTTTTGTTGACTTAATAAATGTTTTTTCTTTATACCATACTGTTATTATGATTTATCAGTACTCAATGCTTGATTGATATGACACCTATAACAGTAAAGGCCGTTATTCAAAATTATCAGACCGAGGCCGTTATTTTTGCTGCCGTTGCTACGGTTACGGCACAAATGACAACTAAATTTAATTTTTGAAGTAAAGAGAAATGTCAGTCTTACAAATAAATCATCGTTAAATGTTAAGTATTATTGATATAAAGAAAACTATAAAACAACATACGGCCGATATGGATATAACAGACTCGGTTGATTATAAAATCTCGGCTCCGCCTCGATTTTATAATATCTCAACCTCGTCTGTTATATAACCCATATCGGCCTAATACCGTTATATACTATTTCACTTCAAATGACATTTTTTCTTTTGAGGTGATTGCTGACGATTTGTCTGTTTAATGTAATGTCAGCTTCATGGTTGTGTTAAAACATACAAAATCTTAGAGGGGTATTTATATGCACGGACGATTTATTTAACTGGTCCTAATTACCGTAATTAGGACCCACCCCTTTCGTGGTCGAACTGAAGGGTGGGATTAAACTTGCCAGGGGAGGGTGGGAGGATTATCCAGGTATCCGTGGTCGAACTGACCGGTGTTCCATCTTAATAGCGCACGTAGCAGAGGCAACGAACTTGTTTGACATGTGTTGAAAGGAGATAGCTAAACTCTATCCATTTTCAATATACAGGGTGACTGACGAAAAACCTTTGATGCTGTATCTTGCTTATTTTTTATCCGATTTGAATAAATGACACATCAAATGAAATAATTTTGAAAACACTTCAATACCAACTAAATAAAAAAAATATATTGCGTCCAGTTTTTGACAGATGAACATCAGCTTCTTTTTTTCAAATAGCACTGTACATTTTTTTTATTCAGTATTGTAGAGATTTGTCTTCTAAATATAAAAATGCAAAGAACTATACCCATTCTTTAAAGAAAAGTCAAAAAATTAAAGCGTAAATGTACAAAATTTGAAAATCAAGTGACCAAAATAAACAAGAGAGAAGTTTGTTCTAAATGCTCGAAATGACTAAGTAAGCTCTGAGTATTCATTTGTTGCTGTGGAAGAAAATTTCCAAAGACGATTTAGTGTTAACCTGTGTTGTGGCATTTTTGGAGATAGAATGGACTAGTGGGTCCCTTTTTTTATTGATAGCAGTCTCAATCAAACAAAATATCATATTATTTATTATCAAACGAAATAAGCAATTTTCTGGATGAGATACCATTAGCAGTGTTGAATAGAGTCGTGTTTCATCAAGACGGCGCCATGCCACATAATGCACGCATGAATTTTGTATTTTTAAATCATTTAAATCATTTTGGTGAACGATGAATGGGTGCTCATGGAGTCATGGAGCTATTCGATGGCCCGCTAGATCCCCAGATTTGAATCCATTGGATTTCTTTATATTCATTCGAAACTTTCGAAACAATGTTTAGTTGACCCCAACAGGTACCCAAAAAGAGTTAAGAACAAAGAGTGCGAGTATGTCAGGAAAAACCCCGAAATTTTTTACTGAATGCAAAGGTGGGCATTTCTAGAAGGTATCGACAGTGTCTGCAACAGCATTGAGGAAATTTTGAGCAACTAGAATAGATTTTGTATTGTTTACAAATTTGATTACTTGATTTTTGATTTTCAATTTTTTTCATTTAAAATACATTTTTTGTTTTTTCTTTTAATGTAAGAATATTCAGAAGAAGATTCTTTATAAGAACGAGTAAAAAAATATATAGAGTGTAATTTCAAAAAAAAAAAAAAATTGGCTATCGTCTGTCAAAAAATAGATGTCGAAAAAAATATCGAATAGGATAATAATGGAGTGTTTTTCGAACTATTTCATTTGATGTGTCGTTTATTCGGATAAAGAATAAGTAAGATACAGCGTCAAAGGTTTTTTGTCAGTCACCCTGTATACAGGCTGTTTGATGAAAAACGCCTCAACCCATAACTTTGTTATTTATTACCCGATTTCAATGAACAAAAAAATCGAAGATATGGTTTTTCAAGCGCTACAAAACAGCCATAAAATATATTTTTTTTGGCGTTATCTTCAATAGCTAACGATAGTCAACTTTTTTTTTTAAATCGACACATGTAGTTTTTTAGGCTTTGTCTGGTAAGGTTTTTTTTTTCTGGATCTAATGATGTATTGAAAGTTATCATTTGGTTCATAGCTAACTGAAAAAAAAATAAAACATTTTTTTGTGGTTCAGCTTATTATAAAATTTTTAAGAGTGCCGTGAAAAACAATCGGAATACAAAGTACGATAAATGTCATCTAAACGTCAGCTTAGAAGTTTTCATCTGCTTTTTTAAACTTTTTTTATTTAAGAATAAAATAACATTGTCAGTCATGCAGGATAGCAGTCATTTGACTATTATTTTATGTTCGAGTGTAATAAAAATCGTAATTAGTCAAAAACAAAATGTTAATAGAAAAAATAATAATAATTAAAAAAAAATTTTTTTAAATTATTATTTATGTTTTCCAAGAAAATAATAATAAAACTCTTCAAGATTGCACCTGAAAATTTTCAAACTCACACTTGACATTTGTTGCTATTTGTATTCCAATTGTTTTTCACGGCACACTTGAAAATTTCATAATAAACTGAACCACAATTAAAAATTGTTTTATTTTTTTTTCAGTCAGCTATGAACCAAACGATAATTTTTAATACATTGTTAGATTCAGAAAAAAAAACTTTATCAGACTGACGGCCGTATTCACCAACGCCAGTTAACGTTAACTGTAGGTTAAAATACTTCGTTACTTTAGTTAGCTATTGTTATAACAATGTTTTCGTATATTTTAACCTACAGTTAACTTTAACTGTCGTTGGTGAATACGGGCCTTAGCCTAAAAAACTACATGTGTCCATTTAAAAAAAAAAGTTGACTATCGTAAGCTACTGAAAATAACGCCAAAAAAAATTATTTTATGACTGCATCGTAGCGCATGAAAAACCATATCTTCGGTTTTTTTGTTCATTGAAATCGGATAATAAATAAAAAAGTTATGGGTTGAGGCGTTTTTTATCAAACAGCCTGTATACACTACTAAATCTAGTGATTTTAGTAACTTTTGTGGTGTAATAAGATACAACTTTTTTCTACTGTAAATGCAATGTCACAGATAATAATTCAGGTTATGTGTATTTTGAAGAGGTTATTATGTACGATTATTGTCATTTTTGACAAATCTCTAATCGAGTCCCGCAATCAAGCAAAGTAAACTAAAAGCATTATCTAATACTACTACTGAGTTCTGAGGAATCAAACTTAAGATTTTAGTGAACCAAGCTTCGAATTTTTCAGAATTCATCTCGTCGTGATAATCTCCACATTTAATTCCTTCAAAAACTAACAACCCCTTGTTAACAAAACCTTTCTCGTTTCCAATATGTACCACTATTAGACGTTTTCCTCTTCCGCTAGGATTTTTTAACCCGGCTGACAAATCTTGGTTAAACAGCTCTCTTTTGCTCATTAGGTTCTGATCTACCCATATTTTAGATCTGACATGACCCGAGTTCACCCATGTTTCGTCTAAATAATATATGTTTTTTTTTTGCTTTCGTAATTCTTTTATTTGACGTAAATATTTTCTTCTCCACATTACAATGTCCTCTCTATCTAATAATATACTTTTCCTACCTCTCTTGATAAATCTGTTAATTGTAAAGATTACGCTTTTAATTAATCAAAATCTCATTTTGTTGTCTACTCACGCGAAATTTAGAGATTTTAACATCTTATATAATTTGGATCTACTCATTTTTGGAATTTCTTCATTTTGTTGTATCTTGGCATGAATCAAATTTAGTGTTGGGGGAAGATTATCGAAAAAGAACTGGTGTACAGTTCGTCGTATTAAATACTTTTGATGTTCCTTTAAAATTAAAAGATCCTCACGTTGAGGTACTTTCGGTGGTCTAAGGGTGCCAGTGTTTTTTTCCTCGGCCAAAACTCTTTTAACTGTTCGCACAGAACGACCTATTAGATTAGAAGTATTTCTGTTAGTCTTCATTAATGAAGAGAATAAAAGATATGTTATATACCTGTGTATTCGCAACACTTGCTTAATAAAACAGTTTTGTTAAACTGAGGATGATCGTGTTCTAGTCCTTTAAAGACATTAAGAATCATCAGTTTCTCATTAACGGTAAGTTTGCCTTTGATCTTTTCACTCATTTTTAAAAAGCAGAAATGACAACACATGTGACAGATATATCCCCTGCTAGCAGGATTAATTTATTGTTTTATTGTAAAATTACCGATTTTTAACTAATCCTATTGGCTTATTTCAAATTTCCCGCCACGGCTTGGGCCTTGCAGGAAAAAACAGACTATAGTTTTGAATATTTTACTTAAAATATGGTATCTACAGGTTAATATTAAATACCGCCATTGAAACCAGCAAGTATAGTCTGCCTCAATCCTAAATTTCCACCACTTGTTGAATTATTTTATCAAAATAAAAATATTTCTAAACTGGGGATTGTTATAACTAAAGTTGGCAATATAATTATTTAATAAACATGATTCGAAAACAACGTAATTTAACTGACGCTAAAATGTTTCGAAGAGATAAAAAGGTGAGCATGTTCTTTTCCTTTATTCTAAAATCTGGAGTAGTAAAAACGGACACAGAGAATGATGTTAATGATGATAACCTCACAAATACAAGATGACGCATTTTTAACCAAACAATGTTGCCGGTTGTATTTCTAACGTAGAATGCATTGTTGGTGGAAATTTAGAATTGAGACAGACTTTAGGTGTAGTACTATGCCGGCCAAAAAATTTTGGCCGTCATTGTCTGTCAATTCAAAAAAAAAAAATTGTAATCCGTACTTTATTGTCATCATGATTACCGTCTTGATTATGAACGTTATTTTTTGGGGGTAAATTTCAAAACTCAAAATTATTTTGTCATTTCTACTACACAGAACGTTTACCTCAGGTTATCTATGTACGATTGCTCTAATTTTGTTCATTCATCTCGGATTTTTGGAATATCTGAGCTTCAAACAGTTTAAATTGATTGTCAAAATGACAGAAATCGAAAATTGGGTTACGATTCCTAAAGGTTTATTTACACTTTTCTTGAATGTCAAGAAAGTGACGGCCAAAATTTTGTGGCCGCCATAGTACCTTAATAAACATAAACAGATTTTAACGAAAATATTTCAGAGCAAGACACCGAGTGGAAGCATGATACATTCAAAATGAATAGTGCTCAGGAGCAAACCCCCTCACGTCAAGCCTGAAGGCCGGCGGTCTTGTAATTAAAAACACCGCACAACGGCGCAAATATTTCTTCACTATTCCATCGTGCGTCGTTTCCATTCTGTGCCTGTGCCCCCGATCCAGAAATTACTCCGTACTTTTCCTTCAAATATGTGTAGGAGATTGAAGCTAATATTTTAAATAGATCAATTTAAATTAAAAGTGGATTTATCAACTTACGGCAAAAATTTCCCCAAACCATTCGGTAAACTGGCATCCTTCCCAAATTTGGAGCATTTACTTCCCAAATGTTTTTAAAACACTTTGTTTTATCTCTAAAGTGAGGCATTTTCTCTTTATAACACTGCCTGTGGTATCCATGATATCGCTACTTAATCGTATTTTTTTCAATAATTATAATCTGACAAGTGTCAATTTTTTTGACAAATTCAAAACGCCCGCTTTGAATGTTCAATATTAGAAAAAATAAAACACTTTCATTGCAATACAAAAAAAGAAAATTCCCTAACAGTAATGTATATTGAAAATGGATGGAGTTTACATACACGTAGTTCGTGTTATAAACTAATACAATTGCATATATTTTTAAAACAGATTATACAGGGCTAGAAGCAAAAGGTATCTATACTCCTTTCACTTAGGCAATATGATAGTCACGTGCACGGATTTCTGCGTCATCAACTCTCAAAGAGGCTCCACCTTTCGTTCCGAGTCAGTGAAATACCCTTCAGTGGCTTAACTGAGAGATAAAAGACGCCATTAGTAGAAAATCTGTCGAAAATAAAGGGGTAGGATTAGGGAATCGCTAATTAATCTGTTGTTCGTTAAGTCTATGGATAGTTTTAGTTTTAATAAATCTCTGAGGCCAATGATGCCGTCGAAAACATCGTGGAAGTCATAAAGAAGGAATTTAAAGTCATTATTTGAACGAAATTCCGAGAAAGCGGGGATGTCGGCTTTATACTTAAGTTCTTTTTCCCCAGTTGCCGTTTTAATTTTTGAATTTTCGTAATAAATTGAAGAAGGGAAATGGGTTTCTGCGACAGATAGCCTTATTATTGAAACGAAACAACCTTGAGATAGCCGAGTTTGAATTCAAACCAACCGCCAACAAAAGCCAGGATAGTACCGATGTCGATTCCACCAGCGACCACGAGGGGCGGGGGTGGAAGCCGACAGAGGATGAACGGCCATGTTTTTCTTACACACTTCTTCCTTGTCTGTAGATAAGTGCAGAGGTACCCTGTATGATTTTTTTCTGTGCTCTAACTGTGTGATTTTCGGTGATTTCCGAACTACATTCGATGTTGTTGTTGTCCAGCCCTTCTGGTTTGAACTAGGTATGTGCGGTACTAAAATTATTTCTGTTTCGCGCGAAATGTATTTTAACAATAATAAGACACAAATGGGTCGCACGTGTGGGTTGGTAATGTTCCCACCATGCTTTATAAAGTCCGCAATTATCTCGACCATCCCCATGTATCACGCTTTTAACATTTGTAAGCTTGCGAAGGAGCGTAAGGCAGTCTGGTTATAGCTTCGCTAAATTTATAAAATCGTACGGACCACGTTGTTTGTCAAATCAGGTTTAACAATCCACTAACTTTCTTAAATGAAAAAGGGCACCAAGTTTTAGAGTGGGCCTGTGGCTTTCCCGATTTATAAAGCGCACTCCTTCACTTTAATCCCCTTTAATTTTTCCGACGATTTTGCGTACTAATTAGTTATTGCTCAACGTTTTTAAGCAAAGTGTAAAAGTCTTCACTCTCCATCCCGGGAGCAACCAATTATATTTATCTTCCAGGTATCTGCGTGGCTTTTTTTTATCTAAGGATATGCTGTATCTAGGTACTTCCGCCAATTAGGTACGCGCGCCCAACATATTATTCAGGACGCCATCTTGCGTCGATGAACCGGCTGAACAATGAGCTGGGGTCGACCGGACTGTGTTTTTAATTTTTATGTGTTTGTTATTGGTTGTTCCCAATTGTCCCATCCCAAATTGAAAGTTTTTCTTAGGTAGCTCCGTCAACAAATCTTTGTCGCGGTTTTGTTTGCATTCATTTCCAGTTGCTGTAAATGTAAATTCTTGACCTTACGGCGAGGGTCTCTCTCTTTGTGCGTTTTGGCTTCCTCTAACATCCAAGCGTTGAACACGACCTCGCGGACCCTCGTTTAAAATTTTGCGCCCCAGAGAGACCCGAAAACTTAACGTTTGGCAGGGCTTGCTGAATGCTGGCCTGCAACGTCGCTCATGGTGTAAGTTGTCCCCGAGTTCCTTGGCACAAACTTCCGGAATTGTGATCATGTCTATTTTCCATGAGTTTGTGGGACCTGACAAGCGCCGTTTGTTTTGCTTTGTAATAGTCATATTTTCACCTCAATTTGTTGACTTAACGTAGAGCAGCTAGGACTTTCCTTTAGCACTAAATCACGGGTAGGCTGGAAATGTTAAAGTCTTAAGGCTAGGGTGCCACAGACCACCGGACCATGCAAGGCCACTCACTTCTCCTATAGCGTATCTGCCGCACATTGTAAATTAACTTGGAAAAAAAAGGGATGCTAAAATTCTCGTCTAGTGCTCGCTCTCGCTCGAACGGTCCGAAGTAACTGTATTGCTTGTAATGTTCATGACCCTTCTGTTTTTCTGAAATTTGAATTGTGTTGTTTATGAAATCAGGTTTGCTCGACTTTCAATAAATTTCCACGTCCACGTTGTCACTTCGGAGTTATTCGTATTTTCAGGAGGGGTTTTAACGGAGCCTCATTCGGGAGCCTAGGGGAATAGCCAGAGCTCACTATTTTCCTAGAATTCCGAATAAGTAAGTAGTCTTCTCGCATTTGAGGAGACTTGGGTGTCCTCTCTTGATACGTTTATTATTCATTAATTCCAGCGTTACAAAAATCATAACGTTGAATAAATAGCTTGTTATAATTGTGTAGTTTTATTTGCACTCTTCTGTGTGGTTCACAAACCCCGTTGGAACGAATCTGTTACTGTTTAAATTGTAAAAAAGAAAAAAAAAACAACACAACGTAGGGAAATTAACGAGGTACAATCACGCGTTCTTGGCCATTTTTGAATCTCGCGGGTTTTTTGTTTTCATTGCGTATGTTGGTAAAAAAAAAGATGGCCGCTTGGTGGAATTTTTGAATGGCCCACTCGGTTCATCACAACCTGTATCTACTAATAGTTTTAATGGTGGTTGTTGAATTTTAATGCATGGTAATGAGTTGCAAGTTGACATGTTATTAATATCACACGGTATGTTATCTGGTGAAATGGGTTAGCGTTTGGAAAATTTTGCTCATCGTATGTTTGTTGTATGTTGTTGTATAAGGTGGTTCAGAGATTTGTTGATTTTCAATGTCAATGTTTTCTTCACAAGTTGTGTGTTCAGGTTGATTACTGATATCTAACTTATTTTGGTAGTAATGTAAATAGTTATCCGGGGATTCGTCGTTGTTTATTTGGTCGGTTTCAAAAAATTGTGGACTTTGTTGGATTTGTTCTTGTTGTGAAAAAAAGACGAGTCCACAGCTCCCTTATTTATCGGAGGATTTTAATTATCTATACACCAAATTAAATGGTTGTTAATAGGCTACAAAACGGCTTAATAAATTCACGTATAGCTCCAAGGGCTTCAAGACTAAACTGTCAAAATATTTTTTTTCAAATAGGATTACATACTTTTTTATAATATTTCTGATAAAGATTTAATTCTGAAAACAACAATGTATCACAAGTATAACATCACATAAAAAAAAAACACTATCTTTTGAAACAAATGACGAGCACCAAGCGAAAAGCTATCAAAATGCATAGCGTTACAATGTAATAACCAAATTAAGGTAGCTGGAAAAACAAATGACAATGTGGGATTGCGCAGATATGCCGCCAATATTTAGCGCAAAATGGAACATAGACGATAGTAGCGTGTTTTACATTTTTTTTGTGAATTTTTGGTGTTTAAGTGTATACTTGTGATACATTGTTGTTTCCAGAATAAAAATCTCTATCAGAATTACTAAAAAAAAAATATGTAATCCCATTTAAAAAAAAAAAAAATTGACAGTTTACCCTTGAAGCCCATAGGGCTATACTTGAATTTATTAGGCCACTTTGTAGCCTATTAACAACCATTTAATTTTAATTAAAATCTTGCGATAAATAACGGAGTTATTGATTCGTCTTCTTTTTTGGGGACACACTGTATAAAATTGCTTTGACCTGATTGAAAGATGAATCAGGACAATTTCTCGAATCAATAGCTATTTACAATCAATCGTGGGAAGTTACATTTTGCAGCGCGAAGTTTAATTTGAAACACGACGCGCAGCGGAGTGTTTCATAAACTGAGCGTTGCAAAATATTTCACACACAAGGTATGTATACCTAATGCTTTTTGGCCGACGTTTGTAATTTAAAATGTTAAAAACAATTACTATTTTTCGAATTTTAATGGAACGCATTGTCAAATGTAAGGTAGAACCGACAGACGGTGCTGCAATTTTGATTTCTTTTAGATTTTATTTTCTAAGACTAATTGAATTCAAAATGTATACATACTGTTCTCCTGCAACTCAGCTTCATTAATTTAAAATTGTGTATTTCTTCTACGTTTCTAAAGTTTAAAAACAAAGATTATTTACTTTCACCGTCGCACAGTCGCCGTAAAAACAAAGTTTCATGTGACGTGATCAGTGCGTATTTGCAAAGTTTCCATCACAGGAGGCCAAAAAAAATGTTTCAAGTCCTTACTGTTGGGTCTATGACGTTTCGCCGCAGCCGTTTCGCCACTGGGCCAGTTCGCCGCAGCTATTGAGCTGCTGATCTTTTTTAGCCACCTGTTTTAGTTATTTTTCTATAAACCTTACTAAAAGGAGGATTTTTATCGTTTCTTGTCAGTGTCATTTATTTATTAATGGATTAATTGCGTCGCAACGCCCCAGAGGGTTAATGATACCTGAACGTTAACGTTATATTTTTATATTCTGAAAATTTGTTATTTACCTATAGTAAAATAATCAATTTAATCTATATCCAGTTTTGTCTTTACCAAATCCTACCGGTAACCCCGCCCTTAAGATTTTTTTTAAATGAAATTTTAATGAGGGGGGGTATTAAAAATAGATTAGCAATGACTCTCATTACGTTGATTCTTTGGAAACGACATTACGATTTAAAATTTGTTATGTAGAGTGTGAGGTTGAGCACCATATTTTTCTCACCTGATCGATTAAAGGACGTGTTTTTATAAACAGGGTGCAAGTAAGCTGGAAAAACCCCTGCTGTGACGTGACTCGTGTAGATATATTCAATTTTTCACTCAAGGGACACCAGATGAAGATGGTGGTACCAACCGTTGCATTGTAATTTTACCCTAAAAATACTTTACGATAAGGGTAATTCTTGTCTTCTTCATAATTCTTGTCAAATCAGGTAGAACCTCCGAACGAATTCAATCCCTCATCTGCATGGAGCGTTCTTAGTAAATTCAGATTTAATAGTAACACTTTGGGAAATACAACTACACAATGCCGCTCTCTGTATTTGGTGAATATTATAGTTTTATTAGGCGGGCCTTCAGGGTCAGATATACAGTATGTCCCCGGATTGAGTTTATCTACAAGAGGGGAAAAATATTTTTGATTTTACGCAAAAACTTCAGAGGAATAACATTTTTTATTTGAAACTCCCATTTCTGTTATTAAAAAGTCTATTTTAACACAGAGAAAGACTTAACACTAAAATAAAAGAAAAAAATTTCCTTTTTTTTTAAATTCAAACAATAATTGAATATCAAACTATTCTATTAAGTGTTGGGAAATTTTGTAATTATGTGACGAAAACCGGTCCAACACTGTATTAAATAAATTCTTTGTTCTAAAGACAACATTTTGAAATAATAATATGTTGTTTATCAAAAAACAAGGCCAATTGTAATAAAATTTTGTAGTGACCCAGTTTAAAATTTATATTTTAATTCCCGGTACCGCCACGAGAGCGCGCCAAATGTGAAGGTACTAGCGCCTAGACTAGGAACTAAGGGATGGGGTTGGTGATCCTGGGGGGTTGGCAACTCTGAGAGCGGAAATATAGCGGAGGTGAAGCGGTCTCTCGCGCGCGTGATTGAAGGGGGTGGGACACTTTTGTTTGGTTTTTCGAAACGAACACACCGTGCGAAGAGCGATCGATATTCCAAAATTTGTAAGTTCAATCTGAACCAATTACACTACCGTCCCGAGTAGATCTTTTGTGTCCCCGTGAGGAATCCGACGTTTTTAATCCACCCGGGTAATTTATCCCGCGTTCGTTGTCTTTTTGTTTTTTTTTGGGACCAGGACCACGTGGTAAGGGTGTGTTGTAGATATAATTTTGTTGCATGCTGTTTCTTTCTAGAAGCGCTTATTTGTTAATTTTAAGCGTTATCCCTAAGTTTTTTCCCGGGAGGTTCAATTTTCAGGCAATCCGTTAATTTCGAAAATTAGTAGCCGTCGTCCGAATCACGTGCGTCCATTTTGTTTTTGTCTTTCGCTAACATGTTCTAACGGCACTTGAACCGCCATTTTTCGTTTAGCATTTCTATCAATTATCGTATTCGTTATTTATGTTGCTGACTGATATTTGTGTCATTTGAAGCGTTGTTTCACTTTGCGCTTTGTTCTCTTTTATTTGATCATTGTTTAACTTCGCGCTTGGTTCTCTTTTATTTGATCATTGTTTAATGGTGCGCTTTGTTCTCTTTTTTATCATTTTTTTAATGTTGCGTTTTGTTTTGTTGAATTTATCATTGTCTAATGGTACGCTTTGTTCTATTGGATTAAACTCGGGTTTTCCTATTTGTTGTTGTCAAGCACCGTTAGATTTCGGATGAGTTAAAGTTAAAATGTTGTAAGTGCGATCCTATGGGGTCTAGGTGACATTCAGGAGGTCGGGGGGTTGTTTAGTCAAATTTCTGTGGGGGCGACGGTTATGTAGAGCCGTTAGCGGAGGCGGACCTAAGTCTTCGCTTATGCGGCTCCGGAATGTTGACGTGAAGCCCCCGTCGAGGTTATAGGGACTTCGGGGTTTTGTCGGGGACGGTGGATCCAAATCTTTGCTTATGCGGTTTAGTGATGCTAATCGTACGACCCCGAGACGCTCTGTCACTCTTGCTTGGTCGGCGAAATAGTCTGACGTTCATTAATACCCCGAATATCTATAAACGTCGTTTGATCTCAAGATGATTCAGATTATTCTTCTGAGTCCCCTCGCGGCCGAGAGTTTGTTACCTCCAGCTCTAAGCTCCCGTTGGCGTACCTTGACCGCGTAGTTCCGAATTAAACATTGTTTTGTCATTAATCGAGTTGAAAATATGAGTAATACCTGGGATACGGTTTTTGAAGAGGGTTTTTCATCCGTCCCTGTCTGTAATAACTGCATTATAATTTATCTACTTGTTTTGCAGGCTTTAACCTGTCATTTTGTCTGTCATGTACCCGTTTTCTATTGTTTTAAATGTTGCTGCATTCATCTTGTCGTTTATCTTTGTAATGTACTCAACTAGTTAATTTCTTGTACTCCGTTAAACTTAATTTCTGTCCTTTTGTATTCTCGTTTCAATTTTTCTTCATCGAAGTTATTACAGGCATTTTTAATAAAAGGTATTTTGCTTCCCTCACATGTGTTTTATTTGCGGTACTCTTCCAACTGGAACCCTCATCGTTTGCATTCCGAACCTTTTCCGCCAAAAGAAAAACACACCGTAGGGTTCCTCTGCTTCGATGACGATCACGACCACATTTGTTACCGTTTTGCCCAGGTTAGAATATTTGGCGGAAAAAGTAATGTATTCAGATCATTACAAATTCAAATAAAAATTGCTTGATAAAAAAAGAACATTTTATCCAAAAATTTAAATTACGCTAAAACGGCTGGAAATAGGCATACAAATGTTAATAAAACAATGTTAATAAAAGTGGCCCTAAAATTAAATTTTACATTTATATCTACTATGAAAAATGGTAGTTGCTATTTAAAAAAATGAAGTTTTCCACATTTTTTGATTATCAATTTTGAAAAATTGCAGCAGGCGTATGGAACATAAATAAAATGTCGCTAATAGCACAAGAGATCGGCCAGGCCTTTAGGAAATCAATTTAAAAAAAATAAATTATTTATTTTCAATGGTTCAGGACTCCATTCGCTTAGGCAATATGATAGTCACGTGCACGGATTTCTGCGTCGTCAACTGTCTTTTATGATATTTTTATGATTCTATCTGCTTATTTATAACACATTACTACAATCTAACTGTTGCAATTCCAGATATTAAAATTTAAAAAACGATATTTTTTTCCTGTAGCTGGAAGCTCGACTGGGAGACACATTTGAAAGTTCTGGGAGTATAAAAGAACCGCTGCTAAAACTTCATTGTTATCAGAGTTTCGAATAAAACGTTTGAAAAGCTCGCCCAGCACAAATAAGGCAGAGTACTTCGTTTAATTTTTTAAATGGACTGCCGTTGTGTAAGCTGAGAATGCGTTTTATTCATAATGGAGCCGCCGCAGATCCTCCATAACCGCCTGAATTCCTGGTGATTAGTCAAAGTCGGAAAACGTCTACGCTTAATGTCTTTTATAGCAAAGCTTTAGACGCTCGAAACTTGAAGGCTCTACATATAGGTACAAACTTTCATTCATCATTATCCTTCAGCACTTAGCTCAGAGAACGACTCAGTTTTAGACGGTTGGAGAGCAAACACCATGTACTCAGACGCACAAAAACTGACACAATTGTTAAATAATTGTCGTCATCACTTACGCCCGAAGTAATTTCTTCCAGTATTTACAGACGTTTAAATTGCAGAGATTTCGCCACGCTTAAACATTTCGAGAAACAAACAACAGCGTTGGACAGGATGAGGAACGTTTCTGACTGTCAACGTTTAATGGTGGCCGGTAGATATGAGCAATGCTCCGGTTCCGGTTCCGGGACGACAACCGACCGGACTTTGAAGTTTTTTACAAAGACAAATTTCACCCACAGAGAATAGACGAGGGGTTAATGCTCCAAGCAGCCATGCCAGAATGCCAAATCTCATATCATAAACTTCTGGCATATCCCGCTTTTTCCGGATGCTTGTTCGTTTGCGAATCAGGACAATTTCCCGAATTAAAAATGTTTCAAGTCCTTACTGTGATACTTTTCTTCCAGCACGTCGCTTTTATTAAACTATCTGTACACTTCTCACCTGTGCAAAAAATACCGAACGTTGTGTTTTCAGACAATGAGAAAGGATCTTGCGTGGAAATATATTGCTCACATCATCAGATGCAATAAGAAAAAGAGTTTTAGATACTTAAATCAAACTGAGAGATAAAAGACATCATTACTAGAAAATCTGTTTCTAGATATCTCGCATTTGTTTCCAAGGTAAAGAATTGCATTTTCATGTAGTGCAAAGTAAAAGATCGACAAATATTAGAGGAACAAGAGCCTGGTTGCATGCTTGAAGGGTTTAGAAATGAAGAATAATAAAGCAATAGACATGATCGAGTTTAAATATGTCTTGATGCCGAAGAAAAGATTCACCGTCGAGTAAATCTGTTGTTAGGGAATTGTTCGAGCTTTATGACAAGCCGATAATCCTGATGAAATAGAACATAAGAAGAGATCGATCGTTTTCATCCTTCAGGTAAACTATCCTTTTCGCTCTCGCCGGCGGCGTTATCTTGGCATTAATAACTTAGCAATTTCTTACATTCATTTTGACGCTCTCCGGTCCGTCCCGCTTCCAAAATCCAATCTCTCGTTAAGAGGATAAATCAAGCGTCTAAATTTCCCGGAGATGAATCCCAGATTTATATTTGCGGAGATGCATGAACGAGCAACATTTACAAAATATGTCAGAGCGATTAATCTCTACAACAGAGCAAACATGCACTGTCCACATCTTGTTTGACCAAACGGCTTGTCTTATCGATGTAAACGTCTCTGCTTACAAAGATCCGGCCAGTTATTTAGAAAATCTAATAAGTTTGCCAAGTTTCTATGTATAGTTCGGGGTGATTGCGCAGACATGTTACACACCTTCGGAAACGAATGGACGAATCGATAACCACTCGCAGGACTATTGTTTACATAACGGGAAAACTCATCAACTAGAAAAACTTATACCGACCAATCAAAGATCAAACAGAACGTCGTCAATAATATGACAACTTTCCGAAAAGTGGTATCAAATAAATCATCGGAGGGTGTCCGCGTAAATAGAGACCGGAGGCTGTGAAAGGATTTCAGCTCGACTAACTTTGTTTTCCTTCGTTTTTGGTAAAAAAATCCGATCTATTAAATTTTTAGACGAGACTGAACGCTGGACCGATTTGTTTATGCTTTACAGGCAGATTTTTCATGCTACATTAATTAAATGGCATTTGCACGTCTTTATCATGCACGTACAAAATGCAGAGATGTTCTATAAACACATTAAACGGTTCTTGGAAAACTCTGTTTTTTAAAACAATCAGGTTAGGTTAGCTAATTTGTCGGTTGGAATATTTTCTTTGTGAAGATGAAAGAAAGAGATGGAAAGAATTCTTGGAATGAACACGCTCTACACCTACCAAATAAAAAGAAGCAGAAGAAGATACTTTGATGCTGCAAAAGGTGGATGATAAACTTTTTCATAGGTAGCGTCACGATGAACGATCAATAGTAGATTATATCATTAAGAGAAGAAGTGAGTCTTTTTGTTCTAAGCCCAGGAATTCAAGACCGAGACGAAGTCAAGGTCGGCAACTGGGCGAAGCACAAAAAGACATTCCACTCTGAATTATTATACTATTTTTTCTTCTGTTTTTTTTTTTTGTGTGTATTTTTAGTTCAGTATCATTTTTCAAATCAAGTTTTGAGACAATCAGAATTCACTAAATACGATTGTATCTCTCCTACATTTATCATAGTTTCCAATAACAGGTGGTTTGGATGAAGACCAAGTCCCGCTACTTATTTTCGTAGATTACAGCATGATAAATCATGAATTATTGTGGGCCAAACTTTGTTACTACGAATACAATTCATCTTTATTGTGGTGGATTTGTAATAACGCAAGAGCCGCAAGGTAATCTTAATTTAAAATACAATTTATAACTCCACCAGACGAAGCAATTTGTTGCTTCAAAATTATTTTTGTAGGTACAATTACAGTTAAAATTCTGTAGTTTCTTTTATAACTATTGGCGGAACGTTATACAGGGTGTTTTTGAAATGCGTGCAGAAATTTTAACCACGAGCTACTGGCTTCATGTAGAACTCGGAATTTTTTTTTTAAACTCTATGTCAAAAAAATTGGCGTACATTTTATAAAACATGATATACAAGGGTGTATTTTTAAAATGTGCCGAAATTTTACCTACGAGGTTCTAGGAGAACGTAGAAAACTAAAAGCAATAAAAAAAATTGTAGCTCAAAAAATACGTCATTTTATTTTTTAACATAGAATTTTTTAAATATTTTTTCCGAGTTCTACATGAAGCCAGTAGCTCGTGATTAAAATTTCTGCACGCGTTTCAAAAACACCCTGTAGATGTGGATTGGGGACTTGTCGTTAAGTTGGCACTACCAGGAAAAGTAACTAGGCGCGCACTTATACTTGCGCCTGGAATTTATGACAAATTTCTCACCAACGTACAGTTCAATCCCAAGTTTTACGCGACCTTGAGTTTGACAATTCACATCTAAAACGTTTTTACTATAGTTGCTCTATTAAGTTCTAATTCAAATGCTTGGATGACATAACTCGGATGATATTATCCCTTACGTAAGGGATGACGGTGTGAAAATCTACCTCCTCCAAGTGGTGAGAAACAATGATTTAGGTATATCACGATTTAATATGTAGTTTATGATCTGAATAGTAGTTTGAAGCGGGCAGACCTCCACTCTATTATAACTTGAAATCAATTGATCTCAACACGGCAGATTTATGAATACATTTACATGATAATCACCCTGAGAACCCCTCTCGTGAATTAAATATATTTATCTCATCGACGGTTCGCACCCCTGCAAAAACTTGCATACAAAGGAAACCTAAGCAAACAGTCGTCGCTTGCAAAAACGACGATGCAACCGCAAATCGTCGTGTAAATGACCGGAATCGCCCACGACGTCACAGATAATACTGTTAAGAACAAACCTACGACACAATAGTTTCCACCGGAATAAGGACAACACAAACAACCCCCTGACGACTTCGTGCTCTTGTCTCGATCTGCCTCCTCATTTTGTTTACGAGTGGTGGTCCCACTCTGTTTGCCGCCATTAATGCAGGATCAACGAAGACAACTTAAAAAGTGAGCTACAGCAATTTTCACTTCGGTTCTGCTCCTGGCGGCGAAAAATTGAATACCATTACCATATCGCGTCGACTTTCTTGATTTATCACTTGTTTGCTTTTAAAGTACGACAGTGAATTCGATTCGATCGCATTTTTACAAGTGCACTCCCGTCATTACACCAGAAATTTTACAATATTTTTTCAAGCTTTGATGATGATTTATTACCGATATTGCCCATCAAATCCAACCCTAATAAATCTTTCAGCGGAAAAAACGAGTTTCCACGGGCCGGCCGGTGCGAGAAAGTTCTCTCTTTGTATTGTGATGCTCCGAAAATGCATTTGCTAGAGATAAGTACCATTCAGCATTGATCTTACCGTGTCTTGGGTTGGAAAGAGATTCTCACATACCTTCGAAAATGTACAATTTACTAAAAGCACATTTTGTAAGCTCGTATAATATTTCCCCATGACATATTTTTTACGAATGTAACCTGACGCATTCTCGCATTTTTTCCTTCATTCTATGATCGCATGTTTAGAAAATTCACATATTCTTATAAAACCAAGCTTCATCACTAAAAAAATTATACATATAAATATTCTATCCATTTTTTGTCCACCTTTAGTGTTTTTCTTACTGCCTGCGTCATGTGCAATAACATTGTGTGAAATGTCCCACTTGCTGAGTATTTCTTTCCATCACAAATTCAAAACAAAATTAAGGGAGAAAATCTTCTTTGTGTTTCCAATTTAAATTTTTACCTGTGATGTTTTTTCCTGAGCCGTCAATATACTAAACAAATCGAAATTATTGTATACAATAATTAAGTCAATAATTAATCTTTCAATAAAATTACTCACATATTACAGCGAGCGTTTATTTTGTTTTTACATTTTTTGCATTATCCAAATTAGGTAAAAAAGTTGTATTAACAGTTATTTGTGTATCAAGGCCAAAAGTGCATTTTTTCGTGCGAGTCTGAGTTTTTTGGCCGAGGCGCAGCCGAGGCTTGAAAACCGGCGAGAACAAAAGGCACTGTTTGACAGAGGTGCATATTAAATTTTTTAGGCGACCGCACAAACTACAAAGCAGAAGACATCATTGGAAAAATTACAAATTTATTTTGCATCAACCTTTTTCAAATACATAGATCAATTTATTAATACATTTTAACAATTTTTTATAGTATTTGTAAACAAAACTAGAAATTTATTTACATAATTTATGGTGACAATATGTGGACAATTATCGGTTTTTTCGGATGGCGCCACGGTCAGCGGCCGAAAAAGAGTTACTTTTCGTCCGCTTGTGAGTACGTAAAATTACCGTTTAAAATTAAAAATTATCCAAAAGTATTAAAATTTAATTTACAACTCTGGTCAGTTGATAAATTGTTCTGTAGTTATCATGACAAATTCAGAGCTTGTCCAAACAGCCTTTAAAACACGTACACAAAAAACGACTGTTACGAGATAAATCTTATTTACTCGGGGCTTAGTTGACTGAAAATGTATCGATACCTGCTGGGAACCCATCGGAACTGTGCACTTTGCGGAAATATTATCCTTTATGGCACAGATGCGCCTGAAACTCCTACTCCTCGTACATCCGGATGCACTTCTCCATCCCCCAGACAGAGCATACGTTTTGTGTTCGTGTCTCCGAAGGTTTAACTGGTATTTGCTAGGAAAATACGTTCTATGATCTCGGCTGCCTTAAAAACACAATGAAATAAAATAAACAGTCGAATATATTCCGGAACGTCACTGGAAATAACAAATAACGAAAGTTTACCACCCAAAGAAATAAATAATGGCCTCAAATGAAATTCCCTGTAGGAGATGATCATTTCGCAAAAGACAGATTGCTGAGTACGTTTCTGCATAAAAATTGCCAATTTGTTAGAGTGATGAGTGGTTATGCAGTGGCGAGGCTGGCTCACTTTCCTTGGAGAAATTCACTTGGCCTTGGCCAGGACGAAAAGTTCAAGGTGATCGCAATATATCAAAACAGAACAATTTACACTTTGGCGTTACCGGAGCTCCAAAGAGAAGTTGAACGCGAATATTTCAACAGTAATAAAACTCACCAATTTGAGTAAGGAATCGAAGAGAAATATGAAATTTAAAATAGGTTTGCTGCGAAAATACCCTCTGTGCACATACACCGCTCGTAAAAACTCTATTGGAAAATAGTGACATTGAAACTTGAGGTAGGTTAGTATTACCAAGGATTACTAACTAATGAATCACCTAGAATGAAGAAAAAGAAGTAAAATAAATCTAAACGTATAAAATTTCTGATTCTATTTCCAGGACCTCTCTCGATCGTGATTGTATGAGTTAAAGTGGCCAAAAATTGGTAAATGTTGCACAGCTGCAATTCCTGCAAAGAAGGTTACTCAAATTATTAAATTTTATTACAAGATAATACATATTTGCGTCGATTTCCATAACACCCAGTTTATGTAAAAATAAAATGTAGAATTTAATTTCGTAATGCTCGTTTCTACATCCCTATTCCATTTTCTGGTCCAATTTTTTAAACCATCTTTGACGCATACGTTTGAATCAGATTACTATTGGTAACTCTTTCACTTTATAGATTCCTATCTCACGATTACCAATTGCTTAAGTTAAAATTTCATTACATGTGCGTCTTAAAATTAAGTAAATATATTTTTGCATTTTGCATTTTTCATTATTAATTAATTAACAAACAAGTTGAGACTAGTGGCTTTAATGTAACTAGCATCAAATTGTTGAGGCGCAGACGCTCTTTGAGGAGTTTGAAGTTTGTCATCATACTTGGTCAACTTTGTTAAACAATTTAAGTCTAAGACATTCATGGAACAC
Organism: Tenebrio molitor; assembly: GCF_963966145.1. Lineage (NCBI taxonomy): Eukaryota > Metazoa > Arthropoda > Insecta > Coleoptera > Tenebrionidae > Tenebrio > Tenebrio molitor. Next base: position 4,466,150 of record NC_091048.1, on the reverse strand, counting down.
CAGGAAAAGTTTGTCGTTCCTTCCACATTTTTTTCATTAATATGAAATTGCTGTCGTCTATTATTAAAATAAATTCTTAGGTAAACGTTTAACTTATAGCTTTAAAAAAAACAACTTGTTACAGAAACAAAATAAGAAGTTATTAAATGGATCAAAAATATTATGTATTTTAGTAAAAACATTCTTGAGTGTAGGGAATCTAAACATATATCGGAAAAGCTGAATGAGTCAGGAAAGTAGGAGTTTAAGAGAGTGAACTATTTCAGAATAAGTATTTTTTGAACAAAGTGGTCTGCACCGAAATAAGCATAATGAAAAGAAAATTCAAAACAAGAATCAAAAGAAATGAGAACAATACATTAATATTTTAATCTTAGCATGAGAAAAATGAAGACGCGAACAAACGAGATAAATTAAATTTACAGTCCTAGAGGTGTCTCAAAATTCGCGAATTCCGAATTCAGAGCGTTGTAGGGGATCACTTCAGTGGTCCAAATATGGAAATTAAAAAAAATCGGGACTCCCCCCACAAAGATACATTGATCTGAAGGTGCATTCTTTGAACTGCGTTTTCTTCAAATACAGGCTGAGAAGTTCAGTGTTTATTGTTATTTATGGTGTAGATGATTGTGGAAAATAATAACGTAAAACAATTTTTTGAAGAATAGCTTTACTTTGGAGTAAAAAAATCTAAAATTTTTGTAATTTATCTTAAAAATGAAACGGGAACGTAGCTAGAATAGTGCTTATAGGTATCTTCTTCAGGAAGAGCGAATTTTTTTCTAAGTATTTACGACCTCCACTGGGTCCTTCCCTACCACGCTCTGAATTCGGAATTCCTCAATTTTGAAACACCCTGTATATCACTAAAAATAGACCTAAAAATGACAATAATTTGTTTAGAGTTTCCGATTTTTCAATTTGATATTGTTATGAAAATTTAAATATGTACAAACAGAGAAGACTAACGAAACTACATAGAAGAAAAGAAAGATGACCTTGTAAACAATAAATCTGAACCGAAAAAGAGGCAAGAAAAGAAGAATCAAAATAAGAAAAGACAAATGGAGAAAGTATCCATACAGTAAAATTCCTCTATTCAAACGTTTTTCAAATGGTCCAGTATTGAAACGTTTCGACTTCCTTGGTTCCTCCTCTAGGAAACTTTCCTCCCTTATTTGGTGTATTGTTGGTTGCCGCATTCCCTGAGATGATATTTTTGCGGAAAAATAATGAGAAAAGAAATGTTTATTTACCCTACGTTGTGTTTTATTTATAATTTTGTTTAATTTGGTTCTACGAGAGGATTTAAAAATGAAATTAAAACGATTGAACACACTTCACTTAAATTTTATTGAAATCGTTTCTAGTGGTGCTTGGTCCCAACAAATGGTAGAAATAAATAAATGAATTTAATAACAGACATTTGACTCAAGTAGATTTGACTCGCACCCGGCGAATTGAGACCTGACTCATGAATAAATGACTAAGCTGGGCAAATACAGAAGTTTCTGGGGCATTATACGAGTTTGAGGTGCAGACTATACGATCCGATTTGGATTTGACTTGTTTCCCCAATTAAATTGAACCCGACGCAATAGCCCTGGAATCTCATAGATCAGCCTGGTCCACCCCGGTGGTTGAAAATAAAGGGAAAAAAAGGTTGTAACAGGTCTAAAGGGCACCACTTTTCACGTGTCAGCTGGCCTAGTTTGGTCACTGGCCACCTTGGGGGTGACGCGGCTAATTTTGCGCTCTTACGCCGGACAACAGTTAATTGAGTGCGACGGACACTGGCGGTAGCTTCCCGAACTCTAGACTCTAAGACACAAATAATGAATGAAAATGTTTTATAATGACTGTAAATTTTATAATAGTTCGCCTTGGCGAGAGCACGTTTCCCCAATCGGTAAATGCAAGAAGATCGAGCACATACTTCGCGATAAAGAATTTATTCCAAGATTTTGAAACGATAAAGGACTAAAGCCGTTTGATTATTTTCTCATGTGTTAGGATCCTTTGGTGCCTTTTTCCGCCTCCTTTTAGAAATTACAGTTGAAGAAAAAAAGTTATTTTCGGAAACAGTAATTTTTTTGTTTGCCAGAAGAAAACGTATTGTACTGCAAAACTGTCCAATTGGATCCTTGTTATCATCTGTAGCTCCGTTGGTGTGGTCTTGTGTCTCATCTATTGTCTTATCAACTTATCGAATCATCGCATCACAAGTGAAGCTCCATTTGGTTCTAGTGGAACTCGAAGAAGACTCCCTTTCATCTTATTCTATATGTCAAAACCGTTAAGTCCCATGGAAAGAGTAGTGGGAGATCCGGTATATGTTAAAAACTGTCAACGTCAATCTCCCTTTGACATACGGACGAATTCGGAAGTCCAAAATATGGCTGTCATTTAAAAACATTGTCGGTAACGTCGTAGCATGAAAATTAAAAGAATCGAGAAAGGGCAATGGTCTAAAAAATGCACGTTTTGCAAAAATAAGTTTGACATTCGATTTTATCGAACTGGTTCCAGATTCTACTTTCACACTGTATACTATTGTATCGGGCGTTCATTTAATTTTCTCCTCAAAGTTGGCGTTGAAGATCCAATTGTGAACGCACCATTCATCAGTATACAGATTAAAAACACAGACAACGCAAAAAGTGATCTTAGATTTATACAGCTGATCCGTGATCTATAATTCGTGGTGCGTTCACAATCGACTCTTCAACGCCACCTTTGAGGAGAAATTTAAATGAACATTCGATGTAGAAATTGTAAGTATTATAACACTATTTTGAATGAGCGTATATTTAAATTTAAACACGCCACTTGTGATTATAACAATATGTAGTTAATTTATGAAATGAGTCATTAAATAACATTATAAACACTACATCAGAACATTACTCATTTCAGCAAATCTAATTATAATCTCAATTCTAACTTACAAACGACGAAATTAATTCCACTAACTTTGTGATGCATTTTACAGTTCATTTTAGTACGTTTCGTTACGAAATTTTTTTTCGTCCAGCAGACACCGGTAAAAATTGTATTTCCACAAAGCCGCCTTCTTACAATTCTTCCACATTTTTCCTTTATGTTGTACATTCCGAAACGTTTATTACAGACGTCTTTCCTCTCTCAATCCTCATTTTTTCGCAAAACCTTTGCATATTTACCTGCAGCTTTATTTATCCGCGGTATTTCCCACACATGCCGGCTTAAACAGAAGTAAGCCACACAAAGAACGTGTTGCAGAGCGGAACGCCTTTTTTCTCTTCTCTAAATATATTCCACATCCAAATATGGAAACTTTCAGAATCTTACATCGGCATAAGAAAACTGCAGCACTGATAAAATACAGATCGTTTTCGCTTCTCTCTAAACCCTCAAAGGGCAAAGCGATATCCTCATTTGAATATAAAGCGTCTGCAGTCGGTGGCGGTGCCTCCAACCACGGGGATACATGCAAATGCATTTGTTGTGTGTGGAAATGTCTGCGCTGGATGACCTGAATTAGCACCGTATCGGTCTGGGGAGTCACATTACTTTATTGAGATAAATGGAGTTTCTATTAGCGACGGCGTGGATGTGTGAGCACAACAAATTCATTGTTCTTCTAGTAGACAGTTCAATTTCGTTGGCTTTGTACATGAGAAATTGTTGTTGTCACCGATACAAGTATTGGATTAATATGCAAAGGTGAAACTGCCAGCAAACTTAATTAAAACATGTACGCTTATGGAGATGGAGAGCTTTAATAGCTGCCGTTTCTCCGGAATTTACCGGTTGTCTCTGTCACCCTGCATTACCTATACCCGTGCCGTAAGAGCTTATTAATGTAATATCGACAATATAACTTCACCGAACCGAATCATTCAACTTATTTGAATTGACGATGAGGCTTAAGCGAATTTTGCAAGATTAATTCCCTGAATAGAGTTTTTTGCGCTCGAATATATGTACCAGATAATCTAAAATCGATATTTTTTCAGGATTCGGTAGTGGAATTAAATGAATAATGAATGTTCAAAAGAAAAACATTAAACGAGTTCAATGCCGCTTCATTAATTGTCTACGAGTACACTATAGTGACTATTATGTAGATGTGCAATTTAATTTATCATAGTAACGACAAGTCAATGCCATAATTTGACATGCAAATACTCTTCATGTCAAATTTGACATAATACCTACAATATGTAATATGTATTTGTTCTGTAGGTAATGAAATGTTACCAATTATGTAATTATAATGTTTCTTATTCTTACTATTATTAAAAACCAAGCAACTGTCACTTTTGACGTTAGCACCAAATATTGTGTTGACCAGTCACAAATTAAAAAGCCTTTATTGTCACGTAAGTAAATTATCCATCTAGTAACTACGCTCAGTGATGTCGCCATCTAACCGGTGAGTTTCGAAACGATTGTTGGAGAACTGTCCGAGTAACGAAATCTGTAATGAATACTTGGACTTGAAACAGCGATCTTTTGTTCTGTTCATAGAAGGCAAGCTAGAAATCTGTAGACGGACATGAATTAATTGTAAAATTTTAATGAAAAATATTTAACTAACAAAGCTGACTACTTAATTTATTTTTTTTTCTTCCACAAAAATGAATGTTTGATGTGCAAATACAAAGTGATCCAAAAGAAAACAACAAATCAGAGCAGGTGTTGCAAATTATCGGTGGAATTCTGTACAAATAAGCATTCAATGCATGGGCGTAGATAATTTGTGGTCTCAACCGCTACTTTATAATAAATCATACCTCATGAATTTTAGACGTAATTGTGCATTTTATTATTATTATCTGATAATGGAGAAAAATTATAAAATAAAAAAGAACACAATTTTATATTCATAAGAATGGGTAATTTACCAGCTTTATTGCCAAACGCGACGCCACTGGTAAACAGATTTTTCACGCAAATGTCAAAGAAATGTCAACGATGCGCTGTTGAAAACAACTTTTAGATGTTGACAAACCTTACAGACGTTTACTCTAATTGTAAGCAACAATTATGTGAGAATAAGTGATAAAATAGGATTTACCTTTGAAAAGAAAGAATTTTTTTTATGTTACTTCCAAAACGGTGAATAGGCAACCAATAAAACGACTGTGCATAGCAAGTATTATTTTGGTACATTCAAAAGAGACAAACGTTTCGATAAAACAAAAGAAAAGATGAGGTAGCACTCTGGATTTGTTTTCTTGTTGATCACTAAAGGTACTGCAGTATTAGTTAGGAATATAGAGACATTTGTTATAATAGTTATTTAAGATATAAGTGTAAAAAGTTATCCTTTATTACACGAACGGGTTTAAAATACGATCGAGGTACGAGGGAGGATGTGAGTGCAACAAAGGAACATTTTACACGTATGTCTTACATTTTATCTACAACATAAATTTCTATAAAATAATTATCATTGATTCTATATTTTATGAATAACCAAAGTCGTTTGAGAACCACGTCGTTTAGCAACCTACTTCTAAACAATGTTACCAAGAAATTGTATTGTTGTATTCTGACAGTTCTGTGCCATAAAAGCGTGCTCTAAAAGTTTTATGGCACGATTCCGTCAGTTTCAGTAAACGTCAACTTTGACAACGATTTTTACTGCAAAAAGTGCTTACTTTTTACACGATCGTAGATAAATATACTTAAATGACAATGGTCCGTATCACGACACCCTCATTAAATTTAATAATGACTTTAATTACCACGGTGACGAATTCATCTCTTTCTAGCAGGTTATAATTGCGTAAACCTATATCGTTTTATGTTTACTTTTATTACGACTTTAGTTAACGGCAACTTTAATAACGGTGTCGTGATACGGCCCAATAGGTTTTAAACAATAAATTATTAGTGATAAATCTCCTTAGTGCATGAATTATTTTCGAGAATTTTTCCACGCGAGGAAAACCTAGTAAAATTAATTCAGATGCACGTGGGGGATTCGATAAGAAAATCGCACGTCAAGAGAAAGTAATTACTTGACGACATAATACTCGTATGTATTGTAAATATCAAACTTGCAACGTTCGATTTTTCCACTGAGATTTTTTCCATTTAGCAATTTTCTAAAATGCTGAAAATTTCCAGGAAATGTTTGTCGTGCAAGTTTTCTATTGGATCTTATTCCAGACGTGTGATTTTCAGTAGTACCATGTCTAAGTGCATGTCAAACATTCATCCACTCGTGAAAATTATTGACAGCTTGAAATACACGCAGGGTATTTTAATAGACTATTTCCTGAAGAATTTAAAACTCACTGAAAAAAGGATGAATACGAAAATACATTTCTACTTTCAAAACACATATACTTTCTAAATAAGCAATTTGATGTTAGAAAGTATGTATACCTCAAATCATAAAGATCATAAAAACATTAATAAAAATAATGTAATAATATGGCCCCCCAACTAGAATGAAAATACTACCATCGTTCGATCACTGAAGTTAAGCAACAGCGGAGTGCTGAGTGTTTGAATGGGTGGCCTCCGGAGAAACGTTATTCAGTTTTTTTTTAACGATATGTATATTTCCGTATTTAAATAAAATGATCTTTACAATAGTATCAGTGACGTAAAAATTCCACAAGTTATAACGATTTGAAATTAAATGATTTAATGATTAAACGATTATTACCAGTACCTGAAGCACATACTGTGCGCGCTGATGAGATCCTCTTCAACATTTTAATGATTTTATTGTTAAAGTTTTGAATTGTTATAAAACTTTTGTTCAGTGTAATGAGCAGAATCTTATCAATCTATTGGTGTGAATTTTGTATTGACAATTAACAAAGACGTAAGTTTCCATAACACTCTATTTATCGCTTCACTCATAGAGCCTAGCTATTGAAACATTTTTCGTTTGTTTGTGTATTTTTTTAAGTAGCTGCGATAGCCTCTAGCGTTCCCACTTTATCCTTTTTTAATTTGTCTTTAACAGGTGCTTGACATGAAGACGTGTGCGTGTGTTGTGACAGAATGGCTGAAGCACACATGACGGTTAATTGTTCTGTTTGTAAGAAATGCTTTAGGATAGTGTGTTGATTTAATGACTTGATATTAAAAATTAATTTAGGGAAGCAGCTCCAGAACGGAATGGTGTTGCGTACGGATCTAACTCAGATCGAAAGAGGAATTTACAAAATGTCAAAAAAGAATTGTAGGAACTAATAAGCACAGGTGAAAATAATCTGATTAGTTTTATAAGTAAACCAAACCAAAATCCAAATTTGAAATCAAAATGCGGGCTTTCCATTAAAAAAACAAAGATGGCGTCGATTTCTGATATTGCTGGAAGTGTCACCATCTTGTTGGAACTTGAAGCAGCGGATTATAGTCCTACCAATTTTTATATTAATATGATTTTGGGAAATTAGAAAGTTTCTAACATTAATCACTCTGTATATTCGCTAAATATAGGAAACATTATTAAAACGTAAATAGCAAACGATTACAACTGTTTACTTATTAACACTGAAGGACAATCTTGCGCTATTTTAGACATTTGACATCTGATCTGACATTCATGGACACGCCCACAACGGCCGGCTCGTTTTTAACCACGGTGGAACCGGTTAAATATTGGATAATAATTTCATTATTTCCATTTTTTAGAGGCTTTATTTTAATGGGGATAATTTAATTATTAAATATTTCGTCTAATTGAAAAATAAATCGTGGCAAATGCTTGAAGTCACCTTACATTTGACTCGATCGAGCCGCTTATGGACACTTCTACCCCTAGGACACTTTAACCATCTCTATGAAGATACACAAAGGCGCGATTTTCGACCGCTTGAAGAAAATCAAATTTTTAACCACGAAATTATTTTGGATCTAAAACCAAAATTATACTATAGAAAATAAATAAAGTGAAGCTGTAACAACTTTCACATGAATGAATTTAACTTAAAAATAATTTATTTCAAAGCATTTTCGCCTTAAAAGGAAGGAACATGCATATGGAGGAAAATTAGAATATGATGATCTGGAAGGGATGGTTAATGCGCTCAAAAATAAGTAATCAACTTGTCCATTTTTTTTGTGTGAGTAGGTTAATTTATTTGGATACGAATATTAATTATTTTTTTATTATTGCTTCATTGAATCGTTTCTGTTAATTTTCTATTATCATTTTAATTGAAAATTCTGGAAAATTAATGTATTATCATTATGAAATGAATTTTACAAAAGTTTTAATAAGTTTCTAATTGAGACCGAAGTTGAGGAATAAGTTGTTGTCTTTGGAAATTTTTTTATCTCAAGTATTTTCTGAATTGAAGCCAACAAAAATGAATAATATGTTAAAGCAAACAAACAACATGAATATTTATAACTTCAGTTAAATAATTGAGTTAAAAAATTTCTAAAGTAGATTCTTCTATCAAAATCAATTCACTACAAAATACATATGAGTCACCTATTAATAATTGGATCCCTAATAATTATTGCAAATTAATTTCTCGATTTTTTTAGCATACCTAACATTAATTAACATTAATGAAATTCATATTAATAGCGCAATCTCTTTTTAAAAATTTAAAAATTTTGGACTTGGAGAACACATTGGTGGTTGAAATTCAAAAAGGTGTATTATTATACTCATGTCATATCGTGAGGAAATTCCTTAACATTGACACAGAACATTATACACAACAAAGTCAAAATGCGGAGGCGAGACGCCGGGAATTATGTTGATAAGCACTGCACTATTACTTGATAGTAATATCCGTAATAGTGTATGTACTCCGGCAAAATTGCCGTGCCGCCGGGTGGCGGAGGGATAGTGCGCTAAACTCGATAATTTTGTAGGTAAGTAAAAGATGAAGGTGAACTTTTTTATAATCAAAATGCAATCTGGTTTATTTTCCTCTGAAGCAAATTAGAAGAACACGTGCACGGGTGTTTACAGTGTAATCAAACAAACCGTTACAAACGTCAAACCAAATCATAACTAGCTCACTATTAAATGATAATTACATCTGACAATATTTATTTATTTTCCCAATCCTACAAGATTATTAAGGGAGCGAAAATTGCATCGAAAATTCTACAACGTGATTTCAACAGAGAGAAGAAGGATGCACTTGGTTTGTATTGGTTGTGCCAATTTTAGCCAATAAAAGAGTGTGTTGTAATAAACCTTATGTTTAATGTAAAGAAGCAGTTAATTTCGATTGAATTAAGTTCAAAAAACTGGTACATTATTTCTGATAAAGAGGTTTTGTATATTTAAAACCTACTTTGAGATCGTTTATTTTCATATTCCAACTAATTTTCCGCATTTAATAAACGAAAACTAAATAGTACATCGGAAAGTCTAGCCAGGTATTGGTTTACAAGTACGAAATAATGGTTCATTCTACGGCATCAAAACAAACATTTAATCAATAAATATTTCAGGATATAAACTGACCGCAATAATGTCTAAATTTAGTTGTCTGTTAATTTTAATTATTGTACCAACTGCTAACAACTTACCACGTTTAGTCTAGGCATATAAAATTTATGATGTAACGGAAACAAGATGTATTCATTCAAGAATTGAATTAGGTAGATATATCAAGACCTACAATAGCGCTTTAATTACAATATTTTCTCAAAGAAATATGTACTCTTTTTGTATCGTTAGAATTTAATAATAGGTAGTATTAATTTACATAATAATTAAACCCTTCGTAATTTACTGTGCCTGCCTTGGCAGGAGTTGACTTATAAATAAATAGCTATTTTCAATACAAGTAAGCAAAGTAGTGCATTTAATCGCGAGTACGGAAGTTGGGCGTCCGAGCCGAAGGCGAGAACCCCATCCGACGAGTGATTAAATGCGCGTTTGCTCATGCGCGTTGAATCTGATTTTTCCCATGATCATAAAATAGAGTCGCGGAATCGAAATTTCTGGCAGCATTTTTCTGTCTCTTCAACAAGATCTCCGTAAACCACCTTTTACTGTCATCATGACTGACATTCAAAAATTAAACTTTTCTGTGTCGGTCACGCAGTCAGTTTTTGAATTGTGCCGCAAATCTCTACTTTTCAATGTAAATAAATCAAAATGACAGAAACATGACAAAAGTAAAAAATGAAGTTATATTAACGTAAAGTAACGTAATGAATTTTTCCAGAAGTTTACCCCAAGTAATTTCACGTTTTTTCGTCAATTAAAATCTAAATAACAGGTTACAAATTTAAATAAGTCAAAAATAAGACAAGCTTTAGTTACTAATATTCAGAAAGTCTTTAAAAAACAGATTAAAGAAACTTTTAGTACAACGTGTTTGGCGCCCTCTATCCACAAGCTATCAAAACATTCACTTTGCTCACTAGTGAGAAAATATTGTTTCCTCACTAGTGACTCAATTGCCATCTTTGCAGTGTGCAAAAACCACTAAAATCCAATGATCATGGAAAAAATATTCATCAATTGATAGTAGCATTGAAACTGTTAATCCTCAAGACGGAAAATTTTACTGGAAAAACAACGACACTCCTTGTCTTTTAATGGTACTAATATTTTAATTTTTAGTTCAATCTATCTTAAATAAAATTGGAAATTCGTCTTGTCTCGCTTAGAATATTGAATATTCAAATAAACTGCTTGGAGGAGTACTCAACAACACAATGCCCATGCACGATGTAAGTTTAACAGTTTAAATTAAAACTGCCATGACAAATTTCCATAATGCCAAATTGTTAACAGAAATTTATTTTTAAGATTTCATCCACCTCACGGCTAAGATTTGAATGAATTGACACTGGAAGCGTTTCCGTGAATTCACTGCGTTTTAACAAACTCCTCGGTGCTTGACACAAGTATCAGCAACATGTATCTAGTACTGACACTTCTACTGTGCCCCACGTTTTATCAAATATGTACCTCAAATCTAATAAATCTGGATAATAATGCCTGCAGAGATCTGCATGACTATCCTTTTAAGTCTATCAGTGAAAACTGTTATTACAATCCTGATGTAACAGCAGCAACGGTGAAATACGGTCAAGAGAGATTTCAGTCAAAAGCGAATATTTTTTTAGCCTGAAATGGTCGAAAGAAATGGTTACGAGATGGAGTCACATAATGTTGTAACTGAGGATGGTTACATTTTGACAGTTTTCAGACTGACATCCAGTCTAGAAGGAAGTAATGAGAAAAAACAACCGGTCTATGTGGAACATGGAATTTTTTTGAACTGTGACACATGGACTTTTGTTGGACAAAGATCTTTAGGTAAAAGTTACAATTATTTTTTAAAACATATTATTAAATCTGTTTCCAGCGTACAGTCTTGTCGATGATGGATACGACGTTTGGTTGGGTAATCAACGAGGAAATCGCTATTCTCGCGAACACGAGTATCTCAAATACACAGATAGCGAATACTGGGACTTCAAGTAAGTATTTCATTTGTAAAATCAATTCAAAGCAAGGAGTCTTTTAGTTTAGATATTACCGCAGTTAATGATGTTAGGAGCGTTTTGAAGTATATCGCACACGAGACGGAAATGGGAGGTTCCATAATCTATGTAGGCCACTCTAAAGGAACTACCTTGATCTTCATGTACGCTTCTGAGTACCCCGAAGAAACCGAAAGCTTGCTTAAGGGAATAATTGCCCTAAGTCCAATTGCGTATATGGACCCTCGATTACCTAGTAAATTGTATTTTACTGTGACACCTACGATCGGAGTAAATTCATCTTCCTCTAATTCCACACAAAATGTTGCGTGTATGTTTCAGAAAGCTCTAAAAGCGATTGGAGTTCAAGCGCTTTTCTTAAACTGGAAAGATAGACAAGAATTTTTTCTAGTACTTTGTTCAGCCATGCCACACGTTTGTGAATTTATTATATATCAGACCTCAGGAGAGCTTTTACAGTTTATGCCAGTAAATTATATCATCGACATTTTAAACTAATTTGAAATGGCGCCTTTTAGGATGATCTATTGAATTTTTTTGGTCATTTTCCCTCAATCGCAGCTCTAAATGATTTAATCCATTTCAGCCAATTACACAATTCAGGCAAATTCCAAAAATTCGATTATGGGAGAAGAAAAAATTTTGAAGTGTACGGTCAAGACGAACCACCAGAGTATGATTTGGGACGAGTTAAAGTTCCTACTTATTTGCTTTATGGGAAAAACGATGTTTTTACTTCCAAGAAAGTAATGTATCGTGTCATATTTTGAGTCCAATGGTACACAAATTTCTGCTGCAGGCCATTCAAAGGCTTTTTGATGAGCTTGGAAGTGAGACAAAAGTCATGTTAAAAATCCCAGTGGATAACGACGAAGAAGAGCACCAGTTTAACCACAATGACTTCTTTTACGCTGAAAATATAACGACGGTTTTGTACGCAGAGATGAGGAAGATTATGAAAGAGGATATGCAGCCAAATGGGGAATGGCTTATCGGTTTATATGATTTATTTGCCAATGTTTTGGGAACTTCTGATTGAGATAATTAAAACAAAAATGACGAATTTTAATGAGAATTACTGAGTATTTCCCTCGTAACCTAAGTCTTAGCTAAAATCCAGTGGAAACCGGAAAATTCTCCGAAGAGCGAAGTCTTAAAAAAAATTATATTCAAATTTGCATTTGGTTTTAAATTATATATTATTTTCTGAGGGTGCAAGTTTCTTTATCTATCACCGTGAGATAAATTATACCATATCGCAGTCATTTTAGAAGTGTAATAGCCTCCTTATTTCAATGAGTGCGGTAATGAAATTATTAGTGATAACATTTATTTTCTCCAACTTCATTTTTTTTTCTCAAAAATTTCCTTATGTAAGGTAACAAAATTTTTATACTGTCATTTAGACAATTAAAAGGGCTATCAGAATAAAGAAAAATTAAGAAAAAAAACGCTGACGTATCACTCGAAAACAAATGACTATTTTTGAAATGAATATTTTTATAAACTAAAATTGACCCGTCCAAAAATTTTTTTGAAAAAAATTTTGTTTAATTTTTAAAGAATTTATTCCATACTTTTGTCGCTCACTGTATAAAATACTTATGTAACAAGTGAGTAAAGTAATATTTTTTTAAGAGAAGAAGGAAAATTTGCCGCGCCAGCAAAGCGAGTAAAAAATAGTTATTTGTACAACTAGTTATGAAAGTCATACTTTTTTTCACGAATTTGCAGATTTATTAACGAGGGCGTAGCCCGAGATAATCAAGCAAATAAGTGAAAACAAGAGACTTTGATAACGTGTTGTACACACTATTTTTTACATATCAATGTAAGTTGAGAAATTTGATCTAAAATGCTTGACAATCATCTCCAAGCAGATGGAAAAAATTATGCAAAAAAGTACTACTTTCACTACGGTTTTTCGTGTAAAAAAGTGCCACTTTCACTACGATTTTGCGTGTAAAAATGTGCCACTTTCATTACGATATGCAAAAAAGATACTTTACCAATGAGTTGCATTCAACATTTTTTTAGCGTCCGTTATTAAATGCCCAGGTTTTCTCATTCATTTGCGTTCATAAAATATATGATTTTTGAATCGGTCCAAAAGTATTAGAAAAAGTGCCATAGTGGTTCATTTTTTCCCGCATTTGCGTTAAAAAAGTGCCGTGGCGTGTCATTTTTTAACGCAATTATAAAAGTTTTCATTCATAAATTATGATACATTATTATGATACACATAATTATTGTTAATAATAATAATAACTTTATTCCAACATACAATATTTGTCTATAATGGACAGTAGGTACATATTATAATATTGTTAACTGTAACAAAAAAAAAATTAACAGTAGGTATAGAGTGTGCATTAAATTGTAAATTTTGACATAATTTTCATATTAATTGTTCTTCTAAAAAACTGCATAATGTTGATTACAAGGTAATCAACAACGTCGCTAACTTGTTTTTTTTTTTGCTATGATTCCTACCATGGAATTTACTTAACGTTTCGCGTACAAATTTCAGTGGTAAGTCAGTCAAAATTCAAATAATGCAAGTGAATGGACTTTATGCAAGAAAGTTTCCGATAGAAGTAATCTGCACAAGTTTAGTTCCGAATAAAATGGCAAGTAAAATAATTCTTTTTTTTTAGATTTGCTATAATTGCACCCCTCTACGAGTTGGACGGATATTTATAATTAAAAGAACAGCAGCAACATGTACGTAATACTAACACTTCTACTTTGTTTCATATTTCATTCGAAAATATGTACAAGTCTAATAAATTCGGATAACAATGCTTGTAGTCACTTAGAAGACTATCCCATCAGAGCTGTCAGCAGAAATTGTTACCATAATCCTGATGTCAGGGCACCAACGGTAAGATACGATCAAAATATATTTCGACAAAATCAAATTATTTTTTAGCTTGAAATGGTTGAAAGAAATGGTTACAAAGGGAAATCACATGCCGTAGTAACTGAGGATGGTCATATTTTAACACTTTTCAGAGTTACATCCAATCAAGCAGGAAGTAATGGGAAGAAACAACCAATTTACATGGAACATGGTATTTTGTTGGATTCTGACATTTGGACTTTTGTTGGGCGCAGGTCTTTAGGTAAAATTCCTATAGTTTTCAAAATTTTTACTGAAGTTGTTTCTAGCGTACAGTCTTGCCGACGATGGATACGACGTTTGGTTGGGTAATCAAAGAGGAAATCCCTACTCTCGGGGACACAAAACTCTAAAATACACGGATAGCAAATACTGGGACTTCAAGTAAGAGTTTCATTTGTAAAATCAATCAAAAATTAACAAAATGTTCAGTTTAGATACTGCTGCAGCTGATGATATCAGAACCGTTTTGAAATATATCGCAAACGAGACGGGAATGGGAGGTTCGATAATCTATGTAGGCCACTCTAAAGGTACTACCTTAATTTTTATGTACGCTTCTGAGTACCCCGAAGAAGCTCAAAGCTTAGTTAAAGGAATAATCGCTCTTTGTCCAATAGCATATTTGGAACCCCAATTACATTTAGAAACTTATTTTAGTGCGGCACCTTTGCTCGGAGTAAAGTTCTCTTCTTGTCCCTCTAGGTAAAGAATAACTTCCATTTGTTTCAGAAAGCTGTAAAAGAGTTGGGAATGCAAGCGGTTTTCTTACATCCACAAAATACCCACGAATTACTTCAGTTTCTTTGTCCAGGGTCGCCAAACGTTTGTGAATATATTGTGTATCTGTCATCAGGAAAGCTTTCACAGTTTAAGCCGGTAAATTTTGGGCGTCGACACTCGTAAATGTTTTGAAATTGTACTTTTTAGGATGATCTGTTGAATTTTTTTGGTCATTTTCCAGTAACTACAGCTGTAAACGACTTAATACAGTTCGGACAAATGTACAATTCAGGCAAATTTAAAAAATTCGATTACGGCAGAACAAAAAATCTTGAAGTGTATGGTCAAGAAGAACCACCGGAATATGACTTGGGAAGAGTTAAAGTTCCTGCTTATTTGCTTTATGGCAAAAATGATATTTATACTACCGAACGAGTAACGTAACGGTCATATTATAGGAATTATGGTACAATTGTTAATGTTATAGGCCATTAGAAAGATTTACGACGAACTTGGAAGTGAGAAAAAGGTCATGTTAAAAATTCCAGTCGATAATGACGAAGATGAATATCAGTTCAACCACAATGACTTCTTCTATGCAAGAAATATAACAACGTTCTTGTATACAGTGATGAGAAGGATTATGAAAGATGATCTCCAGCCAAATGGGGAATGATTTATCAGTTTATGTTAATATACTGCATTTGCTAATGCTTCTAGAATTAATTAGAGAAATAATGAAAATAAAACATACTTTTGGGTAATTATCAATTATGAAAAACATAATTTTTCTAATTTGCTGCTTTAGCAAAGCTATTAATGCACTCATTTTTCTATAATTGCTACAAAAATTTATTAATTATTATCTGTGCGTGAAGTAGGTCATTTTCTTTCATACATATATTTTTTACACTGTTAGTAAGATTGAAACTATAGAAACCATACATAACAGTGCGTGAATTGCGATTTCACACACTTAAGAAAAAAAAAACAGAAATTTCACCTCAGGCACTGTTTTCTATTAGTTACCTAGATACATGGTTACTGCGTCGATTTCCTACAAAAATTTGAATTTAAAAATTTAGTTCTGAAAGCGATTATGGAAAAAATATTGTTTATATTTCGTACGTGAAGCTGTTTTTTGTGCAATTAACGGCTTTTACTGCCTTGATCTGCGTCTGGGCGTAAAAGACATTTTCATACACAAAAAACACTCACTTCACTCACTTAATCGTGTGTAAATTGGGCTCTTTATGGCTCACGGGTGCTACAAAGAGCCCAATTTACACACGAACGAATTGAATGCAACGTTTTTTTTTCGATGAGCCCCTTAAAAGCTCCAAATCGCTTAAAGTCTTTAAAATTATCTTGACGTTTCGTTTTGACAAGTTGTGACATTTATCAAAATCCGTTCACATAGAATAAAATTCTCAAATTCTGACAGTGTCGAACAAAAAATGACTATTTTCAAACTGACAATATTGTTTTTCGAATTTATTCTGTGATTTTACTGATTTTAGTTTAAAGGTCCACTTTAAATTAAAAGTGTCACCGACTGTGACAAAATTCCCTAATTTACCAAAATTGATTTTATTTATTAAAAAAACATGTATTTAATATGCAAATTAGAAAAAATAGCATAAAAAAACTCGTTTTATAAAACTTAAGAGCACTCGTCGTTTACAGGCACTCCTGGAATTTTTATGAACTGTGACACTTGAACTTTTGTTGGACAAAGATCTTTAGGTAAGAGTTCCAATTATTTTTAAAGCATATTGTTATAGCTGTTCCCAAAGTACAGTCTTGCCAACTATGGATACGACGTTTGGTTGGGTAATCAACGAGGAAATCGCTATTCTCGCGAATACACAGATAGCGATTACTGCGACTTCAAGTAAGCATTTTATTTGTAAAATCGTTTGAAAGTAACAAGTTTTTCAGTTTAGACCTTACCGCAGTTAATGATGATAGGACCGTTTTGAAGAAGATTGCAAGAGATACGGAAATGGGAAGTTCCTTAATCTATGTGGGCCACTCTAAAGGAAGTAGTTTGATTTTTATGTATATCTCTGAGTACCCCGAAGAAACTAAAAGCTTGCTTAAGAGAATAATCGCCCTAAGTCCAAATGCGTATCTGGACCTTCGATTACATATTTAATTTACTAGGTTTAGAGTAAATTCATCGTCCTCTAATTTTAGACAAAATTTGGCAGCTATTGTTTAGAAAGCTCTAAAAGCGTTGGGAGTTCATGCGGTTTTGCTAAACGAGAAAGTTCGACAAGAATTTTTGTTTGTTTGTGTTCAGCCTTCCCACAAGCTTTTGAATTAATTATACAGGCTTATGATATAATTGATTTAGTAATGCACAAAATTTATAAAACGCACAGTATTAATTTTTGAAAAAAATGCAAAAACACGTCAACGAGTTTTTTAAATTCTGCGTCTTTTAACGTATATAAAAAAAAATTGGGACGAATTTGTCAAAGTTATGCCGGCATTAATATTTTTTCCAAATGGGAAGCTACAATTCCCATTAGATTAGTTGATTTGATAGAGCTTATTTTTATGGATTATAAAAATCTTGTTTAAGTAAAAAAAATTTGCAAATCAATAAAAAACTTAATAAACTTGATTTTAATAATAACTAACATTAAATCATTAAAAATTTAAATAAAGGAGAATTTTATAAATATTTAGGTATTAATCAATCAAATCATATTCAACATTCAATTATAAAAGAAAATTTAGAAAAACAATTTTATTTAAGAATTAAATCTATTTTAAAATCAAAATTAATCGGTAATAATTTAATTAAAGCAGTTAATACATATGCTGTTCCATTGTTGACCTATTCTTTTGGTGTTATAAAATGGTCCAAAACTAATTTACAGAATATAAATATTCAAACTAGAGTTCTCTTTACAAAATTTTGTAAACATCACCCCAAATCTGCTGTTGAAAGATTTAATTTACCACGCGAAAATGGTGGTAGGGGTTTTTCAAATCTAGAAATTCTACAACACAATCAAATTGCTTCACTAAAAAATTATTTTCTCAATAGAGCTCGTGATAACACTTTTTTTAATGCTTTGGTTTCAGCGGATAAAGGTTACACACCTTTAAATTTAAGTGATAATGTAATTTCAGATATTGTTGAGCCAAATATACCTGACACTATAGCAAATATAAAACAAAAGTCTTTACATGGGAGATATTTTAAAGAGCTAGAACAGCCAGAAATTAATATTCAAGCTTCTCATGCATGGCTTAAAAAATCAAATATTCATCCTGAGACTGAGGGTTTTATATTTGCAATACAAGATCGTGTTATGAATACAAGAAATTATAAAAAACACATATGCGGTTTACAATCGATCATCGATAAATGTAGGATTTGCGGAACCATTGAACACATTATTTCTTCTTGCACCGTTTTGACTCAAAGCGAATATAAAAAACGTCGTGATATATTCGCAAAAATTATACACATGAATTTAGCAGTTAAATTCAACTTATTAAAGGATACACAACCGCATTACATTTATAAACCAGAAAGTTGTTTGGAAAATGACAATTACAAATTATATTTTGATCGTACAGTTTTAACTGACATTCACATTCAGCATAACAGACCAGACATTATTATTTTAAATAAACAACAAAAGCAAGCATATCTTTTAGATATAGCTGTTCCAAATTCACATAATATAACACAGACATATAATACAAAAATTAATAAATATTTAGAACTCTCCGTTGCTATGAGAAATCTTTGGTGTTTAGAAAAAATTTCGATTTTACCATTTATAATTTCAGCAACAGGAATAGTACCGCAATCTTTAAAAATTTAAAAATTTAAAAATTTTGGACTTAGAGAACACATTGGTGGTTGAAATTCAAAAAGGTATACAGTGCATTTTTTTTAACTGTTGCCATAGGGAATTGCATGGTAAAACTTATACCCCCTGTTAACTTTTGTTCTGATGAAAATATTCAAATCATTTTTGGAACAAAGTTGGAAGATTTTATAAACTATCGGACAATTCAATATCCTAAATTGTCGAAAAAGTTGTGAAAAAAATATTTGTACCACACCGGAATAATAGTACGTCGAGCGGCCGCCAGAATAGCGTCCTTGTCGGCTCAACTAGCAACTGCCTATCCCCACTTTTGATTTTTTTCAGTTTCATTTAAAAAATAAATAGCGAGATCTTCTCGTGGCTATGATTAAATTTCTATATAAAAAAAAACTAAACGTAAAAACGTTAACGCACAAATAATTCAACAAATTAACAGAAATTATCAAAGGAATTGTTCAAAATGTTTTTCTTCGACTATTTTGTAAATGTCGCACTGTAATGGGATTTGGTCAGATGCTGGTTCCGACAGGGACGCTATTCTAGCGGCCGCTCGACGTACTATTATTCCGGCGCGCTTTAAAATAATTTTTCACAACTTTTTCGACAGTTTAGGATATTGAATTGTAATCTATCCGATAGTTTAAAAAATCTTCCAAATTTGTTCCAAAAATGGTTTGAATATTTTCATCAGAACAAAAGTTAACAGGGGGTATAAGTTTTACTATGCAATTCCCTATGGCAACAGTTAAAAAAAATGCACTGTATTATTATACTCATGTCACATCGTGAGGAAATTCCTTAACATTGACACAGAACATAAAACACAAAAAAGTCAAAATGTGGAGGCGAGACGCCGGTAATTATGTTGATAAGCACTGCACTATTACTTGATAGTATTATCCGTAATAGTGTATGTACTCCGGCAAAATTGCCGTGCCGCCGGGTGGAGGTGGGATACGAAAAACAATAGTTATTTAATAAACTATTTTGTATTAATGAAGGCGATTAATAATCGAAACTGTTTAAAGCACTAACCAGTGTAGCGAGTGAGTGCCTTTAATAGTTGTGATTATTAATCGCCTATTAACAAACGAGTTGATTACAAAAATTTTTCGTTGACCGCAAAATTTTTTTTGTGATTATTTCCTTCATGTGTTTAGCAACCAATTGTGTGACAAATATTGACCAATCAAAATGAGAAAACAAAAAATAACCCGATAAAATTTCTCTAAAACGCACATGTGCAATAATCTGATAAAAACTGTTTTTTTTTTTATTATTTTGTATAAAAAGATTGGAAATAGTGCGTTTGGTTTCATTCTATTTAGGAAATATTCAGCCGTATACCCCTCGTACAAAATTTTAATATCGGAAATTTTTTTGCTAATGAACTCAAACATCGATAAATTAATTATTCGGTCAGAAGACCAATTATTATCAAACAAAAGCCCTCGACTTCGTCTCGTGCTCTTATTTGCTAATAATTGGTCTTCTGACCTCATTTATGGATGTTTTCGTTCATTAGCAAAAAAATTTGCTCGAGGTTACAATGAGACCCTGTAGGGAGACCTCAAACACCGATAACAACAATTCCTAACATTCAGTGGTTTTACTTCACGTACTTTGTCCAGCATATTTAACGTATTATGTTAATCGTGTAATAGTTATTTACAAACCGAGTGTGAGAAGACATTTTTCGCACATGAGCGCATTATTTGAGACACAAGCGAGTGAGAAGCGAGTGCTTCATTTGCGCGAATGCGCCGAATACGTCTTCGCGCATCGAGGTTTGTACTTTTTGAAACGAACATTAGCATTTTTAAATTATCACCCAATAGTTCCCAATTTAGTGAATAGATGGCGCTTTCCAAAGTGTCAATCGAATTAATAGCGATTTATTTTCATTCTTTCGAAATTTTCAACATCCAAATTGGAGAAATGGCGTTTTGTAAACCAGATTTTATTTTTATCAAATCAAATTATTTTCAGAATGCTCAAAAAGGCCAATGCTTTTTCCATAATTTTGAAGCACAAGTGCGCGAAATCTACGTTCACGGTTAACTGTTGCATTTGCGAAATGTCATTTTGAAGTTAATGAGTTCAAATTATTGCAATTGAAATTAACTGTGTTATGCATCAACTGTTACCGATTCTTTTATTTGGTATTTTTGCAACCTAGAACACAGCAAACACGTCACACGTCCCCGATTGATCACTATTTTTTTTTTCTAAATAATTTGTATTTAATACTTTCAAATACGAAACTGTTTGTTGACCAGCTGAAAAACGCCGCCCTCCGCCGTTTGGCGGCGCGTCAATCGATGTCGGGCAAGCCTACATAGGGTTTTAACGTGACTCTGGCGGATAGCGTAATTAAAGAGTACTAATCACAAAATCACCTAAGCGGCTGTTTCGCTTTACTTTGTGTTGAATAATACGGCAGAGTTTGCATTTTACTAAAGCCGCTTCGTGAATAAAAAACCGAACATCTGGTTTGTAGGCAGGTACAAAAAGCTCATAAGAATAAATCTTAAAGAGAAATAGTTCTTATGTTGCGATAACTTAAAGATGCATTTGCAATACGATATTACACATTGAAGAAACAACAGTGTCCCAAGACCTCTTAATTTGAATTTTATGTTTTTATTGCTTGATCCGCCAGAGTCACGTTAAAACCCTATAGTGTTTTCTCGATTTGGGAACGTTGAATATTTTCTTTAACTAAATAATTATTTTGCTGCGTTGACAATACTTTATTTTTTTTGTAGTTAACTATATTCCTCCTGGAGCCATGTTTTAAAATACATACCTCAATGTGTACGAGGTCACCCGGAATTTAATCTACGTTTAACTTTTATCAACATGCCGACAATATATTTTATTAGCATGCAAAACACACTTATCTCTTTAAGTCACTTTTTTAACGTTTTTAACCAGTATTTTGTCGCGGGGCCTGTTTAAATCTTATTAGAGATCGGACAATTATTTATAAACTGAAATACAAATTTGTCAACTATGTATTATGTTTATAATGTTCTTATGTTCTGTTCTATTATGTTTCGTGTACTTTAGATCGATTGGGTATTAGTTATTACGAAATGAGAGCGAGAAGACATTTTTCGCGCATGGGCGCATTATTTGAGACACGAGCGACGAAGGAGCGAGTGTTTCATTTGCGCAAATGTGCCAAATACGTCTCTCGCATCGAAGTTCGTACAGTATTTTTTGAAGCGAACATTACGTCTGATTTGTCGTATACCCTTTGTGAATAGGATGACGCTTAGCCATGCGCTTGCCAAAGTGTCATGCTTTATGGACGATTTTGAAGCATTCGTACTAGTGCACGAACGTCGACTTCGCGCACTAGTGCTTCAAATGGCCTGCGACCACATAGTAGTGCGCGAATATCGATTTCGCGCACTACTACGCGGTCGCGAAATGTCATTTTCAAGGTAGTTTTCAAGTTCAAAAAATATTTGTGAATTTACTACATGATAACAACGTAATTCGCCCTTGAGGCAAGTACCTAAACTAGTTTTAAAAACAGCCTAGCAACTGTTTTTTTATGCATTGATTCAAAAGAATATCAGTAACATGTATCTAGTCGTGACACTACTGTGCCTCACGTTTTATCAAATATGTAACTCAAATCTAATAAATCTGGATAATAACGCTTGCAGAGATTTGTATGCTTATTCTACCAAGTTTATCAGTGAAAATTGTTACTATAATCCTGATGTCAGAGCAACAACGGTAAAAAATGGCCAAGAGAGATTTCAGTTAAAGAAAATATTTTTTTAGCCCGAAATGGTTGAAAGAAATGGTTACGAAATGGAGTCACACCCTGTTGTAACTGAAGATGGTTATATTTTAACAGTTTTTAGACTGACATCCAGTCAAGAAAGAAATAATGAGAAGAAGCAACCAGTCTATATGGAACATGGAATTTTTTTGAATAGTGACGCTTGGATTTTTGTAGGACAAAGATCTTTAGGTAAAAGTTCCAATTGTTTTTAAAGAATGTTATTAAGTCTGTTCCCAGCGTACAGTCTTGTCGATGATGGATACGACGTTTGGTTGGGCAATCAAAGAGGAAATCGCTATTCTCGCGGACACGAGTCTCTCAAATACACAGATAGCGAATACTGGGACTTCAAGTATGTACATATTTCATTTGTAAAATCAATTAAAAGTAAGAAGTTTTTCAGTTTAGATATTGCTGCAGCTGATGATATCAGAACGGTTTTGAAGTATATCGCAAAAGAGACTGGAATGGGAGGTTCTATAATCTATGTAGGCCATTCTAAAGGAAGCACTTTGATTTTCATGTATGCCTCTGAGTACTCCGAAGAAAGCAAAAGCTTGCTTAAGGGAATAATCGCCTTAAGTCCAATTGCGTATCTGGAACCTCGATCACATATTAAATTTTTGTTTACTATGACTCCTACGTTCGGAGTAAATTAATCTTCCTCTAATTGTAGACAAAATTGTGCCTCTATTGTTGTAGAAAGTTCTAAAAGCTTTGGGAATTCAAACGGTTTTCTTAAACGAGAAAGATCCACAAGAATTTTTTCAAGTGTTTTGTTCAGCCTTGCCACATGCTTGTCACTTTATTATATATCTGGCCTCAGGAAAGCTTTTGCAGTTTATGCCAGTAAATTATGTTGTCAACATTTTAAACTAATTTGAAATTGCACTTTTTAGGATGATCTGTTGAATTTTGTTGGTCATTTTCCCGGAACCGCAGCTCTAAATGATGTAATTCATTTCAGCCAAATGTACAAATCAGGGAAATTCCAAAAATTCGATTACGGGAGAAGAAAAAATTTTGAAGTGTACGGTCAAGACGAACCACCACAATATGATTTGGGACAAATTAAAGTTCCTACTTATTTGCTTTATGGGAAAAACGATGTTTTCACTTCCAAGAAAGTAATGTATCGGTCATATTTTGAGTCCAGTGGTACAGTCGTTATTGCTGCAGGCCGTTCAGAGACTTTTTGATGAGCTTGGAAGCGAGACAAAAGTCATGTTAAAAATCCCAGTTGATAACGACGAAGAAGAGTACCAGTTCAACCATAATGACTTCTTTTACGCTGAAAATATAACGACGGTTTTGTACGCAGAGATGAGGAAGATTATGAAAGAGGATATGCAGCCAAATGGGGAACCGTTTATCTGTTTATATGATTTATTTGACAATCTTTTGAGAATTTTTGATAGTGATAATTAAAATAAAACTAACTACAATTACCGAGTACGTCCGTCGTAACGTAAGCCTTATTAAAAAAATATTTATCAACGAGTATTCAAAAAGTAACAATAATGAAGTTACTGTCAATTAATTTTGAGAGTATTCAAAATATTCTTTTAAATCAATTCATTGAATCCAACAATTGCCAGAAACAATTTAAAAGAGCGCTAACAAGGAGTTCAGGAAGTTTAAAAAATTATTACTATTATTACTATTGATTTGATGTGCGTTAATTAATGTTGGCTACAAGGTAACTATTATTATTGAATTAATTTTAATCAATACACTGAATGATATACAGGGTGTTTTTTAAATGCTAGTACAAAAAAAGACTGATAATAGGCTAGGATGAGTAGAACTCATATACAAAAAATTATCTAATAAAAATCTTTTCATTTTCGAAATAAATTAAATTTTGGTTAAAATTATCAGTACGCTACTGAATTAAAGGTACATAATTAAAAACGTAATTGGGGTTGTCAAGCAACAATAATAATTTTGTTGTATTTTTGTATACTGGGTGCCCCAAAATTCGCGGAACAACGTAGTACTACGTTGTTAAGTAGTCATTAAGACATCAGGTAAAAATGTTAAAAAAAATCAATCTTCTTTTTTGTAGAAGATATGGACCTATTCGTTACTCTAAATGTGGCAAAATTTAAAAACATTCCATGCGTCTCAATAGCCTGCAAATATTTCATTTTTGTTGTATCCATGGAAATGAAAGGGAAAAATCAAAGCCATGTTGCCGTGCGCTATTTAAGGTAAAACGAACGTAAAATTACTACTTGGAAATGCTGGAAATAATGAAGAAAATAATTGCAAACCTGATCACAATCGTTCAGAATTATTAGGCCACTGGTTAGTGAAAGACAAATACCTAGTCAAAATCTTTTTTAATATGTAAAATAAATGAGATCAAAGCTGCACCCTTCGAGCCTCCATATCTTCAAATCTAAGAGGTATAGAATTTTTTAATTATTTTTCTAGTTTTTCTCTAACATGAGTTGACATTGCCTCATTGAGTTGTTCCGCGAATTTTGGGGCACCCAGTATAGTATTGTCGGGTTGCTATGGTTTACCTCATTTTTTACCATTGTTGTGTCTGTGACGTAGAATATGCATGGACAGGGTTAGTTTATTCCTACCGTTTTAGATTTAAAAATAGTATATTAAAGCATTCTTATGTTTTATCAAACGAGTTTTTTTATGCGATTTTTTCTAATTTGCATATTAAATACATGTTTTTTACAAATAAAATCAATTTTCGTAATTTAGGGAATTTTGTGACAGTTGATGACACATTTATTTCATGATTAACATTTAAAGTAAAATTCTAAATAATGAGTCAATTTCCTGCCGGTAATGTGTGTTACCAGCTGAAAAAAGTTCCTAGATTTCGGATGTGTTAATAGCTTATTAACGCATTCAAAGCGAATGCGTTAACAGTTTCGTTAAAACAAGCAATTTAGAAAAAATGGTTTTATGGACTCTTTAGAATATGCAGATGACCCATTTTTTTTTGTACTAGCATTTAAAAAACACTCTGTTTAAAAAAATATTTATCAACGAGTATTCAAACAGTAACAGTAATAAAGTTCATTAACATTGAGAGTAGCCAAAATATTCTTTTTTAAATCAATTCATTGAATCCAATAACTGGCAGGAATAAGTTAGTTAAAAGAGCTAACACGAAATTCAGGAAGTCTACAAAATGTGTACATTTCCTTTGATCTGCCTTAATTAATTTTGGCCACAAGGTAACCAACAATGTGATTAACTTGTTTATTTTTTGCTACCGTTCCTACCATGGAATGTACTTGACGTCTCGCGTGGAAATTTTAATGGTAAGTCAGTTAAAATTCAAATAATGCAAGTGTATGGACTTTATGCAAGAAGTAATTCTGCACACGATTAGTTTCGAACAAAATGGCAAGTCAAATAATTTTTTTTTTTTTAGATTTGCTTCAGTTGCACGAACGTTTTTAATCGAGAGATATTTGTTCCAAGACAGGAACCTTCTCCTTGAACTTACTACAGGTTAACAAACTTTGTAGAACTTGATGCAAATTAACAAATTTTAAAAGAAACTCTACATTTTATTCCCAAGAACAGCAGCAACATGTACATAATACTAACACTTCTACTTTACTTCATATTTCATTCGAAAATATGTACAAGTCTGGTACATTTGGATAACAATGCTTGTAGTCACTTAGAAGACTATCCCATCAGGGCTGTCAGCAGAAATTGTTACCATAATCCTGATGTCAGGGCACCAACGGTAAGTTATGATCAAAATAGATTTCAACCAAAACAAAATATTTTCTAGCCTGAAATGGTTGAAAGAAATGGTTACAAAGTGAAGTCACATTCCGTTGTAACTGAAGATGGTCATATTTTGACACTTTTCAGAGTCACATCCAACCAAGCAGGAAAGAATGAAAAGAAACAACCAATTTACATGGAACATGGAATTTTGTTGAGTTCTGACATTTGGACTTTTGTTGGGCGCAGGTCTTTAGGTAAAATTGCAATAGTTTGAAAATTTTTACTGAAGTTGTTCCCAGCGTACAGTCTTGCCGACGATGGGTACGACGTTTGGTTGGGTAATCAAAGAGGAAATCCCTACTCTCGGGGACACAAAACTCTAACATACACGGATAGCAAATACTGGGACTTCAAGTAAGAATTCCATTTGTAAAATCAACCAAAACTAACAAAATGTCCAGTTTAGATACTGCTGCAGCTGATGATGTCAGAACCGTTTTGAAGTATATCGCAAACGAGACGGGAATGGGAGGTTCGATAATCTACGTAGGCCACTCTAAAGGGACTACCTTGATTTTCATGTACGCTTCTGAGTACCCCGAAGAAGCTCAAAGCTTAGTTAAAGGAATAATAGCTCTTTGTCCAATAGCATACTTGGAACCCCAGTTACATTTAGAATCTTATTTTAGTACGGCACCTATGGCTGGGGTAAAGTTCTCTTCTTGCCTCTCTAGACAAAAATTGCTTCTAGGTATTTGTTTCAGAAAACTCTAAGAGAGACGGGAATTCACGCGGTTTTCTTACATCCACAAAATACGCACGAAGTAAATCAGTTTGTTTGTCCAGGCTGGCCACACGTTTGTGAATATATGGTGTATCTGTCATCAGGAAAACTTACACAGTTTAAACCGGTAAATTTTGGGAATCGACACTCGTAAATGTTTTGAAATGGTATGTTTTAGGATGATCTGTTGAATTTTTTTGGTCATTTTCCCGTAACTACAGGTATAAACGACTTAATGCAGCTCGGACAAATGTACAATTCAGGCAAATTTCAAAAATTCGATTACGGCAGGACAAAAAATCTTGAAGTGTATGGTTTTGAAGAACCACCGGTATATGATTTGGGAAAAGTTAAAGTTCCTGCTTATTTGCTTTATGGCAAAAACGATATTTATACTACCGAACGAGTAACGTAACGGTCATATTTTAGGAATTATGGTGCAATTGTTAATGTTGTAGGCCGTTAGAAAAATTTACGATGAACTTGGAAGTGAGAAAAAGGTCATGTTAAAAATCCCTGTGGATATCGACGAAGAGGAATACCAATTCAACCACAATGATTTCTTTTATGCAAGGAATATAACAACGTTCTTGTATACAGTGATGAGAAGGATTATGCAAGATGATCTCCTGCCAAATGGGGAATAATTTACCGATTTATGTTAATATACTGTACTTGCTAATGCTTCCGGAATTAATTAGAAAGATGATGAAAATAAAAAATACGTTTAGGTAATTATTCAACTCACAAGTCATGTGACACAAATTCTCCAATAAAAATGCACGATTTGTCTTTTCTGGTCCAATCAGAACGAATTTTCTTGATTATTCATCACTAGTGAAAATTATCGGTTATTTTCACTAGTGATGATTATCAGAAAAATTTAAAAAAAATAAATCTTGTTCATAAAATAGTTCTTCGAGAACCATTCTTAGCCAATGTTAAGTAAAGTAATTTATACACCTTCATAGTTTGCCAGTCACTTCTTTTAGATCATACCTAACCTCAAACTGTCAAAATTGATTTGTAGCTATGCATGCTCATGGCCTGCTGCATCGACAACCATTTTGAATTATAATATCGCGTAGCTGTTTCAGTTGGCAATATTCCCTTTGTTTTATTGTCAAAAGGATCTAAATAAAAATTCTGTTTTAATACTGCAGAGCAAGGTTTTTCAAACTACCAGCCTTGATCTTGGAAAGTGAACAGATGAAGGAAAACTCATAAGAATCTTCTTTCCTGTGACATCAACACAACTTGAAAATGCATCTTTGCGATTTCCCGCAAAGTTGCCAACTTACAATGTTGACAGCTAACCTAAAATTTAGAGCCAAAAATTTTTTTCTTTTTTTTCTTTCTTTGCAATGTTTTACATTAAAAATAGAATAACGTAACGATTCCTATTCTCGAAGCAAATATGTAGGGCACCCTTTGCTGAAAACAAATATGTTCAATTATGTCCCGATTAAACATAAACAAATGCAATTCGTGTCAAACGGCGGCAAATTCAAACTTTACACTGTTCTAAAAGGTTTAATTTTTCCAACGCCTACTCAGCCCAGGATTTCATTTGAACGCCCGATATTATAATACCGTGCGATCAACAATTATTTAGATCAAAGTAGGCATTGAAATCTCGGCCGTATGTCAACGGGGATACAAGTATTTCTGGTTGCATATATCCGGTACAATTTAAATTTCGAAATTTTTGCCGAAACTCGGCCAAACGGGCAACAGCGCTGTATGTCCAGTCTTCGTTATTGAACGATTAATCTTTTATGTCCTGAAGTAAAAACCATTTTTGCGTTAAAATTTGATTCATAGTGACAGTTGTTTGACGTTTATTAACTGAGTTAGCAAAGATACGAAAAATCTGACACTGTCAAAGTCATAACCTCGCCTTATCTAATAGTAGAGTGCTCGGCGCTCCAATATATGCATAAAAATGACTTCCGTGGGGGTTTTGGTGTTACAAGCTGAATTATATATAAAATAGAAGCTTATCTACTGAGGTTTCAAAATCCCAAGGCCGTCAAAAAACGTCCTGTTCCAAAGGGCATTAAACTTAAAAAGCGAGTTAGATAGATGATCATCAAGAAGAATAAATGACAAAATTTTTGATATATTTTTCACAAAAAGTTTTGTACAGCAAATATTTTTTTTAATATTTCTAAAATGGTCCGTGATTAAAGTTAACATTAGTCTCTTACGGGAGAATAAAATCGAACAAAACTTTAAACCCCAATATCTCAGTTTCAGATGGTTGAAAATCTAATTCATTTTACACAATTTTTTCGTTTCTATCGCGACATCTCTAAAACAAAAGCTCTAATCAAAATTTTGTATTCTTTATAAAAGTTTGTATTATCTTTTGTATTCATACTAGTATCGGTTTTATAATTTTGTGAATTATAATAAAAAAGTTATATAATTTAATGCAATGCAATGTAAATTTTCGGCGATTCGCTATAAATCGCTAGTAGGCGTCCCCACCCCGATGAACCATCTTTTATTGCACTTTTCTCCGTAGCTCCATTGCGCTTCCACACATTACAGATATTATCACCGGATATTATGTATTAATTATTACTATTATTTATGTACTCATAACAATACCAGTATATAATTAGTATACTGGGTGCCCCAAAATTCGCGGAACAACATAGTAGTACGTTGTTAACTAGTCATTAAGACATCAGGTAAAAATGTTTAAAAAAATCAATCTTCTTTTTTGTAGAAGATATGGACTTATTCGTTACTCTAAATGTGGCAACATTTAAAAACATTCCATGCATCCCAATAGTCTGCAAATATTTCATTTTTGTTGTATCCATGGAAATGAAAGGGAAAAATCAAAGCCATGTTGCCGTGCGCGATTTAAGGTAAAACGAACGTAAAATTACTATTTGGAAATGCTGGAAATAATGAAGAAAATAATTGCAAACCTGATCACAATCGTTCAGAATTATTAGGCCACTGGTTAGTAAAAGACAAATAGTCAAAATCTTTTTTAATATTTAAAATAAATGAGATCAAAGCTGCACCTTTTGAGCCTCCATATCTTCAAATCTAAGAGGTATAGAATTTTTTAATTATTTTTCTAGTTATTCTCTAACATGAGTTGACATTGCCTCATTGAGTTGTTCCGCGAATTTTGGGGCACCCAGTATTATAACAAATCTATCTTTATACAATATTTCTAATTTAACCAAGGGGTAGATAGAAACAAAATAAACTCGCGTAGAATACCAATCAATATAATATAAACATATTATAATAAATATGTATATAGCCTAGTTATGATACTGTTAAATACATATTGAATTCTAAATGAAACGTTTAAAGTTAATAAAATTTCACTGGTCATCAGAGCTTTCTGAATCACTTTGTGGAACTGGTGGAAGTGATGCGGCTGCTGTTATTGTTATTGCATTCCTGCAGGACTTCTGGGCCATGCACTTACAAGCACCTATGCACCCTAATGTACTTTTCTTTCATGTGCACACTTTCCTTGCACAATCTGAAATTACCAGATTATTAGTAGACCTATGAATGATTAGTAAAACAATATCTTACCTTTTTTGCACCCGCAAGAAGTTAAAACTGTTAATTTCTCTGGAAGTGGAGGCAATGTTGTTAAAACAGGTAAAACTTCGCCTTTCTCGTCCATATACCAACCGAATTCTTCAATTGGAGGTAATTGTGGACAAGGAACCATGGCATTCAGCCACACTTTAGTTTGATAATGCACTCTTAAGCAATGTGCTTAAGAGCGTCCTTCGTTGGTGGTAGCTTAGGAAATGATGTCGAAGCTGCCATGAGTCCACGCAAGGTATTAATTGACGTAATATCTGCATTTTTTGAGTACAGGTTAAGGACAAAGTCATGCATATTACCGAAAATATCGTCGGAGAAATCATTCACACCCACACTATTTAAATAGTATTTCTCCGACGATATTTTCGGTAATATGCATGACTTTGTCCTTAACCTGTACTCAAAAAATGCACATATTACGTCAATTAACACCTTGCGTGGACTCATGGCAGCTTCGACATCATTTCCTAAGCTACCACCAACGAAGGATGCTTTTAAGCAACATTGCTTAAGAGTGCATTATCAAACTAAAGTGTGGCTGAATGCCATGGTTCCTTGTCCACAATTACCTCCAATTGAAGAATTCGGTTGGTAAATGGAGGAGAAAGGCGAAGTTTTACCTGTTTTAACAACATTGCCTCCACTTCCAGAGAAATTTACAGTTTTAACTTCTTGCGGGTGCAAAAAAGGTAAGATATTGTTTTACTAATCATTCATAGGTCTACTAATAATCTGGTAATTTCAGATTGTGCAAGGAAAGTGTGCACATGCAAGAAAAGTACATTAGGGTGCATAGGTGCTTGTAAGTGCATGGCCCAGAAGTCCTGCAGGAATGCAATAACAATAACAGCAGCCGCATCACTTCCACCAGTTCCACAAAGTGATTCAGAAAGCTCTGATGACCAGTGAAATTTTATTAACTTTAAACGTTTCATTTAGAATTCAATATGGATTTAACAGTATCATAACTAGGCTATATACATATTTATTATAATATGTTTATATTTTATTGATTGGTATTCTACGCGAGTTTATTTTGTTTCTATCTACCCCTTGGTTAAATTTGAAATATTGTATAAAGATAGATTTGTTATAATATACTAGTTATATACTGGTATTGTTATGAGTACATAAATAGTAATAATTAATACATAATATCCTGTGATAATACATATCTGTAATGTGTGGAAGCGCAATGGAGCTACGGAGAAAAGTGCAATAAAAGATGGTTCATCGGGGTGGGGACGCCTAGTAGCGACTTATAGCCAATCGCCGAAAATTTACATTGCATTGCATTAAATTATATAACGTTTTTATTATAATTCACAAAATTATAAAACTGATACTAGTATGAACACAAAAGATAATACAAACTTTTATAAAGAATACAAAATTTTTATTAGAGCTTTTGTTTTAGAGATGTCGCGATAGAAACGAAAAAATTGTGTAAAATGAATTAGATTTTCAACCATCTGAAACTGAGATATTGGGGTTTAAAGTTTTGTTCGATTTTATTCTCCCGTAAGAGACTAATGTTAACTTTAATCACGGACCATTTTAGAAATATTAAAAAAAATATTTGCTGTACAAAACTTTTTGTGAAAAATATACCAAAAATGTTGTCATTTATTCTTCTTGATGATCATCTATCTAACTCGCTTTTTAAGTTTAATGCCCTTTGGAACAGGACGTTTTTTGACGGCCTTGGGATTTTGAAACCTCAGTAGATAAGCTTCTATTTTATATATAATTCAGCTTGTAACACCAAAACCCCCACGGAAGTCACAAAAAGCATATCAATGCACTCTACTATAAGTAATCGTTGATCGCTTCGTTTGCTACCCTTAACTGGGGATAAAATATCCGCCATTTATTAATTAACTGCAACAACTAATAAACAATTATTTATCAACGAATGATCATTTTAATTTTTAATTTTATGTATTTTAATGTTTTAATTCATTATTCCCAAGAGTTAACGTAGAGTTCACTAAGTATACTTACTAAACCTTAATTTTTAGTTTAATCTATACTAATTAAAATTGGTTACAAGGTAACCAATAACGTCGTTACCTTGTATTTTTGTTATCATTCCTATGATACGTTGAACTTATTTGGTGAACAGTTAAGCAAAATGCAAATAATGGAAGTGGATCGACATTGCATAACATAATGCATAAGTTTAGAAGTTTAAATTAAGAAGAAAATTTCCAATAAGACTGATTATGCACACAATTCCGACATTCCGAGAGTTCTTCCAACTAAATATTTAAGTGACACTTTTGATCGATACCGATTTATGCTTGTGTTTTTGTTAAACATAAACAATTTCGCTCTCATTTATTCCACGATAACAAAGTCATTAGTAGTAACGTTACCAAGCGTTACAACCGTTTTTGTCATTACTTCAACAGAACAGCAACAGCATGCATGTGCTACTGATACTTGTAATTTGCCTCACATTTTATTCGCAAACTTGTACTTCAAGTCTAATAAATTTGGACAACAATGCTTGCAGACACTTATATGAGTATCCATTCAAAGCTATCAGCAGAAATTGTTACCACAATCCAGATATCACAGCAACAACGGTAAAATATGATCAAAATAGATTTCAACCAAAACAAAATATTTTTTTAGTCTGAAATGGCTGAAAGAAATGGTTACGAAACGAAAGAGCATACCGTTGTAACTGAGGATGGTTACATTTTGAAACTTTTCAGAGTAACATCCAGTCAAAAAGGGAATAGTGGGAAGAAACAACCAGTTTACCTGGAACATGGAATTTTGTTGGATTCTGACATTTGGACTTTTATTGGGCACAGATCTTTAGGTAAAGTTGCAAAAGTTTTCAACAGTTTTTACTGTGGTGGTTCCCAGCGTACGGTCTTGCCGATGATGGATACGACGTTTGGTTGGGTAATCAAAGAGGAAATCCCTACTCTCGGGGACACAAAACTCTAAAATACACGGATGGCAAATACTGGGACTTCAAGTAAGAATTTCGTTTGTAAAGTCAACCAAAACTAGTAATTTTTTTTAGTTTGGACACTGCCATGACTAATGATATCAGACCCGTTTTGAAGTATATCGCTGACGAGACGGGAATGGGAGGTTCCATAATCTATGCAGGCCATTCCAAAGGAAATACTTTGATGTTCATGTACGCCTCTGAATACCCCGAAGAAGCTGAAAGCTTGCTTAAGGGAATATTCGCCCTAAGTCCAATTGCATATATGGAGCCCCAATTACACATAAAATTCGGTTATACAGTGCTACCTACACTCGGAGTATATTTCTCTTCTTATAACCCATCACAAAATTTTGTGTCTCTTTGTTTCAGAAATACCTAAAAGCGTTTGGGATTAAATCGGTTTTCTTACACCCGAAAATTGTACAGAGATTTCTCCTGTTTATTTGTCCAAGCTTTCCACACATTTGTGAGTTTATTGTATACTTGGCATCAGGAAAGCCTGCACAGTTTAAGCCGGTAAATTTTGGCCGTCGACACTGGTAAATGTTTTGAAATTGTATTTTCTAGGATGATCTGTTGAATTTTTTTGGTCATTTTCCCGTCACCACAGGTATGAACGACTTAATGCAATTTGGTCAATTTTCCACTTCAGGTAAATTCCGAAAATTCGATTACGGGAGAAGAAAAAATGCTAAAGTTTACGGTCAAAACGAACCACCAGAATATGACTTGGGAAAAATTAAAGTTCCTGCTTATTTGCTCTATGGCAAAAACGATATTTATACTTCCGAGAAAGTAATGGCCCGGTCATATTTTGATAACTGCGGTACAAATGTAACTGTTACAGGCCATTAAGAGAATTTATGATGAGCTTGGAAGTGAGAAAAAAATCCTGTTAAAAATTCCAGAGGATAATGACGAAGAGAAATACCAGTTCAACCACAATGACTTCTTTTATGCAAGAAATATAACAACGTTCTTGTATACAGTGATGAGAAAGTTTATGCAAGACGATCTCCAGCCAAATGGGGCATAATTTATCACTTTATGCCCGTTTAATTTATCTCCCAATGTATTTAACTAAAATAAAAAATACGTTTGAGACATAAGAATTTATGAAAAATCATAATCCTTTTACAAAAAGACCTAAATTCTTAATCATATTATAATTGTATTGCAACTTTCCTTGTCCTTGTGGCTCTCTATTGTTCTCAGTTTTGAAATACGCGTATGAGCGCATTATTTGCGGCACGAGCGACGAAGGAGCGAGTGCTTCATTTGCGCGAATGTGCCGAAAGGGTCTTCTCACATCGAAATTTGTACAATATTTTTTGAAACGAACGTTATGTCTGATTTGTCGTGTACCCTTTGTGAATAGATGGCGCTTGTCAAAGTGTCAATCGAATTAAAGCGACTTATTTTCACTCTTTCGAAATTTTCAACGTCCATATTGGAGAAATGGCTCTTTGTAAACCAAAGTTTATTATTATCAAGTCAAATTATTTTCAGAATGGTCAAAAAGGCGAATGCTTTTTGAATGATTTTGAAGCACTAGTGCGCGAAATCGACATTCCTGGTTGATTGTTACGTTCGGGAAATGTCATTATATGGTTCAACGAATTAATAATCACTAATTTATTATAATTGATTATTGCACGTTCAGTGATAAAGATTAGCACCTATCTGAGGCTAAACATATGGTCAGAGTAATCATCAGTCATTAAATTAAATTAATGTAGATTTCAATAAGTATGCATTGCAAGATGAATGAAGTTTTTAGAGTTGGCAAAAAGCCATAATTATAATGGTTCAAGCCAGTTTATGGGGTTAATTACACCTATTAAATTCAATAAACACCATAATCGCATACTTGTAAAAGTTCATCTGTTTGAACCGGTGAACTTTTTGTTTATTGCCTTGCCAGAGCTAAATTTAGGAACAGATACTAAATATTATGAGACTTAGGTAGGGATACGAAGTTAGATAATCCTCTGTGTATTTTACTCAGTTTTGTGCATCAATCTTGGAGACCAGCAGAGAATATAAAATAGTTTTAGAGATAACAGATACAATACGTGGAGCTGTAAATTTTCTCTTTCTCTGAAATCTCAAGTAACTGTAACAAATGGGATCAATTTACTGTGTAATTACGCCCTCGGTGTAATTAAACAAAGGTATTTTTAAATTACCTTGGAGCATTAAAAAAGAATAGAAGTTTTATTACTATAAATTCCTGACAAAATATAAAACGAAAAATATGTTTCATTTCCAGTTGTTTCATGTAATTCAGAGTAAAATACCTCTTTGGTGGTTTTTATTTTACACTATTAATTTAATAAAAATGGAAAGTATAACTCTAATTATCACATGTACTAAATTATAAACTAAAAAGCTTTTGTCATGCAAATTGCTAATTTGTGTGTTATGTGGAATGTTTTTCGAATATGTATGACACATCAAATCTAATATTTTGTTGTAAATTATTGGATTAGCATCTCAATATTAAATTTCAATTTTAAAACTAAACAAGTTTCGCACAAGACAGAACAGTACTAGGCGCTATTTTAAAATTACCTTTTAGATTTGCATAACAATATTTGCATAATAATTTTTCTTTGCATAGATATAATACAAAGCTAAGCTAAATAAATTCAATTTGAAGCGTAGTAGATACAAGGCATATAAAGGACACTAAAACACAGTTTGACTTTTACTCCGACCTGTCACAGTCAAAGTGTAATTAGTGATCCAAACTAGACCACAGGGACCTAAGAATCTGTCGAATAAAAAATGAAATCGTGCGACTCTTTCACGAGTGTACGTTTTTGCCTGATCAATTTAGTCCCAGAAATTCTCAATAATTATTGTACGCTCTATGTCTGAGTGAATTTGATATCACTTGTTTAACGATACTACTATTTACAGTATTATAAATTGATTGAAAAAATACCAAAAAAATCATAATTTTTATTGCATGACATGGAAGGAAATGAGACTTTATTCTAAAGATAAAATTTAATATAATATTTTCTTTTTATTCTTTATTTAAAAAATTAAACAAAATTAAAGCACCAGTGTAAGCACACTTGTCGTTACCAAAGTTGCGTTTAATAAACAGTTTATTTTTACA
This sequence comes from Tenebrio molitor, assembly GCF_963966145.1. NCBI lineage: Eukaryota > Metazoa > Arthropoda > Insecta > Coleoptera > Tenebrionidae > Tenebrio > Tenebrio molitor. The sequence goes on along the minus strand of NC_091048.1, from coordinate 4,429,207 downwards.
AATGGATTCTGAAGAAATCGTTCTCCAACATATTCTCTAAAAAGACTCTTCGAAATATAAATGGATTTATTACTTAAAAAATCTAGGGAAAAGTGTGAAATAAAATATGATTCATTCAAAATGAAGGAAATACTTTGGTAAATACTATATAAATATGTCATTTTGATTTATTTTTTAAATTAAGTCGAAAACGTAACGTCATATTGCACGTTATGAACAATGCTGATGAAAATTGAGAAAATTATCTAGAATCCGTTTTAATAATGTCCAGCTAATATACCGGGTGAGTTAAATTTTACCGCCCGAGCGAAAACACCCACTTCTAATCAATTTAAAATTCTCAAAAAATTCAGGAATGATTGTGTATCATTGCAGAACAATCTGTAAACATTTCAAAATTTTTTTATGGAACAGGTAAAGATTTCGTTTTAATTCAATAACCGCTACATTAATATGTATATATAATTTTTCACTGAGAGTTCTTCTAAACATTTAGGAAAAATTTAATGTCATTAAAATCATGAAAATATCACAGATTTTTGAAATAAATTGAATTTGATATTAAAGTGCAAAATTTAACTATGATTTATTATTAAATTGGGCGGTCAGTTCCATAAAAGAAGTTGACGTAGGTCGTTTATGGTACCCTTTAGGGGCTTAAGAATTACTAGAAAAGCTGTCAACAGATGTTCCCCAACAATGAGATATTTATTTATGACACTGTAGCTGTAAATCTTGGTCATTTTTCGCTCTTACTGTTAAAATTGGAATAACTCAAAAAGGAATAATTTTCTTTTGATGCGAATTTCATAAATGTGTTCTTTGAATTAATTGTGAATTATGAGCGTGTACGATAAAAAAAAGTTTTTACATCAAAATCGAAAATTGATTGCACACATTTGAAGTCTTATATCAAGGGAATGTAACACTAGTTTCGTAATTTTTATTAATTTATTATTAGGGTTAATCGTGCGGGCGGTAAAACTTAACTCACCCGGTATGTAGTTATTTGTGTATCAAGGCCAAAAAGTGCATCTTTTTTGTCCGAGTCTGGGTTTTCTAATGGAGGCGGAGCCGAGACTTGAAAACAGGCAAGGACAAAAGGCACTTTTTGGCCGAGGTGCACATTAAATTTTTTAGGCAACCGCACAAACTACAAAGCAAAAGACATCCTTGAAAAAATTACAAATTCATTATAGTAATACATTTTTAACTACAAGGGTGCAACAAGAAGAAAATAACTAAATACAGTGAAAATGTCTTACTTGATTTTTTTTCACAAAAAGCGAAGAAATATAAATCTTCGACTTTATGGTCGAGATTTTCAGTATTATACAGGTCTCCAAATTTTTTCGGAAGCAAGTCTTGTTTTGCAGCGCTTGCTTCGTCTGCAATGTCCGGCGACGTATCAGTCGTCGCTTCGTCAATTTTACTGTCGCTATCGACTCCGTCAATTTCATTTTCTTACTTTTTCGCCAAATAACCACTACCAAAAGTAAACGATGCAACATTTGCAAATAAAACAATTTGATTAGGTAAATTTAACTGTCAAATATTCCTTGATTTTCACTCGGTTTACTCGGTTTTGTCGTTGTTAACTTACTAAATAGACCAACAGATGGTGCCACGATCCATGCCTTGAAAAGTGCGTCCGAAAAAGTGCGTACGAAAAACTTCGTCCGAAAAAGAGTTACTTCTTGTCCGCATGGGAGTACGTAAAAAATGATTTGTAATTTTTTTGAAAAATCTTATTACTAAATAAGTATGTACTCAGAATGTTATCTTTTGACAAAATTTCTAGAAATGTCAGCGTGACGATTTTAGTCCATAGCAAAGAATACAATAGTTTCGAAAAATATAGTGGAAATTCCTACTACACAGGCTAATGTCCTGTGGTTCCAAAAATGAAACCAACTTCTATTCATCTTGGTTATAAATAGTTTACACATTGAAATATTTTTCATTCATGTTGTGCTATGCTATTTCTGTATTCCTATCGCAAACTCTCACTTTTAACAGATTATTATGTATCAGCAAAAAGACAACGTACGCTTAATGGTTCAGAAAAGTGTATGCAGATTGTTCATTTTAGTAATAAAAGTGTTATTCTCTAATGAATGTGATTTTAATCATTTATATCCGTTTAGCCACTACTGTCAGTAGCTAGTTAAAATACCGCGTACTGCCGTAAATATAGTGACAAAAGATACCTAGTTAGATGATTTTTTGGATTTTATTTATAACAAAGAAAATAGAAAAAAATTCTGAGGGCCTCCGTTTAGCTTTATGCTGTCATTAAGCCCGTTTTATCACGCATTTATCTGGTGACGCGTGTTACATTTTTAAAATTTGGTCATTGTTATGTATCAGCAAAGTGCATGCAAGTTATTTGTTTTAACACTAAAATTTTTATCTACGTGTGAATATGATTTCCTATTTCCATCAGTTTAGCATTACTATCAACATGTTAGTTAAAATATCTAGTAGATATGCAGTACTTTAAAATGACAAGGACAAAGATCTTTACGTAATATATCTTCTGAAAAGAAATTGCAAAAGCACAATTGCCTCAATTTTTTTATTAGCAGTTATACAAACAGCTATCTTTCTATTCTCAAAATATTTCAACACAACCTTCACCCTGTAAAGAAAATATTCAAAAAATTTAAGATGAACCACCTGGTGAAACATTTTGATGTATAAACTTTGTACCTAACAATTTATAACTGAAAACTTCAAGATATCGAAATTCACTTGATGAACTTTTTGCTTGTGCTCTTGTATCATCTTTTATATTTATACAGGGTATTTCATGAGTGATGCGCCCGGCGGAATTAAAAATGCAACCCATAATACATTTGCTCAGATGGTTAACTGTGCAGTTTCCTAAATTTTGACATAAACGTCATTCGCTTAGATTGGTTAAATAAAATTCTGAAAAAACGAAGAGTTTTTGGGAATATGTTTATTGTCTGCATAAAAGTGCAACGGCAGAAGCATTTTTATTACATTCTCCATGAATTAGGATCATGTCTGTTTTCTCATCGTTCAAATAGTTACTCTGGTGTCAAAAATGGATTACTCCCTAGGATTTAGGGATATTCGTTACTAGGTTGCCATAAATTTGGTTAGATTGGAGGCTATGTGGTTTCTGGTGACAAACAAAAGATATCCCAAAAATGTAAGACAGCAAATTAATTGTAACAGTTGCAAATGACTAATTTCTCGCTAAGTGATAGATGATTTTTTGTTTCACAATCAATTTTGGTTACTGGCGGTATATTTATTTGGATTTAATCTTTCAATTCAAAGTAACCAACCTTAGGCATTCAAAATAACTTTTGAAAATTCTAATTACACACAACATGAAAAATGTTATTTCCCTAAAAGTTCGAATTCTAGGGAGTAATCCATTTTTGACACGAGAGTACATTTTATTCGTCGCATTTTAAGTTTTTCGTAAATAAATGTCAGTTGCGACAAATAAAATTATTGGAAGCAAAGCTATCGTGGATTCATAATTTTATTTTAAACAATACGATATTTAAAATATCCACGTTAACTTTGGAAATGTATTGTGGGTTGCATTTTCAATTCCACTTGTGAAATACTTCAACCTGCGTTCATTCCCACATTGATGGATAAAGTCAGCGAGGCTTCAGAATTGGATAGTTTCACACTAAAACTGGTCTGCTCAAATTTCAATTTGCTACCGGGAAATATTTTTTAACTAAAATTATGTCTTTTCTTAAGTTCAGTTGCAATTTATTTTATCTGCTTTCTCTTAGGCAATAATATTTATCAGGATGTAGCACTCTTTCAGAGTCAAGGTCAACGAAAAAGCAATCCTCCCAAAATGTTTGCGAATGATGAAATTCATCAAAATCACACGAAAATGATTAAGTCAATGTTAGAAAGTGATAATTGCTTGTCCCTTGTTGTTTTTTAACAAATTTATGCATATGTAGGTACAATTGACATAATTAAACTCACCTGTATTTGTGTGAAAGCAATGTTTCCAAATTTAACTGAGTACATGCGGGTTTTTAATTCATTGCAAATCGCCTTAAACTAATATTAGCCGTTAAACCGTGCTGTTGGCAGCTGTAAACATAAATTACGCAAGTTTAACCAACAATCCTTCAAGTCAAGTTCAACGTTTTATGTATCGGCTTTGATATATTTCACCACCCATTTTCTTCCAGCTCTAACTAGGTTAATTTCTCGACTGATTCACACACATACTTTTACGTTTTTAACTTAACTGTTGCCAGCTCGACGATTTTGAAAGTCATTGTTGAACGTGGACGGTCACGATGCTAAATCATTTTCCAAATTTATTTATTATATCTATTTGTCCGCGAAAACATTAATTACGTTTCCAAACGCATTGGAAATTTATCCGATTATCTGAAATTAATGTGCCACAATGAATATGTTTAACCTGGTTTAACCCGAAAATATTCAGCGACAAAGAAGTAGATAATATTGGAACAAATAACTTTTGCACGACATTTTTTTTTTGTTGCAAAGTATGTCAGTACTTCGATCTTCACCTCTGTAGCACAATTCAATCAATTTTTAATTGTTTATGAGATTGTATTTCGTCTTAAAAAATGTATGATAAAAAATTAATTCAATCACATTATACATAATTAAACGTATTATACAGGGGTATTATAAATTATTGTCCCATCGCAGTTGGCGCTGAAAACCATACAAATGTTGGATGTGCTGCCAGCTTCGCAACATGAGACAGACTAGTAGATTAGATAGATTTCCGGCTATAAAAACTACCGCCAGTATCGCCACCTACTGGCCACTCATGTTATGAGGCTTGCGGCACATTCAACAAGGCCACCAACGCCAACTGCGATGGGACAATCATTTATAATAACCCTGTATAAGTAAATTAACAATAAGGAATATAATAATTGTTCTTCTTGTTAAAAAAATATAAAGCAACATTTTAACGTGTCATGATATCAGAAAAAAATAATTAAGTACATACTCTCCTTGCTTCAGTTATTCACTGACGAATAGTCATCAGTTAGTTTCTTCTTTTTTTCTGTTAATCTGGTGAAATTTCACTCTTACTCTAATTGCTTAATTTCCTTGTGGCTTAAATGTGTTGTACTATCTATTTAAAAACCCATGCTCCTTTGTTTCTTGGTAAAAAAATGAAATTCTTATTTTAGGAAATGTGAGTGCAAGTAATAAAATTGCAATAAAACCAGTACAAAACAACAATTCCTTGCCAAAAATGTTACTTTACTTAATTTTTTTTGTCCAAAAATTAAAAATAAGTTTAAAATGCGTTCTACGTAATTTTAGTGACAACAAATTCGTAACTTTATTTAAAAAAATATCTTCTTGATAAACAGAAAGACATGAGAGGTCTCTTGCCGAAACCTCAAATTTGAGTTAAATAAACGCGACAAAAAATTCTGATACAAAATTATCTGCGATGAAGTGTGAATGAGAAACTTATATAAATTAAATTTTATGAAAAACTAAAAAGTTAAGTAAAATGTTGTTTCAAAGGGATTCTGAAAGTCCATCAATTTTTGTATTACTAACATGCGATCCAAAAAAAAATGGTAAAAATCGACTTTAAATTTAATTTTTTTGTTCGACTCTGTCAGAATTTGAGAATTTGTGAACGGATTTTGATAAACGTCACAACTTGTCAAAACGAAACGTCAAGCTAATTTTAAAGCCATTTGGGACCTTCAGGTGCTCGTCGAACAAAAAAACGTTGTATTCAACTCGTTCGTGTGTAAATTGGGCCTTTTTTGGCCCAATTTACACACAAACTCGTCAAATAAACTACTATTTGTTAGGGGTTACATAAAAATGAACAAATTAATAAAGAACGAAATAAACTTAAAAAATTTGGATTTTCATCGCAATGCCTCATGAGGATTTCACAAAATTCCAAAAGTCTGTATTTCTGCAGTTTTTCTTTTTTTAAGCTTTACCACAAACCGCTGACTAACATTGTTTGTAAAGCCACTTCTGTTGTACTTGCGTGGGTCTTCTAATGATAGCAAAAGAAGTAACTTTTATTTGTATCGTCGCTGATTCCTAGTCTTCCAGATCTTGGGATATCTCTCACTCTTCCTGTTTCATTAAATTTTGCAACAATTCTGCTTACTGTGCTTCTAGCAGTTGAAGGTATTTCAAAATGGACTTAGTTAAATAAAGCACATGCTTCTTCATGACTTCGAAGTTTATCTTCGTAACCTACCATCATTAGAATGGCTATACGTTCTTTTTCGCTTAAACGAATTAAACGAGTCATTACTGGTGTGACACTGGCAAACTACTGGATTATAAACAACAAAAAATAGTTTTGCTTTTGTTTTGTTATTTGTTTTATTAAATCAACTGAAGAAATTTGTAAAAACAGATTCTCTTATTAGATGGCTTTTTGTGTTAATTTTTTAATATGTAGTTCATTTTACTAATTAAAATTAAAGTTTATTTCGTTCTTTATTAATTTGCTCATTTTTTTTGCAACCCCTATTTAAACTAGATTTTTATAATCCAGAAAAATAAGCTTTATCAAAGAATCTAATCGGAATCGTAGTTTCCCATTTTTTAAATACAATGAAAATTTGGAAGTGACGCACAGTTGACTGTTTCTCGCTAGCTTGGCTATACTTGGCTTCCCCGAACTTACTCAAATGAGCCTTTCACCTCGGAGCGTGTGACGTGACGGCGTGACGCAAATTTGCAAATCGTTAACGAAACGGCAAATACAAGCTACAACAATGTCAGTTGTCATGGTTTTGAATTTGCAATGCCTTATCGAGCCTTAGGACCGAGTTTCGTGAGTGGCCCCCTTATTCACTGCCCGGGAGTAATAATATATGAGGTGCTCCTAAAGAAGTTTTCATCGTCAAAATAATATGAAGAGCGCAAATGCAACAGTCGACTTATCTACATATTTAGCATAAAAAATGAGTTAGAGGTGGTTTGCGAACTGCAGTGTAAAGTTCTAATTATAAATCGACTTTTTTATCCTAAACCTAATGAAAGCATGTGTAAATGTAAATCTGTTGCTAAAAGAACTTGTCTTGCAAAACCCAACAAACTCATTCCGCTAATTATGACTATTTATGTTTATTATTTACATATTAACACAATCGTTTCATTCAACACTGATGGCAAAAAAATTATCAGTCAAAAATCAAAAACAAATTTGTTTCTGCTTCGTAGTTTGCTTTTGCATGTAAGATCATCAAACAGTGCGTGTAGTAAGCATATTTAAATCCTCTCCCTTACCGCCACTCCGACTTCGGTAGTTCGGATACGCCCTGCTACTACCCTGGTGGTGTCTATACCACCCTGTCGCCTAGCACCCCAAACCCCAACCCTAAGCCGAACCAGCTCAACCCCTATAAAAGATGGACGCGTAACCAACAACCACACCGAGCACCGTAGCCAAGAGCTTAGTGCGCCGCTTTGCATTCGAGAGGTGCCAGGCCGCCAACCTGGTGTGGATTTTTACAGGGATTTTCCCACACCATCACATCTTGATATGGCCACAGGTCTCATACCACAGGATAAGGCGAATGCTGGGTCAGTATTCACCCCTCAGTACCACCTACCGAATACCGTACCCATTCCGAATCTTCCTGTACTCGTGGCTGAAAAGGCGTTGGAGAAAGCCTCAGCAGCCGTCCTCCCTCGGGCGGAATGAAAACTACTACCTTTACCCTTTATCTGGACCAAATTTAAGGAATTTTATTCCTCACGCTGTATAATGGTTCTACCAGGAATCTTCAAGGATTTTGAAAAGCGCGAGAAATTATAGTTTTGTCTTTTTATAATTCATGCAGATATGAAATGGTTATGGTGGCATCTGGGATACTAAGTAAGACAGGAAATGATGTACATACTGGGTTTTGTTTAAACATAAACGCTATTAAAATAATCACAAAATGTGTTTATGCTTTCAGGAAAATATAAACTTGGATCATTAAATGCTATGCACCAGTTGTTCTGGAGTTGCATATTATACTTCGAACAAAGCACAAAAGTTTTTGGAGTTTGTAATTTAATAATTGTAGCATGTACGAACAAGTTTTTACATTAAAAGAGATCATTTTTGAAATTATTATTCACGAAGACAACATCCTACTTGTTTACATCCTGTAATAATATGTATCTCTGTAAGACTTGGTTTTTGCCCAAGGGCATTATCCCTCAATATTTGATAATTAATCGATCAGACCCATCGGTACACATTACATTAGACAATCTCAGCTACAGTCATACGATAATCTACAATCGGACTCACCTCTACCTCATTCAGTCATTCAAACGGTAAAACACAGGTCCGGACTCGGGTTTGCTCAATGGGACGGTACAAACATGTAAACGATATACACCTGACACATCTGTCGCAAATCAAAGTCATACAGTGACTCACCCGGGGGATTCCTCCCCCTAGCTTCTATCATGATGAGGTGCTCCAACCACGGGCGTCGTCTTCAGAGCGCTACGTTCCGGGACTGCGTTGGATGTTCTAGTAGCACCTGTAATAGCCCCGTGTGCAGTTTGGAGTGCACAGCCCGCCCGCAGCCTCCACAGAAGAAGACCGCCACGGCCAGCGTGTGAGCGCGATAGCTCCCTTCCATACGTTACACTGCCCCCTCAGTACCTGGGGACCGGGCTGACCTCATAACCTTACAATCCGCAACGTATGATCGGTGCATTTGGTTACCACCACCGGCCGTCCCTACGAGACGCGCCCGGTCAACGGCCTAGCCGTGTCATGAGCCAAAGGTACCCCACCCGGACATCCGGTGCTCAAGGATCATACCATGGTATAGGGAGGTTTTACGCATTAAGATACTGATTTATAGCCCAGGTTGCCCAAACCTGCTATCACCCAGTTACCGACACACCTGGTAACTGTATCTCTATTACCGGCTATCACTAGCCTAATTCACTACACCACTCCCGGGCCATAATTATTCACCTGCCGTCACTCTCGTACTCGTACCTTGGACAGCCCGTCGGTTGCAGCTGCCAAGCGACAGTGCCCCTGTCTCGCCTGTGGATCTCTTAAAAATTACCCCCGAGTCAAGGACCTTTCAGAACATAATTTATGAGCCACATGTTTGGGGTGGAAGAGGTAGTTTTTCTGTTTCGTTTTTAAAATTCTCTTACACCTCTTATTTAAATTTATCCTCAACGTAGGCATTGAAGAGTCGATTGTGAACGCACCACGGATTACGGATCACGGATCAGCTGTTTAAATCTAACCTCACTCTTTGCTTGTTGTTTGTTTTTTTAATCTGTTGACGAATAGTGCGTCAATAATCGACTTTTCAACACCAAATTTGAGAATACATTTTTAATGAACATCCGATATATGTTCCTTTTTTGCTACCAAAAAATGATGGTAAACAGTTATGTAAAAAACCTCAATATCTGAAATATTTAAATTAACATAGGTACTATTGTTTTTTTTTTCTAGTGGATAAGCCGTACTTAAAAAGCACAAATGAATGTTGTTTAAACACTGAACAATGACTTTTTCAGGCACGTTTTCTCATTGCTTGTAACGAATGTTTTAACACTACTTTTTCCATTGTTGTATCCACGACTATTTTTAGATTTCGACGAGAATTTCTTTCATTAATGAAATCATACACTTCGTTCACAGCACCAAGTGAAAAAAAAAACAATTTTTGGCTCATATTTCGTCCCATTTTTTTAACATTTCTTTTACTAACATTTTGAAATCGAGACTTTCATTGCCAAAAAAGTTTTTATTAAATATTTTAATTGATGTCTGATCTTTTTCCGAAGCATTCACATTTCACATTGACTTACGAGTGTCGGTTTGCACAAAACATATTTTGTTTGTATAACGTCTTTGTGAATAGTTTCATTGATTCAAGTTTCATGTGAAATAGACAAAATACACAAAAAATTTTAATGATAAAGCTTGGTTTTATAGGACAGAATGTGTGAATTCAGAAAATATGTCAACACTTTTTACCCCCTGAGAAATTTAATATGTGTGTGACCATTGGTGGTAGGAGACCATTATGACCAATTTTCTTTGAGGATATAATCCACGTCATTGCAAGAAACTAAAATTAAGATATGGAGGAAATTGTAGAATCATTTTTTGAAAAATTTGAAGAGGGCAAAGTAAGGGGGATATTTTCAGCAAGCAAGCACCTTATTGTACTCAAAAAAAAAACTAAATAGTCGGCATCAGTCGAAATACAGAATGCGCCCCACGTTAATGTGCCTTAATAACTCCTTGCGATTTCTATCTCTAGCCTTACCTAAAACAGTTATTTGTGTATCAAGGCCAAAAAGTGCATCTTTTTTCTCCGAGCTTGGATTTGCTAGTCGAGGCGGAGCCGAGACTTGAAAACAGGCGAGGACAAAAGGCACTTTTTGGTCGAGGTGCATATTAAATTTTTTAGGCAACCGCACAAACGACAAAGCAAAAGACATCCTTGAAAAAATTACAAATTCATTATAGTAAACATTTTAACTATAATGGTGCAACAAGAAGAAAATAATTAGTAAATACAGTGAAAATGTCTTATTTGCTTTCTTTTCACGAAGAAACATAAATCTTCGACTGGATGGTCGACATTTTCAGTGTTATACAGGTCGCCAGATTTTTTCGGAAGCAAGTCTTGTTTTGCACCGCTTACTTCGTCTACAATGTCCGGCGGCGTATCAGCCAACGCTTCGTCAATTTCACTGTCGCTGTCGCCTTCGTCAATGTTAATTTTGTTACTTTTTCGCCAAATAACCATTACCAGAAGTAAACGATACAACACTTGCAAATAAAACAATTTGGTTAGGTAAATTTAACTGTCAAATATTCGTTGATTTTCAGTCGGTTTATTCGGTTTTGTCGGTTTCGTTGTTAACTTACTAAATAGACAACAGGTGGTGCCACGGTCCATGCCTTGAAAAGTGCGTCCGAAAAAGAGTTACTTCTTGTCCTCATGGGAGTACGTAAAATTACCTTTTTCATTAAGGGTGCCTAAAAAATACTATTTATTCTATTTGGATGATTTAAAACAACGAATGGCAAGAGATTAATAACGCACAGCGTGTTCTCCAAAATGTTATACATAAATGGAATGAAAAACAAAATCAGAATGTCATGAAGAAAGTAGCAGACTTTCAACACCTTTTATAGAATAGAATTTGTAGAAATATGTAGAACATCATAAATTACTTCTTTTTTGATTCTCTATTCTTACAATACTTAGTGAAATTATGTCTAGCTGTGACATTTTTTGAGACAAATTTAGGGTTATTTTAATTATATGGTATCTCGTAGGGCTCTTGACCAGTTTTATTTTTAGACACCCGTTACATATTAATGACACATTGTGCCATAATGTGAATCAAGTTATATTGGCCTGTATAATTAGCCAGACAAGTATTGCTTTTTCATTATTAATTCTTAATTATTTATTTTACATTTATTTATTAATTACTACCTCGCAAGAGAATGTCATAGAGAAAATTGCATATTACATTTCGTCTGCAACTCATAACATTTCACATGAAACATTGAGTTACATTTCCGAATCAGACTCGTTCATCTGCCCCTTGCGGCTTCTTTAACTACCCTTTTTGCATCAGCGCAAAAGTGCACAACTTTTTCCAGAACCCATTCAACAACCTTAATTAACATTCTTAATGCGACCACACACCGCACCGTCACCCTTCAACTCTTCATTATTTTTACAACAAAACCGAATTTCTCTCGTTGCGCAACAACCGAACCTCTCATTTACCGCCGTTGTTTATTTAAACGACGCATTATGCACCGATCCACCAACTATTTGGAAAGTTCTGCGCAATCTGACCAATTTTTTTCTATTATCAGCGCCACTAAACGACGGCGAGCGCCTTTTAGCGCCAGTACGTTCCGATCCTTCGTCGGTCGTTGACGCGATTTTGTGGAGGACTTCCGCCACGTGGACGTGTTCAAATAGTTTAAAGTTTCCAACAATCACCACCAGATTAACGCGCCAAACTAGAGGTAAGTTCCCAAAAAAAAAAACTATCACTACTTAGATTCGAAAATGCCGAAATAATTACGAGGAAATTAAAGTTGGTGCGTATCAATCACGCCGCTCCAGATCTGTCAGATTTGTTTCTATTGGAAATGACCACCTGAAGAAGTCGTAAAGGTCGGAGGAGTGTCCCTCCGAGTCTTGTGCAGCGTTCTCGACACCAGATATTTACGACGGGTTCAAAGAACACGCGTGGTAAATGCGAAGGTGAAAGTTGTGCGGGATCGGAGGAATTAATTCATTTTGGGTTAATTGCGCCGAAAGTGAAAAATTTGGCTTGTTGATCATCCGATCTAATTAGTTCTTTGTGTTTAGAGAGCTTTAGAAATGATTGATTAAAGTTCATTGAGGAAATCTTGAGCCTGGAGCTGATTGAAAATACAAATCCCAACTAACAAGAGTAATCCAGGGAGACAAACAAATGATTTCTAATTAAAAACAGGACAGGTTTCTAATTGGTGTTGCTACCAGACTTCAGGGTCTCTGGAGATTTTTCCATTGTCGGCGCGAAATAAAATTTTTATTGACTGACATCGCGTGTTTATACAATTTTCGTTTATTACGCCTATAAATACGTCAAAAATGGAGCAATCAACAAACTTTCGCTGCTCAGGGGATTTCCCTTTCGACCGCTACTAATACCGGACTTAGTGCACTTGTTGTTCGTTGGGACTACCACGATAGATGTTCGTGATTCATTTTCGCCTCAATCGTAAATCATGTGCATTTGCAAATGCTGCGATTTTGTTTGTTTGTCCAGGTAGAATTATGGCCGGTGTAGATAATCCGAAGATTTATAACGAGCGTTCAAAACAATTTGTGCTCGAGCAGGCCGTGCTTTGACATTTCCTTCAGAAACATAACCTCATAAGCTCAAACAGTGAAAACTATTTCGTACTAAGAAAACCGAGAAAACTTTAGTTTCTAAGAGAAATAATTCACGCCACTGTTTGTTCGTTGAATAAATGGCGCTGACAGTTGATGAGTGTCCGCCATACTTTACACATTTTTTTGAACGCTCTGTGCCAAAGGACTCGTAAAACGGCTACGAAAGTGAATTAATGTAAATGTGGAATGGTGACTGATGATAACAACTGTTTATGTAATTTGCATATTAAAAACAACATTTGAAAGTTTTACGATCAGACGATCAATTAATTTATGAGTCATTTTCTCACTTAATAAGAATCAAATTGGACTATAAATATAGGTATCTGATCACTGCACAAAAAGTCAGTTCGTTTTTATTTAACGACTTCATACATTAATTATAATATCAATTCTCGTTTAATAAAATTATGAAATGAACGCGATTCAATTATATTTTAATTTATTATCTCTCTTTTTTTGAAAATGCCACAACCATCTCAGTGATATTTTAATTAAGATAAAGTTAATCGAAACTAATAAAATTTTAATTTTCGGTTATCTGAGAGATGATCTTAACTGTGATACTTTTTTAATCGATTTTTTGTAAAAGGAGAAATTTTATATTTCATACTATCATATTCATCACTATAAAAAAAGCTTGGACTTTCTGTTCAACTAAGATGAATTATAGCTCCTACCAGTCTGAGGTTAGATTTTTTTTTAATTATTATTTTGGGCTATTGTTCAAACTGGTGTATTCAGATCTGCTACAAATTTTTTATTTATTATTGATGCCTTGGCCAGCAGGTATTTAATAAGTTTATTAAGGCAAATATTCCAATATGAACAAAAAAGGCATTTTTTGTTCGACACTGTCAGAATTTGAGAATTTTCTCCTATGTGAACGGATTTTGATAAATGTGACAACTTGTCAAAACGAAACGTCAAGCTAATTTTGAAGATTTTAAGCGATTTTGGAGCCTTTTAGGGGCTCGTCGAACAAAAAAACGTTGTATTCAACTCGTTCAACTCGTTCAACTCGTTCGTGTGTAAATTGGGCCTTTTTTGGTACTCGTTGGCCTTTAAAACGCTCGTTACAAACTCATTAAATAAAGTACTGTTGTCTGTTGTGTGTTCCCAGCATCTAACTTTGCAATGTCAGCCTGTTTTAAAACATCTCTTGACACTATTTTATAATAATAGAATGTTTACATCAAGTGTATTATTTCCACCTGTAGCAGCACCTAAAGCAAAGAATGTAAAACAGAAATATTTATGTAATTTTACATAAAATGGATTGTTTTGGCATAATGGGAGGCCATGGAAATTTTGCATTTAATTTGATAGTAAAGCTGTCTGTTGAATTAGGTTATGTTTTTCCAAGTTTGAGGTTATAAATAGCGTCAATGTCTAGTGCATTGTTGTCAGTTTGCAATAGAAGAATACTCAGACATCGCGGGAAATACAGCAACATGCTATATGCCGTTCACGATTATTTTAAACACGCAGGAGGCCGCGATATTTTTTTGTTAGATTGGTGTCAGGTCCTGTCATATGACGTTTCGTTTTTAAATATTCGCATTGTTGTCAATTCCGTCATTAATTTAGTTAATAAGAATTTACCTAGAACTCTACAAATATGTATGTTTCATTTCATGTAACAACTTGGGAGCAGTGTTCGGTTGAATTATAACCTAAAATAGATTTATTAAGACAAATCACAATACTGCCAACTAAAATGTCAGATTTTCATAGATAGTCCGAATTTGAAATAATCGTGAATGTTTATATGTTCATTTTGATAGATCCGCATGTCAGGCACTTTAGTGAGGGAAATCAAACAGTGTCCAACGTTAAAAAAATAAATCATGGCCTTCCATTATGCCAAAACAACGTGAACGGTGTTTACGTGTGATTGAAGAATTTTTGAATAACTTTTGAAAAAAATTTCGATTGTAATTTTAGTAATGATTCAAGGACCACTAATTTTGTGTAAGTCGGATTCACTGAAAACATGCACAATTTTGCACGGGTGTGTAAATAAAAATCTGGTCAAGAATGCGATGTCACAAATTTCGTTTATTTCCTCTTATGAAACCTTGTAGCTGTCACCACATGCTGTTACTGTCGCCAGATTTCACTTCCAACTTGTAATGAAATGTCCTTTTTGTTCATTTTGTGCTCTATTTGTAATAAAGAACTAATTGGTTTCTAATGTCACAAAATGACTTATTCAATTGAACAAAAGGCATTTTCTACAGAAAGTTGCTTTATCAACGGGCACAGGACCAACGGTGAGTTATTATTGCAATGATTTGCTACTTAATTAAATGTTTTACTAGAGGTACATTCCTAGCATTTTTCAAAATACTCTTAGAAATTATGTACAGTTTTCCATACCGATTTTTTAAATTCAATAAAATAACAAATAATTTCCAAATAAGACAACGTAAGAAATTGAAACAATTTATTCTCAAATTGTGATATGTACCGAAACTAAATTTGACAATCAAGAAAATAATCCTAACACTAGAACTATAGCTCGTAAATAAATTTTTCATTTTTTAGAGATAAAGAAGCAAGAGGTAGTTGTTTTGTCTTAATTTTTATCGATTTTTGAATTTTTTATAGGATCTGATTCTAAGCTATTATATTAGATTTTTAAACACAAAATTGCCAAGAGGGGACCATTTAATGATAAGAAGCGGTTTATTAGCAACAACATTTTTTTGAAGACTTCATTTGATTTTTTCAAGCGTGAACGTTTCTTTCACCTTTGCCATTGCCACATTGATCACCAATATTACTAAGTGTCTATTCCACAAAATAACATTTTTCTTTCTATCTTAATTCTTTTTCAATTCTGCCCCTCCTTTTCCATATCTCTTTCATCGATCCTATCTCTTGTCCGTCTTCATTCAGTATTTCTCCCCGTTCCTTTCTCTCCCTCTCTCTCATTTCGCTACATCCATTCCACATGTGCTCAATTGTCTGTCTCTCTCTCTCTTCATAGCACATTCTGCACCTTCTTTGCTCTCCTCCATCCAATACCTGTTTTCTCTCTCCCCTTTCCCACATTTGATTCTCGGCATCATTTTTCTCTCTCTTGCATTATCTCTCCCCCGGTACTCCGGAATTTGCTCTCATATTCCTAGACTCTTTGATTCTTTTCCTTCTTTCTTGCTTGTCCGTGTCTTTGTCCTTTTCACTCAGCTCTACGTTCCTCAATCTTCCTTTTGCTCTTAATCTTTCCGCTTCTTCACTGGCATACCCATTTCTCTCTCTCCTTCTTCTCCGTTTTTTTTTCTTTTCTCTCCAGCATTCCGTTAGTATCCTACACACTTCCCTTCAAACTTTGTCGCTTTCTTTCCCGCTTTCTTCACTATGTAATCTGGCGTTTCGGTGTCCTCTCCTAGCACCCCTCTCAAATATTTTTTTGCACCTTCTCTACCTATTCTTATGCCTTTCATCCCCAGATCTCTGCCCCGTACATCAATACACTCTATCAGGCTTTCAAACATCATCATTCTCTTGTAATCACCTCCCCACTTTCTTTCTCCTAATCCCCAAACACATCCTACTTCCTTATTTGCTTTCCTCACTATCTCTCTGATATGTGCCTTATCCGTAGCTCTTTCATTGAATGTGTAAGCCAAGAACTCGTTTACTTGTTCTATTTTCCTTCCTTCCCAGTTCCGCTCATTCTCTTCACCCTTCCTCTTTCTCTTATTGAACACCATCATTTTCGTCTTCTCAAAATTTACTTCTAGATTTTTTATATCAATCGTTTATGGGATACAACTTCCTCTGAGTTTTGAGTGGCTCTAAACAAAGTAACATCCTTGTAAAGTTAAGGGTTTTAGAAGAAACGTTTATGGGACCACCTTCATCCCCATCATCCAAATCAGATTTCATAATTGTATTCATAATTAATACTAATTATCACAGACGTTTTGTCTATTAACCAATGTAAATTATCGTATCTTGTAAAATTATGCAGTTGAAAAACTACAAAACAATTGAAATATTCCTTGGAAGCATACTTTTTTATAATCATATCTCCATGTGAATCCACTGGTAGATTTATTCCAACTTTTTCCATTAAGAATTTCTGTTTGCTTTGTGTGGAATAAACGAAACTAATGCAATGTAGGAACAATAATAGCACAATAAAATAAACTTTCAGGAAAACGCTGCACCCTTTGTTGTTTAGAAGATGAGCACAACTGGAAAAATTTAATATGCTATCATAAAATACGAATTATTTTGTTTCGTTTAACTTTATTACTGACTTGCCACAATCCGCTCTAAATGGAAGAATAAACTCTATCTATGTAAATAGAGTAAATGATGTAAACTGGGTAAATTATTATTCTTATACAGGGTTATGATAAAGTAACGCACAAATTCAGAAAACGTAAAGTATTAATTTTTGAAAAAAAAATGCAAAAACACGTCAAACAGTGTTTAGAGTAAATTTTTGCTTTAAAGTATTGTTTAATTTATATTATTATTAAAATCAAGTTTATTTCGTTCTTTATAAATTTGCTTATTTTTTTTATGTACTTAATCCCTACTTAAACTAGATTTTTATGATCCAGAAAAATAAGTTCTATCAAATAATCTAATCGGAATCGTAACTTCCCATTTGACAAAAATATTAATGACGTCATAACTTTGACAAATTTGACCCAATTTTTTTTTTCTATATACATACGTTGAAAGACACTTTTGATGTGTTTTTGCATTTTTTTTCCAAAAATTAATACTGTGCGTTTCATGCATTTTGTGCGTTATTTTATTATAACCCTGTATATCAAAAGGGAACAATATTGGTAGAATTATATTGAATTCACTGTAATTGTTGTACTCAAACATCAAAGTAAATACTATGGTACTAATAAACACTTACATAACAAGTAAAATCAATCCAAATATTATGGATTTAGTATAATAAAGATAGGAGAAGATAGAATAAATCCCTATCAGTGCTAATAACAAAATTGTACAAACAGAACAGAGTAAATAAATTGTTTCGAGTCGTAGAATATTTTTTCGTATTGCGTACAATAACGACCATATTACTAAATTCAAAATCATTTAGTAAGGTGGTACTTTACAGCATATACAATTGTAAATACGTTGCTTAGGGTTTTCAATACTGTTCGGTTTTAGGCATGAAATGAGACAAATCACAGCGGAAATGTTACAAAACGTAAGGAATGCATGCTACTACCGATACGCAATTTGCCAAGAAAGAAACGGTGTCCATTTTGAACATTTGATGCATTAAATAGTCTTCAAGTTATAAAATGGGTTTTTATTTCTTAGCACGTAGGCTTTGAAAATATTCAGGAAACAAATAGTACGTTGTATTCCTTGCTAAGTAACCTTTCAAAGGAGGTGTCACCTGGCATACCCTTCCATTAAAAAAAAAAAGTTAGGAGTGGTTGCAAACTTCTAGGAGCAGATACGCAAAAACCATATACGCCAAAATGTGGGCAAGGAAAAACAAAAATCGACCTGTTTCGGGATTTTTTACAAAAACTACATATGTCCAAGTTATGAATTTTATTCCAGTTAAAGTTTCTACACTGTATTATCATATCTAATGTCACTTTTACATACTTTTGTATAAATGAAAAATTGTAGATTTTCATATAAAATGCAAAAAAGTAGTCGTAAAGCCTTCGAAAGTGGTTTCACTGCTATTGCAATTAAAAAGATGTAAACACACACTCATTCAGTAAAACATCACTTTTCTAAACTTGTTGCGAAATATACCTACAATAATCGACACAATCGACATAAGTGACACAATTGTTTTTACTGTCGAATATTTGATTTAAAGAAGCAACGACAGTAGCTTATAAAACATTAAAAATAGGTCAAATATTTAGTAAAAAACTAGATAACCTAACAACTAGGACAAGAATTATTACCCTTGAAGATGATTGATATAACGAACAAATTTAAAGTGGTGAGGATTACCTAATGTTGTTGTTATCATTTTACGTGTGCAAAAATATTAAGGTCAGTACTAAGTCAACAAATACATCAATTATTGTTATGACAATTACTAAATTCTACTAGAAATACAAAATATTAGTTACAAGACAACTATTGCAAAAATAGACATGAACAGAAATGGCTTTGGAGTCATTTGATTTGACGTTTTCTTGCTTTTGTTTTAGTTAATAACCCATTTCGTTATTACTGATACACCTAAGTATCGTATTCGTATTCGTATTCATTTAAATTTCCCCTAAAAGTTGGCGTTGAAGAGTCGATTGTGAACGCACCACTCGTCAGTGTGCAGAGTAAAAGTACAAACAACGTAAAAAGTGAGGTTACATTTAAAGAGCTGCTCCGTGATCTGTAATCCGTCGTCCGTTCACAATCGACTCTTAAGCGCCAACTTTGGGGATAAATTTAAATGAACACCCGATATAATTTCCCACTATTTTAAGCCTACCTATTACTTTCAAATAATTTTTTCTTTCTTGACTTTGTACTCTGAATCACTTTCCATGAAAGTTACAATGAATATCAAATTATTGTATGCCTTGCTATAAGTAGAAATTCATAGTAAATTTATTATTAAAATATACAAATCAAGACTAATGTGGTCGTTCTACGACATAAATAAATTCGAAAAAAAATAGAATACGCGACATCTGTTTCCAAATAAATAAAAATTTATTACCATAGATAAACTTGCTTCCTGGTGAGAACAACTATTTGATTACATTGACATTTATTTTATTTTTTTTAAATAAAATTCTGGTTTTTATTTTGTCCAATAATTTATTTATGTACATAATACTCTCAATTGGTTGATAAAATAACTGGTGCTAGAAATTGTAATGTCTGTAATTGTAATACATTCAAGCATCAGTTGTTTCCAGTTGAAATAAATAAAACTAACCGTTGCCTTTTTATCTTAATTTTGCTTATAAATTATTGCTGCTAAACATAAATTACTCATTCAAATTTGATCTATTTATAACCTTGCAGTGATCTAAATACTTTCTAATCCCTAAAATTTATTTGAACGCTTTGAAATTTGTATCATGACAAATATCCCAACAAAATTGACAACGCTCCACAAGTTATTCATATTTTATACATTTGTTGTTCCAACAGAATATTCTTATATGTATAAAGTATTTGGCATCTCACTATTTTTTGTACAGTCTGAAAAAAGGAACAGTTACAAAAGCCAAATTTATTAATGGCAGCGATTAATCTTAAAACGATAAAAAATACAAAATCGTTTCGATTTGTCGTTTTGCAAATTCTTGGAACACTCGAGCAGTATCGACCATGTGCATTAACCCAATTTTGACTGAATTATCGGGAAACAAGAAGAGTAAGAAATCCGCTTGTTGTTATTCAATTTGGGGGATTAAGTAACAGTGCGGAAACAAATAATAGATGAAAAAAAGATTTCATCCCATAACATTGACAAAACAAGCAACAGCGGATCCGACCTATTATTTGAATCCCAAAATAGCGAATTTTCTTGCATCTCGAGTTATATCTCTGCATAATAAAACAGTGCGAACGCCCTCATTCCGTAGTTGCATAAAATATGGAACATCGAAGTGTCTTACCCAGTTTAACAATTTCGTTTCAAAGCTACGAGGTTTTTTTCGTTTTTGTCCCGATTCCGTTTGGGGTGAATGATTTACAAGGTAGAGACTAGAGAGTTAAAATAAAGTTATCAGAGTTATTCAATCATGTTTCTTGTTTCATTTTTAAACTTACATAATTAGTTAAATAGGGCGGTAACACGTTGATTTTAAACAAATTTAATAAAAATTTATTGTAATAAATATTTTAAATGTAGATTTATTGTATTTATTGTTAAGTAATGCTAATCATTACCCGCAAGCGTGAGTAATGACTAGTTACTTCACGGATTAACCAATTGCAAAATTGGCTATAACACAGCGCAGTATTCATATATCATAAATCATAATTATTTTTTGCACTACCGACCTTTATCACTCGTTTCCCGCTTCGTTAACAGGCACAGTTATATCAACTTACCGTATCCATGTCGGTTGTTATGGAAACTTCGGCTCTCGTTTCCCCAACTTTTTCTCGATCTGTTATAAGGCGATTACCGACCTCGTGCGTAATACACTATTGAAGTATTATAATTCGCGAGTCTGTGCACGTTTTTTATTAAAGAGAAGTGATAAATGAGTTGTAATAGTAAAAATGATGGGATTTGTACGTCGTAGAAAAGGTATCGTATTCTACTCGCATCTACGAGGTTTACACGCTCGTTGAATAAAACGCCATTATTTACAGATTTATTTTATTTGATGGTATTGTACGTTTTACATCATAGAGAATATGTATTTTACAAACTTTTAATAATTACCCATCCTTTGACAAATGAAAACAGTACAGATTTTTTTAAAATATAAAACAAACATGCACTACACACTACTTGTGTGAGTGTTTTTTAAGGATTTCACGAATTAATGAAAACAGTTTCATTTAAGTTTTAGTGAAAATGTCACTATCCACAAAACAGAGATAATACGCACGCAATGAGAATAAGAGCGATTCAAAATTGATCTCTGGGGAAGAGAAACAAACTCTAAACCACAAATTCTTGCAATAGCTGTTTAATCGAAGAAGTCAATAAATTAGGGATTGTAAAATAATTTAGCTTATCAAATAATGTAGTCAGCTCTATAACTTAATATAATTTTTTTGCAAAATGAATTTGGCAAAATACAAAATTTGTATTGTGAGATCTTAGTAAATTTCAAAGAGGAAAAATGCAAGATAGAAAATAGTTCGCGCCGAAAGTTTGGAAAAATGAAAACATTTTCTTTTCCCTTCATTTTTTAAGAGAAACATTTTCTGATTATTTCAGTTTTTACGCTCATTTCCGTATCCGCGCAATAACATCAACAATAGTTTTTTAAGCGGTAGTCCCCATTTTTTTTTGCAGATTTGGACAGATTATTAAATCCTAATTATGCATGACCTTTGGATTGAATGTTATATCAATATGACATAGTGACTAAAAGTGAAAACAGGTTGGCCGTGAAATTCTAATTTCACAACGAAATTTCCAAAAAAAGATCTTCAGTAAAAAGATTATATTCACATGGCTAAATTTCGATATTTCAATATCAGAAAAGTAATTTTGATATTGGCAATTCTTTCTTTCAGTTACTCCCACTGTAGCTGGCCAATTGAAGTAAACCTTGCCATTGACATAACTATCGGGTATTCCAAATAGATTTGCCGGTTTGTTGTAAATCGTAGCGGCTAAGAGTTTCTACTATTCAGAGTGGTACCGCAATAAGGGTCTAACAAAAGAAAGTGCGACTACCGATGCGGATAACGTGTTGCCATTGTGATTTGACGCTTGTAGTAAATAATCAGTGGTTAAAAAATGTTTCTTGATTAAAATACTTTGTACACAGCTAGTAATAAGAATTGTTGTAACTACCGTAGAAAACAGACTATTAAGTAAAATTAAATAATGTACATCTTCGTGTACAGTACCTATATTGAATGAGGTTCGAGACTGTAAATAATAAATAACAGTTGAAAACTGATTTGGAAGCGCTGGAGACCTGTCACTGCTAACCACCGCTGTAGAAGTTTTACGACAAACCGGCAAATTTAATTTATTTGGAATTCCCTATACATAGAAAATTTAACGGGGTGAGATTGAGAGACTACGTAGGCCACTCTTCGGAGCTCCAAATTAACCACAAATTTAAGAAAGTTTAGTTTCAAAAATAAACGACCTTTCAATTTATTGTTTTAGGTACTTTGTTGATCCCGTGGTGAGTAACATTTTCTTATTAATTATTGTTTTTCGCTTTAAAACTTGAGATCTCAGAGTAATGTCACGTTTGTGACTGACAGGCACCGTTTACCTTTGATTATTACTGTTGCTAAACTACCAGGATAACCAATTAATCACCTTTAACTCAGCAGCGTACTAGCAATTTTGACCAAATTTTCAATCATTTGTATCTCGAAAAAACTTCTATAAGAAAAATTTTTTGTCTATGACTTCTTCTCATGATCACCAATTACCTGTTTCTTTTTCAAATTTATTTCAGAATCACCCTGTATAAAATATAAAAAAAGAAAAATCGACCTGTTCGATTTTACTCAGCGGGAAAGAATAGTATATTATATCATTAAGAGTAGAAGTGTCACTTTTTGTGCTAAGCCCAGAGATTGAAGACGGAAACGCAGTTGAGGGCGACAACTGGGCGAAGCACAAAAAGAGCTTCCTACTAGCACAAAATTTCAACTGCCGATTACGCAACAGTTGAAGATAAGATAGAAAACACTCCCAGATAAATTTGGAAAATGAAGAAGAAAGGAAATAAAAGCTGGAAATTGCGTTGAGGTCTTGCTTATTACACAGTTTTTGAAAAGCTTTACAGTATTCAAAAGAGGTGACGGTAGTTTCACAATTAAAAAGCTTCTTCCGGACAAAATTGATATCACTATTTATTCTGTCATGTAACTAAATTTGTGACCAAGATTCAATAAATAATGCCAACAATGGTTTTTTATCTCTTTTAAGAACAAAACCCTGCCGTAACAATAATTCATAGGTCAGATTTTGTTCGTGGTCAGTTTAATTTCAACTTTTAGTGTTTGTATCACAACTCAAAATTTTCCTCGTTCAGTTTATAATTTAAACAGTCTTGAATCTCTTTATGACGGTAAAGTTTTAACTTTTCAGACTGCACCCGCAGCGCAACTTTGCTTCTGGTCAAGATTTATGTGGCGAAGCAATTTACAACTTTCACGATAACACGAGAAATAAGTCGACTATTTAGATCAACAATGAACCTTTTCAATTATCTTTATACACTGCGCGTGTTAACGATTGATTTAATTGTCAAAGCTCGCCGACCAACAAAGGGCGAACAACCCCAGGCGCTATCTTGATCGGCTAAGTTCCGAATTAACACATTGATCAGGCGAACAAGGTCAGATAATTAGATTATAAAAAAGTCACGACCACCAAATGGGTCGAAATAATCCGTAATTTCCGGACTCGCCGAAATTCTCTCGACCAGGAACTGAGACTTGACACACTTTGGGATTGATTAAACGTTCGGCGGAAACTGTAAGGCATAATAAATTTCATATCTAGCGACGTAACGAGCCTAATATCAAATCAAATAATGATAATTCTTGCGCTTCCGTTTCACCGAAATTATATTTGGCAAAGCCCCAGACGGAACAACGCTCGTAATGTACGGATTTTATACAACGATGAGAAAAGGGTTTGGGGAAGGTCACAAAACGGAATTAAATGACGCAAATCTTTAAAAAAGTACTTTATCTTCTTAAGTGACGTAAATCGCAGGAAGTGATACAGAGTTGGGTCCGCTCCTTTGTATTAATTTTAGTTATAAATCAAGGGATTTCCGATATTTTGTTTTATTAAATAAATCAACGTCGCTGCGATAAACCCGAACAATTGGGTAAGGCAAAAAATGAAGGGCGAGGACTGAGGGAATTAGTTTATTAAAAAAAGGAGAAGATTGGAATCCGGGATGAGCGACTTCATTATTAACTCTGTTATTAATGTACTAATCCGCTAAAAGATTTACGTTGTGCTGTGCTGTGATAAAGAAGATATTTTTAAAAGTCATCAAGCAAAATTGTGTCAGGTGTTTGTCAACGATTTAACAATAAGGGTGGCGTTGCTTCAATTTGTGCTCTGCGCCGAACATAGCTACTTGAGAGCGATGGGCAATGGCGGAGCTTCCCCGACCACGAGAGCCCCAAGGAACGAATAATAAATGAAAAATCTATCCCTTCAAAAGAAGACCTTTAAGACTCGTTTTAACATTTACTTTTACCTGCAATTTGCTACATTATTTTTGCGTGCCAAATTCGTAAAAATCCGTAACCATTCGTTTCTTACAAGCACATGAGCATGGATCATTTATAATAAAATTTAAAGTAGCATTTGTTCCAGCTAATGAAATTTTAATGAAGATTCCGTTCATGGTTTATTAAGTCTTAAGAACTTCTCGCAATAATAGCTTCAAAGATGTTCATAGACTGCACAATAAAAAATTATTTGCTGTGAAGGCAATTACTTACCGTTGTTACAAAGATATTATGGAACTTCAACAATCTCAGAAAACTCCTTTCGAAAAAAAACTTCATGAAAAATAATAAAAAATATGTAATTCGGTAGTTGTAATGGTTTTTTTTTCAAGTTTTGGTGTTAAGCCCTGTGGGACAAATCGACCGAAAACTTAATGAAAAGATTTTATTTTCTTGAACTTGAACTTTACGGAATCTCGAGGACAAAGCAGTCGACGATAATATCTGCCACTGTGAAACAAACAATAACAGTACAGCAGACAACGAAATAATTGCCAATTATTATCACTCGACTATTCTCCTTGGCTAGTTTTCAACCAGCGCTGTTATTTACAGAAATCCTTTCAATAGTGTAGGTTTGAAAAGGTTATGCAGTAACATTAATGAGGACATAAACATCGAGTAAAAGTCATCGCATAAATGAGGGATGAACGATTATTACTGAAGTGCTTTGCAATTCAATTAAAAATTATGAAGTGTAAAAATTGCAATCTATTAAGGCCTGCATTAATGCGTCATAGGGGCGCTAATTAGGTATCACCCAATGTGAAAAAGTGGAACATCAAGTGCACCAAAGTTTTGCATTTTGCGCATTTTCCTGCGATACCGCCAAGTCGCGGCCTAACGGTGCAAGCTACTTAAATCACCATTAAAGTCACTTAAGGGGAACTCCTCGCGATACATAAATTCGTCATAAATTCATTAGATATGCAACGGTTATCCGTGTGTACTACAATAGGTCGTCACACATCCCATGTGGGTTCTAAAATTAGAACTTCAAGTCTCTTCGTGAATTTGTAAACAGGAATTTAAATGCGAGTCTAGTTAAGCGGCAAACACACGATTATGACACCGTCAACATGCACTCGTCAGATGGTGGCGCTTAATAAAACAGAAATTTTGCTGGAGGAGGGAGAAAGACGCATCGGAGGTGTGACGAGACGTCTCCTAATTAAATGCCGTTCGATTCGTTCAAAGTAATTAACATAGTTCCTCGGCCCTTAGGGCGAATGTAATAAATCGTTGTCGGCGACAGCCTAACCGTTCCAGAAGTTGCTGGTGACGTGGTAATCCACCACTAATCTAATTTAAACCGATCTACTTGTCCCCATTAGATATGTCCCAGTTGTTTGTAAATCAAATTTCAGGGAAGGCTGAATGTCGTGTAAGTGGAACGTAGCCCAAGTCTGTCAAAAAGTATCGGCCTGCGGATGAAACTAAAAAATATGCAAAAGGGAAAAGTATTCCGGTGCACATAACATGTATCAATTGGTCAAATAGATTTCAGCTCTAGTCATCCTTGAAAATTTTAGTCCTCTTCATTAATGCAAACAAACAAACAAATGCATTGTCACTAATAATTATTTTAATGAGTTGCTAATTAGGAGGAGGAGCACAAAACCGTTTTCCTCCACGTTCTTCTTTTGCTTTGACGAATTTGTCTCCAAGAAGAATTGTTTTCTGCTCATATAAAGAGGTTAGGAACCTCATGCTAGCTGAGTAACCGACCATCTAAAAAACATCTTTGTTTGCTGCTCTTGCGTCATAACAGCAGTACTTGCAAAATGAAATAGTTCTTTGCTTTATTAGGCGTCTGGATATAATCTACAGTATTTATTGGATTATGGAAACTCGCTCCTTGGTCGCTCGTTCCACAAATTCCAGCTCGCCCGTAAAGATTAATTTACTAAGCGCGTCACATAAATACCTATTACAAGCTACGAAGCAATTCCTTAAGCAGTGAAGACGCAAATAATCCCCTTCCTTCTCAAAGGGAAGTCTTGTGATACATCATTAGAAGATCTTCCGCTGCTCTAACAGTGGCTTACTTTTTCAATTCCAGCAATTCGTTCTGGAGTTACAATCTTTTGAATGTGGGTTCATAGGTATGCTTTTGAGATGAACATTGTTTTTCAACAGGATGGAGCTCTCCCGTAATATTTTAGACCGGCACCTGTATTTATTATCCAATAAAAAAATATATTAAAATTATTATTAGTTGAAGGGTGCCAGAAGAACAAAAAGAAAGTCACATTCCTTTCGCATTTGTTGCAGGACCGGTATCCAATACAACCTGCTGCATGTTTGCTATATTTATCATTTTTTTATTTATACAGGGTGTTTCAAAATTCGCGAATTCCGAATTCAGAGCGTTGTAGGAGATCACTTCAGTAGTCCAAATATGGAAATTTAAAAAAAATCGTGACTCCCCCACAAAGATACATTGGTCTGAAGGTGCACTCTTTGAACTGCGTTTTCTTCAAATACAGGCTGAAAAGTTCAGTGTTTATTGTTATTAATGGTGTAGATGATTGTGGAAAATAATAACGTAAAACAATTTTTTGAAGAATAACTTTACTTTGGAGTAAAAAAATCTTAAATTTTTGTTATTTTTCTTAAAAATGGAACAGCAACGTAGCCTAGAATAGTATTTTGTCACAATGGATATGAAGGCTGGTATGTATTGAACAAAATTAAAGTGCTTATATCTTCTTCAGGAAGAGCGAATTTTTTTTTTCATTTTGGTCACATCGATTTTTCCCTCTTTTATTCACTGGAACGGGAATATCATACCGAGATTTTTTAACCTAATACAGGGTCATTATAAAATATTGTACCATCATAGTTGGCGTTAAAAACCCACACAAATTTTGGATGTGCCGCCAGCCTCGCAACGTTAGACAAACTAGTAGACAGATTTCCACTACCGCCAGGAGCGCCACCTATCGGCGATACTAGCCTCACTCATGTTATGAAGCTTGCGGCACATTCAACTACCACCAACGCCTACTACGATGGTACAATATTTTATAATGACCCTGTAGAAAGAAACTGCATTCTGAACATACAGTTGATGTCAGACATGATGAATTTGGAATGCCACTTTCATAGCCTTTAGAGGAGAGATATTTAAGGAAAGCAATTTTTTAAACTTACTTATTTAATTCTTGATATCATAAAGTGTACCGTGATGAATGCATGACTAGTGATCAATCTTTGTATATTTTTATTAATAAAAATAAATATCAACTCGGTGAACTACATACTTTTAAAAAAATTGTGATACCTCAGTGCACATGAAAACATAATGAAGTAACTCAACTATACAAAATTGTTACGGCATTTTATCCTCATTTACAAGTGTTGACGCCATTAATCCAGTTTCTAAAGACTCAGTGATCCAATCATCTACTTCTTTTAAAATTTGTATTTAATTAAAAATTGTTGGAGTTTATGGAAACGTAATGAAATGTCTAAAAATGTAGAAGAGCTGTTTGTTGCAGAATAGCTGTCATGTCCACATTCAGCAAGACCAAAATTCCTGGCTTTCAGATTTATTGCATCAAATCTGATTTCTGTCAAGTGGCTTGCAAGATAGAACTTCCCCAGGATTTAATTAAATACACTACCGGCTTAGAGCCATTTCGACCACATCAGACAAATTAAATTAGACAGAAAAATTAAATTAACTCAACCGAATTCGCGAAATACACTTTTGTTCGATATTTCGTTTGACACCAGGCGCATAACGAGAGGGTATGCAAATAGCTTTACACATTTAGAGATAAGTGCTTATTATTTCTGCACACATAAAGAAGCGCTTTGTAAAGCTGTTGTGCCAAACTGTTAAAAAAGCACGCAACGCTTGGGGCTATAAAGCAATAACAATCTGCACAAAAGACGAACAGTATCTCGAGTTTTCGATTCTTGAGACAATATTTATCGACTCCAAAGGAAATACCATAAAAGAAACAATGTACTGGAAGGATTGATGCAAAATCAGTCTTCTGATTTTAGATGTAGTTAAATATTCTAAGGGGTGTTTTCAGAGCTGGAGCACGCTAGCGAGTTTAAAGTGTTTAAGAGGATTGTGCGAGTTACATAACATGTTTTAGCTCTCCAGTTGACTTTATTTGGTCGTTGTCGAAGATGTTTGCTCTGCTAAAATGTCAATAAAATAGAATCTTTTTTGAATCGGGTATGTTTAGAGCAGAATCTAATTTTCCATGACGAAAACGACGTTATTCCTTCCAGTTTATATCATTTCTTATTTGTTTGTTGTTTCTGTTTTTGTAATTTATTCTATTATTTACATTATGATTACGACAAAGGCTTGATAAATATTTATGAGAGACAAATCTTTAACGAATATCAATCACATATAAACCAATTTAAATTGTAGTAAAACTTAAATTCTACCCGCAGGAATTTCTCACTAAGGTAATCAGTCATAACATAACAAGTGCTGTGATTATCTGTTACTACCATAATTACTACCATAATTCAGCCGATTAAAATAGTTGACAAATGATGATATATAAGTGTTGGATTTTTCACTGGTTTATCGCTCCGTTTCGCGCAGATATTTCCAAGGTCACAGCCCATGAGAGAATCCAATACCTCTAACACTTGAGTTATTATAGTTTTGTAATTATAAATACCCAAGCTATACATAATTAAATTTTACCCTTTATAATATACTAGCTTTTACCCGCGGCTTCGCCCGCAAATTTCAGAATGTTTTAAAATTATGTTTTTACTTTCATGTATTGTGATAAACGCAGTAATTTCAATATGAAGTTTGTCTTTTTACGAAGAATAATTAAAACTTTACTGCAGACTACTTTTTTCTTGGACTATATAAACAAAAAAATCAATACCATAAGAAACTAACACTATGATCACGTACCAATTCATGAAAATACGCCAACATAACACTTTTATTTTCAGTTGTAACCTTATTTAGATCCTCCTATTGTTTGATTGTCTCGTTTGATTTCAGATACAGTCGCGGCCAAAATAAAGTAGGACAATGTTTTTTCGCTAATGTAAATTTGCTTGCCCTTTCTATGGTTACTATGAAAATATTTATTTATTTATTATAGTAACCCCGGTTTACTCAACTCAATTTTGGCTAAATTTCTTAATAAGACTTGTCCTACTTTATTTTGGCCGCCACTGTACCTGCCTTTTGATTTCTCCGGTATTAAGCTATTTGAAGCTTGTTCTGCTTCATTTAAGACATCTTCCGGTAAAACACAATCATTCAAACACATTTTGCGAAATTGCTACTTTTATAAACAACCAAATGTAACTATGACACCTGAACATATCATGCAAACGCGATTTCCAACTCGAAAAAACTTTTTTTGTGCTTAACAGGCTTAAAAATGATAATAGGGGTTGATTTTTGTGGGTGTCAAGCGGCGAAAGTGACGATATACTCAGAGGATGAAATAGGGGTGAAGCGGCGAAGCAGAGGGTATTTCCAACTCGAAAAAACTGTCTTTTTTTCTTAACAGGGTTGAAAATGGTAGTAGGGGTTGGTTTTTGTAAAATTAAAGTAGACAGTAATTTTCTTTTTGTTTTGAAGATCAAGTGTACAAAATTTCATCAAGATCGGAGTAAAACTGTAGATTTGCATACAAAATATACAAACAAACACACATTCAGTTTTATATATATAGATTAAGAACATTATCCTAGTCTTTTGATTTTATTATTAGTTAGAAAAAATATCTAGTCTGAAACGTAATTGCTGGCATTTCTTTACAAATGAAGCCATTGTTACAACTCTCTTGTTAAATATTTTTATGTTTTCTACCTAAAGATAATGAATCAACCAGGATAATGCTGACGTCAGTTTCTCCGATAATTTGAAGACAAATGGTTTGACATGAACGCCAACTTTAGGGTCTTGAAGCATTAGTACGGTTCAGGAATCATCAATTAATAACTAGAGGCCTGGTGAAATTGATCTCCGCATCACACCGTCATGGGAGATGTCCTGTGAAAGGAGTACCTAAATTGTGCGACATAAGTAACGAATTGTGATTCCGTGAAAAATGCCAACAAAATGCAAATGTGACATGCACGATGTAGAATGTTTCAGTAAATTTAAAAGTTTGCCAGTCGTAGAGGCCAATATTGGAAATTCCATCCGAAGGATGTAAACTGCAAAACGCCAAGTGTTGGAATAAATTTCAAAAATACGTGTTTATAGGATACGCGGTGTGGCTTCCCGGAATAAATGGGCAACTTTCCGGACGAGCCGCTTGGCAAATCAAACACGCCGGAGTGGATTAATCCCTTAAAAAATCATGAGAGACGCTTCTTTCGGGAAATCACGAAGCATTAGTTAAAATCCAGTTACAGCACCGCGCGAATTAGACCCACAATAACTCACGAGGGAAAATGCGACTTGAATTATTGGCATGCACCAGATTTCTTCCTCGGGATGGGTTTATCAGTGGCTCATAAATTTGCCCAAACAGTCCGACTATTGATTTAAAACGGTTGTATTAGTGGTAGAGATACAAACTTTTCGGGTCAAGTGTTTGAAGATCCGGCATAAATTCGAGAATAGGCCTGCTTAAGCCGCAACAACCTCCTGCATATTTCATCTGAAAACACAACAAGAACTTGGAAATGCGCTTGTGCTTTGTTGACCGTAAACGTCCCACACTGCAAGTGTTGCAAGGCGATAAGCGCGACAAAGCGGGGGTGAAACCGCTCGACCAGACACTCCCTATCGGTTTCGCATCGACCACCACCACAAAAAGAACAAGCAAATTTTTTCGATAACTTGACATGAATAATGATCCGAGCTTTGTTTGTTTTCCGTCAATATTGAACTTTGCAACAATTAAATCATTCGGGGGAAAAAGTTGCCGAAGCGAAATCCAGTTGACAAAGCTGAAACTCTCTTTGCAACGAAGTTTCGGTGTCTTTTGTCTCACATGTACCTCCGATAGAGTCAAATTATTTATGGGCGAATAAATTCTTCCCCAATTTAAATTTTCTTTTATTTTTTCGACATAAATTTCACTGCATTAACCAGTATTTTCTTCCGATTTAGCTTTGGCTTGAGAAAAATGAAAAGGAGAACCGTGCAAAAAGTTCTCGTTATTGTGAAAATAACCTTCAACGGATAACTTAACTTCATTTTCTAGCTCATTTACTATTGGAAAATATACGAAAACCTCTTGCGTTTACATCACTATAGCTTTTATGTCTGTAGACTCGATTTAGATTGAAATCTTGAGGGGTATAAAGCTCATATTTTATGAAGCTCGGTACACATCGAAACTTTTGCAAACGTGATAATTCGCAGGGGTAATAATTAAAGAAATTCATTTCTCTCGAGGCTAAATTTAATGCGAATGTCATGTCTGACGGCGTTTAAATGCACAGTGGGCCCATCTCAGTTATTTACAGAAAATTGCATATTCATGTACCTGGAGTAATTTATAGAAAGCGTGATCAGCAAGTGCTCCAAATTTAAATCATTTAATGAAGAATTTCATACTTGTGCATCGTTTTGCTAAAATATGCAAATTGCTCTTGATTGACTCTTATACGGAGCTACTTAAATGTCATTTGTGTTCTGCACGTTCTTGTATTTTGGAAACTAATTTACAAGACTGTTCAAGATAATATTCTGGTGCAAAAATGTATATTTCAAATCTACTTGAAAATAATTATTTGTATGACAAGGTATATAAAAAGTCTGGATTTCCAAATCAAGATTATTAATGCGGTGGTGTAATATTCCATAATTGCACTAATGCATTAATTTCCGTTGTCATTTCCTTGTCATTGACTGAAATTCAAATTTGTTAGACATCTGATTGGTAAGCAGATTTTTCGCTGAAATGTCAAAAAAACGTCAACGATGTGCTGTTGTTAACCTAGAAAACAACTTTCCGATTCGGCAAAATTATAGACTTTTGTAAATAATAGTAATTTATGCAACAAATGTATAAGGTAGTACTTTTTTATCGGTAAGTTTAAACGCACGAGTCGCATTCGAGTGCGGCAATACCATGAGTGATTAGATAAGACTTTATGCGCGAGTTCCATACTATATTTTTCTACGACTGTCTGCACTTAAAAAATCAATTACAAATCAATACAGTTCATGTATTTGTAAAACACTAAAGGAAATAACGACAGCCTACGACACATTTTTTAACGGTTTTTTTAATTTTTCGACAACTTGCTAACAGAAGAATCATGTATTTCAACAGTCGAAAAGCTATTTTAATCCAGTTAACACTAATTTCATCCAAACAGTACAAAAATACATGAGAGCTCGCAAATTACACGCAAAGCTAATCGCATAAGCAATCTTTTACAAGACGTGAACAGCATATTAAGTGTAATTACGTAACACTATCAGCACAAGTGCCGCATATTGGCTGGAATTAAAATTTTCTAGACGTGTTCCAAGAACAAATTTATTTACGAGGGTGATTCATCATTTATTGTCCCTGGCGTGGAAAGCGTTAACTGACAAATAAAAAATTATTTGTCCACGAATTTATTGACAGTAACGTGTTTTGTGAATTTGGTTAAATGCCGTTTTGCTTTTCACAGTTTCAATTTTCAAATCACGCATTAGACAGCTTTAGATGCAACCCCATTGATTAGTATGTACTGTTAGTTACAGAACCTTGATCACAAAGATTTTTCTAAAAGGCTCAAACAAGAACAACAAAGTATTAGTATCTTAGGAAACTGTGTTAAAAAAAGTTGAATTGTTGGAGTCTTTGCTTTTGTCAAGGAGATCAAATCGTGAACAACCCTCGTATACTCCAGATCCATACCTCACGTACTACCTAACAAAATAAAATTTACATTTCCAACAATATATGTGATAAATTTATTGTCACTCTTTGACAATATTCAAATTAACACGATGAAGAGAGAAAATTAAATTGAAAATATACAAATATAAAAATAATAAATAATTTGTGTTGAACGCAATTATCCTAAATTGGAATCTCTGGTAAAATTAAATTGGTGAAGTAGATTTATTTTATTCCACAGAATTTAAACGTTTTATTTTTTTACAAAGATCTCTTTACTGAAATTGACAAAGATATGACACTTCTTAGTTTAATCAACAACCCAGAACAATATGAAATATCGATTATTTGTACCTAGATGTCAAATTTTTTTATTTTATAAATAATTCGGTACCATTGATATCCGGTGTTCATTTAAATTTCTCGTCAAAGTTGGCCCCGAAGAGTCGATTGTGAACGCACCACTCGTCAGTCTGTAGAGTAAAAATACAAACAAAGCAAAAAGTGAAGTTTGATTTAAACAGCTGATCCGTGATCTGTAATCCGTGGTGCGTTCACAATCGACTCTTCAACGCCAACTTTGAGGAGAAATTTAAATGAACACCCTATATGTTTCATTCTTGCCTGAATTTTTTGAATATATACCTAGTTCTCTTTATGTTTAGTTTTCATCCATTGATTTCTTTGAAATTATCAATACATATATGAATTCAATTTAAAAGTAAAATTTGATTTGCAGAGAATGGAAAAAGGTCTGTTCCATAATTCAAGGATATTAAAAATTTTAATGTCTCTTGACTTAGTTTAGTATTATTTTAAATAGATCAGATCAGATCCTGCGTTTTTGTAGGCTGTTGTGATTTCCCTAGCTGACAAATACAAAAGAAATTTAAATTAAAGTTTCGTAATGCATGTTGAAATATATTTTCGCTTGTAATAGCAACTAGAGAAAACAACCCTTAAGAAATGTTCTATGATAAATTGGGCACTAAAACTCAGTTATTTAATTTTCATCTATAATATTGCAATATATTTGCCTTCTTGAAGTACCGAGAGAATGTATTCTGTTATTCTATCTGCCAAGATATTGACTGTTTCATTTTGAAACTGCAGACTACTACAATAGACAGTTTAAGTTGTCTCACTATAAATTGTGCATTTGAAACTAGTCTTCCAATATAAATACATATACAGTGCTTTCGTAAAGTTCGGAATAAATTCTATAAAACTGTAAGTATTAATTTCTGAGAAAAATCCTCGAAGAGATCAACTTTGTTATATATTCTTCAGTACATGCTTTACTTATGTTTTTCATCTCCTAATTATGACGTCATCAAATTTTTTTTTTTTAATGACAACCCCCACCTTTTTCTTGTTTTTCTGATAGGCCTTCATACTAGCAAAACGATGAACGAAAAAAATTGATACCTTACAACAATTTTTTTTAATTTTTATTGTAAAAATTTTAATTGACCTTAAACAAAAACAAACAAACATCTAAGGTTAACAATAAAATTCAATGCAAATGTTGAAATTGCCTCCCGCCAACCATTTAGGATTCACCGACATTTTGTACACTGCGCTCAATAATGTCAGGGATTATTTGTTCCGTTTCGGCGCGAATTCTCTGCCACAAATCTTCTAAATTGTTTGGTCTATTAAAATAAAATTCGATTTTAACTAAACCCACAGAAAAAAAATGTTTACTTCAAAAATTAAATTACATTTTTGAAATAAAAATTGTCATTTTTTTTCCAAAAATTGTTATATACGATACGATTTTTTTTCATTCATCATTTAAGTAGTACGAAGGTCTATCAGAAAGGGAAGAATAAGGTGGGGATTGTCATTTAAAAAATTATTGATGACGTCATAATTAGAAGATGAAAAGTTGTCAACATAAGTAAAGTACTGAGGATATGCACATTTTAAAAACAAAGTTGACCTCTTCGAGACAAAGGAATTATCATCGAAACAAAATAATTTGTATTTATGCAGATTAGATAAAATTTTATGTTTCTGCTGCAATAAATGTACCTGGAAATTATTTAATAATAATCACCGTCCGCTCGTTGTTAGAGTAAATATTAGTAACTGAGACTAACATTGCGACAACTAACAAATTGCTACAACATAGAATCTTATTTCTGAAATATTAACAAGCAAAATCTTGCTCCATATAATTAATAGTATTAAATTTTGATGAAACTCCCTCCAAATGAAATTTTCGTGCTGGTATGCGGAATAAATCTCTGCCACGTGGTTTAATTTGATACTATTGGAAATGCCCGGAATTTTAATATAAAATCGGTATCGGCAACAGATTTTTTTCTAACAAAACACATTTTATTTTCAGACTAGAATACTCGTCCAATATTTATTAGGATTCAATAAGCGTACGTCTTGCTCTTCTTGTAGTTAACTTGTAGTCTGTTGTAAAGCCAAACGCTGTAAAACAATTTATGTTTATCACAGTCGCACATTTGGTTTCATGACTTACATAAAAATGTCGCGGAAAAGCAGAACACTTTCTACTTGCCCTGATAAAACTACATCCACCAGAAAATTAAATAATTATGTAAATTAAATATAAGTCAATTGTGTATGAAAATATCGTAAAATAAACTTCTTGTTTTTAATATACTTAAATTATGAAAAATCAAGATCCAGAGCCAGGGCATTATTTTAAGCATTTTAAGACATAATTACCTTAAAAACTTTTCGGCGACGGCGATTTCTACTCAAGAAAATCTAATTAATCTGTCAGCGAATCGACCATTTTCTGCTTTATACTAAACTGCAATTTATTGGATTTGATGGTATATCAATTAACCCTTTTACTACTTTTACTAAGCGTACAGTAAACAGAGAAGGGTTCTAAATTGCTTCTAATATAGCTTTGTTACTCAACCTACGTTGATACCAAAATAGATTCACAGAACAACATCCGAACTATTTGACAAATTGTATTGACAACAATACCAGTTGGCTACAAAATGTTGTAGTTGGCGATATTTTTTAAATATTGCTTTAACAAAGCTGATTATTTTTAATTCATTTTCTCATACAATACATTTTTCTAAAAATTGTTTTCACTGTTTTAGAAGTTATTTTTGAGAATACTCACGACCACCGATATATCATTAGTTTCTTATTGTGTATCCAGAAGTGGAATACCGTGTTTTTTGACAGCATTATACAAGAGTGGTTAAACGCTTTTTAAATGCTGGCAGTGTAGCTATAGACAAGTTTACAGTGGCTATACCAGATGTTGTGAAAAATGTTACCTAAAAAAAATACATTTACATCTTTACAAATAATCCTTGATTCATCAACTCCTACCTTCAGATTTTTTCTACGAATCCATTTTTACCAATTGGTACAACAACAATTTGCCTAATAATGACCAATAAGCCATGACGTATTTTTGTGATGAGGCATGGTTTCACATTTCTGATTTCGTTAACTCTCAAAATTATAGAACTTGATCACCAATATAATTCTCACAACATTATTGAGGTGTCATTGCATCCAATTCAATTTGGTGTTTGGGTTCCCAAGCGAATTATTCCAATCTTCTTTAATAAAAAAAAAATATCCAAAGATGCCAAAAATTGATTTTTGAAACATTTAGAAGTCAACTTCACGATAAACAACGGGGAAACGATTGTTTTTAGCAAAATTTGGTGCAATTTTTTCGTTAAAAAGACAATACAAAAATCTAGTAGGCCTAACAAAAGATAATCACACAATATGGTCACTCCATAAAGATTAATCAACCAACAAAACAGTTTAATAATTAAACATTTAATTATTTTAGTGATTTTAGTGATTTTAAGATAGCACCCTAGACTTTCACATTAGACTATACAAACCCTATACCGTTGGAAAACTTGTCAAAAAAGCTTTCAACCAGTGCAATAATAAATGCGGGGTGTCATTTGGAAAAAAAAATAGTTTTTGACATTTTTAGTTTGTTTTATTTAAAAAATCGCAGTAGGCATATGCGACTAAGCATGTTATTGAGTAAACACTTAACAGATGCGGCAAACATTCAGGAATCAAACAGCGTCAATTATTTTAATTTATGTGCAACTATTTCGAAGGTACGAATTTTCGAAGGGACCCCTGCAATTCGGAATTCTGGTAAAAAAAACGCCACTGATCAAAAACGATGACAGATAAGTAAAAACGACCTGTGTAGATTTGATTCACAATTTAGCATAGAATCCAAAAATGAAATCAAACTGGGTAGGTTCCATTTAAAAGAACATAACTTTAGTGTTTTTTATAATATTGGGACACCGTGTATGTATACCGCAATATTTTCCGAATATGCGTAGCTATCATCTAGAAAAAAGAAAAAGTTGATATCTTTAATATCAAACAAGTTATGGAGCTTTTTCGCAACTCTGGGACACCTGTGTGTACTAATAATATTGAAAAAAGAGAACTTTGAATTGCTGGTGCCTTAAAATTTGAAAATTGTCACTGTAACTGCAGCAAAAGAATGTCCGATTTTTTGTTGTGGTCCGCTTGAAGATAAAATAGTATATATCATTCAGAGTAGGTCTTTTTGTGCTTCGCCCAGTTGGCTGTTTCGACTTCGTCTGGGTCTTCTTCTTTTAAAATTATTTTAGAATCACGTTAGTGGTAGACCAAGAAAACGGAATTAGGTATGTGGTTTATAAAATTCGTCACTTATTGTTAACACTTTACTGGAGACATTTTATTTGAAAAGATATTCCTTATAAAAGATTAATTACATTTATTTCACAAGAACGAATTTTCTGGGGCTGTTGTTTGAAACTTTCCTTTAATTAGCAGCAGTTGTTAATTGACGCTGTGTAATAAGCGTCGTTCGCAGCTCGGACTGCTCCAATGTTTTGTGCAATCGTCGTCATAAATGCAAACTGCAACTGCATCTAATTTCAGTTTTTCACGAGAAATTAAACCCGTGACAATTATTCGTGGCGGAAACATATTTTGTGGAAAATTCTGCCAGCGACGGATGATTAAATCGCGAATTAAAAGAAATCCCTGAATTCGCCTGAACGGCTGGTGAAGTGGTGGAGAAAAAGCTCTTAAACTAAAATATAATCCAATTTTGGGCTTCACCTACGCATATGACGAGAAATTCCCCCGTTTTGATGGATTATTCCTGCCAGTTGAGCGACAAGCGGTGCATTAT
The DNA here is from genome assembly GCF_963966145.1 of Tenebrio molitor. Taxonomy (NCBI): domain Eukaryota; kingdom Metazoa; phylum Arthropoda; class Insecta; order Coleoptera; family Tenebrionidae; genus Tenebrio; species Tenebrio molitor. The sequence goes on along the minus strand of NC_091048.1, from coordinate 4,390,340 downwards.
ATTGTCTCCAAATTTAAATCATATTTGGAATTAATTTAATCTGGTTTGGTGGGTGGAATGTCACGATCTCTGTGCACGAAGGAAAAAAGCACTAACCAAAGTTTTACTGAAACTTCAATGGATCAGAATCTTTCGGATTTGCTGACCTTGAAGAATTAAATAAATTGCCGCAGACTAACAACGAAAGAGAAGCAGTAGTGAATAAAATTCTTCTCCGCTCATTCCGAATCGCCATAATAATAAAATTGAACAGTTGTGTTAAAACAGAAATAAGCTTACTTCTCGTATTCTTGAAGGTCTGTTCGTTCAATGTATAAACAAAATTCTTTTAGTTTCGCAAAGTGTTCTGGAATGAATTGCTTTTACAGAATCGAACATTGTTTCGTGTTGCCTTTTTCTCTCGTGCATTTTTAAACACATGTTGAAAATGTTATCTTATATTATTTTTTACAAAATAAAAAAGATACATAAAACAACCAACAAGTACTTATCTATAAATCATTTAAGTAAGTCAAGTGTTTTAAATCTTTTACTTAAACTTTCGGTCTCTGATTGCTTAGGACATTGCTCGTGAATATTAAGGATTGTAGAGGTACTGGATTCTCTCATGGGCTGTGACCTTGGAAATATCTGCGCGACGGCGGAGCGACAAACCAGTGAAAAATCTGTAAATGAAAACAGAAAACATCGACTACTTTACATGCAAATAGACGAGAGAGAGACGACACTAACGTAACGAATGACGATGTTTTTTGGTCGGTTTGTATTTGAGACCGATATCCCGTCGTTTGCGCAGATGTGACTCATAACCCATGAGAAAATCCAACACCTCTACAATATACGAGTGTATTGTATACATATTATAAGACAAATTAGGTCTCTTGAAAAAAAGGAACTTGTCTAACATAACAATTTGAGAAATTAAGAAAAAATCAAACAAATAAGTAAAAAATTAATGAGCTAAGCGAGCTCACTACACCACGATAACTTGGTACAGATTTATCGTTACTGTGTGGCTCCCTGACGTCACATCACGAGGAAACAAAGTGTAGAACACCATCAAAAAGTAGTTAAGTTTAGTTACCTGAGTTAAATGGATTCAAACAGTACAGAGTCTTTTGTATCGCGTACGTAACCAAAACAGTTGGTAAATTTATTTGAATATCAAAATAACAGAGAAATTCTCCAACTTTATTTATATGTAAAAAAGATTTAAAAAAAAGAAAGTATTGTGTAGGTATGTCAAGATCGTTACATTTTTTGATAAAACAGAGCGGTACACATAAAACCCATTATATTAGCAATAAAACCAAAATTGATAAAATTATCAAAATTTAAGAAACCATTTGAAAGTGGTTATTACCTTTCTTGTCTAGTTAGGTTTCGGTTATTCTCATTAAAACTAACACAGAACAAGCTTACTTTTAAATTTATTTTAGATTTAGATTCTGTTGGGCTTCCATTTGGTTCAAATATCTGTTCAGTTTTCAGATTGTTGTATGAATTGAATTAATGAGTATTTATGGCAAATTAATTCAACAGAACTATCTAATTCAGGCAATTTAACAATAACATATTTGTTGTGGTCCATATGTTCTCCCGTGCGATTGATGCTAATTAGAACACTACACTAATGATCATTACGGATTTTATTTAGCATAACGAATGAGTTATGGCTGCGGAATCCCAATCCCCAACAGATTATCAACAGCAGTTTGTAATTTATGGACAATTTAGCAATGGGTTGATCTGTCATATGTGAAATTAAATAAAGCACCTATGGCTGCACCGGTCTTTAGTCACAACTAATAAATTGTCAAGTGTAATAAATGGGATCTACCTCATAAAAAATAAATCATATTTAAACTGACTTATAAATGGCTTAAACATAATCAGATATTAGTTCATAATTAATGTAGTTATAAACTATAATTATAAATTACCATGAATAAACTATAATTATAAATTACCATGAATATTAGTGATAAGCTTTTTAAAAGCGTAGATTAACTGGAGCATGTTGACAGCTAACCTAAAATTTAGAGCCAAAAAATCTTTCTTTTTTTTCTTTCTTTACAATGTTTTACATTAAAAATATAATTCCTATTCTCGACACCTTTTGCTGAAAACAAACCTGTTCAATAATGTCCTGATTAAACATAAACATATGTCATTCGTGTCAAATGGCGGGAAATTCAAACTTTACACTGTTCTCAACGGTTTAATTTTTCAAACGCCTACTCAGCCTAGGATTTCATTTGAACGCACGATATCTATTGTTAGTTTAATTTACGAGTAGGTATGTTTCTTTTAATTTGCTGGATGAATAAGTTGGATATTTAATTTTTTCGTCACACATAAAACGGAAACGTAACAAGAACAAATAAAATTAACTGAAAATAATTTTCATAATAAGTTTTAAAGTAAGGATGCTCCAGAAAGTTTCAGGAGAAGTCTCACAGATAACGCTGATAAGGCTCAAGTGTGTCGTGAAGCAATGTTCGGTGAACACCACTGCGGCGATAATTCTAAAATTATTTTACTAAATTTAAGCGGATCTGCTCTAAAGGAAAGGCTCAGAATATTCCTCTTTTTTTTTTCTAATTAAAACCAAGATGAAATAGTTTTGTGTTAGGTATAGTAAGAGCACAAGATATTGGAAACTCATTATAAAATAACCCGATTGCCCCTTACAATGGTTTATGGCTTGTCCGTAAAGATGTCGTAAATAATACCGGATTTTGGTCGCTTCGGCACGCTCCGAGCGTTTGCAGCTTGATGGTCCGTACTCGAAAATTTGTAATGTGTCGAGGGAGAGACCGCCCCCACAGTGAGTCACGTGAATCTGACAACTGGAATCTTACCAGCGGCGTAACGGGTAACGGGAAACGGTAACGGGTAACGCGCACTTCACTGGTAAACTTCAAACTTTGGTACATTACCTTGGTAAAGAACACTGCAATCCTGTGTATCTCCGAAAATAACTAATTTTACAAAAATCACCAAAAACTGGAAATCACCAACAGACTAGGCAAATTCGAAAAGAATCTGGAAACAAGACATTTCAGCACGGGTGCTACTACCCAGGTAGAACACCCCTTCAATTTAAAAGTGGACACTTTATTACAATCCTGATCGGTGCGACCTATTTTGAAGACCCCCAGTAAGAAATATTTAAATATGGCCCATTTCTGAACCTTCAATAATATGAGCAATTTATAACGGCCGACAGCAATGTGCTGTCCCCACCGTTCCAACCCTCATAAAAGTATTAGTACGTTATAAAGACCTTCATAAGTCGTCCTACAATGATATTAGTGTTAAACAAACAAAAACTTTTCAAACTCTTATTTAATATCGATGGTCGACTCTGCTTTGAGATAATATATCTAACCGACCAGTTTTGTTTCTTGTTTCAATATGATGACAATATATTATCTTTTCCATTCCCTACATTATGATTTATACCTAAAATTTATTGCAGTATTGTTTTATTTATTTCCTATCAGGCAATCCAATATTCTCTAAATTCATTCCTCATATTAATACAATTCCTTTCTGTTCCATACGTTGCATCAGAACCTAGAATCTTTAAATGTGCTTCTTATTTCCTGGACGTCGTCTTATTTTAGAAAAATAACTAGAGCTAAAAGCGTCTCGCTCGTCCAATTAACAACAAACATTATTAGCTGTACTTTCAGTGAATACGTAACAGTTAAATAACGTTAAAATATTCGCCTCAGCTCTAGACCCAGACAGGAAGAATTCTCCTTTTATTAAGCAGGTATAATAGTGGGAAGCCAATTTCGTAGTCATAAATTGCCTGCAGTATGCTGTTTGCATGTACTCAGTGTGTAACATGTACATGTGTTTTGTCAATGAACATCTGCGCCTAACAATTTACTCGCTGCAGGAATATTTAATATGTGAAGCCACAAGTTTGACACGTTATATTCGTTCCCTTTACTCGCAATACATTTTTAGATTTCCATCCTGCAACATTTTCAAGAGTGAAATTGATGTTCTCATTAGAAGCTTTTATTACACACTTTTAAAATGTTTGCAGGAAATTATGAAAAAGTTAGACGAGCTTAATTGGTGGACTTGGGATTTTTCTCGTGTCTGGGGAAACAAAATTGACTAAATATGCATTAAATGTGTCATTTCTCATACGATTCGTTACTTAACGAACTATAGTGCTTCTTATTTAACTTCTATGATGCAAGATACATTATTTCTCTATTTTAGAAGAAGCTTTATCCAATTTAAAAGGCCTTAATTTTCAAGCGGTTTTAAATCTTGCTGATTATACAGACTGTCTATAAAAGAATGTAAGATCCCAGATAATTACTAAAATGATCTTCACACTTGAACAAAATAAGTCCATTATAATGTCTTATTACCGCAAAGGTGTTAAAAGAGACGGAGAACGGACATACAGCGTTCAAGCTTGGAAAAAAGAAAATTAAAAAAAAAATCGTCGGGACTGTAGCGTCAGAAGTACCTGTACCTTAAGCCTCAGGGTACTTATTTATTATTTACTTTTTCACCCTCGATGTTGTTGTTTACTTAAATTCCAAAGTGGGTTAGTAAAATTAGCATAAAAATGGATTTAAATGCAAAGCTGATCCACAAAGCATGGTTATGTAAGGAGGTCAACGGCAGTGCAGCAACTCTATCAGAACAGTTGGCAGTTAATGTCACAATAGAGTGCCACTTACGCACCCAGCGGGTCGCAGATTTTTCAGCCCCTCACGCTAAGACCCCGAGGGTGTTTCCTTCGCTTCCTCTTAAAACAGTCAGGTGGCCACGATCTAATTCTTATTTTTTTTTTTGCAGGGCTTCCTGAAAGAGATGCTCGAGCTGTTGGTCATAATAGCCATGACGTTATCCGAGACCAGCACCGAAACTTTTACAATAGGTTATCTGACCGGGTCGCAGAGGAGACCGGGAGATCTGGAATACCCGAGGCCGGGCTTGACCATCTCGGGGGCCATATCTTTGGCGGTTGACGAAGTGAATAGAGACATCCTCGGCGAACGTGGCCACCGGCTCGACTTCATCGTCGCCGAGACGTACGGGGAGGAAGTGATAAGTGTGCAAAAGACGGCGGATTTGTGGACGAAAAATGTGTCGGTGTATGTGGGGCCTCAAGAGACTTGTGAACATGAGGCTTTCATGGCGGCTGCCTTCAACCTCCCCATGATTTCCTACGTAAGTAGAAAACTTCAGAATTATGCAAAATACGCATCAGCTAACAATTGGCAGCATCGCTGAAAGCTTATTTTTCCAATTTTTTATCATGTTTTCTTATATTTCATATCAAAATATGTAGTTACATATACTATACTTTTTTCATTATCTCTATTTGTTTTGTTTTTTCATTGAATTTTTTTATAATTATTGTTCTTTTGTATTTGAAATAAATCTTATTTTATAAATATGCCCTCTTTTTTCAGTCATCACCCTTTATTTGTATTTTTTTTTCATCCTATAAAATGTACGTCCAATTTTTTACTGCTAAGAAGTTAACCCCATTCTAATAAAAGTAAAATCGTTGTAAAAGATAAGGTCTGTCGTCAAACGGTAGAACCAGATGCAAGACGGATTAGAGAATTTAAGAGCTATCATTTAAGCAGATAGAAAAGTTATAACACTTTCTAATTACAATGTACAGCTCTCTGAACTCCGTATCAGGGAAATTTTCAACCAAAAATTTTACTCAAACAAGGACAAGGAATTGAAGTAAATTAATGAATTTAAAATGTTAGCAAATTTCAAATTGAGAGAAACACCAAACGCCAGTGTCCGCAGCTCTGAAATAACTTGGTCCGGCGCAGAGCACAAAATACAGCGACGCCACTCATTAATGAGGAAATGGATGGTTGACTTGGCTGGCTTGTGAAAAGAATTTCTCGTGAGTGTGATGTGATGCCTAATGACACATTTACTTTTTATTCAAATTTGACCCAGAAGTTCCATAAGTATTCGCCAGTAGTCAGATAAAATTAAGCAATACAACACAGCGTAGGATGAATAAATTTTTTAGGCACCCTTAACCAAAAAGGTAATTTTACGTACTCTCATGCGGACAAGAAGTAACGCTTTTTCGGACGCACTTTTCAAGGCATGGATCGTGGCGCCATCTGTTGGTCTATTTAGTAAATTAACAAAGAAACCGACAAAACCGGCATGGACCGTGCGGCCATCTGTTGGTCTATTTAGTTACTCAACGAAACCGACAAAACCGAGTAAACCGACTGAAAATCAACGAATATTTGACAGTTAAATTTACCTAACCAAACTGTTTTATTTGCAAATGTTGTATCATTTACTTCTGGTAGCCGAATCTCAAGAGTGCATCGAAAACAACTGAATTTGTGTCATCATCTTGGCTTTAGACACGTCAAATTTAAGATCTAATTGTTTATTAGTTGTTAACAAAAATTGTATAGAACGCATCAAGTGTCATTTTGACACTCACGAGTCGCCTACGACTCGTGCGGCGAATCTTTTCATTCGTAACAAAAAGTGCTACTTTATGCACTTGTTGCGTAAATGACTATTAGTTACGCTCGAGCGTCATCGTAATTATATCAATCTACTTTAACACACATGATTATGTAGGAGTGGCAGATGCATACTAACTAGCAAAGTGTGAACGTCTCTCTAGCACTCCTAAGTACAACGCTTTGTCTCCTTAGCAACTTAATGAAGACCCATTTAACTACCACCAGTGGGTTCTGATTGATCTTAGTTGTCACACGTATAATATTATAGCCGCCCTTCATAATAAAATCGCGAATTACATATTTAAATTTTGCATTTTCTATGAACTGACATGTTCTAACCAAGTTCTAATGAAATCTTATTAAATTTCTTTCTCCGTTCCAGCTAAACCTTCATTCATGATAAAAGGAAATAACCCACACTGAAATTCCTCCTTTTGGGTCGACTTGTTTTTCACTATTTGTCGAATAATGAACGTGTCTGGGTGCAAAACATAAATCACTGATCAAATCAGAAAAAAAAAGCGTCAGCTGCTTATCTGTCTCCTCGTTATAAGTAATCCGAACCTTTGATGTAGATGGTCTCGAGATTACCACAAAACGATTTTCTCTCACGTCACCAAAAACCGCACATACAGGGTGACAACGAAAATTGCTTCATCATTTTTTAATTAGTATTTCCAAAAATACATTTTAAAGAGTTGCAACCAAATGTACTAAATAATTGTTTTCTCTTGAACAATTTTTCTTATAATATTTGTTGTAACGGAGTGTACAGAATGTAGATAAATCGAGTGAACCCTGGTGCGTTATTTTCTGCCCCACCGTGTATATCTCGATTGGCCCGAGTTAAAATCAGCCCGAGGGAATTTTGAGAGATCACGTGAGTTCAATGGTCGCACTAATCACGGCCAACCGTGAAGCTAACACGAGCATTGCGTGTTTGTTTTCCCTTATCGGTCCTCGGCCCTTTTCTTTCCACATCCTCCGTTAAATAGGACGTCAGTTGTTCAGCGAAAGAACAAGCAAGACGTAAGAAAACAATCAGGAAGGCCGCGACACTCGAACCTCCGACGTGACATTCCTCCAGATGGGGGATCGAGCGGTTGCGGAAATATTTCAGGAGAGTAGCCTATCTCTTTTACGGCAATTACACCGGACGAGGGGTCGTTTGCACCACGTGACCACTGTCACAATTACCTAATCTTGACTGTTTTAAAATTCCATTAAGCTTGCGAGCTTCCAAAGCAAACGATTCGGTTAAGTAATGGTAAATGTGTCGCCGAAGGAGGGTTGGAAGAGGATTTTTGGCGAGGGAATGATAAATTTGCTCGTGCTGCTGACGGTGTAGATGTGAACAGTATCTGTAAGCTGGAGACGGAACAAATCTCCAATTTAGTGTCGACAAACATTTATGTTTGTTGCTTTACACTGCTTCTTCAACAAACGAAAAAGATGGAGCCACAAACAATTTCTTCCTCTAGTACGAGGGTCATTCATCATTTATTGTCCCTTACCTAAAAGATTATACAGGGTGTCTTAAAATTATCGTATTCCGAGTTCGGGGCTTAGTAGGGGACATTCTGTTGACCAAGTAAAAATGTTAAAAAAAACATTGCTGTCACTTTGAAAAAAATATCAAAGTTGCCAATATTTGTTCAAAAGTACTTGATTAATATTCTAGCTATGTTGTACTTCCCTTTTGAACAAAAATTGGAAAAATGAAACTTTTATTTTTTCGAGATAAAGCTGTTTTTTCAAGAAATATCTTTTCATTTATATTTTAATATTTTACATAATCATCCTCACCAGATTTCAAAATGAATGTCAACCATTTATATTTTTTATTTGAAGAAAACATGATGAAAAGTTTGAACTTTCAGACCCATATATCTTTGTAAAGACCCCCCCTATATTTTTTGTTTTATTTTTTCGAGATTCCTGAGATTTTTCTCTACAAGACCCCCGACTTGGAATACGTTAATTTTGCGACACCCTGTATATTATTCTGAATTTTCTACAAGATATAAGTATTTTCAATTCACTTGAATATAAAATAACAATTTGCCCCTGGCGTGTTTTCTACTAAAATCAAATTATTAAAATAATTAGAGAATGGGAACATTTTATATAACTTATATGACAATTATCTAATTAAATCATTATAAATAGATATTACTTTCGCTTTGTACTTTAAAACTAATAAAAAACTAATTTTGATGATATACAGGGTGTATCTGAAATACGTGTGTTAATTTTAACCACAGAAAGAACTTGCCAATTCATGAAACCTTTCTCTATAGCATTTTTACGAAAAAGCATTACAAATTGATTTAAAATTTGGAATAAATTAGTCATCAAAGTGTATACAGCTGGTTGCAAAAAAAAAAACGGAAACTGTCAGAATAAAATTGACCCATTTTTACAATTTTTCCATAGTGTGAAACCTTCTTACGAGAGGAGATAGGTTAGAATCAACGTCAAAATTCAATGACATTTTCAAAAATTATTTGATAGGTAATTGTTAAGTAGACAATTAATTGACAAATTGACGAATCAAATTGACATTAGGAAAATTTTCGTTTCCCGTTTTTTTTGCAACCAACTGCACCCGCCTATGGGTAAGGGCGAAAATTTTCTGTTGTGTTAGAAACGTAGCCTTGTGAAAAAGTTACATTGTTACAGAAAAAAATAAATAATTAAAATAAAAATTTTCATGGTTGCAAAAAATAGAGACTAGTTAATCACACAAAACGACTCGTTTGGTAAAAATTGGGGGGCAAAATATTTTGGAATACTTTTGCGAATTTTGTAAAATGTTATAGAGAAAAATTTCATAAATTGGCGAGTTCCTCCACTGGTTAAAATTAACACACGTATTTCAGATACACCCTGTATATGTTAACGCGGCAGAAATAGTTGAATTTCACAAATTTATTAATATTTTTACTACAGGTCTGCTATCTCGATCACATAATAATCCTTTATTCCTACAATATAAGTAGCACGAATTTTATTCGTGCAGACTAATAGCACCTTTTTATTGTCGATGTTAAAGTGGGCAATTTTACTTTTTACACTTTTGTACATCGACATTTCCCAATCCTTTGTGGAGATTATCCAATATAAAATGTACATTAAAAACATAATTGTGTCGCCTTGAAAATTACTATTTTTTTTCTAAAGCTCCAATTAGTCTTTTCTGGTGTTATAGGAGTAAATGATTCTTTTCTTTAATAAAACGTACATTACAAAATAAAATCAAGTTTTTTATTGCTGTAATGGAGAATTATTAACAACAAATAAGTGAAAAAAGGAATAAAGAATAGCCCAAGGAAAAAGCTTGTCTTCTGCAAATTAACCACTACAATAATATTTATTTCAGGTAATATTTTGAACGCTGATTTGGAAATACAGTATGGAAACTTTAACTGGAATAAAATTCGTAACTTGGACAGGCGATTTTTGTAAAATGTCCCGAAATAGGTCAATTATTATTTTTCCTGGTCCACATTTTGGCGCATCTATCTGCTTCCGGAAGTGCGCAACCATCCCTAACTTTTTTTTTCAAATGTAACGATATATCAAGTAACACCTCGTTTGAAAGGCCACTTCGCAAGGAATACAATGTATTATCTGTTACCTGAATATTTCGAAAGCCTACGTGCTAAAAAATAAAAACCAATTTCTTGCAAAAATGGTGGAGGCGCCGGAATACTTTGTTTCTAAAAAAATTAAGACATATTTGTTATTGTTTAGGGCATATCAGTTCTAGAAACTACCCTTGACAGGTATAATTCTGTGTAAAAAAAATGCATGTTTATCTCTACTCGTAACAAATAACTGCAAATTTATGTTCCACAAATACCGTAATCGCCGCTAGATATTTTATTCAATTGTATTTTATAGATAAATCAAATGTAAAAATGATCGCATTACTCCATCTCTTGTATCGGGCGTTCATTGAAATGTATCCTTAAAGTTGGCGTTGAAGAGTCGATTGTGAACGCCCCACTCGTCCGTCTGCAGAGTAAAAACACAAACAACGAAAAAAGTGAGGTTAGATTTAAACAGCTGCTCCGTGACCTGTAATCCGTGGTGCGTTCACAATCGACTCTTCCACGCCTACTTTGAGGAGAAATTTAAATGAACACCCGATATTATAGTATTGCCGTTATAACTTTTTATCTGCTCCGCCCACTAAAATTGACCAATCAGAATCAAAGCCAGATTCAATCTGTATACTTTTTCATCACATTTGCCACGTAAAAAAGTTAAGGTTAAAATTTTGCTGTCAAGTCCACAATTATTGTTTTAGGTTCTAAAAAATAAAATGTCATTAAGACAATTCGAATGTCAGCAATTTTTACTGTGTAAATCAGATCGTCTTAACAACCTATTTGATTGGTAACTAAGAAAATGAAATAGGCGGGGCAGATAAAATGTTACGTTGTCCTTAGTATAATATAAAAACTACCACAACCAGTTTTGTACAGCTGATGAAGATGCCAGGATACTTTTAACCCTGTAACTTTGTTAACACTCAATTCTGCATTTTATGGATATAATTGTGACGAATGGAATGCACATAACTCTATCTCTAACATCTAATTTATTTTTCACACTGACGCTACTGGTCTTATCGATTCGGATAGATCAGAAGTTAGATTGCTTAAACATCGACCTATTTGTGACATATCTAATGCAAAAAAACTGCATGCTTCTATTTCTTGCACAATTATTTTTAAAGAACGCAATTTTATATTTTGCAAAATGGTGGAGGTGCCGGGATATTTTTTCAGTTCAAGCAACAGTATCTTTCTTGTTGTTCGAGCTAGCCCAAAGGTCAAGTCTAATAACTCTATCAGATTTATTTTCTAAATGTTTATAACAAATCAGATACACAAAACTTCATAACGCTACATCTAGTGTTATCTACACTTTATGAAAGTGGTGCAGACGACAAGATACCTTTTCTTTGCAGATAATGACATCTTTGTTATTACTTAACACAAAAAACAAATATCCAAGAACTCCAATATTTTTAAAACTTTAATATTTTTAATTGTGTCTATGCTAGTTTCCATTGAACACTTTATTATCAAGAATATTAAGTGAAAATTGGTTTAGTTGATCAGAAGACGTGAAGTCAAATGAGATTTAAATTGCTAGATTTGGAAAAGAATAGTACATTCTTCAACGAGCCGTAGGCGAGTGGTGGCATCATCCGAGTGAATAATAGCTATTCTACGTGAGTTGAAAACAATACTTTCTCCACGACTACACCAAGAAAAAGCAATCTTTGCAAATTGAATTTATTTTGATTTTTAATATTTGACAATTAAAATTGTGCCTCGTTAGCGGTTGCTACGCGATGCGCGACTTATTGTTTACAAACGCATCCGATTGACGATCTGCGACTGACGAATGAAAACAGGAGGGATATGATGTGAATATCCAACAAGAATGCATTCATTCTTTAATTGTCGCGGAGAAAAGACTTGATAGTTCTGTAATATTTTGGGGAAAGTACCTAATCTTTTTCCCTACACAATAATATCCATATGATTGTATCTGTTTGTAGGACAAAGTAATATTTAATATGTACAAATAAACGAAATGTTTATCCTACGAAATGTAATGCGCAAATGTTGCTATATGGAATTTTCGGTTTACTGCTGCGGTCACAATTCCAACTCGAAAGCTGCAGCCTTTCAGGTATAAACTTCCACAGGAACTGGCGTCGTTCATATTTATTTTAAGTTCACTGTTAACACAAAGTTAATTCAAAATAAAATAGAGACAATTGTTGACATTATTTTAGAGCACCTGTCAGATAACAAATTGTATCATAAAATTGAAATGAAATACTTGTCGTAGTCGTAAGCTTTGATATTTCACAATTTTCTTCATCGCACAGAAACGTGACAACCCCTCCGAATTTTAGTACATTAATTTTGTCCCAGTCTAATATATTGTAGTGGTACATTTCGTAGACGTAGACAGCCGTGAATTCTTGGATAATATGACACCCTGGAGCACCACTGATATCAAACGGTTGAACGCTTCACACTTGCTGCGCGAATGATCCACGACACCTACGCCTGATGTTCCACTGTAAAATAAAAAAAAAGTATATTGACGTTTTGTTTTACGAAGAATCGCCCAAGTTTCGTGAAAGAGATCAAGTAGATACCTACACGTGATACAGTATTAAGTACATCTCGCGTGAAATTACTTTTCGATGGTGTCACTGACAAGTAAATAAATATACCAATCAATTTCGAAGTAATCAAAACGAAAGCTCCCGGGAGTGAAAAACAGTCATCCTGAATTTACTCGGTGACATCGACAGATGAGTTTCAAACATTAAATAATATGCCCCAGAGCAATAACTGTTAATATTGTAACAGTCGAGCACCAAACTTTCCGAACCGAAGAGGATATGTCCTGTTCAATACTTTAGGTTTTACAACTTGAAACTAGATATTTCCAGAGTTTTTAATTAAATACAAAGTTTACGAAAGCTTTACTTTTAAATTTGTTTGGGTCAGAATTGCCAACAATAGAAAAAATAATGAAGGAATTGTGGACTCTTCCCACGATTAATAAAACAACAATGTTTAATAAAGAAACAAAACTATACAAGCTGTATAGGTAATTATGGAGAAACCTGAGAAACCTGGGAATCCTCCAAAATTGGAGAAAATGATAATGAGAAAAAATAATTCTCATGCTTCAAATAATTTAATTAACTTTTCAGAAGACACAATTAGCTTCTTAAACAAGATGTAATAATTGACTTTCTGAAGTTCTTTGTATACAGGGTGTCTCAGCTAAGACTTTCGAGCCTAATATCTCGGTTATTTGCCAACGGATTTTTATGAAATTTAAACTGTAGATATTTTGGATCGTGAAGGTTCAATTAGTAATAATAAAATTACCTCAAGTTAAAAAATGTAATTTTAACACATGTTTCCTTTATCGAAAATTATGCGCGATTATTATTAGATTGTTAAACATTAAAAAATAGGGGTCTACAGAAACAATTAAGTTAATCACTTGTCTGATTCAACGAAAAGATTAGATTTTGTCGTTAAAAATTTAATGTAAAATTTGAAGGTATTTGAGCAGTTACCTTTTGAAACAATTGATGATTAATTGCCAAACAGCATTTTGTACACCCTTTAAAGTCTGTCAAAATTGGGCGCGCTTTATTAGAAACATCACATTGTGAAAATTTATCGAAAATACCCTAAAAATAGACTACAGCGGCAGAAATTTCAATAAAAAATTGAAAAAGGACAAAAATTTTGCCTATGGAGAGTGTCGTAAGAACTTCAATGACACAGTTCGTTTTCTCGTGGAACACTATCCAAATGTAGGCTTTACAAAATGTAAGGTTAAGAGAGTCGTCGATTTATTTGAAGACACAGGAAGCGTACGTGAATTAAATTACCTTGCTAAAATATCCCGATCGTGCTTTAGTCCTTTATGGAAGAATTAAAGCATCCAGTATAATAAATTACGTCCAAATGTTGTCTTTAACTTTGTAAGTGTTTGTAAGGTCAGCAAGATAAACATCAAATATGTCACCTGCGCTTCTGCGAAAAGGGATGACCAAAATTCTGCAAAATTGCGCGTTTGTTTCATACGCGTCTACGTTTTTGTATTTGCCGCCACGTTTAACACAGTTTTTTGCTTTTTTCTTGCAAACCAGACGTCTTTCAAGGACGAGTTTTTCCCTACAGCATTTTTTATTGACGATGAATTTTTTATGTAAATCTTAATTGATTCAACATTTTAAAAAGCCATGTAAAAATTACTAAATGTCTAAAATATTTGCATTTTAAATTTCACAAAAATCTGCTGGAAAATAACTGAGTTATTAGGCTCGAAAGTCTTAGCTAAGGCACCCTGTATAACATCAGCCTATTTATAGATGGTCTGCTCCAAGGAGGGGACACTTCGAAAAACATGCGATGTAACGTGAGTTCTAGTTAAAAATCCCATGCTTTTATTTATGGAGATAAATATTACATTTCAAGGTCATTTGTATGTTTGTTGCCTATACAATCTGATCAAAAAGAAAACAAGTCAATAGTGCTACCTCATAAAATTTGTTGTGCACAGTCGTTTAATTGGTTGCCTATTCACCCCGTTTCGAAAGTAAGATTCTAATAAAAATACTTACCTTCAATGGTAAAACCCATTTTGCCACTTATTCTTATAATAATTGTTGCTTACAATTACAGTGAACGTCTGTAAACTTTGCCGAAATCGAAAAGTTGTTTTCTAGGTTAACACAGCACACCGTTGCTTTAAAATTGAGGTTTTTTTTGAAATTTCAACCAAAATTCTGCTTACCAGTGTCGCTTTATTCACAGTTTTAAATGCGCTTAATATCAATATACAAAAATTAAGGAATGTATCGCTAATCCTAGTTAATTATCCCATTTTAAATTTTACAAAAATGATGGAGGCGCCGGGATTCTTTTTCTATTCAAGTAGCGATATTGTTGTAATTATAACGCATCAAGTGCAAAAACTCTCTTCAGTAAATTAAATGTGATAAATCGAACGCAGAAAACCACATTGTGCTACCGTGCGATGGAAAAGTAAAAAAAATCGAGATAGCCATGATTAATACACTTCAGTTGGCAGCATGTAAAAATTTAATTCAAATCTCACTACAATAGTAATTGTCATTATTAATTATTGACTATTAAAATTTGGTATTACAATATGTTCACTTTAGAGCAACAAATTTTCATTGTCCAGGCTTGGTCCTATTCGACACCTCGAGTTTTTGAGAAATTTCAACAAACGTTTCCGGACCTTCAAGGCACTTAATCAAACAACTTGCCCAGAAAGTCTACAAATGCGTAAACAGGTTTTTGAAAACAGGTAGTGTTCTGCGCCAAAAAGACAGCAGACCACCGACAAAAAGATCAGCTGAAAATATTGAAGAGGGTGAACAAAGAATTATTGCAGAGATTAACCCAAGAAACTAACCTATCATTTGGTACAGTTCAGCTTATCCTTAAAAAATATTTGCACTTTTTTCTCTATCGTGTGTCTGTTGTGCATGAAATTACCCCTTGACAATAAGAGCCCCCACAACCGGCAACAACCTCTCTGGATAATATTGATTGATCGATGATCGTTGGATCTTGGATCGATTTATAAACAAGCGGCGCCACAGTGGGGCGAATGGCCTGTTTCGCTGGACAAAACTCGAAAAGTGAATATATCGCTCTGAAAATATGTACTGTAAGATTTTCATGGTCGCTGATTACGAATTTGATTTTAGATTTATCAAATTCAAAATGGCGGATCCAAAATGGTGGACCTATTGTGAAAAAAATTAAGTTATTGCTCCGAAAGTATATACTATAAGCTTTTCGGGGTCGCCGATTACGAATTTGATATCAGATTTATTAAATTCAAAATGGCGGACCTAAAATGGTGAACCAATTGTTAAAAAAATTAAGTTATTGCTCCGAAAGTATGGACTATAAGCTTTTCGGGGTTGTTGATTACGAATTTGGTATCAGATTTATCAAATTCAAAATGGCGGACCTAAAATGGTGGACCTATTGTGAAAAAAATTAAGTTATTGCCCCGAAAGTATGTTCTATAAGCTTTTCGGAGTTGCTGATTACGAATTTGATATCAGATTTATCAAATTCAAAATGGCGGACCTAAAATGGTGGACCTATTTTGAAGAAAATTAAGTCATTGCTCCGAAAGTATGTACTATAAGCTTTTCGGGGTCGTTGTTATTAGTTATTGCAATGAGAAATTGTATAAAAAAGTTTTCGGCATCAGTAATCATGAATTTTTGCTTTGCTTGAACTTTGAACTCCTGTCATCTCGATGAAATCAGCATTCTAATATAAATTGGAATCGTTTTTATTAATAAGCAGTGAAACATTTTAAATGGAAATGGAAATTATAAAAGCGAAATAAACAAGTACTAACTTCGATAGAGACGTTTTGTTCAAGCCAATTTTCATTTTTTGCGTTAAAAACATGCAGAGTTCGATGAGAATCATTCCTTTTCATTTTCGATATGAGGCTGCAACAATTTGTCCTTTGAATTTTGGGAAATAAAGAAACGAAAACCTTTTATTGCAGAAAATTTATTTTCAAGAATTTCTAGTTGTTCTTGTAATGTAGCACCCCATTTATCCTGAATGTATAAAAAATCTGCTGCCGTGTGCACATGATATTTTTGCAGGTTTCTTCTGAAAAAACAAAAAAAAAATATTAATATTATTATGACGGAGCGCGCCAGCCTGTGCCGCGCAAGACATTAACGGCTGTAACTTCTAAATAGGCAACTTTAGGCAATGCGCACTTTAATATTCAAAAAATATACACTTTAACGAACATGTGCATGTAAAAATCACGGCGGTTGCTCGTGGATGTAAAAAGTATACTCCACTTGTCGCCCGGCATGAAACAAATAAATTGTGAATTGCATTTCTACAGTTAGGCTTGATTTTACAAAAGAAGAAAAATATTTTTCGTTAATTAAAGTACATACAATAATTATACATACCTTGCTGATCGATTTCCATTTTATAAAATCAAAATCGTCTACGTCATTTTTACACAATGAGCACTTGAATTTTATGTTTGAAACACGGTAGCGAAGCGTCGTACGTGCTTACTCAAGAACCCTAAATTCAGACTGCTCTAGGGAAGCAGGTAAACAATATTTTGACCCAGGTTTTTTTGATATAGATGCAGCAAAGTCTTATCTATAAGACTGTGCACAAAAAACATCGAAATTTTGACCTTCGTTTTTCGAGTTTTGTCCAGCGAAACAGGCCATTCGCCCCACTGTGGCGGCGTGCGCGTGCTCCGTGCTCACCGTTGACGTTAAATAAAAGTGCGGGAGTTTTAAATCTCATTTTTTCATTGCACTAGCTGAGGAAATTCTTTTACAACCGACAGGTCACACAAAATTCTTTATGATTTATGAAAATCAAGATTTCAACATTCTCAAAATCACTAACCTAACTTTTAAGACTGACATCTGTTGAAAATCTCACGAATTGCCAACTGAAATGTTTGCTCAGCGCCTACTCTATTTCTTTTTCGATCTTACGGTATTAGTGTTACTACCGTTACTGATAAAAGAATGGTTTTTATTTATTTCCAAATCTAAGTTTTTTATAAAATATTTTCACAAAACCCGTCAATTATGAAACTAATTTTTAATATTGTTCAATACGGTGTGAGCAAAACCTTGCAGATATTACTGTGCGTACCTACCAATCAGGTGAAGATTTAAAAAATGCTTCGGAAAATAATATTATATTACAGATGGGGGCAAAATCCTGGTCATCACTTTTAAAGACCAGTTTATATCGACGTGTCACTTGTTTACTCCACCTTTTTATTTCGGTAAAAACAAGTCGATCAACACGATGTCCCGACTCGGTAAAAGGAGAAGGCAAAAGGCAAAGCTCGTCCGGTCCGAGTGTCGGAGATCCATTATCCTTTTCTCAAAGTAACAACGTAGAACGTGCCGATATCGGAACCCAAGTCATTTTTCTTAAGTAATTTTAAAGAAAAATCTTACTGCAGATAGAAACGCTCCGCGATTTTTTAACGAAACAAATGGACCAGATTGAGTTGAGAAGAAGCTTCTGAAACCGTTCCATATGATTAATTATCGCGTTATGCGAGAACGACCAAATTTTATCTTTTTAAAGTTCAATGGAACGCGAACAATATAATGGAGACGTCTTTAGCTAGAAAATTGGTTTAAATCAATGTCTGCTTCGATGAATGTACAATTTCAACTAAAATTGCCTCGGCTGGAACGTTCTCTAATCGAGCGCTTCCATTAGTGCAAGACAGGTTATTTTATGCCTCATGGAACCAAAACTGTATCAAAGACTTACAGTGTTACTGCAAATTATCAATACTGTGTCTTGAAAAAAAAATACGTTGAACTTGGTGGAATTTATGTCTTTTTGAAGTCGAAGCTACATCTATTTATTTCATGTAGATTTTTAAGCTTAGACTCTGAAATAGTCAACACTAGTGATATTTACTAATTAGAAAAAATGTAAAATAAGAGTTTATTCTGGAATAATACCTCCTAGGCCTTAAACCGCAGACACTTTGAAGGTTGTTTAATCCGGATCCATAATAAATACTTAACTCTAAGATCAGCACTAACTATACCGTCTTAAAGGGCCATTTCTTGCTTCAATAATCCGGATTATCCTTTAATCCGCGTAACCTTACCCTGGAAATAATGCGTCCTAATGAATTTGAACAGTAATTCGAACATACATATTCTCCAATAATATAATACGTGTTTTTCTTTTGGTTTTCTTCTTTTGTCAATTGTATTTCACTATTGTTCAAAACTATTTCATATTTACCTCACTTTGACATTTAATGGAGATAGGAAATAGTTTTGAGAAATAGTGAAATACAAAAGAGGAAAACCAAAAGAAAAACAGTGTAATAGATTTCCAAAAAAATGTATTGATATTTTATGACAGTAATTAAATTTGAAAGACCGAACAAAGGAAAATTATAGGTTCATTTGAATTTTTCCGCACAGAAAGAGTAGAAGTTTTTGTACTAAGCCCAGAAACTGAAGACCGAGACGAAGTCAAGGTCGCAACTGGGCGAAGCACAAAAAGACCTACTCTGAATGATATATACTATTTTATCTTCAAGCGGATCACACAAAAAAAATCGGAGAAATGCTTCAAATGACCTTACATTTGACTCGGTCAATGTGGACATTTCAACTCCTAGGACTTAAAGTGTTACAAAAAAAAGCCACTTCGACCGTTTCTATGTGGATACACAAAGGCGCGATTTTCGACGGCTTGAAGATAAATATATAAATGGAACCTGTTGCTACGTACATGCCGGTTTTTATTTGATTTTATTTTACATTTACATTTTCTCTACAAATTCCACAAATTTCTGAGCCAGTTTAATCTATTTAGAAATGTCCAACAATTCTCGCTTTATACCCCTTGATGATTGCAGATCAGCATAACTGTGAAAATTTACACCTCCATCATTATTTAACAACCGCAATAAATTGAAGCTTGCATATTTCAGCCTACTGCTGCGGTTCCACCACAAGCGTTAAATTAACCAATCATAATTCACTCTCGTCGCTCGACCATACTATTGTTATCTGCACAGTAAAGACAATAGAGTACTAAAGGTGACCATCATCACACTCTGTACGTTGATAAGGGTCACTTAACAGCCCATAACTTATTAAACCCTCCCCGGACGTGCCAAATCGTCGCTTTTTGCGATTAATTAATCCACAATAATTCCGCCGACAAAAAATCGCGTTTGCTTTACAAAACCAACTTTCAAACTTCCGCTGTTTAGTCAGACTTGTTCCTGCAGTCCTGCAAGGACTTTATCTGCCGTAAAGGGAAAATGTGATGAATCTGTCTATTTGATTCCACCGACTGTCCCTCTTTAGTGAGATAGCCGAGCAATAAAACTTGGACTGTGAGTCTGAGTGAGTCTATTTTGTTAACAGGATTTGTAAACTCCGAGTTAACAAGAATCTGTCACCAGAAACGAAATACATTCATTAATTAAGAAACCAAGATTCACTAAATCGAAACAATTTTAATTAAACGGGGCCCTCAACGTTGAAAAGCCGTTATTTATAAGTTGTATCAGGTGGCACCGGCTCTTCTCTCACCCCCCAAATAGCTATTGCTAATTAATGTAACACACAAAATAACGGGCCTTCAAATAAATTTATATTTAGAGCAACCTATGGAAATTCAATTGTTTGCAACATTTTTCCAGCGTAGAAAATGACACAGGAAACGTCTGACATTTAACGAAATAAAATTAGGTTAGAAAATATTTTTAATTTTTGTAGTGCATTCTTTCTCCACGGAATATGACAATATGAAATTGAGAAAAAGCTTACTATGAAACAGAATTAGAATGTCGCCTACGCCTACTCTAAATATATATTTATTTGAAGGCCCGATAGATATTGTTTTACTCATTTTTCTTATCTCTTATGTTCATTGCCAAATTTGAACATTTTTATGGCTCACTCAGGATAGCAAAGTCATACTTCTTACTTATCATTTCAGTTTGAAAATCATCCCTTTAATACACTAGTGCGAAAATAACTTTGGCCACTAGTGTGAAAAGAAATGTATAAGATATGAAATCAAACTTCATTGAAACCTTGACAACTTATTTATGTTATTTTTCTTTATTTGCAAATAAACAATAAAATCATCATTTGATTACGTATTGAGAATCTGACATATTGTGAAATGTCATATATTTATATTAAATTATTTTTTAATCTTGTCAGGTTCGTTGAGAAAATATCTTGTGTGATACTTGTGTGAGAAGTGCGTTTCAGACCACTGAATTTATTACTCGTGCGTTAAACATGCACTTTCAACACTAGTATCATAAATGGCTATTATATTATATTTTTCTGAATTTATGAGCGTTTTAGTTATTCTATAAATTCTGTGCAACGAATTACAAGCAGAGATCAACAGAATTGACTTGCAATAATGCTAAAATATTGAGTTATAGGAAGTTATCCAAGTATCAAAACATGTTAGTGAACAATTACTTTATATTTTAGGAGACACTCTGGACGAAACTATTTTGATTTATTTTTTGCAGTTTTGTACACACTACGCCACCTCCGACAAGACGAAATTTCCAACTTTCGCAAGAACCCGACCACCTGATACCCAAATCTCCAAGTCCGTGGCTTCCGTCCTGGTGGCGTTCAACTGGACACATGTAAGTTTCGCACTTCTTTTATTGCTTTTCCTTCATCTCCCGTTTTCCAGGTGGTGCTATTATATTTAAAATCGCCAGATTTGGAGTTTGGCAACATCGCAACTATCATATTACAAACTTTGGCGTCGGCTGGAATCACTGTGATCACGGCGAAACACTGGGACACCCCTTACCACCACGGCTACGGAGAGAACCCTTTTTATAAATTGGTCGAACAGACCTACAGGGATACGAGGAGTGAGTTTATTCTTGTTTCAACACGACTGTTCAATTTTATGATTACGCCGCTCGAGTGCGAGCGCCCGTTTTCTCAGAATAATAAGATTATCATGAGCCATTCATATCCGAATAAAAAGGAAAGTGTATAGGAAAAACATACAAACGGTTATAAATTACCGCCGCCCTACGCTTGTCGAATCTGATCTCGCTCGGAATGAACTTTTAGAAAAAGTAAATTCTGCTTTATGGAAAACATGTGGATGGAAAATTGGCCGGTTGGTGTCTTTTGATGTGACACAACTTCAAAGCTCGAAACAGCTTTGATCTTGTACAGTCATAAAAACAAACGATTAAAATCAATTATATCAATAAGTGGCTGATAATGAATCATTCGGTTCGAATCCAAATGCGATTATTCATTTAAACGTTTACTGTCCATTCAGTTTAAAGGGATAATGTACACTAAACCTCTTCCATGTTTGTTCAATTAAACATTCAGCAAACATAAAAGCTAATTCGAAAATGATGAATCCATACGAGGACTGAGTGTTTATTTTCGCTATAGTCCTCACTAACGTCAAACCAGCCAGTGCTTATAATTTTTTGAAACAATTATCAAAAGATTTATATTAAAAATGGTCATCGACGGCAAACTTTATCTCATTTCCAGTTGGAAATCTTCCACCCTACAGCTCTATCCGAAATATCCAAATATGTCCAAGACTTGAGACACACTTGTTGATTTTTTAAGTGAAAACTTCTTTAGGCGCACACATACATTTTATTCCCGGGTAGGAC
The DNA here is from genome assembly GCF_963966145.1 of Tenebrio molitor. NCBI lineage: Eukaryota > Metazoa > Arthropoda > Insecta > Coleoptera > Tenebrionidae > Tenebrio > Tenebrio molitor. The sequence continues at coordinate 4,368,006 of NC_091048.1, read as the reverse complement.
TTCTTTTTCACTTCTATTGTTTTTAAATTTGGCGTCGAAGTAGGCGTTGAAGTGTTGATTGTGAACGCACTATACAGGTTACGGATCTCGGATCAGCTGTTTTACACGAGTGGTGCGATCTCAATCGACTCTCCAACGCCTACTTCGACGCCAAATTTTAAAAAACACCCTTTATATATGACATTTGTTTTTCTTCTTTTTGATTTGTTTCTTAATTTCTTCATTCCACCAAGCTGTTTGTTTTTTATTTTTATTTATTACTACGATTCCACATACTTTTCTGGCTCCTTCTTATGGTATCGTTTTGAATGTTTGCCAGGCTTCTTCTGTGCCCATTTGTTCTTGTTGTTCTTTTGTCTGCCCCATTTTTGGTTCTACATATTCTTTATATTTTTCAGCTTGCAGTTTTTCTTTTTTATAGCTTCATGGTTCCAATTTATTCCTTGCTCCCTTTTCCGTATCTTGCTTCGTTACGTCTGTTATTCTCGCTACTAACATATAATGGTCGCTATAGATTTCCGGTCCTCTTTGGACCTTAGTGTCTTTTATCATTGTTCTTTGGTTCCTTTCTAGTATTATAAAATCTATAATTGATTTTTCTGATCGGCTTTGTACTTCTCTTGTTATTTTATTTGTTTCTTTCTGTGTTTGCTACGATTAAGTCATTTTCTATGCAATGTTCTATTAATCTCCGTCCGTTTCCATTTCTTGTATTTTCTCCATGTTTTCCTATTACTTCCATTGTGGTATTATCCTTGTTCCCAACTCTTCCGTTTAGGTCCCCTATGACGAATACTATTCCATTACTTTTTTCTACAGCTAAAGTCTTTTCTTCCCAGAATTTATCTTTTTCTTCTGTTTTTTCATCTTTGTTTGGCCCATACGTTATTATTATTGTTATTGGGTTTCCTCCATCCTTCGCCTCATCCTAGTATTTTCTTTCTCCATTTCTCGTTTACTAGGCAACCCACTCCCGCTTTTGCTCTTTCATTTGTCGGTACTCCGCTGTAAATTAGGTAATACCCGTTTCCTCCTTCTGTTATTCCTTGTCCTTTTTTCTTTGTTTCCGTGATTCCCAGAATATCTACTTTTACTTTTCGACATTCTTCTATTAATTCGTTCTCTTTTCCACTTAATCCTCTTATATTCCACGTTGCCAATTTCCAATAGTTCCTTGAGTTATCCGTATTTCGTGTTCCTTTTCAGTGCCATGTCTTTTCCATTTTCTGATTTCCGTGTATATGTTTATCTAGTTTTTTGTATCTTGAGGTTTTTTGGCTTGTTCTGTTTGTTCTTCCAGTTGGTATGTCTCGCTCTTCCATGTTCATATTTTTTTGTTTATTGTTAATTTCTTGTAGCCGATTCTTACTTTATCGCCTTTTCTGCATTTGCCTCTTCTCGTACCCATCCTTGTATGTCTCGTTCTTTCTTGGTGAGGTCGTTTGTTATAAAGATCTTTTTATTTTCGTTTTCCCAGGTAAGCATGATTTTTTCTGTATTTACCCACTTGTCCCACGTACATTTTCTTGTTGAGTTTCTACACACAATCTCGACGACTATCCCCAGGTTATTTTTGATCCACTTTTCTAGTGTTTTCTCCAACGTGTCATTTTTTTCTTTCATCAATTCCATTCGATAAATTACTATATTGTTCTTTTTCTGGTGTCTTTCCATTTGCTCTATTTTATCTTCCATGTATTGTATTTTCGTCCTCATTTCATTGTTTTCTCTCTTTATCTCTTTATTTTCTTCATCGAGCTTGACTAGTATCTCTTGATATTTGTGGTGTCGGATTTCCTTCACTTCTTCCATGAGTTTTTGGATCATGTTTTTCAGATCTTCCATTTTATAATTATAATGATATAAAATCACTCTTCAAAAATTCTTTATTGAAAATATCATAAGGCGGGAAGAACAACTGGGAAGCGTCCAGAAGAGTAGCCAAGCAGCACCTTTTTACAAAGGTGATGTAACTGGTTTAGATGAGTAATGATCCACCGCGAAGTGGTGAGGCCTACCTGGAATGTTCAATACAGGGCCGGCATCGGGATAAAAGGGGAGACGAATTATTGGCACGAATTATTGGCAAACGAAGACTGTGATTAACAAGCATTAATGCAAAAGTACGAATTTCAATATAATTTTGTGCGAAATTAATATTCATTCAGTGTGAATGTAAATTTGCTTAATTAGGTCTCTGCCTTGGGGTATTTTTATTTCAACAAAATTATATTGATGCATAATTTTTTCCAGATATTGAAAATAAACAAATTCATAATTTTTACATACTTGACAATTTTAAATCTGCACCGTACGTTGAAGGAAAATATTTTATGGACATTGATTAGTAGCAGTAAATAAATTTTGGTGATAGCTAAGCTTTATAGACCATTTTCCTAAAGACTCTTTTTAATGCTCCGAAATAGGCTTTGTGTCTGTCTAAATAGAATTTAAAAGATAAATCGGATTTTTCCGTTTTGTCTACTGCACTAAATGGGATTTCCACACATCCTTGGAATTTATTTCCTTTCACGGAGCAAATAAAACTCCATTAATTAGATAAACTGAATCGTTCTAATATCGAAAGCGTTGAAACCTTCACAAATTATTCAAAATCTTCACAGTTCGATTTTATTTGTTTGTTTTCAGAAATTCCACCAGAGAACCACGTCTAGGTTATTAACATAAATAAGGAAGTAAACTATCTACAAAATCCAAAAACAGCCGATTTTTCTACTTTCCGAGTAGATCCAATATACGTCATTTTTCCCAATAAGACGTATCCGGCGAAATGTGAAAATTATTCTATATTCTTGCATCGCACTCAATTTGAAACTGGATTACAGTGATGTCAACCTAATGACGTTTTCATTCATCCAAACTGAAAAGTAATAACCGAACTGTAATATTTCCTGATTTGTGTGACGCTAACACCATTACATCCTCCCCAGACCCTGCAACTTCTTTTACTTTCATATTAAATCGATTACCTGCGGAGTCGGAGAATTTTTGTAATAATTCTGCGGGATATATTTCACAATGAAATAAAAAAGTTTACTCCTTAAGGATCGACGCACCGTGCTTAAAAGCTTGTAGGTGTTTCGGATTCGAACAACACTCAAAAATTTCGTAAAGTTTCGAGCTTTCCAGAGATTTATTCCGCTCATAATGCGTTTAATAAATAAAAACTTTATTCGTGTTTCCTAATTTTGAGAAAAGGACGATTTATGCCGCCATTATCCTGCCACATATATTAGCCGGCTGTTCACCCCAGTCGCAAGCATCTCTTTAAAACCGAAAAGAAAGAGCTGTGGTTAATTCATTGTACAACACAGTTAGGGAATTTATCTCCCTATTTGTCTTCTTTGATATCTGAACTGGAACATACCACTCGGTGGAATCTAAGACTAATAACTGTGAATTGTGTGGATCATATCGTGGCTATTTGTTATGATAACAGCCACGTATGAGTCCGTAATGTGTAAAGTTTGATACTAAATTCGGTCTAATTGTTGCAGTTTTCGTAATTTTGGGTCACCATTACGAGCATTTGGGTCTTATGGTCGCGATGGAGGAGAAGAAACTGTTCGATAAAGGTTTGTAATTGCACCACTTAAAACTCTTCACGACTGCTCCAGAGGTTTTTAATATGGCACGAATGGCACTCGAGAACTGTAATAATGATAAAAAGAGATATTAGTTGCACTAACGCGATGAATGTTCCAGTTTTAATCGACACGATTTATTTACTTAAATTAGGATATTAATGGCCGAGGCGCAGCCGAGGCGCAGCCGAGGCTTGACAACCGGCGAGGCAAAAGGCACTTTTTGGCAATCTGATTTAATAAAGAGTGTCGTGAGAAAGGAATAAGAATCTTGTGGCCCAGTGTAAAGTAATCTTTAAAACGTGTGAAAACGTGATAGAAATGTTTAAATCACCTCCCCCGCGACGAAATCCCTTCATAATAAATTTTTGATCGATCGAAGATTTCGTTCTTATCGTGTGTTGTACTTATTGTGACGTAAACCACTCCGTTATATATCCGGAGTATTCAGTTCGAAATCCACCCTCCTCAGATACCAACATCCCGCCGACTACTTAGGCGAGCTCTGGAAACTGGAAACGTATCAATGTTCCGTATATTGATGGAGGGGACGGAGATTAAATCACATATCCGGACATTGCTCCAGCTTCCGGTGTGATTTCCGGTAAACCGGAACCCAACCAGCTTTGCTCCGACATAAGGGATGATTATGTTGGCTTTTTCCACCGGATCCGTTTGTGAATTATAAACCTATCGGGACCGCCAAATTCAGGATTTTCATTCCAGGTCAAGGTCCGCTTTTTCAGCTCGTTTGATAGAGCAACAATCAATTAAAGCTCCTAGTTGTGTAAACCTGTCACGTTCCGTATGTAGCGTAATAAATTTGAGATGAAAGTAATGGTTTCGGCTCGATCCTACACACAGTTTAACTTTTCCTCTTGTTGTCTTTGTTACACGACTTTCCGCGACGTCTCCTGAATAATATTAATTAACGAGGGGGTGATTTCCTAACTAGAACGCTGTGTAAATTATTTGCTTTCATCGAGAGATTGGGCAACAAGTGTTTAAGAAAACAAAACTAGAAATTTACTATTTATTTGCAATACAATTACTTTGGTTTCGTTGCTAACTTACTAAACAGACCAACAGATGGCGTCCAAAAAAGTGCGTCCGAAAAAATGCGTACGAAAAAGTGCGTCCGAAAAAGTGCGTCCGAAAAAGTGCGTCCGAAAAAGTGCGTACGAAAAAGTGCGTCCGAAAAAGAGTTACTTTTCGTCCGCTCGTGAGTACATAAAATTACCGTTTTCATTAAGGGTGCCTAAAAAAACAAACATTACATATTCAACTTTTAAAATCTGAAAGACTTGAAAGTTTTCGTAAGAAAAAATTCCAATTTTCTCATAAATATGTATTCATTAATTTACAAACCAATGTTCTCTCATTTCGTCCTTTCTACGCTCCCAATTAATCAATTTAAAGTTTTTTTGTCTTAGGCGAATACTTTGTCCTGGGCGTGGACATCGAGCAATACGACAGCGAAAACCCATCGAAATACTTGCGAGGACTGCTCCGTGACGAGTCGGACCCAGTGGCCCAGAAAGCCTTCCGGAATTATTTAGGAGTGGTTCCTTCCAGTCCTGTGGGCTTCGAAAACTTCACAATACTCGTGAATTCGTATATGGAGAGGCCACCTTTTAATTTCCCTAATCCCCTTATCTTCGTCGGGGGAGCGAAACGGGTAAGACGTTCGTAATTCATCCATTCATGACTGAATGTTACCTGCACCCCAGAAACACCCCCAGAGATGAAGTACCGCGCTTCGGCCATTATTGACATAAGAGCAGGGAAATATGGCCATCACTTTTTATCCTGCAAATGGTACATTTTCAGTGAGGCTTAGGCAGCGTCCCCCATTTTTATATAAAATGGGGTGACATTAATCGTTCGATATTACGTTGTGTATAGACTGTTAAGGGACGGTATGAAATATTCGCCGAAGAAAAAATATGAATGAAAAATGGGAGCGGTGTCTCAGGGTTTAAAAGTCTTCGATTAATTTTATGTCAACTCTAACCACAATAAATTAAAAATGCATGGAATATTTAATTTTATATCGCAAATTTTTGGGGTATCTGCGAAAGGAGATTTATTTTATGTATTCAAATAAAATATGTTTCTTCGCAATGATAAATTGCCTGATTCAGACTGGAAAGCAGGACGTGTTCCTCGACATTACACACAAATGTATTGATAAGAAATGATCAATCAAATGTCACAACCAGTACAGGAAACGGGTTTTATCGCGATAATAACGAATTACGAAGTTTTGAAATTTACATTTGACAAATGACACCCATCTTGCCTGAATGAGAAGACCGTAATGGTGTTTTAATCTGACATTTTTGTAATGCTAAAATATCTCCCTTACAGCTAATATAAATTACGAAACAGGTTATCTTGTTTAATTTACTTTTGCAATTATTATAATTCTTTTAAAATTTGCGTCTCTAATAGGTCTATTATTGTATTCAATTTGGAATCGTTTATGGCTATCTATTAAAGCACTCGTGGTTTAATACATCTCTAAGAATAGTTATTTACGAACCAAGTGCGGGAAGACGATGTTCCCGCATGAGCGCATTTTTTAAAGCACGAGCGACGAAGGAGCGAGTGCCTTTAATTAAAGCGCGAATGAACGGAAGATGTCTTCACGCAAGCGGTTCGTACAATATTTTTTGTACGAAAATTAAATTAATTTTTTTTGTTTTAATACATTAAACATAAACGATATAAAACCAAGTAGGCAGTGATCTTTGGTTGTTGGAAACAATTGTTTCACTTGATATTTCAATTTTTGCAATAATTTGTGAATTTTGTAGGAACAATTTTCAACGATTATAAATCTTACCGTACTTTTTTAACGGAGGAAAACCCAGGGAAGTTGTATTTTATGACCTAAATTTTATTATTATCAAGACAGATTTTTTTTTTAATGCCTCAAAGGGCCAGTGTTTTTTGCAATTTTTACATTCGAGTCGACCGGGAAGCACTCGTTTCGGAGCGAGCATTGAATGTTGGAAGCGTTGCTTTCAAGGCTATGAGTACAAAAAATTTTTATCAATACTTCAGTGTATTATTGTCATTTACACCAAAAAACTTCCAATATTAATGTTCAAACTCTACTTTTTAACATCTGTTGCAGATGTAGTTGCATCCGTTACCTTGAATTACCAATTAATGTTTTTATTTAAGAATTAAAACAAGAGTGCAAATTCGAAAAAATAACATAAAAAACTCGTTTTATAAGGGCATTGGCGCACTCGTCCCATAGAAAACTCCCCTACGGCTCGTATTCTACACTTGGGACTCGTGCGTCAAATCAACCCTTATAAAACTCGTTCTTTAATATACTATTTTTCTACTTTGCGTCTTTAATGACTATGTTATAACACCAAAAACAGTGTTTTAATGAAGCCTATTAAGATACTGTTTTGGGAAACTTTTGTTTTTGTCATATTGGCAGTATCACGCAATTTCTGTTAGTGGACCTTGAATATCCAACAAAATCGAACGTCAGTTGTCAAACAATAACAATCAGAACAGGAGTACCAACCCAAACATCATAGACAAAAAATCCCCCCTGTGAAGTGAAATTTCGTACAAACAGAAATTTTCGTAAAACTAACACAGCAAAGTAGAAAAATAAAAATGGAATTATCATTGCTTGATAGAAATAACCGCGATGATATATAACTCCGGCCTGGATGCCGTGCCTTCTTTTAATACAATCACCCGAACAACCACAATTTTATTATTTTACTCTTAATACATTCTTTCTTTATTTTTGTTATCTCTTGTCCTCTAGTAGAGAAACTGTTCTTGCAATAAGTAAATCACGTGCACTGCCCCAACAGACAAAAAATCTAATTTCCATTTTAAACAACTTACATTGCAAGTTGCACTCGCTTGAACCGAAACCCCGTATAATGCAACGTCAACTGCATTTTAACACAGCGTTTGCTAACTCTTGCATTTGCATTTTGTGGCTTCGTCTATTTACCGGCGCAGTGCTACAATTGGTAATGCAAAAAGTATCGTTCATTCGAATTAGCCAATTCAATCATTTTGCACGGGTGATATTTGCCCCCGCAATTTCAATCAATTGATAATCGCTAATTTCTTCATTAAATCAAATAGGTGTCTGTGATATATTTTTATTAAACATAAAATAACAAGATAAAATAACAAGACCTAATTTTTTTTATTGGATAAATTTTTCAATTTCACGAAAACTTTTTGCTTTGACAATTTTACGAGTTGAATTTGGGCATTTTTATTCTGGTTAGGCCCGAGAGCTTTAGCTCGAGGGTTTAACCTTGAATAAAAATGCCCAAATATGTTTAAGTGAAAATTGGGAAATTTATCAGATACTAAAATTTAGGTCGTGTTATTTTTATTAATTCCAGAACACAAACTTTAACGTTAGGTAATTATTTATTTATAATACAGTTATTAAAAACACAATTATTAAAAACAATTTGAGAATCTGACAAGAGTAGCATGCAATTTTAATCACTTTTGACAGATGACAGAGTAGTAGGACGTTTTTATCACGATAAACATTTTTGATAAAAGCAAGCGCTCTGATTGGCTGAACACGCACGTTTGATGTATGTGGGAATTAATCTTTCGTATTTGTCCAGATCAGAGCCGAAGCAGCTTACTTATATGACGCCGTTCATCTTTACGCCAAAGCTCTAATTCAAGTTATGGATGAAAATGGAGACCCCAGGAACGGCACAGCCATCGTTGACCACATGAAAGAAACTCATTACAAAAGTGCTATGGGGTAAGTTAGTTAGGTTTCAGCTTGCAGTAGTAATTCATTGGTTTCATTTTAACTGCACGGATATTGGAATCAGTTCGGTCGAAGGAGATTAATCCTTGGATCCTGCAGGAAACTGCACAGATTAAGACATAACTCAAATCACAGATGTCAATTTTATTTTACAATTGCTACGCTTTTATTGAGAAGTCGGGGTTTGATGTTTTGCTCATTAAATGTGTTTCGGATAATTATTTTGTTACGTGGTGATTAAAAAAAAGTAATGAAGCAAATACAGTTAACGACGTACATAATTAAGTTTCTCAATTGAGTTTGTTGAAAATGTGATTTTATTAAAGTTGATCAACAATGTAACGATTGGTAATTAGATACTTTCTGAAGCAATTTCAGATATGCTTGTACAAAGCAAAAGAAATAACTTCGACGAATTTGAGATCCAATTTCATTTCAGGAAACCATTTCATTTACGCACATTTAATTAACAGTTAATTGGGCGCTTTGTACGTCTTGACACAAAATTAATTATTTGATAAATAATGGCAAGATTTTCGGAAATAAATTACTGCTCATTTACGTTAAAACATTTTTTTAGAATTTAGAATAAATAATAGTAATAACTACTGGATTTTTCTTTTTCGATCGTCAGTTTTACGTTTGATAAAAAGATGTGGATTTGGTTTAAATGGAGCAACACAAGTTTGTTAAATTTTCTGTGTTGCGTTTTGTTTGCCCCCACAAAAGGGGATGATAGATGGGTGACAGAAAAAACATTGGCAGCTCGTTGTTATGGTAATTTCACGGGCGTGAAATGCCGATTTGATGGCAGAAAATCGCAAAACCGAAACTAAAATGGTCTTGTCACTTCATCTTTTTATATTTTCTGTCTAAAATATAAGAGGACGCCGAGTCGACGGAAAAATACCTGAGATATAAGCAGTCTCTCACAGGATGACTTGTGATGAAACAAGGGTTTCCATTGAGGTGAATAACAGTAAAAAATTGCTTTGACGATCAAATATATTTTGTGACTTATTGTTAGTTTTCATAAAATATAAATTTAAAAATATTGCTTAACAACAAGAGGTATTGAAACATAAATACAGACTGTCTATAAAAGAATGTAAGACCGCAGGAATTTGAATTTGCCACCTCGTTTAAATTCATAAGGTTTGAATGGTAGGACACGATCTAGGAGGACGCCCTGAGGCTGTCTATCCAAAAAAAAACGCGAAAATTCCAGAAGTAGTTAAAGTGAACAATTACCAAATTCATGAAATACTAATTGCAAACTCTCAAATATTCATAATCTGTCAACAAAGTCAACTTAACCTCATTTCCGCTTTCGAAGTTCTGCTTTGTTGTTTATTGCCGTCCTGGTCTGTTTATTCTTAAAAAACTTTTATGCAAAGGTAGATAATTTCCGGTGGTGTTACAAAGGTATTGTCTTTATCTGTGTTTATATTCGGCATAAATCAGCATAATTTTATAACCTCGCAAATATTTTTGAAGTAATTGCTCAAATGATCTTCACACAAAATAAGTTCATTAGGTATAATGTTTTATTGCCGCAACGGTGTTAAAAGAGACGGAGAGTGGACATAGTTGTAAATATTTTTTAAAATAAGAAAGTGAGAGTGGGAAGATGTTTAGAGCAACATTGAGGAAGGACACTTTGAGCCATTTCTTTAATTTTCATTGTTACTTTTTTAACTCAATCACTGATTGATTACCTTCTTCTTAAGTGTATAATAAATACGTAATTTGTTGAGAGTGTTCAGACCTATCAATAATGCATTTCATTATTTTTTTTATAAGCACCTATTTTGTCAAGCTATGTAATCAGTAAAATTTGTTCTGAGAGTTGCATATTGTAGATCATACTAACATACATATGTAATTCAATTTTTGGTGAAAGAGTCGGTAAACTTTCAACGCCTACTAGGATCCCCCATTCATTAATAGACACTGTATAATAAATTTGTTCAATTTATTTTCACATAAATTGTGATTAAACAGGTTCGATAATTTTAACAATTCCTAAAATTCTTGTTTCTTCGATATTTCAATTACAACAACTTACAGATGAATTTGTTATTTTATTGATCTCTATATCCGAATGAGACATCCCGGACTCCATAAAATTAATTTTCTCCTTTTCATTGAGCTACTTATCATTTAATCAAACCCACAATGCGTACATTTATTTTATCTTCTTACACAGTTTCCGTAAAATTATTCCCTAAAGCTTGATTTGTTATGTTGTAGTTGACATTTCTGACGATATTAAAGATAATTATTTTCTTTTCACAACTGCTTGTTGTGCAAGTCGCCAGAGGTATCATTTTCTTAACAATTTCATCTAATCTAATTTCCCCTTTCCATATTTGCTCCAATATCAAACACACACACACACACACACACAAATTTAAAAAGTGACCACACGTGAAACCGTCAGGAAAAATTCCATTCCAATTTCTGCTAATCGCCAATTCAATTCTCTTCGTATTTTGTACCGTAAACGCTCCAACCAGAACCGGGATAATTCCCAACAAAATTTTTACAATGCAGCGACTTCACTGCCAAGTCAATTCCGTCCACGTAACTGTTTTTAATTAAATCGGGACGCTCCGGAATTTCTTCACATTTCATTTAATCCCTCATGCATGTTAAAAGGATTGCTCGCTACTATGACAGTAACATCACAAGTGACAATCTCGACAGTAATTACTCCACTGGAATCGAACTGACTCGGATGTCGAGTAATTAACTCATAGACATAACTCCCGACTAAACACTTTTTATTCAACAGTTACATTGTTTATATGGACGAGAACGGCGATGCCGAAGGCAATTACACTTTAATAGCCCGAAAGGCCTACAATGGAGAAGAGGAATTCGGTTTGTTTCCTGTTGGGGTTTTTGCGCTGAAAAGAACCGACTCTAGGCTACCGGTAAGTAATAAATTACCACAATTATCTCATTACAGCACAGTTTTTACACGAATTAAGTGCCACGATTTTTCCCTCCTCGATGGAATTAAAATCCAGCAAAACGCCAACAATACCACAAAATGAGAACTCCTGTACAGGGTGTTTTTGAAATGCGTGCAGAAATTTTAATCACGAGCTACTGGCTTCAAAAATGACATTTATTTTTTGAGCTACAATTTTTTTAAATTGCTTTTAGTTTCTACGTTGTCCTACAACCTCGTTGGTAAAATTTCAGCACATTTTAAAAATACACCCTGTATATCAGGTTTTATAAAATGTACGCCAATGCGAAGTAACCTATAGGAAATATGCTTTAAAACAAGGAAACCGCGTTGGTGTACGTTTTATAAAATATGATATACAGGGTGTATATTTAAAATGCTCAAAAAATAAATGTCATTTTATTAGATATTTTTTCCGAGTTCTACATGAAGCCAGTAGCTCGTGGTTAAAATTTCTGCACGCATTTCAAAAACACCCTGTATATAATTTAAAAAAAATGAAAAACACTTTTCTCAAGTTATTTTATCGTTCTTAGTCGTTTAATCTCTAGGTCCAGTTCTGGAGTTAGGTACATTGCAGAGCATCTTTCAGAACTTCCGTTATCCTACTCTCGTATCTCTTCATAACTCCATCGACACAATCGTTGGCCACATTTCTTATCTCAATCGTCCTGAAATGGCCCTCCTTGTGCGCTTCGATGGCCCCTAACAGCGTCCTTTTAACCGGAGCCACGTCCTCCGCAATCACGTCCTTGTAGCAGGATATCACCTGCAAGCCAGGCCTGCGACTGCAATTATACAACGTATCCAGCAAATTTTGACCGCATTCCGTCGCAAATAATGTCGTGTTCATTAAACTGAACGAGTTTGCTGTCACTTCGGCCGAACCCTGGCTCACGCAGGCCTCCAACTCCCCCGCACCGTCTTCCACCAGTTTCTGTATAATTTGTTTGGATTCCAGCATGCACACTTGGTTGCTTCCGCAAGACATCTCTACAAGAGATCGCTTAAGCCGGGATTTGCACTCGAGCGGTACTTACTTGTCAGAGATAGTTCTTCGACCAACTCTAATTTGTCTTTGGCTCTTTCAACCGTTCTGTTTATGTCGCTCACCACAGACTCATCTGTTGAATTCGCCTCGATGTTTACCATGAGTTGGAGTTGTTCGAAAACTTCTTGAACGTTTGTTAAGAGATTCGCTTGTTCCTCTTTTGTCGGGAGCACGTTAGAGCCACCGCCGAGCATCATCTGCAATTCACAAAGTAGAAAAGTTCGATGTTTGTTCGGGTAACTCACGTCGAAGAGGCCGGTGCTTAGGAGGAAAACAGACATCGCGCAACTTTTCATCGTAGGCGAGGACCGCACTGAGACAATTTCCTCGAGGAGGTCGCTTATCAGCTTGTTTTTGTATAATTGCGAAACGCTGAGTAAGTGATGTGCTTCACGGTCACGTCAACAAAAATGTTGACGTTGTCTAACACCGGGTTTGTCCTCAGATTCTTCACATCACGGACACGATTGATTGGGTGGGGGGTCAACCCCCGATCGCCGCCCCCGCCTGCGGCTTCAGAGGGGAGAAGTGCATCAGTAAGTATAAAGTCCGAGTCTGAGTTTTCTGGCCGAGGCGCAGCCGAGGCGACACAAAACGCACTTTATAAACGTTATGTCACCCATCTTAGAGTCGATAGGGGATCGTGTTAAGTAAAATAAAATCATTTGACAAATATGTAGTTTTCTCTCATACTAGGCTAGAAAGTTATCAATACACCCTCGTATTTTGTACGTTTTTATTCCAAATAAAAGTAACTTTAATTTGCCAGATCCTAAGCAAATAATACCTTGTTGATCTATGCGTAACAATCGAGCACTGTGGCCAAGCGCCTGGCGCGCCACTTTGCATTCGGGAGGTCCTGGGTTCTAACCCCGGTACCGCCTGCCCTGGTGTGGGTTTTTTTCAAAGGTTTCCCCACACCATCACATCATGGTTTGAGCACAGGTCTCTTATCACAGATAAGGTAAATGCTGGGTCAGTATCAACCTCTCAGTACCTACCAACTTCCTTCTGCACCGTCAGTGTGGTTGAAACAGCTCTGGAAAGCCTCAGCAGCCGCCCCCCTTCGGGCAGGAATGAAATATGTATCCTTTCCTTTCCGATGCGTAAGAGAGCCCCCTTCCGACTCCTTCGAAACATTAAGTTAATCAGACTTAACGAGAGCCTCGTGCTCATTCGCCGATTGAACCAATTAGCGCCCTTTAATTGGCAATTAGCTAATTGATTTCTCCGGTAGCTCACACTATGGAGATAACGAGCGGCGTGACCGGAGGAATCGTCCTCGTCTTCCTGATAATCTCGCTGGTCTTCTACCGGAATTGGAAATACGAACAAGAATTGGATAGTTTGTTGTGGAAGGTCGACTTCAAAGACATCCAAATCAACGAAGAACCGAACGCCAACTCCCTAGGCACTAAAATAACTCGAGTCAGTTTAGATGTTGTCGCAGGTACACTTTTTCATTATTCTATTTCAGTCGATTCATCCCCTGATAAGGACGAGCCAAGTGTCTCTCAGCTCCAACCCCGACGCAGACTTCCGCTATTCAACAATTTTCACCCAGATCGGTATCTACAAGGGTCGAGTGTTCGCGATCAAGAAGGTGCACAAAAAGTCCATCGACATCACCAGGGAAATGAAGAAGGAATTAAAAATGGTTTGTCTTTATGGAAATTCGTTGCTCTCTATTAAGCACCCTCTGTGCGGACTCAAACGCCGTTTTAACTGTTGAAAAGTTTTAATTTATATTCATTAAAGTTGCAACGCGGATTTCGCCGGCGCTTTCTCTTATAATTTTCCGGATTATGATTTTATTCCGGTCCGAGTTTGGTAACAAAAAACAGATTAAGGAGGTTCGAGATTTTTGATTTACATTGTAACACAAACCTGAATGAAATGGGGTGGTTTTATTGTTGTTTTGCCGGCGTTTAGTTTATATGTTTACTACCCTCGTACTCGTATTTCATCTTGCCGTGACATCTAATATGATGAAACTATAAAAACACGACTGAAGGAATATGAGAATGAGATGTGATAGAATATGGATAAGGGGTCGGATTTCAGGTGTATTTCACTACAAAATTATTTTTAGGGACTCACTCAATATTATCTAGTTTCGAGTAAAATCGCTTGAAAGTCAAATGAAGGAAAATTTACAGCGGGGGGTGTTAAACGCGGGAAAATAAAATAAATAACCTAGAACTTTGAAATGTGAATCTAACAAGCAAAAAATATCAGATGTCCGAAAATGAGTGAAAGAAGACACTTATTTATTTTTCTCACAAGCACAACGGACACTATTTATGTTTTATCTCATGATTTGGGGCAAAAATAAAAAAAAACAACCAAAAAAAAACATTATATTTATTGATAATTGAAACAGAAATGTTATTAAATTCACAATGACACTTTAAAAAGTATAAATTATGAAAAATAGTACATTGTTCAATGAGCGTATAATGATTATTCTAGAGGATGAAAATTCCAACACGAGCCGAAGGCGAGTGGTAAATAATAGCCATTATACGCGAGTTGAAGACTATATCAAGAAAAAACAATCTTTGACAATTTAATTTAATTTGATTTTTAATATTTGACAATTAAAATTGTGCCTCGTTTCGAATGAAAATACGAGGGATGTGATTGGCCGACAGCCGTGGATTTCAGTATATTCTAACACGGGGCGTGGAATGGATATCATTCTTTCATTGAATATCCAACAAGAATGCATTCATTCTTTAACAGTCGTGGAGAAAGATCATTTTCTTTTTTTGCCATGTTTTTTATAAATCTTTTGAATTGAAGCTCTGTACTTGAATATTTTCTACAAATTTGAATAAAATGATTTCAGCACGAAGGTCCACACCAGAAGGAGCTTTTTTCTTTTATTGAATATGGTTCGCAATTTAATGATAAATTCTAAATCAACGAAGCTGTTTCGTCTCACTGTCCCTGATAATTAACTTTATGAATTGTTTCTTTGTTGCCAATTTAATATCGACTGTGGAGCAATAGATTTGATGCTCAAAAGATAACTTTCAGAAGCTTTTATTGTCCCATACCCGTAAAGTTCTTTGGAAGATGATTCAATCCTCTTAGACCATTTCTTCAAAAGTAATTTTAATGGTCCGACTAATCTTCCTTTTAACCTCGAGTCAATGTGGAACCACTGGTTTGTCTCTTCCCATATCTTCCAGGTACTGAACCGTAGAGTACTATATCGAAGTCTCTTGAAAAAGAGTCTATCTTTTCTGTACTTGATGTTCTTTTGTTCGCATATCATAAGCTTTATGAAACTATTTTTCTTCTTTTTGGATTTTTTCCAAGAACTTTGAGAAGGACTAACAAAAGGTTCTTTTGACTAGGTCAGGTCTTCTACTCTATCCCTGACCTGACCTGACCTGACCTGACCTAACTGGATTGTTTTCGATCAACTCCTAACATTATTCCAAAGTTAGGATTGTTTCTATTTCTTCTTCTTTTCTTCTTCTTCTTCTTCTTTGGGCCCTTCATTGTTCAGATTCTTTTGATAAATTGGTTTTGTCTAATAGAAATTCTCATAAAAAGGAAGTAGTGCTCTTTGTGCTGTTACTTAAACACAGTTCACATTATTTTGACATAGTGAGAGGCCACGATTTATTTTTTTAACGTTGGACACACTGATTTCCGTCACTAAAATGCCTGATATGCGGACCTATCAAAATGAACATAACATGTTGCTGAATTTCCCGCGATATCTGAGTATTCTTCTACTGCAAACTAGTAAAACTGACAACAATGCACCAGCATTGACGCTATTTATAACCTCAAATTTAGAAAAACATAACCTAATTCAACAGACACTTTACTACCAAATTAAATGCATTATGCCAAAACAACGTGAATGCATTTACTTTCATAGATTTTGGTCAAAAATTATTTCTCTACGTACAGTCTCCGCAAAAACAGTAAATATTTTTTTACATTTTTTAGCGGTACAGTCACTGAATTTTTAAAAACTTTGACACTGACAATAAACATCTATAACAATTTTACTTTACGTATCACTTTCATATATTTTTTTAATGTCAAATTTGACATATACCGAAAATCGTTTTGTTTTGTAAAATTTTTGCTGAAGCAATCAATTGCATACTTCTTGGTAAGCACTGTATCTGGTTTAATGGACCCCTTTAAGTCCCCAAACTTACAAGAAAGAGAAGTTGTTTATCCTGCTAGATGATGCAAGGGTTCTTCATTATTCAAATTTTAAATCAGCAATATTTCTTAATAATTACCTCGAATTTGTACGAACCAGAGTCTCAAACCTCTCACAATCAATTTTAAAGAGGGAAGCAACAGGTGTTACAATTATAAACACAAACGACTGATAATAAATTTTCACGAGACACGTTTTCCCCATTTTGAAACCTAAAAAAAAATACTAACTGACTAAATGGTGAAACAAGAGAAGTAGATATAATAATTTTTAAGACCTTTCAAAATGTCGTTATATAAATATGAAATGTATTCGCTTACGCTCGCGTTGTTGTCATTTTGAATTTTGCACCTCGTTTATTCCGCCACCCCTAATGCTCCTCAATTTTTTTACCCCCAAATTTGATTTAGCGTTGCTGTTACTTGCAGATGCGCGACCTTCGTCACGACAATCTCAACGCTTTTATCGGCGCCTGCACCGACCCTCCAAATATTTGCATAGTCACCGAATACTGCACGAGGGGAAGCCTGAAGGTAAGTCGCCCCTTGCAACAAACCGCTTTACCAAACACCAACAATCCGCAGGACATTCTCGAAAACGAGGACGTAAAACTGGACAACATGTTCATCGCCTCCCTCGTGGGCGACATCCTCAGGGTAAGTCCGTTCATTACGTTCGATCCCTTTCCGATTGGTCCCATAAAATTATATGAACACCCCACGGCCACATACGGGGTCGGCAAGTCCATTTCTTATTCCATGCATTAAATAAGCAAAGTGTGACCAACTTTGAGTTGGAAATAATACAGTTGTAAATGATGAGGTGGTTGTTTGTGCTCTGCGTCAATTAATTCGAAGTTGAAACAATTTTCGCCGCATCTATTTCTTCTTTCAGAATAGATTTTCTGGTGTGGTTTCTAAATGTCAATTAATAAATCAAATAAAAAAGACCCTAATTGAGTCATTTTTTTAGTTTAGATTAGCTTTTCTCTTTGAATTCGGGACAAATTAAAAGTGTTGGTTTGTATTTAGGGGATGATTTACCTCCACGATTCTCCCGTCCGATTTCACGGTGCCTTGCATTCGGCCAACTGTCTGGTGGACTCGCGCTGGGTGGTCAAGCTGGCAGATTTCGGGTTGAGGGAGTTCAAGCGGGGTGCGGAACAGCCCGGGATCAAGGACCCCGCCAAAGTCCGGGAGAAATGCTACAGTGAGTTTACACACAAAGGAAACACCTCTCCGGGAAACCAACGAATTCCGATCGGACCATCCGGAAATTTAAAATTTAAATGCCCACACTTCCGAACCAATATATTTGCGGCGTCTTTCTGCCAAAATTTACATCGAGCTGGAAGTGAAGTTTACTCGATTTTTGCAAAGCTAATTTCGAACGTAATTTCAATAATTATTTTCCACCGTCTAAAGCACATTTTTGGTTGAACAGATTTGTTGTACAAAGCTCCGGAACTGCTCCGCTTGCAAGATTCCTTCATCTCGAACAACCAACCGAGCGGTACACAAAAAGGCGACGTTTATTCCTTCGGAATCATCCTTTACGAACTGCACAGCCGGCACGGTCCTTTCGGTACGACCGAATTGTCGTACACAGAAATCCTGACCAAAATCATTCACAACACCGGACTCCAACCCTTCAGGTATTCCGTTTCCGGGTAAAGCTCCTCGATTCAAGATGATATTTTTAGACCGGCACTCGAAGCTTTAGAAAACAGTTTCGATTTCGTCAGGGACTGTCTCAAGGAATGCTGGGCAGAGAATCCCGACGACCGCCCCGATTTCAAAAGTATCCGAGCTAAGCTGAGACCCCTCCGGAAAGGAATGTTAGTACAGTATCACTCTCCCCCGCAACTACTTTTCTTTGCATTATTATACTCATGAGTAAAAATTAAAATACTTCTAAAGCTAGCATTCGCATCCTACAAATAATCAACAATTATCAATTTCGATACATTTTTACGATCACATTCTTTGAAAATAATGTACATAGTGGGTTGCCACTTTCGATTCGTGAAAAAAACTGCTTTACGTACTCGTTGCATAATAGTATATTACATTTCTAGGTCGGTAAGTGCCTTATAACAGATCTAGAAGAGGTTTTTCCTATTTTAGAGATTTATTACAAGCTCTCAAGGAGCGAGTACCGTATAATTTTTTTCCACTAAACAAAAAATACTGTTGGTAGAATTTTAAATCTATTCTCTGTTCATAAAAGCACCTTATATCGCGCGTTGAGTAGGCGTTGCAAAAATTAAACCGTTTAGAACAGTGTAAAGTTTGAATTTGCCGCCGTTTGACAGGAATGACATTTGTTTATGTTCAATCGGGACATAATTGAACATATTTGTTTTCAGCAAAGGGTGCCCTTAGATATTTGCTTCTAGAATAGGAATCGTTAAGTCATTCTATTTTTAATGTAAAACATTGCAAAGAAAGAAAAAAAGGAAAAATTTGTTTGGCTCTAAATTTTAGGTTAGTTGTCAACATGCTCCAATTAATCTACGCTTTAAAAAAGCACAATAATTGACGGTTTCTTTAGCAGTTATTGTTGTTATTATTTTGTTATTTCCATAATAACCCACGTAGATTTAGATTTAGAAATGGGTCGATAGCATAAAAATAGCTATTACTTTCCTTGTTTGTTAAGCTGAAAAAATAAAAATTAATAGAGAAAAATCAGCTATCAATAGAGTCAGACATGTTCTTGGCCGCAGTGATCTTAATCGCAACAAACAATGCAAACCACCCATTCGAAAAACTTTCTTGGGGTGAATGCTAGCTTTAACCCCCTTTTTCTCTCGATGGTGAGATTTCAGTTTGCTTTTGTTGTCGACGTCAAGCTCCAGCTTGTAGCCAATCAATCACCAGCTTCTTCCATTAATTACAATTTCCCGCCACAGGAGGCCAAACATATTCGACAACATGATGGCCATGATGGAGAAGTACGCCAACAACTTGGAGGTGTTGGTGGACGAGCGCACCGATCAGCTGCAGGAAGAGAAGAAGAAAACAGGTAAAACATCTGGGCAAAGTTTTCTCACAACAATCAATAACCAACAAAACGACTTTGTGACAACTTTCAGAGGCGCTCCTGTACGAGATGCTGCCCAGGCCAGTTGCCGAACAACTCAAGAGAGGAAACAAGGTTGAAGCTGAAAGTTTTGATTGCGTCACCATATATTTCAGCGATATTGTGGGCTTCACGTCCATGTCGGCGGAGAGCACGCCCTTACAGGTGGGTGCGGGGGATAATAATATTGGACGACAGTTTCCAAACAATAACACGCCGGAACTTTCGCTTTTCACCCCTTCGCCGTCAAAGCGAAACGCTCAACAACTTCGAGCGGTAAAAGATACGAGGAGGATAGATTTTCAGACGCGCAAATTGCATTTTCGTCGAAAATATTTCAGCGGTCTTGCTGGGCTCGGATCAAATAAAGAATCGTGTTTGCGAAATTTAATAAAAACGTCCTGAATCGTTTTCTCAACTACCTAGTGATTCAAGAAAAGTATTGGGTAGCATAAATACAGGGTACCTCTCATGACTGATAATGAGGCTGGTGAATTAAAAATGCAACCCACAATACATCAGGAGAAACAGCCGAATATTTGTCCAGGTTTACGTTCCAATGTATTGTGGGTTGCATTTTCAATTCCGCCGAACTCATTATCACACGTGAAATACCCTGTGTAGCGGAATGTGTCTTTCAAATTTAAAAGACCAAAAACAAGCAAACGTGTTGACCAGTCAGGACGCGATAAAAACTGTGATAATCTAATAAAATGCTGCTCATAGTTATTTGTATATCAAGGCCGCGAAATCATTCTTTAACGTACCGAGAGAAAAATTGTCGCTGTGTACACAACATTTTTACAAATAAAAAAGAGTGTGTGCTTAAGACCGCACGACAGAATTGAAAACTTCTATGATGCTCGTTTCTGATTTTAAGTAATATGTAGGTACTATCGCGGTCAAAATACTTTGGTCGTCACTTTTTGACACTTCAAATGTAAATCAAGTATTAATGTCAATATACATGACAATTTCAAATTATTCTTGTCAAAAATATGGCACCTTCAGTTTTTGATAAATATAGAATCCTCTTACTTGCTTCTGAACGTTGTCTAAACGGCGACCACGTTGATCTTTTGCTTTTGAACCCTGCCTCCGCAGCTGGGATTTACCCCATCCGTATGACACTGATAGATTAAAATAATTTTGACAGTAGTAAAAAAATAAGGTTAAACATCCTAAAGTTTGCTTTACAATTGAATGTCATTTATAGTTGATTTCATATAAATGTTCATCAAGTGAGCTGTGCATGTGTAAAAGCACCTTTAATTTAGTTACATTGAAAAAGACACATTTATGAAGGTCATGTCCAATAAATCTTTACTTGGTAAAAATACAAAGACAGAAACAAATAAGAATTACTTTAATTTAATCAGTAAAAAGACGTAACATTGCTTTTGAAATCAGCAATGTTAAAACGGACAAAACTGAAAAATTAGTCAAATCGGGTTCGCGCGTGGCAAGCAACTTTGAAAGTCAAAGTCACTAGCTTTGGCTTTAATACCAACAGAAAATCAGATTTTCATGGCTTGCTTAGATGCACATTTATATGAAATTGAGTATATGTCACATTGACGACCAAAGTATTTTGGCCGCGATAGTACCTATTCTATAAAAATAGGTATAGTCTATTTTTTAATCAAAGAACCACAACACCGCAATTTACACCCAAAATAGAGCTGACAACACTTTTGAGCTAGGGTGAAAAATCTCATCATATAAAAATTGAGGTTATTAGAGATATTAGTAGCGCAGCAATGTAATAAAGTTAATAACAACTAACAACAACTAATTTGAGAATTTTATAAATGTCTTACTTTGCGAGACATTTTTAATAACACGTTCAAATTTTAGCTGCGAGTTTGCGTACTTTTAAGGACATTAAAAATGACAGACGTTGGCAGAAATAGCCAATAGATATCATTAAATTCCCTAAATTTAGTAAAATTTTATGTATTTGCAAACCTAAATCAACAGGTCGTGGTTCTTTGATTAAAAAACAGACTTTATATCATTATGAATGACTTGGAGGAATAAGGAGCAAGGCATAAATAATTAATATTATTTAAATCCAATGCTGTTTTTAAATAAACATCAAAAATCTGTATGTTTCAATAGAAACTGTAAATACGTCCGCTTTTAGAGGTACACTCTGGCAAAATTTGTGAGGTTAGGTTTGGATGTTTAAGTTTTATTTTCTTGACGATGATATTGAACACAACACAAGTTTTCATAGCAATACCAGTACCCTGCATTATGACAGTTTGTCCATTTTCCTCTTCACATTTTGCTACACAAATTTTTCCAATAGATGAATTGTTGAAGCCATATAATTGAGAATTACGTATTCAATCCTACATTCATCTGTAAACTTACAATATTTGTCGTGTCTTTATCATTTATATTATATAAAACTATACAGGATATTTCACGAGTGATGATGAGCCTGATGGAATAATAAATTCAACCCACAATACATTTTCAAAAAAAACCGGACATTTTAATGCCAGTAGCCAGCTTTTTTCGGAAATGTAATGTGGGTTGCATTTTAAATTACGTCAGGCTCATTATCACTCGTGAAATATCCTGTAAATATATACAGTTGCTCCTGCAGCTCTGCACTGAGATCAGTCCAACAACACAACGTACAATGAAAATTTAAAATTGACAAGTGACGCACAGTTGATTGTTTTTCGCTCGCTCCGCTAAAAAAAACTCGACTCCCTTGATTTTAGCATGCCGTATCGTGCTGCGAACGATTTTCGCTGATCTGCGAACGATTTTACCGTGTCGCATGAAACTAATTCACTGCCCGGGAATAAAATGTATGTGGCGCGCCTAAAGAAGTTTTCACTTCAAAAATTTCTCTTGGGAAGCTTGGAAAGTCATTATTAAATAAGAAATGAATAAGCAACTTCCTATTTATTTATTACACAGGTTGTCGATTTCCTCAACGACCTCTACACCTGCTTCGACTCCATCATCGAGCACTACGACGTCTACAAAGTGGAAACAATCGGCGACGCGTACATGGTGGTAAGTATTCCGGGATCCCCACAACTTCTTTGATATCAGATTTTACGGCGCGCCGCTATTGCCTTCGGTGCTGGTGTTATAAAAATGGATTGGTGGTAATAGTTTTGTTACAGCGGCGAACAGTTTTTCAATTAAGCTGTTGCCGGGAAAATTGTGGATTGATTTATGTTGGGTGCCATGTGCAGCAGCAATTCGTGCCGTTTTCATGCTTTGCAGGTCAGCGGTCTTCCAATTCGCAACGACAATCAACACGCAGCTGAGATTGCCTCCATGTCTCTCCATCTCCTCGCAGAGGTGAAGCAGTTCACCATCAGGCATAGGCCCAAGGAGAAGCTGATGCTCAGGATTGGGATACACTCCGGTAAATATTTACAAAATAAAAGTAAACAGCTCCAACATGTGTAGGTGAATGATAAAAAAAAAAGTATCGAAACAAGCGAAAAAAATTGTGTCAGTACATAATTACATTTTTTTCCTTTAGACTTGAATGTAGCAGCACCAGTAATGACCCACTTTTCCCACAAGAACTTTTCAATTATATTTTTTGTCAAAGGAAACCGTGGTAACACTCAGAAGCGAATCAATATTCATATTCGAAAAACCCACCAAACAACCTAATCCGGCCACTTTGTGCTTTCTCAGTTTCTCATTTTACGTAAAATCCTGAAACATGAAATACAAAATGAAATATATTTTTTCAGGACCTGTCTGTGCCGGAGTCGTGGGTCTGAAAATGCCTCGATATTGTTTGTTCGGCGACACTGTCAACACCGCAAGTAGAATGGAATCCACGGGAACTCGTAAGTTTTGGTCCTTCCTCCGATATTGCATTCTACCTCTCTTTGATTATCCTTCAAGCGTTAAAAATCCACTGCAGCCGGGAATGTAAGGATCTGCTGAACAAACTAGGCGGCTACAACATGATGGAGCGAGGAATAGTGTCGATGAAAGGAAAGGGAGAACAGCAGACCTACTGGCTGTTGGGAGAAGACCCCTACTTCCGAGCCCTCCGCAAAGAAGAACGAGAAAAGCGCAGATTGAAAATGGAAGGCAAGCCGTACAAGAACGGCCAACTGGACAGCAACGGCCACTTGATAATCACTCGAAGCTCGCTGAAGAACAAGAACAGCATAGTGAGAAGTCCCATTCCGCGGTGTTCTTCGTTCGAGAGCCCCAAGAAGTTGCGTTTTGCTAGTGGAGACAATCTCGAGAAGAAGAACGACTCGAATTTCCTCGAAGTCATCAGCGACAACAGTCCTTGCAAGAAGTCTGCGAATTCCTTGATCGGCAACTCGCTGGATTGTTGCAGCGAGGCCTGGAAAACGTCGAGCACGTCGTGTCCTTGCATCGAAAATCTGGCCAATTCCGCGGCGACTTTGGCACAGTCGCAGCTGTCGATGCTGTACAAAGAGGAAAAGATCGTGAAACTAACCAGACCCACTTGTTACAGCGTCCCCATGTTGTGTTCGCAACAGTTGTCCGTTCCTCACTGTCCTGTTATTCACACGATTTCGGCGCCGACCAGTCCCAGGAAGCAGGACATGGTTGATCTGAGTAAGTTTCCCGAATGCGAAGAGGTAATCCCTTGGGCTGACTCGACTCCTTTGCTCAAGATTACGAAACCGCAGGATTCCGAAACTTGTGTTTAATGTAATCTTCGTGATCGTTATTTGTTAACGTTTACGCACCTGTCTAGTCAAGGATAATGTTTTATGTATAATTTAAGTACACGTGGAAATGGTTTTTCTTTCAGTTTTGACGACCATATTGTGACAATATTTCTGTTTTTGTTGATAACGAGTCCGGTGAGAAGAGATTCAAAAAGTATTGGTTCTTCCATATTGTGAGATGATGAAGATTTAAGACTGTTTAGAGGTTTTAAATGTAACCGAACGGGAACAAAAATATACATTTGTCTCCCTTTTGCTGCTTCCACGTGATATTTAAATTTTGTATTTTGAAATAAGGCTCGTGTATTTGAAATTATTTTTATTGCTATTTATTGATGTTTATTGTATTTAAATGGTTTTAATATACATACTGTCGTAAATACATTTATTTATAAATAATCTCCCAATTCCCGTTCAGCACGCAAAAACGGCAACTTATTTTCCATTGGGATTTTAAAGTAGTGATGTAATTACCTCAGTCGACATTCCAACCACATCCGAGCTTTCTTGACAGCAAATTGACAACTTAGGTTAGAAAAGTGATGCAAAAAGTGACAGCAATTGTCAGAAGTTTTTAAATAAAAGTTTTTTTAAGGTATTTTACGCATTGCAAGTAATATCTGTCTGGTTTTATTTCTTTTATATTTATCTCTATACAATTTTACCGACGTAAAAACAATTTTTTAAATTTGCAGAACATAACCTCAACATTATCGTTACAAACCATTCCAAAGATAAAATCTGTACAGTACGTCTGTACTCAAAGATTCATCTAATTTTGGATAATGAAGATGGAGCTTGTGCCCTGCAACAATGAGAACTTGCTTGCAAATTTTCCTCCCATCTTGCGGAAAAATTTCAGTGAACTGTTTTGTCGTGGAAAAATTGGTGAGTCAGGTTTCCACCAATGCTTTATTATTTATTATGGACAACAATTTTATAGGATTGTCAGCGTTGACATTAAATGATATATCACCTACGAAACAATATACTGAGAATGACTCGACATACAGCTACTATTACACTTTAAAAATTCCATATGCTGGGAAGCGCCTCTCGTGGGAACTTATTTTTGATCCAGAAGATATGACTTTTGCCCCTGATTTCAATTTCAATGATGATAGTTTTTATATGAGCAACGATTTGGAATTGGTCAGTGAAAATTTGCCAAGTTTGGCCAATTGGAATGTGAATGATCCAAATGCACTGACAACAGTTTTAAAAGAACTGCTCTGTTTATTCAAGAAACAACAACTAGTAAAGTTACAGCAAGATAATATTTATGCACAGCTGTATTCAGAGTATCAAGTCTTAACAATACAAATATCTCCAAGTGATGTAGAAATATTTTTAGAAAGTGGAGCTGCACACTTTTTGATAAACATTAAAGTAGATATTTCATCTTTGCCTGAATATTTACAACCAATGTAAGTTGATGAAACAATTTTTACCATTTATGAAAATCTGTCTTTTAGGAAAGACAATCAAAATGATGATTTACTCAATCCAGGTGATGACACTTGTATTTTGAAAGTGTCTTATGTGAAGCTGGATGGTTCAAAAGTTAATACTTCTCTTCAGTTGTCGCCACGTCTAGACCAAGTCTTGGGCAACATGAAAACCCTCCACATACCAAGTTATTCAAAAACAACATCACTAGCAGATTATGTGAATTTAGTTAATAAATTACTACAAGACCTAGTTGTGAGAGTGGAACAGCACCACAAGCTTAAAAAAGAATACATCATGACCTTAGCTGTTATGTACAGTAAAAATTTAATTGAGTTTGATTCAGAAACGTTCAACAGAGGAGAATTTCTGTGTGAAATTGATGGATATCACTGCCTTGTACACATTGAGATAGGTAAGAATTAAAATATCAATGACAATTTGAAAATTTACAACTTCTATGCAGGAGAGTTATTCCCAGAAGAGAAACCGATAGTGACGCTTCAGTCCCTTTATTGCATAGCGTCAAAGAAAATATGTACAGAAAGAATTAACGATTATTCATATAGTCCAAGATGGTCGCCGGAATTGATGTTACGTAAATTGAGAACGTGTCTAGCTGAGATAATACCAAAATTTAAAATGCACAAACACTAACACTTGTGTGCTAGGATGTGTTTATTAATGTTTATAGATATTTATTGAATTTAAAGCATTTTTTTTATTTACGATTATAGTTGTAACTGTAACAATAAAGGCGATTTTGCATTATTATTGTATATATTCTGTATGTTGCCTTGGTTGGTAATTAGTTTGCCAACTTAACTTTCACTCCTTAACTCTCCTATTTTTACTCACTGATGGGCCTGTTCAAAAGTTTAGTTTGAGTGATCCCCGCGGAGCGCTAGTGTAGGAGCGCTTTTTGGGGATATTATTTATCTTAAGTTTTTGTCACCGAGTATTTTTCTTGTTCAAATCACATTTTGAATATGAAGTCAAAAAGACTTCCTGTTTTTTGCTGCTTTGAAATTAAATTCGTATTGTTCGTTGTTTTTGTGTTTAGTGTTGTTATTGTTCTTTGTTATATTGCGTAGGGCCTATTGATTATTATTATTTAAGCGTGAAGCGCCCATTTTGTGGCGGCCTCATCGGTGGAAATTGGCACTTTCTCGGAAACATTTTCATAATCATAATGCATTTTTAATTTAATGAACAGGCCGGTTATAATTTATAATACAGCAGGTCGTGCTCAGTGCATTCTGCCTCACTTCTCTACTCGCTTAATTTTATAATATTCTCCTGCCTCGTTAATGTTATTAACTCCCTCAGTCTCTTCCTTCACTCTTTATTGACCTATCACTCTTCTTCATACATTCTTTAATCTATCTTCACGCATTCTTCTTCACTTCTCCATTTTCTATTATTCCTTTTCTTTTAATCGCTGCTTCACTCTCTTCCACGTTTACTCTTTCTGACTCCTTCACTCTTTCTCATTCTCACTCCTTTTTCCTTTACTTCTTCTCTTCTACTTTTAATCATTTGCTCATTCGCTTTTCCCTTATTCTCAGTCACTACTTAACTCCTCTCTCGCTCCCTTAATTCTCTTCATTTTTTTTACCCTTTTATCCCCAAAGTAGGCGTTGAAAAGCTGTTTAAATCTAACCCCACTTTTTGCGTTTTTACCAAGAAGACTAGTGTTATTGGTTTTTACTCAATGAGTGGTGCGTTCACAATCGGCTCTTTAACGCCAATTTTGAGGATAAATGAACACCCGATATAATATGCTACAGATTTAACACTAGAGCACTTTCCATCAGCGACTAATATTTATTGCTCATCACTGTGTCTTAATTGGACGGTGTCGACAGAAGGCTTTGTTTTGTTTTCCCCTCGAGTTCTGTTAGTGGTGTCCTATTCTCCACAAAAACTGCGCCAATGAGAAGCGACTGGAGTTTCTGGTGTTGCCGCTTCTTCAGAAGAGTCGAGTGTCCAACACATTCTCATTAACGCCGTCCCTGTACCTCACTCCTTTAATTTCTTTTTCTGCTCCACCCCTTTCCTCTTTTTACATTTTTACCTATTCTGATTCCTGTGTCTGATTCCATCCTTGTGTCACTCTTATTTATCAGTTAACTGTCCCTAACCCCTCCATTCTCTCTCATTCCACAGCTCTTCGCTCTTCTTCAATCCTTTACTGGGCTTCATTCTTGCATTCTTCTTTAATCTCTTTCGCTGCTCCACGGTCTCTTACTTTTTTACTGCCCCATTGCTCAATTTAGTGGTCATTGCTCATTTTTCTGTCAATGCCTCGTCTTATGTTCTACTGAATTTCTAAACGAAAATGTAATTAAATTGAAAAACTAACTTAAAAACAACAACGTTTATTGTTTTAATAGAGATTATTTACACTAACAATTTTTTTTCTACATTTATTAGTTGACTTACAATCTTTTAGAAGGCAAATATCCATTACAGTAACACTTGACCTTTGCACAATAGGTAATAAAACCAAAATTTAAAAAATCGTCTCAAATATGTAACTTGTTTTAAACATGACTTCAGATCGTAAAAATGACCAGTTTTTCAAATTTCATTTATTTATTTATATAAACTTCATTACAATATGTATAAGTTAAATTAAATAAACAACAATAATTCGTTCGTGGTCTGTGTCTTTTCCAAAGCGCTTTTCATCCACTCCTCCCACTCCAACATACTAATGTCTCAAATCTGATTGAAGTAAATAAATAGTAAAAAATCCCGGAGCAATGAATCAAAAGCACCAATTGCACATTTTTGAATGAATCGAACACGATGACCAACGAACCGTTACAAATGAATTAAAAGCAAATTGCTCCAATATTATAAATAAATCTATCACAATATCAAACGTCACTAAATGATGAGTTTCAAAGTAAAATGACTGACTGTTTTCGACTTACCACAAACAAACTCATATTTAGTAAGAAACGAAAAATCTAATGGTGGATCTTTAGGTAGGCATCCTCGAACAGCTCCAACTCGTGGGCCAGATAGTTGGCCTTGTTCCTCAACACTTTCGCCCTTCCGGCCGCGTTCTCCAACGTCGCTACATCCCTCTCCAATTCCTTCAGCTGCTTGTCCATGTCGCCCGTGGCCTCGTCGACCACGTGACACAACCTGGCGAACGTCCCGCTCAGTTCTTGCTGGACCTGGTGGCTGCAATTCGCCGAGGTCAAATCCACGATCATCTTCAGTTTCCTGGTGGCGTGGTTGACGTATTGCTTCTTGAACGATTTCTCTTTGGCCTTGTTGGTCCAGGTGAGGCGCTCGTACAGGTACAGACAGCTGTAGACGGCTCCGGTGACGGCGATGATGCGCCACCCGACGGTCTTGAAGAGGAAACCGGCGACCAGGAGGCAGCCCATGGTGCCTTGCGACGTCGCACCCATTATGGCCACGCGCGAGATTAGGGACCAGTCGTCGATGCTGGGGCCGGCGTACATCATCCGACCGTCCAGATGGTCGGTGGGGGTGGAGGGAATCACCGAGTTCTGGGGACTTTCGCGCTTGTTCTTCAGGGCGAGGAGGTTGGCGCCGCTGCCGGCGAACTTTTGGATCAACGTAGTGATGCCCCAGGAAAATCTGAAAACGATTGTCAAATCACAATTTCGATCAATTCGATCAGGTTTGATTATTTATTTGATGCAAATGAATTAAATGACTTACCTGAATTCCAGATCCTCGTGGAAATCTGCACACAAATTGTCGCAATTCAACCTGTACAAGATCTCGAAGGGCTGCCTCCTCGGCATGATGATGTTCGAAGTGGCTTTGTGATCCGGTGGTAACAAGATCTCCATCCTCTCGGTCATTTCTCTTTGGCTCGCTTCCATGTTCATGGCCAGCGCGGTCGAAAGTCTCGCCTTCAGATTGGACCCCAATCCGGTTTCCACGTGCAAGTGCAGCTCTTTCTTGTACACGTTCAACACCAGAGGTTCTGGATGGAAAGGTAGATTAAATTCGTCGACGAGGGTGCTCAACCGGCGAATCTCCTCGTTCAAAGCTTTGGATACTCGTTGTTCCACGTCCTCGACCATCTGATGGATCTTCTGTTTCATTTCTTGCGTTACTATAATCAATTGCTGTTCCGTGTAGTTGATCTTGTCGTGGACCTCCTTCCTCCGAATCAGCTTGTCTTCTTTGATTTTTTGGGCGTCATTGTAGATGTCGTCCAAGACCTCTCGAAGTTCGCTGGAAATTTAATTTAATATTTTTTGCTTTTTACAATTTTTTCGCATCTCACTTCGCTATGTATTTTCCCCGTTGCGAATGCTGATCGAATTTTGTTTTGACGGCTGATTTCGAAATGCACTCTTCGAATTTTCTTTCAAAGTCCTGAAACTCGAAATATCTCGTTTGGAAACCCTCCGTCAGCGGTGTCGAAGCCGTCTGTCCCTGTTCCGCTAGTCTAGCCTGGAGGACTTCCTTCGCCGATATGAAGAAGATGCGCTCGTCGGCTTCTTTCGGGGTGCAGACTTTCAATTCTTTCACCAGGAAGTCGACGGCTCTCTCTTGGTGTTGGCGTCTGACCTAAATTGCAAAAAACCAATCACTTACAAAGATCGTTTCGATGTTTTTAACACTGAAGACGTCTGATAAACTAACATTAACTCACCTCTTCCTGTTCATTGCAAAGCTTACGTGCAAAAAGATTTACATTAAATGAGACTAATGTATATTTGAAAAAGTAACAGAAATTATCGTTAAAAAGCGTCAAAATTATCGATACATTTAGAAAAACATACATTTTATAATAAGGTTCACGAAAATTCTGATTGCTTCACTGATCAGTGCCGATTCGACTTTTTTTCGCAAGTGATTTTCAACAGTCAGCTGAAATATCAATTTTCGTGAACAACTTTTTATACTTTCCCATATCTACAAAATCTTTATAAAACAATTTCATCTTTGATGTAATAAAACAAAATGGTGTCCTAGTTACGCCACTGATTAAGGGGATAAAAACAGAAGTACTATTGCGATCAAAAAATTTTGGACACTAATGCCATCGCGCTGTCATACATTCTAAAACGACCCTTATGTATTAATAACCTCAATTTTGATTGTGTCAATTTTGAAAATGTGAATGTCAAATTTAGCGAGAAAATATTCAAAAAGTTGTAAAAATCAGACAAATGGAACAGAACGAGGTTTTAATTAATAAAAAATATAAAACAAATACCCATTATTAATAACTGTGTTTCGACCAAATCATTATCATCCTTTGAGAATCTTTTGCTTTTTTCGTATAGAGCTTTCAATGTAGCAGAGAAATCTGATAAGTCGTTGAATAAGCATATAAAAGAAAATCTTTCTAATTTTGAAGAACCTCAAATACGAACTGGTTCTAAGAAACGTACAAATTTATCATTAGCTAAGAAAGTTGAAGCAAAAGTAGGCGATTTTGATATCAGAGGAGCTGTTAAATTATTGTCCTCGCGAACTTTTTTTCCCAGACCCTTTCAAACCAGGAGACATTAGTTTAATAGTCAATGAGCAAAACGTTCGAGAAGCTATAAATTCATTTCCTGCCGGTTCTTCACCAGGTTTAGATGGCATGAGACCACAATACTTGAAAGATATCATATCTTTGTCAGCGGGTGAAGCAGGTCAGAAGGCACTAAGAGCTTTAACCAAACTGTGCAATTTTTTATTATCTGGGCAATTTCCTTCAGAAATCTGCCATTTATTGTATGGTGCGTCTTTATGTGCCCTTAACAAGAAAGATGGAGGACTTAGACCGATCGCTATCGGAAACTGTTTGCGAAGATTGACCTCAAAGCTAGCCTGTTTTCAAAGTCGTGATATTGTAAATTCGTATTTATCTCCACACCAACTTGGAGTTGCAACTAAACTAGGATGCGAAGCAGCAATTCATACCACACGAACCTTTGTTAATAACGATCAAAACCGTGGCAAAGTTCTTCTTAAATTAGATTTCAAAAATGCCTTTAACTCAGTCGAACGGGATTGTATTCTGAAAGAAGTCCAATGTCATACCCCACTTCTGTACCCTTATCTTTATCAATGCTATAGAAATCCTTCAACTTTATTTTTCGGTAATCATTTAATTTCTTCTTCTGTTGGAGCCCAGCAAGGAGATCCCTGCGGTCCCATGATTTTTAGTCTTGCCATTCAACCAATTATTTTATCTTTGGATTCTCAAATGAATATATGGTATTTAGATGATGGAACCTTAGCTGATTACCCAGAAGTAGTTTTATCCGACTTTAAAAAAGTTATAAATTTATCTCAGGAAATTGGCCTTGAATTAAACTTTAACAAATGCGAGATCTTTTGCTGTTCTGGAGACACAGATTTAAAAGTCATAAAGGAATTTCAAAATTTAGCACCAGGCATTAAAATCTGTGACCGAGAAAGTTTATCTCTTTTAGGCTCTCCAATCTTTGACCAAGGTTTCAAAAACACCGTCGAAAAAACTATAATTACAGTTGAAAATCTTTTAAACAAAGCTGAACTCCTTAACAGACACGTGGCTTATACTTTAATCAAAAACTGTCTTTTCATACCAAAATTTAATTATTTATTAAGAACAACTCCATTTTGGAAATTTTCTAATTATGTTAATTCAATTGATTCTTCTTTAAAGTCTTGTTTAGAGAGAATACTTAATTTACGTTTAACTGATTTACAATGGCGTCAGTCCACTTTACCGATTAGATTTGGTGGTCTGGGAATTCGTCGCATTTCCGATATTTGCCTCCCTG
The DNA here is from genome assembly GCF_963966145.1 of Tenebrio molitor. NCBI lineage: Eukaryota > Metazoa > Arthropoda > Insecta > Coleoptera > Tenebrionidae > Tenebrio > Tenebrio molitor. The sequence goes on along the minus strand of NC_091048.1, from coordinate 4,335,362 downwards.
CTTTCCTATCTTCAATTAATGGGGTTAAAAAGCTTGTTTCTTTATTACTAAACTCAAAGGATAATGAGCTTAATATTCACCATTATGATGAAGCTTTAGCAGTCTGAGGTGTAGCAAATGAGAACGAAATACCAACAATTCCACAATTTCAGAAGAATTGGGATAATAAAAAAAAATTTGTTACACAGTCTAGGACTGGTTTACAAATCTATGAGGGGCATGGTGACCAACTCAATAGACCGGGACCAATGGCTTAACGTGACTTCCGAATCACGAGACAGAATATAGCCTTTTTTTTTTTTAATTATTTTAAATTTCGCCCTGGGTCGGAATAGAACCCGCGACCCTCGCGTCCCTGAGCCGAAACGGACTCCCTTAGGCTATATTCTGCCTATTCAAAGGAATAATTGCCAATGACTTAATCTTTAATTCACCTAGAGACTTGGCTCGTTTTAAAGCTTTGCAATGCATAGAATCAGGATCTTGGTTACATGCAATACCTTCTCCTAATATTAGTACTCTTTTAGATAACACTTCCTTCCAAGTTTGTATTGGTTTAAGATTGGGTTGTAATCTTTGTACACCTCATATTTGCAAATGCAATGGGAAAGTTGACGAAATTGGCACCCACGGTCTAAGCTGTTTCAAAAGCAGTGGTAGATTTTCAAGACACACTGAAATTAATTCCATTATCAACCGGTCTTTAACTTCTATTCATGTGAATTCAACTTTAGAACCAAACGGACTGTCTCGGGATGACGGAAAACGCCCAGATGGGATGACTTTAGTACCGTGGATTAAAGGTCAACCTTTGGTTTGGGACGTCACTGTTGTAGATACACTTGCAGACAGTTACGTATTGAAATCATCTGAAGTCTCAGGTTCTGCCGCTGAAATGGCTTGCAAACGCAAACATAGCAAATATAGTTCAATCATTTCGTCAAACTACGTGTTTAAAGGTTTAGCATTTGAGACCTTAGGTCCTTGGTGCAAAGAAGCCATCGATTTTATTAATGTCATCGGAAACCGACTTATCGCGGAATCAGGCGATTCAAAATCAAAGAAATTCCTTTTCGAGAGGATTTCCCTTGCCATTCAACGTGGAAACGCTGCAAGCATTCGGGGCACTTTTCCAGATTCCGCAATATTATCGGAAATTTTTGTATTATAAAACAAAAATGTTTTTCTAATTTTGACATATAAAGTGACACTTTTCAAAATTAATCGACGTTTGGAAACGTCACACTTTTCGTAACTGGTTACGAAAAGTAAAATCTTTCCTAACTGGTTAGGAAAAATTTATTGTATCACCAGTTGACACTGTCATATTTTTTGTTTTTAAGCAAAATAACCGTGCCTACTTACCAACTTGATATTTTAACACAATAATAATGTATTATTAATGAAATTCATTACTTCGTTTAACGTTTGAAGAAACTTTTTTTTTGTCAAAATTAGAAAAAATCTTGTATGTAACACGTTTGGAAATGCAATTTTGTGTAACTCGTGTGATTTTGCGGGATCTCGCTGCGCTCGTCCCGCAAATATTCCACTCGTTACACAAAATAACGCATTTCCTAACTGGTTACATAAATAGCTATTATGTAATTATGTTATTAATATAAGCTCTTCTTTAAATACCCAAATGTACTCGCATATTAAAAAAAAATATATTTTAAACCGGTGTCAAATTGACAACAGTTTCATCTTTCATGTGACAGTTTCCATAAAGCATGATTTAGAGTAATTTGTTTAATGTGACAGAAGTTTGATGTCCAAAATTTTATGATCGTAATAGTACCAGTAAACAACAGATACATTTTTTCAATCGATAAATTACGCAGTTTTTATTGAAGTGAAAACTTCTTTAGGCGCGCCACATACATTTTATTTCTGGGCAGTGAATTAGTTTCATGCGACACGGTAAAATCGTTCGCAGCACTACACGGCAAGCTAAAATCAAGGGAGTCGAGTTTTTAGTGGAGCGAGCGAAAAATAATCAACTGTGCGTCACTTGTCAATTTTAAATTTTCATTGTACGTTGTGTTGTGACCTGACTGACCTCAGTGCAGAGCTGCAGGAGTAACTGTATATATCTACAGGATATTTCACCAGTGATAATGAGCCTGACGTAATTTAAAATGCAACCCACATTACATTTCCGAAAAAAGCTGGCTACTGTCATTAAAATGTCCGGCTTTTTTTGAAAATGTATTGTGGGTTGAATTTATTATTCCGTCAGGCTCATTATCACTCGTGAAATACCCTGTATAGTTTTATATAATATAAACGATAAAGACACGACAAATATTGTAAGTTTACAGATGAATGTAGGATTTAATACGTAATTCTCAATTAGTTATATGGCTTCAACAATTCATCTATTGGAAAAATTTGTGTAGCAAAATGTGAAGAGGAAAATGGACAAACTATCATAATACAGGCGTAGCCAACGTTAAATAACTAGCCGTGCTGAGAAAAAGGCAACGTCGCAATCGTTCAGACTGGCGGACCGGGTGACTGTGCCGGGTGAATCGCGAACATCGAACGCCTAACAAACAAAAAGGCGCGTTTTTACACGTTCTCAATAAATTGACATTGTTTATTAGATGATTATTAGTATTACAATAATTCCCATCTTACCCCCATGGAGTGAAGAATTGATGATATCTAATTTTACACTGTCCAGCAGTAGCGGCTCGTAACAAAATCAGAAGGGGGGGCAAACTTTTTTTTACAGACAGAATAGATATTTATAACAAAGGTGCTGTGCTACATGCTTTTCCTCATCACCGTAGAGGTAGAGTGCAAGATGCGTTTTTTTACTGTGGTTTCCCCAATAGGCCTAATCCAATAAGAAAAATTCTTCGTAACAAATAACTAAATAACTTGTGGAGTTAATTCTTCTCCTTTTATAAAAACTTTTACTTGAAGACATTCATTAATATAAATTTTTGTCTCAATATTTAAAGAATTATTAAAATTCAATGTAAAAAAATATATACTTACCAAATTCAACAATTTTATGTTTCCAGCCATTCAAATTAAGTTCGATTGAAAATGTTGTTATTAAATCATTAAAATTGTTTATTGTATTTTATCTGCTTTCATAAAATTCTCTACTTCATCGTTTTGCCTTTTAGAAATTGTTTCACGCCTAAACTCTGGATCAGTTCTCTCTTTAATTGCTGGCTTTGATAGATAAGACGCTAGGAACAGCCGCATCTTTTAGTCTGGGGCTTTTTAAAAGCAATTGTTTACAGTTTCCATCAGGTTGCAAATGTTTATCATATAAAATCATATCATCAGAACTAAAATGTAATTGACAGACCACACTTGAAGCTGAAGTTTTTTCAGGGGATTGTTTTTAACCATGCTTGTTTGCGCTCTACATTTTTGGGAAAACACTTCCACCGCGATTGTTTTGTGCATTTCTTAAAGACGAGTCGTAATTACTTTTACAGCCTGTTACACAACACCTACTAGGCATGTTTGAATAATATATAAATTTTAAATACCTACCTGTTACAAGTTAGAACCAACGATATTTCGTTTAACACACAAAAGTTAGGTTAGGTTTGTCTCGGTTTAACTTCCACCAAGTTGACGGCTTTAATTTCAGAAGAAAATGCCACAATTTATTTCACAAACTCTATACTAAATTCTCTTCAACTTTTAAACAACTTGGGGCCGGTTTCACCAACGCCAGTTAAAGTTAACTGTAGGTTAAAATGCTTCGTTACTTTAGTTACCTATTGTTATAACAATGTTTTCGTATATTTTAATCTATAGTTAAATTTAACTCACGTTGGTGAAACCGGCCCTTGGTAGCTTAAAATTTTGGAAATAAACACAGTTTTCTGAAGTTAAAACGTTAAGTGTGTACACACACATGCAAATCTGCACAAACTGACTCGGTCCTAGGTCTGCGGGCATTGTTGCCAAATTTACTTGAGCACGGCTAGTTCATTTAACGTTGGCTACGATACAGGGTATTGGTATTGCTATGAAAACTTGTGTTGTGTTCAATATCATCGTCAAGAAAATAAAACTTAAACATCCAAACCTAACCTCACAAATTTTGCCAGAGTGTACCTCTAAAAGCGGACGTATTTGCAGTTTCTATTGAAAAATACAGATTTTTGATGTTATTTAAAAACAGCATTGGATTTAAATAATATTAATTATTTATGCCTTGCTCCTTATTGCTCCAAGCCATCCATAATGATATATTTTTTATAGAATATGTACCCAATATTACTTAAAATCAGTAACGAGCAGCATAGAAGTTTTTACTTCTGTCGTGCGATCTTAAGCACACTCTTTTTTTTATTTCATTTAGGCCCAGTTTATAGAAAAAGAATGAAACATTCAATTCGAATTAAATTTTAATGTCCGAAACCTCGATTGGTTCAATCTCGTCACGTGTTCAGTTAATCTCGCATTTGATTACGATTTACTTAATTTCGCTTCTGTAAACTGGCCCTAATTGTTCCAAATTTAGCCGATTACAATTAATAAAACATTAAAGAAAGGCTTCTCAATTCGACAAGTTCATCATTAAGCCGTTGACGCTGTAGGGGTCGCTGAGATCACCCGTACATTAAAGTCACTAGATATCTAGTGATTTTACTGTACATGGATGTGACCACGGCCTTTGACGCAACATGTTTTGGATTAAAAATATACCAAAAAAAATATTACAACAGACCTTGTTGGGATTAGTAAAAAAAAATTAAATTTAGATGGTAAACTGCCAATATAAAAACTCCGTTTTTCCATCAACCGTAAAGAAAAGCTCTACTGCCGACGATCAATACTGCAGTAAATAACTGAATCCTTAAAATAGATTCTTTATTTCCTCACTGATAAAGTGATAACATTTCTAACAATGAACGCGAATAACATCATTTTAATTACATTCCAAAATTATTTTCCTTGGATTAATCCGCTACCGAAAAAATATTTTTTCACTGCACCTAGATAAAAATAAATTGCATCGCACAACAACATGAAATTGCACGAAAGATAATATAATGTTTTATTGCTATGCAAATATTTATCTTGATGGGATGATGGGGTACAATACATTTATATTACCAAAAAATTATGGCATCATGTTTTACTGCGCTCTGAAGTATTTACCAAAACAATAAATATAGTTACAAAAAATACACTACCAAAATTAAAACGTCACTAAAAATGTCAACAACATGGTGCTGCGCCCCGCTATGACTCCGTTACTCAATATTGATCTTACGATTGGCGACTTTTGGTTTACTTATTTTTACTGCCGCGAAATTTGTTTTCTGTCTTGAAAGAAATGGGAAAGTTTCTAATACTAAGCGATGCAATGCAAACAAAAACGGAGGTGATCCACTTGAACACAATCGGACAAGTCAAAATAAGTACTCACCTGGTCCAAGAATTCGGGTTCGGTTGCAGAAGCGTCCCATCGGTTGTTCAAAATGAAAATGTTTGGCTTTGAAAGTCGTGTCGAAACTTTGTGGAAAAAATTCTTCTCCTAAACAATTTCAACAGACAGATAATCGCCGAAAAATCAATCAGCAAACTTCATAATTACCGTAACCATAAGCGTAGATTCTGCATTTGCAACTAGAACGAAAACATCGGCATCTAAACAATGTTTATCTATCCATTCGTCTAGATTGGGGGTGACATCCACTCCAGGTGAATCCACGAAAACGACATCGTCGCGTAACAGAAGACACCGATTGCGGGGCCAGTACACCCGCACCATTTGAGACTCGCTTAGTTTTTCTTTGCACAAGGCGTGCGCTAATTGACCGACTGACTCAACAGGACAATGTTCGGTTGCACCTTCCAGAACCAAGTACGGTTCATCGGACGGTGATCCCTCCACCTGATTTACCGATTACGTTAGATTTAAATCGGCGATGACTCAACTGTACTTACTTGCAGGAAGCAATTGGTTGTGTGCCCTATACCACTAGGAAGAATTTTATCCCGGAGCATAGCATTGATGACTGAACTCTTCCCATTGGACGTCCTCCCAAAAAACGCCACTTTCATGTGGTCTCTACTCAGTACATCGCGAATCCCATGGACCTTGCTGACAAACTCTTCAGTTTTTTTAACTTTCTCTTTATTAACAATCTCCGGGAGTTTTTCAACCTCTACACGTCAATTCAATATAAATACGTCAAAATGTAAATTAGATTGATACCTACCATGCATGTACTCGACCGCATCTTTCACATAATCTTCGATTTCCACAAATATGTCGTTGATCTTCTTTTTTGCTTTGACAAAAATCTGTAACGGAGAGTTATCAGACGTTTGTCTAGTTGTCCTTGCGTCAACCATGCTAGAGGGGATGGACTTGTTGTGGGGGCCATCCCCTGACATCAAGGAAATTGTGCGGTTTATATAAGCAGCCATTAAACAGGATGCTAAGGGTGCCAATCAGTTTACATCTACCATGCGTCTAGCAGCAACTGAAACAAAAGTAAAAAAAAACATAAACATTGATTTAAGCCACAAAATCTTCAAAACGTGGAAAAATTGTAACTTTGATTTGTGCCTAATTACAGTGTCACACAATCTATTCGTCCTATGAAGAAGCAACATGCGACAAGAGTGTTTGAATTTCAACACGTGAACACAAAAAATTGTGAAAACCTGCTCATTTTTGGGCATCCTCGAGACGTGGGTGTTATAACCTCAAAGCCTGACCCAAAAATTTCAAAAAATTCGTGAATCGAGACGGACCTCTTAAACAATCCACCCAAAATACGTACCTACGTCGCATTAAATATATACAAAGGCTGTATTTATGTCCAAAAATAAATAAATCGGTAAAAATATACTAATAGATGACTTTTCTGTTCTGTACGTAAATACTGTCAAATTATTCAATTGTTTGGTATCTAAAGAACATATTTATAATTTTCATACCAATTAACGTGTTTCTTCGGCTTGTTACAACTTACATTTTTATTATTGATTACGTAATGATTATTTTTGTGAGAACTTCTTTTGAAGCACGAGTTTTCCTTTTCCACGAATGACATTTGACGGTGATTGGTTGAGTTGATTGGTCTGTGTGATTGGTTCAGCCGTTCAGCGTTGCCAGATGAAATTTAATAAGATCCCTAGCGTGATCCCTAGATTTGATTTTATCGCAAAAATCCCTAGATATGCCTAGATCACCTCTAAACGGTGTTGAAAGTGTTGAAATTAGTTATAATGTTTTTTTATCAAAGAACCACCAACACCGCAATTTATACCCAATATAGAGCTGACAACATTGTCCCTAGGGTGAAAAGTGTCATAATATAAAAAGTGAGGTTATGTAGAGATATTATTATTAGCGCAGCATGTTAATAAAGTTAATAACAACTAATTTGAGAGTTTAATAAAGTCTCACTTTGTGAGGCATTTTTAATAACATGTTCAAATGTTAAATGCGAGTTTGCGTATTTTCAATGACATTAAAAATCACACAGGCGTTGACAGGTGTAGTGACATTCCCCCCAGAAGTGGCGCCGTGGAGATCAGACGCACTAAAGCACTAAAGCTTTGCCCAGGCAGATCTATAGTAAAATATGTAGATTGGTTAATAAGTTTTCAAGTTTTGTAAAATATGTCACTCATCAAGACGGCGGTGCTCAAAACCAATGGGCTGTCGGGGTGGTGTAGCGGAACGGCGAAAGTAAATATCTCTGACGATTTTGTATTTTTAGAAATCATAGAAAATCCCTATTTTGAAGATCAATTCCCTTTTTCCCTTTTATATTGAAAATTCCCTTAAAAAAGGGAACCTCCCACCTGGCCTGGTTAAACTGGTAGTGGTAACTGGCAACACTGTTGTTTATATTCTATGACGTTGGTAACCGCATCGCACGTCAGTTTTCTATTCGCAGTATTAAATCGTATTTATAAAATTTGACAAAAAACCGTGCTAATTATGTTTTAATTGAAACGTATGCACATAAATGAAAATGCCGACTAAATTGGTTTAATTTTCGCAAATACGAGTTGAAAAAATGAACAAAACGGTTTTGAGACCCTTGACAGGCAGTAGTCCTGTCGTTAGGTGACCGTATTTGGGTTAGAAAAGGGAAAGTTTTTAAATCCTTTTATTTATTTTTAAAAGGATTTAAAAACATGGCCAAGTATTATGTAAGGTAAGCTGCATTGTTTTTATGTGTGTTTATAGATTTTAGTGGTGAACAGATTTATGTTTCTCGGAAAATTGCTACATCCGCTACTTGAACAAATAATCTGATAAAATGTGATTCATTTAAAATAACGCCAAAACCTCACAGTTTTTAGGTGCTTCAAGCTGTGTGCTGTTCGTCATGTTCACTTCTTTCACAAAGGAATTCAAAATTCCGTCAAATTGGGTTTACAGAGGAGAAGGAAATTGTAACGTGGTGATTTCATTACCAAAAGAAAGAAAAATACTTAGGATAAGGAAAATTAAGAAGACAACGTCTTTACTTGGTTGGTTACTTAACTGGATTACAGACATCTTATATTGGTATTGTGGTAATGGACTGGATGAGGAATTAAGAGATCTCACATTTTATAAGAAGATAATTAGGCCATTGATAGGAAGTAACTTTGTATGTGATGCTGAACAAGTGTTTTTGTCCAAGAAGCAAATAAAAATTTTAGAAGATGAACTGGCTCATCAGAGACCTGGTAATGATAAGGATTGTGATGTTCTTATCTTATCAGCACATTTTGTAGACTACAGAAAAGCTAAAAGCTTGCAATATGGCAGAGCTGCTCTGTTTGATGATTACGCATTTTTACCTGATGAATTTTATCCTTTTTTACTATCGAATAACACGTTTGCTGTTGAGATTAAGCCAAAGCAAGGTTGGGTGCCTTTTAGTGAGAAGCACTTTCCTAAATGTACTTTTTGTATGAATCAGTATGTAAAGGTAATTTTTAGTACTGTCCTCATGTTTATTTTTAAATTGTGCAATTTTAGCTTGAAAAAGGGCAAACCAAGTCATTAACTTCTTACTGTCCAAGTGATCTCTTTTCAGGGTCAGTTGCCATAAACACTTTTCATTTTTTATTCATCATGACTTTACAGGGAGCCAACAAAAATGATAAACGCTCTTCAAGGCCTGATACAAAATCCCCAGAATAATTTAAAAATATTTAAAAATGGCCAGCTTTGTTATGGGGAGTCTAGTGAGTCTGAGCCATTTGAAAATTTTGTTGCTGAATTCTTCAAGAATAAAACTGAAAGTTTTGATAAGTGAGGATGCCTCTACAATAGTGAGCTTCTGATCATAATTTTTGTTGCAGTTTGTTGCATGAATTTTGTTTGTTGGTTAAAAAATGCTTGTTAACAAATTTTGAGACTATAAAAAAGACAAACAACTGCAATATGAAATTATTCTGTGAATGGAATAAAATAATCCAAGAAAATTCTGTTCAAACTAGACTTCCAAAAGGATGTGTCCTTGAAAGAATATTATCAGTGCAAATGTTAGATGTGGAAGGTAATCAGTATTATTACAAACTGTTAGGAAATAGAAATTTAGGAGACTATGATTATGTAAGAGAACTCTTAATGGAAGTGTCTAAAAGACAAGGAACTTGTTTGAAATGTATAATTATGATGTTAGGGAATACAGACAAGAAAAGAACAAGAGAAAGCAGTCTGATACTTGTTCCTTATTTGATGTCAGCCATAGCAAAAGATTGCTCTCTAATGATAACTTTTAAAAAAGTTATGGAAATAACAAGGTAACTGTCACAGTGTAGGTATAAAAGTTACTGATGCAATTTAATTATAGTGACAACTTTGGCATGAAAAATGTTATTAGTACAAAGTATGGTGATTTTGTTGTTAATGTTGGTGTTTTTGATTTGTATCCTAAACCTGTATCTACCATTTTAAAACATAGAAAGAAAATTAAAAGAATGGTTGAAATGACGGTTAAGAATGAAACTACATAATCTTTATTAAATGTTATATTTTACAGTTGATCTTCAATATATTGTCCATTTTAGTGGTCTTAACTGTTTTATGTACAATAAAAAATATATTTTTGATACAGATCAGCGCCTTTTATTCTCCCAATATACATTTTGTTGAAAGAATCAATCGGCACAAACTATGTAATGATTTAAAACAAATACGTTTTTAAAGTATGTAGATATTCCACTGTGTTCCTGGATATACCATGGTACCACAGTTGTTTCTTATATTCTGGATTTGCAAGAACATTTCATAACCTATTCTGATACAACAAAATAACACAGCTGTTACGGATGATAACAGACCTGTGATGAATTATAACGGTATGGCAAAGCCAATCCAGAGTCAAAGACGATGAATGATTTATATGTAGAGTATACCTAACCAAATAAAGAAATTCCAAAATTGTAAAGAAAAATGAACATATTGTAATATGAGATTCAATTTAATTTTAACAGAAAGACTAAATAAAACTATTAAATTAAGAGAAAAATAGATTGATGAAATTGAAAAATGTAACAAAGGGAAGAAAAAATATGATACTTAACAAATTTTCTCCGACGCAGATAGGTGGATTTTTACCTGCTTTAGTTCCAGCAACAACAGCTGTAGCCAAAGCATTGGGATTAGGTGCAGCTAGTTATGCAGGTACTAAATTAGCGCAAAACGCTTTTGGAGATGGCATAAAAAAGAATTTAAAAAAGACTCCGAAGACACATGGACAAGGAATAAAATTAACAGGTTAAGTAATATAAATATACAGGGTGTTAGGTAAACGTCCGGCCAAACTTTAACCGCGAGCTACTGGCTTCATGTAGAATTCGGGAAAAATATTTAAAAAATTCTATGGCAAAAAATAAATTGACATTTAATTTTTGAGGAAAAATTTTTTTTAACTGCTTTTAGTCTTCTACGTTGTCCCACAACCTCGTAGGTAAAATTTCGGCATATTTTTAAAATACACCCTGTATATCATATTTTATAAAACATACACCAATGCGGTTTCCTTGTTTTAAAGCATATTTCCTAGAGGTTACTTTGCATTGGCGTACGTTTTATAAAATATGATATACAGGATGTATTTTTAAAATGTGCTGAAATTTACCTACAAGGTTGTTTGACAACGTAGAAGACTAAAAGCAATTTAAAAAAATTATAGCTCAAAAAATTATTGTCATTTTATTTTTTGACAGAATTTTTTAAATATTTTTTCCGAGTTCTACATGAAGCCAGTAGCTCGCGGTTACAGTTTGACAGGACATTTACCTAACACCCTGTATATAATATAATAGAAAAGAATTTACTAAATTTTCGAAGTTTTTGGAATTGACATGATACCAAAATACTTAGGTATTTAGACGTGTGTTAGAAGTGTGGAAGTTTATTAAACGAGCCGTAGGCGAGTTGAATAATCCACGCGTGAAAAAAAAAGCACGCTAACATTTAAATTTTCGCTGACAGAGCAAGACAAAGTTTTGATGATTTCCAAATTAGAAGAGGAGTGGTCCATAAGAAGAATTTAATAGTTCAGATAATTTATTTACACCAAAGATAATAGTTGGGTACATACTTATTACAAATATTTAAATAATATTCATGTCATATTGAAATAACAATTACTTACAAACTTTGTTATTTCTAATTAGTAAACTAGTTACACAAATACAGATATCACCTATCAGAAATGATTTTGTCAATCAAATACCTAAAAAAGCCGCACTGTCGCATTTACAGATTACATTATATATTACTGAAAAATGTTGTCGATCATGAAAATTAATTTGTTCAATAACAGTGTTCGTACACTTATTGTTCTCAACTGTCTGATGGATGTAGTCCGCTAATCCACCTAATAATTGCCCATCAAATTTACACATTACTTCCCACGCGCAATGTGGAACTTCTGTTCGATACACTGGATTCACCTGCTGCACGATAATTCCCGGCAGTAAGTGAGCAAAAAACGCGACATACATCTGTTGATAGATCGCTTCTATTTCTGGAAACTGTCCTTGTGGAAAAGGAAGTCGCCACGTCTGCGGACATGGACACGGACATGGTTGCAGCGCCATTTTAATGTACCTACCTATTTTCACAAAAATAATATCTACCTATTTTAAAAAACCAACCAAGAATTACAGAACGTTACTCACACCAAGGTTTCTTTAAAAGATAAGGAGTAGAAGAACACGAATTCGAACTCTCGAACTCGAAAACGAAACACGAAAAAATTGTATATTTAGCACTTTAGCAGTAGCACGCACAGACCTAGAGGATACAGGTACAGGAAGAGGAAAGTCGCCGAGGGGCCGAGGATCGAGGCAACCAATAAAAATTTTCAAAATGCATCACGCTAGCGCATGCGCCATAACTCTGCAAATAACAGAGGCACTGAAGCTGAAGCGATTAATTTTCAAGCGATTTTGCAACAAAACACCATTTTTTAATTGCTTTTGTTATTTGAATTTGTAAATTTTCTGCATATGTATAGGATAGCAGCTTATTTGTTTGTTGCCGATTGTAGGTACTTATTTTTCAATGTTTTGAAGAATTTCTTCTTCAGCAGCTAAAAAGCGATCTTCTCGTTGGCGGCAAAGATCGCCCTTATTCATTTGAAACGCCCGAAATCGCAAGGATGCTGTACAGTTGGTTGTAAAAAAAATGGAAATGAAAATTTTCCTAATGTAACTTTGGTTTTGTTCATTTGTCAATTAATTGTCTACTTGACAATATCTATCAAATAATTTCTAAAAATGTCATTGAATTTTGATCATAATTCTAACCTATCTCCGTAGAGGCCTATCTCACATAAGTTTTCATATTTTATTCTGACAGTTCCCGTTTTTTTATATACACTACTCAAAAAATAAAAGTAGTCACTTTTTTGAACTTCGATATTTTTTTTTATATTTTAAGAGATTTGAATCAAACTTAGAATATGTAAAGAACCTTTAATTGTTGAACATATTTTAACAAATTAAAAACAAAAACACACTGGAACAATCTACAACTAACTTTTATGTACTAACATGTGCAAAAATAAAGTGGTTGAAACCAAATCGAATTAAAAAAAAATCTGATAACTTGGCTAATTTGTATCAATTGTGATGTTAATATCTCGTGTGGTCACCTTTTGTCTGTACAAGTGCTGCGCAGCGTCGTGGCAGGCTACGAATAACCCTTCGCAAAGCATCTTGGGGAAAATTGTCCCATTCTTCAACTAACGCCTGTACCAACTGTTTAGTTGTAATTGGAGGATTTGGACGTCGTCGAACATGTTTCCCTAATTGATTCCAGACATGTTCGATAGGATTCATGTCTGCGCTGCATGTGGGCCAACCCATTTTACATCATCAAAATAATCAGTGACGATGTGAGCAATGTGCGTTCTGGCATTACTTCGCATTAAAATAAAATTTTTACCAACAACATCTGCTCTGGGGAACACTTGAGGTTCTAGAATCTCGTCAATGTACCATCGAGCTGTTAGTTCACTATTGCGAATAACAACAACGTCATTGCAAGCGTTTATTGTTATTCCACCCCACACCATTATGGACCCACCACCAAAAGGAACGGTTTCATGCACTGTATTTGGCATGAAACGTTCTCCAGCATTCCTCCAGACTCTTACACCTTTGTCATCACCTGACAGAATAAACTTGGAGTCATTAACATGACAGGAGTCCAATGACGAAGTTGCCAGTTTAAGTGTTCTCTTCCAAATTCAAATTTTCTTTGACGATGTTCTCTGGTCAATTTAGACACTTTTGCAGGACGTCTTGCTTTCAACCCAGCCTCTCTTAGCATATTGCGAACGGTTTGGTCGCTAATACTTGTTCCTCTTGCCCTCACTAGATGTTTTTGCAGGTCCCGCGCAGAATGTGTGCGATTTCGAAGAGCTTGCAATCGTAGAAAACGCTTATAACTGCCGTAGTTTTTCTCTTCCGACCTGTACCTGCTCGCCTTGTTACGGTAGGTACATACCTGTTTCTCGGTATCATTTCCATAGCTTCCACACAATTCCCTGCACAACCCCAAGCTGTTGGGCAACATAACGTTGTGAATATCCTTTTTTAAGTAACGTTACAGCTCTACTAATTTCTATCGAGGTTAATTGCTGCGCCATTGGTTCTTTTAAATGTTAATGAACTGTCAGGCTGATCTTATATTGTTTAAGACTAAAATGGCCCAAAGTTTGCTTAAACATTTATTTTTTTCATTTTAGTTTTTGTATTCTTCGAACATTTGAGGCTCTAAGATGATTATAACAAGGAGCATTTGAGTACAATTTTGTAATTACCTGAATAAATGACGGTTCAATATATGTTCCAAGTTTGATCCAAATCTCTTATAGTATAGAAAAAATATCGAAGTTCAAAAAAGTGACTACTTTTATTTTTTGAGTAGTGTAGCTCTGAATGTCCACGGACTTCGCCATAGATCAAAACCATATCGGTTTTCTCCAAGTTGACGAACGTCATTTGTGATTTAAATTGAGGTTAAGATTAGAGCTTCTTGTCAAAGTGACTTAATTTTGAATTAAAAAAAAGTTTACTATGATTTTTCATAAATTTCAGTGGCTCCCAAACTCTTTTTTTTTTAACTTTTAGTTCCTTTTTCTCGAAAAATATCGACATTTGTATAAGGCATTATTGGCTCAATCGTTACCTTTTGTGGGGTTCTATTACAGGTTAAAATATCTGTACAATTTTCAAAGTCACCCTGTATAGTTATGCGTCAATTGTAGACTGAGAATTCCGTTTTTATCTAATGTACAGCAGGTTATAATTTTATTTTTAATTACATTTTCTATTATTAAATCTCTAGCTGAGTATTACAGACATTTTATTTGTATGTAAATACCTATGTATGTACAGTCGCGGAATCAAAATTTCGGACAGCATTATTCTGTCATTTCAACAAAATCTCTGTAAACCACCTTTTACTGTCATCATGATTGACATTCAAAAATTAAACTTTTCTGTATCGGTCACGCAGTCAGTTTTTGAATTTTGGGTCTTGAGTTAATTGCAATGGGTGTAATGAAATCATCGCTTTCACCTGCTGCCTACCCGTTATTATGCCAGAAATCACTATTTTTTAATGTAAATAAATCAACATGACAAAAACATGACAAGAGTAAAAAATGAGGTTATCCACTGACGGGCACAAAAAACGACTCACTTTGAATTTTATTAATATAATTAAGTAATTCATTTTCTTAGAAATTTTTTTTATATCATATTGTATTGATAAGTGTTATTTAAGTTATTCTTTGCCAAAGAATATCCGACAAACAAAACATTAAACACAGCAAATAAAATTTTAATGAAAAAAAAATTAAAGTAATTTTTTAGAAAAAATTTTATGTTATGAAAAATTGACAAAATTTGAACAGCATTTTGAATTAATATCTCGCATTGTCAAATTAAATCTTTTAACACGTAAATCAACCGACAAAAACAACATGAAAGGAATTTTCTAATAATTTATTTAAACAAAAGAATTCGGTTGCCATAGTGACCATAGCACCCCCGATCATTGAAAATATCCCATTTTAACTATAATAACGAAAAAAAAGCACTAATATAATTTCAAGATCATTTATTAAAGAAATCATAATGAGTCGTTTTTTGTGCCGGTCAGTAAAGGTTGTTTTAGAGTTTACAGTATGAAAATGACAATACTGCCCGAAATTTTAATTCCGCAACTGTACAATGGCTTTATATACCGGGTGATCAAGAAGGACTGTTTAAGTTGGTAGTACAATTGAGAAAATTTTTTAATTCGGTTATTTGTAACACTGCAAGTGGATATGTTTTGTTGGTTTATTTGACAAATATCTGATATAGGTATAGCATTAACAACAACAAGCCACCAACAACCGGAAGTTACTCCTGTTATACGATTTAAAATACGATCCAGTGTTACCAACTTAAACAGTCCTTCTTGATCACCCCGTACATGTAGGTATGTTCTATTTTTTTCGTTATATTATTTATCTCCCAATATACCTTTTGTTAAAACAATCAATTTGTATAAGTGTACAGTGTGTTCGGAGATATACCATGGTACCGCAGATGTTTACACTGAAACCTCTCACCACGAACATTCCTGCATTGCATATATTTCTTGCCTCAACAGTTTTTCTTATATTCTGGATTTGCATGGACATTTCGTACTCTAAGAATACATATTAAAAACCACGGAATTACCTCAAGGATCTCTTTATTATGGTCGGTTGATACACTCCTTCAAGGTCAAGGGAAAATAGTTTCTGCAAACATTATACATACACTGCGTTTTTTATTTCGCTGAACATACAACGTAAAATGGCTATGTTCAGTTCTAAAATGGACAAGTCAATTAATTTGAAATAGGCAACCAAACTTACAGATCCATGAATCCTATGTTCAGTAAAATAAAAAACTCACGGTATACCTACCTATGTAACAAGATTATAGTAGTATAAAATCTTCGTCCATTTATTAACCTATTATTATACAGGGTTATTCTAAATGATTGTAGTCGAAGTAGGCCATGCCCATGTTATCACGTTTTTGCCGCTTTCATGTGAACTGTCAGTTGTGTCGCTGTCACTGTCATTTTTTATGTGAAAAGTGCGGTGATGAGGATTTTATTTATTTTTGTTAAATTAACGATTGAATCCAGAAATATTGAGTTGTTCTACAATCAATTTTAAAAATATTTAGTTGTTTTGCACCCAATTTAACACATCATTTTGATGATTTTTTTATGTGGAGCGGCAACCATAAATTTTACATTCAGTTTTCACGTCTACTTCGACTACGATCATTTAGAATAACCCTGTATTAAGTATGTAGTTTTATAACAAATACTTATTTGATCTTTTGCTAATCTTACCGATTTACACCCTAAAATTAAAAAAAAGTGGGATGACGAATTGACTTAAAAATATGATTTTTGAATTAAGAGCGAAAGTAACTATGAATTAACGAGGAGAGCAAGATATCTTGATGATTCAGTGGTTGTTAACAGAATCCTTGTTTTGAGCTATCGTTTGAGCGTTGTTGGCGCTATATTTTTTGTATTGAGAATGTAGTCAGTAAATCCATTGGGGTGTTTGGAGGGAGTGGCTATTCTATCTCATTACGGAACCTTTAATTGATAACGTGTTGCAATATTCTCAAAATATTTTCGTTTACCCATTCACGTCTATACAGGGTTATTCATGTAAGATGACGTGCCTGACCAGGTAAAAATGCAATCCAAAATACAATTTATAAAGCTATCTCCATGATATTACATTTTTATAGTGCACGTAAAACATACGATAGCTTTTAACCTCAGCCTAATGAATGCCAAATTCTGACAGAAAAATACCTCTCTAAATGTTTAAATGTTATACTTTACTTCGTAGCTTCACACTTTACCTGGACGCCTGACGTGAGACGGGTGCTAAAAGTTACCAAAAACTGTTTAATAATACGATCCGTTATTAAACTGTTTTCGATATAATAATGAGCCCATTAGTAACGTAAATTAGATAAAAGTATCTTTTAATCCCTCAGGTGATTATTGTCCTCGACTAATAAACTTCACCCTTTGAATTAAAAGACTCCCTTTAGTCTCTGGATATACCTACCTACAATATACTATTGTAAAAAAATGTAACATATTAATTTATACCATTATTTGTCATTTTTTAAATTAAAAATGCGAATCTATTAAGAATATTTCCTTTTCTTCTTTTTGTAAAAATTCATGATTAAAGAAAATTTAGTAGAATTAATATATTATTAGAATATGTAGGTATAGTAATAACATCCTGTTTTGTCCCTGTGGTGGAGAATTAAAATGTTTAAAATTTAACACTTAATTCAGTTTACAAAAATAAAAGTAATATCTGTTCACATTGGAATGAACATCAGTGGTGCAAATGACCTCGTTTCACTCGAGTTTTAAACTGGCCAACTCATGCCAAAAAAAGCCCAAATTACACACGAACTCGTTAAATAAACTACTACATATTACATATTTCAAATTATGTTATACAGGGTGTTTCTGAAATGCGTGCAGAAATTTTAACCACGAGCTACTGGCTTAATGTAGAACTCGGAAAAAATATCTAAAAAATTTTATGTCAAAAAATAAAATGACATTTATTTTTTGAGCACATTTTATAAAACATGATATACAGGGTGTATTTTTAAAATGTGCCGAAATTTTACCTACAAGGTTGTAGGACAACGTAGAAAACTAAAAGCAATTTAAAAAAATTGTAGCTCAAAAAATAAATGTCATTTTATTTTTTAACATATAATTTTTTAAATATTTTTTCCGAGTTCTATATGAAGCCAGTAGCTCGTGATTAAAATTTCTGCACGCATTTCAAAAACACCCTGTATGTAGTGGATTTTTGTCCAATTTCAACTTCTTAAGAGAGATTAATTTATTTAACCCAAGTAAGTCACTTTAAGTCCTAAAATATTACATATGCTAAATATTTCTATAATAAGAAATTTAAATATGCATTTAAAATCCAAGTTTGGTCTGTTGTTTGTTGGATAAGAACAGGACAAGATCAGGTAAAACCACAAAAATTTCAAGTCAATTAAAAGACATTAAAATATCCCGATTTGTCAAAAAAGTAATTATGAGAACCTGCTTTGCACCTTCCTGTAAACCATAAACGCATTGTAAACTTGCATTAATATCGTTGCAAGTCATGCATTCGTTTTTGCACAATTCACACAATTTATTTTTATTTTGATAGTTGTTGAGTACACACAAACGTAAACACACAGATAAAAATGTAACAGATATTTTTAGCCAAAAATTTTTATACCCCCTGTCCGTTCTCAAACTCGAACATAGGCAATTAACATTGAATTGAACGTTTTTGCTGATTCCTGCTCGCCAATTGAACTTACAGGTAAGGTAATGGTATCAATAGAAAGATAAAATTATTGCGCTTGAAATGGTACCAGTAATAAGATTAAAGGTGCTATTTTTACTTTAATATGCTAATTTAAAACTTGGCGATTTTTAAATATGACATGCCATGATTTTCAAACTTGACAGCATTTGTCAAAAAATTTGAAATTTGTTGGTTTAAGTCAAACGAAAAATGAATTGTTACTCCAATGAAGAACGAATTTTTATGGTAAAAACCTTTTACAGTGGCGTTAGTTTGCGGAGAGTTAGAGATTTGTTTGCCGTAAAGTTTCATACCAGACCTATACCTTCTGTTAGTACTATTCACAAATCTGTACAAAAATTTGAAAGATGTGCAAATATTTCTTTAGAATCAGAAGCTAGTGGTGGTAAGTAATAATATTTTGTATTGGTAAGAGAAAATATTCAAAAACAATAATTATATCGCAGGAAATAGACAAATAGTTGACCGTACAGAAGAACGTGTTTTGGCGATGGTAAATTTGGACCCAACATCCAGTTTAAGGCAAATTTCCCTTGAAGTAGGTTTATGCAAATCGCGGATACAGACTATCCTCAGAAAATATAAATATCATCCCTACAAGGCACAGTGCCATCAAGAGATATTTGCTGTTGACGAAGAAAGTAGGAGTGCCTTCTGTTATGAAATGCAAGAGCGTGCTAACAATGATCGTCGCTTTCTGTCGGCAATTTGCTTTACAGACGAATGCACTTTTACGTTAAATAACGAACCAAATGTTCAAAACACGCGATATTGGGCTCAGGAAAACCCTAGAGTTAATATTTCTACTCGAACTCAGTATCCTCAAAAAATTAATTCTGGGCTGGGATTTTTAATAACAATATTATTGGTCCATTTGAAATAGAGGGAAATTTAAATTCAGCAACTTATTTAGATTTATTAGTAACTAAGGTAGGACCTGCATTGGAAGAAGTTGCAAGAGAAAATCAGGAAATCTGGTTCCAACAAGATGGCTGTCCCGCGCATTTCGGCCTAGGAGTTAGAAATTTTTTAAATGATTCATTTCCAAATTGTTGGATTGGTAGAGGTGGTGCTATAAATTGGCCAGCAAGATCTCCTGATTTAGCACCTTGCGACTTTTTCTTGTGGGGCCACCTTAAAAGCAAAATTTACAAAAGACGCCACCCAGATTCGAGTATTAATTCTTTGAGAGAAGCAATAACTGCCGAGTGCGCGTTAATTACTGAAAGGCAGTTGGCTAATGTAAGAAATGCTTTTTATAACAGATTGGGGCATTGCTTATTTCAAAACGGGGGGTTATTTGAATATTTATTGTAATTTTACCTTTTTCTTTAGTTTCTTTGCTTTTTTTTTATTAAGAATGTTATAATAAAAACTGCTTTTAAAATGTTAATTACTTTATTATTATTAATTCTTTAATGTGTGATGTATAAAAATAATAGCATAATGCCTATAAACTGAATGCACAATGTTAATTGCCTATGTTCGACTTTGAGAATGGACACCCGGTATATGTAATTTCAAGTGCAGCGCAGTACCGATACTGTGTTAAAATTAAATATGATTTGTTGCACAAATTATAATTTTAGAACTTTTAGAGTTCATTATTTTATATAAACGCGTAATAAATTTTAAATCATTAATAAAGCAATAAATTAAAATTCAGCTCTTACAGAAATACAGTCGTGTTAATTAGAACGTGAGTTTTTGTGGCAATTAATAATTCATTTGATTAAACTGTTTCACATTTTACACAATTTGTTATTGTTATTAAGACATCATTTTATAATTTTCTAAAATTGTTCAAACAATTAGATAGGTCAACTCTAATTAACATAATAAATTAAAAAGAAAAGTAAGTTATCGTAATACATAATTGTTTTTGCTAGTAAATACCTATTTTACTTAAGAAGATTGGAAAAATCTCCACTGAATGAACAGATTTTCACAACATTTAGAACGCTTAATTTGTAATGGAAATTTCTTCTTACATAGTCATTATGAATCAACCATAATATGATACAAACTCGATTAAATTCTTCATGTGTGATATATGTGAGTAGTGACCATAAAATTTTGCAAAATCACCACTGACATTACAACATTAAAAAGTAAATTCTTACTTTCGGAAATATTTTATTAGCGCAATTTTTATGAAGGCAAACAATACGCTGACTAAATCAAGAATAATTGTGCTGTGAGAATAAGTTCAAGAACAACAAGAAAAAGATCGGAAGATGATGAATTGTTTGATTGCTGCTCAAAAACTGCGGCAAGAGTTCAAAAGAAGCGTGGAAAAATGAAAGATTATACAGGCTGGAACAAAAGTATCAATTATTGGCTGTAACTTTTTAATTTGACAATTTATGAAAAAATGTTTAATATAAAAGTTGATTGGTTTAATTTTATTCTTTTTCCCCATAATGGCAAAACAAACGCTTGTTTGAAAATCACACAAAAAATGTATGGTTGCTATTTAAAAAACCAAAGTTGGTTGCCATAGCAGCGAAACAAAAGAAGATAGGAACAAACTAGAAAGACCAGATAATGCAGGATAATACACCAATCAACTTTTATATTAAACATTTTTTCATAAATTGTCAAATTAAAAAGTTACAGCCAATATTTGATACTTTTGTTCTACCCTGTATATTTATTTTTAAGGTTCACAAAATAGTAAGTACAATAGTCGTTTAAAATTGATTTTCAGCTGAGAAACTAACTGTTATATTTATATGTTGTGCTCTTCATAGTTTCTTGATTAAAACCTATACCAGTTGACTAGAAGAGGTTGTGATAATTTTTTATAAGTTGGTAGCACTATTGAAATATTTGGTAATCCGTAATCCTAATGCTTAATCAAGACTTTGGCGTGCACAAAAGTCATTTTGACATTTATTGTTAATTAATTTTCTAAAATAAACGCGCACGCCTATGTCTTTTATCGAACACGGAATTGCCATCAGAATGACAAACATTTACATTGCCAATTTGACTTTACATGTTTACCAACAAATTAAAAAAAAAGTTCGCCTGAACTTGTAAATCGATGAAAATGTTCAAAATATATCTGTAGTAAGAGAAAACAATCGTGGGAATTTTTGTAGCGAATGTAGACTGTAAACAGCACTTGTATAAATTATTATTTGTGATTCATACTTTGTTTGGCTATTACAACTATTACTTATGTAATTATAATAATGTTATTTTTATAGCTGTTATAAAAACGTATTTTTTATTATAACTGCTTTTATGCATTAATTAATTATTTCATTACCATGACCTTTACCACAACTGTAATAAAATATATCAGACTCAAAGAAAATAGTAGATATAAATATTACTTCTGGACCACCGAGGTCGGGAGATTCTTAACCGTTGAACCATAAAAATTGTTATATTATGCTCAAATTTTCATAAAAATTAGCAATTTTTAACTTCGTCATCAATATTGCCAAGTGATGATGACCGTTTAAATTGAGACCAACAAAATCGAGAAGTTTAAAAAGTCATTCAAAACTAAAATTTCTCAGTGAAAAGGATCAAAATATTTTTTGAATTTGAATTACAAAACATAATTTGATAACAACAAAATGTCTATTTTATGTTATTCTCTCTTCTCTATTAAAAAAAATCTCTAATATTTACTGTGCATATTTGTAGTTTAAAGAAGCAGATCTTATTCTGTTTCGATTCATAATATCTTTCCATCACCCTTCATAGATATTTGGAAGCGAAATTTCTTCATTTTTTGATTTGTATACGTCATTGAGGTTATAACTTCAGTACACTTTTTCATTATCATTTAGTGACATCCCTTCATTCTAGGTGAGTATATTGGAAGCAAAAAATAAAATAAAACGACTGTGTTAACTTTATACGGGGTGTTTTTTAAATGCTAGTACAAAAAAGACTGGTAATAGGTGAGAATGAGTGAAACTCATACAAAATAGTTATTTTTATATTAAGTGCGCGAAGAGAGTGTTTTTTGTGCATGAAAAGGTCTTTTACGCCGAGACGAAGGTCGAGAAGCCTTTGAATGCACAAAAACATCTTCGCGCACGAAATATAAACAATATTTTTTCTATAATTGATTCAAAAAATTGAAATTAAAAATTCAATTTTTTGAAGGAACTCTGAAGTTTCAATGCAGTGACCATGTTGCTAGGTAACTAATAAAAAACAGTGCGTGAAATGAAAAACAGAAATAGTCGTATGCGTGAAATTGCATTTCACACACTGTTTTGTATGGTTTCTATGGTTTCGATCTTACTAACAATGTAAAAAAAAAGACACGTAAGAAAATGACCCACTTCATGCACAGATAACTATGCGTGAATTTCAATTTTTTGAATCAATTATATAAAAAAAAATATGTAATAAAAGTCTTTTCGTTTTCGAGATAAAATTGTCAGTATGCTGCTGAATTAAAAGTATGTACATAATTAAAAACGTAATTGGGGTTGTCAAGCAACAACAATTATTTTGTACATTATTATTTTTGTACATAACATTGTCGGGTTGCTATGGTTTAACTTAATGTTTACTATTGTTATGTCTGTGGCGTAGAATGTGCATGGACAGGGTTGGTTTATCCCTACCGTTTTAGATTTAAAAAAATGGTTTACTGGACTCTTTAGAATCTCCATATGACCCAGTCGTTTTTTTTTTTGTACTAGCTTTTATAAAAACACACTGTATTTTACAAATCCTGCAAATTGGTTCTGCTTTTTTTTTCTCAAGATATTATGTTCAGCTCTTGAACATGATCGATCAGATCTTGAACCCACAATACTTTTTCATTTCTAGAAATTGCTGAGGAAGATTTATCACTCACAAAAGAAATGTCGTATATTCAGACAAAATAAAAAGAGAATATTTATTTACATATGTACTCACAAAAACAAAAAATTTCGAAATAAACGAACAATAACTATGAGTTCACTGGATCTATTTGTTAGTTAAGATAACTAGTGTGATAAACAAAAAACTATTCCATACGAAATAAAAATAGCAATGGAAATCTTATAATTCTCATAAAGATTATCTCCAAGGTCAATAAATTTTATTACTGCCCACAAAAATATTCACATACATTTAAATTTAATGAAACGGAATTTTATACAAAGAGGATGCAGACAAAAGTTTAAATATTTTTTTATTCTATTTTGGTCAATAATCGTCTTTATACGCCCCTAAATGAGGGCATAAATTGGCCTTTATGGCCCGGATTTGTCAAAAATCTACCAAGCAACGGTTGGTTTAATTATTCAAACAATGGTATCAAACATTATTTGATTAAAGAAAATCATAGATTATATACACAGTAACCCTAACAACATCAAAATAGCTAACTAAATTTGCATGGACACAACTTTTAGTTGATTTCCTTTAAGGAATACTAAATATTTGTTTGAATCTTTTAGAAATTATAAAATAGAATAAAACGTTGTATGTACCACGGGCATAATTGTCGATTATGGCCCTCGGGAATTTAAAAGCCCTCCTTCCTCGGGCTTTAAACATTCCCTCGTGCCATAATCTCCTGATTATGCCCTTAATACATAAATAACTATGTATTATAATTATACCTCAAGCTCTAAGAAGGAAACGTTTGTGGCTAAAAGGTGAACTTGCCATACAGAGACTAAGATGAGGTTATTTTGCAACTTTTCCTTCATTTTATCGCTACACCATAAATATTCGTTTGTTGTCAAAGAATTAGTTTACTTCAGACTTTTTTCAACAATTTTAAATAATAACTTTCTCCCTATTTTGAGTACAGTTTTTGGATTATTCTTTTACGGTTTAGGTTGCAGCAGTAAGATTTTGATATTGCTATAAAATTAAGTATAAGGATAGGCACATATAAATTAATAAAATAAATCTAAATGTCTACTGACATTTGAAAAACTTTCATAGCATTATTAAATTTATGGCTAATTTCTAAACAAAACCTTGAGAACTACCGTATGCTAAGCTGTTCCATACATTCTTTGAAGGAAATTAATTACGCTAATCAGTAATGTGAAATTTTTGCATTTTATCAAATAAAACAGAGTCACCTACTTTTGTCGAAAGCTGCACTTTCTTTATTTTTATCATCTTAATTGTGATAAAGTCTAAATATTTATTTTCAACAATTTTTATTTATGCAGCTACACACATATTCCACTTACATAATCGTATCTAATTTGCTAATTTGTATTGTCAAGAGGAAAAGCAGATGTATTCTTCCTTTAATATTTCATATACCTAAGATAGATTTGAACGAACTGTTGAAGAATGAGAAAATATTTCAATGTTCTTCCTTTATGATTACCTAAGTAGGTACATACTTACCATTTATTCTGTTTTCAACTGTGAGTAAGTCAGCTAATTATTTTTGTATTCATAAAAATATTAATCCTGTTCCTACGAAGGTTGCATTGGAAATTTCTGCAGTATGATGAAATAGATTTTATTTCTCACTTCAGTTCTGAATTGTTCCAGAAACAACAAATATCAAGTCACAAGTCACACATTTTCTATTTTAATGTGGAGAAAAAATCACACAGTTTTTAAGACTCACCAATAGCCGAAGGAATTAAAATTTTAAGAAATAAGAAACAAGGATCGTCTTTCCTATACATACCTACTTATAAATTACTTAACTTTGAGTCGATCAGAGATGTTTGAAGATATGTAATTGGCTTTTAGTTTCAGATTCAAATGCATCTTATCATCCAGATTTGGTCACTTGTTATGACCTTGCGAACTGTTTAACCTTCTGAGGATTTTTTTAAAATTTCCTTGATTCATGCTGGGTGTTGGTTTGAGCATACGCAACGATAATTTTTTTTAATCTCCAAGTTTGATCCACTACCAACGTCAAAGGTTTTCTTACGGTTATCCTTTTACATATATTATTTTTCTAACAAAGACTCTATTTTCTTTAGTGTCAGTTGAAATTGCTCTCTTATGCTCTTATGCAAATTTTTTCTCTTTGACACTTTCTCACTTCTTCTCTTCAAAGGCAGAACGTATCGTTTCGGTGTAAGAAAAGTTATCTAGTTAAATATTGTTTTATCATTTAACACATATTTTATAAATACATAATGTAGAAAAATCGCTAACATCTAATGCAACAAAGGAATCAAAGTATAACTGTTAACTTGCAGAGTAACTTCTCTTTATACTCCTGTAGGTATAATATAATTCTGGCAGAAATTTTTGGTGCAACCTATGTATACAGGGTGTTTTCGAAGTTGAGGCGTTCCTTGTAACACGAGGTACTATACATTATTCTTAAGAATTTTAGCCTAAATCTTTTTAGTAAAATGTTTGTATTAACGGAGATAATTGATTGTATATTTTTATTGTTTTCTAAAATTTTGAGTCCGGCCTTGTCTACTTCTCCGCTGTACTAGATTAAGGGTGACCGATACCAGCGTTGACTAGAGTGTATTTCATTAATTGCAAAGAACTCAGTTAATACGCAATCATTCGTCAAGTATCATACATCAAATTAAAGGTTTTTTAATTCTCCAGACCGCAGCGTTATACTTTTTTTATAAGAGAAAAAGATTGTCTGATGATATGATAAAAACCTAAAGTGCGCGGCTTTAATTCGATTTTTTATTACCTAAATTTCAATATTATGCTTCCAGATTTTGTAGAATGAATCTAAATAAGTTTACTGAGTCCGCTGCGTTGTGAAATTGTGGATGAAACATTTGTTTTTTTTTATATTGAGCTTAACGTAAAAGTTAAATTTTTCGTCTTCCAGGCGAACATTTCGTTAGAATATTTTGTAATTCTATACAATATATTTACCTTTACCTACTACATTAAATAATAATTAAAAAAAACAGAAGTTGTGGAAGTTATTCATTTATAAATTTGCGAATAAAAACGGTTTTAGTTCATCGCTTTTGCCACCAGAGGCAGTAGAGGCACATCTTTTCTCCGATTTCAAAACTACCTACCTGTTTAGGAACGGGACAAATCCGGGGGTTAGTTTGGGCCGCCGATCAGTTTTCAACCAGGAAATTTTATGACTACAGATAATACCCTGTCCCGGTATTATTCGAATTTCTTCAGAAATTCTAATATAAACTATGACCGTACAGAGCGAATTAATTTTTGCTTTTTTTTTATGAAAGCTAATTTTTGGAATTAAATATTAGGTTTTTTTAAAAATATGTACGTATAAAAATAATGAATAAATTGTTGTCTAATTTAGTCCGCACATTATTACGTCAACGTCATTAACATTATATAATATATATACCGGGTGTATTATGAAAAATCTTTGGTGCTGTAACTTCCTTATTTTTCAGACGATTTTAATAATTGATGTGTCAAGCAAAATCGTTTTAAATGGGCTACAATTTGAATTGATCCAATATTTGTTCTTGAGTTCTGTTTTTGACAAATGATAGTCAACTTTTTTTTTCAAATTGCACTATTAACTTTTTTTGCTCAGTTTTATAGAGATTTTTATTTAGAATATGAAAATGTAAACAATATGTTCATGCATAGAAACAAAAAGAAGAAATTAAAAAATAACGTTTTTTTTTTAATCAAGCAGTCACATTAAACAGTAATAAAAGTGCATTCTAGACAATGTCTATTTGACTCCGTCGATAACAGAAATGATTTAGTAACAAGAATCGTAGCAGTATGTGAACAAATACCACCAGAATTTTTATTAAACGCCGCAATAGGCGTCAGTGGAAGCTGTCGAATGTACCTTAGAGAGAATGGAGGTAATTTCGAACATTTGCTATAGTAAAGTTATGGTTACTTGATTTTTGGAAATTCAATTTTTTTTAATTAAAAACAAATTTTTGATTTTTTATTTTAATGTTTGTGTTTCAGAAGATAAACATCTATCAGAATAAAAATAAAAAAATATACAATGCAACTTAAAAAAACAAAGTTAGCTGCGGTCTGTCAAAAAATATAATGTCAAAAAAAACTTATAGCATGTCGAGCTATAGTGTTTCTAAAACGAATTTTGTTTGATGTATCATTTATTAAAATCGGATAAAAAATAAGGAAGTTATAGCACCAAAGGTTTTTCATAATACACCCGGTATAACAAATTAAGTACAGAACTATTGATTTATAAATTAAAGTATGATCGTATGAAAAGTTTTGTGCGTTGTGGAGTATGCAGGTAGGTATATGTATAAATCACAAAAAGAAATCGCGAATTGGTAATTATCTACTCCTTCGCGAGACCAGTAGTTCCATTGCAAAATAGGTGGATTTTTGGTGGTCATTTGAATGTCACAATGACGTTCTTTTTCGCACTAATGCGTTTAACTGTCACTTTTTCGCATTAGTGCCAAAAAGAGTGAAAAGTATAAAATTACAAGAAAAGCTTTCTTTTCTTTTACTAAAGCAATCAAAGTATTGAATTGATCTCATCAGTTCATCATGTAAAAGAAACTTTTAAAAAACGCAAGCCATTGCTCAAATCGTTGATAACTGGCTGCGACTTCGCAGGTAATAAACTGGATATACATATAGCAGCTATACCGCAGATCAAAATCACTCATTTGGCAAGAAAATCGCTACAAAATTGTAACAATAAATATCACTTTTGTAATAAATGAATTGGAGTAGATAGAGAGTGATAGAATGATAGGAGTAATAAATTAGTGAATTAAAAAAATTAAAACCTGTATTTCTTTTTTCTTGTTTTTTGACTAATATCTTTACGGAATTAGAAAAAATCTTGTATGTAATTCGTTGCAAAAACATGTCTTTTTCGCATACGACGTCTAATGTGTCTAATGCGAAAAAGACATTTATTTATGGGCGTGAATTTTGGGACTTCATATTATTGGACCATTTTAATCTATTATAATATTAATAATTTTATTATTGGACAATTTTCCAGAAGAAAATTATGTCTTACATTTTTAGACAAAATAAGAAATGTATTTATTGTTTGTCTGATAAACCAGATTAAACCATAAAACTCCGAGAACCTTTCGGTAAGGGCATGGAAACGGTCAGGGCCTCAGGGCTTATTATTTCAGGTAAAAATTCAGTTTGGTTTCCATACTTATCTATATACTCTACTGTGTATTAGTGGCTGCGTTATAAAAGTGGCAAAACTGAAACACTTCGCCAGTATCGGTCACCCTTTTAATAACTGACGTAGCCCAGGATGGTGTCTTTCTGGAAATCGCTCTGCGTACTCTCTGGACGCCGCAGCTGCATTCTGATAAGTGATAACGTGATAACATTGCCCATATACATTAGCAACATATCTGTGAGCTCATTATTTTCGTAATGATAAAGCCATTCGACTAATTAGGTGACAACTCTAACAGTAATTTTGATTAACGTCCATGCTCATTTGATTTTTTTTTGTCAATTCTAATTCCTACAAATCAGCGCAAATTTGAGCAGGACCGGTTTCAAAAAGTTCAAAAAAATTAACTTATGTATCTTCATTGCCGCACACATTTTACTAAGGTGATTTTGGCTAAAACTCTTTAGAACAACGCATACTATCACATGTTAAAAGGAACGCCTCAACTTCGAAAACACTCTGTATACTTCGACTCCAAATAAGGCTTTGAAATTGTGGCCGTATGTCGACAAATGTCTGGAATTCATGGAAGTATTTTTGGTTGCATATTTTAAATTATATATTAAATTTGGAAAATTTTGCCTAAACTCGGTCAAATAGGCAACAGCGCTGTATGTCCTTTCTCCGTTATTGAAAACACCATTACGAAAGTAAAATATAGTAGTTTATTTAACGAGTTCGTGTGTAAATTGGGCTTTTTTTGGCATGAGTTGGTCAGTTTAAAACGCGGGTGAAACGAGCGTTTTAAAGGCCTACGGGTGCCAAAAAGAGCCCAATTTACACACGAACGAGTTGAATACAACGTTTTTTTGTTCGACGAGCCCTCTTAAGTTGTGACATTTATCAAAATCCGTTCACACAGGAAAAAATTCTCAAATTCTGACACTGTCGAACAAAAAAATCTTTTATGCTCTGAAGTAAAAACCATTTTTGCGTTAGAATTTGATTCATAGTGACAGTTGTTTTACGTTTATTAGCTGAGTTAGCAAAGATACGAAAAATCTGACACTGTTAAAGTCATAGCCTTTTATCTAAATAATTGTTGATCGCACCGTATTTGTTTAAAATGCAGGATGAACACCATCACTTTATAAAATTCTTAAAAACTAACTACGTACATATTACCTAAAATACAATTAGTGTCAATTATGTCAAAAAAAGGCTGCAACATCAAAATGCACCCAGCAGCTAATTTTATTATTTAGGTCGCATAACCCGATTAATAAATTATAAGTAAAAATAAAAGCGTTAAAAGAAACATATTTCTGATTAACAAATTTTTGGATGCATTGATTTTCACTATTTTATTTGAATTTGAATATTTAAATAGTTGATATTTTCCCGGTGGCAATAAAACTTGCTTCACCCGGTATCACCACTTAGAAAAACCTACGTTGTTAACATGATATGCATTTAATAGGTATAGCAGAGAGAAAGTATGACTGTATTAGATTCTCAAGATCACAAATTAAACGACATCACTGCAAAAAATAGATGTAAGTACAATAAAATTTTCAATTAATGGAAAAAAAATGGATGCAAGAAAATGTACATAAATGCAGATATTTCTGATATTTATTGCACATATTTTAAGTTTAGTGTCGATAACAGATTAATCGTTATTTGAAATAAATGAATTTATTATTGTGACACTCGCAATCAAGCAGGCATTGCCCCACAGATCCTACATCTAAAATCGAATTCCCTCGAGATAAGATAAAACGCATCCATTGTAGGTGCACTGGCGCATTCGCTCACGCCTCGGATGCACCGATGCACCTTTCCGAAAAAAAAATCGCAGGTTGATGACTTTTTTACAAGCCGTCATTGACAGTTCTACCGGAGCTGCGCCGTCTAAAACGCAGCACTCACCTCTCCGCCAATGGGCGTCCTCCGTCCGGCTCACGTGACCCGCGACTTGTTTATTTTGAGCATCAGCATCTTGCTTTCAGGAGAGGCACTTCGTGCTCGACGTGTGGTGGTAGTGGAGAGTGTTCGGTGAAGAATCGCGAGTTAACAAATCCAATCGATCAGGGGACCAACAAATCAGTTCCGGTCGGATTCGGGTGCGAACCGAGCCGGATCAGCCCTTATTATGTGAAACCGGGTGTGCTTCGGTGCGTGGAAGAAGTTCGGCGGCTGACACGACCTGAAAAATTCTCTTCCACTTGGTCGTCTTGTATGTAGTTTATAAAATGTTGGGCGTCTTGAAGCGACGTTGGAAACCGAAAAGGTACGTCGATTTATTTCGGTAAATGTTTCGGCCTTGTCTCGCCTTTTATATTGTCTGTTTACGATTACGAAAATAGACGCGAGTGTAGGTGCCGTTTTTCAAATAAACAATCCCGAAATGTAATTGTAACAGGGATTCCTGGGCAATTCGGGATTTGTTTGCGAATATTGATCGAAGCAGGCGAGCAATCCCCTCCTCGATGCTCAGCTGTTCCACTGTTGATATCTTATCGATCCGGCTCGTCCTAACCTCAAAAGCGGAAATCTGGAGTGGCAACCAGGTCAAAACGTCCGCTCGGGTTTCACACCGAAAATATAAATATTTAAGCGGCAGCAGAGGGTGCAATCGCGATTCTACCACAAGCTGAGAGATTGACACTAGTGACAGATGGGGTTGGGGTCAGGGCCAGCTGTAATCTTGGTATTGATTTTTTTCTGGAGCAGTTGCATCGTGCATCCGCAGAATCTTTCTGTCGCCTAATTGTCACAGTTCTAAATCCAATCTCTTTCATAATTCTGCAAGATTTTTGTAGTAAATCAAATTTTTTTAAGCAAGACAGAGCAGGACCAATTAGTCGATTTCTCCACCATTTTGACTACGTCACAGACAGTAAAAATGTGGAGAATTGGAAAAAAAATCAAGTAAATTCTCCATTTATTAGAAAAAACCGTGAGAATCAGTTTGATGTAAGCGTAATTGTATAAATTGGGTTATAGACTGCGTTTTTTTACAGGTTTCTATTTTTTCTACTTTACCATAGACCAAAATATTTCACACTTTTGAAAGCACAGTGAAACGAATGAAAGTGAAACTTTCGGTTTTGATGACACAACTGTGTATTTACAAAAGAGTGACATTTCGATATGTTAACAACTTACCTTGTGTGATTAATTAATGATGGCACGTGAATATAAAATGACAAGTAACGTTTTATGTATTGAGGTATCCTAAATAAATCTTCAATATTTGAACATTATGGGGACCCTCTAGGAGTCTAGGCCGTACAAAGGAATTATTTTTTGTTATTGTTTTGCAAATACATATGTATGACCATCAGTTGTTTTATTTATCTTTCGACAAATATAGAAACAATCGTAAAAATGATGGATTATGAAAATTAGAAATCTTGGCGACTAGTTTCTGCAAAATAAGAAACTTGGTTCTTTTGTAAAAAGTTTCACAATATGACTGGTAGCCAATTGACATAAAATTCAAGAAAATTTTATGGCTTAGTAGGTAATAATGATAATGGTAACAATTATATTATAACAATCACAGAGAGACATGTGTACTGTACAGTAATGTTTATAGTGTTGATAAAAATAAATAATCAGTCTTTGTTTTATGTACATAAAGCGAAACATTGACTAGAACTGGTTGGTCTGCTAGCTTATTACATCGGTTCTGAAAAATTTCCCATATAAAATGAGTAATTTTTGCGTTTTAAAAAAAAATTGGTGGGGCGACAGGTATAGCCCAAATCCTGTAAGTAATGAGAAAATAAAATAATAGAATGATAGAATTGTTTTAGCAATGCAAGGATTCGTTGAAATTGTTTGATTTTAAAACCCATTTTTTATAATAAATAATATCTTGACACTGTCTATTTCATTGCAGTTTCTTGTAGCTGCAATTTCATAAATTATAGTCTAAATAAACCACACACAAGATGTGATTAAGTAAGTCATCGACTTTAAAACTTTCATTGAAGAATGTTTCTGCTGGAAAGCTGTATTAAGGTATAGTAGATTTCTATTACATATTTGGGACACATCATACAATTCTTTTGTTTCAAGTATAATAGGTGGTCAAATTAAACTTGTAAATATATTTTTTTAACACCAGATAATTTTTGTCAAGTATTAGATATGTTACAAGAATGGTCTCTTTATTTATTAACGATATGATGTTGCAGTTAGCTTATCTGACGAACAGAAGCACTGAACTGAAAAAAAGTTAGTTTTGTCCTAAGAAACTAGTATTTTATAGATTTGTTTTTCAATATTTGGGTCAAAAAAACAGTCGTCTCAATTAATTATAATTTACTGTAACATGATTAAAGAACAATAGTCGAGACAACTAGATATATCGTTGGTATATACCTAACGTAAATAGAACAGGACCTATTGTTGTTTCTTGTGGAGCTCCTGGGTTAACAAACTGTATTTTATATGACTGTTGTCGGTGACTGCTATTAGGGTTCGTTACTTATAGACACATTGTGTGATTTGCCCCTTAAATTCAATGAAAAATAATTATGTACAACACATGTACATAATGTACATTTACAACATCTGAAATTCCATAGTAAAAAGTGGTCTTCTAGCTAAAATAAGTGATAATAATATGAAGAATAAAGCTTTCAGAGGAATTATCATTTACTGGATAAAAATATGTATCTGTAATGGTAACAGTAAATACGACCTGGATGCCGTGTCCCCTTTTTAATTATTGTAAAGTGCATCAAAAAGAATATCAAAAATCAACACAATCGAAGGCCTCCGACAGGTCACAAAATACATCTACAGGACACTCACCTGTTGGCCATGGTTATTAATTTGTAATAATTGTCGAGTCACCAGAGTGCATTTTGTAAAATAATTATTGATTCTCTCTCACGTTGCACATTCAACGATTTTAAAAACGTTGAAGTGTTTAGTTTTGGATAATTAGTAACACCGCGGGGATTGTTGTTTTTGTGTGTCACTAGTATTCTTGAAGTTTTTCTTTGAAAGACATCACAGTTAAATGAAGAGTTTCATTAAATACATCGTAGGAGGACAATAATATTTATTTGCAAATTTTAAAGGCGAGAATTTTTATTTTTAAATTCTTAAATAAGCCCACACTTTGCTTTTATCATAATCACACAGAACTGCTTGAATTGTTAATGCAATTTGTGTATTTGTTAAATGGGAGTTCTTGTGATACATTTGGTGCAACACAAAGAAATTATTAAAATGACTACGAGTACAACCTGATTTTTGTGGTTGTTCTCTATCAAGATAATACTTTTCCTTATTTGATTACTGTTCAAAATAAAATTGTTATTTTACTGCTTTTAATTTTATAAAAAAATACTTAGTATTTAAGAATCAGCTCTTATCAGACGTTATATGTCTTTTTTAAAGTGTTTCATTCATAAGAAACAATAAGTCCTGTGGAATTCGGATATATTTGATTTTTGCCGCTCTGTAGCATAGCATAGTGATACCAGATAGAAAAAGGGAGGTTATGTAAGTCCATTAATGACAGGTTTTTAATAAAGACTGTTGTAAGGTGAATAATAATTAGAATATAGAAAAACTGAAACAAAACAACGAAGACCGTGAATTCACAACTGACGCTAAGATCTAATAATTAGACATTTGACAGTTGACATTTGATTTGACAGCTTCAACGACTCGACATAGTTCAACACAATAAAATTATAGAGCTTCTTTATAGACACTTGTACAATTTTAGGTCTTTAGTTGTGTAATATAAGTTGTTAATAAATAACCAACCTATAAGAGAATATCAGAAAAGGATACTACAAATCTTGCATTCTTTGTGTATGGTTAGGTCCAAAAATAGTGTGACAACACTACCTACTTATCACATAAAGTTTAAATCATATTATCCTGATAGAATTTTCGAGAATAATTCAGTTATTTATTTATGAACCTTGTTATGTTAAGAAAACCTTTTACAGATTTTCAATCCCATATCCGAAAATGTAAAACTTCGAAAAGTGAAAGTTTTTGGCGGCTTGTACTGTATAAATTATGTCTGAAATTTTGTTCATATTTGCTTCACAAATTAGTTGCAAGTTTTATCGGATATCTTCGTCACAAATATGTATGTATGTATGTATGCTTTTTTATTAATATGTTTTATAGATTGTACGTGAAGCTATACCAGAATCAATTTACAAAAATTTAATTACATAGTTTGTTAAAAAGTTGCGTTTATTAAGATTATTTACCTTGTTGAAGCCTCATATGTACAGCATTATTATAAAGTGAACCTAGCCAGCCATATTCCATGGTATACGGTGTTGGATTTTCTCATGGGCTATGAGTCATATCTGCGCAAACGACGAATATCGGTCTCAAATAGGCGCTACAAACTGACCGGAAAACATCGTCATTCATTAGGTTATTGTCGTCTCTTTCTCGTCTATTGTAAAGTAGTCGACATTTTCAGTTTTCATTTACAAATTTTTCACTGGTTTATACTCCGCCTTCGCGCAGATTTTTCCAAGGTTACAGCCCATGAGAGAATCCAATACATCATTGTTGCATAATTTACGACCGTCCAATGAGGCAGATCATAAATAAAAGCGATTTTATATTGCAAAAGTGGCTTCTACTCAAAATCTACCTAATGAATATTTTTCTTTTGGTTTTACAAATTTTGTCAGTGAATCCCCATACATCAGCGTAAAAAATCAGGAACAGAAAATTTTGCTTAAAAATAGTGTTTTTCAATTTACAGCTCTATTTAATAACGAAAAATTAAAAAAAAAAACATGTTAATGATGAACCAGTTACGTGTAGGTACCAAATTTGATTAAGCTTGGTTAATTAGAAGAATTTAAAAAATAGCCGCACCTGTAGATAATCCAGAATTTTTAAATTTTTATTCTTTGATTATTATTATTGCTGAAAACTGTGATGTTTGAGGAAGCCTACTTGTCTTTTTCGAACGCTTTAAATCCAGAAGTATCTTATCAGCGTAAAACCGTGAACGTCACTTGTAATCAAGACATATCAGTTTCTAAATATTTACTTTATCGAAAAGTTTAGTATGTTAGTAATTGACACTCATGTCAACTGGATGATTAACGACTTGTCTTAAGTTTGTT
The DNA here is from genome assembly GCF_963966145.1 of Tenebrio molitor. Lineage (NCBI taxonomy): Eukaryota > Metazoa > Arthropoda > Insecta > Coleoptera > Tenebrionidae > Tenebrio > Tenebrio molitor. The sequence continues at coordinate 4,299,270 of NC_091048.1, read as the reverse complement.
ATCTAACATTTAGCACAAGCAAAAACATAGCAAATTTTATTTTCACAAACTTGTCAACTCAGAATCGAATCTTAAAAATTGCCAAGATCTAGAATGATTTCTCATCATAACTGGGGTGTTGAAATGCAAACATTAATGATTAACTATCTAGACATTTTATCAAAACTCCCACGTCACTGGGTATCACTTTGTGACCAACTACTCAGAACCTCCTGATCGAATAAGAATTAATCGTTACTTCCTCTCCTCCAGTACTAATTTTTAATTTTTGTAGCCTTCAACACTTCAGATATTGTATTGAATTGTACACACCCACCATCGTCAAAATAACCGTATCGATATATTTTTTTAATTAAAAAATCATCGAAAACACTTAACTCTCATTTCAACATCGACTGTTTCCATCGGAATCTATTATAATTTACTCGCTTGTTGAGCGATTTCCACGAAATACTAAAAATAAACGCACCAACAATTACCACCAAATTGTAGAGCGTAAAAGAAGTAGCACTATTGCTGCATGAAAAGACTGACTTCTAATTTGAGAAATTGCGGACAGAATGTGTCGCAATTACTCTGTGTGATTTCGAGTGTAATTTTGACAAATTGTGCTGAAGAAGAGAGTCATTACCATCATCTCGCCGCTGAATCACTCTAATTATCACGGTTGGACATCATGAAAAATTTAGCGCATCTTTGACATCCAACCAGGATCTATCGGTGCCAATTGAGGTCAGAATCTGCATGGATCTCGTCTTTTGGACCAGAATAACACAACGCTGTCCTTGCAACAGATTTACTAACAGATTTTCGGTAAAATCACTCGTTTATTATTCCAAGATAAATATGTTATTTCTTTTGTCATTTCGATATTTACGTCGTATTTTGACGTCGAATGTAAATATTTGAAACGTAAGTTTCAAATATAGCTAATTTGCAAACATGTTTGTTCTTGATTGTGAAAGCAAACTTGAATTCTTGAGGCTGTAAAAATTATTTGGCAATGGTACGTCGTGTGGCGGTGTAATAATGTCTTGGGGCTTTCAGACGATGGAAAATAACAATCGAGACGAATTTTGGGTGTTCAAATGCAGAACAGTTGACTTTAGTGGGTTGCACAACCTTCGTAAGTTTACTTTTTAAAATGTTATTTAATAAAATGAAAGGATTATGCAAATGAGGCAGTAAAGTTGAAAGATGTTAGAAATTTGTTATGACTGAAAATCAACCATAACGAGGCAGTTTGCAGATTACAAGGTATCTGGAGAGGCTGGATGATGTTGAACAGAGATCGTCATTGAAGAAGAGTATTGACGGAGAGCTGCTTCGATAGGGAGAACTGTCAGTTTCTGCCTATTAAACTTGATAATACCATCTATCGAGACATCTCCATATAAATCAAGCCAGAGACAGGAAGCCATATTTCACTCATCATCCACGCAGGACGTTGAATCCGTTTACTTTATAGATTGTATCATTATTGTAACTACTGAAATGTGTCTTTGGGGAACGGTTCGTCCTAAGCTTAAGCTTGCAGTACCCACGTCGCACAAATACCATGTACACTTTATTGTGATTGTATTGAACGAAAAAAGAAATTAAACGGCTCGTAGGTTGTGCTTATGGACACACATTGAAAGTTACGCAATGTGCGACAAGAAAATGTGGATAAAGTGAATAAGGCGACCTACGCACGGTTTCGCTTCGAAAGTAAACATAAACTATGTGATATTCCCACAGCGAAAACAAACCGTGGATTGGTTGTTATCGTTTGATCAAATAATTGTGCACCACAGATCGACTTGGAATATGGTCGGTTATGTAAATGACAAATTGTGAACATTTTTGGCACCGGTACTGGGCCAGAGAGTGTGACGAGTTGTGGTGATCTGGCAAGTGTCATATTTAACATCGTTCCAAGAAGTGTGTGGATTATTTTGGATGCACGAAATTTGTGAATGGTGCAACGTCCACGAGGGAAAAAATTCGTGCAAGGAAATTGAGCGTATTGACACATTGATCTTTATTGTCCTGAGTGAGAGGAGTGCAAAAATGATGAAGTTTAATACAAAAGAGGAACTAACAAATATGTAGAAGTAGAAACCAAAAAAAATATCGAGGAAATTTTATTAAAAGGTATTTTGGAAAAAATCAGTCAACTAGGACGATTGTACAAATATGTTGAAAAGAAGTAACAACTAAAGAGACTTCCCAAAAATTTTCATTAAGGTAGAGATCGTGCAAAGTTCGATAATAATGTACCATCTTTTAACAAAAATGAATTACATACGATATTTTGTCTTGCCTTGTGTATAGAAAATTACTGCAAACTCACAGTAATTCAAGTTAAAAGGAATGTACGACCCTCACAACTTATAATTTTTTTCAGGGAATTTCAGTCCCTACATTCCAAGTCGCTTATTTCGTTTTTTCCCGCTAAAGAGACTTTAATATCCACGCAAAAATAATTAGAAATTTTCAACGAGCTGTGTCGATTGCCATGTTGCCTGTTATGACTGCTATGTGCTTACATTCTCGGGAAAATAATAAATTATTGTAATCCTATGACCGTGTATTAAGTTAAGTATAAACAAATGTTATAAGCAAGTTCTGTTGCAAGTTGCTCAGAATGGAAGGTTCATTTACGTTGTTGGTAGCACAAAAAATCTTGTAGAACCAGCGGTGGATTTTCCTATGCGAAGGTGCACCAAAAATTTCTGCTATGTGAAGAGACAATTTTTAAAGTTTTACCACTCAGTTCAGTATTTTTACGTAACAGGTGCAACCAGTTGACCAAAGAAAAGCTTCACCGTTTCTGAATTAATAAATATTATCATAAATAACGCTCTTAAAACTATTCAAAGCTTGATCGGGACTTACCAATCGCAAATCATGCATCTTGTCTTATAATCCGAATAACAAAAAGAAAACTCAAGAGGTGCCAGGTTAGAACTATAAGAAGGATGTTCTAGTTATTTGACTCTTGAAAACTCCAAACAGTTTCTTGTTTGTTGCACAGTAGGAGATGAAGGGTTGTCTCATTCGTAGGAGACTTCTCCAAGACTTTTGGAAGGCATAGGTTTTATTGTTTGTTGCAGTGTCTATGATTTTGCATCAACTGTGCATTGATTTCTCAAAGCAACAGATGAAAGGGATCATATTGTGAGAATACAGAAGGAATCATCTTTCATCACTAGCCACTGGGATATCTTTGACTGGTGGGAAACTCCCTATTGCTTTTGAAATCCAAGTTCTAAACCATATACCCAGATACAGTCTGATTTTAAAAGTTATTGTGCAGATATTTTAAGCTGAGGTAGTACGTGTCAAAAGAAGGCAAAATAACCCAACTTGCCTTATGCAAATGTTAATGGTTTACAAGAGAATCAAAGGGATCACTTTGTTGGGAAAACACTGAAAAATTTCAAATTTGGTGGGCAGTTTTGACATACGAGGTTATGTTTGACTTTTACCGTTTAAGTGTTTTGAGTTTCATCATGAATTTTAGATAAAATTTGTAAAGTGATGATAAAATAGTGCCTGCAACTTATTCAGAAAACAACAAAGGCTTAAACAGCAAAGTAAAAATACTGTAATTGTGAGTACGTAAAAGCATAAAATGAAACATCAAAAAAGTTGCTCGAAATGCCCGCCATCGTTTGCAATGCAAGCTTCAGTACGACGTGTCCAAGAAAGCCGAACCCGATTCAGAATCCCTGTGTTGCTAGAGAATTGCTAGAGGAATTTCCTCGACTAATCGGGGCAAAACTTCGTTTAAAGATAAGATAACCTTCTACATTCAAACGGCGAGGTAAAACATAGGGAGGGACCTTCGAGGTGATTTTCAACAATCCCAATCCACACGTTAATTAAAATGACTGCTGGAAGTGACGCTCTTGAATTTCGTGAGGAATGTCAAGATCGCGCTTATTAATGTCGAAACGCCTGAAATCGCGAAGATGCTGCACAACGTTTACAAAAGTTCGTGCTTCGGAAGTGTCCTTTGAGGCGTAGATTTGCAGTGCTAGCTCTGAATGTCCACAAGCTTCGCCATAGATCAAAAACCATATCGGTTTTCTCAAGGTTGGTGAAAATCATTTGTGATTTAAATTGAGGTTAAGATTGATGTTCTTGTCAAAGTGAATTATATGACAAGAAGAAAAGTCTACTATGATTTTTTAACCCATTTTTTCATAAAATTCAGTGGCTCCCAAACTTTTTTGAAAAACTTTTAGCCCCCTTTTCTCGAAAACTATCAACATTTGTATAAGGCATTATTGTCTTAATCGTTACCTTTTGTGGGGTTCTATTACAGGTTAAAAAATCTGCATAACCTTCAAAGTCACCCTGTATGTTGTCTTGGTGTTTTTTTGCATCATGCAGGGCGTTCCTTATTTTGAGCTAACATTTCCATAATGTTTTTTTCGATTTATTGTTTTTGCCTGCTTATTTATCTAACGTGCAAAAAGTTACGAGTATTATTATTATTATTATTATTATTATTTTATTGTATTGCATTTTTATTCTACAGTGTGTCACATTTAAGATGATGAAGATAATCTAATAATATCGGCATCTTTTGGAGTAGAAACGTGAATTTTTGCGTAGCCCTAGAACTTCATGAGTTGTTTTTTTTACAGTACTCGAGTCATCAATTGTAAGTAGTAAACTCAGCCTACTGTCATCTCGCAAATAGAGCCAATTTTCGATTTTGCATCGCGTTGGAGATCTCGATTTCGAAAAAGTTGTTCATAATCCAATTTTAATCCTTTGTTTCAACGGAAAACTCCCATTTTGATTTTTTATTGATATTCAGTTGTTTATTGTTTCAATGTCATGTGCGTTTCATATCTGTTGAATAAACAATAAATAATTTATTGCTTTTTTATTTGTTTCTTTCGTTCCACTACACTTCATTCAAAACTGAATATTATAACTTGCACTACCAGTGAACTGGACAACGCTATTTAAAAATAAAAATTCCAAATTTGTGTTGAAAGTCGGTACCTACGTGAAATCAAAATTGGGTTTTGAACAACTTTTTCTGGCAAATTCTTTTGATGTTTCTATCGCGAAGCAAATCTCGAAAATTGGCTCTATTTGCAGGTCGCAGGCAGCTGTGTTTACAACTTACAGTGGAGTGAGTACCTCAAAAGATGCTCCTCTTGAAGTTCTACGACTCACTCATTAAAATTTCTATTCCTACCGATAAATAAAATATCAGCTTGTCTTCATCTTAAGTGGGACACAATGTATCTATTTAATGCCATTGGTAGCTTGAATATGGCTGAAATTTGTACAGTAAAATTTCTAGTGTTCTGTCAACAGTAGTTGACTTCTTTTTATCTTCTTCGTCAAACACGAAAACTAGGTTGCAGATTATATTTTTTATTTTTCCTATTTGTTCCGTTCATCTTCACCCTCGATTTATTTATTCAAAGGGAAATCAACAGCTGTGTAAAAAATACACATGTAATATTTCACTTTATTTGTTCACTTGGTAGAAAATCTTAAAAATTAAATAAGTATGAAAACTGGAAACCAATTTCCAGAATCACTGGATTGCGCTACGCGGGATTATTTACTAGTCTAGTCTGAACGTCTAGACTCAAGGTCTTCTTCAACCCATGACATTTTTTTTTTAGTTTTTTCTTCATAAAGAGGGGATTTCAATGTGATCTTGACAGTTTGCCAACAGAAAATTTATTTATTTGATAAATTCTGTATATTTTACTTTTTCGTCTGATGAATGATGATTGTAGTTAGGTATTCTTCTTATCTTCATTAAATACCAAATAATAGGATAATAAGTGATTTCTTTTTCTTTATTTTCTTTTCTTTTGAGGGTTTGTTTTAATCAATAACCAGATAATAAAATAATAATCAACACTTTTTTTTCTTACAACTAATACACAAAATTTATTGGAATAATGGAATGAGTTAAATAAATATCTTTGAGAATCTGCTATGAAAGTCTCATACTCGTAAATTCACCTATTTAAAGGGTAGAAACTGCGGTTGAAAATTTTTTCTCTTCAAAAAACTTGCGTCTACCTTCTGGTATCCGAGCTCAAAATAATATTGATTTCCACATTACACCTGACACCATTTCTTCACTGTACCATTGAGTTAAACGTATCGAGTTCCCAAATCGCAAGTGAAGAAGAAAGGAAGGTCACTCCACCAAATGCAGTGAATCGTGCATTTCTTGTTGCCGAGCAGGTATTTTAAAAATAACCAGTGTTATATGAAACATCAGTATTTCACTTTTGCCTCGGCATCTTGGCCCACGTCCATACTTATGTGTGTTAAATTGAAATTCCCACTCTATGAGTCAAATCGCACGTATGTAGGTATGCGCAGATAAACCACCAACACGGAAAAAAGCGAAGCCGGTGCATTGTGGTATCAATGGTACGTACCATTATGATAAGTCTATAGGTAATAGAGCCGATAATGAGTGTAAGCTTTAGTAGCCCGGTTTCCACTGGCACTCCCACTATTAATAACAAAATGAGGGTCTATTAGTGCCTGCTTAGGAAAACTTCCTGTTTTTTGAGTGGCACAGGTGAGGCACATTTGGGTTGGGTGACAGGTTAGTGCAGAGGGTGTTCGTGTAGAAACCGGATCCGAACATCGAACATATGTCACTGCAAAGTCGCAGCTCGGCTTTTACAAGAACTATCGTCTTTTATTATTGAATCGTCGGTGTGGAAGTACCGTAACCGAAAGCTGGTTACCACTGCTACGCCCTTATAGGGAAAGTGATCATGAAATCTGCACGGTAGCCGGGATGAAATGCAATTCAATTGTTTCACTTGTTGCTCAGCTGCTGCACATAAATACCTAGTTGTCCATTCATGTGCGTGGTTGGTCTGATTATGCACGAAATATTTTTTTAACCTGATTTGGCCACTTTTAGAAACTTGCTGTTACGTCAGCGGTATGCTAATCTGAACGTCTGGCCAGAAGATGTTTACTTAATGAACGGAAAAGGTGACATCTCTGCTAACTGGATCTGGGGACGGTTTCCGTTGTTCTATGTAGATGTGCAGCTGCAGAAGGACATCCACTCCAGAGTGCAGTTTTCTAAACTTGTTTTGCGGCTACAGTTTGAGACATGGTTTTCCGCTACTTCTTCAAGAAAAGCAGCTCAGTTGCGGTAAATCCAAACCGTGATATACCACGAGAGTTTCAATCCTGCGGACGATTGATGGTGTTGAAATGCTCAGTTTCAGTAAGCCGAAGCGGTGAACCTAGAAAAGATGCGTTACGAGAATGTAGTTTATGATTTTGGTAAAGGTGGTACGGTGAACTTGAGTCTTGGCACAATATCCACAATATTAATAATTTTAAAATTGCTCAGTTTCATTAAGCTTAAGGAGTAAAGCTAGTGTAAGATACACTGGTGACGTGGGAAGTACTTTTGCCAGACTTGCAAAGGGTATATCCCTTTGTAAAAGCAAAGATTTCTATTTTCTGTTGGTACGATTTTTTGTCATTTTGATTCAGATAAGCAAACAATTGGGTATAGTACCTACGTTAGTAAATAGACCTTGGGGAATCGTAGAATAGGATGTGGAAAATGCTTTTGGCAGTTTGACAACGATATCCCCAAAAAAGTCAGTCTCTGCCAGTACGTTCTCTGATGTAACCCGATAAAAACGAAAGTACTTTAGCAAACATTAATGTGAAGAGTAGTTTTAGCTGGTTTAGTTTAGCCAATGGAAGCAAAGACAAAATATTTGTGGAATTTTAATTTGCAGTTTTATTTGCATTTAATTGGCAGTTTTCTTAGGCATAAAGCGTAAACAGTGAAGGAATCTTACAAGACTAGGAATAATGTCAGAATGTCACAACAGTTACAGTACTTTAACAAAAAAATCTTGGCGTAAGTTGCAAGCCATTGATAAATCTTTTGGCGGTTTTTAAAAGCCAGTAAATATATTGCCAATTATATTTTCATTTACATGCTACGTTCTACATTGATTCTTGGTAAAATTCACTTGGCAGTACTTCAGCAGCAAAAATGTTACTCTTAGTTGTGATAGGTACTACTTAATTTAATCTTGAAAAATTCTTGTTCCTTGGAAGAAATTCCAAAGGTATAAAGAAAGTATGTAAAAATTTGTTCCAGTGTTTGAAAATGGTACTACACATAAAGGCTAACCTCTCAGTCTTCTTTATAGATATATTTTTTTAAGAACAATAAGGTCAACGGAAATGATTTTTGATCTTAATGAAATTATCCGCTAATGTGATTAATCAATGTATGTTTGTTTTAATGCTTTTGGTTTTCGAAATGTCCCCTCTACTTTTCTGGTCTGCGTGTTTTAACTTCAATTTATTTTTTAAACTATTTTTATTTCTATGGGTTAGATCTAGCGATGGTTACGGTCTAGTGCCTTATCGATCCATTGATTTAATCTGTAACTTAGTAGAAGAAATTTGAAAGTGTAAAGTGCTGTATAGTTACACCATAAGTTGCTTATTCAAAAGTCATCAGTACGAATTTGAAAGTAGACCTTGGGTACTAAGAATAGTACTCATCTAGCATTTTCTAGTACTATTAATAAAGTTCGTATTTTGTCCATATTCTATATAATTGTTTTGTGGCTATGAGATGCTCTTTACTCTATTTTTCAATATTTTCAGTATTATTTTTGCAAATAATAAACCTCATTAGTAGGATTAATAGTACTATGTACTATGTCTACTTATTTTGGTGATCCTGCTGTTACACTTCCTTGTGACAAACTGCTAAATCAACACTCCTTCACAAAGTAAGAGATCAAAAGCAATCAGTGTTAGACCACCAGATCGTGAGTCTCCTCTCGCGGCCTTCCTATTTCTGGTCGAATCCTCGGCGAGATCTCCGATGTTTGTTATGTAAACAGCTGGTGTTTTTTCTCAAGCATCGGAAGAAAAATGGGTAAGTGGAAGATGATTAATAAGTACTTGTGGTTTTTTCGCGATGTCGGTCGTGTTGAGAGAAGTGGAGGCGTCACGCTGTCTGGCAACGAGTCTTGAGTTCACCGACCTACGGAACCACACTCTCTGTGTATCCACTTTCCAAGTGGAACTCATGTTGGATATTGAGTCACCATCACCGTGCCAGCCAACATGTGGGCCACGCATCGCATTATTTCACCATTATCCTGCTCGAGTCCGTAATGAGGAGTCGTAAATTGCTTCGAAGTGGCCAAATCTAATCGTTTCTTCTTCGATTTTTCTTGCCAAGATTCACGTGTGGAAGGAACTATCCGGAACTTCGCACTTGGCACAAGTTGCCGGATGTGTTCTTACTTGACCTTCGTCGCCTTCGTGATGGTGTTAAGCTACAGATTAGGAAAACATTGAAACGGGCACTAGTTCGGTTATGAATATGTAAACTGGCAACGATGGACTGAAGATAAGTTTGGTTAACATCCCAGGTGGGATTTTTTTTTTGGAAAATTAAGTAGGTAAATGAGGGAATCTAAGGAGATAGATAAGAATATAATGGAACAAGGTCACAAAATGAAGAATGGAGTTGTGAGATAATAAAGAAGAATACAATAATGGGAATTTTACACTGCTGGAATGGTAACATCTGAATAATTATGAAAATAAAAGATGTTAATCGGTCACTCGGATAACTCTTTCATCTTGACATGAAGAATTAGACTGCTGATGGTAACGATATAAGTAATTAATAATACTGCCAACGTAATATCCAATTTATAAAGTTTGTTGCTGAATATAATCATAAGTTTATGAAATGGAGACTGAATCTGGATCCGGTTCTGGTATCTGGTCCATCCGGCCATTTTGCCGATGTCGGATCTGGTTCCGGTAAATCCCATCGGATTCAGATTGATATTGAAATAACAAAAAAAAAAGTATACAGGGTGGTCCAACACTTACCATTTTTGCGATTACAAATTTAATAATTGTCCAAAAATTCTAAAATTCGGTAGGCACAATCTACAATTAGTATTCTATGATTGAGCATGATCAATTTAAAAAAAAAGGTGATAAAATTAACTTACTAATTAATAAAATGCAATATCAAGAATGCCATGCAAATTTGACAATTTTTGTTGAACGTCATGCATGATAATAAACCAAACAATTTTTATATTTAATTTGAAAAATTATGAAAAAATGTTTAATATAAAAATTGTTTAGTTTATTATCATGCATGACGTTCAACAAAAATTGTCAAATTTCCATGGCATTCTTGATATTGCATTTTATTAGATACTTAGTAAGTTAATTTTATCACCTTTATTTTTTTTTAATTTTATTCTTTTTCCCCATAATGGCAAAACTGCATTTATGAATACAGAAAGATACGCTTGTTTGAAAATCACACAAAAAATGTATGGGTGCTATTTAAAAAACCAAAGTTGGTTGCCATAGCAGCGAAACAAAAGAAGATAGGAACAAACTAGAAAGATCAGATGATGCAGGATAATACACCAATCAAGTTTTATATTAAACATTTTTTCATAAATTGTCAAATTAACAAGTTGCAGCCAATATTTGATACTTTTGTTCCACCCTGTATGTGTGTCTCTTCCTAGCCAAGTATAAATTTTTTTCGATAATTAGAAACCGCGTAATCGCAAAAATGGTAACTGTTGGACCACCCTGTATGTACTATATTTACACAAAATAAAATATGAGATAAGATACCTATTATTACATAAACGATTAGAGAATTACTTAATTTAAAAAGAAGTCTTTTTTCGCTGGGAACACTTGAAGTGGCACCGCTCAAATACTTTTTTCTCATATTTGCTACACAGTCGTGCTTTGTTAGATTAATCTGATTAAAGTAAAAGTAACTAGCAAATGGGGGAGACGGTAGAAAATTAATGAACAGGTGTTATGGTAGGATCCGGGGATCCGGGCGTCGATATCCTGCATACAGTTTGTATCGAAACCGGATCAGGTTCTGCTATCTGGTTTTTAGAAAGAAGGAAGGAACTAAATAAGTGTAAGAAAAAAAAAATTTACACATGTTGAGTTTATTGTAAACACACTTTAACTTTTTTTCAATTTACCAAAATGGAAACATTTTTGGTGCGTGACATAAATATGTATACTTCAAGTAATAATTTTCCAACCTAGATTTATTGATGTAATATTTCAAATAAATTGAATTCAGTATCTAACAGAAAATAATCAATTTAGACTTTTTTGATATTTAAATTTAATTTATTTTTGCATTAACATTTGTACATTGATATTTTTATAGTTGCTCTTTGAAATCATGTATTAGCATATGAAAAGAAAAACTTTGAGTGAGATCCTGGTGACTCACCAATATAAATAATCGACTAAACAAACAGTAGCGGTCCGAAATTGGACCCATGACGCACACCACAATCAAATCAAATGATTATTTAATGACGATTTTGATAAGTCAACAAACTATGTTCTGTTCTTCACTTAAAATCAAAGATATTATTTTAACTCGACATCTTTCTTTAACCAAACAAGAAAACAATGTTGCCAGTTCGTAGTCTAAGAAATTAAAACCTTCTTGCCCTCCAGATGTGACAAATGAATTTTTCATTTGTAGTTTTTTTTTCACAAAAACCACAGTATAATAACAAGTTTTTTGCGGTATACTCGTACAATGATAGGTTCTCCTAAAAAGAAAAATTCCAAATTAGAATCTCGAATGTGTTGCTTTAGCCCCATGTGTCTCTTTCTAATCTGGAGACATTTTAAAGTTATGAAACAAACTAGCTCATTTCATAACAAACAGAAAAAACTCGTTATCAACTATCAGTATGCAGTTTGCATCAGGTTTAAAAATAAGATTTACAAAATTTCTCTTTTATCCTTCCTAGTTCTTTTAATATAAATTTTTGTTTCTTATTTAAGTTTTTTTGTAATTTTTTTTGCCTGTATTTACTTACTTCTTGCTATATTATTTTTAGGTTTATTTGTTTTGTTTCACTCTTACTGCATATTTTGATAATTTCTTTTCTGTATCTAACATTAATTCTTTAACTTTCTCTGCATCTTCTTGTTTCTGTCATATTTAGACGCCTTCCACTCCAGAAATAACAGTAGACTCTAAATTTGCTTTGCTTTGCTTATTTTATCACTATGAACTCTGCTCCTTATCTGTTTTATATATTTCTTTTGTAACATCATTCTTATTTTTTCTAATTTTAAATCGCCATCTCATACGATATATTACTTGATAAAATTCAAATACATATGTACTGCCGTGTCATCTACAAATTTTCTCCACTTGTTGTCTTCTCTTTTTTCTTTTGTCCTTATTGCGTCCACTTCTAAATTACTTATATTCTTTTGTTCGATACCTCCTTAGAAACTGAGTCTATATCCATAGTTACCAGTGTGTGAATGTTTCTATTTCGTTCACTTCACTTTCGCTCACTGTCTTCATTCACTCGTAAATTTTTCCAATTCTTACTGATAATGTAATTTTGATTTTTTAGGCAGCATTTGGTATATAACTCTTCATCATCGATTTTCACAATTTCCACAACGTGCACACACCCACTTTATTGACGTTACAGAACTTTGTTTTACTTTTTCCATAGCAACAGATCCGTCCATAAATGTGATTTATTTTTATTTAAAATTTTGAACACAAAGTTACAGACTCGATTTCTAAGGAGGTATCGAACGTAACCAAATACAGCACTCGAGAGTAAGGCCATTTTCGTTCACTTGAATTGCATTGAACACGCAATTGCGTGAACGAAAGCTTTGCCTTGCACAGTCTTACTGTAAATAACTATTACTTAATCAATTCAAATTCAATTTCAAAAATTTTATTTATTAAAGTTTACTATTATGCCTCAGTATACATACTTTCTTCTTTATTTTTTATTTATTTCTTGCCTTCTTCTATTAGCACCTAAATATTTTACTAACGTATCACATAAAACAATATTATCTTCACCCTCACTCTTGCAACACCCGTTTTCTTTTTATATTCTTATTCTAGTCTTCCACCTGGCGACCCTATGTTTACCTGCACTACCTGCATTAAACCACCTTATTTTTACTTCTGTCTATGTTTCTTATAATTCATTTGCTGTCACTTATTTTTAAGTTACTCTTTTTAACGATATATGTGTGTTGTAATATTGAACGTATCCTGGTAAAGTGTTAACTTACGTAACAGAGGAAGAGTTTCTGAACGGAATGTGCAGTCAAGTTCCATATGTCAAGGTGATCAGAAATGGGATCCTAGTAGACTCCTGATTGGCCGACTGAAGAAAGTAATCGTTAGTCTTTATCCGAACCATGAAAAATATCATTATTCAATTAACCTAATGTTGCTGATTAATTCTTCGAAATTACACGGTTTCCTTTCTTAATTAATTCTCATTTGAGGTGCATGAGAGCCGCTTCTTCAAGAGTTACTTAACAAACTCAATGCCTGTAATAATTTCATAGGCTAGTTCGTGCGTGTCCACAATTAATCAGGACGTTGTTCAGTTAATTTATCATAAATTTAACCGGCGCCCATTTATCTATCGAGGAAGATTAGAAAGTACCCCAAAACTCAGCGTGTGAAGTTTTTTTGATTCCCAGATGGTAAATCCAATCCGATCTTTTACTTTCTTATCGTGATATTTTATTGAAATAATTTATACCTAGCATAAATTATTGAAGAGTTTTGAGGACTCTTAATCTTTGGCTAACAGTTAATCTGATCAAGTGTTGCGCTTAATGAACGAAGCGATTAGCATTTACTTTCCAATGATGTGCAGTTTTTGTCCAAATCTGCGGCGAAAGTTGCCCTCGTAGAGAAAAAACTGGTCGAATAAATTGGTTGTTGCATTCACACACGATAAACTTTTGAATGAGTTCATTCCCTGATATCTAGAAAGTAAGTGGGTTGCATGCATTAACTCATTGTTCTATCTATAACCGCGGCATTTCCGCATGGCATTGTGATGATTTCGTCGTTGACACAGATCCAGCCCAAATAACGTTCACTAAATTGCGTAAGGATAGACTGTATGGTTCGGTTTATGGGTGATAAACTACAAACAGACGTGAAAATTTGTATTTAGCGCCACATTAAGCTCATTCGAAGGATATTTTCGTCTCTGCGGACCGTTATTATTACAGTCGAGCACACGCTGGAGGTGTCGATCGAAAAGGTCAATCAATCCCTCCAAAACTTGGAGCCTCCTACCGCGTTACGCAATCTCTTTTACAGCAAACTAGGTCTAAAACCGGCGTCGAAAATAGACCACCCCTAATAAAATTTGAACGCTATTTTGAAATCCAAGCCCGTCGTGTGATTTAGTCGTCGTGGTTGACTAGGAGCGGTGCATTTGAAATCTCTTCCACATGCAAGTCATAAATAGAACTGGAAGTGGCGCACGTGAAAATATATCATGTCTAGACCGCCTCCAATTTGATGATAAAGACCGAAAACCACTTCTGATACAAGAGGAGACCGGATCGGGGCAATTTGTTTTTTGTATGACAATTACAAGCGAGGGTCATAAATTAGCGTCCAGGGGCATGTTATGGTCTGTCGCCCAATAACCTAATTTAATTATCTTGTAACGCAGGATCACGCAATTTGTTGACGTACACGTAATTATTATTCATCATCGTTCGTCATGACAGGCGAAAGCACGAAACCCTATTAAGTTTCAGCGTCATTATGTATGCACACGAATGCAATTGATGTGGGTACTACTAATACCAGACAACTAAATGATCATGTTGGAACGTTATTCGTTAAAAGATGTAAACGTGAGATGCTTGAAATTCAACGGGAGGAACTCGAGATGTTAGGATTGTCAGGACATAAGTTTGGCTGTTGAGTAAACACGGTCGTGAGAAGGTACCACCACCGAACCACCTTACAAGTGTAAATATTTTCGTTCGGGATTTATTTGTGTTTACTTATTACAGGTCCAAGGTTATAAATATTTATATTGACGTGCAGTAAAGATCATATTAACTGACTGGGGGCAGCGCGAAATCTGTTTTCTTTGGGCGAAGTACCGGAGAGGAAGTTCTTGAAGAATGCAAATAACCCGTGGAAAACGCTCGGTTCTAGTCTATTATAGTACTTTCACAGAGTAAAATATATGCGTAAAATTGTAAATCGTTGGGATGAATTAACTTTGTGTCAGTACCGCCTATTGTAATCTTGGAGGCGTAAATCCTGAAAGGTTAGGTAACTATTTGAACACATCGGAAACAAGTTTTGATCCCGCCAATATGGATTCTCCTCCTTTCCTGTTTGTTCAGTTTTGGCCAAATGTTTTGCCGTCAACGTATCTGGTGTGGTCGGAGTTATTGTTGCATTCTGTAGACTATATGTTGAGATAATAAGGTCAGACAGTGTCCCATTAAAGTGGGTTTGGTTTCGATATAGATAAAGTCATTTTAAAGAGCACTGTGTCTTTCAAGGTGGGCGAAGAGTACACCTACTCGATTATTGTGCCATTTGAATATCAAAGAATTTTCTGTTGTAAAGCTCGCTCCTATTCATTTTTTAAATGTCAAAGTGAGATCATTGAGACGTATAAAACTGTTCTAATGATGTGGATTTTTACCGTTGCTGAAAGCGTTCTCTTAGGAACCGTCCGGGATGAATAACTTTTACTATCTGTCGAGAATGTCTCGCGGTTTTATTTGATTTAAACCTTGGAGGGCATCGTGCCGATCGAATGAAAATCGCTAATGTTTAATTCATGTAGATTGCACGAATCAAGGCAGAAAATACGCGAGGAGGAACAGTCACGGTGCTGAAAATATGTATAAATTTGTATAAAATCAACTAAACTAACTGTAAGCAGAAAAGAATAATTATTAGGTTATTGGCAGATTTTTCTAATAATCATAAAATATGTATGTAAATATTTCTCAGTTCAAAAGAAAGTATAGGTTCGCGTGGAAATTAATCTTTTTTACACGGACACTCTTGATAATGATCAGAACAAGCAGAGACTTTGATAACAGTTTCTTTTAGAAACAACCTCTAACGCAGATACCAAACAATTGACTTCATTAACGTCACAAAGTTTTCATTGTCAAGTTTGCTAGTCACATCTCAAGCATTCTTCACTTTTTTTGTTGTGTTTTTTTTTTTCCACCACATGCCGAAAAACATAATGGGTCGACATTTCGTCAATTCAAAATTTATCTGTTGAACCACCAATCACGTACGTAATAGTAGATTATGTCATGAAGAGTAGAACTGAGTCTTTTTATGGTAAGCCCAGATATTGAAGACCGAGGCGAAGTCGAGGTCAGCAATTGGGCGAAGCACAAAAAGACCTACTCTAAACAATATATACTATTTTATCTTCAAGCGGATCACAAAATTTATTTTCTTTTGCTGCAGTTACAGTAAAATGACAATTTTCAAACTTACTAATTCTAGAATAATAAACTTCCTTTTATATGTTTCGTTGTCCCCTTTATCATTTTGAATATGACAGTTGCTATTTTAGGGGATATTCTAATCTAGAATGTTGAAGAAAACATTCTAATTGCTTTGAAAATGTGTTTCTAAAACCTAATCCAGAAATTTCCAAGTTTGAACAAAATTCTTGTCTTAAAACTTTTTTTCGTTTGTATTTTTTCTTGGGATATTTTAGTATTTTGAGAATTCAACAAATCACAACTGCAGATTCTCTCAATGCTCAGAATTATTTTTAGCTACAGATTTGTGTTGTGGTTTGCACCGGCTGATCTCTTGACGGTAGAAATCTGTCAGCTGAAATGAACCATGTACGTTTCTGTGGTAATGGACTGAAAGGTTGCATTAATACTAATGTGTGTGGTTTCACAATTTAATATTCGCTGGCAAAAGCTCGCCTGCTAAAAACGCGAAATGAGCTTTCAGTGAAAACCTTCATTAAAAATTTATTTAGGTACCTATGTTGTATTGTAAGTACCTAACGGGTCTTGAAATAAATTTATATTTAGAGCAACCTATGGAAATTCAATTGTTTGCAACATTTTTCCAGCGTAGAAAATGACACAAGAAACGTCTGACATTTTAACGAAATAAAATTAGGTTAGAAAATATTTTAAATTTTTGTAGTGCATTCTCCCTATTCCCCCTCCACGGAATATGACAATATGAAATTGGGAAAAAGCTTACTATGTAACCTGTGTAACTCCGGAGAATATGTAATTGGTTACCTACAAAAATTACTTTACACTGTTAACAGAATTAGAATGTCGCCTACGCCTACTCTAAATATATATTTATTTGAAGGCCCGATATAAGTATTAGTTTTCACACTCAACGTCAATACAAACTGTGATAACACAATCATTTGGAGATCGTAATAATTAAAATGAAAAGAAAATGTTTTTATTGGTCATGTTTTGGTATAATGCTAAAGAAGGCAAAGTTTCTTGTCCAGAGATGTTCTTCTAGATTGTCATTTGGTCACTGGGTTTTTCCATTTTCTACGCTTTCAACGAGATAGTACCTAATCTTACTTTGCACAAAATATGTTGAACATTTTTGTCCCGAGTGGTAAAATTTTTTTTCATAAAACTTTGAAGAGTACTGACACACTAAGAACTAAGAATTTTCAGTTTTGACTGTTGAGGAAGTCTACTTGCTCATTAAGGACTTATTTTGGTCAACAAACACATTTTCCTTTGAGCTGACGTTTTAATCACTTTTGTGTAGCAGTCAGTGTGCTTAGAACGGATGAATGCAAAGTAGGATACCTGAAAACAAATAAATAACAATTAAGGAGTTAATTAAATCCAGAATATCTTTAAATTAATTATGCTGAAAGGAGTACTTGTTCAGACTAATTTTATACTTTCGCTGCTAGAACCAACAAGTGTGGCTGTTCTTCTTTGCAAGCCACTTGTCGATTCATTAACATTTTTCTCGTAGATTATTAAGTTCTAAATGTATGCATTAGATGCTTGCGTGACGCAAGAATGCACTTTAATCAGTAAGATTTTTAATGAGTAAGAGCTAGTTCAAAAACTGTAGGCACACTTTTATTCTTTCTATTTGTATTTTTTTATTTGTTCTATCATGTTTTTGTCTGTTGTATTTATTTATTGGTCTAACTTCGGTCTGTTTAAAATAATCATATTTCCGCGAAAACTTACGATTGCATTTTAAGATTTTCAATTTTCAACGCTAACCAACAGCTGCCACCCTTCTTCCTAAATTTAGTGACCGTAAGTGTTTTTATTTCCGTTTTCGTCACCTAAGACATATGGTGTGCACCACACTAGACAAACAACCACGTACGTAAACTTCTTTATTATTATTGCATTACTATTCTGAACGTCTCTTTTGTCTGATTCCACGAATCTGTCGATATCCAAAAAGACAATCCAGACGAGTCCAAAGGAAGAATAAAGCGGCACACCACAAAATCAAAGCTATCACAATAAACACTTGGGAATTTTTGTGTATTTGTTCGTCTGTCTTGAAGAGCTACCGTTAACTGTTTAAAGAGCAAAAACTGTGCGGCTGTTGTTTGCTAGACACAATATGTTTGGAGTGCGGTTAACGATGCTCTTCACAAGAAGTCCGGGAGGAAGTGGTGCTTCTTTGTAACGAACACTTTCCGGTTTGGTGAAAGAGTTTCCAACGAGGCACGTGTTCGAACACGATTCTATTTCGCCGTAATGTAAACGAATTTCGGCACGAAAGGAAACTCCGGTACGGTGGCGATACTTCTTGTTAGACGTACGCGAAGGTGGAGGTCGTGGGAAGTCACGATTTGCGCCAGCACAATACACGGCTATTTGTCAAAACGTAATCGATATCTGATTGATGGAGTTTTTTGTATTATACTGTTCCACTATACAATACTTCATGCTCCACTTGACAGATTTATTTCAGCTGTGGAAGACTTACCTTTTATTAAATCGTAATAATAATGACGTTACTGGTAAGCTTATTGTTCGACAAGCTGAGTAATGGAATCATTATTATGTGTTATTTAAAATTCATATTTTTTGTAGGTGTGGTAGAAATAATGTTAATAAAAATATGAAAGCTCTATCTTCATTCGAGCGGTAAAGTTAAGCAATGTCAGTCGCCGTCGATGTTTGGATGGGTGACTGCCCGGGGGGCAACCGCCTTCTGTTGTGATTTCAACACTTCATAGCTTCATTACTTGATTTAAGTAGCGTCTGTAATCCGTAATGTTTTACGAACAAACTATGACGTAGATGTCTTGTAATAAGTGAGTGGGCGTATAGCAACATAAATGAAATATAAAAAATTGTACTTTCAAAGGAATTTACATTACTTGATAAAAATATCCGTAATGATAAATAACTCCGGTCTCGATTCCGTGTCCCCTTTTTATATCATTTTATAACAACAGTATTTATCTGCAACATAATAGAAGTTTTATTTACATACTATACATTGTTAAGGAAGGCTGTAATTTTGTTTTGTTTGGAGTAATGTGCTACAATATTTTCTTGTAGATACATTTTTAAAACATTGCATTCACGAGCAAGCCAGATTTTTAGAATACATAGTTATTTAAAGTATGAGTGAGGAAGGTAAAGTTTTCGTTCACGCGAATTGTGTGTTCGATGCATTTCCAGTGAACGAAAGCGGCCTTATTCTCGTGTGCTGTATTTGGTTTTGTTCGATACCTGCTTAGAAATTGAGTCTGAAACTTTGTATTCAAAATTTTAAATAAAAATAAATCACTAACTTCAAAATGACATTTCGCAAACGCAACAGTTAAGCCCGAACGTAGATTTCGTGCACTAGTGCTTCAAAATCATCCAAAAAGCATTGCCTTTTTCTGAAAATAATTTGACTTGATAATAACAAAATCTGCTTTACAAAACGTCATTTCTCCAATTTGGATGTTGTAAATTTCGAATAGAGGCCGCGAGTTACCAAATGTTGCCTAAAAATCAAAATTACGTTATCAGAAATAATTGGGAAAATTTACGTGCGAATGAAAAGCAGTGAGTGAAAGACAGTGAGCGAAAAACGATGAGCGAAAGTGAAGTGAACGAAAGAGAAACCTTCACCCACTGGTAACTTTATACTTTCTAGGGAGGTATCGAACAAACAATTTTTCTCGTATTTGCAGAAACTTCTTGCTATATGCTTTTATTTCTAGAGTATTTAAGACAATAATATCATCTGTACTAGGACAACTCTTTCCAAGAAATTAAATATCCTAGAACAAACTGATCACATGATGTACCATTTCCAGGAAAAATCCAGTTTTTATATTCTCCCGTTGAAGATGTGTTGTCTTACATATTTATAAATAAGAGAATCATTTTCTATTCATGGTTCAGGGTTTTCTATTGAGTTCTACAGGCCTGATGAATTTTCCTTCAGTTTGATCAAAATCTGCGACAACTGTCAATTGGCAATTGAAGGAAACTTTTCTCTTCCCACAAACACTCTTTTGTCACTTCACCTTTACTACACTGTTCTGCTTTTAATACGTAGTTTTTTCTATCAGGAGATCTTAAGAAGGCCCAGGGTAGCATCTACAATGAATGTTTTGAGATTTTAAAATTTTCTTCTACTGTCCTTACGCCGCACTTGTTTTGAAATAGTGATTAACTTAACTTCGTTTTAGTTCTTTTATGTACCCATTACTGTCTCCTTTTTAAATCCTTGAATTGAATAAATGATGGTAATTTATCATCACATACCTAATAAGATTTGAAAAAGTCAGTCTAATCCACCTTCTTACCACCGAAAAAGTAATTATTTTCACCGAGAGCGTATAACTAATCTTTTGAATATTTTCTTGTAAGTCTCTTTTAATGATCCTTTCTCGAGATTATGGCCAAGCTTACTGTAAAAGGGTCCGACAGGTGTTTAACAATTTTAATTTTATTCGAATCTTTGTTGTTACTTCTTTTCGTAACTCTAGGAAGGTACACGTATCTACTTGAAACAACTTGAAGGTATTTTAGTAATCTGGTCTGTATTAGAGAATTCGGGAGTTCGGGAGATAAACTGTCAATACAGAGATTTGTCTGCAGCTTGGGCTGAATGAAAGGTGTCAGTGTATCACCCCTTTGTAGATTTTGCCCAAACAAATAGTTGACACTGTACCTACAGCCTGTCCCAGAACTGCCTCCCCACAGAAAACAGGCATGTGCCGACAGCAAAAGAGACTCCAAGATGACTAAAATAAATTTATAAAATTCGAAATTCGTAATCCCGGCAACGCAAATTTGCGGTCGTCCTACAGGGTTATTATCGCAGTTGGCGTTGGTGGTGTAGTTGAATGTGCCGCAAGCCTCATAACATGAGTTAGACTAGTATCGCCGGTAGGTGGCGATACTGGCGGTAGTTTTTACCGCCGGAAAGCTGTCTACTAGTCTGTCTCATGTTGCGAGGCTGGCGGCACATCCAACATTTGTATGGTTTTCAGCGCCAACTGCGATGGGAAAATCATTTATAATAACCCTGTACCTCTGATTGCTCAAGTTTAGGATGTCTTTTGTCAATTATCGCTTGAGATAGGACTTTTTTTCTTTAAAATTCAGATATCACATTTATCCAAATACTCCATTTCTTCTCTGAAGAAGTTCTAGGACACCTGTATACTTACCAGGAATAGCAAAGAAGTCAAAATGCTACCTTGGGGAACTCCAAAACTAATCACAAATACATCTAAAGTGGGCTCTTTTTAATGTGTGATTGTCGATAGTTCACGTTTGCGTCGACATCACGCTTGACTGTTTGAAATAATTGGATTGTTTAATATTCCGTGACTGTAATTGTACTGGATGGACTTGTATAGTACAATTCATCATCACATTACCATTAATAAATAAAATCTTTTTTGTTGGTTTTATGCTAGTTAATTTATTTTTAACACATTTACCTATGAAAACAACGAAGAATTATCTGTTAAATGATTAGGGAAATTTATGTCTTGATTTTACTTTAGATATTTCTATCTGATTGTAGTAAGTTGTTCTAAGCTTGTTCGAACACTTTCATATGATTGGCCACACACCTAAGTCATACTGTTTCAAACACATTTGCGAATAATGTAAAAAAATAAAAAAAGAAAATCAAAAATCCAATTGAGTATCTACATGTAGTGACAAAGAAGTGTGGTAATTTATTCAGCTTTTATAATTTTTTATATGTATTTGAACTTGGAGAAAAATGATTTTCGTTAACTTTTTAAATGAAATTCCACTCGGCAATTGACACTTCAAGATAATATTCTTTTCTAGTTAATAAGTTAAATATACCTACTTCGGAATACGTTAATAATATTGTAAGAATGAATCGTATCTCGGCGGAGAACAGTTGGAAGTGTAATAATAGTTGGCGAAAGTTTCGTTTTCTTCGGCGAATAACATCTTGCCAACGCTTATTCATGCTTAAACGACCTTATCTTAAATGTGCCTTGCCTCATCAAGGTTAGTTTAAGGAAGTACAACAGCTAGCGGTCTCAAAACTTTCCCATAAACGCCCCAGTCTCCACTTTGTGCAGTCCATTACAGTTTCATTCCAAATGGAAAAATAAGTGGTTGTAAATTTAATTACATTTTTGTGTCCCATCAAATCCACCACCCATTTCGAATCTCTCACACGCCACCTCTCATTCATTCCTTCGCGGCGTCCTCAAACATTCTGATGGCAATCAGAGATAGGGATATTGTGGTCCTAATGAGCCGTGTAATGAGTGAAAGGACAAAAATTCTTCGGGCGTCCAAATCATTGTATGCGGAATTCGAGAACTTTCTGTTCACAAACGTAAAAAACGGGGGCATCTGGCTAAAAATTGTATTCCTAGAATATGTCAGAAATAGAAAAAATGGCGGATCAGGTGTTCACCACACAAAACGGGTTCACCGACTTGTCAGTTGGATTCAACTGACGCAATTTAACCGTGACTGGTAATGAACTTCCACAAAGAAAAAAGTCATTTTGCAGAGGTACACAGAAGAGATCTGGCTAGAGATAAATTAAATTAAGCGCCACAATTTTTTCAACAACACAGACCAAAATAAAGCAGATAAATGTTGAAAGCTTTGAAATATCTTGCTGTTCTTTCTCGTACTTTGACCCATTTCTCTTATTTGTATCCCATTTGATAGATCTCGGTATTGTTCTAACATTCCAAGAGAATAGTTTTGGCCAGATTCTGTTATTCCAATTGTTCTATTATGATGTAATGCAAAAGTGTGTTGAAAAAATGCTTGTGAAGTAACCGTTGATAGATAAGCAAATTTTGTGAGTATCACGTGCACGGTGCAGCCACGCACGCACGTCAGTTACCTACTTAAGCCACATATGGCTGCCTTACATGCAGTTTACGTCTGGAAAGCTTTGCACCATCTACATCTAATTAAACCATTAAAATAATTAAGAGTGCAAACACCCAAGATGGTAAATTGGAAAAAACGGTCCGTTGAGCACGTGTTACACGAACTCCATCCCAAATTGATTACATCCGTCGACAGGTGCTCCCGTTCATTAAGCTCGTTTTGTATACATTTGATTCACCTGTTCAACAAATCAAGCGCGTGAACAGTAATTTTTATCGCGGCTTTCTTATTCCATTGTCGAGGATGGATCTGCACTGGACCTCGCAGGTGCGAAGGTAGCACACGCATTCGATAATGTTAATATATTGTTGCCTTTGTAGCGTCAGCTTATTATCTTTGTACAAGTTTAACTTTCGTTACGGATTGACGTGTATTGAGAAGTACAAGAGTACTAACTTGTACCTACACGGTTGTGTTGTGTGTGTTCTCGCTTATTCACAGATCTCTATTTGGATGGATGTTACACCATCTTGTTCGAACATTTGCTTTGGGAAAGGACCACATGCGTGTGCATGCTTGTATGTATGTATTTGGGTTACAATGTGTCGGGTCCTATGTTGAAAGACACTAACAATATGAAGATGTCTCCTGTTAGTAGACATCTTAAATTATTGCTGTTTTTCTTCTGGGGCTGTTCTGTTACACTCATCCGAAAAAATTAAAATCAGTGAAAGTTTCATTAAACATGTGATTCTTGTCTTGGAAATATATTTGTTTCTCTCGTCATTGATTTGTTGTTTTTTTTTGACAAAACAGTCAACAGTTGACAAAAGTAAAGTAGGTTGTTTTTGAAAACAACTGATTACTGATTGTTAGGAAACTGTATACAAACACTTCTTATGTTTACATTTTTGTTAGTGTTAATAGTAAATAAAAGTGTGTTACTCGCTTCCAGGAAAGCAGTAGGCTTTTCAAGCTACTAATTTAGTGTAGCGGGATGTCTTGAGTTGAGGGTCGAAGAATCAGTTGCTATTTGTTCAATAACAATTTTATCTGACAAATACCAATGGTTAGTACTAGTTTTTATGGTATCTGTGATTTAGAATTTGAATGTTATATGTCAACCGGTAAATGCTGAATGAATGTATTGAATACGAAGGCTAAGATGCTTTTTGCATCTTTCAATAACTAAGAACGAAATAATTAAAAACATTACAAGGTTTGAAATTTTGTTTTAAAAGAATTATTTTCAACAATCACTAATTTATTGATTAACAGTTTATACCAAATGACCTTTAACTTTATACTACAGAAAATTAAATTGAAATTCGCACACTAACGCTTGTTAATCATCGTTATGGCTCACTGACAATTAACTAACCGACTGTTGGGAATCATCGCTCTTTTATCCCGCTGCCGGCCTTGTCTCGAACATTCCAGGTAGGCCTCAGTGCTTCGCGGTAGATTGTTGGTTGATTTATAGTTCATTGAATCCAGTGACACTGTCGTTTAAGTAGGTCCTCACTGATGGGAAGTATTTTGATATGTAAATTTTCGTTTAAAAAACTGGATTTGTATTCCCTTTATCCATATTTAATTTGTTGTCTTTTATTATCTTCGTGTAATAATAAACAAATCTTGAAATTACAAGTGTATGCACTTGAGAAGTTATTAAAAAAGGTAATCATCAAAACGTGCTACCAACCACAAGAAGTGGATTGTTATTTTTTTATTAAGTGTTTTTATAAAGTGCCACTTCTGTTGTACAAACTGTTTAACTGGGACACATCCAGGAGATTCTAAATATGTATGTATCTACAATCACATTGAAATTTGTGTCATTGTGCACATTACTTTAGATATTAAAAAGCCTCACTATTATGTCGTAGTGAAACTTTTGTGCCGTTATTGCATATACATATTGGTATGTATTTACTGCTACTGGACAGTATCCTGTTACGTTTTCATTTGTACTAGTGATTTATTTTAAAATACCACAATATATTTCTAGTATTTTACAAATAGGGTGGAGTTTTCTGTGAAACTTAATACGTAAAATGTACTTCTTTTTGAAGTGAAACTTTTTATGGGATGGTTTTGAAATTCTGATCGGCAACCTTTTTGTGTGACGAAAAGTGGTGGGGGTAAACACTATCGGGTCGAGTGGGAGCAGTGTCTCGCACAACGGTTGCGCCAATATTTCCATCTCACTTAAATGTAAGTTAAACTGTTTGACACGCTACAAACATCCCTTAAAATTGTGTATACTTCTGTCTTTGACACACTCACGGCATTTATCGATAATGTCCTCTCTTTAATTTGGAGGCTTAAAAATGAACAATGAGTTGCACATTTCAATATTGTTTAGTGTTATCGTTGTTTATAATTTATTTTCTTCATTAAAATATACAATTTTGTTGTGAATATGCTATTTAAAAGTGATTGATGAATAATTACAATGTTTCCCTGTAATACAAAAGTTTCACTTCTATCGTGCGTCTTTACGACACATGCTGTTTTTTTTTAGCCATATTTAAAAAAAAGGAGCGCAACTCTTTGAATTATTCATTCTTACATTCCAAATGGATCCATATGTACTCGATTAGATTCAGGTCTGCCACCAAGAGAACTGTGAAAACAAGTGATTAGGCTGCATTTTATACTGTTCATATTAAGTAAAGTAATATCTGTACATGTAAATTATAATAGACAATGTAAAATCTATCGCTTTCAAGAAAGATTGTAATTATGAATATTTTTTATACTATGTAGGTGCCAATATACAGGTGTTTCCAAACTGCCACCAAAACTTTACAGAACATGCTAAAATATGCTGTACTGAATAATAAATCATTTAAAAAAATAGTTTTTCTCCAGAAGATAAAGATTTGCAAATGCTGGAACAAAGAGATCATGTACCTAAACACTCTATACGGGTGTCCCAAAAGTACCGCCTTTCCTTGAAGGTGCGTCATCTAGAAGTGTTATGGAGTACTGATAAATAGTTTAAAAAATTCAGTAAGTATCTACTTCTACGGGACTCCTGAAATGCTTGAGCGCGTTCACGGCAACATCGTTAAAAGACCCAACGCATTTTTAGACGCAAATGGGCAAAATTTCGAATATTTATTTTAATAAAATAATATTTGTTGAAGTGTTTGATTGTTGAATTACCTCTCAAGCTCATCAGAATGGTTGCCTAGGTATACAATAATACAATGCTATTACGTATTTCTAGGTAGAGGTAATTCTCAGGTTAGAGCGTTGCTTTTTTTATATTTTAAAATTGCATATATTTCCTAAATGGAGGGTCAGGATTTTTTAAAAACATTTTTCCAGCACTCTACCACATCCCTAAATGACGTACCTTCAAGGAAAGGCGGTACTTTTGGGACACCCTGTATGTGTATCTATTCATATTATTTTAAGATGGGCACATGGACATAACTGACATGTTCCATTAAAAAAACTGTTTTCTTTCTTTTACCAGGCTTTCTAGATGCTTGTTTTATTTGTTTTTTTTTTAAATTTACATTTTTCAACATCGACTTACCTTACAATTTGCAATGTACAGATCGTTACTATGACTGTACAGTATAATAAAATGGTTGCTGTGATTACTGCTGCTTATTATCATATTCAAAACATCTTCTATACAACGTTGCCACTTTTATAGTAATTTAAACCTCCGTAAAACAATACAGACGCATAAAAAAGAACGTTTGATTACGATTTCGCGTTAATATTGATATGGGAAATTGCTGTGTAATATTTTTTGGCGATAGTCTTGGAACACGCTGTGTAATAAGGATCATAAAGAAATGAGGATGAAGTAGAAATTACATTCAAAGTAAAATTGAAAACATAAACCTACATAGAATGGTCTATGGTCAATAATAATTCTCTTGGATTTTCTTAACAAGGTTTTCCAATTAAAGAAATTGAAGTTTTTAAAATTGCACTAGAGTCTAACAATATCATACTCGTAGATATATGTACTTTAACCTAGTGACGAACCCTGAATTTAGCTAAACATAACCTCACAAAACCTTGTAAGAATAGAGAATAAAACAAGAAGTACTTTATGATATGTATCGGGTCTTCAAATAAATATATATTTAGAGTAGGCGTAGGCGACATTCTAATTCTGTTAACAGTGTAAAGATAATTTTTGTAGGTAACCAATTATTCTCCGGACTTACACAGGTTACATAGTAAGCTTTTTCCCAATTTCATAATGTCATATTCCGTGGAGGGGGAATAGGAGAATCCACTACAAAAATTAAAAATATTTTCTAACCTAATTTTATTTCGTTAAAATGTCAGACGTTTCTTCTACGCTGGAAAAATGTTGCAAACAATTGAATTTCCATAGGTTGCTCTAAATATAAATTTATTTGAAGGCCCGTTATTTCAATGCATGTAATTGATTTTAAAGATGTTGAATATGTCCATCATCTGGCACATGACATATTTTTATTATGTTTTTTATCCCATTATTCCAAAATTGAAGTCTTGTGCTGGATCACCAACAGTTTGGAAACAGAATTCTTGCGGTAAGGATATAAATGTAAATCCTTTGTAAATATTATGTGGCACGTTTCCACAGACCTTTTGAAATACATGACGGAAGGAAGTTTTCCATTCATTCTCCATAATTTTCTTAACTGCATCGACAGCTTCCGTAGTACGTTCTGTTGACCTTCCACTACCTTCATTCTTCTCAATCTTCCAGTCCACCAAACAATTTCACAGTGGGATCTCAACACTCCGGATCTTGTTTATAACCGACGACAACTTGTGGGAACTGAACCTGACATTCTTGCAAACAATGTTGTACTGAATAGGACCGCTCATCGTTGACCTTACAAACGTTGCGAAAATAACTTTCTGTCATAAACTTTTTGTGCTCAGTTGAGTAAATCATTTTATTTTTGAAAAAAAAGCTGTTTTTTATGAAAAATCCAACACAACACGAAACACAAATTTGAAGTTAAACGGACGCCTGGCGTTCTGTAAGTTACGACATACCTGACTAAAACAAAAAAAAATGTAGAAGGACCAGAAATTTCTTTAGATAGATACATATCGGTTGCTTATCTGTAGTGTTAAATTAGTCCGGCCTGAATGCCGTGTGACCCGATGTG
The DNA here is from genome assembly GCF_963966145.1 of Tenebrio molitor. Taxonomy (NCBI): domain Eukaryota; kingdom Metazoa; phylum Arthropoda; class Insecta; order Coleoptera; family Tenebrionidae; genus Tenebrio; species Tenebrio molitor. The sequence goes on along the minus strand of NC_091048.1, from coordinate 4,270,879 downwards.
TGGTGGGTCAGGACATAATGAAAAGTAGTGAATAATAGGCATATTATTCATCTTATTCAATTCTGATCCATGTGATTATGACGGTAGTTTATCATTCATTGTCCCTAGTGGAGAATCAAGAGGCTAGAAAAATTCAGATTATTAATTTCTCAGTTCTCAGTGCTTTATGCCTCAGAAGAAAGTGTTTAGTTTATGTCTCGAGGCACTCAGCAACATCATAAATGACAACCATAAAGTATGATGTACTTTGGAAATTAATTTAGCATCACACTCTTGTATTAGATTTTGTTCATGCGGCAAATACACAATCAAAACACTCCACCATGATTAAAAAAAAAACTGTTGTAACTTTTCGTGCTCGGGTAGTTGCATGAATATACGAATCTGGTGTTAACCCTTAATATAAAAAGATTTCATTTTTCAAGCCAAAATCATTCCAAATTTTTTTTCTTGTCTTATCAATAAAAAAAAAACTCTGTTGCAAAACAACTGAAATTGTCCACCGTAGAGAATCATATCGTGAACCATATCAAGGTTTTTTTGTGTCATAATAACAGTTCTGAGATGACCGGCGCCTGGTGCAAGTTCACAAGATTCTCTGTCAAGTTTAAGTCTTTGGACCAGTTCTTGACCACTTAACGTGACTCATATTCTTATGGATTTCTTGTGTCGACAAACACTTTTACAAAGGTACTTGTAAAGGTGGACAAACTTCACAGGACAATACACTTGAAAAAGAGACACCAACAAGATTCCACCTACCAAAAAATCAAAACACGTTTGCGAAATAATTTTCCAATTAGTCTTTAATTGGAGAGAAATGATTTTCGAATCATTTTGATCGGTTTTATGCCTCCAGTTTTATTTATATCTAGCGGATACCGTCTCGTTACCGGTCGGTATACACAGTTAAGGCGACTCGCATTTTTCACACCATCAATGAAAATTGCGTAAACCGTAATTACTCGCCGCCAAGGTTTAATATTATATTCCATACAGCTGAACACATAACCGACTGATACATTCCCTCCTCGGCTCATTAACTCTTAATAGGATTCTCCTTCTAACTAAACCAAGTACAGAATTACATCCAGCGGTTGAAAAGTGGAATGAACGTGTAAACCGTACCTCGTGGAATTGTTAACATGCAGCGTCGTTTTCTGGACAAATACCTAGTACGTCGGCACGTCGTTTGTCCAGCACTTACCTATATTTAACGTAATATGCGTAATATGCTTCGGAATGCAGTCTGGAAATAGCAAGGGAGACGTTGATTGATGTTGGAGTGAAAGAAGATGGCCGAGGTGGATGAGAGAACAGGTGCCTTTTGCAACTTGCAAAAGGACGACGACCTTTCAGTCCATAGCGTTCGGTACTTCATGGATCATGACCAATTGTCACGAGTTAATGCATTGGTACCATTGATCACTTATCGCTTCCTCGTTGCACGAATTCGGTGGGATCTCTCCGGACGAGTTATGATCAAGGTTGTGATGGTCACGGAGCTAATTTAACCCTTCGAACTTGGAAGAAAAAAAATAGTTTTCCAAAACTGCCACGGTTCTTGCATCCAAGGGATTAGCACCACTGACGCAATCCCACTGAATGCCGAGTGTTAGTTATTGCGAAATTTTTCCTTTCTTAATTAGCTAGCCAAGGAAACACGAGTTCCACAAACTGGAACTACTTCCGTCTCTTGGTTTCACCTGCTCAGTTTCAATCACAAAATCACTGGAGCGATTCGAAATGAGTAATTTATCGAGTTAGGCGCGGCCAAATCCTGTGATGTGTTTATTCGTGAACAACCACAAACCAAAGACTCGTTCAAAACCAACACTGCCTCTAATGGATTATAATGAACTCGAAGTTGGGTACAATTAGATCGATTTTCCCCGAGAGTGGCTCTCGACACCGCCGTGCTATTACCAATTAGCTTCATGCAATTTATCGCAGCCGGCATCACCTTGCTCACAAAATCCTCGACCAGTCTCGGATAGGATCCGAAGCGGAGAGAATTAAATCTGCTTAAGTGGAAGGATAACCGCGGACAATCAGACCGTTATGATCTGGAGCTGCTGGTCACAATAATTATTTGGGTTATGCTTCAAGATCGCTTCGCATCATTTATGCTCGACCAGATACGAATCCAATTATTTTGACGGGGTCACAGGAAATATCTCGATGAAGAGGAGCTCGTTTATAAAAATGTAGTAGGTACGCTTCATGGGGCTAATAATTCAGTGTTAGTCATTGAAACTGAGAACCCCGACCTGTAGATCAGCCAAGGCCAACGACAGATCAGTATATCTCCACAGCGTGCATCCACGAAAAAAAAGAGGAAATATGGGCGGCTGTAATTTGAGTAATTCCAGAAATTACATGGTGGAGTCTTCGTGTACGCTCCCGGCCGATGTCTGCATTTTTCAGGCGAACAATTGAATCCCAAAGGCGACCAATTACGGACCATTGGATGCATCTAGACTGATCCCTTCGAGATCCGAGTGATAGCCAGCTGCATCAAACCAGAAGTTCTTCTCCGGAGATCTTTCTGCGTCAGCGGTTTGTAAATCGATACATGTGAAAAGGATTTTGCTGAGTGAATGAATGCAAGTTTACGGGGGACACGGCGTTCAGGCCGGACTAATTTACCATTACGGATGTAGTATCAAGTAGTGATGAAATTTGTCAGAAAAACTTAGTAAACTTAGTAAACTTAGTATTGAAGAAGAAGAAAGTTTGTTATTCCTTTGCCGGATTGGGTGTGAGGCTCCTTCCCTTGACATTTAAACGCACGAAGGAATCTGAAGTCTTTTAAAGGATTACGACGAGTTAATGAGTTGACCGAGATTAAACTCGCGGGTTGAAGTGTTTTGATGTTCCAAGGTTCCAGGAGCAGATACACCAATTAGACCGAATAAATAATAATATGAAAGAACCCGAAGGCGCTATAAATTCTCAGGTATTTATTTTGGTCTTCTTAATTGCCCCGGCGGGCTCACTCTACGCTGCATTACGTAAATTAAAAATAGTGTGTTCAAACATTTTGGGAGTCCTGTGATAATTAGACCCGCCGCCATCTTCCCGATGATAACCGACCGGATATCGCCATCCTGTCTGATGTGAGTTTGGGTTGGCATTTCGCCCACTTCGATGCCATTTCACACTTATTAAGTACATTCCTTCACTTGGACAACCATCCGTCATGTTGCCAAAGAAACGAAACTTTGTGCCAGAAATAATACAGTAATTTAGAGAAATTTCCGTGGGACAGTTATTTCGTAATACTTACGCAGGTTCACTCCCTAAAGAGAACAAAAAGAATTAAATAAGTCTAATACATAGATACCCGGTATTATGATAATTTATCCATTTTCCGCTTCACATTTTGCTACACAACTTTTTCCAATATACATAATTGAGAATTACCTACTAAATCCTACATCCATCTGTATTTGTCGTGTCTTTATCGTTTTTATATATGGCTACTTCTGCAGCTCTGCGACGAAAACACAATGAACAATGAAAATTTGGAAGTGACAAGTGATGCACAGTTGACTGTTTCTCGCTTGCTCCCGAGATTTAAGCTTGCTGCGAACGATTTTAGCGTGACGCGAACGCGAACGATTTTAGCGTGATGCGAACGCGAACGATTTTAACGTGACGCATGAAACTAATTCACTCCCCGCGAATAAAACGTATGTGGTGCGCCTAAAGACGTTTTCATTTCAAGCCTATCACATCAGAAAGGGGGCACAGCATCCATGCCCGATTCATTATTCTTTAATTGTAGTAGCATTCAAACTACTGTCTCAGCCCTCCACATCGATTTGAAATTTTAATTCCCACGAACGAGACCTTCCTTCCAGCCGAGGGTAGACCCGGAGCCACTCCTTCCTCGTCGGTTATTCCACTTTTCGTTTCATCCCATCGTTCTATAAGTTTTTTCCGTTTTGTTCCGGTTGGTTAAGCTGCGTCGTTCCAGTTCTTGGTTTGACCGCTCGGGGCTTCCTCTTTTTTTAAAAAATTCATGCGATGACTCACGCTATTTTGACGCCGTCTGCATCGCAAGCAACATCAAAGGACAGCTTATGGACCTTACATGGGGGTAACATGCCTGATTAGATCACAATGTCGATGTAATACTGATGACGTGGTGCAAATTGATGTTTCACTATTGTCGAAGAAGATTACAAAGGACACGATGAAAAAGAGAAAATGAAGGAGGAGTGAACGCTTCATGCGTGCGCTCCAAGTAATTGAAAATTCTCAGGACTCGAAAGGAACACGATGATAATGCCAAGCTGGGGAAGAAATCAGATGCAACTTGCATTTCTCATGGACGGTTTTCAAGCGACTTAACGGCAGGAAAATTACGGGTAATGATGCGTGAGAGTTTCCCACAGGAAGCGAAAAACTTAATTAGAGCCTGTTTACACTTAGACTAAGGGGCTCCTAATTTACAATTGTAATTTACGAGCCCAGCCTCCAAGAGAGCCAACATTACTGGCTCGACTGTTGACTCTTTGTCTCGATTTTGAGTGATTTTTCGTTTTTCTGTTTGTCCAGTTAGAAGCACATATTTTATTCTAAGGGGAGAGAAATGACGTGTTAGGAATGATTCATTGGCCCAACACATGAATTCATTTGCATATTAAAGATGATTTCTCTACTGTAGTACAGTGAAACCTGATTACTTTTTAGTATCCACTCAAGGGAAATAAATTAAGAATCATAATTAAGATAATTAATTTAACGGTTAACAAAATAGGAAAGTAGCAAATGGACATACGAAGCACAATCAGATTCAATTTATTTTATGTATCTGGTGGATTAGTAATTGTAATTTTATTAATCAATTTGATAGTTTGTATAATTATGTTGCACGGTTCTGTGTGGGAAGAGTTATGATTGTTAAGTGGTTTACACTAATTTGTAATCGTTTTATTGAATAGTTTAATTAATTTGTTAACGTAATCACATTAATTAAATTGTAATTTATTCGCCGCGTCAAGCAACTATTTGTTTACATTTAGATAAGGGTTGGCTGCCAAGGTGCTAGTTCTTTGGGTATAGAACTTTTTATTTCTTAAGCGAAAATGAAAACAAAAAATTATTTGTTGAAAACGAAAATATTGGAAATATTTTAAGTTTTCATAAACGCATTTGAAAAAAAAGCCCACCACAGCACATTAACCTCTTCGCAGTATCACGAGTTCAACCACCACTTCCGTTATCGGAGAATTTGTTTTTACTAGCGGTTTCTGTCAGTTGGGTACAAACTACGTTTTTTAGTAATATTGTGTTTATGGATAAAGCAGTGTTTATTTCCGTAAAGTCGTGGCAAAATTTATTTTACAACTATGTACATATTAAAATAATTTCTAAACATTGTGGGTATGAGTTATAGGGATAAAGTACACATTTTTTGCTGTCGAAATTAAATTGATTAAACTGAAACATAAACATTGAAGAAATTATTAGAAAAAAAAGTAATTTGTGCCTCAGTTATTGTTCACATAAGATTTAGCCGAAGCAGGTGGTGGAAGAACTGTTGCTCGGTGACACTGAAGATTAATGTTTTGTGGAATTTAGTTTTGAACTTCATATTATCATTCGTTTTGAGTTTTTGCTGTAGTTTCCCTTTCAAGGTCCATAGTGGTAGAGATGTTGGATTCTCTCATGGGCTGTGACCTTGGAAGTATCTACATGCAAATATGTAGATGAGAGAGAGACGACACTAACGTAACGAATTACGATGTTTTCTAGTCGGTTTGTAGCGCTTACTTGAGACAGTGATTCGTCGTTTGCGCAGATATAACTCATAGCCCATGAGAAAATCCAAGACCTCTAACACAAGGTTTTCCTAATCTGTGTTTATGAATTGTTAGGTGTACCAAATCATTGCACCAAGAGAAAAAATGATTTTTATAATGTTTTATAATTCTGCAGTATGGTGGTATAGAAATTTTACGTTTAATATACAGCGTGATCAACAATGACTGAGTCTGTTGGCAATGAAACAACTGAAAATATTGGTGTTTTTCTGTTTCTGTTTCAAACTTGACACGACATTAAAAAAAAAAATAGGTTATGTCGGGTATGTTTATGCCATTACAAAAATGACCCTTTGGTGGTAAACGTCAAATTCGCCTGTCAACTCTGTCAAAGTTGACAACCGGATATGCGTTCTGATTACAGTGGTACCAAAATTATTCAAATTTTCATTGTTACCAATAGATTCAGTCATTCTTGATCACTTTGTATTATTAAAATTATTTTAATTGTCAGATTTACAAAATGTGACAATTGTAATTCGAATTCATTCATATTTATATTTTTTCTTTTCTTCTTATTTTTGCAGATATTTTTTTCAGAGAAGTTGGTTCTCTTATTCTCGTGCATGCTTTGTATTTGTGTTTTCTTCCAACACTCTTCTAATTCTTTTTCTTTATACCGCGTCGGAAATTTTAACTGTAATAATATGTAACAGGATGCAACGTGACAGTAATAATAATGTTACTACATAAAAGCTTTTGGAATTATCATAGTGCACGGCATAATGGTAACCATTAGTTAAATATAAAACGTTTAAGATTTAAAAAAGTAAAAGGAAATCGTTCAGACATTAAGGACAAAAATATCTTTGGTAATTTGTTTGTGTCGTCTAGTAATCATTTTATGCTTTTACTGATAAGTAAAGCTTACTTGCTTGACATTTTATTATCTTTTATTATTTATTCTATTTTATCAACGTAACGTTGGCACAACATAAATTATAACATTTTAGTCATAGATTTATTAAAACACTGTCAAACTAATGTTTATAAAGGGAACCCTTTGATTGTTTCTAGATTTGTAAGTGTTTTACATTTTAATGTCAGATATATGTATGTATCGGGTGTTCATTTAAATTTCCCCTCAAAGTTGGCGTTGAAGAGTCGATTGTGAACGCACCACTCGTCAGTCTGCACGGTAAAAACACAAATAACGCAAAAAATGAGGTCTGTAATCCGCGGTGCGTTCACAATCGACTCTTCAATGCCAACTTTGACGGGAAATTTAAATGAAGACCGGATAGTACGTTCATCATGCTCAGTCTATTATTTTTATTTCTTTTTGGAGCATCTTCCTATGAGTTATCGTTTTTTGAATATTTTTTTCCGTTCACTTATTTCTTCATACATTTTAAATTTAATTCCCTGTTCTTCATAGTTGATTATTTAAAATTTATTTCATAATAATATTGTGGGTCTAAATTTGACACAAGATTTGAAAATCACTTAAAAAAAAATGTAATTATAAAAACAAAGAAAGAAAAGAACAAATTAGGTATGAGACGGAACATTTTTGACGATTAGTTTGTGTTCTTGGAATTATTTTATGCATTTATTGCTTTCGCATCATCATGATATCCAAGACATCACTCGAACATAAATTGATTAAAATATCATTCCAAAATGACATGGCCATATTTTATTATCTTCCATATATCTTTGTACAATTAAAAATTAGAAAAAAAAAACATAAATGTTATCTTTTCACTCATCGAAATTTTGTATGTGAACAATTTTTTTTCAGTATTGTGACATCCACTTAAAACGATATTAAGTGTGCGTAAAAAAATAATGGGCCCAAAAATGGTTATAAACCAGGAAAAATATCTTTCGTTGTTAGTTGGTGTCATCTAATGGTCACTTTGTTTTTAGTGGTGTCTCATTTATCATATTTTATGTCCACCTCGTTACCACAACACAAGTGGTAATATTCTAGCGACAGAATTATTAAAGCTAAATCTATCAAACTAACATTAATGCCAATATGTTATGTATTTTTACTCTGTGTGCACCTCTTCCATTTTAGTGCTAAATATGAAATAGTTGTCGTTTTAAGTGTTGCAGACACATCGAAGCATTAAAATACGCTCTTATGCGGTTTAAGCAGCACTTTGAGTTATTTACTTGGCAGACAATTTTAACAAGGATTTTCAGCGTCGCTAACCAAGATAAAGTAGCACTAGCAATTACAGTAATCCTTGATGCAGCATACGTGCAATATCTCCCAGTCTCAGTTTACGACACCTACATTTGATCCAATTTATACGACAGATAATCTGATTATAATTTTTGATAATCTCCCGGCGAATAATAAACCAGACTGGAGCGTATTTCTTGACGTTCCGATGGGATAGAGGTATTGTAGTTGTCGGGATCACTGACAGGTGGGGTTAACGAGGCGTTACCGTCGAGATAACAATGCGAATAAGAAGCGCAATTACAGGAACAGTCCAAGACGATGATATATAAATATAGGGACACCGGCGGAATGTCGCTCCGTAAACAATGGAAGACCATTGAATAAATCTGAATTTTAGGTGCGATCTACAGTGTGTCCCGAAAAGTGGCAGGTATCGTGATTTAAGCACGGTCTGAATGAAATCCCGTGGGTGTCTATTCCGCCTACCAGTGTTGTGTGTTAAAAACACGGGCTTGGCGGCTTGTGATCCAGTATTTGCCGCAAACACGCCAAACGATTTATTACCACTGGTGTATCTTTAGGTGCTCCTACATGGTTCGCGGAACGTGACGTGCCCTAATCCACAAATAAGTGGTATATTGTTGCATAACCCGGAGGTACAAGCCATTGTACTATTTATGCCTTGCAAGTATCCAAGAAATTGTTGTTAACCTGGATGACTGCCTTTTTATCGGTTTCCCGAGTTCCGTGAAAAGCGAAAGTCACCGCGCGGATTGATTCACACTACTTCGATGCAATTGGCTGTCGAGGCACAAGTAGGTCACATGTCTGATTGGCGCCAGCATCTAACTAACTGAACTCGCTGTTGTTTTACTTTAAGGTGATTACTGATAATTGAGTTACAAAAATGTAAAACGTTTTTTCGCCGCCGTCAAAGGAATTTAAAATCAATGAAATATAATTATGGAACTTGGAACAGGTCATCTGAATCATTAATTTTTTATTAGGGTTGGATCATGTTTCTCACCCGTTTCGAGGGGTCGTCGCACAGATATCTCACCCTCTATCTCGCTGAATAATTAACTAATCAATAATTGATTCATATTTTACATAATTTAACAGTTCTTGCCTAATAAAAATAATTTACGTGGCTCGGAGATTAAATGAGACATTTCTGGTTGTCCAGGTTGAAATTAATTATCTAGAAATCTTCCAAAACATATTCTTGAGTTGTTTTATAATCCGTGTGATATTTAAATCATTAATAAATAAAAAGTGAAAATTTTGTCCAGTTTTCAGGTGGATTAAAATTAAAAGTCTGTGAAAGATTTATTATATGAAGGTGACAGCTGGTTGAGTTTTTTCTTCTTTTTAGTTTTAAATTTCAATCCAGGTGGCAGTATCTAAATACCGTTCGCATTATTTTGACATAGTGGGAGGCCATGATTTATTTTTTTAACATTGGACACACTGTTTGATTTTCATCACCAAAGTGCCTGACAGACCTATCAAATTGAACATAACATGTTGCTGAATTTCCCGCGATGTCTTGAGTATTTTTCTATTGCAAACTGGTAAAACTGACAACAATGCACTAAACTAGACATTGACGCTGTTTATAACCTCAAACTTAGAAAAATTTAACCTAATTCAACAGACAGCTTTACTACCAAATTAACTAAAATTATCGGGCTTATGCAAGTTGCATTTTGATCGTTGCACTCTTTTGAAGATTTTTTATGGCTCTAACTGATCTATAACGTGCGTTCCATTTGACCGGTATATTCTTGGTGCACTTTTACAAGTATGCACCAGCCTACGTAACAACTTTTCCGTAAAGTGGGCCAAACTTCGTCTAATCCACATCACATCATCTCCGCCTAGTTATTTCTCTGCAGCGATTCGTGGAAAACCATCTTATTAATAAAATCGTAGGAAACGAACGTTTCGTTAATTCAGGATATGAAATGTCTTTTTACAACGATTTCAAGAATGCAACTGCACAACCATTGCATTGTCATTAACCAAGCCGAACACCTGCTGTAACCGTTTCGTCTCGCACACTCCTACCTATTTAGCGGTCATTTAATTGGCAAATTACGCAATTTCGTCCTGTTTCTACCTTGATGTATGTGACAGGATAAAAAATCTTGCCTGTGTTTTCGAAATCCGATTGGAATCTGCCGACGCACTCGCAATTAAGTGCAATGGAGTGTAATGCGAGTCCTAGAAGAAGATGCTTCTGAATTTTCTCGAAACTGGTGCAGTTATAGATTTGTACTATTGAGTCATGCATTTTTGTACGAGAGAATGTTTCAAGTCACGATAAAATGCATTCCGTTGAGAGATTATTGATAAAACTGTTTTTGAAATGTGAGGACCTTGCGTGATTCAGTGATTTATCGAAACAGGCAGTTACGTCAAATCTTTGTGTGGTTTCTGGTTTTGGCAGAACGGTTCATAACAATGAGAAATCTCTAAAGCGAATTGTATTTCACCTATTCAAAGCCAAATCGTTGCCAGATTCATCTTGGAGCATGAGTCACCGGAGAATTACTTTTGGGAAACCTAGTCAAGCGTGCTCTTCGCTCTTCTACTGTTCGGTAATTAGTGATTAGGGATCGTTTTGTCCTTGGTTCATAACTTAACGCCTTACCAAGTTCAGTAAGAGTTTGAGCAAACTTTGATAATGTTGACAAAGTGTAAAAATGTCAGTAAACTGTTGACAAAAGGAGGAGAAAGTTAATCAATGATTAAAGAGTGTTGGAACGCTTTTTTGAGGATTCTTATTATTCCGCAGCGAAAAATGAGTAAAACCAATTTGTCTAGAAACGAAAACAATTTACAGCAAAGAATACTTAGAAAATCTTTTTGTAACAATATGTATTGTGAAGAAAAAAATTCGAAGATCGGTGACAATACACAAATTAGTAATATGACGTTCGAGAATTACAGAATTCATCAGTCTACACGAACAAAAGGACTAACGAGTGGAAACGAAGCTGCTATTGATTTTATAGTCATTGAGTAATTGAAAACTCCGGTTTCTTTTATTATTTCTTTCTCAACAAAAAGTCATTTGCGTTTACCACACCTCAAGAAAATAAAGAGAAGAATAAAATCATGCGTAGATCAAGATTAAGATTTTTCTGAGTGAAACATAAAACTGGTAAACAACTATTGTGTCTGTTTTCTCTCTGCGAATTTATTTGTTCTTAAGATCAGCGTACAAAATATTTTATTGATATGAAGAAAAAAATGTCTTCTAGGTCATTTATAATACATAAATATAAGTAAATTAAGCAGCTATTTTTAAAAGGGGTATCCGGCAAAGAAATTTTGATGACATTTTGACAACATTATCAGATCAATGTTCTTCCTGTTTTACCATAAAAAACTGGGTTGCGGCGTCTAAGATGGATAACAATTTTTTAAAATGAGCAGAAAGGGGAAAACCGATTTCTGCGTCAACAACAGAAAGCGTCGATGTTGTCCATGGTACGATTTGGGAAGATCGAAGAATATGTATTCATATCTCATATGAACGGGTTTTTCATATCATTAACAATGAATTGGGTATAAGAAAATTATCAGCAAAATGGACACCCAAAGGCCTGAATGGAGAATGACAACATCCAGATCGATTTGCAACCAATTTGAAAATAGTTGGACCGTCTGGCTACAATTGATGAACCTCGGGTTCATCAAAGAAATGTCAATAGAATGGAAACATCCTAGTTCTCGACGTAAAAAGTTTCACGTTCAGGTCTGCCGAAAAAGTCCTCGACTCCATTTTCTGGGATAAAGATGGGGTAATTTTCCCTGATTACATGCAGCAAGCAAAATCTATGACGGGGAATTATTACTGTTCTTTGTTAGCAAAACTTCGAACCAAAATTGTGGAAACACGTCTTGGGAAACTTTCTTAAGGTGCCTTGTTTTGCAAGACAATTTACCCCTCCAAAAGTTCAATGAAATCGGTTGTAAAGTTATTGATTTATTCGCACGTTGTTCTGACTTTGTAAAACTCCACAAAATCTTAAAAGAATGAATATCCACGTCAAAAGAGTTGGATCGATATTCTAGAGAGCTATACTTGGGCCAACCAACAGATATAGTAATAAAAAAAAGGGGATGTGGCCTAGTTGCGTAAAACGATATACGCAGAAGCCTGTTTCACAATGAAGCAAGTTCTTTGCCATTTGTCATTCTTATATGTCTTGAAAAAAAACTATTTTGTAATACAAATCGAAAAATGCCAAGGAAAACAAACAAACATAAACACGTGGTCAAACTCCCGAAGCGAGGTTAAAACGAATGAGATGCCGAATGCCATCAAGTAATTTTTGTGGATGTGCATCAGGCTTTCGAAAATCTGCGCACGTTTTGAATAAGCCAATTGGAAGCTGCTATTTAAAATACGCGGGCACTAGGGGGCGGTTTTATTACTATATCTGTTGGTTGGCCCAAGTGTAGTTTGCAAAGCAAGGAAACGAATTTAAGGGGTTAGACTACTACATGAACGTTGTGAGTTGATGGATTATTGTGGTGAATAAAATATTATTTTGCAAATAGTTTCCTTTTACACTACGCTAGATATTTACCAATAGTCCCTTGTAAAGTGTTCAAATACAGAAAAGATACCTTCAATTATTCTTATTTTTTTCATTTATTGTCTCTGACTTGAATCAGAACTCTAGAAACATTCAAAAAAATTATTTTTGAACATAACCTTCCAAAACAAAGAGTAGAAGTGAGTCTTCTTGTGCTAACCCCAGAGATCAAAGACAGAGACGAATTCGAGGTTGCAACTGGGCGAAGCACAAGAAGACCTTCTACTCTGAATGATAGAACGGGACATTTTTTTAACTCAATGCATTGAGAGTATTTGTTATGAAACCAATTTATACTAGACGCACCCGTGGTTGTTAAATTGAAAAAATATTAAAAATCGTTCCGATTGATGGAATTGGTCTATCGGGAAAGTGACGGAAAAAATGTAACGCACATTTCTTATCCTTTGATTGGCACGGTATATTTAATTTATTTTGTAGGCAACCGTACGCGAAATGAGCACTTCGCGTACCAAAAACAGGCCGCGAAATCCAATTTCGTGGCCATTCATTTTAACTCTGCTGCAAACTGTGTCCAAATCGTTTTTTTCGTCACAACAGTTTTGGGGTGTCTGTCACCTGATTCACAAGATTCTCTGCCAAATTTAAAATCTCGGATCCAATTCTTACCTAACACGTAACTCGGATCACAGCCAGAAGTGTTTTACTCCACAAATATTTTCCCCAAGCTGTTTCGTGTAGTCTTCACAAACGCTTGTAGCACAGTGATAATAAGACAGTAGGTACTTGCAAAATTCCGAATAGCCGTCATGTACGTACTCCTATCAGTTCAAATACTTTCCTTACATAATTTACAAGCTTTAAACAATACTCAACTCAAAAGTTACAGTATCGTAATTTTTTTTTTAAATTCATAAACTCTCCAATATCGTTAGACAAATGCTTATATAATCCATTTCCCATTTGAAATGTAAACATACAAATCGTTTATTTTGTAAACAATTTCATGTAAGTACAAATATTTACATTTTTATTGCGTATTGAGACCTTGCGGAAAAAGTACAAGAAATTGTTTTTCACCTACAAATATATACTCTCTTACAAGTAACAATTAACAGTTACGTATAGTAAGTGTATCTAGTACTTTTTAGACATACTCTAAGCTGCAAATATAATTCTAATATGATAGTGATTACTGATTACGTAGGTAGAGTAGACATGATTAATTATAGAATTTAATCCTAGTACGGACCGTAGTTCTAAAGTAATCAAAATTTCAATTAATCTAATTGACAGCTGTATCATCAGAACTCCAACAGTAATTTTGGTTTCGTCGTTGCAGGTCTGCCAACGTCTCTCGAATCCCCGGCGCCGACACGAATCCAATCGAAGTTGACAAGGAGAAACCCTCCCGTCCGTCGGTCCGTCAAGTTCACCCCGTCTGTGAAGACAAAGCTCATTTTTTAGGGTACGATAAGCACGGCGTCATGCCGGAACTATCACCTAATGATATAGTAAACGGAAGTCCGCCACCATATCCAAAGCGCGCTAGTCTCGATTCAAACCCCAGCCCCACCCAGTGCTACCCTCTCGCGCCCAATATATGCGTCGAAGCGGGGAGGATTCAGTTCATACGCCAGGAGACAGAGGGCGTGCAACAATTGCCAGACAGTTTACCGACGCCGCCGGCAACACCGCGCTCTTGTGGAAGGGTGACTGTGACAAGAGGACAACAAACAGAACTGGGGGATGAAGCGTTCGACGAGGAAAAGGTAGAGGGCGCTAGCGTACACTATATTTGACGTTTGGCAAGATTTTTAGTTGCAAATCTGTCACATTTTTAATTTGGGAATTTTTAAAAAATTCCCAATTGGTTTGATACTTAGGGGAATTACCTAGAAATTTTTAGGGACTTTTTTCTTGTTCTTACACGTGTCGTCAGATAGAGTATTGATTCTTGTGTTTTGTCATTTATCAACACGTTTCTCTCCACGTGGATTTATTGATATAATTTCATATATGAAAGCGTAACCACCACCCACACGACAAAAAATTTGTCTTGAAGAAAAACCAGTTTTCGTTGTAGTATTAATGTCAAATTCAGGTGTGTTTGTTCTTGTCGTGAAGAGATATTTAGCGTCGTATTGCTTGGAGTATAACTGTTGGGTGCATCCTTTCCGTAAGTAAGTTAGTAGTTATGTCGGCGGCGTTGAATCCGAAGGAGGAGGCGTAATCCTGCAGTAGACTAGAGGGAAAGCATAAGGGCCTTACTCTTAAGCTGACCAAGAGGCTCTCTCGAATCCAGATCGATGCATTCCCACATAAAACTAAGTGTTATGGAATTCGGGATTACGTAGGAAAAACCACTGCAGACTGACACACGGACCAATACACGCCAACAGGATTACGGGGGCGAAATGGACGAGTTTCCATTAAAGAGGGTTTCAGCCTACTTAGGAGGGCCGTTTTTAAACTCGTCGCAGCTTCGATTATCGCTAATCCATCAGGAGCCGCCGAAATTATTTCATCTTTGCGTTAAGTCCATTACTCGCAAACAGGAATGTATTATTTATAAGGGAGGATTTCGTCGGGGGATCGATAAAAGTGTGGCGACTGTAAATTTGGAAATTGGATTACGTGAATTGCGCCAAATCAGGAAATTGAAACGTTTCCATGCATGAAAAATTATTTTGAAAGGTTTCACGGTAAATATTGCAGGGAAATATGTGAAGGTTTGCGCAATAAAAATTGTGGTGGAGGAGGAGGTGGTTTATCGGAGGAAATTGGAAAGGATTAAGCACGGGGGGAAAACAAAAATTTTTTAAAGTTGGTTCGGCGTAAAAAATAATTTTGGGAGTGGTATTTTTTACCACACTCTAGAGTTTTCAAATTATTTTCTTCATCGATTTAGTACAATCGCTTTTATTTCTTGTTATATTTTTAGAATTTTGAAGGTGATCCTTTTTATTTGCTCCTTCATAACTAAATTAAAAATTAAATTTTTTGTTCGAGACTGTCAGAATTTGAGAATTTTCTCCTATGTGAACGAATTTTGATAAATGTGACAACTTGTCAAAACGAAACGTCAAGTTAATTTTAAATATTTTAAGCGATTTGGAGCTTTTAAGGGGGTCGTCGAACAAAAAAACGTTGTATTCAACTCGTTCCTGTGTAAATTGGACTTTTTTTTACACTCGTGGGCCTTTAAAACGCTCGTTTCACTCGCGTTTTAATCTGGCCCACTCATACCAAAAAAAGCCCAATTTACACACGAACTCGTTAAATAAATAACTATTTTGGTACAAAATTGAACGATCGTAAAATCATAACCTATCATCATGTTGTATGACATTAATTATTTAATTTTTTGACACTTTGTTGACGTGGGCATAATCAGACAGGGAAAATTTTTTAATTTGTGACAATCTAACCAAATTTTGAAATGACATTGACGACCAGAATTTTTAGCTCGCGACAGTACTATTGCGGGCAAAAAAAGTGGGACATCAACGTCATTGTCTTGACTTTTAATGTGAAATAACCCTTATCTTATTTGAATTGATTGACGTTGTCATTAAGTATTGTAGGTTGTAGGGAATGATTGTAAGTAAGGACGTAGTGAAGATTTATTTAAGGCAAAGTCCCAATCAAAATCTATCTTTATCAAAAGGAGAGAGCATTTGGAAAAGGAAAATAGGAGTATAAAATAAATTTTTAAACTGTCATCTGGAATAGTGTCAAAAAAATGACAATAAAGCTTAAACTACATCGAATTTTTCAAAACTGACAGAAATTTGATGTCCCACTTTTTTTGCCCGCAATAGTACATACGATCAATATTTTCAATACATATTGCTTTTTATTGTTGAAGCTGTCTTTAGTTTTACAATTATTCTTAATAAACTAAGTAACAGAAACTGAAAATAGTTTCAAGATAATATTT
This sequence comes from Tenebrio molitor, assembly GCF_963966145.1. NCBI lineage: Eukaryota > Metazoa > Arthropoda > Insecta > Coleoptera > Tenebrionidae > Tenebrio > Tenebrio molitor. Next base: position 4,254,388 of record NC_091048.1, on the reverse strand, counting down.
AGTTTGCCCAAAAGGAGGGAAAAATTTCATGGGGCAGCTACGATTGGGCTGTGCCAAAGGTGGTGGCCGCCCTTGTTCAAAAAGTAATTTTGCAAATGAATCGAAAGTCGATTTTTTATTTTTTGTATTAAGGAATGTTTTGAAATTATTTTTTGCATATCGTAATGAAGTGGCACTTTTTTACACGAAAAATCGTAGTGAAAGTAGTACTTTTTTGCATCATTTTATTCCACTTCCTTGGAGATGATTGTCAAATCATACCTATTTTTTTTTTAATTTTTCATAAATCCTTTTAGACCAAATTTCTCAACTTACATCGATTTGCAAAAAAATAGTGTGTACAACACGTTACGAAAGTTTCTTTTTTTTCACTTATTTGTTTGATTGATTGATCAAACTGCAAATTCATGAAAAAAAGTATGACTTTCATAACCAGTTGTACAAATAACTATCTAACCATGGGTTAACTCAAATAAAACGGATTTCAGTAAGTTGCTAATTACGAAATCATTTCAATTACATATTACTAAGGATATCCTAAAGTACAGTGTTCGCCAAAGTTTGCAACAATCTGAATATGTATTTTTTTTTTCGAGTTGAGCTTTTCGAAAAAAAGTCGGACAGGTTAATTTAGCTTTTTTTTTTAAAGAATCGCTTTCCAATAATTTTCATTTTTCTGCTTCTCTTTGTTTCCATGCAATATTGTTATCTCCATTTCTTTAAATGCCCATCCCCCTTTTTTCCAAATTTATATAGATTATCAAATTCTGATTTATGCCAATGGAATCTTTGCACTGATGGTTTCTGAAATATCGATTTTTAAAGGTGAAACAGGGTAATAGTAAAATTCGAATTTCACTCCGAAATTACCACAAAAAATTCATTTTTCAATAAGAAAATAGTTTCCACATCACATAAGGTATTTTCGTATTAACAAACTAAAACAGCAAATGAAAAAGACGCCTTTTGCACTTTTTTTAAACTAAAACAATCGACTTCCAACGAAAGCAATCAAAGTAAGTGTTCAAGCAGATTTTCTTTTTGACTACATGCTAATAGTTTTTGGAACATTTTGGAAATTGCCCTCAATTTTTTATTCTCCAAAATTTGCATTATAGGAGAGGGTGTTTTTGAGTTTATTGGTTCACTTTTTTGATATCAAATTACTTTGCTGATATTGACACATCGAAATTCAGCCAGTGAGTATTATTTTCTTATTAAAGAATTGTTTGTACAAATTTCGATATAAAATTCCGATTTTACTGGCATCCTGTTTTACCTTAATACAATTCAAAGTTCATACATACGTACCACTGGGTAAAAATTGTAATTTGATATTTCACAGTCCATTTTAAAGCAAAAAAAAAACTCACAGAAAATCGATTGCCGAGATGCATATTTTAAGGGTAAAATTTTTTGTTCGTATTAAGCGACAATAGTTTTCACCATCCCTGTGCGAGGCACACCTGCTTGGTACGTCCCTAAGCTCCGGTTTGATTTCGAATAGTTATTATTTGGTAAAGTATGAAGAAAAGTTTTTAAACATATCAAGTAAAATTTTTGTCAATGTCCGATAATGTTATCGCACATACAATAAACGCACACGATAGCATTGTTTGCCAAGGCAAGTTTGTTTATTTTGATTACGAGAGTGGGCAGATGTGGTTAACATAATGTCAAGTTTTTATTGAAGAATAGTAGTTCAGCAGTGCAAATAGGAATCTGTATTTACAGAGTGATTCTGAAAGATGTTGAATAAATTGTGTTTTTTCAAGAAACTTCCAAAGTAATTTACACAGTTATCGATAACCCCTGCTTAATAACAAACTAAGGACTGCACTTTCTGTTTGACTTATTTTGATCCTTGTTTGTATTTTAAAATCCACCCTACTGTGACCCTCATAAAAAACTCTGGGGTGGTAAATCAGAACACCTGGTGGCTATCCTATATATCCCCACGTCTATGATATTCATATACATATCAGTTATTGTTCTCACTTGAATTGTATGTATTTAAGGCGTGCATCATTTTATTGAAACCACACATTTTGATCGTATTTGTTTAGATAGGATTAAAACATGTAGGTTCAAATTAAATTTTCAAATTGTAAAAATATTGGATACTATTTTCTCGTCTCTCAAGGCAATATGTAAACTTAAAGATATTTTTTTGTATATCGTAATGAAAGTGGCACTTTTTTACACGCAAAATCGTAGTGAGAGTAGTACTTTTTTGCATCATTTTATTCCATCTCCTTGGAGATGATTGTCAAAGCATTCCTATTTTTTTGTTGTAAATTTTCATAAATCCTTTTAGACCAAATTTCTCAATTTACATCCATATGCAAAAAAATAGTGTGTACAACACGTTATGAAAGTCTCTTTTTTTTCACTTATTTGCTTATTTGCTTATTTGCAAATTCGTGAAAAAAAGTATAACTTTAATAAGTAGTTGTACAAATAACTATTTTTTGATGTTGACATTCTGCTGGAATCAAATTTTCTTATAAAGAAGGGAGATAAAAACCAAAATTCAATCAGTTACAAATAGGAAGATCTCGATCTCGTTTCAAAGTTCTTACGAATTACCTCAACAGCAAAATTCCAGATTCAAAGAAGAAGAAGAAGTTCATAAAGTTTACAATATATGGAAAAAAGGATAGGATCAGGTGCACTCTCTCTCTTTCCCCCCACTCTCTCTATTTCTCTCTGCCTCTTTCTTTAATTGGCTTTCTACACGTTACTATAATTTGTGACTTTTTTACTGTTATAATAAACGACGAAATCCTAGATGCATTAGAAAAAGTGAATCAAGCAGTAAAGGCTACTTTCCATCTTCGAAGAGTATAAAATCATGCATAAAGGGAAGTTATGTCTATCAGCAATAAGACCAAAATAAAAAGTGTTCTTCGTATTCTTGAGTTTTACTAGTTCAAGTGTTGACATTGAACTAGTAATGGGAAAAATCACTCGTGAAGTTCGCTTTCGGTACAAGAAAGGATCAATAATGAGACCACTTCGAGAAGCTTCGTCGACAAGAAAACTATCTTTAAAGTACGAGTTAAGAGTGATTTTCAACATGGATTAAACGTGATTCCCTAACAAACTTTATTCTCCCAGGACAGTTTGACAGACACGTGCAAAACATCTTGGATCTAGTTATATTTCGTTTATACAGAATCATGTCAATATTTTATAAGATAATTCTCTCATGTATCTTTTGACTTACACAATCGGTGTGCAAATCTTAACATACTCGTATTTGAAAACACCTTGAGAGATCATTCTACTTCCTCAAACATGTCAGCAAATCGCTTAAAAAGTATAATGCATTCTTTGCTTCAGTTTCGTCAACTCTTCAAATCCTTTCAAAAATCATTTCGAATCATACAACCAATTATTCAAAACACTCTCAACAACATAAACATTAATTTTTTTCTTCTGTATAAGAATCAAAGCGTCGAGAGCTCTAAATGTGATAAAAACAAAACTTATTCTACATTCAACTCTTAACTTAACAAGTTTTAGTGTTTTATACATCGACATAACTCTCTCTTCATTTTAAAATGTGGGTGGACTTTTTAATCCTAATTTACTAACCTTGATGAAATATAAAATAATCGTTTATCTTATACATGCTCTTATTTGAAATTTTCCAATTTATAATGATTGGAGTTCCTAAATTTTGAAAAAGTATCAATATATGTTACTAAATTCAAAGTAAGGTTATGTTCTATTTTTATTTATTTTCTAATTATGGTATAAATATCTGCACAAATTAGTGTTTTTTCCTAACTGTAAAACACACCTTTACCTTTCAATTTAGCTAACAAGCTTTATTTGCCCTACGGGCTTTCTGATTCCTGTTTACAATTTACCTTTCAATTTAGGTTAAGGTAGCTGCGATTTACCGACCGGTGTTGTAAATTTCTGGGAGAGTGCGGTAGCACACACGGTTAATTTACTCTTTTTACAGTTACGTTAAAATTAAAGTGTTCATATGTTACTCTAATTTAGTGTAAAAAAACAAATTTACATGTATTATTTTTCCGATAAATGTTTTTTTTATTGACTAATAAATAATCATAATCATAATAGGGAAAATGCAATTTATCGGGTTGGCAGATCTGCATGTCATAAAAGTTTGACATTTGTTATTTCATAAAAATCTGCAAAAGTGCAAAATAAAACATTCGGTCAGAATACAAATGTCGTACGGTAGATATTTTACAGCGCTCCAACTAATCGGGACGAGACAAAGCCGAGTGCCTGAAACCTAGTCTTAGCGCTGTAAAATACCCCTACCGTGCTTCAATGTAAATAACTACAGCGTGATCAACAATGACTGAGTCTGTTGGCAATGAAACAATTGAAAAATATTGGTGTTTTTCTGTTTCATAATTGGCACTGACCGGATGTTTTAACTTGACACGACATTAAAAAAAAATTAGGTTATGTCGGGTATGTTTATGCTTAGTTTATGTTATTACAAAAATGACCCTTTGATGGTAAACGTCAAATTCGCCTGTCAACTCTGTCAAATCTGACAACCGGAAATGCGTTTAGATTACAGTGGTACCAAAATCATTCAAATTTTCATTGTTACCAACAGATTCAGTCATTCTTGATCACGTTGTATTACTTTATTAATTAATTTATCAACAAATAACTCTTCGAACCATTTTCAATAAATTTCTTTTAGGGTTTATTAAAATTTAGCAATGTCTGAATTATTTAAAGACGGTTGTTTTAAATACATATTTAAAAAAATATTTTCCAACTCAACAAAACAACAAATTAAGATTTTATCTTATAAATAACTACACTCTATTAAAGCTATTTAATAAAATCTGCTTTTTATTCAGTCCACAATTTTTGTGAGATAACTTAGATGATATGTTAATTTTTGGAAAATCATCACCTGACTTTTTAGTCCGATTTTTGTGTCTTCACGTATTATGAACTTGAATTATTCATGCATATTTATGTAAATATAGGTAAATGAGCGTTTTCCTGCATTTTTTATGGCCAGGTGCGTTCCGTTGGAATAAACAGAAAGATAACTTAACAAGTTTCCAAGCCCACGAGCGATTATAGTAAATTAATTTTCGGCATTTTTCTCGCAGCACCGGCTGCTTCTCGACGAGCTTTCTTAAAGCAGCCCCAAATTTTGTCCGAAGCTCACGTTTACAACAACAACTTTTTGACGCCGCAATCAACAATCGAGATTTAATCAGCACCGGTCTGCACCACAGGTACAGTTTATAAATGATTCAATAAAGCAATTTCGCGAACGTTATTAGTGTCCCAAATTAGATTAAAGAACCAATTTTCCGGCCTTGTGTCCCACTTGAATTATTAAGAACGCTATTTACGATCGCTTTCCATGTATTCAGCTCCCCTTTCTGCACGTCGAAAAAGATGATTAGGTACTCCATCGTTAAATAAATGACAGTCTGAAACTAGCAGATGTAAAAAATCATCATTCCTCCCGCCCCCGATTTAGCACAGCGTCGTTTCGCCGATAAATTCCTCCATTTTTGGAGGTTTTGTGCGGTCGAGTGAGGTGGCACGCCATCCAGTTTTATAGCGAGTTCCATTAAGGCCGTACCTAATGATACTTATAAACAACTAGTGCGGCAGCACTTACGCGAAAGTGAAACGTGCAGAAAACATCCGACATATTTTCTGTCGTTGTGCGTTTGATGCCTCATTTCGGCCAAACGAGCACTTTAATGCAATTTAAATCGACTCCGGCGTGACAAGAGTGCAACGATAATTCATCCGCTCTTGAACGTCCGGAATTTTTGATTTCGATAAAAGCCGGAAGGAAAAAACGTGATTTATACGTCTGCGTTTTGATACATCCCATTGTTAAGTTGTAGCAAGTGAATATCATCAGCGAGCAAGATTTATAACGAATAGCTCGTCAATGGAACCTCCAGTGTCGCCCCTTTTATAAAATTTATCCAAGTGGAAAAAGTGATAACGCCGAGGCGAGCCGAGTTATTAGAATTTGCTCTTGATTGATTTCCCAAAGTCTGTATTTTCTCGGCGACGTTATCACCGATGGAAAATAAAACCTTCGACAAATCCATTTAAATCCATAATTCCGGCACACTAACATAATAAATTCATTCGGCCCTTGGCGCCGCCAAATTTATTAGTCTCGTTAAGGGGATGTTGCGCCCCACTGTTTTCGAATAAACAACCGAAAGCGTTATTTAAAATGTAAATGCATACAGGGGATTCGAACCGTCCAATACACCGGAAAATGGACGTTTTTACACTAGATTTAATTCGGCTGCGCCCATGAAATATTGATAAGTTATGATTTCGAACGGTGTAGTTTGTTTCCACTTTCGGGGCTTATCACGCCGTTATGCTCCTACGCTGGATGTTTCCATTTAAATTAACTAATTATTCGATGCGTGTAATTGGTAAATAAAAAGCGTGGATGCCAATTAGGCGGAGTGTTTTTCTGGAATTAATACATTTATAGAAGTCTGCAGTGGGCAGGAGCGGATCCATCTCGCGTAATTGAGATGATATTTCTTTCGTAGGACACTCATAAATCACTGTTTTCAATCGGAACGTCCGGAAAACACAAAAGAAACGAATTTTCTTTGTCTCCCTGCAAATATTGTCCGCGATAGGAGCGGATTCCGATTCTTCCAGATGAAAACTTAGTTTTCAATTAGCAGTGCTTGGCATTTTGTGGATTTTTCTCAAATGAAATTCATTTTTTCGGGGTCCTCTTTGTTTCTGTAAGAATGAATTAGAATGAAGTACGTGCATTTCGTAGTAATTGCATTCTTAATTCTACTATCCCACCTCCACCCGGCGGCACGGCAATTTTGCCGGAGTACATACACTATTACGGATATTACTATCAAGTAATAGTGCAGTGCTTATCAACATAATTACCGGCGTCTCGCCTCCGCATTTTGACTTTGTTGTGTATTATGTTCTGTGTCAATGTTAAGGAACTTCCTCACGATGTGACATGAGTATAATAATATACCTTTTTGAATTTCAACTACCAATTTGTTATCTAAATCCAGAATTTTTAAATTTTTAAAAAGAGATTGCGGTACTATTCCCGTTGCTGAAATTACAAGTGGTAAAATCGAAATTTTTTCTAAACACCAAAGATTTCTCATAGCAACGGAGAGCTCTAAATATTTATTAATTTTTGTGTTATATGTCTGTGTTATATTATGTGAATTTGGAACAGCTATATCTAAAAGATATGCTTGCTTTTGTTGTTTATTTAAAATTATAATGTCTGGTCTGTTATGCTTAATATGAATGTCAGTTAAAATTGTTCTATCAAAATATAACTTGTAACTGTCATTTTCCAAACAACTTTCTGGTGTATAACTATAATGTGGTTGTGTATTCTTTAATAAATTGAGTTTAACAGCTAAATTCATGTGTATAATTTTAGCGAATATATCGTGACGTTTTTTATATTCGCTTTGAGCCAAAACGGTGCAAGAAGAAATGATGTGTTCAATGGTTTCCCCTTCAGTTCCGCAAATCCTACATTTATCAATTATCGATTGTAAACCGCATATGTGTTTTTTATAATTTCTTGTATTTATAACACGATCTTGTATTGCAAATATAAAACCCTCCGTCTCAGGATGAATATTTGATTTCTTAAGCCATGCATGAGAGGCCTGAATATTAACTTCTGGTTGTTCCAGTTCTTTAAAGTATCTCCCATGTAAAGACTTCTGTTTTATATTTGCAATTGTGTCAGGTATATTTGGCTTAACAATGTCTGAAATTATATTATCACTTAAATTTAAAGGTGTGTAGCCTTTATCGGCTGAAACCAAAGCATTGAAAAAGGTGTTATCACGAGCTCTATTGAGGAAATAATTTTTTAGTAAAGCAATTTGATTTTTTAGCAGTATTTCTAGATTTGAAAAACCCCTACCACCGTTTTCGCGTGGTAAATTAAATCTTTCAATAGCAGATTTAGGATGGTGTTTACTAAATTTGGTAAAAAGAACTCTAGTTTTAATGTTTATGTTCTGTAAATTAGTTTTGGACCATTTTATAACACCGAAAGAATAGGTCAGTAATGGAACAGCATATGTATTAACTGCTTTAATTAAATTATTACCGTTTAATTTTGATTTTAAAATAGATTTAATTCTTAAATAAAATTGCTTTTCTAAATTTTCTTTTATAATTGAGTGTTGAATATGATTTGTTTGATTAATACCTAAATATTTATAAAATTTTCCTTTATTTAAATTTTTAATGATTTCTCCTTCTTGAGTTATATATTCTAAATGTTCGTAATGACCGCGACATATTGATTGCATTTTACACTTATCAATACCAAAACTCATCCCAATATCATTTGAGAAATTTTCAGTTATTGTTAGTAAAGATAAAATGTGGTTCTTTTTCGATGCATAAAGTTTTATGTCATCCATATAAAGAAGGTGATTTAATTTGGATAGTGTGGTATTATTAAGTCTAATATTGAAACCATATCCAGTGCTATTTAATAGATTTGTCAAAGGATTAATGGCTAGACAAAACCATAAAGGACTTAAAGAATCTCCTTAATAAATTCCCCGTTTAATTTGAATAGGCTCGGATTTTAATTTAGTATTGTTTATTGATAAATTTAAAGTAGTTTTCCAAAATGTCATAACATGAGATAAAAAGTTAATCAAATCCAAATTAATTTTATAAATTTTAAGAATTTTAATTAACCATGAATGTGGTACTGAATCATAGGCTTTTTTGTAGTCTATGAATGCGGTATAAATATTTCTATTATTTTTTCGAGCTTGTTCCATTATTACCGTATGAGTTGTTCTTTACAACCAAAACACTCTTTAACACAACCTTTTTGTTCTTCATTAAGTATATTTAATTTTTGACAATGGTCGTAAATTATTACTTTAATGCAAGATGTCATAATTTTATAAATTGTAGGTAGACATGTGATTGGCCTATATTTTGATGGATTTTTAGTATCGGAATCTTTTGGTTTCAGATATGTTATACCATGGGCCAAAAACTCTGGAAATGTGTTAGGTTCCCTAATAAATCCGTTAAAGTGATCAAGTAAGCATTTATGAATACAAGTAAATTTTTTTAACCAAAAGTTATGAATTTGGTCACCTCCAGGGGATTTCCAATTATGTGAACTATTAATATTTTCAACTAAAATTTCATGGCTAATTTGAATATGATGTCGATTATTACTATCTGGTATATCATTTTCTAAATGAGGAATCCATTCTGCCTGATTATTAAATTGAACTTCATTTGACCATATGTTTGACCAGAATTCTTTAATTTCGTTTATATTTGGTGTACCATTATTAGTTTGAGTTTTATTATCTGTTAAATTTTTGTAAAACAACTTCTCATTATTTCTAAATAGTTTGTTTTCAAATTTCCGTTGTTTATTATTTTTATATCTTTTGAGTCGTTTAGAATAAATATTTAACTTCTGTAATAAAGTGTCTTTGATTTCTATTAATGTTTTATTATATTCATTATATTTTAAACAATGTATTCGGTTGTTATTTAAAATGGATTGAATACAATTATTTAGATGATTAGAATTTATACCCTTTAAATATTGAGTTATTCTACCTAAATCTCGTCTGATATTGTTAATGCGTTTATTTAGTCTTCGTTCCCATTTTGGTAATTCTTTAGCTTTTATATTATTTGTCTGGTCAATTTCTTTTGAACCATTTAATCTGATAATTCTTAAAGCTCCACTATATATAATACTGTGTAATTTTTTAAAACTTATTATTTATTTATTTTAATTATTAATTAAACTTGAAATGAACAAATAAACCGCACCTGTCGTGATAATAAATAGCTGTATGCAGGAGTGCCACTAAAGGAATTATTTCCTCTTTCTATTCAAGGCAAAGGATCTAAGGCTCCTTATATCATCTGTTTTTACACTTTCTTTGTTTTTTTTATTCTAACTTTGTTAATTCTTATGACCACATAACATGTTTATATTCTATCTATGATGATAGTACTGTTTTTGTCAATATCGGAGAATACAATAACAGTTTATGAACACGATGTATTCACAGATAAAGGTAAATGTGGTTTCACATTCGGTGTTCAATTTTGGTTGTAATTTCCCCCCCATTGATTTTTTGTATATTATTTTTGTTCGTTTCTGGGTCAGTTTTAGTTGGGGAAGTAAATTAAGTTTATCAGTGTTAAGCAAGTACATTTTTACATACTTTCTACACTACTTGGACTAAGAAATTATAAATTATTGTTAAGGAAAAATGAAATCCAGAAAACCACTGGAGGAAACTGAAAATGAAAACAAAAACTCACCGAATTCTTAAAAGTTAAAATTAAAATATTCTGCAAAACCAAGAAACCGTTACCCATTAAGACTGTTTAGCAGTTCTACAAGTAGAAGGCACTACTGTTAATTTCTTATACAATTTTATGGAAAAATAATTAGTAGTTTCTCCGCAACGAAAGGCTCTTGAAATGTTCAATCTATATATATAAAACGAATGTCTGTTTGTTTGTATATTTTGTATGCAAATCTACAGTTTTACTCCGATCTTGATGAAATTTTGTACACTTGATCTTCAAAACAAGAAGAAAATTACTGTGTACTTTAATTTTACAAAAACCAACCCCTACTACCATTTTCAACCCTGTTAAGAAAAAAAGACAGTTTTTTCGAGTTGGAAATACCCTCACCTTCGCCGCTTCACCACTATTTCATCCTCTGAGTATATTGTCACCTTCGCCGCTTGACACCCACAAAAATAATGAACTGAAAATAAAAGTGTTATGTTGGCGTATTTTCATGAATTGGTAAATGATCACTGATCATAGTGTTACTTTCTTATCGTATTGATCTTTTTGTTTATATAGTCGAAGAAAAAAGTAGTCTACAGTAAAGTTTTAATTATTCTTCGTAAAAAGACAAACTTCATATTGAAATTACTGCGTCTATCACAATACATGAAAGTAGAAACATAATTTTAAAACATTCTGAAATTTGCGGGCGAAGCCGCGGGTAAAACCTAGTTGATAATAATTCAGTTGCTCTTATGTCATTCTTGGAATTATCCGGTATTTAATATAGAATAAGAATTAATTTCATCAAGGGTATAGCTGATAAAACAATACATGAGTAACGAAATATCAAGAAATTTGAGGATTTGCTGAACTTTATTGCTCTTCGTTGAGTTCTTGAAGAAGACCTTGAATTTAAAATCATGTTTATCTTTAATTTTTCATGTAGAGAAACTTTGTTGGTTAAAGATCAATCGGCTTCTACATCGATGTTAATAATAGAAGTTTGGGCCAGGTGAATTATAATTATAAATTGAAAATAGTCCCCAAATGGAACCTTGAGGAGCGTCATGTAGATTTTTTTTCAAAAGGGGCACTATCAATGTTAGTTATCAAAAAACTTATTAATAGCGATGAAAGTATTGTCTTAGAATGTTTATAATTAAGATTACAAAAAAATAATAAAGATTTTTTTCTAAATACATAGATAAACTTTTATGTTATCCGACTTGATCCTTAAAAAAATGTGTGATAACTATCGGGTGTTTATTTTAATTGCTGATCAAAGTTGGCGTTGAAGAGTCGATTGTGAACGCACCACTCGTGTAAAAACGTAAGATAAACATCCGATCCGTAATCCGTAGTGCGTTCACAATCCACTCTTCAATGTCAACTTTGACCGGAAATTTAAATGAACACCCGATACCTTGAGATGTTTTGGAAATGTGGAATTATTAGCAAACTTCTTATATCACTTTATCACTGATCTATTTTATTGTTTTTATGGCATACCCTTAATTATATTGCCACCATTCAATTTTTTTTTTGTATACATACTTTGTTATTGTATCTTTCTTTTTATTTTCTTTTATTTGGATGTTTTATTAGTATTCTAATTTATTTTTAGTACTTTACTCTTCAAAATGTGTAATTCCTCTCTCTTGACCACAGTTGTCAGTCGTACTGCAATGATTTGGATTTCCTGCTCTATTATCTCTTCTGTGAGTCTCTGTTTTTTATTTCTTGAGGACACGTAATACCGTATTCAATTCAAGAAAACTGTCAGCAATACCTATTTCTTATAATTTTTCGCAAGATAACTAGCTTTATTGCTGCAACAATATCACAACGTATTGGACAGACATACATTATGTATAAGTACAGTGAATTCCGGTCAATTGGGACACAGTTAACTGGCTGGTTCTATTTTCTGAATTAACATACAAAGAGCTAACGAAAGTTTCCTAAACGCTAAATTATTAATTGAGATAAATGTACGACAATTGGCAGCATTTTGTCCTAAAGAAATAAAAATAAAAATTCCACAATTCAATTAACCCAAAATTCATTATTTTTCCTTCTGTTGCATCTAATTTTAATAGTGATGCAACAGACTGCATACAAAATTGATTTGATTCCACTCTTAGCCATTTCTTCCTTTTATTTGCAGTTTTAAAATGTATTTTTCTTCTGTTTTGTTACATTTCCAAGGTTTTGTTTGTTGCGTTGATGTTAATAATTTTAAATTTTCTTTCAGTAATATCTTTTATACTAGGTACAATGTTCTTGTTTGCTCGTTTGCTTTACAGAATCTTTTGCTGCTTTTATATGTACAGAAGTAACGTAATAATAGTAGATTGTGTTATTAGGATTAAAAGTGATAGTTTTTTTGACGGGTAATTTGTTTGCATAGCTAGGCGAAACGTACCGTAGCCGAACTACTGCAATCATTTCAAGTCAAAAAAGTCACTTTTAATCCGAATGACACATACTATTTTTTCTCCAATCAAGTAAAGGATCCATATCATGAAAAGCACGAAACTCATAGGTACATTTAAAATTTTGAAGTGAACGTTTTGTTGAAATATTCTTGTAACCAAGGAGACAGTTTTGACTTTTTTGTTTACATATTTAGTTGTTTTCTTCAAATCAACGAAGTGTTAAACTACTACATAGTTGGAAGTAAAACTTTTTAAGCCTAGGATTAAAAGTACAGTTACAAAAACATCAATTTTAGTGACAGAAAACGGTATTAAAAGTAACCTCTTTTAAGACGGTTGGAGAAAAATAATTTTCTTCTGTTTCTAGGATAATTTCATTGGACGACTTTCTCGTTGATTGATTTCATTGTTTTGACTCCGTTCTACTTATACATTTCTTTTCAGGGATGTTTTTTATTTTTTCTTTTCTTCAATTTACATCTATTTTTAAACTTACTTCATATCTGCTATACTTTTTTCCTACATCGCGTAGTCTATTTTTTCAGGTTTTATTAATATATTTTGATTGCCTTGCCTGAAAAAATCTAGGAAAAGTATCACGATATTATTTGGTATTATTATAATGGGAAGCACGGCATCGAGGTCGGATTTATTTATCAATATTAATAATATCCTTCTCATTATTATTACGTGGCATTGTAGAGATAGATAGTTTTTTTCTGGAACATGCTAAAGTCTTGTTTACGTCGAATTTGTCAGTTATTTAAAATTTCCAATATCTCTAAAGGCTACTAGATTTTAATCTTTAGCAGACACAGTGTATACTTTATGTAATATTTATTACAAAAATACATTTTATAATTGATGCAGCTGTAAATGTTTCTTTTTTCTATTTTTGAAAATAACACCCTGCCAATTAACTCTTTATGTACATATATCAGTTGATTTTGATGGAAATGATTTCAAAAGTATTACCACAATAACACCAAACACCTGCTTGTTATTACAATAGGACAAACAATTTATGAAACGGGATTTTTGGCAGTTGGTGGATAAGAACAGGTGTGTGGTTCATTCAATGACCTGCACTTAAAGCTGAAATTTATAGAGATACAAAAGCCTGGATGAGTTACAAAACCATGATTGTAGCATTAGTCATAACATCACTATTATTTGCGGAGAACTTATTTTAGGATCCAGAGAGTCTAATTTTCTTTATGACAACACATCTGATGCATGTTTTTCAAATAATTCATCGTTTTGACTTATTTTTGTTTGTAAACAGGGAACCATTGAATTTAAAGCAAATTTGGGTCGATGGAGCATTCACTTTCTTTCAACCTTCATTGAGTTCCGTCTATCGACGCTTCCTCCATCTAAACCAAATTAATTTTATATGGTTTCCGCTAATAAATTTGAACGTGATGTCGCATCCATCGATCGACTCGACCTGTACAGCAAAAAGAAAACGGCATTAATTTTTAAGCTGCTTTATTGGCATCGAAAGCTCCATTGAGAATGGTTCAATGGAAGCAAAGAGAAATCGTGTCATTGTTCCACTCGAGCTTTTAACGCAATCAAATATTGTTTCAACTGGCTTTTTGTTGCAGAAATCACTCGAAGACCGAATACAAGAACTCGAAATAGCGCTGGAAGTAGTGCAGAAAAACGAACTCCGCGACAAACAAACAATTGCCAAGTTGCAGAAGCAGCTAGCGAGGGTGAGTTTCCGGACGAAATTACTGTCCAATTGTGTGAATTAAGCGTGGAGTTTTTTGTTATTCTTGAATTTCGTCGAGGGTCGTGGCTGTATGTCAAATTCGGGGCGGAAGGACAGATGACTACCCTTCCGATTGTACTAGTCACTTCTAAAAAATGTTCTCTGCCGATAACAAAGTAGTTTTTCTTTTGGGAAGTCGCAGCGGTTCCAACTTTTCATTGTTATCACTCTCCATAAAAAACAACATCTCGAATTAAGTATATTGCGAAAAAGGGTAGACTGTTGGCGCCATTGCACCAACAACACGGCCCCGTTCGGTGGGAACTTGACTAATTTAAACGTTTGTGTGGAAATAAATTAATGTCTTTTATTAGGAAGAGCCAGCGAAGTGCTTTGTAAAGAAATTGCCAGATCAACCGCCGATATAATTATTATTTTCGTTAGATGTGCGGCCATTAATCAAGCCAAATTCGCTCGGGCTTGTGAAATATGGTTACGCTGATGGCTATTTTTGAATTGGAACATCAAAGCTGGATACCGATTCCAGAGTTTCGGGTTTCTTTGCTGTCTCAAATATGAATACCGCAATTTGTATTGAGGAGCAACGAATTATTTTAGATCACGGACTCGTCCTCAGGATTCCGTCCCGACCATGTGAACTGTCTCTAACAGGATTTGGACCAGATGGGAAGTTTCACTACTAGATTATCTATTTTATTCTCGCTTTTCGTACCGGTTTTCGGCTTTTTTTCCATAATATCCAGTAAGCAAACTCGTGATAAATTCTTTAACAGAAACGATGATGCAATGGAACCGCAAAATGAGATTATTGTAGCAAAAATAGTAGATTTTAATTATTAATTAATTTAATTATTCAATTAATTTAATTTTTTATTACATGGATAAAGTCACCAGAATAAATTAGATTGTATTGTTGTGCAACCGTACGCGAAACTCGTACTTAAAACAGGCCGCGAAATCCAATTTCGCGGCCGTTGCTTTTAACGACGGCCGTTAAAATAAAGTTAGATTTGATTTTCGGTACAGAAAAAATATTGTGTACACCTTGGTCGCGAAATCCCTTAACGTCCTCGAGATTGTTTGCCTCGGCCGCGAGCGGCCTCGGCGCCAATTTTTCTCTCGGTACGTTAAAGAATCATTTCGCGGCCTTGATATACAAATAACTGTTTTGAACCTCCGCATCTCTATAATTCATCTAACAAGGGTTGAATTCTACAGTGAGAGAGTCAACCCTGCGGGGTCTTATGTGTAAATAATGTGTTCATCAATTTGAGGAGGAAGGACGCACTTTTGGCGTTAGATCTTCTTACATTGTCAGAGAGGCAGTGTATGTGATAAAGATTAATGTTTGATCGGTGTTATGGATATTAAAGGGGAGGACAGTTTTATGTGAGTCAGCGCCTGTTACAAATAATTTTCTCTCGGTATCTTTTATTAATAACCGAGAACAAAGATCAATTCTTCCAATGAATTACTTCCCGCCTTGCAGTTATTGATCCTGCGGGCGTCCATCTGACCTACACGAAAGTGGCAGCGAAGCGAAGAGTGTCCTGTTTATTTCTTCTAATTCGTTTGGCGAAAAGGTCCCCCGACTTAAATAAAGATCGAGTGGCTCTCCTCAACTTCGCGTTCGATTCGTGAGAGTCGTAACAATATCGTAAGACGCAGGAGGTTGTTAAAGTGATTTAGTTTGGATGTGGTGTCGGTTACACGACCTGTAAAAACCGCCACGACAATGCCGCCCCGTTCACATTTATCTTATTAGAGGGAGTTTGTTTCCATCGGATTCTGCTCGATTGATTCCGCGTACGGGGTTCTCCGGAATAAATTCCGGTCGCGTCGTACATCCTAAAAGACGGAGCCGTCATCGAATCGGCGATGTCTTCCTCAAAGCCTCCACAAATATCAGATTTAAACGTAATCTTGTTCATGCAAGGCGCTGTTGGCAAACACAACCCAATAAAAAGTCTCGTACACATAAATCTGGACGAGGATGATATTGGTAGAGTGAGTGTTTGCGCGATGCTGCCGTGGAATTCGACAACAGCCGAAATTGGAGGAGTTATCTTTCTCCCATGCCAACAGGAAGGAGCACGATCGATAGTGGCATCGCTTCGTTGTCTTAATTCATCATCAAAAGTCTCCTGCAGGAAATTCACCGAACGGGAAGCTGAACGTTAAAAAATGGACAGGAACTAATCGACGGATGTCGGAGCGGGATTGGTCAGATGGTCTGAAAATATCTCCTGGAATACAGGTTTTAACTTTTGTTTGGTCCGTTGTGGGAAATACTTGAGATTATGTCGATGATGTCCTTCATGGTTTACGTTTCAAAATAAATCCCTAATAAATTCTTTCTTTCAAACAAGTTGTTTGAAGGCATCTGCACAATGCGACGTACACATGTCGACAGCAAAAAAAGAGAAAAATCGGCTTGAAACAAGTTATATCTAAAGGTGTGTCGTCCATGGTCGTGTCATAGGTTTTAATTCTCTCAATTGTGCTTCAGGAGTTGTTCGTCTTATTGTAGTAAGATGTTCCAAGCATGCGCTAAGCTTGAATGAACCAACTGTTGACGATCCACCTATTATTTTTTTACGTTTATTTACTGGAGACAATATGACAATAATGATCACTGCACAAGGACTATGAAAGCAATGTCTGTCGCGGCAAGTGACCTGACCTGATGCATTTCGTTTTCAATGGCATCGGACATACTTGAGATATCGCTAAATATAACAAAAATTATGAAAACGTGAATAGCAAACGATTACAACTTACAACTGTTTACTTTTTAACACTGAACGACCATCTTGCTTGCGTTATTTCTGATTTTGATATCACATCTGACAGCATGGACACGCCCACAACGAACGACTCGTTAGATACGACAGTGGGTGAAATATTGGATAATAATTTCGTTATTTCTCTGTTTTGGAGACTTTATTTTAATAGGAATAATTTAGTTATTATTAAATATTTGTTGTAATTGATACATAAATCGTGACAAATGCTTCAAATTACCTTACATTTGACTCGGTCGAACAACCTATGGACACTTCTACTCCTAAGACTTGAAAGGCTTGAAGTACTTCTACTCCGCTCAAAAAAATGACACTTTAACCGCCTCTGTGGAGAAGATAAAGAATTTTTACCAACGTCCAACGTTCTTTTAATTCTGAAAAACAAATCCTCGGATTTCTCTTGTGTGTTTACAACCACTTTCTATTTAATTATGACGTACTAAAATATACTTGCCACGTGCAAAAATACATCTCTCTTTACGTCCTAAACGTAAGAGGATTAAACTTTTTTAATCGGCTACGAAATTTAATTATATAGCGGTGGATGTAATAAAAAAGTTATTGGCAATTAAAAAATGGATAAAATTTCATATTTTTTATCATGTCTTAAAGTTAATTAAACTTATTCCGCAGGTTTTTAATAAATTTAAAGCTGTCTTAAGCTGGCGGACTGAATTTGCGCGCACGGACAACGTGAGTGCCCATAAATACTCTTCTGTGAGTGTTTTCCTTTTTAATTCGACATTCGCATCCGGCATCATGTGTGATCACGGCGCTTGAGTCTTGTGTACCCAAATCAGTGCCAGGACCAGTTAACTAATTTAAGCGCAAAAAGGAAATTTTTTTCCAAACAAGCGCAGCTTTGGTCTTGTTAGATCTAATGAGTAGGGTTGGACACGCTGAAAGCTCTGCTATGAAAGTTCATTAAATTCTCTATCTGTTATATCAGAAACTACCTTTTAAAGTGCTTTGTATTTTATACTTTTGAAAGTACTCTTAAAGAGAAATTACGTAAAAATTTATTCAAATTGTGAAATATGTTTATTTGTTCGTCCATAAATTTTTGTAAAGAAAACGGATTTCGCCCAGATGAAGCCTTGATCGTGATGGAAACCCTTGGCCCAGTTCTCCACCCCTCGATTTTTCCTTCTGTTTACCGCTCGATTTGGCCCCGAAAACATCTTGGATGTGATGGTCTCGAGTGTCACTCTTCTTATTTTCATCCATAACAATCCATTATGTTAGGTATCTGTTGTAGGGCGCCGATCACTGTGGATGATGTATATTCATGATGCGGCGGCTGAAGAAGCGGTGAACTCGGCGCCGCCGGGTCACGACACAGGCGTCGCGACGCTCTGCAGGGAAACGTACGATACTACGGCTCGTGTAAGGTTAATGCCGTTCGTACGTGCATTTCCGAAAGGAAAAGTTGCTTTCATTCAATAACGCCAGACGTCTCACCGCGCCGATGATTAAATTGCATCTTGGGCGAGCGCAACAGTCGATTAAAATCAAATAGTGATGGGGTTGGGTTTGCAGTGGGGATCGTAAATTGCAATTCGGGTAATGTTTGTTTTTGAATTATGCATGGAAAGTTTTTTAGTCGGACTGCAGACGAAGTGGTCTGTGCGCTTTGCTATTAGATCAATGGACAAACTATGTAAAATTCAGTGTTGTCGTGCACTGTGAAATCAATAAAATGGAGCTTTAGAGATTTTCACTTCAAGTACCACGTTGGTCTTTGATGGCTACTGAGCTTTCAGAAGAGCTGTAAACCGTGATGCGCCATTTTCATAAAAAATGTTTTTTAAATTTAATTTTCGCCCAGTTACACATATGCACCACCCAACAAAGGAAAAGCTTCAGAAGTTTTCTTAGATTTTCCAATTTTTTTAAATCTTTGTGTGGATTTATAGTCTCACCTAGAGATCTGTCTGATAGTTTTTTTTTAATAACTTCCATTAGGAAAATAATGGAATCAAATGACATTTTTATGTATTATTTTTGTTAACAGCAAATTTTTTAAACCCCATCGTTTTTTTTACTTTATAAGTGTTTATTCTGATGAATCATCGATCGATAATTTATAATGTAGGGCGTTTCTCGGTATATTAAAGAATGAATAATGAGTAGTAAACCTCGCTTTAGGCAGAAACCTGAAACCCTCCCTGTATTATTCAAGCACTCTGAACCTTTTTATTTTACGAAGTAGTATCAAAAAATTAGGGAGATTTTTTATAACCTAAAATGAATCCAATTAATCTGTTCTAATGTTTTATTTTTTTATGATGTAAAAAAACAAATTTGCCTTCTTCCTGTGTTTTTATGTTCAATTTAATGAATTATGATTTAGCTTTAAACACGAGGCTTGCGTCATAAAAAAGTAAGTAGCAAGTCTATTACATTACACCGTCTTTTTGTTTTTCAAATTGGTATTTAAAGATTGTGGAAAAATTGGTCTTTGATGAACCCGAAAATTAATTCCATTGAATATTTGGAAAAAAAAAATTCAATCATTGTTTTATATCGCGCGTTCAAATGGAATCCTGGGCTGAGTAGGCGCTGGAAAAATTAAACCGTTTAGAACAAAGTTTAAATTTCCCGCCGTTCGATTGAACATGTTTGTTTTCAGCAAAGGGTGCCCTTCGATATTTGCTTCGAGAATAGGAATCGTTAAGTTATTCTATTTTAAATGTAAAACATTGCAAAGAAAGAAAAAAAAAGATTTTTTTGGCTCTAAATTTTAGGTTAGCTGTCAACATGCTCCAATTAATCTACGCTTTAAAAAAGCACAACAATTGACGGTATCCAACGCCTTCCCAGCCCAGGATTTCATTTGAAGGCACGATATTTGGTAGATAATTTATACTTTACAATCTGTGCGATTCCATTTACACATTGTTATGATTTAGCGATCGTTATTTTAACGATCGATTTTTTAAAATGATTTTTAAAGAGCTTGCTGATTTCTTAAAGCAAGTTGATGATCTCTACAAGTATATATTTGCTAAATTAACTTGATTTTTTTTAAATTTTGATTCGGAAGTGATTTTCTAATTTTTAAAAAAATATTTAAAACAACCAATTTTCAATGTAACGATCGATATTATAACTATTTGGAAACAGAATCGCACTGATTGTCTGTCTGTTACTTAGATATTTAAACAAATTTTAAACTTTGTGGATTGTTTACCTTATACAAAAGGAAGATCTTTTGCCACTTTTTAGAATTATTGTCTGTCTGTCTATCTGTTTGTTTTGAGTTAATTCAAAAACTAATCGATCAATTTTCTTCAAACAAAATTTGTTAGAAAGGGAAGATTACTGGTTGTGTTTTGCATTTTGTTCCATCACGATATGACGTCATTGAGCTGCATAGCTGTGCCGAGTATACTCTGGTGTAACGGGCTCTTTTTCCTAAGCTTTAATTTGACCTGCGTTTGGTCGTGGCAGATCA
The DNA here is from genome assembly GCF_963966145.1 of Tenebrio molitor. Lineage (NCBI taxonomy): Eukaryota > Metazoa > Arthropoda > Insecta > Coleoptera > Tenebrionidae > Tenebrio > Tenebrio molitor. Next base: position 4,233,607 of record NC_091048.1, on the reverse strand, counting down.
CACCAGATTTTATTTATGTTGTAATGTTTTACTTTCAGAAGTACATACATAGTTTGGTTTTTTAAATGTAAATGGTAGGACGTAGATACCTTTTTAACTTACTTTTCACTACTAACAATAAGTATCGAAGGTACAATTATTTCCCTGAAATATTCTAGTTTCTTAATACTTTTCGATCATTTGTGTGATTTCCTCATTTAATTCTTAAATATTGTAATTTCGTAATTTGTAAGCTTAGCGTACTTTTTTTAAATTTGTGTAAATTTACTGCAGCTACTTAGTTTGCTTTTGATTTATTTAACAAGAAGAACATCTTAACCAAAATTTTCACTTTTTGAATATCTGATTTTCTATTTAAAATATTAATATCTTCTAAAAGTTGAGTTAAATGAACTGGAAAGAGATTTGAAACTTTGCGTTTTGCGATTTGAAAACAAAAAATTATTTATTCCGTTTAAACAATTTTGAAAATTTTTAATAGGAAATGAATGATCTGTTACCATTTAACTCCAAAAATGACAAAGAAATTTTTTAAACAAACAGATTAACCTTGAGATTTTTTTTTTATGATTTGAGAAGAAAAACAAATCATTTTTTTACTTGACGCTCACTATGTTAAGATACTAACAGACCTGTCTTAAATAACAGTAAGTAGACCAGACTGAACCCTCTAACACCCCATTATGAGTAGATGTAAAAGTATATGGTTTTTTAATTTTACAAATCAATTTCTACTACTGAGACGCTCTGTGTAATTAACAATTATCAAATTTATTAAACATCACATAAATAAATATTCGTAGAAGAATTTATACTACCAGTCCCTAGCAGTAATTCAGACACCTTATTCTGGATAAAAATAAATAAATAAACAATTAAATGACCTTATTTAAAATCAGTGGAGTAAGTTACAATATATTGACATTGCATTGCCGTTATTAGAACCTAGAAAAAAATGGTAATTTTATGTTTTTATATCAGTTAACGATCTGAACATGATTAGTTTGCAAAAATAAAAATGTACCTTTCAAAGGAAATTTTCAGACTACTTAATACATATTTGAAATAATAGTGGTTCAAGATTAGAGTCTTGAGGAACACCGGAACTAATTCAATAAAGAAGCATAGATGAGCTTTGCAAAAACGTTCTTTTAATTTGAAAAAGAAAATTAGTTTTGATCTTATTTCTTATAACGGGTGTTCATTTAAGTTTCTCCTCAAAGTTGGCGTTGAAAAGTCAAGTCCGAACGCACCACGGATTACGGATCACGGATCAGCTGTTCGAATCTAACCTCACTTTTTGCATTGTTTGTGTTTTTACTGTGTAGACTGACGAGTGGTGCGTTCACAATCGTCATCTTTGAGGAGAAATTTAAATGAACACCCGATGTAGGTTCCTTGTGATAATTTTTAATCTTATTTCTGTATGTTCATTCTATTCATTGTATTGTGAAAGTTGATTTAAATTAATTAATTTCAATAGGTATAATAATTGACGTAGGTCATCTATTCCAAATCATCAGTTGTTGAGAATTGCTACAGACAAACCTTGGATAAATCTGTGTGAACTGTGAACAAGAACAAAGTAGTCTCAAATAATTTATCAGAACTTGATAAAAACGAAATAGATCTTTATATTCAATTTATCTCCAGAAATTGGATTTTTCCTGGACGCTCTCCAAACATTGTTTTATGTGTACAGACTTGTTTTCGAATAAAATATCTAAAATCGTAAATGTTGTGTTGTAAATTCTTGCTCTTCCATTATTTGTTGTGCAGAATTTACATAATACGGAGAAAAAAACATATTTAGGGTCATTAAACCGAAACTTATAAATTTGCTGGTTTGCAGCGGCTTACAGAAAGTTATGTCTTGAGCCGAAGTTACTTACCGCTTGCAGATGTGTATGGGCGCGTGTCTAATTGTTCTCTGAAGTTTTTTAGTTTCGGAAATATTTCACTCATGGAAAAACTTTCATAACTTGTTACCCTTCCGACTTTTAGTGTGTGGCTCGATAAATCGCAAACTACAAGTCGCGTTGCTAATGGCTTTATGAGCCGAAAACTCCATTAAAAATATTTTTTCTCTTGCGCCGCAATATTTCTCCCGCGACATTCTTCCTACCACAGAACGTAAAATACCCCCTTTAATTTAATATTTACCAACAGAAATCCCAAACATTTCTCCGCGCGACACCACACCACAGAATATAAATTACAATAATTAACCGCAGTACACAAATTACATTAATTAAGATAAATGAACGACGAAAGAATCCGGCGGCGGCGTGACTTCCACCCTTTCCCACTATTAGGCAGACAAGATAAGGAGAGTGATTCCTGGTTGAGCAACCACCGCATTTGCGCCCCCATACTGATTGAAACAACTCGAGAAAAGTCGGCTAATTGTGACAAATGGAGGGCTGTTTACCGCCCCCGCCGTGTGCCTTTTTGACGGTGGAATTTATGCAAGATTATTCACTTAATAACAGTTGCAAGGTTAGAAATGGACCTTAATTTGGGGTAATAAATAATGTAACAGATGTAACTTGTAAATTCTAGGTTATCAGAAATATTCGAACCGGTGTAGTCCAGCACGCAAGTCGTAAACCATAAGGGTGGATTTTTCTGTAAACTCGACTAATTTTTGCTGGAATTATTTATGGTCTTGTGTCACCGAATAAAAAAATTTGACACGCAGATGCGTATTTTATAAATGACGCCACATTAGGAGGAAATTAGGCGCGAGGGTGTCGGTACAGGTAATCATAGGGTTGCACCCTGCGTCGTTAGGCGCGTTGCGTAAAATCGGAAAATTCCGAAGACTTCGAATTGTCGAGTACACGATTTCGATGGCGGCGGAATATTTCACTTCCGGACCAATTAGGGTAGTTTTTGTCGAGAAAGGGCGCACCATTTCGCGTGGCAAATGCCAGTTTAATTAGTCTGGCTTGCAACAGAAGGTAAATTTAATAACACTCGCCTAAAAACAAAACCTACATGGGAGTAGACTGCTTTTTAGGTGTTTCATGAAAATCCGCCGTCGAGGGTGGGTGGTCAACTCTGCCCGACGGGTCACCCTGTTGTGTACTGTTAACTGACCATTATCTAACGCATTCGTTTTATTTATGGCATCGAAATTTTGTAAATATTCATACAGTGAGGGATTAATAGCAATTAGGGATGGCCACATTTCGGTGTATTGCACAACGGTCGGACTCGTGTTACCCTCTGCATGGGGGAGATGCCCCTCGCGCAATGTCAATTCCAGAATTAAAAGGTTCGCAGGGTACACGTTAAATACAGAACCGGCGTAAGTGTACACGGGATGCAAATTAAATCGTAGTGACGGCATGAAGACCTTGATTTACACTGGCTCGCCAAATTTGAGTTTTGTGCGGGAAATTTAAATCTTACTACTTTAAGAATGGATGGAGATTTCGGCTACGTGCATTGAGCACCATACTTCTTAACGCGCGTCCTTTAACCAATAGGAAACCATAGTTGTAATGCAGGTGATTATATGGGCGCCGTCGTATATGTATTGACTGGACTATCAGTGTTTTCAAAACGGAAATGCGACGATAACCAGTGATGATTAAAACATCAAGTACATTTTCGAAGACATAAATGTGCGTAGAAAACATGCTATAAAAGTGTCCATGTACGAAGTGCCACAAGTTGTAAAACGTATTATAGCTGCCTTCGTTGATCTGCCAGGCTACGTTTGTAGAATAGACAATCAAACAATGTTTCCGACGTTAATCTGTGTCATTTATTTTTCTTTGCATAAAATTGCAACAAATAAATAAAAGCGTAGTGACAGGCTCGGGAAAGGGAGTGTTAGGTCCGGGACGAGAGAACAAAGCCAGACGAGTGTTTCTTCTGATTATTTCTTACACTTATTACATTATGAGCATCGAAATGTTTTTTGATTAAGCGGAGAAGAAAATGCACAAAGGAGAAAAGTCAGTAATTAATATTGCTGAAAGCACAAAGTAGATTTTAATAAAATATCAGAACTATGACTCGACGGAGAACATTTCTCTCTTAAAGCGAGAAAAAATTATGTGCAGGGGAGAGTGGGACAAGCTGTTACGATTTCAACAATTACATCGGTTTCATTGAACCTTTAGCTAAAACATTCGGATATTTTAGTCATGATTATTTATTAAAAATTGCTGTAGATGTTTAAATAAAATGATATAACTCTTAAATGATCGTTAGACACACTATTGACAGGATAGTTGATAGTACTCCAAATAATCAATTATTATTATTCAAATTGGTCATTATGACGTTATGGCAACCAGTGCGAAATAGAAATAATGGGGGCTATTACGCACGAAGATGAAATGTAATCACCCGAGTGCGTAATAGCCATCATTACAGCATTCTTTTAAATAATATACTATTTTATTAGGGTTGTTTCGTTTTCAGACCTATAATTTCTATTGCGATTGTATTTCTAACTTTATTTAACAGTTTCTTTTAAGTCTGAGTTTTTAAAGACAATATTTGATTTTTTTTTTATCCAGTTCAAAAATTAGTAATGTGGTTTTTTTGCAAAGTCTGCGCAAACTACGAAGTTGATCCTCATTAATTCAGTTTGTCTGTGATTAGGATTTGTTGATTTAAAAATTACCCTGAGCATCTCCGAAGTGAGAATCTTTGTCTTTGTTCGGCGTGCCATTTTCAAGACAATTTAATTACATCTGTCGCATCTTGCATCTCACCGTTCTCGTTCTCACATTATTTATCTCTTTATCGAATGCGGTACAGAGTACGCTCATCATTGGTCCTGAATGGTTCTCTCAAATTGCATTAATTAACGTCTGAGAGTCTTCTTGAAATGTAATTTAATTTCTCGTGTCTGTAAAGTTTAATGGAATCTTAGCGAGGTACGGTAACCCGCCACCAAACATTTCTGTTATGGATTAGTGCCACAATAAAACAACCTCCATCGATACAAAGCCGGGGTTGTTTTAATCTTCATAGTGGGAGGCGTCGTCGCTCGGCAATGTCGCATTCATTGTCCGTTTTTCAATCACGAACTCCTTAATGAAGAAGAACTAATTTTGATTCTCCATCCCGTTAATTATCATTTAATTAAATTCGAGGCCATTAGAGGGAATGACCGAAATGTAAATTTTACGTAATGAACTTGATGCTAACGTAAAATCTTAAATTACACCTCTCGAAACAACCCCAAGGAGGGAGTATCAGCTGGAACTTCACACTTTCATTTCCTCTCCTGCGAGGCTTCCTCGCTTTGGCTCGTTCCAGCGACAATTACCGCTTCAGGTTTAGGTTTCCTCCGACGGAATTAATCAGACGGACTTGGTGTTTTGAGGAATCGTCGATTGATTCTTTATTTTCGTGTTTTTCGTAGACGGAGTCGACGTGAGGAGACGGAAATAACGAATGGGGGCGCGTCTGGCTCAGTTGGTAACAGAGATTTCCCAACGGAATGGCAGCTCTTAAATCTTGAGTAATAGCCGTTTCATCTGCAGGGCCAGTGTTTTAAATAAGCATCGCGCTCTTCCGACCAATTAACCCAACCTAGACTAGAGAGCAGGAGATGCGCCCACAGAACGCATTGTTGGCAGGAGGACTAATGCTTTCGTTCATTATTCATAAGTTCCGGAGACGCTGCATTTGATAATTCACAAGGTATTATAACCGTGGATGTAACGACCTAGGAAAAAGTAAACGACTGCAAGGATTTCAGTCGCGGGGGGCATTTTTTAAGCTGTTTTATCAGTGCTGAAAAACGCAAGACTTCCCGAACCAAATATCGTTGAAACTATTTGGCAACAGCATTTCCAGGGGATAGAAATAAAACGAGAGATGCACTCGAGAGTAACATTTTTGTCGGATATTCTGGTCATATTTCAGTGTCTTTCATTTTGTTGTTCACATTCGTAATATCTGAAAGCTTCAGGAGGAACTCTCTTTGTCAATAAAAATAAAGAACGGTTGAAGGTAATTTTCTAAAACGTATTGTTCCCCTTGATCAAGTCTTCTCTTGCATTTTGCGATTTGTCTGATCACTTTGTAACAGAATCCGATTTATTTTTCTCAAATGTTGATACAGTTGTGAACCAGTCTGGATAAAAAGAGGAAAAGATTTAAGCACACGAGAAGCTAGTCTGAGTATAGATGTATGGAACAAAAGGAATGGTAAATTGTTTTTAGAGTGTATGAGCTAGAAATAGAATAGAGGATACGTCAAGTTGTGGAGGAGAAAACAGTTGGGGCAGATTTGAAAAAAGACTTAGAAGAAATTAATTGCCGGATGAATAAAGAATAAGAAATTTTCATAAAACATCGTAAAGTTAAGAAAAAAAGAAGTGGATAAGTATTCATTTGAGAATTATACTTAGGAGCCTAAATGGGTGATTTTCATGAAATGAATGTGCTTGGAATCAGAACAAATAACAGTGAAATAGGAAGAAAAACTAAATTAGAAAATGGATATACATATAAAAAATAGGTGAACATAAAAGAACAAAAAAGATTGTTAAATGGAACAAGGAGCAATGAAGGCTTTATCTTGGTTGAGAAACGAGAGTAAATGAAGATTTAGTGAAAGAAGTTAGAGAAAAAAAATTGTAATTATGATTAAAATGTGATAAATAAGGATGTTCTTCCATAAAGAAAAAGAAGCAAGAATCATGCAAATTGAAAAAAGGAAATAAATAAATAGCTAAGTAAATAGGATATTTATTTCCAAGGGGTGCAGTGCAGAGTTACAGTAGACACTGTATCTATCAAGGAGAGATAATAATGAAGGATGGATTGAATCAGATTATTAAAGAGCATGAGAGCGTAGTAAATAAGAAAATTAGTGAAAGCATTTTTTGGGAAAACCTGGTGGCAAAGACCTAATTTTTTATCGTATAAAATTTTTCAATTTTACGAAAACTTTTTCGTTTGACAATTTTACGAGTTGAATTTGGACATTTTTATTCTGGTTAGGCGCGAGAGCTTTAGCTCGAGGGTTTAACCTTTGAATAAAAATTCCCAAATATCAACGAATAAAATTGTCTAAAGCAAAAATATTTAAGTGAAAATTGGGAAATTGATCAGATATAAAAAATTAGGTCGTGTTATTTTTGGCAAGATTAATTCCAGAATACAACCTTTAACGTTAATTATTTATGTATAATACAGTTGTTGAAGACACAATTATTAAAAACAATTTGAGCAAGATTAATTCCAGAATACAACCTTTAACATTAATTATTTATTTATAATACAGTTTGTAGGATATTTTACTCCTTGCTAATAGCTAATATATAGGCCGTGGGTGGTGGAGCATTCAGAGAAACACAACCGCCCAGAATAACGTCTATTTACATACTGTTGAAATAATAATACAAAAACTCTTGATAAAAACCACATACAAAAACTAATCACTACAACTCTCCCCTGCTAATTGAAAAAATAATAAAAATAAAAATACTCAGAATACATAAGTCTCAAAAATACATAAGTCTCTGAGGTGGGCGCACTTCCCGTCTAAGACGCTTCCTAACAGGCGAAAACACCCCTGCTGGAGACGTAGCTTCCCGTTTTCCCGGAGCCGACTCCACGCTTCCAGGTTCAACTGGAGGTGCGGAAACTGGCAAACTACCTTCCAGTCTCAGTTTCCTGATCTGGTTCGTGTGCCTTTTCCAGATAGCCCCTGTCTCAATTACTTGGCACAAAAACGTACATTTTCCTATAATTTTTTTAATAATCGCCTTCGTCCAAACTTTGGTTCCCTTGTCTCCCCTGTAATCCCGCGTCATTACTTTGTCACCAACTCGCAACTCTGCCCTCTGTCGCCCCCCAAAATGAAATTCCTGAATACCTTGCTTCTTTTTAACCGCAAGCTCAACGTTTTCATCGCAGATTATATCAAAACGTGTGCGAATATTCCGACCAAACATCAGAAATGCAGGAGAAAACCCCGTAGTTGCATGTGCACAATTTCGATAATCGAATAAAAACTTATTAAGTACCTCATTCACATTAAAACTACTATTTTTAACAACTGCGAAAGCCTTCTTTAACGCGTTCTTTACTGTTTTGACGGCATTTTCGGCCGCACCATTACTTTGGGGAAAATATGGGGCAGATGTGATTTGTTTAATGTTAAATGCCTTTAAAAAATCTTGAAATTCAGAACTTGTAGCGAGATTTGTAGCGTTATCGGAGACAATTAACCTAGGAATACCAAATCTTGCTATAACACTATATAACGCTGAAATTGTGAAACTCGTTGTGATATTCGTAGTGGGAAAAACTTCTACCCACTTCGAATGAGCATCTAAAATTACTAGGAAATGTTTATTTAAAAAAGGTCCTAAGTAATCGATATGAATACGACTGAATACTTCTTTAGGCCACTTCCAGTTATGCAATATGGTCTTTGCGGGGTGTTGTTGATTTTGCCCACAACCCTCGCAAGCTTCAACTACACGCTCAACATCGCGATTAATCCCCGGCCAAAAAAAATAAGATCTTGCAATCTGTTTCATTTTGACTACGCCCAAATGCGACTCATGCAGACTTAAAAGTAATTTTTTTCTTAACCCGGACGGAATTACTATTCTATTATTCCACCACAATAAGTTCTTATCCAGAGATAACTGGTGTCTAATGTTGAAATAAGACCACAACTGCGAATCTTTCTTAACCGAGCCGGGCCAACCCTTCTTGACCAAGTTAACCACCTTTGTTAAGGTATTATCTAAACTCATTGATCTTTTAATTTCGTCTAAATCAACATTCGCACTTATGTGGTTTACTGCTCCCTCGACAGTTTCCACCGAATCATAGTCATCGATATCGCCCTTCGTTGGTAATGCGCGTGACAAAAAATCGGCCGAATTCCTATCCGATCTGACATATTCAATTTTGTATTGGTAATTCGAAAGAATAATCGCCCAGCGCCTTAACCGATTCGCCGAATATTGTGGAATACCCTTAGTTGGGTGAAAAATTGCTATCAGCGGTTTATTATCCGTTACCAACGTAAATGGTCTACAATATAAATATTGGTGAAATTTTTTTAAGGCGAAAATAATAGCACATGCTTCTCGTTCAATCTGACTCCAATTTTTTTCACTACTAGATAGAGTTCGAGATGCATACGCTATGGGTCTTTCACTACCGTTTGGCATCACGTGCGAAATTACTCCCCCTAAACCGTAGGGACTCGCATCAACGGATAATTTAATGTCATAGTCTGGGTTATAATGAGTCAACACTTGCGCCGACGTTAGTATCTCCTTAATTTTTTTAAACGCAATGTCGCACTCCTTGGTCCACTTCCAAGTCGTTCCCTTTTTTAATAACTCATATAACGGAGCCAAAATTGTGGATAAATTTGGTACAAACTTTCCATAATAATTAATCATACCTAAAACTGATTTTAACTGAGTGATATTAGCAGGTATTGATGCTTGATTAATTGCAACGACTTTATCTCGCGAAGGATGCAACCCAACCTTGTTAATTCTGTACCCCAAATAACTAACTTCGTCTTGAAAAAAGGTACATTTACTTGGCGATACCTTTAATCCATTTTCACGCAAACGGCTCAAAACCGCTTCAATTCTTTGCACACTCCCCTGTTTATCCTTACCGCAAATTAAAACATCGTCCAAGAAACAAACTACTCCCTCCAAATCAGCCAACAATGATTCCATAATTTTCTGAAATTTGGCTGGAGCCGATGCTACTCCAAATGGAAGACGCGTATATTGATATAAACCCTTATGTGTTGATATCGTCACCAACGCTTTTGACTTTTCGTCCAGTAGACACTGGTTGTACGCTTGAGACAGGTCTATTTTGGAAAAAACACACGACCCATGCACCTTTGCAAATAGATCATTTATGCGCGGTAATGGAAATTTATCTATCTCTAACACAGGATTAATTGTTATTTTGAAATCACCGCAAATGCGTATACTCCCATCTTTCTTTAATACAGGAACAATAGGCGTCGCCCATTGTGAAAAATTCACCGCAGTTAGTACCTTTAATTTCACTAACCTATCTAATTCCGCCTCTACTTTATCGCGCAATCCGAATGGTACCGTTCTAGCCCGAAAAAATTTCGGTGTAACTTCCTCATCCAACAATTTCAAGGTAATCACCCCTTTGTTAAAGGTACCCAATCCCTCTGAAAATACATCGTCATACTTATTAACTAAATATTCTAAATTAGTCGAACTGAGATTATTAATTTGACTCTGCATAAACTCAATACTGTACAATTTCATAAAGTCTCGCCCTAAAATAGGAACTCTCCCATTTCTGACTACAAATAACACTATCTCTTTTACAACGTTATTGTATTCTATAGGGATTTGACAACAACCGATAGTATCAAGCTTTGCTCCATGATACACAAACAAATTACGTTTAGATGGTTCTAATGCTACATCTTCAAGGTTACTCTGCCAAAATTCTTCCGAAACAACCGAAACGCTCGCCCCCGAATCGAGTTGAAACGAAAATTGTTTGTTAAAAATCGTTATTGGCAAATAAATGGGTTTTAAACCATCTGACTTAATACAAAAAATCGACTCATCCTGATCTTCCATATAGTTTTGGACCCTGTGTCCGTCTCTCTTCCTGGAGCAAACCGGAGCCAGATGACCTTGGACCCCGCATACATGACATTTGTAATCCTTGAACCGACAATCCTGTGCCATATGATTACCTCGGCCACATACTTTACATCGTTGCGGACTCTTAACCTCGCCTTTTGCACTTTTCTGGGCTCCTGGAGTGACTGAAGGTTTGAACTGTGGTTTGAACCTACTGCTGCCCTTGCCTTGTGACACCTTCAAAACTTCGGGTTCCAACTTAACTTGCACTTGTTGTTGAAGGGAATGTGTTGCCATTTTTCTGGAAGCAACACTAACGGCGTCAGCGAAAGAAACTGAAATCTTCTCCTCAAATAGCCGATCTTGCACCGGTCCTTTACCGAATCCCATGATGAACCGGTCACGAAGTGTCATATCCAGAACCGCTTCCGGAAATTCACTCTTACACGCCAGCCCTCGGAGTCTTGCTGCAAATTCAGCTGCACTTTCTTGAGAATTCCTCGTTGCTGCATAAAACCTCTGTCGTGCCACGAATGCGGATTCACACGTTTTAAAGTGTTTATCGAACAATTCGGTTAATTCTGTAAACGACTTGTCCTCTGGTGCAGTCGGGAGACACAAATTAAAAATTAGTTTGTATGCCTCTTCATCTAGTGCTGTTAATAACATTGCACGCTTAAAGTTGTCATCCGTAATCGCGTTCACAATAAAATAATTGTCCATGCGCCGTTTGTACACTGTCCAATCTGACACTACCGGGTTAAATTCCCGTAACTGGCCATAGTATGATGACCTCGGCTCTTCTTTCGTCATTCTGACCACCTGATCTCACTTCCACTGCTGAACGAGCCCGTAATAAATAATAATCCTCGTCGCCACTGTAGGATATTTTACTCCTTGCTAATAGCTAATATATAGGCCGTGGGTGGTGGAGCATTCAGAGAAACACAACCGCCCAGAATAACGTCTATTTACATACTGTTGAAATAATAATACAAAAACTCTTGATAAAAACCACATACAAAAACTAATCACTACACAGTTATTGAAGACACAATTATTAAAAACAATTTGAGAATCTGACAGGAGTAGCATGTAATTTTAATTACTTTTGACAGATGACAGAGTAGTAGGACGTTTTTACCGCGATAAACATTTTTGATTGGATGAAAGCAAGCACTCTGATTGGCTGAACACGTGTGTGGGAATTAATCAACAAAAGAAAAAATTACGTCCGAAAATATGATCTTAATAGACAGATAGTTAAAAACAAGATTAACTGATTTTGTGGAAATACAGAAAGTAACAAAAGACTAGAATGACAGAATAAGATAATACAAAATATGAGTAAATATTATGTGTGAAGAGCATTATGATAAAAAAATCATTCACGTAGCTAAAAGATCATAAGCAGATAAAGTCGACAAAGTTTCCCGAAAATAAAAAGAGAAATAAATAAACAGAAACTAGAGCAGAAAAAGGAACGGGAATTATAAAATACGAAGAGGAAAAAAAACATATTATAACAAATATCTATTGAAATATAAGGTTTAGGTTTGTCTTTGGTATATGCAAAGATATGGGAGGAGTATGAGTTGATAGGAAAGATAAGGAAGAATTGATATTGCAGAGCAAAGAGTAATAATGAAGTGCTATGTGATTGAAAAAGAAAGCTGCTAGAGGTGTAAAATATGCAAAGAAACTTTGGAGAGCCCTGAAGTATGGAGTTAAAAACAAGGTGATAAGATCTTTACCTGGAATATTCCAGCTAATTAGTACCTGGAAGAACAGTTCTTTTTATCATCACCATTCCTGGTTTTTCTTATCTCCCAACTTTGTACACCTGTTTAACGAAGTTTCTACCCCTTTGTAGTGTTCGTAGAGTATTGATCTGTTTAGTTGTTTACTTTGCAACACAATTTGTGACACATATTCTGCCTTTTGGGGGCACGCTCAATTCCTAGAAGCAATAACGGAAAAGAAAAACTGTGATGATTCAAAAACAGAGATAACATAGTTTTCATAGCCCTTCGATATAAAGCATCGGAGTCAGAAAATGCCTGAATCGATCCGAGTTTAATAATCTGAAGTAGAAAAAGGGATAGATTAGATATGCTTGCGTTTCTTTGCATTTGTGTTTTTACAAAATATGTAAATAAACTCGCGGCGTCCTTTTCTCTTTGTGCGGCGTCCCATCTTGATGAAGAGTTGAGCCTCGCCGTAAAAATCCAACTTCGCACTCCTCAAATGCCAGAGGAGCAATCAGAACGCGACGTCCGCGTCCATGGCGTCGCTTGTTAAAGTTTATTAGCGCCGGCCCGGACCAAAATTACCATGCCGGAAGCGGAAATCGGCCAAATGACAGCCACCACACGCACAGGCTCCTCTTAATCCGCTTTATGGACTCTTCTTCTATTACGATATGGTGGAAATAGGTCGCAGATCGGCGACGCGGTTTTACTGCATACATATCCAGGCGAGTCCCCTTTCTCTTCTTCTGCGCTATATCATTGGAAAATCGGGACTTTTGCCAAATCTCCGCGATCTGAATCGTTTTATTTTATTGCGCCGTTGCCATGTTGCACATAGCCGGATGAAAACAGTTTTGATGTCGAATTAAATCTTAATGGCGAATAAAAGAAGGAATTCCAGGAACGTAATAGGGAAAGGGCGGCAATTTGTGTATGGTCCAAACGGAATTCTAACGATCCGGACCGTTTTAACCGCATTTGAATTCATGGAAGCGGCGCATACACGTGTTTATGACAGACAGGGCCGACATTCTCAAAACAACAATTAATGATTTTGGGTATATAAGGTTACTGACAGTGAGAAAAAGAAAAAATATATTGGAAGAAGCGAAAGGCGTGCAAAGAAGGAATAAAAATAAAAAGCTGTCGAAAGTGATCTAAATCAAGGATTAGAACCAAGAAAGGATTTTTTTCTCCCGTCCTACTACTATCATACAGACTGTCTATAAAAGAATGTGGGATGGCAGAGGGCTCTGGAATTTGAATTTGCCAACCCCTTTAAATTCGTCAACTACTAACCGCCAAATTGTCAAATATATTCACAAGCTGTCAACACCAAATCAACTTAACCTCATTTACGCTTCGAAGCCCTGTTTTAATGTTTCTTGCGTTCCTGGTCTGCTTATTGCTTAAAAAAACTTTTTTCAAAGCTAGATAACTTCCGATGGTGTCACAAAGGTATTGTCTTTATCTGTTTTTATAATTTTACAACCTCTCAAATATTTTAGATTGCTAAAATGATGTTCACACTTGAACAAAATAAGTTCCTTATGATGTCTTATTACCGCAACGGGCAACGGTGTTAAAAGAGAGTCAGGGAATGGACATACAGCATTCAAGCTTGCAAAGAAGAATTTTTAGCCAAGTACCTGGACGAAAATGTTTTAGAAAAGTCCCACACAGCTCACATACATCGAATTGTTAATCATTTTGTTACTACCGGTAGTGTTGGAGCTAGATAATTTCCGGTGGTCTTACAAAGGTATTGTCTTGAGATATCTGTTTTTATATTGAAAGCGAGCTTGAGTTTGACAATCCACATCTAAAACGTTTTTACTATATCGGATTACTCTTTATTTCTTGAAACTTCTACTTTTTCGTATTGTTTTTAGGGTATTAGATAGGATATTTAGATACCTATTTAAGTTAGAAGATAATAGGTCTTGGAAGTCATTCTTGTGGTATATTTGTTGCGATGGATATTTTATTTGGATACCTACAAGAATGTTATAAAAAGAAATGTGTAAAAATTGTAGGAATATGAGGGAACATACGAAAGAGAAATCATGAACTACATATGGAAGGGGAAAGGATGATAACTAAAAATAAAGGCTTTGCAAATGACACAAATTAGGTAATAAACGGCTGTAAAATGTAAAGGATGAAAAAGGAGTGACCCTTTAGGTGACTATGTAAAGCAGAAGGATAATACAGTAGGAAAAAAATATGGAATATCAATATAGTTAGCTAAGAATAGTATGGAAAGCTAGCAGAAGGAAGACGAATTGCATATTATAAAATTGAAAAGTGGAGATAATTAGGAAGGGAAGGATGAAAGAGAAGAAAGTATGAAGAAAACTGCCAGTATGAGAAATACTGAAAGGTGCATGCAAGAAAAGAGATGTGAAGAAAAAGGAAAAAAATTGGGAAAAGAAAATGTGATTGTAAGAATTGTTAAGTGTTCAGAGATGACATAAAAATAAAAGGATATAGAAGGAAGATGTTTAAAAGATATGTTCAACAATTTTTTTTTCCTAAACCTTTCACTTTTCTGTATTGCTCGTAGAATACGACTATTATTCCTGACTTGCTTTTTGTCTTATCTAAGAAAAGTTTATTAGAGACTGGGGAAGAAAAAAAGAAGAAAGAAGAAAACTTAAATTTGATTCCAAATAAAGGAGAAGGAAAGACAAACAACAACGAAACTGGGAATGATAGAGAGAAGTCAGTAGAAACAGGTGCAAGTGCAAAAGAGTGCAAGTAGGGAAGAGAATTGTACCACGTATTATGGAGAATGTATGAACAACACTAATAAATGCATATAAGAAATAGGAAAATAGATGTGGAGGAAGAGAGTAAATTACTAAATAAAAAGTATGGGGTGTTTATTTAAATTTCTCCTCAAAGTAGGCGCCAAAGAGTCGATTGTGAACGCACCATGGATTACAGATCACGGATCAGCTGACAGCTGTTTAAATCTAACCTCACTTTTTGCGTTGTTTGTGTTTTACTGTGCAGACTGACGAGTGGTTCGTTCACAATCGACTCTTCAACCGCAACTTTGAGGAGAAATTTCAATGAACACCCTTATATAGGAGTTGTAGAACAAGAAGTAAATTGAGAGATGTACACAGGCAAGAGATTAACTTCAGGAGAAAGTTTTTTCTTTTTAATGATAATGAGGAAGGATAAAATTTTGCTCGAAAGGAGGAAACACAAAATCCGATTAAATTGTGACGTCTAATTTGCATATTTTTCCAAAAGTTTTTTTTAAATTTATTGACACAAAAGTTGTGCAAATACCTTACCATCTGGAATATCTTTACGTCCTCAATGAATCAGAAGACATGACAACTTTAAATGACATATTTTATATGTTTAGTGTAACAAAGGAACAAGTGTCAGTAAAAAATTGCCGTTTCATGTTTCTAGTGATTTATAATAGTTGGTTCCGTATTTATGAGTATAGGAGGATTGCATACTGCGTGCAGATTAATTGCCTACTGCTGTTCGCTTGTTGTACGCTAAAAAACGTCAGCACCAGTAGTATCTGTAGTAAATAGTAAACTGTCGGCGCTTGCGTCACACGCCACCAAGAGGGGTCCTCCGCGACCGCCACATTCGCCCGACCGCCGCTCATCCAGAGGGTGTTTTGCTCGGACGGTGCGCGTTTGCTGCGACTTTCACACCACTTTCCTCCGCAAACTTTCACTTTTTACAATTCGAGCGTCCTACGGGTGTACCTCCGCCGCCTCATCCGCTCTTCCAGATGAATACGTTCCACCCTTTCGTGTTGTTTTCCGTGAGTGCTCGCACGATGCGGGGTTGTTCTATAATTGTATATTTATGCGCTGATACATTTTAATGAGTGAGACTTTGTTTTCCCCGATGACCAATAAATTTCGGTGATAGTCGGTGGTGTGTGTTTTGTGATAGGGGTTGACGACGTGCAGCCTACCTTGATTACCGACTGGAGACTTGCGGTGGTGGTTTTTTACTAATTGACTGTTTTGTTGCGCTGTTCGGAGGCTCCGGAGGAAAGGCGATCGTCGCTCGTGAATGGGATCCACTTTAACCAAAGCCAGTCGTGTAAGTCCATCAACGAGAACATTTTCAAAATTTTAATAACACTTCCAACTAAAAAAACCCAACCAAAAAGAAAGAAAAAAATCTTTGGAATTTTTTGCATGTGAACACTTCAGCCAAAATTTGGTGGATGCGCCGGGTCAATTTTTGAAAATAAATTTTCTCAAATTCTGGACAAATTGGAAATATTTCATTACGTTAACACCTTTATTAGAACCAAATTATTTATGGCCTAAAACTCCCCAAAGGGAGATTAATAGAAGTCTTCAGCAACACAACCAAATTGTGCCGTTTTGATGGATGTTAAATTTCTGACAATTGGACCACCCTCGCGGATTTTTCCTTTATTTCCGCAAACTTGACGAATTAAACGCGCCCTTTTCGCTGCACGAAACAATTCATTCGCGTAATTAATGAACGCGATAATACCTTTGAGCCTCGTGCATTCTGGCGGATTGGGCGAGGAGGGCCCCCATTGTGTCGTACGTCCTAGATTAAAGCAAATTAAATTTGTGGCGTTGGCACCGGCGTCTAGACGGTGGGACCATATCTGTTAAAAATGATGGCCAGACCCGGAGAAGATTCACGCGTGTGGCGAGCAAGGGTGAAAGCGACGACAAAAGCAGACAAAGGGTGCTAATCGATAGAGACGTGCCTCCCTTGACGCTCATTGATTTTAAACCTGGGACTGACGTTAAATAAAGGACGCTTTCGATAACCTGCCTCGCAGATGGGCTTATTTATGATGCTGACGGGTCGAGGAGGAATATTATGTTAAATCAGCAGATCGTGTGGTCGTCGTTACTGTGAATATTGCAGTTTCCGCACGAATCAAACTTCTTACATAAAGATAACGAAGTTTCAAATTTATTTTCTTGCGAGGTGAAGTGGAACATATATTTGGAAAAATCAGCGGTCCTAAGACGCCACCTTGCAGAATTCCATTATTCAAGTCCTGAATGTTATTATTTTATCTTTTATATTGAAAATCGAACGACTGGAACCACAACCTTCACAATCTTTTAATCAAATTAGTGAACACACTTCGTTAATTAATTAATTAATTAAATTAATTTGGTACTCACTAATCAACTGTTACCATTTTCCAAAAACTGTAATGAAATCGTTATAATGTTATCAAAACAAATCTTTTTCATTTAGAATTATTTTGGTGTGCTACAAGGTTACAGTTTGGAACATTCGTTGTTTCAAAATTTTCCCTTCTTTTGTAGGATAAAAATATTCTTATTGTTGTTGTTACTATTAAAAAAATTACCAGGGTACTGAACAGATTTGGGTCTAGCAAAATAAATCGCTTACTTCCATTATCGTTTTCCACTTTCGTTTTCTCGTGAGATTTTTGTGAGGTTGCATTTTAGCAAGATTCATGGTGACCCAGATATAAGCCCACCGAGGGTGTGCTGATCTGTTGACAGATATGGAAGCTGCGGCCCGAAATTTTATCTGAAAATGTAATTTTAAAATGGGTCCTGGCAAAATGTATACAAGGGTTGGTGCCGGATACAAACTTAAACAAAGCTGTGACACGAAGTGAATTAAATTCCGGCCGCGTGTGGACAATAAACAACGACAACGGCATATCAATGGTGGATGGCGTGGCATTAGCGCGTATGCGAGACATTAACATTCCGGTTGGAGCTCATCCTCTGCAGGCGGCGATTACGAAGGTCCCGAAGGGACCACGGATTTCTGCAAACATTACGCGGATTTATAGATAGAACAGATGATAGCGTCCCGGATGGCCGAATGTTATTTCTTCGGTGGAGATTGCGACCGCTCATGACCGTCGTCAAGCCCAATTTAAATACCGAATTAATTAATCTCGGTTTGGGATTAAGTTTGTGTGTTTTATCTGGAATTTGATTCGCCAGCGCTTCCCAAACAACAGGAAGTCAAAATGTTGATAAAGGACATTTTTGCAAATTTTTTTATTGGTTTTTGATGAACTTTGATTTCAGCTTCCAAAATGATACTTCTTTTGGTTCTCTAATTAATACAGCGAGCCCCAAAAGTTTGGAATAATGGAACTGTTTTCTTTCTCGTTGAGCTTTTAGAAAGGAACTCGGCAAGTCAGGTTTATTTTTTGACAAAAATATCTTATTCGATCATTTTCACATTTCCATTTCCGAGATTATGAAAAGTGAAAACCGAGTGAAATATCGATTTTATAATAATTGATACATATTTAATTGGCGATTCCAGTTAACGGTGAGACATCTGGTGTGAATTGTATGAACTAATTGTAAGGCATACTCAAGCCGGTGTCTGTTCAAGTGTTTTTGGCTGTAACACGTGCCACATTTTTTTTAAATGTAATCTATATTCCAATTTATTTATTTTGTTGTTGCAAAAATCTGTCAGAATTAGATTTCGTCTTAATTTTCCGTTTTCCCGTTATTAGATCAATCCCTCAGCAATCCAGCCCGATTTGAAAGATTGCCCGAAATTTCCCGTCCACATTTTCAGCAAAACTAGGACAGCTCTCCGAAGTTCGGTTGATTGATTTGGCACATGATGATGTAACTGTTGCGTGTTTGTCTTTAAAACTCATTAATTTTTCCGACTTTGTTTTGGCCGGTAGCCAGCCGGTGCCATGTTTTCGGTCAACCAGCACCGTCCATAAATTTTTTCACCTAAATTAATTATCCAGAAACTATTCGCTTGTAAAAAGGGAAAAACGAGTTTAGCAGTTTCGTAAAGAAAGCAAACAAAAACAGGCAAATTGCCAATGTTATAATGCAGCGAGTCGTAAGGAAACTGTACCCCCTCTGGTTAACGCGTCGTTAATTCCTGAGCCCTGAACTAAAATTCTTGAAGTTTCGCCCTATAATTGCTTAGTTTCTCCTGACAATTACATTCATTTAAAGTCTAATGCTATTGTTCGCGAGAGCAATTTAAAGTTTGTTGTTTCCCCCGCGATAGAAAGGTGACGTTTGGGAGTTGCAGCGGCGCTTCTCACCCTCCACGAATTATAATAATTTTAATGGATTCGTAAATCACTACTTTTATTTCATTTATTTACTCCGTTAAAAATATTAATGTGTAAAGGGTTTTTTGCTGATCGGACAACTCACCGATTTTCCCCCATTTTCGTAGTAACGAGACCAATAAATAAACCAAAAGAAGACCACAAAGCAATAAATTCAATCCACATTTTTTCTTTCTTTTAGGTCTACCCCATTACAAGTCCTTTCTCCAAATCGGTGGTGGTTTTTTCTTTGACAAACGTAATTGGATTGTTAAGAGCGACTCTTATTCTTAAATTCGTGCCTGAAAATAATTTCTTTTACTTACTTATGACCTATCTAAAAATAATTATTTTTGCCTTTACTCTTCTATTGTATCTCCCTCCTCCTGAAACAAATTTTCCCCGTTTAGAAAATATTTCTCATTATTGACCATTCCCAGTTTCCAACGAAGACATCAGTATTCATGCTCAAATTCACAACTGAATCCCTTATTGTTTTAATACTGAACGAGGAATGAAAATTTGCTGTTTAATTCCAAAAACCCTTCGTTCGGACCAAATAACGACACTTTATTAAAATTTCCCCTTTCCACCTCTTGTAAAAGCTTCCCGTTAATCCTACTCTTGGTTGCGATAACCTCATGTATACATTTTTTGAA
This sequence comes from Tenebrio molitor, assembly GCF_963966145.1. Taxonomy (NCBI): domain Eukaryota; kingdom Metazoa; phylum Arthropoda; class Insecta; order Coleoptera; family Tenebrionidae; genus Tenebrio; species Tenebrio molitor. The sequence goes on along the minus strand of NC_091048.1, from coordinate 4,213,512 downwards.
ACTAATTACCACCTCCCCTGAATTACTAATTTTGCAGTATCGATTTTTTTGCCCCTCGTCACTATCTGACGATGTTGTAGGCGTACTTTAGAGGATTCTGCTCTAAGTACCTGGGATTAAGGAACGGATCCGCTTTCGACGATTATTTGATGAAATAATCCTACAAAGATAGGCCAGTTAAAATTTAAATTGACTCAATGAAACGAACGTTTAGTTCTGGAGCTTGATTGCGATGGAGATACTGAATTAGAGAGAATTTTCTGCGATGGTTATTCTTGAAGAATCACCGTTTCTATTATCTTAAGTGATGGCACAGCAGTGGGAGAGGTTTCATCTTTCAAAGTCATATGTTTGAAAACTCTAGTATTGCTAATGATGACTGAAAATATTTGTTGGTGAATGGTTGTCAAAATTAATCCTTGTAATTTGATTCACATCTCCATAAATTTATCACAGAGTGTAAATCCGGTAGGTTCAAAGGCTGAGTAATCATTTTTAGTACTGAATAAATTAAATATGACGATTTTTAAATATTTACTTTTTAAATAATGATCCTCATTCATTTACATCCTTTTTTAAATTTTTTCAGTTAATTAAAATTGTCGTTTCAATACATCATTACCCTTCTAGGATTTATTCTCTAGTTGCTACGATATCAAAGGAGTAGTGTCTATCAAAATTAGTGATTTTTAATAATTCGCTATCAATTGACATTGCTATAGATTTATTAGTGGTTTTAAATCAGGAACGTCCAAAGGCCGAGTAAACATTTAGTATTGAAAAATTGAAGGTCAAGATGTTTCAGTGTTTAGTTTTTAAATAGCAATTGTCACGTGTCAAACATAATCTACAATTATTTAGATCTAAAGTCGCTTGCTGAATTTTTTTTTTAATTAAATACAGGTGTCTCAAAAATGGCGCCCAATCTCCTAAGGGTCTTAAAGAATAGAAGTCTGGGAAGGTAAATTTCAATACAAACTTTGATCGGACCAACAGATTTTGTATAACTTGCTCTTAAATATGGTAATTTCAAAGAGATGTATCTCCTTTATTACCAAATTTTACAGCTGAATTATAAATTACTTTACAATGTTACTTTTTCCAAGACCCCTTTAGGTAGTGGAACAACACCGAAGTAATTCTTTTTAGAGTAATGACCTACCAAAATACGCTAAAATAACAGTGGCAACATTGTCTTCAAAGGAGAAGTGGTTTAGTTGATTGTGCACACCAACCGATGTTGCCAAATTTGCTCTTCAAATAGTTTAACCCCTCAAGAGATTGGGCGCCATTTTTGAGACACCCTGTATAGTACTCTTCCAAAATTATCTCTACTCAAATTTTTGAACGGAAATCCTTTTTGGATCTTTTTCTTAATTTCTTCAGATGTAAATCTTCAGCGGCTACCAAACAACTAAAGAGTTTTTTCTTATTTACACTCACGATTTGCACATCTATAACTTTATCAGAGGGTTCAAATCAGGTTCGTCTGAAGGCCGCAAAAACATGGTCAGTGCTAAATAAATTAAATCCAAGAATGTTTAAATGTTTATTTTGTAAATGTTAATAACACTATTAAATTATTTTCATGTGTTAAGGTTAATCGATAAATCGCAGCTAAAATCAATTTCTGACAAGTTTCCAAAATTTTCAAATCCAAATTTTTGAATGGACTCTTATTGAATTTTTCAGTAGAAAATCGTTTCTTTACACTTGCTAAATATCACTTGTTGATTTGTCACTGACCATCGATTAATGTTTTTTTGTAGTTTACACTTTTGATTTACATCTCCATAAATCTATTACGGGATTTAAATCAGGTGCTTCCAAAGGCCTAATAAACACATTTAGTGGTGAATAAATTCAAGCCAACCGTCTTTCAATGTTTACTTTTTAAACAATAATTATCAGGTCCTTCACATGTGTTAAGGATTTACACCTCAAATCTGAACTTATTTTTTGATTATGTTTCTCAAAACTGCTAAAAATTTGGAAGTTTTCAGTCTAAAATATTTTTTAAGTTCTTGCTTAATTGTCAGTTGTTGACAAGTTTTTACCGTTATTGTTCTCAATTTAGGAAGAATATTTCACGATTTACGCTCTCCACAAATTTATTATAGGGTTTAAATCAGGCCAACTCGCTGTCAGCTCTCAAATTTATTTTTGCCAAATTTTAAAAACCTTAACTGTAAATTATGTGATTATTCATTTATTATTAAGTGTCACATGGAGAATCACCGTTCAACCTATGTGGTCTGTTTTTGGATTAATTTTTTTTTTCTGTTTACAAAAGATCTTAATAAAAAGAAGATTTGGATTAGTTGCCTTAATTAGAAGTTTCAATAAAAATAATCAGCTTAAAAAATAATGAATCACGTCATTCACATCGTATAGCAAATGTAAAAAAGGTGTAATGAATCAAAAACCTCGGGGCCACCCGTTGCGGCGGCCCCTCCCGAAGAGCTCCAACTTCTGAAACCAAGCCCCTTTCGGAACTTTCTGGCGCACTCCGCCTTGTCTCGTCTTGATTGATACCGCAAACACATCGACATCTGTACATAGAAGTAAGAAAATCGTAAAAAGGTCCTCGTCTTTTGCGCGCTTGCATTACCACCTCGTCAAACCTCTTAAAAATGTCGCCTCACTTCCTACGCACCCGGAAGTGCATTAAATCCGACATTATTTATGTTTATACGGCAGATAGCAGAGAAACACTTAACTGATGAGAAATTACTGTTATGGCAATCATAACAATAGAGTCTCCTGGTGACTATTTCTTCATCAACGTACATTAGCACCTCGACGCTTCTCCTAATTTATTTATTTGACAGTGTCTTTCCCTAGGCGATAGACGATACTTTATTTCTCGGATGCGATTTCAGGTTAACTCCATTATGTCCTTAAGCCCAGACACGCAGCCTGCTATTAGGAAACTTTTGTGTTATCATGCAGGGCACGGCTGTCGGCGATATAAGCCACCTTAGCCGCCTCCCGAATTTTTCCCGCGTCTCCCTGCTGAAAGTGAGGGGATGCGCGCCCCCCTTAGCTTTCTAGATTGATTTCTCAATCCCTACGATTATAGGTCCCGGCTAAAATATTAACGTATTATATTGGCCGGGATTATTTTTATGATTGATATGTAAATAACCGGGAGCTACTTCAGAAGTTGACTTGGCTTTTCTGTCAGATATTTGGATGTTACAGACAGGGGATTCAGCCGGGATTATGTTGAAAACCTTAATCTGGAAGAATCTCTTTATGTGTCAGCTTCAACTCAGTTTGTTCAAGCCTCCCTCGAAAGCTGAACGAATTTGCCGTGGCTGGATTTTTACAAATACTTGGGCAGCTTGATAAAAATTAAAAAATACCAGATAAGCTATCCTATCGCTGCGAGTTCAAAATGTCTTAAAAAAAATTGAATCTATCTGATCCATTGTTTCTCTTTGTTGTTATGTCTTTACTGTCGTCGTGTAATATATTTGTTCGATACCTCCCGAGAAACTGAGTCTGTATCCATAGTTACCAGGGCGTCAAGGTTTCTCTTTCGTTCACTTCACTTTCGCTCATCGTTTTTCGCTCACTGTCTTTCACTCACTGGTTTTCATTCACTCGTAAATTTCAAACACGTGGAATGATCTGAGCAGAAACTTTCTTTGACCCATTAGAATGAAAACTAGGAAATAATTATAATTGCTAAACGATTTTCTAAAGGATGATGTAGATGTTCCGTAAGGGTCACTTCTGGGGCCTTTTTATTTATACAATACTTTTGACATATTGTAATGTAGCCGTTTGAAATAATATCCTTAGGTATAATAACAACTTGAGGGAGAAACAGCAAAATATATTTCTCTTGAAATACGTATGAGTAAAATCCAAAAACTAAAAATCTGGTCTACAATAAGTTTATTTTTATTTAGTCTCGAAATCACAAAAAAAGTTCTTATGACTTATTCATATTCATTTTAGTTTCTGAAAATAACTTCTTTCTAAATGTTTAGTAAACACGAATATACTGTTTGGCTTTTAATCATTCCTGGAATGTATTAGTCTTCGGTAATACCGGGCGTAGCCCTCGGTGGTCATGACCAACGTCAAGCACTTATTGGACTTCTGGCGAATTCCAAAACCCTAATGAAAGAACGAATGACGCGTTCGTTGCGTGGTCCCAAACGTGGACCTCTCCGGATTCCGGTCACGTGCGGGTTTCCGGCGTTGGAAACGGTCACGTATCCTCGCCGCCGCCATCCTCCCTTGATTGACAAATTCAATTTCGAGGACCTACCGCAATGGATCGCGACGACAGCTATCTCGACCGCTCCTTCTTCCATGATGAGACCATATAGTAGATGATGATAGGATAGGACGGGAAATGGACAGAATAGAATGTGATTGGATGGGTGCTTCTTTTTATCCTGTTCTAGGGCCGTTTGGTCCCCCTCAACCGACTAGCACGCCGATAATAGTGACATCATCTTTCACGATTATGCGTACACGATGTGCGAACATTACGTTCTATAAATAAAACAGGAGGTTCGAAGAACGAGAGGAAACAGGTAGCTGGGACTTCCTCCCGGTGATCGCAGCCGGTTCAAACTGCGGAAATTCTACATCGCGTATAGTGGTGCAAATGTATTCAGAAGGCGGGCTCCGGGAAACCGCTAGAAAAGATTTAGTGGAAGTGCCGAATAGATTTACTACGGAGAGTTATAGCTTCGGGGTATTTACCGTAAGATTTCCAGTGTTTGATTATACGCAATAGAAAAGCATCTTCGACGAGGTTCAATTCCAGTAAGAGATGTTTTTACACATTCTGATCTGAATTGAAAATCTCGAGTCAATTTCATAGAAAGCACTTCTTGTATAAATAATCAATGTAAGAGGATCGTGTGGAAAATTTCTGACGAGGTGCTAACTATAAACATTTCATCACACAAATTTTAATTTCAAATTTGATGAAGGATATTCTTAATCGAGATTTAATATTTCAACAAGGTTTTAGCACTATCGTTAACCTAAAAAAAATTACGATTTGCGATTCTACGTGAAGTGGAAAAAAGACATTACGCAAAAACTCAAAAGCATCAAGATTTTTTCTAGTTGAATTTAGTTGAAAGTTTGCAATTGAATATCTTTTTTTGGTTTGTTGCCAAATGCACTCTAGATTTCGCCAAATTTTTACAGAAAATACAATACGTTCTCCACTCATTAAAATGCATTGAGAACAATAATACTTTTATCCTCAAGCACACCTTTGTGTATCTCCATAGAAACGGTTGAAGTGGCTTTTTTTGTAACCTTGAAACTTGAAACACTTCAAATCCTAGGAGTTAAAAAAGCCTCCAATAAAACGAAATAACGAAAAAGTTTGAAAATTGTCATTTTACTGTAACTGCAGCAGAAGAAAATATGTGACTTCATGGCAGATTTTTTTGGAATCCGCGTGAAGGTAAAATAGTATATGTCATTGAGAGTGGAAGGTCTCTTTGTGCTTCGCCCAGTTGTCGACCTCAACTGCGTTTCGGTCTTCAATCTCTGGGCTTAGCACAAAAAGACTCACTTCTACTATTTTATCTCATTGTACAAGTTTTTAGAAGACGTCATTGCTTGCATCACATATTTTCTTATGACGCCGCTAGTTCTTATTTTAAGCCTTCCCTCTTTAAATTTTTTCATAGCTCTTCATATTCGCTGAGAATTTATGAAACACGAGAGAACTGTAATGGAGTATTTTTTCAAGATTCTATTTTACTTAATTCTACTCCAATCTTCTTTCTTTACATTTAATCATGTAACAAAAATCCGGTTCCTGTACGGTACATGTAGATTTCGGATAATATTTGTCTAGAATCTCCTGTGTGCATCAGAATTTGTTCGAGTCAAAGCGTATCTTATTATCTTGATACATGCAACACACTGGAGTGGTTCATATGAGTTTCTTCCGGTTAGAAACGTCTTAGGTGAGGGTCTGTTTCTCTTGATCATTAAATGACACGAGAGGTCACCGGTTATTGTCACCTCTTGCAGTCCTTTACGGCGAAACACCTTTCTCGACATCGCACAAGTCAAAACCAATCGTAATTGGATAAGATCTTTTTTTTTTGGCGTTCCGGCAACTGACACGTTTGCAAATTGGTTTTTTAAAATATATTATATTTAACAAACGAAAAACAAAGCTGCTAAACGAACAGTTGTTTTCTGTAGTAATTGTAATTATTTCCTAGCAGAAATTATGGGGACTTAACTAACCAATCTGAAAACTGAAAAAGTAAGTGTCAAAAAATATTATGCGATATTTGTTATTATTATTAAATTAAAACAAACTTGGAATTTTTGTGTAATTGTTTATATTAAATTTTATAAAATCTATCTTCATCTTTACCTAAATAAACTGTTGTTTAAGTTTTTACAATCACCCAATATGTGTAATTGCCATTTTCAAGATCTCAACGAGTGACTTTTAATGATTGGGACAAATTTAGTGGGTTGGCACTCCCGAATAATTGGTACGCCTAGTCATTTGTCAAAGAGTTGTCTGTTGATTCATATTTGAATTTGACTTGACAGTCAAGTGTACCAACGTAAAATCGTAAATGTGTTACCACCCAAACAAAAATTATTTCACCCGGTAGAAATTGATATCTTTTTCACGCTCTCATACCGTTGTTTAAAATCAGCCAAATAAAATCAATGTTATAATACTTTCAATATTATTTTTTGTTAGTTGTTGCTTTAAAGAAAAGAAAATTTAAATGTGAAAGGTACATGAGTCATGTTGGAGCAAAATGTGTGCACTGCATCAACCAGAAATTGTAGCGTTAAAATATCTTTTTATTGTTGAGGTGTGAAGAATAATCGAACTCTTTTAATTTATCCGAATAAAAAAGAACGGATCGATCGCCACGCTCTAAATCTTGCATTACTTGGTGCAGTTGTTAAATCGATACTTGTGAGAACTTTTTGCGTCTTTGAACACTCCAAATTGTCACTTTTTACATGACGAAATCGTGTCTGAAGGTTATTTTTAGGCAATCTAGGGTATCGAGAATTTGTTATTAAATTTGTACTTCCCTTTGTGTTCCAAACGCTGTCAATCTAATAGATTACAAAGGAAGCTTAATAATCTCGCTTTCTTCTTATTGAGTGATTGAACGTCCTTAAAAGCGCCTTTAGTTGCTACCCAATCAAACAGATTTCCTTCATTCTCTCGTTCATTGCCAATAACGATGTTAATTCTCCTTATTTAATCCTCCAACAGTGTAGTTAGCAGCAGAGCAGGGCCGTAGCAACTCACTGATACACCGTACAATATCATCTCTTTAGTTTCCTGATAATGGGGCTTTAATTTCCGTCTTCAACCCTCTCGCCCCTGCATCACGTATCGATTCCTATGACGAACTTAACGGCCCAACAGCTCGAAGGATTGTTATAAGGATAATGTTGACAAACGCAGTCGGTGGCGTGTGACGCCCCTCTGCCCTCCCGATCAAAGGACTGGTTTTTATTGTCCTGGCCCAGTTTTTGCCAGGCTCTGACATTTTTTAAGGTTAATGAAGCTCTATTAACCTTTTGTGAGGAGAAACATTTGCGGCGTCAAGACTCCCCCGGTATATTTTTCGAGTGGTGGAAAGTGATATGTGAGCAACGCCCCCGTACGCCGCCGCTAATAACTGCGATATTGCGACAAGTATAACACATCAGATAAGCAGCTTGGGACATTAGGGCCCTAGGGGACTGACCGTGACAGACGGCCAGGACAAAGAGCCCTGCACTGGGCAGTGACGGACGTGGGGGTTGGTCGCCGCCGCACAATATCCGTCCTCGTCGCCGGTGCAAGCGGGCTTTCAGTCGGGATTACAAAACCGAATACACCCCCCAATATCCGTGAAAGGCAGATATGCACCCGCATGAGGGACGTGCCACGGGGTTGGGCGAAATGCACTCAGACTGAAGACTATTGAAAAATTTTAACAGCAAAGAGTCTGCAATAGAAGTTGTAGTTTTATTTTGATATTGCAATGCGTTTGAAAATTGCAAATTTCTCCATTGTTTGCCGTAATGACATCTTATCCACAAGCAACTTTTGATATAGTAATCAAAGAACTGTTAGGCTGTTATCAATAACAATTTTGATATATTGTCTGCTGCTAAGAATCTTCAGCAGACTCTATAATAGTATTATTTAAAAATTCCCTCCTTTTCAAAGCAGTTCTTCCAAGCTAGACTGTCGTTCGCAAACTTGAATTTTTCTTTTTTTTTCTTTCGAATTTTCCTACTCAAAATAATTCTTCTAAGTAAAATATTGATATATATGTCTCTCCTCAAATTTCACCATCTGCAAAGTATAAATTATCATTTATCATTTAGACTCTTGAAGATGTCTTCCTTCTTACAATGGTTCTTCCAAGCTAAGCTAAAAGAACTACTAAGAACTGATCTCCAAAAATTTTATTGTAATTTTTCTAGAAGCCTTGGAAGAAAGAATAATCAACAGACACTAGACTATCATTTGCAGTTTTGAACATTTCAAATCTTCCTATTCAAGATAGTTCTAAGTGAAGTATTGATATATACATATAAAGGATGTTTTTTTAAATTTGGCGTTGAAGTAGGCCTTCACAATCGACAGTTCAACGCCCACTTCGACGCCAAATTTAAAAAAACACATTTAAAAAACTCTAGATTATCTTTCTTCATTTAGTCTTGAAAATTTCTTGCTTCTTAAAATAGTTCTTCCAAGCTAAGCTAAGGGAACTTCTAAGGTATGATTCTCTCCAAATTTCATTATCATTTTTCTAAGAGTCTTGGAAGAGAGAATTTTCAGCAGACTATAGACTATCATATGCAATTTTGAAGATTTGAAATCTTCCTACTTAAAATAGTTCTTCTAAGTGAAGTATCGATATATGTCTCAAATTTCATCATCAGTAAACTCTAAACTATCATATATCATTTAGGGTCTTGAAGATTTCTTCCTACTCGAAATAGTTCTTCCAAGCTAAGCTAAGTGAACTACTAAGATAGGATTCTCTCCAGATTTGATCATCATTTTTCAAAAAGTCTTGGAAGAGAGAATTTGCAACAGACTCTAGACCATCGTTTGTAATTTTGCAGATTTAGAATCTTCCTTCTCAAAGTCGTTTTTCTAGGTGAAGTATTGATATATGTATGTCTCTCCTCAGATTTCACCATTTGGAAACTATAAACTATCATTTATCATTTAGAATCTTGAAGATTTTTTCCTTTTCAAATTGTTAAGTAGCTAAGCTAAAAGAACTACTAAGATATAATTCTCTCAAAATTTCATTATAATTTTTCAGAGAGAATAATGAGCAGACTCTAGACTAGCAAATTTTGAAAATTTGGAATCTTCCTACTTAAAATAGATCTTCTCTCAAATTTCGTGGTCAGCAAACTCAAGACTATTATTTTTCATTTGGAGTACTGAAAATTTCTTGCTTCTCAAAATGATTCTTCCAAGCTAAGCTAAGTGAACTACTAAGATAGGATTCTCTCCAAATTTGATCATCATTTTTCAAAAAGTCTTGGAAGAGAAAATTTGCAGCAGAATCTAGATTATCATTTATAATTTTGAAGATTTAGAATCTTCCTTTTCAAAGTAGTTCTGTAGGTGAAGTATTGATATATGTCTATCCTCAGATTTCACCATTTGGAAACTAGAAACTATCATTTAGAATCTTGATGATTTTTTCCTTTTCAAATTGTTAAGTAGCTAAGCTAAAAAAACTAGTACTAAGATATGATTCTCCCAAAATTTCATTATAATTTTTCTAGAAGCTTTAGAAGAGAGAATAATGAGCAGACTCAAGACCAGCAATTTTGAAAATTTGAAATCTTCCTACTTAAAATAGATCTTCTAAGTGAAGTATTGATATATGCCCCTCCTCAAATTTCATGATCAGCAAACTCAAGGCTATTATTTTTCATTTGGAGTCCTGAAAATTTCTTGCTTCTCAAAATAGTTCTTTCAAGCTAAGTTAAGCAGACTCTAGAGTCTAGACTATCATGTGCAATTTTGAAGATTTCAAATCTTCCTACTTAAAATAGTATGTACTTCTTAAATTTTATGAGCAGCATTTATTACTATCATTTACAATCTGAAGACATCAAATCTTCGCAAAACAATTTTTCGGAGTGTAGTGAACTAGTGAGCTAGATATTTTATGGGTTGACAAAAAGACACTTTCCCCTGAAAACTGATTTCCGGTGATTAATTGTCGTGAAAAAATAAAACCGTTGTGTATTCAGACTTATTTATGGACCCAAAGGGTTGAAATAATTCTCCGGCTCATTCATCTAGCTGTCCGTTTTTATTGCTATTTTACACGGGATAGTTCGGCATAAATATTGAAATTGCCTGAGGGCTGAACCTTAGCTCGGATAATTTACGGTTCAGCCATACAATACAGAGATAGTCTGTTACGTAAAAGCTGGCAAACTTTATAGCGCCCTTTATGCTATGCATGCTAATACAGTTTTATTACTATAACCATACCGAAAGATTATGCTATCGTACCATATAACCTTCATCAGATAGAATTAATAATAAAACGGCTCCTTGGGGGACTCCTGAAATATTATCCAATAAAAAGTGGAAATCAATATTTTTGCAAATAAGGAAATTGAAGTAACGAAGAAAATTTTTTAACAGAACGTCATTCTGCACAGGTACAGCTCTACTTGGAAAATGCCAACGGTTTACAGTATATGCGACACTTTTGGAATGTGAATGTCTTTTGTAACTGTAAGTGGTAACTGCAATTTACGCACTATTTGGTCGTTGATTAAATTTTTCACGTTAAAATTCATATTGCTTTCGTGTGACTCATAAATATATTGTGTTAAAAATTTGAGAGCAACGTCTGGACACAAAAGAACAAAGAAAAATTGTTTCCAATGGATAGTTTCATTCGTTTATTACTTCATTACTACATAATGCTCAACCTATTACTCAGATGATTAAGTTGGTAATCAAGGACTTAATTATGCGTAATAATGTATCCAGTCGTTTTGATCTAAAGTCGCCATAATTTCCGCTTTGGACAAAAACAAGTTAAGTTGAAACAACTTATTTGTACAAAAATGATGTTATTTTTGCACAGTTGCTCTTTTCGAAAAATATACAAATAAACTTTCCAGAAACTGGAAAATTTATTTCAAAACAGTCCAATGAGCAACACTGTTCTAATTGATAATGTGTTTATCTACGTGTGATTAAATATTTCTCGCATTATTAGCTTTCAGACGTCGGTTCTACTTGATCAGTTATAAAAATGTCATCTTGCCCAGTTAGGTGACAAAAAAGCGAAGCAAGTTGAAGTCATTTCCGGTTAACTCTAAGTGACAGCACATTACAGCAAACATAATAATTAATAACTAATTTAGCACTCGATTGCCGTAAAGAGACATTTTTTTCCTTCTCCAGCACTGCTTTTGAAGAACGTGTTTGTTGAACATTATCCAGTTCAGATACTTCTGGTTTAATCGAATGAAGTGGATGCTGTAACGGTCTGTTTCACACGTTTCAACCAATCGATTGATTGGTAAACAACCAATGAACGTAATCATGATAATATTGGCAGCATTGGGTTTATGGATGCGACAGCGTTGTAACAGGATGTCAAACAGTGTCGAGCTTAGATCCCCAAATTAAATAAATTCACATACGAAACGGGATTCGAGTGACAGACCCTCATTATGCGCCCCAGCTCTCCTATCAAATTATCAATCAAAAAATATTCAATTATAAAGTTATAAGCAAATTTGGGGGATCTTCGTCTGAAATTTGATTCGCTAATCAACGCTCTGTTCATATTGAAATTTGTGCTATCACACCTGAGATTTTTAATCAAATTGCCAAATCAAACAAGTGGGACAAGTAACGTTAAATGTTGAATATTCATGGAAATTTGGAATTTTTAAAACTGTTACAGGAAAATGTTGTTTGAATAAAACTGGTCGGAAAGTGCGGAATTTGTTGTAATGTGAACATGGTTCATCAGTCAGGACTGATCCTTGTTGTTAATTGTTAATGGTGACTCATCATCTTCTAAAGCAGACCAAGGTAATATTGATATATGAAGAAATATTTTTCCTTTTACTTATCCTTGCCGCATAGTTTGATCAGCAAACTCTAATTTCTGCGAGCGTTTCTTAAACGATCTTTTTAGCCACCTTTAATGAAAGCGGATGAAAAGTAACATTTTTTCGGACGGTGAGCGTGGCGCCATCTGTTGGTCTGTTTGGTAAATTAACATCGAAACCGACAAAACCGATAATTATCCTGTCACTATAAATTATGTAAATAAGTAATTGTACCTATTGCAAATAGTATATTTTTCGTTTTGTTGAAAAGCTGATAAAAAATACTATAAAAAAGGTAGATACAAAATAAATTTGTAATTTTTTCAATGATGTCTTTTGCTTTGTAGTTGTAGCCGTGAGGTCGCCTAAAAAATGTAAAGTGCCTTTTGTTCTCGCCTGTTGTCAAGCCTCGGCTGCGCCTCGGCCAGAAAACTCAGACTCGGACGAAAAAGGTGCACTTTTTGGCCTTGATACACAAATAACTATTTTACTGTCATTGTCTCGAAATATCAAACAATAAGTGTTGCATGTGATTGTTACCTTCAACAAAGAATGAGACTTTAGAATCTCCTTTTTTATAATCTCCTTGTCAAACCAAATATATGTATATTTTTCTGTTCGAAAACTCGTTCATTAATGCTTTTACTTGCCTTTTCAACCTGCTCGCTGTACATTTTTAAAAATCGTTAAGCCAACCAGTCCGCTTCGAATGAATCAGAAGCTTATCGAAACTCGCAACAAAGGCGTCTTTATATTTCGAAATTGAGTTGTTAAATTCGATAATTGCTCCGTCGGTTCTTTTTCCGCCACATGCCCCGTCTGTCGAAATCATCCAATCCGAATCGAACTGTGCTTAATTATCAAATAGATCCCATCTACACGAACGGACGCAGAAGTTGGCTTGTTTGGTTTGAGTTAATTAAATCAATGAGAACGCGCTTCAATGGCTGTTTGTATGATATGTTCCGATGACGATTCCGCTGTTTGACATGTGTGATTGTGATATACATAGCAGTTGTTTCAAACAACTCTCCGGTTGATTTTGTCCTGTCTGAGTGGTTTTTCGAGTGGTCGTCTGAAAGCCCCATCGGTGGTGTTTTTCCCCATGGCTTTTGCGAGCTTCAAATACCAATACGTGTACGGCGCAGTATGTATATTAATTGTACAAATAAAACAGTCTTACAATAACACAATTATTACCAGAAAATACACCGGACAACTCAGACATGTGTGCATTGCATAAATCAATATCGTTAACACGGATCATTTTAATATTCTTTGTTGATGCGCACCGTCTGACGTAAACACCGCAAATGTCATTAAACCTGGCGGGGAATGTACATACTCTCTGAATTACGGTTTTGCGCTAGACGGGATGACTTGTGAATTGCAGCTTTGAACCGCGAATCTTGTTAGTATTCCGAGGTACACGGAAAGCAATCGAGTTAAGACGTACGTTTTGTACTAATTTTAGGAAGTACCGCTAAATGCGAGCTTTTCCAAGTAATTACTAATTACGTCTTGTGGAGTCGAGGGACACAGAGTAGAGAAATCCTTAAGTCTAGTGATATTTGACACTTGATGCTAGATGGATGACTTACGTAAAGACGAACATCGAGATCCTGTTAGAAATCACACTTAATTAATGACATGCACGTTGCAAAATGCCGGGAAGTACTAAAATTGATTGGAAAGCTGTTTTGGCGATTTTTATGTAATTATGGTGGAAAAAAAATTATACTTGCTTAGAATTATGCTGATTATTAAGTTTAAAAGAACATTTGGTATAAGTTGTTACCAAAACCATAATAAAGCACTCATTAATTATTTTTGCTAAAAAAAAAGAAAAGCAAGCTAAAGATTATTTATTTATTTCTAAAAATATGTGTCGCAGACATTGTAATGCACGTAATGATAATACATTTTGTATTTCTTTCTCACGACATTATTTTAAATTGTCCTTAAATAGCTATTTGTGTATGAAGGCCAAAAAGTGCATCTTTTTCGTCCGAGTCTGAGTTTTTTGGTCGAGGCGCAGCCGAGGCTTAAAAAAGCCGAGGCATAAGCATAAATGAGAATTTTTGTATTTTTTTACAATAAAAAATATTAATCAGGTCCGAGTTCCTGACTTGTCTTACTTCCCAGAAAACAGATAATTCCAAATGTTTTTGCCGCCATTATTTCTCTCGGTTTGACCTTACAAATGATGTTGTCAGGTTAACATTGCAAACAGCATCGCAGCGATCTTGTACCTGGAGGGACACGTGTTGAGAAACCATCCTTGACGTGTAACAAGAACTTTGAATTGCACTCCGGTTGTAGCAGTTTTATTAAAATGCACGTTTTTTATTCCAGAGGGAATCAGCTCAGAGGGATGCTGACCGAGAACGCCGCCTTCGCGCAGACAGCGAGTCTAGGGCAAAACAAGCCCTGCAAGAAGCTGCTCGCTGCAAGTCTAGACTCAAACTACTCACCACTGAATTTACCAGGTGTGTATATTTCAATTTTAACACTTTAGAATCCCAGAACTGAATCAGTGGAGAATGAAATGAGACAACATTGTGTTGACATTGGAATTAACTTTGTCAAAGTGTTTATAGGATTTTTTTAATGAAATCTTATAGTTTGAATGTTGATTAATTTAAGAGGAACGAGATAGGTAAAATGAATTCGAAAGGGTGGTGAATGTTGTGAAACCTCATCTCGTCAGCGAGCACAACAATGAATCCTCAATGTTCTTCAAAACTCGTCTCATTTCGCTAGTCCCTCTATCCGTCACCTCCCGACTTTACAAAGTAGAAAGGCATCATCCCCCATTGTCCCCCAAGAGGATTATTACAGTATTCACTTTTTCGCCATTGCCAGGTTTCAAGTTTATTTCGTTTTATAACGTTTTTACGTTAGGCATAAAGAGTTTTTTAGCACGTTTTTTACGACGGCCATTCGTCCTTTATTTGATGCACAAGCGTTTTTTTAGAATAAAGGGGCCGACGTTACACTGTACAACCGAAGGAAAATTGATGTAAATCCCCGGAAAATGAGAAAGATGACGTTTGCACCGTATAGATAGCCAGATAGCTTGTGAAGGGACGCCAGGATTTTAATGAAAATTAATTTCGAGTTTTAATTAGAGAAAAAATGAATTCGACGACGGACCGGAAAAAATTAATAGGAAGAGAAATTACTTCGGGGGGGTCCCAACAAAGAATTTTCTTTTGTGAAGGAGCGCCCTCTGTGAACGGTGCGGGCAAAGGGCAAAGAAAACATTCTCTTGGACGACGATCCGGAACGGTAGACATCGTGCTTGTAATAAGATAAGACATTTTAAAATACACAGAGATTCAAATATTTGCTTTCACTTTTACTGTGTACTTGGGGGAGATAAGCTCGGACAGGGTCTCGAAAAGAAAGTCCCCCTTACATCTGTATAAATCAAATTAGGAGAGCAACCGACACGTACAGACTCGCCAACAAAAGAATTAATAAAAAGCGAGACTAACAACGTCAAGAGCTTTTTTTTAATAAACTGTGCGAGCTCGCAGGACGCAGGAGAAGGAACGTACGGCAGAAGAGAGCCGTTTCTGACGGGGATGAAAAGAATCGCGTTATTTACCGTTTGGAAGCGCGCATACACACGAGACCATTTAAATTTCAAATATTTACATTTCGTTGGCGGAAGCCCGAATGCTTCTAAAATTCCAGTCGAGATTATTACGGAAAGGGTCCTCGAAGAATGCAAAGCAGGAATCAATAGAGGCGAGGTAAGAAGAGAGGGAATCAGGACGCGAATCGATCACAAACTCGTCGATCACACACCCGCACAGAACAAAAGGCAATTACAGAAATCTGTAACAGGTGAATGCTCCCCGTTTCGGAAAGTCAGTCGATTGTGAAACGGTGTGTGCTTAGTGAACGCGGCCAGGAAGGAATAAATTGTCTATAAATAAACAATTTTTATGTGTACTGTGGGCCGGAGAGTTGCGGGGATCGAGGTCTGCCATATCTAAAATACCTCGATGATTTAAAGTGGCCGTACGCCACCCTCGGTTTGAGGGTTTATGAAGCCAATATCTACTAAATCATCCGCATATTGCCAGGATAAGGATAGTTTACTGACGATATCCTTGCGGATTTATCTTATAACGCTGCGTCCGGCATTCGCAACCTGAAATCACTTCAGCAGTATATTTTTATGATTTGTAAAAGAGGAATGCGAATGAAATTAAACTTAAGTCAAAATAAAATACGCATTTTTAAATACATGAGTTCATGTCCGATTTTGAAGATAAAATAGTATACAGTGAGTTTTTTTTAAGACTGGCCATAGGGTTTTACATGCTAATTTTTCAACCCCCTGTTAATTTTTGTTCCGATAAAAATATCCAAACCATTTTTGGAACAAAGTTGGAAGATTTTTTAAACTATCGGATAGATTACAATTTAATATCCCAAACCGTCGAAAAAGTTGTGAAAAAATATTTTTTAGGGCGCCGAAATAATAGTACGTCGAGCGGCCGCCAGAGTAGCGCCATTGTTGGCTCAACCAGCACCTGACGCTCTCCAATTTTGGACGCTTTCGGCGCGCTAAAAAATTTTTTTTCACAACTTTTTCGACAGTTTGGGATATTGAATTGTAATCTATCCGATAGTTTAAAAAATCTTCCAACTTTGCTCCAAAAATGGTTTGAATATTTTCATATATTATACAACGAGAGGATTGAAAATTCTCGATTATACGAGACGTGTTGCCCGGAAACACCACGAGATCGTAGATCGAGTGGTGTTTCCGGCAACACGTCGAGCAATCGAGAATTTTCCATCCTCGAGTTGTATACGGGTAGACTATATCATGAATTAAATAAATAAATAAATAAACAGGTTCCCGAAACCGCCTGGGCGCATTCAGTAGCAGAGCGATTTAATGTGACGTTAATGTGACGGATAGCGCAAAAATTTTTGTAAGTTAAGGCGGCGAGCGAAAATACAAAGGTTGGTATATTCGAATATACAAAGGTTCGTATATTCGAAATCGCCCTGGTTACTACAATAACCGCTGTAATACATGGTAACTAAAGAAAATCAAAGATTCTTATTGGTTTATAAAGTAATGAATGATATAGTCATCGGAATAAAAGTTAACAGGGGGTTGAAAAATTAGCATGTAAAACCCTATGGCCAGTCTTAAAAAAAACTCACTGTATATTATCATTCGGAATGGCTCACTTCTACTCCTAATGATATAATGTAATAGTGCAACGATCTAGAAGCTAGTGAGCTCGAGCTTTCATGATTAAAGCTGTATGAATGAATCTACAATCGATTTTCTTTTTTGACAACCAACTTCCAATTTTTTGATCACACAACATGAGGTAACAATTTTCTTATTCTCACGGTTCGAAATTCAAGATTACCAAATTTCAAAATTATTACAAAAACGTGTGCGTCACTTCCGTTCCCTATTTGAAAATTGAGTTATTTTATCGGAAGCGACTGTGTTGGTGAAATCTGTGAAAAAAGCATTTTCAGTCGTTTCCACCGCCATTGTAAATATTCATAATTCCCCTCTGTTTGCCGTTCTGATTCAAGACTTCCACCCAAACTCCTGTTTCCTAATATGAAGACATAGGGTGTCCAAATTGACTTAACTGGTTTGACGCTGGAATAAGATAACTTTATTACGCTAAGCTGTATTTCACGCCGCCCCTGCTCACCACGAGGAAGAGGAAGTGCAGTCGAAATCACTTTATTTCCGATGATATCTGCGGAAGGTGTGAGATCTGAACCGCTCGCTCGTTTCGGAATATTTCCCGAAATGTAGATAGGCTGACGGGTGAGGGACCTTCATGGTCTCTGACAGACGAACAGCTTGATTTCGATATTGTCCTTTGTTCTTGCACTTTACAATACTACTGTAGCGTAGCGAGTCTTGAGCACAGTAGTGTGCTTGTTAATTTCCTGTTGTCAACGTTGACATTTGATACGAGTGTTGACAAAAGAGACCGCCGGTTTGCTGTACTGGGGGAGAGTAAGTGTGGAACCGAGACTGGGGAAAAATGAATGCTGATTGCGACAAGTTCGCTTCCTGCAAAACAATTCCGTTTTCAGGAGCTTTAGGTTACGTGCAGTTATTTACTGCAACAACGATCGACGAGTCCACATTTTTTTCCTTAAAAACTCGGCTACGCCTCGTGCCTGAAACCTAGTTTTCGCGCTGCAAAATACTCCTACCGTACTCTAATGTAAATAACTATTGTGTATCGTTAGCTTCTTTTGGAATGAACTGTCATGAAGCTTTATTAGCCATTACTTTACACTACTTGACGAGACTTAAGAAAGAAAGAAAGGAGGTGTTAAAGCAGCAGAGAATCCATCATAACGTCGACGTTTCCAATTTTGAGAATGAGTTATAAATCGAAGGTATTGAATTATTGAAATATTATTGATAACCGCAGACCGACCGTTTGCGTGCAGCAGCGCTGCAATTGATTAATGTTGTGAATCGGCGAGGCAAACGTGCACGACACATCAAGATGATGTAAAAACAACAATAATAGCACGAACAGTTGCAACCAATAAGCGAAGGGGGTGTCGAAACTGTAATTGTAATTCTCCACAAGTTAAGGTCTATAAAGCGGCGCACTGTTGGTAATACGATAAAATGCATCGTAAAAGCGCATTCCGTATCGTCTGACAATTAGGTGTTGATTTCTGGTGCAGCTAGAAAAGAAGGATCCACCAGACGAAATAAACAGGAATTTATGCATCCTGTAACCGTAACCGTCTTCAAAGTCAATTGCAAACAGCCAGCAGATGGTAGCACACCCGTTATCAAAACATCTCGCTTGTAAATGAGTTAATTCCTCATCTGCGCAACCAGTCACTTAATAACAACAATCACCAATAGAACGTTGGCAGCGCGAAGGGGCGGCGAAGTGGCAGTTGCGGCACCATCTGTTAGTAATGTGTCGAATCGGCTGAGAACAGCGAAGAGTCGAGGGATGCCTCCCCGGCCGTATTCTTATTAACTCCAGCAGACCCTTTCACGGTTCGCAAATCTCGCATCTGTCATTACCGGAGAAAGATCTCTGGATGTAATGAAAACCGAACAGGGTACAAAGACGTTCTCGAAACGTCGAGGAGTCCTCGAGCGGGCTGAGGAATTCGTCGCAGGGGTTGCGGGAGTGGTGGCGCTTCACTGCTCGCGAACAAGACGACGATGAGGGTGCTTGTGATGATGAGCGAGCCGGGATTTATTCGAGAGTGTCAAGTAAAGCGGCGGATCTTGCCAAATTTTCATATTGACAAGCGTTGTCACGTCAGCCGAAAATTCGAGATGAGTGTTGTTTGATTTCTTTTTTCTTTTCAGGATGGAAGAAACTGTGCGGTCAATGCTGGTCTACAAAAAGCAAGCTGAACAGCTACGCCAAGAGAAAAATGCATTAACCTTAGCTTTCGAGGTGAGTGATCAAAAACAATGAGAGTGTGAATGTGACGAAACGATCCATACAAAAACACGGTAGTTACATTTTTATCTGGCTGGAGTTAGTGGGGTTTTTTTATTATTGCTGTGTTTCCATTTAAAATTTAAATGGAGCGACCATTTAAACAGGAGCGAGATGCACTGGCGTGTATTTTTAAGTCTACGGGAATTTTTAGTGTCCATAGAAATGGCAAACATAGTAAACTTGGTAGAGGTAGTGGTTTTTGCTTTTCTATAGTGGTAATAGAAATTTTTTAAACTTGTCAATGCGACTTTCTGATCCAATGTTTTGGGCACATGACTTCTAGTTACAAGAAAGAAAGTGATGTTATTAATAATACAAGTATATTCAAGTTTCATATTTATGTTGAAAAATAATACAGCACTCTTAACATACAGGGTGAATTCGAAATACGTCACAATCTTAAAACCCCAGGATCTTCAGTAAGTGAATAAAGCAAAATTCGAAACAAACAATAACCGAAGGTCGCACTGAACGCAACTAATGTGCACGCGGTACTAGCACCCGCGTAACAAAACTTTTTGCACCTTTTTTGCGTTACACTCGATAACTTTTTAAATTTTACTATCCGTCCTAACGTGATATTATTGGCGTATTCAACTTTTGTGGTTGAAGCTTACATGGCTTTTCTGCCCTTATGCGGATCTATAGCCCAAAACTGAATGCACGGGATTTTTACAATTGGTTTGAAGATCCTAGGGTTTGAAGATTGTGACGTATTTCGAATTCACGCTGTATAATAGTCCATTCAAAAATCAAAAAACCACCACCTGTTGCTCTAGGTTGGTAAAATTTAAAAAACCATAGGTACAGTCGGTTACATAAAAATCAAAGGCACTGAATTTTCCTATTTTTAACAAATGTAGATCAGACTTTTCTGACTTTTAATGGCATATTTTTTCAAGTAGGTTATGTCTGACACAAGGAATGTCATTATGTCTGACGTAAGAAATGAAACATTTTGACATTTTACTTGGCTCGGTAACATCAAAACTGACAACAAGAAAGATAAATTAAACTAGAGAAAATTTGATGTACTCGATTTTTTGCGATCGACTGTACTTATTTTTTCTTACTATGTTGGTAACTATAAATCATGACATTTATTTGATTCAAAATAAAATTCATTTGCTTTGAATTTCGTTCTGATTGTTTTATTATTGCTCAGCACGTTTCATTCACTTATTTATTAATTTTTGTTATTTTTACTTAAACTTGCCCAGACTAGAATTCACACGAACCCCCGATAAATTTGAGTAATTTGACGCTTAACCTCAAAATTACAATTCTCACCAAATTTTACACTAGACAGCGTTGCCGATAGTAATTATCGAGTAAAATGCGACGTTGGTGGTTTTTTGAATGTACCTTATGTATAATGGCTGTCTACAAAAAATGTATACGGAAAAAGTATAAGACAATTGTCTTTATTTTTTGCCCCTGGAAATTATATCATAAAATAAATATTAAAATGACTGTAAGCCTGCAATATAAATACATATTTGGATATTGGATGTATCGGGTGTTCATTTAAATTTCCTGTCAAAGTTGGCATTCAAGAGTCGATTGTGAACGCACCACTCGTCAGTCTGCAGATTAAAAACACAAACAACGCAAAAAGTGAGGTTAAACAGGTGATCCGTAATCCGTGGTGCGTTCACAATCGATCCTTCAAGGCCAACTTTGACCGGAAATTTAAATGAACACCCGATACTATAAGGACTTTCGTCCAAAGCTCAATGATAAAGTGCACGAGGCAGAATGGAAAACTGTGAAACTCAGAATAATTAAGAGAACGAAAAAAGTGTATCAAAAATGGAGGATCATTGGCAATTGGAAGTAGTTGAAGTTTTGTTGAAACGATTTAAACTTGTATAAGTTCTAAAAACAATTGTGAAATAGTTATTTGTACAACTAGTTATGAAAGTCATACTTTTTTTTCACGGATTTGCAGATTGATCAAGATCAAGCCAATAAGTGAAAAAAGAGACTTTCATAACGTGTTGTATACACTATTTTTTTGCATATCGTTTAGAAATTTGGTCGAAAAGGATTTATGAAAAATCACAAAAAAATAGGTATGTTTTGACAATCATCTCCAAGAAGATGGAATAAAATAATGCAAAAAAGTAGTACTTTCACTACGATTTTTCGTGTAAAAAAGTGCTACTTTCACTACGATTTTGCGTGTAAAAAAGTGCCACTTTCATTACGATATGCAAAAAATGTCTGAATATACCTCTACTTAAATTAACAGAGTTTAGATCCAGTGATGAGCTTTGTCGGACACCATTCAAAGCGACACTGAACGTGTTTCCAATTTTTCTGAAGCAATTTTGTTAATTAAGAAATTATTGATCTGACTAAGTAGCAGCTCATTAATGCCGCATGCTTTTAGTAGTTTCAAAAGAAGTGATTCTGTGGGAGGCTTTGTCAAAACTTTAGTAAATAATCCAATCAAAAAGTTTCTGTTCGTGTACCACAATTCAATTATGCTTCCAACAATTTATTTTTAAGATATTTTAGAAACTAATAAGCTATAAGTTTTGACGAGCTTTGCTTCCACCGTAAACAGGCTTGTTGTGTAACCCTTTTTAATAAAGTACATGTCAAAGCAAAATTTCCCCAGCTCTGTATTCTACGTGGTTCGTAGTTTTTAAAGAAAACTCACATTCTTAGTTATATTTTTCACATTTCCACAAAAAGTTTGTAAAAATGGGAATGACTTTAATAATTAGAAGGAATCGCGTTTAAAATTGGAAGTGTTAGACCATATTCTTATTGTTTTTAAACTGCAAAGACATTTGATTATTAAAAGTTTCAAATAGTTTTTTGAAATTTATTTTATAATTGACAAAAAAAATAAGTATCATTGAAGAAAACGTTAATTGGAGATGACGTAATGTAATGGTCTGGTCGAATATAATTTTATTAGCATAACTTCTTATCTTACCCTGACATTAATTTAATCTAACTCTTGATGGCTATAATTTTATATTAGAGGGGCTATTGCATACACTGTAATTTTATATTTAATGTATAAATTATATAAAAGCAACTATTATTTAAATTGATCGCTGAGGTCATGTCCACATGACACATGATATTAGTAAGTTTGTCTTTTACACAGTTTTTCTGGTCATGGCGCTTCGTATCAGATCAGTGTTAGTCCAATTGTACTAGTTCCTTTATTAAAACCTCCAATTGCCTACTAAATGATTTTTTTGTTCGACACTGTCAGAATTTGAGAATTTTCTCCTGTGTGAACGGATTTTGATAAATTTGACAACTTGTCAAAACGAAACGTCTAGCTAATTTTAAAGATTTTCAGCGATTTGGAGCCTTTGGGGGACTCGTTGAACAAAAAAACGTTGTATTCAACTCCTTCTTGTGTAATTTGGACTTCTTTTGGCACTCGTGGGCCTTTAAAACTCTCGTTTCACTCGAGTTTTAAACTGGCCCACTCATTTCATGTCCAAATTACACATGAATTCGTTAAATAAACTACTATTGTTTAATTTAATAGTTATTTACGAAATGAGTGCGGGAAGACATTTTTCGCGCATGAGTCCATTATTTGAGGCACGAGCGACGAAGGAGCCAGTGCTTCATTTGCGCGAATGTGCCGAATAGGTGTTCTCGCATCGAAGTTCGTACAATATTTTTTGAAACGAACACTATGTCTGATTTGTCGTATACCCTTTGTGAATAGGCGAATGCTTTTTGGATGATTTTGAAACACTAATATGCAAAATCGACGTTCGCGCACTAGTGCTTCAAAGTCATTCAAAAAGCATTGGCACTAGTGCGCGAAAGTCGATTTCGCGCACTACTATGCGGTCGCGAAATGTCATTTTGAAAGTAGTGAGTTCAAAAAATATAATAAAGTTTTGGTAACATGTTTTAAACCGAGTTTTAATTTTTTTCCAAATAATAATTTTTTACCCCATCAGAATTGAATTTTGACGCATTAATCAGTACAACTTTTTATCTGCATCAATCAGAAGCACTACCGACAGCAGCAGCATTTTCCTGGTTGTACTTCCAAAACGGAAATACATCGCTATAAATTGGAAATGTGGAATGACAATAAATTTCACAAATCGCGAGAGACGGCGCTTAAATTGCACACTGCACTCGTTTCCATTTGCTTTTATTGCTTTTAAAGTAAACACAGATAAAAACATTATTCCGTCATTACCGAATTTTTTATTTATTGACATTTAATAAAAACCGGTTCAGACGTCAAAGAAATTAAATTTCCATTACATGTCATAATAAAAACGTGTTAAAAGTCAATATTGAAAATTCCGTCCGGTTTTTAAAACACTAAATTATTTTTAACCGATTCTGTTGAAAAAAAATCGAAACAGACTTTTTAACAATTATCTCAATGTCAGATAGAATGAAATTCGTTTAGAATTTAATTTTATATCGCGCAAAAAAACGCTGAATTTGTATTTAATTGAAATAAAATCAAATTTTAATTTCCCGGAAATTTGTCGAGATGTAATAGAGATGATTTAAACCGATATTTTATTTTTACAACAGCTGTCGCCATAAAGATGACATTTAACAAAATTTCCCAACAAGAGACATCAATCATTTTGCAAATGTCCCTGGCTGAGCTTTTATTGATCGCGCAATGGACCAACTATTATTCAAATATCTTTTTTCAGGTCAAAATTTTTGGCACGAATTTCTTTCACCCTCGATTTACATTCAAAACAAATACATTTTCATATTTTTCGTATTAAATTGCGAACAACACTCATATCTTGAGTGTTGTTCACTTAGCATAATTGGGACAATGATGGTGGCACATGTACAAAATCTTGTCTCGCTTAGCGACACGGAAGTAGTGTAGAGTTGAGTGTAATGAGAACGACCTTGAAAACGTTTAATTTTAAACTAAAATACGTCTTAATCTCCTTCATTACGAGGAGCAAAGGTGCTTATTTCGAGTTATTATGAAGCTTCCGTCGATTAAGCTCACTTCCTGCGCTCGCCATCATCCCCTCCCCAAATTAATTAAAATTTTAATTCGAAAACTCCTTTTTCGACCACGAGTTTTTAATTATTCCCGGCACATTTTTTCCGACAAAAGTTCCCATTAGCGATGCTTCGGGGTCTCCGGCTGCAGTTTAATAAAATAAATATTGAAATCCCCGTGTAAATATTTGCTTTCAATTAGATCCTCCCAAGACTTTTTGTACTTGTATAAAGCCTGCGAGTTTATTTAAAATGATGGGTCCGGATTAAAGCCAGGCCCGGCTCCTTTCACGGCGGATTAGCGAACTTAATTACTTATTTAAAGTCTCTTTTCACTTCCTGCGAAACTCATTTAACATTAACGGACGGAACTGTTCCGGGCGATCGATGCGAGGGTGCCGAGAAATCCCCGGACGTAACCGGAAATCCCCCACATTATTTGGATTTTTTCGGGAAGAATCGGCAGATAAGGTGGGCCGCCGGGATTCTTGAAGAGGCCGGATTTGCGGGGGCGGCTACCCTCTCAATTTTTTCTTCCTTGGGAGAGGCAAATGAAGCGGGTAAACCGAGTTAGCTCTAACAAGGTTGCGTGGTGCAGCGTTTGAGGGGCAGTTTGGCCGATACGGCTGTGCATTAATAAAAAGATGTCGGGGGGCGGCGGCGCCCCCGGTGTTCGGAGGGTTTCACCCCTTGTTTGCATGAAACCGCAGTCCGATCCCTTTCCCCGCAACTTTCGGGACCGGTGGCCCTGCTCCTGGACGGCATTATATTATTATGGATACATGTCAAGATTTAAGCCAGGATAATTGGAGAGATTCCTTGCGCGAGGGGGACTTTTTCCACAGACGCGCCAATATGAAAAGTGGAAGGAAGGAACTCCGACACGACCAAAAATCAATAAAACTACTAATTCACCTTCAACTTCGGCTTTGCATTCGTCTGGGGCGTCTCAAGGTTCCGCTCTTGGACCCCTCCTGTACACCCCGACAGATACAAAAAGACGAATCAACTTCGCCTCTGATCATCTTCTTTCTGGGGGTATTTTCACGGTTGTCAGATTTGCAAGCGCCGTCTTAAAAAGTGCAAATTTTCTTTCCCCTCGCCTGGTTTCGGGTGGGGGATCTCTCGAAGTCGTTATTAATCACTTGTATGATATTTATTTTTGTGGAGAACTAATGTAAATGTATAATGGAGAGTCGGCACGTTAATTAAGGCGGCAAAAACAGGCGCGTCCTACTTTTTCCGTTTAATTAAATTCAAAATTGAAGGGCTGAAATGGGACAGCTCTAAAATATTTTCGGTAAACATCGAAAATTATAGCGGGAATATTAAAGCAGCGGCCGTAAACACTGGTGGAATCGGGTCAGCTTCCGGGAAAAGTGCCCTAAAATCCCGCAATGGCCTGCGGGGGACCGCGAAAAATGAATGCCTCCATTCATTGAAACCATTATGGAAAAAGTAATGGCTTTCCTAATTTGAATCCTCATCCTTTATTTGGGCGTTTGTTATGTGAAACCGGGAAAGCTTCATCAATTTTCTTGGTTTGGGAAAGTTTGTCGTGGCGATTTTGCCTGTTAAGTGACGATGCGTGATTGCGATGACGACGACTTGGTAGAGTAAATTATTGTTCTGGTATGAATATCGATTCTATTTCGGTCTTGATCGACCCGACCCATTACTCTTCGTTTAATAATAATTGACGTTTTAATTCGAAAAATACTACGTTACACAGCAAACGATTTACTAGACGTAATGCTGAAATATAGACGCGATGACGGAGCAGAATGTCTGGTGATGAATCGATGCGAAAGATTTTACCCCACGGGGAGATTCGAATCATTTCAAACGGATATTTTCACCAAATAACTAACATATTTTCCTGTCAAATATTTCTGCAACCCGTCTCTAAAATATTCGAGCTTTGCTGCTAAGCACGAGGAAGAGTTTTTCTCACAATCTTTACGAGAATTATATGCTCCTGATGATGTCCTGGACGAGGCAAGTGCCGCGAGGTACCAAATGTTGCCTAAAAACTCAAAATTACGTTATCAGAAAGAATTGGAAACATTTACGAGTGAATGAAAACCAGTGAGCGAAAAACGATGAGCGAAAGTGAAGTGAACGAAAGAGAAACCTTCACCCACTGGAAGATGTTTGATCATAATCTCCTATCAAGAAGAGAAGAATGAAGCCCTTTTTCCCTTCGACTCCTTTCAGATATCATTTAGAACTAAAAAAAGCGCTTCCTAGTGAGAGATTTAAAATTTCGTCGTTTCGGGCTGCACTGATAGCTTGAATAGAGACATAAGTGCCAACTAGAAACTCCACTCGCGCACGTTTCCTTCAATTCGCCTCCCTTGGAAACATCCCACAATCGACTCCCTCTTGACATAAATCCGTTTAACCGTGCTGGATGACACTACACAAACGACTCATCATGTGTTTTGGTTTAGTGATGAAACTGGTCCCGTAACTCATACTACGTGAATGTAAATGACATATTAACTCTCGGCTCGAGTTTTAATCTATGTTCGCCCTTACAAGCACGCAATTAACTCCTTATAAATAGTGCATCCATCCCTCTCCTCCTTGCTACATATCTATTAAGGCCCCGAACGGCTCTTTGGTAATAGCAAGGCATTAAACCGCCATTGCAGGGCATTTACCAGGGGTCAGAGGGGACAGACGGATCTTGGTCGTTACGCCCCTGCCGCGAATTACCTACGGCGGGGGATTAACGAATGCTGAACGTGCTGGTGCAGCTTAATTTTGCATTATTTGTTGTTTCCCCCTTTTTGTCCCCGGCTACACTCACTTATGGTTTTTTAAATGATTTATGTCTTCACATGTGGGCCCCATGTTTTACAGTTTGCGGAAGCGGATCAAAAACACCAAAATTAGCAAAAGTTTAAGCAAACGAAGCAAAGTAGAAACTGAAAATGTTATAAAATGCATTCACGTTGTTTTGGCATAATGGGAGGCCATGGAAAAGTTGCATTTAATTTGGTCTGTTGAATTAGGTTATGTTTTTCCAAGTTTGAGGTTACAAACAGCGTCAATATCTAGTGCATCGTTGTCAGTTTTACTAGTTTGCAATAGAAGAATACTCAGACATCGCAGGAAAATTAGCAACATGTCATTTAGATAACTTTAGTGACGGAAATCAAACAGTGTGACCAACGTTAAAAAAATAACCATGGCCTCTCATTATCCCAAAACGACATGAACATGTACAGTTGTAGAATAAAAAAAAAGAAATGTGTAAGTTGTTTTTTGACAGATGCTGTCGAAATTTTTCACTTTCGAAAATTCATAATTCAAGAGCAATTCACTAAAAACGATTAAAACATGAAAGAAAAGATATAAAGTCATGCATGAATTGCATGAAATAATTAAAACAATTTTTTTCATCGCGGGCTTACGTAATCGGTTAGATGAAGCAAAATCGGTTGCGGTCAATGTCTGGATGGGTGGCCGCCAAGGAAATTAATACTTCATTCAATGCTTGATAAAAACGAGCAAAAATAGCTTATATTCCCTTGAATGGGAACAAATATTCTTTTAAAGCGTCACGTGAATACGTGATACAGTAATCTGAGGAGTACCACAGCGGTCCAATTTAGACTCCTTGCTATTTCAAGTTTTCAGTGTTATCTAAGTGATCTCTCTGTCCGAGCTGTTTTTTGCGCTTGATCTAAAAATATTTGATGAAATCACCATTTAAATGGTTAATCTTCTCGCTAATTTAAATATAATTTTAAACTGGGGTCAAAGAAATCATTTATGTCTTAATTTTAGCAACATCGTAAAAGACTCAGATTGAAGAATCAGATTATAATTTTATTCTATCCAGATGTGCAGTTCTTAGCAAGTTTTCCTTAACAGAACATTTTGTAAATTGTCTAAATATTGAACCGTTAACAGTTCCTGTTTCAGTCTTGATATTTAAATCGATAATTTTATTTAAACGAAATGCTTAGAATTCAAATCAAGCACTCTTCATCGTGCTTTCTACTAACCATATTCATTTACGGTAGAAGCAACTTGGCATGACATTTATACCTAATAAGTGTCTCACATAACACGTGTCACCCGCAAGTACGGGACGTAACGTACATACAAAGCATAAACACAAAGGATACCGCAGAAGTGGCGGGGTCATTGCAGGTTCAGAGCCCGGCGGGGTATGTAGCCCGGGGAGTAGCTGTTTTTGCTCACGTGGCTAACGCTTCTAGTTTGTGGGAGTTCTATCTGTTCTCAGATGCAGTTTCTCCCACTTCTTAACATAACTCAATATGTTTTGTGTATAGTCGAAGACAACAAGTAACGAGAGATGACTTTCGAGTCAAACTATTTTATAAGTGAGCGTGTAGTATATGTATTATTTTTTATTCAGCATTTTCCGAGTTGTCGCAAGAGACTTTAGTCTTGATAATTACCGAATTTGTTTGCGAAGCATCCGCATCGATTGTTAAGGTTAACGAGTTGCACAGCCGCGAACTTATTCGCCAAATTAAACACATTAGACTTAATGGCGTTGTAACAGCGCAGCATTTTTTCGTGGTAGTTGTTTGGGCGATATAATCCCACCCCCGTCAAAATCCGTGCCTGTGAATATTCACGAGACAGAAGGACCGACGAAACTCCGGCGAGCACACAGACGTACACATATTAATTCGAGTTTAAATTGTAAATTGTTAGGAAAGTTGCCAACTACCAACAGTAACTTCCAGCGAGCCGGTTCCGTTGATTAGTAAAACTGTTATTGCACTGCGTCATCTAGATCTAGACTGGAGGGAGTTGCGCCACGAAAATTAATTCGCACGAGCTTAACCAAAAACTTAACGCACCGACGAAACGATGCAAGTACACACGCCATTAATTCGGCCCTTCGGCACACGCACGCATTACTTCCGCTATCTCTTCGAACAATTAAACTTTACTTTGGCGAGATGACGAACATGGTTCGGGTTAGCAAGGGAAATGAGACAGAAAGAACGATATCGCGGAGGAAGTCGGCCGGACGGGTGAAGGAAAATTGGGTCCGGACCAGAAATTATTGCACAAGTAATATGGGAGAAATTTATGACGTGTGGGGTGAGTCGAGTGAGGGGGCACCTTTACGCGCGGTGGTGATTAGGCCGTTTACGGCCCGAGTTGCCATATGGCAACAAAGGAATTTGTAAATAAGTAAACATGCGCGCGATTCATTTTCCAAAAGGCAAGTCAGCCTGCGAGGAAGAGCTGTTACTTAAGCTGAACTGAAAAATTCTACGAAACAGTAACACTTGCAGAACTCTCAAATTGGGTGCAGATGTATGAGAGAGGTGAAAAAATACGTCTGACTAGAGAACATTTTAGAGCTACGGTTTATTATGATTTTGTTTTAAACTAGTGCTAAGTCTTGTGATGAGACACGAATTTGTAAAGAAACAAGAATATGTTTATTTCTGTCTTCAGAGGATTTCACATCACAAAATAAATTCGTGCAAGTGCTTTTTGGTAAATCTAAACCGTGAGGGGATGATTTTTTTGGATTGTCTAAACATGACCAAGCACTGTATAGATATGGTGAGCAGTGTGTGGAAGCCAAATCACCACGATTAAAATTCAAGAATAGATAGCTGTATCGCTACTTCCTCGGGATGCTAACAGAATCACACTAAACATGGTATAAAAACTGTTGGTGTGCATTGTTATTATTTTTCAACGAGCAAAAAAGAGCCCTGCGAGTTTTTAACTTGAGTAAGCCACAGTACCAAATAAGGTACCATCTGTTTTTCTACATTTCTATCAAATGAAACCTGCCGATTCTTAGAAATCTATACACAGTCATTCTAAGAATCACCTTTACATGAAGAGAGAACAGATCATTAGACAACTTAAAGGTGTAGAAGAATTAGAAACCATTGAACCATTGAAAAATCTTGAATCGGGGTACGACTTAGATAGAAACAATAAATTTTGTGATGAAATAGAACCATCAGGAGAGCCTTCTCTATGTTCTACACAGCCACTGGAAAACATGGAAAAATCTCTTCAAGCGACTTCGACATGCTGTTACATTGCTCATTGAGTTATAAACTCTGTCTATAGACACGAGAAAGTAGTGGTCCGTACTGACTCGCAATGTAGCAGTAGTAGAGAATCAAGTGTTTTAAATTATCACAGTAGAAGAGGTAAAAATATAACTAAACTGAAAAAGAGAAAGGCACCGAGAAGGCAGAATGAAATATGGATGTATGGGACAGAAGGAATAGTAGAGAGACTGGTTGAAGTAATGAACGAAGTATGGAGAGGAGAGGGATTCCCGGTAGACTGGAGAGAGGGTGTAGTTTGCCCTATTTACAAAAAGGGCGAGAAAAGCAAAGTAGAAGACTACCGCCGAATACCTCTGCTAAACACATGGTATTTGTATGTGTCAATTTTGAGCGAAAGAGATGAAGAGAGAGATTGAGGAAAAGGGAGTGATACCGGATAGCTAAGCAGTATTCAGAAAAGGACAATGTATACATCCTGGATCACATAACAAAGAATGAATTAAAGAAGAAATGGGGGAGGATGTATGCAGTGTTTGTAAACTTCAGGACGGCGTTTGGCAAGATAGACAGAGGGAAAATGTCTGGGTGTATGAGAGAGAGAGAGAGAGAGAGAGAGAGAGAGAGAGAGAGAGAGAGAGAGGAATAAGCGAATGGCTGGTACGGAAAATTGAGGAGATATACGCAAGAACAAAAAACGAAGTGAAAGTGGAAGAGAAAGAAGGTGAATAGTTTGAGACGACAAAGGGAGTAAGACAGGGCTGCCCGCTTAGCCCCCCGCTATTTACGATATATTTAGCAGATCTGGATGGAATGTTAAAGAAAGCACAAGCGGAGGGGAGTGTGGTAGGTACAGAGAAAGTTTGGAGCCAGACGTTTACGGGCTTCTTGGCAATTGTGGCAAAAAGCGAAAGAGAAATGAAAGAAATGATGAAGAGCCTAGGAAAGTATGTGAGGAAGTGAATGTTGAGAAGACGAAGATGATGGTGTTCCATGAAGAGTGAAGAGAATGACTGGAACTGGGATGGAAGGAAAATAGAACAAGTACCTAAATGAGTTCAAATACTTGGTTTACACGACCGAGCACATATCAGAGAGATAGTGAGGAAAGCAAATATGTAGAAGAAAGTGGAGAGGTGATTTCAGGAGGAGAATGATGATGTTTGAGAACATGATAGAGAGTATATACTCTCTACGGGGCAGAGATCTGGGGATGGAAGGAACAAGAATAGGTAGCGAAAGTGCATGAAAAATATTTGAGAGGGGTACTCGGAGTTGACAGAGAAAAGCCAGGTAAGGGAAGAGTGTAAGAGGAATAGGCTGAGAATGAAAGCGGGAAAGAGAGCAACAAAGTTTGAAGACAAACTGAATGGAAGGGAAGAGTGCAGTATTCTAACGGAATGCTGGAGAAAAAAAAACACGGAGAAGAAGGAGAGAGAGAAATACCATCAAAGAAGAGACAAGGATACAAACCAGAAAGAAAGAAGGGAAAGAATCAAAGAATCCAGATATGTATAACAGGAAGTATGGGAGGTGTATGACAGAGGAAATTCCGGAGTACCTGGAGAGAAAGAGTGCAAGAGAAAGAAAAATGATGCCGAGATTTAGATGTGCGAACGAGGAGAGAGAGAACAGGTATTGGATGGAAGGAGAGGAAAGAAGGTACAGAATGTGCTATGAGGGGAGAAAGACAAAATTACGCACATGTGGAATGGATGTGGCGAAATGAGAGAGAAGGAGAGAAAAGCAAAGGGGAGAAATACTGAATGAAGACGGAAGGGAGATAAGATGGATGAAAGAGATATGAAATAGGAGGGAAAGAATAGAAAAAGAAAAGAGGGAGGATAGGAAAAAATGTTAATTTTTGGAATTGTTATTTTTATGTTTGTAATCCGAAAGCCCTGAGGGCAAATAAAGCAATTATTAATAAGTTATCTGTGAAATACGATCTTCAAAGTGGATTTTATAAAGAAATTCTTCTATCCAAGAGAGAAAGAGAAAGATGTTGCACCTTTAGTGGAGTCAATTTCGTCTACAACTCGTTCAAACATGATCGAACCAGTTTTTCAGTTGGATGGTACTTTACAGTCTCTTGTGTAGACTTACCGCAAGGAAAGAACATCGTAGTAATTAAAATGAACAAAGAACCCAACACTCAGACCGTTCTATTTTCTAGTTTTAAAGGGTGCCCGTGAATCGAGACAGTGACAGTGTGTAGAGTATGTTTGCCGTTGTTTATAGACTTACTTTATTAAAAAAACAGTTATTAATAGGAAAAATTCTACTAGGGGTGCCAAGGCCAGTGGCGGTACAGCACCAAAGACG
This sequence comes from Tenebrio molitor, assembly GCF_963966145.1. Lineage (NCBI taxonomy): Eukaryota > Metazoa > Arthropoda > Insecta > Coleoptera > Tenebrionidae > Tenebrio > Tenebrio molitor. The sequence continues at coordinate 4,180,550 of NC_091048.1, read as the reverse complement.
TAACGAAAGTTAAAATAAATATATCTCCTTTGGTAATATTGTATTTTTTCAAAATTCGCCTCCGTGATGTTTTTACGCCACCACTGATAATATTGTGCAAATTTTGTTGATTCAATATGTTGCTCTTTCTTTGGACGAAGTCTACCTCTTGAGTAGAATCCATTTACTCAATTACAATCAAAAACTTCCGGTAGACTTCCGGACTTGTTGCAAAAATAATTTCTAATTTAGGAAAACCTGGTGTGAAACAAGACTGTGTTATCCTTTTTACAGAAATAGAACGAGGACATGTTCTACCGCCATTGCAGTATTGTTCAGGCAATATAGAAAAAATTCTCAGTTGATGATGACTTTAGATGTGTCCATGGTACATATACAGGGTCTCTATAAATGATTGTCGGGTCCAGCCAGCCATGGAAAGTTGTCAAATTTTGAATGTGCCGCTTTGTTCGGCAATTAATGAATGTCACATTTTCAGGTTAGGTTGTTGGCTTTTAACCAGAGACAAGTTTCAACTGTGCTTTACTCTTGCTAACATTAATGTATTTATTATTTAATATCAACACCAACAGGGGAACAATTATTGCCCCCATCGTACCGCCACACACTGTACAGGAATTGGTATGAGAACAAATCCAAACAGATAAATATTGAGAACACCTTGTCCCCGTATACCACAATACAATACTTGATACTGCCTTTTTGTCTGCTTTAGTGCTTTCACATTTCTTGTTTTATGCTAGTGATAAATACGACCTAGACTGAATTGTCGAATATGATATTGACTCCCATTTTTTCTTCCAATATAAATAACAGTGTTTTTCATAACAAATAAGTCTTACTGGTTTTTCAATAAAATCAAATGTATTCAACAACATAATTTACAACACTAAATAACGATAATAAATAGGTATTTTTTTTATAAAATAGATTGAGAATGTCCCACATTAACTTCTAAACACTTGACAATTCTTCATTTATTTTCAAAAATATTTTGCAGCATTTCTTAGTTAAGGGTACAGCAACACTGCTATCCACAGTTCCACACACCAATTTTCAAAACATGTAAAGGAGTCTCTACAAATTGGTGTGGATTCTCAGCACTCCAAATTATGAAATTGAGGTGATTTTCAAACTGAATACATTATTAAACACAACTTTGATAATCTGCAGGTTGGAGTTCTTGTACAACACTAATTTTATAAAGATGCAGTTGTAGCCTATTTTTAATGATTTTGTGACAAGTGCATCGTGGTACACCAGATTGTTGAGATAAACAGGCTATGGATATCTGTAGAGTCTTTTCCACCATTTCTTTCAAATCCTCGAGTATTTCATCAGATACTGGTGCTCATCCTAATGATTTACCCTTGCTAATTGTTCTGATTGTTAAAAATCTGTTCACAATGTTGTTCAGATATTTTGATGGAATTCATTTTTACAAACAGATAATTCCCCATTACTAAATCTTCCATTTCAAAAGTAAAAAACAACAATGAACGTGTTCTGTTCAACAGAATAAACCATTGTAAAGAAAATAAAGCTAAAATAAAACATAAAACATTAAAGCATAACCTCACAAATTTTGCCAGTGTATTTACCTCTAAAAGCGGACGTACTTGCAATTTTTATTGAAAAATACTGATTTTTGGTGTATATTAACTGTGATTAACTGCGATAAAACAAATGCAAGGAACCAAAACTCGACTGACAAGCGCAAACGAAACGTCAGTCACTAATGTCAGAAGCACCGTGAAAACGAACTAGAATTTGGCATCGGTTTCAAAAAAGCGGAACAGTAAAATTTTTTTCCAAGGCTGGCTTGACCAGACAATCATTTATAGAGACCCTGACTTACTGTTTATCTGGCTTTCTAGGAAAATTTTTGTAATCAAAAACAATTTCTTGATTAAGCAAAATTGGTGGAACAGAAATAACAAACGTTATGGTGATGCCTTTTCCTAATTAATTGATTTCCAAAAACTGAAAAAGAAAACATCTAACAAGACTCTAACCGTGAAAGTACCAAATGACAAAAATATGTCGCCGAAATGAAGGATTTAGTTCTGTAACCTCCACATTATCATTATCATTATTATTATTTTAAGTTCAAGAACAACACGACACAGTGTTCCCACTCGGCAACATGATTATAGATTTTTGTTCCCAATGACATCATCCTAGTTTTACATAATCCTTGGAAAAACTATTCGGGCTTTAATAGGTAAAAGCCATGAAATATCACCATTCGACTCCATCGTAACAAACCCCAAGAAACCGTTCCAACAATCCGCAATTCATCACTCCTTTCGTTTAAAATTCGTGCTTTCTTCCAGCTCAACTCGGTACTTCGCCCTTGTCTAGTTTTTAATTTAGGGCGCGTAAATAATACTACCCCGTGTGTGGTCTGGCAGTGGGGGTAGTTTGCACCGTTGCACGGTCTAATGAAGGGGACGTGTGCATGATTCGGCTGTATTTCCCGCACGTAGTTTACCTATTCGCGTTACGACCACCAGGGTCTCGACAATCGATATCTCCACAACATCGGAACAAAGTTGGGGTGTGCAACTGTAAAATCCTCCCTTTCCGTGTTTGCATGGGACATAATCTGGCGATATCGTTATCAGGTGTTGTGTCAGACCCGAGCGATTTGATGGTGGTGACTCAGGTTGTGGCGAAACACCGATGCGAATCGGGATGAAACCCGGAATCGTCTGCCGAAATGTGATAACTGACTAAGGCTTATTTGAGGTCCGGGGATAAAGCGCTGTTTCCGGTGCAGATGCTCCCACGACCGGAACTCGCCACGCTTCTTAATCACAATTAAAGCGTTAATCAATAATAACAAGAATTTATTTTTTGCAACCACCAGAAATGATCCGATCATGCGGGGATACTCTTTCTCTTGTTGCAAATATGTTAAATATAATTGAAACGAATATATCTCGTCTCAAGTTGGACCCCTGTCGAAACACAACGTTACAATGGACTATTTTCGCATTAAGCAGAAACTCGTGTTACTAAATTATCAGAGCCCCAACAAATTGAGTTTGCAAAGTAAAATTGACTATCCTAACTTGTCAAAGGCTTTAGAAAGTCGGTGCAGATTGTATCTATCATCTGCCTCTCAACACCAAGTACGACAGATGCAAATTGACAAAAATTTCCTGAACTAGTATCAATGGTGAATGGTGATTTATGATCAGATCAATACAAATCATTTTCAACGAGGCACGTTTCTGCGAATGAAGAGTTGCAAGATTAGAAAGTGTGGAGATTGAACTGTCATTAAGTAAATAATTGCGTCGCCAGTTTTGAGGAAAGGACACGTCAAGCACAATGACATAATTTCCAACAAAAAATTGACATAACGTGACATATTTTGTTAACAAGGTGCTTTTATAAACTAAACCACAGTAACAATAAGAACAATGTTGTTAAGCCAAACAATATCTGTTTGTTGTGGTTTCACTGAAATGGTGCTACTTCTTGCTTGTCAGTGCACAGCTGATATTAATAGTTATTTACGAAATAAGTGTCGTAACGTGTCATTTTACGATACGAGATGAGAAAATGGTCCAACGAGGCTTAAACTGTAGGCTTTACCATACTGGTGCTGCAAAGTATGTCATTACGACATTCAAATGAACACAGTAAAATTCGACAGTATGCGTTGATAGTAAATAATACGTGGTATTTACGCAACAAGTGGAACATATACATTATTATAACACGTAGGTGAAGTTTGCACATAAATTCGATAATAGTGTGGTATCCCACGTGTTGCCTACAAAATTATATCTACCGCCGCTCAGAATGTTTTTTATACAGGTTGTCCCAAAAAAAGTCGAGTCCGTACCTCCCTTATTTATCGGAGAATTTTAATTATCTATACACCAAATTAAATGTTTGTGAATAAAGTACAAAATGGCTTCAAGGTTTACGCATAGACGATAGTGTTTTTTTTTTTACTTTTTTTTGTTTTTTTGGTATGTAAGTGTATACTTGTGATAATTGTTGTTTTCAGAATAAAAATCTCTGTCAGAATTAATAAAAAGGGTATGATTCGTATTAAAAAAAATTTTTTTTGACAGTTTAGCCTTGAAGGCCTTGTATCTATACATGATTTTATTAGGCTATTTTGTAGCCTATCACAACCATTTACTTTGGTTTTGATAATTAAAATCCTCCAATAAATAAGGGAATTATAGGCTCATCTTTTTTTGGCACATCCTATATACATTCAAGTCAAAGTAAGAATTGGCGAGCGATTGTTTTCAAAATCATGACAACGCCTTAGCAACCACATAAACAGGAAAATTTAGATTTTCGTTTTTGTGAAATTTTGCTTTATTTTTCTATTATTTGCTTTACGGCGTATGGTTATTCAGTTATTATTACCGCACGGCGTGTCGTAATGTAAGTCATTACCTGTTTGAATTGAATGGAATAAATGGACCAGACCTCAGCGTCGTTATTTTCAAGGGCAGTACATAAAGACTGTCAATTGGAATGACATTTACTGTGATTTATGTGCTGCTTTAGGAAATGTTCAAGAAAGAATTTATGTACTGTCGCGAGCAAAAAATTCTGGTCGTCAATGTCATTTCAAAATGTGGTTAGATTATCCCAAATTAAAAAAAAATCCTTGCCTGATTATGTCCATGTCAATAAAATGTCAAAAAAATGAGAAAAAAACGACAATTAAGGTCATACAACATGATGATAGGTTATGATGTTTACGACCGTTTTACAATGGAGCATCTTCCATTGCGTCAAAGCATGATTTTGACGCCTAGTTTTTTTTTTGCTCGCGACAGTAAATAGCTATGCCGTCTAAAGTCCATTCAAAAATCAAAAACCACCACCTGTTGCTTTAGGTTGTTAAAATTTAAAAAACCCCAGGTAGATATTTTTTCATACTATGTTGGTAACTATAAATTATGACATTTATTTGATTAAAAATAAAATTCAGTTGCTTTAAATTTTGTTCATATTGTTTTATTGGCAGCACGTTTCATTTATTTATTCATTATTATTATTTTTACTTAAACATGCCCAGAAAAACAAGACACTTAATAAACATTTAACCTCAAAATTACAAGTCTCGCCAAATTTTACACTAGACAGCGTTGCCGATAGTAATTATCGAGGAAAATGCGACGTTGGTGGTTTTTTGATTGCTGAATAGACTTTAAATATTTTATGTAAAAATTGAAGGGTTATTTTTTGGGTTAGTGCAATGATTTTAGGGAATAAAAGTCAAAAAATTATTACATACAGAGATCACGTCGAGTACTCCACATTGCAAAGCTGTGCTGACGTTAGATTTGACGATTTTCTTACTAAACCAAGTTTAAATAGAAATTTGGAACATTAGGCGTAGTTATCGACGAAGATGTAGCTATGTAGGTTTTATAAATTACGTAACTATCGTTTGAATTTTCTTTTTGCAGAACCGCTGCCAGCAGTATCAGAACACTATAAGCCGCCTCAACAATGAGATCCTAAGCCTTCGACAGCAATTGGCACAAGCGGGCAGCGAGTACAACCCCGAGGAGATCCTCCACGCTCACGCCGCTGCTCTACACCGACACGCCGAAGAGTCGCGCAAACAGTATGAGCGTTGTTTGGACGACGTTGCCAACCAAGTCGTCAAAGCCCTACTAGCGCAAAAGGTAAGAACGAGACCGTCCAAACGGTTCGAATTCAACCGCCGCGTGCTTCAGGGCTTACGCGAAGAAGTTGGCGTGTTGAACAACAGGATACACGAGCTGGAGTCCCAAAATCGTGCTCTCACGTCGATGCTTGTCCATCAACTAAGAGGAGACACTCCTCCGGAACCAGAAGCCAAACCCGCCACTCCGGAAGACAGCAACCCCTCCACGACCGTCGTGAAGCACTACAACTCTTTCAACTCTGAAGTTCTCGATGAAACTCCGACCGAAAACCGAGACAACGGGAACGAGACTGCCTTGTCGAGGATTGAAAGGCGGCTGTCGGCCAACTCCGAAATTTTAGGTAAAGACAACGCGTCAATTCTACAAGAGTTCTTCTAAACGTACTTCTAGATACAAGATTGTCTCTGGAAGACAAGAAAAGGCACCAAGTGCTGACCAAGCTGTGGACCGAACTGAAGGGGACGGAGGTCACGCCCAAGAAACTGCTGGAAGCTTTAAGTGCCGTCGATTCCGCCCTCTGGGTCCAACCGCAGAGGCCTGTTTCTCTCAATCTCCACCTCCCGATCGTCCAGGCGTCGAAATATAGAAGGACCAGGCCCATTTTAGGTAGAAACTCCAGCATCCTCCAGATCCGTCGTTTGAAATGCCATCTTTCAGCGCAAAGCAGCTCCAAAAGCGAGGAAGAAACTACAGGGAACGAATCACCCGAGAGCGGTAACCGCGACGAGGGTTACTCTACTATGTCATCAGATGTCCAAGCGGACTTGACCAGAGGTTCAGGCGAAGCAATCCCCAACAGAGGTCTCGAGGATTTGAAAGAGGCCACAGACGAGACTGACATTACCGAAACGCGCCTTCTTGTGACAGACAATAAGGACCCAGACATTCTTTACATTCCCTTCAACTTGCTGAATCTCAAACCAAGGTAGTCTCTCATTGTGTCTCAGTCAAGGGTTTGACACTGGGTTTGCAGAAACAGTTATCCGCCTGGAAAAGACATGTTGCCATTTCAACACATCATGAGAAGCTTCTCGGATTCTCATTTGTGTATCAAAATTACGACAGCGCCCAGTCCTTGCTACAGCTTCAGTTCTCCGATTTCCAGCAGTCCGTCGATTTTTCTTCTGGACATCACCGACAAGAATCCGTTGAGGAGGGCCAAAGCGACGAGCACTCTCTGGGGTAAGAAAGAGCGAACCAGTTGAACAAATTTAAATAACTTGTGCTTGTCCCATTTTAGGAAATACCAATTTGGAATTCTGTGATGACAAAGCCTCGCAAATCTCCTGGTCCAGCGCCGCCGAGGAGCGCCTCGAATGTACCACATGGGACGCCGAGTACATCCAACAGTGGTTGCGTCTCGACGAGACAAGGTCCGCTCTTCAGCAGCAACACCGCGACATGCTGGAGCTGGAGTACGACCGCGCGGAGCTGGAAGACTGGAGTCTGAGTCTGTCGAATGACGACCTAAGGGAGCAGTACAAGCGGATGGAGGCGCTCACTCCGGGGCAGATATCCATCAGCACTCTTCCCAGCATCCAGGAAAACAACGCGCTGGAACTGGAGGAAGACTCGAACGAGTGTCTGTGGAACAACTCCAGCTACATGATGGACAAGGAGGGTAGGGAGTTGATGACGTTGCTGATGGACAACGGGTCCAACGGGGAGAACGAGAAACCGTGGCCTTACGCCGTTTCGACCATGATGAACCAGCAAGTCTCTCCGGACAACAGCTGGTCGAGCGGGTCCGACTGCTGCCACTCGCACGAGCCGGAGACGTGTTCGAAGAGGTCGTCGGCGGCGCTGAGCGGCTGCAGCGACGACACAGGAGAGCTTCCCGCAGTTGGCACAGATTTCACGAGAGATTTTTACAGGTACCTGTAGAAAATCAATTTAATTAGGTTTAATTGCGTTATTGCGTTATGATGTAGTGATCTGGTATAAAAGTGGTGGTTGCCGTTGACAGAAGCTGTCAAGTTGACAGCATCGCGTCGGACAGCGCCACCGGTAAAACGATGAACTAATCGAAGTGTCAAAACTTTCCCTTGCGCGAATTACTTTGATCGCAGGCGGCCGTGAAATAATTACAGCTGTCAGTAGTGTTGTTATAAACTCTATTAAATTAGTTAATTAGAATAACGTTTCTGGTTGTTCGATTCCAGACTGGTGAAATTCGAAAGCACCAAGAGCCTAGCGTCGACGTCTTCCAGGAGCTTAGGTGGCGCCCTCAGCGAGAACGGCGACCACCGCGAAACCACCCTTCACAATGTGCTCAACTTCATCGCCGAGCAGCAGAAGTACGTCGCGTCCCGAGAACAAAAAGAATCAGCGAGACCGTGCTCCGTCAACGACCTCACCAAAGAGTTCAACATCGAGGGTCCGCCCCAGCGTCTAGGCGACGTGAAGATATGCGACAGCGACGTCTGCCTCAACAAGAGCGCTGACAACGAGAACTACGTCACGTTGAAGCAACTGTGCGAGGAGTACACCATGAACGAGCAGAACAGCCTGAAGGCCGCCCCGGCGGAGGAGCTGAAGCAGAACATCGCGTACGCCGACGAGGTGTGCCTCGTGACGCCGCTGGACGTGGAGAGCGAGAACTGCTCGAACATGAGCGAGCGCCCGGTGGACATCTGCAGCAGCGTGAGCGTGGAGCTCGCCTCCACCGAGTACCAGTCGGGCGCGCCGGAGGTGACCGACGAGTCGTTCACGAAGTCGACGAGCAGTGACGTGTCCGCGACGAACAATTGCACCAGCGAGTCGTTGACGTCGAGCGTGAGCACGCCGGAAACGGTCGTCTCGAAGATACCGCGCCGCAAGCACAACTCCAAGATACCGGTCAGTCCCGCCAAGAAGAACGACGCCAACCAGGAGACCAAGATACCAAAGAGCAAGATCCCGCACAAGAGCGGCCGGCCCGCCAAGGCGCAGAAACAGAAGATCGTCGAGGTGCGCCAGAACAACGTGCCGCAACACGTGATCACGTCGGAGAGGTTGCCGCAGTGCTCGTCGGGAGTGATCAGTAATATTATAGACGGGCCGCCGCACAGGGCTGTGAGCTTTCACGAGAGGGCGACCTCCAAGGATGTCATCGACGAGTTGAATCGGATGATCAAGAATGGGGACGAGAACGCGGCGGCGACCAAAGAGGAACAAGGGGATGCGGCCAACGGGACGAGGCTGGATCAGGGGTGCAAGACCACAGGGTGGGTGCACGTGGAGAAGGACATCGATCTAACAGATCCCAAGGTAACAATCGAACACTTAAAAATTAGAAATATCTAGTTCGTCCGCGAGAAAATCTATTAATTGGAATTTTAAAAACGAATTTAACATTATTTGCTTTACCTAAATGGTCATGTTGATTAATATGTGGGTTTTCCGATCTCGTCATGATGATTTACAAGAACTTGATAGTATTTACTTTACGCACTGATAAAAGTCGTAATATTTCCGAGGTGGTCAGTATTATTCCTTCAACAATCTCTTTAAAACGGTTTCAATTACTGACTTGTGATAAGTAAAAGAACATTACGTTACTTTTTTACCAATGATTTATGTAAGTGATGAAACATTGTTACCATTTTAGTTGCGTTTTGAAATTTAAAATGATTGATTCCCAATTACCTACCGGAAGTGAGAAAAAATACAAAATGTTTTCATTGATTTTCTTTTTGGGTTTGATACGATAGTCGTGTCCAAATCAAAAAAACGCCAACACCGCATAACCCGAAATTATAACTGGCAACATTGACACATTTTTACAATTTTTTCATAGTGTGAAACCGTCTTACGAGAGATAGGTTAGAATTAACGTCAAAATTTAATGACAATGACATTTACATAATTATTTGATAGATATTGTCAAGTAGACAATTAATTGGCAAATGGACAAAATCAAATTTACATTAGGAAAATGTTCGTTTCCCGTTTTTTTTTTGCAACCAACTGTACTCCTCCAGAGTTAAAAAGTACGTATTATAAATTCTGGGGTTTTAAATTACATTCCCGAAAAATCTTAACGCCAGTCTTACATGGAAACTCTTATTTGTTTCAAATATTAAAATGACGTTTACTTTAAAACGGTCGCGAAATTGGATTTTGCGGCCTGTTTTTGGTACGCGTACGGTTGCACTACAGTCGCGGACAAAAAAAAGTAGGACAATGTTTTTTCACTAATGTAAATTTGCTTGCCCTTTCCATGGTTACTATGAAAATATTTATTTATTATAGTAACCCCGGTTTACTCAACTCAATTTTGGCTAAATTTCTTAATAAGACTTGTCCTACTTTTTTTTGTCCGCGACTGTACATGGGCAATTGAAAACAAAAGACAAAATGATATAAAACGTAACTGATTTTGCCTTCGACTCAGCTGATAAAATATCCATCAAAAAGCACGTTTCTACAACGTTCATTTTTGAAAAAAGAAAAGACCAAAATCGAAATTGAACACAAAGCACTCTGTAAAACATACTGACATATTACTTGCAATGATGTTCACTTGTTGTCAGTCACAATAACTTATCACTTGCTTCTCGTATCTTTATGAAACTATCTTCAAGAAAGATCGTCTACTTTAGAAATTGCTCGTTTCTCTTTTTCGGAAGCTAAAAAACTTTTGACTTATTGACTGACAAAAATCTTTGTCGACGTTTTCTAAAGTGTTTGATTTTTTTCGTAGGCCAGAGCCAATCTGCTCGACGTAATGATGGCGTCGGTCTCGAGCGACTCTTCTCCCACATCGTCCTGCGGAGGGAGCGTCGCCAGTGACTCGACTGAAGATCCCCCAGATTACGGACATCTACATCGGATCCACAGATTTCACCGACAGAAGAAAGGTATTTCACATTTATCCTTTTGTTTTCTGTAGACACCTCTACTAGCACCTAGTAGCTGCCGCAAAAACCTCCGTTTCCATAAAATCCTCACAATTAAAAAAAAAATCAGTAGGTAACTTGTGCCAATAAGTAATAACAAACAGTTGCAATGATATAAAGATGATATAAATAAATAAAAATGGCGAATGTTATATTTAATAAATAAAGTTAATAAACGGGTTTTCACCAGTCAGTCAACAGTAACGTCAGTTACAAAAATGATAGAGTTTTTGATATTTCTACTACTGTTGGTTAGAAGTTATAGTTGCCACTGTCGTCAGGCAACGAGTCACGTCAGCACACCGATCAAAACGAAATTTAAAATTGAGAAATAACTATTTAAGAATTAACGACTATTAGTGTTAGATTGCTGCACTCTATTTATAGAAAATGCAACGCAAATTGGTTGTTATTGCTTAATTGTCTGTCATTACATCATGACAGTTGTAACCTTTATAAAGAGCAATTTGTGCGTTACTATTTTAGATTTGGATTCAACATTAACAGTGATTTTTTTTTTCAAATCGATCAAAATTATTGTCGTTCCGTGACACACAAACGCCCTAACACCACCACGTAACTCCGCTCCTAACGTTCTGCTTGGTTTATGTGCCACTAACCCGCATGAAATTTTTGCACTCAACAACTTTTCGCCGTCACGGTGATGACCAGAAAATATGTTTGAGTCCCGAACATTTTACTAGTACGTTCAGCTCCATGAACTGCTATCCATTTACCCGAAATTTTCTCTATCGAATCGGCAGTGGATACCTATCAGCAGATTTTTTTTCTCTTAAAGAACCTCTCTATTGTGTCTCTTTTTATTATCATTATTCTCCTTTTTATATGTTCTGGTAGATTTAGTGCTATTCGGTATACTAATAATACCAATTTTTGTTTTAATGCTAGTTACATTTTCCTGATGAGTTTGTTTACTGATTCGATTGGTTTGTTTTTCCACTCTCCGACTATTTATGATTTTGTGACTGTTTTGGCTGTTCGTTATTCTTGGTTTGTCTTCAGTATTGCGACAAAAGTGCAAAATGTTTAAACATTTCAGCACTAAATATTTTATTTAGTCCGTGGATGCGCCCCAAAATTAATTCGATACAAAAGCGAAATGAAAATGAGAATTTCAAATTTTACCCCACATTCTGACGTTACGTTATGCAAATGTTAATATAATTTTTACAGAAAAAAATTAACACAATAATTGTACTTGTACTAAGTATTTTTTTATGTTTGTCGTTTCAAATTTCTTACAGTGGGTATTAGAAAATAAAAAATAAATACTTACATAAATGTATTTTTTTCTTAACCCAGGGATGCGGTAATTGTACAACAAAGTGGCTTTTTTAATAAGAAAAAGGGGAAATATAATAGAAGAAAAAAGAAATATAATTTTTAAAAACATACAAAACAGTAAGCAACAACTACGAAATACATAAGAGATTTATTAAGAGATAAAAGAAAGGTTAGGAAAGAATGGCGGGCAACTAGAAATGCAGCAGACAAAGCCAAACTAAACAAACAACACAAAAATTAAAACGTGGAATTGTAAACTTGAAACAATCCTCCATGAATAATTGCTTGAGAGAACTAAGAAATGAAAGAAGTCCAGACTACACTCTTCGGAGAGCCACTAGGAAGCTAAGGCAACCAATAACATACATACCGCCATTAAGAAAAACGGATGGTGATTGGACAAAAAACGCTAAAGAAAAAACAGAGGCTTTTGCTAATTATCTAGAGCTAACATTTCAACCTAATACCACTCAAAAGAACGCCATTAACCAGCAAGAATATAATACATAATAATCAAAACGACGAGAAAATTCCCTAGTTATTCCTAGGAAAATCCCTAACGATATTAAAGTAAATCTTAATCCAAAGAAAGTCCCAGAATACCTACGGTGATCTACTAAAAAACCTGCCTTAAAAAGCAATCAAAACGAATTACGAAGAAGCACCAGATGGCAGGGAAACCTGCTCGGCGGTATTCCTGGACGTTGTCTAAGCCATTGAAAAGCCATAAGTGTGTCTATTGGAATCATACGTCTTAGAAGTTCGAAGGATATTTCAATTAAAAAAGTAAGGTTATGTTAATTTTTTCTCTGTACAAATCAACGAAAAAAGTTTCATTAAAAACTAACTAAATCATTATCCTCAATTCCTGACTTAACTGAATAACTATTTTCCAATAGTTTGTATAGCTTCATTAAAAAAATAAAAGTTAGAAGTTTAAATTTTGAAAAATTGGGCTATGGTAAGTTTACTAACTTAACACGTTAAAATCTTGTAGGGAATACCGAATGAATAAAAAAAAAACGACAAATCATGACTAAATTGACAAATATTGTCTAGGAACAGGAATAGTTCTAGTAAATAAATAAATAAAACATGAAAGTTGGCATTTTAAAAAGTGAGGTTATGTTGAATTTTATTTCCTGGGTCCCTGGGTGGTAGAAGCTATACAATTACAATAATTCCAAAAAATGGCAAATAAGAAAAATCATTTACTATCCAATAATTTAATATTTTCTACGATTGTAATAAACGTAGTAATTAAAACATGAAAGTTGAAATTTTCAAAAAACAGGGTTATGTTGAATTTTCCAAAGCTGTCAGATGTTAAGAGTTTAGATAAAAGCGGTTATCGAATTAATTAAAAATAAGATTGGGGACGCACAGTATGACAGAGAATAAGTTTGGATTAAAACGAAGCAAGAATTACTGAAATCGAGGTTTTAAGTCGTTAACTTTCCTCTAAATTGGTTAATAGATACAAATTGCTGAATATTTTTTTGCAAAAGAATTTTGAAATGAAGATTTATCTGCAGATGGAAAGGAACAGATGCTTCAACAGCAGAATTATGATTGTTTTATTTAGTTAATCATGTCAACATAATATCTTTGTTTATCTAGTTCGTTTGCTGTTGGTGACAAAAATATGTAAACATTTCTTAACGTGAAGATCATTTGACGTTTTCTCTTGTATGTGATAACTTGAAGGGTCACCATCCCTCAAAACACTTTCAGCACTAATTGCTAGTTTTGTGGGGACAGTACTTTATTAATTCATTTGTGATCAATTCATGTTTTAGATCAAATATTCATAATACAAAAACAAGTGAAGGATATACATATTATGCAACCAACAATACGGAGATAACTCTAGTTCTATTATTATATTTTGTTGCTGCAGTCTATCTTTTACTATCTTAGCTTTTCAACATTTTGCTTTGTCCCATTCTGAAGATAAATATTCTGCCACTTTTTTCCTATAACTGAAAATTCGTGTGTTTCATGTGAACGAAACGAGTATGTTCGAATTATAAGTTTCCATTCACCTACATTGTAGGCGTAGCGAAGAATGTTTGATAAAATGTGTGGTCAAAAAAAGACGTTTTTCTTTTTTAAAGAATGCTATAACAGTCGTGAAAAAACTGATTTTGTTTTTCTGCACGAAAAATACGTATCAGTAAGCAAACTCAAAGTCTAGCTGAGCGAACTGTACTGTAAATGTTGGGGATTTCAAGCTTCGACCTCGGCACCCTGCACGCCCATCACGGAGACGGCCGTCTGATCATTTCGCCTCGTTACTTCCAGCGAACGCCGCCAGGCCCGAGCTGGCGGTGGTGAGGGCGTCGATGGGGTCGACGCGGCCGACCATAATCGGCCGCCCCGACTTTTTCGTGCGCTACGGCGAGAAGGAGATGGAGGCGGTGGCAAGTTTCGACTTCCTCGACGATTTCAGCACGACCAGCAGTTCGCTCAGTTGCTCGATAGACGAGAACGCCGAGATCGAGGAGGAGCTGAAAGGCAACGACGACCGAATGCTCCAGCTGAAGATCAGTCAAGTTTGAGTTACTTTTGACGAGCCGTAGATTATCATCCACTGATATTTTCTTTTGTATACGTCGTATTTATTGTCTATATGTAAATTATTTTATTTATATCTGAATACAACTGTAAAATTTTTCATCTTTAGTTTCATTTCAATACGTATTGACAAATAAGAGGATTAAGTGCGTTAGAATAGAGCGAGCTTAGATGATAAGACTGTACATAATATAATCAATCGTATTTTTCTTAAATCAAATCTTCAATTTGTTTTGAACGGAACGAATTATGTGTAGTACACTTGAAATGTACTTTTGTGATATAATAAAATTTATTTAAGCAAAATAATAATGGATGTTAATATATTGAACATTTAACCAAAAAACAGTTTATTGATTGGACAAAAATGAATCGGGTTATTTTTCTGTCGTTCTCTATTGGGCCTACCAAATTTGTGATCATTTCAAGATAGATATTTTTATTTCACTAAAACTTCCCTATCGGTTGGCGGTCAAAGACTCCGACGTAAACTGATTTCATTGTAGTGCAATAAATCGATGAGATTTTCGTTTTGATTTCGATTTTGAAATGATCTCTTCATGATGTATGATCATAAAGCAATTCTTTAGATCATGTAGACAACAGACGATGTTGAAATTATGTATAAACTGTGTGTAGAGTGTATTTTTATATAGGGTACTTATTTATATTTAGTACAAATCTAGACTATAAATACATTATTATTATGATTAGTTTTGCTTTATTTTCCTATCCTTTCCTCTTTTATGGAGTCGTTCGAAAACTAGAAAAGACAGAGTTATCTCTAACAAATAATTTTGATTAGATCAACCGATAAGAAATTTAGGTGATTTTTTCATGTTAACAATAAAATATGTTTAATTGTTATTAGTATTATCAGTGAAAGATTTATGACTTCGTAGAAATGTGTTGAATCATTCCAGGATATTTCTACAATTTCATTTGACGTTTTTGATACTTGACACTTCAACAGGGTTTCCCCCAACATACATCTTACACTACACAAATTTGTCAAATTTGCACCAGAAACAGGATAAGATAAAGAGTATTGACCCCAAATACCTATAGTGGTTTTTTTTTTACATGAGAAACCGAAAGGGATTTTATTTTCGTTGTATTGAATTGTCCTAAAATTCAAATTATTTTGTTTTTACATTGTAAAGTTTATTTCAAAATTATCGAGTACACCTCAAAAATCAAGAAGTCGATTTATTACAGTTTTTTCCACATGTAAAGATGCCTTTTGTGAAATTTGAGCGTCATATTTTTTATATAGGTTATGTAAATTTGATCACATAAAATGTCGCTGATATTTTAGAACACCATAATATTGTCTGTTTTATCATCCTCTGCACAGTGCTCTTCGCAATGTTATAGTCCTGGGCTACCCTCCGGATCGACCACCCTTCTTCTAATTTGGAAAGAATGAGCACTTTTGCGTTTTCGGTTAGATTAGGCATTTTGTTTGTCAAAATTGACATTTATCATTGTAGAAATTTCACACTGTATAAAATTAGGTGTACTCCATAATTTTGAAATTAACTGTATCTTTTTCTTATGTACGTGACAAAATTAAATTTTGAAAACGTCAAGCATTTTGACGGCACTTTGTATCATTTGTAAATGATTTCATTAATTCAGTGAGAAAAATGGTCAAACTCTATTAAACTTCGTCCAGCGAGAGATTGGGAGATTCTAAATTGTATTAAATTAACCCAACAATACAAAATCCACTAGAATACATTAATTAGAGCATAATTTCATGGCAAAAATGTTACTGCTTGAAGGATATATTTATTTCAAATTTTACGTGCACAAGCTACTCTTTTCTCTACGTAGAATTTAGTGACTTTTATGCCAACCAATCTCTCGCTGGACAAACTATAGTAAGTGTCGAAAAACTTTTGCAGCAATAATACCGGGTGACTATAAATGAATGTGACTTTTTTTCTTAAGTTGGGAACATTTTTCATAAATTACTTTGGCGAACCTGATACGTTAATCAACACATTGGCGTGCGTACGTCATTTTGACATAAAATGTATTATGTATTTATGTATTAAAAATTGTATCAAATAGGCGAGTACGCCTATGTTTATGTCAACTATCACATTAAACAGAAGAATAACCAACAATAGTATTACCAACCTTTGCGATAGTTAAGCTAAAATACACAAAATTTTAACAAATAGGGGAAATGTCCAATAATGAAAGCTTAAATCACAACAAAAAATTCACCAGATTTAGTTACTCAAGTTTTAACAAAAGCCTACAAGCATATATCTATTCCTACAAGGTATACTGGGTACTTTGAAAACAAGATTAGACACTTTAGAAGAATTTTATTGGACTGAAAATGACCAGCGAAGAACTTTCAAAAATTTGCAACATGTGATAATTAGATAATTGACGATAATTCAATTCCAATAGAAGAGAAACTTAAGGAAGCTCCAAAGGTAATTTCAGAGCCTCGATTGACAAATAAGAAAAAAATCACACGTCACAATTTTTTTTCAAGTTTTGGGGAATCACTGCTTTAAATAAGTGCATCAAATATTTGATTAGAGTATTTTCTTGTCATGAATCGATGACATTGTTGCCGATAAGATAAGAAACTTAGTCACCGGCATGATATGACAACAAATCTAGTGATGACAATAATTGCATAATAATTACAACAATATGTGGAATCGCAGATAAACCCGAAACTATAGATGTGCTCTCTCGTTGTTCGCCTTTTTTCTAATTATTGTGAAATGAACAAGATATTAATTTGCGCGATTGCCACCAGACCGCGCGCGCCCACTCACAAAACCTGTAAACCGGGGAAACACTCGCCACTCCCTATAAATACTACGACCTTCAGATACGCTAAAAACGCAGTATCGGTGTTGTGCAGCGTGAAAACACTTCGAAAATGATGCTTTACTCGTTTTCGCTAGATTTCGACGAAATTTTCATCGTTTTGTCGTTACTCCTAATTTTGTATTTTTCTCGCAAAATTTTAAACATCAAAACAGTGAAAAAAGCGCCGGACCGAATCGTGCCCAAGAGCGTGAATTACCATTTCACCAGGCGATGCAACTACGAATGCGGATTTTGCTTCCACACGGCCAAAACGTCATTTATGCTGGATTTGGACATCGCAAAGCGTGGACTGAAGCTGCTGAAAGATTGCGGTGAGTAAAGTTCTGTCGAAATCGAGGGAAGAGTTGTGCAACTTGTACGCTCTGCAGGGATGGAGAAAATCAATTTCAGCGGGGGAGAACCCTTCCTCCCGATGCGCGGCCGCCACTTGGGGGAAATGATGAAGTACTGTAAAACCGTCTTGAAGCTTCCCTCAGTGTCTGTGGTTTCCAACGGGTCCCTCATCACCGAGAAGTGGTTCCAAACCTATGGAAGCTACGTGGACATCATGGCGGTCTCTTGCGACTCCTTCGACGAAGACACCAACAAGGTAAACCCAAAAATGAGAGTGTCGCACCTTTTGACATGGCTTCTCAGGCGATCGGTCGAGGACAAGGCAACAAGAACCACCTCGAGAAGATCATACAAGTGGGTGACTGGTGCCGCCAATACAACGTCCTCTTCAAGCTCAACACAGTCGTCAACACCTACAACAAAGACGAAGACATGTCCGAGCAAATCCGCACCATCAATCCAATCCGGTAAGGCTCGAATTTTCGCAAACCACCCTCTGATTGTTCTTGCAGGTGGAAGGTCTTCCAGTGCTTGCTCCTCGAGGGCGAGAATGCAGGTCCCGACGCTCTCAGGAACGCCGAACGGTTTTACATCGACGACGACACTTTCGAGCGATTCTTGGACAGGCACAGAGACGTCGACTGTTTGGTCCCAGAGTCCAACACCAAAATGCAGAACAGTTACTTGATTCTCGACGAATATGTAAGTTTTTTGGCGGTAGGGGAGTCCCCCAAACTATTAAAAGACACGGCTTGCAGATGAGATTCTTGGATTGCACCAGCGGCTCCAAGATTCCGTCCAAGTCTATTTTGGACGTTGGCGTCGAAAACGCGTTAAAATTCTCTGGGTTTGACGAAGCCATGTTCAAGAAACGCGGGGGTTTTTACAAGTGGTCCAAAGAGGCTGACAAGTACTCTTGGTAATGGACGCCGAAGTCGGGGATTTCTCTGTGATACTACTGTTTAATTAAAAGTAGAGGTTACACAGAATCTAAATTTAATCTCATGTAGAGGTACTTTCATATTTGGTGGCGGAAACAAAAGACTGAGAAATGTCACAAATTTGTATTGTCAGTGTCAAATTTGTCAAAGACGTTCGTGATTTCAACAGGAATGCAGCAAATTGACAATAAGAAAGTTATTCATCGTCGAACTAGAGAAATAATTTGTAATACGTTTGATTCTATGAGAATAACTTTTCCTTATGAAGCACTGACAAAAATTGGTTTCCTTAGAATTTGTTTTTTCAATCTATTTAACGAAAATTTAAATTTACCTAGACATTCCTTTTTACGGCGTTTATGAGAAATTTGACACTAACAATACATTTTTGTGACATTTCTCAGTTTTTTGTTTCCGCCACCAAATATGAAAATACCTCTACGTATTAATGCAAAGATATCTATTTTTTTATATAGAGATAAGAACCGTAACTCAGTAAATTACATAGATAGATCTAGATGAACTAATTAGGTAGGTATTAATTAGGTTTAGGTCTACCGACTTGTACTTATTGTTACCACTGTTTGTTATTGTTAAAATATTTATAATTAGGTTATGTGATAAGCACAATAGAAATAAAAATTTTACGAACAAATTTTTGTTGTTTACTGTTTTAATATCATCAACTTATGTATTTATCCTATCATTATATCTATCTACCATAGAAGAGAGAATCGGGCTTATTAGACCCCAGAGCTACCAGGAGCGCAGCAAAACGAAGATATTCCGCTCCCAAGACGAGCATTCCTCGCCTCATTTTTAAACTTGCCGCCACTTTCGGTTTGTCACGTTGGCGCTTCGAACGCCGCTTGGTTATTTTATTTTTAAATTGTTGGCGATGATCCACATAAGATAATATTCGTTTTCGGTATTTATTGTGTTTGTTTAACAATTTAATAATTTTACAAATAGTGATACAGCTTTACTGCAATTTTTACAAAGAAAATGAGACCAAACATTAGGGTGGAGATCCAAAATAACCTCGTCGAAGCGATGGACGTGGACGAGAACGAAGAAGGTGAAATTTCTGATAATGACGCTAAAGAAACGCCAGAGACACAGCTGGAGAAGCCCGAACCCGACCAAAGTGTGTACAAGGTTCGTTTTAATTTGGTGTGGGCCCCAAATCGGTCCGTTGTTGATATTGCATGTGTTTGTTGATGTGGAGTGGCATCATATGTTTATGTTCGAGATGTTCCAACACATGCACGGTCTGTTTGGAAAAATGCAAAGGTTTACTTTCGGTTTTGACGTTGAGACAGCCTTAGTTATCGATTATTTAACGACGTGATGTTACAGGAATTAATAGTAGTGTAATCTTAACAGAAGTGATGGCTCTAATCAACATCCTACTTTCTTGAGATACGAAAATTATGCAAAAATAAGCAATGACGTGGAAAAACACAAATAGATGTTTGATAAACAACATTAGATAAATCAAAAACACGTTTTGTTTGGGTTTTTTGGATCAATTTGCAAAATTAATTGGTAAAGAGTGCCCAAAATGTACTTTCAACTTGTTTTAATTTAAGTTCTATATTTTGATTTGCTCACCCCATGGTTTAGGTTCTGGTACAATACACAAATACAAATCTACTTGTCACAATGAAGGTTTTATAAATATTTATTGTAAAAAAATTTGGGAGACATTTTGAAATTAATTTTCAATGAAATGACATTGTTTCATCAATACCAACCCAATTCCATTAATAAAAGTCACTAGATGATTATTTTATATTTTTTTAAATTAAATTAATTAAACCGAAATAGAAAAAAAAATAGCACGTTAGACTCGTCTCCTCGTTGCGTTCCCTGAAGGCCCATACACAATGGCGTTAACGTTACGTCGATGTTAAAACGTTAATGTTAACGTTAGATCTAGAAATTCAAAATTACATGTATTTCATTGTGGACCGTTCACAATGACGTTATGATGAAAATTAATGTTGCATGATATTGTTAGCGTTAACGTTAGTTCTAGAAATGTTCTGGATTCTTAACGTTACATTCTAACATTAGCCAACGGAATTCATTTATAAAAAGTACTCAAATACATGTAATTAGATCTAACGTTAACATTAACGTTTTAACATCGACGTAACGTTAACGTCATTGTGAAAGGGCTGTAAACCTTCTCGTTCGAGCTGGTCTTGTGCAACTCGTACAACAAAATATCGGGTGACTTAATGATTTAAATTATTTTTGTTTGATTTGCAACGCATTTATGATTCAATGTTGGTTGTCGTGACTAGTAAATTCAACTATGACAGTTCAAAAGACAAAATAATACAAGGTGAGCAACAATAACTGTTTCAGTTGGCAATACAAAATTTTACATGAAATTTTCAAGACTATGAATTGTATATTTCGTTTTTTTTTATTGACATTATTGACAGTTGGCATAGATTTCAAATTTAAACGTTTTGGTTTTTGTAATTTTTTATTAATAAAATGGTTTTCTCGTTAGAACAAGACATAAAAGTCACCAAAAGTCACTAGAATTTATTGCCAACTCAAACAGTAATTGTTGCTCATACGGTAATAGTTTGTTTAACGAGTTCGTGTGTAAATTGGGCTTTTTTTGGCATGAGCGGGTAAGTTTAAAACGCGAGTGAAACGAGCGTTTTAAAGGCCCAAGAGTGCCAAAAAAGTCCAATTTACACACGAACGAGTTGAATACAACGTATTTTTGTTAGACGAGTTTCTCAAAGGCTCCAAATCGCATAAAATCTTAAAAATTAGGTTGACGTTTCGTTTTGACAAATTGTGACATTTATCAAAATCCATTCACACAGGAGAAATTTCTCAAATTCTGACAGTGTCGAACAAAAAATCAAATTTTAACTAAATCTCAACCGAAAAGGCGAATCAACAGACAACTCTTTGACAAATGACTGGGAGTACGAATTATTCGGAAGTGCCAACCCACTAAATTTGTCTCAATCATTAAAATTCACCCGGTACTGTTACAATAGTTTTAATAGTATAGTAAAAATTTGTTTCATAAGACCAGTCTTGAAGCACGAATTCAAGTTTAAAAAACGAGTGCCCTAACCACGAGTTTTTTTATACTATTTTTTGTAATTTGCCCTTTTCAAGCCGTTTTTAAACAAAAATGTTTACTTGAATCGATTTAGGGATTTTTGTGGCGGTTGGTGATGTCTTAATTTTAAAAGTAAACATTTGATCTAGTCGCCGTTTGTTTTATCCAAATTCTGTCACAAAACACGAATATGGAAGATAATCAAGATAATCTTGCATGTACGCCCCTTGAAATACGTGAAATTGCTAAAAATACCTTCAAAATTTTCCATTGGACACTTCCTGTTCTTGACACATTTTCTAATTGACATGCATAACAAAATAATTCCGTATCAAGCTTTGCCAACTTAAAAATTTTCGTAAAATGTTCCGTGAATTAATGGTTATAATGACATCGAAGATGATGACGTCGCGTTCGTTAATATGTCTATTGGAGAATCAAAATGGAGGCAAATTGCAAAAAACACATTTGTCCTCTTTCGTAAAAATAATCTGGCACAATTGAACTGTTTATTCTTTTGTGTTGTGTTCACCTCCAGCACTGTTGTTTCAGGTCGCGAAGCCGGCATTCATGACCGGCGTCGACATCCTCGACAAGCGCGAACAAGCCAAATTGCAAGAAAGAGCACGCAGATTCTGTCTGAACCCCGAAGAGATAAAGAACTTCCGCGACGAAGATTTGCAATTACTCCACGGCAGTTTAGGAATAACGCCGTCGAATGAATCCAATGTCCGGTTCGAGGTAATTCATTTGAGAGGAATTGAACAAATGAACGCAGCAGACATTTTAGATTATTTTTTGGAGTATGCACCCGTTTCAGTCGAGTGGATAGACGAAGAGAGTTGCAACGTCGTCTGGTTAGACAGAATCTCTTCGGCGAGAGCTGTGCATTTCATGTCGAAACCTGTAAGAGGCATGCCGGTCAGGGACGACACCAGCTACTTCGACAACCTCCAAGAGAGCGAAGAGATCAACGAGAGCGTGCTTCTCGTGAACAAGAATAGAGAGGTGGAGCTGCAAGAAGAGGGCGAACCTCTGCCGAACAAGTTGCTGAACGAGAAGAATTCTGTGGACATTGCGGACATCACGACTACCATACCTCCGGGGTACTGGAGGTTGGGCAACAAGCACCCGAAGGCGAAGTGTCTGTTGCTGAGATTCGCCCTGAAAACGGACAAGAAACACTTCAAAACGGAACAGTTCAGCCGGTATTACAAGACCCAAGGGAAGAAGAATGTCAAAGTTGGGGTTGCAGCTGTTGGGAGGCAGATGATAACGCAAGGGATATTTGGAAGGAACAAGGATATGCACAAGAGCGGCGACAATCCGTGGGGGGTGTTGGCGAAGAACTGGGACGAGGATGCGCAGTTCAGGGAGAAGGAGAGGGCCCAAGACTCGGGAGAACCAAAAGTGGAAATCAAGAATCAGAGTCTGAGGGTGCGCTTGGGCACCAAGAGAAAAGAAGAGGAAGAGTCGGATTCGGAGAAGAGTGAACCGCCGAAGAAAGTAAAGATACCGAGAATGAGAATGTACGCGGACGAAGAAGAGGAGAAGATCAAGAGGAAGAAGATGTTGAAGAGAATCAACCACCAGATACGGAAGATCGAAGAGGACGCCGCTCCGAATTCGGACCTGCGCACGGTGCTGAACATGACGAGCAGAACCCACGGGGTGAAGTTGGAGCAAGCGGAACCGGAAGTGTTCGACTTGGGAACCACCCTGAAGAACAGGAACAAGAAGATGGTGTTCGAGATAAAAACGGAAGCGGACCAAGACAAGAGACTGAAGGAGTACAGGCATCCGAAGCCGTCGCGGGAGAGGACGACGGTGAGGGACAGGATCAGCAGGAGGTACTCGAATAGCGACGACGAAGATTTCAATGACGGCAGAGGCGACTACGGCCACGGCAAGCCCAGGAGCAAAGTGGCCGTGGTGATTAAGACGCAGAAGAAGCCGAGCGTGGCGTCGGCGGTGGCGTCCACCGTATGGTCGAGGGTCAGCGATCGATGCAACGAGTCAGAGAGCGGATCGGAGTCGGAATCGAACGAATCGGAACATTCCTCGCCAAGTGAGAACGAAGAGGTGGATTTGAAGGGTAGATTGTCCAGTCGGCCAGGGTTCGGGGCGCACTTGAAGGAGCGCTCTCTCAAGCAGAACGACTACAAGAGTCCTCTCAAAATCGAAATCAATAACGATCACTTCAAGAGGACCTAAAGGATGCGGGTTTATTTTGAGTTTTTTACGATTTTAATTTATATTCATAATGTCTACAGATCCCATGTATATTTTTAATCTGTGTGTACTTTTTTAAATTCTTACATGTATATAGAGATGATTGACTTGATTATAAGTTTTCAGTCAATTCGATTGCGTTTTATTTTCGCGAATGACAAATGTTTGAACATTCGTGTTGGTCAGGGAGAGTAGATTCAGTTATTTGAGTCAAATAAAAATATAATGTGTCTTTGTTCTGTGTAAAAACATATTTTGTATGAATAAAATGTTTATTTACAAAAATGTTCTTTCGTGGGTATGCAACCAACAAAACATACACGCTTCTTGCATGAACTAGAGTTGACAGCACAACTTCCTGATGGCCGTTGCTTCAAAAGACTGTTTCAGAAGTGTCAGTTGATAAAACTTCATCGTCTTTCACGAGTGAATGAGCCCGACGGAATTGAAAATGCAACACACAATACATTTCCAAAATTAAGGTGGATAATTGTTTTTTGATTTAAAATCAAAGTTAGCTACGCAATTTCGTAAATTTTGAGATAAACGTCATGCGCTTGGTTAAATGAAATTGTGAAAAAAACGAAGAGTTAATAAATGAAATTGTCAAATTGACGTTTCCAAAATAAACAAAAATTGATCAAAATATCGGGAGTTATAAAAAAAATCTATCTGCTGTTTCAATATTTGAACAATTAAAAAAAAATTGGACTCCCCATTTCTTGTAAAACGTCATAATTGGAACGTATACCATAACATTCAAGTTTCGCACTAATGCCAGAAAAACCCACCAAAAAAACTGAACGAATGGGGCACTTTGGTACAAACTCGAATATATCAAGATAAAGTTTCATTTGTAAGAAGCAAACTTACCGAAGTTATAGTAACATTCCTTCGAAAACAGTCAAAAACATTTAATTAAAGAAGAGCCTTGACAGAACTGTCAGACGTCAACTCGTCAACGCCACCAGCGCAAAACTACCGCATTCGTCACGTAAATAATAATAATACTTAGGCCATACAGAAAACATTTTAACAGTTTTTATAATTTTTATCTGGTGCTTTGTTTGAATCCACTTCATTCAAGAACCAAGAGATAAATTTTCTTCAAAAAGCATTAGGTATTTGTTAGAAAGGGAAAACACTTCACTGGGCGGTATGATTTCCCATTCGTTAAGCCTTTGATTTTGTTAAGCCTTTCATTAGCTAAATAATTGATTAGACAAAGTGAGAGTATATGCCAAGCACTATGTTAGACAGAGACAAAACAATTTAACGACGTTCTTTAATTGAACACCAGAACACGAACTCGACGTCTTGCAAGTGTGTAGTTTGGCTACGAGTTCAAAACGCGGCTCAGAAACAGAAGCATTCCGAATCGAGTTCCGCTTTCTCGGGCACGTCGTGCTGAAGCTTGCATTGTAAACGATGGCAAGCATTTTCAACAACTTCTTTGATGTTTGATTTAGTCCTTTTTGTAGTTCCGTGTTTAGGCCTTTGTTGTTTTCTGAATAATTTTCAGACACTATTTTACCGTCACTTTTGTAGTGACCCAGTTTAAAATTTAAATTTAAATTTCCGGTACCGCCACAACAGCGCGCCAAATGTGAAGGTACTAGCGGCTAGACTAGGCACTACGAGCGGAAATATAGCGGGGGGTGAAACGGGCCCGCGCGGGTGGTTGACGGGGGTAGGTCACTTTTGTTGAGTTTTTCGAAACGAACACACCTTGCGAAGAGCGATCCAAGTTTCTGAAATTTGTAAGTTAAATCTGAACAATTACACTACCGTTCCGAGTAGATATTTTGTGTCCCCGTGAGGAATTCAACGTTTTAATTCACCTGGGTAATTTATCCCACTTTCGTTGTTTTTTTTTTGTGTTTTGTTTTTGAGGCCAGGACCACGTGGTAAGGGTATGTTGTAGATTTCATTTTGTTGCATGCTGTTTCTTTAAGAAGCGCCCATTTGTTAATTTTAAGTGTTATCTTTCACCCGGGAGGTTCTTTTTTAGCGATCTGGTAATTTCGAAAATACGGAGCCGTCGTCCGAACCGCGTGCGTCTATTTTGTTTTTGTTCTTAACTAACATTTTCTAACGGCACTCGACCCGCCATTTTCTTTTGTTTAACATTACCAGCGATTATTGTATTCGCGATTTATGTTGTTTACTGCCATTTGTGCCATTTAAAGT
Source organism: Tenebrio molitor (assembly GCF_963966145.1). NCBI lineage: Eukaryota > Metazoa > Arthropoda > Insecta > Coleoptera > Tenebrionidae > Tenebrio > Tenebrio molitor. The sequence continues at coordinate 4,154,440 of NC_091048.1, read as the reverse complement.
GGTTCTATTTTATCGTTATTTAACTTCACGTTTTGTTCTTTTTTATTTCCTCATTGTTTAATGTTGCGGTTTGTTTTTGCTTATGTTATCCTTGTTTAATGTTGCGTTTTGTTTTGTGTATTTGATCATTGTTTAATGTTGCGCTTTGTTGTGTTGAATTTTCGCATCGTTTAATGTTACGCGTTGTTCGATAGAATTAAACCCGGGTTATTCCTTCGTGTTGTTGCTAGATTTCGGAAAAGTTAAAGTAAAATGTTGTAAGTGCGCCCCTGTGGGAGCTAGGTGACAATCAGGAAGTCGTGGGGTTGTTTAGTAAATTTCTGTGGAAGCTACGGTTATTCAGAGCCGTTAGCGGGGACGGACCTTAGTCTTTGCGGGAGCGGCGTCGGGATGTTTTCGTGAAGCTTCCGTCGACGGTTATAGAGACGTTGGGGTTTTGTCCGGAAACGGTTGGTTGGGGACGGCGGACCTAGGTCTTTGCGGCTGCGGTCTAGGAATGCTACTCGTACGACCCCGAAACGCTCTGTCACTCTTGCTTGGTCGGTGAAATAGTCTGACGTTCATTAATACCCCGAATATCTATAAACGTCGCTTGATTTCAAGATGATTCAGATTATTCTTCTGAGTCCCCTCGCGGCCGAAAGTTTGTTACCTCCAGCTCTAAGCTCCCGTTGGCGTACCTTGACCGCGTAGTTCCAAATTAAACATTGTTTGTCATTAATCGAATTGTAAAATATGAGTAATACCTGGGATACGGTTTTTGAAGAGGGTTTTTCATCCGTCCCTGTCTGTAATAACTGCACCATAATTTGTTTAGTGGTTTTGCAAGCTTTAACTGTCATTTTGTCTGTCATGTGCCCGTTTTTCTGTTATGTTAAATATTGTTGCATTCCTCTTGTCGTTTGTCTTTGTGATGTAATCAACTAGTTAATTTCTTGTACTTCGTTAAACTTAATTTCTGTCCTTTGTATTCGTTTCAATTTCTTTTTCATCAAAGTTATTACAGACATTTTTAATAAAAGGTATTTTGCGTCCCTCACATGTGTGTTTTATTTGCGGCACTCTTCCAACTGGAACCCTCACCGTTTGCATTCCGAACCTTTTCCGCCAAAAGAAAATCACAACGTAGGGCTCCTCCGATTCGATGACGATCACGACCACATTTGTTACCGTTTTACGCAGGTTCAAATATTTGGCGGAAAAAGTAATGTATTCAAATCATTACACTTTACAAATTTTAGCAATTCATGATGAAACTCAAAAAACTTAAACGACAAAAATTAAACATGACATAAAAACTGGACTTTTTTAGGTTGGTTGTCCGTCGAAACTGCCCCCCAAATCTGAAATTGTGGCTAAGTCACTCGTTTTTAAACTTGAATTCGTACTTCAAGACTGGTCTTACGAAACTTGTTTTTTAATACATACAGGCTGTTTGATGAAAAACGCCTCAACCCGTAATTTTTTTATTTATAATCCGATTTCAAGGAACAAAAAAAACAAAGATATGATTTCTCATGCGCTACAAAACAGCCATAAAATTTTTTTTTTTGCGTTATCTTCAATTGCCAACGATAGTCAACTTTTTTTTTAAATGGACACGTGTAGTTTTTTTTGCATAGTCTGGTAGAGTTTTTTTTCTAAATCTAATGATGTATTAAGTTAACATTTGGTCGATAGCTAACTGAAAAAAAAAAATTAATTGCGGTTCAGCTTATTGTGAAATTTTCAAGTGTGTTGTGAAAAACAATCGGAATACAAATAGCAACAAATGTCAAGTGTCAATTTGAAAATTTTCACGTGCAATCTTGAAGTGCTTTATTATTTCGTTTCACTCACGTTTTAAATTGGCCCACTCGTGCCAAAAAAACTCAATTTATACAAGAACGAGTTGAATACAACGTTTTTTTTTGTTCGACGGGTCCCTTAAAGGCTCTAAATCGCTTAAAATCTTTAAAATTAGCTTGACGTTACATTTTCACAAGTTGTGACATTTATCAAAATCCTTTCACACAAGAGAAAATTCTCAAATTCTGACAGTGTCGAACAAAAAAATACATTTCTACAATATTATGCCACTTAAACGCTGTTCAAAAATCAAAAAACCTTGTGGTGCAAATAACATAGGTACTAATTTAGGCCGTCATTGTCTGTCAATTCAAAAAAAAATTGTAATCCGTGCTTTATTGTCATCATTATACCGTCTTGATTATGAACGTTATTTTTTGGGTGGTAAATTTCTAAACTCTAAATTATTTTGTTATTTCTACTACAAACTACAAGGAACGTTTACCTCAGGTTATCTATGTACGATAGCTCTAATTTTGTTTATTCATGTCGGATTTTTGGAATATCTGAGCTTTAAACAGTTTAAATTGATTGTCAAAATGACAAGAATCGAAAGTGGGGTTATGATTCCTAAAGGTTTATTTACACTTTACTTGAAAGTCAAGAAAGTGACGGCCAAAATTTTTTGACCGCCATAGTACAATTCGAGACACAGAATTTCGGGCATCACTGTCAATATACCGTCAAAAAATGTAAAATAGGCTTTACATTATTAACCTCAATTTTACCGTTTGCGACGATTTTGATTGACATGCGATTGACGTGAACAGAAAATATATTTCAAAATTTGACTTTTGAATGTCACGTTGACAATAAAGAGTGATTTACATCGCAATTTTTTGAAGTGACAGAAGAATGATGCCCGAAATTCCGTGTCTCTATCTGTACTATCGGTGGACATTAAAAGCTGAAACATCCAAAATTTGCTCATTGTGTATCAGACTTTTGAATTGTCACTCAAAATAAAAATTGTCATTAAAGAACTGAACTTTAACTTGATGTTTCTGACAGTATGTCATAATTTTTATAACCTTATTTGTAAAAAGTCAAATTTACACGATGTACGTATATTTGTGATTTTTGACTTTATGCAAATTTGAGGTTTGTCCCAGTTTTTTATGCCCACCGATAGTACTATCGCGGCCAAAATACTTTGGTCGTCACTTTTTGACACTTTAAATGTAAATAATGTATTAATGTCAATATACATGACAATTTCAAATTATTCTTGTCAAAAATATGGCATCTTCAGTTTTTGATAAATATAGAATGGTCTAACCTGCTTCTGAAGGTTGCCTAAACCGCGACCGTGTTGATCTTTTGCTTTTGAACCCTGCCTCCGCAGCTGGGATTGACACAGCTGGATTGAAATAATTTTGACAATAGTAAAAATTAAGGTTAAACATCCTAAAGCTTGCTTTACAATTGAATATCATTTATGTTTATGTCACATTGACGACCAAAGTATTTTGGCCGCAATAGTACATACCTACATTTTTTATGACATTTCCTATTACTTATCACAGTGACAGGTAAGTCATTTGCACCACAATGGTTTTTTGATTTTTGAACATCGTTTATAATACAGTGAGCGGCAAAAGTATGGAATAAATTTCTTAAAAATTAAACAAAATTTTTTTCAACAAAATCTTTCGACATGTTTTAGTACCAATAAAAATTCCAAGCAGTGATTTGTTTTCGAGTTATGACGTCATCGATAGTTTTTTTAAATGGAATCCCCCTATTTTTTTCTTGATTCTGATAGCCCTTTTAATTGTCTAAATGACAGTATAAAAATTTTGTTATCTTATAATGTATTCCAACTTTAAAAAAACGATGCTTGGCCATTACAATCTGACAGATTTCATCCTGTATATCTGAATAAAAGTTTGGTTAGGAATTTTGAAAATTTTGAAGGCACAGTGTTGCCATACTTAGGTTCCGCTTTTTTGCGAATCGATTGAAACTGTATTACAAGAGATTAATAGAGAACCTAGCATTTTTTATTAAAAATAGCAATTGAAAAAAAAGACAAATTTAAAATATAAACATCTGGTGGCGGCTTTAGTCGTTGAATGAGTTTCAAGAACGCTTGCTTTAGTTTAACAAGCAGAAAACGGATAAGTTCTCCAAAATGGAATCACTTTTTTTAAAAGACATCTACACTTTAACCTCCTCCATTATTTCATCTTCAGAATTATCTTCATCATTAGATTCCGAATCATCTTCTATGTATCTAATGTTTAGCCCACGAATAATTTCGTTCAGATCTCTTTTAAAAAATGGTTCCCTTTTCTGATTTTCCTCTTTTTGTAGTTCTAGTATCCTCCAGACCCTTTTTTGTAATTATGCAATATATAACAGATCCCACCTATAAATTAGTTATACAGTTCAGGATTTCATCGAGTACAAATTCATTGTTCTCACATTGAAGATATCCATCAATCAGTTAATAATCGCATCATTACTTAGATCGGGCTTATCTCGTTTAAAATGTGTCTAGCCCATCAACACACCACGTTTTGTCTTGACAAACACAACTTTTGGCATTATGCACTTGTAATAAACCCTTTAAATTATTACTTTATGTTGTCTAATTTAAAATAAATTGGAAAAACGTCAAAATGACATTTATTGACAACTTTATTTACTTTTTGTTTTAGAATCATCTTGCAACATAGCACTTCAAATTTAGTTACAAAAGATTTACAACCAAAATGAAATGAAATATAACTACTGCTTTCCTCAGTACTGCCAATTTAACAAAATTAAAGCATGGCAACCTATCGTTTTTTTAAAGATGGAATAGATTATACATAAGGAAATTTTTGAGAAAAACAAAAAATAAAGTTGGAAAAAATAAATTTTATAACGAACAAAAACAAGTCAAAAAATCAAGTAGGTAAATCAAACAGTCAAATGTTACTGTCAATTTCATTCGTATGTGTTGTTTGTTTTACAAAACATTTTCGAAAATGACTCATTTAACAGAAACACAACGTATAGAAATTTTAATTTTGATTGGGTGCGGGGATAAAACTAGATAAAACTAAAACGGGGAATTTCTTCTTAAACTTGCTTATTGTCAACAAGCTGGGGGATGGCAATTCAAACATTTAATTCCATAATTTTAAGTACTTATTTACTAACACAGTTTTTGACTTGTTTTTGCTCGTTATAAAATTTATTTTTTCCAACTTTTTATTTTTTTTCTCAAAAATTTCCTTATGTAAGGTAACAACATTTTTATACTGGCGTTTAGAGAATTAAAAAGGCCATCAGAATCAAGAAAAAAATAGGGGGTTTCATTTAAAAAAAAACTATCGATGACGTCATAACTCGAAAACAAATGACTGCTTGGAATTTTATTTTGTATTAAAATATGTATTTTTATAAACTAAAATTGACCTGTTCTAAGATTTTTTTGAAAAAAATTTTGTTTAATTTTTAATGAATTTATTCCATACTTTTGCCGCTCACTGTATATATATTGTTAACATTCATTAACTTATCTATTTATTTACCTCAATGACTACTTAAACAGTTAACATTACTTAACTACAACATTAAAAAACCTCCAAACTTTTCAAACCACATTTTATTAAATCTGAACAAACGAAAAGTTCTACCTAATCTGAGGAAAATAGGAAGAACAATTTTTCAGAAGAATCGCCCTTCTTCTTCTCTTTCCCTCCATCGGAGACTGCCGTTTCTATATAAATCTTCGAATGTACATAGATTGTACTGTACCCCACTACCACATTCCAAGATCCATTGTGTTTCTCTTCAAACAACGCAGCCCACAAAGTCGCTCTTTCCTCATCGTCGTCATAAATCGAATAAGCTTCTTGCAAAGTCTCCACGGCATTCACTATGTAAGTCACCGATGGCACCAAAGTGCGATTCGTCGCTTCCACCTTACAAAAAATCAATACAAATTAGGTATATGCAACAGTGTGGATCCAACTAACTACTCACAGTAATTGGACTCCCTGCTGCAAGTTTTTTACCACCGTCTCCTTCACTCTCCAAAGACTGTACAAGAGTGACACACAAGATGACGATTGCCAATTTGTCAAACATTTTGTTTTGAAACTGTACACGTGAGAAGAGAGAACTAAAAACTGTCACAATCGATGGTCGTTTTATACCTTTTAATTACAAACTCATCGGTAAAAAATTCATGAAGCTGTCAACAACGCACACGTGAAGTGTTGTTTGTTGACAGGAAAGAATGTTTGTTCGGGGAAAATGGAGTGATCTATCTGGGGTGTTATCAGTCATTTGTGACTAAAATATTTGTAAATAAGTGTTTGACCTTATTTTTCCATTTCCTAGAGACAACACTCGTTCACGAACAAGTTTCAAAGCAAAACCCTGTCAGGATACAAAAATTTATGATTGCGATAGTTTGGAGTAGAAAAACAAAAGTAGTTGATAAGCAAAGCAATGAAATTCCTGTTTACATAATGTGGTGGTAATGGGGGCGGTTCAGAGAACTCTCCAGAGAACGCAGATTTTTTGTACCGGGTGAGATAAGTTTTATCGTCAGCACGATTAACCCTATTAAAAAATTAGTAAAAATTAAGAAACTTTAGGGTTACATTCCCTTGATATAAGACTTCAAATGTGTGTAATCAATTTTCACTTATCACTTAATTCAGAGCCATAAAATTTAATAAATCGATTTTGAGCAAAACAATTTTTTTTCGTACACGCTCATAATTCACAATTAATTCAAAGAACACATTTACGAAATTCACATCAAAAGAAAATTATTCGTTTTTGAATTATTCCAATTTTAACATTAAGAGCGAAAAATGACCAAGAGTTACAGCTGCAGTGTCATAAATAAATATCTCATTGTTGGGAAACATCTGTTGACCACTTTTCTAGTAATTCTTAAGTCCCTAGAGGGTATCATAAAGAACCTACGTCAACTTCTTTTGTGGAACTGACCGCCCAATTTAATAATAAATCATAGCTAAATTTTAGGCTTTAATATCAAAATCCATTTATTTCAAAAACCGGTGATGTTTTCATGATTTCAATGACGTCAAATTCTTCCTAAATGTTTGAAAATTATGTAAATTAACGTAGCATTTATTGAATTAAAACAAAATCTTTACCTGATTAATTAAAAATTTTGAAATTTTTACAGACTGTTCTAGAGTGAATTTTTCCTGAATTTTTTGAGAATTTTAAATTGATTAGAAGTGGATGTTTTCGCACTGACGATAAAACTTATCTCACCCGGTATTTGCTAAATCAAACATTGAACTTGTCATCACCAAAAACAATTTTTGTTACAAATACTTCTGGAAAATGTACAACAGTTAGTTGACATTTTTTCACTGTTCAATAACACTTGAGTTTATTTGTATTATGTATAAACAAAAACCACCTGGCATAGGTATATAACCACGCGACTGTAAACACTCTTCAGTCTTCCAAAGATGTCGTCGCTCGCGTTACTCTCCTTCATTTTCCTATTGTTCTCTTGCACAAATGCCAAAGACGATCCACCAACTGAAGTCGTCGTAAGTATCTCATCGAATCTAATAATTCATTACTAATAAATAATTTTAGATTCACGCCACAAACAAGACTTCAGTTCCGTCCGTGCATTACATAGTCGATGCAGTGGAATGCTTGAAAGAAGCGTTTTTGGTGTACACTGAACCATTTGACAAAGCGAAACTTTACTCGGAATTGTTTCAAGAGAAGCACAACGAAACCGAATGGAATGTTGTTATTGGGTACTCAGCGGCACACGTTAAGTCTCAGTGGTACGTAGAGACTTCGGTGACGGATGGTGGCAAGGGTAAATCTTCCAAAGACAAGGATAAAGACACAAGTACACTTTATTTGATATTTTCCAAAGTTTAGACAAGTACTGCAGATCCTAGTTATAGATTAAAAAATAAAAGGTGTAGTGAACGTGGAAGAATTTCACTTGTATGTAATGGACATATAAATATGTATGTATAAAAGGGTTTTTAGAGTAAGAATATGATATATGAAATGGTATTAGGAATAATACATAATTACAAAATGTTATAAAACTAGAATAATAAATATTTTTAAAAAATAATAAATCAGTTTCTCTAGTGACTCTAGTGCAATGTTGCAATGTTGGTTGTTTTTTTATGCCCGGATTCACCCATAAGGAAAACCGGATTTTATGTTTCTCTTTTGCTGCACGGTTCCACACGTTGGAGATAAGATTTGGATCTTACAGCCCATCAAGGTAGAAGTGACGCTACAGGAAGAGATGCTGTTAAGTTCCCTCATGACGGGTTGCTTCATGCCACGAAAACTCTGACAGACGCAACAGCTAACCTGACCTCGTATCCTTCTCTTCCCTCTTCTCCAACTCCTTCCTGCCCATGTTAAGTTCTGTGGGACAGGAAAGCTCAACGTCTGGTCGTGAAGAATGCCTAGTTATGCCGGTCTATACGCTTGCCCGATATCGTTTTCTGACGACTGCCGCGCCGCCTCGCGGAGGCAGCGCGCAGCTCTCAGTTAGTGTTTTCAAAATTCCGCCTGTCTTGATATGTAATATCACTCATTAAAACACAGGAGTTTTTGAAATTTTCGCATTCAAGTGTACAATAAATCATGCAAATAATAACTTGCGACTTTCAGTCGATTGATTCGAGCTGTTCACGGAAAAAAACTTGTCTAAAGGTAAAATTTTCGATTCGGAATTTAGAGAAATATTGGCGTCTCAAAACACCAATCTCTATAAATTGTTGCTATATTTGAAATACAAATGAGTAAGTTCAACGATAAAATTTCGATTGGGAACGTTTTTAGTGTAATTTTTGAGATTTGGCAATTAAAAACATTGGGCCGCATGATTTCCCTTTCATTAAAGTTAAAGAACGTCGTTAAATTGTTTTGTCTCTGTCTAACATAGTGCTTGGCATATACTCTCACTTTGTCTAATCAATTATTTAACTAATGAAACGCTTAACGAATGGGAAATCATACGGCCCATAGGTATTTAAAGAGGAACTAGCGCGATTTTAACAGTACTTATTTGGAACATTCTCATTGCCAAAGAGCAATTTCATGCACAAAATTGCGATTTTTTGTCTATTCTCCTAAAGATCAAGTGCATATTAAGATGCAACGAAATAAAATTGTTTTGAGGACAATAATTCCTAACATTCAATGGTTTTACTTCAAGTACTTTGTCCAGTATATTTAACGCACGCATGTAAATTATTAATGCAATTGAAATTAACTGTGTTATGCGTCAACTGTTTATTTATTGTATAAAAAGTAACAATTAACTGTTGTTTTTTAATTCTCACGAATAAGAGATTCTTTGTTGTTAGCAAGTACGCATGCCAAATACATGATTAAAATTTCAATTACCGATTCTTTTTTTTCAGTATTTTGGAAACCCGGAACACAGCAAACACCTCCCCGATTGATCATTCTTTTCTTTTTTCTAAATAATTTGAATTTCTTACTTTCAAAAAGTCGATTTTACACGTCGTCAAATACGAAATTGTTTGTTTACAAACTGACCTTCGTCTCGGCGTAAAAGACCTTTTCATGCACAAAAAACACTCTCTTCGCGCACTTAATATAAAATAGTTATTTTTATATTAAGTGCGTGAAGAGAGTGTTTTTTGTGCATGAAAAGGTCTTTTACGCCGAGACGAAGGTCGAGGCAGTATAAGCCTTTGAATGCACAAAAACATCTTCACGCACGAAATATAAACAATATTTTTTCTATAATTGATTCAAAAAATTGAAATTAAAAATTCAAATTTTTGAAGGAACTCTGAAGTTTCAATGCAGTGACCATGTTGCTAGGTAACTAATAAAATACAGTGCGTGAAGTGAAACACAGAAATAGTCGTGTGCGTGAAATCGCATTTCACACACTGTTTTGTATGGTTTCTATGGTTTCGATCTTACTAACAATGCAAAAAGAAATACACGTTAGAAAATGACCCACTTCAGGCACCGATAACTATGCGTGAATTTCAATTTTTTGAATCAATTATAGAAAAATAACTATTTTCTACAGCCGTAAAAAAAACGTGACATTTTTTCATCGCTATCAAGTTGCAAAGGACCCTGTTTTTTAACATGATAAAACATTTTTTTTTAACTGAAAAAATTTTTTTTTTTAACAGTGAAAAAAAATTAATGTTTTCTTCAATTAATTTTATTCAAACAGAATTACAGGCTATAAAACAAAGCAAAGAGAACTATGGGTATAACTACAAATTGTTACAATCACTCAAACATCACTTATTATTGAAATAAATATTAATTGTGCATTTGGAGCCACTATTTCCTTCATTAATTCCGGAGGACTTCATTACAAATGATTCGTTCTTCTCACAGATGTTTTCGCCCACTTCTTCGCACTTCTTTTTCACTCCCTCAGAAGTGCAAACCTGATTGTCTGAAATTTCGACAGCCATGTTCTGTTGTTGGGAAGTGGAGGGTTGACAGTTTGAAATTTTATTTTGAAATTTTATCTTCTATGTCATCGATTGTCAATTTTACTAACTCTTCTCGACGACAAGCGCCACTTATGCCCAAAATGAGCACAACCTGTATCGAATCATTATTATTAGCTTTGTTTATGTATAATATGATAATTATGTATGTGTATACTCGTATTCATTACCTTCTTCAATACATTTTTTTCATCGGCAGCTTCTTCTATAAATTTACTAATATCTTCTTGTGTTAAAATTTTTGATTTTTTCCCTCGATAACCAACTGATTTCTTTTTGAGATAGGGCACATTGGTGGGAACTTTTCGGACGTCGATGTTTTCCTTTACATTTAACATTGCTTTCAGCATGGAGAAGGTAGACCATAGTGTCGGTGGTTTTAGCTTTGCTGACTTTTCATCCAAATACACCATTCCCGAAATTGAATGTACGCTTTCTCATTTTGGATTTTCGATTTTCCAGGTATTATGGTTGCAATTGCAGCATTTGCTCGCTCCGTTACTTCAAGCGGATTATCGCTTTCACTGTCATAATCACAATCCATCACTTCGTTCTAAAAAATTATAAAATACGTGTAATTATAACGAAATTATAGGTGAATTCGTAATTCTTACCGAAACAAATGTCAGATTTTTTCATAATAACAAAAAAACAGTTGCGCGTTCCCTATGTTACAAAATGTTTTCATGATAACTTTATATTTTGATGTTATTTCTCAATTATAATAATTTTATTTTCATAAATCTAGTTCTTTTTTGACTGCTGTAGAAAAAATGTTGTTTGTATTTCGTGCGCAATTCGTGTTTTAATGGCGCTTTCGAATGTCGAAAAAAATTTGACATTCTCAAGCGCCATTAAAAAAACACTCATTTTGCGCACTTAATTGGAGAAAATCAGCAACCGCAAGATGGCGCTGCAAATTGAACGAAATAGGGAAAACAAAGAACAGCTGATTTTATTTGTATTTGGATTTAATTTGCCGGTAACAATTTTTGACATTTTACATTATAATAAATGGTTTAAAACAAATTATAACATTATAACATTATCAAACAAGTTATAAGAACCACCAAGATCATCAGTTTGCGTTGATTTGTCTACCAAGACCTTTGTCATTGCAACTTTCTGAAGCGGCTCTCTAACATTTATGTTTGTCTGTTGTGCTGTTTCTTCATTAACATCAACAGTTGGAGAAAATTTGTCAGCATCAGCAGCGTCACCCAGATCATTTCCTGCTTCTTTTACACCAAAATGTAACCTTCATGAACTACAAGAAAAACAACACTAGTTTGGTCAATAAAATTTGTTATTATACCTAGTACCTAAGAACCGTTACCTATTAGTAGTTTGTCGACATTTTACGGTTTTATTGTGAGCACCCACTGGTAAATTGTGAGACAGAGTGGCTGTGAGTTTCAATTGTCTCACCTGACACCTTTTGCTGTTGTGTAAAAAGCTATAATCATCAAAGCTTCACAAACTTGCCCAAAGGTATAAAATCGGTTGGTAGAAAGTGCTTTGTAACCCCCAATAAAAATATCTCCGAATTTAGCCTGAGTCCTTGAGTCTGCTTGCAAAAAATCGCAACATCTGGACCTGCTGCAAGGGGTTTTAAACAATTTATTATTAGGGATTGATACCCAACTCTTAGGGGCCAATAAAGCAGTTGACTCTATTCTTACTTATTTCTAGAAGCTCTTTAATAGGTTTTCCGATTTTTAAAACTTCCTGCTTGGTATTTTTTACAGTTTTTCATTGGGAAATAACATCATGGAAATAGTGCAGAGAAATGTCTTTGCTCACTAAATATCACACTGTATCACTCTGCGGCACGGAACAATAACACTTTGAGGTACTCGTCATCACTTCATGCACAATTTATTATGAAAAAAAAAACGAATTTGGTTATTTTTAGGCGATTGAAATGTATTACGGCCAATACGTTGTAGTGACCCAGTTTAAAATTCAAATTTAAATTTCCGGTACCGCCACAACAGCACGCCAAATGTGAAGGTACTAGCGGCTAGACTAGGAACTGCGAGCGGAAATATAGCGGGGGGTGAAACGGGCTCGCTCGGGTGGTTGAAGGGGGTAGGTCACTTTTGTTTGGTTTTTCGAAACGAACAGACCTTGCGAAGAGCGATCCAAGTTTCTCAAATTTGTAAGTTAAACCTGAACAATTCCACTACCGTTCCGGGTAGATATTTTGTGTCCCCGTGAGGAATTTAACGTTTTTAATTCACCTGGGTAATTTATCCCACTTTCGTTGCCTTTTTTTTGTGTTTTGTTTTTGAGGCCAGGACCACGTGGTAAGGGTATGTTGTAGATTTCATTTTGTTGCATGCTGTTTCTTTAAGAAGCGCCCATTTGTTAATTTTAAGTGTTATCTTTCACCCGGGAGGTTCTTTTTTTAGCGATCTGGTAATTTCGAAAATACGGAGCCGTCGTCCGAACCGCGTGCGTCCATTTTGTTTTTGTTCTTAACTAACATTTTCTAACGGCACTCGACCCGCCATTTTCTTTTGTTAACATTACCAGTGATTATTGTATTCGCGATTTATGTTGTTTACTGCCATTTGTGCCATTTAAAGTGGTTCTATTTTATCGTTATTTAACTTCACGTTTTGTTCTCTTTTATTTCCTCATTGTTTAATGTTGCGGTTTGTTTTTGCTTATGTTATCCTTGTTTAATGTTGCGTTTTGTTTTGTGTATTTGATCATTGTTTAATGTTGCGCTTTGTTGTGTTGAATTTTTGCATCGTTTAATGTTACGCGTTGTTCGATAGAATTAAACCCGTTTTTTTTTCCTTCGTGTTGTTGCTAGATTTCGGAAAAGTTAAAGTAAAATGTTGTAAGTGCGCCCCTGTGGGAGCTAGGTGACAATCAGGAAGTCGTGGGGTTGTTTAGTAAATTTCTGTGGAAGCTACGGTTATTTAGAGCCGTTAGCGGGGACGGACCTTAGTCTTTGCGGGAGCGGCGTCGGGATGTTTTCGTGAAGCTTCCGTCGACGGTTATAGGGACTTCGGGGTTTTGTCCGGAAACGGTTGGTTGGGGACGGCGGACCTAGGTCTTTGCGGCTGCGGTCTAGGAATGCTACTCGTACGACCCCGAAACGCTCTGTCACTCTTGCTTGGTCGGTGAAATAGTCTGACGTTCATTAATACCCCGAATATCTATAAACGTCGCTTGATTTCAAGATGATTCAGATTATTCTTCTGAGTCCCCTCGCGGCCGAAAGTTTGTTACCTCCAGCTCTAAGCTCCCGAAGGCGTACCTTGACCGCGTAGTTCCGAGTTAAACATTGTTTTTGTAATTAATCGAATTGTAAAATATGAGTAATACCTGGGATACGGTTTTTGAAGAGGGTTTTTCATCCGTCCCTGTCTGTAATAACTGTCTTATAATTTGTTTACTTGTTTTGCAAGCTTCAAACTGTCATTTTGTCTGTCATGTGCCCGTTTTTCTGTTATTTGAAATATTGTTGCATTCATCTTGTCGTTTATCTTTGTGATGTACTCTATTAGTTAATTTCTTGTACTTCGTTAAACTTAATTTCTGTTCTTTGTATTCGTTCCAATTTCTTTTTCATCAAAGTTATTACAGACATTTTTAATAAAAGGTATTTTGCGTCCCTCACATGTGTGTTTTATTTGCGGCACTCTTCCGACTGGAACCCTCACCGTTTGCATTCCGAACCTTTTCCGCCAAAAGAAAATCACAACGTAGGGCTCCTCCGATTCGATGACGATCACGACCACATTTGTTACCGTTTTGCGCAGGTTCAAATATTTGGCGGAAAAAGTAATGTATTCAAATCATTACAACGTAAACATTTGTTTTCCCTATTTCGTTAGTTCAAAAATTACCACCAGAGGTCAGCCACTTCGCTGATTTTCTCCAATACAAAAATAACTAACTATAATATATATAGAATATAATATACAGTGAGCGGCAAAAGTATGGAATAAATTCATTAAAAATTAAACAAAATTTAAAAAAAAAAATCTTTGAACAGGTCAATTTTAGTTTACAAAAATACATGTTCTAGTACCAAAGAAAATTCCAAGCAGTCATTTGTTTTCGAGTTATGACGTCATCGATAGTTTTTTTAAATGGAAACCGCCAATTTTTTTTCTTGATTCTGATAGCCTCTTTAATTGTCTAAATGATAGTATAAAAATTTTGTTACCTTACATAAGGAAATTTTTGAGAAAAAAAAGAAAATAAAGTTGGAAAAAATAAATTTTATAACGAACAAAAACAAGTCAAAAACTGTGTTAGCAAGTACTTAAAATTATGGAATTAAATGTTCGAATTGCCATCCTCCAGCTTGTTGACAATAAGCAAGTTTATGAAGAAATTCCCCCTGTTTTAGTTTTATCTAGTTTTATCCGCGCACCCAATCAAAATTTCTATACGTTGTGTTTCTGTTAAATGAGTCATTTTCGAAAACATTTTGTACAACAAATAACACATACGAATGAAATTGACAGTAACATTTGACTATTTGATTTACCTACTTGATTTTTTGACTTGTTTTTGTTCGTTATAAAATTTATTTTTCCCAACTTTATTATTTTTTTTTTCTCAAAAATTTTCTGATATAAGGTAACAAAATTTTTCTACTGTCATTTAGACAATTAAAGGGGCTATCAGAATCAAGAAAAAAATAGGGGGTTTCTATTTAAAAAAACTATCGATGACGTCATAATTCGAAAACAAATGACTGGTTGGAATTTTCTTTGGTACTAAAATATGTATTTTTATAAATTAAAATTGACCTGTTCAAAGATTTTTTTGAAAAAAATTTTGTTTAATTTTTAAGGAATTTATTCCATACTTTTGCCGCTCACTGTATATTACACTCCTATTTTCCTTTTCCAAATGCCCTCTTCTTTTGATAAAGGTAGATTGGGACTTTGCATTAAATAAATATTCACTACGTGCTTACTTACAATCATTCCCTACAACCTACAATACTTATGACAACGTCAATCAATTCAAAGTAGGGTTAGAATCAGATAAAGGTTAGTTCACATTAAAAGTCAAGACAATGACGTTGATGTCCCACTTTTTTTGCCCGCAATAGTACGGTTGGCATAAAAAAAACGGGAACTGTCAGAAAAAGTTCTGTCAGATTTTATTAAATTTTTATAGTTTGAAACGGCTTTTTAGAATTTAGGTTAAAAAACTGCACTTATGTGTCAGAAATATTACTGTCAAACAGACACAAATTGACATAAATTGACAAATTAAATTTCCTATTCACATTAGGTCAAATTTCATTTCCCGTTTTTTTTTAAACCAACTGTACGTATGTACTGTCGCGAGTAAAAAATTCTGGTCGGCAATGTCATTTCAAAATTTGGTTAGTGTGTCACAAACGAAAAAAAAATCCCTGTCTGTTTATGCCCATCTCCACAAAGTGTCAAAAAAATTTGAATTGTTATTAAAAAAATGACAATTAATGTCATTCAACACGATGATAGGAGTTATGAATATGATATGTATTTACGCATTTTCGATTGCGTCAAAGCATGATTTTGACGACCAGTTTTTTTTTTGCTCGCGACAGTAGGTATGCACCAGACATATCTGTTATAGTTTTTTTTTATCCAATTTTGCCTTATAAAGTCATGTTTAAATACTTAGATACAAGGGATAAAAGCACTAGTGTAATGAACAAATGAATAATCGAATAAAATTTTAATTGCTCTAGAGGTTTAAATAGTTATTTATTTAACGAGTTCGTGTGTAATTTGGGCTTTTAAAGGTCCACGAGTGCCAAAAAAGCGCAAATTACACAAGAACGAGTTGAATAGAACGTTTTTTTGTTCGACGAGCCCCCTCAAACGTTCCAAATGGCTGAAAATCTTTAAAATTAATTTGACGTTTCGTTTTGACAAGTTGTCAAATTCAACAAAATCCGTTCACACAGAAGAAAATTCTCAAATTCTGACAGTGTCGAACAAAAATTTTTTATTTCGGTAGCGGTTTAAAAATATCAAGTAAATGTCAAAGAAAATAAATAAAAATTTATTAAACAATAATTATACATATATTACAGGTATTGGGAAGCAATTCTCCATAATTGTATCATTCATTTTATAGATTTTCATCTTCTACACACTGATACTCCGTAAAGACCTAATTTTATTAGGAGTAATATTGAATAAAATAGTTAATACAATAGTTTTATATTCAATTATCATTTGATTTAAAAAGAAAGGGAAAACATTTTTTCTGCATTTTCTTTGATTTTAATGTCTTTTAATGTCTTCCTCTGTGTTGAAAAAGACTTTTTAATAACAGAAATAGGGGTTTCAGATGAAGCAAAAAATATTATTCCTCTGAAGTTTTTGCGTAAAATCAAAAATTAAAATGTTTTCCCTTTTGTAAACTCAATCCTGGGACATACTGTATATAGATATTGGCAAAAACACTGTTAAAACAGGATCCCTATTGGGAGATTGGACCGATGAATTAGGTAAGGGCGTATGGATTGTTGACTGGGTATCAAGAGGTCCAAAGAGTTATTGTTATAAGACTAATAGAGGTGAAGTAGTTTGTAAAATAATAGTAGTTTATTTGACGAGTTTGTGTGTAAATTGGGTCTTTTTTGGCATGCGAGCATTTTAAAGGCCCACGAGGGCCAAAAAAGGCCCAATTTACACACGAACGAGTTGAATACAACGTTTTTTTGTTCGACGAGCCCCTTAAAGGCTCCAAATCGCTTAAAACCTTTAAAATTAGCTTGACGTTTGGTTTTGCCAAGTTGTGACATTTATCAAAATCCGTTCACATAGGAGAAAATTCTCAAATTCTGACAGTGTCGAACAAAAAAAGGATTCACATTAAACTATAAAACGTCCGAAAATAGTATACAAGTATATTATGATACAAGTTTATAAGGAAGCCTTTCAAGCACGCGCGACGAGTTTAAGAGCACGACGCGTAGCGGAGTGCTTTTAATGTCGCAAGTGCTTTAAAGGCCCTTATAAACGTGTATCATACGCTATTTTTTATTATACCTGCACTACAATCTGAAAATTATAACAAAAAAAGTAAATTGAAATACCTTTTCCGAAGTAATCTGTGTTAATCGTTGATATAGAAATGGTCAATTGTTGTTTTTTCGTTGCTATCATAAATCGTGTATAAATGTCTATTTATCATTGTTCAAAATGTAGGTGAATTTGTTGTTACCTAAGCAACCCTTAAAGCTTTAGTGTTTTAAAGGCCCCTTTTCGCACGCATTTTAGTGTCAAAAACAGGAATTATGATTCAGGTATAATAAAAAATTAATTCCCATACTATAAATAATATTTTAAAAATAGCCAATAGAAAAACAGAATTAGGTGTCGTTTCTATAACAATATAGAGATTTCCTGGAAATTTTTTGCACCTAGCTAACCCCGCATGAAATTAAGTGGAAATTTTTTCAGCCAATCAAAATCATTTATTTATTAAAAATCTCAATTTTTTTTCCGTTGTCAAGGATAATTCTGTTATACAACTTGATTTTTTTTTGTCAAAAATTTATAATTTAAGAAGCATAATGTCCGTGTTGTTGCGATTGTCTTACCGAATATGCCCTCGTGCATTGATTAATATCCGGAAATTTTATTCTCATGCATTCCCCAAACGTAATTAGCCCTCGTGGGCTAACGGTAATATGTCCAAGAGACTGCCCAAACCAAAACGATATGCTGCAACTCTTTCAAAACTTGACACCGCCCGACTGCCCCTTCCGTCCGACGAAGATTTGGAGTCGTGAGACTAAAAAAAAACCTCTTGTTTATGGTGTGTCTCAGGCCCGGACTGGCCATAGGGCAGATCGGGCGAATGCCCGATGGGCCGGATGCCCGGTGGGCCGGCCGCCGGTCTGACTCGATCGATCGGCCATTGATTTTTTTTGCTATTTAAAGAAAATATTTAAAAAAAATAAGGAAGAAAGGAATTTCCGCGGATATTTCCAAGTCAGGTAATCGACTCAAATTACGGAAAGCATAAAAATTCCTGCCAGTCGAACGTGCAGATTTGTTATCATGTAAACAATATGATACGAATTCTTTAGCGGTGCGAATATTTCCGCGTTGGTGGCGGCGTGAGGGATCCTTTAGTCTTTTTAGTTTTGAGCCGCCTCGCCGGTACGTTCTAGAAGCTTTCTTCGTTTTTTGTTTTGCTATAGTGTAGACACAAAAAAAATAGTGTTATATTATAAACTTTAAAAAGACATCGTTCCGTGTGCGCGCAACAACTAAGTGAGTGAGTACTGAGTAAGTATTAATTGAGTACCTTATCCTACATTTATCTACTAGTATGTTTGTCAAAGCATTATTTTCTTTTGAATAAATTAATATAGTTCACAACACACACCATGAATACATAAATACTTTTTTTAGTATCTAGTATCTAGTGACTAGTGAGTTGAATAATGAACAACAAAAAAAAGCGCAAAGGGGGGGCAGAGAAAATCAGATTAAAGAAACAAAAACTTTTGGAAGCCAGTGGTCAAAAATGTGTCAAGTTGACAAGTGTTTTCAAGTGTTCGTCGTCTTCGTCTACATCTACATCTGATGCAGTGGCGGAGGTGGTAACTGAAGTAATTAATATTAACACTTTGTCTCAATATCAAGAACTGTCATGTACTGGGCAACAGTTACATGATCATATTGGAATTGAACAAGAGAATGTGAACACACACCATGCGCATACCCCTGCCCTTGATCCTCCTCATCCTTCTGCAAGCGAGCAACAAACTGAACAAGATGACAGCCATTTAGATTTAGATGTTTCGTTTGATTATTTTAAGCATCCTAAAAAAGGACAACTCGATTTTTCTTTTAAATATCATCCAAACCAAGACAGTAGTGATCCTGTGTTACAAAGGGCCATATATCGCAAAGATGGGTCCAAACGCAAGTGGTTGACCTATAGTGAGGAACAAGGTGCTCTATTTTGTTCAGTTTGCTTAGCATTTTCTACAACTCCTGATAGCAGCTCAGGTCCGTTTTTACGAGGAATGAAAGATAGGAGACATGTTCACCTCAGAGTCGAGGAACACGAAAAAACCGAAACGCTTGTGCGGAAGCTTACTTTTTAAGATCCAACAACGCAGATATTGACAATTTACTTTTTCAAAATCAAATGTCCCTACACTGAGCACAAGTAAGGAAGAGAAGAGAAATTTTACAGCGGATAATAGACATTGTCAAATTTATTGGAAAACGAGGACTAAGTTACAGAGGCGATAAGCTAGAAGCAGCATATAGCCTTGAGAACATGTCCGTAGACCATGGAAACTTTTTGGAACTCGTTGTTCTTCTCAGTAAATATGATATAAATTTAAAAGACCATTTGAAAGATTGTATTGAGAAAAGTAAAAAACTTCATGGCTCTCAAAATTCCCAAAAAGGCGGTAAAGGCAGAGGAAGAGGATCATTGTTAACGTTTCTGTCCAAATCAACCATTAATAAGATTATTCAAGCAATTGGTCAACTTATCGCAAGAAATATTAGTACGGAAGTACAAGCAGCTGGTATGTTTTCATTACAAGTAGATATTTCATGTAAAGATCAATGCTCAATTATTGTACGCTACGTGACAGATAATTGTGTAAATGAAAGACTTCTCGCTGTTGTAGAATGTAGTTCTTCAACCGGGAAGGATATGTTTTCCTTGGTCGATTCGGTTTTAAAATCTTCTAATATAGACATAACAAAATGCATCGGTAACTCGACTGATGGGGCTGCAAACATGCAAGGTCAATATAATGGATTTTCTTCATGGCTTTCGAAAGAGTTTCCAGGACAAATCCATGTCTGGTGCTATGCACATGTATTAAATTTAGTACTAGGAGATACTACTAAAGCTGTAATTCAAAGTGCTTCATTATTTAGCTTACTGAATGACGTGGCGATATTTCTTCGCGAATCCTATCAACGTATGGATATCTGGGAACAAACTAAAGAAGACGGAAATACTAAAAATCTCTCAACTATTGGAGAAACACGTTGGTGGTCTAAAGACACAGCTTTGAAGAAAATTTTTGGTTCATTCTCAAACTTTGATTCTGCTTTATATGTAACAGTTATAATAACTTTGGCCACAATACAGCAAAATCTGAAATTCAAGCCAGAAGTCCGTGTGAAAGCAATAGCATACTTGGAATCATTATGCAAATAGGAAACAGTGATCACAGCCAAAATATTTTTAAGAATATTTGAACTTACTACACCCCTCTCAAAGTATCTGCAAACCTCGGGTTTAGATATATTAAAAGCCTATCATATGGTATCACAAATCTGTTCAGAACTAAAAAAAAATAGCGAGAGATTTTGATGCAATACAGAAAGCCACGGATGATTTTGTTTCTTGGGCCAATGAAGAGTTTAATAAATTTGAAGACTTCGATATAGAAGTCCAATCAAAGTTTCCTGAAAAAAGAGTTAGAAAAAGAAAATTGATGCCAGGTGAGATGGCACAGGATGAAGTTATCTCTGATGCACTTGCTGCATACAAGATCAATGTTCATAATATTATTTTTGATACAGTTACTCAAAGCATGGATCGCCGTTTTCTCGCAAATGGACAATTGTACGCTGATTTTTCGTGTCTAGATCCAAAACGTTTCCCTGACATACGCAATAATAAACTTCAATCTGGTGAACTAGATGAGTTAAGTAGACACTTGTTAAAATTTGATAAAACAGCTACAGGTGAAAATTTGCGGACAGAATTGAAAAATTTACCATTGCATTGGGATAAACTTAAAACTACTGAGTTAAAACATTATAAAATCTTAATAGAAGGAAATAATACTGAAGGTAATGACGAAATGTCTTTAGAAAACCAAGAAGAAGAAATGTTTGTAGCATGTGCCGTACATGCAAAAATTGCGCAGTTTGCTGCTTCAAAATTTTGCATAGATTCAACCTGTTGACCGATGCCTACACTTTAATTGGACTAGCATTCAAATTTCTGCTTACGTTATCATTGAGTCAAGTTGCTTGTGAAAGATCCTTTTCTACCCTAAAAAATATAAAAAATCGCATGAGGAGCACCTTATCTTCCGATTACTTAAATTCTTTCATGTTAATGGCGGTAGAAAAGGATCTGTTGATGAATTTAGATTGCGACGAAATTATTGATAAAGTAGCTGAAAGCAGTGAACTTCTTCAGAAGTCATTGACTAACTAACTTGAATTGTTAAAAATGACAGTAAATATGATACAAAATTTACATTTTTTGTAGTTATTTTGTTGCTTTCTTGTGGAGATTCAGAGGGCCGATTGTCTATAAAATGCCCGGGCCGGTTTCAGGTCCCAGTCCGGGCCTGGTGTGTCTTATACCAAAGTGTGGATCCAAGACTACAGTATTTAAGAGGTACCCAGGCTCGACAATTACGGGTGCAATTGAATGAACGTAGACCAGTTGGTGGTGAAATCGTGGACTACGAGTTTTATCACAATTCCGCGAGCAGTGAACAAGGTTGGTTAATCAAATGGAAACATCTAGCCTGTAGGCATACACCAAATTTTCATAAACACCACGATACCCGTATAGGGGAGCTTCCTGTAGTGATTGTAGTGATCAATTCTCTTATTAATTTAATGTAATTATTAGGTTTTTAATGTTAATGTTTAATTGTTTTTTTTTACTCATTTAATGTAATTGCGGTTTTAAAATAAAAGTCTGGAGTCCTTTAATTAGTATTTATTACTAGGTATGTCCTCACACATAGGTAAAGAAATCAAGACTAACTAATAATTAATGTAACATTTGCTTTAACCTTGTTCTAAATATGCTCTGTTTTACACTGACCGGCAAAAAAAACCGGCCACCCGAACTGTTTTCTTTTTAATCGTTAATAAATGCTTACATATTCATTACTTTAATTAGAAATTAGTATTAATTTAAAAAACTATTCATTATTGACTCAGGATGCTCAACTTACCCAATAAAAAATAAGTTAAACACAAGAAAATAAATTTAATTTGAAAAAGTAACAAAAATAATAAAAATCATTAAAAGCACCATTGTTCTTCGTAGAACTCTTAGAACACGTCAAACTCACTTCCAAAACATTTGACATAAGCCTATTTGATTTTTAGTTTCAAAAATTGTTAACAAACTTAGTACTTAGTAAACTGCTGAAAAATTTGCAGTGGGAACATTCTAATAAAAACCAAAGGGTGTTAGAGTATATTTAACATCTTAAAACATAGATAACAGAAAATAATATGGTTAACCCCCTATTAGCCCATCAGATTCTACGGTTTTACCACACTTTAAAAAAAAGTTCAGGGTGGCCGGTTTTTTTGCCGGTCAGTGTATAATTAAAGATGCTCATTTTGCTATCTTATTATTTACTTTCCATGTGGTCATACACACCTAAAGTCCATTCAAAAATCAAAAAACCAGCACCTGTTGGTTTAGGTTGGTAAAATTAAAAAAACCCTAGGTAGATATTTTTTCATACTACCGGGTGATTTTAAATGAATGTGACTTTTTTGAAGTGAAACGTTTTATGGGAGGGTTTTGAAATTCTGATCGGCAACCTTTTTGTGTGACGAAAAGTGGTGGGGGTAAACACTGTCGGGTCGAATGGGAGCAGTGCAATGACGTTATATCTAACTAGACGCGCCGTAGAGTGAGAGGCATTGACTTCTACATAGAAGTGAGACAGCGAATAAAAGTCAGCTGACTGTGGGCAAAACATTCTGCACTTCTGCAGTAACTGCGTGTTCCTTACTCTTATCGAGGTGTAATAAGCATTGTAATCGCTTTAACACTAAAACACCTATCTTTTAGAAATAATATAACAGTAAACTTTTGCCGCACAATAGATAAATTATTCGGGCGTCGGGGCGGATTCACCAACGCTAGTTAAAGTTAAATGTAGATTTAAATGCTTCGTTCCTTTAGTTACCTATTGTTATAACAATGTTTTCGTATATTTTAACCCACAGTTAACTTTAACTGGCGTTGGTGAATCCGGCCCTACCTAGGTACATAATAGGTACCCGAAATTCACTCAGTAAGAATCCTTTCAAAAAATCTCTTTCAGAGGTGAATATTTCTTCTGCAAATTACTGAAGCATTCTTTGCCCAAGCTGAAAACTGCATCATAAATTTGAAAAATCTGTCGGGTGGAAAAATGGTTTTTAGTAAGAGAAAAACTGGCTTTATTGGACTAATAATAATTAACATACTTTCAGTAGAATTCATTATTGAATTTTTGTATTTATTAACGTACAAATTAAGTGAAGATCATATTGAAACCTTTTTTTGCGCAATTAGGTCAAAAGGATTTCAAAATACACTGACTATACTGACGATGTTATTACCTACATTTGTGGCTACATACGCATTCGGGGCACTTTTCCAGATTTTGCATTATTATCGGAGATTTTTGTATTGTAAAACAAAAATGTTATGTACTTATTAAGTTGATTAATAAGTATTTAGGTACTAATCTGAAAAATAAAATTAATTGTGCAGAATGTTCTCAACTAGTAAACCAAAATTCAATTTCCAGACTAATAAGTCGAAAAGAGCGGGGAGGTTTAATTAAACTGTTTGTCTCTGTTGTAGAAATATGCAAGATCGCAGAAATGATTTATAAAAGTAGGTAATAAAAATTTCGCTGGAAACGTTCTTATAAGACTTAAGTTATTTAACAAAAAAATATAAAAATCATTTTCCTGAATTAAATGTTCATATTTTAGACCAAATCAGTTCAATAATAATTTATTACAGTTATTGAATTTAATGTTAAAGCAAATATTATTTTACTATCAGAATACATCTTAAAAATCAATGAGGTTAAAAAACGTATTAGGCCCAATTTCATAATCAGGCCGTTAACGGCCTGTGTGTTAAAGTGAACTTTAAAATAAAGTCCACTTTAAGTAAGCACTAAAGTCAAATGCATTTCATAAAACGATAGCAGCATTTTTTAACTAAAGTAACCTTTATCGATTCCGACAACCGTCGAGCATTATGTTGGTATGCCTGAATCTTCCGTTGTTACTGTATCCACTTCTACGCGTCTTTGTTTCGTGGTGTTCTGTGGTTTCGTGTTAACCACGTGAGAAAGTAAGGTTCTGTTTTGTGTGGTTATTGTTAGCCACATTGTCGGTTTTGCGGGTTTTTGCGTTTTTCTATTTATATTTTTCAATAATTATGGCTAGTGCCAAGAGAATGCGCTCTAATAATTATAGAAAAGAGGAAGAATTGTTATTGCTAGAAGAAATTAGCAAATTTAACAAAGCCATCACAGTTGCTTTTGTAATCCGAAATCTGTCAAAGAAATCGAGATCATCATAGTGTTCAAAGTAATTTTTCCTTTGTCTGTAGACTTTCGTTCTTCTGACAAACAAAAATTCTTCATCTTCTGATGATGATGAACTTAATGAATTGTTTATTACGTCCATACTTTTTATACTAATCACAAATTTTAACACTGCAGACTGCACATCCAAGACGGCGAACTGTCATGTCTGCTCCACAGTGTGCTTACTTAAAGTTCCTTTAAATTATTTAAAGGCACTACAATGTCACTTTAAGTTAAAGGTACGTTAACGCGCCATTAAAATAAAGCCTACGATTATGAAACTGTTTCTTATACATAAAGGGACTTTAAAAATTTAAAGACACTTTAATTTTATTATGAAATTGGCCCTTAGACATCATTATTCAAAGTCAATTTTGTTTCAGCATCAGCAAAATGTATATTATAATTATTATATTCTTAATTTACATGTTTGTTATTTTACTCTAAAAAATAAACGTTTCTGCCACTCTAAGAAGTATTAATAATTTATTAATCCTTTCATAATATACTAATAAACTTGATTCAATTTCACTGCAGTTGTTTTATTACAAATTAGTAAGAATTCTTATTAATTTCCCCATAAGAGCCAATATATGTATAAGTTGAGAAAGTTGCCCACAGTCACGTGGTACCAGTCAGCCTCTCTTTGTTAAACCTGTTATTCATTCATTTGCTCGTTCTCACTCTTATGGTTGAAATCATTTCATCGCATTGCCCGACCCAGCTACGGCGCATCTAGAGTAAATTGTAAGTTATATTATAATCTGTTTGAAACGATACAAACATCCCTTAAAATTGTGTATACTTCTGTCTTTGTCACACTCACGGCATTTATCGATAATGTCCTATCTTTTAATTTGGAGGCTTAAAAATGAACAATGAGTTATGCATTTCGATATTGTTTAGTGTTATCGTTGTTTATAATTTATTTTCTTCATTAAAATATACAATTTTGTTGTGAATATGTTATTAAAGTCCATTCCAAAATCAAAAAACCACCAACGTCGCATTTTCCTCGATAATTACTATCGGCAACGCTCGAAAAGTAAATTGAATTCAAAAACTAAATTAAAAAAAAAGGGGAGAGCTGAAAGCGAAGCCCGATATCGTCCTCGACGCTACTCTTCTACGCCGCCCACGATCGGCGGGACCGTTCCCTCGGGCCTCGCCTCGTTTCCCAAAAAAAAGCTACATTCAAAATAGAAAAGGAAGTCGCGCGGCGGACGAGGACACAAAAGATAAAGAAATAAAATAAACAAGAATTTTTACAAAAAAAACTGTTATCGGCCTGACCGGCCGTTTGCAGGCGAGGTCACCAGCAGACCGATAACTCAACCCGAACAAAAAAAAAAACGTTCTGCCTGAAACGACGCGCTGGCTTCGCGAAAACCGAAAATGTTTTCTATCGCCCTGGCCTTGATCGTCACGGGGCAGTCAATGTCTCTAGAGACCTGGCCTTTTCTCGGGGACTTCCTCGGGCCCACGATAGACGACGAAATCCGGGCGTGGAATTTGACTCCGCACTCCGGCGTTTGGTTCTTCACGAACCTTCCCTCGGGGATCCGCAAATCCGCTCCTCGGCGTCTGAGTGTGGACTTCCTGGATTCTTCTTCCAGCCTCACCCTCTTCGGACCCTCGACGTCTCCACACCCTTTTCTTGCCGTTCAAGCACTCGCCGTTTCAGCCCCTTTCACAGTCCCGCACCGATCTGACCTCCCTGACCAAAAACCAAAAACCCAAAAAGCCCCTCCCCGCACTCTCTCCTGTCTTTTATAGTTTCGCCCCTCTCTATTCGGGTTATTATTATTTTTGGCGGAAAAGGTCGTGCGCACGATGATCGAATCCTTGAGAAAACTTGCATTTTTTAAAAAATGTAACAGTACTATTCCGGACACGGAATCTTGGCCACAACTGACATTTAACTGACAAATATGTGTGAACTGGCCTTTATTGAATATAACCCAACTTTTGACTCGATAATGCCATTTCCTTGCTTTTTTGATGTCAGAATAAAAACTTCAAAGTGATTTTTAATAATTGTAATTTATTAATGACACTAATGATTGGTTTACATCATTTTTGTTAGAAATGTCAAAAAAATGTTGGCCAAGAATCCGTGTCCGGAATAGTACATTCAAAGCGAAAGAAGATAAAAACTTAGATTGTCAAGCAAAAACCAATTCTTGATTCGTACTCGTAGTAAGTGAGAGTGACATTGAAGTTACGCACCACACTTGATTAAGGGTACTAGACTACTATAACATTGCCATCTCGAACTCCAGGCCTTAAGCCAGACAGCATGTGACGTCACGAGGAAGGCCAAATGTCAAAATTTGACATTTGTTTACATTTTCAGAAAGTAGGTATCAAATACGGTGTTTTAAATCATTCTTATGGAAAATTGTGAGATAAGCAAAAGCTTGGTGGCAAGTGTATACAGTGCATTTTTTTTAACTGTTGCCATAGGGAATCGCATGGTAAAACTTATACCCCCTGTTAACTTTTGTTCTGATGAAAATATTCAAACCATTTTTGGAACAAAGTTGGAAGATTTTTTAAACTATCGGATAGATTACAATTCAATATCTTAAACTGTCGAAAAAGTTGTGAAAAAAATATTTTAGAGCGGACCGGAATAATAGTACGTCGAGCGGTCGCCAGAATAGCGTTCCTGTCGGCTCAACCAGCACCTGACCAAATTCCATTACGGAGCGACATTTACAAAATAGTCGAAGAAAAATATTTTGAACAATTCCTTTGATAATTTCTGTTAATTTATTGAATTATTTGTGCGTTAACGTTATTACGTTTTGTTTTTTTTTATAAAGAAATTTAATCATAGCCACGAGAAGATCTCGCTATTTATTTTTGGGTATTAATATAATGTTCACCAAATTAAATTATACACCCCTAGCGCTGTCCTCCAAAAAATTAAATTAACATGAAAAATTCTTAGTGGACATCAAATAATGATACTTTGGAAAATGAGAACAGTGTCACCAAAATAGCAATGTTTCGTATTGTTTTACTGTTGCTTGCATTCTAAATGCTATATGTTTACCGATTTTACTAAATGTTCACCAAATGTGGAACGCTCACGTTACGCGGCTTTACTGCAAATATAAATATTCACGCTATCCATTTATATTAAGCACTTGCTCAAAAAAACTTTTTCGAAAACTGATAAAAAAATTATTAACATTTACATGACCTAAATCGGTTGTCAAAGTGACTGTTTTTTGTTCACTGGATTTATAGTCCGGACAAAATAAATGTGAATCCTGACTTTATTAAGTCAAATTATTTAACAACATGATAACGATAATAAAGATTTATGGTAGGTCGTTCTCGAAAAGGGGCACGTATATAAATACAGCGATTTTTCGAAATTCTACCTGCAACTTTGGTGGTGGATAACCATCTGTTTTCCATCATAAATCTTTATTGTTTTCTTTACATTTTGATTTGAACATATTAAATAATTTGACTTAATAAAGTCAGGATTCACATTTATTTTGTCAGGACTATACAATCTAGAACAAAAAAGACTTTTACGTTCAGCAATTTTTGATTAAAGAAGAGGTCACAATTTCGCAATTTCTTAGCTTTATATTCCAAATAGGCCAGTATCACACTTTCAGACACGTTCTTTAATTTCTTAGAGCCACACCAATTCATGAAATCCTTCTAAGCAGATTCTTATTGAGAAGGCTTTTCCGGGATAAAACTAGAAACTGCACTTCGTGTCGTTTCTAATAGGTACATCCAAAGGCAGATCATCTTCATCACTTTCGGAACTTATTTTTGTTTTTTCTTCTTTATTTTATTAAACACCAGTAATTCGCCCAAAATCGCAACCAAACCTTACAAAATTAGAAGTTATATCGTTTGTTTGACGTTTGCTATCATTATTAGTTGGTCAGAGCATTCTAAATTTAAAACATCAAGATAATTGTAGATACATTTTTTTTTTTGAGTTTCCGCTAATGTGGAACTGTGCAGTTTTCGAAAAAAAAAACTTTGGCTGATACTCGATTACGAAATTCTTTTGCATTCTATGTCCTTATTGAGAGGAGACCTAATAAAACATTGATAGATTTTTCTTACAATTGATATACTATATAAAATTCGGGCGACCCCTCCTTACAAAGATACTGAAGGTATAGAGTTTGTATCAAATTTTCTTCAAATAGAAATTAGGAATGTTTGCCGTTTATTTTTATTTATCGTGAGAAAATAATGATGCAAAAAATTGTCTTAGAAAAGTAGCGTTATCGCGGAGTAAAAATAGTATATTTCAAACCAAGGTAAGAAAGTGGTTTCTTGCAGACCGCAGGCAAAGATTATAAACCGAGTCGTAGACGAGGTTTGTAAGTGCCTAAGGTCTGCAAGGACACTTTCTTAACAAGGTTTGAATACAATTTTTTTCCCTACCGGCACAACTTTGTTGAAAAAAGTCAAAAAAGATGGTTATATTCGTGATTAAAACGAAAATTTTGAGAATTGAATAGTAGGCTGTGTTATTTGTTTAATTAACTTGTCATCGCATTTGAAGATTTGAGGTTTGTTCGAAAATTTGATATAAACAGGGTAAAGTAATCTACCTACCTAGCTTATCTGTTTATTTTCCAGATTATATGATTGACCTACCAACTTACTTCATTGAATTGGCTTTCATTTATCAGTAACTTATTTCACTTTTGACATTTGTATTTTGGTACAGTTTTACCATAAACATTTCATGATTAACTTTCTTACCTTAGCGAGAAAGTTGAATTTTCTCACCTCAAATGAGGTATCCACAGCCTACATTTCTAACCGGTAGGGAGAAAAAATATTTAATTTTTGTTCAAAAAGAGACGGCAATTGGGCTAGATTATTGTTTTGTAATCTTGGATACGGATAATTCGAACTGGTATCAACCTAGGCATATTTTTGTACATATCTTAGCAACGCTTTGATCTGAAAATTATAAGGTAAGGAATGCGGTTGCTGTATTGAATAAAGTTAGAAGGGTTATATCATCTTAAGAATTATTCAAAACTTTTTTCAACAAGTTTTTACTTGGTTCACAGTATACTCCCTGCAACGCTTTGGAGTCGGAATGCTTTAATTATGAGACACTCTGTATGAGAGGCTAATAAGAAGTCTAAATCTGGGTATCCATTTGAAATTGAATATAGTATAAAATATAGTAAAAATTTAGTATTTTTGTGAAACAAATAGTTTTTTTTTACTGTGTAAATATAAGACACTAGTAAAAATAAAAATATCTGGTTATCATTTCAGAATTAAATATGGAATACAATTTGGTGAACATATAGCATTTTTAGGCAACAAAAGTTATTTTTAGTAGCAAATAATATAAGAAACTAGCAGGATGTCAATATCTGGTTATCGCTCTAGGATTATGTATGCTCTTAATTTTGGTGACCATTTAGTATTAAATTAGTATTTAGTAAATACTAGCTCCCGTCGGCGTACCTTGACCGCGTAGTAACTAATTACACTTGGAATTGTCATAACTAATTGTAAAATATGAGTAATACCTGGGATACGGTTTTTGAAGAGGGTTTTTCATCCGTCCCTGTCTGTAATAACTGCACCATAATTTGTTCACTTATTTTGCAAGCTTTAACCTGTCATTTTGCCTGTTATGTACCCGTTTTTCTGTTATTTTAAATATTGTTGCATTCATCTTGTCGTTTATCTTTGTGATGTACTCAACTCATAGTTAATTTCTTGTACTTCGTTAAACCCAGTTTCTGTCTTTTTGGATTCGTTTCATTTTTTTTTTCATCAAAGTTATTACAGGCATTTTTAATAAAAGGTATTTTGCGTCCTTCACTCTTCCAACTGGAACCCTCATCGTTTGCATTCCGAACCTTTTTCCGCCAAAAGAAAGACACAACGTAGGGCTCCTCCGATTCGATGACGATCACGACCACATTTGTTATCGTTTTGCGCAGGTTAGAATATTTGGCGGAAAAAGTAATGTATTCAGATCATTACACGATTTTTAAAATCTCTTTCCAAATTGGGTTTGTTCCCTCATTTGATGGAAACTTAAATACAGGTACCTACCTACGTAATTTGAAGAAGAAGACGCATAATTTGAGTTGCAATTTGGTACGCAACACTTAAAAGGCGCTTTTAATTCAGTTTGACGAATTTGACCAAGGACTTGTCAAAATTTATTTTAAATGTCGAATTGCTTTCAAAATTTTAGGAACATCGTAGGTCATGGAAAGGCCTACAAGAGAATGTGGCAACGTAGCCAGTGTCCTGGCCTGTAACTTTAGACCGCCTTCTTATTGTTTCTAATGCGTCAATTATTTAAAAAATGTAATAACCTCGGAGCAGTGTTCGGTTGAATTATAACCTAAAATACATTTGTTACGACAAATCACAATACTGCCAACTAAAATGTCAGATTTTCATAGATAGTCCGAATTTGAAACAATACGTTTTTGGTGCGACTTAATGCAATTAATCATTATTTTAGTTTCGATTGTCTTATTTGGAAAGTCGTTCAATGGTAACTCAGGTGGGAATGTCGCGATCACTAGCATTCACCAACACCCCGAGTACAACCCTCAACTCGTCGATTATGACATTTCCCTTTTGCATGTGGCGTCACCTTTCCCTCTGAGCAGTAACGTAGCCATTATAGGCCTTCCGTCTTCGACCACCAGCTGGCCTCCTGGTACTTCCGCCTTGGTAAGCGGCTAGGGAAAGATGGACGAGACTAGCAAATCTTCGCGGTACTTGCGAAGTGTCACCGTCCAATTTGTTAGCGAACAGGATTGCAAACGCGCACATGGATCAGACAAGATCACAAGTCGTATTTTGTGCGCTGGTGTTGACGGTGGAGGAAAAGATACCTGCCAGGAAGACTCCGGGGGTTCACTTGTTATTGACAATGTTCTTGCTGGTATCGCCTCTTGGGGAATCGGATGTGGCCACGAAGATTATCCTGGAGTCTATTCTAACGTGCTTGCTCTCCGCGACTATATTAAAAAAAACACAGAAATATAAGTTCTTCTATACTCAATTTCATATAAATGTGCATCTAAGCAAGCCATGAAAATCAGATTTTCTGTTGGTAGTAAAGCTAAAGCTAGTGACTTTGACTTTCAAAGTTGCTTGCTCTGCGCGAACCCGATTTGACTAATTTTTCAATTTTTGTCCATTTTCACATCGCTGATTTGAAAAGCAGTGTTACGTCTTTTTACTGATTAAATTAAAGTAATTCTTATTTGTTTTTGTCTTTGTATTTTTATCAAGTAAAGATTTATTGGATTAAAGTCACATTTATGAAGGTCATCATAAATGTGACTTTTGTAATGTAACTGAATTAAAGGTGCTTTTACAAATGCACAGCTCACTTGACGAACATTTATATGAAATCAATTATAGTAATTGTTGCTCCACAAATATTACAATAAATATGTAATAATTTCGATTTGATTGTGTAGTGAATTTTACAATATTAATGAATTGAAACTTTTAGTTACATGAACTAGGAAAAGCACAGCATTATTTTTTTGTGTGTATTGCGTTATGAAAGTGGGCTGGAAAGTCAGCGAATTGAGGTTAAAATCAACACCAGGTATGTAAAGGAGAAGTTCGAAAAAATGGTACTTAATTTATTGTGCAAGTTTTATAAGACACCATTTTGTCGCACGCGTTTTTTAGAGCACGACGAGCGCAGCGAGTATTACCACACTATAGATGCATAAAAATCCTCCTTGATAGGGTTAATAGTATTTTATAGTAGAAGTAGAGCCAGAGATTGTGTGAGACGAGCTCGCAGAGCGAGTCGAATAATACTGGCGAGGCAGTAAAGGCCCTAACGGACGTGTATTGTAAAATAGTTTTTGTAATATCTCTACGATTCGTTCACAATTATCTTTTTGAAATACATTTTTTCAACGCCATCGAAAAAACCGAATGATTAATAAGTGTGCGAAGGACGTCTTCATGTCAACCGTTGTTTGTGAAAAAAAATTGTCTCAATGTTGTTTGTCAGATTTGTTCAACGCTTAACTTTCCGTTGAAAATAAATAAATGAAATCAATAAAAAATTGCAATCAACATATTCCCGATGTCCGGAAGTGAGGTCATCGTTATTGCCTGCAAAATCGCGCTTGTGTTAGTGTTAAAATTGTGAAGCATCATCTTCGATCTTGTCTATATTTGCTGCTGTTTGTCAGATTTGTTCAACACTTAACTTTCCGTTGAAAATAAACGACTGAAATCAATAAAAAATCGCGATCAAGATATTCCCGATGAGGTCATCGTTATTCCCTGCAAAATCGCGCTTGTGGTGGTGTTAAAATTCTGAAGCATCATCTTCGATCTCGTCTACATCTGCTAGAGGCATACGAATTTTGATTAATTCAAGGTGTGTCCCATTACATTAAACATTAATTATTGTACCAATTGTAAAAAAGTTGAAAAATAAAGTTGCTATAGTTATTTAGGCATTCATAACGGCCGCTCCCGCTCATAACGGACACCCTTAACGGACTCCGGCCGTTTTGAGGTTGTTTACATGGTGACAAACTAGATATTACAAAAAATATTTAACAAACTATTAACAAGCTGTTAATAATCCGTTAATTATTTATTAATTTTTAACTATTCGTTAACAGACGACTAATGACCAATTAACTTTTGTGCAACCGGGCATAAGTGTATTTATTATGTATTATACAGGTCATTATAAGTGATTGTATTGTACCATCGTAGTTGACGTTGAAAACCCACACAAATTTTGGATGTGCCGCCAGCTTCGCAACGTTAGACAAACTATTAAACAGATTTCCACTACTGCCAGCAGCGCTACCTATCGGTGATACTAGTCTCACTCATTTTATGAAGCTTACGGCACATTCAACTATTACGCCTACTACGATGGTACAGGGTGATTCAAGTTTTACCGCCCGTACGATTAACCCTATTAAAAAATTAGTAAAAATTACGAAACTTTAGGGTTACATTCCCTTCATGTAAGGCTTCAAACGTGTGCAATCAATTTTTCCGTATCACGCACTTCATTCAGAGCCATAAAATTAAAAAAATTGATTTTGACCAAAAACAAATGTTTTTCCCGTGCACGCTCATAATTCACAATTAATTCAAAGAACATATTTATGAAATTCACATCAAAAGAGAAGGATTAGTTTTTGAATTATTCCAATTTTAAAATTAGCAGCGAAAAATGATCAAGATTTACAATTGCAGTGTCATAAATAAATACCTCTTTGTTGGGAAACATCTGTTGAGAACTTTTCTGGTAATTTTCTACTCCCTTAAGGGTACCATAAATAACCCATGTCAACCTCTATTGTTGAAGTGCACTTTAATATCGAATTCCACTTATTTCAAAAACCGGTGATGCTTTCATGATTTCAATGACATCAAATTTGAAATTTTTTGAATGTTTTGCAGCGTTACACAATCATTCCTAATTTTTTTGAGAATTTTAAATCGTTTAGAAGTGTGTGTTTTTGCTCGGGGGGTAAAACTTGAATCACACTGTTTCATTTATAATGAAAATGATTAATGACCCTGTATGTAGGTACAATGTTTGTATTTGTACGTATAATATTTTGCTTGCGTTCTTTAATAATATTATTTGACATGTAGACATACCGACTGTTATTTATTTTATTGTCAACAACTTTTGTTATTTTTCTGTTACGTCTAGACGTTCAAAGTAATTAACAATTCAAAAGTTTTTCATTAATGTATCTATTTTTGCACGTTGTAAACAACTTGTTTTTTTCTGATATATATACCGGGTATCAACCACCAAACCTGGCCATAGGCACATTACACATATTAAAATAATATATGAATTGCTATGAAAAAAAAAAAAATTGTTACACAGTCTAGAACTGGTTTACAAATCTATGAGGGGCATGATGACCAACTCAATAGACCGGGACCAATGGACAGAATAGAGCCTTTTTTTTTTTAACTTCGCCCTGGGTCGGAATCGAACCCGCGACCCTCGCGTCCCTGAGCCGAAACGGACTCCCTTAGGCTATATTCTGTATGTCATATTGATAGCTATAATTATTATCATCCGTACAAACAATGCCATCAGGAAACTTTTGATGTACAGTTGATTTCAAAATTATAGAGTACACCTAATTTTCTACAGTGTAAAATGCACTTACATTTTTTGTCAATGATCAATGTCAATTTTGACAAACCAAATGCCTAATCTAACCGAAAACGCGAAAGTGCTTATTTTTTCCAAATTAGAAGAGGGGTGGTCCATCCGAAGGGTAGCTCACTATTATAACATCGCCAAGAGCACCGTGCAGAGGATAAAACAGACACAATTATGGTGTTTTAAAATATCAACGACATTTTATGTTGTCAAACTTACCTAACCTATATAAAAAATATGACACTCAAATTTCAAAAAGCCATCTTTACATGTGGAAAAAACTGTAATAAATTGACTTCTTGATTTTTGAGGTGTACTCGATAATTTTGAAATTAACTGTAGGTAACGTAGAAAGTAGAAATACTTTTGAAATTTGGAATAGGGAAGAACGATCACAGAGCAGTATTATGCTCAATTATTGGGCAAATTTGACGAAACAATAATATGTTTCATAGCAACTCATATATTATTTTAATATGTGTAATGTGCCTATGGCCAGGTTTGGTGGTTGATACCCGGTATATATATACAGGGTGGAACAAAAGTATCAAATATTGGCTGTAACTTTTTAATTTGACAATTTATGAAAAAATGTTTAATATAAAAGTTGATTGGTGTATTATCCTGCATCATCTGGTCTTTCTAGTTTGTTCATATCTTCTTTTGTTTCGCTGCTATGGCAACCAACTTTGGTTTTTTAAATAGCACCCATACATTTTTTGTGTGATTTTCAAACAAGCGTATCTTTCTGTATTCATAAATACAGTTTTGCCATTACGGGGAAAAATAATAAAAAAAAAAAAAAAAAATAAACAAAGGTGATAAAATTAACTTACTAAGTAATAAAATGCAATATCAAGAATGCCATGGAAATTTGACAATTTTTATCGAACGTCATGCATGATAATAAACCAAACAATTTTTATATTTAATTTGAAAAATTATGAAAAAATGTTTAATATAAAAATTGTTTGGTTTATTATCATGCATGACGTTCAACAAAAATTGTCAAATTTCCATGGCATTCTTCATATTGCATTTTATTACTTAGTAAGTTAATTTTATCACCTTTGTTTATTTTTTTTTTTAATTTTATTCTTTTTCCCCATAATGGCAAAACTGTATTTATGAATACAGAAAGATACGCTTGTTTGAAAATCACACAAAAAATGTATGGGTGCTATTTAAAAAACCAAAGTTGGTTGCGATAGCAGCGAAACAAAAGAAGATAGGAACAAACTAGAAAGACCAGATGATGCAGGATAATACACCAATCAACTTTTATATTAAACATTTTTTCATAAATTGTCAAATTAAAAAGTTACAGCCAATATTTGATACTTTTGTTCCACCCTGTATATATATAATATAAATACCTATAGTTGACTCAAGTTGTCATTTGCAACAGCATTTTTTCAATGTTTTTGAACCAAATAAAGGCACAAAGAGACCAGAAAATCATAATTTGAATTGAATATTTTCCATATAAATACAGTTTTAAAGTAATTTCAAATGACTAATGCCATAAAAATGCTGTTGCAAAGGCAAAGTGGCTTTTTGCAACTTGAGTCAACTATACCTAGGTATTTGTCCTACGATCTTGAATGAATGAATTTAATTACTATTAACTTAGAAGGCTTACTGAAGTCAAAATAATTTAATAATAATAAGTCGATGTAGTTTATCAAATTTTAAATTCCTCAGTATTATATATTTAATAGAAATACTTACCTTTCGCAATAATTGTTCGTAATTTAAACATTTACGAGAATTGGACGGATCAGTGTATAAATTAATACAGTAAAGTCCAATGCTACTGTGATTTGTGATTAGATACATTCTCGTGGATAAACAGTAAGCATTCCATAACGTACACAGATGGAAGAGGCAGAATCTTTAATTTAATCAAAATGTGGCAGTGCAGTCATCACGGTATAACACTTGATCAAGTAATCTCACATATTTCTTCTGAAGGGAGAAAGTTTTCTATTGCGAAGAGAATTTATGCAATGGTGATTCATGAAACTAGCAAAACGTAGGAGAGTGAATCTACAGGGATTCCGGGACACCAAGACACAAAAGGCGATGAAAAGGCAGATCACACAAGACCGCAAAGAGTGTAGTGAAGATCCCAATTGCAAAATTTGAATTTAAGGTGTCGTGAAATGGGAGTGATCACGTATAGTAACTATTGTACTCACTGCGAGTCACTGCCACTATTATAGCTATTAAGACAACAAGGGTTTTATAGACGATTTAAAAATCGAGATCGTAGTTTAAATCAGAGCGACCGCAGGGAGCGAGGATTTAATAGATCGAGATTTTTAAACTATAAAACACGCGTTGTCTTCAAGATTTTTTCTAACACTAACATATTAACAGAAATTTTAATAAATTCAGACATTATTCGAGGCGCGTCACAATTCACAAAATGCGGAGGTTGCCGTGGGTACTATGGTAATAATATCAACAAATTTGGAAAAAAACAATTTTCATCGTTGAAATGTGCCAAAACGTTCCAAAAGAAATAAGAAAAAAGGGGCAACTTGTTATCAATGAAGTCTAAAAGTGCATACGAAAAGGTGTATGTTTCGTTTCAAGGCCGGAACAATAAAAAACGCATCACGGAGGTAACGGAAGATGTCATTTTGGCTTTTCTTGATATGGGGTAAGTGTGTAGAACTTCATTAAAAGTTAATTCACACTACGGCAAGAATCATTTGAAGAAAATGTAAAGATTGCCAGTTTTCGATGGCCGGGCACTTGCATTGGATGAAACAGCAGAAGTTGAAGAAGAATTGTACTTTTCACTTTTGTGATAATTACTGTAGAAATGATGAATAAAATGTTACTTGAACAATATGTGTGAGCGTATTTTATGACTCTATAAGATACGTTGCTATTGACGACGTGTCTTATAGAGAAAAGCGTATTTTATGGGAAACATAAGGTGTGAGCTCAAATGCACCATGGAAACAGTATAAGATATTAGTGTTAGAAAAAAAATTTAAGTAAATGTTCCTGAAACAGGTATCGAAAAGAACCCCTATTCGAAAGCCGTTTGAGTGTTATAATGACTGTGTTGAAGGTGTAAAATAGAAAAAAACATGTTTTTAGTTTTAATTTAGAACGTTATCAAGAAAATTAACATAAATTTTCTTGATAATGTTTTATCAAGAAAATTAAGATAAATACATAATTAAATGTGATAAAATTCAGGTATTAAAAGAAAAATGTTGACGAATAACACTTTAGTTGGAGAGACGATTTTGAAATATTCTCAAAATGAAGTCAGCCTTATTTGTAGTCTTTTTCGTAGCATCTGCCTCGGGTATATTTCGTTAACTTATACAGTACGCTCATCAAAAAAGTGTAATGTACTTTATTTTATTTTTTTTTACAGCGGTACCTACTTTTATCCGCACGGAATCTTTGTCACCTGATGAAAAAATCGTAGGCGGCGACCAGACAGACATCGAACTGGCCCCATGGCAAGTCTCAGTTCAATATAATGATAGACACATCTGTGGTGGTTCCATAATCAGCACTGACTATGTTGTCACCGCCGCTCACTGCACCAATGGGTACCTACGTGTTTTTGGTGCGACTTAATGCAATAATTATTTTATTATCATTATTTTAGTTTCAATGGTAACATGATGACTATCAGATTTGGTACCCCGTACCGGGAGATAGGAGGTAAGATGGTCGGGATCCGTAGCATTCACCAACACCCCAACTACAACTCCCAACTTCTGGATTATGACATCTCCCTTTTGTACGTGACGTCACGTTTCATTCTGCGGGGCAACGTAGCCACTATAAGCCTTCCGTCGTCAACCACCAGGTGGCCTCCTGGTACTTCCGCCTTGGTAAGCGGGTGGGGAAAGACAGCGGAGAATGGAGGGTCTCCGCTCTACTTACGAAGTGTCACTGTCAAAATAGTTAGCGAATCGAGCTGCAAAGACGAATACGGAGAAAGCAGGATCACGAGTCGCATGTTATGCGCTGGTGTTGACGGTGGAGGGAAAGATGCGTGCCAAGGAGATTCCGGAGGTCCACTTGTTATCAATAATGTTCTTGCTGGTATTGTGTCTTGGGGATATGGATGTGGTGACCGAAGGTATCCTGGAGTCTATTCTAGCGTACCTGCTCTCCGCGGCTATATCAAAAAAGTCACGGGAATATAAGTTCTTCGAGTTATTGTTGCTCCACAAATATTACAATAAATATTTAATTTTGATTTTATTGTGTAGTGAATTTTACAATATTAATGAATTGAAACCCTTAAGTACATACTTTTAGTTAGATGAACTACGAAAAGCAGAGTATTTTTTTTTGTGTATTGCGTTATGAAAGTGGGCTGGAAAGTCAGCAAATCGAAGTTAAAATCAACACCAGGGGTGTAAAGGAGAAGTACGAAAAACAGTAATTAATTATACAAGTTTTATAAAACATTATCTTGTTGCACGCGTTTTTTAGAGCACGACGAGCGCAGCGAGAAGTGTTATAAGGCAAACAAGTGCGACAAAATGACTTATTTATTTATCTATAGTTCTCCCAGAGCTGCAGCGATTTTATGGCACGGTACCATTGTATAAACGTTAACAACACCAACAATAGGTTTAAACCGCAAGTACAACCCCTAATCGTAAATTCGTACAAGTACTACCCTGTAAACTGACAGGTATAGAACGAAAATAATGATTGAAGATTGTTTATGTCGCTTATCGGCATCTCAACAGGCGTAATAATTACTATTGCCCTGCCATAAAATCGCTGCAGCTCTGGGAGAACTATATTTATTTTGCTTATTTACAAGTTTTTATACTCTAATTTTTGGTAGGTAGGTACGGTCGGTGGACAAATAAAACTGGGACACTTAAAATTTAATCTATGTAAATCAGACCATTGAATTGTCAATATATTTGTGTCTATATAATATGTCATACCAAAGTTAACCTATTTGTGATAAGGCCGTAATTAAACGATGCAAATTTGTAAATTTTGACTTACGTGATTGTCATTTTTGTCCCAGTTTTATTTGTCCATCGACTGTACTTTAACTTGTTCATGTTACAATCTTGAAACCTCGCATTGTATTCTCGGCTAGCCGTTCATTGCCGATATGAATAGACCAAAATTACAAGAATACAATAAAAAATACAACAGTGAATACAAATGGACCGTATTTCTAAAATTTTTAAATGATATAAAATTTAAAATAAAATAAGATTCATTAATACAATAACATGTACTGATTAAAGGATCTCACAACAATAAGCCTTTTTCACCATTCTGGTACGAGAAATTATACAGGTGTCTTAGATAAGACTTTCGAAACTAATATCTGCCAAAGGATTTTTATGAAATTTAAAATGCAAATATTTTAGACGGTGGGATGACCAAAATTCTACAAAATTGCGCGTTTGTTTCATACGCGTCTACGTTTTTGCATCTGCAGCCACGTTTAACACAGTTTTTCGTTTTTTCTTGCAAACCAGACGTCTTTTAAGGACGAGTTTCTCCCTACAACATTTTTTATTGACGATCAATTTTTTGTTGCAAATCTTAAGTGATTCAACATTTTAAAAAGACATGTAAAAATTACGTTTTTAAGATTGGGGTAATTGCATTAATGGGATTTTATTCTTCACCGTCTAAAATATCTGCATTTTAAATTGCACAAAAATCCGTTGGAAAATAACCGAGTTATTAGGATCGAAAGTCTTAGCTGAGACACCCTGTATACAAAATGTCTAAATATCACACTGGGCCGTATCACGACACCGTTATTAAAGTTGCCGATAACTAAACTCGTGATTAAAATAAACATAAAACGATATAGATTTATGCAATTATAACGTGCGAGAAAGAGATGAATTCGTCACCATCGTAATTAGAGTTATGATTAAATTTAATAAGGGTGTCTAAGGGTGTCACTCAACTGTCCAATTTCACATACCTACCTATTTAATCACGAGGAAACTTCTGTTTTTAAACACACTTCAATCCGTTTTCATTTGTAAAAGTTTAATAAGCAAAGTTTATTTCATTTTGACATCATTCATAAACGTCATTTTTTGTCACGAGTAATGATGAGCAGCGAAAAATGATCAAGATTTACAACTGGAGTGTCATAAATAAATACCTCTTTGTTGGGAAACATCTGTTGAGAACTTTTCTAGTAATTCTTTAGTCCCTTAAGGGTACCATAAATAACCCATGTCAACCTCTATTGTTGAAGTCTGTTTAGCTCCCAGATCAAAACGGAAAAGTAAACTATTTCCGTAATTTCAATTTCAATTGATCGCATCTGCTTCGTCATCGAAAGTGTGCATCAAGTTTGTTTTTAAAGATGTTGGGGTTGGATGCGTTTACAATTTCGTCACTCAAGGCGTTCCAGCCGCTAAAAACCCGATTAGGAAGGAAATGGCTTCTGACACTTGTCTTAAAATTTTGAATTTTCAGTTTAAGTCGATGGCCGCGCAAATGGATGTTTGTGGTGAATTCAAATAAATTAAGTAATTCGTCAGATTCATTGTTCGTCAATATTTTATAGGTCCATATGAGATCACCCCGTCTTCTGCGGTGTTGGAGAGTTGGCAAGTCTAACATTTGCAGTCTAGTTGCGTATGGAATCGATCTAAGTCCAGCGACTCGTTTAGTAGCCCTTCTTTGAATTCTCTCAAGGGTGTCAATATCACGTTGTAAGTGAGGGGACCATATCACATTTGCATATTCCAGCAGAGGACGTATATAGACTTTATATAATTTTTTGAAAGTTTCAAAATCAAGACGACGAAAAACCTTGAACATTAAATAGCCAGATCTGTTGGCACGTTTTGTTATGAAACATACATGGTCGGACCACGACAAATTCTGGTTCACAATCACACAGATCATTATGAGACTCAACCTCTTTCACATTTTTATTATTAATAACGTACGCGAGATGCGGGTTATTCTTACCCAAATGCAAGACCTCACACTTTTCAATGTTTAGCTGAATCAACCAGTCACGACACCAATGGGAGATCTTTATCAAACTATCCTGGATGGATTGAAATTGCGAAGATGGGTTACCGTATAATTTGCCATCATCAGCAAAGAATACATGATCAACGTCGATAGTAGAGTTGAGGTCCGAGATATATATAACAAAGAGTAAAGGGCCTAAAACCGAACCCTGAGGAACACCCGAAGCCACAGTGCAATCATATGATTTGGAATCGCGCACTTTAACAGAGAATGTTCTGTTTGAAAGAAAAGCTTGAATCCACCTCAACATTAGTCCGCGTACACCAAAGTGCTGTAACTTAAGAAGCAATCGTCTATGAGGGACCCGGTCAAACGCCTTCTCAAAGTCCAAGTAAATAACATCAACTGGTCTCGAATTGTCTAAATCCGATGTCCATTTGTTTAAACAATGGACGTGACAGGTGAACACTGATCTGCCTGGAAGGAAACCATGTTGTTCTTTGGGAATGACATTATGATTCAATGCAAATTCAGTAAGCTGTTTAGAGATTATTCGCT
This sequence comes from Tenebrio molitor, assembly GCF_963966145.1. Lineage (NCBI taxonomy): Eukaryota > Metazoa > Arthropoda > Insecta > Coleoptera > Tenebrionidae > Tenebrio > Tenebrio molitor. The sequence continues at coordinate 4,112,034 of NC_091048.1, read as the reverse complement.
CCATGAGCTTGCAACATATGGATGTCAAACTTATAGGACGGTAATTAGACGCCAAAGTTTTGTCTCCTTTCTTGTAGATAGGGGTTACTAGAGCTTTTAGCCACCCTGAAGGTAAAGACGAAGACTGGAAAGAGAGTTTGAAAATGTGGAGCAGAGGTTGAACTAAGGCATCAGCACAAAATTTGAGTGTCTTTGCGATTATATTGTCAGGGCCAGGAGCACTGTTTACATTAATGCGGTACATTTCTTGAAGTAGTAAGTTTTCGTTTAATATTACAGTTTGTAGAGAATCATGCACGTAAGGTCTGTGAATAGTATGTGGAAGAGATGGCGGTTCTTTGACAAATACGCTTTCAAAAAAATTGGACAAGATGTTGGCTGTCTCTAGGTCAGATTCGCTGAGTGATCCATCAGATTTTTGTACACGAGGAGTCGAAACTGTGGAAGATATTTTTTGTCTTATGTATTTGTATACGGATTTATTATTACTATTAAGTATTCTGTTTTCGTACAAACATTTGGCCTTTTTTAAATCGCAGGATAATTTATTAGAAAATTTACGATGGTTGTGATAATCAACAGGAGAGTTAGAAGATTTAAACTTCATCCACAACTTTTTTTTCATTTTAGCACGACGACGTAAATCAAGAGATATCCAGGGATGAGAAGGGTTGACCGTGATCACTTTAGTAATAGTTTCTTGAGAGACTGCTGATGATAGTAAGTCGTTGAAGTAATTCCAAGAAGATGTTGAATCATCCGCATCAAAAACCAATGACTGTGTTGAAGGTTGAAGGTGCAAAATAGAAAAAAACATGTTTTTAGTTTTAACTTAGAACATTATCAAGAAAATTAACATAGATACATAATTAAATGTGGTAAAATTCAGGTATTAAAAGAAAAATGTTGACGAAAAACACTTTAGTTGGAGAGACGATTTTGAAATATTCTCAAAATGAAGTCAGCCTTATTTGTAGTCTTTTTCGTAGCATCTGCCTCGGGTATATTTCGTTAACCTATACAGTACGCTCATCAAAAAAGTGTAATGTACTTTATTTTATTTTTTTACAGCGGTACCTACTTTTATCCGTACGGAATCTTTGTCACCTGATGAGAAAATCGTAGGCGGTGACTGGACAGACATCAGCCGGGTCCCATGGCAAGTCTCAGTTCAATATTATAAAAGACACATCTGTGGTGGTTCCATAATCGGCATTCACTATGTTGTCACCGCCGCTCACTGCACCAATGGGTTCTTACCTACGTGTTTTTGGTGTGACTTAATGCAATAATTATTAATCATTATTTTAGTTTCAATCGTACTATGATGACTGTGAGATTTGCTACCTCGCACCGTGGTTACGAAGGTAAGGTGGTCGGGATCACTAGCATTCACCAACACCCCTACTACAACCCCCAACTCGATCTTGATTATGACATCTCTCTTTTGCACGTGGGGTCACCTTTCCGTCTGAGCAGAAACGTAGCCATTATAAGCCTTCCGTCGTCGACCACCACCAGCTGGCCTCCTGGTACTTCCGCCTTGGTAAGCGGATGGGGACAGGACGCGGAGACTTACGACTCTCCGCCGTTGTTGAAAAGTGTCACTGTCCAAATGATTAGCGAATCGAGCTGCAAAGAGGCATACGGACAAAGCATCACGAGTCGCATGTTATGCGCTAGTGTTGACGGTGGAGGAAAAGATGCGTGCCAAGGAGATTCCGGAGGTCCACTTGTTATCGATAATGTTCTTGCTGGTATTGTGTCTTGGGGAAATGGATGTGGCCGCAAAGGTTATCCTGGAGTCTATTCTAGCGTACCTGCTCTCCGCGACTATATCAAAAAAGTCACGGGAATATAAGTTCTTCGAGTTATTGTTGCTCCACAAATATTACAATAAATATTTAATTTTGATTTGATTGTGTAGTAAATTTTACAATATTAATGAATTGAAACCCTTAAGTACTATTCCGGACACGGAATCTTGGCCAACAATTTTTAGACATTTCTAAAAAAAATGATGTAAACCAACACAGTTGCCACATAAATTTTCGTACATAGTTGCCATACTTGGCCACAGTTATTTTGAATCACCCAATACTTTTAGTTAGATGAACTAGGAAAAGCAGAGTTTTTTTTTTGTGTATTGCGTTATGAAAGTGGGATCACGCTTCAGGTCTGATAATGGTCGTGAATACATCACGAACGCACTCATAGAGCACTTCGAAAAACAGGGTATCCAGATGGAATGCACGGTTCCTTACACACCGGAACAAAATGGGGTCGCAGAGAGGCTGAAGAGGACTATAGTGGAGAAGGCGAGATGTATGCTGCTGTCCAGCAACCTGCCAAAATCGTTTTGGACGGAAGCAGTTACCACAGCGGCTTTTCTGATAAATCGCTCTCCAACTGTAGCACTCGAGAACTGCACTCCGGCGGAAAAATGGTTTGGCTTTAAACCTAACCTTAAAAAGGTACAAATTTTCGGCTGCTTGGTATACCAACATATTCCAAAACAGTTAAACCCGAGGAAATTTGACACTCGAACACGGAAATGCATTCTCCTAGGCTACGCACCAAACGGCTACAGGCTCTGGCTGTTGGAAGAACGAAAAGTCGTAGTCGGGCATGACGTCATCTTCGATGAGACTACGTTTCCATCACCCTATGGTAAAGCTAATACGGCGGATCGGGAGGAGGATACGGAAGAAGAAGATGCGGAAGAAGAGGACACCGAAGAAAAGAAACTCGAAAATGAAGAACCCGATGAAGATAAAGAGGAAAATTGGAATGATGCGACGGAGACTCCGGGAGCGAAGACTCAAAAATTCACACCGACGCAGACAAGCTTACCAAGACGCTCTGGTCGAACTAAAAGGATGCCCGAGTACTTCGACGAGTACACTGTCATAGCCTTGAACGCCGAGGCCTATGTGGACGAGGCACCCCTGGACTACGAGGATATCAGGAACCTAGAAGACAAAAAAAAATGGTACCAAGCTGTGTTGGAGGAATTGCGCGCATTGGATATTAACGAAACGTGGACTTACACGAAATTGCCACCTGGAAAAAGGGCTATCAACAACAAGTGGGTGTTTCGACTGAAAAAGGACGCCAACGGAGAACCACAACGGTACAAGGCGGTACAAAGGTTGTTTACAAAAAAGGGGGATAGACTACGACGAAGTATACGCTCCTCTGGCAAGGTTGACAACCATAAGAACACTTCTCTCAGTATATCACGAAAACAACCTACATGCGATGCAAATGGACGTGAAGAATGCCTTTCTTCACGGAAAACTGAAAGAAACGATCTACATGAAAGTTCCTGACGGAATCAACGGAAAAGACGGACTCGTGTGCAAGTTAAATCGCTCACTATATGGCCTTAAACAAGCACCTCGTGTTTGGAATGAACGGTTTGATACATTTGTTAAAGGGATTCACTTCAAACAATCCCCACACGACCGTTGCCTGTATATAAAGATACAAAACGGCACAAAAATCTACCTTCTGCTGTACGTAGATGACATCATTTTGGCTGGAGACGACAAAACGACGCTAGACCAGGTTACAGCCGCTCTCAAAAGATAATTCTCCATGTCCGACCTCGGAGAGTTGCGGAACTTTCTTGGAATAAGTATCACCCGGAACGACAACGAGATGGGACTCTCTCAATTCGGATACATTAAGAAATTACTGACTCGATTTGGGATGCAAGATTGCAAGGGTGCAAAAACTCCGATGGATTCAAAAATTCAACCCGAGCAAGTTGAACCTGCAGATTGCATCGTTGATACAAAACCATATCGAGAATTAATAGGGTGTCTGATGTATCTTATGCTTTGTACGAGGCCCGATTTAAGTGCTGGTTTAAATTTTTACAGTCGCTTTCAAGCAAACGCAACCGAGAAGCAGTGGGTTGAGGCGAAGCGTATGCTCCGATACCTGAAGGATACTCAACACTTTGGGCTGATTTACCGCAGGCAGACAGCTCCAGTCCTCGCAGCTTACGCAGACTCAGACTGGGCAGGATCCTTAGACAGAAAATCCACTACGGGATTTTTACTGCAAGTACATGGAAACGTCGTCTGCTGGTTGACGAAGAAACAGAACACGGTGGCTCTCTCATCCACGGAAGCGGAGTATGTCGCCTTGGCATGCGCTGCTGCTGAGCTTGTATGGCTCAGAAATCTCCTCCGGGACATGCACGTCACCTACGAGGATTCTACCATTATGTTCGAAGACAACCAATCCTGCATACACTTGCTGAGCAAGTACGAGCACCGAAGGATGAAACACCTAGACGTCAAGTACCACTTTGTCCGGGATTTGGCAATGAGCAAAATCATCGATGTCAAGTATATACCATCGAATGAGCAGAGGGCGGATATCTTGACAAAAGGATTACCACGAACTTCTTTCGAAAAATTAAGATTGCTTATTGGAGTAAAAGAAACTCAAACTTAGATACATCCATAAGTTTCTTTTTTGAGGGTAAAATTACTTTTGTTTTCGCCACTCAACATTTTTTTTGTTGCTATTGTCGAAATGACCCATTGTAGGTAATTGTTGTAATATTAACGTAGAGATTATTTGCATTATATAGAGCTTTAATTGTGGGGGAGTGTTGAGAAAGGCAATTAAAGTAGGTTTATATTGTGTTTTGTTTTAGTCTCTAAGGTTTCACTGTACACCAAAAATAACAATTAATAAAATAAAAACCTTTTCAAGAGTTCACACTCACAACAGGTATGAACGTAGCAGATGCGTAAATCTACTACTACTTTACTTTATTTTACCCTACGGGCTTTAAAGGATTCCTATACTTTACACAGTTCTAAATAAACTTACAATTCCAAAATCATTCTTTTTTCTTTTTTTTTTTTAATTAACCTACATTTTCTTTTATTCCCCACCCCTCTCCTTCTCTATCCTTTCCCTCCTCTTCCATACCTCTTTCATCCATCCTATCTCTCTTCCGTCTTCGTTCAGTATTTCTCCCCGTTCCTTTTCCTCCCTTTCTCTCATTTCACCGCATCCTCTCCACATGTGCTCAATCGTCTCTCTCTCCTCACGGCACATCCTGCACATTCTTTTCTCCTCCTCCATCCAGTACTTGTTTTCTCTCTCTTCGTTCCCACATCTAAATCTCGCCATCATTTTCCTTTCTTTCGTGCTCTCTCTCCCCAGATACACCGGAACATCCTCTGTCACGCACCTTTCATACTCCCTGTTGTACCTCGCTTCTCTGATTCTCTCCCTTCTCTATTGCTTGTCCGTATCTCTGTCCCTCTCGCTCAGCTCCGCACACATCCATCTTCCTTCTGTCTCCTTCTTTCCACTTCCTCGCTGGCATACCCATTCCTCCTACAGTACTTCTCTCTCTCCTTCTCATCCGCGTTCTTTTTCTTTTCTCTATAGCACTCAGTCAGTATCCTGCATTCTTCCCTTCCGCCCATTCTGTCCTCGAACTTTGCCGCTCTCTTTCCCGCTTTTACTCTCAGCTTGCTCCTCTTGCACTCTTCCCTCACTATGTACCCTGGTGTTTCTCTGTCCACTCCTAGCACCCATCTCAAATATTTCTCTTGCACCCTCTCCACCTCCTCCCGTTCCTTCCATCCCCATATCTCTGCTCCGTACATCAGCACGCCATCATTTTCGTCTTTTCTACATTCACTTCCAGCTTTTTCTTTCTCACATACTTTTCCAGGTTCCTCATCATTTCTTTCATCTCTCTCTCTCACTCTTTGCCACAATCACCATATCGTCCGCAAACGCCAGGCTCCATACTTTCTCCCTACCCACTACAACCCCCCCCGCCTGCGCTTTCTTCAACATTTCGTCCACATCCGCTACGTATATCGTGAACAGCAGGGGACTGAGCGGGCAGCCCTGTCTCACTCCCTTTGTTGTCTCAAACCATTCGCCCTCTTTCTCTCCCACCTTCACCTTGTTCCTCGTTCTCGCATATATCTCCTCGACCTTCCGCACCAGCCATTCACTTATTCCTCTTTCTCTCATACATTCAAACATTTTCACTCTGTCAACCTTGTCGAACGCCGCCTTGAAGTCTATGAACAATGCGTACATCCTCCCCCCTTTCTTCCTCAATTCGTTCCTTGCTAAATGGTACAGGATGTACACATTGTCCACAGTACCCCTTCCCTTTCTGAACCCTGCCTGACTATCCGGCAACACTCCCTTTTCCTCGATTTCCCTCTTCATCCTTTCGCTCAAAACAGACGCATACAACTTATACCCCGTGTTCAGGAGAGTTATTCCTCGGTAGTTTTCCGCTCTATTTTTCTCGCCTTTTTTAAAAATTGGGCAGATTACGCCTTCTCTCCAGTCCTCCGGGAATCCCTCTCCTCTCCATACCCCATTCATCAGTTCCACCATTCTCTCTACCATTCTTTCAGTCCCATACATCCACGCTTCATTTTGCACCCCGTCCCATCCCGGTGCCTTTCTCTTTTTCAAGTATCTTATGTGTTTTCCCACCTCCTCCGCTGTGATTTCTGTTTCCTCCATCACCTTCTGCTTCTCTTTCCTTTGTGTTCCCACCTTTCCTTCTTCTTTCCTCCCTTCCAGCAGTTTCATGAAGTACTCTTCCCATTCTTGTATTGTTATTTTCTCGCTCACTGGTTCCTTTTTCTTCCTCTCTCTGTTTATGTATTTCCACACCTCCCTCTCTGTTCTTATTTCTTTTATCTCTTTCTCCTCCCTTTCCCTCTTCTGCTTCTTCTTCTCTCTACATCTCTCTCTGTATCTTCTTTTCGCTTCTAGGAATCTGCTTCTGTCAATTTTGTTCCTCCTCCATCCTCTCAACGCCTTTACCACTTCCCTCTTTGCTTGCTCACATTCTCTGTCCCACCATCCATTTTTCTTTCCTGCCCCTTTTGCTCCCCTTACTATCACCTCCTTTTTCTTCGTCGCTTTCTCGATCACTTCCTTTAGCTCTGTCACCATCTTCTCTATTTCCTGCTCCTTGAATGTTGCTTCCTCCAGTCTCCTCCTGTACTCTTTCACTCCATGTTCACTCCACACTTTTACTATCACCTTCTTCTCCTCCTCTCTCATTTCTCCCTTTTCCTTTTCTTCTTGGTTCGATCCCTCTATGGTAATTTCTAGAGGGAGATGGTCAGAGTCCACTCTTTCTCCCACTTTGAACTCTTTCACTCTCTCCCATGCTGCCTCATTTACTATTGCGTAGTCTATGACTGTTTCCCCCCTGCTGCCTACGTATGTCACTTCCCCTTCCTCATCCCCTCGTTTATTCCCGTTTAGCACTTCCCATCCATTTTCTTCTATCCACTCTATCAGCCTCTTCCCCTCTGCATTTTCCACTTTGTCTTTCGTTTTTCTTCTCCCATCCCCTTTCTCTTCTTCCCAATTTCTGGCTCCTCTCTCTCCAATTCTCCCGTTAAAATCACCCCCTAACAGCATGCATTCTTCCCTGTCCATCTTCATTGTGTTCTCGACCCGTCTTGTTGTTTTCCTCATCTCCTTGCTATATACTGTTACTATTTTCCACCATTCGTTATCTATATGAACGTTTCTTTCCATGTATCCTTCTTCTTCCCCCTTTTCTTTTTGTTTCTCTTCAATTCCCAACTTCACCCCTGTTATTATTCCCCCTGCCGCTCTTCCTCTTTTTCTTTCTCTTTTTGCCCATTGTCCTTCCCATTTGTATTCTTTCGGTAGCGTCCTTTCTAATTTTTCCCAGCTCTCTTTCTCCACCCAAGTCTCCACCAGTCCTACTACCTCGAATTGTCGTACATAGTCCCAAAATTCATCCCCTCTTTTTCTTAATCCCGCTACGTTCCAATATAATACTTTTGCTCCTTTCCTCCCTTTCGTACCTTGTTTCTCTTGTTCCCCTTTGTGCTTTCCTTCCGTTTTCCCTTTTTTTTGTCCATCTACCCTTTTCTTTATCCTTTGTCCATTTCCGTTGTCTCCTCTTCCTACGTCTACTGAAAAACCTCCAGTCTCCCCTTTTCTTCATTCCATCTCATCTGCACCCCCTCTATGGTTATTTTCATGTACCCAACTTTTAGATCTTTCCCTTGTCTCCTTTCTTCTCTGGCGATGGCTCGTATTTTTTTCTGTATTTCCCTCTCCTTCTTTGTGAGGTCGTTGTCAATAAATATTTTCTCTGTTGCCCTATTTCCTCTCAATTTTCCTTTCTGCTTCATTACCTTCTCTTTCCCACTCCACTCTTCCATTTGCACTAGTATTTGGTCCTTGTTTATGTTGTAGCAATCTTTAACTTTCGCTTCCCCTATGTTTTCTTTTATAAACTTTTCTACTTCCTCTCAGCTCTGTTGCTTGCTACTTCCCTCACTTCTCCATCCCGTTATCACTATGTTATTTTTCCTTCTTCTTCTTTCTTCATTCTCCATTTTCGTTTCCAGCCATGCTACTCTCTCCGACATGCTGTTTTCTCCTCCTCCCATTTCTTTTCTTTATTCTTAAATTCTTCCCTTAGTTGTTCTATTTCTCTTTTGACATCTTGATTCTCTTTTCTCAGCTCCTTTATTTCCTCTGTAATTCCCCTTTTCACTTCCTCCAGCTTTTCCAATATCTTTTCCATTTCCCTGCCTAATTTCTTCTCCACTTCCGGTGACCTTGCGGTTTTTTTACTTGTCCCAAATACCTCTTCCTCCTCCTCCTCTTCTTGTCTTCCTGTCTTTCCTTTTCCCGTTCTTTTCCTTTTTTTCTTGTCTTCCTGGGACGCCTCCCCCCTTCCTTGGCTAAAAGAACGGTTTATCTTTCCCTCGCTCATAGGCTTGCTCTTTACCTCCTAGATGTCGCCGTTTTCCGTTTGTTTAACCTTCTCTTCTTGGGTGTTTCCTTCCTCCCCACACCGCTCCGCCTCTTCCTACCTTGCTTCGCTGATCTCTTGCTTGCTTGCTTCGCTGATCTCTCTTATTTTTTCTATACCTTTACTACTTTTCCACTTCACTCTCTTAGCTCGTTTTCTGCCACGTGTAACTCGCTTCGTCGGTAATACAGTAGGTTTATATTGTGTTTTGTTTTAGTCTCTAAGGTTTCACTGTACAACAAAAATAACAATTAATAAAATAAAAACCTTTTCAAGAGTTCACACTCACAACAGGTATGAACGTAGCAGATGCGTAAATCAAGTAGTTGGCAAGCACACAATCTCCAAGATTCCTTACGAAATGGCAAAATTTCTATAACTTCCAAACCCAATCCAATACACTGGTCATTCGTCTCGACGAACATCATCAACATTGGCAAATGCACCAGGCGTGGACATACCAACTGGACTTGAAGCGAAATTGGGGGTGGAAATCGTCTTCTGTAGCCGAAGGATACATAGCAGAGTCTTTAACCAATAAAATCGAAGTGGCCGATAAAATCCTACATGAAAATTCCGTCCATATGATGCAGAAAACGAGAACAATTCAAGAAACTGGTGTTATTGACGTTACTGTTGTGGAAACCGAAAAAGGAATGACAATTTCAACCCCAATTCCATTAATGGAGAAAGTAAATATAGAAAAAGCTCCCTCGAATATTTATTACACAAATTGTAATTTTACATTCAATATGAATGTTTTTGTTCGTCACTGTCAGAATTTGAGCATTTTCTCCTGTGTGAACGGATTTTGATCAATGTGACAACTTGTCAAAACGCAACGTCAAGCTAAGCTTTTAAGCGATTTTTAGCATTTAAGTGTCTCGTCGAACAAAAAAACGTTGTATTCAACTCGTTCTTGTATAAATTGGACTTTTTTTTGCATGAGTGGGCCACGAGCCCAATTTACACACGAAATAACTATTAAATAAATAGTTTAGCAATTCCACTTTTTTGTCCTGGGAGCGAAACTAGTACTTTCGTAGCTAGCAACAGACTAGCAACGAGAGCCTCGCATGTTTCGTTTACATCGCTCTAATCGGAATAGTAAACTTGATTTACGTAAGAGGGAGAAGGAAAAAAATATTTCCAGTATAACAAAAATTGCAAAAATTTTATTCAAATTACTACATTTTTATAAATAAAAGTTTGTTGAGGAGTTAAAATTCTAGTCTTGATATGTATTTTTAAAGAACTTTAGATACATTTTTTGTCGTTCACTGATGGTTAATATCCCTCTGCATAGATTCATATCCTGAAAATTTTATTTTCGTGCATTGCTGACAAAGTAATCGCCCTCGTTTTCGACTCAACTTATAATATACCTACACTTGGGCCAACCAACAGATATATGTAGTAATAAAAAAAAGGGGATGTGGCCTATTTGCGTAGAACGGTATACGCCAAAGCCTGTTTCACAATGAAGTAGGTTCTTTGCCATTTGTCATTCTTATAACTTATAAGTCTTGAAAAAAAAACTATTTTGTAATACAAATCGAAAAATGCCAAGGAAAACAAACAAACATAAACACGTGGTCAAACCCCAGAAGCGAGGTTAAAACGAATGAGATGCCGGATGCCGTCAAGTAATTTTTGTGGATGTACATCAGGCTTTCGCAAATCTGCGCACGTTTTGAATAAGCCAATTGGAAGCTGCTAATTTAAAATACGCGGGAACTAGGGGACGGTTTTATTACTATACCTGTTGGTTGGCCCAAGTATAGCTTAAACTTAACCCTCCACCACCCGGCGGCACGGCAATTTTGCTGGAGTACATACACTATTACGGATATTACTATCAAGTAATAGTGCAGTGCTTATCAACATAATTACCGGCGTCTCGCCTCCACATTTGGCTTTGTTGTGTTTTATTATGTTCTGTGTCAATATTAAGGAACTTCCTCACGATATGACATGATTATAATAATATACCTTTTTGAATTTCAACTACCAATGTGTTACCTAAATCAATAATTTTTAAATTTTTAAAAAGAGATTGCGTCACTATTCCCGTCGCTGAAATTACAAGTGGTAAAATCGAAAATTTTTCTAAACACCAAAGATTTCTCATAGCAACAGAGAGCTTTAAATATTTATTAATTTTTGTGTTATATGTGTGTTAGATTATGTGAATTTGGAACAGCTATATCTAAAAGATATGCTTGCTTTTGTTGTTTATTTAAAATAATAATGTCTGGTCTGTTATGCTTAATATGAACGTCAGTTAAAACTGTTCGATCAAAATATAATTTGTAATTATCATTTTCTAAACAACTTTCTGATTTATAAATATAATGTGGTTGTGTATTCTTTAATAAATTGAATTTAACAGCTAAATTCATGTGTATAATTTTAGCGAATATATCATGACGTTTCTTATATTCGCTTTGAGCCAAAACGGTGCAAGAAGAAATGATGTGTTCAATTGTTTCCCCTTCAGTTCCGCAAATCCTACATTTATCAATTATTATCGATTGCAAACCGCATATGTGGTTTGTATCATTTCTTGTATTTATAACACGATGGTGTATCGCAAATATAAAACCCTCCGTCTCAGGGTGAATATTTGATTTCTTAAGCCATGCATGAGAAGCCTGAATATTAACTTCTGGTTGTTCCAGTTCTTTAAAGTATCTCCCACGTAAAGACTTCTGTTTTATATTTGCTATAATGTCAGGTATATTTGGCTCAACAATATCTGAAATTATATTATCACTTAAATTTAAAGGTGTGTAACCTTTGTCGGCTGAAATCAAAGCATTAAAATATGTGTTATCACGAGCTCTATTGAGGAAATAATTTTTTAGTGAAGAAATTTGATTGTGTTGCAGTATTTCTAGATTTAAAAACCCCTACCACCGTTTTCGCGTGGTAAATTAAATCTTTCAATAGCAGATTTAGGGTGATGTTTACTAAATTTGGTAAAAAAAACTATGGTTTTATGGAGTCCTTTAATTAGTATTTATTACTAGGTATGTCCTCACACATAGGTTAAGAAATCAAGACTAAATAATAGTATATTAAAGAACGAGTTTTATAAGGGTTGATTTGGCGCACGAGTCCCAAGTGTAGAAAACGACCCGTAGGGGAGTTTTGTATGGGACGAGTGCTCCAATGCCCTTATAAAACGAGTTTTTTATGTTATTTTTTAGGATTTGCACCCTTGTTTTAATTTTTAAATAAAAAAATTAAATTTTCAAATTCTAGGGAATTTTGTATTAATTGGTAATTCAAGGTAACGGATGCAACTACATCTGCAACATATGTTAAAAAGTAGAGTTTGAACATTAATAGTGGAAGTTTTTTGGTGTAAATAACAATAATACACTGAAATATTGATAAAAATTTTCTTAGAGATCTATTAAACCACGAGTGCTTTAAGAGATAGCCATAAACGACTCCAAATTGAATACAATAATTCAGATTCTAAAATAATTATTAATGTAACATTTGCTTTAACCTTGTTCTAAATATGCTCTGTTTATACCGGGTGTCCCAGAACTGCCGCATGATATTTTAATAGCGTATTCTGGAGTGAAAATCAAGACTAAAATTGAAAGAAAAAATGTCGAGGGCCCAATAGTATCTATACCGTAAGCGATTTTCGCTGACCAATCATAAGACCTTTATTAATTGCTTTATTAGGTAAGCTCATTACTTTATTTCATTTCCATGGATTTTCATAATACGATAAAATTCTTTGAATTATTTGGTCCGCTGTAATCGAATAATAAATACATTGTGACATTTCTTAACGTCACACTGACAGTATAATTTGTTCTTAAAATCGAAAAGTGAACAGTTTCGAAAATGTTTACCGCTGCAGAGTACTATGATATGCTCATAGTTTATGGAGCATGTGGTGAAAGTGCTTACGCAGCCGTAGAAGCTTACGCTACACGTTTTCCTCTTCGAGAACATCCAACTGCAAATGTATTTTTGCGTTTGGTGAATCGCGCTAGGAATACGGGGAATTTAGTACCTCAAACTGAAGGAGTTGGTGGTGTTACACGAGAAGCTCGCACTCCACAAAATGAAGAGGCTGTTCTTCAGGCTTATGAAGAAGACGGGACGTTAAGTATTAGAAGCGTCGCTAGTATGTTTGACATTTCAAAAAGCACAACACAGCGGATTCTAAAGGATAATCGACAACACGCTGATCATTATACGCGTGTACAAAATCTCTTGCCTGAAGATCTTCCTCTCAGAGTGCAGTTCTGTGAATGGTTACTGCAACAACATGAAACAAATCCCAACTTTGTAAAAAGTATTTTATTTACGGATGAATGTTTTTTCTCAAGGAACGGAACATTTAACATTCATAATTATCATGTATGGGCAGACGAAAATCCACTGCAATTCATGTTAATGCATTTCAACATCGGTTTAGCATCAATCTGTGGGATGGGATTTTAGGAGATTCATTGGCAAGTGTTGATAAACAAACGATTATGAGATAAAATATCGACTGTAGAGTTTCAGGTTGGTCCGTTTGAATTTCCTCCACGATTAAATGGTGAAGTCTATGCCAATTTTCTTAATGATGAATTGCCTGATCTTCTAGATGATGTGCCATTGCCATTCTTGGCACATCCCTGGTTTCAACAAGATGGTGCTCCAGTGCATTATACAAGGCAAGCTCAACAAGTCCTTTTAGTCCTTGATAGAAGATATCCTGATTCTTGGATAGGACGTGGTGGGCCAATAAATTGGCCGGCTAGTTCGCCTGAGCTCACACCTTTAGACTATTTTTTGTGGGGTCACATGAAAAACTATGTTTATCGTGAACCGGTGAACTCTTTATAACAACTGGATGATAGATTGCATGAAGCTTTGGCAACAATTACACCTCAAATGATTCAAGGCGCCCAAGCAAGCTTAATAAGACGAGCACGCCTTTGTATTCAAATTGGTGGAGGTCATTTTGAGCAATTATTATAAGAGTATCTACGAATTGTTAACTGTTATGGTTTTTGATTGTTTATTAACCTTTTTTTTTAATTTTAAAAAAACAATACAACATTGCTTTTCTGTTTTACCCTGCTTAAAAACCAGCTTTTATTAAGGTATAATTCCAGTCAAACATGAACCTCAATATTTTCCCCTAGTTTTAAGGAGTTTGTTAACGTTTGTCAGCTCAACATTTACGCTTTCATCTTAGGGTGACGTGCCTCAACGCAGGAATTATAAAAATAATGTCACATTGACACTTCATTTCTGTCAAGTACAGTGGACCAGCTAAATTTATAAGAATTTTGAAAAATGTAAATATAAGTTACTTCCTAGCAACTAGTCGAATTAGTTAACATACCTTAAAACAGGTTGAAAAAAGCTTCACACGATTGGTTAATTTCAATAGTTTACCATTTAAATACCCTACGGCCCTCGACATTAATTCTTTCAAATTTAGTGTTAATTTTCACTCCGGAATACGCTATTAAAATATCATGCGGCAGTTCTGGGACACCCGGTATAATTGAAGATGCTCATTTTGCTATCTTATTATTTACTTTCCATGTGGTCATACACATCTAGTTTAGGTTGCAATAGTCCACTTTGACATTTGGCCGAAGTTGCAAAAATAATTTTCATAAAAACGAAATGTTATTTTAAGTTTCCGTTTTATTCACGGCTTAGTTGTGATTAGTTTCCGTGGGCCCCAGAAGGAGAGCAAAAATTCTTACTTTGTCAGTCGATTTGTTTTTGTATGATTAATTCCAACAGTAATTTACGAATTTCCGTTATTGCAGTAGGTAGAATTTGTGAAAAATCTGTCTTATCTGACATGGCTGTATTGACGATATTGTTGTTTTTTATAGCTCTTTTTACTTTTGCTTAATTTTTTTTATTTAATCGAGGTGTGTAATTTTCTGCATAATCATTGTAATGATGTTCAGAAATTTTCAACTTTATACCCTTATTATTTTTCCAGACGTCAATCAATAGTCATTTTTTCTTGATTTTTAGTTAATTCTATTTCCATTTAATTTACTTTTTCTATTTTGCACCTATAACACAGTCAGTATAACACTCAAACGGGTTTTGAAAAGGAGTTCTTTTCGATACGCGTTTCAGGAACATTTACTTAAATTTTTAATGTTGGCAGTGACTCATAGTGATCACTGCACTTCACGACACTTTAAATTCAAAACTTAAATTCTTCGTCTATTTACCAGCGTTACCAACCCTTATATTTGCCAAATATAATTTTCCTAGCATTATGTTTTGAACTTTTTTTAAATTTAAGGGGCAAAAGAGAAAAAATATTGTATTATACTCGTTTTATAAACCATTTTGTCGCACTTGTTTGCTTTATAGCACTCGTCGCTGCGCTCCTCGTGCTCTAAAAAACGCGTGCGACAAAATGGTGTCTTATAAAACTCGTATAATAAATTACTATTTTTACCTCTACGACTGTTGAATTATAAAATGTTTTGTGTCCTGAACAAGTTACCATAAAAACGGCAGTTTTCACATTTTTTAAATGTTTTTTGCTATACCTTTAAAAACAGGTCAAAACTAAAAAAAAAAACTGTTCTGAAGGGGCCTTACTAGTAATTTTCTTTTAAAATCGTTATCTAGGTACTATTGAGGACAAAATACTTTGGTCGTCATTCTTCTGTCACTTCAAAACAAATTAATGTAAACCAAGCATTAACGTCAAGTCAATAGTGATGACAATTTCAAATTATTGACTTTTCTCTTGTCAAAATATGGCACCTTCCACCATTCAAAAATTTAGAATCATCTCCCTTGTTTCTGGGAAATTGTCCATGGGCCAAATTGCCTTGTGGAAACCTTTTCAATTTTTCCTCCTAGGAATATCTCCTTCAGTTCGGTATTTAACATTTTGCAATGATGAGTTTGACAGTGACAGTGGTTGACAGTAGTAAAAAATAAGGTTAACCGTTCTAATGCTTGCTTTACAACTTTATGTCAGTCACCTGACTTTGACGACCAAAGTAATTTGTCCCCAATAGTACATGTGTTTGTATAACATGCCTTCTTCCTTAAAAAACAGGACAGAATTCTTAACATTTTAACTGTTGTGCTGAACAGCCCCATGAGACAGGCTTTTTTAATAGCTTTAAAGACAGGTCGAACCCTTAAAAAAAACAAAGTGTTCTGAAGGGGCCTTACTAGTAGTGAAATAGGCTTTCGGTGCTAGAAGTATTAATAAGTTAATAACCTCATTTTAATATCTAGTATTGTCACATATCATTTTGACAAATTGCATTCATCAATCCTGAAAAGTTGCAAGTGCTTAGATGTGATTTTCTGAAAACTGAACAGTCTTTTATTATTATTAAACTTTGGAAATCAATAACTAAAATGTAAAATAATTGTGCATAATTGTGACAGTTCAGTCAGAATTAATTATTATGACATCTGTGACAATAAAGCTTAGACTATATACCATTCACAATGTTTTGGCATAAGGGGAGGCTATGATTTCATTTTTAACTTACCCGACCAAAGGTAGGTAAGTTATTGTGATCGGTCCAAAATTTCGAATTGCTAATTTCATCAGATCTTTACGTTTTGAGGTCCTCTGAACACGTTTATGAAGTTTTTAGAATGATGTCTGTCCGTGCGTCTGTCTGTGCGTCTGTCCGTGCGTCTGTCTGTGCGCCTGTCTGTCCCACTTTTCGTTCTCCCACGATTACTCAAAAACGCTTTGACCGATTGCTTTCAAATTTGACCAACACAAACTTACCCATGGTCTCTCGAGTTGAAAAGCTTTTGGTGTCAATCGGACCACGGGGGGTGGAAGAGGGTGGGGGTAGGTCAAAAAAATTATAAGAAACATGGAAATTTGACTTTACCGTTTGAAAGGGCATGTATTTTTATGTCGGAAACGATGTTTACCATTTGCGGATTTTTCCAATATGGCGGACTTATGAAGTAATTTACGTCTTCATAGATCGACAGCGATAACTGCTGAAACTTTTAACAAAAAAATCTCGGATCTTGCCATTGGAAATAACTCTATAATAATGACCACCGAATAGAGTTTGGTGTCAATCCGACTACGAGGGGTGGAAGAGGGTGGGGGTTGCTCGAAAAAATAATGAGGTGACATGGAAATTTGACATTACCAGTTGAAAGGGCATATGTTTTTATGTTGGAAATGATATTTACTATTTGCGAGAATTAGAAGACGACTTATGTGGGTTAACACGAACAAGGTAGGTAGGTATCTCGGGTCAATTCAGATTGGTTTAAATTGATGTCGGGTAAGTTACTAGGCCGGGTCTTCGACTCGGTTCCATCCCAATTTTTTAACGTTGGATACATGTTTGATTTCTGTCATCTCTGCTGTCACTAAAGTGCCTCACATGCGAACCTATCATAATGAACGTAACATGTTGCCGAATTTACCGTAATCATAATTAAGCGACTTTAAAACGTATTGATGGTGTTTGTATTAGACTGCAGAACATATTTTCAGTAAGTTACAATGAAGTCACGTTCTTTTTGTGTATAAATTGAATCGTAGGTACAAGATAAATATGTAGCACGGATAGTGAAGGAAGAAACAACGACCCAATTGAAATGGCACACGGGTTTTGTAAGACCTATTATAACTTCGCGATAGAGATGTGAATTTATGGCTTGAGTCTATTTTGAAATGTACAGTTGGCTTCAAAAAAAAACGGGAAAAGAAATTTGACCTAATGTGAATTGGAAATTTAATTTGTCAATTTATGTCAATTTGTGTCTGTTTGACAGTAGTATTTCTGACATATAAGTGCAGTTTTTTAACCTAAATTCTAAAAGGCCGTTTCAAACTATAAAAATTTAATAAAATCTGACAGAACTTTTTCTGACAGTTCCCTTTTTTTGAAGCCAGCCGTACTCCTGAAATTTGCCAACATTTTTGTAGATATTGTGAAGAACTTATTTCGGAAGATTGGGCAAAATTAATGGGAAATCTTTCATATTTGAAAACGTAGGAGAATCTGACTCGGAATTTGATTGCGATTTTGATGCAGATGATTCAGAATTTTCTAATGAAATTATGCAACTTGAAAAGATTTGTTCTTTTTTGTCATGGACGATCGGTGTGTAAATATTTTGCAGAAAGATTCGAATAAAGTAAGGCTTAATAAGTAGGTACAAGATTTTATACAATCTAGTTCTAGGAATGTTTTGGTTAAAATGAAAAATTCATTGAGAAGTTACTAACTGGTTGGTGAAGACACTGTATAGGTGGGTTATCTAAGTGGTGCATAAATTAACAGGAGCCACTTCGTCTCTTGGTCCCGGTCCCTACTATTCTGTAGTCTGTTCAAGTCAGTTTCCTGTTTTATTAAATTGGATTAAAAATGTGTGAGTATTGTTCTATTGCAAACTAGTAAAACTGACAACAATGCACTAGACAATGACGCAGTTTATAACCTCAAACTTAGAAAAACATAACCTAATTCAACAGACAGCTTTACTGCCAACTTGAATGCACTTTTTCCATGACCTCCCCTTATGTCAAAACATCGTGAATGGTATATACATATAATATCGTGTGTTCCAATAAAAACTCACTCGCAGTAAGCCATGACTATAGAGATAGATAGACTGGTCATGTCGATTTTAGGCTCATTGGAAGTAGTTCATTGGTTACTTAAAAATATTCATCATATTGTGAGTTGTGACAGATAACCTATAAATTTGCTTTAGTAGTTCATTTCACATCTGGTACTAAGACATACTTCACTTTTGTCATGGCTTGCTGCGAGTGAGTTTTTTGTGGAACACACGATATAATCTATTCCATCTTTAAAAAAACGCTAGGTTGCCATGGTTTAATTTTGTTAAATTGGCAGTTCTGAGGAAAGCAGTAGTTATATTTCATTTCATTTTGGTTGTAAATCTTTTGGAACTAAATTTGAAGTGCTATGTTGCAAGATGATTCTAAAACAAAAAGTAAATAAAGTTGTCAATAAATGTCATTTTGACGTTTTTCCAATTTATTTTAAATTAGATAACACAAAGTAATAATTTAAAGGGTTTACTACAAGTGCATAATGTCAAAAGTTGTGTTTGTCGAGACAAAACGTGGTGTGTTGAAGGGCTAGACACATTTTAAACGAGATAGGCCCGATCTAAGTAATGATGCGATGATTGATGGATATCTTCAATGTGAGGAGAACAATGAATTTGTGTTCGATGAAATCCCTGAACTGTATCGTGTGTTCCAATAAAAACTCACTCGCAGTAAGCCATGACTATAGAGATAGATAGACTGGTCATGTCGATTTTAGGATCATTGGAAGTAGTTCATTTGTTACTTACAAATTTTCATCATATTGTGAGTTGTGACAGATAACCTATAAATTTACTTTAGTAGTTCATTTCACATCTGGTACTAAGACATACTTCACTTTTGTCATGGCTTGCTGCGAGTGAGTTTTTTGTGGAACACACGATATAACTAATTTATAGGTGGGAAGATCTGTTGTTATATATTGCATAATTACGAAAAAGGGTCTGGAGGATACTAGAACTACAAAAAGAGGAAAATTAATTTTCAAAATTCCTAATCAAACTTTTATTCAGATATACAGGATGAAATCTGTCAGATTGTCATGGCCAAGCATCGTTTTTTTAAAGTTGGAATACATTATACAGGGTGTTTGAAAATTGCTAGTACAAAAAAAAACTGTGGCATCTGGAAGCCCTAAGAAATCCAAGAAACCAATTTTTAATTTTTTAAAACAAAAGGGATAAAGTAACCCTATTCCTGCATATTCTACGCCTCAGGCGGGGCAATATTTTTTAAACCTTGGTAACCAAGCGTGATGATCGTAGTGATAATGAAGGACTATACAACAATATGAAAAATTTATATTTTTTTGCAAGATCTTGGCAACCACAGATTGACAGTTTAAGAACATCAAATTTTTTATTTCGTTATTGCTTAACAACGTGAAGTGTCTTTTTAAAATACCTTAACTCAGTGGTGCACTAACAATTTTAACCCAATTTTTAGTAATTTTTATCTCGAAAACTAGAGGATTTTTATTAGAATTTTCTTTTGCCGATGACTTCAACTCACCATCACCAATTACCAGGTTTTTTTTGTACTAGCAATTTTCAAACAGCCTGTATAATCTGTTTCAAAATCAAAAATCCACCAACACTGCATTCTACCTCGAAAATACAACCGACAACGTCGCCAACTTTTGCTTTTAGTGTGTCTGCAAGTGTCAGAAAAAAATGGGGTTATGAAAGAAAATTGTTGACAGTCGTTTCGGGCGTAGTTCATAGTGTTTTTTTATTCTCATTTTATTATTTCACTCAAAAGGTATGATATGGTAGCTACCACCTTTTTGTGCATAATAATTATTTTGTGTTACGTAAATAAACTCAATGTCAAATTTTGGCGGGAGGTTGGGCCAACCCAAAAAAATGAATCTTATTCTAGGGATTTCTTTTTTTCTGCCAACATAATTCAACAGGTGGTGGATTTTTGATTTTGAAACAGATTATACATTGGGTTTTTTAAAATGACGTATAAATTGCTGCCCGAAATTCCATGCTCCCAATAGTACTCTCTGGAACACCCAGTATTTTCGAAATACGCCCGTAAGTTACCATTTTGGAAAAGAGTTATTATTTTAACTCTATTAAAGTTGGAAAATTGGAGGCATTCTGACAATTCTGACAGATTAAAAACAAGCTTCAAAATTTAATTCAAAACATCAGTCATAATGACAATAAAGCATGAACTACATCGTTTTTTTGTGATTTGACAGTAATTTATTGTACGAAATTCCGTGGCCGCAATTGTACATGTGTGTGTTTTATTAGACACCATTTTGTCGAGAAGTGCTATAAACAAACAGCGCGTCAAAATTGCTTATAAAACGAGTGTAATACAATATTTTTTCTTTTTTGCCCTTATTTCAAATTTAAAATTTAAAAAAAGCTCAGAACATAATGTTAGGAAAATTATACGGTGTGATCAATTAAAAAATAAATCGAGTCGGCGTGTTACCTATGGCAACCCATGCTATAGCATAGGCTCCAAAGCAAACTCGATTTATTTTTTAAATGCTCGCTCGGTATTTAGCAAATACAGTATGTGATTGAAATGCGTTAAGAAAATTTAAACGGTGATAGAACTCATCAAAACAAATTACTTTCCTATTTACCATTTTTTCGAAAAATCTTTCTAAACCCAGATAAAATTTTAATTAGTTTGATCGTAAATTCTAGTA
The DNA here is from genome assembly GCF_963966145.1 of Tenebrio molitor. Taxonomy (NCBI): domain Eukaryota; kingdom Metazoa; phylum Arthropoda; class Insecta; order Coleoptera; family Tenebrionidae; genus Tenebrio; species Tenebrio molitor. The sequence goes on along the minus strand of NC_091048.1, from coordinate 4,090,926 downwards.
CCCGCCAATGTCTCCGTGCGTACTGTTACGTTATTTATTATTCCCTTATGGTGAAATTTTCTCAAAATAACGATTTAACAGACTTCGGGTCGAGATGCATTGGAGACTGCTCGAGAGTACAACCTAAATGTGGGGGTGGGTGGTGATAATCGGAAGAAAGAAAACTCCGAATGGTTTCAACGAAATGAATATATTTTCACTCAGTCCTGCACACGTACAAATCTGATTATTTAACAACAAAAACGTTTCTCACACTCAATAATTAAGTAAAAAAAATGAAGGGTTGTGCCCTCGCCGCGACAAAAACAAAAAAAAAAAGGAAAACTCTCGAAATGTAAATTGAATTCAAAAACTAAAGAGGTATGGAAGAGGAGGGAAAGGATAGAGAAGGAGAGGGGTGGGGAATAAAAGAAAATGTAGGTTAATTTAAAAAAGAAAAAGAATGATTTTGGAATTGTAAGTTTATTTAGAACTGTGTAAAGTATAGGAATCCTTTAAAGCCCGTAGGGTAAAATAAAGTAAAGTATAGTAGTAGAATTCAAAAACTAAATTTAAAAAAAAAGGGGGAGAGCCGAAAGCGAAGCTCGATATCGTCCTCGACGCTATTCTTCTACGCCGCCCACGATCGGCGGGACCGTTCCCTCGGGCCTCGCCTCGTTTCCCAAAAAAAAACCTAAATTCAAAATAGAAAAGGAAGTCGCGCGGCGGACGAGGACACAAAAGATAAAGACTAAAATAAACAGGAACTCTTACAAAAAAAAACTTGTTATCGCTCTGACCGGCCGCTTGCAGGCGAGGTCACCAGCAGACCGATAACTCAACCCGAACAAAAAAAAACGTTCTGCCTGAAACGACGCGCTGGCTTCGCGAAAACTAAATTTTTTTTCTATCACCCTGGCCTTGATCGTCACGGGGCGGTCGACGTCTCTGGAGATCTGGACGTTCCTCGGGGACTTCCTCGGGCCCACGGTGGACGACGAAATCTGGGCATGGAATTTGACTCCGTACTCCGGCGTTTGGTTCTTCACGAATCTTCCGTCGGGGATCCGTAAATCCGCTCCTCGGCGTCTGGGTGTGGACTTCCTGGACTCTTCTTCCCGTCTTTTCCCATTTCGTGCGTTCCCGTTTCGTGCGTTTTTGGGTTCCTACCTGTTTTAGTGCCGTTTCGGGCGCCAAGAAATTGGGTAGTGCCAGTTCGTGCGTCGTCCTTTATAGGGCTTTCTCCGCAATGGTACAATGTACTAAAGGGGTCCAATTTATATCTGTACCTGACCAGCTACTGGCTGAGGGAAATATAAAATCTCTTCACGTCTAATGTGTAAAGTGAAAAACACATTTATTTTGGACTTAAATGCACTCAGATAGGTAGGTATAAAATAAGTAGAAGTTTGTCATAAAGCCTTTACAAGGCTAAGTGTAACTTATTCTATGCTAAATCTATAGTCAAGTGAACGAAATCAATCCCAACTTGAAGACTTTTGGATAACATTATTTGACAGCGAAACATAGTAAATACGAGTATGTGGGTAGGTATTTTTTTCACCCCATAGTAGGCGTTGAAGTGCCAATTGTGAACGCACTGTACCTACTGGTTACGAATCACGGATCAGCTGTTTGAATCTTACGTTTGACACGAGTGGTGCCATATATAATGGTGCGTTCACAATCGACTGTTCAAGGCCTACTACAAGTTGAAATTTAAAAAAACACCCAATATAATGTTTTTGATTAAAAATATTGGGTGGGTATTCCGTACATGACCGTATCCCGCATTGTCAGCGGACCAACGCACGAAACGGCACTCGCCGCAGGTAAAGACTTGGGATGACGCCCGAATCGGGAATATTTTCAGTAACGCACGAAACGGCACTAATTCCTTCTTCCAGCCTCACCCTCTTCGGACCCTCGACGTCTCCACACCCTTTTCTTGCCGTTCAAGCACTCGCCGTTTCAGCCCCTTTCACACTCCCGCACCGATCTGACCTCCCTGACCAAAGACCAAAAAGCCCCGCCCCGCACTCCTATCTTTTATAGTTTCGCCCCTCTCTATTCGGGTTATTATTATTTTTGGCGGAAAACGTCGTGCGCACGATGATCGAATCATTGACAAAACTTGTAACAGTACATTAAAAGCGAAAGAAGATAAAAACTAGTCAAGCAAAAACCAATTCTTGATTCGTAGTAAGTGAGAGTGACATTGAAGTGACGCACCACACTTGATTAAGGGTACTAACCTTTAAATTAAATGTTCGAAATGACGCCCTCCGTAATCGATGCACGCTCTTGTGTGACCTTCGAGCCACAGAAGCTTGAGTTCTCATCAACATGTCAAAATTTTATCGAATTGCCTCGGTGTCAACTGGAGTCTCATACACAATCTGTTTTAAATGGCCCCATAAGGATTTAAGTCCGGTGAACGAGCTGGCGATAAAACTGGTCAATTAAGACCTATTGAAGAAGCAGAAGCCATTGACAAAATGCAATTCGACGTGGTGGATCTTCTGATTTTAAGTGTTGGACACGTTGAAGATGATACGGATGTAATCCCTGTTCGTGTAGCGCAGTGTGGAGCGAATGACCTGTTTCGCTGGACAAAACTCGAAAAGTGAATGTATCGCTCTTAAAATATGTACTGTAAGATTTACAGGGTCGCTGATTACGAATTCGATATTAGATTTATCAAATTCAAAATGGCGGATCCAAAATGGTGGACCTATTGTGAAAAAAATTAAGTTATTGCTCCGAAAGTATATGCTATAAGCTTGTCGGGGTCGCTGATTACGAATTTGATATTAAATTTATCAAATTCAAAATGGCGGACCTAAAATGGTAGACCTATTGTGAAAAAAATTAAGTTGTTGCTCCGAAAGTATGGATTATGAGCTTTTCGGGGTTGTTGATTACGAATTTGATATCAGATTTATCAAATTTAAAATGGTGGACCTATTGTGAAAAAAATTAAGTTATTGCCCCGAAAGTATGTACTATAAGCTTTTCGGGGTTGCTGATTACGAATTTGATATCAGATGATATAAAATTCAAAATGGCGGACCTAAAATGGTGGACTTTTTTGAAGAAAATTAAGCTATTGCTCCCAAAATTATGTACTATAAACTTTTCGGGGTCGCTGATTACGAATTTGATATCAGATTTATCAAATTCAAAATGGCGGACGTATTTTGCAAAAAAAAAGTTATTGCAATGAGAAATTGTATAAAAAAGTTTTCGGCATCAGTAATCATGAATTTTTGCTTTGCTTGAACTTTGAACTCCTGTCACCTCGATGTAATCAGCATTCTAATATAAATTGGAATCGTTTTTGTTAATAAGCAGTGAAACATTTTAAATGGAAATGGAAATTATAAAAGCGAAATAAACATGTTCTAACTTCGATAGGGACGTTTTGTTCAAGCCAATTTTCATTTTTTGCGTTAAAAACATGCAGAGTTCGGTGAGAATCATTCCATTTCATTTTCATTTTCGATATAAGAGGCTGCAACAATTTGTCCCTTGAGTTTTGGGAAATAGAGAAACGACAACCTTTTATTGCTGAAAAATTATTTTCAAGAATTTCTAGTTGTTCTTGTATAAAAAAAATCTGCTGCCGTGTGCACATGATATTCTTGCAGGTAAATTCTGAAAAAACAAAAATATTTATAAATATAATATAACGTGTTTACTCTTTCGACTGCCCTAGGGAAGCAGGTATACAATATTTTGACCCAGGTTTTTTTGATATAGATGCAGGAAAGTCTATAAGACTGTGCACAAAAAACATCGAAACTTTGACCTTCGTTTTTCGAGTTTTGTCCAGCGAAACAGGCCATTCGCCCCACTGTGCAGCGTTCTCCAAATTGTAAAACTGGAAACGACAATTCGTAATGCAAGTCGTCGGCATTTAACATTCGGTTCTTCGTCAGCAGGACAGGACAGAACTAAAAGTTCCATAATCCTTTAAATGCTGGACAGCATTCACAAAGGTACGTGGACAGGGAACTTGGCGACCTGGAAATCTCTTCATGTAAAGTCCTCGTTAAGAAATAGTCAATTCTGACTTAAATTGTAAATCATTTTACAATAGGACAGCAAAGCGCCTTATAACAACCATAAATAATTTCTAATTTTATTGCCCCTTTGTCGTGCAGTGCCGACTCAAGGAAGGGCAAGCATCAGGTATATTTAGCAAGCCCTACTTAGAGAAAGTCTGCCTAAAGCATTTGTTCAAGAAATTTTGTCTTCAGTTGTCGATTGATTTTCGTACACTGCGAATAGAAATATTTTGAATTCGCCACAATAAAAAGAGTGTATTTTTCAACTTATAACCTGTGTTTAAATATGTGGCGTCCTTTTGAAGAGAACTGCGAGGAGGAGGAGATGGTCGACGTTGAAACAATTTTTGATAATAACGAGGAAAATAAAAGTAAAAAAATATAGATACGGGTGTATATTTTAATGCCAAGTTATAACAGCGGTACCTGTAATTTTTACAGCAGGACTGAAAAAGAAACATAGGAAGCATTACTCTAACGATGCTAAAGAAATTATAAGAAATGTCCACAAAAATTCATTAGAATCGGGATGTAAAGCTGTCGGTAAAGAAACAGCTCGATTAACGGGAGTCAACGAAACCACCGTTTCAAAAATTTGGAACCGAAACCCGGAAAATTTGGAAAGGAAAAAGAAAGGGAATCAAAAGATAGCAATTATTCTGCAGGTGAATTGGATGCAATTAGGGATATCATATATCAAGTAATTCCGAAATTATTATTTAAAAATAATAATAAGAAAGTGAGTGTGAGAACACAGCAAAAAGCAATATTTACCTGATGTTTGTCCTTCCTTGAGTCGGCACTGCACAACAAAGGGGCAATAAAATTAGAGGGTATAATGGAATAATTTATGGTAGTTATAAGATGGTTGGCTGTGCTATTGTAAAATGATTTACAATTTAAGTCAAAATTGACTATTTCTTGAGGAGGACTTTACATAAAGTGCGTCTATCGATATTTTAAAACGACCTTTTGATTCCTTCAGTGGTTTATTGCCCGCTAACAAAGATTGTTGTAAAAGTGGTGAGTAACCGATCCCCCAATAATCCGCAGGTACAAGTCTTGAACCATCCAGAGTTTTTGTTACAGAGTAACAAACCTAGTAATGAGACCATCATAAATGACTCAAAATGTTAACTAGTCCCGGTCAGACAACACAAAGCTGCTCAAAATCGGACCGCCGACCTTACTCGAGCAACGCTTTCGGCGGCCCCACAATGCGAAGACAGGTAGAGGCGAGGGCCGCTCCGAGAACAACAGTTTTTCAAAAGAAATCGCCGAGGAAGAACACAAGGGCTTGATTTATTTTGGGAAGCGAAGAAAAATTCGCGAAATGTCGGTTCAAAGAACCACAACGTGTCAGCTGCGTGACGATCCGCTGGAATTTCTATAAATCTGACGCAAATCTGTACGGTGTCGTGGCCGAGTCTCGATAAATGCCACCGAGTAATTAATGTGTGGCTCTAAAGTATTTGGAGAAGCTGCGGTGGCGCATTTTCGGACATATTAACACATTAACGTGGCCAAGAACTACAACAACGACCAAAAAAACTGACCGTTGTCTTGTTATTTAATCGTCCAGTTAGTCCTGTTGTAATAAAACAATCGACAATCTCCGATAACAGCTCTGAAATTCCTTTGAACTCGTCCCAAAAGTCGCCGCGAAAAACCAAATTTAGTACAGACAGATTCCGATATGTCGTTGTATTTTTTGGGATCGCTACAACGCGCCGTCTTTTTCGGTTCGGCGCCATGTTTAATGGCCGCGACGTGTCCGGACCGCGGACTGAACGCGCGGCGGAATTTCGTACGTTCATTGATGAGATGCAGTAAACCAAAGTTGCGCGGACAATAAAAGCACGATAATGACAGATAAAGCATAATGGGGCCCACGCACACGTAATAAAACTATACGTGAAATCAATTATTGCAAATATAAAATGCATCCTACTTTCGTGTGCGTGCAATAAAGTGGGTGAGTTAAGCGAGATTGGATTTTCATGCTCACTCGGTGTTAAAACCCGACTAATAATAAATAACGCGGCGCAATGGAGAGTGTGGAATTTTTCGCAAGGAGGCTGTTGCTGCAAGGACGTGGAGTTTTTGGCCACCCTGTACATACCGCGACTACCACAACAGTCTTAATTGCACTTTTTCTCAAGATTCAAACAACTTCACATGAATACAACGTTATTCGTGTTTCTTTCGCGGTGCAAAACTAAACGTCAACTCGTTTGAGAGCTGACACACGAGCGTTTGACATTAATTCCAGTGGCGTATCAATAGCCAGGGGCGTGTCGTTTACGAATTTGACCGTTTTTTCTGCTCATTAGTTTGATGATTATTCGAAGCACGCTTGTAAGAATTTTAAATGAGTATTCTAAACGTTTTAGTACAAGCATATTAAGTGGTAACGTAACTTTCACTGTCGAGACAAATTTTTGGTCTTAATTTTCGTTCACTCAAAACGACGTTATTTCTGCGAACAAAATTAATAAGAACAGAAGAAGATTTGTGTGGTTTTGTCGAAATTGCCATCGAATTATTTTTGTTAGCGAATAACTAAATGAGTTTAGGGCCCTGTATGGTCTTTTTGCATAGGTTCTTTGGCGTCATCGCGAATGTGTTTATTGCACCCTGGAGCACAGCGAAAGCGTCTGCCAAAAGAATTTGGCGTGCGTTTCCGAACAGGTTGACTTTTAAATGACTCTCCGTCGACTGCCACGTTATAAAAAAAAGCAATTTCTGTGTCCGTTTTAGACGTCCCATATTAATTAATACGTTTGTTAACACTTTTAACGTTTCCACATCGTCCACGATCTTCCATTCATCCTCTCCCATACCTGAAGCGAACGATTAACAAATATTTATAATTCAAGTCTCGGTGGACTAAGTGGAATGTCTTGTCGGACATTTGTCCCGGGTCAAATGTTTGTCGAATTGGTTTTATTGTCCAGAAAGAGAGACGACTTTTTACGGACACCTGTACGCGGTCCGGAGCCCTTCGTATAGAAGCCAGTTGTTTATGGGACGTTCCGGGCAATTTCTCTTATTTAGTGTCGCTTTCCCGGCGTGTTTAGTCTTCGGCGACGGCTTTCGTCGACGTAAACACTCCGGTGCCATGTGCTCTGGCTAACGATCCGTCGAAAGCGCCATAGGGGACGCCCTGTCCGCCGCGCACTTACCACCAGTCGGCGTCCGTGAGCTGCAGGAGAAGCGTCCACAAAGCGACGGAAGCGAAGAGTCCCGCGCCGCGACGCTTCATGCCGCGGATGTACACAGAGACGCACTTGCACTTGCCTGCACCCTGTTACCACCGGAACTGTTTGTGTACAAACTCTAACCAATCTCGGTTCCGGTGACAAGTGCGATGTCCACTTGTACCGAAGTGACTCCAATAAGAATCGACGTCGTAGGCGGGCGACCTGGTTGCCGCGTTCGGGATGTCGGCGCTCCGACAAGGGGGTGCACTGTTGCAGATGTTTCGGGTCGGAAATCAAACGAAAAAGCGGGTAGTCAAGTTTAACCAAGACTGATTAAATTTCGGCCGGCGCTGCATATTTACGAATAAGTTGGACCCAATCGTGACCACAGAGCGAGCGGGGGGGGTTCTTTAGAAAAACACCCGAACGGTCAAAGACCACCTAAAACGGTTATTATTAACCAGAATTACATTGAGGGTAAACGAAATACGAATATAAAAACTAAAGATAAGAACCAAAACATATGAAAATAATGCAAAAATGAATGAAAAAAGAAACTAAAATAAAACAAAATACAACGCAGAGCCCGCTCTTGTTCTTGGGCGTCTTCGGACTCTGTATCCCCTGGCAGGTCCGAGACGCTGTGATCGGCCTCTGACTCCGATCTGTTGGCCATCAGGATCGGTTCCGGCTTCGAGCGATAGCTTTGGGGCATCGGCTGGCGGGATTGCTTGGTTCATCGACGCACGAACTGTCGGCGTCGATGTTTGTGCAACTCCTGCTGCTCAGGAAAAGGTTGGTCCGGCAGGACTCGTCCCACAGTGGTGGGTTCCTGGGCTCCCTCTTCGTTCCCGGCTTCGTCGGGCTCTCGCGGCGTGTCATCGTCGGGGGTTGTCTGTCCAAGAGCGAATCGAAGGTTGTTGATGTGTTCCCGTATTGCGTAGGCCCCGCGCTCGACCCAGTAACAATTCCCATGAGCGTCGGCGATGACCCTCACGGGGCCCACCCATTTAGGTTCGAGCCCGCGCCTCGTATGGTGCCGAACGAGCACCAGGTTCCCTGGTTGAAGCTTTGTGACGGACGGGCTTGGTTGTACGTACCGCTCCTGGTATCGTCGTTGTTGGTTACGGGTCCGTTGGTGGCGCTCGCTAGTCGGCTCCTGGACGGGACCGTCGTCCCACTCCCATTCGCCGGGGCCGCGAAGATCAAAGCCCAGGAGCAGGTCACTGGGCGTCTGACCGGTGGCGGCATTACGGCGCCGTCGGAGATTGAAAAGTCCTTTTAGAAGCCGGCGATCCCAGGGTTGATTGGGGAACATCTGGCGAGCTATGCGGAGGATCTTTTTGATCTCCTGGTTCCGCCTCTCCGTCGGGTTGGACCGGGGGTGATAGTTGGCGGTCGGCCAGTGTTTCACCTGCCAGCGGTGACAGGCCCGTCTGAAAACGCCGCTTCTGAACTGGCTGCCGTTGTCGGTTATGACGGCCCTCGGATACCCCCACCTGCTGAACACTTCCTTCTCGAGGATGGTGGTCGTCACACGGGTGGTCGCCGCTTTAACCGGGAAAGCCTCGACCCATCTGGAAAATAAATCTGTTACGACCAGCAGGTAGCGGTTGCCATCCGGGGTAGCTTCATATGGACCCATGTAATCCACTGCGATCGTCTGCCAGGGCTGCTGGGCGTTGTGACTTCGAAGTGGGGCCGCCGCCTGTGGGGGGCCCCTTTTTGTTGTGGCGCAGATAAGACAATCCCGAACGTGCGCCCTCACGTCTCGCTGCGCCGTGGGCCAGGCGTAAAATTTGCTGAGGGACCGGTAGGTCTCTTCTTGCCCGGGATGTCCCGCCTCCGGAGAGTAGTGGAACTCGTGGAGGACCCGTGGTCTGGCAGCCTCCGGCACCCACATGAGCTTCTTTTGGCCGTCCCTCTTGAAAAGGTGCTCGCCCTCGACGAAGTATACTTCCGCAAAAAATCTCTCACCTCGTTCTCGGGCCCCTTCTCGACGGACTCGCGCGAGCCGTTGTAGAGTCTCGGGGAGGTCGGGGTCGGCCAGCTGGGCGGCCTTTACTTCGTCGACGAGCGTCGGGACGTCGATGACGTTGATGACCTCGGTCGGGAGTCGGCATGTCCTCGGGGCCAACATTCGCTCGTCGTCTTCTGCTTCCCCGTGGACGGCGTCTTCGTCGGGTTGCCGCGACAGCAGGTCGGGGAGCTCGTTCTGTTTCCCGGGGCAGTGTTCCACCGTGAAACTGAACTCCTGGAGGAGGAGTGCCCAGCGGGTGAGTTTTGCGCTGGACTCCTTGGCGGTGTTCAACCACAGCAGCGCCTTATTATCTGTTCTTAGGGAGAAATGTCCTTCTTCCAGGTAGGGCCGGTATTTTTTGACGGCCCATACGATAGGGAGACATTCTTGCTCGTTTATATGATACCGACGTTGTGCCTCGTTCAGACGGGCACTGGCGTAGGAGATGATGCGCGAGTACCCTGGTGTTCCTGGAACAATACGGCAGCGATTCCTACGCCACTAGCGTCGATCTGCAGGATGAAGTCGAGCTCCGGGTTCGGGCGGTGCAGCACGAGAGGCTTATTCATGGTCGTTTTTAACTGGTGGAACGCCTCCTGAATCGCTGGGGTCCACTTGAATGGTTTTCCCTTGTGGAGGAGTTCGATCAGCGGTGTTGCGGTTTCCGCAAATCGCGGTACGTACTCCCGGACCCAGTTGGCAAGTCCTAAAAAGCTCTGAAGCTGCTTCTTAGTTCGCGGGGTCGGTGCGTCTTGGATCTGCTGCAGGTGCCTCTCCTGGGGTCGGTTGCACTCACTGCCGATTACGTGACCCAGATACGGCAGCTCCTGGACTCCGAACCGGCATTTGGCAATCGCGCAACGTAGACCGTACTCCCGGAGACGCTCGAACACTTGACGAAGATGCGCGACGTGTTCTTCGTGTGACCTGGAGTAAATGATGATGTCGTCCAGGTATACATGGACGCACCTGCCCAACAGGCCAGTAAGCACCCGCGCCATGAGCTTTTGGAAGGTCGCTGGGGCATTCTTTAGGCCGAACGGCATGACGCGGTATTGATACGTGGCGCCGTCGAGAGTCGCGAACGCGGTCAGTCTTTTCGACGCCTGATCCATTGGGATCTGCCAGTAACCGGACTTGAGGTCGAGCGACGAATACACCGCAGCGGTCCCGAAATCGCGTAGTACCTCCTGGATCCGCGGCAGGGGCGCTGCCTCGTCCTTGGTTAACAGATTTAAACGTCTGTAGTCCGTGCAAAATCGCACCGTCCCGTCCTTCTTTTTTACCAGCACCACCGGCGAACAATAATCACTGTCCGATCGCTCGATCACCCCAGTCGCCAACATTTCACCCACGCACTCGTAGAGAGCACGCTTTTTGTCCTCTGACAGGTGGTAGGGTCGAATGCGGAACGGTTCGTCCTTAATTAGTCTAATAACGTGGGTCACGACGCGCACTGTCGCGGTGGCACCTTGTTCGTTCAATACACTCGCGAACTCACGTACAATGTCTCGGAACTCGCGAGCACATGAGGGCGGAAACCCGTGGCTGGGTATTACAGTCTCTGGCACGTCGGTATTGGCGCTAAATGGTCGTTCCCGGTTCCAGTAGGTGGTGTGACGGCCGGTAACTCCATGGTGGACGCACCCTAGGGTGAAGTCCATGGTGGCCCTAGAGTCTCGCAGCCACTGAAGTCCGAGGATAACGTCGTCACGGAGCTCGTCCACGACAAAGAAGGTGACATCCTCGTAAGGTTTGATCTCCGACGTGCAGGCTGGAGTTGAAGGAGCCGGAAGCCTCAATGGTCGCTCTTTGGCTGGCTAGGTCCAAGGTTTGTTTAGACAATCTGCCGGGCTGAAAAAGACGACCAGAGACGAAATTCGACGTCGCCCCAGAGTCCAAGATAGCGTTGAACGTCCGCTGGCCAATGCGGACCTGGATTCTGGGAAGAGCGCTAACTGTTTGACTCAGTTGGTTGGCTCGGACCGCGACGGGGATTTGCCGTCGGTCCTGCGCCAGTTTTCCGGCTTCCTGGTGGGTCGTATATATGGGAGAACCTCCTTAGCGGCCCGCTTGAGGTCCACCACCCGCTGCGGGCACTGGCCAGCCAAGGTCGGACGGGCTTGATGTGGCATCTGGTTGATTAACTCCTTGACCAACCTGGCTTCTGGTGCGTCCGGAAACAGCCGACGGTACAGGGCGGTCTTTCTTGCGAAGAAGACTTCCACCGGCTCTTCCCATCCGAGAGTACCCCTTTTGAACTCCTCATAGAGTTCCGCGAAGTTGGCCTCTGCGCCGAACTCCTCCAAGAGGCGCCCCTCCAAGTCCGAGATGGTCCTGTCTCGGGTAAGGAAAAAGAGATTCGCTTTAGCGGCTCGACCCCTCAGCTGCCTGTGGGCCAGTCGGGCTTTGCCGCGTTCTGGCAACGAGGCGTTCTGGGGCGCGGCGAAAAATTCTCTGATCTCCGCGATGAACATCTCTGGGTCCTCGTCGGGGTCGCCGCTGAACGTCGGCAGGTACTCCTCACCTCGGAGCACGACTGTGGGGATGACACTTGTTACCGACGCTGTATCGGTCTGCATGGCCTCGCTGCAGGGAGGTGGACCCGCCAGGATGTTGTCTGCGGTGACGGCCAGCTGTTGCTCTGGGGCTGGACTTGCTGCTCTCTCTGTGATGGGCAGTGGTTGCTGGGCCACGACTTCGTCCTCTACGGTGGTCGATGGCATCATGCGGGAGCGGGCTCGTGTTGTCACTTCGATTATGGGCATCGGCTTGAAAGGGGGTCTTCGACACCTTGTCGAAAGAGAGCCCCACGTTGGGCGCCAATTTGTTACCACCGGAACTGTTTGTGTACAAACTCTAACCAATCTCGGTTCCGGTGACAAGTGCGATGTCCACTTGTATCGAAGTGATCCAATAAGAATCGACGTCGTAGGCGGGCGACCTGGTTGACGCGTTCGGAATGTCGGCGCTCCGACAAGGGGGTGCACTGTCGCAGATGTTTCGGGTCGGAATTCAAACGAAAAAGCGGGTAGTCAAGTTTAACCAAGACTGACTGATTTTCGGCCGGCGCTGCATCTTTACGAATAAGTTGGACCGACCCAATCGTGACCACAGAGCGAGCGGGGGGGGGGGGGTTCTTTAGAAAAACACCCGAACGGTCAAAGACCACCCAAACGGTCCCCACATGTGACAACCCGAACCAGCTACGAACTGAGCGCTAGCGGCGAATGCGGCGCCGTCACTGGGGGCGGACACCGTCTCTCCATCTGGTTACCATTGGACGCGCTCCACCGGCGACACGCCTCTCCTTCGGCCGCTTCCGCACAACACGTGCAGATCGTGTACTTCTTCTGGTTGTGTTGTCCCCGCCGTGTTTGACACTTGTTCGGTTGCGGCGGATTTGCATCGAGGCCTCCGACGGTCCACCTGCTAATTGGACGCCGCCGCCCCCACTACAGGCGCCCACCTCAACCCCTGCTCACCGTGCGATTTTTATACATTTCTGCGAGCGGTGCACGCGGGCGGTCCCCCTCTCCATCCTAGGACGCATCAAATAACATTTTTTTCTTCTTCAAATCCAAGAATCATAAATAATAATAGAACAAGATTTGTTTCTGCCATCGAGGAAACAAAATTGCAGTTGCCAAAAAGTACCGAAAAGATTAGGTACATCGAAAGTTGGTGAAAACAGTGTATTCAATTTTTTCGAAAAGAAACATCAAAAAAATGAAACGTTTTGTAAAAGCATCTTCAATGATCTGGTTGTTCCTTTTACAACCATCGTGTTATCATTTTGTTCATCAGAAGTTCGTTGCAAGTGATATCACAGATGTGAGGAGAAACAGCAGAGGTCCCAAAGTGGAACGTTGGGGGACTCCAGACGTTGATATACAGGGTGTGTCAGAATTCCACCGACAAACTTTCAGGGCTGATTCTTTGATCAAAAATAAACATAAAACTATTAACACGTATGGGGTAAAAAATGCTTAGTTTGCGAGATAATCGACAAAAAACGTAAAAACAATTACGATCTAAATCTCTTGAATTTTTTTATTTATCTGCGCTTTGAACAGGGGGGGCAAAATTTTCACGATTTTTGATTTTTTTTTATGTGTACACTAAATTCCACCCGATTGCTTTTGTTATTTTTAGTCGATTATCTCGCAAACTAAGCGTTTTTGACCCCATAAGTATTAAGAGTTTTATGCTTATTTTTGATCATAGAACCAGCCCTGAAGGTTTTTTGGTGGAATTCTGACACACCCTGTATATGGTGGATTGAGACTGAACAATAAGTGGGCTTCGTTGGATGTGATTTAAAGAAGCCGGAATGTGACACTGGTGTGATAGAGAAATTTCATATTTCTTCTTGTCTAAATGTAGATTTTATGCATATTTACGGTCCTAGTGCGGACTCGAATTCGAGTTTGTCGTGTTATTTTCGATTAATTAATTAATTTTAATTGATATGTTGTTCTGTCCGGAGCAAGAGAACACGACGATCTTCTCCGACATTAATTTCCAAGTTCGGATTAACCGCGCTCGTAAAAATCTGGTTTTTACTTCCTCACGATCCTGCATCTGCTCATGTTCAGCATAATAAATAAAATTAATAATGGTGGGGAATTACTAATAGAGTTTTTATTGTTTTCCGAGCGGTGGATTCGACAGTTCTTGCATGACCGGAATCGACGATTAGAAGGAGATGTTGAAAATTAGCTGGAAGAAGGTGGTCCAGAAATAAATAAAAATAATATCGTGAGAAAGTAAATTTCGTAGAAAGAAGAACTGGAGGTGGCAATTATGGCGACTTGATCAGCAATGTATTGGAAAGTTTTTGCTTTACACTGTCGAACTGATTAGGTAATGTAGTCGAAGATGTTCAGAAATTATTGCTTCAAATCGCCAATTTTTTAATTCATCAAAAATAATAAATAACAAAATTCTACACAGCGAGTAATAAAGTAACGAAATTTCACAATTGAACTGGTCAAAATAATTTGATAATAGTTATTTTCACGTGAGTAGCGCTGTCAGATCACTTTTCAGGTATGAGGCCCAAATTTGAAGCACGAGGCGTTAGCCGAGTGATGTAAATCAGGTCGAATACCTGAAAACTGTCAGCGCACAAATATTGAATTCGTTTGGGCAGTCTTAGAAAACATTAATTAATTGTAAATTTTGAGGTTATCTTTGACAGATGTCAAGTAAGGTATGTATAGAGTGAAAACTTTATAGTACATATATTTAGTTATATACCACTTTTCACGTTATGTACTTGGGATACATAGAAAATATTATTTTTCTGCGACTGTCAAAAAAACTGTATACTATTTTCATTATTATTAGTGTATCAAACTTCTCTTTGTTTGTTTTCATTCTGAAAGAAAGTACAAAGGGTGAAAAAAAGTGCCGTAGCATGTATAATTATTCCGTTCTGCTGTTATGCAAATGCTTCCACTGAAATTCCGAAGCACAAGAGTGCATTGAAAACAACTGAAGCAGAAACGTCAAACTTTAGTTTTGAATTTGGTGTTGATTTATTTTTCTAAATGCAAAATGTAGAAAAAATATTGTATGGAACTCATGCATGAAGTATCTCTTTTTCACTCATGGGAAAAGGACTACTTTATGCACTTGTTAGGTAGGTACTGTTATAATTTAAATTTCGCGGTAAATCGTAAAGGCGAGAACGTTCTAGAACATTCCAGAACGGGCTCTCGGACCTCGACTTCCGGTACCGGCCGTGTCAATTCGGCGAGAGGAGGGGAAAATATATAAAGGTGGAGCAGACGCCATGTCTGGGGTTCTCGACTAGTTCAGGTCAGAGGTTACGACCAATCCGTGTGTGAGTGTTGTGTTCAAAGGGGGAGATTAGGGGGTGTTTTCAGTGTGCAACAGGTGCTGGCGAACCCGTGGAGGAGGACCGAATCGGCTGGGAAACCGTCCTAGAGGAATTCCAACCGAAACGTCGCGGCGGAAAAAGGCTTCCTTCACGAGGGTCATCGACCCTACGCTTCAGCGGATTATTTTCACCACCCTGTTGGGCCGGCGTCATCCCCAAGGATCCCACCAGAGAACAGGACCTCACACCGGACTGTCCCCGGCCGAGGAACCCGAGTCCAGGAGCAACTCATATCTGGCAAGGTCCTTCGGCGTCTTTCTTTTGCAGTCCGCCATCTTGGCTCATTTCTTTTACGTCGATTTGCGTTATCAGACCCGGAGTGACCTCGCCAAAAACGACGCGCTCGCTGGCTCTCGGAAGTTTTTTTATAATTCATTCATTATCATTTTATATTTTTTTACACCGAGGCTAAACCTGACTAATTTACGCCTTTTCCTAGGAAAGGTTGAGGGGAGGAAGGACCCCGAGGACTTTCCGAGGATACGGACGGCGTGGTAGACCAGCGGCGGAAGAAGGACTCGGAGGACCTTCCTCCAGCTCGCTCTTCCAGGGACTCTTCTTGGATTTCAAGCCCCAGAGCCGGTGTAAGGGAAGTTTTGGTTTAATTTTCATTGATTGGTCATTTGTAAAATTCGAAATATAGCAGCCTGGTAGTACCGGCACCGTTTGTGAATTTAGCTATTATTTAAGCGCCTTCAGCGTGTTATTTTGGGAACCTTCAGTTCACTCATAACCTCCCTTTTATATTGTTAACTTTGGTTATTTTAAATTGGTCTCAAGGCTCAGAACTTTAATTTGTTCATTTTGGGAATAGCACTTGGTTTGTATCCTAGTACCACTTTACATAGACAACTGTGTTTCGCCCGCAGCGGCATCTAAGTTGGAGTTAAATAGTTACTGTCGCCTGTAAGGTTAGGAAAGGAATATTAAACGCTCTCATTATTACATCTGTGTTTCTGTCCAACACCTGATATAACACCGTGTTTGCGTAGCATCATTTCTACTTCAACAGCCTCGCTCTCGAGACGTAAGTGTGTTTTTGTGCCGGACCTGGAACCAATCAGTCTCAGAAATCGTTACTTAAATTTCCCCCGGTGAAGTTGGGAGATTTAAGTTTTCTCTTGTTGGTGGAGTAGTTAAGGAGAAAATAATAACGTAACAGTACATAAGTTACTATTCTGACGATTTTATTATTTTTTTATATATTTTGAAATTCATTTGCGTGCTTTATATTTTTAGTTTCAGTTCTTTTATCTTTCACTTTTTTGTTTTTTACAAGTTTTTCATTGCCATTTAAGATTGTAACAATATAATCTCGTGGTTAAGCTTTTTCACAAATACATAATAATCAGAATAATAGTTAAATATTTGTAAAAAGTTCGTTGTACTTCTTTTTAGTTATTTTTAATTTGTACTTCGGTACCTTTGAATTTGGCGCGCGCGACATGTGACGACAAAGATGGCGGCGTGTCGTTGTTAGCCTGTAACAAGAGAGGGGACCAACCTTCGAGATTGTTCGAAACGAAAGAAAGCGAGTAATAGCTTTAATGCCGTTTCTCTTGTTACAGGTAAGATTGTTTTATATTGTAAATAAATTTGGTGATGGGTCGATTAAGAAAAATTGTTAGGTAGCAATAAAAAAACTCTTGTTACAGGAGAAACACAATATAGTTTTTATTCGCACGTCACGACGACGCAGAAACATTATATATTTATATCACTAGGCCAGAAACGGTACGTTTGCGAGTCCGAGTAAGATTTGCGGACCGAGGCGACAACCGAGGCTCGCAAATGCGAATACTCGCAAAACCGTTTCTGGACGTGTGATAGAAAAGATTTTTCGTTTTCTTTTAATCTTAAACTTCATTATCTTTTACCTCTAGACTGGATCAAAGATTGACCACCAATTCCCTAATTTTACTTGGGTTGTCTGAGCTTCAACTTGCCAATGTTTTGAGTCTTGATTTGCACCATCAGGCTCGGTTTTACACGTCCTCTTTCTTTTCTTGCAGATTTTTTAACACCTTCGTGTTAAAGCTAAGTGCAGAGATCGCCGCATCTCTCGGAGTTAATCCTCGGTCTCTTGACAAATCATAAATCTATTTTAACCTCGATGTCCGGAAAGTTTACGAGTTCTAGTGCAGAGCGTATCTAATAATCGGGGCCGATCCGAGTGCGATGCACCTATTATAGAATTCTCGATATTCCCGTGCGCCTCTTCAAACAATCAGGAAAACCACTCGAAAATCGATTCCTGGAAGAAAGAAGTTGAAACGAGACCGCCCTTAGAACACGCCAGTGTGAAGTTTTAAAAACAGTCAAAGTATTTTGGTGCTGAGTCGGCACTTTTGATACTACTCTGATTGTTTGAATATGTAGAAAAGCTTTATTTGCCTAATAAGCTGTTTACATAATCCTCGGCGCCCTCCTAAGATTTTTCGATGTTTGATCTTATTTTATAACTTTGTCCATCCGACGTCGGATTGTCGTAACTCACCCCGATGATTGACGTTTCAGACGGAACTAATTGCCCCATCGTTCATACTCGCAGATTTATTTCGCCACGTCCGCCGACCTCACCTTTCAAGTCGCCATTACCATTGTTTCATCCTCTCTTCTTAGTTTTGCTGTTGTTTGTTTGGACACCTTTTTTTTCGTCGATGATGTGGATGACCTGGATCCCGAACCGCTCCCTTCTGATCCTGACACGCTGTAACGCACAGCGCCACCTACGAATCTTGACACCTGTCAAAGCTTGTCAATCCTTCCAAAGCTCTCCGGAAATTTTCACCGATTCCCTTGGATCAATTCCAACGAAATTTTCTTCCTCCAACACTGACAAGATCACAGCCAAAGACAGTTGCGTCAACTTGTCACTTTTAGCACCTGTCAAATCTGACAATTTTCAGTTCGAGATGGTGTCACTAATCCATCTCTACTTTTAAATAAATATATCACAAAAATTTAAACATTTAGGTAATTCACTTCATGACTAATTTAGATGCGTCATTGATGACTTTTCTTTATGACAATATGTAATGTCAACATTGCAAAAATAAATATGAAACGTGTGTATTCACGTCGTGACTTTTGAAAGTCACGTCTAAGCTTAATTCAAGATTAATACAAGTCTACTATATAACAATAATTTAGTACAAATAACAACATACCTGCAACTGTTCCAACTTTATTTTTTTTTATTTAGAATCAAAATATTGTTTATAAAAGAATCTGACAAAAGCCAAAAATAAATCCGGGAAGTTTAGGGAACTTTTAGTGTTTTATTTTCATTCATATTTGTTGTTTGCCTAATTATTTATTAACTAATAAAAAAATTAGTAAATGAGCATTAAGCTGTCACTATCAACTTGCATAGAGAAAATAAAATAACATAGAATGAAAAGTCCCTAATACATTTTTGGAAAATCGTTTAGCGCACCCTCACCACACCGCAAGAGGGCGCAAATGTTTTAAAAAGTCAAAACTTTAAAATCAAAGTAATCTCAATAATCTAAAAATCAGTGAAAGGATTGTCAATCTTTATGTCACTATCTTGTAATTCAAAATGAGGCTGTGTCACGTTAACAAATAATGTAGTACCGCTGCTAAGATTGCTAAATTTGTTGTTGAGAGAATCAAGCAAAATTTATATAGAAAACAATCAACAAATTGAAAGAAAAATAATACTTCAAGACCAAGAGATTATAGGAATTATAGAAATTATAGGATAACAAAAGATTTGGTTTGGGAAGTAAACGAAGAAATTTTAAGTGTGAAATTGGACCATATAGTGAAGGTTTATCTTTATGATTCAGCGTGGGGCGAATTAAGATCCCTCCACAAAATTACGGACATGCAGATAAGATCCAAAAGATGTCCTATGCAACTCAAGTTTTGAGTGGTCATAATCATTATTAATTCAACTATCATGCTATTAGTTAACTGTGGTAATTTCTAATAACATTGTTGTTAATAATCTAATATATATTTTAACTAACAGGTAGAACAAACCTAATTGATGAAGACTTGGGAACTGCAAAAACAATAACTTTTTTGACAAACTCTTTGATAATAATCTGGAGGGAGGGACATTTCGTCCACGTTGCGAGAAACCTCTTGCCTGTGGAGTTTAGAAACATCCGGGGCACACAAAATGTACCTACTTTGGAAAAAAAATTGGATTAAAAAACAGCACATTGGAAGGATTTTTGGATTTATACTAAAATTTAGCAGAAAGTGGCAAGTGTGAGTTTTTTAGAGTTTGTAAAAAACGTTAATAAGATTCATAATATTTTGAAAATTATATTGAGTAACATAACTTCGACCGATAATATTAAAAGCAAAATTTCAACGGTAATTCAAACATAAGTACAGGTCGACCAGAACAGCTTGGCTAGTGACGCAGTGGACTGAAATCCCTCCCACTAGCGGAGCGCACTTGTCTGTTGGGTCTGGAAGTGTTTAGATCGTGTACAAACGGGGGAAAATCAGCGCTTCAAGCTTTAAGTGAACAGCATGTCCGGACTGTTTTGAGCAGATTTGCTTCATTGAGTGTACCGTACCTACAACCATAGCCATATCCTTGTCTTACAGAGACTCGCTCGTTTCCTCTTGTGCGCATCTCATACGCCAAGCTATTCTGGTCAAGCTGTACCTAATGTTAATTTTTCGTTCACTTAAAAATAAAATTGGAGATGAAATTATTGGTAAAATAATTCATTTAACCACATTTACATTAAGGGGTAAAATTTAATTTTAAATGGTAGGATACGAGAACGATAGCATTTAGGAATAATATTTATAAAAATAAAGCAGAACTGTATCAAAGACGGTTGAAAATAAAATATCGAAAGTACCGTAACATGGGGATATATGGAACGATTTTTCACTATTTTTGTTAATAAGTTTTAAATGGTTTTACCAAAAACTTTCGATTTTGTTTTAATGGTTGCGAGTTAGTTTCTAGTTTGATTTTCCATGATCCTGATTATCATAAATTTTGTAATTTGTTTAATTTTTTAAATTTTGTATCGTTCCATATAACCCAAGGTTTGGGGTTATATGAAACGACGTATTTTTAAGCTTGAAATAGGTAGCAGGTTCATATAGGAACACATTGCAACCTTTATGGAACGATTGGCATTTATAAAAAAAAAAGTTATGAACGTTTAATAGTATATTGTATATCAAGAGTTGAAAATGAAAGATTTCACACGAGTTTGCAGAATTGAGCCACAAGCCGTAGACGCGTGGCTTAAACAAACGAGTGTGAAATCGAATTTTCAACACGTGGTATACACGATATTTTTCCGAGGACCACAAAAAAAACCGCTAATATTCGGCATCCCTTCAAACTTCAAATATCATTCGACAGAGCTGCGGACAAAACATACATTGATGGCCATGGTTACTACAACTGTGTGCAATCATTTCATTGCGCACAGGCTAGAAGGTATCTGATTGGCTAACCAGTTTCATTGCACACGGGTTCGCTATTTGCATGCAATAGCCAACTTTCAATAATAGTTATTTGTGCGAATTTACGCATTTTTCATAGTGGTTGTCGGAAAACCCAATGATCTTATAGTAAACCTCAATTTTAAGCAGGTATGATCTTTTATTTGATGAAAATTCGAATAAGAATGGGAATTGTTCACGAAATAAACATTTATTCATATTATTAAACATAAAAAAACAATTTGTCAGAATGGTTACCCCTATATTTGTTATACTGGGTGTCCCAAAATTCGCGGAATAACTCAATGAGGCAATGTCAATTCATGTTAGAAAATAACGAGAAAAATAATTAAAAAATTCTATACCTCTTAGATTTGAAGATATGGGGGCCCAAAAGGTACAGCTTTGATCTCATTTATTTTAAATAATAAAAAAGATTTTGACTATTTGTCTTGTACTAGCCAGTGGCCTAATAATTTTGAACAATTGTGATCAAGTTTGCAATTATTTTCTTCATTATTTCCAGCATTTCCAAGTAGTAATTTAATGTTCGTTTTACCTCAAATAGCGTACGGCAACACGGCTTTGATTTTTCCCTCTCATTTCCAAGGATACAACAAAAATGAAATATTTGCAGACTATTGGGATGCATAGAATGTTTTTAAATGTTGCCACATTTAGTGTAACGAATAGGTCGATATCTTCTACAAAAAAGAAGATTAATTTTTTTAAACATTTTTACCTGATATCTTAATAACTACTTAACAACGTACTACTAATTTTGGGGCACCCAGTATAAGGTGGTCTTTGGGACCTGATATGTAGCTGCAGCTTGCCCAAATGACATTTGGTTTTCCACAACGGTCCTTAAGGCAAGTTCAATATTCGTTTATGGGTAGTTCTTCCTAAAAGCTGTCCCCGGCATGTGGTTATGTTTACGCGGCATCGTGTTCCATATAACCCAGAAAAATGAGTATTTTCACTAAATTCACTTTAAAAAAAAAAGGCGCGATCTAATATAAATATGCTTTTTCAGACGACCACTGTGAAATATGGCACATTTCACACGGTTTTTCCTTAGTGAAAATTTAAAATTGCAAACGATTTCAACACGAACACGAACGAACAGCCTAACCGTGTACAATGAAAAATTTGAGAAATCTGATTGGCCGACAGCTGTGTGTTTTTATATTGTACACGGGCCGATGATTAACGATGTCTATCTCCGCGCAACGGCATAATTATTTTGTCCGCAGCTCTGTCGAATGATATTTGAAGTTTGAAGGGATGCCGAATATTAGCGGTTTTTTTTGTGGTCCTCGGAAAAATATCGTGTATACCACGTGTTGAAAATTCGATTTCACACTCGTTTGCTTAAGCCACGCGCCTACGGCTTGTGGCTCAATTCTGCAAACTCGTGTGAAATCTTTCATTTTCAACTCTTGATATACAATATACTATTGTAAGCATGTTGTTGAGGTTGTGCTCTAACTATCATTTCATTGCACAAACTGTGTATCTCTAACGGTTACTGAGCAACAGATGAGACTTCTGGAGGTAACGAAAAGTTTAAAAAATGATCACAAACTAATTGCCTATTTTAAGTACTTATAAATTGTGTTTCTCGTTTGGATCTTGCTGTAACTTTAACCGCCAAAATGTTGTCTTGAGATATGTGACTGTCACTAAACAATAAATTCACTAAAACTGTCAATATTGATATAAATTTAAAAAATTACCTCATCGTTCCATATAACCCCTGGTATTCCATATATCCCCAGGTTACGGTACCTATTGTTGGCGTTTTAATTTGTTGTGAAAATTTGCAATGATAAAAAATCAAAGGAAAGGTAAACGTATCCAGTAGGCTGTCATTTTGCACCGTCACCAGGATAAGAGATGGCGGTAAACACTTTGTGCCCAAAAAATGTATAGGGAGTTTGCGTTCTATAATCAATTAACTTTTGTAATGACGAACTAGAGTTACTAAATTTAGTAACTTTTGTCTTGTGAACACATCTTTTTACCGCGAATTTGGGCTTTTAAAAAGTTAGGTTATGGGTCATGTCATTTGTTCTGTCAAAACTGGTCCCAATCAAAGTATAGTGAAATTAAATTTGTTTAATTATTTTGAAAAAAAAACGAAAGTTGCACTAAACAAATACGAAAAGGCAGTTGAACGTAACAATGAAATAATTTTGCATTTTGCTACTCATCCTCGTCATCGTCGCTGTTTTCCGAATCGGAATTTTCAACCAAAATTAACAATAATTGGGGATATGTCATGGATGCTAAAGTTTCCCATAAGCCTTGTTCTTGTTCTTCATTTAAAATTTTGTACATACTTCTGGGGCTGAAGACTGTACAGCACTTAGTGAGAGTTTTATTTTAGATTAGGATTTACCGAAAAAACATCCACCACTACTTCTACAATTTTGCACTTTTCGTATTTACGTTTCCTTTATCTAATTTATTTTATTTTGTTGAAAGCCTTTAAAATGTGCTGCTTCGTCTGCTTGCTTATTGATGCTTTACTCCGTTTTGGAAATTCGTTAATTTTGGCAGAGACAATAAGACAATAATATGACAATTTAAATCATTGCCAACTGTCGAATTTTCATTTATTTTGTAAAAAAATTTAACAAAAAAAAAGTTCCAGTTAGTTCGTCATTACCATGGCCAACTGTATCGATATACACTAGACGTGTATACATGGCCGTTTCATTTTGCAATTTCTCCATAAGAGAAAAATTCCGATGAAACAATTGAAATTTCCCGTAAAGTAGCGACGCCATACGACTATAATTTTAACCAATCTTCAATCTACGAGTACGTCAACTTGTCAAATTTATATTCTTGGTTAGGTAACGGTTAGTTGTCGTATGTTATTTGTCTGTTAATTTGCTTGTCACTCGAAATTAATAAATTAAAATGAACACAACGAAACTAAACACGACAATCATCAACTGAACAATAAATGTTATAATTGACAATGAGCACAGAAAGGTAAGAAAATACTTCCAAAATCTGACGTTTGTGACGTTCAATTTGACAATTTCAAATTAAAAAAATTATTATGAAAGGATCCAACAGATGTCGCTACTTTACGGTAGTGCATGGTTTGCTTTCTAGGAACACTTTTATTTTGAAATTGAAACGGCCATGTATACACGTCTAGTGTATATCGATACAGTTGGCCATGGTCATTACAAAAATGAATGCATTATACGGGGTGATCAAGAAGGACTGTTTAAGTTGGTAACACTGGATCGTATTTTAAATCGTATAACAGGAGTAACTTCCGGTTGTTGGTGGCTTGTCGTTGTTAATGCTATACCTATATCAGATATTTGTCAAATAAACCAACAAAACATATCCAGTTGCAGTGTTATAAATAACCGAATTAAAAATTTTTCTCAATTGTACTGCCAACTTAAACAGTCCTTCTTGATCACCCGGTATATGTTCTTATTTTGTCTATGATCAACTTGCATGACCAACTTCATTAAACTACGTTATGGCCATTCCAATTCCATTAAAATGCGCTTCGTATAAAGTATGTTATGGATAGTGATGAAGTGGTGCCATCTGTTTGTTAGACATCAAGGTAAAATTGCCGTCAAATTTGAAATTTTGTCAATCAAAAAACTCTGAAAATGCTCATTAAATGCATTATTTGTGGCAATTCTGAAAAACCTTTATTTCAATTTCCCAGCGACAGTGGAGTTAGAGCTAAATGGTTTGAGGTTCTTCGGGAAATTTGTGGTACTAGAAAAGAAATTCATTAACATAGTTTAATGAAGTTGGTCATGTGATCGAGATGAAGTGGCGATATCTAGTGAAATTTAGAATAACCACACATTTAGAAAGTTAAATATCAGGTTATGTTATATGCCATTTCATTGCCAAAAACTGTCAGTTTATACTTTTATGACGACGAAAACGATTCTCTCAACAACAAATTTAGCAATCTTAGCAGCGGTACTACATTATTTGTGAACGTGACACAGCCTCATTTTGAATTACAAGATAGTGACATAAAGATTGACACTGCTTTGACTGATTTTTAGATTATTGAGATTACTTTGATTTTAAAGTTTTGACTTTTTAAAACGTTTGCGCCCTCTTGCGGTGTGGTGAGGGTGCGCTAAACGATTTTCCAAAAATTTATTAGGGACTTTTCATTCTATAGTATTTTATTTTCTCTATGGCAACTTGATGCCGTCTTCCGTTGCCGGCGAAAACAGAGAAATCTCTTGTCCTTCCTCCAGCTCTTTGCAGCACACTTTGGGATAAAGGGTGCCCATGCCGCACTGCTGGGACTCGATCAGTTTTATGACCCGCGGCGAGATGGGTTTCTCCAGGTCCAGCAAGTACATGAGAAGGACACAATCTGGGAGATTGACGCAAGCAAAAGAGGCCTTGCAGGGTGGCAGCTCGTTCAGTTGTTCTGCAAAGTAGTGAGGGTGAAGGGGTGGTTAACAGCAGACTGTTTGTTGTACTCACTCTTGATGCTCTTATGATGGGGCACCTCTTCCGAACAGCACACCTTGGGTTCGTTCTTGTGTTGGCCGCATGGGTAGAACGCAAGTGACATATTCTTTATCTAGGTGCGGGCAAACGTGAGGTTTGAAAGAGAAAGTGTCGGTACAAACCTAGGGCGTTTAGGGATGCGATCGAAAGTGTCAGAAGTAGATAGTGCAGAACAGACATTGTCGCGAGATGACTTTGGAAGAAACACTGAATAGGGAAGGTCAAGTTCGGGATAAGAACCTGGAAAAAGTCGGTAAAGAAATGTTTTGCTTTTTATAAACAATATAAGTTAACGCTCAAAAGGAAACATTCAGAATCCTTATATTAATTTTGTATTAATATTTACTTAAACAGTAATTACCGACTTAAATGTTTGTATCTGAAAACAGAACAACGATTTTCTTACAACATCTGGATTACGCTTTACGAAACGATATATTTTTTTAAATATTTTCAAAGGAAGCAGACATTCTTGAAGTACGCATGGCAATATTTTCATATTTACCATAGTATATTTATATTTACTTTAAACAAATATTTGCAGTACCAAATAGGTATGTGAAAACAAAAATAACGATTTTTTACTGCATCTGATTACTATGCTTTATAAGACGCTTCTTTTGTTCACGGTTGCAAAAGAACAAATTCTATTGAAAAATGAATTTAATTATTAAACTTTTCAAATGATTCTATTAAACTTTTTAACAATAGTGTACCTAAAATGAATAAGTTATAGATTTCGACACAAAAAATCATCAGTGAGTTAAGGTTCTTTAATAACTACGAAATTTAGTAAGAACATGTTTAATTCGAATAATGAAGGTAGGTATACTTCGTTCAGCGAGAGACTGGGAGATTTTAAATTGTATTAAATTAACCCAACACTACAAAATGCACTAGAATACATTAATTAGAGCATACTCTCAGGGCAAAAATGTTACTGCTTGAAGGATATATTTCAAATTTTACGTGCGCTATGTACTTTTTTCTGTACATAGAATTTAGTGTTTTTTATGTTAATCAATCTCTCGCTGTACAAACTATACCATACTCGTAGAGTGCGATGAGTCCGTTGAAAATTTCTTCAAAGGAGTTATTGCTAAAATAAAACTGCCTAAAATTACAAAATCTGTTGTATTATTTTATTGAAATGACAATAACTACCTAAATAACAAAATCTAAATACCTATGAAAACCCATGTCTGCGAAGAAAGTAAAAAATGTGCGCTCTTAACTAATAATAAAATATGATAATGAAATTATATTTACGAGTATCTTACTTCATACAATTTACATTCATTAATATAACGATGCGCAGCTTCTACCAAGAAACTGTACTGCTTCTGAAAGAGAAAAAATTGTAATTAATTTAGTAATGTTTCCCTTCGCTGTTGTTTACTTTGTCGTTCACAAATTGAGGACAATGACGCCGAACAGTTCGGACACTCGTGCACACATCGCACATTCCGTTCGTTTTCATCAGTTCCATGTTATAAGACATCGCCGTAAACAATCCCGACGCCGTAACTCCATCACTGAAAAAGATATTGGAACACAATGTTCAAACCCACGATTACTTTTACGCACCAACACGTCACCATCACCGATCCAGACCCTTTCATTCTGTCGTTAGCGGCGATACAAAAATTTACAAAATCTGAAACATCCAGAGGACAGGATGTTTTAGCAGACCACGTCGTCATCGACAGGATCTCAACAATTTGTTTTTTCTGAAAGAAATACAGTGAATGTGAGAGTCAGCTCATTGTAGATTCAACATTTCAAAGTTTCTTTAAAAATTGCCCAAACCGGTACCGTTCTGTTGCTCAACTCGAGCGTTGTCCACTCGTAATTTCTAAAATCCCTGGTGAGTTTTGGTTTGACCTTCACGTTCGAACACATTTTTGCTTTTTTGTTTCCTGACAGAAAGGGAACGTTCTGCAATACAACTGCTACAAGATTTATCTTTACTTTCAACCTGACTCACTGTAGACCACGGAGTAATTTCGTTCAGCGACAAAATGAGTGAAATATTTTTCTTAAAAACCAAATGCCACATAGCACTTAGTGTCTTCGACGTCGGCTGAGGTATGACCAAAAATTTATTAGGACATCTGAAACTGTCAACACTGATGGTACCTAGTTGATTCCAGCACGGAGAAATTTCCTTATCCAAGGTACAAGCGTCAAAAAAGACTTTACCCTCGTCTACTAAAACACAAAGAAATAATACTTTCTTGGGATGACCAAATGCTTTTCATAAGATTACGTGGAGAAACGGTTCGGAAATAAACATTACTGTCTCTTTCCACTCTTCTTGTTGCCGCATCCATCCACAAGGTGTCTTTCAAGTGACTCAAATGTATTTCCGTTTCGTCTGCTGTGAATAGGTGGGTTCTGCTCATATCGAGAGAATTGCAATTGATGCTGGTGTTGACACGAAGAAGATTCTCAAGGACGACCAGGTGAGCCAGGACATAATGGTCACAATCTATCACAAAATTTGTGTTGTATTCTGTGAGTCTTTCAAGATTCCCCAAAACGTCGACGACGCCGTCCTTCTTAGACGTCCTAAGACAAATGTCACAAAGCAGAGCGAAGGTACTGCCGTGCATCCCCGAACTGCAAGAACAAGAACTGTTGAAATTAAATTCGATTTGCAAATCTGCGACTAACCTGCTGTGAACGAGAATAGGTGAGTTGCAACCGAGAGGAATCTCCGATACTTTCTTAAAAAATTCGGCGTAATTCAGTGACAAATAAAGGACTTTCTTGTTCGACAGTAAAGAAAACTGAATTTGATCTACCTGCAAGCAGGTTATTAGAAGGGACGATGTATAGTTTGAAGTTTACCTGACGAGTCAGATTTTCATAATGTATGATAAATCTTCTGCATTGGTAAGTGGCGAATGTTTCTTCGAAAACACAGCGAATGGAGATATCGCAACTGTGTACTTCTTGGTTAAATTCGGGCCAGTAATTTTCAAATGTTTTCTACAAGAAACAATGTTGGTGTGTAATGTGACAGACAAATATGTATGACCCGTACCAGATCGTTTATGTGGCAAGTGTCAAAAAGTACTATATTATAAATATTCTCGTCCCAAATTGTCTTCCAAAAACTGTCAATTTCGTTTTTCTTGGGTATTGTACTAGTTACGTAACCTTTTTCGACGAGACGTCCCTATTGAAAATTACGAACATATTTCTACCGTCATGGCAAAATATACTAAGTATCTTACATTGGCGAACTGCACATCGACATATTCCAAAGAACCTCCATGTAACGTTGCATACGTGCTTTTGGCAAGACGATTTAAAATCATCTGAAATTGTGGAAGTTGATTCTAATATTCTGTAAACAGTAAATTTTGTCACCTGATGTTCCTTTTCGAGTTCTTTGGTTTTCATACACGTTTTGAGATAGTTTAAAAATTGTCCAGCTTCGACTTTTTTTGAATAAATGTCAGCAGTGGTACTCGTTTCATCATTTTGATTCTAAAAAAATACAAATTAGGAAGTGAAATTAAATTAAAACGAAATTTTCCGTAGATGCACACTTACTCCAGGTGGAAATCGGGCTAAAACAGCGATGAATTAATTACAGTTTCTTTTTTAATAAAAAAATCTTACAAGTGTTGTTTCGTCTGAACAAATTCACCGGAGATTTTAATATCTTGGCGATCTTTCTGAAAATGTTTATAAAACAGGACAACGTACGTAAATTTAAACTTACACGTAAAAATATCCTATCACAGGTATCAACAATAGCAACACCAATAATCCCAAGAGAATTTTTTGGAAGTGAACAGGCCCATCTAGTGTCTTATACATGAATGAATATATGTTATGGCTGCTCTTGTTTTGAAAAATGTGCAATAACAGTATTGTGATATTGTAGAAAGTTGCCGGTTCTAGTGAAAGATTATTTGTCTGGTAACAATTGTCGAATTGGTAGGCGTTACCAATATTGACGCTAAAACTAGTTTTTGAAGGCTCCAAAGTGCAATTGGCTGCAATTTTGACATTTTTTAAACCAAATTTTTCGAATTTGTCCGAATCGAGGTTGTTTTTATCTGGTATTAAGATGTACAGAAGACGGTTGTCAGTTTTTCCTCTTGGTTTTTGAAGCGAGATTTTCAGCGTAATGGTATTATTTTTACTATCACTTTCTGGATCAGCATTTAGTAGTGGTATGTCGGGTGGACTTGTGTCTGTTTTGTAAACATAATGACCGGGGAAACTGTTGAATGCAGACACTCCAAAGGTGTATAGGGTAGAAGGAAACATTTCAGTGGAATTTATCTAGAAACGATCAGTTTGCATAATACGTACTGGTAGGTATGAAGCATAGTTTTGTATTTACTTTGAAATTATAATTTAGGTAATAGATGTCGTTCGTAATTGATAGATTCTTTTCGATCTTGTTTGTTTCTCCACCGTTTAAAATGATATTAAAATATTTAATTGGACCGTTAGATTCGTTCGGATGTTTCCATTGCAATATTAGGTCATTATTAATCGTCCAAGTGATGTTTAAATCGTAAGGCTCGCGTGATGGTTCTGGAAAAGATTTTACATAATCTCCGGAATTAGAAAATTTAAAAGTGTATTTTAATGCCGACCTATTTCTGTTGTTGTGTTAGTGGAAATTGCAGGTCCAAGTTCTGAAACATCTTCATTTTTGCCATTCACCTATACATTAATAATAATTTTAATACTACTGCTTCTAATAAATTTAAATTACGTACTTGAAATGTGTATTTTACGCCACGTTGCAAATTGGACACTGTGACACAATGAAAATCTGACCATAATTTGCAGGATGTCGTTTCAAATTCCTTTTTAGATCTGTGTTCATTCAAATATGCGTTATCATATTTAATTTGATATTTCTGTAAAAGCCCATTTGGTGGGTCAGGTGGTTTCCATCTGAGCGAAGCTGAACTTTCGTTTTTGGTATAAACCAACAAATCACTGACCGCATTGGGAACTGAAAACGAATACATTCGATTAGTTTTTGTTTACAGTCTGAAAGAACAATTAATTACCTGTTGGTTTTGTTCTAAAGGTTTCTCTCTTTATGTTACCTTCGCAATTCGTATAACTTCTACAAAATATCAGATCCAAGCTGTAGTCTGAAAATGGAGTTAACTCATCTAGCGTAATTATCTGGTCTGACACATAATGGTTTGTTGTTTTAGGAGTTCTGTTTTGGTTCTTACACCATTCGTTGATACAAATGACGGTCGTATTCACCACAAATTGTCCTCGAATTTTTTCGCAATTACGTGACAATTTAATATTAACCCCACGCGTGCCGGGAGTAACTGTCACCTCTGGTATCTCTTCAAATGCGATTTCGTCTGCGGGTAACGTTTCTTCCAAAAATTCTGACGGAAGTCCTTTTAATTTTGTGTTTTCGGTAAACACGGAAATCGAGTATCTCGAATATGGAATTAAATCTTTTATTGTTGTTGAAGTTTCGGTGACTCTCAGAGTATGCTCCGCCGATGGAGTTGTTGGTTGTTGCTTGCACGCGAGGTGCGACACGTGCTGAATAATTTTTCGTTAACGTCGGTATTTTTCAGCCGTGGCTAACTTACTCGATATTTAACGATGTAATGTTTAAAAACGCCGTTAATGGAATAGGGTTTTTCCCATTTTATGCAAATTGTTGATGATGATTTATTGGCCACTCTCAGATTTGAGACTTGTTGTGGAACTGTAAATCGATTTCGATAAAGCGAGATTAGACACTGTTAGTATTTTTTTTGTTCGACACTGTCAGTATTTGAGAATTTTCTCCTATGTGAACGGATTTTGATAAATGTCACAACTTGTCAAAACGAAACGTCAAGCTAATTTTAAAGGTTTTATCGATTTGGAGCCTTTAAGGGGCTCGTCGAACAAAAAAACGTTGTATTCAACTCGTTCGTGTGTAAATTGGGCCTTTTTTGGCACGCGTGGACCATTTTAAAACGCGAGTGAAACGACTATTATGGCGCTATACCTCCTTCTGTTGTTTGAAACTTTTTCTTCTGGTGGTCCTCGGTATTACGTTGGAAGATTATTGTGTAATGTGTGAACGGATCTAATCCATCAAAATATACAACTGCATTATCAAAAGATCCACGTTTTCCAGTTTCGTGTAAATAAATGTGGTATTTTTTCAATTTACACACTGTATTTTTTATCTGTAAAAAATAAGAGTTTTCATTTAGCCATGTGAAAGATTATTAAATTTACCCGAGTTTTTAAGGAGACGAATGCAGTGATGTTGGTTGATTTTATTTCAACGTTGTCTAAAGATATCTCTAAAATGATGGGATTGAAAATTTGTAAATATTGAATATATTTGAATACCTTCACAATAGGTGGTGAATTCTTTAAATTTTAAATGCGATCCCAGATAGTATTTTTCATATTGATGGCGTATGATAATTACGCCTCTCACAAAATAAATTGTGTCGGCTTTTAAATTATTGATTACTATTGCATATGGGATGTTAAAAGGATACACAAAATTGTGTGTGATCCAATTTGAATTTTTATTTGGTGCCACCTAAAATATTTCGTTAAAATAATATTAATGTAAAGATGCAACGGTTCTCTGAACAGAAAATTTCATCTTTGCTACATACAGATACATTTGCGTATACTGCAAATTAGTTATTTCTTCACCGAGAATACATACATGTAAATTTCACTATACATACTAATTCTTTTTTAACTATATCGTTAAAGTATTACAGATGTTTACACACGATACTTTGTTACTTTTTCCATTTCAGTTACATTGTACAATCGTTTATAATTTTTAAATTCGACATCAAAGTTATCACATTCTGTACATACTATAGATGCCAAAAAACATAACAGCATATAATAAAATTTGTCAAGAAATGTATTTCAAATTATTGTGGGTTCGATTTGTGCTATTTTAATTCAAAATTGCAAAAAATAGCGTATAATATACCGTGAGTTTTTTATTTTACCGAACATAGCCATTTTACGTTGTATGTTCAGCGAAATAAAAAACGCAGTGTACGGTTGGCTTCAAAAAAAAACGGGAACTGTCAGAAAAAGTTCTGTCAGATTTTATTAAATTTTTATAGTTTGAAACGGCATTTTAGAAATTAGGTTAAAAAACTGCACTTATGTGTCAGAAATACAACTGTCAAACAGATACAAATTGACATAAATTGACAAATTAAATTTCCAATTCACATTAGGTCAAATTTCATTTCCCGTTTTTTTTTGAAGCCAACTGTATGTAGTACAGTTAATTTCAAAATTATCTAGTACACCTCAAAAATAAAGAAGTCGATTTATTACAGTTTTTTCCACATGTAAAGATGCCTTTTTGAAATTTGAGTGTCATATTTTTTATATAGGTTAGGTAAGTTTGACAACATAAAATGTCGCTGATGTTTTAGAACACCATAATAGTGTCTGTTTTATCCTCTGCACGGTGGTCTTCGCGATGTTATAATAGTGGGCTACCCTCCGGATCGATCACCCTTTTCTAATTTGGAAGGAATGAGCACTTTCGCGTTTTTGGTTAGATTAGACATTTTGTTTGTCAATATTGACATTGTTCATTGACAAAAAATATAAGTGCATTTTACACTGTAGAAAATTAGGTGTACTCTATAATTTTGAAATTAACTGTACAATGAGTGTTTTTTTCACACGTCGGATTGTCCAACTCGGCAAGCCTCCTTGGACAAACTTACGACTAGTGAAAAAAACACATTCATTTTACTACTTATATTATAATATACTCGTAAGTAGTAAAATGAATGTATTTGTATAATAATACAGGGTGAATTTTGTAATGCATCATAATATGTAAACCATAGTATATTCAATAAGTGCATAAACCGAAAATGTGGTGAAACATTTTAAATTCATAAAGTCCAATTTATATACCTTAATTTCATCCTGAACGAGACGCTTCTGGAAGCTCTAATAAATCGAAACATGAATAGCCACAAAAATGCTTTAAAAACAGAAAGAGACCTTACTTGAATGAAATAACCGAAAAACAGTTTAAATATACAGAGCCGCAAAGACGTGTACGAATACTATGAATGAAAAAATCAAAAAGTTTTTGCGCCTTTTTTGCGTTGCACTAGAGAACTTTTTTATATTAGTATTTTTGCTAACGTGATATCAGTGGCCCACTTAAATTTTGTGCTTAAACTGTACCATTCCGGACACGGAATCTTGTGATATCAAAAAAGCAGGGAAATGGCATTATCGAGTCAAAAGTTGGGTTATATTCTATATTCAATAAAGGCCAGTTCACACATATTTGTCAGTTAAATGTCAGTTGTGGCCAAGATTCCGTGTCCGGAATAGTACATGGCATTTATGCCCTCATGTGGAGGTAAAGCGCAAAACTGAATGCACGTGATTTTCACAAATGATCTGACGATTCTAGGGTTTTAATATTCTGATGTATATCGATTTCACCATGTATATTGAAACGACTTTCTCAACTTTGTACTGAATTGTGTAAGCGGAAGCCGTCTCATTAGATGTACTTTCCAATGTAAAATCTGTCACCTGGACGGTTGCTTCTGTATATTTTATATCAGTAACATCTGGAGGTCTTGCGAAAATTATTGATGGTGCTGGATTGAGAGAGAAGTTGATTATTTTTGAATGGAATATTAATTTTACATACGTATATCGCATGTTGGTCCGCTGAATCCGTCAGTACAAGGGGAGCAAGTTCCGTCAATATTATTGCAGTCGGAATAGAAATTGTTGCATTTTCCACAAGATTTTTTACATCCATGACCATACTGTCTATAACCACATCCTAGAAATTTAGATGTTGAACAACGCGAAATTGTATGAACATTTATTACTTTACGGGAGTAGCAATTTTTGCTCCTTATATCGTATCCTGAGGAACACACACACTTGTCGTTGTCACAAATTTTGATTTGTTTGCAATTTTCATAAATCCATTCACAGGGCACACAAAATTCTCCGATGGTATTTTCAGGACATTTACTTTCTGTCGGCGAAATCATGAGAAAATTAAAAGAACTACTTGGTCTGCAAACAAATTCTTACCAGATACTTGTAATGGATCCCTGAGTGCAATAATTTTCTTGTTGTCGGACATCAGTTGACATATTCCTTTTTTGGTTAAACCAATCATTCGAAACTCTAAACGTGATTTTATGTTAGTAGTTCTACTATACAGGATTATTCATGTAAGATGACGAGCCTAACCAGGTAAAAATACAACCCAAAATACATTTTACAAAGCATACGTTGTGTTTTGGTATTAAAAAATTAGAGCAAGGATCCAAGAAAGTATTCTATTAGTTTGAAAGGTACAGGGTCATTATAAATGGTTGTCCCATTGCGGTTGGCGTTGAAAACCCGCACAACTTTTGGATGTGCGTCAGCCTCGCAACTTTAGACAAACTAGACAGATTTACACTACCGCCAGGAGCGCCACCTATCGGCGATACTAGTCTCACTCATGTTATGAGGCTTCTGGCACATTCAACTATGTACGTCACCAACGCCTACTGCGATGGGACAATCATTTATAACGACCCTGTATATCTGTCATTGCATTTTTCGTTCATAATTAGTATGTATTTGAAAATGTTTTCGAAGGATGACAGAACCGACATGATCTTACTTACCCATTACTTTTGTGACTTTAATTGCTTATTATTGTATGTAATTACATCGCACTTTGTTGAGAGAGGTATTTTTCTGGCAGAATTTGACATTCATTAGGCTGACGTTAAAAGCTATCTATGTTTTATGTGCATTATGATAATGTAATAAGGATCGAGATAGCTTTATAAATCGCATTTTGAGTGGAATTTTTACCTGGTTGGGCTCGTCATCTTACGTGAATAATCCTGTATACAGAATTTTTTTACTTTACCTTGCTTCTGACACAGTCTAACCCTGTCGATTGCCCAGAATCGTTGATCTCTTGTGCCGCCAATTGTTGATACTAATAATTTTAAGATTTTTAAGTTATGTTGATACTGTTTGCACTCGCTTATGAACTTAATTTCTCTCCATTCTGAAGACTAGAAATATTTGTCAGCTCTTTCATTTAGGTACCGTACAGTCCAATTTATCAAAATGAATTAATTGACGAACATTAATAATACATCACTATTGGTTATACAGACTGATTCATATATCTTTCTAACTCTAACGAAATTTAAATGCAGCCAGCAATACGTTTTTCATTCATAACTTGATCCAAAAACATGAATTATTTTAAAGTTTTGTATGGTTTGGACATTCCTCACAAAAGTCTCAATTATAAAAAATTTAAAAATGACAGTAATCGACAATATATTTTTTTTAATTTAAAAAAATTGACTCATCATATATCAATATAATATCGATCCTTTCGTCATTGAAGCACATTTTAATTAATAACAAAAATTATTTCAGAATTATACAAAAAGGAACTGTCAAGTAATTGTCAATAATGCCAGGAGTGTTACTGAATAACGTAGGTATTACCGGTGCACACGAGTTCCCGTCAGCATAATATTTTATACCTGGGCTTGGACATAGGCCCTTTAATCCTGCACACGAATTCCTGTCAAGGTAAAAATGCACCCCAAATTCTAGACTCGAATTCCCGTCAGAAAAAAAATCTTGGTTATTGAAAGCACTGTTACGAAAGTAAGATTCAATGATGAATCTTCTATGTTCTAAAGTGAAAACCATTTTTGCGTTAAAATTTGGTTAATAGTGACAGTTGTTTGACGTTTATTAGCTATTAGATACGAAAAATCTGACACTATCAAAGTCACAGCCGCCCCTTATCTAAGTATTTAATTGTTGATTACACGGTATTTGCAACTTTTTAAAATTTAAAAAAAATTTTTTTGGTCCATGTAATGGTAAACAACAATGGTACCTGGCAACGGCTAGAAGGGTAGGTAAGTAAGGGATTGAAGCGTTCTTCTACCCTTGACGGGAACTCGAGTTATGGATTATATCAGTTGATAATTACCTGACGGGAATTCTTGCATTACTTTATGACAAGAAGTAAGTCAGACGGGAATTCGAGTGCGTCCGGTATTACTGGCTGCATTTAAATTTTAATTAAAAATGAACTATTTATTAAATCAACGTTAAAATCAATTAAGATGAATTTCTAACTGTTTTTATGTTAGACTGGGCTTAAGATTACTTACTACGATTTGATTGAAATCTTGTTCAATTACGTTAACATTATTGGCATCAAGTAATGTTAGTTTTACTTTGCAAGAATCGCACATTAACAGATACATCGACACACATATATAATCCTCCGTCGTAGAGAAAGTAGGTCCTAGTTGTACTTTATCTGTTTCTTCGTTTGTATAAATAAATTCAACTAAAAATGAAAATACATAGTTATTTATTTAACGAGTTCGTGTGTAAATTGGGCTTTTTTGGTATGAGTGGGCCAGATTAAAACGCGAGTGAAACGAGCGTTTTAAAGGCCCACGAGTGCCTAAAGGAGTCCAATTTACACAAGAACGAGTTGAATACGTTTTTTTGTTCGACGGCCCCCTTAAAAGCTCCAAATCGCTTAAAATCTTTAAAATTAACTTGACGTTTCGTTTTGACAAGTTGTCACATTTATCAAAATCCGTTCACATAGGAGAAAATTCTCAAATTCTGACAGTGTCGAACAAAAAAATCTTTTATCACTACTAGTAATATAGTCTAGCGTTATCACTTGTCATATAACCCATTCACAACATTTTTGACATTTCGAGCTTCCCAAAATGATATAATTAATGATAAACAAAAAAATTGTCGTCACTCATTTGACGGCACTGTCATTTTATTTAATGTTTCGTTAATGTAAATCATACTTCTAACTTTGAGGTTAACCACTTCACTTATGCTTATGACATATTATTGTGAAGGCCCGCAAGCATGTTTTACATAATAAAAATAATGAAAGATATTTTGGCGACAATTTTTTTGTCCGTCAGTGTACAGCCAATTAAAATATTAGGTGGTTAGTACTTGCGAAATAAACTAAAAAATATACATATAAAATTGCAAATGACAGCAAATGTCACGGGAGTTTTCTGAATAGGTAGTAGAAACACTGTGAAGTTTCGTTTTTCTACGTTGGCCCAGTTGACAGATAATAGCAGATTACATACCTCGGCTACGCCTTGGTAAACTATCTTAGCTCTCGACAGGAATGAAACACATTCCCACCGAGGTTTGTCTACTATTTTATTCGCAACATTACATTTTTAGCAAATAAACAATTAATTTGATGCAGTTTCATTTGGACTGTTTTTCGACTTTCAGTAAGTAGGTACGCCACTGGAAAAACCTTATAATAGGGCGGAAAGTGGCCTATTACTGACCAAGAGAGGGAAGTAAAGATAAAAAGGAATGGTTAACTTTCCGCCCTCGTATAAGGTTAGGAATGTGCATATTACAATACGATTGTAAGACTGTAATTAATGGTTTCAGTTGGCAATAAAAAAAATTACATGAAATGGAAAGACTATGAATTGTGCCTATTTCCGTTTGTTTTATTCATATTATTGACAGCTGGCATACATTTCAAATTTAAACGTCTTGGTTTTTGTAATATTTTATTTAATAAAATTATTTTCTCCTTGGAATATGACATAAAAGTCACCAGAAGTTACTGCCAACTCACACAATAATTGTGCTCACACGGTAGTTTGAGCAACGATAGATTGTCGTTTATTTCATAGGTAACAGACGATTTTCATTACAAACCGTTAAGAAATGACAACTCGGATCGTCGCATCCGACAAAATAATTTTATTAATCATTATTATCAGAACGGGTTTTAACGTATCTAGTAGTGAAAAAAATTGTACAATGTGTAATTAATGCTTTTTTCTACAATCGATGTAGAAAGTAGGTCTTTGCGCTTGCATTTGACAACGCAAAGTTGACGTTTTCCGAGGACTGTCACTTTGTCGCTCACGCGCGAAAAAATGTACAAAACGCTCGCTCTTCGAATCTTTTGTTAAAATCAGGTGTCCAGTAATTAATGTAACTACTGACAACTCATCATATATCAATATCATATCGATCCTTTCGTCATTGAAGCACATTTTAATTAATAACAAAAATTATTTCAGAATTATACAAAAAGGAATTAATGTGACTACTGACAACGAATAAACAGAAAGAATTGTTGTGTCAGTTTGTGTCGGTGTTCTTTGTGTTTTTACAAATAACATTGCTCAAGAGCCTGTAGAAGGAAGGAAAACTGTTGAGGAAGCGTTTTCGTGTACACCTCCCGAAATTGTCAGTGCAGCAAAAGAACCAGAATGCACACTTCCAGAGCATGGATTACTTTTCAAAAACAGTAATTATTGTACTTTTAATGTCAATATTGTGAATAATTAGTTTCTGATTTTAAGTAGGTATTACATTGATTTGGTCCAAATAAAATAATATGTAGTAGTCATAGTTGCGATTGTAGAAAAAATCTTGTGTGTGTTGCGAGCGCAAATGTACATTGTCGATTTCGAGAAAATGCCGCGCGACGTGACAATGTATCACTTTGCGCTTACACAACTAGCTATTTTGACACTGACATTTAAATGATGGCTAGTTTTTTTTTTGCCGGCCATTGTACAGTATGAGTCAATTGTGGCTTATTTCTGAAATGGTTTTTGATGTAACCAAAAATACTAATTCCAGCATTCACTAGATCTGTAATTTAAAAAAAAATTAAAACATTAATTCACGGTTGCACTGATCTGAAAATTGTCAACTTTGTCTTGACAGTTTTAAAATAATATTATGACTCAAACGATGAGAAAGTGGACATGTTTCTCATGTATGGGGTACCTATGTAGTAAAAATGCCATGGTCGCTTCGGGTCTGTATCTACAAAGGTACCAAATCACAGGCATAATTTTACTTTTTATTTATTTACATTTTTTACAAAATGAGTGAGCCCTTATTGTTGGAAGAGTTGGATCTGAATACACGAACAAGACACCAACGTAAGTATGTAGTTCTAGCAAGATGGGCTCCCACCCCATTTTCATAGAAATGACAATTTTACAAACATTTGTATAGGGCTAATTTCCTTCCAATAACCTTTGGCACCCCGGACTCCGGACTTAACGCCTTTAGATTTTTTTCATGTGGGGCTTATTAAAAGAAAGAGTCTACCAAACACCTGTACTTACGATTGAAGAACTCAAAGAATTCGTGATGAGTGTATGGCCATAACGCCGGAGACATTACGCCACGTTCAAAGGTTCTTTCTAAACAGGGTTGAAGCGTGTTTACTCCAAAATGGAATGCATGTTGAACAATTTTTACGTTAGTTTTCTTTTTACGGTATCATTTTGCTGATTAAATTTCATACATTGTCATTTTGACGTTTGTACCCAAAAATGCAATTTTGATTAAATTTATTATTCAAATTGAACACAGTATCAAGTGGTAAGTGGAATTAGTATTTTTGGTTGCAGCTAAGAAAATTTAAGAAATACACCACAATTGACTCATACATTGACAGGTACAGGTGGACCATCGTATAGCATATTTGGGATAAAACCCTTTTTTCATTGTAAAAAAAAATTGAAATTTAGAAGGCATAATCTTAAATTTTCGATGTACGAAATGGCCGAATCATTTTTTATAAAATAAAATAAATGCGAAATTTGACTTTGATCAAAGTAATAAAGCAATCCGGATTTTTTTCTTATAATCTCACTTACAGGGCAATGTAGATTTTAATTATACAAAAGTTGGCATCATTCATCTCGTACAGTTTTCACAAAAAACGTGATCGAAAATCCACTTTTTCGACCGTTTCAAACTCAGTTAAATCGGCATTTAACATCTACGAACAAAGTAGTAGCATTTTTATGGTAGTATTTTAAAATGATGGAAATTATCAAACGGTAGTCAAGTTAGATTTACAAGGGTCTCCAATAAGTCGTTGGCACCTTACAAATCCAGGACCGTACCGCCAGTTATGATTTACAGCTTGTTTTTTGTGGTAAGCGACCATTGTCAATCAAGAATTATGACCCATCGAGGTTCGTCGTAATAAATTACTCACATTTTGCTACCAAAAATTATTAAGGCAATTAATTGGGTTCTCTGTGGTATTTTCAATCCAGGGAGTTGAAAAAAAATTAAGTAATTTTGATTTTTTTTTCATGTTTTTTGCGTCCTGGCGCCGTTTGAAGCGTCTATTTGAAAAAATTAAAAATTCACGTTGTAGTACTTTCAGTATAGATTATTGACCGCAAAATTCAAATTTCTAGGATAATTAGAAATATGGTTTATTGAGAATATGTTATACGATGGTCCAGCCTGTACCTATACAAATACCGGGTGAGTCAAGTTTTACCGCCCGAGCGAAAACACCCACTTCTCATCGAAGTTAAATTCTCAAAAAATTCAGGAATGATTGTCTCGCTGTAGAACATTCTGTAAAATTTTCAAATTCAATAACTACTAGATTAATTTACATAAATTTTCACTGAGAGTCCTTTCAAACATTTAGGAAAAATTTGGTGTCACTGAAATCATGAAAACATCACCGGTTTTTGAAATAAATGGAATTTGATATTAAAGTGCAAAATTTAGCTATGATTTATTATTAAATTAGGCGGTCACTTTCACAAAAGACGTTGACATGGGTTATTTATGGTACCCTTTATGGACTTAAAAATTACTAGAAAAGTTCTCAACAGCTGTTCACCCCAACAATGAGGTACATATTTATTTATGGCACTGTAGTAAATCTTGGTCATTTTTCGCTGTTAATGTTAAAATTGGAATAATTCAAAAACGATTTTTTTTTTAATGCGAATTTCATAAATATGTTCTTTGAATTAGGAGAGTGTACGGAAAAAAAGTTTTTTGCTCAAAATCATTTTATTTTATTTTATGGCTCTGAATGAAGTGATACGGAAAAATTAATTGATTGATTGATATCAAGGGAATGTAACCCTAAAGTTTCGTAATGTTTACTAATTTTTTAATAGGGTTTATCGTGCGGGCGATAAAACTTGACTCACCCGGTACACCACAGTAGAGAAGTCCCATATAGCTCTACTTTGGTGTATAGTACATATACTATTTTTCCTTCTGTAAAGAAAATATTTTTGTTACCTTGATGAATTTTCCATAATGTGTTCACCATTTTGCTGTGAACTATCATATGAGTTACATTGATTACTTCTTCTTTATCTGAAAATTCTATTATTTGTCTGCTTTTGTATCCATCCTTTTGAAGCAATCTTAATGTTTCGGCTCTTTTGGTAAGGTTCAAGTGCGTCCATTGAGTGCTGTTAAGGAATCTTGGAATATCTGGATGCTAAATACCATACATTATAAATCAGTATAGAACATACAGAAGGTAAATACCAACCCATATATTAACTTGTTTTTTCTTGCACTCTTCTTGCGGGTATTCATTATTAATTTTAGGTATAGATTTTTTTGAACATTTTCGGATTGCAGTTTCGTTTCCATCGAAAGCTTGCAACATGAACCAATAACAATTAGATTCGTGCGGATCTTCTCCATCGCAAAGAAAAATGTGAGCTTCTTTTTCAGTGCGTATTGAAAAGGGAATGTTCAAGTTAAATTTTAATGTTGACAAAACTGTAGTAAATTTTAAAGGAGTACCATCATCAGTAACATATTCTGTTTTATAAGTTTTCATCTCTAAATAATATTAATCATATCCATTTCAACTACGTACATTTTTATATTCGACATGGACTTACCTTCCCATCGTTGATCCACGATTAGTTCGTTAAGGTTCGCTTCCAACGAGTTTGTCAAGTTCCAAGGAGTCTTTGCAAAATATTTTTTAGTTATTTGATCATCTTCAATACGGCAATCGAAAGAGTTGTTATTTCTTTTCGGTATAAACGTTGATTCTGAAATTGATTGCTTAAGTATAGTGGCATTAGTAAGTTTTTAATGTTTGACATGGTCTTGCTTTATTAGGTTCTTTTGTCGAACAACGTAATAAATTCATGTGGGCCAAACAGTTCGTCGATAAAATTGTTAATAATGCTGAGTGTCTCTAGTTTGGTCCATTAAATTAAACTTTATATTAATAACATAATTACATAACATTTTTGTTTTATAATACAAAAATTTCCGATAATAATGCGGAATCTGGAAAAGTGCCCCGAATGCTTGCAGCGTTTCCACGTTGAATGGCAAGGAAAATCCTCTGGAAAGGGAATTTCTTTGATTTTGTAGTGTATCTACAACAGTAACGTCCCAAACCAAAGGTTGACCTTTAATCCACGGTACTAAAATCATCCCATCAGGGCGTTTTCCGTCATCCCGAGACAGTCCGTTTGGTTCTAAAGTTGAATTCACATGAATAGAAGTTAAAGACCGGTGCCAATTTCGTCAACTTTCGCATTGAATTTGCAAATATGAGGTGTACAAAGATTACAACCCAATCTTAAACCAATATAAACTTGGAAGGAAATGTTATCTAAAAGAGTACCAATATTAAGAGAAGGTATTGCATGTAACCAAGATCCTGATTCTCTGCCTTAAAACGAGCCAAGTCTCTAGGTGAATTAAAGATTAAGTCATTGGCAATTATTCGTTTGATATTAATATTATCCCGATACCTTTCAAATTAATAGGATACCTGATTTAATTTTTTACAATATGTACCTTGTTCTAATTTTTCGTCTGCTTCCATTGTAGTCCAACTTAACGCGTAAGTTGTGTTGGTTACACAAAAATATTCCTCGTTGTAATATTTACTAATAATAAAAAAATCATTTTCACTCTTCGATTTTCCCAAACAAATCATCAAAATTCCATAAAGCAAACTAAAATGTTTGATGCATTATTTTCATCTAAAATAATACAAACACTTAACACACATTTTCCGAAGCATTTTTGAACGTTCGAATCACTACTTTTTGTTTGAAACTATTTAACATCAAAAGTGATAAGAAGATTACAAATTAATTTTAATTGAAAAATAAAGAACTGCCTTCATAAAATACAATTTCATCTGATTTTCTTCGTACTTAAAGATAATGTTGCGACGTCGAACAATTTTATCTTTTTATCGCCGTATTTATGTTTACTCTTACGTGTAGGTACATACAAATCACGAGATTTTCTGAAATACACCAACATTGGAATCGAATTTGTGTAGATTAAAGATATAGTTTAAGTTAAGAATTTTTTAGTTTTTGGCAAAAAAATACAACATTTACCTTCATGATTCTTGGAACAGTCATTAAATAATCAAATTTTAGTTTAATGCAAAATTTAATTGTTAAATAAGAAAATTTGAAATAAATTCTTGCGATTTTTACGTTTCG
This sequence comes from Tenebrio molitor, assembly GCF_963966145.1. NCBI lineage: Eukaryota > Metazoa > Arthropoda > Insecta > Coleoptera > Tenebrionidae > Tenebrio > Tenebrio molitor. The sequence continues at coordinate 4,047,391 of NC_091048.1, read as the reverse complement.
TTTCTACTCCACCATAAACATTATAATACAGAGTGATCAACAAGGACTGAAGCTGTTGGCAACAATGACAACATGATGAAAATTTCAGTGAAGTTGGTAGCATTACATTTGCAGTTGTCAATTTTGACGGGTAAATTCAAACTTCAAAATCAAGTGTCATTTTTGTATCAATTTATTTATTAAAATGGTTTTTACACTAGAGCAAGACATTTTTATTGGTATCGCGTACTTTCGGACTGGAAATTTTGATGCTGCTAACGGTTGGCAGTATTCCACGGAGCACGGACGATGCATTTCACTAATTTCAACAAATGTTCCCCGAGCCAGTTGTTACCTTAGTTGCGTTTAGGCAGCATTGCACGAGATTGGTGCAACGTTACTTACAAACCGGTGATGTGAAAAAGGCAACACCTACTGGTATAACATCTACACTTACAGAAGATGTAGTCGAGAATGGAACAAAGCCCTCGAAAGTCAGTGCGAAAACTTTCACTCCAAACAGGTGTGATTCTTATCTAAAACACACGCATCCAAAGTTCTTTGTTGGGCACGTTTAATGCAGGTCCTAATAATTCTTACCATTAAAAATCCCGTCATTCCTTTTCCTTACTTTACAGGCTTGTCATATGGAAGTTGCCTAACCATTTTAAAGAAGAAATTAAAGTTCCACCCTTACAAATTTTCCCGGATCCAATCCCTGCATTATGTTTCTGTTTCTCAGGAGGGGCATGCGGGCACGGCGTGTCGCTTTTATGAATATCGAAACAGTGGGCCATTTAATTAAGTACGGCTAATTACTTTTTATACTGTTTTTGGTCGTTTTGTACGTATCATGTTTTAAAACTACCAACTCGTAACATAACCTAAATTTTTTGACATTAACAACTTGCAGCGAATGCCAACACTGACGCACAAAATTTTTTTATACTTTGGGAATATTTTGTTGTCATTTGCTGCCAACAACTTCAGTCCTTGTTGATCACGCTGTAGTATATTATGTTATGAGGAGCAAAAATGAAGTTTTATGTGCTGCGGCTGGTAGTTTAGCTGCCGAATGCAGTGAGGCAGACAAACCCGCCAAAGCATACAGGGTGTTTCTGAAATAAGTACATTCATTTTAACTGGTAATAGAACTCATCAAAAGGAACAACTTTTCTCTCTGCCATTTTGGCGAAAAACGTTGCGTAGTGGCTTAAAAAAATAGGAAAGATTTTCCTAAAACCGTTCATATCTCCAAAACTAAGCTACCTAAAAACGTGAAACAATCAGATTCTTACGAAGTGGATTTTTTGTTATACGGGTAGATTTATTTGAATTTCGATTTCGGCGTTAAAACACGTTTTCTGGATGAAAATGGATGTTTTTTTCATATTAGCGCTGATCTCAATTAGCCATTGCAGTATTTAGTGGCGTAGGGTTATTTTAGTGACTATATTATTCATTACTTTATAAACCAATAAGAATCTTTGATTTTCTTTAGTTACCATGTATTACAGCGATTATTGTAGTAACCAGGGCGATTTCGAATATACGAACCTTTGTATATTCGAATATACCAACCTTTGTATTTTCGCTCGCCGCCTTAACTTACAAAAATTTTTGCGCTAGCCGTCACATTAACGTCACATTAAATCGTTCTGCTACTGAATGCGCCCAGTCGGTTTCGGGAACCTGTTTATTTATTTATTTTATTCATGATATAGTCTACCCGTATACAACTCGAGGATGGAAAATTCTCGATTACTCGACGTGTTGTCGGAAACACCACTCGATCTACGATCTCGTGATGTTTCCGGGCAACACGTCTCGTATAATCGAGAATTTTCAATCCTCTCGTTGTATAATATATGACTATTCCATTCACCTGTCATTTGTTAAAAATGGACCAATAAAAACACAATTTTACACATTTGTTACCATGGTTTCAAAAAATTGGACCGAATATTCCCACTCGTGGAAATTGTATCGGTAATACCACGAGTGATCGCAGCGAATATTTTTAACAAATGAATGCAGCCTTGAGAATTGCTTCCAAATCGACTTACGTGTGTTTTTTGTGTTGTTGGAAACATTTTCTTCGATTTCTGCGTTAATTTCTTCTTCCGATTTGCTGCCAAATTGCCAAAGTTGGTTCATGGAATAGTCTTCCGAATACAACTCGTAGTCCAAATTATGTCGACTATTTTTCAAACTGGTTTCACTTATTCAATTGTGCTTGGTAATCTCACTCGTGCTGACGCACTCGTGAATTCATTCCCAAGCACAATTGATAATTCGTGACCAGTTTGAAAAATTATCATATGTAATATACCAAGGGACAGATATATTGCCGGACATTTTTTCGAGCAGTCCTCACACACGAGTGTTTGTAGCAAGAAAATTACACGAGGGCGCTAGCCCGAGGGTAATTTTGAGCGACAAACACGAGTGTTGGACTGCAAGAAAAAATTTCTGGCGATATATATCTGTCCCGAGGTATATTCGGAAGAGAATCGCCCGAAATTTTTTTTCCCTAGGTCAATTATATCCGCTTGATTAAATCGTGATTGGTTGCTGTTCAAACAATTCGGAGTTGTGATTTGTCAATATAAATCATGTGACATTTGAGGGCGATTCTCGACATAATTTGGACTACTCGTGGTATTATATATGAAAAATCTCTGCAATTTTTTTTTGGAATTAAACATCGTTTTTCGGCAAAATGGTAAATAGAATTACCAGTTAAAATTAATGTACTTATTTCTGTTACACGTTGTATAAAACAACTATAGGTTTTATGCTTCTGTCCTGCTTCTGACATTTCCTAATTGACAGGCAACATTTTTGAATTCATATGGTGTTATTTGCGTTGAAAAATGGTTGCAAAATGCTGTGTTGCTTTGTGCAAAAACAACTCCAAAACACCAAATATAGCGTTGCACAATTTTACAAAAGATCCGAACCTAATTCAAGTTTGGGTGCAGTGTGTAGATGTGTAAACTATTCGATTATTACAGAAAATGTTAGTGATGCCTTAATTCCTGGAAGCAGTATATTTGAAGTGGCTTTGCCGCCATTTATAAAGGTCCAATCTGCGTAAAAACCAATGCGCATATTCTCTATCTCACAAACTTGGAAAGGTTTATTACTGCTCATCACTATGTTTACTCAACCGCCCACTATGATGAGTCAAACGTTGTTGGTGGCCGCAATTTATTTCTCCGACACTTATCGACTTATCATATACGTGATAGGCCTTCCCCTATCCGCCACCTGGACAGGCGCCCGGTAAAAGATCTAACAACCCCCGAGAGTTGAAAATTACTACAAATCAAAATGAGAATTTTGTATTGAAACTCGGTGCGGGGAATCAAAATTAAATTTTGAACAACTTTTTCTGGTAATTTCTTTCGCTATCTCTAACGCGAAGGAAAACATGGAGAATTGACTCTCTTCGCGAGATTACAACCTGCAATTGAGTTGGGTACTTGAAGAGATGCACCTCATGAAATTTTACGAGTGTAAAAAAATCAAATCTTTACTCGTCGAACAGAGAACGAAAAGATCAGTTTTCATCTTATCCGTAACACACTGTATATATGTAATATAATTTGTGATTTTTGATTTAAATTTTTTTTTTGTTTTTAACGATCGTTTCTTTCAATAACTACCTTTTAGGCTAGGGCCTAAATAATTGGCCGAGAATTTAGTCCGATTGGGTGGCTTCCGCGCACACCAGGCAAACCAAGGCAAACTAAACTGTTTGGTTGGCTGTCGGTGCGCAGACAGGCGACTATTAATCGGTCGACTGCTTATGCACAGTTGATAAAATCTACGCGATATTAATTAAATATGAGATTTGACATAGGTTGAAAATATCCTTTGGTTCAATATATTTTATTACTTTCATAATCATAAATTAAAAATTAAAATTTTTGCACTGCAGAGAGTCACTGCACGCATAATACAGGGTCATTATAAATGAGTGTCCCATCGTAGGTGGCTGTGCGCTATGCTTTAGGTGCGCCACTACGCCCACTAGTTGTTACAAACATTTATAATGACCCCGTATGTGTGGATCATCGACTGGATAGTCGGTGAATGTGCCCACTCGCATAGTACACCATGCTCTATCAATAGTTGGCCAACTTTCTTGTTGAAAGGGAATCGGGAAGTCCTTGCAACTATTTTTCGATCAATCTGTCGGCCGACTACAATCGCTTTAGGCTAGGGCCACACTACAGACTTTTCAAGTATGAGAACTTATGTGAGTGCGCACACTAAAGCGATTGTAGTCGGCCGACAGATTGATCGAAAAATAGTTGGAATTCCCTTTCAACAAGAAAGTTGGCCAACTATTGATAGAGCATGGTGTATAGTTCTCCCAGAGCTGCAGCGGTTTTATGGCAGGGTACCATTGTATAAACGTTAACAACACCCACAATAGGTTTAAACCGCAAATACAACCCCTAATCGTAAATTCGTCCAAGTACTACCCTGTAAACTGACAGGTATAGAACGAAAATGATGATTGACAGGGGTCTGTTTATGTCGCTGATCGGCATTTCAACAGGCGTAATAATTACTATTGCCCTGCCATAAAACCGCTGCAGCTCTGGGAGAACTATACAATGGGAGTGCGCACATTCACCGACTATCCGGTCGGTGATCCACACGTATTATGCGTGCAGTGGCTCTCTGCAGTGCAAAAAGATTGATTTTTAATTTATGATTATGAAAGTAATAAAATATATTGAACCAAAGGATATCTTAAACCTATGTGAAATCTCATATGTATTTAATTAATATTGCATAAGATTTATTAAGATACCAACAAAAGTAGGAAATATTCCAGTAAAAAATGAGACGTGCTTTATTATTTAAATATCTATAATTCAGAATTAAACTATATTCCTTTACACATATTTTTATGCGTTAATACTAAGGTAAAGACGCAGTCGGAAGGCGCTACTATGAACTATGACATTAATAGTTAATAATTATTCGTTATTTTTGTTCATTACCACAAGTGAAAAAAGACCATGAATTCGAATGAACTTTCAGATTCTATTAGGACCCCCCGTAAAGTTTAAATTTTTGTTTTTTGTTTACTTTCTCCTCTATTGCTCCGACTTCCAACACGTTTTTTTAAACCACCTTTGCAATCCCTTTTTTATTGCTGTCTTCTCCGCCTTCACATTACTCTTATTCCTTAATTAATGACTCGTTATTAGAATTGAAGAAATTGAAAGAAGACCAGCTTTATGTAGTAAATCAGCAGTGAGTCCTGGCACAGTGCAAAAATTTTGATTTTTAATTTATGATTATGAAAGCTATTCAATATGTTGAACTAAAGGATATCTTTATCCTATGTCAGATGTCATATTTAATTAAAATCGCAATGATTTTATCAATTGTGCATAAGTAGTCGACTGTCTGCGCACCAACGCCACCAACAGCCAACCAAACAGTTTAGTTTGTCTGATGTGCGCGGAACACGACCTTCTAAATAGTCGAGACGCTTGACGCTTGACTCTCTCCGGCCTGTTCATTTGCCAGTTTTCGGCGTTCGCCGTTTGGCGCTACTTTGCCGGCGCCGAAATTGGCGCGAAACGTTAAATGTCAAAAAGATGGCATGTAAAATGCTATTTGGAGACGTGTAAGGATTATAAAAAGACAAAAACATTTAATGAATTGGCTTCAGAAAGTTTAAATATTTGCCCAGGTAGGGATTTCAAAAATCTTTTAATCAGTAATGGACTTGCAATAATTTAAAATGTATTTGAAAAATATTCTTCACTAACATAACGTTGTAGGCAAGCCTTTCCAATAGTGCTGCTAATGTACCGATCCCGACTGAAACATTCTCTGTCACCGCAAACACTCCTTTGCCTGCTTAAATCTTCATATTCTTTTCCTTCATCTACTTCCAATGTTGTGGGTATTATAGCAAGTACTGAATTCCGTGAAATAATTAAATTCATACTCACATCTCCATAAATTTCGTTGTATTTAAGAATATGTATATTAGGAACGATTATCTATGCAATTAATATGCTTAACTAACCGAAAATTTCGATTAAAATGCCTTTATCCGACAAAGTGACAACACAATGACAGAAAGCCAAGTTTCAAATCGCGTGGTTCCGAACTCAAATCCCCCGTTCACTAGCGCCAAACGGCTTACAAGTGCATAATGGTATTTTGCTCAAATGAACAGGCCGGAGAGAGCGTTTGCGTCTCGACTATTTAGAAGGTCGTGGCGCGGAAGCTACCCAATCGGACTAAATTATCGGCCAATTATTTAGTCTGTAGTGTGGCCCTAGCCTTAGTGTGCGCACTCACATAAGTCCTCATACTTATTAAGAACCAACTAAATTGTCGCCCGATGAAAAGTCTGTAGTGTGGCCCTAGTCTTAATTTATTAAATATAACTAGAATGTTCACTTTAAAAAAAAAACCGATAAATTTAGCAAGGAAATGTTTTGTTACTATGGTTTTTAGTCTGAGAAAGTACTAATAAGTGCATCTTCTTTGTGGCCGAAATAGTAAAATAAGTGATGAATGAAAGAAACACAGCAGCAGCACATGTGAGAGAGTTAGTGAAAAAAGCGAATAAGATAATAGGAGCGGTATGGGGGATAGGAGAGAGAAAATTTGGACATGACTTTAGAAGGAGAATAATGATGTTTGATAGTCTGGTGAAAAGCGTGATGATGTATGGAGCGGAAATATGGGGATGGAGAGAGCAAGAAGGGTTGGAAGGGGTGCAAGGAAAATATTTGAAATGGGTGCTAGGAGTAGATAGAGAGACACCGGGCTATATAGTGATGGAGGAAACAAAAAGGGATGGAATAAGAATAGAAGCAGGAAAGAGAGCAATAAGATTTGAGGAGAGGTTGATAGAGAGAGGAGAGTGTAGAATTTTGCAAGAGTGTCTGAAAGAAAAAAGGAAAGAAATAGGAAAAGGGGTATGGAAAGAGAGGGAGGCATATTTCGAAAGAAATGGTTATGCAGGAGCGGAGATAGAAAGAATGCGAGAGGGAGGCAGAGCAATGACATATGAATTGGTGCAGAGAGACAGAGATGTGCAAGTGCAGGAAAGAAGAACGAGAATTAGGGAATCTAGGTACAATGGGAAGTATGAAAAAATAATAACGGAAGAACTACCAAAGTACCTAGGAAGAGAGAGTAGAAAGGAGAGAGTGATAATAGCAAGATTTAGGTGTGGAAATGAGGAGAGAGAGAATAAATATTGGAATGAGGATAGGATTAGAGTGTGCAGGATGTGTGGAGAAAAAAAGGAGACGATAGAACATATGTTGAATGAATGCGTAGAATTGAGAAAGAGAGAGGAAAGTAGAGAAGAAATGTTGAATGAGGACGGAAGAGGGATCGAATGGATGAAGAAGGTTGAGTGGAGAAGAGGGACAATATGTGGGGAGGGATAATTGTATTTGGAAAGCTGTTAATTTGTTATTGTTTTGAATTATTGTCCTATTTAGTTAGTTAGTTTTAGTTATTATATTATATTTTATTGTATTTTATTGAGTTAGTGGGAAATGTCGAAAATCGGATAATTTATAAACCTGTATAGGTATTAAATATACATACAACGTGAGTAACGTAGTAAAATTGTTAATTTGCATTTAGATGTAGTTTTGAATAAAACATGTCTTAAACCTGAATAATTGTTATTGCGATTGTTAGTTTTGTGTTTCCAATAGCAACACTTAACCGGCGTCCGGCCGTTTTTTGCGTTTTCCCGGATTCAAACTGATGACGTAAAGTATTGAAATTTGACACAGGATGAAATAAAATTATTTAATTATCAGAAAGGGTTTTAACGTATCTAGTAGTGAAAAAAATTGTATATAAAGCACGGTAGAGAACATTTTCTAAGCCGAGCTGGATTATTACCCGAGACGCGAAATTGTAGTTTAAATAAAAATTTAATTGTTCAATAAAAAAAAATCAGATTTGTTTTCGATTCATGCGCTTCTTTGTACGCCACCATAAACATTTAAAAATATACTTATTATTTATTAACAAAGAATTCGACAGATATTCAATAAGCAGCACTACATTTGGAATCTTGCATTGATTGTTCTTCTTTTATGTCGCACCTGCTGCATATGACACCCCCAGGAGAATTTTGTACGACGGAAATACCGTGAGATCGAAAAAAAAAATTTGAGTTGGATGTGACCAAGAATTTCAGTTGGCAATTCGTTAAAATTTCAATTATCAGATGTCAGTCTTAAAAGTTTGGTTAGTGATTTTGAGAACGTTGAAATCTTGATTTTGATAAAGGTGTGACCTGTCGGTTGTAAAAGAGTCATGAGGAGCTCCAATCGTATTTACGAACTAGAGTAAATGTTCGAAGCCTTCAGCTTCCAAACATAATGTTACTCTCTTCGCTTTATGTTTTCAAATGATCTTCGCAGACTCGGGACCGGGGACATCAATTAAATTGCAGTTATCGCATTAATTCGGGAATTGTGCCAGGCCTATTTTTTGAACACCTTGTTTTTCAGGTATGAAAAAGGCAAGGCAATCTGTTGATAAGTGCCTTGAAAGTCCGGAATGACAGTTACTATTGTAATTAATGACATCTGATGACATTTGCATTACATTTTTACGTGCTGCCAACTGAAGTGTATTAATCATGGCCATCTTGTTTTTTTTTTTAATTTCCGATCGCACGGTATTTCATTTGCTCCTTGACATGTGCGTTTTCAGCTGGTGCAACTGTCGCTTCATCTCGATTTTTCTAATGAGAATGCATGAAATGATAAAAATAGCATCACAACTTTTTCTTTTTATTATCAATTTAAAAAACGTTAGTCCGTTTTCGATCATGACCTCGTCGATCCATTCCCGGAAGTGAGCCAGATTCACGTAGACTCCCGGGAGATTTCCACCGCACCCGATCCCCCAGGACACTATCCCGACCTGCTGACACCGCCCGGGAACCCCCGGCACCGTACAAATCAAGGGACTCCCTCCGTCTCCGCCGCACGTGTCCTGATCCGCACCACCCCCGGCGCAAATGAACGACTGGTGCAACTGGAAGTAACCCCCCAATCTGGTCTTGCGCAACAAGTCCACACACTCGTCTCTGGACACCATCGGCAACCGAATCATCCTCAAACTTCCATCCTCCTCCGACGTCCTAGTGGTGGCGGTACAGTTGTTACCATCGAAGAGCGACCTCGGCGGCGGGACGCACACTACCCCGGCCTTGTCCATTTTAAACGGCTTGTCCAAGACCAACAGTGCGACGTCGTTCTGCAGAGACGCCTGTTTGAAAGACGGATGCACGACAACCCGCGCCACCGTACGGATCGTACCGCCGATCCTGACCTGATAATACCCCTTGTCTTGGAGGCAGTGCGCCGCCGTGACCGCCACTTTGGGGTGGACGAGGGAGACGCGACACTTATATGACGCCACGAAATTCGGGTACTGCTTGAAGAGGAGCGTGGACGACCAGAGGAAGCTTTCGCGGTTTTGCAACCCGCAGCCTTTTTGGGGCTTCGGTGCGGGGACGGGCGCGGGCGCGACGATCATGGTGTTGCAACACACTTCCAACACGCCTTTGCATTGTCGAGACTTCCTGCACTTGCTACCAATTAGAGAAACCAAAAAAGGGGTGACTGTACTTTCCGAACTTCTATGAGGCCTCGGCCGTCAGAAATCACAGCGGAGTCTTCGTCAGAGCAGTTGTAGAAAGGGACACAAGTGCAGTTTGAGGCGCGAGATAATTTTGTTGCGACGTAAATGCAGAAGAAGAACAGCGTCGTGGTGGCACGCATGGTGGAGGGAAGTCGTCCGACAAAACTTGAAGACACCACTCAAATGACTAAATTTGCTAGATTTGAGTTTGTTCTCACCCCATCACGGGGTGAATTTGGAAAAACTCGAATAAACAACAGCTGCGGCAAAACCCTTTACACCTCTTGTATATTTATACTCTTAGTATACGTCTAGATTTGCCCCCTCATTATGATATTCTAACTTGCTGAAGACGCAAAAGAATGTTTCTGAAAAGTCAGGCACTTAGTCAATATGATTTCCTAAACCTACAGGGTATTTGACGAGTGATAATAATAATAATGCAACCCACAATACATTCCCAAAAAAAGCCGAATATTAAAATTAAAATATCCGGCTTTTTTTCACAATGTATTGTGGGTTGCATTTTCAATGCCGTCCGGCTCATTATCACTGGTGAAATACCCTCCAAAGAATTTGTTTGCTTGTTCTTTTTTCTTTGTTTCAGTTAAAAATTCCAATGTCTATTTTGTATCTTTTGCATCTATTAAATTATGGTGCAACTTTTTTTATTTTTGTTGAAATTCCTTGAATGTTGCAAGTTCCTCATATGAGTTTTCTTCCTTTCAGTTTGCGTCAGGAATCTGGTGCAGCCTCTCCTTATCCATGGGGCTTCCTTCTTTTTGAAAGATGGATTTTCATCCGGAGATTGTCTCCTTGCAACGGATTTTCGTTAAATTTTATATTATTATGAATCACTGGTCATCGCCATGTTTACTCAACCGCCCACTATGATGGGTCAGACGTTGTTGGTGGCCGTAATTTATTTCTCCGATTCTTTTCATTATGAAGGCCTCTATCCTTTATCCACCACATGGGAAGGCGCCCGGTAAAGGATCTAACAACTTCCGAGGATTGAAAATGATTACAAGTCAAAATGAGAATTTTGCATTGAAACTTGGTGCGGGGAATCAAAATTAAATTTTGAACAACTTTTTCTGATAACTTCTTTCGCCATCTCTAACGCGAAGAAAAACATGCAAAATTGACCCTCTTCGCGAGATTACAACTTGCAGTTGAGTTGGGTACTTGAAGAGATGCACCTCATGAAATTCTACGAGTGTAAAAAATCACATCTTTACTCGTACAGAGAACGAAAAGATCAGTTTTCATTTTAACCGCAACACACTGTATATACATAATTTATTTGTGATTTTTGTTTTAAAAAAAAAATCTCTTTAACGCTGGTTTCTTTCAATTACATACTACGGTTCAATATAATTAAATATAACTAGAATATTCACTTTAAAAAAAATCTTATACATAGTATTTTTACATTTATCGCTGTTTATGTTTATATTTACTTGAAACAAATATTTGCAGTACCAAAATATGTGAAAACAAAAATAACGATAAATTTAGCAAGGAAATGTTTTGTTAGAATTTTGAAAGTACCACAGACTCTGATGAGTGCCGTTGGAAACTTCTTCAAAGGAGTTATTGCTAAAATAAAATTGCCTAAAATTAGGAAATCTGTTATATTATTTTATTCAAATGACAATTACCTCAATAACAAAATCTAAATATCTACAAACACATATCTACGCAGAAAGTTAAAAAATGTGCGTCGGTAACTAATTCATTGATTGGTTAATTAATTCACCCAAACTATAATTATGAAATTATATTTATCTTACTTCATATAATTTACATTCATTAATGTAACGATGCGCAGCTTCTACCAAGAAACTGTACTGCTTCTGAAAGAGAAAAAATTGTAATTAATTTAGTAATTTTTCCCTTCGCTGTTTTTTACTTTGTCGTTCACAAACTGAGGACAATGACGCCGAACAGTTCGGACACTCGTGCACAAATCGCACATTCCGTTCGTTTTCATCTGTTGCATGTTATAAGACATCGCCGTAAACAATCCCGACGCCGTAACTCCATCACTGAAAAAGATATTGGAACACAACGTTCAAATCCACGATTACTTTTACGCACCAACACGTCACCATTACCGATCCAAACCCTTTCATTCTTTCGTTAGCGGCGATGCAAAAATTCACAAAATCTGAAACATCCGGAGGACAGGATGTTTCGGCAGGCCACGTCGTCATCGACAGGATCTCAACAATTTGTTTTTTCTGAAAGAAATAGAATGAATGTGAGAGTCAGATCATTGCAGATTCAACATTTCAAAGTTTTTTTAAAAATTGTCCAAACTAGTACCGTTCTGTTGCTCAGCTCCAGCGTTGTCCACTCGTAATTTCCAAAATCTCTGGTAAGTTTTGGTTTTACCTTCGTTTTCGAACACATTTTTGCTTTTTGGTTTCCTGGCAGAAAGGGAACGTTCTGTAATACAACTGTTACGAGATTTTATCTTTACTTTCAACCTGACTCACTGTAGACAACGCAGTAATTTCATTCAGCGACAAAATGATTGAAATATTTTTCTCAACAACCAAATGCCAAATGTCACTTAGTGTGTTCGACGTCGGCTGAGGTACGACTACAAATTTATTAGGACACCTGAAACCGTCAACACTAATGGCACCTAGTCGATTCCAGCACGGAGAAATTTCCTTATCCAAGGTATAAGGCTCAAAATAGACTTTACCCTCGTGTACTAAAGCACAAACAGATATTACTTTCTTGGTATGACCAAATGCTTTTCCTATGATTACATTAAGAAACGGCTCGGAAATAAACATAACTGTCTCTTTCCACTCTTCTTGTTACCGCATCCATCCATAAGGTGTCTTTCAGGTGTCTCAAATGTATTTCGGTTTCGTCTGCTGTGAACAAGTGGGTTCTACTCATATCGAGAGAATTGCAAGTGATGCTGGTGTCGACACCAAAAAGATTCTCAAGGATGACCAGATGAGTCAGCACGTAATGGTCATAATCTATGACGAAATTTGTGTTGTATTCTCTGAGTCTTTAGATATTCCGTAAAACGTCGACGACGCCGTCCTTCTTAGACGTCCTGAGACAAATGTCACAAAGCAGAGCGAAGGTGCTGCCCTGCATCCCCGAACTGCAAGAACTGTTGAAATTAAATTCGATTTGCAAATCTACGACTAAACCTACTGTGGACGAGAATAGGTCAGCTCCGACACTCTTTTAAAAAACTCGGCGTAATTCAGTGACAAACAGAGGACTTCTTTGTTCGACAGTAAAGAAAACTGAATTTGATCTACCTGTAATCAGGTTATTAGAAGCAACGATGCGTGCTTTGAAGTTTACCTGTCGAGTCAGATTTCCATAGTATATCATAAATCTTCTGTGTTGGTAAGTGGCGAATGTTTCTTCGAAGACACAGCGAACGGAGATGTCGCAGCAGTATATTTCTTGGTTAACGTCCGACCAGTAATTTTCAAATGTTTTCTGCAAGAAACAATGTTGGTGTGTAATGTGACAAGTGTATGACCCCAGTGGCGGCTCGTGACTTTAGGACTTGGCAGTGCTGCAGAGCCCAAGTCCAAGTATAATAATAAATAAAATAAAACGAATACAAACTATAGTAACTATACAGGGTGTTAGTAAATGGTTGGGAATAAATTTCAGGATGAACTCCTTACGAAAAATGTGACTTAAAACCTAAATAAAGTTTTTCGTTAAAATGAGTAGTTTTCTCAAAAAATAAAATGTAGTCCACTGTTGGAGAATTTCTCTAATTATTTCATTTGTCTGCCTAAAATTGCATCAGTTTTGAATTTTTTCCACGTTTAAATTTTTTCTTTAAACCATTATTAAATCGTAGTATTTAAAAAAAAATACGGATATGCCAGAATACGATTATTTTTGTTTTTTTCTTTTTTTGAGAGAACTACTCATTTTAACAAAAAACTTTATTTAGGTTTTAAGCCACATTTTTCGTAAGGAGTTCACCCTGAAATTTATTCCCAACCATTTACTAACACCCTGTATAGGTATTAAAATAGGTAGGTACAGTCGGGACATTTTTAGTTGGCAAATTCCAGCGTATACCGAATGGAGCTTCGTGTCTAGTCGTCATAGCTGGATACAGAAACGCAAGAGCCAGTGGCGTAACATTTAAAAGACGTTAGTCGCGTAGAATGAAAATCAGGCGAGAAGGACCTGTGGGCGAAACTTAGCTTGGGCTTTGTCACTTAAATGCACTAACGGCCGTATTCACCAACGCCAGTTAAAGTTAACTGTAGGTTAAATTATACGAAAGCATCGTCACAACAATAGGTATCTAAGTAACGAAGCATGTTAACCTACAGTTAACGCTAACTCGCGTTGGTGAATATGGGCCAAAGTCATTAATACCACTATTTGTCCAATGTAAATCACTCCCATAAAGTATGCAAGTAAAGCAAAATACGCGATTTTTAATTTCACAGCCACAAATCCATTTGTATTTGCTGTAGATGCTCATGTTAAACTTTCGAACGTAAGTTTTTCCGCGACTTTTTGAGGAGCATTCGATAATTAACTCAGGTTTAGGACCTCCATTTCGTTTTATTTCCAGTTTTTCGTCAATACCAATTCGCGTCACACTATCTGGCTACACGACTTGCAGCTCGGAGCCCATACAAAACATGCATATAATACTTGACGTTCATTGGTCAACTCAAGGCCAAGTATGATATTCAGGCTCTGAAATGCACTGAAATGACGATTTTGACGCGTGTAGGTCGGCTGCAACGACTAGCTGACGTCACGAGGCAGCACACGGATTAACGAATGTATTGTGGATTGCCGATATAATACAAAATAGTGAATGTTGATAGATTGCAGCCGAGTCTGACGAGTGAATGAAAAATGCTCGGAAAAATGCAGATATTATTTCCTTTTGGCAAATCTTGAATTAAAAAATACAATAATAACATAAATTATTTTTTCCAATTAAGAGCCGGTGCTGCAGCTCTGCAGCCCTTATTGAAAAACCGCCACAGTATGACCCGTACCAGAGGGTTTTTGTGGCAAGTGTCAAAAAGTACTATATTATAAATATTCTCGTCCCAAATTGTCTTCCAAAAACTGTCAGTTTCGTTTCTCTCGGGTATTGTACTAGTTACGTAAACTTTCTCGACGAGACGTCCCTGTTGAAAATTACGAACATATTTCTATCGTCACGTCAAAATATACTAAGTATCTTACATTGGCAAACTGCACATCGACATATTCCAAAGAACCTCTGTGTAACGTTTCATACATGGCAAGACTATTTAAAATCATCTAAAATTGTGAAAGTTTATCTAGTTGCCGCTATTATTTTATTGTTAGTAAATTTTCTCACCTAATGTTCCCTTTCGAGTTCTTTGGTTTGGATACACGTTTTGACATAATTTAAAAAATGTTCAGCTTTAACTTTTTTCGAATAAATTTCAGCACTCCTACTTGTTTAATCATTTTGGTTCTGAAAAAAGTATGAAGTGAAATTCAAATTAAATAAAATTTTTCGTAGATGCGAAATTACTTTTGGTTCAGTATTTGACGCAGCATCTTCAGTTTCTCCTGGTTGGAGTAGCGCTGGAACAGGGATACATTAATTATAATTAGGTTTCTTTTTAAATACAATAAACTTACACGTGGTGTTCCTTCTGGACACATTTTTCCGAGATTTTATTTAATAGATTTTGTATCTTTCTGAAAATGTTTATTAAACAGGAGAACGTACGGTCGATGGACAAATAAAACTAAACAAATAAAACAAAGCCAAATATGTTTTGTCCGGTTGTCCGTAAGGGTGCCTGCAACTAATTATACATTTTACGGATCCTGTACCGAGACATCACCAGAACGGCTTCGACCATCAGATGCCTGCGTAGAGGCTAGGCTCCAGGTAAAACATTTGTGTGAAATTTGACGACGAACTTCTGTTACTCTAGTGTTATATTATTTTCTTTCTGATGTTACGAAACATAAAGTATTTCGCTTTTAATAAGACTGCTGCGTAAAAATCGCACAAAAGGAATGGTTGAATTTACAATTAGACGAAAGATAATTTAATGTAGGTAGGCATTTAATACTACTTAAAAAATTATTGTGATTGTTTCTTTCAAATTGGCAACACATGGTTAGAAGTAACTCATCAAACATTTTTTGAGGAAAATACATGATCGGACTTTTTCAGTTTAACTTGTTTTATTATGCAAAGGGTCGCTTACTATTAAGTTTCAACAGCACCAGTGTCAGTTTCATCAAAAACAAATACTCTTCAATGTTAATAATTAAAAGAATTTTATTGAGAAACAAAATATGTATAATTATTATCACTACCCAATTATTACAACCTAAATAAATACAATGTAGTTACACAATAAGAAAATTTGCATTTTGATAGGATATTCAATATTTCGTCCACCAACCATCATTATCAATTACTTCTCTTAGTCGTTTGGGCATTGAATTGATTGGATTCTGACATGTGTTTCTTCCTCGTTGTCTTTCCCAGATATTTCTTAAATGTCGATCTAAACCTGCTCAAGTCCGTATATTTATCCCTTCTTCAATATCTTCCCATTTTCTTGTAGATATTCCCCACATATTCTCGATGGGATTCAAATCTGGTGATTTGGATGGCCACGGAATTAACCTGTAGGTGGGATTTTCCTCGAACCATTCCCTGACAAGTCTACTGGTATGGACAGAACTATTATCTTGGACCATCCAAACCTCGTCAGGGAAATCTTCACCATACGTCATTTGCAAACAAGTGTGAAGGTGATCCAACACTTGAACATATTCCACGGCATTCATTCGCGGACTCACTTCCACCAGTTCGCCTGGTCCTGCAGCTGTAATATATCCCCAATATCCGCAGGTTATCCTTCCACATCGAGTCTGATGCAGAACTTTATTGGGGTCGTATCTTGTTCCATTTATCCTCCACAAAGGTTTCCGGGAATGGGATGACGAGGAAAATACCTTCTCATCTACAAAAATTACATTGTCCCAATTCATGTTTAGATGATTTTGCGCAAATGCAACACGTTGTCTGCGATGCTCGTCGGTAAGAGCAATTTTTTTTGCAGGTTTTCTGCAAAATATTTGTTGCTCATTTAATTAGTTCCTTATTGTTTGTTCAGTGCATCGATGGTTAAAAACCTCTCGGATTTCCCTAGCACAGGTGAATGGATGCTCCTGAACATAGTTATACATTTCACGTGCCTGGTCCCCCGTTAAAAATTTCCTTCTTCCTGTGCGCTTATTGCCACGAAGAGGTTGGTTTTCTACAGTTTGGAAACGATGTATCCACCTCCGGATTTGCCGAACCTATAATGCAATAAAGAATCATGAGCATGTTGTAAACATAAAAAATTGTATCAGGTGGTAATATTTCGGGGATAAATATACAGCAGAAAAAAAATTACAATTTGAAATTTACTCACCGATAAACCAACTTCTCTTGATATATTTACTTGAGTCCATCCCAATTCCCAAAGTGTTATAATTTTGGACCTCAATTCGATTGAAGAATCACGTTGGTCTTGAAGCCGAGGCATTTTCACACAGAACAAACATAATAACGATCA
Source organism: Tenebrio molitor (assembly GCF_963966145.1). Taxonomy (NCBI): domain Eukaryota; kingdom Metazoa; phylum Arthropoda; class Insecta; order Coleoptera; family Tenebrionidae; genus Tenebrio; species Tenebrio molitor. Next base: position 4,030,124 of record NC_091048.1, on the reverse strand, counting down.
CAAGTCCTGCCAAATTTGAAATGGACAGTTATATATACACCAGCGGGTTTGCATGGCGGGGTGGTTTCTTCTAGACAAGGATTATCCCTTCCTGAGTTTCCAGAGCTTGTGCTTATTGGACCACTAATAAAATCAGTAACCCCTCTAACTTTAGAATAAATTTTTCTATTTCAGAAACCTCCACTAATGAGTTCTGGGTGCCCCAAAATTCGCGGAACAACTCAATGTGTTACCACCGGCCCCCTGGAGCGGTCGAACTGTCAAGTCCATCTTCGGGGCCGGTGTCGAGATTTATTGACCGATGCCGTTTTAACGCCGGGGTAGCAAATGCACCCCGTCGAAGAAGATAGCCGTTTTGCAATCCAGCCGGTTTACCCGGACCGCCAGGCCCTTTGTGCAGAAGGAGAGGAGCACGGAAAAAAACAACCTTCTCGTCTTAGAGCAGGTAGAGAAGTGGCCAGTGCCAGTGGCCGTGCCGTTTCCGGCCGGCGTCGACTATTTTTAGAAAGTTGGGACCAAACGCGACAAAAGAACGAGCGGGGGTGGTTTTGGAGCACCCAAACAGCCCACGGGTAACAATGTCAATGTCAACTCATGTTAGAAAATAATTTAAAAATTCTTTACCTTTTAGATTTAAAGATATGGGGGGTCAAAAGGTGTAGCTTTGATCTCGTTTAATTTAAAAATTACAAAATAAACTAGGCAAAAATGAATAGGGAATTTTTCCTTTTTTGAATTTTTTATAAATACAGTTTAAAATTTGTAATGAAATGTGTTAGAAATATATCAATATACACATTAAATGTAATGTTTCAAGTACCTGTAGTATTTTAATTTTTTCTTTTTTTTAAGAATACGTGGGAGGATTGGGGCAATTATTTTGCTTTCCAAGAAAAATTGTGGAATTCCCTATTCATCTTTGCCTAGTTTATTTGACCATTTGTCTTTTACTGGCCAGTGGCATAATAATTCTGAGTGATTGTGATCAGGTTTGCAATTTTTTTTTTTTCATTATTTCCAGTATTTCCAAGAAGTGATATTATATACAGTTAAATGCAAAATATTTTGTTTGGTTGTCAATGTCATTTTTTTACAAATTTTGAAATACTCAATTGTAAATCGATCTTAACCTTCACAGTCTCGTGATGCTACTAATTGACGTTTAAATTATTTTTGACTTTTTGATGACAATAGGCCTTGATTGCACAGTGTAAATTACAAAATTCTGATATAAACGATTAATTTTTTAGTAACATTGACGACCAAAATATTTTGCATTCGACTGTATGTCCGGTTTACCTCAAATAACGTATGGCAACATGGCTTTGATTTTTTTTCTTGTTTCCATGGACACAACAAAAATGAAACATTTGCAGACTATTGGTATACATAGATGGCCAGTTTATAGAAAGAGAATTAAATATTTAATTCGAACTAAATTTTAATGCGCGATTAACCCATGAATCCGACACTTGGATTGGTTCAATCTGATCACGTGTTCAGTTAATCTCGCATTTGATTACGATTAACTTAATTTCGCTCCTGTAAATTGGCCCAGAATGGTTTTAAATGTTGCCACATTTGTGATCAGATTGAACCAATCGAAGTTTCGGATTCATGGGTTAATCGCGCATTAAAATTTAATTCGAATTAAATATTTAATTCTCTTTCTATAAACTGGCCCCATGTGTAACAAATAGATCTACATCTTCTAGAAAAAAGAAATTTTTTTTTTTTACATTTTTAACTTATATTACTTAACAACGTGCTGCTAAGTTGTTCCGCGAATTTTGGGGCATCCAATATAATTCAGGCTAAGTAATCAAATTGATTTTCAGATCAAAACAAATTAAACTGGAAATGTCCGAAATGAACAACATAATAAATTAAGGCCCCGTTTATTCACCTTCAAGTAAATTTATCTGGCCAGTAATTGCTATGATTTAGGCCCGGTTTATTCACCTTCAAGTAACTTTATTTGAACGATAATTACTATGCGAATTCCTTTTTTAAAAAAGTTAAGCATATCAATTTCCGTCAAGAGTTCCAATTGTACTTTTGTATATTTTAACATTGCATCCCAGCTGAATGATGGAGCCGTAATATACTGAGCACTATCTAAACCGTAATGTTTAAAACAAGTATTACGGAAATTTTCAAAAATGTCAGCCAACAGTAAAATATCTGATTTGAGGTAAATATCCGAATAATCACCTAAAGTATTACAATCGAATACACCCCATACTTTTTTAGCTCGCTCATAATCTGCATCTGAAATATGTTCTTCTTTTAATTTATCAAAAAAATCATCTTTATCTGGAAGATGTGTAAGATCTAATTTTGACCAGTCATCTATAAATGAATAGGGAAATACACCTTTTTGTCTAATTAAATCAAATTCTTCATCATGCATATAATATTTTCTAATTTCGGTACATTCACTTGACGATAATGTTTTTGCCAATTTTTCTAGGGAAGTAGGAAGAAAGCGAAGAGAATCTACAAACCGTAGTTTTATATATTTGCGTACCTCCTTTCCTTCTGCATTAACTGAATTACCAACGTGACTGTGTTTACTAAATGTGATGTATTTTTCTTTAGTTTTTGCAATTACATCGATATCTTCACCATTTAAAGATAGTTGTTTAATAAACAAGTGACTATCGTAGTTGGTGAGATTGTGAAAAAAGACCGGAATAAAATTTGGAAGTTTAAAATTTAGATTACAAGTAGAATGACTTGGACCTCTATATTGTCCGGTTAAATGACAATGATCTTTAACTTTAGCCTCTTGACTTGTAAAAGGTCTTTCGCAAATGTAACATGTGTTCAAAAATGCATATTCACTTTCTTGTTCAGCTGTTAAAGGACGCATCGGTTTAATAATATTTAAATATGTATCATAAATTACTTTGACTTCATTTTCTAAACTATCTAAGAACTCTCTGATGCATTGTTTACCTCGAAACAAACAAAATTTGGAAATATTATTATCAAAGGAGCATTTCAAATAATATCCACAGGTTCATGCTTATATGTTTTTAAATGCCATGACTTTTCTGGATCAGGTAAACAATTATCTAATGGTTTGAGTAAACATTCAAAGTCTGCATAAATAACGAAAGGAACACGAATTTGTTTTTGAAAATTTGAAAACTCTAATATATTACCAGGAATTATTTTTCCAATCTTATTTTTTATCGGATCAGTATTAGGAATTCGCACATATAAATACCCACAATCATTTTTACAATGTAATTCTAGTAAATCACGTGTTCGAAAATATTGTAAACATCCATCACATAAATGCTTTTTTCCATTCCGTTTTGTAATTTGACTCAATACTAATTTTGATAAATCTTTAATTGTACAATAATGTTGATTACTATCATCATCATAATAATAAATGTGTATCGGTTTTTTACATCGCGTATAGTATAACGGTCCGACAATTTCATAATTTTGTTGCCCATTCTGATATAACTTTTCAATACCATAAACATTAACAGAAGCATTATTTAATTGTTCTAAAATATTTAAACTATCTAACCTTACTGGAAATTCGATACCGTCAAAGTTGAAAATTTGACTAAAGTGTGGATAAGATCTCGGATCCCATTCCGGTCCTTCCGGTTTGCAGACTGCAGCTACCTCACTCCAAGCGAAGCAGTAATAATCTTGATTGCGAACGTTGACTACAGCATTTCTTTTTTTATAGATGCAGGTAAATGAATAAATGATGAAGCTCTGAGCGGGTTGTACTTGCTAAAATTTAATTCCATGTATATGATGCTTACTAGACTCCATCCTAAAACAAAAAAAAAAATACATTAATATAATGTAAATAATAATACATGTATAAATTTATTTACCTGAATCTTTCTCCAAGAATTCGCTCATTTTGTTCTCAATAACCCCCTTAAAATCCTCAATAATATTACTCCAATTAGAACCCAATGTTATAATGATGTTTCTAGTGTTGAAAGATTTTACGTCAAAAAGATTTTGCGATTCCAATGTGTACAGTCCGAACAGCTCCAAGTTTAATTTTACAGTTGTATGTTTCTCAACGTTTTCCTGAATCAGATTTATCATTTTCTCCCTGATTTCTTCGATAAATTCATTCAAATCAACACAAGTTCTTTCACCGGTTATCCTATAACTTGTAACATTTGATTCGAATGCTGTTGCGATTTGATGAACACCATCCTCTTCGAGTTTTTTCAAAGATTTGTTTTTATGTTGTGCAGATTTTCGGTGGGAATATAGTGTTGTCGCGGGAATTTGAATATCACATGTTGCACATGTAACATATGTGATCTTCGAACGTATACGTTTTCTTCTCAAACAACTCTCCTTTTCATGTCTCAGAAATGCTCGATTGGTAGTGAAATGTGTCAAACAATTTCCACATTGAACGGTTTGCTAAATATTATAAACAAAAGAAAAAATATACATATTTAGTTGCGTGGTTTACATTTAGACTGTCTTTAGTTACTATTATTAATCAAATAAAAAAAAAATTGATAAACAATAGATATCCAGCAAGACCACGTGGAGGAACAGTCACGCTTGCCATCGCGGGTGTGCTTTTTTTATTTAAACTCTCTCTCTCCCTTTCTCACTGCTCATTCATCCTGACAAATCACGTAGAGCTACTGATAAATCATGAGATATATTTCTCACATTTTGAATCAGAGCAGCGTCAGTTGCTCGACAAAGACGCTGCTCTTCATCAGCGTCAGTTGCTCGACAAAGACGCTGATCTTCATCAATTTGATCTTGAAGAACTTGCTCTTGAAGAGCAAGTTCTTCAGCAGCGTCAGTTGCTCGACAAAGACGCTGATCTTCATCAATTTGATCTTGAAGAACTTGCTCCTCTGTCAAGCTATTATCAATATCATCTCCTAATCTATCAGAAGCTATACTTGGTGCTTCCGAAACACCAGCATCAACATCCATATTGATCTCATCCATCTCGACGGCTTGTATCAAAGGGTGATGCAGTTCACCATCACCTCCCCTCTGATTTGCACCGTCAGCGACAGATTGAATCTCTAATATGTTATCGATGATTGGTGCTGGTGAATTTGAACCTATATCGTCGACATCTTCCAAATCCTCACCAAACTCCACCAAACGTTGATAACCTTGGTCGTTATCACGCATCTGGCTTCTCTTATTTTCCACATCCACCAAACGTTGACAATCGTAGTTATTGTCACGCATCTGGTGTCTGTCGATTAATTGCTGAGTATTTAAAAGACAACTTCGGAATAATGATCGAGATTTTCATCACGATGATCATTCACATCTATATCAACATTCTCACTTTCTCCACTTTTATTATCGAAAAAATTTAGTAGGGATATATCCCCAAATTCATTACCCATTCCAAAATCGTTTTCTAACACCGAATCTAAAATTTGTTGTGTATTCGGAATTTCGATAGTTTTTATCGGCTGTGTATCAGGAATTTCAATTATTTGGGGTTGTGTATCAGGGATTTCAATTATTTGGGGTTGCGTATCAGGAATTACAATGGTAGGGGGCTGTGAATCGGGAATAATAATGGTAGAGGGTTGTGTATCCGGAATTTCAATAATTTCCGGTTGAGTGTCTTCAATAATAATTGTTTCAATTCGCGGTTTCTTTATGAGTTTGTTAGAATGGATAATAATTTTAGAAAGTCTTTTGGGATGCAAAAGACTTCTTAAAAGTGGATTCGTATTTACATTTGGAGGCGGACTACGGATGCGAGATGTACCAGGACGAGAACAACTATTACACTCCTGGTCACCACTGCACCCACAGAAATCAGCAAACGCACGTTTCATTTTTACTAACACGATGAAGCACACCACACGAATGAAGCTCCCCACGAATGCTCATGATTTTTAAAGGAAAACGAATTGGGTGGGGAGTGGAGTGGGGGAGAGGTCAAGGCCAGGTCAAAGGTCAATGGTCAAGGTTGGGTCAAAGGTCAAAGATCAAGGCCAGCTCAAAGGTCAAAGGTCAAGGTCAAGGTCGGGTCAAAGGACAAGGTCAGGTCAGGTCAGGTCAGGTCGGGTTAAGTAAAGTTTTGTTTTACATGTTTAAACATTTTCTTACATCAAGCATTTCCGAGATATTATCAGGAATAGTTAGTGCTGTTAAATTCAGAAAAAACGAGAACAAGTCTTCTGGTGAAAAAATATCCAGTTTGAAAAATGATATTTTGAATGGACCAAAACATATTTTTGGTTGTCACGATCAATGTCCGTCATATTTCTGTAATGGCCCAAAAACTGACGAAGAAAATTTATGGATAGTTTTTAAAAATAGTGAGGTTTTCTCAGATTTTAATAGACATTTAACAAGAGTAGCTAATAATGCATCCAGTTTACACGATGTTGACACGAATATGGCAGAATGTTATAATAGTGTTGTTAATAAATTGATTGGAGGGAAGAGAGTAAATTTTTCTAAAGGGGGATCTTACCAAAATAGAACTATCGCAGGTGTCGCAAATTTTAACAATAATCGTCCATTTTTCTATAAAGTTCAAAAAAAATTGGGAAACGTTGGAAGTTTTACGGAAAAATTTTGTTTGAAAAATAAACGTTCTAAAAAAAAATGTTTGCGCAAACAGAAAATTATTTATCAAGCTGATAGTGATTACGGTATACCTACAGTTGAAGATTTAAGTGTAGATGAATTTGAAGTAATTAAAAATGAGTTTTTGATTAATATTGAAAATGCCAATTGCGAAGAAATTGAACAAAATACTCGGGGACAATCTGTAAATCCAAAATGGCTTCAAGAACGGATGTACCGATTAACCTCTAGCAATTTTGGAAAAATTTGCAAGCTTCGACCTACCACTTCGACTGCATCGACGGTAAAAAATTTAATTTATAATACAAATATCAAACGTAGCGCACCATTGCAACATGGCATTGTTAATGAGAAGCAACGGCTCGGGAACTTTTTGAAAGTATCTACAGTTTACATGTTGAAGAATGTGGGATGTTCATTCACCCACAACATAAATTTTTGGCTGCCTCTCCAGATGGTCTTATCGATCAAGATGCCATTTTGGAAATAAAATGTCCGTACGCTGCTCGAAATATGCAAGTAGAAGATGCAGTACCATGTACATGTACAAGTACATGTACCAAATTCAAGGTCTCTTGGAAATAACAAATCGGGAATGTTGCTATTTTTTCATTTATACTTTTAAAGATTACAATTGCGAAATCATTAAGAGAAATAAACAATTTTGGGAAAATCAAATGGTCGGAAAATTGAAAAGATTTTATTCATCCTCATACTTATTTGAATTTTTAGATTCAAGATACAATAGAAATATGGCTATAACGGCCGTATTCACCAACGCCAGTTAAAGTTAACTGTAGGTTAAATTATACGAAAGCATTGTTACAACAACAGGTATCTAAGTAACGAAGCATTTTAACCTACAGTTAACTTTAAATGGCGTTGGTAAATATGGGCCTAAGAGATATTAAATGTAAAGATTTATAATGAAATAACTTTCCTCCTGAAATTATATTTTTATATTAAAATTATTTTCAATTATAACTTTTTTTTAGCATTTTTCTAATCGGTTGTCCTCTTTGATGTCTAGGATCCACTAATTTCGAAAGTAAAGCCCGAAAACAAAATTTTTCAAAGTGATTTTCCATAATTTCACATTCTATTGCCTTTTTTATTTATACCATATTTTAAATCCAAATTTATTTTCTTTTTTCCTTTCCAAATTTACTAGCCGTAAGTCGAATTGATCGTTCTCTATACCATTCAGGATTTTAATTGTGTCCTTGAGTTTTTTTTTCGAGACGTTAGCTTTCTGTTTTCATGAATTTATTTACTTTCTTACTATATTCCATTTTTTATTTTTCTATATTATCATTATTTAAAACTCTAAGTATTTAAACTTTACACAAATGTCTCAAATAAAGTACTGTTTACAAAATTATCATAAACAATTCCCCTTAACTGGTCACTGCTTTTATTAAAAATATCTAGCACACTCCCAAGATATGGTTTGATGCATTTAAAATATCGTTTCTCAAATTTTCAGCTTTTGCATGAATGAAATTGCTGTTCTAAATTTTTAAATATTTGTACTTAAGAAGTTTTTAATATTTATGTCTGCCTTTGGATTTTTTGCTATATAGTTTATTGAAAGAATACGCAGAATATGGTTTCGACTTTCAATTTTTTATAACGCGACAGTATATTCAGTTATTCATGTTTTATTTTTTATTGTTTGTTTAAATATATGTACATACCAAATAGTTTTTTTTTTGTTAGGGAGTATGGCTGTTGGCGAAACCCCCTTTATAGGTCAACGCATTGCCAATAGTACCTCATTAGGTGATGTGGAAATCTATTGAACTTGAGACTAGTAGTCGATTTCAGAGCCGTTAACAAAATAGTTATTTGTATCACAAGGCTAGAAAATGCTATTTTGCAAGTGCAAGCACGGTTTGTGGAGCAGAGGCGACAGCCGAGGCGGCACCAGTGCGAGCACTTGCAAAACATTTTCTAGCCGTGTAATACACAAAATTTTTTCGGTCGACAATTTATTTAAAGCAAAATATAATATAATCTGTTTCAAAATCAAAAATCCACCAACAGTGCATTCTACCTCGAAAATACAACCGACAACGTCGCCGACTTTTGTTTTTAGTGTATCTGCAAGTGTCAGAAAAAAGTGGGGTTTTGAAAGAAAAATGTCGGACAGTCGTTTTGGTCGTAATTCATCGTGTTTTTTATTCTCATTTTATTATTTCACTCAAAAAGTATGATATGGTAGTTAAAACCTTTTAGTACATAATAATTATTTTGTATTTCGTAAATAAACTCAACAGTTCAATGTCAAATTTTGGCGGGAGATTGAGCCAACCCAAAAAAATTAAACTTTTTCTAGAGATTTCTTTTTTTCTGCCAACATAATTCAACAGGTGGTGGATTTTTGATTTTGAAACAGATTATAATTTTTGTTAAAAAATTACCGAATGGGGAATTTATTTTTCTTTCATTGGCAACATAAAGGATCCAAGAAGCGACAGTCACGACCAAAGCAGTCAATTCCTCAAATATTCAAAACCGTCGTCGTCCTCTCTGTTATTACTAAGACGCCGCTTGGTACCCTCTCGGCCTCTACTGCTGTACACAATGTATAATTGTATAGCTTGCGATAAAGGATACAAATTTGCCCGACATCAATATTTTACACTTAAAAAATTGTACAAAAATTCCACATGACATTGACATTTTGTGCTGCCAACCTAAAATCTTTCCTTAAAAATTCCTGTTTCGATTTTCTTGCCTAGGCAGGGAAATGCTAGTTTCCAGACGATTTAGACGCATGAAACATCAGTGTTTCTAGACGGAGGCCGAAAAAATTAATAGCTGATCGTTTCCCTTTACCAAGAATTGAAGATATTCTAGATCAGTTAGGTAGAGCTAAATGGTTTTCTGTATTGGATTTAATGTCAGGATTTCACCAAGTATCCTTAGAAGAAAAGTCACGTGATATCACAAGCTTCACGGTAGATTCCGGAACATATCGATTTAAAAGATTACCATTTGGACTTTCTGTCAGCCCAAACAGTTTTCAACGCATGATGACCATTGCATTTTCAGTGTTATCACCAGAAAAAGCGTTCATGTACATGGATGATCTAATAGTGACAGGTTGTTCTGAAAAACACCATTTGAAAAATCTAAAAACAGTTTTTGAAACTTGCCGAAAATATTGTCTCAAATTAAACCCCGAAAAATGTCAGTTCTTTCGTACAGATGTAACAAATTTGGGTCATCACATCACAGACCGTGGAATTTTACCAGACGAATCCAAATTCGAAATCATCAAAAACTATCCTAGACCCAGTAACGCAGACGCTGTAAAAAGATTCGTTGCTTTTTGTAATTATTACCGACGTTTCATTCCACATTTTGCATCTCTTACACATTGTTTAAATAAACTAACACGGAAAAATTCAGTATTCAGTTGGACTGAAGATTGTGAAAATTGTTTTCAAAAATTCAAAAATGCGTTAGTCAATCCACCAATTCTAAAATACCCAGAGTTTGATAAACCATTTATCATTACAACTGACGCAGCAAAATATGCATGCGGCGCAATTTTGAGTCAAGTTCAAGGTAACCATGAATTACCAATTGCCTATGCGTCTCGAGCTTTCACTAAAGGTGAGCTTAATAAATCAACAATAGAAAAAGAATTAGCTGCTATTCATTTTGCAATTTTACACTTTCGTCCGTACGTTTATGGTCGAAAATTTACAGTAAAATCCGATCATCGACCGTTAGTTTATCTTTTCTCAATGAAAAACCCAAGTTCAAAACTTACGCGAATGAGATTAGATCTAGAAGAATTTGATTTTCATGTTGAGTACATACAAGGTAAAAATAATACCGGAGCAGATGTACTCTCGCGATTAGATGTCGAAGAATTACGTGAATTACAACATTGCCAAGCACAAGTTATGGCTATGCAGACAAGGTCAATGACAAGAAAAAATGCGATGCCATCAAAACAAACAAATGAACTCAGTGATTTACCACAAGTTTATGAAGTAATCGAAAATTTTGAAGTGTATCGTTTGCCGAAATTATTTTTATTATGGATACCCAGTATCCCAGAGTGCAAATCAAAGCACACAATTCAAAGTGCGCGCGTATTATGTAACTATCCCACCTCCACCCGGCGGCACGGCAATTTTGCCGGAGTACATACACTATTACGGATATTACTATCAAGTAATAGTGCAGTGCTTATCAACATAATTACCGGCGTCTTGCCTCCGCATTTTGACTTTGTTGTGTATTATGTTCTGTGTCAATGTTAAGGAACTTCCTCACGATGTGACATGAGTATAATAAATATACCTTTTTGAATTTCAACTACCAATGTGTTATCTAAATCCAGAATTTTTAAATTTTTAAAAAGAGATTGCGGTACTATTCCCGTTGCTGAAATTACAAGTGGTAAAATCGAAATTTTTTCTAAACACCAAAGATTTCTCATAGCAACGGACAGCTCTAAATATTTATTAATTTTTGTGTTATATGTCTGTGTTATATTATGTGAATTTGAAACAGCTATATCTAAAAGATATGCTTGCTTTTGTTGTTTATTTAAAATAATAATGTCTGGTCTGTTATGCTTAATATGAATGTCAGTTAAAATTGTTCTATCAAAATATAACTTGTAACTGTCATTTTCTAAACAACTTTCTGGTGTATAACTATAATGTGGTTGTGTATTCTTTAATAAATTGAATTTAACAGCTAAATTCATGTGTATAATTTTAGCCAATATATCGTGTCGTTTTTTATATTCGCTTTGAGCCAAAACGGTGCAAGAAGAAATAATGTGTTCAATTGTTTCCCCTTCAGTTCCGCAAATCCTACATTTATCAATTATCGATTGTAAACCGCATATGTGTTTTTTATAATTTCTTGTATTTATAACACGATCTTGTATTGCAAATATAAAACCCCCCGTCTCAGGGTGAATATTTGATTTCTTAAGCCATGCATGAGATGCCTGAATATTAACTTCTGGTTGTTCCAGTTCTTTAAAGTATCTCCCATGTAAAGACTTCTGTTTTATATTTGCTATTGTGTCAGGTATATTTGGCTTAACAATGTCTGAAATGATATTATCACTTAAATTTAAAGGTGTGTAGCCTTTATCGGCTGAAACCAAAGCATTGAAAAAGGTGTTATCAGGAGCTCTATTGAGGAAATAATTTTTTAGTGAGGCAATTTGATTTTTTAGCAGTATTTCTAGATTTGAAAAACCCCTACCACCGTTTTCGCGTGGTAAATTAAATCTTTCAATAGCAGATTTAGGATGGTGTTTACTAAATTTGGTAAAAAGAACTCTAGTTTTAATGTTTATGTTCTGTAAATTAGTTAATATTAATTTAGACAGTAGCGTCACTAAGAAAGAACTAGCTCTAGCGCAAGTTATTTCCAGGCTTGAAAGAATAGCCAGTGAGCAAGGGATAAATAAGGTACAACTCGAGCTCGATAGTCAAATTTTTAAATATGTCCCACTGTCAGAATTCAAGGCAATAACGAATAACACATTAAAATCTTTGAAAATATTATTAACTAAACCAATTAAGAAACAGGAGTTAATCACTAAATTTCACAGAGATCCAGTTTTAGGAGGGCATTGCGGTAAAAAACGCTTATTAACAAAATTAAGATCATATTATTACTGGAAAAACATGCAAAAAGATATTGCTAAATTTGTTAAAACATGTCATGAGTGTCAAATTAATAAAGCAAAAGTAAAAAATATAGAGCCAATGTGTATTACACCCAGTCTTCAAAATGCATTTGATATTGTCATTATTGATACAATCGGACCTTTTATAAGGACATCTTCAGGTAATACTTACGCTGTTACAATGGAATGCGAATTAACAAAATATCTTGTAACTGTTCCTATCCCGAACAAAGAAGCTAAAACGGTTGCGAACGCAATCTTTGAAAATTTTATATTGGTATACGGGCCAATGAAAGAAATTCGTACTGATATGGGTACTGAATACATTAACGAAACCCTTACTGAACTAAACAAGTTGTTTGACATTAACCACATGATGTCAACGCCATACAGACCTCAAACTGTTGGAACTGTAGAGCGCAATCATAGAGTTTTAAACGAATATCTAAGAATGTACATAAATGATTACATAATTGATTGGGACACGTAGATGAAATATTTCACAGATTGCTATAATACAACACCGTCGACAGTGCATAATTATTGTCCATTTGAATTGGTATTTGCTAAAAAGCCGAATTTACCTAGTGATTTTTTAAGTTCACACATAGACCCTCTTTACAATGTTGAATCTTATGCAAAGGAGGTTAAATACCGTTTACAAACAGCACTTGCAAGATCCAATCAGTATCTGCAACAAATCAAGCATAAAAGAAAAACTAATCATGATAAACAGGCACGAATGTTTAATGTGAACTCGAACGATTTAGTTTTAGTAAAAAGTGAAGTGCGACAAAAGTTCGACCCTGTTTTTTCCGGACCGTTCAAAGTGAAGTGCGTGAGTGAAGCGAACTGCACGTTAACAGACGCTAACGGGAAAGAATTCATAGTACATAAAGATAGAATTTGTAGGTATTATAAGTAATTTAATTAGTTAAAACATAGAATAAATAAAAATATTGTTAAACTCAATTAGATTTAAGTTTTTAAAGTTAAGTTTTCATCATCAAATCATCCTTAGTCAATTAATTTGTAACTTGTAAAATGCCTTTTCACTTGTTCAATTTTTCCATTCAATTTTTCTGTTTTTCCTTTCATTTTTAAATTTCAAAATTTTCCAAGCGAAAAGACATTCCTTTAAAAGGGGGAGGTGTAGATACTATGTACGTCTGCAATATTAAGTATGTCGTACCTAGTGGTGCAATATTAGGTACGTCTGCAAGATTATCAAAAGTCGATAAGTGTCAGTGTCAAAGTCGGGCTGGGACCTCCGGTCCAACTCCCGGCAGATATGTTGTGTATCACATTAATAAACGTAAGTGAAAGACGACAAGAACCATCTATTACATAAATATTTATAATGGAGTAACGATAGACAAAAATACGGCCTTATTTCGGAACCGGTAGCAAGAGTTCCGATTGTAATAATTTATTTTTTTTTTATGTCATGAATACAAAATACTAAAACCTTTATAGGTTAAAAATTGACGCTCATAGTGGGAAATACACTCACCGGCACAAAAAGCGACTCATTATTATTTCTTTGAAATTATATTTGTGCTTATTTTTTTTATAATAGTTAAATTGGGATATTTTCAAAGATCGGGAGTGCTATGGTCACCATGGCAACCGAATTGTTTTGTTTAAATAAATTATTGAAAAGTTTGCGCTACTTCCATGTTGTGTTTTTGTCGATTGTTTTACGTGGTAAAATTTTTAATTTGACAACACGAGATACTAATTCAAAATACTGTTCAAATTTTTACAATTTTTTATAACATAATTTTTTTTTCTAAAAAATAACTTTTATCATTTTTCATTAAAATCTTATTTCCTGTGTTTAATGTTTTGTTTGTCGGATATTCTTTGGCGAAGAATAACTTAAATAGCACCTACCAATACAACACGATACCAAAAAAAAAAATTCTAAGACATTGGGTAGTATGCATAAGAATAAGCATTTGCTTATATGTACTATATATTTGTCTTTTTCTATCTAATAGAGTCCATGTATTTCTATCTCTCACTAATACAAGTAAAAGCATTTGCTAATGGTTTATGCATATGACCCAATGAATTAAGTACAAATGTATTAAGAGTGTATTATAAAAATTAAATATTTTCCCCGGTTTCATCCTCTTCTATGTCATTTTCATCTAAAATTGTTGATGGTGGGCAATTACAGTGGCCTATTTTTGAACACGTTGTTTTTCAGGAATGGAAAAACAAAATAATCAAGGCAAGTTGTTGGTACAGTTGGGAGTAAAAAAAAACGGACATCAAAATTGTGACATTTTCAAAAATTCAATATAACCAAGGCGATCTTCATTTACCAGGCCATGACACTGACCAAAGACAGTGTGCTATGGAATGGCCTACCACAGTCTGACAACATTGCTTCACCAACATTTGGTGAAAAAATTCGAAATCCACTAAACCTGTCATTGAATTTGCATTTGTCAAATATGAGTGATCTAATTTTGCGACAGTTCAAAAATGCATTATCGCATTGTAATATACAGTTTAAATCCACCTTGTGGACAGAAAAATAATAGTGCTCATTACTAATAATATTTCAGATGTTCTGCTGTGTTCCGAGCTATTGAAACTGTTTGGTTATAAACTAACGCGAGGTGGGCATTTCCAACTTAAATATAACAATTTTCTTCTCCCCATTGCCTAAATCCCACCCCATTTCTTGTAACTTGCTTCCCAATCTCATTTCAATATTCCTTTTTAGAGCCAAAAATTTTCCCCAGTGATTGTGTGGTCATTACTAATTTTAATTATTTCTTCCCAAAATGTAATTTCTTCGTAATTAGAAGTTATTGGCACCGCGTTTGGTAGAAGTCGCTTCATTTTGTCCCCATTTATATCTGTTCCCCTAAAATATTTAGCACAAGCATCGCTGCTTTTGCGATTTCTTCACTTTTCGATTTTTAAAATCTCTTGCCAAATTGGGTTCGTTTCCTCATTTGATGGAAACTTAAATTTATACCTACGTAATTGGAAGACGAAGACTCATAATTTGACTTGCAATTTGGTATGCAACACTTAAATGACATATTTTAATTCGATTTGACGAATTTGACCAAGGACTTGTCAAAATTTATTTTAAATGTCGAATTGGTTTCAAAATTTTAGGAACATCGTAGGTCATGGAATGGCCTACCAGAGAATGTGGCAACGTAGCCAGTGTCCTGGCCTGTAAGTTTAGACCGCCTTGATATAACCCATTCTTTATTGTCAATGTGACAGTTTATGACAACTGGAACATTTGAAGAATTGATCAGACGTACCTACTACCTTGTCAAAAATAAATTATTCCCTATATTTCGAACTTTTAGAGAAATAACGTTTTTCATGTTGGGTAACTAGAATTTTCAGAAGTAATTTTGAATGCCTAAGGTTGGTTACTATGAATTGAGGGATTAAGTTCAATTAAATATGCCGACAGAAACCAAAATTGATTGTGAAACGAAAAATCATCTATCACTTAGCGAGGCATTAGTCATTAATTTGCAACTGTGACAAGGAATTAGCCACAGCCTTATATTTTTGAGATACATATCTTTTGTCTGCCACCAGAAACCACATAGCCCCCAACCTAACCAAATTTATGGCAACCTAGTATCGAATATCCCTAAATCCTAGAGAGTAATTTATTTTTGACACGATGGTAGCACTAAACTGTCACAATCAGTCTAAATAAGTTTAAATGTAGGAAGGGCGGTTTCACACTTATGACTGTTATGTCAAAAATTATGTCTGGTTTTTTTTACTCTCCACTGTAAGTGCCTTGAAAATCCGGAAACTTTTGTTGCAATTCCTCGAAAACTGGAGGTGTTCAATAGGACGATTCGCCGTTTCTGAAGTAACACTGCACAATGAAAATTTTTTGCTCTGAAGTGAACATATTGCAATATCAATTTTAATAGTCAATAATTAATAATGACAGTTCTCCATTGTAATGACATCTGATGACATTTGAATTATATTTTTACGTGTTGCCAACTGAAGCGTATTACTCACGGACCTCTGGATTTTTTCACCGGGCTACCGACATCTGCCTATTGTTCTTCTTTTTCCACATACAATTAATTCCAAACAAGTTTCAATATAACAATATACTCTTCCCAAAGGCATTCTATATTGTTCTCTAGTATTTTTCTTGCGAAAATAACGATTTCTAACTGGAAAATTTCAGTTCTTATAAATAAACAATAAATTAATGAAACAAACAATGAGCGGCAATTTTTAACCTATAAAGGTTTTAATATGTTTTATTTATAACACATTAAAAAAATTTCGTTCAAATCCGAGCTCTTGCTACCGGTTCCGAAATAAAAACCTAACGTTACTCCACTATTAGAGAGACGACACATACATATTTACAAACTGTCTTTCATTCAGTTAAACAAAAGGATCTTCTGGATGTCTCGCGTTAATATCACCATTTCGTAATTAGGCATTTTCCAAATTTCAGATTGCCAAAAGATTAATAATTCACCAATTTTCACTTAAATGTTGATATTTTATCCTAATCGTAATTTTACACCACTTATAATTCCGCTCGCAAAAAAACGAATAGTATTGTAAGAAAATTATAAAATTATGTAATGAAAGACGTGTTTCATGAACAAACTTTAATTCAACACTAACTTAAACACACCATCTCACTATTTTATATAGCGAGTCAGTCATAACAGTTGACCCTTCGTTAGGGTTTACATCGAGCAAAAAACCAATTAAGCCAGCTGCAGCTATATAATTCAAAAATGCACTAAAGTCCGTGATAACTTATAATATACCATAAACATCAACCAAACTAGATTCTGTAATATTATTAACACTATTCCCTATTCCACAAAAAATAAACGAGGTAATTATTAGGGGGTCAGTCGTATTGGGTTCCCACAGATTCTTATCAGCACTCAGATATTGTCGGAGTCCGATTTTCCTTACAGTATTTTGCGAATTCGTAACAAAACGAATAGTCAAGAATTGGATTTAAGAAAAATTCGCTATTTTGCGAATGATCGCAAAGTTACGAACGGTCAAGAATTGACCCCCAGGGTGCAGGGTGATAGAAAAAAAAATATTTTTCGCGAAGCGAGCGCGTCGTTTCAGGCAGAACGTTTTTTTTTTGTTCGGGTTGAGTTATCGGTCTGCTGGTGGTGGTGACCTCGTCTGCAAGCGGCCGGTCAGAGCGATAACAGTTTTTTTTTGTAAGAGTTCCTGTTTATTTTAGTTCTTTATCTTTTGTGTCCTCGTCTGCCGCGCGACGGCGGTGAGGCCCGAGGGAACGGTCCCGCCGATCGTGGGCGGTGTAGAAGAATGGCGTCGAGGACGATATCGGGCTTCACTTTCGGCTCTCCTCCTTTTTTTTTTAATTTAGTTTTTGAATTCAATTTACTTTTCGAGAGTTTTCCTTTTTTTTTTGGTCGCGGCGAGGGCACTACCCTTCATTTTGTACATAATTATTGAGTGTGAGAAACGTTTTTGTTGTCAAATAATAAGATTTGTACGTGTGCAGGACAGTGAAAATATATTCATTTCGTTTAAACCACTCGGAGTTTTCTTTCTTCCGGTTATCACCACCCACCCCCACATTTAGGTTGTACTCTCGAGCAGTCTCCAATGCATCTCGACCCGAAGTCTGTTAAATCGTTATTTTGAGAAAATTTCACCATAAGGGAAAACAAATAATGTAAAGAAGAAGTCCGAAAAATGGTACTTAATTTATTATGCGAGTTTTATAAGTCACCAATTTGTCGCACGCGTTTTTTAGAGCTCGAAGAGCGCAGCGAGTATTACAACACTATAGTTGCATAGTACAGGGTTATTCTAAATGATTGTAGTCGAAGTAGGCCATGCCCATGTTATTACATTTTTGTCGCTTTCATGTGAACTGTCAGTTTTGTCGCTGTCACTGTCATTTTTTAGGTGAAAAGTGCGGTGATGAGATTTTCATTTATTTTTGTTAAATTAACGATTGAATCCAGAAATATTGAGTTGTTTTGCAACCAATTTTAAAGATATTGAGTTGTTTTGCACCCAATTTAACTCCCGTGTGTACTCACTTATTCACATAATAATAATAATAATAATAATAATAATAATAATAATAATAATAATAATAATAATAATAATAATAATAAATGTTTATTGCAGCCATTAAAAAAAAAAATTATTATAAAAAAAAATTTTTTTTTTATAATAATAATAATAAATGTTTATTGCAGCCATTAAAAAAAAAGCATAAAATAAATAAATACAAAGCAAAATCTTAAAATTAGTGAATAAAAATATTATTATTATTATTATTATTATTATTATTGTTGACGGCTAACAGGCTTGACGCCCAATTAGAAGCCCTGCCAAAAAGAAAATGATACACAAAACACAATCACAACACAACAACCATTACACAGAGAGCATCCCAACACCCAGGCTACAACTACCGAGCACTCATCTGAGTAGGATCGCCCTAATTCACGAGGAGATGGAGAAGAATTTTTTGATTTGCGAAATGCTGCAACAAAAAATATCGATGTGGGCCTCGACACTCTGGTAATTTCGCAGCATTCGAGTGACGGGTGACTTGAGCCCGATGTCAGTGTGGCGCTGACCGATGTAGAAAACACTCCTTACCCTAGATCCCGACCGGCTAACCCTCAAGCTGATCCTCTCCAGAACATGAGGACATTCCTGCAGCCCTCTGAACAATTTGAACAAAAAGATCACCGAATGCTCCATGCGTCTATCAAGCAGAGACTGCAGACCAACCTCACCGAGCAGAAGACCTTGTGGACACCCACGAGGCGGATATGCACCATTCAACATGAAGACTACATTCTTCAGGAATCTGCGTTGCACAAATATGAAATACAGCGGCTACAAAAGGCATGAATCAGTCAAGGAAGACTGTTTTCCATTCATGCCATTTAGAGGCCCAGGGCCCTGTTTATTTAGACAGAGTTTGTTTGAGCTTAGCCCGAAAAGCAATATACGAATTACAATTAAAACATTCATTAAAATCATAGTACAATTTAGCACACATATAAGTAAATGAAGATTTGTAAATTTCTTTATTATGTTTTGGGATGTCAATCAGTTGTTTAGACCTCGTATTTCTATCATGTATGTCCTTCCTAAATGTAATTCTGCTATATAAATATTCGGGTGTCTTCGTAGTTACTATTTTAAAAATAATGCTACACAAGTAGTACCTACTTATATCTATTTTCTACATTCAGCCAACCCGATCGGCGTAGATACGGTGTGATATGTTCGAAACGCTTAACATTATAACAATAACGCAAACATGAATTTTGTATCTTTTGTAACCTATAAAATTCACTCTTGGTTAGAAAAGAGCCGGAAAATATTAAACAATAATTGATTAAGGATAAAATTAGCGTGTCACAAATTTTTATTTTTAATTGAACAGTAAGAGTGTATTGCAGTGGGTAAATAGATTTCAGAGCACAGTAACAACGTTTACAGATAGAAGACACATGTGAAGACATACTTAAGTCATTGTCTATAATTACACCTAAATCTTTGGCTTGAGACACAGTTTCTATATCATTGTCATTAATATTAAGCTTTATTTGATCATAGATTACATCACATGTTTTTTTTGGACCAAATAGCATTGCTTGTGTTTTGCGTGGATTAAGTTTCAAGCATTGTTTCTCACATTTTTCAGTTAGTGTGTTTAGATTGGTGTTTAATAAATTGATTGTTTCTAAGATATCTATTGTTTTGAAGGACTTGTATGCTTGAGTGTCGTCAGCATAATAATGAATGTTCATGTTATGAAATATGTGATGAAAGTCAAACGTGTAAATGACAAACAAGAGGGGGGCCAATATTGAACCCTGCGGAACCCCGTTCGTTATTTTTCTATGTTGTGACGTAACAATTCCTGATTCCGTATTAATTGTGACCTGCTGAGATCTATTACTCAAATTTACCCAATCTATAGCATCAATAGAAAAACCGATGTATTTCAGTTTGGCTAATAATAAGTTATTAATTATATTGAGTGCCGTGACAACTGTCTAAATGTCAATAAATTCGCTCTCTAATAAAAACGCGCCAAATGTTGTTGCAAGTGCTTCACTGCAATCCAATGGTGCTACACTAGTTAGAAAACGCAAAAAATGGACTATGGAAATGAATATTTTCATTATACGGGAATATTTTCGGATCACGAAACTACAGGATGTTGTGAGTACTTACAGGCTTGATTTATTTAAAGCATTCCAAAGTAAGTACCCCCAGTTTCCTGTTACTATTCAAAATTTAGCTGACCAGAGGAGAGCCATTATGAAGAAAAACTATATCCCTTCGGCAATTTTAGAAAAGATCAAAAATGATGTAAAGTTAGAATTGTCAATTAATTATTCTGACAATAATGAAGTTAGACATTATAATTTTAAATAAACAACAAAAGCAAGCATATCTTTTAGATATAGCTGTTCCAAATTCACATAATATAACACAGACATATAACACAAAAATTAATAAATATTTAGAGCTGTCCGTTGCTATGAGAAATCTTTGGTGTTTAGAAAAAATTTCGATTTTACCACTTGTAATTTCAGCAACGGGAATAGTACCGCAATCTCTTTTTAAAAATTTAAAAATTCTGGATTTAGATAACACATTGGTAGTTGAAATTCAAAAAGGTATATTATTATACTCATGTCACATCGTGAGGAAGTTCCTTAACATTGACACAGAACATAATACACAACAAAGTCAAAATGCGAAGGCGAGACGCCGGTAATTATGTTGATAAGCACTGCACTATTACTTGATAGTAATATCCGTAATAGTGTATGTACTCCGGCAAAATTACCATGCCGCCGGGTGGAGGTGGGATAGAAGTTTCTAATAATTTAGTTGAAAATTCTGTTGAACCGCAAAGTTTACAAAGTTTACCAAATCATAATGACTCTTTCTGTTATCAAAGTAATTCAACACCAAACAACACGATACAAAACGACATAAATAATTTAGACTTGAGTTATAATGATATACATGTTATTAATCAAAATTTTTACTACCATCAAAATTTTAAAGAACAAATTGAAGATGAATTTAATAGAACTCTGAACGAATTTGAACATATAGAACCATTTAATAGACCACTATTACCTAAACAACAAAGCTCCAAAAAATTCTTTGCAATGATTGAAATTTTAAATCAATTCATTTTACCTAAATTTGTAAATAACACGACAAGTTTTAGAAAATTACACAGTATCATATATAGTGGAGCTTTAACAATTATCAGATTAAATGGTTCAAAAGAAATTGACCAGACAAATAATATAAAAGCTAAAGAATTACCAAAATGGGAACGAAGACTAAATAAACGCATTAACAATATCAGACGAGATTTAGGTAGAATAACTCAATATTTAAAGGGTATAAATTCTAATCATCTAAATAACTGTATTAAATCGATTTTAAATAAAAACAGAATACATTGTTTAAAATATAACGAATATAATGAAACATTAATAGAAATTAAAGACACTTTATTACAAAAATTGAATATTTATTCTAAACGATTAAAAAGATATAAAAATAATAAAAAACGGAAATTTGAAAATAAACTATTTAGAAATAATGAGAAGTTGTTTTACAAAAATTTAGCAGATAATAAAACTCAAAATAATAATGGTCTACCAAATATAAATGAAATTAAAGAATTCTGGTCAAACATATGGTCAAATGAAGTTCAATTTAATAATCAGGCAGAATGGATTCCTAATTTAGAAAATGAGATACCAGATAGTAATAATCCATATCATATTCAAATTAGCCTTGAAATTTTAGTTAAAAATATTAATAGTTCACATAATTGGAAATCCCCTGGAGGTGACCAAATTCATAACTTTTGGTTAAAAAAATTTACTTGTATTCATAAATGCTTACTTGATCAATTTAACGGATTTATTAGGGAACCTAACACATTTCCAGAGTTTTTGGCCCATGGTATAACATATCTGAAACCAAAAGATTCCCATACTAAAAATCCATCAAAATATAGGCCAATCACATGTCTGCCTACAATTTATAAACTTATGACATCTTGCATTAAAGTAATAATTTACGACCATTGTCAAAAATTAAATATACTTAATGAAGAACAAAAAGGTTGTGTTAAGGAGTGTTTTGGTTGTAAAGAACAACTCATAATAGATACGGTAATAATGGAACAAGCTAGAAAAAATAATAGAAATATTTATACCGCATTCATAGACTACAAAAAAGCCTATGATTCAGTACCACATTCATGGTTAATTAAAATTCTTAAAATTTATAAAATTAATTTGGATTTGATTAACTTTTTATCTCATGTTATGACATTTTGGAGAACTACTTTAAATTTATCAATAAACAATACTAAATTAAAATCCGAGCATATTCAAATTAAACGGGGAATTTATCAAGGAGATTCTTTAAGTCCTTTATGGTTTTGTCTAGCCATTAATCCTTTGACAAATCTATTAAATAGCACTGGATATGGTTTCAATATTAGACTTAATAATAGCACACTATCCAAATTAAATCACCTTCTTTATATGGATGACATAAAAATTTATGCATGTAAAAAGAATCACATTTTATCTTTACTAACAATAACTGAAAATTTCTCAAATGATATTGGCATGAGTTTTGGTATTGATAAGTGTAAAACGCAATCAATATGTCGCGGTCATTACGAAAATTTAGAATATATATAACTAAAGAAGGAGAAATCATTAAAAATTTAAATAAAGGAGAATTTTATAAATATTTAGGTATTAATCGATCAAATCATATTCAACATTCAATTATAAAAGAAAATTTAGAAAAACAATTTTATTTAAGAACTAAATCTATTTTAAAATCAAAATTAAACGGTAATAATTTAATTAAAGCAGTTAATACATATGCTGTTCCATTGTTGACCTATTCTTTTGGTGTTATAAAATGGTCCAAAACTAATTTACAGAATATAAATATTCAAACTAGAGTTCTCTTTACAAAATTCTGTAAACATCACCCCAAATCTGCTATTGAAAGATTTAATTTACCACGCGAAAATGGTGGTAGGGGTTTTTCAAATCTAGAAATTCTACAACATAATCAAATTGCTTCACTAAAAAATTATTTTCTCAATAGAGCTTGTGATAACACTTTTTTTTTTTAATGCTTTGGTTTCAGCGGATAAAGGTTACACACCTTTAAATTTAAGCGATAAAATAATTTCAGATATTGTTGAGCCAAATATACCTGACACTATAGCAAATATAAAACAAAAGTCTTTACATGGGAGATATTTTAAAGAACTAGAACAACCAGAAATTAATATTCAAGCTTCTCATGCATGGCTTAAAAAATCAAATATTCATCCTGAGACTGAGGGTTTTATATTTGCAATACAAGATCGTGTTATAAATACAAGAAATTATAAAAAACACATATGCGGATTACAATCGATCATTGATAAATGTAGGATTTGCGGAACTGAAGGGGAAACCATTGAACACATCATTTCTTCTTGCACCGTTTTGGCTCAAAGCGAATATAAAAAACGTCATGATATATTCGCAAAAATTATACACATGAATTTAGCAGTTAAATTCAACTTATTAAAGGATACACAACCACATTATATTTATAAACCCGAAAGTTGTTTGGAAAATGACAATTACAAATTATATTTTGATCGTACAGTTTTAACCGACATTCATATTCAGCATAACAGACCAGACATTATTATTTTAAATAAACAACAAAAGCAAGCATATCTTTTAGATATAGCTGTTCCAAATTCACACAATATAACACAGACATATAATACAAAAATTAATAAATATTTAGAACTCTCCGTTGCTATGAGAAATCTTTGGTGTTTAGAAAAAATTTCGATTTTACCATTTATAATTTCCGCAACAGGAATAGTACCGCAATCTCTTTTTAAAAATTTAAAAATTTTGGACTTAGACAACAAATTGGTGGTTGAAATTCAAAAAGGTATATTATTATACTCATGTCATATCGTGAGGAAATTCCTTAACATTGACACAGAACATAAAACACAAAAAAGTCAAAATGTGGAGGCGAGACGCCGGTAATTATGTTGATAAGCACTGCACTATTACTTGATAGTATTATCCGTAATAGTGTATGTACTCCGGCAAAATTGCCGTGCCGCCGGGTGGAGGTGGGATACGAAAAAAGTTATGACTAATTGAATCAAAGGCCTTAGAAAAGTCCAACAATATCAATAAAGTCATCATTCCTTTATCAAGTGTTCTCAATATGTCATCAAAAACGTTGATTAAAGCTGTAGCTGTACTATGATGCTTTCTAAATCCAGATTGACAGATTTTATGATCTTCTAAAAATGTCATAATTTGTTGAAAAATTAGCCTTTCCAAGACCTTCGATAGTACTGGCAAGACACAGATAGGTCTCAAATCCACGTAATCTACAGGCTGCGACATCTTTGGGACTGGGGTTATTAATCCCATTTTCCATACGTTAGGAAACACCTTTGTTTCAATGGAACAATTCACGATGTCCGTTAGTGATTTTAAACATAGATCTGGTATCATTTTAAACATGTGTATGGACATACCATCACATCCTACCGCACCAGAGTGAATTTTTTGTAGAACATCTTGCACTTCACTTTCACTGACACTCCGAAGTTGAAATGGTTTTAAGAAGTCTTGAAGTTTATGTTTTTCGTACAACTCGATTTCTTCCTGCAAATGATGTTCATTCATTTTTGAGCTGTTTATAAAAAAGTCGTTAATAAGGTCTGGATTTTGAAGATGACTTGGAATAGTCTTTGGTGTTCTTTGCTTTAATCCTAATGACTTCAGCCCATTCTACATCTGCTTGGCATCACTGCATTTGTCCAGTTTATATTTTGCAAAGCTTTTTTTTTCACGTTGTACTGCTTTTGATACCTCATTTCGTATGTTAACTTAGAACCGCCATTTTTCTTGCGCTCTTGTGCGATTGAAGGCATTATATGCTTTTCGTCGTGCTTTTATCATTTCAGAGATGTTGTGAGTTAACCATTCCGGCTTAGCCCTTTTCGAAGTAACTGATTTTAGTGGAGCATGTTGATTAAACAGGCTAGACACTTCTTCGTTGAATAAACTAATCTTTACATTGACATCGTTGATATCCTTAATGGCATCAAATGATAATGCTTTGGCATCATATCGCAGTGCATCAATGTTTATTTTTGAGAAACATCGTATATGCTTTTTTGTTGCTATCTTCACAGCTGGCTTTAAAAATGGTAAATGAAAATATATTAGGTTATGATCGCTGAGCGAATTTCCATTTCTGTTTCGGATTTGACTCATATCTTCTACATAGACCTCCGGTGATACAAGACTGTGACTGACATATATATGATCAATAATTGTAGAAGTGTTTGATGTTGTCCTAGTGGGCAGGTTTATAATTTGTGTTACGTTATAAGGGTCCAGGGTTTGTTTAAGAAACTTATAACCGAGTGTAACTTGCTTAGAATAGTCAACGTTAAAATCACCAGCGATGATCATGTGATCTACTTGGGGTACAAGATTCTCAAGTTGATTCTCGATGCAGGAAAGTTCCGTGTAGGAAACTGAGGGAGGTCTGTAAATTATGCCTATTCCAAGTTTCTCGCTTTTTGGTAGGGTGACCACACACCAGACTTGTTCAATTTTATTTTGAGTCCCCGGTTCAATAATTTTGTACTTTAAATGGTTTTTAATATATAATAATAATACTCCACCACCTTTTATTTTGTTTGAGAAGTTTAAATCTCTGTCAACACGTATAATATTGTAGTTCTCAATTGATATATTTTCGTTGGGAGTATCTTCGTTGAGGTTAGTTTCTGTTAATGACATTATATCTATCTCACGCTCTTCAATTATTTCTGAAAGTAGTTGTGTAGATGGAAGCAAAGTTCTTATATTCAGCATACCAAAATTTATTCGGCAATTTGTCTTTTTTGGGTATTTTATGGCCTTTGAGGCGAAGAGTTGACCTTGGTGTTGCTGTCTAAAAAATGTTCCCCTTTCCTAAAATCAAATCTGCTATAGCGTATCCCTCTTGGCCAAAAATTTTTGTCATAGACAGCTTCTTTATATGCGGGTTGTACACCAATGAGAAAACATTTATTATCAGATTTTTGATAGAATGTTTGTAATTCTTTAACGTTACATTCTGAGATATCACATTTTAGTTTCGAGGAAATATGCTGTTTAACCATATTCTCGGTTACCGGCGATGAACAACCAGATTTTCTTGTTTTTGTTTTCTTTCTTAACTGCACCTACAAAAGCTTCATGTTTATTAGTGTTTTCATCAGATTCACCGATGTTGTATTTCCGTCGCGGTTTTCTTCGTTGTACCGTCTGAAACTTGGGTTCACTTGCTGAGTGATTATCTTGATTTGAGTCACTTTGAGATGATGTATGATTTTCCAGATTGATTATTTCATTCATTAAGTCCTGCTGTTTTTTTTTGTATTTCAAAAAAAAGAAGAGACATTTTGTTTCCGTTGACTGTCGGAGCCATTATTGGAACTCTGTTGTTTAGCGTTAATCGCTGCTGGTTTGTTGGTTATGTTGTTGTTTACTTGTGACTGCAGATTCAAGTGGTTGGCCATAAGGTTTTTGCTTTTTGTTTGCGCCTTATCGGGGTCGACGCATTTTTGGCAAAAAGTTCTCGAATTTTCATGTGGTAGCAATTCCTTCAATGAATCTACTTTTCTTGTTAAATTTTCGATTTTCACTTGGAGATCCTCTATTACCTCTATAAGTTTTTTGCTAACTGCGTGCTCGGTTTCAATTTCGTTGTCGACATGGAGTATTTCATTTTTGTTTTCTTCATCGTTCACATAATCACACATAAGCTGTTGATCGTCACAGCATATTTTTCGATTGGCACAACTCTTATGGCACCATTGCTGACACTTTACACAATATACGCGCTTTTTAACTGTAGAATTAGCACATATAAAGCAGAGCGGTTTTACCTCCGACTCTTTCGTCATGTCGGCGGCGAGAGAATCTCAATCTCATCATTTTGATGTTTTTTTATGTGAAGCGGCAACCATAAATTTTACATTCAGTTTTCACGCCTACTTCGACTACAATCATTTAGAATAACCCTGTATTTTTCACTGCTTTATGATTTGGAACTAGAATTTAAAAACGTACGGAGTTTACCTATTGGTGATACTAGTCTCACTCATTTTATGAAGCTTGCGGCACATTCAACTAAGCCACCAACGCCTACTACGATGGTACAGGGTGATTCAAGTTTTACCGCCCGCACGATTAACCCTTGTTGTGTATTTGTAGGCAGGAAAACACTGATACAATGCTGTTTTATTTTTATTTCCAAACACCGAAAACAATTGTACAGAATTATCGTTTTTCCACATAAAACAACTCTATAGCAACCCCGGCATACTCCGTAGAAGGTGTATATACGTAACAACCCTATTAAAAAATTAGTAAAAATTACGAAACTTTAGGGTTTTTCCTAAGTATTTGAAAGGATTCTCATTGAAAAATTATGTAAATTAATGTAATGTTAATATTTACTCGTTCATTAAAAAGTTTGAAATTTTTACAGAATGTTTGGCAGCGTTACACAATCATTCCTACATTTTTTGGAAATTTTAAAGCGATTAGAAGTGTGTGTTTTTGCTCGGGCGGTAAAACTTGAATCACCCTGTACAATCATTTATAATGATTAATGTACAATGTTTGTTTGTATGTATAATATTTTGTTTGCGTTCTTTAATAATTTTATTTGACATGTAGACATACCGACTGTTATTTATTTTATTGTCAACAACTTTTGTTATTTTTCTGTTACGTCTAGACGTTAAAAGTAATTAACAATTCAAAAGTTTTTCATTAATGTATCTACTTTGGCACGTTGTAAACAATTTGTTTTTTTCTGATATATACTGGGTGCCCCAAAATTCGTGGAACAACTCAATGAGGCAATGTCAATTCATGTTAGAAAATAACGAAAAAAATAATTAAAAAATTATATACCTCTTCGATTTGAAGATATGGGGGCCCAAAAGGTGCAGCTTTGATCTCATTTATTTTAAATAATAAAAAAGATTTTGACTATTTGTCTTTTACTAGCCAGTGGCCTAATAATTTTGAACGATTGTGATCAGGTTTGCAATTATTTTATTCATTATTTCCAGCATTTCCAAGTAGTAATTTTATGTTCGTTTTACCTCAAATAGCGTACGGCAACACGGCTTTGATTTTTCCTCTCGTTTCCAAGGATGTAGTATTATTAGAAGAATCCTTTTAATTCAATAAACTATTGACAGACTTTTTGTTTATATATTTTTTATTCAAAACTATTTATAACATTCATTTGTTTTTATAACAACTGCTCACTAATTAATATCAAATATAAATTTAATATTACAACAGCCCCCCTTAAATTTATTTTTCTTTATTCTATATTCTTAATGCCGGAATTTTCTAAGCAATAGTTATGTTTGAATTTTGATAGGGGCTTCGTTAAAAAATCGGCGACCATTTCACTCGTTTGTATGTATTTAATTTCTATTTCTTTTCTTTGCAATATTTCTCGTATAAAATGATGCCTGATATCTATGTGCTTGGTTCTGGAATGTTGAACTGGGTTTTGTGCGAGGCTCCTTGCACCTTGATTATCGTTCATTATTTGAATTTGTTTATCTATGTTCAACACCTCCTTTAAAAATCATCGTAAATAGATGGCTTCTTTTGTTGCATCGGATAAAGCCATATATTCTGCTTCTGTACTTGAACTATTGTAAACTAATCCGTAGTCCCTAGTTCCTTTTAAATATCGTAGTACTCTTTTCGCAGCAGTCCAATGTTCCTTTCCAAAACACGTATTATATTGACTTAAACAGCTTACGGCATATGAAATATCTGGCCTCGTTGAAACTGATAAATACATAAGGGAACCAATTAAATTCTGATATGGACACCTTGTCATCTCTTCTTTTTCTTTTTCCGTTTTTGGACACATTTCTTTTGACAGTTTAACATTTGGGTCCATGGGAGTTGAAACTTCTTTTGAATTTTCCATTCCAAAACGCTTTAATAAATCATCAACATATTTCTTCTGACTCATAGTAACTTTGTTTTTCTTTACGTTAAATTCAATTCCCAAACAATATTTTATCTGTCCCATATCTTTCATCTGGAAAATTTTCGCAAGATTTTCTTTCAGATTCTTAATTTCTTCCATGCTGTTAGACGCTATTATTATATCATCTACATACACTGCTATTAAAACCATGTTTTCTTCGTTTCCTCTTCTTGTTTTTCTCATATAGATGCATTTGTCTGTGCTGAGGGGTCTTAAATTCAACTTCTGTAGGTTCTCATCTAATTTTTTGTACCATTGACGACCTGACTGCTTCAATCCATATAATGCTTTTTTTAATAAACAAACTTTGTTTTTGAACACGACTTCTTCTCCAATTTCATTTATTCCTTCAGGTAATTCCATGTAAATTTCCTCATCGATATCCCCATTCAGGTATGCTGTTACAAAATCCAACTGATGAACTATTAGATTGTATTGTGCTGCGATGGCCATTATTAGTCTTACAGAACATAATCTTGAAACAGGTGCAAAAGTTTCTTGGAAATCTATTCCTGGCAATTGGGCATAACCTTTTGCAACTAATCTTGCTTTTCGACGAGCGATCGTACCATCCGAATTAAATTTTGTTTTCAGAACCCATTTACAGCCTATTACTTTTCGATCACTTGGGCGATCAACTATTTTCCATGTTTTATTTTTCTTTAGAGAATTAAATTCATTTTTCATCGCTTCTCTCCATTCTTCGGATTCTTGTCGTAAAAATGCTTCTTTAGTTGTTTTTGGATCTTCTTCAGTAATTTCATTTGTTCTTGAACCTTCTTTCTCTGTTATTTCTTCTTCACATGCTTGTACGTATAATTTCTTAGGTCTTCCTTTCTTTCCTGTATAAAGAAATTTTGGTCTTCCAGGTTTTCGCTTTTCTCTTGTTTCTACTTCTCTTCTTTCGTTGTAATTTTCTTGCAAGTTTTCTATTTCTGTTTGAACTTCTAATTGATTCTCATTATTACTAACTTCACGTTCTGTTTCTTCATTTTCTGGTTGATTTTCTATTGATTCATTTTCATTTTCAAGTTTTCTATAATTGTTCAAGTATATTTCAACTTCTTTTTCTTTCTTCATAATATCTTCAGAAGTAAATTCTTCCTGCATGGGTTGTTCTTTTACTTCAAAATTATTTACAAATTTTACATCTCTCGTTGCATAAATTCTTTTAGAATCGGGGCACCACACTCGATACGCTCTTCTTTCTGTTGAATAACCCACGAAAATATATTTCTTAGTTCTTGGATCAAATTTTCCTTTATTTGGAGTTTTATCTAACCTGTAACCTTTCGTTCCAAAAATTTGAAAGTGTTTCACGCTAAAATCCTTTCCCGTCCATAATTTGTGCGGTGTTTGTCCATTTATACTTCTAGATGGACATCTATTTCTTAAATAATTTGCTGTAGAAATTGCTTCTGCCCAAAATGAAGGCGACAATTGCGATTGTATCATCATACATCTTGCCATTTCTACTAAAGTGCGATTTCTTCGTTCTGCAACGCCATTTTGTTCTGGTGTATATGCCACCGTCATTTCATGTTTTATTCCATGTTTCTCCAAATAACTTTCAAGTTCGTTACATAAATATTCAGTTCCATTATCCGATCCAAGACATTTTATTCTTTTTCCTAGCTGATTTTCAACCATTGCCTTGTATTTAAAAAATGCACTGGCAGCTTAACTTTTCTTCTTGATAAAGTAAATTTCGCACCAACCTGACTTATCATCAATAAACGTAATAAAATATCTTGATCCACCAATCGAGTTTACTCTCATTGGTCCACATATATCGGTGTGAATTAATTCCAATAATGTTTCTTTTTTATGTGATTCATTTCTTGAAAAAGATTTTCTAGTTTGTTTTGCTTTCAAACAAATTGAACAATTTATTAAATGTTCATTGCATCCAATATTCAAACCATACACTTCGTTACTTCTTGCAAGTTGTTTTAATTGTTGTTCATTAATATGTCCAAATTTTTCATGCCACTCTTGTATGTTTGTTCTTGAAATGTTCATACTTGCAGCTGCTGTCTCTCCCTTTTTATCTAGAATTTCGCGAACATAGTAAAGATGATTTCTTTTTTGACCAATCATAATTTCTTTTCCATCTTTATCAAGGATGTAGACTTTGTTGTTTTCAAATATCACCGTTGAACCTTTATCCGTGATTTTTCCGACAGATAACACAAATTTGAACGTAAATCAGGAACATACATGACATTATTCAAATTGACAGATCGTAAATTATTTTCATTTGACACTTTTATTTTCACATTTCCCGTTCCTCTTATTTTTGTGAAACTGTGAGTTGCCAAATTTAGGACTTGATCATTTTGAGCGATATTTCGAAATTGATCTTTTGATGAACACATGTGCGAAGACGCTCCTGAGTCCACACACCACCATTGGCTTTCTGATTTGGTTCTATTGATTTGAAGAACTGTTTCGGTAACTTCTGCCTTTTTCGAAATTTCATTTCTTGCTTTGGCTTTTGACCAACAATTTTCAGCTTTGTGTCCTATTTTCTTGCAATAATGACATTTAAATTTGAATGCTTCTTTAAAATTATTTTTTCTTAAATTTTCCTTTGATGATTTTGGTCCATCTTCTTTCTTATAACATTTTTTAATTAATAGAGCACCCGGAGAATTTTGATTTTCTCTACTTTTTCTTGCTTCATATTCTTCCGTAAGCTTTATTTTCAGTGTTTCTGGCTTCGGTAACTCATCACGAGATTCTATTGCGATCCGGAAATTTTCATATGAATCTGGAATGCTATACAGTAACAATATTGTTACGAGATCATCTACAATTTTTAGTTCCATTTCTTCTAATTTATCGATGATATTAAAGAAATTATTTAAGTGATTTTTCATCGTTTCTCCTTCATTCATTTTGGACATTATTAGTTGTTTTAACAACGTAGCTTTTCTTGCAGGACCTTTTGATTCATAAAGCTCCTTTAATTTTTTCCATATTCCATTTGAAGTTACACAATTTTTTATTTGCCTTAGTTCATTGGGATTTATCGCTAAGATTAAATCTGCTCTTGCCTTTTTGTCGTTTTCTTCCCAAATCGTATTTTCTTCATTATTTGGTTTTTCAATAGATCCATTTACATATCCCCACATTTCGTTCTTTACGAGAACTGCCTCCATCTGAAGTTTCCATGTATCATAATTTTCTTTTCCCAGTGGTTCAATTCTTATTACATTTCCACTCATCTTCTTCTATTAAATCTTCTTTCTTTTAATATTCTCCTGGGCCCATAACCCTTTGTAGTATTATTAGAAGAATCCTTTTAATTCAATAAACTATTGACAGACTTTTTGTTTATATATTTTTTATTCAAAATTATTTATAACATTCGTTTGTTTTTATAACAACTGCTCACTAATTAATATCAAATATAAATTTAATATTACAACATAGAATGTTTTTAAATGTTGCCACATTTAGTGTAACGAATAGGTCCATATCTTCTACAAAAAAGAAGATTGATTTTTTAAACATTTTTACCTGATCTCTTAATGACTACTTAACAACGTACTACTACGTTGTTCCGCGAATTTTGGGGCACCCAGTATAATATAAATACCTATAGTTGACTCAAGTTGCAACAGCATTTTTTCAATGTTTTTGAACCAAATAAAGACAAAAAGAAACCAGAAAATTATAATTTGGATTGAATATTTTCCATATAAGTACAGTTTTAAAGTAATTTCAAATGACTAATGCCATAAAAATGCTGCTGCAAAGGCAAAGTGGTTTTTTGCAACTTGAGTCAACTATACCTAGGTATTTGTCCTACGATCTTGAATGAATGAATTTAATTACTATTAACTTAGAAGGCTTACTGAAGTCAAAATAATTTAATCGATGTAGTTTATCAAATTTTAAATTCCTCAGTATCATATATTTAATAGAAATACTTACCTTTCGCAATAAATTACGAACAATAATTTAAAGATTTACGAGAATTGGACGGATCAGTGTATAAATTAATACAGTAAAGTCTCCAATGCTACTGTGATTTGTGATTAGATACATTCTCGTGGATAAACAGTAAGCATTGCATAACGTACACAGATGGAAGAGGCAGAATCTTTAATTTAATAAAAAAATGGCAGTGCATTAATCACGGTATAATACTTGATCAAGTAATCTCACATATTTCTTCGGAAGAGAGAAAGTTTTCTATTGCGAAGAGAATTTATGCAATGGTGATTCATGAAACTAGCAAAACGTAGCAGAGTGAATCTACAGGGATTCCGGGACACAAAAGGCAGATCACACAAGACCGCGAAGAGTGTAGTGAAGATCCCAATTGCAAAATTTGAATGTAAAGTGTCGTGAAATGCAGTGATCACGTATAGCAACTCTTGTATTCACTGTGAGTTACTGCCAACATTAAAAATTTAAGTAAATGTTCCTGAAACAGGTATCGAAAAGAACCCCTTTTCGAAACCCGTTTGAGTGTTATAATGACTGTGTTGAAGGTGCAAAATAAAAAAAAAACAAGTTTTTAGTTTTAATTTAGTGTTCTAAATTAAAACTAAAAACATGTTTTTATATAATTGATTCAAAAAATTGAAATTCACGCATAGTTATCTGTGCCTGAAGTGGGTCATTTTCTAACGTGTATTTTTTTTTTGCATTGTTAGTAAGATCGAAACCATAGAAACCATACAAAACAGTGTGTGTGAAATGCAATTTCACGCATACGACTATTTCTGTTTTTCATTTCACGCACTGTTTTTTATTAGTTACCTAGCAACATGGTCACTGCATTGAAACTTCAGAGTTCCTTCAAAAATTTGAATTTTTAATTTCAATTTTTTGAATCAATTATTGAAAAAATATTGTTTATATTTCGTGCGCGAAGATGTTTTTGTGCATTCAAAGGCTTATACTCGTACTGCCTCGACCTTCGTCTCGGCGTAAAAGACCTTTTCATGCACAAAAAACACTCTCTTCGCGCACTTAATATAAAAATAACTATTTTTTTCTATTTTTTTCTTTTAATACCTGAATTTTATCACATTTAATTATGTATTTATGTTAATTTTCTTGATAATGTTTTATCAAGAAAATTCACATAATTAAATGTGATAAAATTCAGGTATTAAAAGAAAAATGTTGACGAATAACACTTTAGTTGGAGAGACGATTTTGAAATATTCTCAAAATGAAGTCAGCCTTATTTGTAGTCTTTTTCGTAGCATCTGCCTCGGGTATATTTCGTTAACTTATACAGTACGCTCATCATAAAAGTGTAATGTAATTTATTTTATTTTTTTGCAGCGGTACCTACTTTTATCCGCACGGAATCTTTGTCACCTGATGAGAAAATCGTAAACGGCTACATGATAGATATCGAAGAAGTCCCATGGCAAGTCTCAGTTCAATATTATGATAGACACATCTGTGGTGGTTCCATAATCAGCACTGACTATGTTGTCACCGCCGCTCACTGCACCAATGGGTACCTACGTGTTTTTGGTGCGACTTAATGCAATAATTATTTTATCATCATTATTTTAGTTTCAATGGTAATATGATGACTATCAGATTTGCTACCTCGTACCGGGAGGAAGGAGGTGAGGTGGTCGGGATCACTAGCATTCACCAACACCCCAGCTACGACCCCCAACTCATCGATTATGACATCTCCCTTTTGCACGTGGCGTCACCTTTCCCTCTGGGGAGCAAAGTAGCCACTATAGGCCTTCCGTCGTCAACCACCAGGTGGCCTCCTGATACTGTCGCCTTCGTAAGCGGGTGGGGATCGACAAGGGAGAATGGAGGGTCTCCGCGCTACTTGCAAGGTGCCTTTATATTAACGATTAGCGAATCGAGCTGCAAAGACGCATACCGACAAAGCATCACGAGTCGCATGTTGTGCGCTGGTCTTAAAGGTGGAGTAAGGGATGCGTGCCAAGGAGATTCCGGAGGTCCACTTGTTAACAAAAATGTTCTTGCTGGTATCGTCTCTTGGGGAAAAGGATGTGGCCGCGAAGGTTATCCTGGAGTCTATTCTAACGTGTCTGCTCTCCGCGACTATATAAAAAAAACCACGGGAATATAAGTTCTTCGAGTTATTGTTGCTCCACAAAAATTACAATAAATAATGTGAATTTTACAATATTCATGAATTGAAACCCTTAACATACTTTTAGTTGGATGAACTAGGAAAAGCAGAGTTTTTTTTTTGTGTATTGCGTCATGAAAGTGGACTGGAAAGTCAGCAAAACGAAGTTAAAATCAACACCAGGGGTTTAAAGGAGAAGTACGAAAAACAGCAATTTATTATACAAGTTTTATAAGACACTATTTTGTTGCACGCGTTTTTTAGAGCACGACAAGCGCAGCGAGAAGTGTTATGGGGGCCACACACACAGAGGGAAAAGTCAAGACTTGAATGCACACGCCACGGGGTACAGTTAAAACTCGGTGTGTGTGGAGAAGAATGTGGTACGCTCATTCAAGTCAGTTGGAATCAAGACTGTCTTGGTTTTTGGCGTGCACATTCAAACCCGCGCGGGGATAACTTACTGTGTGTGGCGACAAGTCTCTGCATGCTTCGGTTAAAATTCAGTGGCGGCCGTATTTTGTCTGATTTACGAAATATGTCTCGTGAATACAATACAGGGGCACGCTACTGTTTTCAGACAAATTTCCTTTTTGGTCACCATCACAATGAACGTTTGCTGCACAACTGACGGGGAAGCAGTAGTGTGTGTGTACTTAAGCCTGGATTATAGTGAACATAACAGAACCGTAGCCGGATCCGCTTTCCGTGCCGTAAAGTTAAACTCTGTGCCAGGCAATGAAAGCTATTATAGTGGCCGCAGACCGTGCCGCATCGTATTGTTACCGTATGCAAGTTCGCCAACATTTATCTTAATGGGACGGGTACCTACGAAAATGGCCTTGAGCTGTAACAAATAGCCAATCAGAATGCAGAATGTGAGAGTGGAGTGGCAGTGCCTATGGCATATAATGAGTAATCTGTCCTATGGTGCCGACAGCACAGCCCACAGCCCGACAGTTGTTAAAGAAACAAAGGGTAAACTGTTTGACATCGTAAATTCCCGTCAAAATTTCTAACCTAGTAACCAGTAACCTATTAGTTATTTATTTAACGAGTTCGTGTGTAATTTTGGCTTTTTTTGGCATGAGTGGACCAGTTTAAAACTCGAGTGAAACGAGAGTTTTAAAGGTCCACGAGTGCCATAAAAAGCCAAAATTACACAAGAACGAGTTTAATACAACGTTTTTTTGTTCGACGAGCCCCTTAAAGGTTCCATATCGCTAAAAATCTTTAAAATTAGCTTGACGTTTCGTTTTGACAAGTTGTCAAATTTATCAAAATCCGTTCACACAGGAGAAAATTCTCAAATTCTGAGAGTGTCGAACAAAAATAGTAGTTTATTTAATGAGTTCGCGCGTAAATTGGGCCTTTTTTGGCACGAGTGGACCATTTTAAAACGCGAGTGTAACGAGCGTTTTAAAGGCCCACGAGTGCCAAAAAAGGCCCAATTTACACACGAACGAGTTGAATACAACGTTTTTTGGTTCGACGAGCCTCTTAAAAGCTCCAAATCGCTTAAAATCTTTAAAATTAGCTTGACGTTTCGTTTTGACAAGTTGTGACATTTATCAAAATGCATTCACAAAGGAGAAAATTCTCAAATTCTGACAGTGTTGAACCGAAAAATAATTTTATTGCCACGAAGTATATTTGTGGCTATAACAAATAACTAAAAAAGCAGGTTACTTTAATTTAACATGAGTCGTGGTAAAATTGTGTCAATATTGTTAGAATCTATTATCTTATATTATTTACGTTTTTTTTTAACTTTTATAGAACAACCAAACCTGGGCACATTGATTAATCTAGTTGCGCTCGTTCCGAAATCTTGCCTTCTCTCAAAATAAAATCTTACTTTTAACACTTATATCACTAAACTAAACTATATTTTGTACCTAATTTAGAATTTGTCATACTCTCGTGTCAAAAATGGATTACTCCCTAGGATTTAGGCATCCAATCAGCTTTAATTAGGTTTTCATTTCCACAATGAAAAGATGTTGTTTCTCCACAGTTGGGTTAAAATCAGAAACGTTTTTTGTTGAAGGGATGGCTTTATAATATAATAATTTGTTATGGCCCTTTTCTCTCGCGCCAATAGAACCACCACAGTTCGTTTGAACTTTCCATTTTAAACTTTTTACAAAATGCACTTAAATAATTTTGCAATTTATTTGCAATGTCAATTTAAACAAATGAATAGTTTGAAAAATCAAAAAAATAATAGATATCAACCGGGCAATATGAAAATAACTAGTGATTTAACCAACCTAACAACTGCAATTTTGATTTTGACAGTCCAAATGTTTTTTGAATGGACTTTATGCGAGAACAGGCATGGGACGAAATAGGAAGGACCCTATCTACTGAATATAACATTTTAGTGGGAACGCCTCATCAGCAACAATGACGGCAATTCTATATCTGTTCCTGGAAGTTTTTCACTTCCCAACATTTTTATTTGCTTTGCTAAATCTGTCAAATATTTACTGGTATTAAATAGGTATTACATAAATTATTATTAATATTACTTTATGTCTTCTGGGATCTCTCTGGCTTCTCAACAAAATACGAATTGGAATAGCATAACCTACAATATTTAACATGAAATCTGTCAATACCTTAGGTAGGGGTACGGCAACGTTACGGGTCACTATAACTAGCAACGCATTTTTGCGGGGACGTTGCGATTGCGGGGAAGGGCACGGTTCGGGATACGGAAGCGTTCCGGTCACTATAATCTAAGCTTTACAGAGAGTACGGGTTTAACTGAAGACAAGCGTGTACACTTTTAACTGCACATTCTTCCCTCTGTGTGTGTGGCCGGCTTTATAAGCAGTGTCCGGACGAAATAGTACCGGACAAGTCGACCAGTACAACTTTGCGTAATCCCTCGCTCGCACATAAACACGATTCAGCTGGTTCCCTGTTATTGAAAGCGAACCAGCTGAATCGTGTTTATATGAGAGTGGGGTATTACGCAAAGTTGTACTGGTCGACTTGTCCGGTACTACATATTTCGTCCGAACACTGGTTATAAGGCAAACAAGTGCGACAAAATGTCTTATTTATTTATCTATTTATTTTGCTTACCTACAAGTTTTTATACTCTAATTTTTGGTAGGTAGGTACTTTAATTTGTTCATGTTACAATCTTGAAACCTCGCATTGTATTCTCGGCTAGCCGTTTATTGCCGATATGAATAGAACAAAATTACAAAAATACAACAATAAATACAAATGGACCGTATTTCTAAAATAAAATAAGATTCATTAATACAATAAGCCTTTTTTACCCTTCTGGCACGAGAAATTATACAGGTGTCTGAGATAAGACTTTCGAACCTAATATCTCGGTTATTTGCCAAAGGATTTTTTTGAAATTTAAAATGAAAATATTCTAGACGATGAAGGTTCAGTTAGTGTACAAAATAATGTAGTTTTGAACGTTATTGTTAGAAACAGGTACTGTAGCAGGTAGTCCTGCCTACTTTCTCTTGTGAGAGGGGTGAAATCACCCACCCTTATTTAAGTCGGGATATAGCGTAAAAACAAGAGTCTACCACTATCCTTGGTACTTAACACTTGTACATCAACATTCTGTCATAAATTTATACAATAAAGTTTTAAGTATTTATACAAAGACGACCATATCATTTGTACGGCTAATATCACCACCCAACAGTGATTAATCGTTCATAATTTTGGTCCTTCGAGCCGGATGATTAAATCCATATCACACGACGGTCGTCTAGTGTAATAACAAGTGTAATACATCAACAATTCAAGAAGCAGTTTCGACACCCAGAGGGCAGCAACGATTTCGTCACCTTCAGCAAGGGCAAAAGGGCAGCACGAATAGTCACCGAATCGGGTAGCACCGAAGCGATCATTACTCAAGACATCAACAAAGGTTAGTGGCTCTCGATCCATTCAATTTCCCTTCCAAACTGCATTACTACGTACGACTTTTTCTATTGTTCCTAATTTCGCAAATTTTCATCTCGACCACGTAAATCAAATCAATCATTATGCCCGAGACATCTTTATTAGATGAATCAATTGCCAAATTAGAGGCTCTAAAAAGGAAAAGAACCTCATTAAAAGCTAGAATTACGCGTATTCAGAACTTTGTGTCTAATTTTCAATCAAATGATAATGATGTGTCTCCACTAGAAACTAGAAAAACATTCATCGAACAAATATTCAAAGAATATGACGAGGTACAGACTGAAATTGAATCACTCGATCTTTCATCAGAGGCGATTGAGACACAGACTCAGGACCGCGACGAAATTGATTTAAAGTATCTCGATGTATTATCATCAATTCAAACAAAAATTAGACAAACGACGCCTCCACCGCACACTGCGGCCACAGCGAATCCTAACGGTAGTTGTTCCAGCGCTAATTCACATTGCTCTAATCGTGATCAATCAATCAAATTGAATCTGCCAACTTTAAATTTAAAATCTTTCACTGGTTGCTATAAGGAATGGTTGTCATTTCAAAATTCATTTAAATCCATTATTGAAGACGAAAACAACATGCTAAACAACTGTCAACGTTTCCAATATTTGCGATCATGTTTATCTGGTGAAGCTTTGCGAGCAGTCAAGTCATTAACGGTGTCATCAGAAAATTATAATGTAGCGTGGGATATCTTAAAGAAACGGTTCTGCAACAAACGGCTGATCGTTCACGATCATATAATAGCCATCACAAAGGCACCCCAAGTAATTAAAGCCTCGCATTCGTCACTTAGGTGTTTTTTAGATACGTTGATTTCAAATGTTGCCGCGTTAAGACAGCTAGAAGTACCGATTGATACTTGGCACGCTCTTCTAGTCGTAATAATTGTGGACAAATTAGACGACAATCTTGCAAGAGAATGGCAGGCTACATTAACCGACGAGGTTCCAACTTACGGTCAAACGATCGAATTTTTAGAAAGGAAATGTCAGTTGTTGGAATCCTTAAATCTATTGCACCCCAAATCAAACGTCAACCCGAATCTGAATAATGCAAAAAACAATATGTCACAAAAACGAAGCACTACGTCTCATGTTGCCACAAACAAACTACATTGTACATTTTGTAAAAATGACGATCATACAATCTTTCAATGCAATGAATTTACAAAATTAAATGTAGAGGAAAGAAACGCTCAAGCTCGAAACCTGAAGTTATGTCTTAATTGTCTAAGAACCAATCATTTTGTTAACAACTGTCAGTCCAAATTCAAATGTCGTAAATGCAATCAAAGCCACAATACGCTGCTTCACAAAGAAAGACAAATCACGCAAACCAATGAAACACCAGCACAGGTAGAAAGTTTAAACGCTCATTCTATGAGGTCCCAATCATCAATTATCTTGTTATCAACCGCGATCGTTCTCATAATAATCAGTCACATAAATGTAGAGCTCTCCTGGATGCAGGGTCCATGAACAGTTATATTACGTCATCATTTTCCAAAAAACTACGTCTGCAGCAGAAAGCCGTAAATATAACCGTTGGCGGAATTGGTCAAATTTCGACGAACATCAAACAGGCAATAGCTCAAGCACCTGCTCACTGTCTCTAACGTCGGTAAGCGACGTTTTAGAGAACCAGGTGCAAACATTCTTCGAACTAGAACAATGCAGCAACCTTTCCGAACAAAAATGCTTTTCCAATGAAGAGATTATGTGCGAGCAACATTTTATTCAAAATACGTGCAGACAAACAAACGGAAAGTTTCTTGTTAAGGCTGGGATACCGTATATGTATTGGGTATAGGGAAACATGGTGACATTATTTCTCGTTTTCAAGAAAAATTATGCATTTTTAAGTTAAAAACTAAAACACAATTTAATATTTAAGCTTCATTATTGGCTCTGAAGTAATAGTTATGGTTCCAAAGACTAAAAGTATTAAATACATAAACGCCAAACTTTATGGCTTAATAAATAAGTAAAATATCAAAATTGTGACAACATTGAGAAATTAGTCATTATTAACAGCCAATAATGGATATTAAGGTTTAATTTAAGGCGTCTCATAGTTTTATTCAGTCTTCCGGTTTCGTTAAAAAACAAGACACATTAAAAGATTAATTTGCTTACAATATATTGGTGACTCGGCGAGAACAAAATAATTTTACAGTGTTCTGTGTTGAAACTTTACCCACACTTGACCCTTGTTAATGTGGCAAGTTTTAAGTAGATGGCACTGATCACTGGAAAAATGTCCAGATGTTCAGTGAGTGAGTGAGTGAGCTGGAGTGAGTGAGTTACTGAGTTAACACGTGCAATTCGTGCAACGCAAAGATATCGGATATCGCATTTTCAAGAAAGGACGGGCCTTCTTTGGCGTTAATTGCCTCTGTTCACTCCCGTGTTTTATGTCAATAATAATAATATAATCTCGATTGTCACTTGATCTTCTATTAGCATTCTATTAAAAAATTTAAAAAAGTAATTTCTATTTTTACTAATTCCGATGCAATAGGTGGTTTTTGATTATCATTTCAGTGAGAAGTAGAAAATTACAAGTTATGCTTTCTTTTCTTTTACTAAAGCAA
This sequence comes from Tenebrio molitor, assembly GCF_963966145.1. Lineage (NCBI taxonomy): Eukaryota > Metazoa > Arthropoda > Insecta > Coleoptera > Tenebrionidae > Tenebrio > Tenebrio molitor. Next base: position 3,987,974 of record NC_091048.1, on the reverse strand, counting down.
TAAAAGTATTGAATTGATCGCATCAGTTCATCGGCTACAAGAGACTTAAAAAATGTAATCACAGGCATTAAATATTTTTTGTTCGACACTGTCAGAATTTGAGAATTTTCTCCTGTGTGAACGGATTTTGATAAATGTCACAACTTGTCAAAACGAAACGTCAAGCTAATTTTAAAGATTTTAAGCGATTTGGAGTCTTTAATGGACTCGTCGAACAAAAAAACGTATTCAACTCGTTCGTGTGTAAATTGGGCCTTTTTTGGCACTCGCGAGCCTTTAAAACACTCGTTTCACTCGCGTTTTAAAATGGCCCACTCGTGCCAATTTACGCACGAACTCGTTAAATAAACTACTATAATTCATTTATTATGAATATGTACAGTTGCGGCCGTTGAAATCTCAGACAGGAAAGATTTAAACACTCTGTATAAATTCCGAAATTTGATTAGCGTAAACAGGATTTTCATCAAGGTTTATAAAGTCAGTGTCAGTATTTGACATATTAGGGGCTATTCTGTAAGAGATCCGATAAATTTAGCGCAGCGTTAAAATACTCGATTTTATCGGAGCGTTAAATGCACAATTTTAAATTTCTTTCTGTAACTCGAATTTAACGGAGACCGGTAAAATACCAAGTTTTAAGGCATGTACGTTAAATCAGTTGTGAACACACCACATTTGTAGGCCGTTCATCCCGCAGTAGATATAATGCGCACGTTTGTTTTGAAAAACCAGACTGGAAATTCACATGTGAGGTTAAGTTATACCTACTTCAACTGTTAATGAAAATGTGATCATTTAATAGAATGTGATTAACAAATACGTAAGTATTACAAATCATCTGAAGAATTTTGTTATGAAATATGAAATGTGTTTTGCAGACGCAGACATCTGTCGCATCTGAGAAAATTTCTCTAGGCCTGGGCAGTAAAATGTAAAACAGTTTTTACAGTCAAAACGTGCCGATTTGATTTGATTTTAGTTTGTTTCCAGCGTTTAAGGAAAAAGCAACATAAATGTTTCGAGGTCTAAGAACAACAAAAAAGCAAAAGGAGCTCCTCGTGTGCCTCCTAGAAAACCAACGATTTCAGTTACGAATAGAAGGGCGGACGAAAAATGCTATTGAGTTAGAGTGATTTGAGGAAAAGTGGAAAGAAGTGGCTGCATAGTTAAATAAGATGGAAGCGGCTCGGAAAACTGTTAAACAATGGCGGGAGGTAATGAGTTATTTTTTAAAAAAATTTATGTAATTTAAAATGTTTTAAGACGTTAAATGACTTCAAAAGCAGCACGAGAAGTGCCTGGTGTCGTTGGCCAACGCAAATATTAAATTGGCCCAATCAGTTTTGGAGTTGGCAACAAAATTGAGGAGGAAGAGGCCAAAATGTGCTGCACTACGGTTAAAAATTTGATGTTTTTTTGTCATTTTAAATAAAATAAAAGTATGTAAGATGAACATGTAGATAATTTAATTTTCAACTAAATCCAAGCAACATCGTTTGTTTAGTTTAAATAATTTTAAAAACATGCAATTTGGCAGAGTTAATGCGTTACTAGTGTCCTCCCTCAGTTGTCGATGCATCATCCATGCTTTATTTCTAAATACATAATTGTTATTTTAATCATTCTATGCAGTTAAAACAATTGGCCTGTTTTACCTTCGTAAACGATGACGTTGCTGTTGGACAATTCCCAAATAAATTAAACCATTAAATGCCAAAGTGCCCACAGATACCATAAATTTTGCCACAAATCTAAATATAAGTAATAAACGAGTTAAAATACTTTAATAGAAGTAACAGAACAATTATACGTTATTCGTTTACCGCTCTTTTAATTTTAAGGGTTGGTCTGGCCTAGCCGATAAAATTTTCCCCTTAAAAGTCAGATTTAACGCACTTGCTTTAAAATTTTAACGCACCTACGAGATACAGAATAGCATTTTCGTTTTAAGACATCCTTAAAATTTTAAAGCAGCGTTATTTTTATCGGACCTCTTACAGAATAGCCCCTATTAGGTCAGAATCGCGCGTAACTTTTGAAATGCCGCAATTATCTGATTTGCAAAAATGTGTTTGACTGAGGGACGGTATGAGTATAAGAGCCATTGCGAGAGAAATTAATGTGGATAATGTTTGAGTGACATTTTGAGAACGTCACTTTCAATAGGTACCATTTACAAAGCCAAAAGTTTGGCGTTGTCAAAATGTCTGAGTTTTCAACGGCCGCAACTGTACAGCGTGACTGTGATAGAACCCCACAAAAGGTAACGATTGAGCCAATGATGCCTTATACAAATGTTGATATTTTTCGAGAAAAAGGGGCCCAATGATTTACCTCGCCGAATTGCAGGGGTCCGTTCGAAAATTTGTACCTTCCAAATCGTTATACATAAATAAAATAATTGAGGCTGTTTGATTCCTGAATGTTTGCTGCATCTGTTGAGTGTTCACTCAACAACCTGCTCAGTCGCATATGCCTATTGCGATTTTTTAAACATAACAAACTAAAAATGTCAAAAACTTTTTTTTTTCAAATGGCACTCTGTATTTATAATTGCACTAGTCGAAAGCTTTTTTGACAAGCTTTCCAATGGTATAGGGTTTTTATAGTCGAATGTAAAAATCTAGAACTCAGAAATTAAATCTAATAGTACATATACGGGGTCATTATAAATGTTTGTAACAACTAGTGGGCGTAGCGGCGCACCTAAAGCATAGCGCACAGCTACCTACTATGGTACAATCATTTATAATGACCCCGTATTAAGTTCTTGACAAGTAAAATTCATTTTGAGACTGATAATGATTACAACAAAATTGCAAAGATCACGTGACAGGTTCTTCTCTATTCAAATTACCTCTACTTACAAAGCCGAGTCTTCTTTGAGTGTCAAAAAAATGTCGTCCGGATAAAGGTGGAATGTCTAAAATACTTAGACGTTCTACCAAATGGGCATAACTACTCCCGGTTACAAGAGTCCCCCACACAGCAGAAGTAATGACAACAGATTCGGAATCCTCTGTGGCTTTTTCGGTTCGTATTGATACAGATTCGTCACAAACATTACATTTGTAAGTAAAAGTACTCACTACCCATTTAACTTAGGAATCTCTTTTTCTGTAGCGATTGAGAGTTGATGGCTATTTACTCTAAAATAAATGTTGGTGTAATAATCTGCTACTGAACCCCAAGTAAAATTAAGTATATTCTTCACTCTCTGAAACATCATCGTTATTGACAGAAATTAACGGATGATTTTGAACTTCTGCTAATTTTGGTAGGTACACTTGCTTTCAAAACTTTCGCGTACACCTATTTTTCGCTGTTTTAAATCAGGGCTGTAATTAATCAACTCTGACATTTAAACTTTTAAAAAGTCAAAATGACTCGACTAACAGAGCAAGACTAAATTTTGATGCTTTCCAAATTAGAAGAAGAGTGGTCCATAAGAAGGGTTGCTACTCATAATGGGCTAAATAAAAGCACTGTTCTACAGATAATATGTAAAGAAGAGGTAGAAAACAAGAAGGAACCGTGAGTAGAAGACCGATCATAATTTTTTTAATTGCTGTCAATGTCACCTTTACCCTAATCTCAAAATTATCCGTTCACACTGCTTAAATTTTGCAAAATCTTTGTTACTTGATTTTGAATGTGTACGCGAAAGTTTTGAAAGCAAGTGTACGTTGCTCTCATCTCAGACTACGAAAAATGAAAAAATGACAAAGGAGTAAATAACCGATAGATACAGCAATTTTATTACTTTTATTATTTTATTACTATATCTCCGCCACCTGGCGGCACGGCAATTTTGCCGGAGTACATACATTATTACGGATATTACTATCAAGTAATAGTGCAGTGCTTATCAACATAATTACCGGCGTCTCGCCTCCGCATTTTGACTTTGTTGTGTATTATGTTCTGTGTCAATGTTAAGGAATTTCCTCACGATATGACATGAGTACAATAATATACCTTTTTGAATTTCAACTACCAATGTGTTCTCTAAATCCAGAATTTTTAAATTTTTAAAAAGAGATTCCGGTACTATTCCCGTTGCTGAAATTATAAGTGGTAAAATAGAATTTTTTTTAAACTCCAAAGATTTCTCATAGCAACGGAGAGCTCTAAATATTTATTAATTTTTGTGTTATATGTCTGTTATATTATGGGAATTTGGAACAGCTATATCTAAAAGATATGCTTGCTTTTGTTGTTTATTTAAAATAATAATGTCTGTTCCTTTTGATGAGTTCTATTACCAGTTAAAATTAATGTACTTATTTCAGAAACACCCTGTATAACCGATACAGCTATTTTATTACTTTTATTATTTATTTATAATAATAATTTATAAACTTACTGGAAGAAATTATTTTATCTAAAATTTCTTCTACAGCTGATTTTCTTGCAGCAGAAATTTTCGCTGATCTCGCGTGTTTTGAACGTTTTTTTGCTTTGAAAGTACTAATCGCCCCATGGTTTACACCTCGGTTTACACAAACAAACCACAATATCGAAGCAAACACAGCACAAAACAGTATAAAAGAAGAACCGCCTTTTTTGTATTTTGCCGCAATGCTTAGTGCTTATCACGGTAGAGAATAATATAAGGTAAAACGACGAAGCGCCAAGCCGTGACTCTCGAGTGGTAGACGATCATGTTAGAAAGAGACGGAGAAGGTAGTGCTGCAGCGGCTCACTAATTTCGACGTGTAAATTAATATAAAAACCCAAACAAGGATTAGATAGTTCTAGAATAGGTTTGCTGGTAGTACCATAACGGTAAACGACATTATAAACCAATAAGATGACGTAAAATAGTGATGTATCTAGGCAATAGGTAAACCTTTTAACGTTTAACGTAAATACGGCAAACGTATTTCAAAAATACTGTATTAACTAATGGTAGGTACCTCGCATATTAACTATTCATTGTTATTGAATCTCTTATTTCAGTTTTCCTTTGCATCAGTTTTTGGGAGTAAAGGTTAGAGAACAAAATCAAATGAAAATGAGATTATAAAAATATTAAATATTTATTGCGCTTGACAAAGTCTTGACTCTTTCTTTTTTTTAATGACTATTTTTTTGTGTTTTTGAAATCAATTTTGTAATATTATTTTTTGCATAATTATAGTAATGAAAGTAGCACTTTTCTAAACAAAAAATCGTAATGAAAGTTCCACTTTTTTTAAAAGAAAAATTGTAATAAAAGTAGTCCTTTTTGCATCATTTTTTTCCATCTCCTTGGAGATGATTGGCAAAGCACACCTACTTTTTTTTTTAATTTTTCATAAATCCTTTTAGGCCAAATTTCTCAACTTAACAATTTCCAAAAAATAGTGTGTATAACACGTTATGAAAGTCTCTTTTTTTCACTCATTTGCTTGATTAAACTGGAAATTCATAAAAGAAGTAGGTATGACTTTCATAACTAGTACAAATAACTATTTATTCTTATCACAAAAAAATAATAAATTAGTTTTGACATAATTTCTTGTTGATGCATTTGACAGGAAAATTCAAGTGCATACTATATTTTTAGAGAAAATCTCGTTTATTGTTTGGTCAAATGCATCAACAGAGAGAACGTATGTTTAAATATGCACTCTATTTTTAAAAAAAAGATTGAAAATTGCTAAAGGTAGGTGATTTAGATCACCTCGGGATTTTATGTTGGTAAGAGCGCTATTTGGCATCTTGAGATTCTTGCGACATGTGTCACAGTTACTGTTTTTATAACTTTTTTTTACAAATCAATCCGGTCAGATAATAGATTATACAATCTACGGTGTCTTGATCAAGACTATGAAAAATCATATCATTATCAAATTGTTCATTTTCCTTATCTGTATCAGTTTTTTCAATAAGCAAATCTATTTTTTCCCGAATTTTCTCTCATTGATTTTTTGATTTGACTTTTCTTCGTATCGGAATCTAATACTAAACAGTTGCCGAACTGTGATGACTTTAATAAATTTTAAGTTGACAACATGCTGTACAACTGGAAAAAACTTGTAAACGTCGGATGATCGTTGGCCCCTCCAGCTTGAGGTACAAGTGCCAAAAAATCTCTAAAATAAATGTTAAATCGGAAATACTTTTTGAAAAGTAAAAAAAATATATGCCAGTGTAGTGACCCAGTTTAAAATTTAAATTTAAATTTCCGGTACCGCCACCACAGCGCGCCAAATGTGAAGGTACTAGCGGCTAGACTAGGCACTACGAGCGGAAATATAGCGGGGATGAAACGGGCTCGCGCGGGTGGTTGACGGGGGTAGGTCACTTTTGTTTAGTTTTTCGAAACGAACACACCTTGCGAAGAGCGATCCAAGTTTCTAAAATTTGTAAGTTAAACCTGAACAATTCCACTACCGTTCCGGGTAGATATTTTGTGCCCCCGTGAGGAATTTAACGTTTTTAATTCACCTGGGTAATTTATCCCACTTTCGTTGCCTTTTTTTGTGTTTGTTTTTGGGGCCAGGACCACGTGGTAAGGGTATGTTGTAGATTTCATTTTGTTGCATGCTGTTTCTTTAAGAAGCGCCCATTTGTTAAATTTAAGTGTTATCTTCCTCCCGGGAGGTTCCTTTTTTTTTGCAATCTGGTAATTTCGAAAATACGGAGCCGTCGTCCGAACCGCGTGCGTCCATTTTGTTTTTGTTCTTCACTAACATTTTCTAACGGCACTCGACCCACCATTTTCTTTTGTTTAACATTACCAGCGATTATTGTATTCGTGATTTATGTTGTGTACTGTCATTTGTGCCATTTAAAGTGGTTCTATTTTATCGTTATTTAACTTCACGTTTTGTTCTCTTTTATTTCCTCATTGTTTAATGTTGCGGTTTGTTTTTGCTTATGTTATCCTTGTTTAATGTTGCGTTTTGTTTTGTGTATTTGATCATTGTTTAATGTTGCGCTTTGTTGTGTTGAATTTTCGCATCTTTTAATGTTACGCATTGTTCGATAGAATTAAACCCGGTTTTTTTTCCTTCGTGTTGTTGCTAGATTTCGGAAAAGTTAAAGTAAAATGTTGTAAGTGCGCCCCTGTGGGAGCTAGGTGACAATCAGGAAGTCGTGGGGTTGTTTAGTAAATTTCTGTGGAAGCTACGGTTATTTAGAGCCGTTAGCGGGGACGGACCTTAGTCTTTGCGGGAGCGGCGTCGGGATGTTTTCGTGAAGCTTCCGTCGACGGTTATAGGGACTTCGGGGTTTTGTCCGGAAACGGTTGGTTGGGGACGGCGGACCTAGGTCTTTGCGGCTGCGGTCTAGGAATGCTACTCGTACGACCCCGAAACGCTCTGTCACTCTTGCTTGGTCGGTGAAATAGTCTGACGTTCATTAATACCCCGAATATCTATAAACGTCGCTTGATTTCAAGATGATTCAGATTATTCTTCTGAGTCCCCTCGCAGCCGAAAGTTTGTTACCTCCAGCTCTAAGCTCCCGAAGGCGTACCTTGACCGCGTAGTTCCGAGTTAAACATTGTTTTTGTAATTAATCGAATTGTAAAATATGAGTAATACCTGGGATACGGTTTTTGAAGAGGGTTTTTCATCCGTCCCTGTCTGTAATAACTGCCTTATAATTTGTTTACTTGTTTTGCAAGCTTTAAACTGTCATTTTGTCTGTCATGTGCCCGTTTTTCTGTTATTTTAAATATTGTTGCATTCATCTTGTCGTTAATCTTTGTGATGTACTCAACTAGTTTATTTCTTGTACTTCGTTAAACTTAATTTCTGTCCTTTGTATTCGTTTCAATTTCTTTTTCATCAAAGTTATTACAGGCATTTTAATAAAAGGTATTTTGCGTCCCTCACATGTGTGTTTTTTTTTTATTTTTTTATTCTCGTGGTTTTCTTCTTCTTCGGGTTCTACCTCCTCTTCGTTGACTTCTACCATGTTGAACAGTTTTCGCGGTCTCCCCCGCTTGCCGGTAAGAACCTTCTTTGGTCGTCCTAGACCTCTCTTCATTATCACGGGAATTTCTTCTGCGTTTTCTTCTTCTACGAGAGTTTCTCCATCTGCTTCTAGATCGCAGGTTTCTGTTTGTTTATCTTCCTTTTGTGTTTCGGGTACGTTGAATTCAATGACGTTTTCTGGGTTTTTCTTGAAAATTTCTTCGTCGATGAAATCAGTGAAATCATTTTCTGCTTGATTACGTCCTGTGAACGTAACGTCTCTGCTTCGAATAACTTTTCTTGCTTCTGGATCCCAAAGTCTATATGCCTTCGATTGTACCGAGTATCCGATAAAAATGCATTTTTTCGATCTTGAATCAAATTTTCCCTTTCCAGGCGTTTTATCAAGTGCAAAGGCTGTTGTCCCAAACTTTCGGAAATAGCTGACAATTGGGGTTCTTCTCGTCCACATTTTAAATGGAATTTCACCTCCCAGGCTTCGAGAAGGACACCTGTTCCTGATGTGATTTGCTGTTAAAATCGCTTCAGCCCAAAAACTTGCGGAGAGCCCCGATTGGATCATCAGGCACCTCGCCGTCTCCACCAAGCTTCTGTTTTTCCTTTCGGCTACTCCATTTTGTTGTGGCGTGTATTCTACAGTGAGTTCGTGTCTGATGCCTTCTTGTTTCAGGAAATCTTCCAAGTAGTGACTTGTGTACTCGGTTCCGTTGTCAGATCGGACTGTTTTAATTTTTCGTTCCGTTTTCTTCTCAACCAAACATTTGTACTCCTTGAACTTCTCGATAACTTCACTTTTCTTTTTCATGAAATATACTTCGCACCATCTTGACTTGTCATCTATGAAAGTGACGAAATATCTTGAACCAGCGAGAGAGTTCACGCGCATGGGTCCACAAACGTCTGTATGCACGAGTTCTAAAAGTTCTGTAGATTGAGATACCGACCTTGTGAATGGCTTCCGTGTCTGCTTGCCCTTCACACACGTTTCACAAACGGGTAAAGCTTCGTCGGCCTTAATGTCAATTCCATCAACTTTCTGCTTGCGTATAATGTTCTTCAAATCCTTTTCGTTGAGGTGGCCAAAACGTTCATGCCATTCTTGTAATGACATAGATATCTGCGACACTCTGCTTTCTTCGAACAACTCGTCGATGTAGTACATATCTTTATCTCGACGTGCTACTATTAGATTTTCTCCGGTGTCGGGATTCGTTACGATGGCTTCGTTTTTTCTGAAGATAATTTCAAAACCGTGTTCGGTCATCTTCGCGACTGACAAGAGATTCGATCGTAGGTCAGGAACGTACAGAGTTTCGTCTAGTCTCACAGTGAGATTTTCTTCCACACTCAGTTGTACAGTACCGCTTCCTACAATTTTCGTTGAGCAGCTGTTGGCCAAATTCAGGGTCTGCACTTTCGGGGTTTTCATTTCTTGGAATTTTGCCTTTTCAGAACACATATGTGAAGACGCACCTGAGTCTAAACACCATCGTTTATCGTGTTCGACGTGAAGTTTCATAACGACTTCTGCCTTTCGGGTTGATTCTGTGGGTTTCGTTTTTGGATTTTTTGGTTTGAAGAGTTTCGATCTGCAATCCTTGGCCATGTGGCCAATTTTTCCACATGTGTGACAAGCGAATTTGAAACGTTCAGTTTTAGATTCTTCAGATTTCTTGGGTTGACTTGACCTACCGGGATTTTTACTAATGAACATGGCATCTGAAACGTTTTCCTTCGAATTTCGTTTTCTAGCTTCATACTCTTCCAGGAGTTTTATCTTCAGTGCTTCTAATTGTGGTAATTTCTCTTGAGTTTCAATAGCAATTCGAAAATTTTCGTACTCGTCGGGAATGCTGTAGAGCAGAAGGATGGCAAGAAGGTCATTGATGATACAAAGTTCCATCTCTTCGAGTTTGTCCACGACGTCGAAGAAGTTCCGGATGTGATCCCTCATATCCTCACCGTTTTTCATTTTCAGCAAAATTAATGTTTTCAGGAGCATCGCTTTTCGAGCGGGTCCCTGAGACTGGTAGACGCTGTGTAATTTGTTCCATATGTCTTTTGACGTAGGACAATTCTTGATCTGTTTAAGTTCTGATGGGCAGATTGTTAAAATTAAATCTGACCTGGCTTTCGCATCGTTTGATTCCCACGTGGTTACGGCTTCTGGTGGTTCTTTTGGTTTCGGAATTGTTCCGTTCACGTATTTCCAAGAATCATTCTTAATGAGCAAAGCTTCGATTTGAATTTTCCAAGTATCGAAATTTTCTTTTCCAAGAGGTTCGATTTTCACGCTTGTGTAGCTCATTTTTCGTTTTTGTAGTACTCACAAATAGCTTCAAGTTACTTTTTCGTTGCGGAATTCGTACAATTTCTTATTTTTCAGCGCAGTGGGTCCATAACCTGTAGAGTCTTTATTTCTAGCTTTTTGTAATTAATACAACTTTTTGTCATAACAAACTGTAGTTGCTAAGGCAACTTTAAACATATAACTAGATTGGAGTTTGCATATTTCCAATATATTCACCGTTGTCTTAAAAATAAAAAAATAAAACATTTGAAAAAGGACAATAAAAAATTATCGAAAAATTATCGCTGTAATCCAAAAAATAAAGCCTTACGATTGGTCGAAAACGATGATGAATGAAATAATCATTGTAAAAGCAGTAGTAACGGCCGTTGCCCCAGGAAAAAAGATGATGCAATTTTCACAAAATAATGTGATTTTTGAAATAAAATTATGATACCGAACAGACTTCCAGTATGAAATAATAGTACATATATTACATGAGCAAGTACAGAATAAGTAAAGAATAAAAATCGTTACTTGCCAGTACCTATAAATCCTATAATCCTCTACTTTGTCTATAGCAAATTTATCTGACTCTAAAAGCCCGACTAATAAACCGATAATGTTCAATTATTCACCGAAGGGACACAAGATGAAACCAACCATTTCATTGTATTTTCACCTTAAAAATATTTTGCCATAAGGGTCATTTTTGTCTCATTCATAATTCTTGACAAATCAGGTAGAAACTCCGAACTAATATTCATTCCCTCATCTGCAGGGAGTAAATGCAGATTTAATCGTAATACTTTGGGAAAATACAACTACAGAACTACACAATGCTGCTCCCTGTATTTGGTGAATATTATACAGAAATTAAACAAATTTTTTTTCAAAAAAATCTTTGGACAGGTCAATTTTAGTTTATAAAAATACATATTTTAATACAAAATAAAATTCCAAGCAATCATTTGTTTTCGAGTTATGACGTCATCGATAGTTTTTTTTAAATAGAAACCCCCTATTTTTGTTCTTGATTCTGATAGGCCTTTTAATTGTCTAAACGCCAGTATAAAAATTTTGTTATCTTACATAAGGAAATTTTTGAGAAAAAAAAAATAAAGTTGAAAAAATAAATTTTATGACAAACAAAAACGAGTCAAAAACTGTGTTAGTAAGTACTTAAAATTATGGAATTCAATGTTCGAATTGCCATCCTCCAGCTTGTTGACAATAAGCAAGTTTATGAAGAAATTCCCCCTGTTTAATTTACTCTAGTTTTATCCACACACCCAATCAAAATTGAAATTTCTATACGTTGTGTTTCTGATAAATGAGTCATTTTCGAAAACGTTTTGTAAAACAAATAACACATACGAATGAAATTGACAGTAACATTTGACTGTTTGATTTACCTACTTGATTTTTTGACTTGTTTTTGTTCTTTATAAAATTTAATTTTTTCTACGGTACAAAACCGGCCAGTTTTCTAGCAACAAGATGTCTTAAAGAACTAGCTCTTCACAAACGTGAATCGGTACCCGGAAGCCGCTGAAGCAATTCAACAGGATTTTTACGTAGACGATCTTCTGACGGGAGGAGACTCACTTGAAAACCTAATCAAATACGAGATCAAATAATTCAAATTTTAGCTCATGGTGGTTTCTTATTACGTAAATGGGCCGCCAATCATCCTGCATTAATTCCAGATAGTCACGAGCCTAATCTCAACGTCAGTTTCGATAAGGATGCTTACACTAAAACGTTAGGGCTTTTTTGGAATCCTAATCACGATTCGTTACGGTATCAGGTAAAACAGTGCGACATTCCGAAAAGACTAACAAAACGCGAAATCCTGTCTAAAACTGCCCAGGTATTCGATCCATTGGGTCTTGTGGCGCCAGTAGTAGTAAAAGCAAAAATAATCCTTCAACAATGCTGGAGTTTGAAAATTGGATGGGACGATCTATTACCTGAAAGTATTTATTGTGCATGGGTTAGGATCTTGCAAGAACTCGCTCACTTAAACGAAATCGAAATTCCCAGAAACATAATAAAATCAAGCCCCGTACAGGCGCAGCTACATGGTTTTGGTGACGCATCACAAATCGCATATAACGCTGCTGTCTATCTAAGAACAACCGATCATAGTGGCAATCATCAAGTTCATTTAATTTGCGCTAAATCTCGTGTGGCTCCTCTTCGAGCTGTTACGTTACCACGCTTGGAGTTGTGTGCCGCCCTAATTTTGTCGCGATTATTTAATACAGTTTTACGAACGATAAATGTTAAAATCGATCAGCAATTTCTCTGGACAGATTCCACACTCGTTCTGGCATGGATAAACTCTACATCTTCAAACTTACAAACATTTGTAGGAAACCGAGTTTCCGAAATTCAAACGCTAACGGATGCGAAAGATTGGTATCATGTCAAAAGCGAAAGTAACCCTGCGGATGTATTAAGCCGAGGTGCCTTACCTGGTCAACTCAAAACTAATAAACTGTGGTGGAACGGTCCTGATTGGCTGTCAGAAAACAACCACACTTGGCCCGTATCTAACATAAACCTTTCGGATATTGAAATTCCAGAACGGCGAACTGTCACTCTGACTACTATTCATTCTCGCGAAAGACAACTACCGCTTCTTACAAAATTTTCAAATTACAAAAAAACTGAACGCGTAATGTCATGGGTATTGCGGTTCATCAACAATTGTAGGAAGCCAAACCGAAGGCAAATCTCTAGTTCTTTAACGTGTGAAGAATTAAAAGATTTCATGAAGGCCATTATACGTTGAATTCAAGAAATTGCATTCAACGATGAATTAGCTTGTCTTAAACAAAACAAACCGATTAACAAGAAATCACGTTTACTGTGCTTAAATATTTTTCTCGACAAGAATGATAATTTAATTCGCGCGGGAGGTAGGTTGCAAAACTCATCCTTAACTTACGATGTCAAACATCCCATCGTGCTACCAAACGATCACCATCTGATTAAGATGTTAGTCAAACACGTGCACATCGAGCAACTGCACGCTGGTGTTCAGGGAACTTTAGCCGCGTTGCGTCAAAATTTTTGGATAATTTCTCCACGCAGTGTGGTACGCAAAATTTTGCACCAGTTTTTGCAATGTTTTAAAGTCAAACCAAGCGTCATGTATCCTATTATGGGTAACTTGCCCAAATCCCGTGTCGAACCAACCAGACCATTTTCAATCAGTGGCGTAGATTATGCCGGGCCTATTTACATCAAGGAATGTGGTGGTCGCAGTAAGCGTACTGTGAAGGCATATATTTGCGTCTTTGTCTGTTTTTCAACTAAAGCCGTTCATTTAGAACTAGTTGGTGACTTAACGACTCAAATCTTTTTGAATGCGCTAAAACGCTTCATATCAAGACGTGGTCATGTGTACCATCTTTATTCGGACAATGCTACAAATTTCGTTGGCGCCAATAAGGAATTACTAGAACTAAGAACATTTCTAAAGTCAGCTTCATTTAGTCATATTACAGAAAATCTGGCTAATCAGGGTATCTCGTGGCATTTTATTCCCCCCAGATCCCCGCACATGGGCGGTATTTGGGAAATAAACGTAAAATCCATTAAAGGTCATTTAAAGAGAACAATTGGAGAAGTCGTGCTTTCCTACGAAGAATTGTATACCCTGTTAACAAGAATTGAAGCAGTCCTAAACTCTTTATGTCCCTTGAGTAACGATCCTAATGACCTTAACCCCATAACCCCTGGTCACTTCCTCATCGGAGAGCCACTAACTTCTATAAGTGAAAGAGATCTTACGACGACGAGGATCAACCGATTGACGCAATGGCAAAGAGTGGAACAGATGAGGCAGCACTTTTGGCACCGCTGGCAAAGGGAGTACCTTGTTCAAAACATCAATCGTTCCAAGCAGCTCCGCAGTTCCGGTTCCAGACCGTCCACCCCCGCCTTGGAAGTTGGTTCCATGGTGATTCTAGTTGAGGACAACACGCCGCCACTACAATGGAAATTGGGACGCATCGTAGAACTTCATCCCGGAAGTGACGGTATTGTGCGCGTAGTGTCCGTAAAGACTGACAATGGCATCTTCAAAAGAGCCACGCGAAAAGTGTGCGTTCTGCCAGCGAATGAATAGACTATGTTTGTATCGTGTAAATATTTGTTATAATTATGTACCTATTAACCCTTTTTTTACAATTGTCTTCAATGTTTGTATTTTTTAATGTTTTTTTGTCATGTTTATGATGTAACAATCCTTTTTCTAATAACCATGTTCGATCTTTGTTAATAATTTTTGAAGTCCGTGCCTTCAAGGGGGGCGGTATATGTACAAAATAATGTAGTTTTGAACGTTATTGTTAGAAACAGGTACTGTAGTAGGTAGTCCTGCCTACTTTTTCTTGTGAGAGGGGTGAAATCACCCACCCTTATTTAAGTCGGGAGATAGCGGTAAAAACCAGAGTCTACCACTATCCTTGGTACTTAACACTTGTACATCAACATTTGTCATACAATAAAGTTTTAAGTATTTATACAAAGACGACCATATCATTTGTACGGCTAATATCACCACCCAACAGTGATTAATCGTTCATAACCCAACATGAAATTAATAAGTGGAAATTTTTTCAGCCAATCAAAATCATTTATTTTGTTGTTGTCTTGGTTATGGCTCGTGAACTAATTTTTCTATTGGTCTTTAATGAGTGTCGTACGATTTAAAAATTTATAATTGAAGAAGCATAATGTCCGTGTCGTTGCGATTTTCTTACCGAATATGCCCTCGCGCATTGATTAATATTCGGGAATTTTATTCTCATGCATTTCCAAAACGTAATTAGCCCTCGTGTTCCACTCGGGCTAATTAGTACGTTTTAGAAATGCATTCGAAAAAATTTCCGGAAATAATCAATGCACTAGGGATATTATAAGTGAAAATCGCACGACACTTAAAAATAGCCACTAGAAAAACAGAATTCGGTGTCGTTTCTATAACAATATAGAGATTTCCTGGAAATTTTTTGCACCTAGCTAACCCAACATGAAATTAATAAGTGGAAATTTTTTCAGCCAATCAAAATGATTTATTTATTAAAAATCTCAATTTTTTTTTCCGTTGTCCAGGATAATTCCGTTATACAACTTGATTTTTTTTTGTCAGAAATTTATAATTTAAGAAGCATAATGTCCGTGTCGTTGCGATTTTCTTACCGAATATGCCCTCGTGCATTGATTAATATTCGGAAATTTTATTCTCATGCATTTCCAAAACGTAACGTAATGGCCTATTTCGCGGGACAAAACTCGAAAAGTGAGTGTATCGCTCTGAAAATATGTACTGTAATATTTTCAGGGTTTCTGATTACGAACTTGATATCAGAAAAAAATTAAGTTATTGTCGTGAAAGTATATACTGTCAGCTTTTCGAGGTCACTGATTACGAATTTAATATTAGATTTACCAAATTCAAAATGGCGGACCCAAAATGGCGGATATATTTAAAAAAAATTAAGTTATTGTCCTGAAAGTATGCCCTATAAGCTGTTCGGGGTCGCTGATTACGAACTTGATATCAGATTTGTCAAATTCAAAATAGCAGACCCAAAATGGCGGACTTATTGTGAAAAAAATAAGTTATTGTCCTGAAAGTATGTACTATAAGCTTTTCAGGGTTGCTGCTTACAAATCTGATATCAAATTTAACAAATTCAAGATGGCGGACGTATTTTGAAAAAAAATAGTTATAGCTCTGAAAGTATGTAGGTACTATAAGGTTTTCGAGATCGCTGATTACGAATTTGAGATCAGTTTTATCAAATTCAAAATGGAATCGTATTTATTAATAAGCAGTGAACAATTTAAATGAAAACGAAAATAATAGAAGCGAAATAAACATGTACTAACTTCGATAGTGACGTTTTGTCAAGTCATTTTTCTTTTTTTGTGTAAAAAACATGCAGAGTTCGAGGAGCATTATTCCACCTCATTTTCATTTTCGATATAAGAGGGTGCAACAATTTGTCCTTTTAATTTTGGGAAATCGAGAAACGACCACCTTTTTTTTTAATTTTTGTTTTTAAGAATTTCTAGTTGTTTTTTAATATAGAACTCCACTTATCAGGTAAGGAGATTACAACCATAAGGTTTACCCAGACCCATGGCGGGAATCATAGAGCTGACGGAGCGCGCCAACGTTTGCCGCGCAAGACGTTAACGGCTGTAACTTTTAAATAGGCAACTTTATGCAGTGCGCACTTTAATATTTAAAAAATTGGGATGGAGCCGAGTCGAAGACCCGGCCTAGTAACTTACCCGACATCAATTTAAACCAATCTGAATTGACCCGAGATACCTACCTACCTTGTTCGTGTTAACCCACATAAGTCGTCTTCTAATTCTCGCAAATAGTAAATATCATTTCCAACATAAAAACACACGCCCTTTCAACTGGTAATGTCAAATTTCCATGTCACCTCATTATTTTTTCGAGCAACCCCCACCCTCTTCCACCCCTCGTAGTCGGATTGACACCAAACTCTATTCGGTGGTCACTATTATAGAGTTATTTCCAATGGCAAGATCCGAGATTTTTTTGTTAAAAGTTTCAGCAGTTATCACTGTCGATCTATGAAGACGTAAATTACTTCATAAGTCCGCCATATTGGAAAAATCCGCAAATGGTAAACATCGTTTCCGACATAAAAATACATGCCCTTTCAAACGGTAAAGTCAAATTTCCATGTTCCGTATAATTTTTTCGACCTACCACCACCCTCTTCCACCCCCCGTGGTCCGATTGACACCAAAAGCTTTTCAACTCGAGAGACCATGGGTAAGTTTGTGTTGGTCAAATTTGAAAGCAATCGGTCAAAGCGTTTTTGAGTAATCGTGGGAGAACGAAAAGTGGGACAGACAGACGCACAGACAGACGCACGGACAGACGCACAGACAGACGCACGGACAGACATCATTCTAAAAACTTCATAAACGTGTTCAGAGGACCTCAAAACGTAAAGATCTGATGAAATTAGCAATTCGAAATTTTGGACCGATCACAATAACTTACCTACCTTTGGTCGGGTAAGTTAAAAATACAGTCGGAACGTTATGGATGTGGATTGGGGACTTGTCGTTAAGTTGGCACTACCAGCAAAAGTAACTAGGCGCGCCAATAAGGTTATTGGAATTCATGACAGATCTCAGTAATGTACAGTTCAATCATAAGTTTTAAGCGACCTTGAGTTTGACAATCCATATCCAAAACATTTCGAGTATATACACTTTAATGAACATGTGCATGTAAAAATCACGGCGGTTGCTCGTGGATATAAAAAGTATACTCCACTTGTATCCCGGCATGAAACAAATAAATGTGCATTGCAGTCCTACAGTTAGCGTTGATTTTACAAAAGAAAGAAAACATTTTTTATCAATTAAAGTACATACAATAATTCTACATATTTTGCTGATCGATTTCCATTTTATAAAATCAAAATCCCCCACGTTGTTTTTACACTATGATCACTTGAATTTTATGTTTGGATTTAGATGCACCAAAGCCTCATCTACAAGACTGTGGACAAAAAATCTCGAAATTTCTACCTTCAATTTTCGAGTTTTGGCCAGCGAAACAGGCTATTCGCCCCACTGTGCACCGCCCGACTGCCCCTTTCGTCCGACGAAGATTTGTAGTCGAGAAACAAAAAAAAAAACATCTTGTTTATGGTGTGTTTTATACCAAAGTGTGGATCCAAGATTACAGTACTTATTTAAGAGGTACCCAGGCTCGACAATTACGGGTGCAATTGAATGAACGTAGACCAGTTGGTGCTGAAATCGTTGATTACGAGTTTTATCACAATTCCGCGAGCAGTGAACAAGCTTGGTTAGTCAAATCTAGCCTGTAGGCACACACCAAATTTTCATAAACACCACAATACCCGTGAAGGGGAGCTTCCTGTAGTGATCAATTCTCTTACTAATTTAATGTAATTATTAGGTTTTTAATGTTAATGTTTAATTGCTTTTTTTTACTCATTTAATGTAATTGCGGTTTTAAAATAAAAGGCTGGGGTCCTTTAATTAGTATTTATTACTAGGTATGTCCTCACACATAGGTAAAGAAATCAAGACTAAATAATAATTAATGTAACATTTGCTTTAACCTTGTTCTAAATATGCTCTGTTTATATCTTATTATTTACTTTCCATGTGGTCATACACATTTAGTTTAGGTTGCAATAGTCGAATGACATTTGGCCGAAGTTGCAAAATTAATTTTCATAAAAACGAAATGTTATTTTAAGTTTCCGTTTTATTCACGGCGTGGTTGTGATTAGTTTCCGTGGGCCCCAGAAGGAGAGCAAAAATTCTTACTTTGTCAGTCGATTTGTTTTTGTATGATTAATTCCAATAGTAATTTACGAATTTCCGTTATTGCAGTAGGTAGAATTTGTGAAAAATCTGTCTTATCTGACATGGCTGTATTGACGATATTGTTGTTTTTTATAGCTCTTTTTGCTTTTGCTTCATTTTTTTTATTTAATCGAGGTGTGTGATTTTCTGCATAATCATTGTAATGATGTTCAAAAATTTTCAACGTTATACCCTTATTATTTTTCCAGGAGTCAATCAATAGTCATTTTTTCTTGATTTTTAGTTAATTCTATTTCCATTTAATTTACTTTTTTACCTATACGACTGTTGAATTATAAAATGTGTTGTGTCCTGAACAGATTACCATAAAAACGGCAGTTTTCACATTTTTAAAATGTTTTTTGCTATATCTTTAAAAACAGGTCAAAACCTAAAAAAAAACCAAATTGTTCTGAAGCGGCCTTACTAGTAATTTTCTTTTAAAATCGTTATCTACATGTGAATTAATTATTATGACATCTGTGACAATAAAGCTAAGACTACATTGGGTTTTTTAAAATGACATATAAATTGCTGCCCGAAATTCCATGCTCCCAATAGTAGATACTCTCTGGAACATTCAGTATTTCCGAAATACGCCCGTAAGTTACCATTTTGGAAAAGAGTTATTATTTTAACTCTATTAAAGTTGGAAAATTGGAGGCATTCTGACAATTCTGACAGATTAAAAACAAGCTTCAAAATTTAATTCAAAACATCAGTCATAATGACAGTAAAGCATGAACTACATACATCGTTTTTTTTGTGATTTGACAGTAATTTGATGTACGAAATTCCGTGGCCGCAATTCTACATGTGTGTGTTTTATTAGACACCATTTTGTCGAGAAATGCGATAAACAAACTAAATTAAAAAAAAAAGGGAGAGAGCCGAAAACGAAGCTCGAGATCGTCCTCGACGCTATTCTTCTACGCCGCCCACGATCGGCGGGACCGTTCCCTCGGGCCTCGCCTCGTTTCCCCAAAAAAGCTAAATTCAAAATAGAAAAGGAATTGGCGCGCCGGACGAGGACACCAAAGATAAAGAAATAAGACAAACAGGAGCTCTTACCAAAAAAAAAACTGTTATCGCTCTGACCGGCCGTTTGCAGGCGAGGTCACCAGCAGAACTCAACCCGAACAAAAAAAAAACGTTCTGCCTGAAACGACGCGCTGGCTTCGCGAAAACTAAATTTTTTTTCTATCACCCTGGCCTTGATCGTCACGGGGCGGTCGACGTTTCTGGAGACCTGGACGTTCCTCGGGGACTCTCTCGGGTGGACGACGAAATCCAGGCGTGGAATTTGATTCCGCACTCCGGCTTTTGGTTCTTCACGAACCTTCCGTCGGGGATCCGTAAATCCGCTCCTCGGCGTCTGGGTTTGGACTTCCTGGACTCTTCTTCCAACCTCACCCTCTTCGGACCCTCGACGTCTCCACACCCTTTTCTCGCCGTTCAACCACTCGCCGTTTCAGCCCCTTTCACAGTCCCACACCGATCTGACCTCCCTGACCAAAGACCAAAAAGCCCCGCCCCGCATTCTCTCCTATCTTTTATAGTTTCGCGTCGCCCCTCTCTATTCGGGTTATTATTATTTTTGGCGGAAAACGTCGTGCGCACGATGATCGAATCATTGACAAAACTTGCATTTTTTTTTAAGTAACAGTACATTAAAAGCGAAAGAAGATAAAAACTAGTCAAGCAAAAAACATTTCTTGATTCGTAGTAAGTGTGAGTGACATTGAAGTTACGCACCACACTTGATTAAGGGTACTAACCTTTAAATTAAATGTTCGAAATGACGCCCTCCGTAATCGATGCACGCTCTTGTGTGACCTTCGAGCCACAGAAGCATGAGTTCTCATCAACATGTCAAAATTTTATCGAATTGCCTCGGTGTCAACTGGAGTCTCATACACAATCTGTTTTAAATGGCTCCATAAGGGTTTAAGTCCGGTGAACGAGCTGGCAATAAAATTGATCAATTACGACCTATTGCAGAAGCAGAAGCCATTGACAAAATGCAATTCGACGTGGTGGATCTTCTGATTTTAAGTGTTGGACGCGTTGAAGATGAAACGGATGTAATCCCTGTTCGTGCAGCGTTCTCCAAATTGTAAAACTGGAAACGACAATTCGTAATGCAAGTCGTCGGCAACTAACATTCGGTTCTTCGTCAACAGGACAGGACAGGACTAAAAGTCTAATAATCCCTTAAGGCGATGTCACTCGACCCGTTTCTGCCTAGTTTTTACTGTATTTCAAATCAAAATTACGGCGGTACGGTTTGAGCTACGAATTTCAATTTTTTTTATGTGAAAGTTTAACGTATAATAATGTTCCGTAACTTATTCATATCTGCAATAAGCGTCTGTTTTCCTGCAAAAAAAAATTTGAAAAACGTGAAAATAACGATTACTTTGACTACATAATTTATGCAGAAGTACTGAAGTATTTGTGATTTTAACAAGTTAGGGAACATTTTGTAACTTTTTACTAACATTTCTTGAAATAAAAAATCAAATATATTTTTAATTGGCTTTACAATTTTGTGTTAAAAATCACCAAGTTTAAGAGGAGATTTCGTTACAAGAGATTCACCATCCTTCATTTTCTTTCTCACTTTCTCCTTCATCCCTCTCGGTGCGATCGGAAGTGAGCCAGGGTGTTGGACTTTGGACTGGCGGCACTTTCGCACTTTATGGACAGACATGTGTAAACGATTACTTTGAAATTTACCAGATCGAGAACGGACACCACCCACCATGAATATTAATATTTTTATTTTCGTCTTCAAGCCCAGTTCAACTTCAATCGTTTTCATTGAATGTTGTAATTTTCAGTTTGTTGATTTGTAGTGTTGTTTTTGTTTGTGTTGTTATATATAAAACTATAAAAAAGTGCGCTTAGCGATGGGTAAAACATCTAAAATTCCACTTTCCAAACCAAGAAAAAGTAGACGAAAAATGGGCAAATTATTTAGGTAATAAGGTGTCACAAATAAAACGAAAATCTAATATTAAAAGCTTTTCATATTATGTATTATAGAAACCACTGTTTGCAAAGAAAAAATGTGTTCGAAGAAAATAAAGGTCTAACCGCCAGTACTTCTACATCTCTAATTTCTCCTCAAAGACAATATGACACTTTTCGGACAGCGGATGATACTTCTGCACCTATGTCTGCACAATCCACATCATGTTATGATAAAAAATATTGCTTTGAAAGCGACGAAAACGAAAAAGAAATTGGTAATGATTTTGAAAAGAAAAATGACAATTATATAAGGTATTACATATATATTTTAATTAAACGTTAATACTCGTAGTTGTAATTTGATCATTATTATATTTTCAGAACAGAAAATGAAAAAGTGGAAGGTAGACGCCTAATAAATGTATCCCATTTTTTTGAACAATGCATGTCTTTTCCTCACTGCGGCTTATTTTCTTGTTCATCAAAACATGTAAAGTTAGTTAAAGAAGTAAGAAAAGGTTTCATTTCGAAATTTGTTTTGCCAATGTACAGTGTGTAAAGTTGAACATATGGTGGAGAGTGATAAAAAATGACGGCAAACTGAATGCTAATGGTGCTGCAGTCATGGGAACTATAAATGTTGGTTGTGGATTTTCTCAATTAAATGAATTAGCAGGTTGTCTGAATATGCCGGGTATGTCATATAATCTATACCAGAAAATTAAGAACAATCTGAATGAAATCTTTGAAGAAGAGTGTTGGCAGTCAATGATAGAGGCTGGTAGAGAAGAAGCGAAAATAGCAATAGAATCTGGCAATGTAGACGAAAATAATGTACCACTTATCACTGTTATTGAGGATGGCGCATGGTGTAAAAGATCCTATCGAACTAATTATAATACAAAATCTGGAGCAGCTTGCATAGTCGGTGAAAAAACAGGAAAAATTCTCTTCTTGGGAATACGTAATAAGTACTGTGCTATGTGCAGTAAAAATCAAGAAAAATCCCATTTATGTTTCAAAAACTGGGACGGATCAAGTTCGGCCATGGAGAGTGACATTATTTTAGAAGGATATAAACTTAGTATGGAAATGCATGGAGTAAAGTATGCATTTCTTGTAGGTGATGGTGATTCTAGTGTATACAAAAAAATTCTAGAATCAAAACCTTACGGTACTTTTATGGTACAGAAAATAGAGTGTGCAAATCATTTTCTAAGAAATTATGCCGGAGTACATACCGGGTGGGGCATCGTATACGCGCACGCGAGAAATCGCGACTTCTAATTAAATAAAATTATCGAAATTTTTCAGACTTACCTGGCTATTGGTAAGGTACATTTCATAATTTTTTGATAATTTTTCACTTACAAACAAAGCCAAAAAAAATTAAAATGTAAATTCCATCAAAAAGTCAAATTCTGATTTTTATACTAACCTACCCAGATTCACTTCCTGTAATGATTTACGAAATCTACGGAAAAAAATACCAATTAGTATTAGATTTTGAATTAAACGCAGTTTTACATTTCAACTTTCAAAATCATTTTTATTTATGACCTGCTACTTGTGCTGTCGTAAATTTAGGTGACAATGGAAACTGTCAATTTTATGGCAAAAAGGTTTAAAACGGTCGGCTATACCTTTGTTGGGAAATTATACCATTGTGCCGTAAATCACCCGTCTGGTTTACGTTTAAATAAAAAAGCGAATTATTTAGCTAACCAAGTCAAAATTTGTAATTGTGCCACCAGGGTTTGATGGGCTAGCAGATACAGATTCATTTAGTGTAAAAACTTTATAGGTAAATTAACATTTAATTTCACAAAACTAATAAAACTGTTACGGCCTTATTAACAAAAAAAATTTAAACAATTCTCAAATATACCGTATCAATAATTAGTCAGGTATATATATAAAATTTCGCCAATTTTATTATTTAATTAGAAGTCGCGATTTCTGGCGTGCGCGTATACGATGCCCCACCCGGTACACTATTACGGATATTACTATCAAGTAATAGTGCAGTGCTAATCAACATAATTACCGGCGTCTCGACTCCACATTTTGACTTTGTTGTGTTTTATTATGTTTTGTGTCAATGTTAAGGAACTTCCTTACGATGTGACATGAGTATAATAATATACCTTTTTGAATTTCAACTACCAATGTGTTCCCTAAATCCAGAATTTTTAAATTTTTAAAAAGAGATTGCGCTACTATTCCCGTAGCTGAAATTATAAGTAGTAAAATCGAATTTTTTTCTAAACACCAAAGATTTCTTATAGCAACGGAGAGCTCTAAATATTTATTAATTTTTGTGTTATATGTCTGTGTTATATTATGTGAATTTGGAACAGTTATAATATCTAAAAGATATCCTTGCTTTTGTTGTTTATTTAAAATAATAATGTCTGGTCTGTTATGAATGCCAGTTAAAACTGTTCCATCAAAATATAATTTGTAATTGATTATATAATTATATAAATATAAATTGTGATTGATACTATTATTCTACTATCCCACCTCCACCCGGCGGCACGGCAATTTTGCAGGAGTACATACACTATTACGGATATTACTATCAAGTAATAGTGCAGTGCTTATCAATATAATTACCGGCGTCTTGCCTCCGCATTTTGACTTTGTTGTGTATTATGTTCTGTGTCAATGTTAAGGAACTTCCTCACGATGTGACATGAGTATAATAATATACCTTTTTGAATTTCAACTACCAATGTGTTATCTAAATCCAGAATTTTTAAATTTTTAAAAAGAGATTGCGGTACTATTCCCGTTGCTGAAATTACAAGTGGTAAAATCGAAATTTTTTCTAAACACCAAAGATTTCTCATAGCAACGGACAGCTCTAAATATTTATTAATTTTTGTGTTATATGTTTGTGTTATATGTATTATGTGAATTTGGAACAGCTATATCTAAAAGATATGCTTGCTTTTGTTGTTTATTTAAAATTATAATGTCTGGTCTGTTATGCTTAATATGAATGTCTATTCTTATTATTTGTATTTATAATTATTGTAATATTCTAAATTTCTTCAACGTCTATCGTATTTCTCTAACCTAATACATTATCAGGTACCTAGTTGTTTATTATTTTTCTCCCTACCGGTTAGAAATGTAGGCTGTGGATACCTCATTTGAGGTGAGAAAATTCAACATTCTCGCTAAGGTAAGAAAGTTAATCATGAAATGTTTATGGTAAAACTGTACCAAAATACAAATGTCAAAAGTGGCAAAAGTGAAATAAGTTATTGATAAATGAAAGCCAATTCAATGAAGTAAGTTGGTAGGTCAATCATATAATCTGGAAAATAAACAGATAAGCTAGGTAGGTAGATTACTTTACCCTGTTTATATCAAATTTTCGAACAAACCTCAAATCTTCAAATGCGATGACAAGTTAATTAAACAAATAACACAGCCTACTATTCAATTCTCAAAATTTTCGTTTTAATCACGAATATAACCATCTTTTTTTACTTTTTTCAACAAAGTTGTGCCGGTAGGGAAAAAAATTGTATTCAAACCTTGTTAAGAAAGTGTCCTTGCGGACCTTAGGCACTTACAAACCTCGTCTACGACTCGGTTTATAATCTTTGCCTGCGGTCTGCAAGAAACCACTTTCTTACCTTGGTTTGAAATATACTATTACAGTAGGGTTCCACCTACCCAACGGCTATCGGCAACTTTCAAGGAAACCTCTATTTTGTGTGGTTTTTTCCTAACGTTGTTCGTTCTCGGTCGTTCGGTGCAGAGGGTTGTCAAGCGAAAATTAAAAACTTGGTCTTTTTCAGACGAGTGAAATCACCTTAAATGCTGGATAGCATTCACAATGGTACGTGGACAGGGAACTTGGCGACCGGGAAATCTCTTCATGTACCTACATACAAACGCCTGGTTGCATCAACATTTGATAAAGCTTCCCCGTAGATGAGCACCATGTCTGTTAACTCCGGATTAGTGTGCTGCACCCTTTTTAACGATAATTACGGGAAATTCACTTTCTAATAAATTGTAAACACGGCCGCTCGCAGGTGAAGGACGTGACTAAATTGTGTCAGTAAGTTTTTGCAAGACCTATCCGCCTGGGTTTTTGCGTATTTACTTTTTTTGCGTTAACGTTTTTCGTACGAAGCCGTTGTTCTTTCACCGTCCCATCTATAAACGACTCGATGACACGGAATACGGTGAAAATAAATTCGAGCATAAATTTGAGTTTTCGAAAAAATGGTAAATTTTAAAGTAATTTGGTTTGATGAGTTCTATCACCGTTTAAATTTTCCTAACGCATTTCAATAACACGCTGTATAAGGGTTGGTAACACCGGTAACTAGACGAACAATTGCAAGTTTTGAATTTAAAGTGTCGTGAAATGCAGTGATCACGTAGCAACTACTCACTGTGAGTTACTGCCAACATTAAAAATGTATCCAAAAAGAAGTCCTTTTGAGTATTATAATGACTGTGTTAAAGGCGCAAAATAGTATATTAAAGAACGAGTTTTATAAGGGTTGATTTGGCGCACGAGTTCCAGGTGTAGAAAACGACCCGTAGGGGAGTTTTGTATGGAACGCGTGCGCCAATGCCCTTATAAAACAAGTTTTTTATGTTATTTTTTAGAATTTGCACCCTTGTTTTAATTTTTAAATAAAAAAATTAAATTTTCAAATTCAGGGAATTTTGTATTAATTGGTAATTCAAGGTAACGGATGCAACTACATCTGCAACATATGTTAAAAAGTAGAGTTTGAACATTAATATTGGAAGTTTTTTGGTGTAAATGACAATAATACACTGAAATATTGATAAAAATTTTGTTAGAGATCTATTAAACTACAAGTGCTTTAAGAGATAGCCATAAACGACTCCAAATTGAATACAACAATAGACCTATTCACCTATTAGTGACACAGATTCTAAAATAGAGAAATAGTATACATATTATTACACGAGTTTAATAAGATGCTTTATTATCACATAAATGTGGGTAATGTGATAATACGTCTTATAAAACGAGTGTAATATACGTCCGTCAAAAAAAGTGCAAGATTTTTCATTTATTTGCGTTCATAAAATGTGTGATTTTTGAATCGGTCCATAGGGGTTCATTTTTTCACGCATTTGCGTTAAAAAAGTGCCGTAACGTGTTATCTTTTAACGCAATTATAAAATTTTTCCATCATAATGGTAGTTTATTTAACGAGTTCGTAAGTAAATTGGATTTATTTTGGCATGAGTGGGACAGTTTAAAGGCCCACGAATTCACACAGGAGCTAATTCTCAAATTCTGTCAGTGTCCAAAAAAATTGTTATTTAAACTTACGGGCGTCAAAAAATTTTTGTATGCAACTCGTTAGTAAAGTATCTTTTTTTTACTCGGAGGATTTGCGCACTCGCTTCGCTCGAGCGGCAAATTTTCCTTCTCGTAAAAAAAGTTTTACCTACTTTACTTACTTGTTGCATAAATAACTATTTACATATTTACTTTACTTTACTAATTTCGGGACTTTCGCGTGGGTTGGTAACAGATATTTTTCACAAAAAGGTAAGGTTATATTTACTAAATTTACTTCGTAGCTTCACTCGTTACTTTGACGCCTGACGTCAAACGGCTGATATTACCAATATAACAAAAGCTAAAAATTACCAAAAACAGTTTAATAATATGCTTCATTATTAAACTGTTTTCGGTATAATAATGAGCCCATTAGTAACGCAAAGTAGATAAAACATGTTTTTAGTTTTGATTTAGAACATTATCAAGAAAATTAGCATAAATACATAGTCAAAATGCAGTAAAATTCAGGTACAGTTGGTTGCAAAAAAAAAACGGGAAACGAAAATTTGTCAATTAATTGTCGACTTGACAATACCTATCAAATAATTTAAAAAAATGCCATTGAATTTTGACGTTAATTCTAACCTATCTCTCGTAGGAAGGTTTCACACTATGAAAAAATCGTAAAAATGTGTCAGTTTTATTCTGACAGTTCCCGTTTTTTTTGCAACCAACTTTATTAAAAGAAGGATGTTATCGAATAACACTTTAGTTTGAGAGACAATTTTCAAATATGTATTCTCAAATTGAAGGCAGCCTTATTTGTAGTCTTTTTCGTAGCATCTGCCCCGGGTATGTTTCGTTAACCTATAGAGTACGGTCATCAAACAAGTGTAATGTACTTTATTTTATTTTTTTGCAGCAGTAGCACTTTTTCTCCGCACATCGAAGAGGTCCCATGGCGAGTCTCAGTTCAATATTTTGGTATACACATCTGTGGTGGTTCCATAATCAGCACTGACTATGTTGTCACCGCCGCTCACTGCACCAATAAATAAGTACTGTCGCGAGCAATAAATTTTGGTCGTCAATGTCATTTCAAAATTTGGTTAGACTGTCACAAATTAAAAAAAAAATCCTGCCTGATTATGACCATGTCAACAAACTGTCAAAAAAAATTTAAAAAAATGACAATTAATGTCATACAACATTATGATAGGTTATGATATTTACGACTGTTTTACAATGGAGGATTTTCCATTGCGTCAAAGAATAACCTTGACGACCAAAATTTATTGCTCGCGACTGTACCTACGTGCTTTTGGTGCAACTTAATGCAGTTAATCATTATTTTAGTTTCGACTGTCTTATTTGGAAAGTCATTCAATGGTAACTCAGGTGGGAATGTCGCGATCACTAGCATTCACCAACACCCCGAGTACAACCCTCAACTCGTCGATTATGACATTTCCCTTGCATGTGGCGTCACCTTTCCCTCTGAGCCAACGTAGGCCTTCCGTCTTCGACCACCAGCTGGCCTCCTGGTACTTCTGCTTTGTTAAACGGCTGGGGAAAGGTGGACGAGACTAGCAAGTCTTCGCGGTACTTGCGAAGTGTCACCGTCCAAATTGTTAGCGAACAGGATTGCAAACGCGCACATGGATCAGACAAGATCACAAGTCGAATGTTGTGCGCTGGTGTTGACGATGCAGGAAAAGATACCTGCCAAGAAGACTCCGGGGGGTCCACTTGTTGTTGACAATATTCTTGCTGGTATCGCCTCTTGGGGAATCGGATGTAGCCGGGAAGGTGATCCTGGAGTTTATTCTAACGTGCCTGCTCTCCGCGACCATATAAAAAAAAAAACATGGGAATATAAGTTCTTCGAGTAATTGTTGCTCCACAAATACATATTACAATAAATAATTAATTTCGATTTGATTGTGTAGTGAATTTTACAATATTAATGAAGCATTATTTTTTTTGCGTATTGCGTTATGAAAGTGAGCTGGAAAGTCAGCGAATTGAGGTTAAAATCAACACCAGGTATTGTTACATTAAAAAAAAAAATGCAAGTTTCGTCAATGATTCGATCATCGTGCGCACGACGTTTTCCGCCAAAAATAATAACCCGATTTGAGAGAGGCGTAACTATAAAAGACAGGAGAGAGTGCGGGGAAGGGCTTTTTGGTCTTTGGTCAGGGAGGTCAGATCCGTGCGGGACTGTGAAAGGGGCTGAAACGGCGAGAAAAGGGTGTGGAAACGTCGAGGGTCCGAAGAGGGTGAGGCTGGAAGAAGAGTCCAGGAAGTCTAAACCCAGACGCCGAGGAGCTGATTTACGGATCACCGACGGAAGGTTCGTGAAGAACCAAACGCCGGAGTGCGGAATCAAATACCACGCCTGGATTTCGTCGTCCACCGTGGGCCAGAGGAAGTCCCCGAGGAACGTCCAGAGACGTCGACAGCCCCGTGACGATCAAGGCCAGGGTGATAGAAAAAAAAAATTGTTTTCGCGAAGCCAGCGCGTCGTTTCAGGCAAAACGTTTTTTTTGTTTTGTTCGGGTTGAGTTATCGGTCTGCTGGTGACCTCGCCTGCAAACGGCCGGTCAGAGCGATAACAGTTTTTTTTTTGGTAAGAGCTCCTGTTTGTTTTATTTCTTTATCTTTGGTGTCCTCGTCCGCCGCGCGACTTCCTTTTCTATTTTGAATTTAGTTTTTTTTGGGTGGGAAACGTGGTGAGGCCGGAGGGAACGGTCCCGCCGATCATGGGCGGCGTAGAAGAATCCCAGTGAGCACAAAGACGTCAAGATACGTCACGTCCAATACCATGGTTCAACGGTAGATATTACGTCAGAATGTCGCCGACTTCAACGGGTTTCTAAACGTCACATGGTGTATTAAACGTTTTGTCAACACGTACACATTACGTCAAATAAAATATGTAAAAAAATCGTAATTTTAGGACATAAATAAAACGCATTCTATTTACGTTTATTAAACGAAAGTATTGATACATTTTAAACGTAAAATAATCGCATTATAAAATTCGTCAATAACACGCTTGTTCCAAACGTCGTAGGAACGTATATTAAAAGTCACTGATAAACGTCATTAACACGCACAAAAAAAAAAATTCTGACGTCACGAATACTTTTTTTTAACGTCTTGTAAAACGCGTATTAATACAGTGTTTTTCTTTTGGTTTTCCCCTTTTGTCAATTGTATTTCACTAAATGTCAAAGTGACGTAAATATGAAATAGTTTTTAGAAATAGTGAAATACAATTGGCAAAAGAGGAAAACCAAAAGAAAAACAGTGTAATAATCCTAAACGTCATTTACACGTTTTTAATGTACAGTGTGTACATAAACACAAAGTTATATTGTACAAATGTATTCAATAAAAATGAAAATTACAAAACTAAACCTTATTCTCATTAGCAAACAAATAAAAAATAAAACGTCATTAACAAACAAATAAAAAAATAATTAATGTTTCTTTACGTATTTTGTACGGGTGCTGGCATTCTTAAGCCATTCTTTAATTGTTGTTGAAATCTGGATCTCGTTCCCGTCATAATTTGATTGAACAATCTCTGAAATTTTAATATTACTTATTAGATGATTAGTTAAATACTTAGTTCCGATAAATGACGTTTACAATTGAGTAACAAAAATAAAAAATGTTTTTTTTTACATACCTACCATTAATAACTTTTAAAATTGCCGTGCTTTCGAAAGGATATTTCCCATGTCCTTTCCAATTATAACACTGGGCGACCTCATTGGTGAGTAGAAATCTTAAAATTGAACGTGTTGCGTTTTGGGCACTTGTGCCTCCCAGAGTTGATAATTTGGCCTTCTAAAAGTATAAAGTAGGTAATCAAAAACAATGCTTCTGGGAAGTAACTTACCATGTAAGATTTTAATGTTTCGCTTATGTTTAACTTTTTGTCAAACTCCTTAAAATCTGCAACATCTTTAATTGGAAACAGAGGTAAATCTAAAGGCTTTTGGGGCAATGGCGTCACATTTAAATCTTGACTTTTCAACAATCGGTTTAAAATTGCGGAATGGTTTTCGACATGGGCTTCAATCTTGCTAATAGTTTCCAAAACTATAGTTTCAAAATCTAAATAAAATCTAGTCAAAATCTGACAAGAAAACTTGATGAAGAACGTATGTACCTTTAGACCGAACGCTGAAACCAGACGTTGGCGACTCCAGGTTTCTATCAAAGCCTCAAACGATTGAGACAAAGGTTGATGTAAAGTTATTGGACTTGATGAAGAATCAAATAAATTTGGTTCTACACTTTCCGAAACCAGGTTTGCTACATCTGCACTTTGTAGAATCGGTAAAATTTGTACGTTGGTGTGATTATTATTGTTTTCAGATAAATGTTCAAAATCTTTTTCAATCATTTCGGAATCGTCATTATCTTCGTCTTCAGGCTGATCTTTTCGTAAGAGGCTGGTAATACTAGTATTACCATCACTTTCCGAAATCGCAATTGCGTTATCTCTAATAAGTCTTTCTAGGAAGGAATCTGCTTCGTCGTAGTTGTCTAGAACAAAATTCAATTAAAATAAAGTTCCACTTTGAATTTGCTTTAACTCAAAAAGTAATACCTGTTTTAAAGTAAACCTTCAATACATCATAGCTAGGCCAATTCTTCTTGTGTTTAGTACCTCTTTTGACAAACTCTTCCAAATTATATTTGCCGGTTCTACTTGGCCAAAAGCATTTTTTATCGGTTTTTGCTAGCCAGTTAATTGGCACAGTTGCCAATTCTTGCTGACTTTCGTCGTTGCCAAAAAAAGCCACAACGGCATAACTCGACATGATATATTAAGCAAAATTCTTGTATAAAAATATATAACGTGTACAACAAAAGTGTAAGCTTCACCAGTTCAGCTACAACAATTAGAATTCTTTTTAACAAACATATTTTGAAAACACCAGTGCACATACAAAACAAAACTTTTAAATTAGCGTAATTATATCGAACTACATCTGACAATGAGCAAGAGGTATTACTGCAAAACCATTTTTGTGTGGAAGCATTATACATTTCATCAAAATATCATTGACGTTAATGCATTGAAGAGTGCGTTTACCGATTTTTTCTACGTAATAAATATTTAATAAAGATGAAGGAATAGGTTTCTTGTATAAGTCGTATTGATGCACAAAATGCAAAATTTCTAAAACAAAATTATTATTGTAAAACTCAATTTTCTTTATCACACATACTTTTCCGTTTTTTAGTACAATGCAATTGTCAGGTCGACTATCTGAAAGTATGTAGTGTTCAAAAGCAAGTTTATGACAAGAATATGACACAATATTGTTCGAAGACTCCGACAAATCATGTAGATGTGAAAATACTTGTTTTGGAATTGGGTACGCTGTTGTCTGAGTCGCGGTATTTAGCGTTTGATAATTATTATTATTGATTTCTGTGATACGCCTGTGAATTTGTGCTAACAAATTATTTTTTGATTTTAATCTCATCTTAAGGGCACCCAAGTAGCTTTCGAATGGAAAACAACTAAAACTTTCTAAAGAACCAAATTTATTAACATCATATGGCAGATGTAAAAGATTGTGGACGTTGTAGACCACAAAGTCTTCATCATAAACAGTTTTTGCGTCAACAACAAATTTTTCAAGACATTTTTCAGCGATATTTAAGTATTTAGAAATTAAAAACTGATTCGATAAAATGTAAATCGCACAATTTAGTTGTAAGAAATGTTCATATTGGTCTTTATTTATTGACGAAAGCAAAACAACACCAGTATATAAAAGAAATAACCGAAACTCTGTTGCCTTCCATAAGCCAAATTCTTTTAATGAACGAGGCTTTCGTACAAATTCTGAAGATATATAAAATTTAATATTGACAATTTTTTCATTTATATCTTGTATCATTTGTTGGGATAACCTACTTTTCCTTGGCCCTTCTAATAAAAAAAGTTAGTAATCTTTTTGTTACACCCAGGTACACTAAATGCATAGGATCTAGAGGGAATTATGTAACCATGTTTATCTTTATGTCCAACAAAGGCGATTTGTGAGGTTTTATGTGATCACTACAGATATCTGAGTAAAAATCATCGTCTTTTCTTTTGATGTGGTAATGTGGTTCGTTAATGGAAAAATTAACGCGATTATTTGCGTACTTTCCAATAATCGTACACTTTTCACAGCCGTGTTTGCTTGTGTGACCTGCAATGCATTTCAGATATGCACGTGCAGGTGCATCACATGTGAAAAACTTAATCCCAAGTTTATACATTTTATTTTTGTGAAATATTCCCTCTTTTTGTAATACCTTAAATTCATCAATAAAATCCTTTAAATAATCTTCTAGTGTATTCGGTTTTCCATTGCCGGAAAATATTGCAATGGGAAAAGGTGATGAGTTTATAAAGTTATCACATAAAGCCAAAATTGGCCAAAATTCAGTTCTACTCTTTTTGAATAAAGGTATGCCGTCAATGTTTACTTTCAATAATATGAAGTCTAATTCCTCTCTAAATCCTTGCAACATTGCAGTTATAAGAGAATTTTGTAAACCAAAATATATCATTTCACCGTTGTTAATTTTTTTTGTAAATGTTTTTCTAGGAGTACTGAGAAGACTTCTGTAATTCAACGGCATAAATGGAAAATGTAAATGCAAAATTTTCAACAAATCGTTTAAATGGTTTGCAGCAATACGATTAGTTAATGCCCATTCTTTAATTTGATCTTTCAAATTATTTGTGTCCTTTTTTTTAACAGATTCATTTTGAAAAAAAAAATCATCTAAACTGGTAGATGTGGCAATAAAAATACCATTATTTGTCGAGTCAGATAGCTCATTTGTTTTGTTAAAAAAATCACTACTTTTATTAATCAATAAGTTTGAATAATTTATCAACGAGTTTACTGCTAACGTTTGTGATTTCTGACTAATTCTTGTCTGAGACCTGTATTTTTTAAATTTTGCTTTAGAACGCCTTTGAATTTGGCGCAAACTTACAATTTTGTCTGCAGACATATTACTGTACCCACTACTTATGAAATTACATATTATCAATAAAAACTTTGGTTGCAATTACTGGAAGAGATAGAAAGCAAGGTGCAAAAATTTTGCTTTTATGCGATCGTTGGTAAAATATAAACCTAAAAAAAAGAAGAATTAACAGTTTAAGTTATAGTTGTTAATTATTGTAAATGCTATCAATCAAAAAGTTAGTTATTACCGCAAAAAGTTACTTTTTGAAGTCAGTTATGTATTATTTCTGACGTATAAAAATACACGTTTTCAAGTCAGTTGCGGAACACGTCATTTTCCTAGATACGATTTAAACGCATAATCGACGTTGCTACCGGTCACCACGAGTCTGTTTCAATTATTTACACAAATACCTATGTAAAATTCTAAAATATAGCATTATACGCTTCTAGCTATATCAAAATGTATTAATACATGGCTCACTGCTGTATGAACAAAAGTCGCAATAGAATATCATAACATCGAGAGAAACAATAGATTACAACACACTAACACGTGGTTATAACTGACAAATTCTACTTACTTTATTTGGCAGATTGGTATTATGTTTCTATCATATAACAATTGTTTGTTGCCACAGTCGAAAATCGAAATTGTAACCTCGCACTCCGAGTCCAAACAAAACCAGCCAAAACTAGCAGAAACAGCCCAGCATCAGCACCTTACCAGGAATAGCTGTTGAGTTCAAATGCAAAATTAATATCTATCAGTTATAGCTTTGATTTTATATTACTAGATTGGCCACCAACGGAACCAGTTTTCTGCAAACTTTTGGATGCGGATACCAGAGGGAGCGCCTATTGCCGCTATGTGAATTCGGTTAGACATACGTTACGTTTCTGTCGCCAGAGTAAGCTTGTCGTAACTTAAATAAAGCGCGGAGTTCGGAGTATCGCACTATCGAGTGTTCTGTGACTATCGAGTCGAAATTCGAAATGTTTCCAGAACACGACGGGAACAGACGAGGCGACGAGTTACTGTTTAAAATATTACTGGACGTATAACGCAATGCGTTTTATTTCATACTGTAATCACTAAATCATTGTTTTAGTTTAAAAAATTATTATAAAATTAATTCCCGAGTATCAATGGTAACTGTTTGTTTGTTGACTTTTCACGTTATGTATCTCAGGAAACTAACATGAAATATGTAGTTCTTTGTGTATTAAGAACGCAAAGTGATACATTGTTGATGCTGATTGAGAGATTGACAATGTACAGTCGTTGACCAAAATAAAATAGGACAAAGTAAATTTCGATTGTGTAATTCGATATTTTTGCGAAATCCATCTCTTAGGAAACAAGTGTCAAAAATAAAAAAAAAACAATTCTGATAAGTGACATCATTCGACAATATTTCAAAAACTCATAATCACTCAATTGAACATAGTGACAGTGACGAGATGACAAGTAAAAAAACACAACCTAACTTTTTGTAAATCAATTGTCAAATCAAATCAAGTTGTAATCTGAGACACATACGCCTCAGTTACACTACACAAATCTTTGAATTGTGAAACTGTCTAAGGTAACACTTTGTCCTATTTTATTTTGGTCAACGACTGTACTATTGGTAGCATGGAATTTCGGGCAGCTATTTATGTCATTTAAAAAAACCCAATGTAGTCTAAGCTTTATTGTCATAAATGTCATAACAATTAATTTTGACGAAATGAACAGTTATGCACAATTATTTTACATTTTAGTTATTACAGTCACGGACAGAAAAAGTGGGACAAGTCTTATTACGAAATTTAACTAAAATTGAGTTAAGTAAACCTGGCTTATAAATAAATAAATATTTTAATAGTAACCATAGAAAAAAAAAGTATAGAGCCTTACATTAGCGAAAAAATATTGTCCTATTTTTTTGTCCGCGACTGTAATTTCCAAAGTTTAATAAAAGACTGTTTAGTTTCCAGAAAATCACATCTAAGCACTTGCAACTTTTCAGGATTGATGAATGCAATTTGTCAAAATGACATGCAACAATAGTAGATATTAAAATGACGTTTATTAAGTCGTCTAGCATCTAAAGCCTGTTTCACATCTCATATCAGTCAAATTTCAAGTCTGCCCGAATTTCCGTGCTCCCAATAGTACACTTGCGCTCGCAACACACAGCATTTTTTCTACAATCGCAACTATAACTACTATGTACATATTATTTTATTTTGAGCAAATTAATGTAATACTTTATTAAAATCAGAAACTAATTATTCACAATAAGGGAATATATGTTTCTGCCGGGTTGCCTATGAAAATTTAGCCGCAAGTATTTTTAATTAAAATTAAATTAATTTATTTTTTGCAAACAATTTCGTTCACTCGTTTTTGATAAATTATAATTCATTTCAAAGAGAGATGTGTAAAGAACTTAAAAAGTTTGGGTTGCCATTTCTCACTTGGCCCCAACCTTTTGGCAACCGGGTGTAAACAGGTACCTACGTCTCTGTTTAATTTATACGTTCATATCATAACCTATATCCTCATAAATTATATCAAAATAAAGCTAACTTTTTTCTCTACACGATGGAATACCGTTGCTTATGGAAAAGTGGCCGCAAATAGAGGCAACTGTTAAAGATAGATAACAGCGAAATGAAGGAAGGTTTTTATTCTGAGGGTAGGTGATACCGAGGTATAACTAAATGAGATCTATATCTTGTATAATATAGAGGATATTTTGGGGCATAAGGAATGGTCATCTGCAACTTTTTTTAATAGGACCGAACTTTGAAAACGGACTTTATACGTAGTTGATGTGTACTAAAAACTACGTTTCTCGTAACATTTAACACTGTGTTAATTCAACTATTGAAGCTATAATTATGATTTTCTGCATATTTGTAGTAAAAAGTACAGCGCTTCCAATAGTGAATCGGAAATTTCGCAAATATCGATAGTTTTGAAAAAAATCATTAATAAATTTCGATTAATCAAAAATGCGCATCGTAAACTTCACTCTGCTGGGACCAATGTGAAATGTTGAAAATTTCGATACACATGCAGCGAGTCAATGTAACTGAGATATTGGAAAAGTTTTTAAAAAAAGAATTAAGTCAGTAGCCCGTATACTTTTTGAGAAAATAATGTTTTTATTCGACGAGCAAATGCGCGGCGGCTCCTGGAAGGCAAAAATAACCCGGCACGCGTATTTAGTCGTCTATATCGATGTAGATAGAGAGTGTAGCCGTCTAAAAACAATAATTGTAAAATTTTGAGTAGGTAAATTTTTTGTATTTTTGCTTTACTTTTTTACCTAAACAAGAAACATTGTTGTGACATTTTTTGCAAGAACAATCACTGCAGCATTTTAAGCCTTCCTGTTGTTTATCAGTTTTCTAATGTCATTAGGTTGAACTGAATTTAATTTGACTTTTACTATTTGACAATTAAAATTGTGCCTCATTTAGCGGTTGCTACGCGATGCGCGACTTATTGTTCAAAAACGCATCTGATTGGCGATCTGCGGATGAGGGAATGTAAATACGAGGGATGCAGGGATGGATTGGTCGACAGCCGTGGGTTTTAGCATTTTCTCTCACTGGATATGGAATTGATATCATTCTTTCGTTGAATATCCAACAAGAATGCATTCATTCTTTAATAGTCGTGGAGAAATAATTTTTTGCTTTGCTTGTGACGCTAAATATCACAGCATGAAACTCTTATACTAAGTGACCTCAGTAAACTATATTGACGAAAAAAATACCACCCACCGCTTTGGTCTTTGTTCAAGAAAAATGTGATAGTTTAACACCAAATAATGAAATCCCTAAAGTAATTGAATATTCCTTTTAAAGGCTGATACATTGGAGTATCATTTCACAATATTGAAAAATATGACAAACCTAATAAAAGATCGGAACCGAAAAAAAGCAGCACCTATATACAGGATCATTATATGATATGATTGTCCCATCGCAGTTGGCGTTGAAAACCCACACAAATTTGGGATGTGCCTCTAGCTTCGCAACGTTAGACAATAGTGTACTAGTACTAGTGTAGATAAATTTACACTACCGCCAGCAGCACTACCTATCGGGGATGCTAGTCTCACTCATGTTATAAAGCTTACCGCACATTCAACTACGTCACCAACGCCTACTGCGATGGGACAATCATTTATAATGACCCCGTACTTTGTTCTTCTGAAGATTATGATTAATTATTTCCTAAGGTGGAGCGAATACCACAACCTTTTTTGGTAATGGTGTGAAAGTATCTACCATAGCTTATCTATCCTTCTTAAAAAGAAAAAAACAATAATTGTACATATGTGCATGAAGGAAGGCTTAAAATGCTGCAGTGATTGTTCTTGCAAAAAATGTCAGAACAATGTTTCTTGTTTATATGAGGATAAGGGTAACGAAGAAGAAAGCATTTAAAGTAGGTAAATTTTAGCAAAAATACAAAAATATTACCTACTCAAAACTTTACAATTATTGTTTGAAAATTGCTAGTACAAAAAAATACTGGTAATTGGTGGTGGTGAGTTAAAGTCATCGGCAAAAAAAAATTTTAATAAAAGTCCTCTAGTTTTAGAGATAAAAATTACTAAAAATTGGGTTAAAATTGTTAGTACCATTGTTAGTTGCCAAAATCTTGCCAAAAAATATTTATTTTTCATATTGTTGTATAGTCCTTCATTATCACGCTTGGTTACCAAGGTTTAAAAAATACTGTTTCGCCTGAGGCGTAAAATATGCTGGGATAGGGTTACTTTATCCCTTTTGTTTAAAAAAATTAAAAATTGTTTTTTTGGATTTCTTAGGGCTTCTAGATGCCACAGTTTTTTTTTGTACTAGCAATTTTCAAACACCCTGTATTGATATAGACGACTAAATACGCGTGCCGTGTTATTTCTGCCTGCCAGAAGCTGCCGCGCGTTCACTCGTCGAATAAAAAATAATTATTTTCTCAAAAAGTATACAGGCCACCGAATTAATTCTTTTTTTAAAAACTTTTCCGATATCTTAGTTACATTTGGCTCGCTGCATGTGTATCGAAATTTTCAACATTTCACATAGGTCCCAGCAGAGTGAAGTTTACTATGCGCATTTGTGATTCATCTAAATTTATTAATTATTTTTTTCAAAACTCTCAATATTTGCGAAATTTCCAATTCACTATTGGAAGCGCTGTACTTTTTAGTATAAATATACAAAAAATCAAAATTATAGCTTCAATAGTTGAATTAACACAGCGTTAAATGTTACGAGAAACGTAGTGTTTCGGATTACACCTCAACTACGTATAAAAGCCGTTTTCAAAGTTCGGTCTTATTAAAAAAAGTTGTAGATGACCATTCCTTATGTCCCAAAATGTCCTCTACAAGATAGTATCGGTCTCATTTAGTTAAACCTTGGAATCACTAGAAGTCATAATTTCAGTCCGATTTTGCTCCACTACTTGGCTTGACTCGGCCCTTGATAGCGTACGCTGTTCGCTGTGTCTGTGATTGTGTGAAAAGTTGCAAAGAAAGAACCGCTCGCCTGAATATTCATCAACTCTAATTAGTGCTCACAAATTCATTCGGTCGACTGTAAAAATTAGTTTCGTTGATTGCTACGCTCTCTATCAGTGGCATCCAAAAGTAAAATTTCTTGCATACGGTTTTCCATTTAGGTGGCCAATCTAGTTATATAAAATCAAAGGTTATAGACAAATTATTAGATAAGTACCGAACTTACCTGATTTTAAAATAACAATTTATAACTATGGTAATTCAGATCACTTTGATAACCAATGCAAGAAATAAAGAACATGCAACGACGCGATGGAAAACGGTTATGAAATAAAACAATTTGCTGATTTCGCTGATTTGACGCGCATGGCTTAAACAATTCCTAGTATACATGACGTTTTAAACACGTTTATAAAAAACGGGTGTGAAACAAAATTTAAAACTGCTGTCTATTAATGAAAACGTTTTAATAGAAAAAGTAGTAGTATAATGTATGTTTTTAATATATGTATTGTAAAATTTTAACATAGATCAGAATACCATTGCAAGTTCGGTGGGGCGATACTGCGGCAAGTAGATTTAAGATAATCTCAATTACATTCAGTTTTTATAGAAAAAATATCATTACTTGATAATAATCTCCGTAATGATTAATAAGTCCCGCCTGAGTGGTAAATTATTAAAAAGAGTATAAACTATAAGTAGGTACTGCATTGTGTAAGCTTTTCTGCTTTATAGCAAAAGAAAGTACGGCCCAATAAAACCATCAAAAAACTGACCTACAGATTTTTACGTACCTATCGTAGACGGTCATTTTGTACTCGCATCATTCAAAGTGACATTTCACGCACACAACTGACCGATAAAGAACTCCGAAAAGTGTTCATGCGAGAAATCTTGTTTCCCGCGTTTGATTTGTAAATAACTATTAGTTATTACACTACACGTAATACTCGACTAGAAAACGAAGACGTCAAAAATACGACATATTATGACGTTCAATCGACGTCATTAAACTAACAACATATTCTAAATGACAAATATTATGATGTCAAATCAACGACATTTACTAGACGTATTGTACCTATTAAGCCGTCATTAAATAAACGTATTATTAATTAATAATTTAAGCGAATTTATTAAAAAAACAATAACCGAAGATAATAATTCTGTTGCCTGTGGAAATACCTAAATAACATAATAATAACAATAAAAATGATAAAAATAAACATCTAACAGCTAACGTGTAGAACCTGTATGTCATCTTACAAGTAGGTGGAAATCGAGGTAAAAGTTATACGTCAAAAATAGTACAAGATGTGACGTTAAATAAATGTCTTCAACTTTAGCAATTGCTAATTAACGATTCACTCAGAAGAGAATGCTAAGAAACACAAAGCTACTATCACAATTTTTGATATATCGAGATGACTAAGTTAATTATTACTTTTTAAAAATATATCTTATCCATCAAAATAAAGTCAAAAAGTTGACGTGTGAAGTGTGGCATTTTATAAGACCTCTCACGCTTTTAAGTGACTGAAAAACAACGTTTGTTATCCCAGTCAATTTAAACGTGTCATCTAAGACTTGTTAAAACACGACATTTTCTTGACGCGATGCGTCTTTTAGACTAAAATGTCGTCATAAATACGTAAATAAACGTATGTTGTGCTCACTGGGATAGCGTCGAGGACGATATCGGGCTTCACTTTCGGCTCTCCTCCTTTAATTTAATAATCGTTATTTTGAGCAAATTTCACCATAAGGGAAAACAAATAACGTAAATAAGAAGTCCGAAAAATGGTACTTAATTTATTATGCAAGTTTTATAAGACACCATTTTGTCGCACGCGTTTTTTAGAGCTCGACGAGCGCAGCGAGTATTACCACACTATAGTACTTTTCACTGCTTTATGTTTTGGAACTTGAATTTAAAAACGTACAATGTATCACCGTATGGAGTTTACCTATTGGTGATACTAGTCTCACTCATTTTATGAAGCTTGCGGCACATTCAACTAACCCACCAACGCCTATTACGATGGTAGGTACAGGGTGATTCAAGTTTTACCGCCCGCACGATTAACCCTATTAAAAAATTAGTAAAAATTACGAAACTTTAGGGTTACATTCCCTTCATGTAAGGCTTCAAACGTGTGCAATCAATTTTCCCTTATCACTCACTTCATTCAGTGCCATAAAATTTAAAAAAATGATTTTGACCAAAAAAAAAAA
This sequence comes from Tenebrio molitor, assembly GCF_963966145.1. Taxonomy (NCBI): domain Eukaryota; kingdom Metazoa; phylum Arthropoda; class Insecta; order Coleoptera; family Tenebrionidae; genus Tenebrio; species Tenebrio molitor. The sequence continues at coordinate 3,946,275 of NC_091048.1, read as the reverse complement.
ATTTTTTCCCGTGGACGCTCATAATTCACAATTAATTCAAAGAGAAGGATTAGTTTTTGAATTATTCCAATTTTAACATTAGCAGCGAAAAATGATCAAGATTTACAACTGCAGTGTCATAAATAAATACCTTTTTGTTGGGAAACATCTGTTGAGAACTTTTCTAGTAATTCTTTAGTCCCTTAAGGTTACCATAAACAACCTACGTCAACTACTTTTGTGGAACTGACCGCCCAATTTAATAATAAATCATAGCTAAATTTTGCACTTTAATATCGAATTTCATTTATTTCAAAAACCGGTGATGCTTGGATGATTTCAATGACATCAAATTTTTCCTAAATGTTTAAAAGGACTCTCAATGAAAAATTATGTAAATTAATGTAGCGGTTATTGAATTAAAACGAAATATTTACTCGTTTCATTAAAAAATTTGAATTTTTACAGAATGTTTTGCAGCGTTACACAATCATTCCTAAATTTTTGGAGAATTTAAATCGATTAGAAGTGTGTGTTTTTGCTCGGGCGGTAAAACTTGAATCACCCTGTACAATCATTTATAATGATTAATGATTACATCAGAAAAAAATCGAGAAAAATAATAAGATATGATTTAATTTATTCGAAAGCGTTATTTTCTAAAAAGAGCTTACTAGCTCTTACTAGCCAAACATTTGTAAATTCGCATTATGTTGGTTCCCTGCATGTCACTATTTACAAGACAACCACGTAGCCAAAAAATAAAATGATTTGAGCTTGTTTGTTTACGCCTCGCCTCGGGTGCGCCTCGGCCAGAAAACTGAGACTCGGACGAAATACCAAATCCATACTGAATTTACTATGCTAAATTCGCGTTATGTTGGTTCGCTGCATCTTACTATTTTAAGAATTACATAGCCAAAAAATAAAATTATTTGACAGTGAAATACCCAATCCATCCTGAATTTACTTTATTCGAATATTAGAATACACTTTACACTTATTCGAATTTTACATAGTCACCTATTCAAATATTCGAATAATTCAAATACGATTCCCAAGACTCATCATATGTCATTCATGCAGTATCAAAATTCAACTACATATTTTCATCGTGTATGCATTCAAAGCGGTATAGTCAGGAAGAAGTTAGGTTTCGAAGCCAGATGTTATATCATAGTTATTTATTTAAATGTAGGTACGTTAATAATTGACGCTATTAATGTCAAAATCAAATTGTCTCCATGGCTAACTAGCTCTTTTTAGAAAATAACACTTTCGAATAAATTAAATCATATTTTATTTTTTTTCTCGATTTTTTCCTATTGCAAGTGTCAACTTTTTTTACACATTCAACTGTAGAAAAAAAAGTTTTACAAGAATAGACTAAGAAATGTATAATGTACTATTAAAAAAAAAAAGTTGACTGTCTTAACTTTGAGATGTCATCGTAGAGAAGATTTGACAACGTTACCTATTGCAGTTTCATAAGCGATTTACAAATATATGGTTTGCTATACTTTTTTCTTAAAATAAAAAAGATATAGCGGCGCGAATACCAATCTGAATCACCCGGTATATACAGTGTACTCTCTCTTAAGCGGACACCCGTGGTTCCCGAAATTGTGTCCGTTTAATAGAGGTGTCCGTTCAAGAGGAATTTTTTTCGTAATATGTAATACATATGTGTATTATAATTTGTCTTTGGTCAGTGACTATGATGAAAATGAAACAGAAAATTTTGGTGATGCAACTTCTTTCGCCTTTGATCTTATTAGAAGGCCCTGACAAGGGAATATTTTTGTTTCTTGATTTTACAAAGCATTTATAAGTGAATTTGCCGATGTTAAATCCTTTCGTTTTGAAAAAAAAAACTGTTTTTTGTGTGACGTACTCATTGGAATTCCACTTCCGTAAAAATTCACCCTTTTGCTTATAATGTTCGTCGTCTGTGTTTTCCCAATTTGAAATTTACCGACTAGAGCACGAACACTATCTTTTTGTTTGTCATAAAATTCAACTACATTTATTTTTCTTTAAACGTAAGAATGCGTTTTTTTTTGGTTGCGACATGTTTGCTTCGTCGAGTAAAACTACAGCACGCAGTTCTTAGACCGTTCCGTTTCCACCCGTCAGCAGCATACATGTTTTGTCGGTCCCTCAAAAAGTGTCCGTTTAAGGGAGATGTCCGCTTATAACCAGAAAATCATAATTTGGATTGAATATTTTCCATATAAGTACAGTTTTAAAGTAATTTCAAATGACTAATGCCATAAAAGTGCTGTTGCAAAGGCAAAGTGGTTTTTTGCAACTTGAGTCAACTATACCTAGGTATTTGTCCTACGATCTTGAATGAATGAATTTAATTACTATTAACTTAGAAGGCTTACTGAAGTCAAAATAATTTAATAATAATAAGTCGATGTAGTTTATCAAATTTTAAATTCCTCAGTATAAATTAATACAGTAAAGTCTCCAATGCTACTGTGATTTGTGATTAGATACATTCTCGTGGATAAACAGTAAGCATTGCATAACGTACACAGATGGAATAGGCAGAATCTTTAATTTAATAAAAATATGGCAGCAGCCTAGAGGAGGCAGCAGTCAATATAGTCAATAGCAGTATAATACTTGATCAAGTAATCTCACATACACTGACCGGCACAAAAAACGACTCACTTTGATTTTTATTAATATAATTAAGTAATTCATTGTCTTAGAAATTTTTTTTGATACATATCATGTTGTATTGATAAGTGTTATTTATGTTATTCTTTGTCAAAGAATATCCGACAAACAAAACATTAAACTCAGCAAATACAATTTTAATGAAAAAAAAAAAAAGTCATTTCCAGAAAAAAATTTATGTTATGAAAAATTGTCAAAATTTGAACAGCATTTTAAATTAGTATCTCGTATTGTCACATTAAATCTTTTAACACGTAAATCAACCGACAAAAACACACCGTGGAAAAACGCAAATTTTCTAATTATTTATTTAAACAAAACAATTCGGTTGCCATGGTGACCATAGCACTCCCGATCATTGAAAATATCCCAATTTAACTATAATAAAGAAAAATAACCACAAATATAATTTCAAGATCATTTATTAAAGAAATCATAATGAGTCGTCGTTTTTTGTGCCGGTGAGTGTATTTCTTCTGAATGAATTTATGCAATGGTGGTGATTGGTGAAACTAGCAAAACGTAGCAGAATGAATCTACAGGAATTCCGGGACACCAAGACACAAAAGGCAATGAAAAGGCAGATCACACAAGACCGCGAAGAGTATAGTGAAGATCCCAATTGCAAAATTTGAATTTAAAGCGTCGTGAAATGCAGTGATCACGTATAGCAACTATTGTACTCACTGTGAGTCACTGCCAACATTAAAAATTTAAGTAAATGCTCCTGAAACAGAACCCCTTTTCGAAACCCGTTTGAGTGTTATAATGACCGGCGGAGACGAGTTCCTCCCGGTACCCAAAATATCCTAATCTTGGATGCAGGTAGTAAAGGGTTGGGCATTAGACTGCATTGCAGGGGTGGTAATTATTATCTGCACATTTAAAAAATAATTTTTATTCTAGTCATCCTTCCATTTTTACTTTTTTAGATGTACTTATTAGTTTTCAAACAAATACATATAGCAAAATTTAATCTGCAAACAGAGGAATGAAAAAGTTGAGAAACGACGTAAGAAACAAAAAGGAGACATTACAAAAATTAATAGAAAATTATGAAAATGGAATACTCCCTAGAATAAATTTTGTACAAATAATTTCTTATCATAATAAACCTATGTTGTAATAATATTCCTGAGAGTAAACATTTTATTTTAATATTTAGTAAATATTCGTTTATCTTGCACTCAAAAATGTAAAAATACACCTGCCGCCTTCCTTAATCCTTCGACAATAAGCGGGAGCAACTCGTCTACAGATAGAGTGCATTTCAACGAGAGGTACACAGGCGTGGCTACCGAGATGCGCCAGATGCAGGGGAAGGGCGACCCAAAATCGAGTGCATTGGCGTAGTCCAGTTTTATTTTTGTTTTTACTTTCACAACACAGGAAATATCATATTTTCACAACCGGGATTAGAAATCAAGTTGTATGACAAAAAGAGAAGACGGTGAAGAACAATAACCTGACTGTGATTTGCGACAAAATGGCGAAAAATCGGCTGTTGAAATTAAATTAGAAAATTCCCTGGACAGTACAAACTAACGCCGCTACTGTCTAGGTAAGCCACGCCACCGTAGACCGAAACAGATTTCTACGCAAGTTTATAGACGTGTACCTCTCGTTGAAACGCACTCTAACAGCTAAGTACCGACCACCTGTGGTGTAAACTGACCGCTGGGAGGAACTCGTCTACGTCCATAATGACTGTGTTAAAGGTACAAAATAGAAAAAAACATGTTTTTAGTTTTAATTAAATTAAAACTAAAAACATTTTTCTTTTAATACCTGAATTTTATCACATTTAGTTAGATATGTATTTATGTTAATTTTCTTGATTTTATCACATTTAATTATGTATTTATGTTAATTTTCTTGATAATGTTTTATCAAGAAAATTAACATAAATATATAATTAAATGTGATACATAATTAAATGTGATAAAATTCAGGTATTAAAAAAACATGTTGATTTTATCACATTTAATTATGTATTTATGTTAATTTTCTTGATAATGTTTTATCAAGAAAATTAACATAAATACATAATCAAATGTGATAAAATTCAGGTATTAAAAGAAAAATGTTGACGAATAACACTTTAGTTGGAGAGACGATTTTGAAATATTTTCAAAATGAAGTCAGTCTTATTTGTAGTCTTTTTCGTAGCATCTGCCTCGGGTATATTTCGTTAACTTATACCGGGTGTCCCATCACTTGTGTCCCGTAGGAAAATGACTTTAATACTAAATTATATTTATATGAAGGTATTATGGATGCATAAATACTGTTCACCGCCACAAAAATTGGGTATTACTTTTTTGTTAAAATTAATTACCTAGGTACAGCAGGCAAAAAACTATCACTTTAAAAATTAAATTTTGTTCAATGCAGTTCAAATTTAGTATACGTTTTGAAAAAATGGTAGAGCAATAAAATCCGTGATTAGAATTTAATTAAAATGTTTTGATGTAAAGATATTTGGTTAAATTAATTTGGGCCGTTCTACTTTATGAAAATTTATTGCAGACGAAGATTTATGAGGGGTGTAGTGTGTTTGACGCCGTAACACAGGCAGGTACCGCTGGAACCCTCTTGAATGGTCTTCGTACCATAAATTGCGGACAAGAATAATACCCACAAACTTAACTTTGTCTTCCATAAATTTTTATAAAGTAGAAGGACCCAAATTAAATTAACCAAATATCTTTACATCAAAACATTTTAATTAAATTCTAATTACGGATTTTATTTCTCTATAACTATTTCATAACGTATACTAAATTTGAACTGCATCGAACAAAATTTAATTTTTAAAGTGATAGTTTTTTGCTTGCTGTACCTAGGTAATTAATTTTAACAAAAAAGTAATACCCAATTTTTGTGGCGGTGAACAGTATTTATGCATCTATAATACCTTCATATAAATATAATTTAGTTTTAAAGTCATTTTCCTACGGGACACAAGTGATGGGACACCCGGTACAGCACGCTCATCAAAAAAGTGTAATGTACTTTATTTTTTTTTTTTTACAGCGGTACCTACTTTTATCCGTACGGAATCTTTGTCACCTGATGAGAAAATCGTAGGCGGCAACACGATAGATATCGAAGAGGTCCCATGGCAAGTCTCAGTTCAATATATTAGTATGCATATCTGTGGTGGTTCCATAATCAGCACTGACTATGTTGTCACCGCCGCTCACTGCACCAATGGGTACCTACGTGTTTTTGGTGCTACTTAATGCAATAATTATTTTATTATCATTATTTTAGTATCAATCGTAAAATAATGAGTATCAGATTTGCTACCTCGTACCGGCAGATAGGAGGTGAGGTGGTCGGGATCACTAGCATTCACCAACACCCTGACTACAACCCCCAACTCATCGATCATGATTATGACATCTCCCTTTTGCACGTGGCGTCACCTTTCCTTCTGGGGAGCAAAGTATCCATTATAGGCCTTCCGTCGTCGACCACCAGGTGGCCTCCTGGTACTTCCGCCTTGGTAAGCGGCTGGGGAACGATAACGGAGAATGGATGGTCTCCGCTCTACTTGCGAAGTGTCACTGTCCAAATGATTAGCGAATCGAGCTGCAGAGCCGCATACGCACCCCACAGCATCACGAGTCGCATGTTATGCGCTGGTGTTGACGGTGGAAGAAAAGATGCGTGCCAAGGAGATTCCGGAGGTCCACTTGTTATCGATAATGTTCTTGCTGGTATTGTGTCTTGGGGATATGGATGTGGTGACCGAAGGTATCCTGGAGTCTATTCTAGCGTACCTGCTCTCCGCGACTATATCAAAAAAGTCACGGGAATATAAGTTCTTCGAGTTATTGTTGCTCCATAAATATTACAATAAATATTTAATTTTGATTTGATTGTGTAGTGAATTTTACAATATTAATGAATTGAAACCCTTAAGTACATACTTTTAGTTAGATGAACTAGGAAAAGCAGAGTATTTTTTTTTTTGTGTATTGCGTTATGAAAGTGGGCTGGAAAGTCAGCAAATCGAAGTTGAAATCAACACCAGGGGTGTAAAGGAGAAGTACGAAAAACAGTAATTAATTATACAAGTTTTATAAAACACTATTTTGTTGCACGCGTTTTTTAGAGCACGACGAGCGCAGCGAGAAGTGTTATAAGGCAAACAAGTGCGACAAAATGACTTATTTATTTATCTATAGTTCTCCCAGAGCTGCAGCGATTGTATGGCAGGGTACCATTGTATAAACGTTAACAACACCAACAATAGGTTTAAACCGCAACTACAACCCCTAATCGTAAATTCGTCCATGTACTACCCTGTAAACTGACAGGTATAGAACGAAAATGATGATTGATGATTGTTTATGTTGCTTATCGGCATCTCAACAGGCGTAATAATTACTATTGCCCTGCCATAAAATCGCTGCAGCTCTGGGAGAACTATATTTATTTTGCTTACCTACAAGTTTTTATACTCTAATTTTTGGTAGGTAGGTACTTTAACTTGTTCATGTTACAATCTTGAATCCTCGCATTGTATTCTAGGCTAGCCGTTCATTGCCGATATGAATAGACCAAAATTACAAAAATACAACAGTGAATACAAATGGACCGTATTTATAAAATTTTAAAATGATATAAAATTTAAAATAAAATAAAATACATTAGTACAATAACATGTACTGATTCCTGAAAGAAATTTCGAACTTGATGTACAGTGGGTCCTCCATTTACAAATTTATATTTTGGTCAAACGGGTCAAACAAACCGAGAGACGCAGGTACCTTGAATTAGTCACAGACGCTCAGTAGAGGGTAGAGGATTACGATCCTGTCCTGTTCCGTACCTAAATACGGAGATAATATTTTGTGTTGGAAAGACAAGTCCTACAATGCCAAATCTGAATTGGCTGCACTGCAAACTGTTGTTTCATTCCATTTTATTATTTATTAGCTGACCCGACAGACGTTGTCTTGTCCAATCCAAATTTCAGTAAATTAGTTTGTGATGATGATTTATTTTCTTCCATTAAATTTGAAATAACAATGAATCTCAAGGTGTTTTATTTACATTTCGATTGCAAGATCGATGTTCAAGTGAACAATCCGATAGCGAAATAAATTGGTATAGAAATAAAATAATTACATTTGTTGGACAGATCGCGAAACAACAGAAAAGTAAAAACGGACGTAATTTTAATTTAGGCTGGAATGCGTTTTTCCAGATTTTTCTCCAAATTTTCCAAAAACATTTTTTCAATTGAGTTATTTCCATCCCGGGAACAAACCGAACAAAAAAAAATCAATTAAATATGTCGTCAGTTATGATCGAGAGTGCATACAAAAATTATAATTTTTGAAGTTTGCCCTAATTTTCCGACTTTCCTTTGTAATTCTCCCGATTTTTTTTTAACAAAAGGAACATTAAATTTTAAAAAATTAAAAATATTGAGCTAAGAATTTGTTTTAGTATTTTTTTGTAGATACATAATATACCTACAATTTGATCGTATAGGACATTTTTCTGACTTTGAAGGTCCAACTAATAAAACTATAATATTCACCAAATACAGGGTGCAGCATTGTGTAGTTGTATTTTCCCAAAGTATTACGATTAAATCTGCATTTACTCCCTGCAGATGAGGGATGAATATTAGTTCGGAGTTTCTACCTGATTTGTCAAGAATTATGAATGAGACAAAAATGACCCTTATGGTAAAATATTTTTAAGGTAAAATTACAATGAAACGGTTGGTTTCATCTTGTGTCCCTTCGGTGAATAATTGAATATTATCGGTTTATTAGTCAAAAAAATTTGCTATAGATAAAGTATAGGATTATATTATGTACTCGCAAGTAACGATTTTTATTCTTTACGTATTCTGTACTTGCTCATGTAATAGTAATAGTATACTATTATTTCATACTAGAAGTCTGTTCTGTATCATAATTTTATTGCAAAAATAAAAAATCATATTATGTATTTTGTGAAAATCGCATCATCTTTTTTCCTGTGGTAATGGCCGTTGCTATTGTTTTTTACAATGAGTATTTCCTTCATGTGTTTAGCAACCAATTGCGTGACAAATATTGACCAATCAAAACGAGAAAACAAAAAATAACCCGATAAAATTTCTCTAAAATGCACATGTGTAATAATCTGATAAAAAATGCCGGTACCTGATTTTTTTTTTTATTTAATTATTTTGAATAAAAAGGATTGGAAATAATGCGTTTGTTTTCATTCTATTCAGGAAATAATCAGCCGTATACCCCTCGTGCAAAATTTTAATATCGGCAATTTTTTTGCTAATGAACTCAAACATCCATAAATTATTCGGTCAGAAGACCAATTATTTTCAAATAAAAGCCCTCGACTTCGTCTCGTGCTCTTATTTGCTAATAATTGGTCTTCTGACCTCATTTATGGATGTTTTCGTTCATTAGCAAAAAAATTTCCGATAAAAAATTTTGCACTTGGGATATATGTGATTATTTCATTCATCATCATTTTCGACCAATCGTAAGGCTTTATTTTTTGAATTACAGCGATAATTTTTCGATAATTTTTTATTGTCCTTCAAATGTTTTTTTTTTTAATTTTTAAGACAACGGCGAATACTAGTGTCACATTTTTTATTTTTATATCAAATGTCAACATGAGTCGTCAACTTCTGACGAGCAACTTGCAACCATTTTAAAAAATGACATTCGTGGTTGCTAATCAACTTTCGTATTACAACTCGATCATTTCGAAGCACTCAAGTGAATATTTTTCGACTTTTGCACTTTTCAATGTCAGATTTGATTTGTATAAATAAAACAGTCTTTGATACTGTTATAACTAACCTACCGGACTCAAATGGATAATGTAATCGAACATCTACCGGACAGTATAAAATAAAATATTTTCAATCGTGAATTTTGACATGAAATAAAGGAAAAAATTGTGCTTATTTCATGGTGTATTATTACTGAGAATTATTATTGCACGTAAAAAAAAGGATAGAGATTTGCATAATATTAAAATGGGTGATATGCCGATGTAATTTGTACCCTTGTATAGTCCCCTTTCCGTAAGCTGTTAGTTCAGGTAGCATGTAGGGTTGGTTGTCTAAAACGTGAAATATTAACGTTGAGAAATGACTTCATTTTTTTGGTTTTTTTCAACTAATATTCAAGTAGGAAACACCACTTTTCGTCTGCGTCACATTCATAACAATATCTAGTGAATGACGTGAGATATTTTCGATATCTCTTTTCATTTTGCCTACACAGCTTCCAAGCAGAGCATTTTATTTGTGGTTTTTCAACAAATTCGTCAAAACAAAATTATATTTTTCTCTTCATAGTTCACTAATAGAAATGTTCATAATTTATGTAGTAAAGAGAGAAAACGTTCATCTCGTACTGTTTTCTCAAAAAACGTGATCGAAAATCCACTTTTTCGACCGTTTCAAACTCAGGTAAACGCGGCCTTTTTCACCATTCTGGCACGAGAAATTATACAGGTGTCTTAGATAAGACTTTCGAAACTAATATCTCGGTTATTTGCCAAAGGATTTTTATGAAATTTAAAATGCAAATATTTTAGACGGTGAAGGTTCAATTAGTAATAAAAAATTACCTCAAGTTAAAAAATGTAATTTTAACACATGTTTTCTTTATTGAAAATTAGCCGCGAGTATTATTAGATTGTTAAACATTAAAAAATAGGGGTCTACACAAACAATTAACTAAATCACTCGTCTGATTCAAAGAAAAGATTAGATTTTATTTTGTTGTTAAAAATTTAATTTAAATTTGAAGGTCTTTGAGCAGTTACCTTTTGAAACAATTGATGAAAAATTGCAAAGCAACATTTTGTACACCCGTTGAAATCTGTCAAAATGGGGAGAGCGCTTTATTAGAAACGTCAAATTATGTAAATTTATTGAAAATACTCTTAAAATAGACTACAATGGTAGAAATTTCAATATTGTTGAAAAAGGAAACAATTTTTGCTTATGGAGAGTGTCGTAAGAACTTCAATGATACAGTTCGTTTTCTCATGGAACACTATCCTCCTTGGGATGACCAAAATTCTACAAAATTGCGCGTTTGTTTCATACGCGTCTACGTTTTTGCATCTGCAGCCACGTTTAACACAGTTTTTTGTTTTTTTCTTGCAAACCAGACGTTTTTTAAGGACGAGTTTCTCCCTACAACATTTTTTATTGACGATCAATTTTTTGATGCAAATCTTAAGTGATTCAACATTTTAAAAAGACATGTAAAAATTACGTTTTTAAGACTGGGGTAATTGCATTAATGGGATTTTATTCTTCACCGTCTAAAATATCTGCGTTTTAAATTGCACAAAAATTCGTTGGAAAATTACCGAGTTATTAGGATCGAAATTCTTAGCTAAGACACCTTGTATACAAAATGTGTAAATATCACACTGGGCCGTATCACGACACCGTTATTAAAGTTGCCGATAACTAAACTCGTGATTAAAATAAGCATAAAACGATATAGATTTATGCAATTATAACGTGCGAGAAAGAGATGAATTCGTCACCATCGTAATTAGAGTTATGATTAAATTTAATAAGGGTGTCTAAGGGTGTCACTCAACTGTCTAATTTCACATACCTACCTATTTAATCAGGAGGAAACTTCTGTTTTTAAACACACTTCAATCCCTTTTCATTTGTAAAAGTTTAATAAGCAAAGTTTATTTCATTTTGACATCATTCATAAACGTCATTTTTTGTAACGAGTAATAATGAGTCCAAAAATTTTTGTGATGCAACCAACAATACATGCACCCAGTAGTTTTTTTACATTGCAAGATGCGTAAGTAAACTTTATCTAATCCCGTGGGATAAATGACACTTATCCCACTAATTTTGAGTGGGATAAGAACTTCATTTATCTCACGCATTTTCATTACCTCACTCAGTGAGGTAATGAGTTTCATTACCGCACTCAGTGGGATAAATGAGTTTCATTACCTCACTCAGTGGGATAAGTAATTTCTTATCCCACTGAGTGCGGTAATAAAACTCATTTATTTCACTGGCGAAAATCAATAGATAAGATATTTTTTTAATTTGGGGCGGTCTTAGATAAAATTTTGTACATAACACGTGGGTTAAAGCATATTACAGGAAACTCGTGTGATTACACGAGGCTAACGCCCTCGTCATCTGTAATCTTCACACTCGAGTCCTGTAATATTGCTTTTATCCCACTAATTATGTAAATAACTATCTTACGCCAAGGAGACACTTTAAAGCCCGAGACAAAGCCGAGGGCGTAAAGGTCTCCGAGGCGAAGAAAAGGGCTTACGCATTGTATTACATTTTTCCTTCTCCCCGCTCCTTACGAAGATTTATTTGATAATAATGAAAATTAAAACTAAAATCGCGGCTCAAAATTACGAGGTGGCTGATTGTGAGAACCTTGGTAACCACCTAGCGACCCGTCAACATTTTCAAACAACAAATTTCTCTGCCTAATTTTGTCAAGAAAAAATGAGTTCAATTGAAGAGGCTACTAAAGCTGCGTCTTGTTCGTTGTTGCCTACCAAATCCCAAGAAAGATACAAGCAGAGCTATGAAAATTTAATAGAATGGTATGCGACGAAGGATACAGAAGAAATAAGTGAAAACGTTTTACTGGAGAATTTTTTGGAAAAATCGAACGTACTGAAATCTCCTGCTAGCCTGTGGTCGAAATATTCAATGCTCAAATTAACAATTTCCGTCAATAATAATCTTGATATTTCCAAGTTTGAACGTTTAAAAATGTTTATCAAGAGAAAAAATGATGGATATCAAGCCAGAAAATCGCAGGTATTTTCGAGAGACGCGGTTGTGAAATTTCTGTTAGACGCTCCTAATGAAATTTTTTTGATGAAGAAAGTGCTAGCGAATTTTGGGGTCGGTGGAGCATGCCGATGTGATGAACTTTATAATTTGAAGATACAGGACGTAAACCATAAGGATAATATCATAGTGGTTCAAATCATTTCGACAAAAAACAATGTGCCAAGAAGATTCGTAATAACAAATGGAGAAGATCAAAAGGATTGGGCAACGTTAGTTAATCGTTATTATGCAACTTCGACCTAAAGATGCACAGGTTCCACGCTTCTTCTATCGGTATGAACGTGGTAGATGCGTAAATCAAGTAGTTGGCAAGCACACAATCTCCAAGATTCCTTACGAAAATGGCAACATTTCTACAACTTCCAAACCCAATCCAATGCACTGGTCATTCGTTTCGACGAACATCATCAACATTGGCAAATGCACCAGGCGTGCACATACCTACTGAACTTGAAGCGAAATTGGAGGTGGAAATCGTCTTCTGTAGCCGAAGGGTACATAGCAGAGTCTCCAACCAATAAAATCGAAGTGGCCGATAAAATCCTACATGAAAATTCCGTCCATATGATGCAGAAAACGAGAACAATCCAAGAAACTTGCGTTATTGACGTCACTGTTGTGGAAACCGAAAAAGGAATGAAAATTTCAACCCCAGTTCCATTAATGGTTGAAGAAAATATAGAAAAAGCTCCCTCAAATATTTCTGGAAGTTACACAAATTGTAATTTTACATTCAATATGAATTTTTTTTTTCGACACTGTCAGAATTTGAGAATTTACTCCTGTGTGAACGGATTTTGATAAATGTGACAACTTGTCAAAACGAAACGTCAAGCTAAGCTTTTAAGCGATTTTGAGCATTAAGTGTCCCGTCGAACAAAAAACATTGTATTCAACTCGTTCTTGTATAAATTGGACTTTTTTTTACACTCGTGGGCCTTTAAAACTTTTTTTGCACTCGTTAAATAAATAACTATTAAATAAATAGTTTAGCAATTCCATTTTTTTGTCCTGGGAGCGAAACTAGTACTTTCGTAGCTAGCAACGAGAGCCTCGCATGTTTAACTTTCGGTTACATCGCTCTAATCGGAATAGTAAACTTGATTTACGTAAGAGGGAGAAGGAAAAAAATATTTCCAGTATAACAAAAATTGCAAAATTTTTATTCAAATTACTACGTTTTAATAAATAAAAGTTTGTTGAGGAGTTAAAATTCTAGTCTTAGTATGTATTTTTAAAGAACTTTTCCGTTGTTAATTTCAATATTAATGAATTATTGTGTCTAAAATATGTATAGTGTATTAATGGACCTCATTAATACACTATTTTTCATTAATCAACGATTCTTGCGATTTTGACGTTTTGATGTATAAACAACCTCGAACATGCATTGTTTGCACTTACCAACACTGCAGGAGGGTTTTCTATATTTTATAGCTCCATAACTGCACAATTACGAATTCATTTTTTCAAAAGCCGACCTTTTTGGTTACAATTCGCATGTCATATTTTTCAAAGGTAATTAGGTTTTCTTAGCAACCGTGATTTTTACGTAAAATTGAATGTGAAAGGAGTTGATGTTTTCTGACATTCTTTGTGGAAAAGTGAATAGAAAGTGTTGAAAAATTTAAAAATGGCCTACCCTGAGGACAAAAAAAGAATGAAGGTATTTTATAAGGTCTCATCTTTATCGAAAAAGATGAAATTGGTTTTGATGTGGCTTTAATTTGAAATTTTGTCACAAAAAAAAAAGTTTGCGGTCAACAAAAAAATTTTGCAATCAACTCGTTTGTTAATGGGCGATTAATAATCTCAACTATTAAAGGCACTCACTCGCTACACTCGTTCCTGCTTTAAACAGTTTCGATTATTATCGCCTTCATTAACAAACTAGTTTATTAAATAACTATTAGATACATTTTTTGTCGTTCACTGATGGTTAATGTATATTCACGGAGGCCTCGATTAACCCGTAACCTCCGAGATAGATAGAGGCCGCGACCAAGAAATAGTGACGTCACGAAATCCGGCTGACTACTGTGTAACTTATAATACCCAATATAAAGAAAATTATATATTTCAATGAGCAAAACTGAATATTGTTTGAAGAAAAATAATTATTATGATAAAAAACAATAAAGAGGGTTTTCGACATCACCTTAGAGGTCCCAATACATGCGTTGGCTCTTGAGGAGGCCTTGCTAATAGCCCTATCTCTATGTGTTTTATAAGTTTAACTATTAAATTTAAGTAATTTTCTTTTTAGGTGCATCTTTATTTTGGGTGCTAATTTGCTCGTTCATTAATTTTGAATAATTATTAAGAAATATATTGGCAAGAATATGACTATTTCAATATCAATATCGACTTCAATCTTTTTTACATAAAATACATTTTTCATTAATTTCTTTTACATATTTTTCCAATTTTAACATTGTCAACTCCCGTAAAATGATCCTTTGTTTACCGCTTCTTAGAAATTCAGTTTCATACTTATCGGAAATAAGCTCACTAAATATCTGATATGCCTTAACAGAAGTTTAAAAAAATATATTTGAGATGGTTGTTTTTTAGAGCACTTCTTGTTATTTTTTTTTTGTAATATCTATTTGTTAAAGGTGGCTTTCCGGACTGTTTGTCACCATGTAAACAACCTCATAACGGCCGGAGTCCGTTAAGGGTGTCCGTTATGAGCGGGAGCGGCCGTTATGAATGCCTAAATAACTATAGCAACTTTATTTTTCAACTTTTTTACAATTGGTGCAATAATTAATGTATAATGTTATGGGACACACCTTGAATTAATCGAAATCCGTATGCCATTAGCAGATGTAGACGAGATCGAAGATGATGCTTCAGAATTTTAACACTAACACAAGCGCGATTTTGCAGGGAATAACGATGACCTCACTTGCTCTGCGGCTATCCGGACATCGGGAATATCTTGATCGCGATTTTTTATTGATTTCAGTCGTTCATTTTCAACGGAAAGTTAAGCGTTGAATAAATCTGACAAACAACATTGAAACATTTTTTTTTTCACAAACAACGCTTGACATGACGACGTCCTCCGCACACTTTTTAATCATTCGGTTTTTTCGATGGCGTTGAAAAAAATGTATTTCCAAAAGATAATTGTGAACGAATCGTAGAGATATTACAAAAACTATTGTACAATACACGTCCGTTAGGGCCTTTACAGCCTCGCCAGTATTATTCGACTCGCTCTGCGAGCTCGTCTCACAAAATCTCTGACTCGGCAGTAAAGGCTATCCTAACGGACTTCTACTGTAAAATACAATTGTAATATCTCTATCTATCTTCAATTAATGGGATTAAAAAGCTTGTTTCTTTATTACTAAATTCAAAGGATAATGAGCTTATTATTCACCACTATGATGAAGCTTTAGCAGTCTGGGATGTAGAAAATGAGAACGAAAGACCAACAATCCCACAATTTCAGAAGAATTGGGATAATATTAATATCGAACGAATGATTGCCAATGACTTAATCTCTAATTCACCTAGAGACTTGGCTCGTTTTAAGGCTTTGCAATGCAGAGAATCAGGATCTTGGTTACATGGAATACCTTCTCCTAATGTTGGTACTCTTTTAGATAACACTTCCTTCCAAGTTTGTATTGGTTAAAGATTGGGTTGTAATCTTTGTACACCTCATACTTGCAAATGCAATGCGAAAGTTGACGAAATTGGCACCCACGGTCTAAGTTGTTTCAAAAGCAGTGGTAGATTTTCAAGACACACTGAAATTAATTAAGACCGGTTGTCTTTAACTTCTATTCATGTGAATTCAACTTTAGAACCAAACGGACTGTCGGGATGACGGAAAACGCCCAGATGGGATGACTTTAGTACCGTGGATTAAAGGTCAACCTTTGGTTTGGGACGTTGCTGTTGTAGATACACTTGCAGACAGTTAGTTACCTATTGAAATCATCTGAAGTCTCAGGTTTTGCCGCTGAAATGGCTTGCAAACGCAAACATAGCAAATATAGTTCAATCATTTCGTCAAACTACGTATTTAAAGGTTTAGCATTTGAAACCTTAGGCCCTTGGTGCAAAGAAGCCATCGATTTCATTAATGTCATCGGAAACCGACTTATCGCGGAATTAGGCGATTCAAAATCAAAGAAATTCCTTTTCGAGAGGATTCTCCTTGCCATTCAACATGGAAACGCTGCAGGCATTCGGGGCACTTTTTCCAGATTCCGCAATATTATCGGAAATTTTTGTATTATAAAACAATAATGTTATGTAATTATGTTATTAATATAAAGCTTTTTAACCAACCATTAACAAGCTGTTAATCATCCGTTAATCATTCATTAATTTTTAATTATTCGTTAACAAACGATTAGTGACGAATTAACTTTTGTGCAACCGGGCATAAGTGTATTTATTAATTATTATGTACCGAGCGATCATTTAAAAAATAAATCGAGTTTGCTTTGGAGCTTATGCTATAGCATGAGTTGCCATAGGTAACACGCCGACTCGATTTATTTTTTAATTGATCGCACCGTATTATACAGGTCATTATAAATGATTGTATTGTACCATCGTAGTTGGCGTTGAAAACCCACACACATTTTGGATGTGCCGCCAGCTTGGCAAAGTTAGACAAACTAAGTAGATAGATTTCCACTACCGCCAGCAGCGCTACCTATCGGTGATACTAGTCTCACTCATTTTATGAAACTTGCGGCACATTCAACTATTACGCCTACTACGATGGTACAGGGTGATTCAAGTTTTACCGCCCGCACGATTAACCCTATTAAAAAATTAGTAAAAATTACGAAACTTTAGGGTTACATTCCCTTCATGTAAGGCTTCAAACGTGTGCAATCAATTTTCCCGTATCACTCACTTCATTCAGTGCCATAAAATAAAAAAATTGATTTTGACCAAAAAAGAAAATGTTTTCCCGTGCACGCTCATAATTCACAATTAATTCAAAGAACATATTTATGAAATTCGCATCAAAAGAGAAGGATTAGTTTTTGAATTATTCCAGTTTTAACATTAGCAGCGAAAAATGATAAAGATTTACAACTGCAGTGTCATAAATAAATACCTCTTTGTTGGGAAACATCTGTTGAGAACTTTTCTAGTAATTCTTTAGTCCCTTAAGGCTGCCATAAACAACCTACCTCAACTACTTTTGTGGAACTGACCACCCAATTTAATAATAAATCATAGCTCAATTTTGCACTTTAATATCGAATTCCATTTATTTCAAAAACCGGTGATGCTTTCATGATTTCAATGACATCAAATTTTTCCTAAATGTTTGAAAGGACTCAGTGAAAAATTATGTAAGTTAATGTAGCGGTTATTGAATTAAAACGAAATATTTACTCGTTTCATTAAAAAATTTGAAATTTTACAGAATGTTTTGCAGCGTTACACAATCATTCCTAAATTTGTTGAGAATTTTAAATCGATTAGAAGTGTGTTTTTCCTCGGGCGGTAAAACTTGAATCACCCTGTACAATCATTTATAATGATTAATGATCCTGTATGTACAGTTGCGGAATTAAAATTTCGGGCACGATTTTTCTGTCACTTCAACAAAATCTCTGTAAAGCACCTTCTACTGTCATCATGACTGACATTAAATCATCGCTTTGATATGTTGCCTACCCGTTATTATGCCACAAATGACAATTTTTGAATGCCAAAAAGACAAAAACATGACAAGAGTAAAAAATAAGGTTATTAACGTAAAGGTTGTTTTAGAGTTTATATCATGACATTGACAATACTGCCCGAAATTTTAATTCCGCAACTGTACTATTGGGGACAAATTATTTTGGTCGTCAAAGTCACATAAAGTTGTAAAGCAAGCATTAGGACGGTTAACCTTATTTTTTACTACTGTCAACTACTGTCACTGTCAAACTCATCATTGCAAAATGTTAAATACCGAAAAATGGACAACTGAAGTAGATATTCCTAGGAGGAAAAATTGAAAAGGTTTCCACAAGGCAATTTGACCCATGGACAATCCCCCAGAATCGAGGGAGATGATTCTAAATTTTTGAATGGTGGATGGTGCCATATTTTTGAAAAGAGAAAAGTCAATAATTTGAAATTGTCATCACTATTGACTTGACGTTAATGCTTGGTTTACATTAATTTACCTCCATTCTGTCAAAGGCACATTCGACACCTTCCACTGACGCACATTGCGGCGTTTAATAAAAATTCTGGTGGAATTTGTTCACATACTGCTATGATTCTTCTTACTAAATCATCTCTGTTTTCGGCCGGAGTCAAATAGACATTGTCTTGAATGTCCATAGCTCTCTTAGTCAGTTACTGTTACTGTTACTGTTTAATGTGACTGCTTGATTTAAAATGTTTATTAATTTCTTCTTTTTGTTTCTATGCTTGAGCATGGTTGTTTACATTTTCATATTTAAAATAAAAATCTGTTGTATAACTGAGCAAAAAAAAGTTAATAGTGCAACTTGAAAAAAAAAAAGTTGACTATCATCTGTCAAAAACAGAACTCAAGAACAAATATCGGATCAATTCAAATTGTAGCTCATTTAAAACGATTTTGTTTAACACATCATTTATTAAAATCGTATGAAAAATAAGGAAGTTACAGCACCAAAGATTTTTCATAATACACCCGGTATATAATATAAATACCTATAGTTGACTTAAGTTGCAAAAAACCACTTGTCATTTGCAAGAGCATTTTTTCAATGTTTTTGACCCAAATAAAGGCACAAAGAGACCAGAAAATCATAATTTAGATTGAATATTTTCCATATAAGTACAGTTTTAAAGTAATTTCAAATGAATAATGCCATAAAAATGCTGTTGCAAAGGCAAAGTGGTTTTTTGCAACTTGAGTCAACTATACCTAGGTATTTGTCCTACGATCTTGAATGAATGAATTTAATTACTATTAACTTAGAAGGCTTACTGAAGTCAAAATAATTTAATAATAATAAGTCGATGTAGTTTATCAAATTTTAAATTCCTCAGTATCATATATTTAATAGAAATACTTACCTTTCGCAATAATTGTTTGTAATTTAAAGATTTACGAGAAGTGGACGGATCAGTGTATAAATTAATACAGTAAAGTCTCCAATGCTACTGTGATTTGTGATTAGATACTCGTACATCCTCGTGGATAAACAGTAAGCATTGCATAACGTACACAGATGGAAGAGGCAGAATCTTTAATTTAATAAACATATGGCAACAGTCTTCACGGTATAACACTTGATCAAGTAATCCGACATATTTCTTCTGAAGGGAGAAAGTTTTCTATTGCGAAGAGAATTTATGCAATGGTGATTGGTGAAACTAGCAAAACGTAGCAGAGTGAATATACAGGGATTCCGGGACACCAAGACACAAAAGGCAGATCACACAAGACCGCGAAGAGTGTAGTGAAGATCCCAATTGCAAAATTTGAATTTAAAGTGTCGTGAAATGCAGTGACCAGGTATAGCAACTATTGTACTCACTGCGAGTCACTGCCAACATTAAAAATTTAAGTAAATGTTACTGAAACAGGTACGAGTATCGAAAAGAACCGCTTTTCGAAACCCGTTAGAGTGTTATAATGACTGTGTTGAAGGTGCAAAATAGAAAAAAACATGTTTTTAGTTTTCATTTAGTGTTCTAAATTAAGACTAAAAACCTTTTTCTTTTAATACCTGAATTTTATTACATTTAATTATGTATTTATGTTAATTTTCTTGATAATGTTTTATCAAGAAAATTAACATAAATATATAATTAAATGTGATACATATTTAAATGTGATCAAATTCAGGTATTAAAAATACATGTTGATTTTATCACATTTAATTATGTATTTATGTTAATTTTCTTGATAATGTTTTATCAAGAAAATTAACATAAATACATAATTAAATGTGATAAAATTCAGGTATTAAAAGAAAAATGTTGACGAATAACACTTTAGTTGGAGAGACGATTTTGAAATATTTTCAAAATGAAGTCAGCCTTATTTGTAGTCTTTTTCGCAGCATCTGCCTCGGGTATATTTCGTTAACCTATACAGTACGCTCGTCAAAAAAGTGTAATGTACTTTATTTTATTTTTTTACAGCGGTACCTACTTTTATCCGTACGGAAACTTTGTCACCTGATGAGAAAATCGTATGGGGCAACGAGATAGATATCGAAGAGGTCCCATGGCAAGTCTCACTTCAATATCTTTGTAGTGGTATTCACATCTGTGGTGGTTCCATAATCAGCACTAACTATGTTGTCACCGCCGCTCACTGCACCAATGGGTACCTACGTGTTTTTGGTGCGACTTAATGCAATAATTATTTTATTATCATTATTTTAGTATCGATCGTAATATAATGACTATCAGATTTGGTACCTCGTGCCACAAAAAAGGTAAGAAGGTCGGGATCACTAGCATTCATCAACACCCCGACTACAACCCCCAACTCATCGATTATGACATCTCCCTTTTGCACGTGGCGTCACCTTTCCGTCTGAGTAAAAACGTAGCCATTATAGGCCTTCCGTCGTCGACCACTAGCTGGCCTCCTGGTACTTCCGCCTTGGTAAGCGGCTGGGGAAAGGTAAACGAGACTAGCGAGTCTTCGCCGTACTTACAGAGTGTCACTGTCCAAATAATTAGCGAATCGACCTGCAAACAAAAATACGGACAAAGCATCACGAGTCGCATGTTATGCGCTGGTGTTGACGGTGCAGGAAAAGCTACCTGCCAGGGAGACTCCGGGGGTCCACTTGTAATTGACAATGTTCTTGCTGGTATCGTCTCTTGGGGAATAAAAGGATGTGGCCGCAAAGGTTATCCTGGAGTCTTTTCTAACGTGTCTGCTCTCCGCGACTATATAAAAAAAGTCACGGGAATATAAGTTCTTCGAGTTATTGTTGCTCCACAAATATTACAATAAATATTTAATTCTGATTTGATTGTGTAATGAATTTTACAGTATTAATGAATTGAAACCCTTAAGTACATACTTTTAGTTAGAATAGTTAGATGAACTAAGAAAAGCAGAGTATTTTTTTTTGTGTATTGCGTTATGAAAGTGGGCTGGAAAGTCAGCGAATCGAAGTTAAAATCAACAGCAGGTGTTAAAGGAGAAGTACGAAAAACAGACATTTATTATACAAGTTTAATAAGACACTATTTTGTTGCCCGCGTTTTTGGAGCACGACAAGCGCAGCGAGAAGTGTTATAAAACAAACAGGTGCGACAAAATGGCTTATTTATTTATCTATTTATTTTGCTTACCTACAAGATTTTATACTCTAATTTTTGGTAGGTAGGTACTTTAACTTGTTCATGTTACAATCTTGAATCCTCGCATTGTATTCTAGGCTAGCCGTTCATTGCCGATATGAATAGACCAAAATTACAAAAATACAATAAAAAATACAACAGCGAATACAAATGAACCGTATTTCTAAAATTTGTACTGATTAAGGGATCTCACAACAATAAGCCTTTTTCACCATTCTGGCGCGAGAAATTATACAGGTGTCTTAGATAAGACTTTCGAAACTAATATCTCGGTTATTTGCCAAAGGATTTTTATGAAATTTAAAATGCAAATATTTTAGACGGTGAAGGTTCAATTAGTAATAAAAAAATTACCTCAAGTTAAAAAATTTAATTATAACACATGTTTTCTTTATTGAAAATTAGCCGCGATTATTATTAGATTGTTAAACATTAAAAAATAGGGGTCTACACAAACAATTAACTAAATCACTCGTCTGATTCAAAGAAAAGATTAGATTTAATTTTGTTGTTAAAAATTTAATTTAAATTTGAAGGTTTTTGAGCAGTTACCTTTTGAAACAATTGATGAAAAATTGCCAAGCAACGTTTTGTACACCCCTTGAAATCTGTCAAAATTGGGAGAGCGCTTTATTAGAAACGTCAAATTATGTAAATTTATTGAAAATACTCTTAAAATAGACTACAATGGTAGAAATTTCAATATTGTTGAAAAAGGAAACAATTTTTGACTATGGAGAGTGTCGTAAGAACTCAATGATACAGTTCGTTTTCTCGTGGAACACTATCCTCCTTGGGATGACCAAAATTCTACAAAATTGCGCGTTTGTTTCATACGCGTCTACGTCTTTGCATCTGCAGCCACGTTTAACACGGTTTTTTGCTTTTTTCTTGCAAACCAGACGTTTTTTAAGGACGAGTTTCTCCCTACATCATTTTTTATTGACGATCAAGTTTTTGATGCAAATCTTAAGTGATTCAACATTTTAAAAAGACATGTAAAAATTACGTTTTTAAGACTGGGGTAATTGCATTAATGGGATTTTATTCTTCAGCGTCTAAAATATCTATTTTAAATTGCACAAAAATCCGTTGGAAAATAACCGAGTTATTAGGATCGAAATTCTTAGCTAAGACACCCTGTATACAAAATGTGTAAATATCACACTGGGCCGTATCACGACACCGTTATTAAAGCTGCCGATAACTAAACTCGTGATTAAAATAAACATAAAACGATATAGATTTATGCAATTATAACGTGCGAGAAAGAGATGAATTCGTCACCATCGTATATAATTAGAGTTATGATTAAATTCAATAAGGGTGTCTAAGGGTGTCACTCAACTGTCTAATTTCACATACCTACCTATTTGATCAGGAGGAAACTTTTGTCTTTAAATACACTTCAATCCCTTTTCATTTGTAAGAGTTTAATAAGCAAAGTTTATTTCATTTTGACATCATTCATAAACGTCATTTTTTGTCACGAGTAATAATGAGCCCAAAACATTTTGTGATGCAACCAACAATACATGCACCCGGTAGTTTTTTTACATTGCAAGATGCGTAAGTAAACTTTATCTAATCCCGTGAGATAAACTGGCGAAAATCAATAGATAAGATTTATTTTTTTAATTTGGGGCGGTCTTAGATAAAATTTTGTACATAACACGTGGCCTAAAGCATATTACAGGAAACTCGTGTGATTACAGATGAACTCGGGCTAACGCCCTCGTCATCTGCAATCTTCACACTCGAGTCCTGTAATATTGCTTTTATCCCACTAATTATGTAAATAACTATTTTACGCCAAGGAGACACTTTAAAGCCCGAGACAACGCCGAGGGCGTAAAGGTCTCCGTGGCGAAGAAAAGGGCTTACGCATCGTGCATTGTATTAAATTTTTCCTTCTCCCCGCTCCTTACGAATATTTATTTGATAATAATGAAAATTAAAACTAAAATCGCGGCTCAAAATTACGAGGTGGCTGATTGTGAGAACCTTGGTAGAGCTCGTGCCAACTCTCATGATCGATGACGCAGTAACCAAAATGCGTACCGAAGCGTCTGTACTATTCGAACTAAAAACATCAGTACCATTTTGTCACGCTTTACAGATTTGTGAGCTAATTTATGTTGATATTTATTTGGCGAGAAGCCGACAAGTCCTTAGATAATGTCGGACATTCTAATCCAAATCCTTGAACAGTGTAAAATGCAAATTTGACACCACCCTGAAAATTTGAACTAAACGACCGACGTTTTTACGTTTCACTTATCAAAATTGGGCTGCGCCTTCGCGCAGCTTTTGTCAAAAGATCATCGATCATGACAGTTGGCACAAGCTCTAACAACAACAACATTTTCAAACAACAAATTTCTCAGCCTAATTTTGTCAAGAAAAAATTAGTTCAATAATTGAAGAGGCTACTAAAGCTGCGTCTTGTTCGTTGTTGCCGACTAAATCCCAAGAAAGATACAAGCAGACTTATGAAAATTTTATAGAATGGTATGCGACGAAGGATGCAGAAGAAATAAGTGAAAACGTTTTACTGGCGAATTTTTTGGAAAAAT
This sequence comes from Tenebrio molitor, assembly GCF_963966145.1. Lineage (NCBI taxonomy): Eukaryota > Metazoa > Arthropoda > Insecta > Coleoptera > Tenebrionidae > Tenebrio > Tenebrio molitor. Next base: position 3,921,846 of record NC_091048.1, on the reverse strand, counting down.
CGAACCTACTGAAATCTTCTGCTAGCGTGTGGTCGAAATATTCAATGCTCAAGATAACAATTTCCGTCAATAAGAATCATGATATTTCCAAGTTTGAACGTTTAAAAATGTTTATCAAGAGAAAAAATGATGGATATCAAGCCAGAAAATCGCAGGTATTTTCGAGAGACGAGGTTGTGAAATTTCTGTTAGACGCTCCTAATGAAATTTTTTTGATGAAGAAAGTGGTAGCGAATTTTGGGGTCGCTGGAGCATGCCGATGTGATGAACTTTATAATTTGAAGATACCATAAGAATAATATCATAGTGGTTCAAATCATTTCGACAAAAAACAATGTGCCAAGAAGATTCGTAATAACTAGACTTAGGCGAAAAATAGTGAGAGCCACAAGAATACCTCCCACCATCACGATCCAGTGCAGCGCGCTCGATCCACGCTTTACGCTCGCAGCGAAAAAGATAGATAGTGCGGCGCTGGAGCGGGCTGGTGGGGAGCGCCAACTATTTTCCGCCTAAGTCTAGTAATAACAAATGGAGAAGATCAAAAGGATTGGACAACGTTAGTTAATCGTTATTATGCAACTTCGACCTAAAAATGCACAGGTTCCACGCTTCTTCTATCGGTATGAACGAGGCAGATGCGTAATCAATCAAGTAGTTGGCAAGCAAATAATCTCCAAGATTTCTTACGAAATGGCAAAATTTCTACAACTTCCAAACCCAATCGAATACACTGGTCATTCGTTTCGACGAACATCATCAACATTGGCAAATGCACCAGGCGTGGACATACCTACTGGACTTGAAGCGAAATTGGGGGTGAAAATCGTGTTCTGTAGCCGAAGGGTACATAGCAGAGTCTCTAACGTTAACCAATAAAATCGAAGTGGCCGATAAAATCCTACATGAAAATTCCGTCCATATGATGCAGAAAACGAGAACAACCCAAGAAACTGGTGTTATTGACGTCACTGTTGTGGAAACCGAAAAAGGAATGAAAATTTCAACCCCAGTTCCATTAATGGAAAAAGAAAATACAGAAAAAGCACCCTCAAATATTTCTGGAAGTTACACAAATTGTAATTTACTAATTTTACATTCAATATGAATTTTTTTCTTCGACACTGTCAGAATTTGAGAATTTACTCCTGTGTGAACGGATTTTGATAAATGTGACAACTTGTCAAAACGAAACGTCAAGCTAATTTTAAAGGTTTTAAGCGATTTGGAGCATTTAAGTGTCTCGTCGAACAAAAAAACGTTGTATTCAACTCATTCTTGTATAAATTGGACTTTTTTTTGCACTCGTGGGCCTTTAAAACTTTTTTTGCACTCGTTAAATAAATAACTATTAAATAAATAGTTTAGCAATTCCATTTTTTTGTCCTGGGAGCGAAACTAGTACTTTCGTAGCTAGCAACGAGAGCCTCGCATGTTTAACTTTCGGTTACATCGCTCTAATCGGAATAGTAAACTTGATTTACGTAAGAGGGAGAAGGAAAAAAATATTTCCAGTATAACAAAAATTGCAACATTTTTATTCAAATTACTACGTTTTAATAAATAAAAGTTTGTTGAGGAGTTAAAATTCTAGTCTTGATATGTATTTTTAAAGAACTTTTCCGTTGACGGCTTGTTAATTTCAATATTAATGAATTATTGTGTCTAAAATATGTATAGTGTATTAATGGACCTCATTAATACACAATTTTCATTAATCAACGATTTTTGCGATTTTGACGTTTTGATGTATAAACAACCTCGAACATGCATTGTTTGCACTTACCAACACTGCAGCAGGTAGTGCAGCAGGGTTTTCTATATTTTATAGCTCCATAACTGCACAATTACGAATTCACTTTTTCAAAAGCCGATCTTTTTGGTTATAATTCGCATGTCATATTTTTCAAAGGTAACTCAAGGTTTTCTTAGCAACCGTGATTTTTATGTGAAATTGAATGTGAATGGAGTTGACATTCTTTGCGGAAAAGTGAATAGAAAGTGTTGAAAAATTTAAAAATGGCCTAACCTGAGGACAAAAAAAGGATGAAGGTATTTTATAAAGTCTCATCTTTATCGAAAAAGATGAAATTGGTTTTGATTTAGCTTTAATTTGAAATGTTGTCACAAAAAAAAAGTTTGCGGTCAACGAAAAATTTTTGTAATCAACTCATTTGTTAATGGGCGATTAATAATCTCAGCTATTAAAGGCACTCACTCGCTACACTCGTTCGTGCTTTAAACAGTTTCGATCATTAATCGCCTTCATTAACAAACTAGTTTATTAAATAACTATTAGATACATTTTTTGTCGTTCACTGATGGTTAGTGATATTCACAGAGGCCTCGATTAACCCGTAACCTCCGAGATAGATAGAGGTCGCGACCAAGAAATAGTGACATCACGAAATCCGGCTGACTACTGTATAACTTATAATACCCAATATAAAGAAAATTATATATTTCACTAAAAAATTATTTCCTCAATAGAGCTCGTGATAACACCTTTTTCAATGCTTTGGTTTCAGCCGATAAAGGCTACACACCTTTAAATTTAAGTGATAATATAATTTCAGACATTGTTAAGCCAAATATACCTGACACAATAGCAAATATAAAACAGAAGTCTTTACATGGGAGATACTTTAAAGAACTGGAACAACCAGAAGTTAATATTCAGGCATCTCATGCATGGCTTAAGAAATCAAATATTCTCCCTGAGACGGAGGGTTTTATATTTGATCGTGTTATAAATACAAGAAATTATAAAAAACACATATGCGGTTTACAATCGATAATTGATAAATGTAGGATTTGCGGAACTGAAGGGGAAACAATTGAACACATTATTTCTTCTTGCACCGTTTTGGCTCAAAGCGAATATAAAAAACGACACGATATATTCGCTAAAATTATACACATGAATTTAGCTGTTAAATTCAATTTATTAAAGAATACACAACCACATTATAGTTATACACCAGAAAGTTGTTTGGAAAATGACAGTTACAAGTTATATTTTGATAGAACAATTTTAACTGACATTCATATTAAGCATAACAGACCAGACATTATAATTTTAAATAAACAACAAAAGCAAGCACATCTTTTAGATATAGCTGTTCCAAATTCACATAATATAACACAGACATATAACACAAAAATTAATAAATATTTAGAGCTGTCCGTTGCTATGAGAAATCTTTGGTGTTTAGAAAAAATTTCGATTTTACCACTTGTAATTTCAGCAACGGGAATAGTACCGCAATCTCTTTTTAAAAATTTAAAAATTCTGGATTTAGATAACACATTGGTAGTTGAAATTCAAAAAGGTATATTATTATACTCATGTCACATCGTGAGGAAGTTCCTTAACATTGACACAGAACATAATACACAACAAAGTCAAAATGCGGAGGCAAGACGCCGGTAATTATGTTGATAAGCACTGCACTATTACTTGATAGTAATATCCGTAATAGTGTATGTACTCCGGCAAAATTGCCGTGCCGCCGGGTGGAGGTGGGATAGTTTATTTCAATGAGTAAAACTGAATATTGTCTGAAGAAAAATAATTATTATGATAAAAAACAATAAAGAGGGTTTTGGACATCACCTTAGAGGTCCCAATACATGCGTTGGCTCTTGTGGAGGCCTCCCTAATAGCCCTATCTCTATGTGTTTTATAAGTTTAACTATTAAATTTACGTAATTTTCTTTTTGGTGCATCTTTATTTTGGGTGCTAATTTGGTCGTTCATTAATTTTGAATAATTATTAAGAAATATATTGGCAAGAATATGACTATTTCAATATCAATATCGACTTCAATGTTTTTTTACATAATTGTTTCATTGCAAAATGTTAAATACCGAAAAATGGACAACTGGAGATATTCCTAGGAGGAAAAATTGAAAAGGTTTCCACAAGGAAATTTGGCCCATGGACAATCCCCCAGAATCAAGGGAGATGATTCTAAATTTTTGAATGGTGGATGGTGCCATATTTTTGACAAGAGAAAAGTCAATAATTTGAAATTGTCATCACTATTGACTTGACGTTAATGCTTGGTTTACATTAATTTGTTTTGAAGTGACAGAAAAATGACGACCAAAGTATTTTGTCCCCAATAGTACAATGTTTGTAGAGGGTGGGGCATCGTATACGCGCACGCGAGAAATCGCGACTTCTAATTAAATAAAATTGTCGAAATTTTTCACACTTACCTGGCTATTGGTAAGGTACATTTCATAATTTTTTGATAATTTTTCACTTACAAACAAAGCCAAAAAAAATTGTATATGCACGCTTTTTAGCTAAAAATGCACTGAAATATGCGCAAATATGCACAAAATATGCATAAACATGCTATATAATACGCTCTATCACTTTTACAAAAAAGACAAATTTCTCAGAATTAATCTATTTATTTCGTCAAACTACATATTTAAAGGTTTAGCCTTTGAAACCTTAGGCCCTTGGTGCAAAGAAACAATAGATTTCATTAATGTCATCGGAGACCGACTTATCGCGGAATCAGGGGATTCAAAATCTAAGAAATTCCTTTTTGAGAGGATTTCCCTTGCCATTCAACGTGGAAACGCTGCAAGCATTCGGGGCACTTTTCCAGATTCCGCATTATTATCGGAAATTTTCGCATTGTAAATTAAAAATGTTATTTTATGTTAAATTTTAATAAAGACAATCTATTTATTCAAAATTTATTAATATAAAAACAAAACTGAAAATATATAGTTATTTTAAATTATACAATAGTCAATACAACTTTATAGGAATTATACAGGGTATTTTTTTTTATTTTCACCTCATAGTAAGCGTTGAAGTGTCGATTGTGAACGTACTATACAGCTTACGGATCACGGATTATCTGTTTAAATGTTATACTTGGTTGCAAAAAAAAACGGAAAACGAAAATTTTTCTAATATAAATTTGGTGTTGACCATTTGTCAATTAATTGTCTACTTGACAATGACAATGCCTATCAAAAATGTCGTTGAATTTTGACCATAATTCTTACCCATCTATCGTAAGGTTTCACACTATGAAAAAATTGTAAAAATGTGTCAATTTTATTCTGGCAATTTCCATTTTTTTTTGCAACCAACTGTACGTTTTATACGAGTGGTGCATTCACAATCGACTCTTCAACGCCTACTACGAGGTGAATTTAAAAAAACACCCGATATTAAAAAATGAATGTTTTAATTGGAGGTAAATTAAACAAAATAACTTCAAATCCTTATCGTTGAATGTAGAATAAGTATTACTTAGTAGCAAAGTAACATTTTTTTTTCGCAAATTAATTAATACAGGGTCTATCTGAAATACGTGTGTTAATTTTAACCATTGGAAGAACTCGCCAATTCATGAAACTTTTCTCTATAACATTTTTACGAAAAAGCTTTACAAATTGATTTAAAATTGGGAATAAATTAGCCATCAAAGTGTATACTCGTCTATGGGTAAGCCTGTTGTGCTAGAAATGGAGCCTTGTAAAAAAGTTACATTGTTATGGAAAAAATTAGATAATAAAAATTTAAATTATAATCTTTGAAAACTTTTGCGAATTTTGCAAAATGTTATAGAGACAAGTTTTATAAATTGGCGAGTTCTTTCACTGGTTAAAATTAACACACGTATTTCAGATACACCCTGTATGTATTCACATTCAAATACTCAAATACTTAAAATGCTGCGAGGCCTTGCAAAACACTTTCCCTGAACTTTCTTCGAATAATAATTCCGGATATTGTTACATCCAAGCAAAAATTGATTCAGATATTTTCGGCATATTGTTTTTAAAGGCACTTTTCGTTACGACTAGGACTAGCAGACCGTTTGTGATTGAATGTTGCAAAATGCAAATTCACGTATAGCGATTAAAATTCTTCGAAGGAAAGGGTAGGCATCGTTAGCAGGAAGTTTTAGAAACAGGAGATCCATTGTTAAATTTATGGTCTTATTTCTCTGGAATTACACTCTACCAAGAAGTCCTATGGTTTTAAAGCAAGCGTGTAGACTTGCAAGGTTCAATAAATGAACAAAAAAAATCTAGAAAATTGCAGAAATATGAACTAATATGCATTTTTCGCCAAAATATGCTCAAGGTGCTTCAAATATGCAAAATATGCATTTTTGAAATGACGTTATTTCATTCAAAATTTGTTAATATGCCCAGAAAATCCAAAATTTTGTCTATACAGGGTGTTAGGGAATGGTCTCCCAAGAATTTCAGGGTGAGTTTATCGGGGAAAATGTGGTCGAAAACCTTTATACGGTTTTTGGATAAAGTAAACCGTTTTCAGAAAATAAAATTGTTCCCTGCTGTTTTGGGACTGCTGAAATATTGCTTTGTGCACGAAAATAGCTATTTATGCACCAAGGGCGTTACAACGATGATTACGCCCGGAGAACGATGAATCCAGCTCGAGGGCTTTAGCCCGAGAGATGGATATCGTTCGATGGGCGTAATCATTCGGTGACGCCGTGGTGCATACAAGATTTTATTTTTCACTATACGTGTTCTTTAAAAAAAAAAATGGCCTCTGCAATTATGAATTGATGAGGGCGTTATGAATTCATTACGCCCGCTTATTCTTATTACGCCCTGTTTTATTCCCCGGTTGTTATGGACATGTTTACGTATTTCGTATCCTAGGAGTTATCATGCAATTATATACATATATACCATTCACGATGTTTTGGCATAAGGGGAGGCTATGATTTTATTTTTTAACGTTGGATACATGTTTGATTTCTGTCATCTCTGCTGTCACTAAAGTGCCTGACATGCGGACCTATCAAAATGAACGTAACATGTTGCCGAATTTACCGTAATCATAATCAAGAGACTTTAAAACGTATTGATGGTGTTTGTATTAGACTGCAGAACATATTTTCAGTAAGTTACAATGAAGTCAAGTTCTTTTTGTGTATAAATTGAATCGTAGGTGAGTACAAGATAAATATGTAGCACGGATAGTGAAGGAAGAAACAACGACCCAATTGAAATGGCACAGGGGTTTTGTAAGACCTATTATAACTTTGCGATAGTTGTGAATTTATGGCTTGAATATTTTGAAATGTACTCCTGAAATTTTCCAATATTTTTGTAAATATTGTGAAGAACTTATTTCCGAAGATTGGGCAAAATTAATGTGAAATCTTTCATTTGAAAACGTTCTTCCTTTAATAATTTCATTAGGAGAATCTGACTCGGAATTTGATTTGGATTTTGATGCAGGTAATGATGATTCAGAATTTTCTAATGAAATTATCGAAGTTGAATAGTTTTGTTCTTTTTTGTCACAGACGATGGGTGTGTAAATATTTTGCAGAAAGATTCGAATAAAGTAAGGCTTAATAAGTAGGTACAAGATTTTATACAATCTAGTTCTAGGAATGTTTTGGCTAAAATGAAAAATTCATTGAGAAGTTACTAACTGGTTGGTTAAGACACTGTATAGGTGGGTTATCTAAGTGGTACATAAATTAACAGGAGCCACTTCGTCTTTCGGTCCCGGTCCGTATTATTCTGTAGTCTGTTCAAGTCAGTTTCCTGTTTTGTTAAATTGGATTAAAAATGTGTGAGTATTGTTATATTGCAAACTAGTAAAACTGACAACAATGCACTAGACAATGACGCAGTTTATAACCTCAAATTTAGAAAAACATAACCTAATTCAACAGACAGCTTTACTGCCAACTTAAATGCACTTTTTCCATGGCCTCCCCTTATGCCAAAATATCGTGAATGGCATATATACTAAAGTGAAAAATAAAAAATCTTATAAATTTCGACTTATAAATGATTGCTTGGTAACGATTCGAAATTTACTACTGTCAAAGTTTACATTTTAATTTGATCTATCTTTTATCCGTCGCCTGCGAAGACTACAATCGTTTACAATACCCGAACATTCTATCGAGGAGTATGCAGATATGTGTTTTCTGTAGCGGAAAGGCTACTGCTGCTGTCCGAAGGTATGCTAATGCTTCTATTAGGGCAAAGGGAGGACATTTTGAACATTTATTATGATTTTTTTTCAATACAAATACAAATAAATAAAGTTACACCAAAATTAACGAATCTTATTAGTAGTATTAGGTGGTTAGTGCTCGATTTCAAATCCCTTTAGAGGTTGATCGAGATGCGGTATCACAAATAAAGCTGTAGAAATAATTTCAGTTTATTGCAGCAATAAAAAAGGACTTACTTCAAGGTTGCGGTGAATCTAGATAAATATTTCGAATGAATTACTGATTTTGACCTTAAAAAAATGCAATCCTGGTAGTTTTTGATGAGATATTATCCAAGGGAAGTATTCAAAACCGAAACGTCATTGTGACAATAGGTACTCGATAAAATCTGACAAAGGCATTGTTGTCTTTTAGTTGCTAAGCAATTAACTTTCATTTCAGAACTTTAACTATTTATTTAATTATTACAAGAATAAAATAGTGCAAGAGCTCCCAAACAGTGGGGCACCATTTTAAATTTTTATCTTTGAGAAAACCTTTCATGTTGGGAAAAAATGGTATTAAGGTTTTCGACCATATTTTCCCTCAGAAACTCACCCTGACATTCTTGGGAGACCATTCCCTAACACCCTGTATACGCCATAGAAACAAATATGCAATTTGCATAGAATCCGAGTTTTAATGATTAGATACATTCTTGTGGATAAACAGTAAGCATTCCATAACGTACACAGATGGAAGAGGCAGAATCTTTAATTTAATAAAAATATGGCAACCAGAAAATCATAATTTAGATTGAATATTTTCCATGTAAGTACAGTTTTAAAGTAATTTCAAATGAATAATGCCATAAAAATGCTGTTGCAAAGGCAAAGTGGTGTTTTGCAACTTGAGTCAACTATACCTAGGTATTTGTCCTACGATCTTGAAAGAATGAATTTAATTACTATTAATTTAGAAGGCTTTATGAAGTCAAAATAATTTAATAATAATAAGTCGATGTAGTTTATCAAATTTTAAATTCCTCAGTATCATATATTTAATAGAAATACATACTTACCTTTCGCAATAATTGTTCGTAATTTAAAGATTTACGAGAATTGGACGGATCAGTGTATAAATTAATACAGTAAAGTCGTCAATGCTACTGTGATTTGTGATTAGATACATTCTCGTGGATAAACAATAACCATTGCATAACGTACACAGATGGAAGAGGTAGAATCTTTAATTTAATAAAAATATGGCAACAGTCATCACGGTATAACACTTGATCAAGTAATCTGACGGGAGAAAATTTTCTATTGCGAAGAGAATTTATGCAATGGTGATTGGTGAAACTAGCAAAACGTAGCAGAGTGAATATACAGGGATTCCGGGACACCAAGACACAAAAGGCAGATCACACAAGACCGCGAAGAGTGTAGTGAAGATGCCAATTGCAAAATTTGAATTTAAAGTGTCGTGAAATGCAGTGATCAGGTATAGCAACTATTGTACTCACTGCGAGTCACTGCCAACATTAAAAATTTAAGTAAATGTTCCTGAAACAGATATCGAAAAGAACCCCTTTTCGAAACCCGTTTGAGTGTTATAATGACTGTGTTGAAGGTGCAAAATAGAAAAAAACATGTTTTTTTGTTCGACACTGTCAGAATTTTAAAGATTTTCAGCGATTTGGAGCCTTTGGGGGGCTCGTCGAACAAAAAAACGTTGTATTCAACTCGTTCTTATGTAATTTGGGCTTTTTTGGCACTCGTGGACCTTTAAAACTCTCGTTTCACTCGAGTTTTAAACTGGCCCACTCATGCCAAAAAAAGCTCAAATTACACACGAACTCGTTAAATAAACTACTATTTAGTTTTAATTTAGCGTTCTAAATTAAGACTAAAAACATTTTTCTTTTAATACCTGAATTTTATTAAATTTAATTATGTATTTATGTTAATTTTCTTGATAATGTTTTATCAAGAAAATTAACATAAATATATAATTAAATGTGATCCATATTTAAATGTGACAATCCAACTCGAAAATTTTTAACCAATCGAATTGCAGCATTTTTCAAATTTGGACCAATCAAATTGATTTATAGTGAAAAAACACCGAGTTGAGTGAAAAAACAACCCGCTGAGTGAAAAAACAACTAGTGGTTTTTCAGCGAAAAAATTTATGTCAAAATGAAACGTCAAATTTATTAGGTTAACTCGATAAAAATTTTCTCGGTGGATTGTCAAGTCGAATACAATTCGTGGTCTAATTTTTTCTTCAAAATTTGTCATTTAAGGCATTCGTAGCTTTTGCTTTTGGTTTTGGAAAATTTTCGTTGCAAAAGCTACTCATGTCTTAAATGACAAATTTTGTCGGAAAAAATTAGACCACTTATTGTATTATATATGATAAAATTCAGGTATTAAAAAAACATGTTGATTTTATCACATTTAATTATGTATTTATGTTAATTTTCTTGATAATGTTTTATCAAGAAAATTAACATAAATACATAATTAAATGTGATAAAATTCAGGTATTAAAAGAAAAATGTTGACGAATAACACTTTAGTTGGAGAGACGATTTTGAAATATTCTCAAAATGAAGACAGCCTTATTCGTAGTCTTTTTCGTAGCATCTGCCTCGGGTTTATTTCGTTAACCTATACAGTACGCTCATCAAAAAAGTGTAATGTACTTTATTTTATTTTTTTACAGCGGTACCTACTTTTATCCGTACGGAAACTTTGTCACCTGATGAGAAAATCGTAGGCGGCAACGAGATAGATATCAAAAAGGTCCCATGGCAAGTCTCAGTTCAACGTTACGGTAGACACGACTGTGGTGGTTCCATAATCAGCACTGAATATGTTGTCACCGCCGCTCACTGCACAAATGGGTACCTACGTGTTTTTGGTGCGACTTAATGCAATAATTATTTAATTATCATTATTTTAGTATCAATCGTAATATGATGACTATCAGATTTGCTACCTCGTGGAACAAAAAAGGTAAGGAGGTCGGGATCCGTAGCATTCACCAACACCCCTACTACAACCCCCAACTCATCGATTATGACATCTCCCTTTTGCGCGTGGCGTCACCTTTCCGTCTGAGCAAAAACGTAGCCATTATAGGCCTTCCGTCGTCGACCACTAGCTGGCCTCCTGGTACTTCCGCCTTGGTAAGCGGGTGGGGGAAAATAACGGAGAATGGCGGATCTCCGGATCCGGAGTACTTGCGAAGTGTCACCGTCCAAATTGTTAGCCAATCGACCTGCAAACAAAAATACGGAAGCTGGATCACGAGTCGCATGTTATGCGCTGGTGTTGACGGTGCAGGAAAAGGTACCTGCCAGGGAGACTCCGGGGGTCCACTTGTTATTGACAATGTTCTTGCTGGTATCGTCTCGGCGGCATTCGGATGTGGCCGCGAAGGTTATCCTACAATTTATTCTAGCGTACCTGCTCTCCGCGACTATATTAAAAAAACCACGGGAATATAAGTTCTTCGAGTTATTGTTGCTCCACAAATATTACAATAAATATTTAATTCTGATTTGATTCTGGAATGAATTTTACAATATTAATGAATTGATTGAAACCCTTAAGTACATACTTTTAGTTAGAATAGTTAGATGAACTAGGAAAAACAGAGTATTTTTTTTGTGTATTTCGTTATGAAAGTGGGCTGGAAAGTCAGCGAATCAAAGTTAAAATCAACACCAGGTGTGTAAAGGAGAAGTACGAAAAACAGTCATTTATTATACAAGTTTTATAAGACACTATTTTGTTGCACGCGTTTTTTGGAGCACGACGAGCGCAGCGAGAAGTATTATAAAACAAACAAGTGCGACAAAATGGCTTATTTATTTATCTATTTATTTTGCTTACGTACAAGTTTTTATACTCTAATTTTTGGTAGGTAGGTACTTTAACTTGTTCATGTTACAATCTTGAAACCTCGCATTGTATTCTCGGCTAGCCGTTCATTGCCGATATGAATAGAACAAAATTACAAAAATACAATGAATACAAATGGACCGTATTTCTAAAATTTTAAAATGATATAAAATTTAAAACAAAATAAGATTAATTAATACAATAACATGTACTGATTAAGGGATCTCACAATAATAAGCCTTTTTCACCATTCTGGCACGAGAAATGATACAGGTATCTTAGATAAGACTTTCGAACCTAATATCTCGGTTATTTGCCAAAGGATTTTTATGAAATTTAAAATGAAAATATTTTAGACGATGAAGGTTCAAAATTACCTCAAGTTAAAAAATGTAATTTTAACACATGTTTTCTTTATTGAAAATTAGCCGCGATTATTATTAGATTGTTAAACATTAAAAAATAGGGGTCTACACAAACAATTAACTAAATCACTCGTCTGATTCAAAGAAAAGATTAGATTTTGTTGTTAAAAATTTAATTTAAATTTGAAGGTTTTTGAGCAGTTACCTTTTGAAACAATTGATGAAAAATTGCCAAGCAACATTTTGTTCACCTCTTAAAATCTGTCAAAATTGGGCGCGCTTTATTAAAAACGTCAAATTGTGTAAATTTATTGAAAATAATAATCTAAAAATAGACTACAATGGTAGCCCGAGGTAAAGCCGAGGGCGCAAAGATCCCCGAGGCCAAGAAAAGGGCTTACGCATCGTGCATTGTATTAAATTTATCCTTCTCCCCGCTCCTTACGAATATTTATTTGATTATTTTTTCATGTTTATAACTTCCAATAGTTCATCAGCATTTTTGATCACATGTTCAAATCTGTCCAATCGTATCATTATTATAGTGAGAATAATCTAAGTACATTATCCAAGTGAGAATAATTATAGTTCGTATTTTGTTTTAATTTTTCTTTAGTGACAACATATTTTTCAATTTGACAGTAAGTGTCATCAATTGCTGAACATGAACGAAGAACGATTCAGTGTGATAATATAATTTTTTTTGTATTTTTGATTTTGTACTCATGAAAAAATAATCCTACGAATACCCCTCGAGAGTGAGAATAAATAGAAAATAATTCTCCAGATTCTTTCTCAAACTTGTTGCCAGATGGCAATAGCCACTCGAGCCCTCCGGGCTCTCGTGTCTATTGCCTGGCAACAAGTTTTCGAAAATCTGTCGAATTATTTTCAATTTATTCTCACTCTCTTGTGATATTATTACAGATAATAAAACTAAAATCGCGGCTCAAAATTACGAGGTGGCTGATTGTGAGAACCTTGGTAACCACCTAGCGACCCGTCAAAATTTTCAAACAACAAATTTCTCTGCCTAATTTTGTCAAGAAAAAATGAGTTCAATTGAAGAGGCTACTATTGGGAGCACGGAATTTTGGACAGACTTGAAATTTGACTGATATAAAATGTGAAACAGGGTTTAGGTGCTAGACGTATTAATAACCTCATTTTAATATCTACTATTGTCTCATATCATTCTGCAAATTGCATTCATCATTTCTGAAACGCTGCAAGTGCTTAGATGTGATTTTCTGAAAACAAAACCGCCTTTTTTATTAAATTTTAGAAACAATAACGAAAATGTAAAATAATTGTGCATAATTGTGACAGTTCATTTTGAAGTTCAGTCAGAATTAATTATTATGACATCTGTGACAATAAAGCTTAGACTACATTGGGTTTTTTTAAATGACATGTAAATTGCTGCCCGAAATTCCATGCTCTCCACAGACAATTAAACTATAGTAACCCCCAATTTCATAATCAGCCTAAAGTTACTTTAACATTAAAGTTTACCATTTACCATAGAAACATATTGTTGCAACAATCCATTAAAGTCACTTTAAGCTAAAGTCGACTTTAAGTTTATTATGAAACTGGCCCTAAGACTGTCAAGTGGGATTACATTTTCGGGGACGCGCTCATGTAGCGCTGCCCGAGCGTTAGGCCAAACTAATGTATAACAAGTTGCATATCTGACTAGTTGCCTATTTTTTCTATTTGATTTAAATTGATATGTACTTATTTAAAAAAAAAATAAAACGACTAATTAAGTATACACTATCCCACCTCCACCCGGCGGCACGGCAATTTTGCCGGAGTACATACACTATTACGGATATTACTATCAAGTAATAGTGCAGTGCTTACCAACATAATTACCGGCGTCTCGCCTCCGCATTTTGACTTTGTTGTGTATTATGTTCTGTGTCAATGTTAAGGAACTTCCTCACGATGTGACATGAGTATAATAATATACCTTTTTGAATTTCAACTACCAATGTGTTATCTAAATCCAGAATTTTTAAATTTTTAAAAAGAGATTGCGGTACTATTCCCTTTGCTGAAATTACAAGTAGTAAAATCGAATTTTTTTCTAAACACCAAAGATTTCTCATAGCAACGGAGAGCTCTAAATATTTATTAATTTTTGTGTGGTATGTCTGTGTTATATTATGTGATTTTGGAACAGCTATATCTAGAAGATATGCTTGCTTTTGTTGTTTATTTAAAATTATAATGTCTGGTCTGTTATGCTTAATATGAATGTCAGTTAAAACTGTTCTATCAAAATATAACTTGTAACTGTCATTTTCCAAACAACTTTCTGGTGTATAACTATAATGTGGTTGTGTATTCTTTAATAAATTGAATTTAACAGCCAAATTCATGTGTATAATTTTAGCGAATATATCGTGACGTTTTTTATATTCGCTTTGAGCCAAAACGGTGCAAGAAGAAATAATGTGTTCAATTGTTTCCCCTTCAGTTCCGCAAATCCTACATTTATCAATTATCGATTGTAAACCGTATATGTGTTTTTTATAATTTTTTGTATTTATAACACGATCTTGTATTGCAAATATAAAACCCTCAGTCTCAGGGTGAATATTTGATTTCTTAAGCCATGCATGAGAGGCCTGAACATTAACTTCTGATTGTTCCAGTTCTTTAAAGTATCTCCCATGTAAAGACTTCTGTTTTATATTTGCTATAGTGTCAGGTATATTTGGGTTAACAATATCTGAAATTATATTATCACTTAAATTTAAAGGTGTGTAAGGTGTGTAGCCTTTATCGGCTGAAACCAAAGCATTAAAAAAGGTGTTATCACGAGCTCTATTGAGGAAATAATTTTTTAGTGAAGCAATTTGATTTTTTAGCAGTATTTCTAGATTTGAAAAACCCCTACCACCGTTTTCGCGTGGTAAATTAAATCTTTCAATAGCAGATTTAGGATGGTGTTTACTAAATTTGGTAAAAAGAACTCTAGTTTTAATGTTTATGTTCTGTAAATTAGTTTTGGACCATTTTATAACACCGAAAGAATAGGTCAGTAATGGAACAGCATATGTATTAACTGCTTTAATTAAATTATTACCGTTTAATTTTGATTTTAAAATAGATTTAATTCATAAATAAAATTGCTTTTCTAAATTTTCTTTTATAATTGAGTGTTGAATATGATTTGATTGATTAATACCTAAATATTTATAAAATTCTCCTTTATTTAAATTTTTAATGATTTCTCCTTCTTGAGTTATATATTCTAAATGTAATGACCGCGACATATTGATTGCATTTTACACTTATCAATACCAAAACTCATCCCAATATCATTTGAGAAATTTTCAGTTATTGTTAGTAAAGATAAAATGTGATTCTTTTTTGATGCATAAAGTTTTATGTCATCCATATAAAGAAGGTGATTTAATTTGGATAGTGTGGTATTATTGAGTCTAATATTGAAACCATATCCAGTGCTATTTAATAGATTTGTCAAAGGATTAATGGCTAGACAAAACCATAAAGGACTTAAAGAATCTCCTTGATAAATTCCCCGTTTAATTTGAATGGGCTCGGATTTTAATTTAGTATTGTTTATTGATAAATTTAAAGTAGTTCTCCAAAATGTCATAACATGAGATAAAAAGTTAATCAAATCCAAATTAATTTTATAAATTTTAAGAATTTTAATTAACCATGAATATGGTACTGAATCATAGGCTTTTTTGTAGTCTATGAATGCGGTATAAATATTTCTATTATTTTTTCTAGCTTGTTCCATTATTACCGTATCTATTATGAGTTGTTCTTTACAACCAAAACACTCTTTAACACAACCTTTTTGTTCTTCATTAAGTATATTTAATTTTTGACAATGGTCGTAAATTATTACTTTAATGCAAGATGTCATAATTTTATAAATTGTAGGTAGACATGTGATTGGCCTATATTTTGATGGATTTTTAGTATCGGAATCTTTTGGTTTCAGATATGTTATACCATGGGCTAAAAACTCTGGAAATGTGTTAGGTTCCCTAATAAATCCGTTAAAGTGATCAAGTAAGCATTTATGAATACAAGTAAATTTTTTTAACCAAAAGTTATGAATTTGGTCACCTCCAGGGGATTTCCAATTATGTGAACTATTAATATTTTTAACTAAAATTTCAAGGCTAATTTGAATATGATGCCGATTATTACTATCTGGTATATCATTTTCTAAATGAGGAATCCATTCTGCCTGATTATTAAATTGAACTTCATTTGACCATATGTTTGACCAGAATTCTTTAATTTCGTTTATATTTGGTGTACCATTATTAGTTTCAGTTTTATTATCTGTTAAATTTTTGTAAAACAACTTCTCATTATTTCTAAATATTTTGTTTTCAAATTTCCGTTGTTTATTATTTTTATATCTTTTGAGTCGTTTAGAATAAATATGTAACTTTTGTAATAAAGTGTCTTTGATTTCTATTAATGTTTTATTATATTCATTATATTTTAAACAATGTATTCGGTTGTTATTTAAAATGGATTGAATACAATTATTTAGATGATTAGAATTTATACCCTTTAAATATTGAGTTATTCTACCTAAATCTCGTCTGATATTATTAATACGTTTATTTAGTCTTTGTTCCCATTTTGGTAATTCTTTCGCTTTTATATTATTTGTCTGGCCAATTTCTTTTGATCCATTTAATCTGATAATTGTTAAAGCTCCACTATATATAATACTGTGTATTTTTTTAAAACTTGTCGTGTTATTTACAAATTTAGGTAAAATGAATTGATTTAAAATTTCAATCATTGCAAAGAATTTTTTGGAACTTTGTTGTTTAGGTAATAGTGGTCTATTAAATGGTTCTGTGTGTTCAAATTCGTTAAGAGTTCTATTGAATTCATCTTCAATTTGTTCTTTAAAATTTTGATGGTAGTAAAAATTTTGATTAATAACATGTATATCATTATAATAACTCAAGTCTAAATTATGTATGTCTGTTTGTATGGTGTTGTTTGGTAAATCGAGAATTGGACAGAAAGAGTCATTATGATGAGATAAACTTTGTAAACTTTGCGGTTCAACAGAATTTTGGAGTAAATTATTAGAAACTTCATTATTGTCAGAATAATTAATTGTCAAATCTAACTTTACATCATTTTTGAACTTTTCTAAAATTGCCGAAGGGATATAGTTTTTCTTCATAATGGCTCTCCTCTGGTCAGCTAAATTTTGACTAGTAACAGGAAACTGGGGGTACTTACTTTGGAACGCTTTAAATAAATCGAGCCTGTAAGTACTCACAACATCCTGTAGTTTCGTGATCCGAAAATATTCCAGTATAATGAAAATATTCATTTCCATAGTCCATTTTTTGCGTTTTCTAACTTCTGTAGCACCATTGTATTAAACATTTTAATACAAATTCTAACATATACAACAAATTAGTAGGTCATTAAACTGTTTATGTGTAAATTGGGATTTTTTGGGCATGATTGGGCTAGTTTAAAAGGCGAGTGAAACTGAATTGAAGGGTAGATCTAGTTTAATAATTTGATTTTGCGTTAACTTTTAAAATTTCTGGAGATATTTTTAGAATCGTGCCACAGATTTTTTAATTTTGAAATTGTTTTTCGCTGATTTCGGTCCATGTACTTAATAAATGTTTCTACCTTTTGAAGTAAGACTACTAACTTTCTTGCATTCAAGTAGGTACTTGCAACACACTAGAAGATTTTGTTGGGTGTCTATTTTGGGCCTTGGGCAAAACAGGAAGGATTAGATTCTCTATTTTTCAGTAATCGTAGAATTTTCAGTTTGTTCAGCTGGTCTAACATTGTTTATTGAAGTTTGTTTATCTTCACGAAGAAAAATCGACGGCAGGGCGTATTTATTGAGTTTTGTTTTTTGAATAAAGAAATTGTTGCGAAAATGTTTCTCGCAAATAAAGGCATTGGGTATCTGTTTTGAAGGGTGGTGCAACATTTACCTAAAGTTTCTATCCATCGTTTCCTTTGTTCTTCTAATTTTGGAAATTTAAAATGTTTATTTTTTATCGCCGATCTTGTTTACAAAGCATTTATATTTAATTTTTCCCATATCCAAATATGTATACAGGCTGTCCCAGAACTGGCTCCCCAGAGAAAACAGGCATGTGCCGACAACAAAAAAGACTCTAAATTGACTAACATAAATTTTCTGCTAGCTCAAATTACCGAGTTACAAAGTTTTTAATTTCACCAATCCCGAAAGCTCGTCCTCAGGTATTACTAAAAAATCCGATCGGTTGCTAAACAACAACAAAAAATCTCTGATATCGCACAAATCAATAAAATGTTTGGGCAACTGGAATTTTGACGTTTTCCGATATAAAAATTCGTTGACGTTTATCTGTCATCAACATCAAGACTTGACAATTGCAAAATTCGAAATAAAACAATAAAAATGGCGATTCTAAAAAGAACCATTTATTTAAATAGGTAACAATGTTAAAGCAGATGTTCGATATGACCACCATTCATTTATATGCACAATTGTGCTCTACGTAACAAACTTCTTGTAGTAGCGTTAGTTATCATTTCTTCAGTAACTGAAACAAAGCCTCCTGAATTCGAACTCTCAGATCAGCCTCTGAATTTATGGGCCGCCGATAAATGATTCAGATCTGGAGACCTGGCAGGCCAATGATGCGGTCCTCCTCGACCGATCCAGCGCTGTGGATATTGGTTATCCAAAATTTCCCGAACGTTTCTGCTAAAATGTTGGAACCAGTCATTTATGCGATAAGCAAGAGGTACAATTTCAAGTAAATCAGGTAGCTCCGTTCCAATGAACTAAGCATATCTTGCCCCCGTTAATCTTGCGGGGAATTTAAACGGTCCAATCTAGAGCCGGGGATTCGGAATTTTAACAAATGGAAGGATCCACCACGCTTATACTTGCCAAACGATCGCCCAATAGCCCAGTCCACAAATTAACAGAAAACCTATGTTGAAAACCTCTGAGAAATTATTCTCTTGGATTTTCCTCTGCCCAGATATGAAGGTTGTGATAATTGGGACAACCTTACCGGCAAAATAGCGACTCATCAGAAAACAGGATCCGTGACAAGTAGTGTGAAGCATCGTTTTGGTTTATTAACCATAGATAAAAGTCTCGCCTAATTGGATAATCCTCTGGCAGAAGATGTTGTACTCGTGTGTAGTGGTATGGATGCCTCCTATTATCAGCTAGAACTCTCTGCACCGAACTCTTGGATAAACCCATTTCACGAGAAACTGTTCGAATACTCCGGGTACCGTCTTCCTCAAAGACATTCAGTACGGCTTCCTCGTGTTCGACAGTCCTTACATTTCTTGGAGCACCCCTAACTTCTTCTTCGAACTGGCTGCATCTGACCCGTTTCTCGACCCCGAGCGATTAATTTCAGGATTGTTTTGTCTTTGTGGAAATTGTCACGGTACAACCTTACTGCTTCACGTGCATTGTTCCCACATCGCGCAAAAGTAAGAATCATATCTACGTACTCAGAGGAAGAATACATGTTAAATGAAACACTTGAATTAAATATCGCAGCGAAATTCTATAACAAATGTCAAACTGACGTAAACAATCATTCTAATAAATGTAGTGGACCAAATCAAATGGACAGAATTATAGAGGTTTACGGATAAAAAGGAAACCTTGGCAACGCAAAATTGCGATTATTCCACCTTAATGATGCTCAACTCTAATTGGTCAACTTCAGAATGTGTTTTATCGGTTATCATTTGAGATAGGACTTTTTTTCTTCAAAATACACGTTAATATATTCGCCCTAAGGCTCCCTTTTTTCTCTGGGGAGCCAGTTCTGGGACACCTGTATAAAATAAAAATTGCGATCTGAAAATAGATATTTATGCATTAAGGGAGATATGAACATGATTTTTCCCTGAGGTTGACGTGGTTATAAGCCTTTGGCCCGAGGAATTATAAATCCACCGAGGGGAAAAACATGAATATCTCCCGTGGTGCATACAATATTTTATTTTTTAGTCTCTGTACTTAAAAGTTAAAATTTTATTAAAAATATTTAGCAGGGAAGATTGCGTGAATATGTGGTTGCTATAGTTTCCTTCTCATGAGTTTGTTGTCAACAATGTGGGGGGCGAAAAAAATTGACAAATCCCAAGGGAGATACGAGTTGTTTTTCACAGTCTGTATCTATGACGAAAAGAAACAATATCGTGTTACTAAAAAATAAACCATATTTCGTACTTTTTAAAAAAGAAAAAGATAACTTACCCAATAAAAATATAGCGAAAAATTATCTCAAGATACTGGTTTGGAGTAATCTTATAATTAAAAATACCGGGACATTTTTTTAACTCTGAACATAGTCCATACTTATTCTCTATGTTCAATTTTAAAAAACACAGATCAATGCATTGTGAGTTGCTATGCAACCAATTATACCGAACACCAGAGATTTTGAAATAATGTTAAAAATTGTTACGGTTGATGGAATTGGTCTATCATGTGTTGCATTGGAAATGTCACGCACATTTCTAATGCTCTGATGGCATAGAATAACTGCATTATGTGTATTTCTTCTTCAAACAACTTGACCATTTTGTTAAACTGTCAAGTACTTATTTTCGTTACCTTGGTTACGTGATTACATACATGCATTGACCTGTGTTTTTTAAAACTGAACATAGGGAATAAGTATGGGCTATGTTCAATGTTAAAAAAATGTCCCGGTATAAGCTTTCATTTTACTGACTTGGGGTATTACATGGACTATATCAAGTTTGACAAAGGATAAACCGTAATGCGAATCGTTGCCTTAATTTTTTTAGAAGTATTTCTTTCAAAACAAAAGTGCGATTTTTTACTTGGTTTTTCAGTCGTTAACCAGGTGTTTTTTGTTTACAGACTTTTAAAAACCACTCGGGTCCAAACTGATAGGCGCCTTGGGATTTTGTTAGCCATTCCTTCTTCTATAGAAAATTGCTTTGGCCCCATTATCCTACAATTATGTCCTCGTCCTCAACGACCATATTTAGAATTCAAAGGGCCATAAAGCAATAAATACCCAGTGGACGTATTTTGGGAAAAACCCAATCCATTTTACACTTGCTTGAAATAAATAAACTGTGCAGTGCAGTGTTGCATTAGTAGTATTGCATTTTGAAATTATAATCTCAAAATGCTTTTTTTGAGAAAAAAAAACATTGTTGCAGCCAATCATTTGACTTACATCTTCTTTTTCTTATATTTACAAACACAAACTCGTCAAATAAACTACTATTAGGTATATTAAGCTTAAATTATATGTAAAGGCTGGTAATTTTTTCAGATTTTTTTTTATTGGTAACCAATTTTGCTCATTTAAAACCATGGCCAACTGTATCGATATACACTAGACGTGTATACATGGCCGTTTCAATTTCAAAATAAAAGTGTTCCTAGAAAGCAAACCATGAACTACCGTAAAGTAGCGACATCTGTTGGATCCTTTCATAATATTTTTTTTAATTTAAAATTGTCAAATTGAACGTCACAAACGTCAGATTTTGGAAGTATTTTCTTACCTTTCTGTGCTCATTGTCAATTATAACATTTATTGTTGAGTTGATGATTGTCGTGTTTAGTTTCGTTGTGTTCATTTTAATTTATTAATTTCGAGTGACAAGCAAATTAACAGACAAATAACATACGACAACTAACCGTTACCTAACCAAGAATGTAAATTTGACAAGTTGACGTACTCGTAGATTGAAGATTGGTTAAAATTATAGTCGTATGGCGTCGCTACTTTACGGGAAATTTCAATTGTTTCATCGGAATTTTTCTCTTATGGAGAAATTGCAAAATGAAACGGCCATGTATACACGTCTAGTGTATATCGATACAGTTGGCCATGTTTAAAATACGCCTGAGCGTGTTTTATAGTTTAAAAATCTCAATCTATTAAATCCCCGCTCCCTGCGGTCGCTCTGATTTAAACTACGATCTCGATTTTTAAATCGTCTATAAAACACTTGTTGTCTTCAAGATTTTTTCTAACACTAACATCTTATCAGAAATTTTAATAAATTCAGAAATTATTCGAGGGGCGTCACCACAATACACAAAATGCGGAGGTTGCCGTGGGTACTATGGTAATAATATCAACAAATTTGGAAAAAAACAATTTTCATCGTTGAAATGTGCCAAAACGTTCCAGAAGAAATAAGAAAAAAGGGGCAATTTGTTACCAATGAAGTCTAAAAGCGCATACGAAAAGGTGTATGTTTCGTTTCAAGGCCGGAACAATAAAAAAAGCATCACGGAGGTAACGGAAGATGTCCTTTTGGCTTTTCTTGATATGGCGTAAGTGTGTAGAACTTCATTAAAAGTTAATTCACACTACGGCAAGAATCATTTGAAGAAAATGTAAAGATTGCCAGTTTTCGATGGCCGGGCATTTGCATTGAATGAAACAGAAGAAGTTAAAGAAGAAGATGTTAAGCTAGTGTGACACGATACTAAATTTCACACAAAATTCTGTCAAAATGACAAAGACAGACTATGATCCTGAACGTTCATTGGTCCTGATCGAGGGTCTCTCTCATTTTATAACAAATTTTCTACAAAATTTAGCATCGTGTCATACAGCCTTTAGGAACAAGAGCACGAAGCTAATGTGGCAGTTCCAATTCAATAATTGAACTTTTCACTTTTGTGATAATTACTGTAAAAATTATGAATAAAATGTTACTTGAATGATGTGTGTGAGCGTATTTTATGACTCTATAAGATACGTTGCTATTGATGACGTGTCTTATAGAGAAAAGCGTATTTTATGGGAAACATAAGGTGTGGGCTCAAATGCACCATGGAAACCGTATAAGATATTAGTGTTAGAAAATAGCTATTAAGACAACAAGAGTTTTATAGACGATTTAAAAATCGAGATCGTAGTTTAAATCAGAGCGACCGCAGGGAGCGAGGATTTAATAGATCGAGATTTTTAAACTATAAAACACGCGTTGTCTTCAAGATTTTTTCTAACACTAACATCTTATCAGAAATTTTAATAAATTCAGAAATTATTCGAGGCGCGTCACAATATACAAAATGCGGAGGTTGCCGTGGGTACTATGGTAATAATATCAACAAATTTGGAAAAAAACAATTTTTTGTACTCATAGCCTTGAAAGCAACGCTTCCAACATTCAACGCTCGCTCCGAAACGAGTGCTTCCCGGTCGACTCGAATGTAAAAATTGCAAAAAACACTGGCCCTTTGAGGCATTCAAAAAAAATCTGTCTTGATAATAATAAAATTTAGGTCATAAAATACAACTTCCCTGGGTTTTCCTCCATTAAAAAATTACGGTAAGATTTATAATCGTTGAAAATTGTTCCTACAAAATTCACAAATTATTGCAAAAATTGAAATATCAAGTGAAGCAATTGTTTCCAATAACCAAAGATCACTGCCTACTTGGTTTTATGTTCGTTTATGTTTAACGTATTAAAACAAAAAAAATTAATTTAATTTTCGTACAAAAAATATTGTACGAACCACTTGCGTGAAGACATCTTCCGTTCATTCGCGCTTTAATTAAAGGCACTCGCTCCTTCGTCGCTCGTGCTTTAAAAAATGCGCTCATGCGGGAACATCGTCTTCCCGCACTTGGTTCGTAAATAACTATTCATCGTTGAAATGTGCCAAAATGTTCCAGAAGAAATAAGAAAAAAGGGGCAATTTGTTACCAATGAAGTCTAAAAGTGCATACGAAAAGGTGTATGTTTCGTTTCAAGGCTGGAACAATAAAAAAAGCATCACGGAGGTAACGGAAGATGTCATTTTGGCTTTTCTTGATATGGGGTAAGCGTGTAGAACTGCATTAAAAGTTAATTCACACTACGGCAAGAATCATTTGAAGAAAATGTAAAGATTGCCATTTTCCATGGCCGGGCACTTGCTTTGGATGAAACAGCAGAAGTTAAAGAAGAAGATGTTAGGAACAAGAGCACGACGCTAATATGGCAGTTCCAATTCAATAATTGTACTTTTCACTTTTGTGATAATTACTGTAAAAATGATGAATAAAATGTTACTTGAATGTGAGCGTATTTTATGACTCTATAAGATACGTTGCTATTGACGACGTGTCTTATAGAGGAAAGCGTATTTTATGGGAAACATAAGGTGTGAGCTCAAATGCAC
Organism: Tenebrio molitor; assembly: GCF_963966145.1. Taxonomy (NCBI): domain Eukaryota; kingdom Metazoa; phylum Arthropoda; class Insecta; order Coleoptera; family Tenebrionidae; genus Tenebrio; species Tenebrio molitor. Next base: position 3,897,376 of record NC_091048.1, on the reverse strand, counting down.
CATGGACACAGTATAAGATATTAGTGTTAGAAAAAGTAATTAACAATTCAAAAGTTTTTCATTAATGTATCTACTTTTGCACGTTGTAAACAATTTGTTTTTTCTGATATATACAGAGTGTCCCAAAAATGGCGTACTAACGGTGCACTACGGTGTAGAAGAGATAACCGTAAACGCCAGAAAAATATTAAAAAAATTCTATTGGACTTATTTTCTGATTTGGCGGTCTTTGAAAGTGGCACTTAACAGATCAATTATTTTGAAATATATGTATGAAATTGTCATGACAGCTACGTCTAATCATACATATTATCACAGTACAAGATCACTCATTAGTCATTAGCATTACCAATATCTAATCCTGCATAATAGAGAATTTAGAAGCTTTGGAAATCGAAAAAATTATTTTAAATCCTCTACGTCAGGGATGAGCAACCCGCGGCCCGCCACACTTTCTCATGCGGCCCTTTAAAGATTTTACATTTTGACTTTTGAAACTTTTGTTAACCATTGCATAATTCACCAACAGAATCTTTGCGCAAAAATTTTAAATATGCCTAATGTCACTACGTCTGTAATAAAACTTATTAATTTTCTCAAATCTCGAGCGCTAAATCACCGCCAATTTAATGAGTTTTTAAAAAATTTGGGAAGTGAATATGGTGATGTAATTTACAACACAGAAGTGCGTTGGTTGAGTAGAGGTGCTATGTTAAAAAGAGTATATAACTTAAAAAATGATATTCAATTGTTTGTGGAAATGAAAGAATATCGATTTCCCCATTTCGAAGATAAAGAATGGATGTGTGATTTTGCCTTTCTCGTCGATATAACTCAGCATTTGAATGACTTAAACATGGAACTTCAAGGAAGAGACCAGTTCATTCATAACATGTTTGATAAAATTAATGCTTTTGAAAGCAAACTTAAAATTTGGAACAAACATCTGTTGTCAAACAACATGTCACATTTTGCACACCTAAAAAAAGAAAACCCTTCAGAAACCTGAAAATATGCCCAGCATTTACAAAAATTAATAACGGAATTTGAATCGCGATTTAAAATATTTAGATCAGAAAAAACCGTTCGTAGTTTTAACATTTTTTCTTCCCCATTTAATGTAGACGTGGAAACAGTTCCGGATGAGTTACAAATGGAATTAATAGATTTACAAAACGACACGGATTTAAGAAATAAATTTAAAAATGTTGACACATAATTTCTACCAAAAATACAAAAGTTTAGAAAAATCCCCACGATTAGGCAAAGCAAATAATGACACTTTTTGGAAGTACCTATGTTTGCGAACAATTGTTTTCCGCAATGAAAATAATTAAAAGCGATCATCGATCGAGATTAAATGATGTACGGTTAGAAAGCTGCGTGCGAGTTGCTGTGTCGTCTATATCTGCAAATATAGACCAATTGATGACCAAGAAGCAATGCCAAATTTCTCATTGAGTATTTTATTTCGGTAATTTTTATACTAGATTTATTTTGTTAAAGATATAATTTAAGTTCATCATTATCATGTTTCTTAAATGCGGCCCGCACAACATTTTTAAATTTGAAGCTGGCCCGTTGTAAAAAAAGGTTGCTCATCCCTGCTCTACGTTAACATTGCAAGGTAATGATGTATGAATATATCTTTGTTTACATTGTATTATCGTTAGTAATAATAATAAAAATAATTGATTTTTTTGTCGGAAACATGTTTTCTATATTTTTTTCATGTACATTTAAGCATCCTCGGTAAGGTAGTAAGTAGTTTGTACGCCATTTTTGGAACAGCCTGTATACAACGTGTCTCAGAAATAAGTACATTAATTTTAACTGGTAATAGAACTCGTTAATAGCAACAAAATATTTAAATATATTTTTTTCCTAAACCTTATAGTTATCCAATTAGAATTATTGAAAAATTTGGCACAAATTTCGTTACCCGCCTATGGGGATTAGGGGATTACTTGCTTCGCCGTTGCCGATAAGCGAAGAACAAAAAAGAAATGCAAGAAAACTTTCACTTGTTTCTTGCGTACTTAAGTACAGCGACTAATTGCTGCGCCCGTTGCTGTAACCTATAATGATAAGGGTGGAAGAGAAAAAAAAGAATCATATGGTAGATATTAAATGAAAACAATTTTAATAATAAATATTTTAAACTGACCCTAATGAAGCGCCCATACCCAAATAATGACAAAATGTCTCCTGAAATTAGTGTATTAATCCGTAAAAATTCTCATGAAGTAATTAAAGTAACCAGTAATCACTAATCATTACAAGAAGTGTTCAAAGTGGCCACCGTTATTGTCAATACAATAATGAAGACGCCGACGAAATGATTCTTCTACATTTTCCAGCATTCTTCTGTTATTGCAAATTGTTGTGACAGCATTTTCCACCCGTTTTCTTAAAACTTCAATTGTGTCAATTGGAATCGAATATACCAAGTCCTTCATGTACCCTCAACCCTCATGTACCCCCACAAGTAGCACGGAAATTCGCTGGACTCCCGGAGCACCCCGACGCTTCACCACACACCAACACACTACTTATCTATGTATTCACTACTCGAAAATAAACTCGCCATTTTCACAAAATTTTAGCTTAAATCACAGAATCAACACGTGAACATCTGCCTTGTGGAGTCGGACAAAACTAACTAAAAACTACACCTCGGCCGCAGAGCGGAAAAACTGTATTCTAAAAACACAATGGGCCGTATGATTTCCCATTCGTTAAGCCTTTCATTAGCTAAATAATTGATTAGACAAAGTGACAGTATATGCCAAGCACTATGTTAGACAGAGACAAAACAGTTTAACGACGTTCTTTAACTTTAATGAAAGGGAAATCATACGGCCCAATGTTTTGCGTTGATTTTACAAAAAGTATCATTTCACGGTCACTGTCATTGGATCAAATAAATAGAAAATGCGAGTAAACAGACGGCTCGTTAATTTATGGAGGGAAAAATACTGAAATGAAAATTATAAACTAGGCAAAAATGAATAGGGAATTTTTCCATTTTTTAAAATTTGTAATGAAAGGTGTTAGAAATATAAATATATACACCTTAAATGTAATGATTCAAGTACCTGTAACATTTTAAATTTATCTAGCGTGTAAGAATACGTGGGAGGATTGGGGCAATTATTTTGCTTTCCAAGAAAAATTGTGGAATTCCCTATTCATTTTTGCCTAGTTTATTTCGAAAAAATGATACATAAAAATTTTGTTGTTCTTGACGAGAACTGTCACTGGTTAAAATTAATGTACTTATTTCTGAGACACGTTGTATAATATAAATACCTAAACAGCATTTTTTCATTGTTTTTGAACCAAATAAAGACACAAAGAAACCAGAAAATCATAATTTGGATTGAATATTTTCCATATAAGTCCAGTTTTAAAGTAATTTCAAATGACTAATGCCATAAAAATGCTGTTGCAAAGGCAAAGTGGTTTTTTGCAACTTGAGTCAACTATACCTAGGTATTTGTCCAACGATCTTGAATGAATGAATTTAATTACTATTAACTTAGAAGGCTTACTGAAGTCAAAATAATTTAATAATAATAAGTCGATGTAGTTTATCAAATTTTAAATTCCTCAGTATCATATATTTAATAGAAATAGTCACCTTTCGCAATAATTGTTCGTAATTTAAAGATTTACGAGAATTGGACGGATCAGTGTATAAATTAATACAGTAAAGTCCAATGCTACTGTGATTTGTGATTAGATACATTCTCGTGGATAAACAGTAAGCATTGCATAACATACACAAATGGAAGAGGCAGAATCTTATCTTTAATTTAATAAAATTATGGCAACAGTCATCACGGTATAACACTTGATCAAGTAATCTCACATATTTCTTCTGAAGGGAGAAAGTTTTCTATTGCGAAGAGAATTTATGCATTGGTGATTCATGAAACTAGCAAAACGTAGCAGAGTGAATCCACAGGGATTCCGGGACACCAAGACTCAAAAGGCAGATCACACAAGACCGCGAAGAGTGTTGTGCAGATCCCAATTGCAAAATTTGAATTTAAAGTGTCGTGAAATTCAGTGATCACGTATAGCAACTATTGTACGCACTGTGAGTCACTGCCAACATTAAAAATTTAAGTAAATGCTTCTCAAACAGGTATCGAAAGGAACCCCTTTTCCAAACCCGTTTGAGTGTTATAATGACTGTGTTGAAGGTGCAAAATAGAAAAAAACATGTTTTTAGTTTTAATTTAGTGTTCTAAATTAAAACTAAAAACATTTTTCTTTTAATACGTGAATTTTATCACATTTAATTATGTATTTATGTTAATTTTCTTGATAATGTTTTATGAAGAAAATTAGCATAAATATATAATTAAATGTGATACATAATTAAATGTGATAAAATTCAGGTATTAAAAAAACATGTTGATTTTATTACATTTAATTATGTATTTATGTTAATTTTCTTGATAATGTTTTATCAAGAAAATTAACATAAATACATAATTAAATGTGATAAAATTCAGGTATTAAAAGAATAATGTTGACGAATAACACTTTAGTTGGAGAGACGATTTTGAAATATTTTCAAAATGAAGTCAGTCTTATTTGCAGTCTTTTTCGTAGCATCTGCCTCGGGTATATTTCGTTAACCTATACAGTACGCTCATCAAAAAAGTGTAATGCACTTTATTTTATTTTTTTACAGCGGTACCTACTTTTATCCGTACGGAAACTTTGTCACCTGATGAGAAAATCGTAGGCGGCAACGAGATAGATATCAAAGAGGTCCCATGGCAAGTCTCACTTCAATATATTGGTGTGCACATGTGTGGTGGTTCCATAATCAGCACTGACTATGTTGTCACCGCCGCTCACTGCACCTATGGGTACCTACGTGTTTTTGGTGCGACTTAATGCAATAATTATTTTATTATCATTATTTTAGTATCAATCGTAATCTAATGACTATCAGATTTGCTACCTCGTACCTTGAGTACAAATGTAACGTGGTCGAGATCACTAGCATTCACCAACACCCCGACTTCGACCCCCAACTCGGCGATTATGACATCTCCCTTTTGCACGTGGCGTCACCTTTCCGTCTGAGCAAACACGTAGCCATTATAGGCCTTCCGTCGTCGACCACTAGCTGGCCTCCTGGTACTTCCGCCTTGGTAAGCGGCTGGGGAAAGATAACGGAGAATGGGTGGTCTCCGCTCTACTTGCGAAGTGTCACTGTCCAAATTATTAGCGAATCGAGCTGCAAAGAGGCATACGGACAAAGCATCACGAGTCGCATGTTATGCGCTGGTGCTGACGATGGAGGAAAAGGTCCCTGTCAGGGAGACTCCGGGGGTCCACTTGTTATTGACAATGTTCTTGCTGGTATCGTCTCTTGGGCAAAAGGATGTGGCCGCGAAGGTTATCCTGGAGTCTATTCTAACGTGCCTGCTCTCCGCGACTATATAAAAAAAATCACGGGAATATAAGTTCTTCGAGTTATTGTTGCTCCACAAATATTATTATAAATTTTGATTTGATTGTGTAATGAATTTTACAATATTAATGAATTGAAACCCTTAAATACATACTTTTAATTAGAATAGTTCGATGAACTAGGAAAAGCAGAGTATTTTTTTTTTCTACTAGAGTTTGGAAAACTTCAACATTGTAATACTAATTTGAGTTAGGAAAAGTGAAAAATTTCGTACTAAGGGCGGAATAGTAATTAACGTTATAAGTCCGGGAACTCATAGTTTACAGTATGAGTGAGACGTTTAAGGACGAGGCGACGAAGGAGCCGAGTCTTGAAACTCGAAACGAATACTGTAAAAAGAGTTCACGGACGAATGTCGTTATGTATTTTATTTCATCCTGCCTCAAATTTCGTTTGAAAGAAACATTGAAATTAATTTCAAAATAATTTAACAAATACTCCAAATCTAGTCACATTTTTGGAACATGATTAGCAACGGCTGTTTGGCAATTGTTTATTTTGTTGAAATAATTTTGTGCGTCAAAATGACTTTTAAAGCAAATACGCCAGAAATTGTAAGAAAATCTGCAGAAGCCTGTGCTGAATTAATACCTAGCAAGAGTAGCAAGTCTGGTGAAAGGTATCAAAAACAATTCAGCCAGTTTTGTAAATGGAAATCAGAAAATAATGTGAAGAAAATTACCTACGGAAGAGGTTATGCTGGCTGGCCTATTTTTTAGATTTGGTTTAAATGGTTGTATTATTTTATTTGTGAACTAACGTTTTTAGTCTTGAGAAAGTAAGTGCATCATCTTCTTTGTGGCCGAAATAGTTAAATTGTTAATTTGTATTTAGATCTAGTTTTGAATAAAACATTTCTTAAACCTGAATAATTGTTATTGCGATTTGTGCGATTGTTACTTTTGTGTTTCCAATAGCAACACTTAACCGGCGTCCGGCCGTTTTTTGCGTTTTCCCGGATTCAAACGGATGACGTAAAGTATTGAAATTTGACACAGGATGAAATAAATAATATTTCAACACTAAAAGTTCAATTTTGGTCGTTTCCTGGGATACGTAACGTAAAAACTGGTATTTAATTGAGACAAAAGCTTAAACGCCTTCACAATTTTTCATTAATAAATTGTTTCTCTATGGTTACGAAAGCAGAACAATTTTGATTTCGCTTTTTAATTTACAAATAATTAATAGTATACTAAAAATATTCAAATGCGGGATTTTTAATCAAGACGAAGTCGAGATTGCACAAATAGCTACTGTACCTATTGCGTTATGAAAGTGGGCAGGAAAGTCAGCGAATCGAAGTCATTTATTAATATTATACAAGTTTTATAAGACACTATTTTGTTGCACGCGTTTTTTAGAGCACGACAAGCGCAGCGAGAAGTGTTATAAAGCAAACAAGTGCGACAAAATGGCTTATTTATTTATCTATTTATTTTGCTTACCTACAAGTTTTTATACTCTAATTTTTGGTAGGTAGGTACTTTAACTTGTTCATGTTACAATCTTGAAACCTCGCATTGTATTCTCGGCTAGCCGTTCATTGCCGATACGAATAGAACAAAATTACAAAAATACAATAAAAAATACAATGAATACAAATGGACCGTATTTATAAAATTTTAAAATGATATAAAATTCAAAATAAAATAAAATTCATTAATACTATAACATGTACAGATTAAGGGATCTCACAACAATAAGCCTTTTTCACCATTCTGGCACGAGAAATTATACAGGTACCTTAGATAAGACTTTCGAACCTAATATGTCGGTTATTTGCCAAAGGATTTTTATGAAATTTAAAATGCAAATATTTTAGACGATGAAGGTTCAGTTAGTAATAAACAAAATTACCTCAAGTTAAAAAAATGTAATTTTAACACATGTTTTTTTTTATTGAAAACTAGCTGACCCGGTGAACTTCGTATCACCTACAATCGCTGTTCGTTAGGCTCGTTAAAACTCAAAAACGGCTTCACCGATTTGAATATTTTTCTTTGTAACATTTTGATTAGCCATGATCAATCCTAATCAACCTTCCAACTTCAATTCATTGAGATCAATAGTACTTGCTATATCTTATACGGTTTGAATTTCGTTCGGTTATTAAATGAAACTTGTTTACAATTCCAATGAATTTGATGTCTTTTATGTACAGTCGTTGACCAAAATAAAATAGGACAAAGTGTTATCTTAGACAGTTTCACAATTCAAAAATTTGTGTAGTGTAACTGAGGCGTATGTGTCTCAGATTACAACTTGATTTGACTTGACGATTGATTTACAAAAAGTTAGGTTGTGTTTTTTCACTTGTCATCTTGTTACTGTCACTTTGTTCAATTGAATGATTCTGAGTTTTTGAAATATTGTCGAATGATGACACTTATGATACCACTGTGATCTAAACGCATTTCTGATTTCCGGTTGTCAGCTTTGACAGAGTTGACAGGCGAATTTGACGTTTACGTGGTATCATTCTTCCAAATTAGAAGAAGAGTGGTCGATCCGGAGGGTAACCCTATATTATAACATCGCGAAGAGCTGACTCGGCAGACGTTGTCTTGTCCAAATTTCAATACCTAAATTTGTTTGTGATCGTTTTGTGAATTTGTGAAAAGCTATTGGAAATGTGTAAATAAAGTAAAAATGAGGAATTTTACATGGGAGATGAATTCTATCGGCAGTATTCTACACTGCTGAAATGCTGGAAATGTGTGATGTGCCTGGAATGTGATTGAGTTGGAACCATGCGGTTTTGTTCCAGAATTTAAGTCACAATTTAATTAAGTCAGAATTTCATGTCGAAACTAATTATTTATTTTCTTCCATTAAATTTGAAATCACAATGAATCTCAAGCAGTTTTCTTGGGTGATTCAAAATGATTATGAATAAGTATTGCAACTATGTACGAAAATTTATGTGGCAACTGCGTGAATGGGATAGAGTTGACATTTGTATGACATTTCATAAGCGTGCATTTGATTTTTAAAATTTCATTACACATTGATTTGACAACTTTCAAAATTGTGCGACTATGAAAACTGTCAAAAAAATGTCAACTCTATCCCACCGACACAGTTGCCACGTAAATTTTTGTACATAGTTGCCAGATTTATCCACAATTATTTTGAATCACCCAATATTTACATTTCGATTTCGATTGCAAGATCGATGTTCAAGCAAACAATCCGATTGGTTTGATTCCCAATTTCACAATCAGCTTTCATGACATTTGTGCATGTAGGCAAATAAATTGGAATAGAAATAAAACAACTACTACATTTGTCGGACAGATCGCGTAACAATACAAAGCAAATGTAATTTTATTTTAATTAACTGGATTGCGTTTTTCCAGATTTTTCTTCAAATCTTCCAGGTTTTTTTTTCAATTGAAAACAAAAAAAAACATCAAGCAAATATGTAGCTCCTATTGTCAGTTATGATCGAGAGTGCATACAAAAATTATAATTTTTTAAATTTGTCCGAATTTTCCGACTTTTCTTTGTAATTGTCCCGAATTTTTTTTTCCGAAAACTTATCCAAAACCCTAACAAACAAAACCAAAAAAGAATTACGCATAGCCATCGTTCGAATCCTGAGTTATGGTCTTGAGTTCATACAAAAAAGCACTTTCAGTTTTCCCCGAGTTATTTTAATTTAGCAAAATGTCTCATCATTGTGGTTATACCTTATAATAACTGAAGCTTCCACTCATGTTTTCAGAAGTTTTATTTTATCTTTTTCGTTAACCATTTGTCTAACATTTGACGTCATTTAAATGTTTTTTTTTGTTCGACACTGTCAGAAATTGAGAATTTTCTCCTGTGTGAACGGATTTTGATAAATGCCACCACTTGTCAAAACGAAACGTCAAGCTAATTTTAAAGATTTTAAGCGATTTGGAGCCTTTAAGGGGCTCGTCGAACAAAAAAACGTTGTATTCAACTCGTTCGTGTATCAATTGGGTTTTTTTTGGCACGAGTGGACCAGTTTAAAATGCGAGTGAAACGAGCGTTTTAAAGGTCCACGAGTGCCAAAAAAATCCAATTTACACTCAAACTCGTCAAATAAACTACTATTAAGCTTGTTTGACACGATGCTAAATTTTGTAGAAAATTTGTTAGAAAATGAGAGAGACCCTCGATCGGACCAATGAACGATCAGGATTATAGTCTGTCTTTGTCAGATCCTGATCATGAACGATCAGGATCTGACAAAGACAGACTATAATCCTGATCGTTCATTGGTCCGATCGAGGGTCTCTCTCATTTTCTAACAAATTTTCTACAAAATTTAGCATCGTGTCATACAGCCTTTAGTTGCTCCCCCTGGATGAAATAAAAAGGCGTAGTCTGTGCCAACAAACGACAATTACAGTCGATTGCAAAAAAATCTAGTATCTACATCAAATTTTCTACACTTTCATTCATCCTTCTTATTGTCAATTTTGATGTTATCAAAACCAGCAAAATGTCAAAACTTTTCATGTTTTACGTCAGACCAACTCAGACATAACAAATTTACATCCATTTTCACTTTTAGGTATACCTACAATACGAAATAACCAATATCCAACAGTAATAAGACCACCCCAGATCGTTCTTAAATTTTCCAATATCAAACATTGGATGTCGTAACCTCTGTTGTCACAGTAATACCCAAAACACGTAAAATTGGTTATTTTCCAATAATCTGAAAACTTCCAACATAACAAATCAAGGACAGATAACCAATATGCCACCATAAACAGACTTCCGAATTTTCTTAGTTATTTTCTGTTTATCCGTTAATAAACAATATCCAAGAGTCACCGTAATAACCCTGATTATGTGAATTTGGAACAGCTATATCTAAAAGATATGATTACTTTTGTTGTTTATTTAAAATAATAATGTCTAGTCTGAGTGGTCTGTTATGCTTAATATAATTTGTAATTATCATTTTCCAAACAATTTTCTGGTGTACACTTGGCTTCAAAAAAAACGGGAAATGAAATTTGACCTAATGTGAATTGGAAATTTAATTTGTCAATTTGTGTCTGTTTGACAGTAGTATTTCTGACACATAAGTGCAGTTTTTTAACCTAAATTCTAAAAAGCCGTTTCAAACTATAAAAATTTAATAAAATCTGACAGAACTTTTTCTGACAGTTCCCGTTTTTTTTGAAGCCAACCGTATAAGTATAACTATAATGTGGTCACAAGTATTCTTTAATAAATTGAATTTAACAGTTAAATTAATGTGTATAATTTTAGCGAATATATCATGACGTTTCTTAAAGTCCACTCAAAAATCAAAAAACCCCCACCTGTTGCTGTAGGTTGGTAAAATTTAAAAAACCCTAGGTAGATATTTTTTCATACTATGTTGGTAACTATAAATTATGACATTTATTTGATTCAAAATAAAATTAAATTTCGTTCATATTGTTTTATTAGCAGCACGTTTCATTTATTTATTGATTTTTATTATTTTTACTTAAACATGCCCAGAAAAACAAGAACTTAATAAACATTTAACCTCAAAATTACAAGTCTCACCAAATTTTACACTAGACAGCGTTGCCGATAGTAATTATCGAGGAAAATGCGACGTTGGTGGTTTTTTGATTTTTGAATGGACTTTATATTCGCTTTGAGCCAAAACGGTGCAAGAAGAAAGGATGTGTTCAATTGTTTCCCCTTCAGTTCCGCAAATCCTACATTTATTAATAATCGATTGCAAACCGCATATGTGTTTTTTACAATTTCTTGTATTTATAACACAATCTTCTATCGCAAATATAAAACCCTCGGTCGTCTCAGGGTGAATATTTGATTCCTTAAGCCATACATGAGAAGCCTGAATATTAATTTCTGGTTGTTCCAGTTCTTTAAAGTATCTCCCATGTAAAGACTTCTGTTTTATATTTGCTATAGTGTCAGGTATATTTGGCTTAACAATATCTGAAATTATATTATCACTTAAATTTAAAGGTGTGTAGCCTTTATCGGCTGAAACCAAAGCATTAAAAAAGGTGTTATCACGAGCTCTATTGAGAAAATAATTTTTTAGTGAAGCAATTTGATTGTGTTGTAGAATTTCTAGATTTGAAAAACCCCTACCACCGTTTTTGCGTGGTAAATTAAATCTTTCAATAGCAGATTTAGGGTGATGTTTACTAAATTTGGTAAAAAGAACTTTGGTTTTAATGTTTCTATTCTGTAAATTAGTTTTGGACCATTTTATAACACCAAAAGAATAGGTCAGCAATGGAACAGCATATGTATTAACTGCTTTAATTAAATTATTACCGTTAAATTTTGATTTTAAAAGAGATTTAATTCTTAAATAAAATTGCTTTTCTAAATTTTCTTTTATTATTGAGTGTTGAATATGATTTGATTGGTTAATACCTAAATATTTATAAACTTCTCCTTTATTTAAATTTTTAATGATTTCTCCTTCTTGAGTTATATATTCTAAATGTTCGTAATGACCGCGACATATTGATTGCATTTTACACTTATCAATACCAAAACTCATCCCAATATCATTTGAGAAATTTTCAGTTATTGTTAGTAAAGATAAAATGTGATTCTTTTTTGATGCATAAAGTTTTATGTCATCCAAATAAAGAAGGATAGTGTGGTATTATTAAGTCTAATATTAAAACCATATCCAGTGCTATTTAATATAAAATAATAAAAATCTTTTTATTTTGGAAGGATATTTTTCATGAATTGATCATCTACCACTATGGTTTCAACAGTTTCAACATTAATTCCTTTTGTAGTCCAAACTATAAAATCGCAGTTTTTGCGTTGGGTCTTGGGTCACAAATAATTGTCCCCGAATTTGAAAAAAAAAAATTACGTTTTTTTTGAGTTTCAGCTTTCCGTCATTTTCTTTCTGGGAATCAATCGGCGCATTTATTTTGGTCTTTAATTTTTTTTTTTTTGAATAATTTTCTGCTCAACAAAAGACATTTAAAAGTTTGTTTGTCAGACACAATATCACAAGACTTACCATTTTTTCAGAAAATTTTGATACTATGACGAAAAGTTTGTTGCAACAAACTTTGAGTCTAAAAAAATCAAAATTTTTCCGAAAAAAAATAGGATGTCGAGTTATATTTGGCTAGACAAATTCCCGAATGAACAATTCAAACAAACATTCGGAACAACATCACAAATTGGATTAAAGGTTAGTTTATATTCATCGTGGCACTTTTCCTGCAACAATTTACCTGTTGTATTCCAAATTGTTTTCACACTGTAGTCAATATCACTGCTGGAGTCGTTTCTAAAACGATTTTTTAAATCCATTTCGGAAAACGTCAAAATAATTTTCTGACATTTTCTTCATTAATTTGTGTTACCAACAAAAACAAAAGCCTTGTCAACGTTGTTTTTCGCCGGAAGGGAGATTTTTGTCGACGAAAGATGCATTTTCTGACCATGACTAGATTTTTTCGCGATATTCGGCACACTATTGGTCAATACCAACTGTTTTCATAACATGAGTGAATTTGTCAATTAAAAAATTGACTTCGCTTTCCTGCATATCAAGTTTGGCACAACCGTAATGCGAATCGTTGCCTTGATTTTTTGGAAGTATTTCTTTCAAAACAAAAGTGCCATTTTGTACTTGGTTTTTCAGTCGTTAACCAGGTGTTTTTTGTTTACAGACTGTTAAAAACCACTCGGGTCCAAACTGATAGGCGCCTTGGGATTTTATGTTAGCCATTCCTTCTTCCATAGAAAATTGCTTTGGCCCCATTATCCTACAATTATGTCCTCGTCCTCAACGACCATGTTTAGAATTCAAAGGGCCATAAAGCAATAAATACCCAGTGGACGTATTTTGGGAAAAACCCAATCCATTTTACAGTTCCTTGAAATAAATAAACTGTTTGTCTATCTATCAGTTTGCAAATGGCACTGATGACATTGGAATTTGTAATTGAGGAGATATCCGTCCAGGCTACGGGGACGCTATTGTGCAGTGTGAAATTATAATCTCAAAATACTTTTTTTGAGAAAAAAAAACTTTGTTGCAGCCAATAATTTGACTTACATCTTTTTTTTATTATATTTACAAATTGTACAATGGGTTTTTAATTTTAATTAATGTATTTTTGCTTGATTTCGAATCGTCATTTTTTATTTTTTTAATGCAAAAACTGTACATTCAAAATCACTCAAAAAAATGGAACACCTACAGAAAAGCTATTGGAACGTGATGCAGGATTTTAATTAAGACTTGGTAGCCCATTTTTAATATAAAAAATAGAATGTGGTTAAAAACACGATTTTTCTCATTTTTTTAAGAAACTGTTTTTAAAAATTAATTTTATATTAAGCTTGAATTATTTGTAAGGGCTGGTAATTTTTTTTTTTTTTTTTTAATTTTGAATACACGTTTGATTTTCGCTCAAAACATTCGGGATCAGATCATAAGAAAATGCTATTGCAATCAAAAATATTATTAATTTATTGCGTTTGCAGCTCTTCGCTTTAACGTTGGAGAGATGAAATAAATAACGAAAGAACCTGACGTTAACAAGACAAAAATGATCGCGTGTGTTCCTAAATAACCTATAGCGTCAAATAAAGCTCCAAAAACCAAAGTATATATTAATGAAAATATGTAAATGAACGTGTTTAAGACGGAACAGGCGGCGGCTGCCGGAATTGGATAGAGAATTTCTGTTGCAAATTCGAATCCAACAAGTAAAGTACTCGCAATAAAAAACCTGCAACAGAAGAGTTGGAAACGTTACATTTTAGACAAATATTGGGAACACTGACCCAAAAATGGGAATTGTGAAGTACGTCGCCAGTTGTGAGTTCTCTTCCATACTGAGCACAACGAAAAGATAAGCCACACCTGATGCAATTATAATAAGAAAAGACGTCAGTCTAAAATTATAAAATGTTACTCTTTCAAACACAACATATACAGTTTGTCCCATAAGTGTGCGGCAAAATTTTAACCACGAGCTACTAGGCTTCATGTAGAACTCGGAAAAAATATTTAAAACATTCTTTGTCAAAAAATAAAATTACATTTAATTTTTGAGCTACATTTTTTTTTAATTGCTTTTAGTCTCCTACGTTGTTCTACAACCTAGTAGGTAAAATTTCGGCACATTTTAAAAATATGTACATCCTTTATATCATATTTTATAAAACGTACACCAATGCGGTGTCCTTGTTTTAAAGCATATTTCCTAGAGGTTACTTCGCATTGGCGTACATTTTATAAAATATGATATACAAATTAAATGTAATTTTATTTTTTGACAGAATTTTTTGAATATTTTTTCCGAGTTCTACATGAAGCCCAGTATAGTCCAATTTTTACCCTTTTGCGATGTTTGAGCTAGGATCAGAAACAAATTTGAATTGATCATAAATAACTATAAATGTGTCAAATTTGTTGACAATTGCTTCGAAAGGTTATGTTTATAATCAATGTAATAAGTGAAAGAAATTAAAAATTGTCAAATGGACAGAAGCATAAAATAACCTCAAAGTGACCATCAATAAATAAACGTGCCTTTTTTTTGTTTTTTTCTGTTTCTGTCGTTTCAATAAAGAGAAAGCGAGGAAGAAATCGTGACGTCACCTCAAAACGGTTAAAATTTTGCCGCGCACTTATGGGACACCTGTATGTATATCCTACTTGAATCGGTGCCATCTATCGAGAATGTAGCCAAAGACGACACTTCCGATGCACCCTCCAGCTATAACGGCCATAGCACAAATTATCCCAACCTCGACTTCGTAGCCCTGATAATTAGATTAACAATGAAAAGAGTTTCCATAAGGCAAAATTACTACCGGGAAATAATTGAGGTAGATGCCGTTAATCATAATTCCGAAGGACGAGTACATCCCGTTACAGCTTCCGAATGCTAACAATATCAACAAGTAGTCTTTGTTCTTCACCATTGTCTTGAGAATTTGAAATATTGACGGTTTGTCTGTTTCGACGATGTTAATCTGGGACTGACTGGGAGGAGTCGGTGGCTTCGCCCTAAAAACTAACCACCAACATTCGCAAATCGTCACAAATACGGATAATCACAGAACAAAACCAAAAGGAAAATCGCGGTCGTTACGGCAGCATCAATAATCACCAGAGTGAAAAAGTCATCGCCAATATCGTCGATGTTATCGCTGTTTCTGACCAAATTGGACGGGAATACACAACCGATGGCGACTCCAATTTGTGTACCCAGGATCGCAATGGCGCAAGCTGTCGACACTTCTCCGGGTCCGAACCAGGTCGATGCAAGCTTTGAAGGAATACTCAGGATGAAAATTTGACCTACGGCACACATAAACTGACCGATTAGCACGACGTAGAACCGATCCGGGGAAGCTGACAGTAGTTTGATTAAGTTTCCGACTGTTGTCAAGCCGCTGCTCACTATAGCGGTGATCCTCAAGTTCTGGAAACGTGAATGAATAAAGGTCCGTGTTGATTTGGACAGTTAGACTCACATATTTCTCAATTAAGAAATTTATTGGAAGGCAAAAAATTATGAAACTGATCATAAACATTAGACCCGTGAGATCAACTAGTGTGTCGTCTACATCATAATATCTGGAAGAATTAAATGTTTGATTGGAATTGTAATTTCTGGTAGGTACTTACTTGGCGGTGATGTTTGATATTATGGAATACTGAAGAAACTGTAAGAAGTTTATGGCGGAATAAAGGCAAAATATTAACAAAACTATCCATCGGTATTTATATACTTTAACGGATACTGGAGATTCGTCCATGTTTTTGACTGTATCACTAGCAATAACTGACTGAAATTTTAGTGATTTCTCCAACTACATATACTGATTTCCGAAATTCTTATTTTAGAACACCTGTTCATAGATAGATATCTACTATAGTTTGTGCAGCGAGAGATTGGTTGACATAAAAATCACAAAATTCTACGTAGAGAAAGTAGAACCTAGCGCACGTAAAATTTGAAATATATCCTTCAAGCAGCAACATTTCTGCCCTGAAATTATGCTCTAATTGATGTATTCTAGTGCATTTTGTAGTGTTGGATTAATTTAATACAATTTAAAATCTCCCAATCTCTCGCTGGACGAAGTATATCAAACTTACTTTAAGTTTTATTAAGTACAAAAATAATGAGTACCTACTCTAAAACTGGAAACGCCGACCACTTTATAGCATATTATCCTTGACAAATTTCAAGGTTTCGATGTAATCACAAAATTTGTATTATTTATGTTAAAAATAACATAATTATACTGTGTACTATCGGGCGTTCAAATGAAAACCTGGGCTGAGTAGGCGTTGGAAAAATTAAACCCTTTAGAGGTATTTTCATATTTGGTGGCGGAAACAAAAGACTGAGAAATGTCACAAAAATGTATTGTCAGTGTCAAATTTCTCATAAACGCCGTAAAAAGGAATGTCTAGGTAAATTTAAATTTTCGCTAAATAGATTGAAAAAACAAATTCTAAGGAAACAATTTTTGTCAGTGCTTCAAAAGGAAAAGTTATTCTCATATAATCAAACGTATTACTAATTATTTCTCTGGTTCGACGATGAATAACTTTCTTATTGCCAACTTGCTGCATTTCTGTCAAAATCACGAACGCCTTTGAGAAATTTGACACTGACAATACAAATTTGTGACATTTCTTAGTCTTTTGTTTCCGCCACCAAATATGAAAATATCTCTAGAACAGTGTAAAGTTTGAATTTCCCGCCGTTTGACACGAATGACATTTGTTTATGTTTAATCGGGACATAACTGAACATGTTTGTTTTCAGCAAAGGGTGCCCTTAGATATTTGCTTCCAGAATAGGAATCGTTACGTTATTCTATTTTTGATGTAAAACATTGCAAAGAAAGAAAAAAAAGAAAGAAATTTTGGCTCTAAATCTTAGGTTAGGTCAACATGCTCCAATTAATCTACGCTTTAAAAAAGCACAACAATTGACGGTTTCCAACGCCTTCCCAGCCCAGGCTTTCATTTGAACGCGTGATATAATCTGTTTCAAAATCAAAAATCCACCAACACTGCATTCTACCTCGAAAATACAACCGACAACGTCGCCACCTTTTGTTTTTAGTGTGTCTGCAAGTGTCAGAAAAAAATGGGGTTATGAAAGAAAATTGTTGAGTCGTTTCGGGTGTAGTTCATAGTGCTTTTTAATACTCATTTTATTATTTCACTCAAAAGGTATGATATGGTAGCTACCACCTTTTTGTACATAATAATTATTTTGTGTTACGTAAATAAACTCAACAATTCAATGTTAAATTTTGGCGAGAGGTTGGGCCAACCCAAAAAAATGAATCTTACTCTACGGATTTCTTTTTTTCTGCCAACATAATTCAACAGGTGGTAGATTTTTGATTTTGAAACATATACTTTCGTTTTTAGGGCTGACAATCTTTCATAAAAAAAATCTAAATCTGAGAGAAATAGAATTATTTGAACATGTGTGTGTTACTTATCGTATTTTTTTTGCCCTTGATATTGATAACTGTTATTTTATATGATATATAAATCTAACAAAGCACTGTTGTACGGTGTGATCAAGAATGACAAATCAAGAAATTTGGCAAATTTGAAATTTACTATAATTTTTGTAATAGCACAAACATAACCGGCATAACCAAAATAGTTATTTAAGATATAAGTGTAAAAAGTTATCCTTTATTGCACCAACCAGTTTAAAATATGACCGAGGTACGAGGGAGTATTTTAAAGAATGTGAGTGCAACAAAGAACTTTTTACACGTATGTCTTACAACATTGTATCTACGATCGTGAGATCATAACATAAATTTGTATAAAATAATTATTAGATATTGATTCAATATTTTATGAATAACCAAAGTCGTTTGAGAACCACGTCGTTTAGCAACTTACTTCTAAACAATGTTTCCAACAAATTGTATTGTCGTAATCTGACAGTTCTGTGCCATAAAAGCGTGCACAAAGTTTTATGTCACGAAGGGAAGCCCGAGGGTCCTACAAAGCATCGACGGTAACAATCATGCACGATCCAAACATTTTAATTGACAAAAGCCGAAAGGTTAAAAATTATTTTTTAGCTTGACAGTAAGTAATAATTTACTAATTTTCGGCTTTTTTTCTCCGGCCCAAACTGCACCTAGGGTAAAAATAATCCACTTCATTCTCTCGATGCATAATATGCTATAATGTCGTCTCAAGTTAAAAAATCCGGTCAGTACCGATTACGAGACAAAAAACGCCAGTAGGTACTTTTCAATTGTTTCATTGCCAACACACTTAGTCATTGTTGATCACGCTCTAGTACTGTAGTATGTGGATTGCACCAGATAAGTTTAATCTGGATTGTATCATCGTACAATGACTTTAAATTTTAAGATTGATTACAATTTTATTCACAAAAATAGTCTCTTTTATCTTCTTATCTCGAAGTTTAGTTCTAGTCTAGTCATTTTGAAACATAATTAACTCTTCCTCTTCCGTGGTACTTTATTTTGCTTTGTTTTTCTTGAACTACGTTACAGTACCGAAAATGTATAAGTACCAGAAAACACCCATTTTTTTTGTGCGTACATCTTTAATTTTCAATTCTAAAGGGAGATCAAGGTGAAAATTAGTAGTTTTCTACTTGAAAGCGTGTTCAGGCCGTTAGGCCTACCACTGGTGGGGGTTACCACTGATAAAAGTCTAATATGATTTTATTTGTTCCCTACTTGTATGAAGTCACTGTATTCACCTTCAAAATGTCTCTTAACTGGCTAACATGGCTAGCCCGTAAAATTTTACACCCGTGCTCATATGAGTGATGTGCGTTTCCAAAGCAATACGTGTAAAGCTCATACGATTTTTTTTCAAATACCGGAATTTTTAATAGTTTGTATAACTGTTATTTACAAGTGAGGAACAAATAAAATATTGAACAATACCAAGGCGGTCTCTATTTTAACAGGCCAGGACACTGGCTGTGTTGCCAAATTTCTTAGTGGGCCATTCCATAGCATCCTGAGTTTCAAAAATATTGGCACTTCCATAGAAAGACGGTTCATTAAAAAATCATTTTGGCAAGACAATTAATTGTGCAATTAATTTCAGTAATTGAAAAAATAAACATGCCACACAAATGTTGCGTACCCAATTACAAGTCAAATTATGCTTCAAGCAAGTCTTCCTGCGTTAGCGTTTTCAAATTCCCATCGAAGAAGATTAGAATGCAAGAATGGATGCGGATTTTGGAACTAGAAAACTGGCGCGTGAGGTCTTTGTTGCTCGTTCCATTAGGTCTAAAATCCATTTTAAATTATAAACCTGTATTGGTGGTAGGGTCCATACACCCGAGTGAGTAGTTTTTGGAGTTCTTAATTCATACTGGACCTTTATTAGTTTTTAATGGTCTCTGTGTACGACTTTTGAAAAAAATCTTGTCCTGAGCTGTACCGTGTACAGGTGGCATGCGTTGGAATTTGCACTGGAGCTAATGCAATCACGGTGAACTAAAAGGATTTCTATCTTCATTTTGGATAGGATACTTGTTCCGAATACAGGACTCATGAAATTTTACTAACAATAGCTATCTTATAAAACAGGAAACACATAATTACCTTGACTTGGACACCTGATATACTTTGACTGAAGTAAAATTGCAATACGAGAATTAGAAAAATCTTTCAGTGATGATTGACTGACAGCTGACAATGACAAAATAGTGGGTAACAGTGAGTGATCACAAAACTTCAAAACTAGTAACTTTTTTTAAAGGTTGGCGAAGCAACGTTGTCAGACGTTAGTGGGCCATTCCACAGACCACTTTCTGAAGTCAGTGTCACGGCCTGTTAAAATAGAGACCGCCTTGACAATACACGCATTGTAACGGGTTTTACTGGGTTCAGAAGGTGACTGGCTCGCAGGGGCGGCTTCTCTGGGTAGGCAGGTGAGGCAGTGCCTCACCAAACAGGTACTTTATTAACCAAAATCTTTTTTAATAGATAATTTTTTATTTTTTTTAGTATAAAAATATTTTTATGTTTGTATACTTTTATTTTGTACCTACATTGAATTAATTATTATCGAAGAATAACTGTTGCATGTGTTAATTTGATTATGTATTTTGTATTTGGCGCGTTTTGCATTCGGCGCCTTCGCTTCGGACTGCAGAGCGTAGACAGACTTATTCAGAGCGTTCAGCGTACCGTAGAGGCACCGTAAAATATGCCCCTTCATTTTTCCGCCTAAGCTGTGTTGTAATGATTTGAATACATTACTTTTTCCGCCAAATATTTGAACCTGCGCAAAACGGTAACAAATGTGGTCGTGATCGTCATCGAATCGGAGGAGCCCTACGTTGTGATTTTCTTTTGGCGGAAAAGGTTCGGAATGCAAACGGTGAGGGTTCCAGTTGGAAGAGTGCCGCAAATAAAACACACATGTGAGGGACGCAAAATACCTTTTATTAAAAATGTCTGTAATAACTTTGATGAAAAAGAAATTGAAACGAATACAAAGGACAGAAATTAAGTTTAACGAAGTACAAGAAATTAACTAGTTGAGTACATCACAAAGATAAACGACAAGATGAATGCAACCATATTTAAAATAACAGAAAAACGGGCACATGACAGACAAAATGACAGTTTAAATCTTGCAAAACAAGTAAACAAATTATAAGGCAGTTATTACAGACAGGGACGGATGAAAAACCCTCTTCAAAAACCGTATCCCAGGTATTACTCATATTTTACAATTCGATTAATGACAAAAACAATGTTTAACTCGGAACTACGCGGTCAAGGTACGCCTTCGGGAACTTAGAGCTGGAGGTAACAAACTCTCGGCCGCGAGGGGACTCAGAAGAATAATCTGAATCGGCTTGAGACCAGCGACGTTTCTAGATACTCAGGTTAGTAATGAACGTCGGGCTATTTCACCGACCAAGAAATAGTGACAAAGCGCCTCGGGGTTGTACGATGAGCTTCCCAAGCCGCTTCGAGCAGAGCTTGCTCCACCTTCCCCAACCAACCGTTTACCGACAAAAACCTAAGATCTCTAGAACCGCGACGGAGGTTTCACGTCAGCATCCCAGAGCCGCATCGAGCAGGACTTAGGTCTGCCTCCGCTAACGGCCGTAACTTAACCGTGGCCTCCCCAGGAATTTACTAGACAACCCCACGACTTCCTGATTGAAACCTAACTCCCATTGTGGCGCACTTACAACATTTTACTTTAACTCTTCCGAAACCTAGCGGTGCTTAACAACAACATAAAGAAAACCCGAGTTTAATTCAATCGAACAACGCGTAACATTAAACGATGCGAAAATTCAACACAAAAAAAGCGCAACATTAAACAATGATCAAATAAACAAAACAAAACGCAACATTAAACAAGGATAACATGAGCAAAAACAACAAACCACAACATTAAACAATGAGGAAATAAAAGAGAACAAAACGTGAAGTTAAATAACGATAAAATAGAACCACTTTAAATGGCTCAAATATCAGTAAACAACATAAATCACGAATACAATAATCGCTGGTAATGTTAAACAAAAAGATGGCGGGTCGAGTGCCGTTAAAATAAAATGTTAGTGAAAGAAACAAAAAACGGACGCTCACGGTACGGACGACGGCTCCGAATTTCCGAAATTACAAGATTACAAAAAAATGAACCTCCCGGGAGAAAACTTAGGGATAACGCTTAAAATTAACAAATGGGCGCTTCTTAAAGAAACAGCGTGCAACAAAATGAAATCTACAACATACCCTTACCACGTGGTCCTGGTCCCAAAACAAAACACAAAACAAAAAAAAAGCAACGAAAGTGGGATAAATTACCCAGGTGAATTAAAAAACGTTGAATTCTTTACGGGGACACAAAATATCTACTCGGAACGGTAGTGGAATTGTTCAGGTTTAACTTACAAATTTGAGAAACTTGGATCGCTCTTCGCAAGGTGTGTTCGTTTCGAAAAACTAAACAAAAGTGACCTACCCCCCTTCAACCACCCGCGCGAGCGAGCTTCAACCCCCGCTATATTTCCGCTCGTAGTTCCTAGTCTAGCCGCTAGTACCTTCACATTTGGCGCGCGGTTGTGGCGGTACCGGAAATTTAAATTTAAATTTTAAACTGGGTCACTACAGTGTGGTTGGTAGAATAAAGAACTGAATACCATCAACCCGTCATACACTGTTATTGGTTACTGCGTGTTAGCAAAGTGCAACTCGAGGCATGCCTCTGTAGTTTTGTCATTTTCATTGTAGTCGTAAAATTTTATTTTATATTATGATTATTGTGACTATGAGTGATTAACGGACACAATGGTTTTGTCGAAAAGGTTGGGAAGCGACGCGGGCGTGAATCGTGCCCAAGCTTACGTTCGTTCATTCAGCTCGACCTCGAACAGAAGTTGAAATTTAATGTTGTTGTTGTTAAACATTGCGGTTTAGTTAGGTTATGCAGGCTAGTGATGGTAAGTAGGTAAGTAGCAATTTAATAAAAATGATCTCAATGGCAAGTACCAGTCAAGAACAAATGGCCCCGGTTCTCGCCCGTAATAGTCCCCGCTCGGAAAATAGAAATAGAAAAGTTTAGAAAAGAATAGCGTACGGGAAAATCTTGAAATTATCAAGTGTCTAATTGATTTTGCAATTTTTTTGTGCCAGCAAGAGTTGTCGTTTATTTTCCATAATAAACCCAATGCATGATATTGTTTTGTTAATGTTACTGTCATTTTCAAAACGTCCAGGTTAGGGAAAAGTGGAACATCTTGAAATTACGTCTCAACTTTGTAATAATAATAAGCATTATATCCATCACCACCGTTGAACTGGTGCAAGGTCAAAAAAAAAAAAATAACGCGAAAAAACTGACCAAATGACTGACCAAAAAAATTGCTGGTGCCTACCCGGTTTTGAACTTGACGAGCCGCTACTGCTGGCTCGCCAGTAAAAACCCTTTTTACCATGCTATAGTAGTGTTAAATACTATTACAACTGACAGGTCACACAAAATTCTTTATGAATTCAACATTCTCAAAATCACTAACCTAACTTTTAAGACTGACATCTGTTAATTGAAATCTCATGAATTGCCAATTGAAATGTTTGGTCAGCGCCTACTCTAATTTTTTTTTTTCGATCTCACGGTACAAAGACAAGAATCGTCGGATTTTTATGAATCCTTTAAGTGCCTCGTAGCAAGCAATGCAAATACGTATATCGGAAATTCGCAAATTTCATTATACCTATAAGAGGGTGATAAAGGATGAGACTTAGCGCGCGATAGAATCGTTGTCAATCTCAGGAGATAATTATGCAAACGCGATCCAATTGTTACGGAAACGGTTCGAACACAAAAGGCTAATTGTCCAAGAACACGTAAACAACATTTTAAACATCCATCCGATTTTAAAATCTTCCGATATCGAATTACGCGGCTTGATCGACACAATTAACAACAATATCGCGGCACTTGAAGTACAGTTGCGGAATTAAAATTTCGGGCAGTATTGTCAATGTCATGATATAAACTCTAAAACAACCTTTACGTTAATAACCTCATTTTTTACTCTTGGTATGTTTTTGTTTTTTTGACATTCAAAAATTGTGATTTGTGGCATAATAATGGGTGGGCAACATATTAAAGCGATGATTTAATTACACTCAATGCAATTAACTCAAAATTCAAAATTGACTGCGTGACTCATACAGTAAAGTTTAATTTTTGAATATCAGTCTAAGTCATGATGACAGTAAAAGGTGGTTTACAATGATTTTGTTGAAGTGACAGAAAAATACTGCCCCAAATTTTAATTCCGCAACTGTACTAGACATAAAAACGGAATCTTAATCTACAAAAGCTTTAATGACTTTTTAGAAAAAAGTTAGGTATCAAGTTTTACAAGCAACATGCGGTCTAACGAAAACAATTCAACGTCAAATACATTTAAGGGCGATAAATACCATCAAAAGGGCGATGGTACATTTCTAAAACAAAACCCAAATTCGTCAACAAAGCCTAATAAATTCACTTCAAATGTGATATCATCGAACGGGTGCTTCATTTGCAGAACTTGACATTCATTAGGCTGACGTTAAAAGGTGTCTACGTTTTATGTATGTCCATTATTAATTTATTATGGTAATGCCGGATAATGTTATAATAGGGATCGAGATCGCTTTGTGAATTGTCTTTTGGGTTGCATTTTTACCTGATCAGGTTCATCATTTTACGTGAATAATCCTGTATTAGTGTATTTATTATGTTTTAGGTATACAGCGTGGAAACTACTTATGGAATAAATTCAGTAATGTCGAAACTAATGACATTTGTAGAAAACGCTGAAACCGGTCAATTTTTGTTTCTCATAGTGCTTATTTTAAGTTGCTTCACTTGTTCATGACGTCATCACCAATTTTTTTAAATGGAAACCCCCACTTTTTTCTCCTGTTTCTAATAGACCTTCTTACTACCTAAACGATGAATGAGAAAAATTGGCACCTTACATAACAATTTTTTTGAGAAAATGACAAATTTTACTTCAAAAATTTAATTTAAATTTTGATGTAAAAATTTTAACTGACCTCAAACTAAAACAAACAAACATCTAAGCTTAACAATAAAATGTAACGCAAATGTTGAAATTGCCTCCCGCCAACTATTTGGCACTCACCGACACTGCGCTCAATAATGTTAGGGCTGATTTTCAGCGCAAATTTTCTGCCTTAAATGTTCTAAATTGTTTGGTCTATTCAAATAAATCTTCTATTTTAAATAAACCCATATAAAAGAATTTTTAAATTAAAACTTAAATTAAATTTTTGAAGTAAAATTTTTCATTTTCTCAAAAAAATTTATATGTAAAGTACCAATTTTTTTCATTCCTCGTTTAGCTAGTATGAAGGTCTATCAGAAAGAGAAGAAAAAAGTAGGGGTTGTCATTAAAAAAAATGAGTATGACGTCATAGCTCAAAAATGGATAACGTCATGAACAAGTGAAGCTACTTAAAATAAGCATTACGAGAAATAAAAATTGACTTGTTTCAACGTTTTCGACAAATGTCGTTAGTTTTGAAATTATTGAATTTATTCCATAAGTAGTTTCCACACTGTATATTTAAGTACAATGTTTGTATTTGTATGTAGCGTGGAGGGAGAAAAGACTGGAGATGGCACTAATTCAAATAAGTGAACCCGCCCGCGAAAACTACAGAGTCATAAAAGGTTTCTGAATATAGACGCTAGGCCAATGGCTTGCTTCGCCTTCCTTCCAGGCGCATTGTGCTTCTTTATCTAGCGCATTGTGGACTGGGTCATTAAAGGTTGTTGCACGTGCTTTTAGAGGGTTCGGATTTTTAACATGGGCAACATAGAAAATGCCATCTCCAGTCTTTTCTCCCTCCACGGTATGTAGTTATAATATTTTGCTTGCGTTCTTTAATAATATGTAAATTGACATGTAGAAATTTATTTTATTGCCAACAACTTTTGTTATTTTTGTGTTACGTCTAGACGTTAAAAGTAATTAACAATTCAAAAGTTTTTTCATTAATATACAGGCTGTCCCAGAACTGGCTCCCCAGAGAAAAAAGAGAGCCTTAGGGCGAATATATTAACGTGTATTTCGAAGAAAAAAAAGTCCTATCTCAAATGATAACCGAGAAAAGACATTCTGAAGTTGACCAATCAGAGTTGAGCACCATTGAGGTGGAATAATCGCAATTTTGCGTTGCCTAGATTTCCTCTTTATCAGTATACCTCTACAATTCTGTCCATTAGATTTGGTCCACTACATTTATTAGAATGATTGTTTACGTCAGTTTGACATTTGTTAGGTATACAATTTCGCTGCGATATTTAATTCAAGTGTATCATTTAACATGTATTCTTCCTCTGAGTACGTAGATATGATTCTTACTTTTGCACGATGTGGGAACAATGCACGTGAAGCAGTAAGGTTGTACCGTGAACAATTTCCGCAAAGACAAAGTCATTCGGATTATAAAACAATCCTGAAATTAGTCGCTCGAAGTCGAGAAACGGGTCAGATGCAGCCAGTTTGAAGAGAAGTAGGGGGTGCTCCAAGAAATGTAAGGACTGTCAAACACGAGGAAGCCGTATTGAATGTCTGAGGAAGACGGCACCCGGAGTATTCGAACAGTTTCTCGTGAAATGGGTTTATCCAAGAGTTCTAGCTGATAATAGGAGGCACGAGTACAACATCTTCTGCCAGAGGATTATCCAATTAGGCGAGAATTTTGTCTATGGTTAATAAACCAAAACGATGCTGATCCACATTTCTTGTCACGGATACTGTTTTCTGATGAGTCGCTATTTTGCCAGGAAGTTTATCCAATTATCACAACTTTCATATCTGGGCAGAGGAAAATCCAAGAGAATTATTTCCCAGAGGTTTTCAACATAGGTTTTCTGTTAATATGTGGACTGGGCTATTGGGCGATCGTTTGTATATAAGTATAAATGTGGTGGATCCTTCCATTTGTTAAAATTCCGAATCTCCCGCTCTAGATTGGACCGTTTGAATTCCCCGCAAAATTAACGGGGGCAAGATATGCTCAGTTCATTGGCACGGAGCTACCTGATCTAGTTGAAATTGTACCTCTTGCTTATCGCATAAATGACTGGTTCCAACATGATTCTGCTCCACCACATTTTAGCAGAAACGTTCGGGAAATTTTGGATAACCAATATTCACAGCGCTGGATCGGTCGAGGGGGATCGCATCATTGGCCTGCCAGGTCTCCAGATCTGAAACCACTAGATTTTTTTCTCTGGGGTCATTTGAAATCTCTAATTTATCGGCGGCCCATAAATTCAGAGGCTGATTTGAGAGTTCGAATTTAGGAGGCTTTTGTTTCAGTTACTGAAGAAATGATAACTAACGCTACTACAAGAAGTTTGTTACGTAGAGCACAACTGTGCATACAAATGAATAGTGGTAATTTCGAACATCTGCTTTAACATTATTACCTATTTAAATAAATATATAATTTTTATATCGAAAAACGTCAAAATTCCAGTTGCCCAAACATTTTATTGATTTTTGCGATATCAGAGATTTTTTGTTGTTGTTTAGTAACCGATCGGATTTTTTAGTAATACCTGAGGACGAGCTTCCGGGATTGGTGAAATTAAAAACTTTATAACTCGGTAATTTGAGCTAGCAGAAAATTTATTTTAGTCAATTTAGAGTCTCTTTTGTTGTCGGCACATGCCTGTTTTCTCTGGGGAACCAGTTCTGGGACACCCTGCATGTATGTACTATGGCGGACAATAAATTTAGGCCGGCAAATTTCTGACATTTCAAAACAGTCAATGCAAGCGACCATTTATTGTCATTATGACTGATGTCTCAGTTTGTCAAACTGAAGGTTTTCAAGCTGTTTGGCGTTTCCTTCGCCTTTTTCGTAACTTACAGATCATGACTCACTAGCATAACTGATTTGTAGTAGCACTTCTCTCTGGTGCACGCTTCTTTTCCCAATTTTAATTTTGATTATCGCTGTCACGATGACAAGAATGACAAAAATCGGAAATGGGGTTAGTTGAACATAATGCCAGCTTCACATTTTGATGTCAACTCAATGACAGGCCGGCCTAAATTTATTGTCCGCCATAGTACTTCACATCAAAATGTGAAGCTGGCATTATGTTCAACTAACCCCATTTCCGATTTTTGTCATTCTTGTCATCGTGACAGCGATAATCAAAATTAAAATTGGGAAAAGAAGCGTGCACCAGAGAGAAGTGCTACTACAAATCAGTTATGCTAGTGCGTCATGATCTGTAAGTTACGAAAAAGGCAAAGGAAACGCCAAACAGCTTGAAAACCTTCAGTTTGAGAAACTGACACATCAGTCATAATGACAATAAATGGTCGCTTGCACTGACTTTTTTGAAATGTCAGAAATTTGCCGGCCTAAATTTATTGTCCGCCATAGTACCATCGGTGGACATTAAAAGCTGGAACATCAAAATTTTCTCATTGTGTATCAAACTTTCGCTTTGTCACAAATTGTCAGATTAACCGTTGTCACATTGACATTACTGTAATGTCTAATTTGTCCAACGTTCAAAAACAAACTATCCAAAAAACCGATTCTGTGAATAATTAGGTATAAAGTTCATTCACGTTGGATTTTCCTCGTCAAGGTCAAATTATTTAATTTTTTGGCAGTGTGATTTTTACTTCAATAATATGTTAGCTGTGTATGTCGCCAATACGGGCTGATAAAGAAACTATGTCATGCGTACACTGTAGAGGTTAGGTTGGGATAGGGATATTTCAGTTCTTGACTACAATTAATAAACGCAATTTTCAAATTACCTGTTAATAAAACCTTCATTTTTCTTTCCTCCATGGTAAAATTAACCAGGAATAGGAGAGGAATAGAATTTTATGAAGAAGTCTGTAACTTTATTTCACACGTCAAACTAACATTCAAAATTAAAAATGTCAAATCGCTCTAACACGATAATGTGAAAATTACTAGAAAAGGAGGTGCAGGTTTGCAACATGACAACAATTTGACAGGGAAAATCCAACGTGAATGAACTTTAGTTTGTTTTTTAATCAAAAAACCACGACCTGTTGATTTAGGTTTGCAAATATAAAATTTTACTAAATTTAGGAAATTTAATGATATCTGTTGGCTATACACCAGCCAACGCCTGTCATTTTTAATGTCCTTGAAAGTACGCAAACTCGCATCTAAAATTTGAACGTGTTATTAAAAATGCCTCGCAAAGTAAGACATTTACTAAACTTTCAAGTTAGTTGTTATTAGTTATTGTTAACTTTATTAACATGCTGCGCTTCTAATATCTCTAATAACCTCAATTTCTATATGATGAAATTTTTCACCCTTGGTACAAAGTGTACAATGTTGTCAGCTCTATTTTAGGTGTAAATTGCGGTGTTGTGGTTCTTTGATTAAAAAACAGACTGTACCAATTATTTATTGGGAAAACAAACAATATCATTCAATATGAATAAACGTCATTAACCCCGTCATTATTTTTATAACCTTTTCGTAAAAAAACAAATTTAATCGATACAAATTTTGTAATTTTTGACTTTATACATTTGTGATCTTGTCCCAGCTTTTAATGTCCACCGATGGTACTTTTGCACGTTGTAAACAATTTGTTTTTTCCTGATACCTACCTAGGTATTTGTCCTACGATCTTGAATGAATGAATTTATTTACCTACTATCAACTTAGAAGGCTTACTGAAGTCGATGTAGTATCAAATTTTAATTTCTTAAAAAAATCAATTATTTATTTCCAATTGATCAGGAGTTATAATTTCTTTAATTAAGCCCTGCAACCCTGCTTCTTTGTGAGAAAGATAACATAGGTCAGAAACGATTACAGATCAATATTGACAAAAGGACGTTCTAAAATCAAATTTTAACGTAGAATCCAAATTTGAAATCAAAATGGGGCCTTTCCATTTAAAAAAACAAAGATGGTGTCGATTTCCGGAAGTGTCGCCTTTTTGAAAATATTGTATTTCAACTTGGAGCAGTCGATTATAGTCTGCTACCAATTTTCATATTAATACGATTTTGGGAAATCAGAAAATTTCTAACGAATGGGCTACGTGAATCAGCCTGTATAGTTGCGCAGTAAACCAACTCCTCTTGGGGGCTGTTGTTGTTGTTATTGAGGTTGTTGTCCTTCTATTCCTTCAACAATACCTACTCTGTCTCTCAAACGTTTTTTTTCTTTCTTCGGAACGTACGGGGATACGTATCGTTGTCTCAAAACTCCTCCGTAGGATCAACTTGTTGTTTCGTTGTTGTTTCTTGTTTAGTCAAATATCCCGATCTCTGTTATATTCCGTCGGATGACACTTCCACATGTGCTTAGTCAATCTACCCAACAAGCACATGTGGAATTTGTTGTACGGACCCTGCACTACTTGTTCTTCGAAAATAAGCACGTAGTGAATTTTTATTTAATGCAAGGTCCATTGGGACATTTCCATTGGAAA
Source organism: Tenebrio molitor (assembly GCF_963966145.1). Lineage (NCBI taxonomy): Eukaryota > Metazoa > Arthropoda > Insecta > Coleoptera > Tenebrionidae > Tenebrio > Tenebrio molitor. The sequence continues at coordinate 3,866,840 of NC_091048.1, read as the reverse complement.
ATGTACCTTTATCAAAAGAACAGGGCACTTGGAAAAGGAAAATAGGACTACAAACAAAATATTTTATTCAAAAAACAGAAATTACGCCAAAACAACTGGAAATAGCCATACACAATGTTAATAAAAGTGGCCTTAAAATTAAATTTAAATTTATATCTCGTGTCAGAAATGGTAGTTGCCATTTAAAAAAATGAATTTTTCGACATTTTTTGATTATCAAATTTGAGAAATTGCAGTAGGCGTATGAAACATAAAAAAATGTAACTAATGGTGCAGAAAGATCGGCCAAACCTTTAAAAATTGAATAACAAAAAAATCAATTATTTATTTACAATGGATCAGGAGGTCCAAATTTTTTAATGAAGCCCTGCAACTCCGCTTTTTTGCGAAAAAGATGACATAGGTCAAATACGATGACAGATAAGTGTTGACAAGGACGTTCCAAAATTAGAATTTAACATAGATTCCAAATTTGAAATAAAAATGCGGCCTTTCTATTTAAGTGTCGCCATTTTGAAAATATTTTTATTTCATACTGTCCGGTAGATGCTCGATTGCATCATCAATTTGAGTGCGGTAGGTGAGTTATAACAGTATCAGAGCCGGAAAGTGTCACTTAGCAACACCTACCGGACTGTTTTCCTTTTATACATCAAATCTGACATTGAAAAGTGAAAAAGTCAAAAAATATTCGATCTAAAAAAACAATAGCAACGGCCGTTGCCACAGGAAAAAAGGTGATGCTATTTTCACAATATAATGTGATTTTTTAATTTTTGAAATAAAATTATGATGCACAAGAGACTTCCAGTATGAAATAAAATACATTACGATATACATCCGGTAGTACTTGTAACAGGTACTCGTTTAGACATTCTAGACTCGGCTCCTAACGTCGCCTCGTCCATAATGTCTAACTCGTACTGTTACAAGTAACCTACCGGACTTATAACGTAAATTACTATATTTTAACTTGGAGCAGTCGATTACAGTCGTCTACCAATTTTCATATTAATACGGTTTTGGGAAATTAGAAAGTTTCTAACGAACGGGCTACGTGAATCACCCTGTATGGTGTGTACTTCTTACAAAAACAACCTCTACAGGGTTATTGTGTACTTTTGCCAAGCGACGTTTCTAGATACCCGTGTTAATGCGCGTCGGGCTATGTTTACCGACAAATAACGAGTGACAGGAAAGTCTGGGGGTTGTAGAGGTCTTACAATCTTTCATGGGTTGTGAGTCATATCTGCGCGAACGACGAATATCGGTTTCAAGTAGGCGCTACAGACCGACCGCAAAACATCGTCATTCGATGGTCATTTGTTACGTTTGTTTCGTTTTCAGCAAACGTGTCTGTGAGTAAATTAATAATCAGATAGTGTTATCGAGTTTGCTACTTTACTTTCTTCCTAGTGTTATCAAAAGCAGTCTTTTTCAAGACTCCATTTATTCTGTGTTTCTATTCGCCATAAGTAGATATGTATTTAAGTGTAAGAGCAATTAAGAGCAAAATTCTACGTTAGCATCCCAAGGCCGCGTACAGCAAGGCCTAGGTCCGCCATCCCCAACCAACCGTTTACCGACAAACCACGAGGTCTAGAACCGCCGCGGGGCTTCACGTCAACATCCCAGTGCCGCATACAGCAAGGCCTAGGTCCCCCTCCGCTAACTAACCGTTAACCCCACGTTACTTTACTAGCTAACCCCACGACTTCCTGAATGTCACCTAGCTCCCATAGGGTCGTATAATTTTCCCATTTATAATTTGGTTTTATGGCAGTACAATTGTAATTATTAGGGGCTGGGGTTGTGGTTTGGGCAATAGACGTGAAGACATTGTAGCCTAGTCAGACAACAGACAACGGACCTTCTTTTACAGTCCTAGGATTTATGGCGGTAGTTGCCTATTGTCGGGGTATTTAACTCCCTGACAAAGGGCTGGTAGTAAAACCAAATTATAAATGGGAAAACTATACCAAACGTTTTATCTAAACGAAGAGATCCTTTGGGGGTGTCGCTTTAAATCATGGGTCGAATTTGATGAGAAATTCCAACGCTACACGATAATTTAACGATAAATTGTCTCATGCGACATCCTTTTGAACCCCAAATAAACTAAAACGGATAAAATGTGAATTACAAAGGAACAGGCGATCGGTTGTTAAAACTGCACCCTAATACACAAGAATTCTTTTAATATCTTCATAAATCAACATTATTGCAATAAATACATAAAAAAACCTAAAATTAATTAATATTTTACAAATATTTTGTAATGTAATCTGGTCTCACTAGAATCAGGTAAGAAAAATGTTTGTTTTACACAACACAACGGATTGAATTTAAATTGTATAATATAGCTTATCAGGCGTCAGATTGTTAACAAATTGCTAATACACTTTTTACTAATAAGTGGAACATGCCATTACAAAGCAAGAAAATTATCCGTTGTCGAGTAAGTGAGGTTATGTTCATGTAAATCGTTCATCAAGGAGATCTCCTCATTCAAAGTGTAAATATATATATATTTTCGTAATAAACTGAATCTAAACATCAAGTTTATCTTAGAGGTTCGTTTTTACCTAAGAAAGCGACGTATTTTTGTAAATTTTCATAAAGATCACATGTACCTTTTCGGATGACTACCTATATTTCTGAGACTTTTCCTTTTGTTTCGAGTCTAAATCATTTTATTTTTCGTATTTAAAAACGAAAACAACTTTTCGTTACCTACTCGTTTGTATATTGGGTAGTTTAGATGAAATCATATCAAATAGTACCATTTCAAAATCGTCTTTATTTACAACATAATACTAAATGACTTATTTGTTTACTACTAGTAAAATAAATACTTTATACAGCATTATTCTCCTATTTTCACAAGACATAATTACCTTCAGGGAAAAAATTAGTTGAAAAAACCAAAACTGACTACGATTTTTTAATTATTTACTATGGGCTTACGCGACTGTTATTACCTATTCAAAATTCGATTACAATTTTGAAACATTCGCTAAATATAACAAGTAGTAAGAACTAGCATCGAAGCCATGCAATTTTCAAAAAATAACAATTTTGAAAATCATGATAGTATGTATGTACACGTCTCACTTTGTATTTACATTTAACAAACTAGCAGCACCAAAACATTACGAATATAAAAATAACGATTTGTGCTGACAGTATAGCACCTTGTTGAAAAATGAGATACAAATCATAATAAAAAAAAAGAACGAAAAACATATAAAATATCACACGAAAGTAAATAAAGTAGTAATAACGATGGTGTCTGCGTGAAGCGCACCATTTCGAAAAAATGACATAAAAGACCAAACAGTTAGTTTCTAAATCGAAGTCTGCTGAAAATAAAACGTACCGAAGATCTGGAGTGATGCTATTCAAATGCTTGTGACAGAGTGTAAACAGCTGTATTTTGTTCCAAAATTTAACATTAACCGTGTTGTGCCCTAAATAAAAAATTGGTCAAATAAAAAGAAATACTGCTAAACTGCGACTCCATCGTTAGGCACCCGTTTCACTGATACGTCTAGAATAGCCCACCTTTCCGGCCGAACAACAAAGAACTCAGAGTACCGAGAGTGGAGGTCTGTTCGGGCTCTGGTAGCTTCTTCGTCGAGACGGTTCCCAGGTCCGAGCGCGTCACTCCTCCTCCTTGTCTTCGTTGTTTTCTAGAATTCAACTGTTCTAACCGCTTGTTCAACGCGCCGCTTCCGGGCTTGCCAGGTACGCCTAGGCCGGGAGGTGGCTTTCCTAAAAATGTCAATCGACCATATTTACAAAAGTTGAAGAGTAATGTTGTCTACGAGAAACAAAAGTCGATTCAAAAATTAGTTCGTACTTGCACAAAAACTGTCCGTGCCAATTACACATACACAAATAAGTCGTTTAAATTGGATCAAGCGAATTCTGAAAAGTTGTTCAGAATTCGTATTGCCTTAGTTCAGGGTTTTCATAAATGATTCATGCATACAGTGAGCTGTGAAGTATAAAAATGCTGTCATTTGCCACTTATCAGTGATAGTAGACAATTTTAAAATGTCATCTATCAGAATAATTAATAATTCATTTTTTCTATTTCAGTGTCACAATGAGCACTTTGTGACACTTATTTCAACTGAAAATAGTTGCACAGAGTTCTATTTTATAGCATAGTTTCTAGTGATTATTGAATATGGGGTTGGTATTGATAGTAAATGTCAGTGTTGAATGTGATGTCACCTGAATCTGAATCCATGTTGTAGGATCAAAGTAAATTATTATTAAACATTAAGGGGGTAGATTATTATTGTAACAAAATTTGGGAGACAATACCAACCTAAAGAAATTAAAATAAAAGTCACTAGATAATTATTTTATATTAATAGTTATTTAATAAACTAGTTTGTTAATGAAGGCGATTAATAATCGAAACTGTTTAAAGCACGAACGAGTGTAGCGAGTGAGTGGCTTTAATAGTTGAAATTATTTATCGCCCATTAACAAAAGAGTTGATTACAAAATTTTTTCGTTGACCGCAAACTTTTTCTTTTGGGTGACAAATTTTGAAATTAAAGCCAAATCAAAACTAATTTCATCTTTTTCCATAAAGATGAGACCTTATAAATACCTTCATTCTTTTTTTGTCCTCAGGGTAGGCCATTTTTAAATTTTTCAACACTCTCTATTCACTTTTCCACAAAGAGTGTCAGAAGACGTCAACTCCATTCACATTCAATTTCACGTAAAAATCACGGTTGCTACGGAAACCTAGTTACCTTTGAAAAATATGACATGCGAATTATAACCAAAAATGTCGGTTTTTGAAAAAGTGAATTTGTAATTGTGCAGTTATGGAGCTATAAAATATAGAAAACCCTGCTGTACTACCTGCTGCAGTGTTGGTAAGTGCAAACAATGCATGTTCGAGGTTGTTAATACATCAAAATTTAATCAAAACGTCAAAATCGCAAAAATCGTTGATTAATGAAAAATAGTGTATTAATGAGGTCCATTAATACACTATAATTTAGACAAAAGAATTCATTAATATTGAAATTAACAAGCGGTCAACGGAAAAAAATTAAATTAATGAAGCCGAAATAGAATAAATAGCATGTTACAATAGTTTTACAAGACATGTTGTGGAACTCGTTCCTTTAGACTCTAAAGTTTAGAGCACGAGCGTAGCTCGCTCGATAATAGACTATCTTCTGCAACTCATATAACAATATACTATTTTTTTTTGTCTGTAAACAAGTGGGCCTTTAAAACGCTCGTTTCAGTCGCGTTTTAATCTGGCCCACTCATACCAAAAAAGCCCAATTTACACAAGAACTCGTTAAATAAATAACTATTATTAGGCACTAAACCGTAAATTGCCACAAAATTGTTTTTACTTTAAACAATGCCTGATGGCATAAATGGCGGTCACTTGATTGTTCTCTCAACAGGTGTTTACGTAAACATTGCGCTAATTTAAGCTAAGATGTCAACTGTTGTTTCTCATTTGATCGTGTGGTAGTACGAGAATACAAGAGTGCTTACTGTGTGAAGACTGGATACTAGGTGGCGCTTTGGTGCCGATATGAGGTACGTTCTCTGCGAGTTGATTTGGCAAAAGGCAAGTTAGCTGAGCCATGGGACTGGTTAAGGCCGGTCTGGAATAGAGACCGGCGGATATAGAGAGCGCTCCGGGGGCGCCCATCAGATTCGTTATGCCGATCCTTTCGATCTTGCCGATCAAACTCTGAAAAGTTACACATTTCGCTTAAATAATAATAATGCAAATATTGCTACGCGTTTTTATTTTAGAAAAGAAAACTTGCGAACAAAGTAGAGGAAGTTGGGATTATGGTTGATTGACGTGTGTATTACAAAAATCCAGATAAGTGAAACATAATTGGTTTCGCAATTCCTGTCATCGCTCTTGAAAAATATTTTCTCCAAGAATCGTATTTATTCTAGATAGCGATAAACACAAATCATCAATATTTTCGTATCTGTGGTTTTCAGTTGTCACTTTAACTGATCGCTCAATGTGAAAACAACTCAATTTTTTTTCTTCTAGTGTTACATAACCAAACATATACAACACCAATAAAATAAACAAACTCAAATTTACATACTTTTTATTCTTAATTTCGTACAAAAACAATGTACAAAAATAAAGATGTTTGTGAAACGTAACAATAAAACTTGTTAGCAGAAAAGTCTAAATTACGAGTCAAAAGTTACAGGTAGACCTAAAATAATTATTTCAGTTTTAAACTTTTTAAACAATTTATTATGCAGTAGTGATCATTTGGGAGTCGTTTAAAAAAACGCTTAAAATTTCCCAGAAAAAATGTTTATATTGTTTTTGGAATAAAGAAAATTAAATGGCAATTTAGAGTCAGAAGGACAAAGGTGGTCAGTTAACTCTGGTAAAGTGCTAACAATTGCTGCTTGCAAAAGTCTAATGGGTCTGTCACAATAGTGTTAATGTTAGTGGTAATATTATAATGTTAGTGGTCCAGTGTTCACAATAATGTTAACGGAATGTTACTCTTACAGCTGTCAACGTGGTGTGAACTGTCACTGCGCCTGCGCCTGCGTGAAATTCTCGATGGTGATTGGTAGATGTTAACGAAGATGTTAAAGAACCAGACATTTTCTGGATCTCTTAACACATCGTTTCTAACATTAACATCACCATTACCATTATTGTGAACGGTTGAACGTTTCACCAATGTTCTGAAGATTAACATTCTGGCTAATACTAACATTAACATTACCATTAACACTATTGTGACAGATACATAAGGTGTCCTCTGGTGTTGTCAACTTAGGTAATTTAAAAAAAAAGTGGAGCACCTAGACGTCCACTCGGAAGAACTCCAATAGTTTTTGGCCACAGAATCGCAAACTGATTCTTTTATTTTCTACGGATATCGATTTAGGTTAGGATTTTTGGATGCTGGAGTGTTTCAGGAATTTTTTTATGGAAGCTAAATAAATCCTTACATAAAAAAAAATATGTAATGAACAAAAAAAAAATACATATAATGTTACTCCAAAACTGAATGTCAGTCATAGCCACTATCGCCACTGTGCAGGCCTTAATCCAATTGAGCACACTAGTCAACGTTCCAGAGAAGACTTAACTGTCATCTTCATTCCTTAAACGCATAATAAACTTAAAAAGCTACTCGTAGACGAGTTTATTTTGTTTTGTAGTTGTTCAGAGACAAAACGTAAAAAATCACTTTATAATTCTGACAAATTTCTTTGTGATAGCTGTAACTTTTGACTCAGTCCTCAACCAAAGAAGCGTCAATTCTCAATGTCAGACACGTGCAAGAGATTGTCTCAGGCTTCGCAAGCAGTGTTAAAAATAAGATCCAACAGAAAGAAATGAGCAAAATCTGTGTTGTTATTTACCTCGGCTCGTTCCGTCTTGCTGCGCTTGCTCTTGATCATCTTCTTCTTGGCCCCACCTCCGACCACCGTATCTTTAATAAACTGTGGAACAGAACTTAAGATTAGTTGCGGGATACTAAACGGTTCCGGAGATTGACAACGTGATCGCGTCGGACTGCCGTCCGGACTGTTGCACGGCGTCGCCGTTGGGGTGAAACTGTTAGCTCCGCAGGGTGTACTGAACGCCGACGGTGTCGCCGCCTTGATACCTGCAACACCACAATCGACTCGTTTTCGACGACGCCACCTCACACCTCACCTCTCTCGTTCAGTATCTTCGCCAGTCCGTACGTCGTCGAGAAGGTGCTGCAGGAGTTCCTCCTGCTCAGCTGTCCGGGAGTCTGCGGCGGGGAGTTCTGTATGCTCGAGCAGACCGACGCCACTCTGCTGCCTCTGTTGCTGGGGGTGACGAAGGTGCCGTCGTCCGGGTGCAGCACGGTGCTGTTGGTGAGCGTGTACGTGGGGGCCAGCGAGTCGAACACCTTCCCCGGGTTCGTGTACTCTTCGTCTTCTTCCAGATCGCTCAGGCCGTACGACTCGAGACCCATCTCTTCCAGCTCTTTCCCGCCGCGGATCTTCACTCCCGGCCGTTCCTCCAGGAGGCCCCCGAAGGTCGGCTGGGCCAGCTGCGACCACTGGTGCAGCGTCTGCGACCCTTCCATCGGCTTCACGATCTGCAGCTTCTCGGGTAGCTTCCAACCAAGGTAGTTACCGGAGCCGGTGGACATCAGACTGTCTGGTGTCCTGCAGCCGAAAGGAAGGTAAGTCTCGCCTTCGTAGCCCCCGAAGGTGGGTCCGTGTTGAAGGTTGGCCCGACGAGCCAACACTTCTCCAGGGGTGAGTCGCTTCAGAGCTGCCTCCAGGTCGGCAGCGCCCGGAACTCCAGGTATTCCCTTTTGTGGGGCGCCCCTAAATCCAACTGTCAGTACCGCGTCGAGGTTGGCGCGCCACAACTTACGGATATCCGTCGTCGGAGTCCGTTTGGCTGAACTCCGTGTCTGATTGGCCGGTGGAGTCTATGCTAGGGTAGCCGAGAGAGCTGCTGCTGTAGATGGAGCCCGAGGAGCGCCTCATGTCGGTGGCGTGCGCTCTTATGCTCATCCTGGGACCGCCTCCCGCCATGCTGGTGCTGCTCACGAAGCCTCCTCCCATGCCCGAGTGCAAGCTGCCGAGACTCTCAGCGCTGCTCAGCGAGTTCTGCGAGGCGCACCTCACCGTCTCGAAGACCTTCTTGTACTGGGGCCTTCAACACAACAATCAACACACAAATCGCGACAACCCTCGAGACCTACATGTCCGAATTGCCGATTCCGGAGTCGGTGCTGAACTCCGAGTGCATCGACATCTCCAGCTCGCTTTGCAGACTGTCGAAGGGCATCTGCGAAGCGGTCCCGAGGGACGAGAACATCGCGATCCTCGCCCCCGGAGTCTGCTTCTTGCGCAGTTTCCTCAGCTGCTCTTGCGTCTCCCTTAGCAAGCTCTCCACTTCGTAGTAGCGCGCCTTGAACTCGGACAGCTCTATCGCCAAGCTGCCCTGGTTGTCTTTGGTGATCTGCAGGAGACTGTTCAATTCGTAGTTCTCCGACACGAATTTGCTCAGTTTCTCTTCGGTGTCCTGGAGGCGCGCTTGCAAAGTGAAGATCTGCTCGTGCTGCATCCGGTTTTCTTCCTTCTGGCGGTCCAACTCGTCCTCCAAGTAGTTCATGCTGGTGTTGGCGCAAGCTAAATCAGAACCAGAGTAACAATCACACCCGGAAATAAACCCACGCGACTCACTCAATTGTCCCGTCAGGTCCTTGAGCAACATCTGCTCCTTCTCCTCGACGGTTTCCGTGTCTCGCGCCAGTCGGTTGTATTCGCATTTTAGCGCTTTGTTTTCTTCCTCCAGGCCGGCTGAAGACGAAAAATTAGTTCCGGCACAAATATTTCACAACCGGATCCTCCTTACCCATCCTTTTTTGCATCAGTTCCAAGTTGATCCGCCCGCTCGATCCGTTCTCGAAGATCGACTCGTCCATGTCGTTGGTGAGGATCTGGATGAGCTCCGTCTTCTTGTGGACTTCATGGCTGAGCTGTGTTATCTTCTCTAGAGCAGCTTTTAAGTCCGTCTCGAGGGACGCTATAGTGTTTTCGTGTTTGCTGTTGGTTTGCAACAGCTCTTTGCCGATCCTTGCCGTCAGTTCCAAGTCTTTTTCTTTCTGCAAAATGGCACAATCGTTATCGCTCAAAATCGACATCAAAAACAATACTATCTCTGATTGTTCTAATTTTTTCAGACAAAAGATAAGGTGTGTCTCCAAGACGTTTAAAAATGTATCTGGTAAAAATCTCGATTCACAAAATCACTCGCGACTGCTGCTGGCTTTGTCTTTGTGGAAGGACCGAAAAATATTTTTTGCCAACGGTTGTTAAGATTGGGAAAATATTTTTTTGGACATACCTCTTCCAGAAGCCTAGTGACCGCTTCTATGTCATCGTAGGTCTTGGTCATTTGGCTCACCCGGTTACTACATAGAACTAGAATGGAAAAGAGCGATGAAACAGTCGTCGACGAAATGGCAGAATCGTCGGTAATATGTTGTATTAAATACGAGATAAAAAATAAACAAAAAGATAGAGATACGTTATCGCTGATTAAGTAGTTATGTCCCATGTATAGATATGCATCAGAATAATTTCGTTTGTACAATTAGTCTTGATGCCCGGCTTTAAAGTTCGCGGAGCGCTATCTAAAAACCGTAGATTATCTCTGAATCTGACTTAATTGGCAAACACGTATTCCGCAAACATTAACACATTAACACAACATGTGCTGTGTTTATACAGTAATGTCTGTACTTACATAACACATGTTTTTTCGTCGGCACGGCTAAAATAGAACTAACCGCAACAAAGGTTCTGTGGCCGTAGTAAACATTAAACAGCACATCTCCGATTGAATCGGTAAACATTCCGATATAATTTTAGTTACCGCCTCCACTTGGATTACCCTCATTTTAAAGGAAACCACCAACGTTTCGTACCGACAAGTCTTGTATTTTCGAATGTCGCCCGATGATTTTCATGTGAGAGCAACGAAGCGTGTCGTAATAACCGTAAGAAAGGTCAAATTTTTAACCAGTACGTTTAATTAATTTCTGCGTTCGGATCAGGGTCGAGTCGTTCTTCGGCGCTCTTTTTTTCCTGAATTTACGTAAAACTGGCACTTTCATGATAAAACATATCACATTTTCGGATTTGTGACAGCTGTCATTGGCGTGACTTGTATCTGCGAGTCCAGTGATCTGTGTTAAGCTGGTTTCGTGATTCGACGATGCATCATGGTGAAAAAATTGCGAATAAATAAAATTCAAAGCGCGCACTCGCCGTGATGCATCATTAATGAAGAGAGAAAAAATCTGAATTTTTGAATGGATTTAATTGGAAGGTGTAGAAAAAGCTAATAACCAGTTACTTTTTTTTTAGATCCGTTATGATAAATTAATTTTTTGAAATAGTCTGTGACGGCCTTGAAAAGAAAACGGTGCATGTTCATCCTTGAGGTGTCAATAAACTAGTTAAAAAATTTCATTCAGACTTACTCGGTCGTTTCCAAGAAGTGGGAGACGTCTGAGGGGATCATGACAACAAGAATGGCGATGGCGATAACAGATATACCTACAGTTGGTTGCAAAAAAAAACGGGAAGCAAAAATTTTCCTAATATAAATTTGGTTTTGTCCATTTGTCAATTAATTGTCTACTTGACAATATTTATCAAATAATTTAAAAAAATGACATTGAATTTTGATGTTAATTCTAACCTATCTCTCGTAAGAAGGTTTCACACTATAAAAATGTATCAATTTTATTCTGACAGTTCCCGTTTTTTTTTTGCAACCAACTGTACAAAAACTTACGTGTATTCACAAAATAAACGTTTGATATATCGTTTACTGACACTTTTCCACCACAATGTTGAAAAGATATTTCTATGCATATATTTTTTTTTCATTTCTGTTTCTTATTAGATGTTTTCCATCATATTTCATTTCTAAGGTGTTTTTTTTTTAATTTGGCGTCGAAGTTGGCGCTGAAGAGTCGATTGTGAACGCACCACCGGATTACAACTCTGATTAGCTGTTTAAATCTAACCTCACTTTTTGCGTGTTTTTAATTTGCAGTTTGAAAAATCAGTACCTATTTTTAAGATGAATGGTTCATTCACAATCGACTCTTCAACGCCAACTTCGACGCCAAATTAAAAAAAAAAAACAAGCTTTATATTCTCCCTGTTTTTATTTTTTTCCTTTTTTGTTCTGCTAGTTCCATTTCAACAGCAACAGGAACTTTCATCTAATAATCTAATTTAATAAGTAAATTTCGATCTTTCAATATTCCCTTTCTATCGAAGTGTGGTATTAAATTTTTTAATATTTTATTAAATTGTCATCAATCAAGCTGTGACTGTGACTGACTATGCAATTAATGAACATCTTTGCTTTAACTCCTTTTGGGTTTAAAATTTTTCGTTATTCTTTCTAATAATCCCATTTGAGTCCTCATTTCTTCAACAATTTACGTTTTAATTGTACAATAATTTTCATGTGCACGAATATAAAATTAAAACAAAACAACGGATACAAATAGTTTTCTCAATCTTCTTGTTAACTCCATTGGAAAAATTTTACTAGACTACTACTATAACTGTACCTCATTCTCTGCAAGTCTGCCATTTAATATTATAGATTATCGTTAAGTTGAACATCAAAACGGTTCTGTACAATAAACCTGTTAATTGAAATCTTGAGGCAAACTACAATAAAAATTAGCAACTGTAAGATACCTGTTAAGGCATGATCTCATTTATATCTTTGCGAATTCCACATAGTAACAATAACTCAATTGTTAATTGTGGTAAAGAAAATAACTATCAACAATAAAGTGTAGTCGTAAATGTCTCAAACCACATTAACTGTATGTTTTCGAAATAATTTGAAAACATTTCTATAAAATCTTTAACACATTCTCTATTTTAGAGATGTTTTACCAGACGTAGATAAATATTTTTAACAGAAAAACTCCAAAGTAAAGAAAGATTCTATTTGAATTACATATTTATTATTGGCATATTATAAAAAAAAAACCTTCGTTACATCATAAAAGTCGTAATAACTACAAAAGTATAAGAAAACATTCAAGTCAGTGTTCAAGTGATATTAAATGAGTTATGTAATGGTGCTTGATGTAACTGCTGGAAAATGGACAATGCAAACATAAAATTAATCACTGTTTTTACTTAGCAACTGAAGAATTTCCTTTGGAGATAAATAGGATTTTCTTTATGCCATACTGTTATTAGGATTTATCAGTACTCAATGCTTGATTGATATGATACCCATAACAGACTAGGCCGTTATTCAAAATTATCAGACCGAGGCCGTTATTTTTGCTACCGTTGCTACGGTTGCGGCACAGATGACAACTAAATTTAATTTTTGAAGTAAAGAGTATTATTGATATAAAGAAAACTATAAAACAACATACGGCCGATATGGATATAACAGACTCGGTTGATTATAAAATCTCGGCTCTGCCTCGATTTTACCATATCTCAACCTCGTCTGTTACATAACCCATATCGGCCTAATACCGTTATATACTATAATAAAAAATAATTCATGCAAATATGTATATCGGCTGTTCATTAAAATTTCCCGTCAAAGTTGAAGAATCGATTGTGAACGCACCACTCTTCAGTCTGTCATCAACTTGCAGATTAAAAACACAAACAACGCAAAAAAAGTGAGGTTAGATTTAAACAACTTTATCCGAGTTGTAACGTGTAACACTGACGGGAAATTTTAATGAACACCCGATACTTTTTAATGTGTCTATAGTATGAAGAATAAATTTGATTTATTGTAAATTGGTGTTAGGGCACTTGCAAAAATCTCACTGCTGTATTTGCTTCATTACATACATATTTTCAAAATGGAACAATTGGACAACGTTGGGAAACGGAGCTTTATTTTCTAAAATTACTATAAAAACGTCTTACAAAATTCGGTTAATCGATTGCGATCCATTGAATTTGTTATTAAAGTTGGTGCTGGAACTGAAGCCGTAGGTATTTTTGAATCGATACACTTATTTGTGCATAAATTAATGTTACAAAATGCTATCAGTGGAGTCAAACGAAGGGCCCGTGTGTTCTTAGAACAAAATGATGAACACTTTCAGCATCTGTTGTAACATTGCCATTGTAATTTTTCTCTTAATCCCTCGAATCCTTAATTCGCCATTTTCTGTTTTACAATTGTCATTAAATGTGACGTTTGCCGCGATAGTTCAAAATTTGACATGCGTTGACAGTTCCAGCGCCAACTCTAATAAGTAACAAATTCAATGGATCGCCAGATAAAATCCATTCGTTTTAATAAACAATTGTCAATGTCAAAAATTCTTAAAAGACCGTACTGTACCACCCCAGATTCCCCAGAATATTGTATTTATGGACCAGATGTATAATGGTTTTTACACTAGATTTTTACTGAGGTTTTGACGTTTTTCTATGGCAATTACACAAATCACAATAATAGTGTCATATCCAGCGACCGATACGAAAGTACCTACAGAAAAATGATATCTGTTAAGACCTTGCACATCAAAATCAATGTTTCGTGATGTTTAATGATTCTGAAAAGTTAGTTGCGTCTTCAAACTTGGCAAGAAGAAGGTTTGTACAGAATATTTACTTGAAATCCAATAAATCGGGAAATAAAATGTGGATTGAAAAATAAAAGACAAAAACTAGTTTAATATGAGAAAAATGAAAAAACTAGGAAATAGGTTACATCAAAAATATGAACAGCTTTCTCGCAAATTTCTTTCATCGACATTCATGGTTTTTCCGTGTCCAATTCTTTACAGTATCGAACTACTGCCATCTTTTCACGTTGAAGAAGCGACTGACCTGTGCCCCTTTTACGTGAAGCCATTCTTTAACTTTAAATTCTTCACCAATTTTGAATTTTATGCTTTTATATTTAAACAAGTCCCGCGCATGTCAAATACCTAGATGAAATTTGGCTGACACTCAGAGATACCAAGATTGATTTATGAAATAACTAGGTTTGACATTTTAGCAAGTCTACCAACTTGACAACATTTTGACAATTGTTTATTAAAACGAATTTACTGTAGAATGAATGACCAGATTTCGATTTAGCGAAACAAAACTTTACCTAACAATAAATTTTACTAAATTTAGTGAATTTAATGATATCATATCTATTGGCTATACCAGCCAACGCCTATCATTTTTAATGTCCTTGAAAATACGCAAACACCCATTTAAAATTTGAGCGTGTTATTACAAACGCCTCGCAAAGTAAGACATTTATTAAATTCTCAAATTAGTTGTTATTAGTTGTTATTAACTTTATTAACATGCTGCGCTACTAATATCTCTACATAACCTCAATTTTAATATGATAGATTTTGCATCGTTGGTCAAAAGTGTACAATGTTGTCAGTTCTATTTTGGGTGTAAATTGCGGTGTGATGGTTCTTTGATTAAAAAAACAGACTATATATTTTTTCTATTTTGCACCTTTAACACAGTCAATATAACACTCAAATGGGTTTCGAAATTCGAAAAGGAGTTTTCGATACCGGTTTCAGGAACATTTACTTAAATTTTTAATGTTGGCTCACAGTGAGTAGTTGCACTTTAGGACACTTTAAATTCAAAACTTGCAATTGTTCGTCTAGTTACCAGTGTTACCAACCCTTTATATCTGCCAAATTAATTTATTCCTAACATTATGTTTTGAACTTTTTTTAAATTTAAAATTTCAAATAGGGGCAAAAAAGAAAAAATATTGTATTACGCTCGTTTTATAAACCATTTTGTCACACGCGTTTGTTTATAAACGCGTGCGACAAAATGGTGTCTTATAAAACTCGTATAATAAATTACTATTTTTGCATTCTATACAGTTATGGATGGACTGCATCTATTGCTAAATTCAAAATCATTTAGTAAAGTGGTACTTTGTAACATAACAATCATTACTGGATAGCACCGAAATTGGCTGTACCATTCTTTGATATCTTTCTCTGTACTTTTCCGGCAACAAATCGAAGGGGCTCCCATAACTGCGTTTACAATATCTTCTCTAAAAGAAATTGCGCTTTCTGTTTTACTTTCTTGCGTTTCCATCTTTTCCAAAACCGGAATATTCAAATTTTCTTGTCACTTTTATACAGTATGTCCTCGGATTGAGTTTACAAGAGGAAATAAAAATTGCATTTTATGTGAGGTCATACTTTTGTTATGTAGTGTACAAAATTCCTCTCTTCTTGACCTTTTGTCGGTTAGTAAGCCAAATATATTTAAAATATTTTCATAACAAAACATTTTTTATTGTGTGCACTATGCAAATTATTTCTGTTTCCTTTCTATCCGTAAGATTGTTTATGAACCAGACCTTCACTCACGATATTACAACTGCCCTCGTTTAGATATGTAATCTTCTAGTTTTACGATTAGACCTCCACCTTTTCAAAATTACTTTTTTAAACACATATACTGACCTTTTATTTGACTAACATTTTTTTATCACCATTTATTTTGTTTTGTAAATTAATTAATGTTGGAGTTAAAAACATAAGATTGTTCGTCAAAACATGTCAAAATATTTTAGTCCAGTCACATTGATATGGATGCACCTCAAGAAACTCTTCTTGATCCATTTCTAATTTAACTTATGAAAAATTAATGACCTTGAAAAGTGATTTCAGTAATGTACAGATACTATTTGTATTTTCACAAGAGATTAAAATCTTTAATTAAATCCTGACAGATAAGATGTTTCAATTTAAAATAATAAATTACATTTAATTCTTTCAGTAGTGCAACAAAATATACAGGGTGTTTTCGACGTTGACGCGAGACTGTTTTCTAATTAATCAAATTTTTATACATTCCTCAAGTTTTCATCAATGTAAAGAATACGTTTTCCTACTCTTGGTTGATTTCATTTTTAGAATATAAATTTCATTAATGCAAATCCACTTACGTAACAAATTTCAAAACTAGAGAAAAGAGTTATTTGTTACGAAGGAAGTGAACCATTTGATTTTTACTATTTAAATACAGTAAACAAGAAGTGATTTCAAAAAATAAAAATTCGCATTCCTTTTCTACTTCCTTAATTACTCTTCTATGAAGAAGCTTCGGCACAAAATAATATTCACTCTCGTTATTCTATTATTTTAACGTCGTGACTTGTTTGCTCTCTAATTCGTGATTGATATTTTCGAGACAAATTTCCTTTCAACAATACTTTTTATTTTAGTCGACGACTATCGTTTTCATAGCAAGAATATTTCGACCAAATCAACGCAATAAAATTGTAATAATAACAAAAAGCTTCCGGGGAATATCATGTCTTTGGAACATAACTACTTGTCAATGGTGAAAAGTAAAAAAAAAAAAAAATACTTACGAAAGTAATTAAGAGTTTCTCGGATCTGATCCGGAGATAATTTCAAATCGGCTTCGTCAACTTGCAGCGCTGGAGACGGAATGAACCAATCCTGGTTTTCGTAACCTGCATAATAATTAAAATGCACTCTAGAAGGTGGAAACACGAGAAAAAAAATTAAGGCGTCGGAGGAAACACCGTCGCACCTCTATCGCAAGTATCACAAGACAACGTCGAGCAACTAATACGAATAGATAATAAAATAGAACCTTGAAAAAGACTACTACGTTAACCGATTGTTGACAATTTTACCACAACTTTGCGTTTATTTGATGTTTCAATAATCGTGCAAACAATTTTTTCCAACGGGCACGCATGGGTGCTCGTTAGCTCGCTCGAATCGATTCCAATTTGTAAAAACGAATTTGTCGTCGCGACTGTTAAATAATTTGACTTTTTTAAAATGTGACCCGAATCGCCTCTCCACCTTGCAAAATTTTCCGCAGATCGCGGTAAAACTAAAATTCGAACGAAAAAAAAAATTGTTTGGACTCACCTCCGAACTTGGTGAGGGTGTCGGCCCTCAACTTGTACTTGGGGATCTGCTCCTCCAGAAGACTGATGATCTCCACTTCGGGAAGTGATTCTCCACTGCACAGCTCTAATATAAGATAAATAGTGGCGTCATTAGCAACGTGTACATCGAGGTAAAGGATCATGTGAAGCAGTACAAGGCAAAGCGTCGAATAAGAAAATAATAAATACTAATAATAACAGTACCGGTGAACTACACATTCGCACATAAAACACAATCGTAAACACACATAAGTAACAACAGGTGTCCGATACTTGATTAATCAATTAACTGTTACTCAATAGAAAGAACAGAAAAGGAGAAAGAAAGTAATCAACGGTATAGAAAGTAATAATCTTCTGTGGTATTTACGACAATTGAAGAAACAGTGGTACTTTGACCGGTTAATTGTAGCAATTTAAATAAAACGGTTTGGGGAGAAAATTACAGTTTACGTAAACGTCGGCGTAATGTCCCAACTTTTGGATCTTAAATTGTCTCGTTCACGATAAAGAGATACTTCGCAACAATTTAAAAACGCTAAATGGGATAATACGCACATTTCTATTAGTTGCGACCTACCAAACAAGTTAATAGCGGTTTGGAGTTTTTACAAATTTGAGTGCCAGTAGGTCACTTATTAATTTATGGCATATTTACTCTTGATTATCCTTAATGACCGGTCGTAATTTAATTAGGGTACGACTGATTGGTCCAGATTTTACCTGACCGTCAGAGAAGACAGGAAAATTCTAAAAATGCAGTTCATTTTTAATTTCCGACAGCTGCAAACGAATTTACGGGGTGGCGTAAAATTTAATTTATTTGTTTATAGAGAACCCTTCATCAAAGGGATAATTTCTAACTTGATATTTCCTCTGTTTAAAATTACAACGGCTTTTGAATATACAGGGTGATAATGCAAAATTTAGGATTAGTTACATAATTCATACCTTTATTACCTTTCTTACATGTATAGTAATTTTAGGATATTGAAAATATTTAAAAATACGTTTTTCTTTTAAGCTTCAACACTTGTTGCTTTAGCTCTGGGAAATCATATTCCCTTTTGAATTTTTGTTTAATTGGAAAACTTTAATACAACCTACACTTTTTTTGTCACGGGGTACATTTATATGTATTGAAGCTATGACATAATATTTCTTCAATTCTTTAAAAACAATTTAATACGGAGATATACCAACTTTGTTATTCAACTTTCTACCATTGTGTATTGTTACAAAAATTTAAAACCACATCGTTTCTCAGTATACTTGTAATAAATTAGATTGTTATAAAAAGAACGCACGGCATGGACGCCGGATTTATTTATCATTCTTTAGAAGCACTCTTTTTTTCTATCATCATTTATTTTTGCTATATCCCCATTGTTTTACATGACATCCATGTCGGAGTTAGTACAGAGGGCATAACGGATTCCAGAAAATAGTGAAATAAATAATGAAGTAATGAAGTTTCCTCCACCGGTCACCCATCCAAACATTGCCCGCGTCCAAGGCTGCTTATTAACTGCACTAATCGAATGATGATTGTGCTTTCATAGTATTATTATCATTATCATCATTTTTAAAAGTACAATTGCTTTGTATTTAACAGTATTGACATTGACTAAATTTTTAAATTATGTATTTCCTTTTGATAAAATAATTCCCAATTCCACATCAAAATTATCCAAATCAGTCTCTCTGTATACAGGGTGAGTCGGGAGGAACGCCCGAAACTCAGTGAGTGTATTCACATATGCAAAATAATTATCTGATTTTCATTTGTTTTCAAATGTATTTATGAATACAGAAAGATACGCTTGTTTGCAAATCACACAAAAAATGTATGGCTGCTATTTAAAAAACCAAAGTTGGTTGTCATAGCAGCGAAACAAAAGAAGATAGGAACAAACTAGAAAGACCAGATGATGCAGGATAATACACCAATCAACTTTTATATTAAACATAAATTGTCAAATTAAAAAGTTACAGCCAATATTTGATACTTTTGTTCCACCCTGTATGTATTACACTCGTATTACATTCGTTCCATTAAAGCACGACGAGCGTAGCTTTAAACACACTCATATGATAATAAAGCGTCTTATTAAACTCGTATAATAATATACTATTTTTTCATCAATAAGTTTTTACTACATTTTAAAACGAAAATAATTTCTTGTACTATCAGTTGGTATGATCATTATTACACTACGAAAAATATTATTAATGCTAATAATTCTAAACAAAAACATTCAGTTAGACTTCTTGAAGCCAGCTTTTGAAATTCACCAACCAATACTGTCTTTTGTAATCTTCCATTCTTGTATTATATTGGTGAATTATATGGTAAATTATTCAATAGTGGAAGTATTTGCCCAAGAAATTATCACTTATGTTGTTATGATCCTTCTTTCATGTATCTTTTAGTGGATTTAATCAACACAAAAGTAACTATTCTTTGATAACTTACCAATTATTGTTAACAGTTAGTAACTAACTGAACAAATGCATTCACATTTTGATCACTCTTGTTAAGATATGTGTTGTGTTAAATCACTTTTTTGTTCTTTGCAAATTGTGTCAATCACTTCTGCTTGGCATGTGAAGATCTGCCGTTACCCTTGACGCACACGTACGAAAATAGCATTTTTATCGTTGATTAGATAAAGAATATAAAATCAAACACATATTTGTCGTTAATTAATTAAGAGGTTCGTGTCAATTAAGCAAATTCACTGAAGAAATTCCTTTAATACTCACTGCACTAGTGACCAATCTGCATTCTAGTCGTAGAAATGCAAAAAAAAATATGAGATTAATTTTAATTAGCACTTTCGTTTATGTTCAATGTTTCTAGTGAACTATTTTTATTTCACTAGTTTTCTTTTTCTTCTTCAAAATCACAACTGACTGAATAAAATATAAAAAGGAAGGAAATTAAAGAATCAATTTGGATGACTACCAATTTGATCAAAAGATATTAGATGTCTTAGAATTCTCCAATTTACACCATTCCAAACGAACTCAATCGGATTTAGATCTGGACTTCGTAGTGTCAATTCTGGTGTGTTTGTCATTTCTAGATAATCTACCGGAACGGCGCGAAATTTTCAAAATCCTGATTAATTATTATTGTTTCTTGAGTACAAAATAAAGTACGACTATCAAGAAGAACCAACAAAAAAAAGATTTATAAGAAGAAAAGATTTTTGGAAGTGTTTCAGGTAGAAAACTATGCCTTTCATAGTAACAAATGACCTTCTTCTACACTGATTCCTTCATTAATTTGATTACAGTAATTTTCTAAATTACACTAATTTAATTTGTATCATCATTTATAGTGAATTCTTGTATTTTATTTAAACATGCAATTTCTATGGCAATTTTCTCACCAAATTATCAAAAATTGATTTGATCGCAAACTTTTTCCAATAAATAATAAGTTTCTAAACACTGTACCTTACGCATTCAGGTAAATTACCCAGCAAATGTAAATGCTCAGATAATGAACATGTGTACGGTTTTTCACTAAATACTTGTCAATACAGTTTTAACTGCAAAATAAATAAGTTAGGAAATTGGACACTCATTGGAAGTGTTATTTGTTTATTCATGATGTCAATGAACGCAACAACAAATAAAAATTGCCTTTTATAAAAAGTATTACGTATGTAAGAAATAAAATACTATTGGAAACAAGATAAAGAGATCAGATACATAAACATAAAAAACAGGAAAATTAAAAATGTATAAAAACGAAAAATTTTTGGTTGTAACAAATTACATAACTGTCGTTTTTTACGGCATGACATTTAAATATTAGTAAATTAAGACACCACAATGACGTCCTTGCACAGGTTAAATATTGCAATTTGTTATTGAAAAGCTGTCTGTGCAAGTAATTAGCGTTTAGTGTGTACGGTTGTAATTAAAAGCAAACTTATTTTGCAGCAAAACCGCAAATATCAGGAAAAAAATATAAACAAACTCCGATTATGGGATTAAGGTGTTTTCATGTTTATTATTATGACACAGATGATAACGTCTTAGATTTTGGAAGAAACAGCTACGCACTAGAAATCTTTAATCTTAAAATAAACGTCAATAAAATCAGTCACAACAAATTCTTACCTAAGAGTATGTAATGTGTAAGATGTATTTTATGATTGTATTTTTGATAAAAAAAGTTATACATCCAGATATACAGACTAGCGTCGATAACGAAAAAAATAAACAGCGATAATTTTTTAAAGGTGTAACAATCGCTACAAAATATCTAGATGGCACCACCGTTAAAACTTTTCGAATACATAGTTAATTTAGAATCAATGTAAAATTTAAGAATTGCTCATTTATAACAATAATATGTCATTTTTTTTAATTTAATAAACAAAATAGAAAAAAATAAACAATATCACAATACAATTCTGTATTCATCGGTGCACTGGAAAATTAGAAGATATTAATAAGTTCAAGAACAAAGAAAGTTATGAGAAAGTAGATTGCTTAGTCGACATATCGGGAAAAAATCACCTTTTTGGAACAATAGAAAAAAGTAAAAGAATTGTTAAAAAGGTTCGCTTTGAGAATATCTTTAGACGTGATATATATGGCAAAAGAGTGCTGCTGCTTAAACTGACCCAAAGAAGAAGGTGCTTTATGTTTCATGTGCTTTCATAGTCTTCTAATTTGAAACCAAAAGAAAACTTGTGGATCATACTCAAACAAGTGAAGAAATTTTGTGTATTATACTCCGACAGCTTTCCAAACTGTCCTCTAATGCATGCCATAAAGAGAATGCAGTTCCAAAAGAAGTCAGTTGTCTGGGTTTATGTTCTGGGAAAGCTGGTCTTCACTGTCAAAATAAAAAAATCACAATCCACGGATCTTGTCCTGAGAGAGAAATCACAAGGTGCCAGGTGTTGACCATCAGGCGGATGTTTCTAATATTTGTCTGCTTTATAGTACAGAGTCATCGCAGTAGGCGTGGGTGACGTAGTTGAATGTGCCGCAAGCCTTATAATATGAGTAAGACTAGTATCGCCGATAGGCAGCGCTACCGGCGGTGGTGGAAATCTGTCTGATAGTTTGTCTAACGTTACGAGACTAACGACACATCCAAAATTTGTGTGGGTTTCAACGCCAACTGCGATGACACACTCATTTATAATGACCCTGTATAACATGAAGCGTTGTCCACTTTTAGGATTCCGTAAGACATGTCACACACTTTTAGGAAGTATACAGGGTGTTTTTTAAATGCTAGTACAAAAAAAAAACTGGGTCATCTGGAGATTCTGAAGAGTCCAGAAAACCATATTTTTAAATCTAAAACGGTAGGGATAAACTAACCTTGCCCATGCACATTCTACGCCACAGACACAACAATAAGTTAAACCATAGCAATCCGACAATGCTATGAACAAAAATACAACAAAATTATTATTGTTGCTTGACAACCCCAATTACCTTTTTAATTACCTTTATTTAATTCAGTAGCGACTGACAATTTTAACCAAAATTTAATTTATTTTTATCTCGAAAACGAAAATAATTTTATTAAAGATTTTTTTGTGTATGAGTTCTACTCATCCTCACCTATTACCAGTCTTTTTTTGTACTAGCATTTAAAAAACACCTGTATAGTTGTGTTCCACTCTGGATTAACTGTGCATCGATTCTCTACACCTATTGAGAAAAAAAAAGCAATCATCGTTGCTTAACTCCATCTGTGTTAGTATGTTAAGGAGGCACTCATTGTGTCAACTGTCTTTTGGTTTCAAGTTCAAATTCATCTATCTAGGTTTACTTTTAAGATGTTTTAGAAGTACCATTCTTGTTCTTTTTTCGAGTTCCTTTGCACTATTTTCGCTTTTGGGAATCTGATAAATCATCAAGTCCCCACTGACAACAAATTTTCATTTCCTTCAAGTAACTGGGCAAAATACTGTCAATAACAGTTATTCCAAACCTCAGGGAAGATCTTCATTTTTTTAATCAATCGTGACTATGGTTTATTGGCAGAAATAGAAGAGAGCTTCTCAATGCACTGTTTCAGAGTTCTTGGCAAATGAATTTTTTTTTGCAAACAAATTCTAAATGCCAAGAAACACATATGTATATCTTGCACAGCTTATTTAACTCTACAACTGATGATATACGAGTTTGGGGAAATTTCTCTTGCATGATGCCAATAAGTCAGAAATAAAATTTATAAAATCTGCTCAAGTTGTCAAAAATTGTCTTCACCAAATTAAATCTGGTAAATCCAATTCATTTAAAAAGTTAGGTAGCAACTTTTATTTTTGGTAAATTTTATTCAATAAATTCAAATCTTCTTACCTATTACTTAACTTTAATAATTCTCAGCCAGCAACGCAACAATACAACTGATTCATCTGGAGATTCATTCATAATGCGTATGAAGTTAATGTAATTTTGATGATTACCAAACACGTCAGCAACCAGGATAATATCAAATTCTCTGTCAACATTATTATGACAAATTAAACAAAACTACACAAACGCTTCAATTCTACAACTAGAGAATTCTTAATTACACCAACGTTTCCTCTTTTCTAACTTTGGCAACGTAAAAGCGACAGTTTACCCAAACCAACGAACCTTGCAGTATACGAATTACACAATTTTTCCATTTCTCTTCAAACAACTCATTTTCTCCACATTTGACATTGTAAAAATCCTTGTGCAAGGTACCTACGTATTATTTCTACGAAAATTAATTTAATTATCTAATCTTGATGACCACATTTACTCTAACCTGATTAAACGTCAATAAAGTGTGTATCTAGAATCGCGAGTTTAAGTGGAAACACAACAATTACACAGAAAACAGTTTAACGAACGTGTTCTGTAATACCCATTAAAAAACATAAACTAATAACCGACGCTACATCGTGTCACCATTGGTCTCTGTCCCCGACGATGTACCACCTTCAATTATTTTTAGACGTATTCCGTCATACTTAAAAATAATAAAATCGACCGTAACTTTTTTTATTTGCACAGTACTGTACGTACCTGTACAACTACAGGGAGAGAAAAAAAAAACTGTCACTTTTGGAGTCTCTGTTATTATGCGAGTCTCGTCCCGGAGAAACTGAGCACTCCTGTGACTAATGGTCTGGTCGTCGACATGTGACACTCTGTATTAAACCATTCACTACCGGTGTACCCAGATCTTCGACATGTAATTGACATGCTCGATGCATCAAAGCACTAAACATAAATGACGCAAAATTTTCTATGACACATCAACAAAAATAAGTGGTGGAAGCGCAGTTTTCTGAGTAGAGTGGCAGGTGCTGTGGTGGATGTGAAAGAGGAGAATCTACTTACTATCCTAGGTGTCCCAAAAAGACATCCCGTCGATCGAGGAAACACGAAAAACGATTAATACAATTCAAGACACATTTCTGGTAGATTTGGGGACACAGAATAAGTAATAGAAATCCTTTTGACCGGCAACAGCCGGTTCACCTCTACGTAAATCCACCGCAATCTTTTCTATTGTAACTTAAGTAGTTTATTGGTGCTTAAGTAAAGTCAATGAAACATTGCGTGCCGCGATAAAAGCAACCAATTAATTTTTATTCGAAAACTATTTAAAAAAAAACACTTGCGTAAGACTCTGCGACCATCTTCAAGGTTTCGAAACAGAAAAAAAATCGGTTTGAAATTTTTCAAATTAATTTATTGTGAGTCTGTGTTATGTCACACTTCTGGGTTAGCAAGATCTCATGGCGGTTTACGATTTAAAGGTTGACAAATGGAATAATACGGTTGCCAACAATTCCGCCGGCCTTCAATGAAATCATGACCTGACCTAATTAGTTCAGAATAAATCATAAGATTAATTATAATCTGATTAAAAATACATCTCCATATTGTTAACTCAACCCAAAAGAGAAAAAAAAAACTGTTACTATTGTTGTTACTATTTTTACAAAATTTGCGAAACAATTATTACGTGTCCAAGATAAAGTATGACCGCCGGAAATACTTAAATGTAAAAGTGGAAACAGGACGACCAATGTAAACTCGGACACCAGAAATAGAACGCACAATTATAGCTTCTTAAAGTGACAAACGATGCAGGTATGCAATTCTTATTAGATAAGTGCGACCACTACAACAGGAATGATTGCGAAAATAAATTTTAAAGAATAATCATGGAAACGAGAAAGTGTTAAAGGAAATCTGACAAAAATTGGCAAAACTGTTGGTTAGGGAAATATGTACTCGTACTATCAAGATGCCACAGAATGGCAAATATTTTGTTTTATTGACCTGTGAGAAATATTCCAAACACTTCGGCACTAGTGAGATCATATTCAATTACGCAACAGAATGTCAATGTACACTCAAACAAATATGAGGTGTGTGTGCTGGCAGCTGTAACCCGTCACCTTGTGCCAAGCAATAAATAAATAATATATTACTTAACCAGAATTTGGAACATGCTTTGGGTACAACACATCAACAGTTAAACGTGCCACTTACAAAAAAATAATTTTGCGCCCGAACCGCACCGTCCAATTAATCCGCGCACCGCACCGCACAATGTGTCACTTTGCGACAGCTCATGTGACAAAACTGTTCCTGAATCCATCGACAGGACAGCCGAAGAAAAATCAAACGGTTCAGCTGCATTCTCTATTTTCTTCTTCTCCAAACCGGTTATGCAAGAGGTTACGTGCGTTCTTCGGCGCCATTAGAAGAAATTTCGGTATGTGTACGCGATGGTTCCTGCTGGAGGGATCTTGACGACCGACGGCTACTGTCGCAGAGTTCTCTTCGCTCTAACAGGATAATTGCCACTCTCGAAAAAAAACAATGGGGGACTTGTGAAAATGTTTAGAAAAAATACCGTGCAATTTGCATAAATTAATGACGGTATCATTGTGCTGCCCAAAAAAAAGATTATTTTCTTCCGGTAATAGAAAACATGGGGAACTGTGTGATCAATTAGTGTGATAAAAAATAAAACGGAGAAGAAAATTCTTCGGAGCAGTTCATTGTATTTTTATAATGGTGGAACGGTGAACTCGCTGGAAAAGATCACACAGTCTCTGAGTTAGTTAGAGATGAATGAAAATGGAAACTTAGCACGCTCCGGATTAATTGGAATAATTATACGGTTTTATATCATTAGAAGAAATTAGATTATCGCCCGGAGTGTAAAATATTATATTATCACAATTGAATAATTTAATGAGACAACACTACATTCAATTAAAATCAATCAAATCAAAATCAAGCTCTAGTGAATTATTTCATTTTATAATACAATGTGATCAAAAAGAAAACAAATCAGAGGAGGCGTTGCAAATTATTATCGGTCATGTCGTAGCGGAATTCTATGCAAATAAGCGTTCAATGCATGGGCGTAGACAATTTGTGGTCTCAAACACTACTGTACCATAAATCATACCTCATGAATTTTAGACACTGGAGTTATAATTGTGCAATTTATTATTATGTGATAATGGAGAAAATGTATAAATAAACAAGACCAACATTTTACATTCGTAAGAATGGGTAATTTACCAACTTTATAGCCCTAAGCGACGCCACTGGCAAGCAGATTTTTCGCGGAAATGTCAAACAAACGTCAACGATGCGCTGTTGTAAACCTAGAATAGTTATTTATTATACGAGTTTTATAAGACACCATTTTGTCGCACGAGGAGCGCAGCGACGAGTGCTATAAAGCAAACAAGTGCGACAAAATGGCTTATAAAAAAAATTAATTATACAATATTTTTTTCTATTTTGCCCATTAAATTTAAAAAAAGTTCAAAACATAATGCTAGGAAAATTATATTTGGCAAATATAAGGGTTGGTAAGGCTGGTAAATAGACGAACAATTGTAAGTTTTTTTTTTTTTTTATTTATTTTCAGTTATTTATTAAAATTTAACATAAAATAACATTTTTAATTTACAATGCGAAAATTTCCGATAATAATGTAAGTTTTGAATTTAAAGTGTCGTGAAATGCAGTGATCACCTAGCAACAACTCACTGCCAACATTAAAATTTTAAGTAAATGTTCCTGAAATGCGTATCGAAAAGAGTTCCTTTTCCAAAGCCGTTTGAGTGTTATACTGACTGTGTTATAGGTGCAAAATAGAAAAAACAATTTTTCGATTTTGGAAAAGTTTACAGACGTTTACTGTAATTGTAAGCAACAATTATCCCAGAATAAATGGTAAAATGGGTTTCACTACTGAAGATAATGCATTAATTATGTTAATAATAAATTAATTTTTAACAGATTTTTCGAAAGGTAGGCAACCAATAAAACGACTGTGCATAGCAAGCATACATATGCGTATGATCAAACTAAGACGAACTTTTCGATAAAACAAAAGAGGTTGCACTCTTGATTTGTTTTCTTTTTGATCGCTCGGTACTGCAATGCGCGTCAGAATCATCAAAAACCGTACACTTGACGAACTACATAATTTTAATTGTGACGTTTAATATCAAGAAAGAACAATAACTGATGACGTTATCGCAGTAATGCGATATTGATTACGCGCGCTATTTTTAACTCTCGTCCTTTTGATAACTTATTAACTCTCCATTTAAAGAACCGGTAATTAATGACATAATTATCGTTAAACCTTCCAGATGGCATCATAAACAACAATCTTTCCGATAGCGATCAACAGATTAAGAAATTTTGCAAAAAAAAATCGGTGCAGATGACCCTTTTAATTTGGAGGTGTATCCGTGTTAATGCAGCTATTTACTGCAAGAGCTTTCAAACTGTTAACTTACGTCACGCTGCCATTTGCTACAGATAAAAATTAACATCCAGAGATTAACAGGCGGCGTTAATGAAGCATGAGCTTTGAGAGGTCATAACTCAAAGTGGGGAAGATTACGAGTCGTGTTGTATTAGCTTGTCATAATTATTGTCCATAAATAAAACCTGTAATTCAGTTGAAAACAGTAGACGGACGCGTGCTTTTTGGCAAAGATGTGGATGTTTGACGACAAAAACGTAATTTTCAAAATAAACTTTCTTTTTTTAAAACGTCAAGATTATACGAGTAATTTTCTGAACAATTTTATTCTCCACACATATTTGTTTAAAATGGTTGACAGTGAAAATGGGCTAATTTAGAAAATCTAATATCAAACAATCCATTAGCTTCTTTCCAATTCTTTGTCCTTCAAATCACTCACAATAGCTTCAGGTTTCCTTTTATTTGGACAAATGAAAAGGAACTCGACTCATCTTGATTTATTTGATTTGTTCTCTCCACCGACAAAAGATGTCCTTAAAAACATTTTTACAAGTCAGATGAGATATGAATTTGTTACAAAGTACTACAATAGTATTTAACTTTGTTACATTGAGGACACAATAAAATTAGTTAAATTAAGTAAAATTTATATTTCTCAATACGACGAAATTTACAAATGTACACTTCTATTAAAAAAAAAGCGTACACGTATTGAGAGCTACTGTAAATGTAAATGTTTTGTTACAGGTTTCTAAGTAACAACAATTAGAGGATAGGTTTACAATATGACAATCCAGCCAAAATTGTGCTC
Organism: Tenebrio molitor; assembly: GCF_963966145.1. Lineage (NCBI taxonomy): Eukaryota > Metazoa > Arthropoda > Insecta > Coleoptera > Tenebrionidae > Tenebrio > Tenebrio molitor. Next base: position 3,837,734 of record NC_091048.1, on the reverse strand, counting down.
ACTACTTGTACGCTTTTTTTTTAAATAGGAGTGTACATGAAAACCCAGAAAATCTTATATTTGACACAGAAGAAAGTCTGAGAGTGAATTTTTTAAAATAATTATTGTGTTTGGTGTGATTTTATTTTCATTCTACAGGCCGGATTTATTTATAATTACGTATATTTCAATAAACTAAGGATAATTAAGGATAATTATCTTTGAAAGCACTTTTTTATATCATTTATTTTATTTTTCTATATGGCTACTTTTTACATTATTATTTCTATTATTATTATTAAAAACTTTAAATACCTACTACACAAATCCTATCAAAATACAACTATCTATTAATTATTAATAATAAATTCATCTATCCTTAGAGAATCATGATTTTTTTGTTTTCTACTGAATCGTGTATTTAAAAAAAATCTAGATAAATATCGGATATTCATTGAAATTTCTCCTCAAAGTAGGCTTTGAAGAGTCGATTGTGAACGCACCACTGATTACAGATCACGTATCAGCTGTTTAAAATCTAACCTCACTTTTTGCCTTTTTGTGTTTTTACTGCAGACTGACGAGTGGTGCATTCACAATCGGCTCTTCAACGCCAACTTTGAGGAGAAATTTAAATGGACACCCGATGTGAAAATGCCAAGAATGAATGTGTCATTGAAGACACTAAAATTTGGATGATTTTCCGCTTATACAGATATTTTCAGTTAACTCAGTATATTTAAAACATCCAGTAAATTTCCGTAAATACAATAATGACATAATTGCGTGACACATTAAACTACGTCAAGCTCATACATGAAACAAGGAAAAAATTGTTGCTTCTTCCAGCCTGGTCATATGTGTGGGTAATGATTGAAACAAATACATATATTTTTTAACGTCCGTCAAAAAAAGTGCAAGTTTTTTCATTCGGTTGCGTTCATAAAATATGTGATTTTTGAATCGCTCAAGAAGCGTTAAAAAAGTGCCATAGCGGTTCATTTTTGCACGCATTTTCCGTTAAAAAAAGTGACGTAGCGTGTCATTTTTTAACGCAATTATAACATTTTTCATTCATAATTAGTAGTTTTTTTAACGAGTTCGTATGTAAATTGGAATTTTTTTGGCATGAGTTGGCCAATTTAAAAAGCGAGTAAAACGACCGTTTTAAAGGTCCACACAGGAGGTTCACACAGGAGAAAAGTTTCAAATTTTGAGTTAGTAAAGTATCTTTTTTTTACTCGGCGGATTTGCGCACTCGCTTCGCTCAAGTGGCAAATTTTCCTTCTCGTACTCACTTGTTCCATAAATAACTATTTTCTTTGCTAATATCTTACTATAGATTTAAAAAATAATTCTGTCACACATCATGATTTCCACTCACAATTTCACGAATAAAACAATTCAATCGATAAGCTGGTATAGACATTTTAAAGAATAATAATCTCGCTAATTCATTGCTTTAACAGCTCTACTTTAAATACAATTGTATCGATAACGAAATAATGATCTTATTTTTTTAATTAGCGCAATTACAGAGAAAGTAAGAAAATAAAAACGATTTCAAATATTCTCTTCAATTGCATTTTGCAAAAAGTACAGTCAGAAGTGTATGAAGTAAGTTCATTCAATTGATGAAGAGTCCCACGGTAGCCAATAGAGTGAGCGAGTAATCAAGAAGAAATTGCTTAAATCTACTTAGTTAATTATAGCTTAAACACTTATACTTAACTGACGTTTTTCGTCTCGAGAGTGATATCAAAACAAGATGATCTCCCTCAGGTGATCTTGATTAAATATTATCAAGTACTGTGCAATCTATCGCAGGTACAAAATGCACCTCTTCACTTCGATTATTATTACCTGTATTAGTGGAAAATTACGCTTTCCAAACTTTTTAACGAACGAAACTAACGACGCCTAATTATGTACTACCAACTGGATTTTTGTTTATACCACATTGCACAAATTTGCATGCCAATTTATTCTAACAATTCTAACGATAAGCAGATTCGAATCTCGATTTTTTATTGATCGAATTTAGGCGTAAATTACAGCACAACATATTAATTTAATTAAAATAACAAGTAAAAGCGTATACACTTCCACTAGTTTTCTATTAATGAGTCCAAATTATTTAAATCAATTTTCCTTGGAGCATGTGTTCAGGTCAATACACAAAATGTGGCAACATACAGATGCCAATAAATGATAATTCAGTAAAAACATTTATACTTTTCATTTTATTTTTGTACTTTGGATCGACCTGAGACGGAAATCTGACACTGACAAGTCAGGAAGATTAAGTCTTAATTACTATCTAAATTAATTAGTTTACAAAATATGCAAATTATTTATATCAAAATGATGTAGTCTAATTCCAACCAATATGAAAATTTAACAAATAAATTTCTCATTTTTCACCACATAGCTGAAGCAACTTATTAGGTACTATAAATAAAAAGGAATAGTTATTTGCAATATAAGTGGGATACAGACATTATTAACGCACGTATTGTGCGTACGGCCTCGTGGGGCGTTAATAATGTAATACATATCCCGCGAATATCGTACAAAATTTTATCTATCACCGCTAAAATTGTCTTAAAATAGCCTCACTTTGATAGAATAATAAATTAATCAAGGTGACGATAGGATCTAATTTTTTTCAAGATGACAGCAACACGTAGTGGTCTATACTCGAGTCTTAGTTATACCGAATAACAACAAACAGGAATTTAAAATTTTTCGGAAGTGAAACTATTGTTTTGTGGTATAATTTGTTTGTTGTTGCCTTGGATTTGTGCATTGTTATTTTCATTACCGCACTAGTGCTGTAATAATTTCATTACCGCACGCATTGGAATAAGAAAACTATTACACTTCTAAAACGACTGCGATATGGTATAACTTAACCCATGGTGATAAATGAAAAATCTTTCAATACTGAAGCAAATGGAGCTAAGCTCTTTCACGGTTTATAAAGATTTTCTTGTAGTTTTCGTCAAAAATACCCTACTTTAAAAGATACCATTTAATCCTCGCTCAGGAATTCTCCACTTGTTTATTTTTCATAAAAAATATACATATTGTATTACTACTTTACAGCGATCAAAGATAAAGTAAAGAAGAACAAAGATAAACGAATATTAAAGGAAGGAAAAAAACAAAATCCACAGTAGAAATACTTAATTTAGTGTCAACAAAGCGCTTTCAACCTTTTTATAAACTATCACTATGACGTTTCAGGCAAAAACCGTGATTTTAAAAGTAGTCACGGTACCTAAACCGAAAGCGACACTGTGATAAGAAGTGACTTTCTGATGACCTTCAAAAAATTTAGCATTAACTCTTAATATGATAATAAAATCGAGAGTTTTTTTATATCAATTTGTTTACACTCTTAAAACTGGTTGATTCGAAAGTGGTAATAAAAAATTACAAAAACTGATAAACATGATATCATACAGTGAAAAAAAGAAACGCTTCTGGACACGGCGATCGCCCACGACAGATGGTCACCTGAACAGGAAGAGACCTAACATCAGTAACATCACGTTCCTTTGAACTTTAAATAGCTTCAATAATTTTTTTAACTATAAAAATCTCCCAATCACGAAGTTTATTCGTAATCAATCCTCTAATTAGCTCTTGTTGGGTAGTCGAAAATAAACCGGAAATTGTAAACCTAAAAATATGCCTGGTGTATCATAAAAAAGTGCGATTTATTAGGTTAATTAGCAGTAAAATTCTTCCCTCGATATCTGAACACTTTGTTAATAGGGAAAAAAAAAACACTTTAAATGCTTCTTTCTCGAAACCATGTTTTATAAAATAGCTGTCATAATATCGGGCGTTCAAATCAAATTCTGGGCTGGGAAGAAGTTTTGCTTTTTTAAAGTGTAAATTGTGTTGACAGCGAACCTAAAATTTATAAGCAAAATATATTTGTTTTATTTCTTTCTTTGCAATGTTTTACAGTAAAAATAGAATAACTAACTATTCCTATTCTCCTTTGCTGAAAACAAACATGTTCAATCATGTGCCAATTAAACATAAACAAATGTCATTCGTATCAAACGGCGGGAAATTCAAACTTTACACTGTTCCAAAATGTTTACTTTTTCAGCACTTACTCAACCCAGGTTTTCATTTGAACGCACGATATCTCAAGATTTAATTCACTGACTTTAAATTTGGTGGGTGGCTTTAGTACAATTGACATTATCGTCAGTACCAGAATTAAGTCAATTTTTTTCTTCAAATTTTGGGGCTAGCGAAAGTTAAAAAAAACCCAAAAAACCGTAGTTCATTTGAAAATTTCATTTTTTTTGTACCTTAATCGCTTATATCAAGGGTAATTGTAATTTTATTTCTTTGGGAATATGATGCACGTGTTACAGGATCCTTTTTCAATGATTTAAATTCGCTGAAATAGGATAAAAAAAGAATATCATAGCAATAATACAAAACTAAAGAATCTATATTTGTCAAATTTGAATTGAGCGAATTGTTGAAAAAAGGTGTAGTAATCGCTGTGGAAATGTCGTTGATAAAGGAAGCAATTAGGAAGTCAGTCCCAAAAAATACAGTTATCGGAAGGCAAAGCCCGTGGCGTTCCTTCATGAATTTAAATGTTCCTCATTTATTCATTCATTACATACATCCTCTCGCAAAATATAAACTATGATTAATAATCGATGATATGACTCGTCAAATCGGAGCAGCACTTTCAACTTGTCCTATCGACTCGTCGAATCTGCAAGTCGATTTCACTCGCAGATATCACCGACGATAATCACACCAGTTATTAGGTACATTGTAGCTGAAAAAATGTCTATATTGTGTCGATACATTAATACTCGTACGTTGTACACAAAAGATCCACAGTAAAAAATACCCAAAAAGGATAACACATTCTGTTCAAGACTAGAATAACTCCTCGAGCGTTGTGTTTTCTCCACACAATAAGTATTTAGCTAAACTCAATTCGACAAAACAATTATCTCACCAACTTTAAAATCATTCAACAGTCAAACAAGAGCCACCGAAATAGAAACGATTTAAATCGTGATAACACCTTCGCTGTGTTCATCGAAATCATCGCTATCGGCGCGAAGAGCTTTCGAATATAATCTCGATGGCAACAACGACAACAAAGTTCACCTGATCTATCTAGCCCTATTGGTATTTTTCCTTACTCTAGTCGCATGTGGTAACCGCCGACATGACTCCACTCACACACAACAACACGAAACTGTGCAATTAACAACAATCAAGCGCGTCAAGCATGTACGAGCTTTCGTGGTGGATGGCGTGTGTAGATACTGAATCTGAAGAGACTAGAAACGCTAACCATCATCATACCATTGTTCCAATTGGAGAGGACTTGACTCTGCTTCTCCCAGTCTTGTATATTGACGGATCGACCGCCCCTCACTCTGGGTCTTCCTTTCACGTGCTGCATCCTACCGGAGGCGACGTCGCGCCGCCTTCACGCATACCGGAACATGTCGGGGGCGGCGTACTCGCGACAAACCTAACACCGGCTCGACTGCGGTCGCTTGAATGGCACGCTGCTGGTTCGTTAGCTCGACGTCGCCACCGACGTCCACATTTTGGAAGCGATCCAACACTTTTCGGGTTCACTTCCACTCTATCGCTGCGGAGTCGCCTTCGACGGACGCCGTGCAATTACGTGATCGATTGATTAATTGATCGATTCGCAATCCGGTCACCTACGCGCTGAACGCAGTCACTGATTTCGGTCTTTCGACGACCGCTTTGTTTTCTCCTCTTGTTATCAGTTATTTGTGCAGATAATGCGATAACACGGCGACACACAAGAACCTGACAGCTCTTGCATTATCATCACACTTTTTTGCACTCACATGACAATTATTGTGCTCTTCTTGCAACATTTCGACTGCGAATAGAATTATTTGGTGTGTTCATCATCGGCGAACGCTAACGAACAAAGTAAAAGTTACGAAAGCTGACCATTTCGTTGTTTAATTCGCTAAGAATTGTTACCAACCTTTCCAACGGTGCACCTGCCGGTGCTCTAGCATCTTTGATTTTATTTAACCATCTTAATTGCTCCGCAATTAATTTTATTATGAACGTCTCACATGTCTAAACACGCTGAGGTTAAAAACGCGCTGCTCCAATTTACCAATTCAAATATTTCCAGAACAAATAACGATGTGTGAATTTCACATGGGATTGCATTAAAACAATGCAATCAGAATTTAAACAAAATAAACTAAATTAAACATAATTCGACTTGTACGAAAACAAATTTTCTCAAGAGCATTATTCGGGGGCCGCATTACGAAACTTACTCTTTGTACTTGCGTTTATTGGATTCATTGTCGATTTATTGCATAACAAATGTTTTTGGAACTAATTTCTTTGTGTAGAACATTTTTCAAACGTCCGACGCGATAAATACAAAAAATAAAGAAAATCGGATGTGACGTATTTATAGGTTTCCATTTATAACATCAGAAAATGCAAGATATTCTTGAGTTGGACCACAGGCGAGACACCGCAAGACCGATGGACGCCACGCGACTCTTTCTCTCAATGAACGAAGAAAAAAAAACACTTTTTAAAGAAAAACTGGATAAACTGTCCGACACTGTCTTCCTAGAATTTGTAATGACACCGACTTGGCTGGATAAAGAGCGAACGAATCCCTGTACAGACAATCGATAGAAGTTGACCTCAAAAAAAAAATCAAGTCGTTGCCCCCATCAGATATAAATAAAACAATAAAATAATTAGGGGTTTAGTGTAAAAAAAATAAATTGTGTGTTATTTCACAGCTTGTTTAATGATTTAATCACAGCATCTCTAAAACAAAGAAAAGGTGCAATCGAGCAGAAACATTTTAGTTTTGAGAAAGAAAAAATCTCTGGTATATTTTTACACATTCCAGAGTCAGACTGTTTGCATCTTTCAGATGATTTATCCTTTAGGTTATTTATAATGTATGTATTCCTTAATGCTGCTCTTTTTGTACGCGTCTCTGTCTTATTCTAATTGAATTTCAATGGTCGAGAAGACGAGAAACACCTTGAAGGAGGATTGAATGCAGTAGGATAAATTCTACATGGAAAGGAGATTGCGTCCTGGTTGCTCCTTGAGCTCCAGCTTATTCGCGCCATGTTCTACATTTACAGGACACTTTCGAGCAGAAATAAGCAGGAACGGTGATTACTGGGTGATAGAATATTTGTCAAAACAAGTCAAAGATCATAGTGGAATTAAGTAAATAACAGTAACAAAAACAGCAGCAGTAAAGGTATAAATTTTGTGTGTCTATAGTAATTTCTGTGTTAACAGGACTATTGTAAAATATGTAAAAACAGACAAAAACAAATAGCATAAACATTGTAAAAGTTGAAAGCAGAAGAGGATTTAAAAAAGTGAAATTATACAAGTTTTCAGTTTGAGCCAAAAAAAAACATAAAACATGTATCTAACTAAAATATGCAAAGTAGAAACTAAAGCTGGATAAATTATGCATATAAAATGACGAGTCGCTAACGTTGTTTTGTTTTTCACATCGGGTGTTGAAGAGTCGATCGTGAACGCATCACGGATTACAAACTGTGATCGGCTGTTTAAATCTAACCTCACTTTTTGCGTTGTTTGTGTTTTTAATTTGCACAATGACGAGTGGTACGTTCACAATCGACTCTTCAACGCCAACTTTGACGCGAAATTTAAATGAACACCCGATATTTAGAAACGTAAATACTTTTTCGTATAAATCCAATTTTTCCTTGTTCCCAAAACTTAGACGGAGTTTTTGTAAATTCGAATTGAGGCAACTATTGAAACAGAAAATAGTTTTTTTTTCCTTCAAAATAAGACAATATACCAAGTTTTAAAAAAATAATAAAAGAAAAGGTACAACTACAGAGTAGAAGGTTTTTTCCCGACCTCGACATCGTCTCGGTCTTCAATCTCTGGGCTTAGCACAAAAAGACTCACTTCTACTCTTAATGATATAATCTACTATTTACTGTTACTCTGGATAGGAACTGTGGAAAATAAAAACAAAACGAAAAGGTAGGTACATATGTAATACATAAATAAATTTAAAAAAAAAATTATAATATAAATGAAGGAAAACAAAAATACAATTAAAATGTGGCCACCGAAGTAAATATGTATTTAGAAATCTGATTCACCTTTATTCGGTTTATGTAAGTCATAGAGTGCAGTTGTTTTGTAATCTCAAATCCTTTAAGGATGAACTGGAATAACATTGAAAAATGGCGAAAATTGCTCAAAATTGGTACAATAGTCCTTCTATCCATGCTAAAGTACTGTGCCAAATTTTAAAAAAATTCAGCGAGGAATTTTAAAGTTATTACCTTTTAAAGATTCGGGATATTTTACACGCGTTCTTATGAGAAATCGATCAATGCCATAAATTGATAAAAAATATACATATTTCAAAATGGCCAATTTTTCTTAAATTTTTCACACAAAGTATCGATACCGTAGAATTTTCTAATGAATTTACAAAAAAAGTTGGTCGAGGATTTCCCATGTAAACGCTAATTATATGTGGAAAAACACGGTTTTTGAGGTTATGTACCTGTTTTAATTTCAATAAAAAGTGAACAAAATGCATATAATTGACGTCGGTATGCAATATTACATTCATATCGCACGTTAAACTTCAGTTACTTTAACAGAAGTGCAATGAAAATTGAATTCAGTGTGCTTCTGTTTACTTTTACGTACAGTCTTAGTCAAAAGATTGTAAAATCACATTTAAGTAATTATCTAAATATCACGAAAATAAACACAAAATTTACTTGCAACTGATTACAATTCGTTTCCAATCAAATATTGATTCCTCGTAATAAACGTTTCATAGCATTATTATTATTATTATTATTATTATTAATTTCATGCTCAACAGGAAAATCCCAATTAAAGAGCACGTATAATTCGACCTATACAAATTAAATATCCGACAAATCCAACGATTTTAACACTTCAATGCTACAGGAGAACAGATCAACAAGATCATTATAAGAATTCCGCAACTTTTTGCTGAGACTGTTACTCCAATTCATCCTTAAAGGGGAGAAATGACTTTATAACTTTTTAACTTATGTAAATATTTTTGCCGTTAAATAAACATTTGTTAAAGAAATGTTAAAAAGTAAATTTACACTTTATTGAATGTGAAATAAAAAGAAATGAATAAAATTCAAGAAGGTTCACTCATTTTCGTGATTATTCTGTAAAGGAAAAACAAATAGAAGAAGAAGAACAGAGACACGATAAGTTAGATATTTGAAACTGAATTTAAACTTCATTAATTGTGCACGAAAAGTAAATGAATACAGAAAAGGGATAAGATTATTTTCCTACCTACAGTATTCTTGTGTACCTTATTAAAGGAAAAATAAATATACAGTGTGAACATAAAATTTGGAACAAAACTCATAACAACGTAATGTGATGTTTTTAAGAAAATCACTCGGACAGGTCGATTTTATTTTGAAAAATGCCATCCTGTGACGTGCAACTTGCATAAATGACAACCCCCACTTTTTTCTTCTCTTTTTGATAGACCCTTCTAGTACCTAAACGACGAATGAAAAAAATTGGTACCTTACATAACAATTTTTTTGAGAAAATGGCAATTTTTGTTTCAAAAATGTAATTTAATTTTTAATGTAAGTTTTTTTTTGTATGGGTTTATTAAAACAGAAGGTTTATTTTAATGACCAAACAAATTAGAAGATTTACTGCAGCGAATTCGCTTTAAAATGGAACGAAAAGCTCTGACATTATTGAGCGCAGTGTACAGTGTCGGTTTGCGTTAAACTTTATTGTTAATCTTAGATGGTTGTTTGTATTTGTTTGACGTCAATTATAATTTTTACATTAAAAATTAAATTAATTTTTTTAAATAAAATTTGCCATGTTCTCAAAAAATTGTTATGTAAGGTACAATTTTTTTCATTCATCGTTTAGGTAGGAGAAAGGTCTATCAAAAAGAGAAGAAAAAAGTGGGTGTTGTTTAAAAAAATTGGTGATGACGTCATTGCGGAAAAACCAGTCATTTAAACAAGTTGTAAACATCACATAACGCTGCTATGAATTTTGTTCCAAACTTTATATTCACACTGTACATTGTACACTATAAAATGTGGAAAAACAATAAGAAGACAGTAAAGATATTTGAGCGAAAAAACAAATATGACTCGAGATAAGTAAAACAAAAGTTTAAAATAGTGTATGACTATGAGTAGTAAAATTCAATTATGGTAATAAACAGAACGGTTTATTCCAGTTTGGCAAAATTCTTGGAAAAAAAGGAAATACATATGTAATACATACTGTTACGTGTAAAATGACAATGTCTTATTGATATACAGGGTTATTATAAATGATTGTAGTCGAAGCAGGCCATGTCCATGTTATGAAATTTTTGCCGTTTTAATGTGAACTGTCAATGTTTGTCGCTTTCTTTTTTAGGTGAAAAGTGCGGTGATGAAGATTTTATTTTATTTTTTTTTTTATTAACGATTGAATCCAAAAATATTGAGTTGTTTTGCACGCAATTTAACTCCTGTGTGTGAACGGTGTGTAGGTATTCACTTATTCACATCATTTTGATGTGTTTTTTATATGGAGCGGCAACCATAAATTTTACACGCCATCTTGAACTACAATCATTTATAATAACCCTGTATTTATTGTTTACGTAAATAAATAAAGGAAGGGTAAGTTGCTTTTTAAAAGCTGTACTCTAATACGGCTAATATCAATAAAAGATAAAATTTAAGATTTACCATCAGTATTTCACGGTAATCTACAGCTTTGTGCATTTTTTGTTTGCCAAGCGAGCAAGTGTCTAGTCGCGACATGAACATAAAATCCCACAATATAAATCAATGAAGCCGGCTCAATCATCTTACATTATCAATTCCGTGGATAAACTTTTATTGAATGTTCATGACGCGGCTGTATGGAATACCACCGGGTTAAACAAAACAAAAAAAACCCAAAAACTTTGCCAATTTGCCAACAAACTAAAAGAACTACGCATCTGATGCCCCAGCAGGTTGTAAAAATTTCCAGATGTGACATACCAGTGATGGTTCCCTGTTCCCGTGAAGAAACAACACCTAGATGGAGCGCGCGCTGGGCGCCACTCGTACCTTCCGGGGCTGCCAGCTTGGATACCGACACTGTTCACGATTCCTGAAAATTCAAACAAAAATATAACACAACTTCAGGACAAAATTAAAAAACGTGCACCTCTAATAGTAATAATCGAATGCGAAACTGTGATGATAACGTCATTAGTACAGATATGTGCGACTCATCACGTATTTTTTTACCCAGTCGCATTTCTTCAAGTAACAACTTTCAGTTCTAATCTTGCAGTCTCTTAGGTGCAATGTAGGTGACGGAGTGATAGTAGAATTTGCATTTAAATTTTATTTTGTCAACAACGCAATCGAACGTCTCTAATAATTTTATCAAATAACTGTTTGCTGCAAGCTCTGTGGTAATTAAATTACTGTTAACAAGGTGAGGTGTAATGTCACGTGCGTTTCCATTTTACAGTATTGGGTAATACACATTTTGAGTCTTTTCGCTACCATTATTTCGAGAAAATGGTCGTCAGTAGTTTATGGAGTGATGGAAAAAAAACTGTATCGACAGCTTTCCAATGAAAGAGAAATTGGATTCGACGCTCTTTCCATTTCCAACCAAGAATTTAGTTTTTATATAAACTCATTAATACTAATGACAAGTACTGGTAAGGATGTCCTTTACTGTCATAATGCTTGAACCTTCCGCTTGTTGGCAGTTTTACATGTTTAGTAGTAAAAATCTTCAATTAAAAGCGGTAATAACAGTTTTTTATGCATTTCCTATTTAAAAATTATATAGGTAAATCTTTGTATGTTGCATTTTACACGCAAGAATAATGAAGTGAAATGAAGAACAAGCGTACAACTTGGACAATATCCAGAACGAAAGATAATTATAATAAACAATATGCAAAACGGTGTCCGATTTATAAATTCACATGGTAAACAGAAATAATGAGCAGATAATTAATTCGGTAGGTCAACTTACTGAGAAAATAATTTCCCACATTAACATGGAAAACACAACATTGTTTATTTATGTCACCGGAACCGTATTTTAGTCACATTCTAAAGAAAGCACAAAATGAACTTAACAATTTTCGTTATTGCTTTTATCTGATGAACTGTAATTCATTGTCTACTCTATATCTTCATCCGATAAAAATTTATCTGCATCCATAATCCATAATCATTGCCTTTTAAATACATATGTCCCAATTTTGGTTTACAGATTTGTAAACAAAAAAACAAAAGGCACAAACAACTCGTTCCGCAATAAAAGATACTGTGGAAGATCGCATGGCGCACTAAAACGGTGTAGAATGTTTTTTGTACGAGCTTTTGTGACGACATATTTTGTTATCTGCATTGTGTAGGTAATGGTGTATTTTTAACGTGTGGAGTGATATTTTCGAGTAGTTTCAATTGAATACGGAAATCTAGATACATATTTGTGATATCGATGGCCAATAATATTGATGATTTTTCTTCGACCCCTTTTTTAAATAATCGGTAATGTGTTATGAAACAATTAGGGAAGAATGTTATCATCATGAGGAAGATTAAAGAAAGAATCAGAACAAGTTAATCATTAGACGAAAATATTGCGAAATGTTGTGAAACTCGCAATAATAGAGCGAAAACGAAATGGGCGAGACGTCCGCTGTGAAAATGGCAATTGTAATAAATAAATAAATAAGCGAGGAGAAACGATGAGACGCTGGAAAAACCTTTTATAAGGAAACATTTTAAAAATATAAAAAATATTGTTATTCTTAGAAACGAAAATGTCCTGATTAATTTTGTTTGTTTCATAAACCACCTGTCAGTCAGATATGTTCATACTGTTTAGATTTGAGTTTTTCCAGTCCAGTCATACAGTGTGTCCCCGGATAAGTGAAACGACTCTTGTAAAAGATAAAAAATTTTTGATTTAAATTTTCATTTTTTGGGGTTAAGCCTTGTTTGGTTAGACTAATTTTTAACATAATTTTAGTTTTGAAAAATCAAGCATGCCTTGGAAATTTTCAAAAAACCAATTGTTTCTTCAAACGTCCGTAAAATATGACATTGCACTGCTGCATTGATAATGCTAAAGTGTCACTTCATTGTCATGGCATCTAACGAGCTGACCAGCGTCCGTGAAGTTATTATCTCCGCTGATGAGCGGCTGTAAAGTAAATTAGCTAAATCATTTGAAATTCCTACCTGGTTTCTTAACATGTCTTAAATAATTTGTTATGAAGGTTTGAAGAAAAATTGTATATGTTATTCGGAGCAAAAATGGTTTTATGTGCTTTGGCTGGTTTGTCTGCCTCACTGCGTTCGGCAGCCAATCTACCAGCCGCAGCAAATAAAACTTCATTTTTGCTCCTCATAACATAATATACTATTTCTGTAGATTAGAAGTGTAGAGTAAAGTGCCTTTTATGTGGTAAATACGACAAAAAGTTATTAAGAAAAGATGTTTTGAATCAACATCTAGACCTCTAGACAAAATTTCAAAATCATCAACCAACTATGATTTTTCATTTTTTGCATTTAATTTAAGGATTTAATTTTCTTTTATTTAATTATATCTTATTAGTGTTAGTTTAAAATTCTTTGAAACAACAAATGAACCCCTCGAACATTAACATCTTACTTTACAGAACAACAGAAAATGTATTACAAAGGTGTGATATCTTTGAAAGCTTCCAAAAAATTTGGAGTACCCCAGGGATCAGTTCTAGGTCCTATATTGTTCTCACTATGTCTATTTTACAATCCTTTATGCTGACGTTGAACACAACTAAATCTGCCTTCTATCGGAAATATGGTTACGGACGCTACTAATGGCGTTTCGAAAATTAAATACTACGATGTCTCGGATCCTAAAATCTTTTGGGAGACTCATGTAGATGATCTATCGATCAAATTAATCAAAGTAATTTAAGACCGTGTACCGAAGTTTCTTCTGGTTCTTACGGTAGTCACAGTACGAGATATTAATAAGTCGTTAGCCTCGGTAATTTCTAATAAACGAAAGTAAATGACATAACCATGGAAATTAATATAAGCATTGATAACTGCATGTGCAAAGTTTGACATTAAAAGATCTGGGGCCGTTTTCGAATTGATTTTTGAAGAAGTCATGTCGGGTGGAAATTTGAACTACAGTTGCGGACAATAAAAAAACGTACACTTTTTTTACATCGCATAATTTGGGCTTTTTTGACATTGTGATTTATGCCAAACGTCTAGAAATAGGTTAGGTGGTAAATGTTAGTTGATAGACGAATGACACTAATGATTAATGGTAACATTAGTTGACAAATTAGAGCCTCATTTAAGCAGCTTAATATTTGGCGAATTTTGAGCAAGAGTTGTACTATTTTTTATTGTCCGCAACTGTATCACGAAATGGAGTATCGTTCAGTGATCAAATGTGTCTTTAAAAGGGTTATCTGGCAAGGAAAGCGGGATAAAAAAAATTAAACAAAAACAGACAGCTGGAAAACTGATATCTGTGTCAACAGAAAACAACATTAACAACGAATTAGGTATGAAATAGTATATTATTCAATGATGGCTATTACTCGTACGGTTGATTATGTGTCACGAGCCGCAAGCGAGTGGCGTAATTCATCCGAGCGAGTAATAGCCATTATCCGCGAATGGAATACTATACTTTTTTTACGACTAGGAAGAGAAATTCATAAGTAAGTTTCATTATTAGACAAACTGAAACTAACATTTTAAAATTATGTATGTATTACTTTGTATACTTGATACCATTGCATTAAAATTTGCGATTGGACTTCATAAACTAGTTACTGTGATATTTGCAGTGAGTTTTGAAATTATTATTCACCGGGCTGTGGGCAATGAATCCTGTTATCAAATGAAAAACACTTTAATAATTACAGTATTATCCAATAGAATAAAAAAAAATATTAATGAAATAGCATAATGATTAGCACCGAATGAAGGTGACAACATTCATATCGATTTCCAGCCAATTTGAAGCTAAAGTCCATTCAAAAATCAATTACTATCGGCAACGCTGTCTAGTGTAAAATTTGGTGATTTAAAGTAAAAATAATAAGAATCAATAAATAAATGAAACGTGCTGCTAATAAAACAATATGAACGAAATTCAAAGCAATTGAATTTTATTTTGAATCAAATAAATGTCATAATTTATAGTTACCAACATAGTATGAAAAATATCTACCTAGGGTTTTTTAAATTTTACCAACCTAAAGCAACCGGTGGTGATTTTTTGATTTTTGAATGGACTTCAGTTGGACCGTATAATTACAACGGATGAATCTTGGGTTCATTATTATTATGACCCAAAGACCAAAGAAATGTCAAAAGTGAGGTAACATCCTGGTTCTTGACCCTAAAAATTTCACGTGCAGAAGGTCTGCTTGAAAAGTCACTGTCTCCGTTTTCGATCACAGGACATTATTATTCTTTGTTAACAAAACTTCAAGCCAAAATTGTGGAAACATGTCTTGGAAAACGTTTTAAACTTATACAAGACAATGCACCTGCTCCCAAGTCACCTGTTGCCTTGCAAAAATCAATGAAATCTATTATAAAAGCGCCGACCATCCAGCACACTCTTTCGATTTCCTCAACTCAAAAGAGTCTTAAAAGGACGAAGATTTACGTCAAACGAGTGCTGATTGATGCTCTAAACACCTAGTTTGCAGACCAAGAAATCGATTTTTTTTCAAAGGGTTAGAGCTATCAAATGTATGTTGTGTTAAATGCATAGAGTTGATGGATGATTGTGTTGGATAAAGTAATATTCACAAATAACTATGTAGTTTCCATTTACACTAGGCTAGAAACTTGTCAATACCTCCTGTAGTCACCCAAAGCGAAATTTCGCGCTTCAGAATCGAGCCCTTAGGATCGTGTTTGATCTTAAATGTGGGAACGATATTTAATAAAGTCCCTTCGTGATATATTTGTAACTATTATTAATATACACAACGGTTTCCTGAGATAAAAGGAAATGTATTAATTATCACCCTATTCATTTTGTCAATAATATCTCACAAGAAATAATTGCACTGTCTCGATCCAAGTTTTTAACAAAAATTAAAGATGAACCTCTCTAAGGTATTTATTACATAAACAATTTCCGCATTATGTAGGCAATACCGTTTTTTTGTTTTTGCATTGCGTATCAGTTTTTGTATTTTTGTAATAATATATTTATGTATTCTTTATGGCATTAATAAATTATAATCGAAAGAAGTAATAATGCTTGTGACGTAAACATTGTTATCAGTCCGATAACATCAACCTGCTTAGGACGGATTTACTTCAGAGGATAAAATGAAATTTAAATAACAAAAAAAAAACCCAAACCTACGATATTCTTACAGGTCAGATACAAAAACAACACGATTACTCTCACTCTTCAATGTATTATGTGTTATTAAGTTCTTCTAAGTGCATTTTCTTACAAATTCATATTTTGGAAAACACCATATATAGTTGAATTTTTTTAATAAACAATTGTCAAAACGTTGTCTTGTTGGTATGAGCCAAACTGTGATTTTCATGATAATACGATTGGTCACATTGAGTGTCAACATTTTTTTAATCTAACTGAGCCTGCGCCCTAACGAGCGAGAGTTTATTTCAAATTCGAAAAGGTTTCTCCTGATTTCTCATTAAATTTGTTTTGAAAATGAATTCACGGAAGAAAGGTACGGAAAGTGAAGTGAACATAACCTTAACCATGATTTGGTGTCAAATTGTTATACAGCTGGTCCATATGTCCAAATTTTAGGGTGGTACAGTATGGTTTTTTACTTCATTTTGACACTGACAATTGTTTATTAAAAAAAATTCACTATAAGTGTAGATAGTCTAAACAACTTCCGCGGGCTATCGTGAAATGATTTCGACAGATCGGAGGGATGAAAACAAGTTAAATAACACAAATATGATTACGCCTTTTAGTTCAATGGTATGGAAGAGTCAACAAGTCACGTAGAAGACTTTTAGCTCCGCACGTTGCTTCTACTAAAGCGTGGAATTTAAAAAAAGATGTGGAGAAAGGCTTATGTAAATCTGTTGTATGTTATTATGCCACTGTTACATCGAGAAGTCTTGTCAATGACTTAATCACCAAAGGTATATCATGCTGATTCTTCTGATGACGAGACAGAAGTTGGTGCTATGGTTAGGCTTTCCTAGTCTAGATGATTTTATTGTGAATCTCTATTCAACTGAACCACACACGATAACGTGAGCTCTGATTTTTCCAGAACTAAAGCAAAACCCGCCTCGTCAAAGTTCCGGTCATAGAATTTCAGGACCGCCATGTAAAGATTTAACTCCATGAGATCAAATGGGCAAAAACCTATCAACAAATAAGAAAAACAAGCTTAAATTTGCTCCACAAAAATTATTTACGGAAGAAACAGTTGATTTTATGACCCTAGAATTGCAGATTAAGTTTCAAGTATTATCTTATCGCTTATCAATATAACAAACACGAAAACTATACTTTCCCACTTTAAAAATTGAGCTTGTATTGTAGATCACTTTGTGTTGCTTATTTTAGTACAAAGAATAACCAAATATCGATAGTTTTAGTGACAACATATTACGGGCAAGTTTTTTTGTAACCACTCCATTGATCAGCAAATGTTTATTACGAATTTATTTTATCTCAAACATCATCTAAAAATGTGCGATTAAATTAGCGAAACATTTCGTCGACATCCTTTCGTGATTGTGCCTTTGGTCAATGTGCATATTTTAATTTATTAAGAGCAGAATAACCTATTGAACTTACAAAGATCGTATCACCGACATTATGAAAGAAAATAGTAAACTGTACTTGAAAGATTTCGCGAAAGGAAGTCACTGACCAACTTTTCTAATCATAACATTCATTATCAACGAGCTGCATCAATTTATTTGATCGAGATTAACAAATCGTGACCATCACAGACTACAAAATAACAGGTCGACCCTGATCCCTGGAAATTACTTGACTCTTCGAACATAGTTCACTTTTTAAATAAAACTACGTAGACATTTACACACTCATTATATTTCTATTATCTCTTAAAATTATTTCTGGAGGTGTTGTAACAACGGTTTCGTTTTAAAAAACACTTGAATTATTGGAAATGTACAAGCACCACTAGTTTCCAGTGACAGTGCTGATAATGAAAAGTTTTTCTATAAAAAGTTTTATCGAAAAGCGTAAAAAGTGAAAGAGTATCCGACAAAAATGCATTATTTTGCAAAAGTTCGTTATCAATGTTTAAATAAACTGTGTTATCATTATATCAATAGAATGGAGACAGAGTCGCAGACCCTGCCCTGCCGGCTGCACATAACCTAACATTCTAAAATTTATCTCTTTATATAAATAAAGCTTGTGCTCAATTCATACTAAGAAATTATGCAATGTAAATATTGCAAAATTAGAATTAAATTAAGCACTTCCCTACGACCACAACAGGAACAGGAGGATTTTGCTTCATCAGTGGGGTGGTGCTCGGGGTATTGACTCCCAAAAAAATATCGATGATGCTTATTTTATTTATAAGATCTTGAATAATAAATGAATATTAATGTGTAAAGAACTATTTCAGCTGTTCCATTCAACGTGTGACAGGAAAGTTGAGTCTGCGGCGAATTTAATTTGGCAACGATGACTCATGTGGCAGAAATTAACCAGACCAAATTACACCCTTGATGACGCCTAATCATCAGTAATTTAGCTTCTCCACATGAGAAAATGAATTTTTGCCTAAATATCGAATTGAACTTACGTTTTGACATTTCACATTTCGAAGGCCAGAGTAATCAAAATCAACTCGCTAACAAAAAATCAATACCGACAGTTTCAAAGTTTCACCACTAGTTCACTAATTTTTAATTGTGTAAATGTCACTTGTGTTTTATTTACATTATCCTTTCAGGAGACACAACCGTTTTTCGACATTATCACCGTCTGGCCATCCAACTTTGACGTCTGTCATCCGTCAAAATGCGCAGTGGGGACGCAATCCGCGTACTTTCCATTTTCTATCTCTCTTTAACTGCGCGCGTGTTTCTAAGCTTGTTACAAAAAAGTTATTTAAAAAAATACAAATTTTCTAACTGTTTTATTTTCCCAAAAACAGTAATATAATTGATTTGATTTGAAATGGAGACAATTGCGTAAATTACCACGCTAGGAACGTTAATATTTATACAGAAACCGATAATTGGAAGTTTGGTAAGATTCAGTGTTGCCAACCTTAGAATTTTTAAGATATTTTTTAAAATTTGGGTACATATTTCCTTATTGATTGTTCGAATTTTATTAAAATAACATGATGACACAAAAGGAAATGTTTCAGTTTGCGATAAATTGAGACCCAGCTGTAAACACGAATTTGCGATTTTATTCATTTCACTTTGCATAATAAGGATTGCAACATAATTTGCGAAATATTATCAAGTAATTAAGTGTGATAAATCGAGCACTTCAAAAATTTTATTGAAAGCGATCACGAGAAATCTTAGTTTCTGCTAGACAAAACAGGGAAACTTCTTTTTCTTGGTTGGCCAAAAGAAGTAGACATATATTGATTAAAATTAAAAGGTAGTTTATTTTTATGTCTGAGATGGTCTTCCTACCTAGCAATTCTGTCAGCATTATTCGATAAAATCTTGTAAAAAAACAGTGTTTGAGGTGTTCGAGAAATGGCATTAGCTGATGATCAACAATTTTGTCTTAGATGGAATAATTTCCAAGCCAATATTACATCACAGTTCGAAGCTCTCCGCGACGATGAAGATTTCACCGACGTTACGATCGCCTGCGAAGGACAGAGGATGCAAGCACACAAGGTGGTGTTGTCGGCATGCAGTCCATTCTTCAAAGAATTATTTAAAGTGAGTTTCGTTGTTATTCCGGTCATTACTGTTCTCTTCATTGATTCCAGGGCGTTGTGATTGGCAAGTGTGGCCACATTGATTAGAATATTTTAAATTTCCCGCTGTTTTACGATAAATTCTATGGCATTTCGAAAATTAATTTTGCGGTTTATGGAAAATAGCTAATAAAAAAGAGGTTAACAATTTGAGAAACTGTTCATTTCTCGGAACGCGAACATGTTTGAAGGTTATGGACATCTGGATTTAGTAAATTTACCTATTATACTGGCGCGTAAAGTTGGTTGCCTATTGTGTCATTTTATATAACAAAATACTACATTCAAGTTTTAATTTGATGCATTTATAGTTTAATTTACATAATTAAAAGGGTACAAGTATATATTTAGGGTTCCTTACCGCATTTTATTACTTCATGTTGCATTGTAATTCTACTATAATTACCAAAACAAGTGCATTCGAAAAATGTGCACTGAAGCCTAGACAATAGAACATTCTTAGTAATACTAAGACAGCTTTGTATTTTGAAAAGCTTACTTTAGGTTATAGACGGTAACTTAAGAATTTGAACCAAGGAACAAGTTCCACATTTTTAAACTATTTTCAGAACTGCTGTTAATTAATATAGCGAAAATATGAAAGTTTATTGATAAAGAAACAATGCAAGTGTAAAAAAATGTAGAAGCTGCACGAACATAAATGGTGTTTGATATTGTGATAATTGTTTTACTTTTAACTGAAATGATGTTTTTTGAGACAAACACTTGTTACTTATGATTTATGAATCTACTGCGAGACATGAGCAATATTGCGTCACAATGCATATAATATGGTTTTCACAAAAAGTACAAGTCAATGTAATCGTTACGAGATAAGAACGACAAAAAGACGAATATATACAATAGTACTTTATTTAACAAGTTCGTGTGTAAATTGGGCCTTTTTGGCATGAGTGGGCCAGTTTAAAACGCGAGTAAAACGAGCGAGAGTTTTAATGCCAAAAAAAGCCCAATTTACACACGAACGAGCTGAATACAACGTTTTTTTGTTCGACGAGCCTCCAAATCGCTTAAAGTCTTTAAAATTAGCTTGACGTTTCGTTTTGACAAGTTGTGGTATTTATCAAAATCCGTTCACACAGGAGAAAAGGTCAAATTCTGACAGTGTCGAACAAAAAACCATATTTCTAATCATCCTAGAAATTTAGTGTCGAACAAAAAAAAATATACCTAGTATGCACTTTCAGTGACATTTACTAATTTAGAATATTTTGCTTTCTTTAGTTTTCCCAATAGATAGATACTACCGTTAAAGTTAAGGTGCTGAACGTGATTATAGCTGTGCATTATAAAACCCCAAGTGAAAGACCTTTTCGGTCTGGATATTACAGCTTGGAGAATGAGATTTAACCTGTACATTTTGAATATTTGGATGCTAACGTATTGTAGATACAGAACCAGTGAATGAAAGTGACAAAATTACTAAGAAAAGTCACAATGGACCAAAATTCTATTAAAACCACTTGGAAACTTGATGCGAGACATATCTATATCTTAAAAAAAAAAACTGGAAATATTTTATATTGTCTGTGCATTGTTCATAAATTAACAGAAGCAAATCTTTAGCAAGAAATTTGTAATTGTCTTTTCTCTGCTTTCAATAAGAAATGATGAAATGGATCTTTTCTAACAGATTACATACAGATATAACGTATAATGCATTCATTTTTGTAATGACGAACTAACTGGAACTTTTTTTTTGTTGGATTTTTTTACAAAATAAATGAAAATTCGACAGTTGGCAATGATTTAAATTGTCATATTATTGTCACTGCCAAAATGAATTAATTTCCAAAACGGAGTAAAGCATCAATAAGCAAGCAGACGAAGCAGCACATTTTAAAGGCTTTCAACAAAATAAAAGAAATTCCTCATGGAGAAACGTAAATACGTAAAGTGCAAAATTGTAGAAGCAGTGCCGGATGTTTTTTCGGTTAATCCTAATATAAAATAAAACTCTCCCCAAGTGCTGTACAGGCTTCAGTCCCAGAAGTATGTACAAAATCATCCATGACATATTCCCAATTTAATTTGGTTGAAGATTCCGATTTGGACTTAGAAAACATCGACGATGACGAGGATGAGTAGCAAAATGCAAAATTATTTCATTGTAACGTTCAACTGCCTTTTCGTATTTGTTTAGTGTAACTTTGCTTTTTTTTTCAAAATAATTAAACAAATTTAATTTCACTTGATTGGGACCAGTTTTGACAGAACAAATGACGTGACCCATAACCTAACTTTTTAAAAGCCCAAATTCGCGGTAAAAGATGTGTTCACAAGACAAAAGTTACTAAATTTAGTAACTCTAGTTCGTCATTACAAAAGTGAATTGATTATATGAAATTTAAGGACACACCGCGATCACCATCAAAACAAGAACTTCACACAAAAAAGTATAGGTAGTGATATAAAGTTGGAACAGAAATCTCCACACATTTATTTGTATTTTATACCCGAAAATTCACTTTGTTTAAAATCACTGATCTTAAGATATGAGCAGTTACATTTGACATTTGAAAGTTTTTTAAAATTATAGTTCGCAATAAGATACTTACGAAAGGTTTCGCAAGTTATAGCAATTAAATGTTACAATCTTTTGCAAATACATAATAAATAGATAAGTTAAATAATTATTATTATGTAGGTACTGTGTCGAAAGTCATTGGTGATGTTCCTCTAACAAATTGCATATTGAGCAATAATTCAAAAAATGTTGCAGATATTAAAACGAAAGTCAAATAATCACTAAAAAATATTAACTTGATGACATTAATAAAGCGTAATAATAATAAATAACAATAATAATCAATTACAGAAAATTTAAAATTAATCAATTTAACCTAAACGTGAGGGTATGTTCACAAAAACTTGAGTGGAATAACAAGAGAGAAAAATTTAGAGTAAAAACTCGCAAAATCAATTGCGTAACAAATAAAACGATCAGATGCAATGCCTGTGTTACAAAAACTGAAGAACAGAAGAGTAAAATTCATTAATCGCTTGTTTTGCGGTCACTGAAAATTCTGAACGTACCCACAATATTTTACATATGACCACTTAAATCATATGGTTTGAGGTTATGTCCACATGGAAGAAAGTCAAATATAGTCTTTCAACTTTCTTTTCGTTTTCTGGTTTTCTGTTAAATGTAATATAGTAAGTACTCGTTTTATGTAGGTATAAAATTTGAAGTGATTACCTGTCAAAAATAAAATATAAATGAAGCATGTTGTAACTCCTGAAAGTTGTGTCTGCTAAATTCAAGAAAACAAGTAGATAACCTAAGATTTGTTAAATTTGCAGTAATCGTGATTAGTTATTGGCATTGACATAAAATCGAATTTTCAGGTAATAAAATGAAAGTGCCAAGTTTGGAATATACCGAGAGTATCCAAAATGTGTCAACGGAAAGAGCCACAAGTGTGACAGACGTCCTCACCTGACCAAAGCTCTTTTTCCCGCGATGAATCACACGAAACGCCACCGTTTGCCAGTTGAATCATTCAGTTGCAAAACAAACGATCTAGAAAAGTACGGCTGCAAAGACTGCGATTTCGAAGTTGATTTAATGATAATTATCAAACAGCATATCAGAGAACATCACGAAGGGAACATCAATTGCGTTCAAGATCAACCGAAAAATGACATCGCAGTTAAAAGTTACATTTGTCAAGAGTGCTCATTTGAAACGTATTCGAAGTTATTCTGGGTTAAACACTTGAGTACCTCATGTTTTAATACACAAGATTTTAAGAAAATACGTTTAGTATCTTGCAATGATCAGCAGCGTTCATTTAAGACAAAGAAGCCAACAACGCATAAAAGGAAACGATTTTGTTGTTCTCATTGCAAGTACAAAGCAAAAACCGAAAATCATCTGAAGCACCACGTTAACTATGAACATGCCGCTCTCGAAGTTGCGCACTGGTTTTATTGCAAAGAATGTCAATTTAAATCTAAAAGTTATTTTCATCTGCAAAGACATAAGATAACTCATCTCTCAGCAGAAGCTGTCCAGTGGTACAGCTGTGACAAATGCGAATATAAGACGAAACAAAACTACAACCTAAACCAGCATAAAATTTCTAAACATTCGAGTAACAACGAGTTAAATGAGAGTTGTTCATACAAAACAAAGCTTATTGGCGACGTAATTTACTTTAAATGTAATTATTGTTCGTTTGAAAGTAAAGTTCTAGAATGCTTGGAAAGACATACCCAAAGTATACATGCTTGTATTGGTTGTTTCCAATGTGACATCTGTGATTTCAAAACAAATTATCGAAAAACTTTTAAATGTCACAAGAAAAAAGTACACCTGGATAGCGGACATGATGAAGGAGCAAACTGGTTTTATTGCTTCTATTGTGAGTACAAGACGAGGAGGAAAATACATTTAAAGGAACACACGTCACTTAAGCATACAGGCTCTGAAGCTATGCAGTGGTTTACTTGTGACCAATGTCATCACAAATTTAAATGTAAATCTGCTTTGAGCAGACACACAAAACTCCATCTTTCCAAAAAAGACATCCAATGGTTCAGGTGCGACAAATGCAACTTTAAGACAAAGCAAAGATTCAACATAAAGCAACACGAATTGCTCAAACATACGTCAGTCGAAGAGGCGTTGTTGTTTCACTGTGAACATTGCTCTTACAAGACAAAACTTGAATACTGTTTAAAACGTCACATAATTCGACATAAATCTGATGAAGAAGCAGAGTGGTTTTACTGCTTCAATTGTGAGTACAAGACCAAGAGAAAAGGAGACTTAAAACGACACATCTCATCTAAACACACCACGTCTGAAACTGTGTAGTAGTTTACTTGAGATAAATGTTATTACATAGGTACAGTCGCGAGCAATAAATTTTGGTCGTCAAGGTCATTTTTTGACACAATGGAAAGTGCTCTAATGTGAAACGGGCATAACCTCTAATAAATTCTACTTGTCTTGTCTTGTCAAGATCTTGTCAACTTTTTGGAAATCCCAACTGGGTTGTCACCCTCATATGTCTATTAACTACTTAGTAGTTAATAGATATATGGTCACCCTAGCTTCTGACACATCCGTTTCTATCAGCGAAATAATTTTTACTCTGTTAAAATAGGATATTGGGGCCATAATTTTGAATGTTTGGAGTAAAACTTCGGCAATTTTTTTTATTGATATTTTATTGACATTGGCCGTAATTAAGCAGGCAAAATTTTTAATTTGTAATAGTAGCGGGGAAATTCCAAAATGATTTTGACGACCAAGATTAATGCTCGCGACTGTATATAAAGCCAAATCTAATTTGATCATGTAAAAATATATGCAAATAAGACAAGTGTGAAAAATGCAACTTTAGAACAAGGCGAAAATTCAGAATAAAATAACACGAATTTCTGCAACGTACAGTAAACAAATGAAGAGTCGTAGTTTTAATATCAAATGAAGAGTCGTAGTTTTAATATGAACAGTGCTTTTACAAAACTAGAATACTTACTGTCTAAAGCTTGTTTGACATGATGCTAAATTTTGTAGAAAATTTGTTAGAAAATGAGAGAGACCCTCGATCAGGACCAATGAACAATCAGGATCATAGTCTGTCGTTATCAGATCCTGATCGTTCATTGGTCCTCTCATTTTCTAACAAGTTTTCTACAAAATTTAGCTCCGTGTCATACAGCCTTTAAACAGGACAAGCCAAATGAATAAAATAAATAAATAATGAATAAAACTTAAATGTCGACCTGTAAATAAAGTCGATCGAGTGTAATTTTTAAACGAACAATTTAAACTTCCAACGGGTAACTAAAAGGTTGTGATTTTTTTTTTTTGATGGGTTGGTAATACTTTCGAATTATTGCTATGGCAAAGTTGACGTTTAAATCAACAAGCGTGCTCAAGTCATTTTTTGTTAACAAATTTTCTAAAATAAACGCGTACGCCTATGTCTATTGTCAAATATGAAATTGTCAACAGAATGACCAACATTTGCGTTGCCAACATATGAAAAAAAAGTCTTAAAAGTCAGTTGGTAAAATGCATTCACGTTGTTTTGGCGTAATGGAGGCCATGGAAAATTTTGCATTTAATTTGGTAGTAAAGCTGTCTGTTGAATTAGGCATGATAGGTCCGCATGTCAGGCACTTTATTGACGGAAATCATAATGTCCAACGTTAAAAAAATGGCCTATTACGCCAAAACGACGTGAACGGTGTTCAGTTATTTAAACAAAATTTCCATGAATCTTTTTTTTTTTAATTTTAATTCACGGAAAGTAAATTATTTTTTTGTTCGAAACTGTCAGAATTTAAGAATTTTCTCCTGTGTGAACGGATTTTGATAAATGTCATAACTTGTTAAAACGAATCGTCCAGCTAATTTTAAAGATTTTAATCGATTTGGAGCCTCGTCGAACAAAAAAACGTCGTATTCAACTCGTTCGTGTGTAAATTGGGCTTTTTGTGGCACTCATGGGCCGTTAAAACGCTCGTTTCACTCACGTTTTAAACTGGCCCAGTCATGTCATAAAGCACTCAATTTACTAACATGAGTTAAATAATATACAGGGTGTTTGGTGTTTAAGGTAACAAACTTTTCTGCGGTGCACAGCTAGGTTAAATGAACAACTTTTCTTAGTGAAATTTTTTTCAATTTGATTTTTTTATTACGCTATTACTGTTCATAGCTGTAAACACATAATTATTAATACCAAGCTAATAAAGATTTTTACAGGAAAATGCCTTAGCTGCCGCCTTTATAATTTAGAAATCTGATGGATCTCAAACAGTGGTTCTTCAAATTGAAAAAATGATTACTAGCAAAGTATTAAACATACAAAAAAATGTTACTAGAATAAAAGTTTTATTTTGTCGAGTTCTTTACGGAGGAGAAGTTTGTTACCTTATACCTACCCCAAACACTCTGTACTATTATGCTGTGTATGTTGTAGCGCCATGATTTCGAGATGAAAAGCCATGCTAACGCTTATTAGAGTGGTTTGGCATTTCAGTAATTTTGATGAGTCAAAACGGCTTCTTGAACTTACGAGGGTACCAACAACAGCACAGAGTGTGCTGTCTGGGTCAGTTTGCACTCGGTGCCACAGAGACATCAATAAAAAACCTACCGCAGCAGCTTACGAACATTTTCACAAAGTATTTAATTGATACATATTTGTCAAGATGTCATTTCGACGTTTTCATTTACTAAACCGACGATGAACACAAATCTTTCCTTTTGAAATCATATTTTTGCGGAGAAGAGATGATGGAGCAAGATTGATTTGAAAAATTTCATCGAACTGACAACCGGTCACGTATTTTTCAATCAAAGACATGCGGAAAAAAGTTCATAAGCTACTGCGATCAGGTACATTAATACACTTACATTGTTATTGCATTGTACAGGGTTATTCTAAATGATTGTAGTCGAAGCAGGCCATGCCCATGTTATTGCCTTTTTGCCGCTTTCATGTGAACTGTCAGTTGTGTTGCTGTCACTGTCATTTTTTAGGTGAAAGGTGCGGTGATGAGGATTTTATTTATTTTTGTTAAATTAACGATTGAATCCAGAAATTTTGAGTTGTTCTACAATCAATTTTAAAAATATTGAGTTGTTTTGCACCCAATTTAACACATCATTTTGATGATTTTTTTATGTGGAGCGGCAACCATAAATTTTACATTCAGTTTTCACGCCTACTTCGACTACAATTCATTTAGAATAACCCTGTAGTTACAACGTGAAACTCGTAAGTTTTATTATGTAACTAGTCCATAAGATAAACCTTTATCGTTATGTCAAACTATCACTCTTGGCCGATGATTGTTTTTCTTTTCTCTCGGACGCAAAAATTAGAACTAGTATGCACGTAATGAAGAAGAAAATTGAAATTGTAAATAATATTATGTACGATATGAAAAACGCCGTTCTGAAGTAACTCTTTATTATGAAAATAATTTTTTTCGAGACTAATGCACTCATGATTTTATGTAAACAGGTGAAAAATAAACATTTCGGGTAGAGATTTATGCCAGTTTCCATAAGGGTCCGAACAGACCCAAAGGCGAAGCTTGTCCAAATTTATAATTTTCACATTATACAATACTCAGCGGGACAATTAACCGTCCACCGGCTTTAAATTACTTAGCTTTGTCAAATATGTGTGCTTTATTTATGAATCAAATTTTATGGACAAGGAAAAAGCATCAAAGGCGGCTAAATCAAATAAAAACTCAACTAGACTTTGATTTATTTGAAAATATGTAGTTAATAAAATTTTAGTGGACGGTTAATTTTGCCGCTGAGTATACATATTTAGATTTAATTAAGCAAGGTAGATATTTAAAGCTCATGACAGTTTGGTGCACATAAAATATTTATTTATATGGAACACGAGGGCTAATTACGTTTTGGAAATGCATGAGAATAAAATTTCCGGATATTAATCAATGCACGAGGGCATATTCGGTAAGAAAATCGCAACGACACGGACATTATGCTTCTTAAATTATAAATTTCTGACAAAAAAAATTCAAGTTGTATAACAGAAGTATCCTTGACAACGGAAAAAATTTGAGATTTTTAATAAATAAATGATTTTGATTGGCTGAAAAAATTTCCACTTATTAATTTCATGTTGGGTTAGCTAGGTGCAAAAAATTTCCAGGAAATCTCTATATTGTTATAGAAACGACACCGAATTCTGTTTTTCTATTGGCTATTTTTAAGTGTCGTGCGATTTTCGACATAACTGTGTCTCGAATAACAAAGGCAAATTCTACACCAACATTGTTATTATTTACATTATTATTTGCGCACGAGTAGATTCAAGTAGATGTAGTCGGGGAGTGCACGAACCCCCCCACCGCTGTTTTTACCTTTACCTAGAAACCCCCTTGACCCTAAATTCAAGGTCAAAGATAGGTGGGAGGGGCTTCGAAGTCAAGGTCAAATGGTGGGGGGGAGGCTCGTGCACTCCCCAACTACACCTACTGATACAGTTCGTCCAAGATAATATGATTGCAGTCAGAAACACGAAATACAAAAGAAATTCTATGGTCAGGACTTTTTCACATTAATGTTAACATAAACATCTCTAATACGTTGGAAAGCAACAAATTTATGAAATTTATGGTTATTGGTAGTGTGTTGATAGAGTTTTATAAATCGTGGTATCATCAGCAAATATGTGAATTTTACGATGTGTATCTCAAATAGTTTATTTATTTGATCTAAGGGAAACTACGACTAAATAATACAATAATTTAGTGCAAATTTCGTCCTGTATGTATTGGTTTTCATATTTATCGAACCTAAAAAAATATGTCCAATGAGGGACATGGAATCCTGCGCAGTCTGTTATTGTCATTTCAAAAAGTGTCAATGTAAATGCACCTTTACGGTCATTATGATTGATATTTTCAAAAAAACTGTCAAATTAACTTAAGCTTGGTCATGAGAAGCTAAGGTATGGTTTAGAAATTTTGACAACTGAATGATACATCTGCCGAGTTTTCCGTGTCCCCAATAGTACTATTCCGGACACGGAATCTTGGCCACAACTGACATTTAACTGACAAATTTGTGTGAACTGGCCTTTATTGAATATAACCCAACTTTTGACTCGATAATGCCATTTTCCTGCTTTTTTGATGTCGCAAGAAAGACTCTTCAAAGTGATTTTTAATAATTGTCATTTATTAATGACACTAATGATTGGTTTACATAATTTTTTTTTGAAATGTCTTAAAAATGTTGGCTAAGATTCTGTGTCCGGAATTGTACTGTCGCGAGCAATAAATTTTGGTTGTTAATGTCATTTCAAAATTTGGCTAGATTGTCACAGATTTAAAAAATGTCCCTGCCTGATTATGACCATGTCAACAAAGTGTCAAAAAAATTACATTGTCATACAATATGATCATAGGTTATGATATTTACGACTGTTTTACAATGGAGCATTTTCGATTGCGTCAAAGAATGACCTTGACGACTAAAATTTATTGCTCGTGACTGTAGTTACTTGTTTTATGAATTTTATTAAATTCTTTGATTTATTGAAGTGCATATTTTGGCAGACTGATCGAGTTGTGTGGTCATTTATTTTTAGTCATTGGAGCGCTTAGTTAATTAGTTATACAATTGTAATTTATTTTAAATAAAAAGTTGTTCATAACAATTCTTTAAGTTATTTTATTACAAAATATGAGACTAATAATAAATAATTTGAACTGACAATAGTTCCAGAAATCTCTGTAAAATATTTTGCCTCTTTGAATGTGAAGCGATCCTAGGGACGATAACTCTCCTCTTCAAGTTTCACATCTGCTTCTTCGAAAGCTGTATACGTTGGGTTGAAAAATGTATTCTACCCAACACAGATATCTAGAATCGAAAAAAGTAATCGAAAGGCTTCTACGGAAGTTTAAAGTGTAAAGAATTCTTAATTTTATTGCCAACTTAGACAGTCCGTCCAGCTATTATGACTATCATGGTTCAGTTGGCAGCGCTGATTTAAATAATATTGATCTTGTTAAAGAGACATATCGGGTGTTTTTTTAAATTTCACCTCAAAGTTGGCTTTGAAGAGGCGGTTGTGAACGCACCATTCGTCTAAAAACGTAAGATTTAAACAGCGGATCCGTCATCCATAATCCGCAGTGTGTTCACAATCGACACTTCAACGCCAACTTTAAGGTGACATTTAAAAAAACACCCTACCTCTAACGTCTAATAAAGAGACTTGATATACTCCGTACACTGATAGATCGCATCGCGTATTGCACGTTTTTAAATTCCAGTTCCAAAACATAACGCAGCGAAAAATACTAAATTCTCCATTTCAATTGTTTCACGTTATTTAGGAAACCGTTGTAGCCCTGCAGATTAATTCCCGCCAGTAATAATGCTAATCCTACACCTATGATGTTTACAGAATTACAGCTGTCAATCCGAATGAAGTTTCAGTACAAGTGTTTTCAATTGTTATAAACTGTTGTTGAAATTATTGATTCTTCGAGTATGAATGATATACTCTCATGTCAAAAATGGATTACTCCCTAGGATTTAGGGATATTCGTTACTAGGTTGCCATAAATTTGGTTAGGTTGGAGGCTATGTGGTTTCTGGTGACAAACAAAAGATATCCCAAAAATGTAAGACAGCAAATTAATTGTAACAGTTGCAAATGACTAATTTCTCGCTAAGTGATAGAAGATTTTTCGTTTCACAATCAATTTTGGTTACTGGTTTGGATTTAATCTCTCAATTCAAAGTAACCAACCTTAGGCATTCAAAATTTTGAAAATTCTAGTTACACACAACATGAAAAACGTTATTTCCCTAAAAGTTCGAATTCTAGGGAGTAATCCATTTTTGACACGAGAGTAACAAATTTTTGCGCCCTATTCTACTTTTTACCGCGTAGACACTTGCCTCTGTGTCTGGCAAAAATGTGCAATTTATCAGTGTACCTACGGAGAATAGTTGTCAAATACAGCAATATTTTATTTAAACCAGCGCTGCCAACTGAACCATCACAGTCTTGGCTCACTCGGTTTATACGGGGTGATCAACTTCCGGTTGTTGACGGCGTCACACTGACAGCTGCATCAGTGACAACTGACAAGTCAAATTTGACGTTTCAAATTAAATTAAACGTGCTGGTGAATCGTTCGAGAGAAGAGTTAATTTATGTTTAAAGCAAAATGGGGAGCACTTCGATAATTTCCTTTAGTTAATTTTTAGATTATTATTCCGAATTCCACCTTTGTTTTTTTTTTGCCGTTAATTTTTACTCTCATAACCTACCATTTTGTCGTTATTAATGCTACGTCAGATATGTCAAATAAACCCACAAACCATATCCGGTTGCAGTGTTGTAAATAGCCGAATAAAAAAATGTTCTTAATTGTATTGCCAACTTAAACAGTCCTTCTTGATCAGCCGGTATATATGTATATTTTTTTTTTGATCGCACGGTATTAAGTATTTAATTAAACGTGAGAGGGAACACTCAAGTTGCCAAAATCGAATCGTGCTTGTATTTACTAATCCGCGATAAAATCTGACCTTTTTTGCAGACAAATCCCTGCTCACACCCGATCATCTTCATGAGAGACGTTGAAGCAAGACACATAATAGCCTTAATGGAATTCATGTACGCCGGTGAAGTAAACGTCGCTCAAGCCCACCTATCAGCTTTCTTAAAAACGGCCGAATCTCTCAAAATAAGAGGATTAACAGATACTTCGACCGAGACTGAAAATCAAAAAGAAGAAGACACGCTTTATTTAAATCCCCAACCTTCAAAACACGCATCCATCAGTAGCAAACACAAAACGATAA
The DNA here is from genome assembly GCF_963966145.1 of Tenebrio molitor. Taxonomy (NCBI): domain Eukaryota; kingdom Metazoa; phylum Arthropoda; class Insecta; order Coleoptera; family Tenebrionidae; genus Tenebrio; species Tenebrio molitor. The sequence goes on along the minus strand of NC_091048.1, from coordinate 3,805,290 downwards.
AACAACAAATATCGTCGTCAAGTACCGTAACCTCTAGTCAAGATATTACCAATAATTCCACGAGTATTTCCAGTCCACCTCCGAAAAGACAATGCAAATCAGAATCGGAAGTGTCTAGAATACGACAGATTAAAGAGGAGGCGATGACCGTCAACCCGTTTGCTCTTCAGAACGACAACAGGACTCAAGAACTGAACAAGAGCTTGGTGCAGCCGAAAGTAGAACTTCCGGACTACTTGAGCGACGATGACGGACGGGATGACAACATCTCTAATTTTTACTCGGCAGGCGACGTGACAGAACTTCCAGGTAACAAACAACTCCTTTTTCTCGTCTATCTTCACTTTGCACTGATTCCGTTGGGGTTCCAGGAGGGATGGAGATAATTCCTCAGGTGTCAAACTTCAACGTCAAGGATGGCAACCAAGACGCGTCGTCGCAAGGTGAGCCCCCTTCTTTCCACTTGCTGCATGTCTTTGCTGTAACGACGTATCTTGACTGGGGTCCAGCTTCTTGTCGTGCTTGCAACGATCTTTGATTGATGAACTTGGTTTGTTGCAGGCGGCGACACTCGAAAGCTGCACTCGCTGGACCCCAGGCCATGTGAAGAATGTGGACGAGTGTACAGCAACTTGTCAAATTTGCGCCAACACATGAAACTCATTCATTACCCGACGTACGTGCAATGTCCCGTATGCAAAAAACCCTTCAAAACGGACCTCTACCTTCGACGCCACATTATGAGCTCGCACGAGGGCTTGAACAGAGGCCATCCGAAGCCTAACGGGACATCCGAAAATAAGAACTTTTTAAACGTTAACATGAAAAACGCGAGCTTGAACGCTGCCGGTGTCGATATCAAATACGAACTGAGAAGTGCTTCGTAGACGTTCTGTCAGACGCTGTTGCGAGCGAGCGAAAGAGAAAAGATCAATTGGGCTGGGAAGATAGGGTTGCCAGGGCTGCGGCGAAACGGCTGTCGAAAATTAACAGAGGTTAGGGGTGTCTGGGGCTGACTAAACTACTAAAATAGATTCGAAAAATATCGCACTGAAGCTTGTCAAGTAGAGTAGGTAGCTCGTGGTTTTATCGTTGGCGCTTCGTAATGACGTTTGGACTAAGAATAAGTTAGAAGAGTTTTTTTAAATATTTCACGTGTGTTAATCATCTGTAGTATGTAACAGATACATTTTTTATTAATATTATTATTACAAAAAATAAATTGTACGTATGTTGTACATTTTGATGACCCTTGAAATTTTTTGGCGCTCAGTTTCTTTTCTTTCTTTCGAATATGTACGGAATGCCTGTAATAGAAGTTTTTGTAGCTAATATCGAATGTATTTTTCTACGAATGTTTCAAAATTGAATAAATACATTCTTAACCTCACTTTTAAAATGTCAATTTGCCGTCAAAAACAAGCTCAAGTGTTGTGCTACGCCCACTTTATCTTTTTCGCTCGTTCGGTATATCTTAATCACCTAACGACTTGCTATACCTATCGTAAAAACTGTGCGAAATATTTTTTCTTTATTTTTTTAAATGTCTGTTTTTCGCTAATTAATCACATTTTTGATTCTATACATTCTATGCTATTTAATATTTTGACTATAAATAAATTGCGTTATTACAATAAATGATTTGTCTTCATTTTATTTACAACTATGGATAATTATGCAACAATTTCAAATAAAAAGTACCAGAACAACAAAAAATCATGCCTTGTAGAAGAGGCAAAGACTATTGGCGATTCCAGTTAACAGTGAGACATCTGGTGTGAATTGTATGAACTAATTAGGATAAAGCATACTCAGGCCGGTGACTATTGTGGTTTGTGTTTTTAAAACAAAACGACGGCTTAATTGAAATTTCTTATTTGAAAATGACTAAAAGTAAGATCGACAAAACAAATTGTTGTGTTTTTAGCTATAACACGTGAAGAAAAAATGAACCAGAGGCATGTTTCTATTTGTTTCCACGTTGCGGGGTAAAACCAAAATATGTTTTCATCGACAATGTTTTTGGTTTTAAAGACCGGGTAGAGAGAGGAATGCATGGGAAAGTGCTTTATTATTCGGAAAATTTGCATCTATACTTGGGCCAACCAACAGATATACAGGGTTATTCTAAATGATTGTAGTCGAAGTAGGCGTGAAAACTGAATGTAAAATTTATGGTTGCCGCTCCACATAAAAAAATCATCAAAATGATGTGTTAAATTGGGTGCAAAACAACTCAATATTTTTAAAATTGTTTGTAGAACAACTCAATATTTCTGGATTCAATCGTTAATTTAACAAAAATAAATAAAATCCTCATCACCGCACTTTCACCTAAAAAATGACAGCGACAGCTACACAACTGACAGTTCACATGAAAGCGGCAAAAACGTAATAACATGGGCATGGCCTACTTCGACTACAATCATTTAAAATAACCCTGTAGTAATAAAACCGCCTCCTAGTGCCCGCGTATTTTAAATAGCAGCTTCCAATTGGCTTATTCAAAACGTGCGCAGATTTTCGAAAGTCTGATGTACATCCACAAAAATTACTTAACGGCATCCGGCATCTCATTCGTTTTAACCTCGCTTCGGGAGTTTGACCACGTGTTTATGTTTGTTTGTTTTCCTTGGCATTTTTCGATTTGTATTACAAAAGTTTTTTTTCAAGACTTATAAGAATGACAAATGGCAAAGAACCGGCTTCATTGTGAAACAGGCTTCGGCGTATATCGTTCTACGCAACTAGGCCACATCCCCCTTTTTTTATTACTATATCTGTTGGTTGGCCCAAGTATAATGAAATGACGGTCTGGGGAAAACACTTTAAAAGAGACTATATTTTGTAAGTTAAATACAACGTGATCAACAATGACTGAGTCTGTTGGCAATGAAACAATTGAAAAATATTGTTTTTTTTGTCTCGTAATTAGCACTGACCGGATGTTTTAACTTGACACGACATTAAACATTTTTAGGTTATGTCGGTTATGTTTACGGCGTTTACGCTAAATATTACAAAAATTACAAACATTGGCCCGTGATAAATTTCAAATTTGCCTGTCAACACTGTCAAAGCTGACAACCGGAAATCCGTTTAGATTACAGTGGTACTAAAATCAATCAAATTTTCATTGTCACCAACAGATTCACTTTCACTCATTCTTGATCACCTTGTAGTATTTTAAGGTTATATTTTGAAATTATTTATTGATTTATAAAAAATTGCTGGGCCATGATGATTTGCCACTGATAATACCTAAAACATTTATACAACCGGGATCAATACCTTGTTTTCACTAGTTTAGTAACACCATATAAAATTAACAACTTTGCACACAACACACAACACTTCTTCACCTTCCACAACACATCTACTTTCTACTGTTGTTTCTAAATAAGCTAAAATTTTGTGTAACCTTAAAAAGCCATCACAAAAACCGTAAAATCACCTAAAACCAACAATTTATTTTTTCTATTTCAGTGTCACGAGCATTTTGTGACACTGAAAACAGTTGCACAAAGTTCAATATTATAATTATAGTAACGTTTCTAGTGATTATTGAATATGGGGTTGGTATCAGTGTTAAATATGGTTTAATTTGGATCTGAATCCATGTTTTGGATCGATCAAAATAAACTATACTCCAATTTTTTTTTAAATCAATTGTCAAAGTGTTGTCATGTTGGTATAAGCCACTGGATATTTGATAGTTATTAGATTGGCATCGTAAAATGTCAACTGTATGTCAGTCATTTTGATGAAAAGGCGCTTGCGCTATTGAAGGCGCAATTACATTTAAATAAAAATACAAAGTGAAATGAGTTTCCGAAAATAAGGATCTAACACAACGAGAAAAATTGGCTATGATTAGATTACGTGAAGAAATGCAGACAGAAAAACCGACCATGCTAAATTGCAATAAAGATGCACACATCATATTCGAGGTATTTTCTTTTTTAATATGTGAGTTCGTCACTGCGAGGAACTGGAAAAAATTGATGGGAAATCTACCAATTGAGGACATTCCTCTTCCGCAGAATCATATTCCGGAAGACGATTGGGGGTTAGATTCTGAAAATGAATAGGTAAACTGCTTATATAACCCATTAAATAAATTTCCATTTTCCTGTATATGTTAAGTTGCACTTTTTAGTGTGATTATCGTCTTTATTTCTTGTCTTTTGGTATAAAATTTGGTTACATCTGAAACTTTTCTGACATTTGAAAATTACTGATATAACCTCAAACCCGATCTAGGGAGATTTTACGATAGAGGTGTCCCGAAACGAAAGGTTTTAGGGTGGTACAGCCTGGTCTTTGAGGGATTTTTGACATTGACAATTGATTTTAAAAAAAATTGGACTATATCAAGGCGGTCTCTATTTTAAAATAGAGATCGCCTTGACTATATTAAGGGGAGAAAATTTGAAATATGAAATGACATTGCTTCATCAATACCAACCCAATTCCATTAAAATAAAAGTCACTAGATAATAATTTTATATTTTAAAAATTAAATTAATGAAGCCGAAATAGAAAAAATAGCATGTTACACTCTGTTTTGTTTCCACTTTGAAACCAAACTAACCCAAAATCGTAGGTCCCTTAAGACTTCGCAGAAGACGTTCTTCAGACCATTGGCTTCCGTTCGAGTTGCACCGACAGGACGACTCACCCGGCGAAACTTCCGACATTTCGATGAGAGTCAGAGAAAAAGGAGAAAGGAGAAACAGACTGGTACCACAACTTCCAACTTAACTCTCCACGTCTGTGCAAGCAACCCCTCTGATTCCAGATAAAATTAGGCGAAGGTATCGAAATATACGAGGATCAATTAAGAAGCGTCAAGTGGAGCGACTACAGAAAGCTGACACGTGGCCTAGCTACGATTTTATTTAGTCCGGCGGAATTGGCCACATGTTCCGTCACCGGACAAAGATGGAGTCGCGCAGGAAGCGGCGAAAGACCTGTGAAACCGGCTTTAGATAGGTCCAAAGTTCAGGCTATAATATGTAAGTTTTGGAATAAAATGTGTGTTTCGGGTGTGTTATAATGGGCATACTGTGGTGTGTTTTAGCATACGTTGCCACTAGGTTTCCCATGGTCGAAATTAGCAGAATTAAACAAGTGTTGGCCTACAAGTGCAAAGAAAATTCGACCGCATTCAAGATGAAAGCCGTTCGTTATTACGAGTAGGTCGGTTTGATGTGTTTCAGTAATTAGAGTTTTGTGTTTCAGGGATCAGCATTCAAAATGAACCAAAATTAACGAGTAGCTAGGTAGCGTAGATTAGAAGAATATCATGATGTGTCAAAAATATTTCCAGGATGTAATTCGAAACCAATGTATATCATTAAACTGTGCATATTTATTTATTATATTATTATATAGTTTTAAATTTAGTTGATTTGGAATTTATCTAATACTTGAATAAATTTTAATTTTTACGGTTGTTACTTATTGGTTTTTATTTGTTGTTATTTTGTGTGTAATTTTCTATTGAAATATTTGATGAGAAGCGGACACCTAAAATAACCAGTTTGCAGAAATAACATAAATTTAAAGGTAGAGAAAGGAGAGATTTCGTGAAATTGTCTGTTTGACAGGTGTCAGTTGCATTTAATTTGAGAGTTAGTGACGGGAATCAATCTACGAATGTGTTTTAGTTTGTTGCAGATGACTCGTGAGTTTATGAATATGAAGGACAGAAAGTTTGATTCCTTGACGGCGATGAGGAAATAAATAATCTACCTACTGATACGTAGGTGTAATAAAGATTACCGATACTGCCTCTTTCTTATTTTATTTTTATTACAGAGGAAGCAGTTAACAGTGTAATAAATATGTCAACGAAAATTAAACACGGAATTCGTCAAGGAATCGTTTTAGGTCATCAGATATTTATTTTATGAATAACTTATTAAAAGTTAAAATCGATGACGAGATAGCTACAAATCGTGGAATTTAATGCAAAGACAAAAACGTATTAAAAAAATACATTAATCATTTTCTAAACATCTGTACTTAATGAATAATGATTTTTAAAATGTACTAAATCAAGTTCTTGTACAATTTTTTTAAATTTTGCCGACTTTAGATGTTTGGAGAAAAAACTTTTCTATAAAAATAATAGAATACAAATTACAAGTACGAATAAATATGTTTTTAAAAGTACGAGTATGTTAGCATTCAGGACTTCAGCAGTCAGTTAATATAGAAGTGTCAAGCAGTGGCGTAACAATACAGCCAAGGGGTCTGTGTTGTAGAGTCAAACCTGGGTGTCAGAAAAATACAGCGGCAATTTTTTCAAAGGGCCCCATAAGCACAGCATTTAAAAAATATTTTTTTGCATATCGTAATGAAAGTGGCACTTTTTTACACGAAAAATCGTAGTGAAAGTAGTACTTTTTTGCATCATTTTATTGTTAAAGCATACCTATTTTTTTGTAATTTTTCATTAATCCTTTTGGACCAAATTTCTTAACTTACATCGATATGCAAAAAATAGTGTGTACAACACGTTATGAAAGTCTCTTCTTTTTCACTTATTTACTTGCACTAGGGCTACGTCCTCGTTAATCAAACTGCAAATTCATGAAAAAAGTATGACTTTCATAACTAGTTGCACAAATTACTATTTTGAACTCACTACCATGACATTTCGTGACCGCAACAGTTAACCGCGAATCTAGATTTCGCGCACTAGTGCTTCAAAATCATCCAAAAAGCATTGGCCTGAAAAAAATTTGACTTGATAATAATAAAATCTGGTTTACAAAACCCCATTTTTCCAATTTGGACGTTGAAAATTTCGAAAGAGTTTCAAAGAATATTATACAAACTTCGACGCGCGAAGACGTATTCAGCACATTCGAGGAAATAATGGGCTCATGCGCGAAAAATGTCTTCTCGTACTCGGTTCGTAAATAACCATTTATGAAAACTAATAATGCTTCATTAAAAATATTCCAGTGAAAAAAAAGAAGATAGCACGGCGTTTCTCAAAATTATTTTGGTGATTTATTAATTTTTTTACGAGAAAGAAATACATATTGGGTGATTCAAAATAATTGTGGCCAAGTATGGCAACTATGTACGAAAATTTATGTGGCAACTGTGTGGGTAGGGTAGAGTTGACATTTCCTTGACAGTTCATAGTCGCGCAATTTTGTAAGTTGTCAAATCAATGTGTAATGGAGTTGAAAAATCAAATGCACGCTTATGAAATGTCATACAAATCTCAACTCTACCCCATTCACACAGTTGCCACATAAATTTTCGTACATAGTTACCATACTTGGCCACAATCATTTTGAATCACCCAATATATGAAAAAGATTTAATTAAAATGCAAAAATATCTTGGTCTGTCCAACTACCGAAATAGGGATAGTGAAAAAGATATAAATAACGCTCAGTTAAACTACTGCATGAAGAAACATTTTTTTATCTACTTTGAGTTACAAATAGGCTCATTATTATACCGAAAACAGTTTAATAATGAAGCATCCCTATTATTAAACTTTTTTTGGTAACTTTTAGCCGTTTGACGTCAAGCGTCAAGGTAACGAATGAAGCTGCGAGGTAAATTTAGTAAGTATAACCTTACATTTTTGTGAAAAATGTCTATTACCAACCCACACGAAAGTCCCTAGTCTAATATGAAAGCTTGAGCAGCCGAAATTTCAGGGATTAGTAAAGCAAAGTAGATAAAATACTAAAATAGTATATTATACTCGTTTAACAAGACGTATTATCGCTTTCGTTCCGTTAGAGCACTTCACGCTACACTCATCGTGCTTTAAACACACTCATGTTCATGTGACAATATAATTCATGTATCACGTGATCATGAATGATCCAATGAAAACGCGTCAAGTCCTTAGTTGCATGGCTATCACAGCGATAATAAAAAAACAAAAAAATTATTATCTTATTTACTTTCGTCGTTAAGATTTTTGATTGAAATAAATTTGTCAGTTTGACAAATAAATGAATAATTTTGTAGTTCATTCATTATATTGTCTCATTGAATGTAACACGTGGTATGATTAATCATCGATGATATTAAATTCGTGAAATTGAAGCAGGACATTTCACTCGTCCTTCGGACTCGTGAAATCTCCAGCACAATTTCACTCATAATATCATCGATAATAATCATACCACTAGTTATATTATAGCTGATAATACAACGTCTTGTTAAACTCGTATAATGATATACCCCGCAATCAACAAAATTTTCAATAGGAGAGAAAGCTCTGAAAAACAAAATGAGAGTTGTAACTTTGGTCTGCTTTTATTGAACATTTATTTAATCACATCCGTCAGATTTATTATGTCGGTACTTAGTACACCTACACATTTTGAAACAGGCAAATCGGTATTTACAAAGGAACATTCGGAATAAGATAATGGCGAGTAGCTTTATTAGTTTATTACTCTGACGCTTATTTAAATGATTTTCGACAACAATTTCCTAATTCGTTACAATTTTTATCTTGCTTTTCAAATCCTCCCCTTATGGAAAATTTTTCATCGGTATTAATTCCATTATAGGATTAATTTTGTACTTATTGAAAATTGAAATCGTGTCTCGTAGGTATATCTTATACATATGTCATAAGAGGAATAACATCGACTCACCTTATAAAATCTACATTCCTGTTGGCTTTTCACGTGGTCGTCAAGTTTTCGTGCATGCTGAGTAAACTTCAATTAAAATAATTATAACACTGATTAAAATAAATCATGTACCATGTAGCTACCTACTTACACTATTTACGTGGTCAACTAAAAAATTCTGTGGTGAAGGAAAATCCAAAGTGAAACCGTTATGCTGGAAATTTGCAAACCACGTGTATCTCACGAAGTCACTAAACATGCAAAGATAAGTAGGTACGGGTACGGGAGCAGGTAGAGACAAGAAGGGTTGTAGGTACAGCAAAAATTAAAAATTTAGTTCTCAAAGCTACCCCTGCAACACTACCGAGGAAGAGAGGGTAAATAGGTAGGTATGTGTAAATAAAATGATATAAATATTTTGTGTTTGTTTGATTACATATTTACAATTTAATAGTATTTTTTTGTTCGACACTGTCAGAATTTGAGAATTTCTCCTATGTGAACGGATTTTGATAAATGTCACAACTTGTCAAAACGAGACGTCAAGCTAATTTTAAAGGTTTTAAGCGATTGGGAGCCTTTAAGGGGCTAGTCGAACAAAAAAACGTTGTATTCAACTCGTTCGTGTGTAAATTGGGCCCTTTTAGGCACGCGTGGGCCATTTTAAAACGCGAGTGAAACCAAAAAAGGCCCAATTTACACACAAACTCGTCAAATAAACTACTATTATTTAACGAGTTCGCGTGTAAATTGGGCTTTTTTTGGCATGAGTGGGCCAGGTCGAGTGAAACGAGCGTTTTAAAGGCCCACGAGTGCCAAAAAAGCTCATTTTACACAAGAACGAGTTGAATACAACGTTTTTTTGTTGGACGAGCCCCTTAAAGGCTCCAAATCGCTTAAAATCTTTAAAATTAGCTTGACGTTTTGTTTTGACAAGTTGTGACATTTATCAAAATCCGTTCACACAGGAGAAAATTCTCAAATTCTGACAGTGTCGAACAAAAAAAAATAAATTGTAAATCCGTAACTCCTACAAAAATTGTATTGATTTCCTACAAATAAATCTAAATCAAAAACTACAATAACTTTTTCTTTAATTATTCTTTCTGGTATATTCGTGATAGTTATGAAATCAGTTTTCGGTTTTATCTTATGACATATCTTTGATTAATAATGTAATAAACGCAAAATGTAATACACTTTCAAATATTGTATATAGTTTGGTACATATTTACATCAAAATTTACGTAATTCCATAATGTTGTTGCAAGTTTTTTTTATTTAATTTTTTATATGTATTAGTTATTCTGTCTATATTGAAGAAATGTTCTTATTTATTAATGAATATACAAATTTACAAACTTAATGAGATGAATATCGTCATGACTTAAATCAATGCTTTCGTTCATTGCTAATAAATAATAATTAAAATTTGAAGCTTTCTTTTTCAATTGAGCAACTGTTCTTCTAGGCAAACTTATACCGGGTGATTTTAAATGATTGTGACTTTTTTTCATAGGTTGGTAATATTATTGTTGATTATTCTGCTTTTTAATGTAATAGTTGACATACCTAAACATAGGCGTCCTCGCCTATTTGACACAATTTATTAATACATAAAATGTCAAAATGAGGTACGTAGGCCAATGTGTTGAGGTATCAAGTTTGCCAAAATAATTTATGAAAAATGTTCTCAACTTAAGAAAAAAAGTCACAATCATTTAAAATCACCCGGTATTAATGAAAACATTTTATTTGTCACGGCATAACAATTCTGTCGCTACAATCACTTAAAACAATCAATTAAAAGTATTCCAGATTCCCATTTTCCCCGGCCGCTACTATAAGCTCTTTGTAACTTTCAATACCTTATAAATAACTTCGTTTTTTATAGTTGTGATATTTTATTTTTCCCTTTTTTTTTGTCACCATTATCTATAATAATAATAATACGGGGTGATCAAGAAGGAGTGTTTAAGTTGGTAATGCTGAATTTTATATATTGGCACAACTGAAGTAGCTTCCGGTTGTTGACGGCTTCACACTGACAGCCGCATCAGTGACAAGTCAAATTTGACATTTCAAATTAAATTAAACATGCTGGTGAATCGTTCGAGAGAAGAGTTAATTTATGTTTAGAGCAAAATGGGTAGCACTTCGAAAATTTCCTTTAGTTAATTTTTAAATTATTGTTCCGAATTCAACTTTGATTTCTTTTTGCCGTTAATTTTTACTCTCATAACCTATCATTTTGTCGTTATTAATGTCAGATATCTATCAAATAATCCCACAAAACATATCCGGTTGCAGTGTTGTAAATAGCCGAATAAAAAAATGTATTGCCAACTTAAACAGTCCTTCTTGATCACCTGTAATATGACTACGACTTTTAACGAAACAAAATAATTTCAGAATTTTGTTATAACACTTGATCGTCTTTAATTATTGTTGTTATTAATGTTGGTAACTAATTAACAATTTGTCATACAATCTGACAAGATGTACAACATATTTGATACGTTCGATACGGTAGCAATAATTTATAGCTTCCAAAAAATTAGATAAGAAATTATGACGTGCCGAGCTGACGTCCTATGCAGCCCAAAAAATACCAGTAAGATATTACATTGACATGTCAGCAATGGAAACCATTAGTCGCCGATCCATGGGATCGTCAGGGTGTGGTATACTCTTGACAGTCCAAAATGGATCTACTTATTGTTATGTTAATCAGATGGCAATGAAATAACTAATTATGTTCTGGTCAGACGAAGAGTCTGTTTTGTTTTACCAATGTTGAGATGGTATCGGACCGGGCGGTAGCTAAGTGATTTTTTCTTACTTTGATTTTACTTGATTAATGGTTCACGTTAATGATATGTAATCGATGCTACTTGAGATAACCGCCTTTCCAATACCAATAATTGTTCATTGTTCATTTGCATGATAATGATGCTCCTTTATGCTACGAGATACAACCACGCTGCATCCAGTCGAGCACAGTCGGACCTCTATGTGTTAAAAGCGATTAGCTATCGACTTAGTCACCGTCATTTGTTCCAATTAATACACCGCATTGTTTATGGATATGTAAGACCGGCAGACAGGCTTCCGACAACCCATAGATAGATGGGTAACCGATAGAACGGGACTCGAGACCATTGTGAAAGTCATATTTACATCAGCTTATTACTTTTTTAAGAAGATTTATCTTTGTACTCCTGTCAGGGAATATCCCTGTTCAGGATTTTCTCCACTAGGTAGTTTACATGTGTAGTATAACTGGTTGCCTACATAACACTTTGACTGACAATATTTTGCACCAGTTCGCTGGAGGGAAAGATTTGGAAAATATTCACCTTCTTCACAGATTATGTGTACTTAAATGGTACCTGTATGTATGAATAGTACACTGGGGGCTAATCTATCAGTGAGGGTAAGTAAAATCTTCACCTCTGTTGACACAAAAGAAATGTTTATATAGAAGAAACAGTTACGACTGAGGAAATGATGGATTATTCTTATAGACGACGGGGTTTACAAGATTTTGAAGTAATGATTCTTGGCACTTCTTGGGAAATGTCGCGATTACGTAATAGATGCAAGTTCATGTTCACTTTGGGAGATTGGGGTCTTGTTAATAAAAAAGTGTTAGGTAGGTACATTTTATTGCATGATTTGATTTACATATTTAAAACATTTTAAGACTTTTGCCATCTGACAATGATTACATTCTTAATTGTTTTACAAATGAAAACCAACGACTCTACTTAATCAGAGTTTTATTCAAGATTCAAGTAATTGTTGAAGGGTAAGCACAGTTGAATAAAAAAACAAATCATTATGTTTTCTACAATAATCATGTCAATAACGATTATTTGCTTGCGTAGAAAACTAATAATGAACTATAAATATACAGTGGTTGTATTTAATGAACATAATTCACCAGTCAATAGTTTATAATTAAAAACAAATCGATCATGATCAACTAGCAATGAATGTTAAAATTAATGCTTCATCAAGGAACAAAGTCTTTGTAGTAATTACACAAACTTTGGAACCGTGTACCTACCAATTTAGATACAGCGTGTCCCAAAAATGGCGTACTAACGGTGCACTACGGTGTAGAAGAGATTACCGTAAACGTCAGAAAAATGTTAAAAAAATTCTATTGGACTTATTTGCTGATTTGGTGGTCTTTGAAAGTGGCGCTTAACAGGTCAATTATTTCGAAATATATGTATTAAATTGTCATGACAGCTACCTCTAATCGTACATATTATCACAAAGTACAAGACCACTCACTACCAATATCTAATCCTGCATAATAGAGAATTTAGTAGCTTTGGAAATCATTGATTTTTTGTCTGAAACATTTTTTCCATATTTTTTTCATGTACAACATTTAAACATCCTCGATAAGGTAGTAAGTAGTTAGTACGCCAATTTTGGAACACCTGTATATTCATATAAGAAATTAATTAATCACAACTAAGCCAGGTATTTTTAGCAAAATTATTATATTGTATTTTTCTCGAGAATATGTTTTTTAAGTGCGAGTATAGTCCAATTTTTACTTTTTTGAGGTGACGTCACGATTTCCTTCCTCACTTTCTCTTTATTGAAACTACAGAAATAGAAAAAAACAAAAAAAAAGGCACGTTTATTTATTGATGGTCACTTTGAGGTTCTTTTATGCTTCTGTCAATTTGACAATTTTTAATTTCTTTCACTTATTACATTGATTACAAACATAACCTTTCAAAGCAATTGTCAACAAATTTGACACATTTATAGTTACATACATATTTATGATCAATTCAAATTTGTTTCTGATTCTAGCTCAAACATACGTAAAGTTACTAGATAATGACGTCATCGCAAAAGGGTAAAAATTGGACTATATTTCTTAAGTTTATTGTATGTATTTGTATTTGAATTTTTGTTTCTCTTCTTAAGAAAGAAAAAATTGTTGTGTTGTTGTTCCAAGAACTAGCGGATAAGTTTTGCAGTAGCAGTAGACCATTTCGAATTTAAACTGTCACTGCCCAATGAGGGTTGCTTATTTAGTTTTTTACATAAAACGAGTAGGTAAATGAGACAAATATAATGAATGAACACTTAATGGTTTTCAAGCTTTCACAACTTCGCGTCATTGATAATAAAATGGATAAGTTACGTTCATAATAAGACAAATAAAAATTCCGAGTTCCTTTTCCAGACGAGAATCTTCAACAATTACTTGCCAGACTCAAGGTGAATCTCTTTTTTTACTCTTTGTCCCTTTAGAAAAAAAAATCATGAATAAAACAATCTTCTCAGACCATGTACGCACATACAATACTGTTAAATACCAAGTGACTATAGGTGTTTTTATTAAGTTGGCAACATACTTTAAGTCTTATGTTGGCATATCCGATTTTCAAATACATACAACTATTGAACATTAAATATTAAACCAATAGTCAAATATAACAAATCTGTCATTTTCATGCTTTATTTTTAGAAATGGTTTTTACTACTGAGCACAATTGTTTTATTGTACTGGTTCATTGTCGAAGAGATTTCGAAATGATAATAATGAATAAATAATAAATAATTAATTCACCTTAATAAAACTTGTTTTCATCATTATTTTGTAAGATCTTATTTACGATGTCAATTATGCATAATAAACACTAAACTTCGAAAATCCTAACGTAAAAAACTAATTAAGATGAGATGACATGTTGACAATGACGTTACTAATTGCCCAGTGATGCCAATATATGTATTAAATTTGCTTCCATCTTTTATTCTCACTTGGTACGTAACATGTATAGTAGGCCATTTTTTTAACCGGCTTAACTCCCACGTACATCAAACGTGCGTGTTCAGCCAATCAGAGCGCTTGTTTTCATCCAATCAAAAATGTTTATCGCGATAAAAACGTCCTACTACTCTGTCATCTGTCAAAAGTGATTAAAATTGCATCATTATTAAATCATCATTCCATTAAATAAATGCAGTACTGACTACTGAGGGATTATCCCGTTCGTGCTGAAAAGTATGGGGTTATTATAAATATTTCTAACAACTAGTTGACGTAGCGGCGCACCTAAAGCATAGCGCACAGCCACCTACGATGTTAGAAACATTTATAATAACCCTGTAGTAATTACTGTCGCGAGCAAAAAAACTGGTCGTTATAATCATGCTTTGACACAACAGAAAATGAACAGAACAGTCGTAAATATCATAACCTTTCATCATGTTGTATGACATTAAATGTCATTTTTTTCTCATTTTTTTGACACTTTGTTGACATGGGCGTAATCAGGCAGGGAAAAATGTTTAATTTGTGACAATCTAACCAAATTTTGAAATGACATTGACGACCAGAATTTTTTGCTCGCGACAGTACATACAATGATACTTTGCTACCCTTATTTATTTCGTTATTACGTCCGTTTTTCAATTTTCTGTTATAAATCCCTAAAAAATTGTTTTTAAGTGAAAATAGAACCCAAAATTAAGAACAAACCCAATCATAAATTGCCAATTGGAGGTTAATGTTGACGACAATGATGGAAAATATGTAAAAAATACTTATCCACACTATACGGGGACTTCCACAAGAGATTATGTCTGTTGTATCAATTTAAAATAAGTATGTACTATCGCGGCCAAAATACTTTGGTCGTCAATGTGACATAAATGATATCCAATTGTAAAGCAAGCTTTAGGATGTTTAACCTTATTTTTTACTGTTGTCAAAATTATTTTAATCCATCAGTGTCATACGGGTGGGGTAAATCCCAGCTGCGAAGGCAGGGTTCAAAAGCGAAAGATCAACATGGTCGCGGTTTAGACAACCTTCAGAAGCAAGTAAGACGATTCTATATTTATCAAAAACTGAAGATGCCATATTTTTGACAAGAATAATTTGAAATTGTCATGTATATTGACATTAATACCATATTTATTTACATTTGAAGTGTCAAAAAGTGACGACCAAAGTATTTTGGCCGCGATAGTACCTACTCTCGTGTCAAAAATAAATTACTTCCTAGAATTCGAACTTTTAGGGAAATAACGTTTTTCATGTTGTGTGTAACTAGAATTTTCAAAGGTTGGTTACTTTGGATTGAGAGATTAAATCCGCCAGTACCTAACCAAAATTGATTGTGAAACGAAAAATCATCTATCACTTAGCGAGAAATGAGTCATTTGCAACTGTTACAATTAATTTGCTGTCTTACATTTTTGGGATATCTTTTGTTTGTCACCAGAAACCACATAGCCTCCAACCTAACCAAATTTATGGCAACCTAGTAACGAATATCCCTAAATCCCAGGGAGTAATTTATTTTTGACACGAGAGTAGTTATGTACAACGTGATCAAGAATGACTGAATCTGTTGGTAACAATGAAAATTTGAATGATTTTGGTACCACTGTAATCTAAACGCATTTCCGGTTGTCAGCTTTGACAGAGTTGACAGGCGAATTTTACGTTTACCATCAAAGGGTCACTTTTGTAACAGCATAAACATACCCGACATAACCTATTTTTTTTAATGTCGTGTCAAGTTAAAACATCCGGTCAGTGCCAATTACGAAACAGAAAAACACCAATATTTTTCAATTGTTTCATTGCCAACAGACTCAGTCATTGTTGATCACGCTGTATAATTGAAATTTTTTAATAAACAATAATTGTCAAAACGTTGTCATGTTGGTATGAGCCGAACAGTGATTTTCATGATAATACGATTTGTCACACTGACTGTCAACATTTTTCTAATGTAACTGAGTCTGCGCCCTGAGGAGCGAGAGTTTATTTCAAATTCGAAAAAGATTTGGTCTGATTTCTCATTAAATTTATTTTGAAAATGAATTCATGGAACAAAGGTACGGGAAGCGAACATAACCTTAACTATGATTTGGTGTAAAATTGTTATTCAGCTGGTCCGTATGTGCACATTTTAGGGTGGTACAGTGTGGTTTTTTACTTAATTTTGACACTGACAATTGTTTATTAAAAAAATTTCACTATAGTTATTTGTGCAACGTGTGTATAAAGCACTACTTTTCTTTACGAGTGGAAAGTTTACACACACGAGCGTAGTGAGTGTTGTCAGTTCATGTAAAATTTAAATTTTCTAATTTATTCTTGTTTCTTATTGTAGTCTTCAGTTGTCTTAGACTGATTACGAAGGTTTCTTGCGTCCGAAATAAAACAAGTTACACTAAAGCGTTGATATTATTTATTCCAATTAATTAGTATACAAAAGCATAAAATAATAGATAAAAATTATAACACATTTGACTAGATATAATAGATGTCAACCTTTAATATAGTTGTTACGTTGGACACTATTTACAAGTAAATTATAGTCTAACATAAACACGATTAAACTAACTGAGCATTGTATTTGTAATTACCTCTAATAGTATACGTTTAATATTAGAAAAATGTTTTACATGTGTAAGTACAACTAGAAATAAATTGAACTGTCAATAGATGCCGCGGTTATTGATCATGGTTATTTGGTATACGACCTAATATGTACTACCTTTACGACTAACTGATAGATAAACCTAAGGTTTTTTTTTATTGTAAACATCTTACCTTATAGATATCTACATTCCTGAGCTAATCAAATCGTCGACGCACCATTACTAACTTCAGATTACTTCATTAATTAACACGTTTTCTGCTAATCACATTTTCTCCCAGACGTCACGACTTGCATGTCGATTCTCAACCGCCAATAAGAACGCTTTGGTGCGTCGACGATTCGTTAAACTCCATTCTCGACAATATCATTTTTCCGGCTTACAATAAGCGCACATGCTTTAATTGAGACGACATTCTCTTTTTACGAAGGTGTTTACAGCAAATCGATGGCAAATGACGAGTGTTTTAATAGGCGATTAGATCGATCGATCATGGTGGAGAAGACGTATTGTCGGCTGTCAAGTCGGATATGTCACAGTCAGTTCACATTACAAGAGCGGCGCAGTCGTCAGATTATTAATAAAAATACGCCTTCGCTGCTTGCTGAAGTACCAACTGGTACTTGCTGGCGTCACAACTTTTTCCCTTTTGTTATTTAAAGGACGATGATGAGGCTGTGGCGTCGACAAATTGCAGGGTAGGTTTAATATGAATATGTGGTTAAAGTGGTTGGGGCGAGGGGATCTGGAATGGACCTACCTGAAGGTTTAAAATTATTTTGAATAATTGGTAATAATGAAGTGGAGTTGTTAAGGAGTGGGTACAGTCTGTTCAAGAAGAAGTTGGCAGATATAATGGTCGCCAGAGCTGTGGAAAATATGAATGGTTACAAGTTTCTTAAAATTCGAGAAATTGTTGACCGATTTTATTACACAGACAATAGGTATATTGTTACCGACTTTTCTTGTATGTAAATGTAGTATTGGGATTGATTACATATTTATGAAATAAATAGAATTTTTTTATTTTGTTTAGGAATTTTCTTTTCCTAATGTCACTGAATAGTGTATAAATCATAGATACAGTTGGTTGCAAAAAAAACGGGAAACGAAAATTTTCCTAATGTAAATTTGGTTTTGTCGATTTGTCAATTAATTGTCTACTTGACAATTCCTATCAAGTGATTTTTTAAAAATGTCATTGAATTTTGACGCTAATTCTAACCTATCTCTCGTAAGAAAGTTTCACACTATGGAAAAATTGCAAAAATGTGTCAATTTTATTCTGACAGTTCCCGTTTTTTTTTGCACCAACTGTACACAAACTGGTTCCAAGTGATTGACCATTTTATTTTCTGGGCTTGCTTTTATTTAATGGATTGGATATTAATATCGTATGATCAAAAAGTCTTTGGATCAAGCTTGCCCTGGAATTAACAAGATATCTTATGTAATTGGGTTTATTCGCCTCGTTTATGTTTAAATGAGTTCCGTGACTTCCGTGAGAGATTAGCACTACTTTGAAGTACACATAAAAACTACGGGCTGTAGAAATAAATAATTCTATAGATGCTTTTTACACTTCATGGCTATCGCGATCCAAAGACTTTTGATCATACTATATATTTGTTTGATACCTCCCTAGAAAGTGAGTCTGTATTCATAGTTTTCAGTGGGTGAAGGCTTCTCTTTCGCTCACTGTCTTTCACTCACTGGTTTTCATTCACTCGTAATTTTCTAATAATTCTTTCTGATAACGTCATTTTGAATTTTAGGCAACATTCGGTACCTCGCGACACTTGCCTCTTCCAGGACATCATCAGGGACATATAACCATTTTTATTTTTTATTTAATTTTTTCCATAGCAACAGATGCGTTCAAAAATGTGATTTATTTTTATTTAAAATATTGAATACAAAGTTACAGACTCACTTTCTAAGGAGGTATCGAACAAAACCCAATACAGCACTCGAGACGTTGCTTTCGTTCGCGTGAACGAAAGCTTTGCTTTCCTCACTCTTAGTGTAAATAATTCTTTTAATAAACCAATTATTAACAATGGTTGACTAATTTATCTTTTGGAATATGTTTTCAATCCTGTTACACTAGACAGTACCTACCTATGTAATTTTATTTTTGGTGCTTTATTAAAATCAGAATTATTCCAAAAAGGAAATTAAAGTCTTTTGCAATGATAAAAGTTCCGTAAACTGTCTTGAAATGCTTGACCATCTCATTTTCTGGATATTTCTTAGTCAAAATGACAAAGTGGGTTCAAAATGTTGATTATCTTATTTTCTGGAATATATTTTCGTTTTAAATATGTAATAAATAAAGCTTCAACAAAATTCCAAAAAAAGACTTTTAGTTTATTTTTTCCTAACGTTGTTTTTAGATTTTAGATTGAGAAGCCTGATTGGAAACAAGATGATGCACTTTCTCACAAGACACAAGATGGAGTATACAGGGTGCATCTAAAATACGTGTGTTAATTTAAATACGTAGCAGAGCTTGTTAAATGAGACATGTTTTCTATTTGATTTTTTTACGAAAAAGCGTCACAAATTGGGAATTTTGCAAAATGTTATAGAGCAAACTTTCATAAATTAGCGAGTTCTTCCACTGGTTAAAATTAACACACGTTTTTCAGATACACCCTGTATACTTTTGTAAAAATTTTCACGCTTTAAAAAATAAAACCACAGAGGGAGTATAACAAAACGTTTTCTTCTTTTTTTTTACTTTTTAATTGCACATAAGAAAACTGTTTATTTGTAAAGTCCATTCAAAAATCAAAAAACCACCAACGTCGCATTTTCCTCGATAATTACTATCGGCAACGCTGTCTAGTGTAAAATTTGGTGAGATTTGTAATTTTTTGGTTAAATGTTTATTAAGTGTCTTGTTTTTCTGGGCATGTTTAAGTAAAAATAATAAGAATCAATAAATAAATGAAATGTGAATTGAATTTTATTTTGAATCAAATAAATGTCATAATTTATAGTTCCCAACATATGAAAAAATATCTACCTAGGGCTTTTTAAATGTTACCAACCTAAAGCAACAGATGGTGGTTTTTTGATTTTTGAATAGACTTTAGTTATCTTTATTTTTTTCGAATTTGACAGTTCTTGAGTAGGATTTTCAACAAAATCACTTTACATACATTGTTCAATTTTGGCTTGCACAAAAATTTAACGTTTCAAAAAAATCACAATAATGTCCTCATGTGTTCTCGTCTTGGCGGAATAATCCACACATCGTAACCATTCACGTTTCCACATCTCGTACGCGTTCTCCGTACCGACATGTGTGTTCTTTGTGTGTGAGGTGTGTGGGATTTGGGTGAACGTTCTTTTCTTGCTACGATGGACATATCCAATAATCCCCGCATTAAAACATACTCGGTCATCATGTTCGCAGGTTTAATTGGAGTCTGATGTCAGAAAGATATGTCAACTCGATGCTGTCACGCTCGTCAGATTAGGCCGTGTCCTGCGCCGTTATAATTATTATCTGTCTAGAATATCGTGTCAACTAATTGATGTTTCAATAAAAAAATATATTACAATCACGAATAAAAACTCCATTTTGTAACGTGTCTCATAATTTATGTTAAACCAATCCCGGAGTGACAACGAGAAATCCGGCGAGTTCCGGGCACGGAAATCATCAAATAATCACCCCACTATGGCAGTTGGTCCTCGCTCAACAACAACTTGACTCGTGACTAATTCATCAACTTAAGGATAACGTGAATAAATACTTTATAAATAAGGGACGCGGGTCCCGCAGAATCAAGAGTCATTGAATATATACAGCGTGATTCAGTACGCACTTGAACCAAGAACATGCCGATATTATGTACAGATCACTTATCAGATAATCACTTGTGAGCTTATTCAGGTGTGTTGCTGTCTTCGGTGTGGTTCCCGCTGGAGTCCTCGGCGGAGTCGCCGTGTGGGGCGTTGTTCTGGCCCCGACACTTGGGACAAACCTCCGGAGTTCCGTTGCAGATGTACATCTTCCCGCACCTCGTGCACTCCTCCTGGGGATCACCTGCGACAAAAACAATGAATTTTTTTAACTCGTCGCTCCGACTCGTGCTATCGTTTGGGGCAGATTTCGTGGTTTCGAAACGGTTCCCACGCCCCGAGGGGTAGACTGTTGCCGAAAAAAAATTATTCGTGACGGTATCACATCCAGGTCCTGGTCGCATAACCACTGGCCATGTAATACCAATTACGGCCGTCAATTTTGCCTATTATAATTTCAAATGCGCTGCTAATGCATTATAAATTGGTGGAATTCGAGATGGTGCTCCTCGGGCTAGAATTATAGACTAGGCTAATGCGACTAGACCTTACAAAATTATTCCCCGTAAGTCTACGGGCACGTAATTGCAGGGACCCGGACCTGATTATGGTATTTTCGGTGTCATTTAATTTACAGTGCAGTGCTAAGGTATCGTGGCGGGTTGTGTTTTCGTTCTTGCGGTTATTGGAAATTCGAGAGTTATGGGAAAGGCGAGATGCGCTACCTGTGGCTGCGGACACTTTTTGCGGGATCGACACAGTTACGTACAGATTATATCGATATAGGTATGTTTTAACAAATCTGATATCTCCCATCTGTCGCTTCGTCGGCAGTAAAAACGCAGTTATTGTTGCTGATTTATTTTACAAACTTTCAATCACGATGTTTATTTAATTCCTTAATCCCCCACATTAACTAGAGGCGTCATGGGAATTACCACGGCGGTTATGACACAATTCATTAATTTTCTACTACGTACTAAGTTAAAATCGCCTGTTTTGCTTTAAATAAAAAATAAACTCATTTTATAACCCCAATTATTCACGCGCCATGTCTTGCCGTCTGACAGTAAATGTAAACAAATACCAACCTTGTCTAGTAACATAACGAAAAGTAACTAATTATCTGACCGAAGCAACAATCCGACAAATATTTAATGTACAATTTGAACCCAATTGCATTTAATGCAACTGCAAATATCTTATATTCTCTCATAAAAAGATCTAATGTCATACTTTGTTGCTACGTAGTAGCGGTAGCTCTGTTCGATGACGTCACACCTTAAAATGCACACAAACGTGCTTAAATTGCATTTCGCACCTTTCATCGTTTATGTAAATCTTGGTAATCGATTGGGTGGGAACACATTGCTCCTAAACACTAAACCAGCAGATAAAACTGTAACTTTAGGTGCATTTGGTGTTATCATAACCTCACTTTAGACACCATGAGCTACAACTGTCACACACCCCCATCAAGAACTTCTTGAATTATGTTAATCTTGGTTGCCCTTCGATGATATTTATTCCGCTTGCAACAATGCAATTAAATTTGAATTTTATTTAAATCCGGGCACCACCCGTAATAAATCGAGCGCTGGAACACCAGGACAAATATTTAATAACATGCTAGTTGCCATCGGAGGGGCACTTTGTGCGAACAAATTTAAATTTCATTAACCGTGGCTCGTCTTTTTATCGATAATCACCGATTGCATAGAGTATCAAATATGGTAACTGTTAATCGATAATGTCTGAAGTTATTTACAGCCTACACGACACCACTTAAGCATCAAAAAAGAACGTATGGGAATTTATGAATATTCAGGGTTTATTGTAAATACGTAATGGGCGCACCCATAATTTAATAAAATCATTGAAATAGTTGCTTGTGTTTACATGAATTGGTCATGTCTTAATTACTTATTGCTCGTTAATTTAATAAAATTGTTCGATGCAAATGCTCCGGTTACGTGCAAAGCTGTACGTATTTTTTGTATTGGTTATTGCGTGGTTCGTTGTATATTAATTGGTGATTAATGAAACTGCAAGAGAACAAACACTCACCCTCGTGCGTCTTCATGTGGGCACGTAGATTGCAGGCGAGGGCGAACTTCTTGTTGCAGAGGTCGCAAGCGTGGGGTTTGTCACCTGAAATCAAAAAATTATTATCATTTGTGAAAGAGAATGAATCAGTTATCAGAAGAAAATATATTTTATTTTGTTGAATAAGAAGTGTTCATTCGAGCTTCTAAAATGGGTGTAGATAAATAGCAATTTTCTAGAGCACGAAGAATAATTGGATGCGTCTAGAACTGTCCCGATACCGCACCGGTGCCGCGAACGGAGGTGATCTCGTTTGAATCACATGGTCCAGAAAAGTAAGGAAGGTTTCCCGAAACAGGCATAAAAAGAAACGTAGAGTGGCACAGTAAGTCAGTTGTAGTTAGTGTTAGTGAATTATTGGCGAGGGAATACAGCGGCTCATAGTGCAAGAGTGTTAATTTCTGTAGTGTGCAATTAATGTTAATTTAGTGTAAGTTATTAGTAAACAATACAATTAGTTGTTACCGTTTTTACAAAGTTAATGAAATTTGTAATAATTCTAGATATTGCTAGAATAGAAGATATATTTGCTAGTCCTGGTATAGCAATTTTGTAAGACATCTGATAGAGTCAAGGGTTATTTAGAAGATCAGATGACTTGTTCTTCCTTGTGTACAAATCTCACTAATCATATTTGAATTTTTTTTTGCATAACATAATTAGGTACGTAATCTGTACATAATCATAGTCAAAAGATTTAAATTAATATTTACGACCAGCAACAACTTGTTGTCTTTACAGTAGATCTAGATAATCAACCTCATTAATCTTCAATTTATATAAAAATAAGATGCTGCTTAAGATATGGCGAGATTCTAGAGATTTGAGAAGAAATTTATTTAATAATATTGTTTGGGTATACTATTGCGATGGAAGCTTGCCCTGTAATTTGTAACTCCGCAATTTTACAAATTTTAGTAGAAATAATTCACAGAGTTTGTATTCTAGTTAGTTCTAAGGAAATTATGTAATATATAATTTACTAAATAAATCACTACTTTTGAATGTAGTACAATTATGGAAAGTAAAATTCATCATGGATGAAATGTGTATGAGTTCGATTCATTTTCAGATTTATAATTATAATCTAGGTAACAACAAATTATGTAAATTCTCTCTGGTCTTAACAAAACTGAAATTTCAAAATTTAAAATTTTGGTGGGAAAAGTAGAAGTACAGCAACTTCTAGAAATATCGAAACAGTTAACGTGATTGGTTAAAATAACGAATTTTGAATTTAACAGAATTTATTGACCATTTGGTCAAGGAGGGGGTGAGAAAGTGGGGTGTCATGGTGTCAAGATAATCTCACAACAAAGGTTTAGAGCTTGGAAGTAGCGTGACGTCAAAAGCAGTCCACGTGTTATAAAATTTCAAGGTAAATTATTTTTCTGGTTTTATTCCCATTTAAGTTTTATTTTGACAATTATTATTAGTTGACTTACTTTATTAAAAGTAAGTTATTTTCTTTGAGAATTCATTTAAAAAGAAGCTTTGTTGTTAAAATCTTTAATTTAAATTGTTAAATTGTTTCAAATTCGCTACATACAAAATATGTGATCTTTTTGTATCGAACAATTGGGGAAACGCTTTCTTGCCAAGGCGAACTCTTCATTCTTCAAAGATTATTCTAAAAGACTTTTTGTTCATTGTTTGTACCTTTGAACCTCTATATAGAGCACAAAATGCCATAGCCTGATTAAGGTAGCCCAGCTGGCACCAACAAAGATAGCGTCCCATCTTGATTCACAGTTGGCCGGGTTATTCCATAAGGGCGTTCGCGAAGAGGTAAATTTAACAGGTGACACAATTAAAAAATTTTCGGCTTCCCTAACAGGTAAACAGTTAAACGCACCTTTACCTTTGCGATTTCCCTAATGACGTTGTAAATTTCTGAGGGATATTTACAACATCGATGGGATGCATCGTTAATTTTCTCTTTTTACAGTTACTTTAAAATTAAAGTGTTCATTCGATACTTTAATTTACAGTAAAAAAACACATTTACATGTATTATTTTTCCTATAAATGTGTTTCTTTAATTTTTATTGACTAATAAATAATCATTATCAAATAGGGAAAATACAAATGTCGGGTTGGTAGCTCTGCATGTCAAAAAGTTTGACATTTGTTATTTCACAAAAATCTGGAAAAGTCTAATACAAATGTCGTACGGTAAGTACATATTTTCCATGGCTCAAACTAATCAGGCACTTGGCGTTGCCTTCGTGCCTGAAACCTAGTTTTTATACATTTTCTGTGAATCCTTATTATCAATTATTAATTCAATCATATTATTATTCCTATTCTGAAGCTCATCAAACGTAAACCCATTTCCATTTGTTTAGTACATAGTTTCATTCATAATTTCTAAAATTGTCTGCTATTCACTTACGCTAGACATTTTACTCGACACCCAAAACACAAAAAGAGTCCAAATAATGAGATACTAAAAAAATAAATAGAAATGAAATTTCTACAGTCGAGCATCTAATGTCCGATATTAACTGTATCTTATTCTTCACAAGCGCATGCTGACTTGCAGATAAAACGCGGTCAGTTAACAGTCCGAATGACTTAACATTTTTAAAAAATTGTTAGAACCTAATCTAATTAAAAAAAAAATTGTATCATACAAAAATAGTTTATAAAGTGTGTCTTTAGCTTTGGAAGGTTCACATATCCATTTGTTCTCAGCTAATCCCAGTTTTCTTCTTCTTTAACACTGTAGGAAGAGGAAGCAGCAAGTTCCAATACCATTCAGTGAGTGTACAGTATGGTGTAGTGGCCCTAGAAGCGCCGTTTTATTTTTCAAAATAAAAAACAAAATTTTGACTCTTCAGCTTTGCCACTCCAACAACAAAGTGAATTTATCTATTTAAAAAGAAACAATATGTTATATCGGGTGTTCATTTAAATTTATCCTCAAAGTTTGCGTTGAAGAGTCGATTGTAAACGCACCACTTGTCAGTCTGCAAAGTAAAAACACAAACAACGCAAAAAGTGAGGTTAGATTTAAACAGCTGATCCGTAATCCGTGATGCGTTCACAATCGACTCTCAACGACTACTCTGAGGAGAAGTTTATTAAATGAACACCCGATACAAAAAACTTCATAGATTTGAGACATTTTTTGGTTTTTACTCTCTGACTTTTCCAATAATTATTTATTAGTGTTAATTATAGTTTTTAAAAAAGAAAACAGGACAAAAAACAGTGACACTGATGACAAAATTTCAGCTTAAATTGGGTGCCAGACGCTCTAAGTTACGACATACGTGACAAAAACAAAAAATACGGTTAAGTATCAAGTACTGTTAAAAAAAATGCATCGAATCTAATAGCGACAGTACTCGTCGTACCAAAAACTGGTCGAAAATAATCGAGTGCAGAAGAAGTGGAAAAATTTGGACAAAGTTGTCGATGGTTCGACGACTTTAATAACCGCATGGGCAAAAAGCTCCTATAATGACGTCCCGACCAAAGGGGCCCATACATCACGTCCAGCCATCGAAACAATGGCTCCTGACCTTCGAATCAGCGAGAATTTTGCGACAAATCCATAAAGATGCGATATATTTATTTGTTTCGTCTGCCGAGCGGACAGTCCGGTTTTCGGCAGTGTTGAAAAACTGCCCGATTTTTGGCTCATGTGCCATCCTGTTTTAAGACCATACTCATCCGACACTATGAAATATTTATGTTATGCGTTCGGATCTTATCTAGCTGCAAAAACTAACGGAGACACCGTCCGTTTAAAATTCTATACGAGTTTCGCAGGATCGATTTCTTTATCGTTAATATTAATGCGTCGAAAAGAATAGGCCTCGGATTTTTGCTCTTGATTGAACGACGCAACTAATAAATCAGGTGCCCTTTAAACCGACCCTACTTGCTGCAATTACTAAGTTCAGTGAGTACAGCTGCACGACTTTTGCTCATTTTATTGACTCGATAAAAATGAGCCAGATAATGAACGATCGATCATAAATAATTAATCGATTCATGCATTATTGATCCTGAACTATATGATAAAACAAGATGCTCGTTAACATTATAATATCGGACGCGTTCTTGTCCGACCAAAATAGTCATCCTTAATTGATTGCTTTTTATTGACAGAAATCATCGAAATCCTTGTTAGGCTGCTTTGATCCAATCTAGATTGTCCTCTCGTGTCCTCTCTCCAATCGATTCTATTAACGCACGGGAGTCACATTGTTGGCGACAAGTCGCGCATTTACGGCCAGATTTGTTTATCTTCGCCAACACATAATGGCGGAAGGTACTACCTTATCCAGTTGGGAATTCGCTTTCCTTCCAGTACGTTTGCACTTTCTTAGAAGAAAGAATCCCCAACAAGGGCAACTGCTGGATTTGGACGGCGAAAAGAAAACAGTACCGTCGAGTACCAATTTTCAAAAAAAAAACTTCAACGTGCATTTCTCTCTCTCTCATCTTGTGACGTACAGAGTGTGTCAATTTAATAGGTACAGAAAAACTTCCAAATTATTTATACCTGTGTCGTTACTTTGGGACACCTGGTATGCACGAAGCGGTAAAGCAACGATGAAGACGATTTAATCTTGAAATCTCGAAATAATTTTGTTATTATGCAGCTTTTAATTCAAAGCTGTTAATTTAAGTAATTTACAGTTTTCGTTGAAGGATATTAATGCCGCTATGAAGCTAATAAATGAAATAATTTGAATTCTCGTTTCTTGGACGTTACTTAATTAGGAATATAAAATGATTTGTCTTAGCCGGGTTAGGACTCGAGTGTAACACAGAACACGCACGTGTTTCATTACTAAACGTAACATCTGAAATACTGAAGTAGGTACGTGAAGCAATAAATTGAATACATTTTTTTAAATGTAAGAAAAATTTTTTATTAATCCGGTAAACATGACGGTAACATAAGCACAGTTCTTTTAAAATGTGAAATCACATTTAATTAAGAAAATTTCGTTGTTTCGAGCATTCGCGGCATGTTTTTGTGTTTAAAATTTAAGAGTGAGGCTTCAAGGTCGCACTACGGCCATCTGCCAAGCAGGCAAAACATTAGGAATAGGTATACTGTTTCAGAGCGTTTACATAATTAAACACATTTAAACAAGAGATAATTTAATTTTTGACAGCTTCTGAAAACTTTTATGATATTTTTGAATTTCTTCCCAAAATCAAGTTATTTGTAATTTGAATTATATGACACGTTCGTGTTTTTTTAATTAAAATCATTTCATGGTATTGCATGGAGGTGAAGTTTCAAGGCCATGTAGCAGCCATGTGTCAAATAGGTCACAAAGTAAGATATTATTATACATTATTAAATCGATAATATATATTTAAAACAAATATAAATTATTGATTATTGATTTATTGCTCTTTATGAAATTTTTCGATTTGTACTTGTTTTTTTTTTTAAATTAAATTTCATCTTCATAGTCTTGACTTGAAGCTCAAAAGTGAAGCTTCAAGGTCACGCGGCAACCATTTGTCAAATAGGTCAATATTAATTTTTTAATACTCTGGGGCAACATTTTCATGAATTTCAAAATTTCTTTGGTGTTTTTTACCCATAAATGCATTGATATTGTGGACATCTCGTATGCACTTATGGTGCATTTTTTATTGCACTAATAATGTGTACAGGGACCAATATGTTTACACCAAGTGCATAATCAAGAGCACACAGTCCACACAAGCCAAAACAATTATTCGGCGTGAGAATGGCAAACTTTGGCCACCAAATGATAAAATCACAAGAACAACAACATTTTCGCCAAATAAATATTGTGCATTCCAGTACCAAACCGGCTTCTGTTCGTGTTAAGCTGAAGAAAATCGTCATGGACCAGTTACTCCAAGTGAAATGTCACCGTGACGTTGAATGTTTAAAAATGAAAGAAGCGTCGAACGTTTTGCAACACCTCAACAACAATTCGCGGTACGGC
This sequence comes from Tenebrio molitor, assembly GCF_963966145.1. Lineage (NCBI taxonomy): Eukaryota > Metazoa > Arthropoda > Insecta > Coleoptera > Tenebrionidae > Tenebrio > Tenebrio molitor. The sequence continues at coordinate 3,776,339 of NC_091048.1, read as the reverse complement.
TTCTGGTACGAGAGACTCCTCGCGGAAAAAGTACTCCTCGAGAGTGGTAAGTGCTCTCACCTTGGTGTGAGACTTGTTTGACTGACTTGTTTTTTCAGGCCACACTGTAGATCTTCTGGCAAAGAAAATTCGCGAAGGGTATTGTTCCACTTCAGAAACAAAAACGCAGATCGGTACTGTTTCCGTGGAAAATTTCCAGTTTCAGTCGACGAGACAATACACAAAGTCAAATGAAACTGAATTTTACACTTTGTTGTTGTCGAACGGTACCGACGTAAAGACTTCGAAGATTGCGAGGGCAACAAATGGCTACATAAGCTTTTCCGAAACATTTTCATTTGAAGTGACTCCAAATTTCAAGATTCTAGTGCAACTGTACGGGATTTGGATGAAAGAACCACCCAAATTGTCCACTTTGGGTAAATATCTACAATGCAAGGTAACTTACAAAGTGGGAAATTTTCGCCTCCAGTTTATTTATTTTTTTCAAAATTTTAGAATTCCTCCAGTTGTATTTTTTCCAAACTCCAGTACCAAAATCCCAACACTCGCGACATCGAAGAGTCCACCGTGCTAAAATCATCCTTCAGACTTCTCGCGTCCACCGAAATTTGTTCCTCAGATTTGCAAAACACCAAATGGAAATTGGCCTCGACCCCAGATTCGGATGTGAACGACTGGGCTTGTTTCTCAGTCAAAATGGACAACTTCACCATCGGGGTGAGACGCTCCGGGTTTCTCACTCTGGGCATCAAACACAACGACACTTTCGTCTGGAACAGACAATGGTGCGTTCTCGATGGGAGCAATTTAAAAATTTATAATTCGCCTTCGGAAGAGGACCTCGTTGATGGTTACTTAAAGGTGGACTTAATAAACTGTCCGTCAAGTGAAATCACCGAAGCTCCACGAACATTGTGCAACAGGCCCAGGTCTTTAATGGTGCATATTAATGAGGACGGCGGTGCAGTTACCAAATACTTTTTTATGGCTGATAACAGTGACGACCTGAAGAGCTGGATGGCTGATCTTAATTTGGTCCTCGATTTGCTCAGGAACAGAAATACTTTCAAGCCAGCGGCCCCACATAAAATTTTATAAGCAAAGAATCTTGTAATTTGTCTTGTAAATAATTCTTATTGTAAATAAATTATTCTGAATTGTTGTTAACAAAATACCACAAAAACTGTGTTTTTTGACGAGTTTAGATTAAGTAAACACCGTTCACGTTGTTTTGGCATAATGAGAGGCCATGATTTTTTTTTTTAATGTTGGACACACTGTTTGATTTCCGTCACTAAAGTCCCTGACATGTGGACCTATCAAAATGAACACAACATGTTCCTGAATTTCCCGCAATGTCAAACTAGTAAAACTGACAACAGTGCACTAGACATTGACGCTATTAATAACCTCAAACTTAGAAAAACATAACCTAATTTAACAGTAGTAAAAATGTTTTATATGTGGATTGTCAAAGTCAAGGTCGCTTAAAATTTATGAATGAACTGTACTTTAGTGAGAAATCTGTCATAAATTTCAAATACAACCTGTTGCTTTAGGTTGGTAACATTTAAAAAGCCCTAGGTAGATATTTTTTCATACTATGTTGGTGACTATAAATTATGACATTTATTTGATTCAAAATAAAATTCAATTGCTTTGAATTTCGTTCATATTGTTTTATTAGCAGCACGTTTCATGTATTTCTTGATTCTTATTATTTTTACTTAAACATGCCCAGAAAAACAAGATACTTATTAAACATTTAACCTCAAAATTAAAAGTTTCACCAAATTTTACACTAGACAGGGTTGCCGATAGTAATTTTCGAGGAAAATGCGACGTTGGTGGTTTTTTGATTTTTGAATGGACTTTAGTTACTTTTCCTGGTAGTGCCAACTTAACGACAAGTTCCCAATCCACATCTATAACGTTCCGGCTATACCAAATTGAATGCAAAATTTCCATGGCCTCCCATTGTGCCAAAACATCGTCAATGCATTTTAGAAAATATACCGAGTGACTCCTAGCATTATTATTATTCCCTTCTGTCTTTCACCACTACAGTGAAAATAATAATGAAAATTGGGCGTTTGGAATGAACATCCAATAGCGAGCTTGCATTTGGCAACAAGAGAAATTTACCAAAAAATTTTGTCCATTTCAAAAAATTTAAAAAATGGAAATTTTTGGTATATTTTTGTAGTATTACATTACAGGTTTGCCATTTAAAATAAATATATCTTTTTTGTTACTGCTTGGTATTCTGGTGCCATTTTCTTGTAGAATCTCACACGTGCATGTGAATTAGTTTTCGTAAATTTTTCATGGCCTTTCACTCAACCTTTTGTTCGTGTTCGGAAATAAGACACTCGTCTGCGACTCGTGCTTATTTCCACAACTATAAAAGCATTCATGAGATGGGGAAAGTTTTCAGAAATAATTCGTGCACAAAGGAGATTACAACCGAAAATTATAAATTAAGAATTTTCGCTTAGATTGACTTACGTTGGTAAAATATTGAATGCTACAAAGAAAATTCAAGAAGAAAAAGTTGCTGGAAAAAAGAATTTGAAGGAAAATCTTCATCACAAGAGAATCTGGTTTTTGTTGGACAATGTTGACAATTAAATTTTTGATCTTTTTTATCACCTATTGGATGTTTATGTCAACAGTGATGTCGTTAAAGATTTTTGTGAGATCTTGTTTGTTTTCTGTATCAGCGACTGTAAACAACTTAAGAAAATAATTGTCGCAGACAAAAATCAATCTTGAAGGACTGATTGAAAACATACCAAAGAGCCAAGTCGGTAGCACGTTTAAAATCTGATTTAAATATTGTATCTGCTTGTCTCAGTACTATAAGAGAATTCAAAAAACTCGTTCGAGCAGACGGCGCTTTCTTTACATTATATTCAAATGCAGGACCACCGGTCCGTGGACGTCACATATCCATCAGCAAGATCTCGCCGATGGAAGTTTTCGTCTTCTGTGTACAATTCGTCAGTGGACAATTATTTGCGGCGGATAACCCGATAAGACAATCCGTGATTCACAAATGAAACAATCCGTCCTGGTTCTAATCTCTCCGCGTGTTTGGTCTGGTACCCTGAAGAACTGTACCGTCACGTCGCTGAAGACGAAATCGAATGCGGCGAGCGTTCACGTTTCTCGTAAAAAGCGAGTGGAAGATGGTGTGTAGGTAATTACAAATACAAGAACAATCGATGGATGAGCTGAGATCGCAAGTATGGAGCTCGGCCAGATATTATTTATGTGCAAGATGGACGATATGTGCACAGTCATAGCCGGTAATCGAAGACGGCGGCCTCTTTACTGTAGGGACGCCGCCCCTGCCGCACTTCAACTCCCTACCGCTGCTGCTTCATTGCCCCCTAATTAAAAAGTAAACAAAAATTATACACCCAGTTTATCAAACAATTTCTCATGCGGTTCGACGGCGTGATTATCTTGAACGAGATTACAGCGCGACTACGGTCAGCTGAATCTTACTTTCGTTCAGATTTTCAGCGTTTATTATACCAAAATATCTCAACAAGCACAACAAAAAAATCTACTATGATTTTTTTTGCACTGATTTTTTTTCATAAAATTCAGTGGCTCCCACACTTTTTTTTGAAAAACTTTTAGCCACGTTTTCTCCAAAAATATCAACATTTGTATAAGGCATTATTGGCTCAATCGTTAGCTATCGTGGAGTTCTATCACTGGTTAAAATATTTGCACAACCTTCAAAGTCACACTGTATATTATTATTAATTAATTAATTTTCCAAAACTAGCACGTACGCCTATGTCTTTCGTTGAAAGCAGAATTGTCAGTAGAATGACTTGCGAAAAAACGTCAGGACCTTTTGATAATAGAAATTTAAAAAAACCTAGATTGTCATGTTTTATCGTTTTTTCAAAATTGAAAGTTGTACGTATCAGAAATTTCTTTCAACGTAATTAAGTGACCAGGACTGGTAATGTCATTTTTCCTGCAGGTAAATTGTGACACTAAAAGCAATTTTATCTGATACGAGTCGAGAATAAATTGAAACATTCCGCCCGCCAGAGCCTCAAATTACTCATTTCATAATTCAAAAATTTGTAAACAACATCGCATCGATATTTCTAAGTTGAACTTTAATTAATCCCGACAGATGCTTGTAATCTTTCAGATGCTTGCACATTCAGCTTTCGTATACGACGAAATGCCCCACCCAGCGGAGATGAAACAGGTGTTAATATGAATGTTGATAGATTTTAATTTTCATTAGTGATAGCATCTATTAAATTTTTAACAAGCTGAATATTAAAATTTTGGAATTTGTGCGTACGGTATTTTTGATAAATAACGACTATTAAGTATTAATAACAAGTTCTGGGCGGAACACAGCCACGATGGTCCACTGAATGTGTTAAAAATTAAAATCGTGAGTCCTGCTTGTTAGATAACCAGATGGATTTATTTCAGATGTTTGATGTTGCAAAAAACAAAAATGTGGAACTTTGGTTGTCCTTGGGGAAAGATTAAAAGCGATCGCCGGATCGAATGGGTAATGTTTGTTGTTGTACCTAAATAATTAAGAGAATTAGACTTCGACAAACCAGTTTTTACACATACATATTTAATTTACGTAAATTAGATTAAGGTGGATTTTTTAAAAATACCGATTTTTATCGGGACCAATTTATTTATAAAATTACCATGTTCAGCAGTTTCGAAATTTTACTGTTAGCCATAAAGTATGAAAAATTGGCAATAGCTCAATCAACAGTTGCCGAAAAAATTGATTTGTTATTCAACATGTGAACAAAAAAAATAAATAAACAAATAAAAGAAACTCCACGCGACTCGACACCGTCGTAAAAATATTTTTGGAAACAAAACTGCAACGTTACAAAAAATTAATTTGAAGAATAGATTTATGTACTTGCAAATTTATCAGCTCCTTGAATAATTTTTCACAACATTGTCTTTCTTTTATTATTTGCAGAAAACGTATTGTACTATGTCTTGCAACCAATAAATTTCAATTCTTTTAGGCGAGTTTTTAAACAATTGTACGTTATAAAGTGAGCAGATAATCTCTGTATATCTGTAGTAATTTGCCAGAGGGTATCATTACTAGCGACGAACAAGGTGGAAAATTTTATTAATTATGTGCTGGTTGGGAGAATTATTGACAACAAAGTTTTAATTATAGATTATGGATATTTATCGGGGATCGGTTGTCTGAAAAAAATTAATTAAAGTCCAGACATGTGTTTGCAATAAACATGATTATTTATTCCTTTTTGACGCTTTCGTTGGTTTTTCCTGTATGTTAAAAATGCATTCGTTATGCGAGACGACAAAAAATTAACTTGCAAGACCAATTTTTCAAGTGTAATGAAAAATATTGGGTGATTCAAAATGATTGTTGATAAGTATGGCAACTGTGTACGAAAATTTATGTGGCAATTGTGTAGGTAGGATTCAGTTGACATTTCTTTGACAGTTCATAGTCGCCGAATTTTGAAATTGTCAAGTCAACGTGCAATGATATTAAAAAAAATCAAGTGCACGCATATGAAATGTCATACAAATGTCAACTCTACCCCACCCACACAGATGCCACATAAATTTTCGTACATAGTTGCCATACTTATCCACAATCATTTTGAATCACCTAATAGCCTGTTATACATCTAAGGAAGAAATGGATGATTTTTGCTGAAGTAAAGGGCGAAGCCCGATGTCTACATATGATTTTTTCACCTAATTCGTTGACATTTTAATTGACATTTTAAGTAGTCTGGTAAATTTAACAAATTCCTTGACAACCGTGAAAATGTATGTAGACAAGTTTGTGGTAAAAAATGAATGTCGAAATCTTTTCTGCCAAAGAATCTGAATGCTGCGGCAAGAATTTTGAGATTAAAACTTTAATGAAGATTATACTAAATTTTTATTTGATTGATAATGAAAACTCCCAAAGGAATTTAAAAAAATATATTTACCTGGGGAATGATTTATTATCTGTCATATTTTTTTTAGAAACTGACATTTACTATCGGTAGTGAAAAAAATAAATTTCTAAGTAAAAATATGGATTCTTTCACATCTTTAAGTTGATGTTATCAAAAGTTAAGTGATTACCAACCTGGGCGATTAAATTCTTTACGCATCTTTTACATCTCGTTTCGTAATCGGATTTATTTTCTTATGTTTTATAAAACCGTCAAAGCATTTAAATTGCTAGCAAAAATAAATTTTTCTACTCCTATGTTTAAAACGCCATTTATCGCATATGTTTCCATGACGCTAAGTGATCTTTTAAATAATACACTTTGACAAGCTGCGACTTCGTGTGTTTTAGTCACGAGGTGAAGTTAGCAACGGTTTTTAATCACGCTCTGGTTTTTTGAATAGCAAAAATCAAGTGACACTCAAAATGAAGTTAGTCGTCACTTGTCAATTGACGTTTATCAGGTTCGAATTTTATGTTTAAATTAGCGTTGAATAAAGAAGTTACCTGTTATATTTGCATTGTTCATTTGGTCGTAGAAAAAGTATAGTATGCAACTCGTTTATAAACTTCTCTAGACACTCGTTTATTAAACATTCGCTCCGCTACGCTCTGCTCGTGCCTAATAAAACTCGTGTCCAAAGTTCCGTTTATAAATCTTGTTGCATAATATACTATTTCTTGATCACATTTCGTTTTGAATCATAGTTGCGTGTTGTTAAAATATCTTGAAAAAAGCGTTCATATTTCTTTTAAAATTTCTCAATTTTTCAATAATCCAGCGATAAATATTTTCTAAATTTAAACTTATTTTTGTATTTTCAATTCCTACAACTTTTGCCTTCTTGTTAGATTTCAGAAGTTATTCTGTGCATTACCAGCTAGTAACAAATATTCGGTTTAGTTTCAATACAAAAGAAAATTAGCAAGTTGTCAGAATTCAAAAAGCTCGGCAGCTTTTTTTTTACTGCATTTTACTGCGTTTTTACTTTCTGTGCTTGTTTTCTTCACTTCTCTTCTTTCCATAATTTATTAATTATCAATGCTACTTTATCTTCCAAATTTTGGCAGTTTTCCATTGTTAGTACACATTAATGTTTATTTCTCCTGTATAACTAGTAGCCAAATACAGGGTGTCCCAAAAATGGCGTACTAACGGTGCACTACGGTGTAGAAGAGATTACCGTAAACGTCAGAAAAATGTTAAAAAAATTCTATTGGACTTATTTGCTGATTTGGCGGCCTATGAAAGTGGCACTTAACACGTCAATTATTTTGAAATATATGTATGAAATTGTCATGACAGCTACCTCTAGTCGTACATATTATTACAAAGTACAAGATCAGTCACTACTAATATTTAATCCTGCGTAATAGAGAATTTAGAAGCTTTGGAAATCGAAAAAAATATTTTAAATGCACTACGATAACATTGCAAGGTAATGGTGTACGAATATATCTTTGTTTACATTGTATTACCTTTAATAATAATAATAAAGATAAATGATTTTTTTGTCAGAAACATTTTTTCCATATTTTTTTCATGTACATTTAACCATCCTCGATAAGGTAGTAAGTAGTTTGTACGTCATTTTTGGGACACCCTGTATGTGCTACTTTTCGCCTCATTCTTATTATTTAATAATATGGGGTGTTCACTTAAATTTATCCTCAAAGTAGGCACTGAAGAGTTGATTTGAACGATTTGAACACACCATGGATTACAGATCACGGATCAGCGGTTTAAATCTAACCTCACTTTTTACGTTGTTTGTGTTTTTACTCTGCAGACTGACGAGTGGTGCGTTCACAATCCACTCTTCAATGCCATTTTTTTTCTATTGCTTATAATAAGGTTATTATTACTTTTTCTTCCTCCAATCATTGTACTCTTTACCATTGTTCCCTTATTCTCTAGTTTTTGATACTCTTTTATGTTTTCTCCAGTATATCCAGCAAATGTTTTCTTTTTGTTCTCTTCACCTTGTCATTTTACCTACGCTTTGTTTTCTGTCATTGTCTTATTTTTTATATTTCCATGTCCACTTTTGTATTTTTATTTCCTCTCTATGTATGTATTTATTTATTATTATTATTTTGTATTTTCCTGCTGCTTTTCATTCCTGAAAGGGTATTAAACGTTTTCTTTGCATTTTTCTTTTTCTTTTGACTTGTCACTATCTTTATTTTCAATTTCAGTTTTTTCTCACTGCACTCTAGTGCTTATTTGATATACTCGTATTTTGTTATGTCAGTTACTAATCCACCTATTTTTTGTTACTCTTTATTCTGTTTTTCCTAACGACATTTTTCTTTTTTGTATTTCTATTTTACCTTCTTTTCTATTTTTATCATTACTATATAATTTCTTTTTAAAGTTCTTTTTTTTTCTTCTCTCCTTATAACGGCTGTTTTTTTAAATCCATAAATTTCAACTCTAACTGTCCCAACATAATAATAATTCTTTAGATTCGTTTATCAAAACTCCAACATCTGACGACAAAATGCCATCAAAACTGTACAGCAGGATCGAGATCCCTTCCTGCAAAAAACCTGTCAACTTGCGCACTCACTCTTCAACAGAAACTTAGCATGTGCCGAGCCAGTTACCTGCATAATCACCAATTAAAGCGTTTTACAGAATCTGTCACAAATTCTTGGCGCATAAAAATGTACATAAGGGCAAATCGCCCTGATTCGCTCCTGATAAGACGTGAAATGCGGGTTTCCTTCCGGACGTTTGCAAGTTATTATTATGTTATTATGCGTAATCCGTCCCAGAACGCAATTAATTATATTCATTTACGTGTACGATAACAGTCGTAAAAAGCGCAAATGGAGCCCATCTCGGCGACGGTAATAATCCGGAGGAATTCAAAATTTCCAATTTGCAACATGCGACATAACCATGATACTACCAGCATCAAGATACGGCTGGATATAGTGCCAATTAATGATTATGTAGTAAAAGAGGTAATTAGAGTTGTGTATGTGGTTTGTTCATGTGGCATTGAAGGAATTTTTAATAATTAAACATCGGAATAAACAGCTTGTTCCACGTCCGCTTGTCGCCAGCTTGGCATTACTCACTCATATGCACCTTGCACTACAAACTAATTAAAAATCCGAATCCAGACGGGAGAAAAACTAACCGAGTAACCCTGAGAAATTTACCGTGTCAGGACGTAATTGACCAAGTTATTAACAACCGGTATTGCGGCGGCCCCGTTTTGGCCTTTTCGACAGCCATTCAAGCCGAATTTACTAACAATCAATAATAATTCACCCCAACAAAAAGTAAACACAACATGCATAACATCATTGATCATTATAAGAGGCATCTTAATTACTTCCAAAGTTACCAACAAACATTTTTGAACTGTTTTGGCAACGGCAAGCGTGCTTACTCTGATGTTCTAATTTTGAGAAAGTCTGTCAAGTGGTCAAATATCAAAAACGTCAACTGAGATCGTGTAAACACGAAATCGGATGTGATTTCATATAAAACGCAACAATAGCCAACTAAAGCATGCTAGTGTAATTGTAGTAGCTGTCAAATATAGACAAAAAAGTTGAATGTCTCTATAGGTAAAGATTATAGATGCCAACCATATAAACCAGAAAGTACTAGAAGATAACTCTGTCAACCTTGCTTAGCAAATGCTTATCACGTGGATAGATTGTTATGAACTGATCTTTAGGCGAAAAATGATGTAATGAGCTGGAATGTTTCATTTCTTCCATTTACCATCGAGAGGAAATGATACGTTTTCCTCCCTTGTTGCATAAATAACTGTTGAATTTGTCAAAAATTAGTTATGGAAGACTTTTATAATTATAATAGGACAAAATCTCTCCTTGAAGTAGGGAACCAACTTAATTGAGACTGTTAACAGTAAAAAAAAAATGGTTCCTGCAAGATTGGAGAAATATGAGAGAAATTCTCAGTGTTGGAGAAAGTTTAGATTTTGGACGATGAAAAATACTTCACTCTTGGAGGCCAACTTTGAGGAGAAATTTAAATGAACACACGATAGTTTGGGTGAAGATTTCAAAAACGACTTAAATCTTTCTAAAGTTCTCAAGGTTTGTCTAATTGAAAGTTTCTGAACCGGATTCTGTAATAAAATATATGAAAGTTTTTTTTTTTGGAAAATTACGCAAAATAGAGGAAGCGATATGATAACACATGATTTTGAAATAGTTCAAATAATTATAATTCTAATTTAAAAACTTTGAACATTTTTGTTTTGAATATACATACTTTATTAATATTTTTGTCAATTTGCTTTTGCATGAAATATAAAATGCGCTTCTCTAAAAAAAAAAAAAACTGTGCTGTTTGTTAGATTTCATCAAAGAGCGTAATACAGGGTGATTGAAAATTTGGCCAAAATTGCTAGTACGCTGCTGAGTTAAAGGTGATTACCTGATTATCTTGGTAGTTTAGCAACAATAATAATCAAAAGTAAAAGGTGCCCGTTAGTCACAACCTTTAATATTTATTTATGACATTACTCCTCTCGATCATTTCCATGGAAAGATTTACAAACCAGTGTGCTAGGACTTAATTGAATTATTCTGTGTCAAAGATACTTCACATTTTTTTTCAAAACTTATTTCAGAATCACCCGGTATACAAGTGAAACGTTTTGTCTTTGAACAAAATATTTTAATTTAGATGCAAATAACTGTATTATCTTCTGGTGATATTGTTGATAAATTTTACAACAATTGGCTTTTGTGCTATCCACTCACTTTCAATTAAAGTTTGTCATTATTTGAATACAATATCTGTATCTGTAATGATTGATTAATTCAGCCTCAAAAGGATACAGAAACAATTAGTTACTGATTTGAATCTACACTATTGACAATACGGAACGTAGAAAAGAAATAAATAAGTGAAACCCAAGAAAAATATAAAAATTGTAAAAAGAACAGTTAAAAACGAAAGTAGTTTACCAATACCTAATCAATTCTAATAACAAAAAAATAAGTAAATAAATAAATAACAGAAGACAACTACAGGGTATCTATGTATAAAAAATATAAAAATATTATTGTGCCGCCTCTTTGGAACAGATGCCCAATTTTAATTTATTATTAACTGTCACTTCTGACATTATTAATGGCGTTTTATTCGCGCTTTTCAATCCAGTTTTCGTTCCTTATATTCGTTTTACCGAAGGTAAAATAACAGGATCTAATTTTTTAATCGGATAAATTTTTCAATTTCACGAAAACTTTTTGCTTTGACAATTTTACGAGTTGAATTTGGGCATTTTTATTTCGGTTAGGCCCGAGAGCTTTAGCTCGAGTATATAAAAATGCCCAAATATCAACGAATAAAATTGTCGAAGGCAAAAATGTTTAAGTGAAAATTGGGAAATTTATCAGATATAAAAAATTAGTCGTGTTATTATTGACAAGATTAATTCCTGAATACAAACTTTAACGTTAATTATTTATTTCAATTTTTTTTTTTTTAATAATAAGAAAAAGTGTATTTTAGAACACATACATAATATATATTTATTTTAATTATTTATACCTACATTTATTAAAAATACAATTATTAAAAACAATTTGAGAATCTGACGGGAGTAGCATGCCATTTTAATTACTTTTGACAGATGACAGAGTAGTAGGACGTTTTTATCGCGATAAACATTTTTGATTGGATGAAAGCAAGCGGTCTGATTGGCTGAACACGCACACTTGATGTATGTGGGAATTAATCACAGTCAATAAACACCAAAAATTTTTATTTTCCAATACAAATTGTAAATACTTCCGGTTATAGAGCTAAACAAAATTTGTGAGGGTAGGATTTAGTCAACAACCTAACCTGAAAATATGACATTCAGAAATTGCCGAATTTATTCCATATACAAAGCGGCACATTCAAATTTGATAAGTTTTCATAGCAAGCTGGACCAGACAATCATTTACAGATACCCTGTGTGATAATCATATGGATACATATATGGTTTCAATAGATGCGATAGTATCGTCTACTGGGTGTTTAAATTTTCTACTAACTTGTCATATTGTGTATATTATTGTTATTAAGTCTCATCACAAACATATTATCACTATTATTATTATTGCTACAATAGTAGGTACAATATCATAACTTGTATTAAAAAAATATGTAATTAAGTTGTCACGTGCTTGCTTTTGTTTCTGTTGACGTATGGTCTAGCTTCATGAGTTGCAAAACAATACATGTCAAACGTCAATTTTTCAGCAAACAAGTAACGGTATGAATCATTAATTCATTACATTTGGAAAAGAAGAGTTCTTTTAGAACTAACCAACGAGAGTTTTCCTAGTTTTCTTAGTGCGACAGCATAGTTAATCTTTAAACTTATTAGTGAGGTTATGTATCTGAAGGAAATGTCAAAGCGTGCCAACTAAAATGTAATTAATAATTGTTCTTAACAAATTCAAAATTGAGTCAATTATTGTATCACAGAGGTGTCATGGGGAAGGAGATGAACAAAGAATGGACAGAGAGAGATCTTAACGCAACTGCAAAGAAGACTATTCCTTCTTCAAGATTGGTTCAACTAGCAATCATTTCTCTGATAAGATAAACAAAAGATAGTTTTACATTGTTACATCGAACTGGTAAAAGACTTGCCTTTGTCGTCAATAATTTACATTTTACCATTCTCGTCATTCCGCATCTATCAGAATGTTTTTCAAGTTGAAATATAAAAAAATTAGCAACCGATAATCTTGCAGAGTAAGCAACTAACTGCTCTAGGTAGTGCGTCGAAATCACCAAGAAGGACGTAATTTCTGATTTTATTAAGAAGAAGAAAAGTGAATGCCTCTCGGACCACTGTCTGGCATTTTTCCATAAAACACATTAGTATATCTTTATCTCGGACAAATTTAGGGCTCGGTCGGGGCGAGAGCAGACGGCGAGGACGTCGGAGAGAAGATATAAGAGGTGTGCGTGTCTATGCAGAGATATAAAACAGGTAGACCTACACAGAATCCACTAAAGGAGGCTATCAGAGTGGTATATAAAGACGGCCGACCGACATCACTCTCCGCGATAACACGCAAGAGATGTTAATTAAGAAATGAAGCTACCGGACGCTTAATGAGACCGATCGACAAATTAAAAATAAACCAGTCCGAAGTCAGGACTCCCTTTCTTTATTTCATTTACAATTAAATCACCAGACGTTTATAGCCGATTCGAAGACGGACCAGTATTTTATTGGTTCGTTTGCCGTTCGCCCAGAAATTTTCAACAAATTTCGCTTCACTCCATTCCAGATGATGATGAATCTTCAAATCATCGACTAACGATCAACTCGCATGAAACGTGCGAAGGTTATGCAGATTATGAAGTTTGTCAACGTTAATTAAATCTGAATGATTGTTATTACGATACTTTATACAGCTCGAGAGATATGATCACAATTAACCTTGGCAATAAGAATTTTTTTTAGGATAAAATGCAATACGTTGAGTCAAGTGCTGAACATGATTAAGTGGCCAAGTACCGGAGTGCTTTGTTAATAGATTCGACAGAAGAAACAAGATGTAAAAGATATTTTCAAATTTCTAAAAAAAAAAATGGTCCAGGAACTGGATTTTCTGTTCATTGTGTGTAATTTATTTTGGGTCAGAAAGGAAAGTTTGCGGAAGGTGTGTAATAACATTAATTTAATGGTGTAATTTTAGTCATAAATCTGTGCATTAGTACTGAATAGTACTTAGTGTAAGAATTATTGCGTAGACATTATAATCCTCATTTGTCGAGTGGTGCTACAAAGATTTATCGATAAAGTCAGTCTCCGCTAGAATTTTTGATGCCATTACTAGTTACTGAAAATGGTTTTGTTTTTATTTCATGCAACATAAAACACCGTCATTGATGCATATATGGAGTGGCCAGCAGTAAACAAGGACCTAAATCTTATTGAATATCTCGAGAATGGTACAAAATGAAGCTGCAGGAAGTAAAATTTATTAAGCTGACGTTTACGACCCTTGTGGAATAAATTCTCGAAAATTATTTCTAGGATTGCTTCACTTCGGTTTTAGGAGTAATAAAGCTTAATTATCAAAATTTAGAGGCTCCGTTGCACAAAAATGAATTCACTGTCATTCTAAAATGCAATGTTTCACAATTATCGGAAAAATGAGGGACGGCATCGAGGCCGGATTTGTTTATCATTACGGATATTTCTGTTTGGAGTTTGTTCATAGGACGTTACGGATTATAGACAATGCTGAAATCAAGTAATAAAGCTGTGAAGTATCGAAGTTGCAACGGAATGCGGTTCCCTCGGCGGTCGCCCATCCAAACACTAACCACTCCCGACATTGCTTAACTTATTATGATTATGATTAAATGATTATCTTGAAGGACAAAGTTGTGCTCACTGATTGTACTGAAAGTTAAAGGGTCGTGCAAGACAAAACCATTCGTAACTAAGAAATAAGCGTATAAAGCCAACCAATTAGCCTTCTGTTTTCCCTCTGGCGGCTCTCTACAAGCTGAATTTATGTATCAGTCGGGCTAGATTTCTCTGGCCCCAAGGAGAGTCCTAGAAATGGTAGAGTGGAAAATAAATATGTCAAAATATAAATTAGTTACAATTAGTAGACATCACAGGATAAACTGCAACGTACCATAAAGTAATAATCATGAGAAATTATTACCAGAGGATTAAGAAATAAACATTTTCCATTTTCCCCAAGGTAATATGTACAGTCGATTCCAAAAAAATCGAGTACATTAAAAGTCAGAAACAAATGATTTACAAGTGTTAAAAATTAGTGCACTTGATTTTTATGATGTACGTATGTACAGGGTGAGCGAAACTCGATGTCTCAGTTCTATTCATCGAATTTTTTTTTTCAGAAACATGTATATTTTGCCATATTTAAAAAGAGCTAATTTTTTTCAACAAATTTTGTAAAGAAAAAAATTTGCTACCTTTTTCCGTTAAAAAATTATAAGCAAATTTGTAAAAAAAAAGTATGTACATATTATCAAAAATTCGCAATCGTCGCGATTTAAACAAGATAGCAAATTTTTTTCTTTACAAAATTTCTTCAGAAAAATTAGCTCTTGTTAAATATGCCAAAATATAGGTATGTTTCTGGGAAAAAAAAAATTCGAGACGTCATTACTTTAGTTTCCAAATGTGGAAAAATATGCAAATTTGGTTTAAAATGGACTTTACTCAATCCCATTTAAGAACCTCTTTTCAGTTTTTTTCTATCGTCTTTCCTTTTCTTTTAATAGAGCTGAAACATCGAGTTTCGCTCACCCTGTAGGTACTTGATTTTTTGCAATTGACTGTACCTAGGTAAGTTCTGCTATAAATATTTTAAGTAAATCTTGTAATTAGCATCTTTCAGTTAAGTGTTTGGTGAAGACTTTTTTTTTGTATGACATTAGATATAAATTTTAGACACGCAGAATAAATACAATAATTTTTAGGAATTGTGCAAAAATTAACGATCTAAATTAAGACGTCGCAGAACAAATGAAGGACTTTAAAAAAATTTATTACATAGATGCGCATGTCAAAGACCCACCACCTGTTGATTTATGTTGGTTAAAAATAAATATTCCAATAATCCTACGTAGTACTCGTAATTGACGACGACACAAGTTGGCACGACTGAAATGACAGTTTAATTGTGCCAAACAGACGCATGTCCAATTTAACACAGTGTCAAGGAAAGACGGACATTTCCTGAAGAAAAAATTAAAACTTGTCTTAATACAGTGAGACAATTTTTAAAAATACTCCAAATTTTGATTTTCCCCTACATAGTTCAACAGCGTTGTCACGTGTAATTCCAATGTAAATTGCTGCGTTGGAGGGTCCTGTGAAGGACATGTGAACAGAAGAGCACTGAAACGTCTGCCCATGAGGCCATGATCGGTCCAAACTCTTTTAAAACAAACAAATTTGTTACACAAATTAAATGAAGATGATTTTGACAGAAGATTAGAATTTTCCTCGGAATTTTCTGAAATAATCATCATGACTGATAATTTGTCTTCTCAGATGAGACAACGTTCCAATTAAATGGTGTTGTGTTGTAAATATTATTTCAACAGGATGAAGCTTTCTCGCACCATGAATGTGCAAATACGTAAACATCTAAATAATACATTTTCCAAAAAATAGAATAGGAGACGAGGGAATATTGAATTGCCTGCCAGATTCCCTGATCTAAAGCCGCTAGATTTCTTGTGAGGATATTTCATGAGCCGTGTGTACATTAACAGACCAGAATCTTTGGATAAAGCATATTGAAAATGTATTTCTCGTTTATTCATAGAATTCGTTAATGTGAGGAAGTAAATGGGGAACCGTTTAAGCCTTATTTACAATTTTATTTAGGTATTGTATTTTTATTTAAAACACTCCTTGAATTAATTAAAAAATTATTAAGAGACCAAAAATTTTTTAAACAATTTATTAAATGGTTTTCAATAACATCTAAGTCTGCAAACCATTTTACCAGGTAGGAACCGGTTTACTACACAGCGCCACTCTGTATATGTATTCACAAACCTAACCTTGAGGTATTTCACTAGTATGTGGTGGTTTTTCTCACTTAAGAACCATGTAATGAAAGTGACGTTTATTATTAATTACCTTAAAAAATAAAAAGTCAGGAAGTGCAGCAGATTTATCATTGTCCGGAGCGCATAATACATCATTTGTGAAACTGGTTAAAACAGAAGCTGTCTGTGATTTTTTTCTAAGAGCAACTGCAACAGAAACTGCAGTGAGCAATTTTCCTGAGACGCGCTCCATAAATTAGCAATTTTAACTTGTTTTGGACCACCACTTTTTGCAGTTTTATTAGCAACACACTTAAAATTGTGTAAACAGACTTCTCGTGACAGTCTTGACGATGAATCGAAAGACTCGAGACAAATCTGTTCTTCGGAGAGTCAGCTTTTCTACACATTTCTTTCAAGCGATGGAAGTGATCAATTTCTACGTAAAATTTCGTTAATCCCCTCCGTTCGATCAAGCCTTATTCAAATTAGTCGCACTAGAGCATCAAGATAACCGATCTTAAGAGCGACGTCTTAATTAAGAAAGTCAATCAGGCGTGGAGGATTAATCCCGAAAATTTTGTAACGTTTTTGTGGTCCCTAATCCACGTGACGGTCCCGGTTTCGCAACGGAAAAAATGTAAAAAATCCGTAAGCCGCCTCTCGGAGGTGTAGCGAGTCCGGTGTGGGAACTCCGGGTAGATGATATGCGCGAGATAATAAAACGGTATACAAAAGAACTACAGTCGGTTTCTACCGGCGTACGCGGTAACTAACAGATCAACTGATTCAATTTGAGATAATATTTCATGGGTAAACAAGCTCGCAATCGGACAGCTACATTATATGTTATTGTAATATTCATCTGGCCGGAGAACATTCCCGTTTCGCTCTTGTATGTGCCCCACTTGTTTATTTTCACCAAAGTAATAATTATAACGTCACCACCGAAACGTTTCACATAATTCACCGGCTGAAAATCGGAGCCAAAACGAATTTTTGCGGCGGACGTTTCGCAGATTAATCGGACGAATTTAGCGAAATCGCAAATATGCAACGCTAATTTATTGGTGGCTGGTTGTCGTTAACTTGAGGGGAATTATAGGATTTTTAGCGAATTAAAAGGATGCGGACGGATAGAGCGATTCGTTTGGTGGTATCAGAAATGACGGCCGAGAATGTCTTTACGGTGGACCGACTGTAACATGCCACCAAACAACGCGACTACGGCGAGTTTATTCCGCTTCACGTCGGATCCTGAGGAAATCGACAACGCTGTCACGTCAGTAAAGTATGGCCAGAATAGAAATGTTCTTAGCAGGCGTTGAAGAGTCGATTGTGAACGCACCACAGATTATAGATTACTAACCTGCTTGGATTCGGACTTACTGTCTCTACTGAAGTAACGAAAGTCTTGGAAAACCAAAAAAAAAGGAAAAGAAAACATCTAGAGAAAATAGAAAAACGAAATTTCGGTCATTGTTCACTTTAACTACTTCTGGAATTTTCGCGTTTTTTCTGGCTAGACAGCCTCAGGGCGTCCTCCTACATCGTTTTCCACCACTCAAACCTTGTGCAAATGAATTTTCCTTACCCTTTAGTTATACTAAGACATTGGCGGCACCTTGACGCGACCTTGAAACACAACAAGAGAGAAAAAAAGGCATTTGCACAAGGTTTGAATGGTGGGAAACGATCTAGGAGGACGCCCTGAGGCTGTCTAGCCAGAAAAAACGCGAAAATTCCAGAAGTAGTTAAAGTAAACAATTACCGAAATTTCATATTACAAAATTTTAAAATACATGCAGTTTGTTTCGTCACGATATGACGTCCAGAAGCTGGGCAGCAACGACTTGAGCCGAGTGTATCGGGGTGTAGTGAGCTCGCCTCGCTTATTTCTATTTCGTCAATCTTAATCTAACCTTCGTGCGGTTGTGTCACCGCACGTCTTACGTTTCTACATCGCCTTCCCAAACGTAGGAAGTGAATTTTTAATTTAATCCTTGCTTGATTTTTAATTCAACTTACTGAACTGATCCGCCAGTACCGTGTGAGGGACCCATCCGTCACTCCGGATTTATGAGCAATGGCACAGCTCGCTGCTTGCTTTTTTACTCTAAATATACTTTGATCAATTAGGATCTCCTCCTTGCAGACTGCTAATAACTCGTCCTTATTTGCATACTGGACAATGCGGGTGCCGCGACTAAATCAACAAAGATTCGCAACAGGAGGAAGGCTGCCGATGTGGGAATTATTCTTATCTCCGTATTGACAGAAACAACATTTTTTATTCCGCACCGTGTTGTTTATTCTTGGCCTTCCACCAGTGCGTACGTACGTTTAATTGGATGAGTGATTTCTTCGGAAATGCCCGGCGAAATATGTGGGTTATTAAGCGTTGTGATAATCGCAGTCGAAGCCACTGGCAGTGGTCGAGATGCATATCGGTGACCATATCAGATGTTGGTCGAGATTCGATATTAAATAACAACCACTCATCCCAGAACACTTGACCACAGCCTAAAAAAGTGGCGGGCCCTGAGAGAGTATCACAGTAAGGCGGTGTTCAACTGATCGAAACCTCGTTCCAGAAGATACTGTGAGGCTCATGTTTCTCCAATAACTACGATCGATACGTCTCATCAGAAACGCAAATAAAATATTTTTGATTCGACGCTTGTCTTCGACATCCTTCACGAAAGAAGTGCGCAACAGTTTAATGTTTCCACGGCAACCAGAATCTAATTTCTGTACAAGTTTTTGTGCAGATAGACTTTAAGCAGGTGCACTAGTTTTTACCAGGATGTTAACTCGCGATAATTAAATTCGAACACTATTTAAACCAACAGCTTTTTTATTTTGTAAGTATGGTTGTGACTCAGACGAATCATATGTTTTTTTTCCTACACAAAAAATTCTGTTAAGTAAATGAATAGTCATAACACTTAATTACAGTAAAAAATCACTTGTTTAAAGTATGCTTTTTATTAAATTTGAGCAAATGGGAAACTAAAATTATCAATTAGGTACCTAATTAGTCAAAACATCTAGGAGACAACTCTAGCAAAGCAGTGTAAATTTTGTCATTACGATAAATAAATTGACGAAATTATCCTTATTAAAAATGCAACTCCAATAATGACCTAAACAAGTTTAATAGATATTAGTAGGGTGTATTCTGTGTTGCATAACCTATTCAAAGCTCTATAATAGTCCAGTGGTAAAAATAACCATAGCAAATGAGGTAATATTAATTGTTTTTAAGTCTTACACTGAGATAAGTTTGTTTAAACTGAGTAGCATGACTCTGAAATAATTTGTACTACTGCTTTTAAAACAAGTGCAACAAGCATGCAAAATTATAAACGCCATTCTCTGATAGATAAGTTTTTAAATCCAGTTCTAAAACATAACGCAGTAAAAAACACTAAAGACGCCTTGTCAATAATTTCAAGTTGTTAGGTGTACAATTGGTAGCACTGGAGAACAATTCGCGCCACTTGTAATCCTACATGTTTACTTTACAGATTGACAGTAGTACATTTGAATGGATTTTCGGTACGAGTGTTTCTAACTGTCATTGATTGTTCTAAGATAAATGATGCAGTTTTACGCTGTGTTCTACTTTTTGTCGCGTAGCATTCACGTAGTTAAGCGTGGTCACGTGTCTCTGTGTCTGTCAGAAACGTAAAATCTGTCGGTGATTGGAGTTGATAATCAAATTTTTTTATCAGTTCTATGTCGTGTTTGAAAGTTTTTTTAAATTGTCATTATAATGCACATTCTCCATTAATAAAACTGTTAGAGGTGACGATGTGGTTAAGTTTATTAAACTGTCAATCTCGACTCGTAATAAATCGTACTTAGTGAAAGCATCAATTATCTCAGTCAATTTTGTTCTGCTATTGAATGAGGATGAATAGAGACGATTTCGATAGCTTCGATACATTCTGAGAATTGTAAAAATAAATAAAAATAAACGGTATCCTAGGAATAATATTGGAGAACAAACACGTTTCAGAAATCGTGTTTTATAATTTTATTCTTTATCAATAAAGACATCCGTTCAAACAAGATTTGATACGAAAGTACATTTCATACAACTTGAACAGTTAAACAACTTCTCGATAATGTTTTAATTTAATCATAACCATAATAATAAGCAAATAGATAGAGTTGTTGAATTTGAAATGATTAGAAGTTCAAGTCCGAGATAAGTTTTCTCTAATAAAATTTCTTGTTGCGTTAGGTTTAAAAGCTCTTCAGTTTTAAACTTGCATTTTTAGAATCTTGACAATTTCTTTTCTTGGTGAATGGGTTGATATGCAGAGATGCTAAATATGAAAAGAACAAATAATGCAGATTATCTAGATTATCTGATTTTGGCAGCGTCTACATTTTTCATACAAGACAAAAAAGCCGCGAAGACAAGAACATAATTGCTAAACTACGAAACGTTACAGAAGCAACACTATTGTCTTCGGAAAACAATGGCTGCTAGGGTTGGGAAGTGTTAAAATTGGTCCAATTGGACTTAGAAAGCATTTTATGTAATACTTGTCTGCTAAAATAAAAAAAATACAGGGTGATTTTGAAAATTGTGCAGATATTTTAATCACGAGCTACTGGCTTCATGTAGAACTCGGAAAAAATGTTTAAAAAATTTTATGTCAAAAAATAAAATGACATTTATATTTTGAGCTACAATTTTTTTAAATTGTTTTTAGTTTTCTACGTTGTTCCACAACCTCGTAGGTAAAATTTCGGCACATTTAAAAATTACATCCTGTATATCATATTTTATAAAACGTACACCAATGCGGTTTCCTTGTTTTAGAGCATATTTCCTATAGGTTACTTCGCATTGGCGTACATTTTATAAAACATTATATACAAGGGTGTATTTTTAAAATGTGCCGAAATTTTACCTACGAGGTTGTAGGACAACGTAGAAAACTAAAAGCAATTAAAAAAAATTGTAGCTCAAAAAATAAATGTTATATTAAACTAGGCAAAAATGAATAGGGAATTTTTCCTTTATTGAATTTTTTATAAATACCGTTTAAAATTTTTAATGGAATGTGTTACAAATATGTTAATATACACATTAAATGTAATGTTTCAAGTACTTGTAACATTTTAAATTTATCTTGTGTTTAAGAATACGTGGGAGAATTGGGGCAATTATTTTGCTTTCCAAGAAAAATTGTGGAATTCCCTATTCATTTTTGCCTAGTTTATTTTTTGACAGAATTTTTTAAATATTTTTCCGATATGAAGCCAGTAGCTCGTGGTTAAAATTTGGTCACGCATTTCAATAACACCCTGTATAATTTTGTCTGTCGTTTGATCCGAATTTAATTATATACAGGCTGATTCTGATATAAGTTTGGAAAAAAATCCCGGTAATTGGTGATGATTAGAAGAAGCCATAGACAAAAAAAAATCTTACAAAAGTTTTTTCGTTTTCGAGATACAAATGATTGAAAATTTGGTCAAAATAGTACGCTGGTGAGTTAAAAGTGATTAATTGATTATCCTGGTAGTTTAGCAACAATTATGATCAAAGGAGGTAAAGTCATAGGCGTCGAAAATACAAGGAGAAGGAGATGGGATAATTTCCATCCTTTTGATTTCGTGCCAAGGATACTCCACATTGAAATGAAAATAGTAACGGTCCTTGGCCGGCCTCTTGGAGCACACCTCGTACACTCGCTTGTGTTGTGTTGATTTAGGAGAATTGTAAAAGAAGGTGGTGGAAACATAAACAACCAAGAAGTATGAGTGTGTTAAATTTTGGAATGATAACGCCACTGGGGGGGGATAGTATTGGGGGTGGTAATAAATTTATGGAATCAAGGGGGCGGCGTACCAAAAAAATCTTGTTCGGGAAAAATCACGGCACATCAGGGAAAGACAGCATAAATCCCAGTCTGTCGTAGTGGAAAATAAAACATGATCATGGATTGCCGCCGGTGGCATCGGCCACAGATAATTATCTTAATATAGAGAAAATTATGTTTTAGCATAGTCGTAACGCGTATGTAAATTGTTCAATTATGAATTACCGAACAATTCCCCGAATAAAGCTCGTAAAGGCCCCCGTAAAGGCCATAAATCAAATCCGGTCATAAAAATATGCAGCTCGCTCGTTAGCGACCGTGAGTTACACGCACTTTTTGTAGCCCGTAAACAACAACTACTTAATTTTGCAATGACATTATGGCACTGATCCTGATGAAAAATATCGTCGCCTTGTAAATTATGAAAAATAAACAGTCCCGTGGCGCTCTCGTCGCTTTCATTTTGGGATCGGGCCCGTCACCGTCCGCTCCGCAATTGTGAGCACTTCCATCCTGAGTAAGATGTAAAGTGTACCGAGCCGGCTGCATAATCAAACACCGCGGCCACTACTTTATTTCGAATGTCGGTGTCTGCTATTTTATGACACCGGCAGACGCATAATCTGCACTCCAGTTCTCAGGAGCTGTCCGTGATCCGGCCGTGATAAATAAACTGCCTCCTCTCGAACGTTACGATACTGAAAATAAAGACGGATATTTAATATTCGCTTCGTATTCTTCATATCGCAGCTGCGCATCCTGTCGCGCCCGCAGGACGCGCACGATGAAAATCCTGCTTTTCAGGCCGGTTGCGCGCCTAATCCGACGTCGATATCTCCAGGTCCTCCGGGCTCTAACGCGAACTGGATATGGAAATTTATTCCGGTTTTGGTCATTCGTCAATGTGGAGATTGAGACGTGCCATATGCACCAACACTAAAGCTCGGCTCTCACCTCTTACCTCATTCTTGACTTTTTAACGAAAACTTGAAAAAGCTCTAAAAAAGCTTTTCATTTTTTTGATTATTTTTTTAATTACAACTTCTTGGGCACTCTATAAATCTAAAAATGTTTCCTTTTCTTCCATTTTACCATTTATAACTTGAGATACCTACTAAGCTTTTTTAAGAGCTTTGTTTCTGTAAAAATTATTGTTCTTTATGCTTTTGCATACATATTTTTTAAAAATAATAGTTCGAATATTTCCGTTACTCACTCTATGCATCTAAAGTATCGGGTGTTCATTTAAATTTCTTCTCAAAGTTGGCGTTGAAGAGTCGATTGTGAACGCACCACTCATCAGTCTGTACAGTAAAAGCACAGACAACACAGAAAGTGAGGTTAGATTTAAACAGCTGATCCGTGATCCGCAATCCGTGGTGCGTTCACAATCGCCTCATCAACGCCAGCTTAGAGGAGACACATAAATGAACACCCGTTATATGTATTATACTAATAACATAAATAAAACTTTTTGTCAGATTTCAATAGAAATAATAAAAAAATAACTTATAATTAAGTCTGCAGTGATAAAAAGAATTAATTATTTTAGATCCATTTGGTAAAGCGTCCAAAGGAATAAAAAATTCATTAATAGTATCTAGTTACAAAAGGTAAAAATTGTCTCCAAAAATTCATATATGCATCACAAGTTGTTTAATGTCCTCATTAATATTTAATTATAATGGAAATTTATAAGAATGATGTCAATTTTTGCCGAAGAATTTGGAACAAAAATGTTAAATAATTTCGAATTTTCCACGATGCAAAGCGGCACAAAAACAGTTAATGCTAAAAATAAAAAGTTCCAATTTTTATGTAAATGACTGAATAATCTAAACAGACGGTTAATTTTTGCTGCACTCTCGTTTCTAAGCGCGTGCTTCCTACACCACATTTTGAAAAAATCCATCACATTTTTGCCAAACGTTTCACGCAATCTTTATTTGCTCCACTTGACTCTTTACCGGTTGATTAAAAAATGCTGCAAAACCAGAACAAAATCGCAGTGATCAATTAAAACCCGAACGTTTGTTTCATGCAAATGAGCGTTGTAGGACCTGGATTTATTCGGTCTCCGTCCTGATCTACAGCTACAACTTAATTTCGACTCCTGCTCGTCCTGCGAACGTCTCAGCTAGGCATAAAAGTAACATCGAGAAACCGCTCGTAAAATCCGTGTACGTCTCCTTTAAAGAGAAAAAATGCAGGCAGATCTATTCATTTATTTCGTATCCTTTATTTACGAGCCCGAGATATTAGCCGGTCATTTCAGGCTGGCTCTTGTGCGAAGAGAGCATCAGCGGGGAACGCACCGTCCAGAAAGAGAGCCAGATACCTCACATAAAATCAATTAGCATTGAAATTACTTTAGATAAAGTCATGTGATAATCTCTTGTAATAAACTTGTTAATTGCCAGTGAACCAATCGGGTGGGTTTATTGGTCCTTTATAATAAGAGTGCAGCCAGCCAGAGAAAACGAGTTACAACGTGAATGAGTCCGGGCCGAAGGTGGAGGCTTGGTCCGCTGTTAATGCAATAAATAGATAAGAACTGTAAAATATAGCCCTGCGGTCCAGTTCAGTGATTACTGTTGAAACAATCGGGTTAACGTTCAGTAGCGAGCCTCCGAAGGAGTCGCACCCATCGGGACTAGGATGAGAGAGACGAAGAAAGTGAATCAACACCAGATTCGTTTTTTGCCTTCTGCGGTAGTTTGTTTCGGTAGAAATCGACTTCTGCTTCTGGCCAGATTTATCTCGCTATTACCTTGTCAAATTCCCATCAGGAGTGCCATTAATTACTCCATTCATAATAATTAAGCCTGTTTCTCTAAGCTACGTCCACGAAATTCACTATTTACAAAGCAATTTGGTCAATAATTTTGCGCGGGAACGACAGTGATTCAACTTTTATTGACGCCCAAAGCGGTTGAGTGTTTGCTGCAGTTTATCTGATTCTAAAAGTTGACAAAATCGAGATACATCTAGTGACAAAATATCTTGCGGGAAGGGCTTCATGAAGATGAGAATGAAGTACTGCTGTCATGTCAGATGGACGAGAGATTTTAAATCTGGAGTAGAATCTTGCGAATTTCTACCACCAGTGATTTGGTTGTCTAAAGCAGATAAACCTTGCAAAATTATAGCTTTTTGGTCTTTTGGTTTTCTGTTGGCAGCGAAGAAAAAATTTTGCCCAACGATTGAAGCTTCAAAATCTGGTGGGTTTCGAAAATGTTAACACCAGATCAAACTTGTGACCTTTGAATCAAATTTAGACAACACTAACTAACGTCTGGGTGGATGTGTTACGACAGATGAAAGTTGAGTTCTTTATCTTGATCCAGAGTCAAAATGTCAAAGAATGGAAACATAAAGCTTCACCACTTTCTCTTTTCTTCCTTTATGCGACCATTAGACCAGGAAAATTAGGGTATTGGTGTTTTGGTATTGTGCTGGAGTACTTTTGGTACTCATTTAATTCATTTGGTAAACATTCAATCCAAAATTTGTAAGGAAAGCGATTTTTGAAGCAATTTTTCTTCTGGCTTTTATGTCCGAGGTAATAAATGGTGGACGAGTCTCGTTCTACGAAAATGTTAGTGAAGCGACTTAATCTTAAAGAAATGGCATTAGAGAAGATAACAAAAATTAAAATACAATAATTTTAAAAAACACATTAAAATAAACGAAACTATAGTAGCAATTGAGATTTTCCCTTTGCCAAATCTTTTGAGAAGATGAAAAAAATGAAAGGGAACAAAATATTTGCATAAAGTGCAGAAAAGTGAAGGTTTTCTTGTCTACAAGTACTATCGCGGCCATCCAAAAGTGAACGTTTTTTTTTATGGTTTGATTTTTACTTTAAATCATAGGCGTCCTAAAACGTCAAAGTTTGACACTAGCGTTAAAAAAATATTGAAACTATTTTTTTTAAATGCCACATCTCACTCCGATTCAGACAGCTAGGGCTATTGCAAAGCTAGAAGAAAATTGGTCGTTGGCTGCTGTAGCGAGAGAATTACATGCATCTTTAATATAAAGACGCGTTGGCAAGAAAACAGGCTTGAGAGGCCAATACGAATAGTTGTTGGAAAGATTTCTTTACTAAAGTTTACTTTTACTAATTATGTATTAATTACTTCTCAGCCTCATTTTTCTTACAACTTATTTATTACAACTTTTTATTATTAAAATAGTAACGCCTGCTGCACGAACGCCAATGAAAACAGCCTGATTTAATCTAACGAAAAATACGAAAATTTTCGCAAGCTATCGTTCACTTTTGGATGGCCGCAATTGTACATATAGAATTAAAATATTAAAAAAAAAGTAGCTTGAGAAAACAATCCCAAATGGTACAATAGTTATTTGTGTATCAAGGCCAAAAAGTGCATCTTTTTCGTCCGAGTCTGAGTTTTCTGGCCGAGGCGCAGACGGGGCTTGAAAACAGGCGAGGACAAAAGGCACTTTTAGGCAGAGATGTACAATAATTTTTTTAGGCAACCGCACGAATTACAAAGCAAAAGACATCATTGGAAAAATTACAAATACATAGGTAAATTTATCTTGCCAACAAAACTAGAAATTTTCTATGTTCAATACAATTACATAATTTATGGTGACAGGACAATTATAGGTTTTGTCGGTTTCGTTGTTAACATACTAAACAGATCAACAGATGGCGCCATGGTCAGCGTCCGAAAAAGTGCGTCAGAAAAAGAGTTACTTTTCGTCCGCTTGTAAGTACGTAAAATTACCGTTTTCATTAAGGGTGCCTAAAATAGTTATTTGTGTATCAAGGCTCAAAAAGTGCATCTTTTTCGTCTGAATCTGGTGAGGACAAAAGGTACTTTTTGGCCGAGGTGCACACAACGTTTTTCGTGTTCGTTTAGGCAAAAATTTTGAAAAACATAAATTAATTGTAGATTTTGAGGTTATCCATTTGACAGATGTCAAGTTACGAGTAGATGTGTAAACTGAAATATTTATTTATTTAGTTATATAGTACCACTTTTCACGTTATGTATCTCGAGAAACGAACACGCAAAATAGTTTTATTTATTTAAAAATTTAAAAATGTATGAAAACCAAAGTGATTTATGTGTTTTAACTTTTATCTTTAGTTGACATAATTTCTTAGTTACGTGAAGTTCCGCATGTATCTAGTTTTGACCCATGCTTATTGCTAATTGATGAATGGAATATGCAATATCCAATTAATCTTAAAATGACTATAAAAGTCATGTTTACAACATGCACTTTCACATCATTTTCTCGTTGTTATAAATCTTCACTATACATATGTATTTCTTTTTCAATTAAATATTGGTAACGGTTGAGAAATTACTTATAAATGAAATTTTAACAACTCAATTTTTTTTTAGAGAAATAGTGTAAAAGATAATAAAGTCGTGTATAATTTGGTTGAATATTTTCCAAAGAATGGAAAAATCTTGAAATATATACCATAATCAATTGTTTTATTTGTTGTCTTTCCATAAACAGATTTTTTTTCCACATTTTTTGAATCAAGTTCGCCAGATTCAGTTTTCTGAAAAAATTAGAAATCAATTTCCTCCCGTTAATGGATTAATTAAGAATGAAAATAAAATTGTTAAATTATGGGTTAGTTTTCTTGGAAAACAGATTCAGATTCATCATCACTCCATAACTATTAATTAATAGATGGAAATCCTAATTAAAGACACCAAGCAAAAATAACAAAGTTTCACAAAGCTTGTTTTACAACAATGTATCCATAAAAAAGTCTTAACTAGAACTTTCCACGAGATGTTATGCACTACAATCTCCATATTTAAGCCTATCTGAAACCATGTGGAAATGATATTGATAAATCAATACAAACCAAAATTACGATTTAGGTCAACTCTTCCAAAGAAAAAACAATACATATTTGAAAAAAAAAAATGTCGAGATTAAATGTCCCTGTTAACAATATTTTTTTTTTAATTTTTAAAATTCCGCGCTCAGTTCTCAATATTGCTCATATATTTTTTTTCACAATTCAGTTATTTTCAATGCCTGAAAAATGCTTATTTATTAGACGCATCATAACATGCGTTCAACTGAAAAGTTCATCGAGTTAGCTTTGACTTTATTTTTTAAAAGACAACATCGTAAATTAAGTTGGTTAGACAAAGATAGCGACAAAGATCAAAGGCAATTTGATGAACTTTTCAATTGAACACCTGTTATATTTATCTTGCGATAATCGATTAATGTCTTTCGCAGCAATTGTTGTGTATCTTGGCCACCGAATTCGTATGAATAACATGAATAATTGCTTCAATTATTACAGCAAGCAGAAGGAGTAAAAGGAAGTAACACAATTAACTTCATTTAATAACCAACAATGAATCACACGTTCAATGAAATGGAACCGAGAACTGTACACGAGGTACGACCTTAAACCGATTTATTTCTATTTTTTCCACCCAGGTAATTATGATTTATTCTAATTGTATGAATATCGTACCGGGAAATTTGTATAATTTGTATTATGTATATATATTTAATTATGGAATTTTCTAGGTTTGCGCAACGCTCGTGTCAATTTGCGCAGTAATTGTCCGAATGACAGCAGGAATGGATTTCAGTAAAACAGTGGGGTGGTTTTTATGGACCGTCGTAAAACTGCGCCGCCGGTCCCCGCCTGATAAAATAGAGTGTAAAAATTTTTGATAAGTTTTCGAGACAACACTGTACCAGAATCTGTACATAAATTTCAACTTATATTTTTATGTTGGCAGTAAAAACCATCCGAAGACTATGTCTACCCAATATGGTTCCAGAACATTACACTTTTATTGCCAATATAAAGGACGTAAATTTAATTTTTTATATGGATCTGCGTCCTAAACATGTCAATAAAATTATTAAATTGTAATCATTTTAGGGATCGCACTCGATCGTTTATTTGGAATCGTACCCATTCCACGGTACTCTTCGGCATACCACTGAAACCGCAAAAATCGGACTGATCGCAGCCCGACTGCCTTATCTGGAAGGAAATATTTTCAAAGCACTCAACCGTTCCCATTTTGTTTTTCTTCCTAGTAAAAACCATAAACCACAAACGCTCCGTGCATGCGTATTATGCAGAATTCAGCGATTGCACCACTTTAGAAAGCAATTTGCGGAACGCGGAGGTGATTGCCTGAAAAACCTTCTGTTGAGGATTTTTCAGAAGTTGATCAGGAATTTCCGTAGAACTTTTAGTGCAAATAACTTATTAAGATAACTGAACGAATTACAAAAAGCACAAGAGTGTGCTAACAGGATTGAAAAAGTGACGTTCATTTATGTTGAATGTTGGAGTGTGGCAACTGGATGGATTAATCTAAGAATCAACATTCACCTTTTGGGGCTGTTGGACTCCCAAACGTACAGAGTACTTCTAATCTTCATCTAACCTCGCTCTTTAGTTGATTGCAAGGTGCACATTTAAAGTCAAGGTAGTGGTAATTGACTAAGACAATTAACAGATTAGATAAAGGTCAGTTTAAACACAGTGGCACATGGCGGTATGTATTGCCAAAGGATATTAATCAAAATGCATTAAAAATGTTAAACCACACAGAAGCAATCAGAAGTCAGGGAGAAAGATAATTCTTACAAAGATTTTTTCAAATTAAAATTGTCCTTAAATATTTTTTGTAAAAATAAACTTCGAATAGTTTTTTACTGATTAGTGATTTATGTTTCTGATAGATTATTTTTAAGCAAAGCTCATTTTTTGAAAAAGCGTAATTTTATAAAATGATCTCTTGTAAGTAGACACAATTAAATAGTATAATATACTATTTTATCTACTTTGTTTTACTAATCCCTGAAATTTCGGCTGCTCAAGCTGCGGCTGCGAGATTAACTGAACACGTGATCAGATTGAACCAATTGAAATTTCGGATTCATGGGTTAATCGCGCATTAAAATTTAATTCGAATTAAATATTTAATTTTCTTTCTATGAACTGGCCCTAAATGTAGTTAATGGCACAAAATTAGTGAGTAAAAAAATTTGATAAGAGATCATTCTTTGAACAAAAATAATGACACATTTATAAATGTTGTACGAGTACGTTTTTGAAAGGTGTTTAAATTTATCCTCATAGTAGGCGTTGAAGAGTCGATTATGAACGCACCACGGGTTACAGATCACGGATTAGGTGTTTAAATCTAACTTCACTTTTTGCGTTGTTTGCGTTTTTAATCAGCAGACTGACGAGTGGTGCGTTCACAATCGACTCTCCAACGCCAACTATAAATTTAAATGAACACCCGATAGGAAATTTTAAAAGTTTGTTTTGTTAATAGCATTAATAGTTTTCTAGGTAGCATATTTTAAATTGAAAAAAAAAAACTATTCACGTGTAAACAGATCTGATCTTTAAGTCTTGTTGACAAATCTCGTGTCATAAACATTTCACAAACTTATTTTTGGTGGAAAAAGGATCTGTCTGGAAAGTAAAAAGAGAAATGCATGCATTGTGTAAAACTTCAAACTTTTTTAACCGTTATTAATTATGCAACTTATTTAACTTAATGTGATGACAGTTTTTTGACACACACAAAAATTACTGTCAAATAGTTTATAAAGAAGGAAAAGGAAAAAGACGTACGCGCAACAGTTTACAGAATAATACGAAGACATCAACAAAAGAGACAAGCTTTCTTGTAAAAAACTTGTCAATAAACTACGAAGCGAACGATGGAGAACGTTTCAATTTCTACGAATAACTTGTTATAGAGACATTTAGGGGGGGAACGTGCACTGTTTATAAACTCCTAGTCTTAAGTTATTAATTATTACTTGCTGTTAGTTTACTTGATATAATTAATATACAGGGTATTTCAGCTAAGATTTCGAGCCTAATATCTCGGTTATTTGCCAACGGATTTTTATGAAATATAAAATGCAGATATGTTAGACGGTGAAGATTCAATTAGTAATAATAAAATTACCTCAACTTAAAAAATGTAATTTTAACACATGTTTCTTTTATTGAAAATTAAGCGTAATTATTGTTAAATTGTTAAACATTAAAAAATAGGTGTCTGCACAAGAAATTAACTAAATCGCTCTTCTGATTCAACGAAAAAATTTGATTTTGTTGTTAAAAATTTGATGTAAAATTTTAAGGTATTTGAGCAGTTACCTTTTGAAACAATTAATGATTAATTGCCAAGAAACATTTTGTACACTCTTTACAGTCTGTCAAAATTGGGCGCGCTTTATTAGAAACGTCAAATTGTGAAAATTTATTGAAAATACTCTAAAAAGAGACTACAGCGGCAGAAATTTGAATATTGTTGAAAAAGGAAAAAAAAATTGCCTATGGGGAGTGTCGTAAGAACTTCAATGACACAGTTCCAAATGTAGGCTTTACAAAATGTATGGTTAAGAGAGTCGTCAATTTATTTGAAGACACAGGAAGCGTACGTGAACTAAATTACCTTGCTAAAATATCCCGATCGTGTTTTAGTCCTTTATGGAAGAATTAAAGCATCCAGTATAATAAATTACGTCCAAATGTTGTCTTTAACTTTGTAAGTGTTTGTAAGGTTAGCAAGATAAACGTCAATTATGTCACCTGCGCTTCTGCGAAAAGGGATGACCAAAATTCTGCAAAATTGCGCGTTTGTTTCATACGCGTCTACGTTTTTGCATTTGCAGCCACGTTTAACACAGTTTTTTGCTTTTTTCTTGCAAACCAGACCTCTTTCAAGGATGAGTTTTTCCCTACAGCATTTTTTATTGACGATCATTTTTTTATGTAAATCTTAATTGATTCAACATTTTAAAAAGGCATGTAAAAATTATGTTTTTAAGACTTGGGTGATTGCATTAATGGGATTTTGTTCTTCACCGTCTAAAATATCTGCATTTTAAATTTCACAAAAATCCGCTGGAAAATAACTGAGTTATTAGGCTCGAAAGTCTTAGCTGAGACACCCTGTATACTAATATATTTTTTTGCAAATACATATTTAGTGTAATTTTTTCAATTGTAATTTCGTCCCTTTTCTTTTCGGGAATGCTTTTTACGGTTCCTGTCATGTTGTAGAGTAAATTAAATAATACCATTGTAATTGATAAGTCCTGAAAAAACCTCTAACAACATACAAAATAAATAAGAATACATTTTTCTATACATGTCCATGACTCTGAGGAGAGTCCTTAGGAAGTGGTTCTTTACTGTAAAGCCAAACTTTTTGATTCAATCAAATTGTCAAAAACCTACTCTCTAAAAAAAAAAAAAATTGACAACAAAGATTTAAATATGTATTTATTAAAAGTAGATCCGAATGTCTTTTATTTTGTGATCAATAATTAATTTAAATATTTTCAATTGTCTACTATTTCCAAGAACTTTAAAATCACAAAAAAGGAAGGGTTTTAGCCTCCGGAACTCTCAGAGACAGACTTTTTTATTTTTACAAAAAAAAAAAAACTGGTCAGTTGGAAATAAAACAGGATTGTTTGGTCTAAATTACACTAGATCTTAGTTTTAAAGAGTCAATAAAAGAAAATTGCTGTCTGTACAAAACAAAAGAACTCTCTAAAAAGTACTTATTTTCACTTAAACATTTTTTTTTTCAAATTAATACATTGTAATTGATTTCATTCTGGTTTAGTTGTCCAGTTGTCCACGTTGTTATTATTATGAATTGAAAATATTTAATGACGTAAAAACCATTCTGCATGGAAATAATAAATTCTTAAGAAATTAATTAATATAGCGTTCTAAAATTGTAACCAGTCATGCAAATGTCATTTTAACATTACTGCATATTTAATTACATTATACTTTTGATGTAGATCTTGTAAACAATTTATGATGTTCTAGAACAAAACAAAATTATTGTAAAACTACGATTAACCATTGCTTACAATTTATAAAGATAATATGTATGTTCATTAGAGCACATTCTTACATAACGAAACCAGATTCCAAAAAGCTCTTACACACAAAAGTCACTCTTTGTAGGGTGTTAATAAGAGTAAAATAATTTCAAAAAGCAAAGCATCCATATCAAGTGAAACCCCTTTGATTGTTCTTTATTATATTTTATCTAGTAAAAATGTCAATGGAAACAAGTCAAACAAAGATTATACCGTGTGATCGAAAAAAACAAACCTAGTAAGCCATGAATATCATGGTTCAGTTAGCAGCACCAGTTTAAATATCGCTGTCGCCAAAGAAACAACTGCACAATGATAGTCATGGCTTACCTGATTATTTTTTTTTCGATCGCGCGGTATAATTACTTAATAGTAACGGCGCTATTAACAAAAGTGTTAATTTCAAGCCTGTCGAAATCACTTACCAGATGATAAAAATATTTAATAGATTGCAATAGATTGTAATATTTAGATTGCAATAAACCTGCCGGTTAAACTGTTTTTTTAAACCTCGTCCAAACAGGATAATATTAAATTTGAAGTTAACGTTTGTAAACTGCAAAAATTGGAATTGGCAAGGCTCTGACTTGGTTTTTGTATCGCCGCTCTCATGATGACGGTTTTGCTGCAGAAACGCACGTCAGCTTTAGTTCAGTAATAAAGTGTACTTGGTGTCAAGGGATTAATAAGGTGTTACAGTTGTAAATACCAAATCGTCCATAAAATCTCATTCTCAATTTGAAATCGAACAAGCTCTTCGTTAGAATCACAAAAAAGCTCTGGTCAGATAAGAAGTAATAAAAAATATATGTTCGTAGATATCAAAAATGACGAAATTTTTACAACTCTGAGAAACTGCCAAGAAAATAATATAAAGTGCATCAGGTAAAAATTCTTGAGTCATTATTTGTACAGTTTAATTCGATAACCACTTGACAAAAGGTCAAAAAAAGTGTGGACCGCAATTGGGACTCAAAGACAAATTGTCACCACAGAAACCATTTCAGAGACAGATAAACAAATTGTCATGGCACTTGCTGATGCATTTGAATTTGGAACTAATCGACACTATAGTCCATTCATGAAGACGAGTCACCGCGCCAAAACAAAGTCACATGGTACGATTGCCGCTGATTACTTCTGAAAACAGTTTACGTAAAATATTGATCGGTGGGATAGGTATAGCCTATTAAACTTGATTATATGGTGAATGAGCATTGATATAATAACTATTATATATTTACAAACTTTTAGCACCACTTCACGATCGCAAAAAGATCTTGGGAGCCGTTAATCGTCGGTGATGGCGCTCGGGCAAACAAATTCGCCTTAATGAATAGGGATGACCTAACGGATTTGCGCGACCGTTTGCGCGCCTTTCTTCCTATCTGGTATCTACTTCCTCGGCTAGGAGTCTTCGTTGTTGCGCACCGTCTGTCCGTCGGGGTGTAACGGCTCCGACTCCATCGGCTATTCAGGTGTAACATGTGCGAGTTGTGGCCCTCGCGGACAGGTGCTCACCCACCTGTCTCATCACCCCATAAGTACAACCAAGATTGTAAGGTAGGACGTAAGGTGCTAAGGAATATCGAAGGGCTGGAATCATCGTTCCACCTGCTTGGACACTTTCGGTTACTAATTCGGCCTTTTAGAGACGACGAATAGATGGGACGCTTTAATGGGCCCGGAATTTCGGTTACCATAATTTATGGAAATTGAGAAACGGACGGTGCCGCCGTTTTATACCAATCTAGAAATGGGAAAGTGTGACGGCGTGCCGGCCCATCAATGAAAATCTAATTTTCTCCGATTACCATAACAAATCTCATCAAATATTTTCCTGTTTTATATTTCTTAATAAAATATTCTTCCCAATTAAATCCACTTCGAGACATCGATGCGGAGGTGCACGAGTGTTCTATTTTTTGCACGTTTCTGGCGTCCCGCAGGGGCCAACGTTTGGCCCACTATTTAACAATTAACTCTGCTAATCTACCGAGAAGCACTAGACACTAGGTAACAAAATACAGGTTCGGGTCATATTGACCCCAGGAATAGATTTGTAACAAATTGTATTTAAAAAAATGGAAATAAATGTTTTGAATGTTTTACATGCATGTGATAAATAATATCGAAGAAAACAAAGTCGTAAAATATAAAGCGGATATAATAAAAAACTAATAAATTATTGCCGAGATTGTTTCACGTCGGGTCATACAGACCCGAGGGGAACAGAAGGTTGCTATGAGCGTTTGGTGCTTGCCAAAGCTTTTTCGTCACGGTCACCCAAAAAATGTGTGTTCTGTTTGGTCAATTTGGTTGTAGGTCGTAAAATTTTACGGTATTTACCATTAGCAGGTAATATTTTAAGCAGGGTTGTATTGTACATTTTGCAGATTTGTATTGTACGGCAAATGACACGCGCCGCTTCCCAACTTTTCAAACTCAACCATTGTGCCCGTTAATCGCTCATAATATCCAATAAAATTTTACGACCTACAATGATTTTGAGAAAACAGTAGGTGCAGAACTGTAAAAAAATGCACCACAGGCTCGGTGTGCAAAATTACTGCAACATCTGTGTAACACAAAGAGTCTACATTTTGGCACTTTGTCGGTTCAAGAATAGCGCAAGAGCTGAGAGATGTAAGGAGGATGCTATGGCGCTGTCTGTACAGCACCGCGCGCGTTGCCGTCTCTCCGGTGGCAAGAATTCGTTGAAAAAATGACAACCCCAGGCAAAACGGGTGGATCGATCACGCGAGGACTCTTTGTTCGCGTCGAGGAATGCAGCATCGAAATTTGAGGGGATAATTGGCCGGTCCGCCACTGTACCAGTAGCGAGGGCACTAATTTCTTCACGTACCACCTGAAAAAGCTCGCTCGTCGATATTGAGATGTAGATGGAGGATTTGTTGTCGCGATGACCGCCACCGGACCACTCTATTCTAAAAGTGATTAGGCCTTTCGGCCAAGATCGACTTACACAATGCCGTATTATTCACATTATTTATTATGCATTGTGTTCCTACCGATCAACTATCACTGCGGTTTTATTTCGTTATTAGTTGTATTATCTGTCCGGACGAGCATTAAGGTAATTGTTCGAAGCAGGATTTATTGCTCTATAAAATGAAGAAATTCGTAATGCCGACGGAGGTAGCTCCACCTATGCGTGAGCTCCACTTTTGGAACGTGACCGTTTCACTGGAGCTTATGGAAAAATCTGCAGATTATCGTTTCGAAGCGTTTAGTCTTCAAGGTCGGAAGGTGTGTTCGTTTCATTTAAAACAATTTGCATCCGATTATCAAGCCAAATTAGGTAGACATTCCTTCGTCTATATACTTTGGAATCTACGGTGAGACCATCAATTTTCTGCTCGATCCAACCGGAAATGATTCCAGTAGTTGCTCGCACTTTGGTCTACCTTATGATTAGAAAAAAAGTTTAAAAACATAGTTTTCAAAATATTCTAAAATCAATATATGTAATTTCTTTCCAGCAGCAATCGCTGATATGCTTTGCACTTCCAAGAGTTGCATTTTCAAGGACGATTTCAAAATATTGAAAGAACCTCTGTATTCGCCAGATTTAGCTACCAGTGATTATTTTCAAAATTAATGGGCACTTCGTAGTACTAGTTTTCCAGATGATGAACCATTGATATCGAAGGTAAATGAATACGATCGAGGGTGATGATAGAGATGAATATGAAGAGAGTTAAAAATAATTCTAAAGAGGACCAAAAAATTAATATCGGGTGTTTATTTAAAATTATTTTCACATATTTATATCCCAAGTGCAAAATTTTTTATCCGAAATTTTTTTGCTAATGAACGAAAACATTCATAAATGAGGTCAGAAGACCAATTATTAGCAAATAAGAGCACGAGACGAAGTCGAGTCCGATATTAAAATTTTGCACGAGGGGTATACGGCTGATTATTTCCTGAATAGAATGAAACCAAACGCATTATTTCCAATCCTTTTTATTCAAAATAGTAATTAAAAAAAAAATCTGGTACCGACATTTTTTATCAGATTATTGCATTTTAGAGAAATTTTATCGGGTTATTTTTTGTTTTCTCGTTTTGATTGGTCAATATTTGTCACGCAATTGGTTGCTAAACACATGAAGGAAATAATCAAAGTAAAAATCAAGAAAAACAGCAGTAATAAAAAACAAACAAAAGTGAAACCATTTTATTCATCAAATGCAATACGAAGGGAATAAAAACATTCAGTTTTTACGATTTCTGTTTAAAAAAGTTTTCAGATTTATAAAATTGCATTCAACGTGAACGGCACGTCAAAATAAAGGTGCAAATTCCAAGAAACTTTATTTAGAAAAGTTGCACTATTACCAGTTAAAATAAATGCACTTTTTTCTGTTACACCCTGTATAATTATATTTATATTAAAATTGCGTATGACGTGACAGCTCTGAAGGAGATGACGTCACAAAAAGGTGCAGTAATTTAAAACCAGAGCACTTTAAAACAAAAGTTCACCTTTTTAGCGTTTTGCAAAAATATCATTCGTTTTGAAATTACTGAATTTATTCCATAAGTAGTTGCCACACTGTATATTAAAAGAATAGTTCACAGTTAGACCAATATCTAATGTGATACCGTTAAATAAATCTAAATGAAAATTAGTTTATATCGGTTAGTGCAATGTTACAATCATCTGAAAATTGTTATTATTCATCGAAACTGAATCAAATAAAATTTTGTTGTAATAAATTGTTTTCTAGGGAGAATAATGTTTAAAAAAATATGTATTATTTATTTAATTGCAGAGGATAATAATTCCACAAATTCAATCTTGAATCTTCATCATATTATTTATAAAACTAAAATTTAAAGCAAAATTGGGGAAAATTGTCGATTCGTTGTACAATGTGAACACAAAGTTTGGAACAAAATTCATAGTAGCGTGATGTGATGTTTTTTAGAAAATCGCTCGGACAGGTCGATTTTATTTTGAAAAATGCCATCCTGTGACGTACATTTTGTTTAGATGACGTCACTGGTTTTTCCGCAATGACGTCATCACCAATTTTTTTAAATAACAACACCTACTTTTTTCTTCTTTTTTGATAGACCTACCTAAACGTTGAATGAAAAAAATTGGTAGGTACCTTACATAACAATTTTTTGAGAAAGTAACAATTTTTATTTTAAAAATTTAATTTAATTTTTAATGTAATTTTTTTTATTGGGATTATTTAAAATAGCAGATTTATTTTAATAGACAACAATTTAGAAGATTTAGGTACGTCAGAAAATTCGCGCTGAAATGGAACGAAAAACCCTGACATTATTGAGCGCAGTGTACAAAGTGTCGGTAAGTGCCAAATAGTTGGCGGGGATTAATTTCAACATTTGCGTTAAATTTTATTGTTAACTTTAGATTTTTGTTTGAATTTATTTGAGATCAATCAAAATTTTTACATTAAAAATTAAATTAAATTTTTGAAGTAAAATTTGCCATTTTCTCAAAAAAATTGTTATGTAAGGTACCAATTTTTTTCATTCATCGTTTAGGTAGTAGGAAGGTCTATCAAAAATAGAAGAAAAACATGGGGGTTGTCACTTAAAAAAATTGATGGTGACGTCATTGCGCAAAAACTGATGACGTCACTTAAACAAATTACACGTCACAGGATGGCATTTTTCGAAATAAAATCGACCCGTCCGAGCGATTTTCTTAAAAACATCGCATAACGTTATTATGAATTTTGTTCCAGACTTTATGTTCACACTGTATAATTACCAAAATACTTTGTACTTTGCAAATATTTTCAATTGCTTAAATAAAAAAAGAAAAGTTATAAAGAAAGGGTTATGCGTTAGGTTTATACATTATTTTCAATGACAGCACAGCATTAGAATTTAGAATATCCCAAAAGTGTTTTCTTTTATTTTATTAGTCAACCTGTGCCGATGGTGCAAATTTATTTAATAACTGACATTAAGTGACCACAGCTGTGGAAAAGAATGATGTTCTAAAACTAAATTACCTACCATTTTCAACTAAAAAATGTTAAAATGAGAAAAATGTCAGAAATTTCGGACCTGTTGAAAATATGAAATTAACCTAAGAACTCAAGGCGTACTTGTTATTAAAAAATGAAAAAATTAAAGAGTGGAAGCTTCTGAAAAACAAAAATTGCCTCGTAGATTAGGCCATACGAAGTAAAATAGGGCCAGATCTGTCCTCTACGAGTCGACTTTAATTTTTCATGACAACTAGTCTTGACAGTGAATAATTGTTGATACATTTTTACTTTTAGACTTGTTTTGCAAGTCTTTAATACAGTTTCGTTTTTAACCACCTCGTAACTGAGCCGAGTGTACTCTAGCCTCTTAGCGGAAAATAAATAAAAATAATATTGATGGCAACGTGCTTAATAAACCAATTGTTACAAAACAAATATTCCCCAGTTTTTTTAACCCAACAACATTTTCTTTAAGAAAACAACGCTGACAGGGAAGTGGTTAAAATAACTGTCATATTATTATAGGATTCCAGCTGACACGAAAAATAATATTGCAGAAATGCAAAGATTTGATACCTCCTGGTCGTATAACGTCGTGAAATTTCAGCCGAGCGGTCTGACACGCCGACGATCCAC
Source organism: Tenebrio molitor (assembly GCF_963966145.1). NCBI lineage: Eukaryota > Metazoa > Arthropoda > Insecta > Coleoptera > Tenebrionidae > Tenebrio > Tenebrio molitor. The sequence continues at coordinate 3,736,343 of NC_091048.1, read as the reverse complement.
TTTTTTGGTCGTTTTTATTTCGACGTACAAGAAGTGTGCCGCCACTGTCGATCGGGCAAAAAACGCATTTCCCCTTGAAGGCTAGTTGAAATGACGAAGCTCACAAAAGAGTTTGCATGAGTGCGACGCTTTGTCCTAGAAGTGTAGCGTGCCGGGCGCGTTTATTACAAAAAAGCTCCTTCTAACCGTCAGTTTCCTGAGGATACGTTCGTTTTGGTCTTGCTGCCTTCGTTACACGTCCTCTAATTGCACACGGTGGACACCCGAGCCATTAACCGCTAATTGACTGTACGGAATCATTTACATTCATAAACGAAAATTATTATTATACAACGGAATCCGCTTTTTACGTGACGCAACCGCCACATTTTATTCCGCCGCACAATCACGCCAACACGTACCGCCAATTACGATTTCAATTTCATTACGAGCGGCCGTTTCCCTGATTCGCGACATTATATGAATATTTTATGTAAGAAGGTGTTACAAGTCGATACGTGACCGGAATCGGTTGATTTTTAGTTGCGGCGTTCGAGCGATATCGGTTCGACGATCGAGTGATAGAGGAGTCGCCGATTGATACGTCCTTCGGCGAGTTCGCTTTGGCATTAATTCGTGTATGTGCGCATGCATGGATAAGATTAATTCACTTCTCTGCAATGAGACAGCTGATGAGATCTCGATCAGAGATAGGCTATGGGAACAACAATCTCATTAATGCAAAGCTCGACCACCGCACCGACGCCGCGTAACAGCGAAATGCCCGAGATCTAAGATTCTGGTGGCTTTATCGATGAAAATATGATTTCATTTTCATAAATTAGTCAGTACTTTGTTCTTGGATAATAATGATGTTGCACGGACGAGGTAAGTGCACAGCATGTAGGACCGGCAAGCTCTAAAGTGGTTTAATATAATCTTTATGACGTTCTGTATCAAGCTATATTTACTCCTGGCCCAAAATTATCGTCTCTGCAGTTTAACTAAATAATAACAATTTATGGGCACTTGCACAAAGCCATTATAAATATCTAAGTGATTCAATCAAATTGTTAAAAAAATAATTAAAATGATTTTTTAGAAAATTCCAATGAAATTAAAAATTACTATTATAAAGAAGCAAGAGATACTGTTGTTGGATTTTTTATTTATTTAATTTTACCCCTATGACATCATCACTACACAAAAAAGTAAAACCACAATTATTATGCTGCCAATTGGATTTCACGGTGTTCCTCAGGGTACACTATTAGGACCTATTCTATTCTAGTAATAAGTACTAATGGTCTACCACCATATTTGTCCTACTCGGTTATTAGACTCGATACTTATAACACTACCATTGAACACAAGAAAGCAACATTTGTCCAAGTTAAAGAGTGCAATCATATCAAAATAGATTTTTTAGGCACCCTTAATGAAAAAGGTAATTTTTACGTACTCCCATGAGGACAAGAAGTAACTCTTTTTCGGATGCACTTTTTCGTACGCATTTTTTCGGACGCACTTTTCAAGGCATGGACCGTGGCGCCATCTGTTGGTCTATTTAGTAAGTTAACAACGAAACCGACAAAACCGAGTAAACCGACTGAAAATCAACGAATATTTGACAGTTAAATTTACCTAACCAAATCGTTTTATTTGCAAATGTTGTATCGTTTACTTCTGGTACTGGTTATTTGGCGAAAAAGTAAGAAAATGAACGTTGAGGGAGTCCATAGCGACAGTGAAATTGACGAAGCGATGACTGATACGCCGCCGGACATTGCAGACGAAGCAAGCGCTGCAAAACAAGCTTCCGAAAAGATCTGGAGATCTGTATAACATTGAAAATGTCGACCATAAAGTCGAAGATTTGTGATTTCTGTATCAATGAACGAACCACCAAGTGTACCTTTAGATAAAAATATTCTTGTGGTTTGCTCTTAAAAATTTAAGATGTGACAAGACAGATTCAATGTGTTGTGCGCTCTGTCGAAAGAATTAAAAAACTTTTTCTGATTCTGATACTGTTGTAGATACTTTAATTTCAACATGATGCCTCCAATGGTACTAAATTTTTGACCAAGTAATGACTCACACTTTTAATTAATGTCATGGCATGGTATTCCTCAGGACATAATATTGGAATCTATTTTATTTCCGCTATAGACGTTAATGATCTCTCACCACATTTGCTACACCCATTTATTACACGTTACACGTATGACACCACCCTGTACAAAGAAAACCACAATAAACATGGAAGTTAAACGGTGCCGGTGTTCCCCAGAGCAGTGTTATTCAGACCTATTTTATTTTCATAATCGATATTAACGATCTACCGCCACATTTTTCAAACGTACTTATTATATCATGCGTTCAAATGGAAACCTGGGCTGAGTAAGCGTTGAAGAAAGTAAACCATTTGGAACAGTGTAAAGCTTGAATTTCCCGCCATTTGACACGAATGACATTGAACATGTTTGTTTTCAGCAAAGAGTGCCCTTAGATATTTGCCTCGAGAATAGGAATCGTTAGTTATTCTATTTTTAATGTAAAACATTGCAGAGAAAGAAAAAAAAACTGAAAGATTTTTTTGTTTAGAAATTTTAGATTCGCTGTCAACATGTTCTAATTACAACTGTCAATCTACACGTTAAAAAACAAAATAACTGACGGTTTCCAACGCCTACCCAGTCCAGGATTTCATTTGAACATCCAATACTTTTAAGACACCACCAATGAGCAAGATGAAGCAACAATTATGAAAGTTAAACAGTTCCAAAGTTGTAAAATTGTTTTTGAAATGTTAACAGATATATTCGTAAGTATTCTGTAGATAAGTACTAGAAAATTTATATCATTTTATATATTTTTTTTGTACAAAGTGAGCGAAACTCGATGTTTCAGCTCTATTAAAAGACAATTAAAGAGGATAGGAAAAATCTAAAAAGAGGTTCTTAAATGGGATTGAGTAAGCTCCATTTTAAACAAAATTTGCATATTTTTCCATATTTGGAAACTGAAGTAATGACGTCATCGAATTTTTTTCCCCAGAAACATACCTATATTTTGGCATATTTAAAAAGATCTAATTTTTATGAACAAATTTTGTAAAGAAAAAAATTTGCTATCTTGTTTAAATCGTGACGATTGCGAATTTTTGATAATACTTTTTTTTACAAATTTGCTTATAATTTTTTAACGGAAAAAAATAGCAAATTTTTTTTCTCTACAAAATTTGTTCAGAAAAATTAGTTCTTTTTAAATATGCCAAAATATAGGTATATTTCTGGGAAAAAAAATTCGATGAATCGAGCTGCGACATCGAGTTTCGCTCACCCTGTACAAACCTTTTGCTCCCGTACTCAGTATTTTGATGTTTTTAGATAGCTTCCTGTTTTCAATACTTTGGAATCGTAAAAAAATGAAATTGTGAGTTCAAAGAACACTAATGCCTAAACAAACCTGTGAAGTTTTATTTAAAAAAAAACCTTCATAAGTCATTTTTTTTTTTTTATTTTAACAAGACCGTACAGATTTATTTATATTTTCCTTTGAACTCTATCCTTACAGGTATCAATTTTTGCTTGTTTACGTTTCGTTACTAGTTAATAATAAGTTGCAGTACGATCGATCGGTGTGACAGTAATAAGTGTAATTATCGCATAAACAAAAACAATAACGCAACAATCTGGAATTCTAATTTCGCCCGCATTCTACCATTTGACAAGAAAACATTATATAAATTAGCTCATCAGCTAGGCAATTCCTCTGTGAAAAGAAGACTGTACTTAATGTACTTGAAAAAATTTCAGTTATTTCTATGAGACCGCTCTCAAGTCACCAACACGCGACTAACTACTCGTACTGTCTTAGATGACAAGAAATGATTACCCTTTTTGCGTCAATTAACTAACTACCAAGATGTGACAAGGTAGAATAAATCTGTGCAATTGAAACATTCTAATTTGGTTCTGCACTATAACATACTCGTACAGCTTTATCAAAAGTTCTTGTCAGTCTGTCTCCCAAAGCGCACCATCAGGACCTATTTTTTGTCACTCTGTCCCCCCAAAGCGCACCATCAGGACCTATTTTATGTCCACAGTAGGTATTAACGATCACCACTAAATCTGTTGGAACAATTTACTATGCTCTGAAGAAACGGAAACCATAATCCTAATTATGAAACAATTCGTGGTTTGTCTGTTATGTAGATATTGGTAATCTGCCATCAAATTGTTTGTTAAGTCGCGTATGACACCACCAACGAACAAAAGGAAACAAATGAAGGAAATTTCTCAGTTCGTGGTGTTCCTCACGGCACAGTAATAGGACCTACTTTGTTTCATCAGATCAAAATAAGTAAAGGAACGGAACGGTTGAGATGAATTGAATATAGATCTTCGTGTTTGTTTATTGATTGAAAGCAATCACAATAGGTAGTAAAAATGTTTATGAGTACAGATCTTCCGCTTCTGCGAGCCATTGGCAAAGAAGAATAAATCTAGCTACATTGATTGTAAAAAAGTTTTAAAACCATGACCGTGTTTACTTCAACGGTATTTCTCTGTCGCAGCATTTATTGATGAATCACGATGTTTTTGATACAGTTGAATGGACAGCCGTCGATGTAGAAACACAAATATATCACCCATTTACCCTTCTACTGAACCAAGAGAGTCGCACGCACGAGTGTGTTTCATTAGGAAAGTTTCACTTAGGGCGAGCGTTCGCTCCTCTGCCGGTGTTTGCGAACGGAATGGCTCGAAGGCAAAGAGAAGAACTGCCATCAGATGCGTGGCGTGTAAACGTCATATACATACAGAGCAAATACGACTGCCATTATATTTAGTGGGTAATAAAAACGTCGGGCGGCGTACGGACGACTACATCGACCATTTTACTGCGCCATCATGCAAATATCGGCCAGAGATGTTGACAAGTGCCGGCGAAGAGACTTGATGATCACGTGTTATTGCCGCAGCATGCCGCAATCGGACGTCAATGTGCAAAATAAAAATAATATCGGGGGTTTATTAAGTCATATTCGGTCCCATCGCAGGATTTTACAGCGATCCGGCCGTATTAAGGCCGTTAGACGGCTGGAAAAATCGAACCAGCTACATTTATTAATATTATGTTATGATATTTGATTGCGCGACGGATTTAAATTTCTTAAGATATGGACGCATTACGGTACCGCACTCGTAGGAAGGATCGTTTACTTCAATTCTTAATGATGTTCAACCGACGAACGCCGACCAGGACTTCATTTAAGCTGGCTTAATCTCTTTGTTGTTGTTGGGAGAGATGGGGTGGATCGCGCTTAGTAGATGTACTTAAGTAACGTAAATTAAACCAAAGCGGAGAACATCTACAATCTGTACAACAAGATCTGGTCGAGAAAACTCCCAACAAGCCAACTATGCAACGACTTATTTTCACATTTTGCAAAAAACTCATTGTTCTCTAAAATGTTAGCAGTAGTAGCAGAGTTCCTTTAAACTATGCCAAAAAGATTATTATTCACGTATTCAAGGTCAAACATTTTTAACCTATCTGTGGAGCATTAAAGACCATTTTTTTCAGACAATTTGTTTTAATAAATTGCTAATTTATTGCTGATTTATTTCAGATTTTTATTTTGAGAATTATCACCACACAATTTGGTAAAAGATAATATTAAGGAAAGCTTGACATGATCATGTCGAGGAATTAAGATGTTATAGTGACACTATAACTGTTTCTGAAAAGTTTTCAAATCTTGCCGTATTTGAAAGATTTGTAAACGTGTCCCCAACAAAAACCGTTTTATTCGAGTCTTATGTAAAGATTCTGGTTACGTTTTAAAAAACAAACAGAGAATTAACATTATTTATGGTTTTGAAGTTAGACTTTGGCATCAGACAGGTCGATAAAATATGTAAAGCAAATGATTCAAACGTAAATACTCAGCAATTAAAAAGTGAATCAGTATAAGGAGTGGCGCCATCACCACGGTTTCGTAAGGTGATTCCAGTTTCGTGAAATACGAGATGAAGACTGTTGACGTTATGCGAAGTATGAATCACTGTCGCAGATTTACAAGTCAGATCACTGATCAGATTGCGTGGTTGGAGTGAGCTTCATCTTGGGGAAATAGAGAGAGAGAGAGAGAGAGAGAGAGATGTAACGGTAACCGAAATAAAAAAAAAAATAGATAGGTACTACTTATTGAAATTATTAAAATACTTATATAGGATGTCCCAGAACTCGCCAATCAGATTTTGAGTGCGCTTTCGTTGGTGATAAATGAAAGCAATAGCGTTTAAAAAAATGGCCAGGGTGTAGTAGAGCTTTTGTAATTAACAATTAAAGTTGACCAATCAGAAGGTCGCTGTTAATTTGGATTTCAGATAAATTCAACGAACACTTTAAATTGCTTAGCAACATAATTCTAGTAGTAATTTTTTTATTCATAGGATTCATACGTATTACACGTTACTTAGTAACTGAGGGAAAGAACTCAGTTTGCTCGTAAAGGTGAAAAATGTTGGAACACTATTGGTCAATTTAAAAAATTCACAACTATAGTATATCCTCTTGTTAGATGGAAATCGTGGTAGGGAGTATTTAAATTTGATTGGCTAACAGCGAGGCCCGTTTACACGAGCAAAGTTTAGGGTTCACGATTTAAAATAAAAACTTGTAAATTATGACTGAAAAAAAAAGAAACTATAATGTAATGTTCTTAAAGCTTAATGGAATTGGTAGGTATCTACAGTTTAAAAAATTTTGAGATATTTTTAATAAAATCGCATAAAATGAGAATTTAAGCGTTGTTGCCAGATTGTGTTCGTGTAAAGTAGGAAAAATTATATAATTGTTCACATCGAAATGGATAAAACTCTTCATGCATTCATGCGTTCACCAAACTTAGTAAGTATTATATTTTACTAAGTTAATATTTTTTTTACGCATTATAAATAATATTATCCGCAGGATTTTGCAGGATATGAAACTGACAACAGTGCAGAGGGAATCATTTGAGCATTTGACACTTGACAACTGTCATTGGTATTCGTTTTTGAAATTGGCGTGTGGTTTGGTTATCTTTTGGTTCTCCTGTGTTCGTTTTATTTGTCTATTAAAAACCAGTTCTTGTCAGAACTAATCCTTGCTGTGTTTACAGTTTTCGTCGTAAGTTGTATGAATGAGAAAACAAAATGATATACTGTTGTATATATTTCAAGATTTCGAAAAACCAGTCTTGTGGACCTATTTCCTCGTATCATGGAGGCACCAGCTGCAAATTCTGCTATAGTAAATGCCAGAAGACGAAAATTACCAACAGGTATAATTAATTATAGTGATGAAAAGTGCATGTTATGATTAATTTTGTTCCATATAGGTCATTTGACTCTTCGAGAAAAAACTGTCATACATAATGTTCACCAAAACATTGTAAAGGACTTCCCAGATATTGGAGCAACTGAACAGAAAAAGAAGACAGCTTCATATACTGGTATTACTGTGATTTTGCTAAAAACAAAAATTCTTTGACATATAATTATTCACAGGTTTCTCTTTGTCTACAATTTATACTGTTCTGAGTGAAGTACACTCAACTGGACATGTCAGCCCAGCAAAAAAAGCGAAGCATGAAGAAAGAATAATATTAGATGATCATGCAAACTATCTAATTAGGAAAACTGTGCATGATTTTTTTTTTAACAAATTCCGCCAACAATTGATGCTGTACATGAGGAGACTAAACTAAGTACATACACTATTACGGATATTACTATCAAGTAATAGTGCAGTGCTTATCAACATAATTACCGGCGTCTCGCCTCCGCATTTTTATTATTATACATATTTTGTTTGTATTTGTTATTTTTTTCTTGACCTCTCAACATTTTGAATATGAAATTATAATAAAATTTTTATATAAACAGGCTTTACCTCTTTTCAAATTGAATCTTTTAGTGATTTAGAAGAAAAAATTACTACATAATGCAATTTTTTGAATTGAATAACATTGTGCGATAACAATTTAATTGAGATTTATATTCGGCATTTTCAAATATTCGCGCCATTTTTCTCCTGCAATCCTGCTACCCGATTTATAATTTTTGCTGTGTAAACCTGGTTTCTTCCTGCTAAACAAATGTAGTATAAGAAGCTATTGCACCCTGAATATTTTTCTGAACACGTTTTTCACTTCCAATACAACTAAGGAATATACCTTTTAAATCTGATTCGCCTGTTCTGGGACACCTGTATATTTTTGTTAGACTGTGGAAGTTATCTTTTGTTTTATGTTGTGGTAGAATTAAAATGGAGTGAAAATTACAGTATTGAGGAAAATTGACACAATGTTTAGAGGAAATGATGACAATATGAAAATACGTCAGGAGAAAAAAAAGTAAAAAGCAACGACGAAAAACCAAACTATGAAATGAAAATGAAAGCTCAAATATGTGGTTAATAAAGAAGTTGATAAATCAATGTTGATTTGTATGAAAATGCTAGAAACGGAAGTGACAAGAAAATAAGTAAGAAAGCAAATAAAAGGTAAGATGTAAAATAATAACATCTGAGAATAAAGAACACACAAGAGAGAGAAAAACAACAAACAAATTGTTTTAGAAAAATGTCAAAGAAGAATTCTCAGACGAACAAAAACAAGAAAAAGAAAATTATAAAAATATTTTATGGGAAAGAAAGAAACTATATTTCTTGGTTTTATTACATAAATAGATTTTTTTTAGTTATGACATTATTAATTTCCTTACATCAAATACACTTTCTCATTAAAATAAACTTAACGCACGTTTTGACAGCAAAACTCTCTTCGTCAGGGCGACGACACAGAAACTAAACAGTTTAGTTGGTTCAGTAGTAGAGGTGTTGGATTTTCTCATGGGCTATGAGCCTATGAGTCAAATCTGCAACGAATATCGGTCTCAAATAAGCGCAACAAACCGACCGGAAAACATCGTCATTCGTTACGTTAGTGTCGTCTCTCTCTCTCGTCTATTTGCATGTAAAGTATAAGTCGACATTTTCAATTTTCATTTACAGATTTTTCGCTCCAACTTCGTATAGATATTTCCAAGGTCACTGCCCATGAGAGAATTCAACACCTCTAAGTATGTACAGGGTGTCTCATCTAAGACTTTCGAGCCTAATAACACAGTTATTTTCCAACGGATTTTTGTGAAATTTAAAATGCAGATAGTTTAGACGGTGAAGAATAAAATCCCATTAATGCCAAAACCCAAATCTTAAAAACTCGATTTTTACATGCCTTTTTAAAATGGTGAATCAATTAAGATTTACATAAAAAATTGATCGTCAATAAAAAATGCTGTAGGGAAAAACTCGTCCTTGAAAGACGTCTGGTTTGCAAGAAAAAAGCAAAAAACTGTGTTAAACGTGGCTGCAAATGCAAAAACGTAGACGCGTATGAAACAAACGCGCAATTTTGCAGAATTTTGGTCATACCTTTTCGCAGAAGCGCAGGTGACATATTTGACGTTTATCTTGCTAACCTTACAAACACTTACAAAGTTAAAGACAACATTTGGACGTAATTTATTATACTGGATGCTTTAATTCTTCCATAAAGGACTAAAACACGATCGGGATATTTTAGCAAGGTAATTTAGTTCACGTACGCTTCCTGTGTCTTCAAATAAATTGACGACTCTCTTAACCTTACATTTTGTAAAGCCTACATTTGGATAGTGTTCCACGAGAAAACGAACTGTGTCATTGAAGTTCTTACGACACTCTCCATAGGCAAAATTTTTTTCCTTTTTCAACAATATTGAAATTTCTGCCACTGTTGTCTATTTTTAGAGTATTTTCAATAAATTTTCACAATTTGGCGTTTCTAATAAAGCACGCCCAGTTTTGACAGACTTTAAAGTGTGTGACTGCTCAAATACCTTTAAATTTTACATTAAATTTTTAACGACAAAATCTAATCTTTTCGTTGAATCAGACAAGTGATTTACTTAATTGTTTGTGTAGACCCCTATTTTTTAATGTTTATCAATGTAATAATAATTGCGCATAATTTTCGATAAAGGAAACATGTGTTAAAATTACATTTTTTAACTTGAGGTAATTTTATTATTACTAATTGAACCTTCACGTTCTAAAATATCTGCATTTTAAATTTCATAAAAATCCGTTGGCAAATAACCGAGATATTAGGCTCGAAAGTCTTAGCTGAGACACCCTGTATAATGTGTGAGCATCCATCCATAACATTTTTCAGTGTAAAAATGAAAGGAAGAGCTTGCATTTATAAAGAAACCAACAAAAATTAAGGATGAATAAAAAATGAATTGCCAAAAATTTTAAATGGGGACATAAAAAAAAAAATCAGTTCATAGAAAACAAAATCAAACACAGTTATAGTGAATCCAGCCATAGATTCAACTTTTTCAAATATCGTGAAAAAAAGAAATTTCCCTAGACATTAACAATGTATATCAATAGGAACATTGGGTTGATGCGCTTTAACGTTGGCAGTGTTCGCGCCCTTTTTATTCCTACACCCTACACGGTTCCGACCTGTCAGGTGCCGTCAGCGTGTGTTTGTAGGACGTCAAAGTGTTATAAAATAAACTATTTAATTAAGAATCTTTCGAAGGAAAAACTTTCTTTAAACAATGAGTGGCCTAAGTGATATAACAAATACGGTTCAGTCAAAGGTAAGATTCTTGGTTTTTCGTTTGATTTTTTAATGAACTGTTTGATAGGCCAAGAGAAGCTATATTATTGTCGCTGGTAATGTGACAGCACAAAAGATGATTGCCAATGCATACACCTATTTTAAGGAAAGAAATTTGTGTTTGGGATCTGCTGTTGAGGTACTGTTGATGATTTACACCTAACACATCATTTTAAGTCTTGTTTTTGTAGGTAACTGCACTTTGTTTGGGTCAATAGTCTCAGTCTTGCAATACAAAGATGCAGTACAAGAGGAGCCTCAGAAAATTAAAAGGCGACGTTCCAAAAATTGTACGACAGATTTGGGTCCAAATATTAAACAAGAAATTCGTTTTGTTTTATATGACATGGTTCATCAGAGTAAGAGAGAAGAAAGGGTGCTTTATTCAATGAGATTTTTTTTTCTTAATTTATGAGTTTATTTTGCATGTAGATTTCTGGGGCCATTATTTTAGGAAATTAAGTGTGTAGAACTAATAATTTTTAATTGTAGAAAAGCATGTGACGTTGGATACTTTAGGCCAGGAGCTCACTTCAAAATTTCTCTACCATTACAAACGTTCAAGTCTTGCAATACTTTTGAAAACATTGGGTTTCACTTATCGTAAAGACGACAATAGGCGTGCATTACTGGAGAAGCCACATGTTACTTTACTAAGAAAAAAGTTTTTGAAAGACTACATGGGCAATTTAAACTCCTCTGATCCTAGACCTTGTGTTTATTTGGATGAAACGTGGGTATTTGCTAATGGCACAGTAAGGCGATCTTGGCAAGATGAAGATGTACGATCAGTAAAAAAGACTTGTGCATGGAGGAAAGCTCATTTACAGACCTGGCTTCAAAATAACAATATCCATTTTTCTGAGACAGATAAAAAGGACACCTTATTAAAGTTATGCAGACAAAATTATAAAAGTCCTGTCTACGTAGTGGATCGTGTTATTCATGAGGCTGGTCATAAACCATTACGTTTGCCTCCATATCATTGTATTTTTAACCCGATTGAAATGGTATGGAGTCAAACCAAGCGAACATATGACAGTGAGGTTCTGAAGAACAAAAATCCAATTTTAGCGTGGAGGACAGCTTTAGAAGGGGTCTCTGCAGAACAATGGATACATTACATGTTGAAGAGCTGGTGATTAATGTTGACATTGAAAGTGACGACAGTGATAGTGATTTGAGTTTTCACCTAGGTAGTGACTAGTTATTTAAAGGGTGTGGTTTATTTGCAGATGTAGCGTTTTGAAGACGAGATGGGGGGGACATTCAACCCCTGGTAAGTGACAGTATTATAGGTACATGACTAAAATAGATGGTCAAATCATGCGTTTTTTCCATGTTTACGTTTACCCCATTTTGAGCGAAAATCCATTATGAACAGGGTTCTGACCTGTGTTAGCTTCTTGTCCCAGGTGAGATAAAAATAAAAATGTAGAAATAAACATGTTTTGTCGTTATTTTATTTTCCTGACCCAAAACTAATGCATGTCTACGTAGGTTAATATTTTAAAACATTCATGTGACATTATAAATTTATTATCATATATAATTTTTTTAGCCTACATCTTACGTTGTTAATTATTATCCTAGGGCACTTTTTCTTTCGAATTCGTTATTAGAATTTACGAAGAATATGTCATCCACGTCTCCTACATTTATTCTGAGACATCCTAAATAAAATCTTAATTCAACGCGTGTATGAAGACTTCATTCTGTAATTTAGTAACATTGTGAGATATTTTAAATTTGCCGCGGTACTATTTTCTTCGCGTAGTACGGGAGTCGTGAAATAAATACTTGACTGTCAACAATCTATCACTGGATAGACTATAGATCGTACTAACGACAGTTTCGACGTTTTCGATGCTGAAAATCACCTGACCTGAACATCTGGATGATGATAAAACCATAATCGTTGATTTTACTCAATTTTTTAGAGGGTACAAAGATATGCAACATAGTCAAAGGAGACTTCATAAACTGACAAAAATAAGAATTATCACCAAAGAGTTAAGTCCTCAAATATTGACCAGACATTAGGTACTCGTATCAACAAACTTTGCTGTCAACAGTTCAATACAAATAAATATTTTGGATAGAAAATAACTCTTTATTATAAATTTATTTGAAATGAGAGCAAATCAAACCTTCATTTAGGAACTGCAAACTACACTTTTCAAATCTTTTTCCATTACCAGTCTGTATTAACTGCGTATCTTCTTCCATACACTTCCCTACGACTAGATTAGAGTTTTGAAATGGTTACCTTCCTATCTGAAGACACCAATACGAGCATTAAGATCTACGAAAAGATCTTCTGTCTCTTTTAAATTTAGATTTTTTAAATTTAGATTTAGATGCAATATATAGACCAATTATGATATTGTAGACTGTTTTGGAGGTCTTGTCGTCATTCGAGATGCTGCATAGGAGTCTCCAAGTTAGGTACGTATTACAATTCTGTATTCTGTAGATGAGTTGGTTATCATTTCATATCACATCACCATCGAACAAAAAATATGCCTTCTTCAGCAGAAACAAAATTGGTCTTATTTTTTTCTTCGTCACCAAATTAAATTATCTCAAACCAAACGCAAACTACAACGAAAATGAAACAGAACCTAATGTTCTTCAGAAGGCGCTGTTAGGATATCAAACTCTTCTTAATAAATATTAATAATCTACCATCTTATTTGATCATTTCATTTATTCTATTCTGCCCCCACGACACTACCACCCAACAAAAAGCAACAGCAGTTATGCAAACGAATCGGTTCATGGTGTCCCTCACGGCACAGTTTTGGGACCAATTTTGTTTCGTTGTAAAAGTAAAAATTTTAAAATTGTTTCGGTGTGACAAGATGAGATAATGAATCATCGTTCTAAGGTGGCGTTTGGTCAAAGACACTGCAACATCCGCTTGGAACAAAAGACGTCGATTGATTTGTCCCGTTCGATTTTTCGAAAATTCCTTCGTTCTCTTTGTGATCCGGCTCCAGCAAAAAAAGCATATACGTATCACAGCGGTGGATTCCTGCGCCTCGGCGTGAAATTGGTTATTGCTGTTTACCAAAGCAATATTTCATCCGTCCTTCGCCCATAGTGGCAAATTAACACCGGAGAAAAACACACGGTGGTACCGATCGTCGTACCATTAACCCGACCGGACTCGTAGCCCGCGGCCGAAGGGTCACCGTTCCTGTTTATGATTTCCGGACGCACGGTCAGACATACGTCGGCCCTTTAACGATGTCGCTGATTGATTGTTGTGTGTTCGCTACTTAGCATGCGGTTGTACACGTTATTAGCGGCTATCTCTCGGCATCTGCTCTCCGGTGGTCCCATCCTTCCCTATCGACGTACGTCCACCGTTACCGCTCCTCTATTTTTAATCTAATGGCAAATAATTGATCGCTTTTCTAATGAAACCACTACCGAATGAGATAATAAGGTTCGGCGCCCATCGGCTATAACGGTCGAAATAGCGCCGCCGTATTTCAGTGGCCGACTCGTTGCCCAACGTTGTTTATGGAATTCACTAATTAAAGACTTGTAATAAGATGGGACCAGATTATGATTTATGGCGGGAGCGTCGATAAAACGCGACCGCAACCACATTGTCAATTTGATTGTCTTCCCAATTTGGCCCGCCTCGGGACAAAAAATCTCCCATCGAACACCCGAATCATTAGAGTCGCCGATAATTCGCTCTGAACATGAATAAACCCCGTCTAACAATAAAGAAGTCACAATGGTCGGATCGCTTCAAACGTGTTCCCGTCTGATATCTTTTGCTCCCGCTGCTATCTGCAGGTGAGCTACCTGATGCATTTGAATCGGCCTTTACTCACTGACGGACCTGCTGAGCACACCTGACTTACCACATTACAATAACTATTTCGTAGGTGAAACAAAACTGTGTCCGGGGAAAGTTATGAATAGAGATCGGGTTAGGACCAAACGGCTTTTGTTACGACCGAGAGGTGAACGCGGCTACTTTTACATAACCATTTTTATCATCGTCCGCTTTATAGCTATTTGTTGATGGTAAACGCGAAAGCTTCGCACCTGATAAAAATGAGGTTTACTGCAAAATTTATGTACCGAATATTGCACGTTTGAAAAAGTCGTTTTGCCGAGCATTAGTCGCTTCTTTCTTCATCGCCATGAAGAAACAAGCATTTCAATATTTATGGGTAATCTTGTCGCTTTAATGGTCCATAAAATGTTTTTTTCGAATATCGGAATTAACTGAAATACTGCACGATCGACTAAACTTAGAAGCAAGATCTCATTAAAGACCAAAAGTCAATTCACAGTTGGGTACAATTGCCAATTGTCACTAAAAAAGCATAAAATTAATTAACGTACCATGATGACTCGTAATTAAAACAATTCTATTATGTTCTTACTTCAAAGTTAATTAATTAAAGTAAATGAAACCAAAGTTGAAATTTTGTTCAATTGTTTTTGTCTTTTCTCTTTTTAATGATACCTACAGTGGTTAATTCATGAAAGAGCACGTTGTGAACTCCACATTTCCCTATTCTTTAGTACAGGGTGGAAGACAAAATCCGTTCCGAGCTCTAGAGCTTTAATAATACAGGGTGTCTTAAAATTATCGTATTCCGAGTTCGTGGCTAAATAGGGGACAACCTGTTGACCAAGTAAAGATGTTTAAAAAAATTGCTGTCACTTTGAAAAAAATATCAAAGTTGCCAATATTTGTTCAGAAGTACAGTCGATGGACAAATAAAACTGGGACAAAAATGACAATCACGTAAGTCAAAATTTACAAATTTGCATCGTTTAATTACGGCTTTATCACAAATAGGTTAACTTTGGTATGACATATTATATAGACACTGACAAATATATTGACAATTGAATGGTCTGATTTACATAGATTAAATTTTACGTGTCCCAGTTTTATTTGTCCACCGACCGTACCTAATTAATATTCTAGCTATGTTGTACTTCCTTTTTGAACAAAAATTGGAAAAATAAAACTTTTATTTATTCGAGATAAAGCTATTTTTTCAAGAAATGTCTTTTCATTTATCTTTTAATACTTCACATAATCATTCTCACCATATTTCAAAATGAATGTCAACCATTTATATTTTTTATTTGAAGAAAACATCATAAAAAGTTTGAACCTTCAGACCCATATATCTTTGTAAAGACCCCCCCCTATGTTTTTTATTTTGTTTTTTCGAGATTCCTGAGATTTTTCCCTACAAGACCCCCGACTTGGAATACGTTAATTTTGCGACACCCTGTAGATCATTTCGTGACGATCCATATGTCAATCGAAATGAGTTAATAAACAAAACATTTTGATCTAAGAAAAAGATTATCAAGACTTACTAGATTTCAGCACCGATAGTCATTGTTTTCTTTTTAACCACACAATTATGTACCATCTAGGTATGTTTCTTCTTTCAAATCTTATTTTTTTTAATTCTTTGATATTCTTTTTTTTATACAGCCATATACAATACGTCCGTTATAAAAAGTTCCAAAAACATATCAAGATTGATGAAATGATGTCAAAATTTCGCAATTATCTACTTGTAACAGGTGACCTTGCGTTAATAAATTTGAATCTGTTAACGAACTTTTTTAGATTAATCTTGTAGTAACTGTTGCTTATTCAAACAGTTTGTACAATTGATATATTTTTTTAAATTCTTTCAGAAAACATTAGAGTGAACTCAAAATGAAGAAACTCTTTTTGATCAGATAATACAAACGTCTCTGTGCGGATTTTGTCATCCACCCTGTATGATAAAAACAAAAATTTATAAAGTCTGTCTCAATTCTAAATTTCCACCAACATTGCATTCTACGTTAGAAATACAACCGGCAACACTGTTTGGTGAAAAATGCCGCAGATTGTATTTGTGAGGTTATCATTCTCTGTGTCGTTTTTACAACTTAAGATTTTAGAATAAAGGAAAAGAACGGTGCCAACCTTTTTATCTCTTCGAAACCTTTTACTAGAGCATTTTTCATTTTAGCGTCAAGTAAATTACGTTATTTTCGAATCATGTTTATAAAATAATTGTATTGCCAACTTTGGTTATAACAATCCCCAATTAGAAATATTTTTATTTTGCTAACATTATTCAACAAGTGGTGGAAATTTAGAATTGAGACAGACCATAATTACTTTGATCTCTGACAAAATTAAAAACTGCCAACACTGCATACTAATCCAAAATTACAACCGGCAACGCTGTTTAGTGGGAAACGAAAAAAGTAGGGTTATGTTATTATTATGTTGATAGTTCAGTCAGCTATAATTTACTTAAAATCCATTCAAAAATCAAAAAACCACCAACGTCCCATTTTCCTGGATAATTACTATCGGCAACGCTGTCTGGTGTAAAATTTGGTGAGACTTGTAATTTTGAGGTTAAATGTTTATTAAGTGTCTTGTTTTTCTGGGCATGTTTAGGTAAAAATGATAAGAATCAATAAATAAATTAAACGTGCTGCTAATAAAACAATATGAACGAAATTCAAAGCAATTGAATTTTTTTTGAATGAAATAAATGTCATAATTTATAGTTACCAACATAGTATGAAAAAATATCTACTTAGGGTTTTTTAAAGTACCAAAACGCTGGTTAATAATTCTTACTAAATAATATTAATTATTATGTCGAGGCCTTCCGGAAGTGCCACCTGAACTGGCTGACCAATTTGGACATAAAGTATCAATTTTATTTTGAATATTATATTTTTGTCGGACATATACCAGACAGTTACTTATCTTTGAATACTCATTAATTTAAAATTACTATAATTTAAGTAGTACTAGACTTGGCTGTCGAATTTGTAAAGAAGTGCAATAAAAATGTTAAGTTAAGATTTGAGATAAAAAATAATTGCAACCTGACATAAAATGGTTTTTCAAAAAAAATAAACGCGTCTAAAAAATAACTGTAAACAATCCTGTTTTTAGAATCTATGGGAAACGTTTTATTAACATTTGCTCTCACAAGCCGCAATGACGAAAATGTATGAAAGATCCGATCTCCGGTTGTAAAACTGAAAGAATGTAACATATGCGCTTCAAGTTCATGAATCCGCTTACGCAAATGGCTAATTAGTTTTTTCGCTTCCTTTATCTCCTCAGCCTCAAAAATGTCCATTTGCTAGCCTTTAAGAATGGAACAATAAAATCGTGTATCTCATTCTTGTACCGCGTGGAATCTCCTTTTTGATATCACATGTAGATAATTATCGTGAGCTGCTGGATACTTTAGAAATAAAAGACGTTAGAATGATATTGTACAGGTAGAGAATAGAGTCAAACCTGCAAATTAAACGTTTTTTGTTATTAAACCGGTCTATGGAGGAAGAGAACTTATCAGAAAATTTAATGGCCTCTTCTCTATCACCGGAAACCTATGATTTATGATCTCGTGCCGGTGTCTTTCCGGCGATTGGAAATTGCTATATGCTTCATTAATTTTACAATATGGTCTATATTTTTTTTCGTAGTTGTTCATCATAATCACTTTTTTATAGCTTCTGATGGTACCGATGCGATTAATTATGTATGCATGCACTTGATAAGATCGTTGAAGGTTTTCAGCTCGTTTTGTTTGCCATTTCGCTAGAAATTAATTCCGCACGGTTACGTTGAAACGCAAATATGTTCAAAAAATTGATAAGTACTGCTTCTTCAGTACCTTGCAATTATGCAAAAATACGAACCAGCAATTCTCATTTCGTTTCCAATCACTGCCTTCCAGTTCACGTCGTCGCACCTGATACTATCGGGCCTTCAAATAAATATATATTTAGAGTAGGCGTAGGAGACATTCTAATTCTTTTAATAGTGTAAAGTAATTTTTGTAGGTAACCAATTATTCTCCGGAGTTGCATAGTATGCATAGTAAGCTTTTTCCCAATGTCATATTCCGTGGAGGGAGAATAGGGAGAATGCACTACAAAAATTAAAAATATTTTCTAACCTAATTTTATTTCGTTAAAATGTCAAGCGTTTCTTGTGTCATTTTCTACGCTGGAAAAATGTTGCAAACAATTGAATTTCCATAGGTTGCTCTAAATATAAATTTATTTGAAGGCCCGTTATAACTCTGTTTATGATGCTTCAAACCAAACAAATTTTGAAAATCTTTGACACCAATTAAGAGATCTCTTGAGTTAACTACAACTACGTAACTTGTCTTATTAATCTAAAACTGGCGGTAGATTTCTGCAACTTGATAACCGTGAACTTGAAATTTCAAATTATCTGAATTACATCTTTTGAACATAAAAAAGTTTTTAAATGTTAATTATGTTTGTTAATTATCCTGCAAGAGAATGTACATTTTTTAGTGTGCCAACATACTTTACTTATACGAGCTAATGCACTAACGTCGTCGACTTTGCTCTTTTGAAAGATAAGATCAATTAAAAATTTATTTTTGTAGTAAAATGAGGTAAATAAGCAATTATTACTACATCCTTTAAAAATTATCAAACGTTTTTAATCTAAAGAGTAAAATATATACTTTGAGCAGCTTTTTCTACAGTAGTATTATCTTGATTCTCTGCTGATAACGTATTTTTTGTCAAATAAAGTTATTATTATTTAAAAAAAATAACAGTACTACTTTTTTACATAATTTACGATTAGACCTAAACACCTTTCTCTTGTTTACACTTCTTTCGGCTCCATTTATAATCTTCTTTTAAATCGTTTCCTGCTTCTTTACTATCCATATTTTTGATACTCGTACTTATATGACCCTTCCTCGTGTTTGCAGTCTACCTCTTTATGCATTTTCTTTCATTTATTTACATTAGAGTACGGTAGGAGTAGCGCGAAAACAAGGTTTCAGGCTCGAGGCGAAGCCGAGTACCTGATTATTTCGAGCGCAGATTTTTATGAAATAACAAATGTCAAACTTTTTGACATACAGAGCTGCCAACCCGACATTTGTATTTTACCTATTATGATTATTATTACATATTTATTAGTCAATAAAAATTAAAGAAACATTTATTACATACATATATTTATAAAAGGAGAGTAAAAACTCATTACAAAACATTTCTAGAAATGCTTGTGGTAGTTCAACTACTGTCTCAATAATTATATCTGTACGAGTTAATCTGCGACTCGACTTTGGTTTCCTCGGCTTTCAAATTATGCGTTCACACTGTATAATTGTGGAATGAATAATGAATGCTAATCGGTGCTAATTCACTTTGTTACAGTTTCCTCGTGGCATTTAATTGAAACAAATCTTGCGTTCCATGAAATTGAAATTCTGCACTTATTGTGAAATCAATCACTCAGAAAATTAGATACGTAATAGGAGTAATAATTATCGTAATCTATCAATAGTGCACTGTCAACAAATTGTGCATATTTTACGGAAACAATAACTCTTGCCTTTGAATAAATCCGTTTACGAATAACAGGCCACGTGTGTCTTTTGTGTCCTCAAGTCTTGCATTTATTACGAGATTATTGCAAATATCTAATCATAAAAAAAACAATAAGTCCACGATACCGTGAAGTAACGCTGCCGCGAATCGGACTTAATCAGTTCATTGATGAGTGATCACAAGGATAAATGTTATTATGAAAAAAATCGCTATCGCAACAAACAATTATTTTTCCTCGTTTTAATTAATCATAATGCAGTGCGCATTAATTGTAATTATCGACAGAATTACGTAAATCGTATGCGTCTTACAGGTGTATTTGCGCCGACATTTCGGAAAGCTTTCAAGGACCATTTGGCCGACGAGATATTTTTGCATCTAGTGTGCACATGATGTGCATAAAGCCATAGATAATAGTGAGTAATAAAGAGGGCACATTATAGGTACCTATTTAGCACGGTTATAGAGGAATGCAGATTCAATGGTCGCCATAAACCAGTATTTATAGAGCGGTACCGCTGAGAAGGTACGGTAACTTATTTCATCCTATCACTTAAAAACACAAGAATTTTTACTACATTCTTATGAAATTGCATCGAGCCGGCTCGTAATTTACGCAAGAATCTTAATATTTGCCTTTAATAATGACAACGAACGAGTCGTATGTGCCGGACCAAGTCGGGCTCCACTTTTAGTCATCATAACAACAATCATAATGGTCATAAAGCAATGACACGTAATTGTTGTAATTCGTCATGGTTCTAATTGTCGCGTTTTCAATTATCCAAAAACTGAATCATTTGAATCCGAATTCGTCACGCTAAAGATATAAGATGTTCGTCATGTCCGCAAGAAAAATATTAGATTTTTGTGGTTTCGTTATTTTTACCGTTTGAGATAATGTACGCAGATTTGGTTTAAAAAAATTAATAAATCAAAATAACATGAACCAAAAGAAGCTTTTTACTGACTTATGGCGTATTGAAGTAGAGTAGGTAAAAAAATCTCATTATAATCAAAATCAGCTTTGGATTTGACGTCTGTCTTAGTGTTAGTAGGACGATTTTTTCAATTTTATCTCACAGATGTCACATTTTTATAGTCAAAAAAATATTTAATTTGAAAAAACGGTTATTTGAATCACTGCAGTACTTCAGAAGCATAGAATAAAAATATGATCATGCTAAAACTTGGTTATGACTTATGAGAATTTAGAGGAGGCTGTCCAAACATGTGCGCCTTGCTCACAATGTAGCTCCATTTAGACAGAAATTCGCACCATATTTGCTGAATGTAGAAATTTAAAGTAAAATGTTAAAGGAGTTGGAAGGAAGGTTCTTCCTACCACAAGCACAAAGCTACTTATGCCTTCATATTATGGGAAACAAAGTGTCCACTAAAGTTTCAAAGATGGTCAGCCAGCACAGGTAAAATTTTGACTATAGATGGTCGTTTCCTAAACAACCACACATAAGTACGTAATTTTTAAAAGCGACTTTTAAGACCTGTCAATGTTGGTGTTGAAGAGTCGATTGTGAACGCACCACCGATTACAGATCACGGATCAGCTGTTTAAAGCTAACCGCACTTTTTGCCATGTTTGTGTTTTTACTCTATAGACTGACGAGTGGTGCGTTCACAATCGACTCTTCAACGCCTTCGAGGTGAAATTTAAAAAAAACACCCAATATAATATACTAATGTGGACTTCATAGTATCAAAACTTTCCTCCAACAAGGTGTTGATTCTTGTCGAAAAAACAGAAATATTAAACACCTTTAATAATATTGTTTACAATACTGCAGTAATATTGCACTACTGCATGAAATAGTTTACTTAACACTTAATAATAATGAATATTAATTATTTAGTTAATTACTTTAACATTAAAGAGACCAACTAAAAGAACTAAATAATTACAAGGTAGCACCTCCACACGGTTCTACTTTAATAACTCTTATTAAATGTATTTTTCTAACATTCTCTCACAACATAGTTATCATCATCGTGTTCTCGCTCTTCATCCTAAACCAATAACAGTGAAATATTGCTTTATTATTATGTATTTAAATTAAATTATTACTATTACGAGTACGTTAACAAATATGTATTATTTAATGATGATTCAACTACCAAAACGCGAATGAAATACCATATGTTTAAAAAAATATTGATCAAGGGCAGCTGTCATAAACGAAGATCACAAATGGTTTTCCGCCGAGAACACAAATTCAAACTTAGGTTATGTTAATCTTAGTTTGTGGTTTTGTGCAACAATGTAAAGCTGCGCCATACATTTTCGATGCGTTTATTTTGCACAGATACCTTGATCGTATATTTTTTGAAACACACGGTATACCAACAGATAGTTGTTATTTTTTTTACTGTCTTTCTATCTTCTATTACTTCTTTGATGAATAAATTACATTTGAAACTCCATTTAGATCAATTCATACTTACCTACTGTGTAAAATTGTTAAATAAATCATATTTATTAAATACATTTAACAATTTTGAGTTGAGTAAAAAAATTGCAGCCCATTATATAGGTTATTGTAAATGTTTCTAATATCCTAGTTGGCTGGGCGATTAATTTTAGGTGTGCCGCTTTATATACATATGTTCCTATATGACAGTTGACAGATTTCCGGCGAAAAAAACCCGCCAATACCGCCACCTATCTGCGATACTGGTCTGGCTGTTACGAGGCTAGCGGCACATCCAAAATTTGTGTCTATGGTTTTCTACGCCAAGTACAATGTTAGAAACATTTATAATAACCATGTATGTATTAAAGTTTGAGGTTATGTTACTGTTATCTACAATCATCGTAATGTGCCACTGTTGGCATTCCGTCAAGTGGAATCTAACCTAAAACACAAACTTAAAATACCCTTTTTTAATACATTCTTCTCTCTTGTAGTTCTCTAACCTGTACTTGTTCATTTTCAGATCATATCTTGAAAATATTACGCTGTGAAGAAGCATTTTTTTCAGCAATTAAAAAAATGACGATTCTTCAAAAAAAAAACTGTAAAAGTAGGTTTAGTGCTTTTTGAAGAAAAATATAGCCTTCAATCTATTTTTTTTTCAGTTAATGACTGATACGCTTAACGCTTTGGATTTTGACAGATGATCAAAGGATTAACACTCGTAACAGTCAATCAACGACTCAATTTTTATTCTTCATTGCCAATGTGATATACAGTGTTCTTAGATTTCCAGAACGAAGAAGATACACATTACAATTTAAAATGGAAGAGTCTAGATCAGTGCTTCCAAAACTGTATGAGATATAGTTCCCCGACAATATAAATAAATAAATCTTTATTTATTATTAGCCATTATGATATTTATTAACAAGTTATACCGTAAGAGCAAAAAAAAGCCATCAAGGATAGCTATGAAAAAGAAAGTGCCGTGTCTTTGATTAAGAAATTCGTCATGCATTTGTGGAATCCTGAAATGGGTTATTTAAATAAACAATTATAGGTGCATATTGCATTTTTTCCCTGCAACTTACAGCGCACAAGCGCATTATGGACTGTGTCATAGCTATTCTTGATGGCATTTTTTTTGTTCTTATGGTAGGTATTTGGGAAAAAAAAAATTTTTGTAAACGAAAGCTCAGATTAGAATTTGAACACATTTCAAAACATCATTCTTAAGCGCATTTTCCTGAAAACCATATTATTATACTCACTCGAAAACCAAGCCAATTACCTAGAGAACCACAGTTTTGGAACCACAGGTCTGGCCTGCCAAAAGCTCGCGAGATCAGATTACTCGAACTACTTTACAGGCGATGTTATCCACTTTTGGGAAAAAAACTAATGTCCCAAAGGACAAGTTAATGACCATCCGGGCATTCCCTTCAGTCAACTTCGCCTTCACCGGCCAGGATAATTTCGGGTCGACTCTGCAAGCTCAGTGTTCGGCTCTTCGCCGTTGGAAGGGAGCCCCCTTGGGGCACTCCGTATATAATAATAACCCGCAGTTGGCGCAGATTGAATCGGCTTTATCTGGATGCGATCAGAAAATACTAAACACATACCTAGGCAGCACATGATGGACTGGTAATTAGACGGTGCGCTTGTCACGCGTCTCTTGCCCGCCATCACAACTCCCGTCCCAGTGTTTACCCCATCCGCCGTATGCGCCTCCACTTGCCTCCGCTTATTAAGTGGAAGCTCTCTCCTGCAGATTGCAGGTGTGGCTGTCGCGCTTTATTTGCTCCACTCTGGCGGAAATTACCGCAGGATGCGATCGGAAAATAGTGAACGGGAGCCGAGAAAAAACGCGTATTCCGTGTCCTAAACGAGCCAATAATAATAAGTGTATCGGTCAGGTATGTTCGAGGTGGCCGGGGGCAGTGCGCCATCTTGCTACCGCCTCTGCGCATTCTTAATACTCGGCATATATCATTATAGACACACTCCGCGTAGGCACACTAATATCCGAAGCTCCTGCCACCATCTGAAGGCGTCCGAGAGTGACCGGAGACGAGCAGGACGAAGGACCAAGCCTGCGCTCCTCACGGACGGTGGATCGAGCGCCCGCCCCGGGCTAAATAATATACATCGCTCCATATAGATTATAAAGCTATTTTACATACTAGTAGCACTCTCGGGTATTAATATATCATTATTTTCTGAAAGCTCGGTTTTTAAACGATCGGACGCGATCACTGCCCCGCGACGACGCAACACTTTCCAAAATTGGGGTGAAACCGGCGAACAAACTGTGCAGACTTGCCGGTGGTCGTAGACAGGGGAAAAACAACCACCACTTTGGGTAAAAATTTATTCAAAAAAATACTATATACAATTTTTACAGCAGCAATGCAGGACACACTTACATAAATTATTCGAGTTTGACAACAATCATAAGTATTTGTATAAATAACTTGACTTAAATTATCACTTACAAACATTTGTAATTTTGAATAGGATTTCATCCCT
Organism: Tenebrio molitor; assembly: GCF_963966145.1. Lineage (NCBI taxonomy): Eukaryota > Metazoa > Arthropoda > Insecta > Coleoptera > Tenebrionidae > Tenebrio > Tenebrio molitor. The sequence continues at coordinate 3,711,242 of NC_091048.1, read as the reverse complement.
TGCGCGTACCGGATGGCTTGCCTAAAAACAACGAAATTAAAACATTAATTTTGATCACATTCATCAGATCGAGCTAACGTCTACACAATTTATTTTCCAGTCTCACCCACACCATGTTCAAATATCTATCCATTTATCTTAACGTTCGCTAACTTTTTATGGTACTGATGAATCTGGCACTCTTAATTCGAGTCGGTTACAAAGTGTTCCGTCCAACGGTCACAATTACAATAATTTCTTTAGCAATTTTACAAATTCATGTACTGATTTTTTTGACTTCTCGGTAGTTTTTTTATCTCATTTTAAATTAAAATAAGCATAAAAGAAAATTACAGCAAAATAGGTTACGTTTTTAATATTGTAAGAAACAATAGTGGTCCTAAAAGAGCACCGCGAGGAACTCCCCATCAGAAATTTGTTAGTTTTCACATGTTTTAGACATAGTTGATGACTTGCTAGGTCAAAGTCTGGTACACTTTTGAATCGTTTATCTCAAATATCTCAAACATTTTATTTAAAAGAAACTAAGAAGAATTTTCCTTCGAATAATATGAAATTCACATCCAGAGATCAATAAAATTATTTCTGTTCTGAAAAAGGATCAAGCACGACATCCATGACAGTTACAAAAGAACCTCTAAATAATAAACAGTTGTAGAAAAGCTATCTCTAGTTTAGAAAAAAGGGGTATTCTCTCAATAATAATAATAATAATAATTGTCTTATCTAAAAGCTGTAGTAGAGTCGGTACTACCAAAAATGCGTCTCAACATTTCTCAACAAGAGAAAAAAGAAAAAGTAAATTTCTGATAAAATAAGAAATAGAAGTAAATCGTTTAAAAAAAATCAAATCTAGTGTGCTAAATAAAATAAGTTCTCTTCTGAAAAACGTACCTCGAGAGCAAGATCAAGAACAGGATCCTGACACAACTTTGACAGTTAAAAAATAAACTGGAGAAGATACAAAAGTGGCAAAAATTTGCTGAACTCCGAAAAAATATACAACCCTTCTACTCGTACCATCAAGTTTACTAATTGGAATTTAGAGTACCAAATGTACTCTTGTCTTGTTCTTATTTTGGTGATATAGAAAACAAATTTTTAAATTTTTTTCTTGTCATCTCTTATCTACAGTCTGATTTTGAAAGTTGTACAGATATTTTTACCTGAGCTAGTACGTGTTAAAAGAGGGCAAAATAATCCAACTTGCCTTATACAAACGTTAATGGTTTGCAAAGGAATCAGTTTGTTTGGGAATCGCTGAAAAATGTAAGTAGTAAGTTGTGACTTATGACATACGACATACGACCAATCTAAAATGTCAAGGTTTTCTGTCCTTCGAAGTTATGTTTGGTTTTTATCGTTAGTGTTTTTTGAGTTTCATCATTAATTTTTGATTGTGTAATTGTGAGTAAAAGCATAAAGTGAAACATCAAAGAAGTTGCTCAAAATGCTTGCCATCGTTTGCAATGCAAGCGTGTCGTGCCCAAGAAAGCCGAACTCGATTCAGAATGCCTCTATTTTGACGAATTTCCTGAGCGGTGTTTTGTCCTCGCAAACTGAGAAACTCCCAGGTGATTTGCAAGACACCAAGTACTTGTTCGTGATTGGTTTTCAATTTCGTCAAGAATTTCTTTTTCTGGAACTAAAATGCGATCTTCTCGTTGGAGGCCAAGATCGCGCTTATTCATTTCGAAACGCCCGAAATCGCAAAGATGCTGTACGATGTTTATAAAGGTTCGTGCATTGGGAAGTATACTTTGAGTAAACCTTTCACCGCAGAACTTCCGTGCTAACTCTGAATGTCCACGGGCTTCGCCATAGATCAAAACCATATCGGTTTTTTCGAGGTTGGTGAAAACCATTTGTGATATAAATTGAGGTTAAGATTGAGATTCATGTCAAAGTGAGTTAATTTTGAATTAAATGATAACAAAAACGTCTTCTATGATTTTGTTTTGACCCATTTTTTCATAAAAATCAGTGTCTCCCAAACTTTTTTTTTAATTTTTAGCCCCTTTTTCTCGAAAAATATCAACATTTGCATAAGGCATTATTGGCTGAATCGTTACCTATTGTGGAGTTCTACCACTAGTTAAAATATCTGCACAACTTTCAAAGTCACCCTGTATATCGCAGTTCTGGTTCCAAGTTCTTTCTGTTTACGGTTTTCGGTAGTAAACTCTTCGTCCGTTTCGTACATCGTTCGAAGGTTGGAGATTTGAATGGGCGACGAGGCGAGTAAGCAAGCCTTTCTAGTCGGTCAGTTGTTGTTGTTGCAAGAGCCGGCGATGGTATTAATCGAACGGCTGTTGCAGTTGAACGGTAGCTGGCCCAAGAATAGCCAGAGGCCGCAGCCTGTGATTACCGCTCGCTATCGAACTACTGTCCGCGTGTAATTATACGTTGGGGATGTAATCTACCCGTCGCCCTATCCAATCTCGACTCTCGACCATACTCCTTTTGTTTTCAGTATTTTGGCTACTTCAGTATTTTAATTTACGTCTGAATACAAATTATAAGGTGCACGGTGCACGCCCGATGAATTCTTAACAGCCAGCGAACGAGCCGAAATTAAAGTTAATAGTGAATACGTGAACGAATCCGTGGATGGTCACCCGAACCTCCTTATCGGTAGTGCTCCGGTTGTGCGAAAAATGCGATGACGATTTCTTTTTTTTTTCCCCACGAGATAAACCATGACGTAGAGTATATTTAAATTGAGAAGTACATGGGCTGTCCTACGATTTACGTTACAACCAATCAATCTGGACACCACGTGATGTGCACTTCTATCTAAATCTCGACCGGTAAACCTATCAACGTAATGTCAGTTTCCCTTTCTACCTGTAATTTACTGCAATTTTCTGTAATCGCCACCGTTGAAGGTCCTTATACGAAAAGTAATTTATGCAAAGATTATGAACGATATAATTATTCTTATATAAGTGGTCCAAACGTTGAACCCTGTGGTGCCCCAGCACCTGTACCTACGGTACGATTCAAACCTGGCAAATAAGTAAATCAGACGAGTAAAAGTTTTGGCATTTAATCAATGAGTTGCAAACACCCATTGTGTGAAAAAATTGACTTTGGTAGTAAAATTGTCCTCTAATCATTATTACTGTGGTTATTCAAAAAATGTCATCCGAATTGTGTCAAATTAGAATTTCAGTCAATGGCAAACAAATGGTAACAGGACTAAATTTTTTGAAAGAAAAAGATCAAAAATACTATGGAAAAATATCGGGTGTTTTTTTAAATTTCACCTCGTAGTAGGCGTTGAAGAGTCGATTGTGAAGGCACCACTCTTGTAAATGCGTAAGATTTAAACGGCTGATTTGTGACCCGTAACCCGTATAGTGCGTTCACAATCGAGTCTTCAACGCCTACTATGAGGTGAAATCTAAAAAAACATCGATATATTAAATAATGCATTTTCGTATTCATAAATTTATTTTTCCGTGACTGTTAAATTTTCTTCAGGAAATAGTTTACGAAAATTAATTGATACAACAATGAATAAAGAATAAATGTTGGGGCACAGGATGTAAAAACAACGTAATTCAAATCACTCTTCACTTGTGACATCTTTACGTTTCGCTAAACATAATTTAAAAACTTTAGTCAACTGTTTGGTATGTTAAATATATTTTACCTTGAATATATTTCAGCATTTACTTAGTAGCAAATATTTAAACAAAGACTCACTTATTGCTTGCCAGCTTCAATCTAAAGAGAATTCTATAATTTCAATTGAATTCAAGATATCAAATATTGTTAATATATTGTTTTGAAATAATAATGGTCAAAGCAATGAACTCTGAAGCACACCAGACATTAAGACAACATAATCCAAAACTTTCAGCATTTAATTGGTTGTATGTTGCTTGATATGATTTAAAAACAGATACCTATGTTCATAAACCATAGTGTTAAATGATCGCTTATTTTCTGTAATTTGCTGCAATTTTCTGTTTACTGTAGAGTAGAGAGATCCGCTTATGAAAATCATTACTTTCATTCTCATTGAAAAAAAAGAATGGTCCAAGGATTGATCTCTGTGGCACACCGAGACTAAACACTTCAAATATGTTAGAACTTGTCGTCTGATTTTGTCGTACTAAACTAAGAGATTAATAACAGATTAAATGAGTCAAATTTGTGTAATTTATTCAATAAAATACGATAAATCATCCTGTCAAAAATCCTAACAACTTATTATAACTGCATCTACCTGACTAAAGGATTTATCATAAACAATTTAAGCCAAATGGCATAAATTTTCAGTGGCAGTGCAGTGAACTTGGACCATCAAAACATTGTTGTTTTATTTCTTACAAATGTTTTAAAAATTGTGCGAATTTTATAGAATTTGTAAACCTGGAAGTGCAAAAAGGTATAACTGTCTGATTAAAAATTGTTAAACTGTCATCAGAACAGCTAATTTGCACTTTTACTCCCTATTATTAATAACATAATACTTAATAAATAAGATTGGTTAATTATAATAAAATTTCATATTCGTCTTTTTGCCCAGTCATTTTTAACGTTAGGTATATCAAAAACTACCAAAATTCTGATTCATCTGTTACACTTACAAATATTTTTTGAAAAATAATAAAATTATAGTCTATTCACGGTGAATGTGGCCTAATTCTAATTCTGTTAGGGAATTTTATTTGTTCTGTAGTTACTACCAACAATGTTACCAGATGTCATAGCCACCCTTTATCCACATTCATCGTGAATAGACTATAGATGATAAAAGATTTTTATTGTTAAATTCAAATTTTTCATGAAATGACGTTAAGTAAAATAATAACGTAAACGAAACAATTTTCCTTATTTTATTTTAGTTGAAAAATGAAGTAAAACCTATTTGAAAATATTAACTACATGTTAATAAAAACAATACAATTTAAAAATAAAAAAAGTATAAATTATTATGCTTAAGAGAGCAAAGTATCTAAAGATTCTAAAGTATAACTGATACACTTTACGCATTACTTAAATGCCTTCTCACCTTTTCCAGTAAATTTAGTTAGGACTTCGTTATTGCGTCCGAACTAATCTCACACTTAAAATATGCATCCATTAGTTCAGCAGATGCAGCTTTTAATCCAAATATGTATAGTGAAGAGAGAACAGTTTTATCTGCGCTTTAAACGTACATAATAAATTCAACCAATAAAAATCTTGTTTTATTATTATTTCGCATATATATTCCTTAATAATCGACGTAAAAAAAATCTAGCATATTCTAAGTAGTTTTCGTGGACATAAATCTCGACTTTATTACAGATATTTGCCGATTCCGCGCAACGCTTTCAGGAGCTAAATCTCTATCGTAATTTATCGCACTTGTTGCTAAAGTTGACGTGTTCCCAGTGTTACAGTCAACAATATTAATAATCGGTCGCCGTCGATACTAATTTATCGATCTTAAAGGTTACCGGAATAAATTACGCTTTTTACTTTCATTGCGCATTATTGAAAAATCACAAATTATTTATTTTCGTCGTCGGCGTATCAAAAAGCTCAACTTACCGGTGTGAAGGAAAAGGTGGTTTTTGAGGTTGGTGTGTTTGGAAAAGCCCCGCGAACAAATGTGACACTTGAAAGGCCACGATCCGGAGTGGACGTACATGTGAGAGCGGAGATCTCCCGGAGTTGGAAAAGACTTGCTGCAGAGATTGCATTTGTGCGGCTTGTCCTGAAACAACAGATCAGACTGAAATATGGTCCTGCTGGTGTGGCGGCCGTATCAAAGAGATTTAATCGTTCTAAATTAACAACAATTATACTACGTTAACGGTGAAATTTCCTAAACATCGCATAAAATAATATAAATATTAATGGAAAATATGTGTTTGGGAACAATTAGTCTATTAAATATATTAAAAAATGGAATATGAGAAAGCAACAATATATTGGTAACAGGGTACAGGAACATTCGTTAAACATTAATAAAACAACAACAATAATTTATTGCTCATGATGATGGTAATTCTAATATGTATTAATAAAAATGCAATAAATACAGGGTGTTATTGAAATGTGTGACCAAATTTTAACCACGAGCTACCGGCTTCATGTAGAACCTCGTAGGTAAAATTTCCGCATATTTTAAAAATACACCCTGTAAATGTCATTTTATTTTTTGACATAGAATTTTTTTTATATATTTTTTCTGAGTTCTACGTGAAGCCAGTAGCTCGTGGTTAAAATTTGGTCACCCATTTCAATAACACCCTGTATAAGTGTTTTAAAATTTTAAAATACAAATAAATATTTGTGCGATTAAGAAAATGAATGCAGTCGTGACAAGCACAGAATGAAAAAATTATTAAGCAACAGAAGCACGAAACATTTGTCTTGGTGAAAAATATTTTCGAGTTCGAAGCTCGCACCAGAAGGTGTCCGAATAATGGAAAGTGTTGATTGAGCTCTTCGTGTTAGAAAAAATACGTTCCCGCCAACAAACACCGTTCGGTTATTAATTACGATATGATTTTAATGGTGGAACCGTCTCCGATAGGATCTCAGGCGTTGCGGCGGAAGATTGATGGACGCGGACGTTAAACATTGAAGAAAAATCGGGGGCGACTGCCTAGAGAACGTCACGAATAGTCCATCAGATAAAAGAGCAAGACGGTTGTAGCAATCCACGTCAGTGACGGTGTACACAGTGGCCTGATCGACTGTCAACTCTCCTTTTCAACACGGACAAGAACTAAATAACTCCGACTTAAATAGATGCATAAGTATTGCAGTTAAAGACGTTACTACAATGTTGGACCGTCCGTCTCTCGGGAGCTATTGCCCGCAGAAAATACGACCATCGCGGACCAGCCACGGGTGTTTACCGACCGATAAAAAACCCACCATTGTGCTCACTTGTAAAATAAATCTCTCCGCCATTTGAATTAAGAAATAAATCGGCGCGATCCTCCACATAAATCTCACATATGGTAAATTAGCCTCTTAATTAGTTTATTCAAATTTGGATCCTGATTATATGGGGCAGTAGTGGAGCCGCAACGCTCGTTGGACTCCGTGGGAACTTCTCGAAGATGTTCTGGTTCGCCGCCTAGACCTTATTGTTGCTCATATGTCATAGCAACAACCTTGTGGGGCACCCCTCACCTTACTCTGTTTACACTGTCATACTTGACTTATCGCGACCCCAGCGAATTTTCACGTCTTTGTGTGGTTTCCCAGCAGAAAAGAACAACTACCATACGATGCAATCATTATCTAAAGGCTTCCAGGGCCGGACACTACCACACTCTAACAATCTTTCAGAACCTTATTACCATGTTCTACACCATCACGTGACACAAATTTATCATCGCAGATCTTAATCCAGTAATGACAGATTTTAGACAATCTGAAAGTCAGCACTGGAAGCCATTTCTCTTTAACGTAGAACCGCCTCCGCAGCAAATCAACCGTGAGTAAACACACTTGCAATGTCATCATGTTCCATTAAAAAAAATTCATAATACAGTTCCTTGAACTTGACTTGTTTGTTTTTTCTCAAAAACAAATGCCGTCGTGTATCACTTATAATCGAGAACAGAAGAGGCCACGAGTGTGATCCCTGTGGGACACCATTTGTGATCTTTATGATTCATCTTTTGGCTAATAGATCTACGATCCAGATCAACAGCGATAACAGTTAGAGAGTTTCATTTATTTTTTCTCTTAAAACTCATAGTCTTCCTTTGTCGGTGTGAATCAATCTACGAGTCAATTTTGGCGTGGTTGAGAAAGCTTTCCTGAATGGAAGAGAATCCGCCGGGTGCAACGTCGAAGGATTTGTCGTGTCTCGTTGGTGACGAGCTAGTGACGGAAATACTCCACGTCTCAGCTAGAGTGACATCGACAAGTCCCGTCTTGGAAAAAGGGCGAAACCGTCGTAAACTCCGGCCCAGTAAGTCATATTGATCGATAGCAACGATAGCGAAGGAACCGGATGTCTTAGCTTCGCGTGATGGCAGATGGTACCGGGAGCGTTGCGTTTCTTTCGTTCCCACAGCGCAACCCTCTTTCTTGATTTTAACGATTCTCCTTTTATTATAGACATTAATTGAACGCTCCGCGGACCATAAATTGATTTCGACCCCTGCGAAATTTCCTCCACTCCGAATCTCGGCAATTAAGAACGGCAGTCGTCAAGACGGGGTAATTAAAGTGGAGGTTGCGGTCGTTTCGCGACATACGAGTACTGTAGCAGTTCGTCGGCGGTAATGATTTACGCAACGGTCGTAGTACCAAGTTCAGGTACTCGATCGCCGGTATTGAAATTAATTCTCCGGAGGCTTTTATATCATTGCCGTGCACCCATAACTTTGATCTTGTTACTTTTATTGTTAGACCGCGACACGTATTAATTTTAAAATGATTTATGCGACAGTCGCAGACATATTACGAGTTAAGCAGCAAAGCTGGAATTAATTGCACGTAAAGGAAGCAAATCTATATCTGCATGTAGCGAAGCTTGTTCAAATGAACGTTGAAAATGCGTGTACGACGTGCGATCGGAAACTTTTCGTACCGAATGTGTTGGTAGCGCTAATGTGAATAATGCAGTCGAGTTCTTGAGAAAAAATTTACCAAAATATTTGACACACAATAATTTGTAAGGTGCAATTTAATGTAATTTATTTAAAGAAATATTTTTGATGAATTTATTGTTCACAAAGAATAGTACGTGACTTTTTATAGGTTATATTAAAATACAGGGTGTATCAAAAAGACCGCACTAACTACTTGTAATCGTATAAAGTAGAGTCTAGAGTGACAGGAACGTGAAAAAAATAATACAAACGTTCTCCTGATGCTTTTTTGTTTTTCTTTTGTTGACATATACAAACACATGACTAATTGATTAAGATTTATTAAAAAATTGTGTAACAAAAATTTTAAATTTCGGTTTTTAAAAAAGTAAATGGATGTTTTTGGTTAAAATTTTCCAACTTTAACACGATGTAACTTTTAATTGAAGCTGGGAATTTTTTTTTCAATTTTTTTATGTTCTTGTCACTGAGTTTGGTACAACTGCTAGTAGTTGGTGCGTTCGTTTTGATTCACCTGTATATTCAGAATATTCAAAGACTTTGGGAAACCTCGTGGGCATTTAAAACGCGAGTGAAACGAACTGGCCCACTCATGCCATAAAGAGCCCAATTTACACAGGAACTCGTTAAATAATACTCTATTCTCATACAAGCTACAATGTTATTTCTGCAACTTTCATGACACATTAATGCAATCAGTAAAGGTTGCACAGTTAAATCCTTCTTAAATTACTCTTGCTTAAGTCACTTCTATTACTGAACTAGTAGGTACTAAACTTAGTCATAAAATCATCCTAAGTGATGAGTTTGTGAATCAATTTTTTCACATTCATGAATTTATTTGCAATTTTATATACAATTTGAACTTTAATAAGTAGTAATAAGTGATAGGTTTTTATAGGTTATGTTAACTACTGGCGCAACTTGTCATAAAATTTATTAAAAATAAGTATATAAATCATTTTCTAATAAAAAGTTCCGTATTAGCATTATTAGTAGCAAAAGAAACGAATATTGGAAGTGGTTCTATTTCAAAAGAAAATCATACAAGTTGAAAAACACTTTTTGTGAGATCTTTTACTCGTAAATTATTACCATTGTTATTGTTATGATTTAAGATAATTCAATGTTGCATTGCAAATATACAAACCATTCTTTATAGTGTATTTATTTCATTTCTATAATCGTGAAAAATTTGGTTTTCCTGTTTTACATTAAATGCATTAACGTTGTTTTGGTACAATGGGAGGTTATAAATAGCATCAATGTCTAGTTTGCAATAGAAGAATACTCAGACATCGCGGGAAAACAACGAGAATGGTGTTTACGAACATTTAAAAAATGTAAGATAAGATTAATATTGAGATATTTTGTAATTTGTGTTTTACATATCACGTGTCAGTTGTGATATATGTACCTATCAGAAATCATCTCTCCTTCGCGCCCCGTGCCGGAGATGGGATCTACTGGAAAGTAAGCCACCACGGGGTCCTCCTCGTCAGTCGTCAGTCTGCAGCAGGTGCAGACAACGAGCCCTTAAATCCCTCTTGTCAAGTACGAGAATTGCGTCCGATCATCCAGCATATGCCGTCCGTTACATCATAATTACAATAATTTATTTTTTTACCACCGGTTATGGTCGGGAAACATATGGGAAGGCTTGTTTCCATAAGGAGAGACATCATTGTCCGTGAGTGGATCGTTGAAAAGGGTGCTTTAATAAAAAAGGCAATCCGCGCGCATTAGCCGATGGGAGATTTGTCAAAATGACAAGCAGGTACCGCGGGGCGGATTATATAAATATAGGACATCAAAATGTAGACGTCAAATTTAATCAGCTATAAAGCTCTTACCACAAGGATCTTATCGGGGATTACGCAAGAGGATAGCGCTATAAATGCCAGATCGGGGCATCCCTCCTAACAATACTCACCTTGATGTGTGTCATGCGGTGGTAGTAGAGGTTGGAGGACGCTGTGAACCGCTTAAGGCACACAGGACATTGGTGAGGCTTCTCTCCGCTGTGGATCCTTCGGTGGGTGTTCAAGGACGAGGACGTGCTGAAGCCTTTTCCGCAAACCATGCACACGTGAGGTTTTTCACCTGAAACAGATTCCCACATTTATTTACAAAATGAAGTGTCCACAAAGACAGTAGAGGTATTTTCATAATTGGTGGCGGAAACAAAAGACTGAGAAATGTCACAAAAATGTATTGTCAGTGTCAAATTTCTCATAAACGCCGTAAAAAGGAATGTCTAGGTAAATTTAAATTTTCGCTAAATAGATTGAAAAAACAAATTCTAACGAAACCAATTTTTGTCAGTGCTTCAAAAGGAAAAGTTATTCTCATATAATCAAACGTATTACAAATTATTTCTCTAGTTCGACGATGAATAACTTTCTTATTGCCAATTTGCTGCATTTCTGTCGAAATCACGAACGTCTTTGAGAAATTTGACACTGACAATACAAATTTGTGACATTTCTCAATCTTTTGTTTCCGCCACCAAATATGAAAATATCTCTAGTAGACAGACAGTACAGTTAATAAGTACCGCCAACTGAAAGACAATACAACCCTAGTCTTCTTAATTGAATTAATTAAACAATTACAAACGAATTCTTTCAACGTCTTTGTGTTATACCGTCCTCAAACTAGACCAGGCGACCTTGACCTAATCCGTAATTACATAATCTTCTTCGATCTAAAAATGTCAACAAATTTGTTTCAATAAAAATTAAATATTTGCGTCATATTTGTCATACAGTTGGCACCACCGATTAAAATTAAATTTTTTGACATTCAAAAATTTATTTAAAATCAATAATTTAAACTGTGGGGCTGAAATATCGTTCAGGTAGCACCAAATTAGTTACGAATTGAGAGTTTGCTGTAAATTGATAAGTGGAGATTCGAAAATAACGTAATTTACACGACGCGCGGGTAAGAACTTGGTCCGTCATTAAGTGAGGTTATGTTCGTGTCGCGGCAATGTTTTTCCGCCCCCAGTTGATTTTGTGGATTCGTGTTCAACGCACGAAGTCGATAGATGCTTGCACGTTTTTGTCCAAATTAAATCCCAAACGCGGGTCAAATTTGATCGCAGACGATGTCCTCCTACCTGTGTGCGTCCTCATGTGTCTTTTGAGCAGCGAGGGTCTGTCGAAGGCCTTGTTGCAGACGCCGCATGGCAGCAGAGTCCTCTCCCTGGGCCTGGCTCTGGGGGTGGGTACGCTGGCCTCCGGCAGATCGCCTTGTGAGCTGGCGGCGGAACTGTCACCGGAAACCGACTTGCGCTCGTCTTCCGCCGACGGGGGCGAGCCGCTCAAGGCCCGCGAGAGCAGCGACATCGAGAGGTCGAGAGGGGAGTCTGTAAAAAATGGTTGCCGTTAATTCGAGCCGATGATGCTTCAAATTCATGAAAGCATCATCGGCCGCATGCTTGCTATGAAACAATAGCTAATTTGGGAGTCGACAGAGCGGATGGCGACGGATTTATGGCCTCTTTTGCACAAGTTAACATTTTGATTGGTTTAATTTATAATGGCGCAGCCACCAAAAAAGGCACGGTCGAGATAAATCTAATTATCGCGCTTCTTGCTTTATCGGGATTTCTCTTTAATTCGGTTTTAATTGCCCGCACGAAAAAAGGGATATTGTTGCGTAATCTACCCGGATGATGGATGTTAAGTGAAAGAGACGATTGTTGGTGCGCCGGCTCATTTGATAAATTATACGGAGATAATTAAGAGGGGAAAACAATTTTTAGCCGTTTTCGGTGTACGGCTGGAATTAATTTGAAAAATAAAAACCAACAATAACCAGTTGGACCTTCGCAACAGGTAGGCACTGTGTAATTAATGTTAGGCATGCGTGATTACAATACCCAGCCTGTCACAAAAACTTACGCCTAGTTTGAGCAGGATGAACACCGCTCCGATTCGACACGCCGTCTACCGAGATATGGGATGGTCATTAATATCGACGCTCACGGACTCCGGGACCGGAGGAGCCACTCTGTTTGCTTTGGACGTGAACTATGAAAAATCGGGGAATTTTGTTTGCCCCAAGATTCGAACCGCCACATTATTCATATCAATAACGATAAAGACATCTGGGAAGAATTCGCTTTTTTCGGAGCCTGACGAGAGAGCCTCCAGTCCAGCTGATGGTGCGTGAGAATGTCTTAAACAATTCGAGGACGGAAAGTTATCTTAAACGCGCGTCCACATCTACCATAAATTACGCGTTTTTATTTCTTGCCTTCGTTTTGAGCTTCTCTTCGCTTTCGAGGCGGTTTCAGAAGATTACGATTTTTTTCTGGACAAGCGGACCTTCTGTTGACTCGCCATTAACTCTGACTTTCGTCATTTTAATGTTAAACTGTTGCAAGTTGATGTTGACGACCTGCGTTCTGCTTCTGCAGATTACAAAGCGTCGCTGTTTAATTTATTTTTTTATTAATCATTATAAAATACAACGTTAAATCATCGATAAAGTGGAGAAATGTTTAAAGTAAATCAGATTTTTGGTGTCTTTCATTCAGTAACTCGCCCACCTTCCTCGACTATCCTACACTCGTTATCTAACAATCTAAATTATTTTCAGTTGGACATTGAGTTATTTTCCCTCCATATTGTCGAAAGTAAAATCAACAGATGTTGTTTTCAGATCATCAGGGGCAAATGTTACTAAAAAAATAGTATAGAGGGTGATTCTGAAATAAGTGTGGAAAAAAATGTGAAGTATCCTTGACACAAAATAATTCTGCGTAAATGACTTTTGGGGTGAAATCAAAAGGATGCAAACTACCCCATATCATTTGTATCTCGAAAATACGAAAACGAAAATACTTCTATGAGAAAAAAATGTTGTATATGACTTCTTCTCATCATCACCAATTACTGGATTATTTTTCCAAACTTATTTCAGAATCACCCTGTACATCTTTATAATCATTATTTGGTAATTTTTTTAAGGTTTTCAATAAATCCATTAAATCTCAACACTTAGGTAAATTTTGTTTAATTAAGCAGTGAAGTTAAAAAATAGTTCGTAGGTAAAAGACTCGATACTGTAATTCATTTGTTAGTTTATTGGAAGTTCACGCGAGGTGTGTTCGCCTTTGAGTAGTATTTTTTTATTTTTGCGTATTCTCTCAGGACAGTATATACCTTCGAGAATGGAGTCCATCGTCTGCCTGTAGAGGGACGCCCTCATCCTGACGAAGAAGAGCTCCTCCGGCCGTTCCGGAAGGTAGTAGACCAGCAGCTCCGTGTCGGGCGAGATGGGCTTGACGGCCTCGTAGACCGGCTCCCCCCTGACCTTGGTGGCGACGAAGTTGACGGCGGGGTTGAAGGAGTTGGCCACCCGGACGAATCGCACCCAGTTGCAGTGGCGCACCCTCCTCGGTCCATTTCCCGAAATCTCGTCGTAGCAGCCGAAGCGGTGGCGAATCTGAAAGAAATCGGCAAACCATTGATCGTGGCCGTTCAATAAACCGTTTTTATGGAGTGGCTCCGGCCCGCGAAACGGTCGGGAGATGGAAGATAATGGAAGAAAAAAGAGGAGCGCGGATAAACAGTAGCAATTGTAGATAAGCGGTGGCGGCTACATGAAAAGGAGCGGGTCCTGTATAAACGCATGCAAGTATGTATTAGCGCGCGGAAGGCAGAGACAATGGCGGCGCACATAAAGGCCCAGCGCAGACGCCGTGTTCCGATGTCCTTATGCTGGCTGACGGTCGGTCCTGCAATTGTACCTTGCCCGAAACAAAAGGATGTCCAAGGATCAACCAATAATTCGTCCGCCTTTCGGAGACTTTAATGATGGCGCAGGAGAGAGGCATTGTTTCAGGAATGTCGCGTCATTTCGGCCGCACCGGGCAAAAAATCGAACAGACACCGGATTCCGCTCGTAAATCCATTTTTAATAAATTGCGACTCAAACTGAGACGACGAAAGGTACAGAGGATTGTGTTGATGACGTTGGGAAAGCAACAGTAGCGCTAATAACAGCATTAGTCATTGACCTGTCACGTGGCGTTCGAGCCTTCTCAAATTGTTATTCAACAGAAAATAATTAAATCATCCTAAACAAAAATATCAATCAACAAGTCACAAACGTGCACGAAATATTACGCACAATTACCTATTATCATTTTCAAAATTTCAAATTAACGGGTTGTCAATTTTATATTGGTAATGATTGTTAAATCGGTGTAGATATTCACAAATCTAAAATTAAATTCATATTATTTATCAGAAGAATTTTAAAAGACCTGACTGAGAAATTAAGAATTTAACTAAATGCCTCATTATTATTTTGGGTTTTTAAAATATAAATTAATACAAAAAAGTAGGCAAAATTATTCCAAACAAGATTCCAAAATAATTTAACATAAAAATTAAAAATGTATCATTCTTAAGATATGAAGTGTAAACAACAAACCAAATATTTTAGGTAAATAACAATATTTAAAAACATAATGTTATTTTAGAAATTGATTTAAATATATCGGGTGTTCATTTAAATTTCTCCTCAAATTTGGCCTTGAAGAGTCGATTGTGAACGCACCCCGGATTACAGATCACGGATCAACTATTTAAATCTAACCTCACTTTTTGCGTTGTTTGTGTTTCTATTCTACAGATTGACGAATGACGCGTTCACAATCGGCTCTTCATGCCAACTTTGAGAATAAATTTGAAGGAACACCCGATATTTATTGTCTTTCCCCGTTTTTAGACAATTACTAGAATTATTAGAAGAAAATTACATTATAAAAAATCTATTTTAGAACAGCAGCTTCTGGATAGATAAATAGATCAGTCAAGATAGATTGTCATACAGCAATTTAGAATATTAACAATAGGTAATTTGTGTAAATAAAAGTAATCCTAGAATTGACCCTTGCGGGATACCAGACTTGAATAATTGTCACATTTTGTTTGTTGAAAAAATAAAAAGAAAACAAATTTGCACCGACCAGCATCGTGCGACTGTTGAAAAATCTGTTCTTCACTCCTAGAATCTAAAAAATAGACAAAACTGACAGCTGTGCGGTTTTTCATTTTTAATCGCTTTATGGTCGTGTTTAATTAGTTATTAATCGATTACGCTATAATCCGTTCTCGATGTAGATTTAATCTAAAAGATAAGGAGAAACTAGAGTCTAAATTATCATAAAATTCCTATAAATAAAATGTTACCATTCACCTCGAACATTTTCTTTGGTGCAAGTTAATTTCCCGAGACACGAGTCGGAGCAATATGTTTTAGGTATTTGTTAAAATCTTGCATCTTGGTTGACTTTGAGAGTCGATATTTTGACAATCGAAAGGAGAACTGAAAAAGCGTAGCAAATAGACATTGTGTTCGTAAAAGGCACCAAAAATGGAACTGGTAGAAAAACGGAAGAGCAACACTTCCAAAGCAAAGCTATCTGTTGATGTACGTATTTGAAAGAATTAGAAACAAAAAAAGTGAAATAAAATTGGGCGCAACTTTCGTTGAAAATATTTTTATCTCGTCACCTTCACCATTCAGCTTGCATATTTATCGCCTCGTTTCGGTTTTTTTCCCGTATTATTCAAATGTTTGTACCATAACCACTCTTAATGCACCACATTATTCTATTACCCAGACACGTCTTAACCGTTCTCACTTTACAAGCGTGCCTATCGATTAGTTTTTATTTATTAGACTCTCACCAAGCCATTAAATACCCATTTAGTTTCGTGCACAGCTCCACTACACCGAATCTGTCGGAGCCACGCCACGGAAAAATCCCATTTGTATCTACCTACATCATATCATAAATTGAAATGTCTCCCATAAGATACACCGACTCCTATTTTTCTCACCGAAATCCATGCATCACCTAGTCCATTCAAGTTTTTTTCCTCGTCGTAATAATTACGTCGGACGTTTCCGCCCAAAATATTTCATAGGACACAGATGGCGACGGAGAATAAATCACGTGTAAAACTTTTGATAAGAACAGAAGGTCAATTATCGCCACTGTAATAAACCATCGGGCGCCACAGGTGCGTGATGGACAAGGAGGGGAGTACGAGGACCGCGAAGAAAGGACGAAGACGGAGCTGTTCCAATCCAGATTCCAGACGGTTTTTTAATGATCTCGCATCACAGGTAATATCCTGTCCTTTTATTATGATTTCCTTGTCACGTCATAAAACAGGAGCCTCTCTCTGTCTGGTCGGTCCACCTAACACACCTGTATCTTTCAGGTATCTCTCACTAATTACGAAGGTCCGCGATTAAGTCGCAGGTTGCCAGCCATCGATGGCCCTTTGTGAGAAGCGCTACAAGAGACAACAAGTCCACGATAAGGGGCGCCGACTCATATAGATACTTTTACATTCGACCGCACCGCGAACCTGGCGCTCGCGCTTGTCATCCTAACCTAAAAATTCACTACTCTACACTTTGAACCTTATTTCATCAAACGAAAGTGTGCAGGTGTTGAGGAATTTGCAAATAATGTTCCTGCAGCCAGCCATCGCTCGTGTAGTATGAGAAGCTTAAGTAAATTTTTCCACCTCCATTAAAAAAGTTGTTATTTTTTTTATCAATAATTGTGCTTCTAAAGTGGGTATTTCTTCCACATTGTGAAGTTATTCACAATATATCGTAACATGTCATATTACGATACAAGAAGGGGAAATAATCCTATGTTGTAATATTATATTACCGTACAACATTTTATCTAGTCATAAGAAATAATTATTAAATGAGAAAAAATAATATTGCACCAACCACAGTTCCAGGTTGGCGACATTTCTGTCACGCTTCTGTCATCAGTGTCAAAATGCAGACAAAGAAAGTGTTTCCTCGGACATCGAAATTACAGCAAATGCCACTATTGCAACCAAATCACGACAAAAGTACAAAAATTCTACGTTGCCTGATATTTTACCACACTAGTGCGGTGAAACATGTCATTTGAGCAAGATTCTCCGGTGCCTCCTGCGCTGAAATCAAATAAAAGCTTTCTAAAGCATTTGTTGTAAATTACAAATCTGATTATGACCTCCTTCTGGTTCCACAACTTTTCTTCAATTATTTTTTGTCGACTCTCTGATCTTGATATTCTTTTTTTATGTTTTCATCCTTAACTTGCGGTTCCTTGCGGTAAATATTGATTAGGTAAATTTTTTATAACTTTTTATTTACTATCATATCCGGTTTATTTGACATTATTGTCTTCTACATTATTAAACACCTGTTCCAAATAATTTAATATTCCTTCAACTTGGTTCTTAATTCTTTCATACTTGCGGAACTAGTTTTGCTACACTACCATATCGCCATTTTCTTGTACGGCCATAACAATACAATTCGCTAATTGCCAAGTTAATATCGCACTAGTGACACATTTCCGTTTGATGATCCCTATTACAGGTGTGCGTAATGGGGACATTTTGTGCACGCCGGCGGTGGCTTTCGGTTTCTGGTATGGTAAAAGAGTCTGGGAAGAGAGACCATTATGAGCTCGCGCCGAATGTAAAATATCGATGGTGGAAGAAGAGTGCAGAGGAGGGCAGACAATGCGAAACGCCGAATTCGAATAAATCAAGGCCGTTAACAGGACGGACTGCAGACTGTGATGTCCTGCGACAGCATAATGCGCTGAATAATGGAATACGGGATTTAAATTGTATCAGAGAGCGGCGGCTGCAAACCACAATCGAGGTATATACAGTGTGTTGTCATTCAACGTGATTTTGGCCTGGTCGCGATCAGATCGAGATGCTTGATCGCATGGTGTTTAACAAACGTGAATGCTGTGAACATGCTTATCTGAACGTGTATTGCACAAGGGGTAATTGACGGCCCAGTAAGTGTCCCTGTTTTACATAACAGCACTAGTGGGTCATGATTTGGACCAGTTGGAAAATTTCCTTCGTATTCTCTTATCGGAAGATTCATTTTTATGCTAAACACTTCCTCTTTTTTACCGTTTCAAAACAGGATGTATTACATAATTTTTACCTGAACGAAACACGAGCGACCTGTGAATTTAGCAAAACAACACCCAATAGAATCACAAATTGAATATTCAACGATACAGAAAGAAAAAAATAGGCAAGAAACGAAATAAAAATAGAAGGAGTAGTAGATTATATCATTAAGAGTAGAAGTGAGTCTTTTTGTGGCACGATGGAAATCATAAAACTTAGAAGATATAAATGAGAAACAAGACAGGTCCTAAAGTGGAACCATGACGTACTCCATGCTCGACGCTCTATTCATCAGACAAACACACCAACTTTGGATTAGTACAGTTAGGTTGGAAATTATAACAGAATCATTTTTAAATCACTAAAACCTGATGGTGAGAATAGTTATTTACGAAATGATTGCGAGAAGACAATTTCGCGCACGAGCGCATTATTTGAGGCACGAGCGACGCAGGAGCGAGTGCTTCATTTGCGCGAATGTGCCGAATACGTCTTCTTGCATCCAAGTTCATACAATATTTTTTTAAACGAACATTATCCCTGATTTGTCGTATACCCTTTGTGAATAGAATTACTTTTCACTCTTTCGAAATTTTTAACATCCAAATTGAAGAAATGGCGTTTTGTAAACCAGACTTTATTATTATCAAGTCAAATTATTTTCAGAATGCTCAAAAAAGCGAATGCTTTTTGGATGATGTCGAAGCACTAGTGCGCGAAGGACGATTTCGCGCACCACTATGCGATCGCGACATGTCATTTTGAAGCAAGTGAGTTTAAAAATTAGATTTTTGACACCCTCCAATCAGGTGTTTAAACCTTTCCAATCACTTTGAGCCCACAGGTTATTTGTAAATTTAAGTATCACCTAACTGGTCTTGGGAGTGCGACCATTCTTGTGTTTGTTATAATTTTCCCATAACGTAGCTATTTTGACAGATGCCAGTGTCCAAAATGAATGGGCGAGATAATCTCGCAATTAACCGCAGATCCAGCGTCTATTCAAATGGGATAGTATTTTGTAAATTAAAACTACACATGAAGATTAATTAAAGTACAAGTATTTGGTTTTAGATGAAGGTAGTTCCATTTAATTAATCACTATAATCCCGTACCCGTATGGCTCGTTCCATTTCGAGAGAAAATTTCTCGTCGTCCCGTACCTAAATAAATTACCAGAAATTAAATTTGAATTTCAAATTTGCAAATGCAGATAATATATCTTCATTATTTGAATAAAGTTTCTGTTACATTAAACGGATAATGAAAAAATTACGAAAAATTATGACTTGTCATCCCATTACACGTCTAGTTAGTTACTTATGCACATATTTCAGAATCTCGGCTGGTCGTTAGTTATAGTCGATCCTACGTTCTGTATATCAAATATACAGTTTCGCAGCAGGAAGTTCGTTATTTGAAGAGGCAAAAATAGTTACGATATAATTGCGCCTGACTGCCTGTCATAAAGCAGAAAAAAGAAACGCTCGCCGTTGCTACCAGCGCAACTTTCAGACCCTTTAATTAGCTTCATTTCAACGACAGCAAACGTCACCAGGGCGAGGAGGAGAATGGGCAGATCTCGGTGACGTCATCGTGAATTCTACATTCACCGAAAATTAAAAACGAAAAAAATGGTAGGATGGACTAACTGTACCCGGAGTGGTCCGGGAGCGGCTTCTAAATCCGAGGCTTTTCGAAAATCGCCGCCGCAGCCGAGCCGATGCTGTTATAATGAATGGAGAGGAGATAGATGGGATCGTTTGATCTGTGGAGATGGTATTTTTTGTCCGGTATAATAGAGAAAGGTTGGTATGCTACGGTCAGCTACCGCTACGTGATACAGATTTGAGTGCGCGAGCCTAGGCAATTAATCTACATTCTTACACCTGTAATTTACACCTCCTGAGGTCACGCTGGTAGCCGAGATGCTACACACGACAAGCACAAAGACATCAAACACCACAAAGGGTGTACCGTGACACACCGAAACTGGTAGGTAACACTGATCCGTGACGTTTTGGGACGATGGCTACGTTTTCATCCTTTCCAGCTTGTCTTCGGATTGTTATTAATTTGTTGATTTTTTATATTGCTACACGATACAAATCTTGTGAAAACTTTTTGGAAAAGCGTAGGTGTTGGTGCAATTAGTACGTCAAAATTCTTGGTTCTGGGAAATATATCATCGTCGCATGATTAAGATCTAATGTCAAGAGAATTGAATTGTAATTAATATTTTGTTCAGAACAGCTTCTGTGTTTTCTTAAAGACCAGAAGAAAGTGTGAACCAAAGTAACCTGCAACAGACATTATAATCCTGTCACAAACCCACCAACACTGCATTCTAACCTAAAATTACAATCGGCAACGCTGTTTGAGTGTGGAAACGTCAATTTGACAATTTAAATAACGATTTTTCATTTACATTCATGACAACCAAATAGACAAAAGTTACTAAAAGTAGGGATTTTTTAAAATTATTGACAACCTAATTCGACAGAAGATAAAGTCCAATTTTTACGCCATGTCGTCATTATCTAGTAACTTCACGTATGTTTGAGCTAGGATCAGAAACAAATTTGAATTGATCATATAGTTGAATTTTTTTAATAAACAATTGTCAAAACGTTGTCTTGTTGGTACGAGCCAAACTGTGATTTTCATGATAATACGATTGGTCACATTGAGTGTCAACATTTTTTTATGTAACTGAGCCTGCGCCCCAACGAGCGAGAGTTTATTTCAAATTCGAAAAGGTTTCTCCTGATTTCTCATTAAATTTGTTTTGAAAATGAATTCACGGAAGAAAGGTACGGGAAGTGAAGTGAACATAACCTTAACCATGATTTGGTGTCAAATTGTTATACAGCTGGTCCATATGTCCAAATTTTAGGGTGGTACAGTATGGTTTTTTACTTCATTTTGACACTGACAATTGTTTATTAAAGAAATTTCACTATAAATAACCATAATGTTTCAAATTTGTTGACAATTGCTTCGAAAGGTTATGTTTTGTAATCAATGTAATAAATGAAAGAAGTTAAAAATTGTCAAATTGACAGGAGCATAAAATAACCTCAAAGTAGGTAACCAACAATAAATAAGCGTGCTTTTTTTTGTTTTTTTTTTGTTTCTGGTGTTTCAGTAAAGAGAAAGCGAGTATGGAAATCCTGACGTCACCCCAAAAGGTAAAAATTTGAGTATATAGGCTATAAACTAAATATGTAAAATGCATTCGCTTTGTTTTGGTATAATGAGAGGCCATGGAAATTTTGCATTTAATTTGATAATAAAGCTGTCTGTTGAATTAGGTTATGTTTTTCAAAGTTTGAGGTTATAAAAATAGCATGAATGTCTAGTGCATTGTTGTTAGTTTTACTAATTTGCAATGGAAGAATACATGTTATGTTCATTTTGATACGTGATTTTGATACGGCGCTTTAATGACCGAAATCAAACAATGTGTCCAACGTTAAAAAAATAAATCATGGCCTCCCATTTTGCTAAAACAACGTGAACGGTGTTTAGATTCGCTGTATTAAAAATATTGAATAATCTTTGACATGAATCTCTATTGAAAAAATGAGATTGCATTCTGAACTTGTAAACAGAAAAAGGAAAAGAGTAATTCCAGTCAATATGAAATTTATTGGAAAAAATATTTCGGATTTCAGAAGAAAATTTATCTAAACTTTCTTAGAAAACATGAATTAATAAATGATGATCAACACACACATCGTGACGACCAAATAGACGTCATTTATGAAGATTTATTGATTCTTCCTTTGATTTTTTAAATTCTTTCAAAAGCTGCCTCAACAGTCTTTTTTTGGAATGTCATTAGAGCCTGCCGAAGCTGTATCCGGTGTTCCTCAAGATCCCACACTGGGACCCCTTTTATTCAATCTTTATCAATGTTTTCGTTGACAGCTTACATTCTAATGTTTTGACAGCTGACATTATGATGTTAAAAAATATTTCCAACTGTCGAGCAATTTGAATGACGGGTTCAAATAAAATAATTTGCTGTGTTTGTCTATTTAAACTAACTATGTAACAGCAAGAATTTGACTTCAATTTTGCAACACTCTTCTGTAACAAATTTTGTATAACCATCAAATGTCTTTATAAAATCTAAAATATTGATTGTTGTCATATCTTGTGTCTTGGAAGATTTGTGTAACTGGTTTGGGTAGCTTTTTCAGAATGACCATTGCTTTTTTATCGTTTTCTTAATTCTCATTATATAATTATACACATATATTAACTTCTTATCTTGTAAAAGCAGTCTCATTTTTATTCGAAAACAAGCTCAAGAGAACAGACAATGTATTTAAATGTTGCACTGAGCAATGTGCTTCAGCGTAATTTCTCAATTCAGTGCGATTGGTATCAATAATAATAATAATAATAATGATACTATTATTTTCCAATAATTAACATGTTTCTTGTGTATTCGGGGCAAGTTTAAAGCAAAAATCATATTATCTGTTTTCTCATTGTTTAACAGTCAGTAATCGTAAACAGAAACCAATTTCCTATAACTCTAAAGTACTCTTCTGTGGCGTCAGTTACTGCGGTAACTGATGCTTCAAAAGCAACCCACAGTAATATCATCCGCATATAAAACGATATCAGCTCTAGGCGCACTGCTTGGTAGACCGTTAATATAAATAAGAAATAAAATTGGTCCCAGAGTGGATCCTTGTGGAACACGAAGTAGGTACTGCAGAGAATTCTTTTCGTAACACATTCTTGATGCTAAAATGGACACTTCATGTCTTACGTTAAGATAAGAGAATTGTTATTCAAAACAGACACTAAAATTAATCAATACAAAAAATATTCTTACATTTTTTTCTCCACTTAGTAATTTGTTTTTTGAAGTCATCCGAAATTAATTCTAAATATTCCCGTGCGACCGCTCCGACTGGTAGGTCACCGTAATCTATGACCGCCTAAGATGTTGATCGAGCGCTACAAGAATAAACAATCCGGATGGAAATTTTCTGGCGGTTTTGGGATTTTTTTTGTACGAGGAGCCGAGCCGAGGTGACGCAAGGCCCGAGTGATGTATCGATTCCAATCACTGTTTAATTGCTGTAATATTTTCAGTTTTCAACAACGCGTATGACAGTGGGAAATTTATTAGTCCGCAAAGTAGATCGGCCGACACATCTCGCGATGGTATTTTGAACGGAAACGACCTATATGGTGTAATAAATCAAA
Organism: Tenebrio molitor; assembly: GCF_963966145.1. Lineage (NCBI taxonomy): Eukaryota > Metazoa > Arthropoda > Insecta > Coleoptera > Tenebrionidae > Tenebrio > Tenebrio molitor. The sequence continues at coordinate 3,687,436 of NC_091048.1, read as the reverse complement.
CAGGAAACCGTACATAGAAGCTGCAAGAGTCCGCTGTCAATTTGTTAATATACTCGGAGATTCATACTGGTTGTTACAAGTTTATTAATAGCTTTTATATTTTTCTCCGACTCGGGATGATTACCATTGCGAGAAAACCCACCGGAGGTAGATAAATTATTGTTTATTTCGATCGAGACGCTTTCTGCAGGAAGGTAATCTGATGGAAATTAACTTTATGGTTTGATGGACCGCACTGGTTATAGTTATGAGCTTTAGCATAATGTGGAACGCGGCTACCGAGACTAGATCAGCATTAGTGTTATCTTCATTCATTCGTTACTCCCTGAAGAATATCAAAATATGCGTAAAATCGCCACGTACAAGTTTTGATTACCACAAAATGGCAACATAATAAATTCAAGACATTTCCATTAATTTTAGGATAAAATAAAGTGATTTGAAGAAATTGCAACGGTTGTTTGAAAGCCAGAAATAAAGAAAGTTTACACCAAGTCAGAATTTTGCTAATTTTATGATTGATTTTGTATTTTCCACCCTCGTATTTGCCTGATTTGAAGCCGTCAAATCGCTATGGTTCTGGATGGAAAATATGGGAATAACAGAAACGTGTTATTTTTAATAAAATAAAAGTGTGTTCAAAATAGCCTTAGCAGATGAAATTTCTGAAGATATAGAAGATATGGATCAAGTCTTCAATTTCTTCACCCAAAACTTTTTCTTGCTTCTTGCTAAAAGAATAACCCTACAAGTGCCATTTTGGTAAATCAAAGAAATTCTAGAAATAATATTTAGTATTTAATATCCAAGATCTTTCTAGATTTTTGCTAATATTTTTAAGTTTTAACTATATTTTTCTTGAGTATAATTTCTGTTATTTCGCTTTTACATTTGCTATTCAAAATTTGTTTCGTTAAAACTAAATGTTATTTGAAGTCTCATAGTACTGAATTTTTCTTAAAAAAATGCAAGAGCTCCTCAAACAAATTTTTCAAAGCAAACATACATTTTTTGAATTATTGTGTTTAGTTGTGATTTAGCCTTTACAAGAAATAAAAATTCAAAATTTAATATTAGTATATTATTCAATGATGGCTATTATCGTGAGGATGTTTTGTGTCACGAGCCGCAGGCGAGTGGCCTAATTCATCCGTACGAGTAATAACCATTATCCGCGAGTCGAATACTATACTTTTTCTACGACTATGAAGAGAAATTGATAAATAAGTTAATCTCTTATTATCGCTTACTTGTTTATTCTTTTGTCTAAATATTACTTACAAAATTTGCAAAATAGCAAAATGTGTAAAAATATAAAAATAAAAACTCTTCAAAATCCTTTACAAAATTACAAATTTAAAAGAATATCTAACTTCTCCTGGAAGCGATTCATGCCGATTTGAAATATTTTCACGATTAATAAAAATAAATGTCACAAGAAAGTGAAAAAATTATTTACTATTTTGTTATGCTAATAGTGGTCAATATTTATACGAAAACTGCGTGTCTGTTTACAATTTTTCACTATGCATCGATAAAACACTTTTTTCAATGTAATTTATGAACCGCTTCACAAAGCTATGAAACGAAGAAAAATTCTTCACTACCGAATTTATGTTTAGATCAGTTCCGAACAAACAGTTATTCCTGCATCCGAAAGCTCGCCAAGACTTTCGGTAACCCAGATCGATCGAAATTTGCTTTTAGTTAGAAAGTCAGTCGGATCACGTCGCTTATTAATTTTCGTTTATTTTGAAACGATCATCACTTTAAATAATACGAATGTGTGCAAGCCGCCAATCTCGAATAAATTAAGGAAATTTATCGTCCATCGTCAATTGGCCATTAATGTTCTCAGTTTTATATTCCTATAAAAAGCCGTGATTTATCATCTGATTGATCTTACGAATTATAAATAAAATTGTTGAAATACACACAAATTAACACTCTATAAAAATATAGCCATTAACAGAATCGACGGCCATTAACGTCGAGACAATTCGATAATGCTCGGATTTGTGACGGGATTACTTTCGATTCTGTTAACATGTCGGGATTTTTTGCACATTTCGTATTAATTTGAAGGTCTGGAAGTGTAGGAATGTGATGGGCGTGTGGTGCAAGTCGTAAGTCATCGGTGGGGTCCTTTCTAATGCACTTTCTATATATCAATCTGCAGGTTGTTTGTTTGTGGTACGGTCCTGAGCATTCCCTACTGCGGTAGCTCATACCGCGAGTGCCTCGCGGCGTGTTCCGACCAACAACCACACCCAACCCATGATTATTATAAAATAAAACAGAACAAAAACCGCTACATATATCGCAGAACAGAGAGAAGTGAGGCTGGCCGTGGCCCCAGGGGACACGCCACATCTCCCAGGATGCGTGCTCTCTCCTTGCTACCGCTCATTCCCTCACGCACGCCACCAGCACAACCGCGTTCTCGGTACTGCGCGGTACTATCCGTCCACGGACTAAATTCACTCTAGAATTAATTCCCTCAAGTCTTTGTGAAGAACAAAAATTGGAGTACCACCAATCCATTCTGAAGTTCTGCAACAAAGCTTGTGCATTCTGCTGACTTGGATTCCCCAGACTAATTTTCTTGGGTACTGAAGGTACTGCCGGAGCAAAATATTTCAAATCAGTACCATCTCAGGACAATGAGAAAACCAGCACTGAGTAATTAGACCGTCAACACTCCCCAACCATCTAGTTTGAAAAATAAATAGTTTTGACAATGTATAATTAAAAACGCATTTTTGGTACGACCGGTACCGCAGCTGTAATGAGGCAGGGTGCAAAGACGCACGCCCAAATCCCAGTGCCCCACAAATACCACAATATTTGATACTTGTACAATCAATAATAGTAATCAGTAGTGAATTAGTGCTCAACCAAGAGTACAGTACTAACTGTGTTCTCGGTACTACGCGGTGTTATCCGTCCACGGACTAAATTCAAGTCTAGAATTAATTTCCTGGAGTCTTTGTGAAGCCATAAACATATACGAAACCTTTGACCTGCCAGAAAATCTTCATCTAGTCTCGTGTAGTCTGTGGAGTACCACAAAACTATTCTCTAAGTCTTGCAGCAAAGCTTGTGTATTGTCCTTGCTTAGATTCCCTCGGGTGTTAGAGGTACTACCCAGAGAAAATTTTTCAAATTGGTACTGCTTCAGGACAAGGAGAAATACAGCATTGACCAATTAGACCATCAACCCTCTCCAAACATCTAGTTTGAAAAATAAATAGTTTTGACAACGTACAATTAAAAGTACATTTCTGGTACTCCCGGTACTGTAGCTGTAAAGACCCAGGGTGCAAACATGTTCCAATCGGCGAACATGCAAATCCCCGTGAAATCGCCCCACAAAAATCACAACACTCGACACTTGTACAATTAATAACAGTAATCAGTGTTCATGGTGAGTTAGTGCTCACCCCATAAGCCACGGTCAGCTGAGCATGACCCGGTCCTATTACGCTCACCCGGCCATGTAAACGACTAAACAAACTAACAAACTGTAAATGTGATATACCAAGTCATGATCATGATCTTGAACGGTTCGAAACGGTCGAACACAATCAGTTTGAAGGTTTTTGCTGATGGGAGTCAGGGTGGCCGGGGCATTACTTGCACTTTACTTCCCCGACTGGACGTTTATTACCTAATTAGTTCGTTGGGACGATTACTTCATTATGGATGACCCGAGAGTCAAAGAGGTACAAAAAATCAAAATTGGAAGGGTCTTGATTATGGTATAGATATCCTAGTTTTCTTGTATTTGCTAAGGTAGCGAAATCTCTCGTTATGGACGCCTCCTTGTAAAGACAGTTTTTTATAGACACTCTAATATGGGTATTCCGGAATCCATAGAAGGACAGTAAAATGCCTTCATTCACAATATGAATGAATCTAGTTACTAACCATATGTTTGCTTATAAGCATAAACCAAATTTAAAAGAAAGTGATTCAATTTTTACAAGGCAGAAGCAAAAGATTTTCAAAATCCACTAAACTTGTAAAACCAGAACAGAATATTTTACAAAAAGTCTACGAAACTGAAAATGAACAGGGGGTAATGATAAAAAAAAGTTGGACAAAAATTGAAAGTTGAAAACTTGTTGTGAATCAGAAACGCCAACAGTGGAGTATTATTAAGCTGTAGAAAATTAGATTGTATAGAATTTTGCTGAATGTAGACTATTTTGTCCTACAGAGCATAATTTCAAAATTAGAAAAATATAGGGGAAAAAATAATGGCAAAAGAACTTTTGACAAATATGTTTGGTGAAAAAGAAAGATCTGTTGATAAAGTGCTATAACTCAGATGTTGTCAAGGACTAAAGCTGGATTACCTTCCAGTGCTATGAAGTTTAACAGAACATCTATGGTGGAAGCACAAGAATAGAAAATGTGTGGTATCTTTGGACATCTTCTGATACTCTTGATGAGAGAAAGATTTTCAAGTGAAATACCATTTTAGCTACACTATTTTATTTTTTGCAAGTAGTTGTACAGGATTCAGGTAGATGCTTACTTAAGGTAGCTTAGCTAACAATAACCATTACATAGATGTAGAAAATATGGCAATTTTTCGAAATTTTGAAAAATTTGCTAAATGCTGCTGGTTCTTCAGTAATTGCATTTACCGATAATGTGACAGTTGACTAACACAAAGATACTTGTGTAACATAAGACCAACCGCCTCTTCAAGACAGTGAAGAAGAAATGACACTGAAAAGTACCGTACGATCAAATAAAAAAAAATAAGAGTAGGCGAAAATGGTGGTTTGAACCAATCAAAGCATCTGAATAGCACAATCCAGGTAACTCGATTTTTTTTTAATTGATCGCACGTTATATTATATGGAAGCTTTGAAAGGCTTCGTTGTCTAAAGAAGATACATAGTTTCATAATTGCTAACGATCTAGAAATGTATTTTGAAAAATATAGCGCAATCATGTGAAAAAAATGCCAAAAAATAGTCAAGTGACAAATCCTGAATTTGTGTCAAAAATATCTCAAAGCTAAACATAACCTCAGTAAATCTTGTAAGGGATTGACATATTCTAGTTGGATTCTCTCATGGGCTGTGACCTTGGAAATATCTACGCGAAGGCGCTGCGATAAACCAGTGAAATATCTGCAAATGAAAACTGAAAAATATACGAGAGAATGACGATGTTTTGCGGTCGGTTTGTAGCGCCTACTTGACACCGATATTCGTCGTTTGCGCAGATATGACTCATAACCCATGAGAAAATCCAACATCTATAATTCTGTTTTTATTCCATCCATGTCATTTTGAATTATATTATAATTCAGAATAAGTGGCATCGCGGTAGGCGTTGGAAATTCAAATTTACGTTGGCAGCAAGACCCTTGTTGGTCTTGCTGCTAATAATACCCTAGTTTCGATGCTGTTGGTAACCTTCGCTTTTAATTTGGCCTTAATATTATCATTGGAATCGTCTTGTGTTTATTTTCTTGTTATAAGTATTTGGAATTTCCTTGTTTCATTTTTGAAAAGTGTATTATTTGTCTGGGGGTTATCTCTGCTGTGGGTGAAAACCATGTCAAAATTATGTAACGCATAACCTCAGAATAAAGTAATGACGGTTTCACATGTTTACTAAATTTTTTGACATTACATAAAGCTCACTTTAGAGAATCAACGCCTACCGCGATGCCACTTATTCTGAATTATACAATAGGTACATTCACAAAACTAAAGCCTTCACGCCGAACCATCAGTTCCGAAACAAAAATCATACAGTAAAGATATAAATGTAAATCTGTTAACTTTTTGTTGGATAGCTTCAGATCAGATTTTTTTTTGATACACAATATAACGGGCCTTCAAATACATTTATATTTAGAGCAACCTATGGAAATTCAATTGTTTGCAACAATTTTCCAGCGTAGAAAATGACACAAGAAACGTCTGACATTTTAACGAAATAAAATTAGGTTAGAAAATATTTTTAATTTTTGTAGTGCATTCTCCCTATTCCCCCTCCATGGAATATGACAATATGAAATTGGGAAAAAGCTTACTATGTAACCTGTGTAACTCGGGAGATTAATTGGTTACCTACAAAAATTACTTTACACAGAATTAGAATGTCGCCTACGCCTACTCTAAATATATATTTATTTGAAGGCCCGATACAATTAAAAGTAAAAGGGAATTTTGGTGAATACAGATAAATTGTTTGTGTCAGGATAAAAATTTATCAACACCTGTTCTTTTTGTCCCTACTGGAGACAAAGTTTTGTTGAGCTTTCACTGCACCACTGTATTGTTATATTTTTGGATAACTTTTGCGACAGGATTTTGACGGTAAATCACGTAATGATGGGTAATTTATCGTCGCGGTGTGTTCCTGGGTTTCTCACATAACTTTCCGAATGACGCACGATCAATTAAAAGTAATAGATTACAGATAAACCATTCTTAATTGGTGATATTTTTATTTGGAGGTGATTTATTCTCGAGCCGAGTAAGTCTAACGTTACAGTATAAAAACACGCAGGTCAGGTGCCATAAATACACAAGATCGTTATTAAATAACACCAGATGTATTAATAAAGACATTAACAAGGTGATACACGTCAGGCCGTGTCTTTTCATTTCATCATAAATCATTCAACAATAGATGCAACGTTAAAACTATAAAATGCGGAATTGTGAAACTCGATTGGTGAAGCTGCGGTCAGTTCTCACGTCTGGCTGGGCCGTTAATTCCTAATGAAAACATCGGTGAAATTTCCGAATAATTTATTCAAATTTGATAACTTGTTAAATCTCGTTTGATTTATGAAAAATGATTAATCACAAAACACGTATTTGACGGTTTGCACTCGACCTTACGTCAGACGAGCTCGCAGGAATTTTGTCACGCATTCTAACCGACTCACACGGAATCCGACGACGACTCGAAATTCCTCAACTTTTATGGACATTGTTAGGTGAATTATCGGTGTGGAAATTATGAAACATCTGGCTCACTTTCCGACTTATTATTATTTATAAACAACGCCGGAATTTTACGGTGGCTGGAATTCCGCCAGATTAACGCACGACAAAAAACTCACCGACGAAATCAAAAAATTCGGAAGTCGCTTGAGCGTGACGGACCAAAGTCGACTCGCGGATTGACTCGTACCGGTAAAGTCGGTCTAACAAAAATGGAACGCGGCTGTCAACAACATCTCACACTTCCACTTAGTTAAACACATTTTCACTAAAATTTCGGGTTTTTTTCATTTGTGGAAAGCAAATCTCTACAATTCGGCGCCACATTAAAATTCAAACTAACCTAACTTATTTAAACCACTTTTTATTCTACGTTGACACGTATGTGTAACACACTAAAATTATGACCAACATTTAAGTCACTTAATTAATTTATTAAATATCAATAATTTAACTTTAACACTTTCTACTGTCACCTCACGTCTGCCAAGCTCAGCACTGCTTTACGGCAGTTATATCAAGAGGCCTATGGAATTGTGCGGCTCTATAATTGTGTCGAACTATGTCTAACCGTTGAAGCCGTCAAATCAGATGTCAACAGTGAAGTGTAGTTTTCTTCAGTTTTTCTATATTCTAATTACTCTTCATCTTACAACATTCAGTTAAAAACCTGTCATTAATGGACTTACATAACCGCTACTTTTCAATTTGGTATGCTACAGAACGGCAAAAATCAAATATATTCGAATTCCACAGAACTCTTGGCATACGTTCTTTTAGAAACAGTCTGTATAATCACAAAAAAAAAACTAGATAAAACACAAAAAGATTAGGTAGGAATTGTCTTAAACGTTTTAAATCATTTCAGGTTGACATTTGAAACGGTACGAAGTAATCTACGAATCATCTATTGTTTCTCAAATTCTTCTATACATAAGGTGCATTAAAATTAGAAATGTATTACGAGTAATATTTTTAGCGTAGTAACTTACCTAGCCCCTTTCAACAATTGTTTTACCACTCTTGGTAAATTGAAAACTAAGGAATTTAATGGAAATTAGCATTTTAATTTCTACCTTACGAGAAAAGAATTGTTCAGCCTTGTTCTTAATCTAAGATCTAATGCCTCTGGTGATCATTACACTTCTCCTAACATAGTGTAGTCATTTTCTGTTTTTTTTTTATAAGTGTGTTATTCATACAATAAATATATTCATAAAATGAAAGTTTTTCTATTTTAAAAAAATCGCTGAAGAGGCATAAATCACTGGTGACAAAATTTTAAAAGTAATAAAAAGAATAAAAACATTAATAAAAAAAAAATTATTTTTTTTAACAATTCATAATTATTCCTTTTCGAGAGGATTTCCCTTGCCATTCAACGTGGAAACGCTGCAAGCATTCGGGGCACTTTTCCAGATTCCGCAATATTATCGGAAATTTTTGTATTATAAAAAAAAATGTTTATGTAATTATGTTATTAATATAAGCTCTTTCTTTCTCATGTTTAAGTAAGTAGTTAGTTCATATTTACTCATATTAAGTTTATCGGAAGCTTTAATATAATAAATTTGACACCTTGACACTGTCTTTTAACCTATTGGGCATTATCAAGATAAAATAACAGATGATTCTAACAAGGTTTTGTATATTTTTGATGTGCCACAGGGCTCCATATTAGATCCAATACTGTTTATATTATGTACACAACGTCAATAAATACCATCTGAACCTAAAAACTTGATGTTTTTATTTATTGTGACACTAATTGCTCAATTAAAATCTGTTTAATTAAATTAATTATCTACTGATATAAGATGTAATTTTTTTTAGGTAAGAGTGTTCCAAATTTTAATGAAAGTTTAACTAACTCAACGAAAAAGAAGTTGGAAAAAATGAAAAAGTCACTTTTACAAAATTTTTACAGTGTAAATAAAAAGTCAAATGTTACCTATTTATTTAGCGAACAAGCAACGGTGTGAACTTTTTCTTTACCAAAAAACAGTTCTTTTTAGTAATGGATCGACTAAAGTTTGCTGCCTTTATTACTGCAACAGGATTGGTTGCAGCTTAAATTAGAGATGTAATTTACGCCGTGATAATCAAAGTGAGGTTATGTACATACGATAAAAATATCAAAGCACATCAATTAAAAAACAAGTATCATTTGTAAAAGAGAGAGAAAATCATGTCCGCTTTAACACAAACTTTTTGAACGTTCGTTATACAGGAATATTACTTATTTATTCATTTTCTTAAAGTACATACTTTATTTTAAAAAAATGTTTAAATTTGTTTTCTTTTGTTCATTGTTTTTGTGGATGTACCTGAGTACCTGTAAAAGCACATCAATTCCGCGGTTGCAAGAGACAGAGAAAGAGAGAAAACCACGGCCAGATTCACTACAAATTTTGAACGCTCGTTATAAATTAATGATACTTATTTCCTTTATTTTTCTAAGTAACTTCATTTCTTTTATAGGTTTTTTATCTTATTTTTTTTCTTTTATTTGACAATAGGTATACATATTTCTGTTTCTTGTTTTTCTTAAGCCAGTATTTTTATTTGTATTTTTTTATTTTTATATTTATAAACTATAATACATATTATTTTATTTAATATCACATTAGGTACTTCACATTACATTATACTCGTAAAGCAACTCCTCAGTACTGTTGGTTAACTTCCTTTCTGAATTTGCAACTACATCCGTGTACCTACTAGATGACACATTTCCAAGAATAAGAAAAATTGTTAGTCATTAAGCAATTAATGGAGAACAATCTGGAAACGATTTTCACTCAAATTACTTTATGAATATACCAAGGACACCTTCCTTTGAATAATATTATTAATTTTCCTTTACAAAATATTTCCAAATTAAGCTTTTGAAAAGATTAACAATTTTGCAAAGTGAGTCACAAAGACAACGACACAACATCAAGAAAAGAGCAGATTTTCCAATTTCATTTTCAAATGCTCATAGTCATTCTCCCAACAATTATAAAACTGTGCAGCAATTCCTTATTTTTTTGAGAAAAGCACTACACAATTACATTTTGGTAAAAAAAAACTTAAAGGATCTGCTTATTAATAAAATTTCAAAAAAAATCTTAGTAAACCTGTGGGTAATTAAAATTAATGAAACTGTTCAGAAGAAAAAAAATCAGTTAAACTTAATTTTATAATAAACATATTCTTTTAATTTTTACTAATTTCTTTACTAATTTTTTCACTCAAATTTTTGTCCATTTTGCGTATCCCACCTCCACCCGGCGGCACGGCAATTTTGCCGGAGTACATACACTATTACGGATAATACTATCAAGTAATAGTGCAGTGCTTATCAACATAATTACCGGCGTCTCGCCTCCACATTTTGACTTTTTTGTGTTTTATGTTCTGTGTCAATGTTAAGGAATTTCCTCACGATGTGACATGAGTATAATAATATACCTTTTTGAATTTCAACCACCAATGTGTTCTCTAAGTCCAAAATTTTTAAATTTTTATTTATTATTTATTATTCTTACAATGTTCTCCATTGCAGTTTCATGTTGTGAAAATCTAGAACCAATTATTTTATAGCTATATTTGCTAAATTTGGAATGGAGTTGTACTAACCTGGTACTACCATGTGGAAGCTAATTAAAGAATGAATTAATTCTGCTGTTGGTGGACATTTACCAAAATCTTTTTTGGTGCTGTAAATCTATAACTCAACAAAGTACCTTTCGAGTAAAAAAAAAATATTTAAAAAAAATCAGAGCAATTGAAGTGGATTTGTAAATCTAGACAGAAGTCCATTTTAAGTGAGTTTAGATAACGTTCAGTACCTAAGTTAGTTATCTTAATGCGATGGTACCGCATAACACAGGTAGCTCTATTAGTTGAGCAGGAACGCTCGCTTCGCTCTTTCATGATTTCCTGCGTTCGCCGTGTTTATTCAAGAACCGAGCGTCATCCTTGATTGAAGTAAATAGAAAAACAACCACAACAGCCGTAGACAACAACAGTCTCTTTACTCACGAACAATCGTGGTTCGCGTGTTCTCAAAGCTCTCAACACGATACCCGGGCACGTGCAACTCACTCGCTACAACACTACTGTTACTTTAAATCGTTATATTACCGCAAGAAACATACGGCAAATAACTATAATTCGTGGCTGGAACGAGACGAAAAAATCGTCGATTTGCTGCACATAACTCGTGCACCATAATTGCCGGCTAATTTTAACACTGAAAACGTACATGCGCCGATGAATTCGTAATTATCGGCAAAAAACCTAATTCCCGCCAATTTATACGAGCTGAAATGAAAGACACTTCCTGCAATTTGTGATTAGAAGTGCACCGATAGCCTCCAACTGGATCTGACGTGAGTCCAGCAATTTTCGCCGATCGCAAAAATTACACCCGAAGCCCCATTAGAAACCAATATGTCTACCGAGAAATTTTATTTTGTAATTTCCACCCATGGGCAGCAAAGCCTGTATTACAACGAACTACGCTTAATGACACCGGTTCATCAGTACTATTATGGGAATGCCGCAAGGCTCTATTTTGGAACCTATACAATTTTTACTTTATACAGGGTGTGTCAGAATTCCACCGACAAACTTTCAGGGCTGACTCTATGATCAAAATAGACATAAAACTCTTAATACATATGGAGTAAAAAATGCTTAGTTCGCGAGATAATCGACAAAAAGTGTAAAAACAAACGATCTGAATCCCTTGGATTTTTATGTTTGTAAAACTTTTTAGTCGATTATGTCGCAGACTAAGCGTTTTTGACCCCGTACGTATAAGAGTTTGTCGGTCGAATTCTGAAACAGCCTGTATATCATTTAAATTTATTCTCAAAGTTAGCGTCGAAGAGGCGATTGTGAACGCACTACTCGTGGGTCTCCAGAGTAAAAACACAAACAATGCAAAAAGGTTAGATTTAAATAGCTGATCCATGATCCGTAATCCGTGGTGCGTTCACAATCGACTCTTCAACGCCTACTTTGAGGATAAATTTAAATGAACACCCGATAGTAGCAAGATGAGTTTTTTAATAGGCCATGAATACCCTTTTTATAGTTTGTTATTATTATTATTCTGTCCCAGCTGGATGAATCTGGGTGAACGCATTATGCGACCGACAAAACCTCTTTTTTGACACCTCAACTAGGTTAGAGCTAGTTATTAAAGACCATTAAGAGATGACCGATTCGCGACGAATAAATTAGCCTAGTTTGCGCGAAAAACGATACCTCCATCGAGTCGTCCATCTCTGGCTGATGCTTTCTCAGATGTTTCCAAAACTAGTCAAAAACAGCCGTAACCAGTTTGAAGGTGAAGAATGAGCCGAGTTAAAAGTATATGCTTGTTCCTATCGAACAATATTGCACCAGAGGAATGTAGTTAGAATATTTGAGGAGTACCGACGCGGTACCTCGATTAGGGATAACGACGCACATAAATCACCAATTTGAGCAAAAGTATCACGATGTGCGACGTCCGGTTGGGGCTTGTGACATCATTAATCAGTCGCGGCCCTTCACCTGCCCGATTTGAGTCCACCAAGAAATCTATGGCTTCCTCGGTCTCGTGCGATAAACGACCTTGTCGCGGTGATTTTATGATGGATCTAGCGTACCTCTTACTGTCTAACCCAGTTGTAGGTTATTGAATATTCAAGTGATTATTGAGAGATGAGTTGACATTCTTGGACTAAAAATACTTTTCCCACGACAAATCTTGAAAAAAATCTTTTTTACAAACTGACTTTCTACCATTAAAAATATTAATATTCCTCATAAATTCTGCAGAAATATATATCATCGAGTTTATTCACCTCGCCGTAATTCATTAAAAAAATTCATATCTGAAGCTTACTGGATCGGGATTAGGTTTCTGGCGTGCTACGACAGAGTAACACTAAATATTCACTGTCCACATAAACATGACGTTTTCATTGCCTCCTCTCGGTCAGATTTTATTAAAGAAGACATTAAATTACAACGATGTGAACCAAAAATATGTGAGTGACAGCAGGGTTCTCCTAATGGCCCGTTATTGTCCACCACAGCTTCCAATTAGACTAGTGTCAACTGTCTTAATTAAAAACAAAATTGATTTTTACCGAGTGGCATGGATGGAGACTTCTTGTTGGTATCTATGTCTTTCAGTACCGAGCAGAACCACCATAAATTTTTCCTCCAATTAAATAACACATAAATAATTAAAAACAAAATTTATTTTTACCGAGTATGGAAACTGTTGGCGTCTATGTGTTTCAGTATCGAGCAGTACCACCATCAATTTTTCCTCTAATTAAATAATAAATACATAATTAAAAACAAAATGTATTATTTTCACCGAGTATGAAGACTGTTTATTGACATCTATGTGTTTCAGTACCGCGCAGTACCATCATCAGTTTTTCCTCTAATCAAATAATAAATAAATAATTCAAAACAAAATTGATTTTTACCAAGTAACATAGATGGAGACTGTTTGTTGCCATCTATGTATTTCAGTACCGAGTAGTACCACTATCAATTTGTCTATAATTACATAATCCAGAACAAAATTGATCTCTACCGAGTACCATAGATGGAAACTGTTTGTTGGCATCTGTGTGTTTCAGTACCGACCAGTACCACCACATTTTTTCCTGCAGCCCAGGAGAGAACCATTACGCTACTAATTAATGGTTTATGGTCGAACCTATTCGCCCCATATTTCATACCGTGATAACGCAAATAATTATCATCATGCAACACGATTCGCTGCTAGAGGCGAACTGACCGGAGGAAATTGCAGGAAGTCACTAGTTACAACGCTAATCCATAAATTTGATTGGTTTAATTAGACGGTAACCCGGCGAGATTCCCGATGTTTACACGAAATAGTCGTTTGGTAATTAGCGTCGACGAATTTTTGAGGTGTACGAGTTTTCAGGAAAGAATCGGTTAGTTAATGGCGGTTTTTACGCGCGGTCATTAAGAGAATTGTGACAGGAAATCGGCTATTTATGTGTCGAGCACCTTCCAGGATGTTTTGGTATTCATAATCTTCATAAAAGCTAAAGGAAGCAGCACGTGTTCCACAATTAGCTTTTCTAGCATAAATTAATTTATATTCTTCCATTAATCCGTTAATTGATCGGCCATCCGATACTCCTAATTAAAAGCTATCGCGGATCCGCTAATGGGTGATTGATTCTGGTCGAAGGCGGAATTTGTCCAGTGGCTTCAAAGAAAACTTGTACCAGGAAAAACTGGATATTTTGATGAGGACAGAGGCAGAGTTTATTCGAAGAAAAGAAGTTTCCCGTTTATGGTACTCTTGGTACCAACAAAAATATTCAATATGTAACACACTGACACTTACTTTTTGTACTTGTGAATAGTTGCAAAGTACTAGATGGTGCATGTGAAAATAAACTTCAAGGGTACCATCGTCTGATCGGGGACTCAAACTAGTACTACTCATTGCTGAAACTGTTGACAATTATTGGCTTATCTGATCTTGTTCTATTGGGAGCAGCATACATTATCAACACTTTCAGAAGTACCTTCTGGTTCAAACTTGGTCGTACCGTGGAAAAAGTAGTACTCAAAGTACAAAAAAACCGTTTAATTCTGATCACACTTTCCCGCTTGAAAACTGTCAATATGTACTTGTTTTTGGGTGGTACTGTGCGTATCGACCGTTAGAACTTGAAAAGTTTACGTAATTTAATCGAAAATTAATGAGGGGCGATTAATCAGCGATCGGCGGTCGTCGATGTCGGAAATTAAGCAATTCAAGCTCAAGTTTCTCCCAAATTATAAACCAATAAATATCTTCGATTCAATTAATGTCAAATCGACAAACCCGAAGAATATATCGAAGCCAATTATGAGGCAATTAGGTAGGGGAATTGATTATTTGGGTAAGCAACGCCAAAACACAGTCGAAATTGATTTACGAGCGAACGTGAAACACAGACCCCATGCGGTCAATTGTTCGTCATTGTCAAGTGGCGTCGTAACAAGTGTCTCCCGTACGTGAAACACGTTCCCCCTCCCCTCGGCGACCGTTTGACTGATCGCAATTGTACGTGACCGACGTACATAACCCGCTCTGTGTGAACTGACCAATTTTATATGGACACGGAATAAATTATCCGCGAGCTGGAAAAATTCGAGCGATCGGTAAGATTCCCATTAGGAGGGTTCACGCGGACGACGTGAGGGTCACAGCTAATTGAAAAATGCGCCATAAGTGATGCGATTAGCACTGGAAATATATTAACTAACTGTAAGAAGATGAGTATTAATAATTTAAGGCCGGAGATGGACGGATGCTAAGTAATGACTTTCACTTCAATTTGTAAGTGATGGTCGGCAGGCTCAAGTGACGAAACGTTGCGAGAACTTCGTTCCCATATTAATCTGAGAGGGTGATGCTGATTAATCGGTGGGGTCGTGGTGGAAATTGTAATTAGCCGAGTGCATCGGAGTAATCGCTTTTGCAAAGCGATCATTACTGCATTTTCATGCTGCAGTACCGCCGGTACTGCTTAACTTGTGAAGAACAATCAAAACGTTGATACGTTTTTTTTTTTTTTTGTAGTAGGAAATCCGCTACAGGAGAAGAATGCAACCTCAATTTCGAGAGTAGAAAATTCACAGGATAATGACATCGCCCAAAAAAATCAATTAAATTAAAGTTATCTGGTATCTGACAAAGGTAGATTTATGGGCTGCCGTTAAATAGGTGTAAAAATTTCTAATAGTTGACATCGAAAAGTTTTTATCAAAGCATAAACATTTTTAAACGGCCGAGACAATGCGTCAGTCTTGTTAGCGTGTAATTATCAGAGATATTAAAATCTTTTCAAAGGAAAATAGAAATTAAACGTCAAAGGCCAAAGATGTCTCAATTTACATTTTATGACTCGTTAATTGTTGTCTCTAAAGATTAGATGTTGACAAGTCTGGATTTTAGAAGCGGTAAAATTTTAAACAATTTAGATATCAAATTAAGTACCCAAGTAGGAATTTTCGCTCTTTAGAACAACAAACTGCCCTGAAAAATGTAAATTAACTAACACCAAATTAAGTCCGTACTCTAATTGCTCTAGATTTGTTAACATTTTTTAGTTATCATATGGTGGTGCTCAATACAAATTCGAATTTAATGCATGTCGTTCTTGGTACTACTTTTTCTTCATTTTTGTTTTCACTTGGTCTTAAGAATCTGCCATCTGAACTAAATTGATCTCTTCTGAGCAGGCACCAAGTTACATTGTTATTCTTTCTAGATGCAAACATAATGGCACTACTTTTTTCTAAACAATTTGAGAGTCTTCTAACTTGGTACTTTTTCATCAATCAAGTCCGGAGTTCAGCTATAAAGTTCCATTGCCCATGCAGTTCATTATTTGAAGCCTTTAGCATTGATGGTCCAGACGAAGAATTCTAATCAGAATTAGCTGTCACAGTGGAATAACTGTGTGTTAGTAACTTTTATTAGACAGTCTTTTGGTTTTCGTATGGTACTCTTCAGTTAATTAAATTATGTTGACTCTTAGAGACGCTGTTTCTTTCTAAGTTGAACAAAATTTGATAGTCTACCTTATGGAGTAGTACTTTGTAAGAGTAACGACATCTGTTAGTCATTTCTTATCTTGATTCTCTACAATCGATGTTTATAATTGAAAAGTAGGTACTCTTCTAAGTAGATTCTTATTTCCTTCTGAACTGATCCAACACAACACAAGATAATTATATCATATACACTGAATGTCAAGTGGAACTTTTCTGAGAAGACGAGTTCACTAGTACAATTTTATTCCTTCTAAATTAACCAATCACAGGAATACAATATTTTGGTAACTTTTTGTGGACATTTTGACAATTTCTGAGTTGGACAGTACTTTTGCTCCTACTTAATGACCTTCTGTCTTTAGCACCGATGAACTTCCTTCTATTTATTATTATGGTTTTTTCAATGAATAACTTACTGTTGATATTTTTTATAGATAATCTAAACATTTGTTTGGTTGTCCTAAAATACACTTTAACTAGTCAAAGTGGAGATACAAATACAGATCCTACATGGTACCACTTTTCTTCATTTAATTTAACAGAATTCTTGGTACCATTTATTGGCATTTTGACAGTTTTTGGTGCTATGGTCCTACATTTTTAGTCTATCAAAATTTAGGTAGTACAGAGTGATTTTCTTGATGGCATTTTTTCGGTAAATCAGAAATTAGAAGTAAGTAAAACTAGAATCTAAATTCATCATTATTTCCGATACACAGAAGCTAAAAACTGTCACTTGGTGATCGTCACAAATATTTTGGCAGTCTTTGAGTTAACGTGTGGTACTCTACAATGGATCAAAATGTAAATGTGACTCATTTAAAGTAATTTCCGATGTCTTTTTTTGAACCACTCTGTATTCACTCCAGCCCTTCACATCTATCTATTCAATAGTACTGAAACTCTTCTGATTCAATTGTCTCTTATTTATTCTTTCAAGGAGGAATCCTCACTCTAAATTCTTCCTCAAGCTTTTTTTGATGTATTTTGGTAGTACCATTTTGGCAAAAAATAATTTCCGGGCACTTTCTTCGTCTTGACTGTTATTACCTAATCACAGAAATGTAGAAATGCCTGGAGGAATCACTTTCGATCGAAAACCATCATGTATTGTGGCGTTTTCTTGATCTTTTTAATTGCACGATATCCTATCTCCTGTCTGCAGTTCATTCACATTGCTCTCCATCAATGGCTGTTCAAATAATAAATCCAAGTCAAGCATAATCCTTTCACACAAATTGAATTGTGCTACAATAAACTCATTTTCAATACTCCGTGAGACTACATTGTAACATTATTCACAATATGGAAAAAATCGCTCCACTCGAGTAAAAGTGAAAGCAGCGAGAAAATTTCGCTTTTCATCAACTAATTAATCGGATTCCGCTGGTTAAAAAAAAAAACAATGAAACCATTCCTCCAACAAAGACCACCACCGTGGTTTTTTCGCATCGTCAAGAGCGCCACTTGAATTCAATAAAAGCTACTTCGAGATCACTTCGGACTATTAACTTAACACCGTGTAAAAAGCATAATGCGCCTTGTGCCATAAAGATGCCAATTACAGGATTCTAAGTGCACATTCATTAGAGACCGGTGACGAGTGATGGTCATTTATCCAATTACAAGAGGCGCCCATCAGAGTTACCATTGCTACTAGAGCCAGCGCTATTGTAATCGACGTAGCTAATTTGACGTATCCCGCATTAAAAAGCTCTCAAGCATTCCTGAAGAACCAACTCATTTTCGATACGTTGCCGGACTAATTCTTGGCGCACACATCAATTAATAAAATCTGAATCGCATTAGCTCCCATTCAATAAAAGTCTTGTGAGTAGTTTGAAATCGACGCCCACCAGAGCCACTAACAGGCATGACAAACAGCTTTATAAAACGATTCTCGACCATTGACAGGTGTAACAAGCCTCATTGACAGTCGGAGATTTTTTTGTTCCGTGCATTAACACGGCTAATGTAATCATCTCAAAGGCAATCAATTACTTGGCAGCTTTTTCACCGAAAGACAACCTTTCTGTCTCATTACGACCACGAACCCGTGAAGGGATTAAAGTCGACATCAGAAAGGAATTTGACAAATTAAGTAAACGCTAATGGCTGTGATAACACGTGCGGCGAACGTGTTACGTAACGAGAGGCGACGTTGTGATGAAGATTTGTTGGGTTTTAAGGCTGAATCGTCAGGTCCGGCGCTCGCGTTAATTCACGTCGAGTTTGTGATAGTTTATCTGTGACGTTCGCGACCTATTCGTGTCGGCTGCGCCGAAAAAATCACCAAACGGCCCAATTTGCATAAATCAAATAGGAGTTATGGCGCGATCCGGGCGAATTAACTAACCGCCACACAACAATCTTTATCAAATCGCCCCACGGTGTTATAATTAAGCTATTTAATCCACGCCCACGTAATAACCGCGATATTTAAATCTTTCCTTCACCGTTAAATCGCCTTTCTCGTCGCTCCATATGCCGACGCGAGACAGAAATATTGGAGTGTTGGCCGCGGGATTTATAGGGACACTCTCCAATCAGATAAATCTGTCGGCGATGATGCCGGTTAATCGCCTCTGAATTTAGACGCTTTTACTGCGATAATAAAGCAGCATCCGGGAAATGCCCGTTCAGCTGTGACGCCATAACTGCCGGTTATGGGGGAGACGCGCCAGGACGCCGGTTGAACAACCTCGCCCTCCCGAAAGGCGACCGGCGAGTTTGTGATGCGACTGGGAGGACGCGTCGCGGTAATTAGAAAATGTGAAGAACATCGAGTGCACTTCATTAAAAACTTGTCGGAGGATCGATAATGAAGAACGTGTCGCACAAGTGCACTAACGTCCGGAATCATGATTAAACGCATGTGATTATTGCACGTTCCAGGTCGTGATAAAACTTAACTAATTGATAGGGATTCTTCGCGTTTATTATTTTAATCGCACGTCAACGTGGCTTATATCGGTCAATTACACGGGATAATGAGCGTGACTTGGCTGGACTGACGCAAAAATCGAAGACACATTGCTTTGGAAAATCGACGGATTGGTGGTCGTTTGCAGACAACATTTACTAAGAAGCTAATTAACTGGCCGATAACAACTGCTCAAATAATCGACACCATTATATTTTATACTGCACCTACCACTATAATTAGCTCAAAGTTTAATCACACCCCAAATTATTATTATTATTTTAAAATAACTAGCTTTGGCGCCGAGCAATCAAAGAAGCTTCCGGTTTAATCAAAACCGCTACTGTCAAATGACAAAAGTAAAAGTCCAGTTGTCACAGCAGAAGAAAAATTGATTTCAAATTTCAAATTTTTGACAACTTATAATTAGTACTTTCTTCTCTAACCTGTCACGCTGAAGAACTGCTTCCAGAAAAAATCTATTTCTAAATAATCAGGGATTTTGAGCAGCACGATGATCTAAGAACAACACTTTCTCTTTCTGTGACTCCCAAATCTAGTTTATTTTCTTCTTAAAACACATTTAATACTTATGAAAGTGATTTGCCTTTGAGGTTATGTCCGAGCTGTCAAAACTAATGCGGACGAATCAGGTTGCAACGTACGCGCTCTCGATAAGCATCGCTTGGATTGCACGTTTTAATTCATGTGTAGGAATTTGACGTCACTATTTTACACGGATTGACGTCACTACACCGACTGAAACCTAATTAGATTTGACTTTCTGTTTCGTTGCTTCTCTAGCTCATCGCGAGAATTCGTGTTGAGTGAAGTGTGTACACACTTGAGCATAAACGATGCAACGACTGAAACGTTTAAGTTGTACAAGCGTGTACTCGCACGCACATGTAGCAGGTGTTGGCTCTGGGCCAAAGTACACAGTTCACAAATTAATAAGTTCAAAAAAAATTGGAGTAGGATGTGGAAATGTCAGTTGTCGTGTTGTCATTGTTCTAGTGATTGTCATCAAATTAATTGCATACTATAATTTAATAATTAATTATATGAAAATGTTTCATCATGTTAAGCTCGTCTTAAGGAAATGTTTCCCAGGTCTATCATGTGAAAATCGCGAAATATCCAATAGGGAACTTGCATTTGGCATTAACAAAAATTTGGACTTGTTTGAACGTGTTTTGTTTTATTTCCATGACAACTGAAACATGTTCTTGTAGAATCTGTCATATGCTTCTGTTCTTCAAAAATAAACCTCTCGCTCGGCTTCGCCTCGTGCCTGAAACCTAGTTTTCGCGCTGTAAAATACCCCTACCGTACTCTAATGTAAATAACTATTTCATTGGTTTACCGTAATCAATTTTACGTTGAACAATCACTATGTCATGAATTATAAAAGTGCAAAAAAAAATCGTAAACAAAAAATCTTTTTCCAAAAATCTTTCTCCAGTAAAAAACTTTACCAAGTGAGTGGAAGAACTCTGATTTTTGTGAGACACCTCAATATCTAGATTCATTTTAAAATTAATATTCATAACATTTGCTTGGTAATCATAATCTGTTATCATTGGTTTGGAACATGTGATAAGTGTACGTGTAACAAAAACTAACCATCGGCGCAATTTACATCTTAATTACTTTAGAGCCTTCCGGGATAAACTCTCGACCATTAAAGGAATCATTACCTGGAGTCCTCTTTTTGTTTATTTTTTTATGAAGCTAAATGACACGATGCAGTTGAAAAACGTACACCACCTAGGTCTTGGTCTTCAACACTTGCCACGATCCAAAGAGACTCTTTGTTAAAGACGAACAAATTCTCTTACCGTTTGCCTTATTGGCTGTCGATTGTCGATCAACAATCGACTCGGCTCGATGATGAATCTGTATTTTTTCCAGTCGGTCTCGTCGCATTACACCATTAATAAGCAATTTAATTGAAGAGTCGAGGTAAACAAATGGCCGCATTATGATTCATATCGGCATGATGTATTACAAATAAATTCAAGCCAGATAATAAACTTATAGTCGAAGCAATTTGTTGAATAAATTGAACGGCCTGTAAGTATCGGTGGGGACGTCAAAAACGTTATTAAACAGAAGCCTTGTGTGGTGCTTACACGGCGATTATGATCCACATATAATAGCCCCAAGTGGTGATTATGGTGATGAATGCCCGACTCGATGCGACTTCACAATCGATTTCCTTCATTATTGTTAATACGGACGGTGTGTAATTAGCAGCAGAAACCGGAGCGAGGAAGCGTTTAAGAGAAACAATCCGGGCGATGTACAGTCCTGTCAGAAGCACCAAACACTGGAGAATAAGGAAAACGTAAAAATACCAAAAGTAAAAGTAAAGAAGTGCTCGTGGGATTGCCGCACAGCCGTAAAGGATCCTCTAATTCGTCAAAAAAATGCAAAAGACTGTTAAAACGTGTATTTATGGTCCTAGGGAAAAAAAAGGTAAAAAGCGCCAAAGAAGAGTTTTGAGTGAAATTTTTAGACACGCCTGTGTTCTACTTTAGGATCGTATTCCATAATCCTCTATGCGAATTCGATTGGACTTTATGGTGCCCAAAAACAGATTTCGGTAAAAACCAGTTGCCTTTCTTGGGTGTTAATTTCGTTGCGTTGTTAGAAAATCTCCCCAACACACTTTAAAAAGCAACTGGACAAGAAAACGCTACACCACCGGAATTCGATTGGACCTAAATCTGGAGGTCGCGCCGTGCGAGAACAGATTTCGGTATAAAACGTGTGCTTTTCGCTGGTGTTTTGTTTTGTTGTATCGTTTGGCAGGTGAGCGTTTAATTGCCGCAGGCCGTTTGCGTTTTTGCAGGCGTCCGCCATTAGCGTTTCCTGGGGCAGGATAAAAACGTCCATAGAGGGGCACGTGCTCCGGAAAGAGACAGGTTCGGTGAGAGCCGAGGCCCGGAGCGAATTCCGCCTGATTAAAACCGGAGCGGAGAGCGCACACTTCCTAGCGCAACATCATTTATGAAAACAGAGTGAATTAGAGCAAGGTCATTGGCCGTGCACTTCTTGGAGGCTGCGAAGAGATAAGAGCGCAATAACCGCCCCGATAAGAGGACGTGATGGCGGTGTCCACCTGAAAAAGCGCATATTAAAACACTATTAAATGACGAGGTGCCTCCGGCTCTTCTAGCTTCTAATTAGCGAATAATTACATAATTGCAAAGACGTTACGACTTGGTTTAAAATGTCCACTTGCTGGGGGTATTTTTCAAGATCATGTCGTAAATTAGCGTTTTATGCTTTAATAGGTGGCGGACGTGTAGGAGCGGACCGGAGTGGTTTTTAATGCCGGTGATATTGCCACGCTGATCTGCTCTATTGCATTCTAATCGGTTTCTAATCTCCACGACGGATTTGTACTCTTGAGATGCAGTTTTTCAAGTGATACGGACGAAGATACAGAGCGAGACATGAACATCTGCATGCGTTATCTAAGAAGGCGGCTAACGATAACTTGATCTGCTCCTACTTCAGACGTTTTTGAAAATGTCTGAATGTCTGCTCGACACTGCAAAGGCAGTGACTTAGAACAAGGTCACATCATTTCTTTCGCAAAATTGATGACTCTGCAAACTTCGATATTATAATGGTGTCAGAAGTAAACCATAATGGTTCACTAGATAAATGTGATTAAAAATTTGGAATTTGTATTACATATTCGAATGAGGCGTTAGTCTTAATTTGTGCAAACTTGGAAACCATCAGACGTTTTCTTTTTGTAGACGCTGGAAATCATGAAAATGCTGCACAACGTTTACAAAGGTTCCTGCAATGGGAAAGATCCCTTGAAGAAACTTTTCACCGTAAATTTGCCATGTTACCTCTGAATGTCCACGATTTTCTTTAGATTAATATTAAGGTTCTTGTCAAAGTGACTTAATTTTTAATTAAATTACAACAAAATAGTCTACTATGATTTTTTTTGACAGCTATGAGTTTCAGTATATTTCATCACTGGGTGTAGAATTGATATCATTCTTTCTTAAATATCCAACAAAAATGCATTCACTCTTTACTGGTTCTGGAGAAAAGGATTTTCTATTCTAAAAACCTTTTATTCAGTTGAACAATAGTATATTACACCATAAGTGATGAAAGTGGCTGATTTTTCAACGAGCAATACATGATATACTCACGAGCGCCAGCGAGTGAGGATAGTATTGCGAGTTGAAAAATCGCATTTTGATCACGAATTGTGTATACTATTTTTTCCAACGTCGCTTATGAAAATGAGTCTCAATTTTAAATTTCTTTATAATTATTTTACTCCCCTATTTTTTGAATCTTCCGGATCTGGAGTTTCAATTAATGCAAATAACAGTGTTTTCAATTTTTTATATTAATAAGTAGGTAGTAGATTGTTAATGTAGTAGATTGTTAAATAAATTTTCCTCACTAGTGAGTTTACTTTCTCCATTTTCCTCACTAGTGATGCAAACGCCTATTTTCTTCACTAAATTGAGTGATGAAAGTATCATTTTCATAAGCGATGTTGGAAAAAACATTTTGCAATATTAATTACACTTCAGATAGTTAGTTTTACAAAAAATGTCTTTTATAAATCTAAACAGATAACTTCCCCAAAATAACTACATATCTATCCGTCCATATTGGAAAAACAAAAATCTAAAAATAGTATAGAATGATTGTGGATAAATATGGCAACTATGTACGAAAGTTTATGTGACAACTGTGTGGGTAGGATAGAGTTGACATTTCTTTGACAGTCATAGTCGCGCAATTTTGAAATTGTCAAGTCAATGTGCAATGATATAAAAAAAAATCAAATGCACGCTTATGACATGTCATACAAATGTCAATTCTGCACCACTCACACAATTGCCACATAAATTTTCGTACATAGTTGCCATATTTATCCACACTCATTTTGAATTACCCAATTTCAATAAATTATAAATACGTTTTTCGAAAGTTTATGTAAATTCCTTGTAAATCACTCTAAAAAATCTTAGTGACTGTTTTTTTGGTAAATTCTGTGTTTCTCCTATCGTAAAACTAAATATTTCAGAGTAAATTGCATAAAAAATTCTTTCACCATGTTATTTATGTTCCAAAGAGTGCAAGAGAACATTCAGTAAATAAACATAAATTTATATCTAAGTGGCACACTTAAAATTTCACTTTTTACAAACGAAACAATTTTAATTCTCTTTGTTTATATTAAATATTTTCACGCTTCGTTTCATTTTAATGAGTTGTACTTATTACCATTATTATTGTTATTGTCGCTGCTCTATGCGTCACTGTGCATAATGCAGATTTATTTGCTTCTTACTGTTTTATGTATTCACTCAAAGCCGGTAACGACCCTTGTATGATTATTGTTATTATTTATGTTTTAACAATTTAAAATCGAAATCGTCGATAACTCCTTTATCGTCATTAACTGTCCGACCACTTTCTTGATAAACTCGATAAGCCGATAATTTCAAGTCAATCATGCGTTCGCTTATCTCGATCGTTAAAAATACGAAAAAGCCAACTTTCGCCCAAACTGTGGCACTTTACATGCTAGATTCCTATCGCGTCCCATTAAAAGAATAATCCTCCACGTCCGAAAGGTTAACAATATCATTATCGCGCAACGTCCATCTCGGAATCTGAATCGATGGTACTTTCATAATCGCCGGAAAAAAATATCTTATCCGGAGTATCGAATACAGTGGTCGTCATCATCTTTGTGGCCCGAAGGTGGCCAGCACCTGCCTGATGTCTAATTAATTACCGCCGATCATGACTTCCATATCGACTGCACGGGGAGCCCTGCGTGACGGTCGTTAACGGCGTGCCCACGGCCGCAGGCCCATGCCCGCGATTAGCGTTTTTTCCATTTTTATAAATCTCCACATTTACAGCCGCATTTTTTCGGATGGGTCTTTGTTCTCCGCAAGAGCGGGTCAGGGCACCGCGCACGTTCGCAGATCGAAGCGCGCTCGAACTTATTGATCGATCGGAGACCTTCACCGAAGACTGCTCCGATTGATAACAGAAACGCCGGAACTTTCACTGTGAAATGTGCCGGTGATAGGCGACGTTCTAACAGGATTTTTTCTTCGATTTGGCGATCCCGCAAAAAAACTGTAACATTCTAATCTGATTTATTATCTCTCGCTGATGCCGTCTAATAACTCCGCATTCGAGCACGTGCTTCCTGCGAACGACAAGAATAGTAATGTTGTAGTTAGCATAATTGCGCGGAATTAGCGACAAGTCGCCGTAATTGCGCTCCAATTAAACGAAATTTCGTCCCGCAGGAATTTGCGTAATAAACTACGTAATAACTACGGTAACGAGCTGGAGGGTGAAGCTTTTGTCTTGATGAAAGGATGTGCGCTTTGGAACTTGCCGACCGAGATATTCTGGAATTCTTCTAGAAGAAGCAACACCGATAAGCTAACACTCATTCGTACAAGTGAATATTTTGCGTACACTTCCGTGCACAAAACTAAAACAAGAAGCACATTTTGACAATATTGCAGGTTCTTCTGAGGAGTCCTGGAGTAAGTACTTCAACATCATGAGACACACTTGAACCATCTAAGATCTATTGGGGACCTGTCTTGTTGTCCTTAAGTCTCCTCGAGTGTTTGGCAGTAGCAATAAATATTATTTTACGTGTTCATTTTATAATTACAAATTTTCGGTTGCACACAATATGTTGTGTACACCGTGCCTGCGAAATCCTTTGACGACCTCGAGATTGTTTGCCTCGGCCTAAACGGCCTCGGCGACAATTTTTCTCTCGCTACGCCAAAGAACGATTTCGCATCCTTGATATACAAATAACTATTAGTAATAGCAGAAGCGTGATGAACAGTGGTTGAGTTGGGCTGGGGGTTGTCATTTCGTCACATAGTTATCTATTTGCTAGTCATTACTTGGTAGCAATAACCGTAATGACGAAGTTCAGCTTAACTACCGGTTAACTGTCACGGGTCAGTGGTGGGAATGGTAATAATAACGAATGGTAGGAAGTCGTTTCAGGATAAATTGAAGCATCTCCTGAAAAGAAATCAAGTGCTACCTGCAAAGACACAATGAAAGTAATAATACTAATTAATTAGATAAATACTACACAACGTATTTCACGTAAGAGTACGAGCCTGAAGAATTCAAAATGCAACCCAATATTCAATTTTCATGAGTAACTACGTGTAATAAATCATATTTTCACAAAAAGTGGTTTGGACATCCCTGAAGTTTTGAAATTTCCCCTTGTTCACACATTGGCGCAAAGTTCCTCAGCGATTGTGTTAGTTAGGGATGTCCAAAACTACTATTTATCATTTTTAATAATCTAGTTCCCATTGTCAAATGTATTTTGTGTTGTGTTTAGACTTCGTTAGACTCGTACTCTTAGGTGAAACACGTTGTATGCAAGATTATATCATTAAGAGTAGAAGTGAGTCTTTTTGTGCTAAGTCCAGAGATTGAAGACCGAGACGAAGTCGAGGTCGCAACTGGGCGAAGCACAAAAAGACCTTCTTCTCTGAATGATATGTACTATTTTATCTTTAAGCGGTTCACAAAAAAAAATTGGACACGAACTCTTTTATTTTCTTTTGCTGCAGTTACAGTGAAATGGCAATTTTCAAACACCAGTTGGAATATTCTTAGTACTTGAAGGTTCAATAATAATATTAGTAAAGTCTTCTAAAGTTAAAAGTTTACTTTTTAACGCTGAACGACCATCTTACTATTTTTAATTTTGACATCTGTCATCTATGCACCTGGGCGACTCGTATTACAGCACAGTGGCACCGGTTAAATATTGGGTAATAATTTCGTTATTTCGCTTTTTTTGAAGTTTTTTAACTGATTAACTTAATGAAGACTGTGATTACGTGTGCTCTTCTGTTATTAACTTATTCATCTGGAATTATTAAATGGATAAAAACTGTTATTCATAATGTTGACGTTAAATTGCGCACATTATTCACAAAATTTAATAAACATCATCCTAAATCAACTTACGAAAGATTCAATTTATCACGGGAAAATGTCGCTCGAGGATTTGCAATTTACAAAATTTGCTTAATAATCAAATCAGCAATTTCAAAAACTACTTTATAAAAAGAAAAAATTAAAGTATATTACACAAGTCATTTATCATTGCAGATAATAATTATACTGCTCTAAATCTTAAGGATGAAATAGTACCACCAATAAAAATCAAGCAAATCATAATGACATCGTAAAAAGTTGCATGACTTAAATTAAAATCGTTACAAGGTAAGTACTTCATTGAGCTCGAACAAGATGATGCTGATATCATCAAGGCATCAGAGATGTGACTCAAAAGGGCAAATAACGGGTGTTTTATTAAATTTGGTGTCGATGTTGGCGTTGAAGAGTCAATTGTGAACGCACCACCGGAACAACTCTGATCAGCTGTTCAAATCTAACCTCACTTCTTGCGTGTTTCAATATGCAGTTTGAAAAATCAATCTTTTTTAAGACGACTGGTTGATCAGCTGAACACCTTTTATACAGGGTGTAACAAAAATAAGTGCATTTATTTTAACTGGTAATAGTACTCTTCAATTGCAACAACTTTTCTAAATAAAATTTCTTGGAATTTGCAAAATTGACTTGCCATTTGTCCACCTTTTATTTTGACGTTACGTTGACGTTGAATGCAATTTTATAAATCTGAACATTTTCTTAAACAGGAATCGCAAAAACTGAATGTTTTTATTTCCTTCGTATTGCATTTGATGAATAAAAAGGTCTGACTTTCGTTTGTTTTTTGTTACCATCTTGTTTTATTTCTTTATTAAATGTGGCTAGTTAGATTAAAATCGTTTGATATTCTGGTAAGCAAAGTTTTAGTAAATTTAAATTAATTTTTAAAAGCCTTCAGAATTTGTTTTCGAAAAAAAATTATTTAGAAAAGTTGTTGCAATTGATGAGTACTATTACCAGTTAAAATTAATGCACTTATTTTGGTTACACCCTGTATATCTTGAAATTGAGGGATTTATGTACATTTGCTGTTGAAAATCAAGCACAGGTGACTACAAATACCGGCATGATTGCGTTCACAATATAGTGCACACTCATTTAGCAATAAATTACAAACTAATCGAGAATTTCGAACAATATTGCCGGTATGAAACGAAGAGTGCCGTCGATAATGATAATATGTAATAAATTATATTGCCGTTTTGAGAGACAACGAATCCTAGCAAATAGACTGCCATTGTGGTTGTGAATAAAACAAATAATGATGCAATATTTACTGATATTGCTGTGCTAAACTCCAACGGCTTGAATAAGAGATACAGAGTGTTTTCGAAAAGCATGTACAAAAAATTGTAAGTTCTTTTGGGAATACCAAGAAGTCCAGCAACCTCTTTTTAATTATCTAAGTTAACAAGAACAATCCCTACCCAAGCACCTTTCACACCACGCACTGGCAAAAAATGGTGTCTTAATTAATTGAGTTTTGATGCAATTTTCAGTTAATTTTATTTCGAAAACGAAAACATTTATTAGATTTTTTTTTTGGTACACGACTTCTACTCATCATGACCAATTACTTTCTGTACATGTAGGTACATATTTCAAAAACATCCTGTATAACAGTAATTGCAAAATAGACGAAACTCGCTCGAACAATGAAAAGTCAAAGCGGGATTGATTTTAGGATATGATAATGGTAAATTAATCTGGCCTGAATGCCGTGTCCCCGAATGTGGTGGGCCAGAACGTGAAATCATCAATTTGTTCCGATCGACTTTAGTATTTAAATAATGTATGAAGGTCAAGAACAACGGACCTAAACTGGACTCTTGCGGTAGCCCAGAGGTGACACTATACGGTAAGGATTTGCTTCTAGAACTCGTTCTGGTTCGCATAAGCACGAAGGTAACAAATTAGACGTCGAAGTTGAATGGTGAATTTTTTCAGCGCTGCCAATCTAAATCTGCCCGATAACATTTAAATCAGGCTTAAATAATGTCACATTATATAATTTAATCTTCAATTAACAATCTAGTTCGGTTTATCGCCGCCCATAAAAATGCTAATCCGGCATTTTATTGTGTAGATTTCGTCCAGAAAGTCCGGGCACCCAGCGACATAATTGAGATATTATGGAAACCGGCGTTTTTTACCGTTTCTGATCGAGCTGAGCCTTAAATCACATCATCGCCCCGTCTAATTTCAATAATTAAATTAAAACCCGGTCCGTCTCTTATGATTAATTTTAATTTACGGCCGAAAGTGCCACGGGAACCGTAAAACGTCGACTTTATTGTGGCAGGAGGGCTTCCTGTTAAGTCGTCACTTGCCAGAAACCACAGCGAGATCCTTGGAACGAGGAGGCTGTCGCGGGTGACAGGACCTGTTGAAAGAAATTTGACGCCGAAGAGGAAATTTATACGACGCGACCTAACGTAATTAAATAAATGCCTAATTTATGCATTGGTAATTATGAGTGGGCCGAATCTGGCCGCTAACGAACATACTTGTACTTAACCATAGATTAATGAGATTCATTTAAACCGATTTGGTGGGTAATTTGTCAAGATTCTGTGGACGCCGAGGCGTTCCTCCATCACTTACTGTTTCTTCTCGTTAGGCCGGTGAAAATCGAGATAATTGGACGCATCTTTGGGTGTCCCGCGCGCACTCCAGGAAAATTCATCGTGGAGGTTGTCGCGCCAGAAGAGAGTCGACCGTTTTCGAAAGGATTTTTTTTTAACCGAGAACGTACGCGGTCCACCTGAAACCGCTACCGAAATATCTAGATTAAATTTTATAGGGCCACCTTAATTAAGCTTTCTATTTTTGGGAATGGCTACTAATTAACTTTAAACTGGTTTAGGATGGCCGCTTTACAGAAAACGTGAATTATTGGTACGAGATGCCAACGGTTCCTACTAATTTTACGGCTGTCTAATTGCTTCTAACAATTTTAACAATGTTCGCTAGGTTTTTGTCACTCGGGAATGCTACATTTAATTAACCAGATTCGATGAGTTCGCATCGATCGTTGCCGAAAGTGTATGGAAATCTATTGCTCCAGAAAAACATCCCTTGATGCCAAATTTAAATATAAAACGGTAATTTTACGTACTCACGAGCGGACGAAAAGTAACTCTTTTTCAGACGCTGACCGCGGCGCCATGTGTTGGTCTGTTTAGTAAGTTAGCAACGAAATCGACAAAACCGATTGTTCTGTCACCATAAATTATGTAAATAAGTATGTAATTGTATTGCAAATAGTAAATTTCTAGTTTTGTTTGCAAGCTGATAACAAATACTATAAAAATAAATTGTTAATATGTAAATATTGATACATTTATCTATTTGGCAAAGGTAGATACAAAATAAATTTGTAATGTTTCCAATGCTGTAGTTACATCTGTGTCAAAAAGTGCCTTTTGTCCGAGCCTGTCTTCAATAAGCCTCGGCTGCGCCTCGGCCAGAAACCTCAAGGTCGGGAAAAAAGATGCACTTTTGGCCCTGCTACACAAATATTTATTATTTCACGTTTTAATAAAATTTTCTCTTATTTCACTTAATTAATATTTGCAGTCAAGAATGTCATTTTCAAAATTTCAATCAAATATTTACCTATTTTCTTTTTGTTTCATTTTACTTATACAACGTTTTTGACATTCTCCTTTCTATTCAGATATCATTTCCAACTTTAAATCGATCTTTCCATTTTTTTGCACCAAACTGTCACCTATTCTGGTCTTCTAGTTTTCCTTTTTCATTGTGTTGATACTTTGTACTCTCTTACTTCTCACTTTGATTCGTTTTTTTTCTATTTCACTTCACCTCGCAGACGTTATTTTCATTTGTCAGCTTCTCTACTTTCTTTATTTTTTAAAACGTTCCATTTTCCAGTCTCGACATCATTTCTTCTCGTAGATCCTATAAATAGGCTTTACCTGACACATTTTCCAAATTGTCTTTTCCATTAAATAGTTGTTCCCTCTCAAATTTTGTTCATTTATGTAACATTCTTTTCGTTTCTTCTTCTATCCAACTATTTCCTTTTTGGATTTTCAAAACTGAAACGAAACTTTCCACTTCCCAATATCTCGACTCAAATTCTTTTCTCATTATTTCTTCTAAACCCAAAGACTAACCTCCCAATTGATTAATTTTTAAATCGATTTACATTTTTTGTTCTTTTTCCTTTAATCTTCTTTATAAATTGCAACTTTCACTACGTGTCTTCTACGATATTCAATTTTTTACCGCACAAACTCCATAACCTAATCCACTGTTAATTTCCCGTTTAATTTAATTTTTAATTTACATGTATTCTATTTTTTCTATAATTAGAACGTGATGTTCTCGTCCGCATTAAATATCACGTATAGCGATCTCGTCCAATAAATAACCGCGGCGTAGTTGTGCCCCCTTGTGGCACACCTTGCCACAACAAACGCATTCTAAACCGCACGTCCCACTCTCATTAGACACGGAAATCTTTTCACTCTCAAAAACTTCGAAAATTAGAAAAAAAACATGAAATTAATGGAGTCGAGATTTTTTCAATTTGAAATAGAGAGTAATAGTGTACATGTGGAGCATCAGGTGTGGACCACCGCCGAGCCTCGACCCGCGGACTCGGGAGCGGCCTTCCGCTCTTTCACCGGTGAAAGAGTACAATCGCGGGTATTCATCATACCGCTCTGTTACAGAAATGATATGTTTATGAAACACATTTACCGGTGTTATCGCGGCTATTATTGTCACCGTGGACGCTTTCTCACTTAATCTGCCGTTGGAATCACCGGGTTGCTCGCTTAATCCAGAATTGATATCTTTATTACAAAGAGATAACCATCAGGTTCTGAACGCGCTCTTGTAACGGATATCTTTGATCCCTCAATTACTTGCAGTTTTTTCTTTTCCACACGTTATCACTTAACGAAAGGGGCCCGGCCGTGGCCCACTTCTGCCCCGCACCAACTCTTCCTCATCTTCTTTCAGCATCACATTCTTACTACCGTAATGAGTCCACCGGTGTCATTTCTAACAGAAAGCTTCACCCAAATTGATCTTCTCCC
Organism: Tenebrio molitor; assembly: GCF_963966145.1. Taxonomy (NCBI): domain Eukaryota; kingdom Metazoa; phylum Arthropoda; class Insecta; order Coleoptera; family Tenebrionidae; genus Tenebrio; species Tenebrio molitor. The sequence goes on along the minus strand of NC_091048.1, from coordinate 3,654,824 downwards.
ATTGCCACAAAATCAACTAGTTGCCATCGCAAACACCAGATTCGAGTTCACTTGAAACTTTCTGGCGGTACTACGTTATTGACAAGTGTCATTTGAAAGGTGTTCAGCTGTAATCCGTGGAAGTACTCGCGAGATGGGATTGCGCTTTGGGTGTTCTTTTATTATAAAGACAATCAGAGCTACCGTTTTTGTGATTAATGCGGTTCGTTATCTATTCCAGAAGGGGTAATTACATGTTGCGCTTAATATCGTTACAGAAATGCAAATAAAACCGAGTTGAAGGTGAAAGAGTCAAATTATACACATGGCACATTCCAATGCCACATATCTATAATTATATTATCATCAGCCTCGTGGTATCATAAAAATTGGTAATATTACGCTTCCTTAATGTGTATGGACGTTATATAAAGCTGGCAAAAAAGTTGTTGTTTTGTTGTGTGGCGGCCGTTAAAATGATGGTACTGCTCTGGTACCACCTAATTGCGTTCATGAAGCTGCTATTAATAAGAGAGCATTTTTTCCAAGTAAAAGAGTAAGCTTCACGCGGAGAAACCGCACTTTCCTGCAAACCGGAGCAAAAAATCGTCTCATTTTTCATAATAAATCCGGAGAGTCACTTTCATATCAAATGTCGTCGAGTTGTGTTCGAGCTGGGTGACCGCAACCTTGCCACTACTTTCTCCGGGCGTCGAGATTTATGACATCAGATTTTTTCTCCCATTTGGACCGTCTAGCGGACCATTACGGAAACGGCGAAACACGCCTAATTAAATTAGAGAAAAATCCGAAATATATGACTTTCGAATGAATTCAATTAGCGCAGAATTCTCCAGCATCTATCTACTACCTACTAAAGTCGAGAGATTTTTTGTGGTGGACATCAATGCGTGAAATGAACGCTATCGACGGCCGAGAGGAATCTGGAGCAGAGCGATCGTTGCTCTTGGGCTTTTGCAAAAACCGAATCGGAGGCAACCTTCATGGTTGCCGCTCGAATCGCGCATTCCGGGATCTACCTGCACTGTTGTTGTCATAATCTGCACGGATTTGGAGTGGCGGTACTCGCTCCGCGTTTTGGGAGCAAATTAATGAAGAAGGCGTAGGCACCGGACTTAGATGACCGATTGCGACCTCTTTCTTAATTACATTCCGTTTTTTACCAAAATTAACACACTCTAGTTTGGCGCGGTCCCGGTGGTACCTTCTCCATCACAGCCGAACCGCACTCTCGACGTCTTCATAGTACCCGCGTATGAGTGATTGTGATGAAGTTGCAACGGTACTTTCTCACATAAAAAAATATCATGTCAGCATCGATCTCGAAAGAAAATTAATCTGACAAACGGTCTTCGGTTCTGAGTATTGGGCAACAGTATCGATTCCAGCTGGGGAGATCGGCCGCGGTACGATCGGTACCTCAGAAGAGACAGTTTGAGCTATTGCAAATAACCCGTTGACGTGAGCGTAGGTTTCTCAAAAGATGTGGTCATTTATTAGACTCGGGTGAATTATGAAGTGAGATATTTTGTAAATATTGTGGTACCGCAAGAAGCTACAACTAAACGAGCAGCAGGCTCGACGTAATTCGAACCAAAAAGTGTTTGGCAATAAATCAGCCCAAAATTATTTTTTTAAATTCTCACCGGTCGCTCATTAATACGTGATGGAAATAATTTGGGGCCATAAATCAGCCGATTTGGTCATTCCCGCCGATTAATCATAAACCTCGCAGGGTAGTACCGTCCGTACGCGTTCGCGACATATAAGTACTCCTTCACCTGCGCACCATCCATTATGATAATAATTTCACCCGTAACTCATAACTTGGTTAATAAGCAATTAATAAGCTCGGCATTCATTTGCTATTTGCTGGTCGTACTGGTGGTTCCAGTGGGCACAACGAAATAAGTCGCTTCGACAAAAGTGTAGTACCACCGGTCACGATTTTCATTAATAATTCCTGTACAAGGTACGCATAATCGATATTTCGTGTGAGTACCCGGTACAAAATCAGTACCGCACTCTAATAGACACGAATAGGTGTAAATTATGTGCGCTGTAGTCTCCACAGAAATGATTAAAAGCTCCATTGTTGTTTCAGACGACTGAATGCGAGTAAATGGACATCGGTACTTTACATGTATGGGTTAGTCGCCTCTGGAACTGTCCATGCGGAACTAGTTCAGAGCTGAAGATGATGTTTAGTAGGTTACAATAGAAGTACAAGTAAACTGTCCGAACGCCTCCAGATGTGTGCCAACCAATTATCAATAAATATCCGCACAGCGATCACGTTTGCTACACAAAATAACACGCCCTGTGTGGCAAAAAATCTAGCACCAAGCAAAAACACTAGCTCTGAAATACGGAAATGTTTCAAGTGGCACTCAAGTTGTTGGTGTTTATTGTGCCAAGCTCCATTCAAATTATGTTATTACCGACAATCATCGCAATCGCACCAACAGATTTACCTAAGAGCACCCACACGTGTCGGTTTAAGAGAAAAAAAAAAGAATGAAATCAAGTAGATAAGAAGAAGAAGAAGAATTATTCAAACCCCAATTACCCATTATTTGTCAAATTGTAGTACTAAATAGTGCTGGTCGTAGATTTTGCTGTGGGAGTAAATGTTGCAACATGTGAGTACTACATAGGTGTATCCATAAAAGTGAAAGTGTTGGCACAGACAAAAACAATAACTTAATTTGAAGAATTTGGAGAAATTTAGAAGAAGAAGAAATGAAGAAGTAGATAAAAAAGAAGATTTCTGGATCGCAAGTGGATGAGGATTAGAACGTGCATTCATCTTGAGCTTGTCATTACACGTGGATCATTTATGGAAAAAAGAGCTTAAGTGGAGGGGTAATGATGGGTGGAAAAGAGGTAGACTGTTAGTACTTCGCTGATGATGTAATGACGTTGGCAAAAAGTGGAAAGAAAAAATTGGAAGTAAGTGAAAGAATGTATAAACTTGAATTATTGTTTCTGAAGAAATAGTAAGAAAGAAAAGCGATGATGTTGATGCACAACTTGACAGAAGACATTTTAATGGGCATAATGGAAGAATCCGAGTTGTACAAGAAATAGAGATATTGGAGATGGAGGAAAAATGGAAGACAGAAGTGTCAGATGAAATCTAGAAGGTTTAGAACGAAACATCTGGCAGAACGTAACGTGAGATGTAAATCGATAATGACATATTTTACGTACGTGCGGTAACGTGAAGTTACCACACTAGTGCGATAAAGCATGATTTGTGTACTTTTGCCGGTAACCGCATTAGCTGTAATCTCGATGTTCAAAGAAATACTTGAATGGTCTGTATTTTCGTAGTAGAATGAAAAATAACATAAGACCATGGTACCGTTTCAGGCCTTCGTTAATTTTTTTGACAAAAACTATGGGCACCATCTACACGACTTGCAGAAACTTATCTCTTGATGTCATTATTTTGCAATTTCTGCACTAAATCACTCGAATTCATCGTCAATGGTTACGAACAGCACTGTAACTTTTTTCACTTTACTCGAATCCTTTACTTTACGCCCCATTAAACAATTACGTTTCCGCAGCGCCTCTCCTCGCCACATTTCTGTTGAAAATGTCCCGTTTCAGGTATCTACCTACTTTTTAAAGTAAAAGCGTCGATCCGACCTCTGATATGCATAATTAGGCGATGGTGTTATCAGTTAGTGATCGGCGCGTAGAGTCAAGTGGAGCTTCACGGGCGTTGTATGGTCGGCACCAGGATATAAGGAAGTAGTGCACTGACTTCACCGGGCATACGCCCCAGGCCTGCGGTCAGAGCTGACCATAACGATATCTCAGAACCGCAGGCAAAGAACGCTCACCTCCTTAAGAAGATGCTCTTATTATTTTACCGTTCATTTCAGATAACTTCTACACTATCATTTGCCTAACAAAATCCGACCTGACGTGATCTATCGCTTCCTGAAAAACTGAGCGGCCGTCCCACGAATCGATCGCGCACTAATTACAGAAAGCGAAGCTGTGATCTTTTTTTCTTATTGAATAAGCACACAATGCGTTCTCACTTGGTAGAGAGTGAATCGGATTCCCGGGATTCAACAATATGAGAGCGTGTAACCGCGCCCGTCATGTTTTGATAATTACATTATTACAATAACCGCATGCTCCAGCAATTAAATCTATCGGAGAGCGGAGAAAGTCGCCCCTGCTCGTCTCCACCCATTGTGTTCTTCGCCCAACACTCCACGTGACGGTAGGCAACAGTCAAAAGTTTTGACCACCAATTCTCTCCGACCGAGATACTATCTTTACCCAAAATGAGATCATCCCACAAGAATCGAAGATAATTTACGAGCACTAGTAGTACGATTCGTGCCGATAAACTGCATAGGTAGCACAAACTGGTCACAATCTGACTCACAGATTACAACCTCTCTTACACCAAACGCTTGTTTTACGACTGCTGTCAATTAAATCATATTTATTAGACTACAAACAACTCGTCTTGACATAACGTTAGCCAAATATTTCGAGAATTATTTTAATAGCCTGGAAACGCCATCGATAACGGTACCGATAAATAAGTAAATAAATAACAATTAAAAAAACGTTAAATGGGTCAATTCGCTTAATTGTCTAGCATCTCTCGAAACCTCGATCGTTAAGGATGCACGCCCAATTTAATTAAACAAATTGAAAAAGTGCGTCGCCACCACTGGACCGTCAACATTACCACTTAATGGACGCGATTAATAACCAACGTTGCCCAAGCTTTATCTAAATGTACCGTACCATCGAATAAATTTGGGCTTATTTGGCCACGGAGAACACAAATCGGTCGCTAGATCGACTCCTGAGACAATTAATTAAAAATACAGTTAATTATTACCCAAACACGATTACCGAAGTTTTGAGGTTATGTTTTCTTGCTTCGCTCAAAATCAACATTTTTCAGTTTCTCTGCTCTCATTTCGTTATTCACGAATGTACCAGCTCACAGCTTGCTGAAAAGGTACCAAAAAGGACTCACTGGGGCGCTAATTACTGAAAAAACTTACCCCATGATTGTAAACAAAGCGATTTGTTATCGCAGTTTTTAATCGAAACATCATGCAGGAAGAACTGACACTTTTTAGTCTGGCCTTCTGTGGTTCAGTGATATTTCTCATCGCGCCTCCGCGGAAGAGTCGCTCTTTCTCTTTGATTCAGACCCGCTGGTCTAGAATGACATAACCTCAAAGTTGAAGACAAACACGACAAATCTTCAGGTGATCTCCGATAACCGTTTGTTTCCTAAAATGGGTTTATGTGTGTTGCGACAATCGATAAAAATTGTGAGATAAATTGATAAATCAACGGGATCGTCGATATTTCTGTTATACCTAGTTCTGGAAGGTGCGTGCAAATGCGAGTGTCCAACTGTCCAGTTGTCGACAAATCAAGTGAAAGTACTAAAGGGCCTGGTCCGGCGCCATTTGAATAGAAAACGAATAAATAAGAATGAGTTAAAAGATGTGTCGTTAGGATGAAGGCAAAGTTACGGTCGCAAGAGTAGTATATTCAAATTACCGGTCGTAATAAACATGCAGCAGCCGATCGCAATTATATCTAAACTTATCGGCCGTGCCTACGCCCTGTATATCTGTCATCGACAGTCGTAAAAATATATATACGGATAAAATACGCCTCATATGTTTGTAATCTCGTAACTGGTATCAAACACGGTACCTTTACACCTTGGTAACTTGTGGTACGGAAATTTGGGTCCTTTGGTGTTGTTGCACTTCAATCGGTAATACCTTTTCACGCTCGCGAACACAGAAAAATTCAACTTGGCATTAACGGTAGCTCTCGTTGCGCATTTGCAATAAATACCATTCGATTAACGTGTTTCCTACTCTCCTCCAGCACTTTATTGTGAATATATTACGAATTGAATGGTGACTTCATTAGAAGGACATGTTTCTGCACAATTTTACCGCAAGGTGAAGGCGGCACTTATCAGAAAATATCAACGAGAATGTTTCACGAAATCGTCACTTTCAGTTTTGCTCTTCTTGCTTTTGGTAGTTAACAATGTGAGGCTGGTTAAAATGTGACCACCATAAGCCTATTTATGACACGCTACACATTGAAATGCAAACTAGCAATAAAAACTTAGGCAGTTGCTAATTTTACGAACCCATATGACCATTAACTTTATTGTTGTCATTAATTTTTATGTCTATAAACTTTCACAAATGCTAAAGTACCAGCTTAATGTAATAATAACTGGTAGTTAAATCGACGAATAGTGTTAAATTGAGAATTATTCCACACGGGCAGTTGACACTGTTGATAGTGATGGTACGTCAGGTGTTGCGATGTAATTCTTGGCAGCGCGGAGGAAATTAATGTTAAGAGTTAAAACGGATTTTTGGGAAAAACGTGTGATAAGAATTGGGAAAAATTAATTTTAATCTTAACAAAATTTTGTTGTTGAATGTATAAAAATTAAAAATTTAATTAAAAAAATATATACTACTGGAATGTCTACGTTAATTATCAATAAAAAATGTAAAGTCAAAGTGCCTTCTTGATCTTTCTTCTGTAATAAGCAATCATAAAAAATAGAATTTTTTATTAAAATCTTAACTGACAAACATAAGTGACGAATTTTTCATTAAGCTTGTCTGGTAACAATAATAAAAGACAAAATTACAAAAATCATTAGTTAAATAGAAATGTAATACATAATTTGTTAAAATTTTTATGTTCGACAATAAACTAAAAGATTTAATTATTTTGAAAAAACTTAATTGGTCTTTTCATCTGATATGCAATATGAATAAAATCGAATTTATTACTATCTGTCAATTAAATAAAAATTAAGGTAGCCAGAGTCCTAGAGTTACTTTTTACTACTTTCTTCTTTACATCGTTGACAGCTTTAATCTTTGTCCGCAGGGATATTCAAAAGTTTTTTGCAAGTTACTACAATCACATTTAAATATTTTAATTAGGGATAATTGCATCTGATTTGACGTTTATGACATTTGACACTTTGACACCTTTTCCCCCAAATACAACTTACAACTACATACAGGGTAAAATCGATATACATCAGAATATTAAAACCCCAGGATCCTCAGACCATTTGTGAAAATCACATGCATTCAGTTTTGCGCTATACCTCCGCAAGAGGGCAGAAATGTCATGTATGTACAGTTTGAGGACAAAATAGAGTCCGCCACTGACATCACATTAGGAAGAATAGTTGTAGCAGTAGTAGTATTCAGAGTATTTTTGGGCTATTTCATTCATAGTAAGATTTTGTGACTCTCTGTTTTTAAGTGTTTCTGAGGCAATTTAAGTTTCGATTGATTAGAGCTTCCAGAAGCGTCTCGTTTGGGATGGAATTAAGTTAATTGGACTTTATAAATTTAAAATGTTTAACCACATTTATTGAAGATACTATGGTTTAGTTTAGATATTCAATTTCACCCTGTATAATAAAAGATACAACATCTAAAAACTAAATGTTTTGATAAAAATAATGTTCAAGTTTGCCTCTTGCCAGCCTGTTGAAATGAAATCTAATTCTTTCTCGCTCATATATGACAGTTAATTATAAAATACAATTTAATTTAATTTGATTTCAGTACTTTTTCACTTAATTGTATGAAATTAATTTTTAAAATATCAACCAAAATGTATTCTGTCGTTTTTACTGTATCAAAACAAGAAAATATGGCTTTGGTCCTATATGTATATCTATGTTATGAATTAAAAAAAAAAGTAATATCTTCCCTTAAAAAAATTCCAATTTATGAGAAAATAACCGCTGAAATATTTTTTTGTTCGACACTGTCAGAATTTGAGAATTTTCTCCTATGTGAACGGATTTTGATAAATGTGATAACTTGTCAAAACGAAACGTCAAGTTAATTTTAAAGGGTTTTAAGTGATTTGGAGCCTTTAAGGGGGTCGTCAAACAAAAAAAACTTGTATTCAACTCGTTCGTGTGTAAATTGGGCCTTTTTTGGTACTCGTGGGCCTTTAAAACGCTCGTTTCACTGGCGTTTTAAAATGGCCCACGCGTGCCAAAAAAAGCCCAATTTACACATGAACTCGTTAAATAATAATAACTATTTTTTTATTTTACTTGGAATAACAATATGTATTTATTATTATTATAAATAGGGGGCAAGCCATCTAGGTTGGATTTGGATATTCCTATGAAGTAATGAAACAATTGAATAATATTGGTGTATTTTTTGACCGGATGTTTTAAATTGACACGACATTAAAAAAAATTAGGTTAAGTCGGTTATGTTTATGCTATTACAAAAATGAACCTTTGATCGTAAATTTCAAATTTGCCTGTCAACACTGTCAAAGTTGACAACCGGAAATGCGTTTAGATTACAGTGGTACCAAAATCATTCAAATTTGCATTGTTACCAACAGATTCAGACATTCTTGATCACGCCGTATTATCATTTGTTTTACATTACGACCACTTTTTACACGACATTTATTCATTAAACGAAGTTTATTCATTATTATTATTGTTATTATAAGATTGAGCTGTACTTATACCTTCGCTTATTATCATCTGTCCGCTTCGTAATCTAAATTTTTCCAAATTATATTTTGGTCTGATTTTAAGTACCTAAATTGTGTTTTTAGGGAAAACCTAATTAAGATTAAACACTATCAAGGTGTGTCAAATATCACAAATGTCACATAAGATCATATGTACCTAAATGTGAAATCACAAGTATTTTTGTATGATGCGTAATTAAGTATACCTAATGAAAGTATGTAAATGTAATTAGGAGATTCATCCAACGTTTTAAACATACAAAATTTGTTGTTGGCACTACCAACCACATAAAGTAGAAAGTACTAGAAGGGTAGTTCTGTGGACCTTACTGTTTATCTAATCTTATAGTGGAAGGATTCTGATGAATTGTCGTTAGAAGTTCTTGAGTAGGTACTATTGCGGGCAAAAAAAGTGGGACATCAAATTTCTGTCAGTTTTGAAAAATTCGATGTAGTTCAAGCTTTATTGTCATTTTTTTGACACTATTCCAGCTGACAGTTTAAAAATTTATTTTATACTCCTATTTTCCTTTTCCAAATGCCCTCTTCTTTTGATAAAGGTAGATTTTGATTGGAACTTTGCATTAAATAAATATTCACTACGTGCTTACTTACAATCATTCCCTACAACTTACAATACTTAATGATAACGTCAGTCAATTGAAAGTAGGGTTAGAATCAGGTAAGGGTTATTTCACATTAAAAGTCAAGAAAATGACGTTGATATCCCACTTTTTTTTTGCCCGCAGTAGTACTTAATTTTAAAATGATGATAAAATTAAACGAGACTAAAGCAAAGATTGACAGTTCGCGTAGTTCATTATTTTGTCGTTGGCGCTACAGAAAATCTGTCAAAATAAGCCAACACGCTTCTAATTTCCTACCACCTCTCTCACAATCAGATATAATCTATTTATATTCCTAGAAAACTTACTTATTTAGAATTCCAGAAACTTCTACAAACATATTGTTTGCAAAGCATACACTTAAACAATAATCTGCCATGATTTCATTTCTATTGTAATTATATTATGCTAAGTTGAAAATTAATTGAACAAAATTCCTTCACGTGCAGACAAGTTATATCCATTTAAATCTTTATGGTTATGTTCATTACATAAAAACTGAATTACTTTGAAAGCTTGGAAATGCTCAATTCTCTCAAAGCAAAGATGAAATAACGCCAAGATCAATAAACTCGGCTGATGCTACATTTATAACTATATAAGATAAGACGAAATGTAAAGTTGTAGGTCTGGGGAAGAATGAGGTAAACTTGTAATGTTTTATGTAATCTTTAACAGTTATCACTATCAGTGTTATCACCCTTATTTTGGGGCACCCAGTAGAGCTTCGACAAATTGAAACAGTACGAGTGCTTATCTTGACATTCTTTAATCTGCGTTACGGTTTCAAGTTTATTGCAACAAATCTTGATAAAAATTAGTTACGATTAACTAAGATCCGCCAGACTTCATTTTCTAATTCAGCACACCAAGTGCTCCATCGTGTACACTTTCGCTCTTGGCGAATCTGTTTACTTCCAAAATTTCAGTTTCTGTGACGCAAATCTCACCGAGTAGAATTTCCACAAACGCAATTTTTAATGGCATGCAAAATGTTTATCTGGACGCACTTCATAATTACCCCCATGGGAAAATTCGTAACTTTGAAATTATATCAACCACGTTGATACAATCAAATCTCGCACACAATGAGTCAGATCAGATCTTTTCGTGCATTTTCTGCCGAAGCCCAAAATAGACATTATCTCAATTTTTCCTTAAATTCGTAGATAGTTATGTAATTAATAAGCAAAAAACAATAATTATGCAGATTCGCGAATACGTAAACAAGTTGATATTGTTTCTGAATTTTTTACCATGGTGAAATAACAAAATTTCCAAATGCTGGGGGAACCGTGGATGACGCAATCGCAGAATTTTTCAAATTTTTAATTCACTCAATTACGTTAACTGCGATTTTTTACTCGTCTGACAAAGCTACCGTTTGTAATCGATTCAAGTCACGTTGTCGATAAATAATAATCATTAATAATATTTTCCAGATTTTACGTCACCTCGCGGTATGAGAAAATTATGTCTGGTGTCATTTAACATCGGTATAGGTTGTAAAACACGACAAACAACAAAATAATTGATGGCTGAGCTTTACACCCATGCAACAAAATATCTTTTTCACAAAACCTCAACAAGATGACTTAATTGTGGCTCCTGCACACAATACCAATCCAACTAGTTCTTATCTAGGACCGTAAAGATAAAACTAAACGTGCCTATTACAGAACAATATTTTCCTTGGGTTGTTTCTGCGTCGACGCCACATTTTACAACCTGTATTTATTTACAACTTGTAACTTCGGCTAAGACGTTATAAATTACGGAATTAATTTAATTTTATGTAAATATTTCTAATGTTTCAGTCTTTCTAATCTTGATAAATATTAATAGCTCGCATTTGAAATGTGGATGGATGCAGTCGATTCTTTCACCGGGTTTAACGGATGTTTCCTTAATTTTACTAATTATGTGTAAGCTTCTATCGCAGTTCGTTAACAGTTCAGTAAACCTGAACACTTGCGACTTTATGTCGCACTTAAGCTCTTTTCACCTTGTCACCGGAAATTAACACGAATTTTTCCAAACAAATTTTATACGACTTAATAACAATCAATCATTTATTATCGATCGGGAAGCGGAGGTGCAGAAAGGGAGCAACTGGGATTTGTTTAATTGCACACTGTACAAATGATCCTGACTCAGCACTACTCCATAATGAGACAGTTTCATCATTGACGTGCGCACTTGCAATTATTGAAATAATTAAACTTGAACAATTAAGCCGACATTCATTTTTATTATTGTCCTAGAAAAAACTGTGTTCGCTGTTTAGGTGAAAGGTATTGCAAGTCGAATAAACAATAAAGGAAACCTGGAGACGTAAACTTTATGTAAATCTGATACACCCATAAAAAATTGTTATAAATTTCGGCCCGTTAGGTCGTAAAAACTCAACAATTTTGATTTATGGACGCAGAATACGCGACAAAAATTAAATGAAGTGTCCACATCACAACTGCGTTCTGTTTTGCGTGATTCACTGGGAAACTTTTTCGATTAAAGATGTGCTGTAATCGCAACTATTAAAAAATTGATTTATGGTGCTGCACTAAAATATTTAGTATCTGTGCGTGTTTCGAGGAAACAAGAAGTACGCCTGTCATAATTAACACATCACTGCGCAGAAATGAAAATCACGGAAACAGTAAGAAAGAATCTAGCAGATGAGAATCGGTAAAATTAGAGCATTTTCTTGGCCAACAAAATAATTCATGCTTCCAATAAGTATCATGCGTTCAAATGAAAACCTGGACTCAGTGGGCGTTCAAAAAAGTAAACCATTTGGAACAGTGTAAAGTTTGAATTTCCCGCCGTTTGGCGTGAACGACATTTGTTTATGTTTAATCGATACTCTTCTGTACAATAAAATTAAGCACAAGTCTTACGACTTATTTTCACAATATTTTAGTTGTATAATACGGGTCTGTGGTAATTGATAAAACATTTGAAAACATCTTTGCATTGTTGTCTAAATGACTGATTTACATAAACTTTAAACTATAAAATATTTGCTGTGCTTAATTTTATTGCACAGAAGTGTACATGATTGAATATGTTTTGTTTTCAGTAAAGGGTGCCTTTAGATATTTGTTAATGTAAAACATTGCAAAGAAATAAAAAGAACACAAAGATTTTTTGTTTATAAATTTTAGATTAGCTGTCAACATGCTCTAATTACAAAACAACTGACGGTTTCCGACGCCTACCCAACCCAGGATTTCATTTGAACGCCCGATAGTTCTGAGCTGAGCAACATTCAATTAGAAAATATTTCAAGAAACAAGTTTAACCATGTACGTCCAAAAAGAACAGCGTCAATTGTTCTTGGTTTTAGTTAATTTTGGTAACTAAAAATATTTCTGTCTTGTTTAGCATTTTAACATTTGTTCCACGGTTGCTTCTCGATGTTCTAATTTGTTGTGCGCACTGCAAAACAATGAGATTTGTTGGGCAAACTCGCATGCAGCGCTGTATTTAAATGTCTTTTGTTATTGCGATGAATCAGAAATAAAATAATGAATAAACATGTGGGAACCCTTGTTTTAACATACCTTCAATTTTCCTGTTGCTATTTCTTAAAACACAACAAATTAAAAACGTAAACAGACGTATTAGAAATTTAAATACACTCAGTTCGGTTAATTGTTTATATTTGGTTTTGCATATTTTTGTAATAACAGGACCAGGAACCAGAAGCTTTGATTAATTATGTAGTTTTTTTTTGTTGTTAAGAATCTAAACCTCGCACAAAATTTTACCCATCCGACGCAACAAAATAAAAAAGAATTCATTACTTAAGTAGGTACACTATTCCTCGTCGAGTAAGATTATAACGGGTGTTCAAATGAAAAATTCATCAAGCCAGTAGATTATTATCCGAGAAGATTACATCTTTGCAGTTGGCTTGTCGACAACGTAGGCAATAATGTCTTGGTGTGTATTTGATGCTTTCAACATAAAAAACACATCTAACCTAAAATTTTACAGATCACACATCGCTGTGACTCTCGTCAAATTAAGAGGTTTTGTATTCAATCTTACCAAACATGTAGCCAGAGACATATCCTGCTCTAATTATAAACCTTTTTGATAACCTAACACTCACATTACATGCATATAAAATACATTTTGTCAAAAATGTCACTTCTTAACGTGGTCCTAACCTAACTTTTGTCATTGATCTTCTAAGACATACTTCACAATGTTGCGAAAAATTCAAAGACTACTTGAACTTTTCAATTGAACACTCGATACATCGGTTGTAAACTCTGCTGCATCGTATTGTAGACTCGACGGGGCATGTAAGCTTATTTGACGAGGTATAGTGTATATCAAGATTTAATGGAAAACGTCATTTTATGTAATCACAATTATTTATCAAATTTAACATATATTAATGTCATTAGGGTCCATTTTAAATTAAAAATGTTACTGAGTCTATAAGAAAAATATTTTATTGCTGTTTTACGATTGCAATCAATATAAATCACACTAAGGTACAAGCTGATACTTTTCAGGAGATATTTTTTTTTTGGAGAGAGAAAACAAATCTCAGATTAATTATGAAAACCATTTCTAGTTTTTTACTTTACAAATCGATGCATCAACAACCTGGTAAAGAATTTACACTCAAAATATTATTTTTTTGTTCCACACTGTCAGAATTTGAGAAATTTCTCCTATGTGAACGGATTTTGATAAATGTCACAACTTGTCAAAACGAAACGTCAAGCTAATTTTAAAGGTTTTAAGCGATTTGGAGCCTTTAAGGGGCTCGTCGAACAAAAAAACGTTGTATTCAACTCGTTCGTGTGTAAATTGGGCCTTTTTTGGCACGCGTGGGTCACAAAAAGGCCCAACTTACACACAAACTCCTCAAATAAACTACTATTATATGATTTAGTTATCATTATTTATTACTTTTATTATTATTACATATAAAAAAAATATATTAATTACTTTTGACTACACAAAGAAATTTTCAGTGAATTAAATTTAAAAAAATATATAGATATTGTTTTAAGCAATTCCAAGTAATTTGAAGTGATTTCTTAGAAATTATTTTATTATTTTGTTATATCACAAAAGCCTCAATACACACCGACAAGAAGAATGTAAATCTCCGTTACTTTCATTTATCAAATTATTCACCATTTGATAAATTGTTGTTAGCTATTAGATTTTATTTAACATTTCAACATGATGTATTGAACACCACGCAGTAGTTGGCAATTTATCATTTAGAATTTATTTCAAACTGGAATTTATCTCATCACTCTCTAAACAGTTAAAATCCTTCAAAGAAATTTAAAACGCATTTTTTTGTAAACAATTCGGTCAGTTACTTAATTTTTTAGCAAAGCACAGTCAACTCCGGAAGATTTTCGCTTTTCTATAAATCTTATGAGTACAAAATTTTTAGATTTTATGTTTTTGACACAATTAAATAAAAACCAAAAACGTTTCAAAAAAATTCATTTTTAATTTTTTTTATTTCGTTGTTTCCAATCGAGGGACAACTTTTAGGAGGAACAAGATTTATTTTATTTACATTTTCTGGAACTTTATTTTTAATCTTACAAACTTCTCCAAGTTTACAAACATTTAAAAGAATGTATTTTATTTTTTCCCAGACACTCCCTCTACGTAGCCCCAATATTTTTATTCGCAGATTCTGGTTTATTTTACGTCTCAATACCGCAAATTGGCGTTACATTATTTATTGAAAAAAATATTTAATTAGTATGAAGTAAATATGTAACACCATTTTGTATTTAAATCACCTTTGACTTATTCATACGACGCCTATTCCTTTTCATTATGTTATTACAATCTGTTGTATGTTCTTGACAATTCAATCTCCAATGACAATTCTACAGATTTATTTAAAGAATTTTTGAATAATTCAAGTCGAGAGTAATTATTAATATTCGCATTTAACCGCCAGGAAATATTCTCACAAAAATATAAACAAACATATTTGCATAATAATCATGTGGAAATAATAATAATAACGACCGTGACTACATTTTAATCTTGAGATCTACCACACCGAATAATCACGTTGATACGAAGAAGATGGTGCCATAAATCGCGTAATTTTGGTACTTACATCGTCATCGTCTAGTTGGCCGTAGACGTCGAGCTTGTCGATGCGTATGGTGCCTTGAAAAGGATAACAGAGCGATCCTTGCGCGATGCTCGTGTTGGACCAGACGGAAACCTCAGGTTCGGCGCGTCGCGCGCCCATGCCAGGACCCCTGACGCACAGGCTGAACTCCTGCGGGATCAGGACGCAAGTCTCCATCGTGGTGAAGTCAATCAGTCATTCAATCTCTACTCAGTCAATAACAAAAACACATTCCGTCAAACACAACGAACAGATAACCAGTGCAGGATAACGAGTGTCAAATGAACAGTCCTTAAGGATGTGACGGCGTCCTCGTGTGCGTGTCGGGGTGCACTTAATCTGTCATAGTAGGCGTGAGGGTGGTACCGGGGTGCGAGATGGACGGACGGGGTGCATGTCAGGGTGAGCGGGTGATAGCGCGCGCGACCAGTTTTCAGTGATTCGCGGTGATCTGTGATCTAGTGACCGCAGCCTTGCAGGAGTGGCACTGAACTAGCATTGACCCTCAACAGTCTTACCTCTACCTTAAGTCCCCACCCTCATCAACACGTGGTCGCAGGTAGACCGTTTTCTTGGCGAACTAACAGGTGCTGTTGAACAGCAGCGACCGCAACCGACGGGTGTCAGCTTTGGTTCCATCGCCCGAAAGCTGCACTCTTAAAAAAGTCGCTGCGAGTGAAGAGTTGAACAAAGCTTCGGTGGAGGATTTTTTTAGGCGATTTTTAAACGTCCGAAAATGATATCGCCGAAGAAGAAGAAAACAGTTTTTCCTCAGGATTGTTCATTTTCAACTGGAAAACACAGCAGTCGACGATTTTTTAATTATTCTATGGGTGCTGCGACTCACAGGTTTCGATTAATCTGTCAGAGATGCAATGACATAACAGTACACGTTGTCTGACACTAATAGTTTCCTAATTATGTCAATTTTTTGTTTAGGATCAAAATCAGACACATTATTAAATCTCCCAGGATTGCGGTTAAAAGAATTTTTGATTTTTTTTGTAGAAATAAGGTTCAAAATAACTTGGGCAGCCATATTCTCTTATAATAAAATCTGTTGAATTAGCTTATCAAATAATAAAAATCATTACAGTTGGTGGTTTTTGTTTATTTTGTTGCATCAAAACACCGTTCACGTTGTTTTGGCATAATGAAAGGCCATAATTTATTTTTTAACGTTGGATACACTGCTTGATTTTCGTCACTAAAATGCCTAACATGCTGAATGTCCCTCGATCTCTTCTATTGCAATCTAGTAAAATTGACAACAATGCACGAGCATTGACGCAATTTATAACCTCAAACTTAGAAAAACATAACCTAATTCAACAGGCCAAATTAAGTACAAAATTTCCACGGCCTCCCATTATGTCAAAATAAGGTGAATGCATTTTAAAAATTAAAATAAAAATTGTGAAAACAGCTATACAGAGAGATTCACAAAGAACCTGGTTACAGCCTATGAATTTTTTTCTAAATGGCCTTAACTTTGAGAAGTTGTCAGTTTGACACTATATAATTTACTTATCATTTTCTAAAAAACGACTAAACACGAATCATTCTTTTTGGAATGATATTTTCGAAATAGAGTGAAAGTAGGAAATAAATTATGGAAAATTGAAAATTTTAAAATTGGAAAATGGGTCATTCTGTGCAAGTTTGCTTTGAGGAAGTTCATTGAACTGACAACTTGTCAAATAACGGGTGACTATTAAAATTTTCACTTAGGGTTGGCTATGGATCATTCTTTGTTTTCCGTTGCACCTTAGACACTGACAAGTTTGACATCATAATTAACATTATAGATTATGTTTCAATTGTACTGGCTGACATTTGTCGTTCGTTCTTGCGTGTGTCTAAAGTAACAACAAATGAACATTTTAATAGTCACCCTTTATTTTTCAAGGACGCCGCAAAAAGTCTATAGATTACTGCAAGCAGTTGCTTTATTGATCCCACTGTAGCTAATTTACAATAAAATGATGACAACCACTGACATAATTATAATATAACCCTACTTTTTCATTTTCCACTAAACAGCGTTAGCGGTTGTTATTTTGCAGTGTTGGTTTTTTAATTTTGGCACCTTATTATTTATTTTTCTTTAAGTGAGTGGTAAGGACTCTGTTTCAACAATTCACTTTCTTCTGTGCCGAAGCTAAATGATCTAGAAAACTGAAATATAACATATTGAGAACATTTGTTTAATTAATTAATTTAAACTGGCACTAAGCAAACCCAGAAAGTTTCCTTAGGTTAGTTCTGAAAAAGCTGTTTTTTCAAAAGAAATATTTTCCACCACTGCTTGCTCGCTGAAGAAATGACATCTGTGATTTGACAGCTGATGAAGTTACGCCATAGTTAACGGAAACAAAGCGCCAGGCGACTTGACCGCAACATTTTTGATCGTTCTTTATTTAACCAATTCCCATAAAATCCTCTTATTCGGTAAACAGGCTGTTATAAAATCTCATTTTGTCAATCACTCTGCTCAAATCAAGGGATTAAGGTGAGCGAGGTACGACCTCTCACTTAATTCTTCAGCGTTCCTGAAGAGTGCACTCTAACACTATCGTGATGGGACAACACCTGTCTACTATTAACCAATTCTGGACGCCTTTTATGCAATCTTGCATTCAACCTGTTTATAGCAGGTACTGCATTTGTTGCCTATTTAGGTTCTAAAAATTCCAAACCAAACAAGAAATAAAATGTCAAAAATTCTTTCCTTTAATTATATTGTAAAGAGTACTACAGTTCTGTAAGTACCATAAAATAGACAGACCAACACATTAAAACTGCTGATTCATTACAACACCATTTACAATTTGTAACACTTATTAACATATCTATAACAGTATTGTTATGGTAGTACTAGTTGGCTAATATACCCATTAACAGAAGTATTAGTACTCTCTGATGAATTTAGTCTAAATCTGTTCCAGATTCCTTGAAACGTAAATTAAATTGACTGAAATTAATTTAATTTTTTTCTACCATTTACAAACGTATGAGTACCTACCAATAGGTACTAATTTTTTTGCCAAGAATAGTTTGTGAGAAGGTAAGAAGAGAATCAAAATTAAATTTTTTGCAAACGATAATGGTGGTAAAAAAGCAACATTTCGTTTTGGCCGTACCACGTGACCAAGATGAAGAAGTGTCAACGTGCGATACCGTTTGTGCGTCCATGGTGTTGAAATGAATGAAAACAGTGGAATTATGAATGAATGTGGACATGTCCGATGGTTGTGCTTTTGCCAAGTTGTGCAGGTACTACAGCGCCAGCGCGCTCTGGAGCACCAGCCGACAATGTAAACTTTGCACCTGTCGCTTTGGAAGCAACAAGTGGGTGTGGTTAACCGGAGAAGGCCACGAATAAGAACGAACCCACCGCGTTCTCGCCGACCAATGGTGAAAGAGATGTGCCCCGTTCAATATCCCAGTTTGTCTGCGAATCATTTGCATGAGAATTTTTGCTAAGTCCCTGCAAGAACTGTGTTAAATCGAAAAATAAAATGTAATTGACACGCCATGTCGATAACAAATTGCGTTTCTGCTGCAATTACTCCGTTCGTTGTAATTGTAGGTATGATGAAAAAAGATTGCAATTAATGGCGGTTTATTTTTTAAAAAGTTTTATATTGTTGTCAAACGTTTAAAGTGTGTTAAAATTGTCACCACTACTTTTTTGACAGTTAATGATAATACATATGTAGTACAGAGGAAGGCAGAAAAAAGAGAATTTTTAAAAGACAAAAATATTGTTTTGTATTGGTAGATCCACTTTAAATTAGTAAAGTTTGTTTGACATTTATTTATAACTAAATAAATACTTTTAATTTGACGTTTTTTCATCGTCTGGTACATAAATTCAAGGATAAATTGAAACAATTAACATATTCTTATTATAAACAAATGCTAGCAACTAACAACAATACTTTATCAATAAACAGGGTAAAATAGTAAAAAGATAATTAAACCATGAGTATGATCCCACATATTTTCAGTGGGGTTCAAATCAGGAAAGCGGGAAGGCCAAATATATTTACACCTACTTATATCGCGCGTTCAAATGAAATCCTGGGCTGGGAAGGAGTTGGAAACCGTCAATTGTTGTGCTTTTTTAAAGCGTAAATTAATTGGAGCATGTTGACAGCTAACCTAAAATTTAGAGCCAAAAAAATCTTCCGTTTTTTCTTTCTTTGCAATGTTTTATATTAAAAATAGAATAACTTAACGATTCCTATTCTCGAAGCAAGTATCTAAGGGCACCTTTTGCTGAAAACAAACATGTTCAATTGTGTCCCGATTAAACATAAACAAATATCATTTGTGTCAAACGGCGGGAAATTCAAACTTTCCACTGTTCTAAACGGTTTAATTTTTCCAACGCCTACTCAGCCCAGGATTTCATTTGAACGCGCGATAGCTTTTTTGTCAGAATTCTTTTTCAAGAAATTTAGAATTTAGATAAATACCTATCTATATCTTAACAAGAATGCAGCTTAGAATAAACGGAACCATTTGTATCTACAGGATGGACCATCGTATAGCATATTCTCAATAAACCATATTTCTAATCATCCTAGAAATTTGAATATGACGACGACCCTCGATGGGTCATAATACTCATAATTCCTGATTGATAATGGTAGCTTACCGCAAACAACCAGCTGTAAATCATAACTGGCGGTACGGTCCCGGATTTGTATGATATTGGAGACCCTTGTAAATCAAACTTTACCACCGCCATTTTAAAATGCTACCATAAATACAGTACCTATGCTAGCACTTTGTTCGTAGATGTTAAATGTCGATTTATTCAGTTATTATCCTGATTTAAATATCTACAAATTGTCCTGTGGGTGAGATCGTAAGAAAAAAGTCCCGATTGCTTTATTACTTTGATAATAAAACGCTATCAAAGTTAAATTTCACATTTATTTTATTGTATAAAAAATTATTCGGAAATTGAAGATTGTGCCTCTTAAATTTCAATTTTTTTTTTTGACAATTAAAAAAGGGCTTTATCGCAAATATGCTATACGATGGTCCACCCACAGGGTGGAAAATAATTTTTATTTATGACCTGCCACTTGTACTGTCGTAAATTTAGGTGACAATATGAATTGTCATTTTTATGGCAAAGCTGTAAGTAAGAGGCTTCAAAACGGCCGGTTACTAGTGAATGATCCTTTTGTTGGCAAATTACATACAGGCTGATTCACGTAGCCCGTTCATTAGAAACTTTTTGATTTCCCAAAATCATATTAATATGAAAATTGGTAGTTGACTATAACCGACTACTCCAAGTTCAAATGAAATATTTTCAAAATGGCGGCACTTCTGGAAATACCGGAAATCGATGCCATCTTTCTTTTTTTAAATAGAAAGGCCCTATTTTGACTTCACATTTCGATTCTACGTTAACTTTTGAGTTTAGTACGTCTTTTTGTCAATACTTATCTGTCATCGTTTTTGCAAAAAAGTGAGGTTGCAGGGTTTCATTAAAAAATGTATAATTCCTGAACCATCAGAAATAAATAATTTATTTTTACTTTACTGACTTGCCAAAGATTTGGCCGCTTTTTTGCGCTATCAACGACATTTTTTTAATGTTTCATACGCCTACTGCAATTTTTTAAAATTGATAATCAAAAAATGTCGAAAACTTCATTTTTTTAAATGGCAACTACCATTTCTGATACTAGATATAAATGTAAAATTAAATTTTAAGGCCACTTTTATTAACATTATGTATGCCTATTTGCAGCCGTTTAGGCGTAATTTCAATTTTTTGAATAAAATATTATTTTTTATAATCAATTGTTTTATTTAAAAATAGCATTGCAATAAATATTAGACAACAACAAAACAATAAAAAATAAGCAAATTAACAAAAAAATATTTTAATGTACCTAAATGAATTCATTGAAAATATTTTTTTGTTAATTTGTTTATTTTTTATTATTTCGTTGTTATTTACTGTTTATTGCATGCGATTTTTGAATAAAAATTCAAATAAAACAATTGTTTGATAAAAAAAAACAATATTTTACTCAAAAAATCGAAATTACGCCAAAACGGCTTGGAATAGGCATACACAATGTTAATAAAAGTAGGCTTAGAATTAAATTTTACATTTATATCTAGTGTCACAAATGGTGGTTGCCATTTAAAAAAATGAAGTTTTTAACATTTTTTGATTAGCAATTTTGAAAAATTTCAGCCTAATGGCGGAAAAGATCGGCCAGGTCTTTGGGAATTCAACTAAAAAAAATCTATTATTTATTTCAAATGGTTCAAGAGTTATAAATTTGTTAATGAAGCCCTGCAACCTCGCTTTTTTGCAAAAAAGATGACATAAGTCAAAAACGATGACAGATAAGTGTTGACAAAAAGACGTTCTAAACTCAAAATTTAACGTAGAATCGAAATGTGAAGTCAAAATGAGGCCTTTCCATTTAAAAAATAAAGATGGCGTCGATTTCCGGTATTTCCGGAAGTGCCACCATTTTGAAAATATTTCATTTGAACTTGAAGTAATCGATTATAGTCAACTACCAATTTTCATATTAATATGATTTGGGGAAATCAGAAAGTTTCTAATGAACGGGCTACGTGAATGTATGTACCATTTTTCATAAATCACGCGCCTGGTTTGCGTTTAAATAAAAAAGCGAATTATTTAGCCAACCAAGTCAAAACTTGTAATTGTGACACCAGGGTTTAATGTGCTAGCAGGTACAGATTCAGTTCATTTAGTAGATACCGTGAGACCGAAAAAAAAATTTGAGTTGGCTGTGACCAAAAATTTCAGTTGACAATTCGTTAAGATTTCAATTATCAGATGTCAGTTTTAAAAGTTAGGTTAGTGATTTTGAGAACGTTGAAATCTTGATTTTCGTAAAGGTGTGAATTATGTGTGACCTGTCGGTTGTAAAAGAATTTCCTCCCTTAGTGCAATGAAACAATGAGATTTAAAACATAATGTTCGCTTCGTGTTTTCAAATGACCTTTGCAAAGTCGGGACATCAATAATTAAATTGCAGATATCAGTAATTACTTGCATTACTTCGGGAATTGTGCCAGGCCTGTTTTTGAACACGTTGTTTTTCAGGTATGGAAAAACGACATAATCAAGGCAAGTTGTTGGTAAGTGCCTTGAAAGCTCGGAAGCTTTTGTTGAATCCTAAAAAACTCGAGGTGTCGAATTAGACCATTCGCCGTTCTCAAGTCTTTCTCCATTTGTGAAGTAACATTGCACAATAAAAATGTTTTGCTCTAAACTGAACATATTGTAATAGCAAATTTTAATAGCCAATAATTAATCACAGTTACTATTGTAATGACATCTGATGACATGAATTAAATTTTTACCTGTTGCCAACTGAAGCGTATTAACCTTTCGATTTTTTTTTATTTTCGATCCCATAATATAAAAAACTTTACAGGTAAATTAACAGTTAATATCAGAAAACTAACAAAACTGTTAAGGCCTAATTTATTAATATTTCTTTTTTAATTCTCAAATATACCTTATCAATAACACTAGTTTACACAGTATCTGTTGCCTTTGTTGATTGATAGTTATCTTGTTAATTATTCTTATATTTCTTCTATATGTTCTTTGTATTTTATATTTAGATAAATTGAATGCTGACATCCTGAAAGATAATAACGTGAAACTGCTGAACAAGAAATCTAAGAACATTGGGGACATTGAATAATATTAACGTTAGCAACATAAAACTGAGTTGAAAATTAAAAAAAGTAAAATTGGAAAAAATTCACGCGACTTCATTAGCCTCCTTAGTCTTCATTAGCATATTTCTTAATGATATACGAATACTAAAAAAAAGCCGTGTGGTGTACTTACCTTGATTTGCTATTTATACTTACGTATGTACCTATTTAGTTAATACGAATCCAATTTTGCCATTGGTACGACAACAATTTACTTAACAATGACATGCAAGACATTACTTTTTTCTGATGAGGCTTGGTTTCACCTTTCTGGTTTCATTAGCGCTCAGAATTATAAAATTCGGCTAACATATTATAATCTCCACAATGTTATTGAGGTGTCATTGTATGCAATAAAAATTGATGCTCGTGTTTAAATGTCCCGAAGGTGAATTATTGACCCAATCTTCTTTAATAAAAATATGCTGAAAGATACCAAAACCTCCTTCTTGAGCCACTTACGAATTAACTGGGTATTATGGAACTAAGAAATGGCTATTTCCAACAAGATTCAGCTACTGCTCGTACGGCACTAACAATAAATTATTTAGAAGAGTTCTTTCCCAGCCGATCACCCGACTTGACTCCTCTTGATTTCTTTTTGTTCTCCCATTTACAAAACGTAGTGTTTAGAAGTCCGATTAACAATTTGCAAGAACTGCAACAGGCAATTGAAGATACCATAACAAATGTGGCACCTGAAATACCGACCACTGTTTTTAATAATTTAGTTTAAATAGAAGAGTTCAATCTTGTTTGCAGCAAGTTGGACAACATTTCAAACATTTTCTCTAATTGCTTACTTTTATGTTTATAAAAATATTTTTAAAAAATTGTTTTTCAATTAATTTAACGAATTTACGTTTTGCACGTTCCCGTTCTAAGCGTGTACATCTATGTCTGTTCTCAAATACGGAATTGTAATCAAAATGACCAACATTTACGTTTATAATATGTTATTTTTATGGGAGCTTTATGTATCTGAGGCAAACCCTATGCAACCACACTTACATCACTTGGTAAATGTTGAGAATGTAGGAGAGACTTGGGGTAAAATAATCCTTGCGAGTTAAATGATGCATTCTTATTTTTGCAAAGTTTTCTGTGTCCTTTGTCATATGCAAAAACAACACCATACTCTAACGTTCTCCTAAACTAGGAAAAACATTTTTAATTCATCAAGTTCGCAAACCCACGTTCAGTGGTTTTTTAAAAACAGTTTTAATCTAAGCTAACTACTTTTTTAAATGTATTACTTATTAAACCTACATGGCAGATTTTTACGAAGCTAGTTGTTTTACATTTTAAAGTAGTTAATTAGAACCATGAAATGCTCTATCAATAGGTCATAAGAATTTTGTTGGAAAATTTTATTTTCCAAGGAGAGCACTAATGTATTCCGTGATAGTTGTTTTCACTTTTACAGTAAGTATAATACAATGTATAATATACTTAGTGAAGTGTTAATTGTGTTGCTTGTAGGATGCCATGTAAAATACGACAGAACTGGCATACAGAGCACATGCAAAGAGCTCGGTGTGAAGTGAGAACAGGAATGTCAATTAAAACAGCTGCACGAACTTTAAATATGCCTATAATGAACCTCAAGCACGTGCAAAAATGTGGTAGGAATAAAAAAAAGAGATTTTTAAAAGTAGAAGAACCGTCTTTACTAGTGAACAGGAGAATGAACAACATAATTTCTTGATCTAGAACGAAAATGTAGTTGCTCAACAACACAAAATCTTTATTGATTAGCATTTCAGTTATCTGAAAAAATATTATTTTCCACAGAACATTAATCACTGCTGGTCAAGATTGACTATTTAGGTTTAAAAGAAAACGTCAAACCAGTATACAGGATTATTCACGAGAGACTTCCGATGAAAATTTCGGTATATGCAACCCAAAATACAAGAAACCCCTAGAACTTGATATTTTGTTTACTTCGAAATTAAGTTAGCAATCCAAGTAGCTTGGCGAATAAGATTAATAATGACACTTTCTCTTTATTGAGGTTATGAGCAAAAGTTTTTACAACAAACATGGATCTGGAGATCTACCACTACACGAATAAAGGATTAGAAGCAAAAACGTGGATTATCTAATGGAAGTAGATAGGAAGGAGTAGGTAGACAGAAAAAGTGCAATGCAGTATGTAACACCAGTAGAAAAAAAGATTTAGACATTTAGACTTCACATTTCTCCGGTCCTCTCGGGTTTAGTGATCGTTCCATGGAAAACGTGCAATGTTGCCATGGAAAAGAGCGTTTTCGTTCGATTTAAACACGCTCAGGCGTGTTTTAAATGAGCAAAATTGGTTATCAATAAAAAAATAGTTATTTTTGTATTAAGTGCGCAAAGTGATTGTTTTTTGTTGGGGCATGAGAATGAGTTTTTGGTCGAGACCGTCAGGTCGAGACTTCAAACTCATTCGAATGCGCCAACAAAACAATCATCTTGCGCACGAAATACAAACACTATTTTTTCTACAACAGCATTTTAAAATTTTTGAATTTTTGAATTTTTGTAAAATTTTCCTTGGATGCTAAAATATTCGTCAAAAAGTTTCCTTGGGTGCTAAAATATAACTATTTTAGCATCCAAGGAAACTTTTTGACAAATATTTTTTCACTATCAAAAATGACATACTTTGCGACTTGATAACGATGCATAAATGTCACGTTTTTTTGACAGTTGTAGAAAAAATCAATTTCGTTACACAATACCTCATATAATATAATAGAGTGCCGTGACAACTGTCTAAATGTCAATAAATTCGCTCTCTAATAAAAACGCGCCAAATGTTGTTGCAAGTGCTTCACTGCAATCCAATGGTGCTACAGAAGTTAGAAAACGCAAACAATGGAATATGGAAATGAATATTTTCATTATACGGGAATATTTTCGGATCACGAAACTACAGGATGTTGTGAGTACTTACAGGCTTGATTTATTTAAAGCGTTCCAAAGTAAGTACCCCCAGTTTCCTGTTACTATTCAAAATTTAGCTGACCAGAGGAGAGCCATTATGAAGAAAAACTATATCCCTTCGGCAATTTTAGAAAAGATTAAAAATGATGTAAAGTTAGAATTGTCAATTAATTATTCTGACAATAATGAAGTCTCTAATAATTTACTCCAAAATTCTGTTGAACCGCAAAGTTTACAAAGTGTATCTAATCATAATGACTCTTTCTGTCCAATTATCGATTCACCAAACACCATACAAACAGACATACATAATTTAGACTTGAGTTATAATGATATACATGTTATTAATCAAAATTTTTACTACCATCAAAATTTTAAAGAACAAATTGAAGATGAATTTAATAGAACTCTGAACGAATTTGAACATATAGAACCATTTAATAGACCACTATTACCTAAACAACAAAGCTCCAAAAAATTCTTTGCAATGATTGAAATTTTAAATCAATTCATTTTACCTAAATTTGTAAATAACACCACAAGTTTTAAAAAATTACACAGTATTATATATAGTGGAGCTTTAACAATTATCAGATTAAATGGATCAAAAGAAATTGGCCAGACAAATAATATAAAAACGAAAGAATTACCAAAATGGGAACAAAGACTAAATAAACGTATTAATAATATCAGACGAGATTTAGGTAGAATAACTCAATATTTAAAGGGTATAAATTCTAATCATCTAAATAATTGTATTCAATCCATTTTAAATAACAACCGAATACATTGTTTAAAATATAATGAATATAATAAAACATTAATAGAAATCAAAGACACTTTATTACAGAAGTTACATGTTTATTCTAAACGACTCAAAAGATATAAAAATAATAAACAACGGAAATTTGAAAACAAACTATTTAGAAATAATGAGAAGTTGTTTTACAAAAATTTAACAGATAATAAAACTCAAACTAATAATGGTACACCAAATATAAACGAAATTAAAGAATTCTGGTCAAACATATGGTCAAATGAAGTTCAATTTAATAATCAGGCAGAATGGATTCCTCATTTAGAAAATGATATACCAGATAGTAATAATCGACATCATATTCAAATTAGCCTTGAAATTTTAGTTAAAAATATTAATAGTTCACATAATTGGAAATCCCCTGGAGGTGACCAAATTCATAACTTTTGGTTAAAAAAATTTACTTGTATTCATAAATGCTTACTTGATCACTTTAACGGATTTATTAGGGAACCTAACACATTTCCAGAGTTTTTGGCCCATGGTATAACATATCTCAAACCAAAAGATTTCGATACTAAAAATCCATCAAAATATAGGCCAATCACATGTCTGCCTACAATTTATAAAATTATGACATCTTGCATTAAAGTAATAATTTACGACCATTGTCAAAAATTAAATATACTTAATGAAGAACAAAAAGGTTGTGTTAAAGAGTGTTTTGGTTGTAAAGAACAACTCATAATAGATACGGTAATAATGGAACAAGCTAGAAAAAATAATAGAAATATTTATACCGCATTCATAGACTACAAAAAAGCCTATGATTCAGTACCACATTCATGGTTAATTAAAATTCTTAAAATTTATAAAATTAATTTGGATTTGATTAACTTTTTATCTCATGTTATGACATTTTGGAGAACTACTTTAAATTTATCAATAAACA
Source organism: Tenebrio molitor (assembly GCF_963966145.1). NCBI lineage: Eukaryota > Metazoa > Arthropoda > Insecta > Coleoptera > Tenebrionidae > Tenebrio > Tenebrio molitor. The sequence goes on along the minus strand of NC_091048.1, from coordinate 3,627,078 downwards.
ATACTAAATTAAAATCCGAGCCTATTCAAATTAAACGGGGGATTTATCAAGGAGATTCTTTAAGTCCTTTATGGTTTTGTCTAGCCATTAATCCTTTGACAAATCTATTAAATAGCACTGGATATGGTTTCAATATTAGACTTAATAATACCACACTATCCAAATTAAATCACCTTCTCTATATGGATGACATAAAACTTTATGCATCAAAAAAGAATCACATTTTATCTTTACTAACAATAACTGAAAATTTCTCAAATGATATTGGGATGAGTTTTGGTATTGATAAGTGTAAAATGCAATCAATATGTCGCGGTCATTACGAACATTTAGAATATATAACTCAAGAAGGAGAAATCATTAAAAATTTAAATAAAGGAGAATTTTATAAATATTTAGGTATTAATCAATCAAATCATATTCAACATTCAATTATAAAAGAAAATTTAGAAAAGCAATTTTATTTAAGAATTAAATCTATTTTAAAATCAAAATTAAACGGTAATAATTTAATTAAAGCAGTTAATACATATGCTGTTCCATTACTGACCTATTCTTTCGGTGTTATAAAATGGTCCAAAACTAATTTACAGAACATAAACATTAAAACTAGAGTTCTTTTTACCAAATTTAGTAAACACCATCCTAAATCTGCTATTGAAAGATTTAATTTACCACGCGAAAACGGTGGTAGGGGTTTTTCAAATCTAGAAATACTGCTAAAAAATCAAATTGCTTCACTAAAAAATTATTTCCTCAATAGAGCTCGTGATAACACCTTTTTCAATGCTTTGGTTTCAGCCGATAAAGGCTACACACCTTTAAATTTAAGTGATAATATAATTTCAGACATTGTTAAGCCAAATATACCTGACACAATAGCAAATATAAAACAGAAGTCTTTACATGGGAGATACTTTAAACAACTGGAACAACCAGAAGTTAATATTCAGGCATCTCATGCATGGCTTAAGAAATCAAATATTCACCCAGAGACGGAGGGTTTTATATTTGCAATTCAAGATCGTGTTATAAATACAAGAAATTATAAAAAACACATATGCGGTTTACAATCGATAATTGATAAATGTAGGATTTGCGGAACTGAAGGGGAAACAATTGAACACATTATTTCTTCTTGCACCGTTTTGGCTCAAAGCGAATATAAAAAACGACACGATATATTCGCTAAAATTATACACATGAATTTAGCTGTTAAATTCAATTTATTAAAGAATACACAACCACATTATAGTTATACACCAGAAAGTTGTTTGGAAAATGACAGTTACAAGTTATATTTTGATAGAACAATTTTAACTGACATTCATATTAAAAATAACAGACCAGACATTATAATTTTAAATAAACAACAAAAGCAAGCATATCTTTTAGATATAGCTGTTCCAAATTCACATAATATAACACAGATTTATAACACAAAAATTAATAAATATTTAGAGCTGTCCGTTGCTATGAGAAATCTTTGGTGTTTAGAAAAAATTTCGATTTTACCACTTGTAATTTCAGCAACGGGAATAGTACCGCAATCTCTTTTTAAAAATTTAAAAATTCTGGATTTAGATAACACATTGGTAGTTGAAATTCAAAAAGGTATATTATTATACTCATGTCACATCGTGAGGAAGTTCCTTAACATTGACACAGAACATAATACACAACAAAGTCAAAATGCGGAGGCAAGACGCCGGTAATTATGTTGATAAGCACTGCACTATTACTTGATAGTAATATCCGTAATAGTGTATGTACTCCGGCAAAATTGCCGTGCCGCCGGGTGGAGGTGTGATAGTTAAAAAACGTGATTGAAGAAAATTTGGGAAATTTTCCAAAAATAAACAAGGTAGGTAGCTGTTTGTTTTGAAAATTCACTGCGCATCCAGTATACATATTAAATGCATTACACTGCATTACGTACACGTTTTAGGCGTAAAGAGATGGCCATGATAATTTACGGGAAACATTTTAACGAAATTAGAAGTCTTATACTTAATTCATTATAAATGTGCATCTTAGGCGGCTATGGAAAGCTGAGTTTAGTTTGGCAACCCTGGCTCAAGACCCGCATCTAGTGTTTTGTTTTGTTATGGTTACCAACCATGTTGTCCAGTCTGAAAATATGCTATAACATTTAATTTCTATTGGGGGTGGAATTTATCAACAATCAACAAATTTTGAGCAAAAGCGTATCGTTTTAAGCTTAGGGCCAATAACTCGTGTCGTTACTGTCATTTCATTTGTCAACGGCTAGTAACTTTTCTGGTGAAAAAGCTACAGCTGCGTTCATACTTCTATTGATGAAAAATGGCCTCCTCAACTCCAAATGACATGTTTACACATTTTGAACAGCTAGGGTATCTTGATTTTTACACACTAATCAATCACGGAGTGTGTAAAATACCACGAAAATCTTAAGCTTTCAGAGACCCCCAAAAAAACTGTTAGCTTATCATAAATAAAGTCCATTTATACTAAGACAAGATACCGCTACCATTGATCCGTTCAGTTTTCGAAAATGAACATAATTTAAGTGTTTTCTTCTGAAAAATTGTGAATTCTGATGGCGCTATCTTGTGGTATAAATCGTAAGCATATCAGTTATCGGTATAATAGATAACTTTCTAGTATTTTATTAATAATCAAATGTCAGTCTTTGACCGGTTTTGCAAAATTATTGGTTATAACAAATTTCAAATTTGAGAAAACGAGTTGTCGGCCAAAAAGATTAATACATTACTAATGCGGTAGGCATTTTACATCGCTTGGTTTTTGTTAAAACACTCCCGCTGCGCGGTCGTGTTTCAGTCTAAAAACCTCACGCTGTAAAATGTAGCCTACCGCATTTGTAATGTAAATAACTAAATCGTACTTTGGTAATGGTGTTTTCAATAACGAAGAATGAACATACAGCGCTGTTGCCCGTTTGGCCGAGTTCGGCAAGAATTTCGAAATTTAAATTGTAACGGGTATATGCAACCATAAATACTTGTATTCCCGTCGACATACGGCCGAGATTTCAACGCCTTTTTTGATCTAAATAATTGCTGATCGCACGGTGGAATATGTATTAGGTAGGAATTATTTGTTTTGTTTTTTTACATTATTATATACAGTGTGTTGGATTTAAGACGAAGACAGCCTTGATATTTTTGCTTTCTGTACGAATGGAGATTTGATTTTTTGTACCATACCATCGTAGAACGTTATAAGATGTATTTTTTCAGGTATACACAATTAAAGTGTAAGTTGTAAGTTGTCAACTTCGAACTCAGAAATAAGGTTGCTTCGCGTTGGAGATTTTGAAAATAAGATACCAGAAAAAGTTGTTTACAATCCAATGTTGACTCCCTGTCCAGAGTTTCAACGCAAAATTCCCATTTTGATCTTTTTGTATTTTTTCAATAATTCATAGTGTCACCAACACAAATTCAAGTTTTGAATTTAAAGTGCCAAATAATCACGTAGCCACTACTCACTGTCAGTCACTGCCAACATGAAAAATTTAAATGAATGTTCCTGAAACCGGTATCGAAAAGAACTCTTTTTCGAAACCCTTTTGAATGTTATACCTAATGACTGTGTTTTAAAGGTGCTAAATAGAAATAGATATTTTTGGTGAAATTAGGAAAAAAATTGCCACTTAAATTACCTAATCCCGAATCGGGATTACTCGATACTGGACACTCATTTCTGCCGCTTTCTTATCCTCGTTTATCATTTCGTTAATGAATTTATAACCGAAAATTGCAATTGGCATAATGGCTACGGGTGTTTTCACTGTTCCCAAGGTTACGCGCAAAACTAAAAATTTGACGGGAGCACTACGCGATGCAAACATCCCGTGGTGGGGCAGACATTTATTTATTAATTTTTGTTAAATGCTAGGGTTTTAGGTCTTAATCGTGCATAAAATAGTGTATGTACTGCCCTTAATACATAAATAACTATTAGGCAAATCGATATACACTCACCGGCACAAAAAGCGACTAATTATGATTTCTTTAATAGCACTATCCCACCTCCACCCGGCGGCACGGCAATTTTGCCGGAGTACATACACTATTACGGATAATACTATCAAGAATAGTGCAGTGCTTATCAACATAATTACCGGCGTCTCGCCTCCACATTTTGACTTTTTTGTGTTTTATGTTCTGTGTCAATGTTAAGGAATTTCCTCACTATGTGACATGAGTATAATAATATACCTTTTTGAATTTCAACCACCAATGTGTTCTCTAAGTCCAAAATTTTTAAATTTTTAAAAAGAGATTGCGGTACTATTCCTGTTGCTGAAATTATAAATGGTAAAATCGAAATTTTTTCTAAACACCAAAGATTTCTCATAGCAACGGAGAGTTCTAAATATTTATTAATTTTCGTATTATATGTCTCTGTTATATTGTGTGAATTTGGAACAGCTATATCTAAAAGATATGCTTGCTTTTGTTGTTTATTTAAAATAATAATGTCTGGTCTGTTATGCTGAATGTGAATGTCAGTTAAAACTGTGCGATCAAAATATAATTTGTAATTGTCATTTTCTAAACAACTTTCTGGTTTATAAATGTAATGTGGTTGTGTATCCTTTAATGAAATAATAAATAAATAATCTTGAAATTATATTTATGCTTATTTTTTTTATAATTGTTAAATTGGGATATTTTCAAAGAGCGGGAGTGCTATGGTCACCATGGCAACCGAATTGTTTTGTTTAAATAAATTATTGAAAAGTTTGCGCTACTACCATGTTGTGTTTTTCTCGGTTGTTTTACGTGTTAAAATTTTTAATTTGACAATATGAGATACTAATTCAAGATACTGTTCAAATTTTGACAATTTTTTATAAAATAAATTTTTTTTCTAAAAAATATTTTTTTTCCTTTTTCATTAAAATCTTATTTCCTGTGTTTAATGTTTTGTTTGTCGGATATTCTTTGGCAACGAATAACTTAAATAACACCTACCTATACAACATAATACCAAAAAAAGTTCTAAGACAATGAATTACTTAAAATTCAAAGTGAGTCGCGAGGTGAGTCGTTTTTTGTGCCGGTCAGTATATTTCAGCTGAACAGTTTATATTAATTTTATTTTATTTTCAAAAATAATATAGTAAGATAGTAATTATCCAGTATTTAAAGTTGACTCAAGTTGTAAAAAACCAATTTGGATTTGCAACAGCAATTTTATGGCATTAGTCGTTTGAAATTACTTTAAAACTGTACTTATTTGGAAAATATTCAATCCAAACTATGATTTTCAGATTTCTTTGTGCCTTTATTTGGTTCAAAAATATTGAAAAAATGCTGTTGCAAATGACAAGTGGTTTTTTGCAACTTGAGTCGACTATACCGGGTGGGGCATCGTATGCGCGCACGCGAGAAATCGCGACTTCTAATTAAATAAAATTGTCGAAATTTTTCAGACTTACTTGGCTATTGGTAAGGTACATTTCATAATTTTTTGATAATTTTTCACTTACAAACAAAGCCAAAAAAAATTAAAATGTAAATTTCAACCAAAAAGTCAAATTCTGATTTTTATACTAACCTACCCAGATTCACTTCCTATAATTATTTACGAAATCTACGGAAAAAAATACCAATTAGATTTTGAATTAAACGCAGTTTTACATTTGAACTTTCAAAATCATTTTTATTTATGACCTGCTACTTGTGCTGTCGTAAATTTAGGTGACAATGGAAACTGTCAATTTTATGGCAAAAAGGTTTAAAACGGTCGGCTATACCTTTGTTGGGAAATTATACCATTGTGCCGTAAATCACCCGTCTGGTTTACGTTTAAATAAAAAAGCGAATTATTTAGCTAACCAAGTCAAAATTTGTAATTGTGCCACCAGGGTTTGATGGGCTAGTAGATACAGATTCATTTAGTGTAAAAACTTTATAGGTAAATTAACAGTTAATTTCAGAAAACTAATAAAACTGTTACGGCCTTATTTATTAACAAAAAAAATTTAAAAAATTCTCAAATATACCTTATCAATAATTAGTGAGGTATATAAAATTTCGCCAATTTTATTTAATTAGAAGTCGCGATTTCTCGCGTGCGCGTATACGATGCCCCACCCGGTACATTCAATATGCAAAACCTGCTAAGAAAATACATTAAAGTAAAAAGTTTGTAGCTATCCATAAGTTTATGGAAAATCTGTTGTTATATATGTTATAATTTGCATTTTTTTTTCAGATCCAATATTTAGTTCAGATTATCAAATGCACTTATTTTAATAATTTACCGGTTTAATACTTTAATAATATTTTTGCAATCATCAGTGGGTACATTTATAATTTTTTTCAGTAAGTATTTGAATTTATGTTCAAAACTATTTGGAAATTGACCAAAAGCCTTTAAACGGACATTAAGGACAAAAAATTTAGCCGTCGTTACCTTTTGTTAATGGGTTAATTTATTTCAGGTATTTAGTGGGTGCAACATCGATGTCACATAGACGCATAGAGGACGAGGCCGATCGCTTGTGGACTGGATTATTTAAGTGAGTAATTTAATTTTCAGTCATCCTTGTTAATTTTCATGTTTTTTTCCAATATGAATTTCTCCCGAGGAATTTATTTTATTTAATAATAATTTCATAATTCTTGAAACTATCAAATAAGCAGAAAAAATGTAAGCTCCAATATATTTTTCTTTTGTTACAGTAAGTCCGTTACTTTGAAGAAGAGGGGACTCGTCGCAAATTGCGACAGAACTAGAAGCCACAAAGATCAGACACTTTATTTTAATGTTATTACATATTTGTTTACCGAAACAAATTTTCTTGAAAAATCTTCACCCGTATAATTAATTGAGAAATAATGTTTGTGGGTGCAATAAAGATGAATGACTAATATTTCGAAAGAGTTAAGGAACACAGCTTCCTTTAAACAATTAATTTCGCGTATCACGTATCAGATGCGAGCGAATAAGGCTCCGTTGCTATTTGAAATGGCAATAGCTCTCTATTTACTTGTTCCAGAAGTTTGCTTGCAAAAATTGAACGCGATTTAGTAGTGTTACAAAATGTAGGAAAACAGATTATGGCTGCTTGTAACTGCAGTTGTAAACACATATATTTTCTCTTTGGTCAGTAATGAATAATTTGATCGACAAAAATGTCGACAGAAAAATGTTGGTTTTTTTTCCATCAGGACTAGGTTTCGTCCTTTGACGGGTGTGACATGGAGGGTCGGCGCGGAACGCTTGTGGACTGGATTTAAAGGGTAATTTAATTTTCAGTCATCTTTGTTTATTTTCATGTTTTTTTCCAATATGAATTTCTCCCGAGAAATTTGTTTTATTTAAAAATAATTTCATAATTCTTGAAACTATCAAATAAGCAGAAAAAATGTAAGCTCCAATATATTTTTCTTTTGTTACAGTAGGTCCGTTACTTTGAAGAAGAGGGGACTCGTCGCAAATTGCGACAGAAGTAGAAGCCACAAAGGTCAGACACTTTATTTTAATGTTATTATTAGGTAAATGATTTATTTTAGAACACATACATAATATATTTTTATTTTAAAATATAAAAGATTTCTTCTAAATCGGGTGATTGGGGAATTGTCCCGAGAACTGATGCAGCATTGCCCCGTTGAATTGCCAAACTTATTCTCTGGGTAAGATATAATGTCGATTTATTGTCATTTGACATGCTGCTTATTTTCTTCCCTAACAATGTAATAAATTTTTTTGCATCTGCTCCCCAAGGGCCTAAAGTTTCCACAGAAAATGGCAGAAAACAAAAGCGGGAGAAAAGTTCTTTATATTTATTTCTCTTGGCATCTTCACCTAAACGAGCAGCATCACCAGCCTTCTTGCTTGTCAAAGGAATATAAGTAGCTGCTAGAGTATCTCTGCACGTAACATCCCATAAGAGAGCCTTGCCACCTTTCCAAGGTACGAGGGACATACCATCAGCCCGTTTACCGTCACTTCTGCAACATCCTGTAGGTTCAAGTATCGATGGAATTTCAGCTGATACTAAAGCTCTTTTTATAATGTCATTGATGTTTCCATGGCGAGAACGTCTTCCTGTACTTTTACGACAAGATAGTCCATGATGACCAAATTTATCTGCAGGTTCGCCGCAAATACAGGTATGAGGTTCGCACACAGGTTGACCCGTTCGTAATGCAACGGCTATACGAAATGATGAGTCGTCCAGAAGAGTTCCAAGAGATGATGAAGGTAAGCAATTCAACCAGGCACCAGATTCTTTTTGTTGAGTAGCAAGTAAACGTGCTTTATCTCGAAGATTTTCTGTATTAGACGATAAAGTGTCCAAATTGCGAAGGCAAATTTGCATATCCCAGTCACGTTGTGAAACGATATTAATTGGTTCCTTCCTACTTATGTTATTATTTGTTTACCGAAACAAATTTTCTTGAAAAATCTTCACCAAAGCAATTAATTGAGAAACAATGTTTGTGGGTGAAATAAAAATGAATGACTAATATTTCGAAAAAGTTAAGGAACACAGCTTCCTTTAAACAAATAATTTCGCGTATCATGTATCAGATGCGAGCGAATAAGGCTTCGTTGCTATTTGAACTGGCAATAGCTCTCTATTTACTTGTTCCAGATTTTTGCTTGCAAAAATTGAACGCGATTTAGTAGTGTTACAAAATGTAGGAAAACAGATTATGGCTATTTGTAACTGCAGTTGTAATAGCTATTTATGCACCAAGGGCGTTACAACGATGATTACGCCCGAAGAACGATGAATCCAGCTCGAGGGCTTTAGCCCGATGGGTGCAATCATTCGGTGACGCCGTGTTGCATACAAGATTTTATTTTTCACTATACGTGTTCGTTAAAAAAAAAATTAGGCATCTTTGCAATAATGAATTGATGAGGGCGTTATGAATTCATTACGCCCGCTTATTCTTATTACGCCCTGTTATTATTCCCCGGTTGTTATGGACATGTTTACGTATTTCGTATCCTAGGAGTTATCATGCAATTAAGTATACTAAAGTGAAAAATAAATACATATATTTTCTTAGGAAAACAGATTATGACTAGTACTTGTAACTGCAGTTTTAAATACATACAGGGTGTTTGGGGTATAAGGTAACAAACTTCTCCTGTGTAAAGAAATAGACAAAATAATAGTAGATTACATACCTGTCTCGAGCATCTTAGCTCTCGACAGGAATGAAACACATTCCCACCGAGGTTTGTATACTATTTTATTCGGAATCATTACATTTTTAGCAAATAAACAATTAATTTAATGCAGTTTCATTTCTGCTGTTTTTCGACTTTCAGTAAGTACGCCACTGGAAAAACCTTATAGTAGGGCGGAAAGTGAAGATAAAAAGGAGTTAACTTTCCGCCCTCGTATAAGTTTAGGAATGTGCATATTACAATACGATTCCGAATCAAACTTTTTTCTCCAACCGTCTTAAAAATGGTCACTTTTAATACTGTTTTTGGTGACTAAAGTTGATGTTTTCGTAACTGTAGAAAAAAGTTGCGGGTTACTAAGGGACTAAGGCAACACTTTTACCTCCTAGTATTAAAAGTACTTTTAATACTAAACTTAAAAATTATAAAATGAACTAACTAAAATTACTAGTTTTTAATATTAATATGAAAACTACAGTTCGAAAAACTTTGGAAAAATTTAATCAAACTCGATTTGTCAACATTTCATTTCTGGAGCAATCGGTTCTTTTGTACTGTTACTGGTACTAGGTTCAACGACAGGCACCCGCAACTCCTAACACAGCGTTTCTCAACCAGTGGCGGCGCCCCCCTTAGGGGGGCGTAGTAAAATTAAAGGGGGGGGCGCGAGCATATCGAAAAAAAAAATAAGAAAACAACTACAGGTGTCCCAAAAATGGCGTACAAACTACTTACTACCTTATCGAGGATGCTTAAATGTACATGAAAAAAATATGGAAAAAATGTTTCCGACAAAAAAATCAATTATTTTTATTATTATTATTAACGATAATACAATGTAAACAAATATATTCATACATCATTACCTTGCAATGTTACCGTAGAGGATTTAAAATAATTTTTTCGATTTCCAAAACTTCAAAATTCTCTATTATGCAGGATTAGATATTGATAGCGAGTGATCTTGTACTTTGTGAAAATATGTACCATTAGACGTAGCTGTCATGACAATTTCATACATATATTTCAAAATAATTGACCTGTTAAGTGCCACATTCAAAGATCGCCAAATCAGAAAATAAGTCTAATAGAATTTTTTTAACATTTTTCTGGCGTTTACGGTAATCTCTTCTACACCGTAGTGCACCGTTAGTACGCCATTTTTGGGACACCCTGTATGTATATCAATACTAAATTAAAAACAAGTTTGATAAGAATTATTAGTGACTCCCTCGTACCTGTCTTGCAGAGCAAAGTTTTTCGAAAGAAGGTTTAATATTAGAAATTGAAACACTGAGTTCTTTTTGTCTTTTTGTCTTCAAAGCAGCCACCACAGGAAATCCGATTTCGCAAAGGTAGAATGTTGAAAATAATAGGGATGTTTGGTGTTTAAGGTAACAAACTTTTCTGAGATGCACTGCTAGTTTAAATGAACAACTTTTCTTTTTTTATTACGCTGAACTAAATTCTATTTCCACTGTTTGAGAGCCACTGTGCGTATCTGTAAACACGTAATTATTAATACCAAGCTAATAAAGATTTGTACAAAAAAGATTTGTAAAGGAGAATGCCATAGCTGCCGCCTTTATAATTTATAATTCCGGTGGATCTCAAACAGTGGTTCTACAAATTGAAAAAATGATTACTAGAAAATTATAACACATACTAAAAAAGTTTTATATTGTCTATTTCTTTATACGGGAGAAATTTGTTACCTTATACCCCCAACACCCTGCATACGACGAAATGTTCTTGTTTTCAGTGCAGAAAACTCATCATTTGCCCCTGTCCAAAACTGAAAGCGTGATTTATTACTAAATTGTTTTTTGATTTCGCCATTTGCTCTAAAGTCTGTGAAGATTTCTTTTTCCGCACTTGAGAGATCTTCGGGAGTATGAAATGGGTTCCTAACCCACTCGTAACTTACTACCAAGTTATCGTCAGCAAGAATCTACTTTCTTCTTTGCCAGCATGACTAGGTAAATGATTTTCATTGGTTAGAAAAACAGCTTGCACATGTTGTTCTTCAGCCTTTTGACATTTTCATCCGCATTTGCAAAACATTTCTAGGTTTTTTTTGCTTTAAATTTCTGCTCCACAATTCTAATTTTCTACAAAAAGCATTAACTTGAACACTCGTATCCAACATATGTATGTATGTTTGCTCCTTGGAGTTGAAGTTTCAAGAAATTTAATTTCTCAAATATGTCGACCAAGTAGCTCAATTTCACCACACAGAAATCATCTCGAAACTTCTCGGCTTCCGGTCCGTTTTCCTTTTCTATAAAAATGACGATTTCATCTCTGAATGCATATATGTAGTAATTAACGTTATAAGTCCGGGAACTCATAGTTTACAGTACGAGTGAGACGTTTAAGGACGAGGCGACGAAGGAGCCGAGTCTCGACACTCGAAACGAGTACTGTAGAAAGAGTTCACGGACAAATGACGTTATGTATTTTATTTCATCCTGCCTCAGATTTCGTTTGAAAGAAACATTGAAATTAATTTCAAAATAATTCAACAAATGATCCCCATCTAGTCACATTTTTGGAACATGATTAGCAACGGCTGTTTGGCAATTGTTTATTTTGTTGAAAGAATTTGGTGCGTCAAAATGACTTGTAAAGCAAATCCTCCAGAAATTGTAAGAAAATCTGCAGAAGCCTGTGCTGAATTAATACCTAGCAAGTCTGGTGAGAGGTATCAAAAACAATTCAGCCATTTTTGTAAATGGAAATCAGAAAATAATGTGAAGAAAATTACGGAAGAGGTTATGCTGGCTGGTCTATTTTTTAGATTTGGTTTAAATGGTTGTATTATTTTATTTGTGAACTAACGTTTTTAGTCTGAGAAAGTAAGTGCATCTCCTTTGTGGCCGAAATAGTTAAATTGTTAATTTGTATTTAGATGTAGTTTTGAATAAAATATTTCTTAAACCTGAATAATTGTTATTGCGATTGTTACTTTTGTATTTCCAATAGCAACACTTAACCGGCGTCCGGCCGTTTTTTGCGTTTTCCCAGATTCAAACTGATGACGTAGTATTGAAATTTGACACAGGATGAAATAAAATACATTTCACAAATATCACAAGTGAAAACCATCTTGCCTTGCAACAAAACAGTGACGCTGCATGTACTGCATTCATGATTTTACAAAGTGCAGTAAATAATCTTGATTTTAGAGGGGTGGGGGCGCGCGATCAAAATTGTGGTTGAAAATTGGGTCGCAAAGACTAAAAGGTTGAGAAACGCTGTTCTAACATTAAAACAAGCAATAATTATCATTTCTTAAGTTTAGAGACATACCTTCATCAATTCATCATTAAGTATTTATTGTCCGGAGCAAAATTCAAGAATCGGTCGACCTGTTCTTTTGTTAGAACCCTTCATTTCTTCGGTGTATAACCATTATTCTGCCTTTTTTAAAATGCACGTAATTTTGACATTTTTTCTATATTTATTCCATTTTTTAGAGTGAGTGTCGTCTTGACCATTGAATATTGAGACAAAGAGTGGACGCTTTCATTTTGGTCGATAAATTGGCAAAATATGCTAATAAAACACTTTCCGAATAGGATTTGACTTGTTTTTCATTGCACCATGTCAAAAAAGATTGGAAGCGCACTCGTAAATGACTTTCCTGACACCCGTGACTTTCCTGATAATAGGTTTGAAACAACTTCTTGTGCAGTTTCAGCCATGTCCGGTGGTGTACTGTGTACTGTATAATTCTTCAAACATTTTTGTTCAGGGTAAATTTTTACTTGCTTGCAACAGTTGGACGTTGATTTGAAAAAAACAATTAAACACGTAAACAAAACAAAAGCCAAAATTGTCTCTTTGCTTACACGAATATTTCAATAAAATGTTGGCTTTATTTAAATGTGCCTATGAGATTCGCACTTCTCATGATACGGGTCTTTTACTTGGTTGGTGAAAAAATAGTATAATCTATTTCAAAATCAAAAATCCACCAACACTGCATTCTACCTCGAAAATACAACCGACAACGTCGACAACTTTTGTTTTTAGTGTGTTTGCAAGTGTCAGAAAAAAATGTGGTTATGAAAGAAAACTGTTGACAGTTGTTTAGGTCTTAATTCATCGTGTTTTTTTATTCTCATTTTATTATATCACTCAAAAGTTATGATACGGTAGCTACCACCTTTTTGTACATAATAATTATTTATTACGTAAATAAACTCAACAGTTCAATGTCAAATTTTGACGGGAGGTTGAGCCAACCCAAAAAATTAAACTTATTCTAGGGATTTCTTTTTTTCTGCCAACATAATTCAACAGGTGGTGGATTTTTGATTTTGAAACAGATTATATGTGTTATTCGGATTAAAAGTGACTTTTTTTTTGACTTGCAATTATTGCAGTGGCTCGGCCACGTTTCGCTTCGCCTCGCTATGCAAACAAATTGCTCGTCAAAAAAAGTACCACTTTTAATCCTTATAACACAATATACAATCGAGCGTTCAAATGAAATCCTGGGCTGAGCAGGCGTTGGAAAATTTAAACCGTTTAGAACAGTGTAAAGTTTGAATTTCCCGCCGTATGACAAGAATGACATTTGTTTATGTTTAATCGGGACATAATTGAACATGTTTGTTTTCAGCAAAGGGTGCCCTTAGATATTGGCTTCCAGAATAGGGATCGTTATGTTATTCTATTTTTAATTTTTAATTTTTTAATTTTTAATGTAAAACATTGCAAAGAAAGAAAAAAAGAAAAATTTTTTTGGCTTAAAATTTTAGGTTAGCTGTCAACATGCTCCAATTAATCTACGCTTTAAAAAAAGCACAACACCTTCCCAGCCCAGGATTTCATTTGAACGCGCGATATTATTTTTGAAAAAAAAAATTGGTAAAATGGTAAATTTTATTTTAAAAAATCAATTTAATTTTTAATGTAAAAATTTTAATTGACCTCAAACAAATACAAACAACCATCTAAAGTTAACAATAAAATTTAACGCAAATGTTGAAATTATTCTCTGCCAACCATTTGGCACTTACCGACACTTTGTACACTGCGCTCAATAATGTCAGGGCTTTTCATTCCATTTTAGAGCGAATTCGCTGCAGTAAACCTTCTAAATTGTTTGGTCGATTAAAATAAACCTTCTGTTTTAAATAAACCCATACAAAAAATAGTAATTAACGTTATAAGTCCCGGAACTCATAGTTTACAGTACGAGTGAGACGTTTAAGGACGAGGTGACGAAGGAGCTGAGTCTTGAAACTCGAAACGAGTACTGTAGAAAGAGTTCACGGACAAATGTCGTTATGTATTTTATGTCATCCTGCCTCAAATTTCGTTTAAAAAAATCATTGAAATTAATTTCAAAATAATTCAACAAATGCTCTGATTTTGTTAAAAGAATTTGGTGCGTCAAAATGACTTTTAAAGCAATTCCTTAAGAAATTGTAGGAAAATCTGTAGAAGCCTGTGCTGAATTAATACCTAGCAAGTCTGGTGAAAGGTATCAAAAACAATTCAGCCATTTTTGTAAATGGCTGAGGTTATGCTGACTGGCCTATTTTTTAGGTTTGGTTTAAATGGTTGTATTATTTTATTTGTGAACTAACGTTTTTACTTTTTAGTCTGAGAAAGTAAGTGCATCTTCTTTGTGGCCAAAATAGTTAAATTGTTAATTTGTATTTAGATGTAGCTTTGAATAAAACATTTCTTAAACCTGAATAATTGTTATTGCGATTGTTACTTTCGTGTTTCCAATAGCAACACTTAACCGGCGTCCGGGTAAATGCAAATCGGCGTGTTCTTGTTTTGTGAATTTCATAACTTTTTGAAGGATTCGCAAATTTAAAATTAAACTTGACCAATGTCATAGGTGTTACAGGTACCGTTAACTTTTTAAAAGACTTTTATTAGAAACATTTTTTGTCATTTTTTGTTCTACTCATCGTCACCTATTACTGGATTTCTTCTGGCAGGTTATAGCGGGACCAGCCTGTATATGAAAAAATTTCAGAACAGGACACAAAAGTGGAAGCATGAGACATTTTAAATAGATCAATTAAATAAAAAGTGGATTTATCAACTTACGGCAAAAATCTCCCCAAGCATTCGGTAAACTGGCATCTTCCCCAAATTTTGACCATTTGCTTCTCAATTTTTTTTTTTTTTAAACACCGGTGAACACTGTTTTGTCGCTACAGTGAGGCATTTTCTTTTTCTAACTCTGCCTGTGGCCTCCATGATATCGCTACTTAATCGATTTTTTTTTCAAATATAATTATAATCTGACAGTGTGAGATTTTTTGACAAACGCAAAACGCCCGCTTTGAACCAATGTTCAATATTAGAAAAAATAAAACATTTTCATTGCAATACAAAAAAAGAAAATTCCCTAACAGTAATGTATATTGAAAATGAGTGGATTGTAACAAGGCGGTTTTTATTTTAAAATAGAGACCGCTTTGATTGTAATGTGGTTGTTTTTCGAATTTTATTCTTACGACAGCCAGTTAGGGTATTTTATTGTGTAGTTTTATGTGTTGGCTGCGCAATGATCTTAGCCGTCTACAAGAAAAATCATGATGGCGTCAAATTAGTTGATGTATCCGAGTTTATTATGTGAAGCCCGTAGTTCTAGACAATTTTCGAAGAGAAACTCAAACAAACTTGGTGCAAAATGTAAAAATTCAAAATTTTGCCAAAAAACTGACGCGAATCATGACTATAAAACCAAGTGTCCATGCGAACAAGCTTTAATTGAAAATTGTAATATACTCGTATCAACCTTTGTATTTGTTTATTTATCGAAATATTTCAGGTACAAAATGGGTTGTGTAAGCAGCAAGCCAGATATAAACGATCAACACCCAAATATATTCCAAGTGTCAAACGTGAACGACCAAGGAGATTTAGTTAGTCCTGGACAATTGGAAGTAACAGAAACAGAACTAGTCCTACACCAAAGAGGCAAAAACCCCACGATATGGCCGCTGCGGTCTCTACGAAAATACGGCTTCGACTCGGACATATTCAGCTTCGAATGTGGGCGGCGGTGCCCCACAGGACAAGGAATCTACGCCTTCCGTTGTCGCAAAGCCGAACAACTGTTCAACATAGTCCAACATCACATAGTACGTAATTCGAACGACGAGAGCAACCTAGTCGGAATGAATGTCCTCAACTCGAACCCCAGTGATTTTCCGCTCCCAGCTGTCAGCACAGGGCCACCTGTACAAAGACGCATACCGTCCCAACCGGAGGGGTATCTCAACCCCATTTCTGCCCCCAACAACATGCGACCGCACCCGAGTCTCAGCCGCCCGGGCTCGATCACGAGCAACGGCCCCATCAGCCCCACGGCAATCTCGCCGCCCCCACTCAATTCCATGGAGATCTCGCACGAACACAATAACAACAAGAGGGGCAGCTTGATACCTGACCATTCGTACACTAACTCGAGTACTGTGGCGGAAATGGAGGCCGCCACGCAACTGAACTACGCCAACTTGGGGATCGTGACCTCGCCAACCTCCACGGCGGCCGATGCCTACATGACCGTCGTCGACAGTCCTTGCCATTTATACATGAACGTCGACACAAACGTTACCAAAGATGCAAACGATGCCGAAGAAGATACCAAACATTGCTATGCCAATATAGACACCAAAGAATTAGAACACTTAAGGCCGATTTTAAAGTCGACCATTGATACTCCGCTTCCCAGCGTACCTCAGACTCCCACAGCTCTCTATCTCACAGTTCACGAAGTCAACTATGCCGAACTGGATTTGGACCCGAGTAAGAGTGACGCCCCCGCTACCTCCCAGATCACGCCAGATAGTCCCAGTAAAGCCAAAAAAAGTTATGCTACCATAGATTTTCAGAAAACGAACGCCCTCTCTCAGTCAATAAATCCACCAATGGAAGTAGAAGAGGGCAGCAGAAAGACTAGACATAATTCTACAATTAGTGACGTTACAACTAGACATAGCAACTCGTTAAGTGACTAACACATCGAATTGTAATACAAATTTTGTGATCTTCAATGATTTTTTTAATAAGGTGACTTTAATTTTAAGTAACTGTTCCAAAACGGTAGACCTAGCTTGTAAGAGTAATTTCTTTTCTCAAAAGTTACAGCAAACATCGATTATTAAAGAGGGGCCTCTTGTTTTTGTCACCTTATTGGGTACTTGTGATTTATCTACAAGATGTGAACTTGCCAGACTTTTTCTTTTTGTAAAAACAAATTTACAAATGCCAAAGATATTTGATAGTTGTTAATAATTTTAAGTATGTATAAAAAAAGTGATGTATTATTTTAATATATTATACATTGCGCAAAAGTAAGTAATTATAGTACAGTTAAATATATTATATTTAATTTTTAATAAATGATATTTTACAAATACTCCACTTGTGTATGACTCAACAACAAGATCATTTATCTGTTGTCTCTTCAAAGATGACGCACTCACCAATCATATCATAAAGATCTTGCTCATCCACTTGACCTTGCCCTCGAGTAACAACCACTCTATAACATTAGGAAGAAGCAAACAATAATCTACGATGATAGAAGCTAATACATATCTAGAGATATTTTCATATTTGGTGGCGGAAACAAAAGACAGAAATGTCACAAATTTGTATTGTCAGTGTCAAATTTCTCAAAGACGTTCGTAATTTCGACAGAAATGCAGCAAATTAGCAATAAGACAGTTATTCATCATCGAACTAGAGAAATAATTTGTAATACGTTTGATTATATGAGAATAACTTTTCCTTTTGAAGCACTGATAAAAATTGGTTTTCTTAGAATTTGTTTTTTCAATCTATTTAGAAAAAATTTAAATTTACCTTGACACTCCTTTTTACGGCGTTTATGAGAAATTTGACACTGACAATACATTTTTGTGACATTTCTTAGTCTTTTGTTTCCGCCACCAAATATGAAAATACCTCTACAACACACAAAGAAAATAATTTGCAAAATTGCTTATTTTTTTAATTCAAAAATCTTTGACAACATTGTTTGTAACCAATGTTAAGTTTAAATCCTTCACAGATAAAAGAATTACGATGAGAGATGATTTAGAGTACCCACTTACCTGTTATGTAAGAAGTACCGGTGATAAGATTTCGAAAATTTTCAAATATTCTGCGCCGACAGTGGTGACACCAGTTGTCCAGTTGACTACTTTTGGTGTTTTCCCTGCGCCGAAGTTGGCAACACTGCGCGTGTCATGGTGTTTGTGGTGTGTCAAATCGAGTTTGATAGGTTGTCGGTGTAAAGATTCTTGTTGAGTTGTTTATTTTGAATCGTGAGTGATGGCTCAGCGTTTTCCAGGCCCGGTGCCAACTCAAGGCCCTGGAGGACCCCCTCAGCAGCGGTATCCGCCACCGCAAAATCCCGGAATGCGACAGTATGCGAGTCAAACCTTTCCCGTAAGTTCCGGCTGGGAAGACGGAGCGACCGGGGTCTTATTGTTTTGTTTTGCAGCAAAGGACTGGGTATAACACGCCGCCCCCGAATATGGGGGCCAGTGGCGGGGCGATGATGGCGCGGCCGCCGCAGGCTCCGTATTCTCCGATGCGAGGGGGGCCGATGCCGCCGCAGCCGGGGGTCAAGAGGCCGACGGATAATAGGGCAGTAATGCAACAAAAGAGGTAGGTTTTTGTCTAAATTCGTAGTCTACCGTGACAACATACAAAGTGATCAAAAACAAAACAAATCAAGTGTGCTAGAATACCTCGTCTTTTGTTTTATCGAAACGTTTGTCTTACACAGATTAGACGTAATATGCACAGGCGTTTTGTTGGTTGCCTATTCACTCCGTTTGAAAAGTGACATTTTAATAAAAATGCTTTCTCTTCAATTGTAAAACCCATTTTACTACTTATTCTGGAGTAATTGTTGCTTACAATTACTACCTATAAACTTTGCCGAAATCGAAAAGTTGTCTTGTAGGTTAACAACAGCACATCGTTGACGTGCCTTTGACATTTTAGCGAAAAATCTGCTTACCAGTGGCGTCGCATTTGGCAATAAAGCTGGTAGATCATCCATTCTTATGAATGTAAAAAATGTTTATTTTTTAAATAAAAACGTAGTGACGAATTTTTAAATTTTAAAACTCACAATTTCGGATCTAGATTCTCAAAAAAAAAAAAATAAAAATAAATATCGACCGTCATTTCAGCGAATATCCTCATGGAACTAGCAAGAAAAAGAAGAAGTTGTCCGACAAAATCCTGCCCCAAAAAGTGCGAGATCTGGTACCGGAAAGTCAAGCGTACATGGACCTGCTTGCGTTCGAGAGAAAACTAGATTCGACAATAATGCGTAAACGCCTGGACATCCAAGAAGCGCTGAAGCGTCCGATGAAACAGAAACGTAAATTGAGAATCTTCATCTCGAACACGTTCTATCCGGCGAAGGAAGCGTGCGCCGACGGACCCGACGGTCCGGGCCAAGAGGGGTCGGTGGCGTCGTGGGAGTTACGAGTCGAGGGTCGTCTCCTGGACGACTCCAAGAGCGATCCCAACAAAGTGAAGAGGAAGTTTTCTTCTTTCTTCAAATCGTTGGTGATCGAGCTTGACAAGGAGTTGTACGGCCCAGACAACCACCTGGTGGAGTGGCACCGCACCCTGACCACCCAAGAAACCGACGGTTTCCAGGTGAAGAGACCTGGGGATAAAAACGTCCGCTGCACCATTCTCCTCTTGCTAGATTACCAACCCTTGCAATTCAAGCTCGACCCGCGTCTGGCCAGACTGTTGGGGGTGCACACCCAGACCAGACCGGTGATCATTTCTGCCTTGTGGCAGTACATCAAAACACACAGGTTCGATCGTTATTTTGTTTGATTGATCGATTTTTTATCGTGTTTTTTTCCAGATTGCAAGATGCACACGAGCGCGAATACATAGTGTGCGATAAATACCTGGAGCAGATATTCGGGTGTCCGCGCATGAAGTTCGCGGAGATTCCGCAAAGATTGAACCCCCTGCTCCACCCCCCAGACCCGATCGTTATCAACCACGTGATCTCCGTGGAAGGGGGCGCGGAGAGCAAACAAACGGCGTGCTACGACATCGACGTGGAGGTGAGCGATACGTTGTTTGTTGCGTTTACGATTCTGAAGGTTGTTTAGGTGGACGACACCCTCAAAACCCAAATGAACAATTTCTTGTTGAGCACCGCGAGTCAACAGGAGATTCAAGGGTTGGACGCAAAGATCCACGAGACCGTCGACACGATCAATCAGCTGAAGACGAACAGAGAGTTTTTCTTGAGCTTCGCCAAAGATCCGCAACAATTCATCTACAAGTGGATTGTGTCACAGACGAGGGACTTGAAGGTGGGTGCTGCACGCCGCCATTCGCGTTTGTTCACGTTTAGGTGTTGCAGTGCATGACCGACGTGGTGGGCAACCCCGAGGAAGAAAGACGTTCCGATTTCTTCTACCAACCGTGGGCCCAGGAAGCGGTGTGCAGGTATTTCTACACGAAAGTGCAACAAAAGAGAGCCGAATTGGAGCAAGCTCTGGGGATTCGCAACAATTAGAAAGGTGCGCCGGAAAGAGAAAGAGAACAGATCGGTGTGGAGCTGCTGCTTCAGGTTTTTGTCAGAAAACAGCCTGGATAAATTTGTATTAGTTTATTAGAATATAATTTCCATCATTTAAATAAATAAATTGCATTATTGACTCAAGCATCCACTATCAAATATGTCATTACACAACTACTACAGATTTGCTTTACCAAAGAATATTTAAATTAGGTCAGGCATCTCGTTAAACAATTATCTACAATCAACAAAAACAATTTACAAAAAAAATAAATAGTGACAAAAACTGACAATTAAATGCAACAAATATATTTTTTCTAGATACAAGTTGTGCACCAACAATTCGGGTCTGCGTAAAATTAAGCATAACAGGATGATCGGAGAAATCACATGAAATCAGTACTATTTAGGAAGAACAAATGAAAAAATTGCTACTATGTAATTAATAACTTATCACAAATTAATCGTAAAGTCCCTATTTTCGCGTCACAGGAAGGAAATTGCCACAGAGCGACCGGTCGGACTTGCACCGGTCAAGTCGGTCCTCTGAGATTTGCACCATTTGAGAGAACACAAAAATAAAATTGATTTAAAAAAATATATATAAAGATAACCACTTACTACATCAAGCGTTAATAATTATCGTAAACAAATCTATACAAAGTGAAAAATTAATCATACAGATTCATATTAAGAATAATTTAATGAATGTGGAGATACATCAGGCTATACAAATTTCAAATCCGTCGGAAAATCAAGTGTGTAAAATTACAATTTCACTAAAAGTTACTAACTAAAATGTGCTACTTAACTTCTAGGAGTGCCGTCTGTCGGCAACCGCCGCAACAACGAAAAATGACGAGGAGTTTATTTAGAACCATTCTATTCTCGAAAATAAAGTACAAAGGAATAAATTACAACTACTCGATTAGATCGGCTAAAAACAATAATGCTGCGCTACAAAAATATAAATAATGCCACCGTTATGTTACAAGACACATTTTTTAAACGACCATATTAAGCCATAGCCTGAAAAGTACAAATTATCGAGTCAGAACATCCACCTGATTATAATGATGCAGCGACATAGCTTGAAAACTGTGAAATTTAGACAGAAACAAATCATTTCTTGGCATTGCACTATCAATAAAAGTACTCCAAAACCGGCCTAAGAAACAATTTGCCAAATACACTTTTATTGTTATATACTTTTTGTCGTTATCTTAAACTTTGTTAAGTGCACCTTAATTCTATAATAACTAAGCAAGTAAGCACATAGTCGTAAGCGTTGTTACGCACCGGACTCGTGCGTAACAAACTTACTGAGTAGTTGATAATAGATGTGTCAGCAATATTTTTGGTATCCCTTCAATTTTAAAAAGTGTCCGGAGCGACGAGCACCTCTTAGCCCGACGGTTATGTAGGTATCTCTGGAAAAAACAAAAGAAAACAACGTGTCGTTTATAAGAAAAGCACTTGGTTTCGTTGTGACCTACATGCGTCTTTCTCGTTTATGATGAGCGACTCTCGCTTCCTCGCCATCTCCATGGCCTTCGGCGTATTCGCCATATTAGCTCCAGTACGGATAGCACCGCCGCCACTAACGGGTACATGAAGCTGACCAGACCGAATAGGTTTCGCGATGGTGGCGGCGGGACCGCGCCTTGCGAGATTCTTCTGTCTGACCGCCTCTTTGATCCGATCGACTTCGAATTGGTATCTGGAAAAGAGAGCGACATTGCGACATCACGACACCGCCTCCGACCGTCCGTCCGTTCGGTACCGACCTTTTGCGATCGCGCATCGCGCCCTCTTTCGCCTCCTTCAGCGCCGTCTCGAGCGCCTTCACGCGCTCCATCGTCGCCCTGAGCCGCTTCTCCAGCTTGGGCAGTTCGCAGCGGAGGTCCGCGTTGTCTCTGACCAACTGCTTGTGCACCTTCGTCAGCTGGTCCAGGTTGTTTTCGAGGAACGAGATTTTCTGCTTCTGGGCCAGCGAGCCGCCGTCCTCCTCGTTGTCCTCGGCGGAGAGGTTCTTCTTCATGCGGGCCTGCAAGCGATCCTCGTCACCGACCACCACACCACCTCGAACGCGACCGCCTTACCTGCAGGTCCTGGACGAACAGTTTCCGGAGATTGTGCAGAGTCTGCAGCTCCTTGGCGACGGTGTCTTCGAGGCCTCTCAGATCTTTCCTGGCTTGTTCTCGTCGCTCGTTCGTGGTACTGCAGAATATATCCAGGGTCAGCATCAGGCCACACCACGCTCACGGAACGTTTGGTCAGGTTTCGTTTTATTTTTCACGTCAACCAAAAATATTACGCACAACTATTGACTCGTAACACCGAATTATTTATTTATTTATTGCGTTGCTTACTCGCAAAACGACTCAACGGAACGCGCCTACTAAAAATAGTCAACAATTTCATTGCTTCGTACGAGACGAGCTCGTCAAATTATCCTCTACCACCGATAAGAATTTAAAAATAATTGCTTTTAAAATATGCAACATTTCTTTTATACATTGTTTGTTTGTTCTCTACATCTTATTTTCACTATTTACATTTTTACAGGTTCAACAGACAAAATTCAAGACCATTCACGTTAAAAGTTTGAGCTAGCTATTGTCAAAACGATTGCAATTTATTTCGCAAAATCATAAATTTCCTCAGAAATCGCAAACAGAAAGGACAAATCAAATATTATGCTTTGTTTATTAAATTCAAGCCAACACTTTTCAAAGACGGTGTCCTTTTATTATACTCCTGCCGCACCAGAAAAAACTCCAAACATTGTCGCTTTATTCAATGAATAAAGCAAAAAATAAATAAATTTGGGCTACTCGTAGAACTAAAATGCGTTTTCCTTTAAGGAAACTATTCAGTAACACTTGCATAAGCTGAAATGATCAGATCACTTAAATGGTACACCGTGTATATTTCTATATTCCAAACAATGACAGATCAATTACAATTTTACCATTTTCAAAAACCGATCAAAACGTCTGAATTACCCAAAATTCGCATCACGACGTGCTGTATTATATCCGGCCCGTTCAAAAGTTTAGTTAGAGTGATCCCCGCACGGCGCTAGTGTAGGGACGCTTTTTGGGGATATTTTTCATCTTAAGTTTTTGTCACCGAAAAATTTTCTTTTTCAAATGACATTTTGAATTTGAAGTCAAAAATA
The DNA here is from genome assembly GCF_963966145.1 of Tenebrio molitor. NCBI lineage: Eukaryota > Metazoa > Arthropoda > Insecta > Coleoptera > Tenebrionidae > Tenebrio > Tenebrio molitor. The sequence goes on along the minus strand of NC_091048.1, from coordinate 3,603,154 downwards.
GTAGTTTATTTAACGAGTTCGTGTGTAATTTGGGCTTTTTTTGGCATGAGTGGGCCAGTTTAAAATTCGAGTGAAACGAGGTCCACGAGGTCCACGAGTGCCAAAAAAGCCCAAATTACACAAGAACGAGTTGAATACAACGGTTTTTTGTTCGACGAGCCCCCCAAAGGCTCCAAATCGCTGAAAATCTTTAAAATTAGCTTGACGTTTCGTTTTGACAAGTTGTCAAATTTATCAAAATCCGTTCACACAGGAGAAAATTCTCAAATTCTGACAGTGTCGAACAAAAAAACTCCTTTTTTGGGCTGCTTTGAAATTAAATTAGTGCATTTTTGCTTATTGTTCGTTGTTCTGGTGTTTAGTGTTGTTATTGTTATTTTATACCGAGTGACTATAAATGACTGAAAGAAAATAGTGGATTGGCAACACTGATGCAGTTGGTAATGCAAGTCTTCTCGTGCATCATCTGTCAATCATTTCTATTTAGGTTAGGTTGAGTCACGAAGTACATTGTCGATTTAAATTTTTTTGACGTTTGTTTCAATTTTAAAAATTACGTGTGTCATGCCAACGATGTTGCCAACTAGAGATTTCAAATGTGTTACCAACATAACAAAATAATTTTCAATCATTTATAGTCACTCGGTAGTATAATTCAGAATAAGTGGCATCGCGGTAGGTGTTGATTCTCTAAAGCGAGCTTTATTACATAAGTCAAAAAATTTTGCAAACATGTAAAACCGTCATTACTTTATTCTGAGGTAATGCGTTACATAATTTTGACATGGTTTTCGCCGACAGCAGAGATACCCCCAGAAAAATAATACACTTTTCATAAATGAAAGAAGGAAATTCCAAATATTATAACAAGAAAATGAACACAAAACGATTCCATTGATAATATCAAGGCCAAATTAAAAGCGAAGGTTACCAACAGCATTGAAACTAGGGTATTATTAGCAAGGGTCTTGCTGCCAACGTAAATTTGAATTTCCAACGCCTACCGCGATGCCATTTATTCTGAATTATAATATACGTATTGATTATTATTTAGGCGCCCGTTTTGTGGCGCCCTCATTGGCGGAAATTGGCTCTTTCTCGGAAACATTTTCATAATGCCATTTTAATGAATTGAACAGGCCAGTTATAATACAGCAAGTCGTGATTCAGATATTTACAAATTGCGATACATTTTTAAAACGCGTGTGCCATTTGAAATAACCGTTTCATTTCCGAGCTCTCGGTCAAAACGAGACACGAGTTTGGGTTCAATTCCGGCGAAACATTTTACTTATGCGTCTCGGTTTTACTTTTTCTCTCTTTATCCTTATTCTTTTGCGACTTCTCGGAAACATTTTAAACTTTTTCGTTAAATGGCCTTGCAGAAAACAAAAACTTACATAAATAATGTAATACTGTGCCGTTTGTCAAACAGGAACACTTGGCCACTGGCTGGCGGTGTTTGTCATGTAATTGTTACACGTGAATTTGTAAAATAAAACTCAACCAAACAGTGGCGTGATGTGACTATGCCAAAATAAAATTAAAAAATTCCTAAAAAAATACTTGGTCGAAAAAATCACAGGAAAGATGTGTAAAATTTGTTTTAAGGAATGGACTTAAATGCGTTAATATCACAACAAATCATTTCAAAATAAAAAATCACGTTATCGAGACTAGATTTCCGTCGATTAAAAATAAAATATCCGTCTAGCGCTTACAAGACGACCAGGTACTGAGGACACCTGTGCGTGACGAGCAGTAGAGTCAACGATATGAACAAATGCAAATGGAACGTGTGAATGTGAAAGATCGACATCGAACACTGACTGTTGTTTTTTGATAGTTTCGTCAAGCTGTTGATAGCATCTTTAGCAAATTTCGGATTGCTTTTAGGCACTGAATTATTTTTGATTTCATTTTTGTAAGGCATGAACTGTTCCCAAGACGGTGACTTGGGCCGTTTCAGGTGGGAAGGACCGGGTGGTTCTGGTTTGTAGTTGGATCTGTTGTCGGAACATGGGAATGAGCGTTTACAAGTTAAAACGTCTACTGACATGAGCTCCTGTAGTTTCTGCGACTTTTCGGATTCTTCCAGCTTCAGTTTCTCGTATTCAGACTGCAACTGCTGCTGGGCGAGCGTTACTTTCTGGTTTGAACTGAAAAACAAAACAAACATCACTCAACAACTTCGCACAGTCGAAACCCATCACACTCACTCTTTGATGTCGTTGATCAGTTGTTGCTTCTCGGCGATTTCGTCTCTCAACGCGGCCACCTGTTTTTGATGGGCGACTCGCAATTGGTCCATTTGTTGTTCGAGAGCCAGCCTCAACTCGTTCGCTTCCTTCTTTTCGCTCTCGCTGGCGCTGGACACCTGCGAAACCGACGTTACTAAAACGCCGAACCGTCCCCGGTCGATTCTCACCTGTTCCGCGGCCTTCAGCTTGGCGCACTCCTCCCTCAGCGCGTCCACGCTCTCCTCCAGCATGCGCTTCTTGTTCTCGGCCTCGCGCATCGACTCCTGCAAACTCTTCATCCTGGCCTCGTGCTGGGAGATGAGCAGTCGGCACTCGCCCAACTCCTTCTCGTACTCGGTCACCTTCCTGTTGCTGTCCTGCTCCTTGTTCTCGATTTCGTGGAGTCGCTGCGTCAGGTTGGTCACTTCGCTCTTCATCCTGGAGATGTAGAGGCGCGCCACCGTGAACTCTTCCTCCAGTTTGGCGGCGTCGTTCGATATCTTGATCTCGGAGCCGTCGCTGCCCAGAGTCGACCCGATCTCGCCCAGCTCCTTCAGCAGGTTGCTCAGCATCTCGGCGATTCTCTTCTTCTGGTGGCTGCTCATGTCGCGCAGCTGCTGCAGCTCCGTGGTGGTGCTGTTCAAGCTGGCCTGCTTCTGCATCAGCTCCTCCGAGAGCGACTCCATCTCCTTGTTCTTGGCGTCGACCTCTTGAGACTTTTGGTCGTAGTTCACCGCCAGCTCTTCGAGCGCTTGCAGCACCTCCTTCACCTCCTCTTTCGCGCTCTCGTTCTCCTGCTGGATGCGGTTCATCTCCGACTGGAGCGACTCGTAGTCTCTGCGCGTGCTCGCGATCAGCTCGTCCTGTTCCAGCATCTGCTCTTTGAGCTTCTCGACGTACTGGCTCGTCTCGTTGATCTCCTCGTCCTTCTCATCCAGCTGCTGGTACAGTCTCTCCCGTTCCAGCTCCAGCTTCCTCCTCTCCTCCATGTCGAGGGTCGAGCCGATCATCAGCGCCGGAGTCGCCGGAACCGGACCTTGCGGCTTCTCCACCGTGCTCTCCTCCATGGCGGAAACCGGAGTGACGGCCTCCGCGATCTCGTTGAGATTGACTTGTTCTTCGGCTTTGACAGTTTCGCCGGCGCGCCAGCGCTGCAGCTCGGTCTCCAACTTCTCGACTTTGCCCTTGAGACGCGCCACCTTCTCCTTCTCCTTCTCGTACCGCCGCTTCCACTCTTCGGCGGTGAGTTCCTCGTTAACACAGACGACATTCTTCACAGTCTTTGCTCTTTTGCCGAAATCCAGAGTCGACTTGGTCTCGGATTCGTTGAAGCTTGCCGGCGAACAACAGATGACGATTGTCGTTCTCGCGTTGCCACCGAGCGATTCTTGCAAGATCCGAGTCAGCTTGGAGTCGCGGTAGGGTATGTGGGTCTTGTTGCCGTCGGCCAGCGCGCTGATCACGTTGCCGAGGGCCGACAACGACTTGTTGATGTTTTTCGCCTCGTCCAATACGGTACCTGCGAACAAATCGCGTCAGCGACACCTCCACTCTCCTCTTGCGACCGAACCCACCTTCGGCACCCGTCTTGGACACCTTCTCCGAACCCGCCAGATCCACCAGGTACAGCTTCCCGGACAATTTCTTTTGATTCTCTAGGTTCTCCTGCTTAACGTTTATGAGAAATACTGAATGCGACCTGGACGAGTGTTCGTTCATATCTACAAACAAATGACAAATTAGCAAAGCCAATCGTAACGATGCGGCGTCGTACTTGTTACGGCGATGTGTCTGTTCGATTTGCCCTCTTCGATCGACTCGAAGACCTCTTCGGGACTTGAAACAAATCTCTCCGTGGCACCCTTCACGTAAGGAACTCTGTTTTTGTCTTCGTGCACGCTCAAGTTCACCTTCGAAACTGCAAACGCAAAGACAATTCAGACACTGCCCTCATCCGGACCCAGACGAACATACCGTCGAGTAAATCTCTAATTTTGTCCATGTAAATTTCGAAATACGACACCTTGATGTGGAATTCAAGATTTTCTTCCATGGCGTATATGTGATTGAAGATATCGTTGACTATGCGGGGGATGATACCCTGTTTCTGGGGGTCGCCTATGACACCTTCCATGGTATGCGTTTTCCCGGAGGACGTCTGACCGTAAGCGAATATTGTGCCGTTGTAGCCGGCCAAGACGTCAGAAACGATGCTCTTTGCGGCTTCATTGTATACCTTTTCTTGTGTGGCGTTGGGCTTGAACACCTTGTCGAATAAGTAGACTTTACCCTAAACAAAAAAAAAAACACATTACATATAAACAGAACTGCAATCAATCTTTGATTTTTTATTGGTCAACTTTCGTAACGATACGCAATATCCATAATGAATGCGATACTTGCACCCATTACATAAATGACAGCTTCCTTAAAAATGACTCACGATCTGAACGACCCAGTTCGTTTGACTCTTTGTCGATCAACTGTGACGATTCTGAATATTGTGCAATCAGATTTTATCTCGCACCTAGTCCGCAAGGTGGTTCTCCACGAGACGAGCAAGCAAGATAGGTTTTTATCAACGTTTATCATGCCCCCACTGAGTCATCATAATTTCCCTGCGTCGTAAAATCAGGTGGTGGCATGAATGAGCCTATTTTTATTGTCTGAAATAATTCGCCGAGTTAATTTTAATTGTGGCGTCAGCGTCAAATACGCACACTCATCGCCTCCAAACAGCTTCTGAGATCCCAAATCAGTTTTATTAATTGATCCGAATGCCAAAGGGCACAAGATAAATCCGTACCGATGTGTACAAACAAAAATAAACGGTCACGGTAAAAACGAAAGTTATTTCCTGATTTATCCGGACTTATAATTAACTCAACATGGCAAGGTGAGATTCCTGAGGCGAGTCGAGCATCACTAACACTATTTCCGAAAATAGTTCGGTGTTCTTGCTTGTAAAATTGCCCCTGTGCGTTCAAACAATAAGCAATGAGTCACCAGATTAGTTATCGGAGGTGATCAACACGGGAAAACAATTGCGACGGTGCTTCCGTAAAATGCAAAGCGTGAAAACGACGTGCGAATACCCCACCAAACTTGGAATAAAATCGACGGATTTTGTCGTACAAAATGAACTGAAGAATAATAAAAATAATTTCATCTGTACCAAATGTCGACTCGGCCAATGTAAAAACGGTAATTACAGTCGTGACAATAAAATAACTGGAGGGTGCAGGGTGTGGCTTAAGTAATAAGCGAATTTTTGCGTAATAACTGTACCAGGCCCGGCCGTGTTAATTCCCATAATTCAAAACCAATTTGGTAAAATGCTAAAATTGTACAGTCCTCGATTAATTCTGAAATCAAAACGAACACACGGAAAAATAGGATCAATCATCTGACACACAAAATCTGACCCTGAAGCAACTCAACAATCACTTTTTTTATTTTAAAGAAAAATTAATTTCTCATTTGACACAAGCTTTACAAAGTGTGAAATAAATTTTCGGTAATTTTCTACGAAAAAAATTCGCTTTCAAGTCGTCGTAAATCTTTCGAACGATATAAATCTGTGCAGAGAGCGGTATTACTTGACACTAATACGTGTCATTATCCAGTTCAATTTTTACAATGACAGATATGTAACAGACGCATTAACCGACTGTGTTACCGACAAATCACCGTCAAAACCGACTACAAATCATGAGGTTTATTGTTTATGATTGTAACGAAAAATAATATTGTTCCGGTATTTTACAACGTCCTGCAAAATGATTCCCGAGTACAATTTTAAACGAATAAACTGCATTTACAAATAAATCACATTTGTTGCCGTTTACGTGAAATACGATGGATAAAATAACAGTGCACATCATTCTTCAAATGAAATAACACGGCAGAGTTAACGCATTTCTATAGTTGACTCAAGTTGCAAAAAACCACTTTGCCTTTGCAACAGCACTTTTATGGCATTAGTTATTTGAAATTACTTTAAAACTGTACTTATATGGAAATTATTCAATCCAAACTATGATTTTCTGGCTTTATTTGGTTCAAAAATATTGAAAATATGCTGTTGCAAATGATAAGTGGTTTTTTGCAACTTGAGTCAACTATAAATAATATAGGGATATTCTTACTTTTTATCAAAATTTCAGCACTTTAAATTTTTAAGGAAGTACCGAGTAACTTTTAATGATTTTTGTTCGGTTGGCAACACATTTACTATTTTGTTGGTACACTTGGCTGTAAAATTCTAATATGACAGTTCAAAAGTCAAAATAAATCAAACTGTCACCGTCACGATTTATTAAATTGCAAAAATTCCAGAATCGTAACCTTGAAAGCGAATCAACAGACAACTCCTTGACAAATGACTAGGCGTACCAATTATTCGGGAGTGCCAACCCACAAAATTTGTCTCAATCATTAAAGTCACCCGGTACATTGTGTGATCAAATACATTTCAGGTCAAGAGTGCTCTGGAATGTCATTTGCTCCATTTAAATAGAGGGTGTAACCAAAAAAAGTGCATTTAATTTAACTGGTAATTGTACCTACTCATCAATTATTACAAAAATGTTTCTTAATAAAGTTTCTTGGAATTTGCAAAATTGAATTGCCATTTGTCCCCCTTTAATTTGACGTGCCGTTCACGTTGAATGCAATTTTATAAATCTGAAAATTTTTTTAAACAGGAATCGTAAAAACTAAATGTTTTTATTCCCTTCGCATTCCACTTTTCATTCATTGTTTTTTACCAATCAGTATGTTTTGCAGTAATGTTTTTTCCCGAAATTGTGCTTCATGAATAAAAATGTTTTACTTTCGTTTGTTTTTTGTTACCTCCTTGTTTTGTTTCTTTATTACATGTAGTTAGATTAAAATCGTTCCATAGGCGGGTAAGCAAATCTTTAGTAAATTTAGATTGATTTTTAAAACCCTTCAGAATTTGTTGAAAATAGTAGTTTATTTAACGAGTTCGTGTGTAAATTGGGCTTTTTTGGCATGAGTGGGCCAGTTTAAACGCCCACGAGTTCCAAAAAAAAGCCCAATTTACACAAGAACGAGTTGAATACAACGTTTTTTTGTTCGACGAGCCCCTTAAAGGCTCCACATCGCCTAAAATCTTTACAATTAGCTTGACGTTTCGTTTTGACAAGTTGTGACATTTATCAAAATCCGCTCACACAGGAGAAATTTCTCAAATTCTGACAGTGTCGAACAAAAAAATATATACAGGGTGGTTCCGATATAACCTGCCAAAAGAAATCCAGTAATAGGTGACGATGAATAGAACTCATACACAAAAAATGTTTCTAATAAAAGTCCTTTCGTTTTCGAGATAAAAATCGGGTTTAAAAAGGTAATTCTGGTTGCTTGGCTGCAATTTATTTAGCAACGGTACCTGTAACACCTATGACATTTGTCAAGTTTAATTTTAAATTTGCGAATTCTTCAAAAAGTTATGAAATTCACAAAACAAGAATACGCCGATTTGCATTTACTCTATGGCGAAACACGTGGTAATTCAAGACCGGCAAGGCGACCATACGGCGAGCGTTTTCCTGAAGGAGTCCTTCCGTCTCGTTGTACTTTTGTGGAGCTACATCTGCATTTATGTGAGGTTGGTTCTGACTGATTCCAATACGATGGCGTCCCCGATCCTCCATTTAACCCCTCCGGATGTTAATTTTTGGGGCCACACGAAAGATTTGGTATACGAAGTTGAAATAAATACAAAAGGCCAACTCCAGAAACGGGTAACAGACGCCGGGAACCAGATTCGTAAAATTGGTACCGGCGTACTCAAATGTGGTTAAATGCCAACGGAAGGCACACAGAACATTTATTATAAAATAATTTTTCTAGTCTAGTTTACCTTTCATTAGTTAGTAGATATTCTCAGTTAGAGTTGAAAGTACGAATATGTAAAGTGTAAATAAATTTATTCAATACATTATTTTGGCTATTTAACCACAATTAAGATGATACTCTTATTACACAGTTCTTCCACAATTTTGCACACACTACCTCTACATTTATTTACACATTGAGGAACACCACTTTATTTATTACTCATTCATCTCAGTCTACAAAATCAGCTTTTGTACCTAAATAAGCTGGTGAATTAACTCACACAGTGTACAGCGTTTTCAATAAATGTCATTAATTTGATTTAGTTTGTCAGATTTGAGATTTGTGATAAACGATTCAGGTACCTATGTTGCTTAGCTACTGGCATCCTTACAAACACCAACAATTAATTCCTGAGTAGGTACGTATTTTTGTGGTCAGCAGCGTCGAATGGGTGTGGATAGGGGTTAATTTATCCCCATTATTTTGGACCTAATGAAAAGGGTTTTTTTGGACTTGTTAGATCCTTCTAATGACCCAGAATTTTTTTGGCAGGTTATATCGGGACCACCCTGTATATTTAGAAAAGTTGTATGTAGTAGATGAGTCCTATTACCAGTTAAAATAAATGCAATTTTTTCTGCTACACCCTGTATGTACATCTATCGCATGACAGTCCAAAGCACTCTTGATCTGAAATTTATTTGATCAGACGATTTTTTTTTTGTAATATGTAGGTACAGTCGATGAACAAATGAAACTGGGACAAAAATGACAATCACATAAGTCAAAATTTACAAATTTGCATCGTTTAAATACGGCTTTGTCACAAATAGGTTAACTTTCGTATGACATATTCTATAGATACTGACAAATATATTGACAATTCAATGGTCTGATTTACATAGATTAAATTTTAAGTGTCCCAGTTTTATTTGTCCACCGACCGTACATATTTGGGAACTTTTATTTTTTTTACAAAAATGCCGCGATATGCGAATTTCCTCGAATCCACTAGATAAAGCTAAGACATTTTGAGTGGTTGATTTTGAGAAAACCCTATTAGAGTGAAAAGTAATCTGGAAAGTGTTTCGATGAACATTTAATGACTCAATATCCTTGTTAATAATCGACAGTTGACACGTTTCGGGTACACATATTCCGACAGTCAACTAGGTCAGTGATAAAATAAAAATAAGTGATCTCCCGGGAAAGTTTGCGAAATTGATTTTCCTCTGCAAAAAATAAATGGCAACGAAAACTCGCTACGTGAAATTGGAAAATCCAATATAAACTAAACCAGCAATTGAAAATTTATTATTTTATATTGTACAGGTTTCCACTACTTTGCAAAAAAAAATAAAGTTTTACTACACTAGTCAGTAGTCTTCAAACTGTATCACCTGTCCCTTACTCAATTTATTATACGGGGTGTATCAAAATGCGCGAATTCAGAGCGTGGTAGGGAAGGACCCAGTGGAGCTCGAAAAATACTTACAAAAAAAAATTCGTTCTTCCTGAAGAAGACATAAGCATTTTAATTTTGTTCAATACATAGCAGCCTTCATATCCACAGTGACAAAATACTATTCTAGATACGTGGCCTTCCATTCTTAAGAAAAATTACAAAAATTTAAGATTTTTTTACTCTAAAGTAAAGCTATTTTTCAAAAAATTGTTTTACGTTATTATTTTTCACAATCATCTACACCATAAACAACAATAAACACTGAACTTTTCAGCCTGTATTTGATGAAAACGCACTTCAAAAAATGCACCTTCAGACCAATGTATCTTTGTGGAGGCGGGGCGAGTCTCGATTTTTTTTCCATATTTGGACTACTGAATTGATGCCCAACAACGCTCTGACTTTGTCTGACTTTGGAATTCGCGAATTTTTAGACACCTGTAGTGTAGTGTTTAACAGCTCTGCTATCGCTGAAAACAACTAAAACTTTTAATGTTATTAAAATTAAAAGAAAAACTTATAAGAATGACATTAGATTTTTTGTCACATATAATGGACAATTAAAAATAAAAAACAAAAAATCACTTGCCGAAAGAACTACATATTTTGTTAAAGCTAAAGTAAGTGCGAAATTGTAATTAGTTAATGAGGGGGTCATTCACAAAACTCAGATAATTTGCAAATCGTTAACGAAACGGCAAATACAATGCTTCAACAATATCAGTTGTCATGATTTCGAATTTGCAATGTCTTATCGAGCCTCACCGGGTTTCGTGAATGACCCCCTAAGTAGTTGTTATTTACGTAACATGTGTGTAAAGCACGACTTTTTTTAAGTGGGAAGTTTACGCATAAACATAGTAACTGTAATAGTAATCCCATGCATAAAAAAACGTAACTTTTTGCGACACCATATTTCTATAAAATGAAAGTATCACGAAAAAAGTCATTAACAAAACTTCAAAATATGAATTAGGTACATATGTAGTATGAATTTTCTACTGCCATTGCTTAACTTAGGTAACCAGCTCAACATAAAAAGCTGTCGCCATGTTGAAGTGTGCATTTAGAATTGTTTTACAATTATTTCGATGAAATGAGCGATACGGAGTTGAAAGTCCTTTTGTATTTTTGCTATTTCTGTAGCAAAGTAAGCAAGATTTGTTTAAATACGAGTGCACTAAAGTGTAAAATAAAATTCCTCAAACTGTCTATTTCACGCTGTGAAAAAATGGATGTTTACACGCATAATATTGATTAAAAAACAACCACTCTATTTAATGGTGGTGCAAAAAAATAATTAATACTTAAAATACAAAATTATTTCATCGTCAAACTGATGTGCTTTTACTTTATTAATTTATTTATTAACGATTTCTAATAACATTTCGGGGTATTGCAACGTTCGATATTGGAGGTCGTCTCGTTAACGTTCTAATTCCAGAAAAATAATATTTGTCCAAACTCCATTGAATACGTAAAGGTGTTTTTTTTTTAATTTGGCGTTGAAAAGTCGATTGTGAATGAACCACTCGTCTTAAAAACACTGATTTTTCAACTGCAGATCAAAAACACAAATAATGCAAAAAGTGGGGTTAGATTTAAACAGCTGATGAATCCCTCGCCTTAAAAGACTGATTTTTCAAATTGCATATTCAAAACACGCAAAAAGTGAGGTTAGATTTAAACAGTGGTGCGTTCACAATCGACTCTTCAACGACAAATTTAAAAAATCACTCGTTATAGCGATATGAAATAATGTATGTATTTTTTTTAATTCGAAAAAATACATTCGTAGATTAAAAAAAATTGTAATACAAATAATTTATTTTGATATTAATCCAACACAACTTTTGTCACTATTTTACGATAAAAAAAAAGAGATATAACAATTGAACGACTTTTTGTTTGACTTATCAGTGATGGCCATATATTTTAAATGATATTTATTAGCGCTTTCAAATGTTTTCAAAATTAAATGTTTATTGTGAGAGATCACTTAGTAGAAAGATATCATCAAAGTCAATAACCTGTGAACAAATTTTGAAGATTACGATTACACCATTGTCGGGGCGTAGAGCCACCCCCCTCCTTTCAGAACCGAGAACCACCCCTGCGTGGGTGAAGAGAGAGATTTGAGACGACAGTACCGAGATGGACTCAGGGTAGAACAGTCAGAGTCACAAGTCAGAAGTCATTCTTACCCAACATCTCGAGTACGGTCGTACGGTCCAAAGAATTGTATAAATGTAAATAAAGGTTTTACACAAAGCGATACGGTGTGTCAGTTCACGCGCGCCTACAGTCAAACCAGTGAAGCCTCCATTAGGCTGAGCAAACCCAGGAGCCCCATTTGGTTCCGAGCAATTCCTGGAGCCCCCATTAGGCCCCAAACAACCATAAAAAAACACAAGACATGACTCGTCGCTTATATTAAAATCTACGAGACAGAAATAAGCGAGGCGAGCTCACCACATCGTAATATGTACATTCTTCACGGATTTAGCGTTACCAAGCAGCACCCTGACGCCATATCGTAATGAAACAAAGTGCAGGACACCACCAGGAATTTTCCCTTCTGACAAGAAAATCGATCCATTAAGTTTTTGAGTCAAGTGGATCGGAACAGAAAGCCAGACGAACAAACAAAAATTCTAAAAACTGCCAATTTTATTTATATGTGGTATAAAGTGTATAAACCTTCAGGATTATTTTAAGATCGGTTATAAATCATAAATCTGAATGAAACCCTTTTACAATATTTCCACATTTTCCGTGATGAAATCCCACCCGACATTTCCTCGTTATCGCCACACATGCAAATTCCAAAACGAAACGAAATTCATCACGCCTCATTAAGAGTCACATTTTTACACTTGTCGTGTGCGGTGCAGTTTATTCTTGGCCGGTGTTTCGTCGCAGAATCAGAATAGGATCCGACCGAAATACAACGGGAACGGTGGTCGGTCAAGGGCGCGGCGTCGTTATTGATTCAAAAGAAGCGAAACAAAAGACTGCACAAAAAAGGAACAAACACAAACAGTGAAAAATGCAACCGTCAGATGACGGCGAAAAGATCTCCACGATACGATTTCGATCGTCTTTGATCTTGAACTTGCCACGCAAAAAAACAACGAGACTGATAAGACACTTGCGAGGCAAAGTGATTGAGCGGTCGGTTTGGTGGCAGCGTCCAGAGATCTAATAATTAAAAATTGATTCGTACCAATACGCAGAGCTGTCAGTCAAACAGTCTGACGGAATCCACGAATCCAGACAGTAAAAAGCACTTAAATCGTTAGAAATTTAGTTCAAAACCTGAACAATAACTGACATTGACACAACTGAAGCCCAACAACATTTAACAATGATAACAGCGATTTATTGACGATTGTCAATGTTAGGAAGCAAAACAAATCAAGTAGGTGTGGAGGCAACGAATAATTACAAAATTATGCGGTTGCCACCTCTGATGATGTGAGCTTAACGGACAAAACGCCGTTCCAAATTTATCTTTATGGTAGTCTGATCAAAATACACACTTTCTGGTGGAAAATTTGAACGGTGATACTCACCTAACAAATTTAGATCAGTAATAAATAAATAGTTTACATCATGTAAACAAAACGAAATTATTATCGGTGTCAGTGCCCCGATTCTACCGTAAAAATGCTAAATAAAACGAGCACAATTTTTGTAGTTGCAAGCATCAAGTAAAAAGAAGACAATAAAAACGAAAACAAGATGACTAATAATGAGACGCCAATAAAAAATTATAATTGCGACCTCCTGCCAACAATAATTGTTTTAATAAATCACAATCCAACCGTGAACGATAACAATATAAAGGCTGGCAGGTGAATATTTTTAAACGTCTCATTAATTTGGAAAAATATTTTACTTTCTGACGAATATTAAATATTATTTGGCTCTTGCCAAAAATGTGGAAATTTCACTAAACTTTTACCAAAGCACATCACATTGTTCGATACATTTTTAAAGATTATTTAATCCAAAATTTTGTCATTCCTAAAAAAAATGAAGCAGTTTCGAACCCACGCTCAAGCTACATCTTGTGGCTCCTTTTGTGTCTGCAAATCGTTAAAAAAAAATTGTCAAAGGTTCGTACGAATTGTTTGCGAAAATACCTTAATTAGTCCACTACGTAGGTATTAAAATTAATTTATCCAGACAGTTCATCAGAATTTTCGCAAACAAAATAATACGCTTATCTGGAACGGAGAAGTTGAAAGGAACAATTAGCGATGTTGGGATACAAACGATTCTCAGAAAACAAAAAATTATATGTAATTCAGATGTAAATCTGAGGAATCGAGGTATGGCAATTAAGAAACATGACATCATATACAATAAAAACGAAAAAAGTTATTCGTATTGTTCTAATTCGTTAAAAAAAAAAGGTGTTCACGTGTAATTCAACAAACAAGAATAAAACAAGATAATGGCAATAAATTATCGTAGCAGTTACGGTTTACAAACATTTGTGGAACTTTTTTCAAGACACACCTACGTCCACGACCGAATTTGTTTGTTCTTAACGATCACACAATTTTAATAACAATTTATCACGACGCCGAACAGTGCGTAATTTTCGTGAATCATGAGATTTTCGCGACGACGTCCGATTACGCAAGTCAAAATTGGAGCAAAACTTTATTGAGGATGAAGCCGAATGATGACTTCAAACAAACAAATCCCAAGAGTCAAGGATTCTTCATTTACGTTCAGTTTTTTGTTGTAGGAATAAATTGACAACACTGTTGATTACTTTTACGACTTTTTTCCTATCCAGACACGTCCTTTGGCATTGTCAACAACCCCTCCGAAAAAATCAGGTCAATGCTGACTGTTCCCATTTCTATCCAGATCCATAACACTCACAAAACATAAATTGCATTTTTCATAAACTTTGTTTTATTAGGTGCGCAACCTCGACCCGAGAAGCCGGAGAAGCGAAGCAACTATTCTTGAAAAGTGAAAAACCAAACCAGATTTTCCAAATCATAATTTGCGAGTGCATCCGTCCCAAAAATACACAACGTTGATAAATCTTTTGTGTAAAATTGAATTTGCTAGTATTTTCGGCAAAACCCATTACATTTGGGTGGACCACACAAAATTCTACATTTCGGACGAGTGCTTTTGTAAAATCGAACAAATCGATATTGTTTTCGGCCCACACAGCTGGACGATTAATCATAAAAAATGTGACATAATTAACCAGTTCAACGTCCCGATGCGGATCGATTCTTTAGTTTTGGTGTGGCGGTGGTGAATCGGACGGCGAAAAAACCTGTGCACACCGTGTACAGCACGCGATCAAGTGGCAAAACCAATTCCTCTTTTATCGTGTATGACCAATTGTCTTGCTTGCCAGAGTGATTGCAACGAACGCTGTAACTTTAGTTTTTCTCCAGACCGATGGAAAGTTAACAATGCAACTGTGAAATTAATCGCTCCGACGAATTAGCGCTTTCTTCACAGAAAATTACCTCGGCTTTCCCAAAGGTTAACTACGATCCACGACCACTCATTCGCACTCGCAAAAATACCAACAACAAAATAGAAAGCACCACAACTCCCAACACACAATTTTATTATTTCTGCACTCGACCAAACCCGATCTTGCACCTCAAACATTTAACATCATCGATCGGCGAAAAAACACGGCAAGAAAACGACAACGCCAAAGATCAAAGAATACAGACACCGTTAACTGCTTGTGATGCATTTTCAGATTCGCTCCGTTGTTTCTTATCCTTAAACAACAACGAACGTTTTTCGCTTTTTGCTTAATCAATATTCAAGAGTCGAGTGGTTAATTTTTGTAAATTGGTTTTGCCGCACGGTTATGGACATTTCATCCCGTTCATGGACCCGTTAAGTGCATGTCAAGTAAATCCAATCAATAACAAAGCTCGTTCGACGCTTTTTGTCCCGACGAAAAAAATACTGTGCAGTGTACGACGAATGCACCCACTTGGAAAAAACCGGAGTCCAATCAGAAAGTTTAATTGTCGGCGACAAACTTGTTAACAGAATCTTTGCACGGGAACGTAAATATTGCTTATCTCTAGGTGAGTAATCGAGACTTTGAAAAGTTTATGTCAGAAACAGTTCCGTCTGATTCTTATGCTGATAAAAAGTTGGCAAATAGCTGCGTGCTGTGATTTATAAAGGTGTTTTGAATTGAATTTGATTTTGATTTGATTACATTATATAAAAAGAAAATAAAACAGTACTAAGGAAAACACCTACTTATGTAGATTAATTGTTATTATTGATCACCCCCACAGATATAATAAAGAATTACAGTCAATCATACCGCTCACAACACGTCTCGTTTCTAAGCTCGGAAAGAAGAAGAAATTGCTCCGAGAAAAACCTCTCAGGATAAAAATTGAACGACTTAGAACGCAGGAACTTTGAAAGTTTCTTGTGTTTTTATTTTTGGACAGCGGGCCTATGGCCTGGAGGCCAGCAGTCATATTCTAGTCTGGACCTCACAAATGAAAAATATAAACAGTGAAGCGTATGGCAGTGCCGGAAATGTTTACGGTTGCAGATGACAAAACCTAATTAACTTTTTCTGATTTTGTAACAAACGGGGTCAGCAGCAAACAAGAACTTTGAAAAATACTACAACAATCTATCTGACGACGATAGTGTTCGTATCTATCAGTTTCTTAAAAATCGGCGTTATCTTCAATTTGTTCCTGGCATTGTGAATTGATTCGACAGATTGTTTGCAAGAGTCGACCAAAACCAATCCCGGAAATGCATTTCCACTTGAGGAAATGCGAAAATGAGGAAAGCCTGGCAGAATTTCCACAAACACGAAACCGTGGCCAGCCCGACACGTAGTCGTGCAGCCATCACAACCATCATTAAAAGTTTACGTCTTAATGGTACATGGTCGGGAAACAATTAATCTCATTTACGGTGGGTGCCAGCGACGGTAGACCACAAAGCAATGCGGATCGCATAGAAATTTCCACCTCTTATCTAGCGCGGCTGATCTAGAAGTGCAAATCGATAGAGTGTGACGGATCAAGGAGGTCTCTAATCCGGGCTAAGAGATTTTTTGGCATTTTCATTAATTTCCACGATCAAAGGGGGCAGGATCAGTTGGGATCGGCTCGTCGAAAAGGGGATCGCGTTCTTTGACAGCACGATGCGAAACAAAGAACTGTCATCGGGCTTCGCCAAAGGATCCCGGAAAGAGGATTCGGGTGTCCTTGCAGGTGGAAACGGAGCCCAATTAGCGTGTAGTCGGTGGAGCGCGACCGAAAGTCTAATAAATGAAATGACGTAAGTGAACAGCGATACCGCAGATAGCAGTGCTTTTCCCGAAATCTGGCAATTTCGTTCATCACCCACTCACCGCTATGGATATACAATTGTCGTCGCCTCCTGATGGAAACTTCACGATAAATTTCGACCCAGCCTTCTCCTCTGAATCATTGAGGGGTCGAAACCTACACACGACTTTAATACTGTCTTCGGCTGGTATTTCACGTTCTCCGGACATCTTAAAGCACTTAAATCACTCACAGCACGATAATAAATAAATAACAAACTAATTAAAACTATAAATGATACATTTGTATAAAAAGTTGCCGTTTCTTTCTGACACTGACGACTCCTACATCGAACCGTCAGCCATCTTGGCGATGAATTAAAAAATCAAAGACATCAAAGACTGCATTGAACCGACGAGCGCGGACGTAACGCCATCTCTCCGCCTCCGCGCAACACACCCATCCCCACTCTCATTTTTTTAGAACCGCGTGTGATAACGCAACATGATGTTCTTTACCAGTTACCACGGCAAAACAAAGAAACGTTGCGAATGCAAGTCTTACGTAATGCAAACCTGCCCCCGTTAATTTTACTCCCGAGCATGTCTCAATAGTTGTCGACCGTCTACCCACGTCTACCTGTCACCCGTTCTATGGTCTCTAACGTCAAACACGATTGACGTTCCTGTTGTGACGTTTAGCAGCTGATCGCTCTGTGTTTTGTCCACTTTTGTCATGTATTTTGGACCAGAAGTTTTGATATCACATTTCCCCTGATAAGAAAACGCCGCAATTATTTTTATCTTCAATACTGGTACAATGTTGTTCGTTATTCAGTCCCAGTCAAACATGACATGATTGCCAATCAAGGTTACTTGACCTGCGAATTATGGTGAGTTTTCAACGGCAATACGACCAAAACTACATTTTCTTTGAATTTTAGTCCCTAAGACTAATGTCCGCAGTAATATCTACGTCACTACCTTCTCAAACCAAGCCAGAAAGTGCAGACAAATTGTTGAAGCAACTGTTGGAATGCGTGCAGGAATGTCAAAAACGGTACGGAGGCAAAACTGAACTAGCAACAGAGTTTGACAGCTGCGTTGTCGCGTTGTGTTTAACTTTGGAGGCGGTGTTGTTGCACGGTCTTAGAGTTAAACCTCAGGAAAACAGCCAAGCTTCAGCATTAAAGCAAGTTTCTGATATTGTTACCAACAGTTTACACATCGGGGGCGAAAATCCTTGTAAGTCTAGTCTGAGGTGACGGTTTGCGTGGTAACCGTGATTTTTAAGCGTTTTGGCCGTTTGTTAAAAAGCATCTAACAAAGCATGAGCAAGAGCGCTATGCTGTGTTGAAACATATCTGGACTGACACAGGTAGAGGGAGAGCTTGGATCAGATCATCTCTAAATGAGAGATCTTTGGAAAGGTATAATTAGGGACTTTACCCAAATGTTTGTGATAACTTGTCATTGTTCTATATTTAAGTGATGTTTTTATTTCAGATATTTTCACACTTTATTAAGCAATCTTGATATTTTAAAAAGTCACTATGAGGACTATGCAATATTACGTGATCAGGAAAAAAGTTCCATGTTGCCTAACATGGCGGCGGGTGTAGGTTCGATTCTGTTCGCTGTAAGCATCGATAAGCCTGAACTGAACAGTGGGGTTTCACACAGGATAGAAAATCTTAAATCCAAGGCTGAACCAATTATCGAAGCGCCTATTTCAGGTAGTAGGAATTTTTTAAATATTGTGTCGTCCTAAATTAGCGATTTTAGAACGGCAGAAAATCAAAAAGAAGAAAAAAGTGGCGAGACAGTTTATTTCGTTTGATGACGACGACAGTAGCGTTTTGTCAACGAGTGTCCCGTCGAGCTCCAGCAGTATTTCGTCAGACAGCAACTCAGCTAATGACAATCAGTCTTCCAAAAGCTCTTCCAAGTACCACTTAAAAGACATCGTCGAAGAAAAGAAAGCGGCTTCGAAATCGGACAAAATGTCGAACGACGCGGACAACAGGTCCGCGATCAAGAGAACATTGTCGATAGAGACGAGCGGGTCGCGGGAGAAATTCAACAGCGAAGTCCCCGAGACCCTGACCCCCATATCGCACTCGGAAATCGGCGAACTGACTCCGGTGTCGGTCGAGATCAACAAACATTTCGAATCGCCGGATGTCTCGGACGAGATCCTCGAAGTTCCCACGGACATCAGCGAGGTCCTGACGGCCGTCGAGACCCGAAACAAAGAGGAATTGAAGAAGAAGCAAGACAAGATAGAAACTCTGCTGAAGGAGAACGAGATTTTGAAAGATCAAGTGAAGAAGTACGTCAGCGCGATTCAGATGCTGCAGAAAGACGACGAAAGCTTGCAGACTACTTTGGAAAATTTGGGGATCCCCCAGCAGCCGGATTATAAAGGAGAGGCCAAGCTTTTTGAAAAGAAACTTGTTCAGGTAGCGAATGGGTACAAACAAGCGAAAAATTATAAACAGAATAAAACGCTTCAAGTTACAGTAGGGGGAGTTGGAGAGCGCACGCACCCCCCACCACTTTTTTTTGACCTTGACCTCTAAGCCCCTCCCTCTTGGTGGCGGGGGCGACACCAGGGCCAGGGGGAGGGGCTTAGAGGTCAAGGTCAAAAAAAGTGGTGGGGGGTGCGTGCGCTCTCCAACTCCCCCTACTAGCTTCAAGTGGACAGCATGTCCGGACTGTTTAGCAGATTTGCTTCACTGAGTGTACCATACCTACAACCCTAGCCATATCCTTGTCTTACAGACACTCTCTCGTTTCCTCTTCTGCGCGTTTCATGTGCCAAGCTATTCTCTGCAATAATGTTCTTAATTATTGGCACAGTATTGTATTATAATAGAAGTGTAATTTTCAAAGAAATTCCTCCTTGGTACCAATTCTTAGCTATATGGTAAAATAACGCTTAGGAATCTGATCAATCGTTTCAGGTTGCAGAAATGCACGCTGAATTAATGGATTTTAATGTGGCCCTTCAACAGTCCTTGTGCCAAAAAGACGTGTTGTTGGACCGGCTCAAGTCAGAACTGGAGGAGTTGCGGGGTCCGATGCCCACAGACGAGATCACGTCGGAGATCACTCGAGGAAACGTCAACATTTGGATCCCGTCAGCGTTTCTCACAGGTAACAACAAATCATTTTAATTTCACCAACTGATTGATTTTCGAAGGGAGCGGATCGAGCTCCCATCACGTGTATCAGATCTTCTTGAGAGCAGGGAACGACGAATGGAACATCTATCGAAGATACGCTCAATTTTACGCTTTGCACTCGGATTTAAAGAAACTAGACCCCGCAGTTACCGCTTTTGATTTCCCCCCGAAGAAGAGTATAGGGAAAAAAGTGTGTACAATTTTTTTTGGGGAATTATTTAGTAACGGTGCAATTTCAGGATTCAGCTTTAGTTGAAGATAGACGAAAACGCTTGCAGATCTACTTGAGGAGAGTGCTGGCGCACTGGCCCGAGCTGGCTCACTGTAACAGTAGATTTCTGCTAGAACAGCACCTTGCTTTTTTCAAGTGAGTCATCCTGTTATGTTAGACTCGGGATGATCTTCTTTTGCAGGGACCAGAAAGACGTTGATCAGAAAAACAAAAGTATATTTTCGCCGAGAAGGAGTCGAAATACCAGTGATAATCACTATGCAGGGCTTTGAGTTAGCGTAGTTTAAATGAATTTTATTTTAAGCGAGTTAGATCTGAATTTTGTTTGATTAATATAGCGTTCAATATGTTGAGGATAAGTGTTTGGCATATTTATTTAACATAACGGAAAGGTCGTGTAGTATCTTACGGCATAAGTTGATATTTGCATATTTTAAGTTGTATTGCATCAGTACAAAGTTTGGCATTCGAAGTTTTATATACATGGAGTCCTAATAAAATGTACAGATAGATAGAAGTACTTGGTAATTGTACCTGTTTTATTATTATTCTTCTAAACATCCCTACCTACGTACTCGACATATTATCGTGTGCTTAGAACTACGATAACCAGATTTATATCATTCAATGAGAAGTGAAAACGCACATGACACATTATTTATTTATGATTAGATGATGTAATTGTCGGGTTTGTGCGTTTTATTTTATTCCATTAGTCACGCTGTGACAAAGATTAGATATTAATAATAATAAAATGAGTAAAAGACAATGGGAGTCCTAGACAGCCGTTACACTTTTTTTATTCCTTGTCAAACAGAAAGTATTGAGGAACATAAACGACTTCGCAATGTCAACTCAGGAAAACAATCACAAAGGAAAGTCTTGAAGAATATTTTTTAGAAAAGATGAGAGCACATCTCTTGGTTTAAATACTATTTGTTATTTATTTTTCGATCCTGCAGTAATAAAACTGCAGTCTTTTTTCTTTGCTTTGCAAAAGCAGTACAAACAAATTTCTAATCTGACAATGTCTCAATTCATTTTTATTAACAGTGCACAGCTTATCACAGCTTTCTGTTTGATAAATCTGGTGTTCCTCAAGGTTGAGTACTTGGTCTAATTCTTTTCCTTGATTTCGTTACAATTCATTTCATTTCAATACCTACACTCAAGTTCATATTTGTAACCCACTTAATATAAATATGTACATATGTATTTCTAATTCAAAAATCGTTTGATTTGCATATGGCGTGATAAATGAAAAATGACGAAATCTAGCTCTTTACGGTAACTCTAATAATCTCAAATTAAATGTTATTCATTTTGGAGAAATAAAAATTAGTCTTGCGTAATATCTTGAGTAAAAAATCAATATCGTGGAGTTAATTCGAATGCAATTATTATAAAGTCGATGAATTCACTACAGCAAGGGTTTTCAACCGGTGTACCGTAGACTTGTTTCCAAGATGTTTTTTTCTTTTTTGTCTTATTTAATGAATCATAAACGATAAGGTTCCTCGTTAAAGCTGATTTCATAATACGTGTTCTTAAAAAAATCTGGTGTGCCACAAAACTACTTGTTACATTCATTAATGTGCAGCGGATTCAATTCAATAGGTTGAGAATCACTGTTCTTTATGACCTGGATTCAAGAGTCGAGATAAATAAACAGACATTTGAATAATAGAAAATAATTGACTTATGCTCTTTACTAAAGATAAAAATTGAAAATGTTTAAAATATCTTTTCTTTAATCTAAATTTTTCCAACATTTCCAACTTTGCAGATCCTCAGATCTGTCACATTTTACTTATGAGTCTTATGACACATGATGTATTACGGCATCTAGGCCGTACAGTTACAATTTTTCTCTCCGAGTATGTATCGTTTTTATTATTCCAGACAAAGTGAGCTTAATAATAGATTAACAACAGATCTTATATCTTATAACCCTACAACAAATTGGAGAAAGTACCTAATTAAAAAAACTAACTGAAAAAAATTTAAGGTGAAAAGACCAATCTGCTGCTATTTCGAAACTTATTTATGACTTGATCCAACAATATACAGCGACGCTTTGTCTACAGATGAGATAAAATACTATAAATAATGAGATGAGACTCGTATGTATGTGCATATAATACGTATAAGTCTAGATTTGTGGTAGGAATCTAAAAGTATTTAATCTTTTATAGAACTTAATGAAGGTCCAGATATTAACTGGAACGCATCATATTTAACTTACAGCAAGAAAACTGTAGATGTAACTTTATTACTTTCATTTTCCATTATCATTAGATAAAATTAAATAGATATTTATAAATGTTATAAAAAAAAATAGGCGTGGAGACTTTCAACTGAAATAAAACACCTAACTTGGACATAGGCGATTTTTGTAAAAAATCCCGAAACAGGTCAATTATTGTTTTTCCTTGTCCACACTTTGTCGCATACGGTTTTATAGATAAATACATTATCCATTTGTTAAAAAATAATTATAGGTTAGGTTTAAATTTTCATTGAAATTACAAAAAAATCTACTTCCGTCGTTCAAAACTTGATATTAGTATCGCTATAATATGTACTTCAACAATACAACAACATAAAATGTTTGGTCTTACACTCTTTGGTCTTATTCTACCACAAATAGCAAACACCTGATCGTCATGCACATGGCATAACCGTTAACTGTTAGAAGTGAGGTTAGAAAACGTCGACTCCAGTTAATTCTTTTCGTGTTTTGGTTGTGAATTTAACAAGTTCAAGTGATATTTCCAGCGAACGGACTTAATTTTCATCAGTGGGAAATGTGAAGTTTATTTTCTAAGATCTACAACGCCAACGAACTGTTAAATTAAATAACTGACAAGTCAAATAAATTTAGAATTATTGTGGGGCCCAAAGTATCTAATTAAAGTGGTCACGGTAGGTGCAACTGCTTAATTACTGAAGTAATTTTGTAAGTAGAAAATAATGTAATGATGTAATGTCATGAATACTGAAGACGTTTAGTTCGATAAAAGATAACCCAAAAGACATATTAATTTTGCCTTTGATTTTATATTACTGTTTGTTTGTTGACTTTTCACGTTATGTATCTCAGGAAACTAACACGAAATATGTAGTTCTTTGTGTATTAAGAACGCAAAGTGATACATTGTTGATGTTGATTGAGAGATTGACAATGTACTATTGGGAGCATGGAATTTCGGGCAGCTATTTATGTCGTTTAAAAAAACCCAATGTAGTCTAAGCTTTATTGTCATAAATGTCATAACAATTAATTTTGACGAAATAAACAGTTATGCACAATTATTTTACATTTTAGTTATTACAGTCACGGACAGAAAAAGTGGGACAAGTCTTATTACGAAATTTAACTAAAATTGAGTTAAGTAAACCTGGCTTATAAATAAATAAATATTTTAATAGTAACCATAGAAATAGTATAGAGCCTTACATTAGCGAAAAAATATTGTCCTATTTTTTTGTCCGCGACTGTAATTTCCAAAGTTTAATAAAAAGACTTTAGTTTCCAGAAAATCACATCTAAGCACTTGCAAATTTTCAGGATTGATGAATGCAATTTGTCAAAATGACATGCAACAATAGTAGATATTAAAATGAGGTTTATTAAGTCGTCTAGCATCTAAAGCCTATTTCACATCTTATATCGTCAAATTAAGTCTGCCCGAATTTCCGTGCTCCCAATAGTACACTTGCGCTCGCAACACACACAACATTTTTTCTACAATCGCAACTATTATACTATGTATTATCCGTTCACTTGACGTCCGCACTGTCAGGTTGACAAGCTGTTGGTAATATTTAAAATTCCTATTATACTAACTTGGTAATTTACGTAAAATAATATTGCCACATTAGAAAGGCATATGAGTCATTTATCTATTGCTGATGTTCCTCCAACAATTATTTCTCTTGCCGCGTCCGATTCAGGATCAGAATTGGAGTTCTATTCTGAGGAAGATTTAGATGCAATACCTTAAATAGCGTTAAATAAAATAATTTGAAACACCAGTTTATAACCCAACTTCTTCTATCTGACAGTAGCAATTTATTTATCACTAGATTTAATGTACACTCAAAAGAAAAGTCGAAATTTTGATGTACATTCGACCAATTTGAATAAAAAATTTTATATTTGAATATCTTCGTTATTTTAAATGACTGCTCAACGATATTTAGTATTAATAAAGGCTGCATTGCCCTCTTTACATAGGCACTACAAAAATTAACAAGGATCTGGACAGAAGAGGAATATTCAAGAAAAAAATTAATGAAAATTTTTTATTTTCAGCATTTCCTAACATTATAACTTTTAACATGCATATCAAATGTTTCTGTGTAGATTTTCTGCCTAATAATCATCCTAGTGCTTATTATTGACCAATAAATTAATGTTAAATAAAGACAATTTTCAGACTTCATTCACCAGTGTGTATTTACGTAAAAAAGTACTTCACGGCTTACTGATTTACAAAAAAAAAAAACATAATTAATTTATTATTTGACAACGTCAAAGTAAAAAAGTTCGTGAAATCTTTGAAATAATCTTTTATACAAGATGTTGTTCTCACAGCAAGAGGAAATTAATATTATTTTTACGTATGGAGAGTGTCACCGGTGCTATCGAGCCGCAGCAAAAATTCTTCAGGCCCGTCAAGAAAATGATAAATTTTCCGAAATGAATATCAGATGAATTGTAAAGCTGTTTGAAGATACTGGCAGATACGAGTAAGGGATGCACTTCCCAAAAATATTAACTTTCAAAATGCCGTTGTTGATTAGGTAACTGAAAATCCACACACAAGCACAAGAGTGGTAGCGGCTACACTGAATGTCTCACAAAGCACGATTATTAGAACTTTAAAGTCTTTGAAATTTCATCCATATGAAATGATCCTGCAACAAGAACTTCACGGAGTTTTTATTCCAGAATTGAAAGGTGTGTGGAAGTTAATGGTCGAAATAAATTTTGAGCATCTTATTTAGTTATAATTATTTTGAGTACATTTTAAAAATTTTCTTTGCTGCTAATTGTGTTACATTGTTGAATTTTGTCGGGGCAAAGAGCCACCCCCCTCCTTTCAGAACGAGAACCACCCCTGCGTGGGTGAATGACAGAGATTTGAGACGACAGTACCGCTACCGAGATGGACTCAGGGTACTCAGGGTAGAACAGTCACAGTCAGAAGTCACTAAGTCATTTATCCAACATCTCGAGTACGGTCGTACGGTCCAAGCAATTGTACATAAATGTAAATAAACGTTTTGCACAAAACGATACGGTGTGTCAGTTTACGGGCGCCTACAATCAAACCAGTGAAGCCTCCATTAGGCTGAGCAAACCCATGAGCCCCATTTGGTTCCGAACAATTCCTGGAGCCCCCATTAGGTCCCAAACAAATTTATTGCAGATATTTTAATTGTTATTATTTAGTATGTGCTTAAATTATTTATTCACCTTGACCCCCTCTTTAAGCTTGACGCACCCACCTCCATAATAGCCACTTTTATAAAAAAAAAACAAAAAAATTAGGAGGGTACCGGGTACCCCATGATTCATTGTTTAAAAAATAAAATTAACATTTAAATTCGTTTTATTGAAAACTTACTTTAAAATAGTTTAGTAAATTTTTCCAGAGAAGACTGATCCCTAGGATGCAGACGTACCTACACCGGGGTTTGTACATACATACCTATTTGAATGTTTATTGTATTTTACCGAATAGTTCAGAAATAAAAGAATTTTAAATAAGTTAACAATGCCCCGTCAAATTGACGTATCTAAATTATTTGCTGAAAAATGAGTAATCTGTGAAACAAATTCGTAACAACTTTTTACGCATAAACTCTGTTTTGAACACAGCTGGAAAATTAGTTCTTTTTAACACTAATTTATTGCGTAGTCATCAGTAAAAGTGTAATAAAAACAATACAGGGAGATACAGAGGCCACAGCTGAATATGTTATACTCCGTAATCTGAGAAAAAGCCAAAAAAAAATTTTTTTACTGCGGTTGTTTTTCAAATAACTCTGTATCCTTGCAGGTTTCGTTAACTTTTGTTAAGCACATGTCAAGAGGTCATTGAGATATATAATATTGCTAAATATTGTTTATCTTAATTGATAATTAAAAAAGATATTCGGATATAAAGTTTTAGTAGACGCACCCTGTACAGGATCATTATATGATATGATTGTCCCATCGCAGTTGGCGTTGAAAACACACACAAATTTGGGATGTGCCTCTAGCTTCGCAACGTTAGACAATAGTGTACTAGTACTAACTAGTACTAGTGTAGACAAATTTACACTACCGCCAGCAGCACTACCTATCGGGGATGCTAGTCTCACTCATGTTATAAAGCTTGCCGCACATTCAACTACGTCACCAACGCCTACTGCGATGGGACAATCATTTATAATGACCCCGTACTTTGTTCTTCTGAAGATTATGATTAATTATTTCCTAAGGTGGAGCGAATACCACAACCTTTTTTGGTAATGGTGTGAAAGTATCTACCATAGCTTATCTATCCTTCTTAAAAAAAAAAAACAATACTTGTACATATGTGCATGAAGGAAGGCTTAAAATGCTGCAGTGATTGTTCTTGCAAAAAATGTCAGAACAATGTTTCTTGTTTATATGAGGATGAGGGTAACGAAGAAGAAAGCATTTAAAGTAGGTAAATTTTAGCAAAAATACAAAAATATTACCTACTCAAAACTTTACAATTATTGTTTTGACACGGCTACACTCTCTATCTATATTGATATAGACGACTAAATACGCGTGCCGTGTTATTTCTGCCTGCCAGAAGCTGCGGCGCGTTCACTCGTCGAATAAAAAATAATTATTTTCTCAAAAAGTATACAGGCCACCGAATTAATTCTTTTTTTAAAAACGTTTCCGATATCTTAGTTACATTTGGCTCGCTGCATGTGTATCGAAATTTTCAACATTTCACATAGGTCCCAGCAGAGTGATTCATCTAAATGTATTAATTATTTTTTTCAAAACTCTCAATATTTGCGAAATTTCCAATTCACTATTGGAAGCGCTGTACTTTTTAGTATAAATATACAAAAAATCAAAATTATAGCTTCAATAGTTGAATTAACACAGCGTTAAATGTTACGAGAAACGTAGTGTTTCGGATTACATCTCAACTACGTATAAAAGCCGTTTTCAAAGTTCGGTCTTATTAAAAAAAGTTGTAGATGACCATTCCTTATGTCCCAAAATGTCCTCTACAAGATAGTATCGGTCTCATTTAGTTAAACCTTGGAATCACTAGAAGTCATAATTTCAGTCCGATTTTGCTCCACTACTTGGCTTGACTCGGCCCTTGATAGCGTACGCTGTGTCTGTGATTCTGTGAAAAGTTGCAAAGAAAGAACCGCTCGCCTGAATATTCATCAACTGTAATTAGTGCTCACAAATTCATTCGGTCGACTGTAAAAATTTGTTTCGTTGATTGCTACGCTCTCTATAAGTGGCATCCAAAAGTAAAATTTCTTGCATACGGTTTTCCATTTAGGTGGCCAATCTAGTTATATAAAATCAAAGATTTTGCTAATTGAAGCCCTCACTGCAAAAAGGGGAAAACTCAGTTTTTAAGCGAAAATGATTTTAATACCCCAGGGTGTATACAGTATGTTATTGAAATGAGTTAAGAAAATTTAAACGGTGATAGAACTCATCAAAACAAATTACTTTTCTATTTACCATTTTTTCGAAAAATCTTTCTAAACCCAGATAAAATTATAATTAGTTTGATCGTAAATTCTAGTACCCGCCAATGTCTCCGTGCCTACATTAAAAGCGAAAGAAGATAAAAACTTAGATAGTCAAGCAAAAACCAATTCTTTATTCGTAGTAAGTGAGAGTGACATTGAAGTTACGCACCACACTTGATCAAGGGCACTAACCTTCAAATTAAATGTTCGAAATGACGCCCTCCGTTATCGATGCACGCTTGTGCCTTTCGAGCCATAGAAGCTTGAGTTCTCATCAACATGTCAGACTTTATCGAATTGCCTCGGTCAACTGGAGTCTCATACACAATCTGTTTTAAATGGTCCCATAAAAAAAGTCACAAGGGTTTAAGTTCGGTGAACGAGCTGGCCATAAAACTGGTCCATTACGACCTATCCACCGATTTTCTAAATTAGCGTCCAACCAATTTTTAACACCTGGTGCACTGTGAGCGGGCGCTCCGTCATGTAAGTACCACACACATATCCCTCCGAACTTCCAACGGCACGTCATCCAAAAGGTCACTCAGCTCATTTTGTAAAAAATTTAAATATCCTTCACCATTTAAATGTGGAGGTAAGACATGTGGCCCGATCAAACGATTCCCAATTATACCTGCCCACACGTTAATCGAAAATCTTTGTTGGAAACCACGTTCTCGGATTTGGTGTGGATTTTCTTCTCACCAGATGTGGGAATTATGCGAATTGAAAACTCCATCTCGAGTAAATCCTGCTTCATCTGTGCTTAAGACGATGCTTAAAAAATTGGGTTCTTCGTCGATTTTTTGAAGAAGCCATTGACAAAATGCAATTCGACGTGGTGGATCTTCTGGTTTTAAGTGTTGGACACGTTGAAGATGATAAGGATGTAATCCTTGTTCGTGCAGCGTTCTCCAAATTGTGAAACTGGAAACACCTATTCGTAATGCAAGTCGCCGGCAACTAACATTCGGTTCTTCCTCAACAGCTTGCAGAATTTCAGGCTCCAAGTCCAAGACACGTCGAGATCTTGAACGGCCTCGATTTCGGTTGACAGGACTAAAAATACCATAATCCCTTAAATGCTGGACAGCATTCACAGGGAACTTGGCGACCGAGAAATCTCTCCATGTACAAACGCCTGGCTGCACCAGCATTCGATAAAGCTTTCCCGTAGATCAGCACCATGTCTGTTAACTCCGGATTAGTGCACTGCACCATTTTTGACGATAATTACGGGAAATTCACTTTCCAATAAATTGTAAACACGGCCGCATGCAGGGGAAGGACGTGACTAAATTGTGTCA
The DNA here is from genome assembly GCF_963966145.1 of Tenebrio molitor. NCBI lineage: Eukaryota > Metazoa > Arthropoda > Insecta > Coleoptera > Tenebrionidae > Tenebrio > Tenebrio molitor. The sequence continues at coordinate 3,573,769 of NC_091048.1, read as the reverse complement.
GTAAGTTTTTGCAAGACCTATCCGCCTGGGTTTTTGCCGTATTTACTTTTTTGCGTTAACCTTTTTCGTACGAAGCCGCTGTTCTTCCACCGTGCTATCCATAAACGACTCGATGACACGGAATACGGTGAAAATAAATTCGAGCATAAATTTGAGTTTTCGAAAAAATGGTAAATTGAAAAGTAATTTGTTTTGATGAGTTCTATCACCGTTTAAATTTTCTTAACACATGTCAATAACACGCTGTATATACATTTAATGAATCCTTCTGCATTGTCTGGTAGAAGAACAACGCAAATCATATTCAAAATAAACAAATTTAGAAGACTTTTTATACCGGGATGATATCAAAAATTATCTTGGTCAAAGGTGGTCGTGGATTTTCAAATAATTGTGGAAGCTTTATGTCACATAATTTTTTGAATGTCAAAATGTGGTGAAAATCAATTTTCGAGAGCACTTCGCAGTAATGCCGAAGGATTTTTATGCATGCCCATGCTCCCATGCATGCCTTACAAATTGTATTTTGTATTATAGGTCAGTGATAAAATAAAAATAAGTGATCTCCCGGGAAAGTTTGCGAAATTGATTTTCCTCTGCAAAAAATAAATGGCAACGAAAACTCGCTACGTGAAATTGGAAAATCCAGTATAAACTAAATCAGCAATTGAAAATTTATTATTATTACATTGTACAGTGTGTTTTGCGAAACTGGCTCTGTGACTCATAAAAAAGGTGCTGATAGGCGAATCGTCCGTACCGAAGAAATAGTCACACTAAATAAGTTGAGACCGACGTTTTCCAATCCATGACCACCGTTGACAATAGTATATAACGGTATTAGGCCGATATGGGTTATATAACAGACATGGTTGAGGTATTGTAAAATCGAGGCGGAGCCGAGATTTTATAATCAACCGAGTCTGTTATATCCATATCGGCCGTATGTTGTTTTATAGTTTTCTTTATACCAATAATACTTAACATTTAACGATGATTTATTTATAAGACTGACATTTCTCTTTACTTCAAAAATTAAATTTAGTTGTCATCTGTGCCGTAACCGTAGCAACGGTAGCAAAAATAACGGCCTCGGTCTGATAATTTTGAATAACGGCCTAGTCTGTTATAGGTATCATATCAATCAAGCATTGAGTACTGATAAATCCTAATAACAGTATGGTATAAAGAAAAGATAATTTTTGATATCCCGGTACTTATAGTTGACTCAAGTTGCAAAAAACCACTTTGCATTTGCAACAGCACTTTTATGGCATTGGTCCTTTGAAATTACGTTAAAATTGTACTTCTATGGAAAATATTCAATCCAAACTATGATTTTATGGTCCTTTTGTGCCTTTATTTGGTTCAAAAATATGAAAAAAATGATGTTGAAAATGACAAGTGGTTTTTTGCAACTTGAGTCAACTTTATATTCCAGTACTGTTTAGCGTAAAAAAGGGATAATTTTAGATTTGGATAATTTATCAATACAGCCTTATATATTTTCTTTTTGTTTTATTTGAAATAGATTATGAATAAATAATAATAAAATAATTTCTACTGAGTGATCGGCCTTGGGTGAAACTTTTTAAATAGGGTGGTACACATGAGCGGTTGATAAAACGAAATTTTAAACTATAAAATAATTTACAATAAATGCCAAAAGTAAAGTTCAGAGGTGACAGGGAATCGGTAATTCTTAATAAACAATTATTATTAGTAATAATTCCAATACACAACAACTGAATATGATTGAAAAAAAAGAACAAGCAAACCACAGCAAATTACGATGTTACGTTAAAATAAATTTCAATCAAAATTGTATGATAACATGAGAAGGGACTAAAGAGTAGGTATCTTTTCATCCCAAGTGTAAGATTAGTGCACGAATGCAGCGAAGGCAATTATTACACGAGAGATGAATTAACCTTGTCGGCTATGCTTTTACCCTCAAGGAACTAAAAGAGCTCCTCCATCTTTTGAGAAATGCTTTATGCAAAGGTCGTGCAAAAACACTATCTCTAACATTTTTTTAATCATTATTTAACTATCTGATTTGTTTTATATGTAACTGTTTTATAAAGAAAAAAACAATTTGTGCTTAATTGAATGCATTTGTCTTGCTAGTCCGTAATGTTTTCCCAGTTATTTATTTATTTAAATACAATTCACTTTTAGGATTAGATTTGATAATAATTGTAGCAAAAAAAAAGCTAAAATTGCGTGACAACAACTGTTGCTGCATTCATTTATAACAACTTTCAATATAGTAGAGAAACAATGAGTAACTCAAAGAAAACAAACTTGGTAAGTTGAATATTTTTGAAAATAGGTAAAAAATGACACGTATCTGTTTCTCCGTAAATTTAGAAGAGAAAAATAAAAATAGAAAAGACAGAACAGGAAGAAGAAGACGAAGAAGAAGGTGTGTCTAAAAAACAAAAAATTTCCAAGAAACCTGGAAGTAAACAAGTTGCTGTCAAAGCAAAAAATTATGAGCCACTATGGAGTGAACACGAGTTGTTAGCCGAACAAACTGGCTTAAGTCTAAATGTGGCGAAAAATATCACCAAGTTGTTTGAAGATGGAAACACTATACCCTTTATTGCAAGATACAGAAGGGACGCAACCAATAACATGACAGCCGAAGATCTCAGAGCAGCTAAAGAAACGTGCGACGAGATAATTGTGTTGAGAAATAAGATGAGCACTGTCATCAAGAGCCTTAAGAAATTAGATGTGCTCACTAACGACTTAGCCCATGCCGTAACTTCATCTAGATCCATCGAAGAGCTGGAGTACATCGTACGTAGATTTACCATCATCTCCACATTATCACCACAAGGTTGCTTTTAGTATTCGTCTTATAAAACCGGAAGCAAGCGCCGTTTAGCCGAAAGAGCCAAAGAACTGGGCTTGGAAAAGCCGGCTTTGATGCTTCTCAACAACGAACGCAAAGTGTCCTTGTCAGATTACATCGTCGACAACAACAAAGATTTATCTAGTGCTGCCGCGGTAGAAAAAGGAATCATCCACATCATCTCCGCGATTATCTCCACAGATGCAGAGATACTGGCGTCCTTAAGAGAACTGTACTTTTTCCTGTTCATCCGATATTTTGTAATTATTTTGTTTCATATTGTAGGAGGAAAAGAAGTAATTTCGCGATCAAGACGCAAAAACTTGGTTCCAAACAACATTCTGACTCGAAAGAAAATAAAAAAGAAGACGACACCAAGTTCGACACTTACAAAGATTTTGAGATTGCGACCAAGTATATAAAACCCCATCAGGTCTGAGAGTTTTTATCATCTGGTGACGTACCGCTAATGTGTTTTTTAGGTGTTGGCAATTAACAGGGGTGAGAATTTGAAGGTTTTGTCTGTTAAAGTGATCGTACCTGGCGTAATTTTTCAACAGTACAAAAATTTGTGTACGAAGAAGTGGTTTAATGTGGGCGAAGCGTATCAGTTGAGGACCAATATTTTAAAACAAGCAGTCGACGATTCGTACAATCGCCTGGGTAAGCGTAAATGTTAAAAAAAAGAGTGTGTGCTTAAGACCGCACGACAGAAGTGAAAACTTCTATGATGCTCGTTACTGATTTTAAGTAATATGTACCTGTTCTATAAAAAATATATCATTATGGATGACTTGGAGGAATAAGGAGCAAGGCATAAATAATTAATATTATTTAAATCCAATGCTGTTTTTAAATAAACATCAAAAATCTGTATTTTTCAATAGAAACTGCAAATACGTCCGCTTTTAGAGGTACACTCTAGCAAAATTTGTGAGGTTAGGTTTGGATGTTTAAGTTTTACTTTCTTCACGATATTGAACACAACACAAGTTTTCATAGCAATACCAATACCCTGTATTATAATAATTTGTCCATTTTCCTCTTCACATTTTGCTACACAAATTTTTCCAATAGATAAATTGTTGAAGCCATAAAATTGAGAATTACCTACCTACCTACGCATTAAATCCTACATTCATCTGTAAACTTACAATATTTGTCGTGTCTTTATCGTTTATATTATATAAAACTATACAGGATATTTCACGAGTGATAATGAGCCTGACGGAATAATAAATTCAACCCACAATACATTTTCAAAAAAGCCGGACATTTTAATGACAGTAGCCAGCTTTTTTCGGAAATTTATGTTTTTATTTATTTTTTTATTTTTATTTATTTAAATGCAACCCACATTATTATGGGTTGCATTTTAAATTACGTCAGGCTCATTATCACTCGTGAAATATCCTGTATATACAGGGTGATTCATCTTTTACCGCCGGTGGCAAAATTGACCTTAAAAATTATGATTTCCCTTTCATATTTTGCAGACCTAATTTATTATCCATAAGGCACATAATATCAAAAAATGAAATTTATAAGTTAATTAGGTCAAATTTTGCCATTTTCTCAATTATTAATTGTTTAATTTATTCAACTTCGTAGCATATGCACACTCAGGTATTTTCACACAATTTTACCATGTTAAATTAATTTTAGCGTATGGTATTATTGAAATAAACGCATTTTGATATTCAAATTTTTATTTGCTTCATGATTTACGACATAATGTCCAAATATCTTAACAATAAGATTTATTAGAGGATTTTTACTACCACAGCAGGGGGTCCTTTGTAAAATCGAAGAAATTCGTCTAAGCAGGTCAGTTTTACAAGGTAGTCATTGTTGGAGAAAATTTACAACACTAAAAGCCAACAACCATCAATAAAAGCAACTTTTCCATTAAAATCGATTTAATTCAAAAACTAACAAACATTTTTCGAAACGGATTGCAGATATTGATTTTATACGCCATTAGCCACATTCTGATGCAAAAATTTGAACATAATTTTTTTTTGAAAAACAGTTTTTTATAAATACCTGCTCAATAAAAAATTTTTTTTTTTGAAATAAATTATACCGGTCGAAAGTAAATTTTTTGACAAATCAACTCTGTAAATTTTATAAATTTTTCTCAATCCTTAAGGGTCATTTTGCCACCGACGGTAAAAGATGAATCACCCTGTATATACAGTTACTCCTGCAGCTCTGCACTGAGGTCAGGTCAGGTCACAACACAACGTACAGTCGTTGACCAAAGTAAAATAGGACAAAGTAAATTTCGGTTGTGTAATTCGATATTTTTGCGAAATCCATCTCTTAGAAACAAGTGTCAAAAATAAAAAAACAATTCTGATAAGTGTCATCATTCGACAATATTTCAAAAACTCACAATCATTCAATTGAACATAGTGACAGTGACGAGATGACAAGTGAAAAAACACAACCTAACTTTTTGTAAATCAATTGTCAAGTCAAATCAAGTTGTAATCTGAGACACATACGTCTCAGTTACACTACACAAATCTTTGAATTGTGAAACTGTCTAAGGTAACAGTTTGTCCTATTTTATTTTGGTCAACGACTGTACAATGAAAATTTAAAATTGACAAGTTACGCACAGTTGATTGTTTTTCGCTGGCTCCGCTAAAAAACTCTACTCCCTTGATTTTAGCTTTCCGTGTCGTGCTGCGAACGATTTTCGCTTGTATTTTACCGTATCGCATGAAACTAATTCACTGCCCGGGAATAAAATGTATGTGGCGCGCCTAAAGAAGTTTTCACTTCAAAAATATTCACACGTTTTGACACATATTTTACACTGTTTTCTTGCAATAGTAATACTATGGCGGACAATAAATTTAGGCCGGCAAATTTCTGACATTTCAAAAAAGCCTACCTACCCATAGAATAACATGCTTACGATTTACACCACAAGATGGCGCCGTCAGACTTTAGACGAAAACAATAAAATTATGTTTTTGAAAACTGAACTGATCAATGGATGGGTATTGGTTAATGTGACTCTCCTTCATAAAAAGAAAAGTTGAAGTTACCTAGTTAAGATAGATAACCACGTTTTCAACTTATTGCCTGTAGATTGTGTTTGTCCGCCCTTCATCATGTCTTGCCTCTTTCTCATGCACCTCTCAAATATATTAGATTTAATTTTTTGCAGTGGAACCTCTGATTAAGCGAGAAATCCGATCCGAACTGAAACAAAAAGCGGAAAGGGCCTCTTGTGAAGTTTTCAGCGCAAATTTGAAACAACTCTTACTAGCGACACCTCTCAAGGGCAAACACATTTTGGGAATCGACCCGGGATTTTCCAACGGTTGCAAATTAGCTTTAATCTCACCGATGGGCGAAATGATATCTCATAATGTTTTATACCCACACAAATCAAATCGTAAAGAGAAAGATGCCACCATTTTGAAAGACATGCTACTCGAACACTAGTATACGCAACGAAAATGCGAAGGAATAAATTAACAGTTACGAATGTTTCAGTTGCGAATTAATTGCTCTCGGCAACGGAACAGCGTGCAGGGAAACGGAAGAATGGATTTCGAAGCTGATCCAAGAGAAGTTTTTTCAGCCGTTGGATGTCAAATACACTATTGTAAGAGAAGATGGCGCCTCAATTTATTCGTGCAGTCCTGAAGCCAAAAAAGAATTTGCAGAGTTGGATCCAAACATAATAAGTGCCAGTGAGTAAAATGTACAATTTTGGGAAGCGTTGAAAGTCTTGTTTTAAGTATCTTTGGCCAGACGAATCCAAGAGCCTCTGGCTGAACTGATTAAAGTGGAACCAAAGCACTTGGGAGTGGGGATGTATCAACACGACATAAAGAAAAAGTATCTGGACGAAGCTCTAGACGATGTAGTTTCCGAATGTGTCAGTTTTGTAGGAGTCGACTTAAATACTGCGTCTCAGTGTCTTTTACGGTACTTGGTAGCTACACTCGCTCGTGCAGATTCAAATCAAAGTATATTTTAGGCACGTTGCCGGTTTAACTGAAGCCAAAGCTCAACAAGTAATCGAACACAGGACCAAAAACGGACCTTTTGTTTGCCGACAACAATTATTGGAGGTCTACAGGATCGGTAAAAAAGTCTTCCAACAGTGCGCCGGATTCTTGCGAGTAGGACCGACGAGTGTCGAAGAGGAAGCTTACTTTTACAAAAATCCGATAGCTACCAAATTAGACTGTACGAATATCCATCCAGAGTCGTACGGAATTGCTGCAGAATTGGTTAAAGAAATGAACCTCAAACTGGTCGATGTGGGAAAATCGGATTTTATAAAAACCGTCAAAGAGAAGCAGTTGGACTCGTCTAAACTGAAAGAAAAATTTAAGGTGGACGAACAGACGATTCAGTTGATTTTGGATGCGCTGTGCAAACCTTTGAATCACGATTTGCGGAGTGATTGTCCCAGTGAACCTGTTTTCAAAAAGGGGTTGACTACCATTTATGAGATTCAAGTTGGTAGTGTTTTGACTGGGGTGGTCAGTAATGTGACACATTTCGGTTGTTTTGTTGATATTGGGGTGGGAATGAACGGGTTGATTCATGTCAGTAAGTATAACGGGTTCAGTATGAAGTTGGGGGACAAAGTCGAGGTAAAAGTTATCAGTATTGACATTAAAGCGAAACGGATCGGACTGCAAGCTGTAAACGTACTCTCGTAACGAGTACCTTCATACTTAAAATTGCACTGTTTGGTTGTTTAGTTATAATAAATTATTATTTTTTAATCAGTGTTTTATTAGAAGAATTGCTTTGATAAACGATCAGAGCCAGCTTGTTTTGGCTTCTCTGGGTAACATTAATCTGTTTGACAAGATAAATCCCGCAAAAGCTCTTTGAAAGGCTCAATTTCTTTTCACAGCTATCAGGCAGATCGAGAAAAAGCTTTTGCTATTGCAGATGCAACCGCACTGCTTTTAAATTAAACATTTCATAGGGAAGTGTGAAAAATTAATGAAATGTGACAGATTCGGTCAAATTTGATTGCTGCTCCCATAAATTTCAGTAGGTAATGATTTCTGGTTATATCTGGGGCTACCAACGTGATTATTTTAATAGTTTTGGTGTTATCTGGTTCTGTACTTAAAGTCCATTCATTTTGTATTGAACTTTTCAAGGTCAAATAATTTAAATTTTGGCTCTAATTATGTTTTGTAAATAGTGACATGCTTCTAACCAACATAATGTGATTTAGCAATGCTCAATTCAACGTTTACGGTGTTTACCTGCATGTCATTATTTACAAAACATAATTACAGAGTCAAAAAATAAAATTATTTGACCTTGAAAAGTTCAATACAAAATGAATGGACTTTACTTTTATTAATTCCGGATCCAACGCTGGCCTTAAATCCGGGATATACAGAGTGGGTACTATCCCGGAAACCCGGAGGCGGAATTTTGACCACAACCACAGAACACTTCTGCTTCGTCGCACAGTGGTGCCAACCTGAGACCGACATTACGGGAGAATTTTCAAGCCTCAGAAGAAAATCTGGAGGAACGAAAATCTCACCAGAAGTCAATGGACCGTGCCAGAATGCCAACAGTTAATTTTGACGATGCGTGAAGTTATGTAAAGTCCATTCAAAAAACCACCACCTGTTGCTTTAGGTTGGTAAAATTTAAAAAACCCTAGGTAGATATTTTTTCATACTATGTTGGTAACCATAAATTATGACATTTATTTGATTCAAAATAAAATTCAATTGCTTTGAATGCCATTCATATTGTTTTATTAGCAGCACGTTTCATTTATTTATTGATTCTTATTATTTTTACTTAAACATGCCCAGAAAAACAAGACATTTAATAAACACTTAACGTCAAAATTACAATTCTCACCAAATTTTACACTAAACAGCGTTGCCAATAGTAATTATCGAGGAAAATGCGACGTTGGTGGTTTTTTGATTTTTGAATGGAGCTCGGGTTTAGTGACAGCACTGAGGCTGCCACATGTCACAAAATTCGCTCATAAATAAAGTAATAGCCAACGAAGATTTATTCAGTTGAGCTGTTTTGTCAGGTTTTAGAGACAAGAAAAGGACTTCCGATCATTTTGGCAATCATTTACGAGAGCGTGGGTCGCCGACTGGGACTGCTTTTCGAACCGATCGATTTCCCTGCACACTTTTTGCTCCGGTTTTGCGAAAATGACGGTCCGCGCACGAAAAAATATTACATAGATACCTTCAACGGGAATATTATGCAGAAGATGGCTTGTCCATAAAGGACTAGGACCAAAGGAATGTCTTTTTTCGGGTGGCGACTGCGGCCAAAGTAGTTAAACGCACTGCAAACAATCTGGAATTGTCGACGAACGGAAGGGTCACCCATCTTAGGTCTATACTTGAACTGTTGAAACTAATCAGTCCTCAAGATTTGTCATTGTCAGCGTTGGTCAATCTGGCTAAGCTGTACATGTTACACAGAATAAACACCAAATCGCTGGAGGATTATTTAGCAACTCAGGTATTTTATTGTATTCAAGCTTTGGTAAGCCTTAAGGCTCTTTGGATCGCCTTTATTTCTGTTTTTTTGGTATAAGATTTACTTACATCTGAATTTTTTCAAACTTGAAAATTATTGACATAACCTCAAACCTGATCTACAATAGAAAAACGAAACGAAAGGTTTTACGAGGGTGGTACAGTCTGTCCTTTGAGGGAATTTTGACATTGATAATTGTTTTAGAAAAAATAGACTATGTAATTCCAGTATCAAGCTTTCCTTCAAATTAAAAAAATGTGGAAAAAATTATTCCCTAAGCGTTATTTTACAAAAAAGAATTCGTACAAAAAAAACCTTAACAGTAATTTATCTCGTGATTTACGAGCCTTAAGGCTGTTTGGATTGTCTTTATTTCTTATCTTTTGGTATAAGATTATACACCTGAATTTTTTGACTTTTGGAAATTATTGACATAACCTCAAAACAGATCTACAATACCAAAACGAAGCGAAAAAAAATGTGTAAAAAATGATTTCCTAAGCGTTATTTTACAAAAAAGAATTCGTACCAAAAAAAAAGCAACTTATCTCGTGCTTTACGAATCGGCTGGACATTTTGATGTGCTTTTAGACGTTCAGCGCCCCCGAACAAGCGCGCAACATCTTGCACATGATCCAAGGCTTCGCGAAGCACTACGTCGACTCGCCCTTCGACGTACCCGCTACTCAGCGAAGCCCCGACCTGAATTTTGCCGTGAGGATGATCAGCCCCAACGGCGACAAGGGCGTCACCTACAGCTGGAACGTGGGATGCTCGGGAGTTTCGGCGTCGACCGAATGCCTCGAGGCGCCTCACAGCGTCACTTTCCATTCAAAGTCGGGTCCTACCGCTACGTCGCACAGGTACGGATTCGTTCGGCACGTGCACTCTCTAACGCCGTACTTACAGAAGCGCTGGTGCCGACCACTGAAGTCGGCGCTTTGCACTCGAACAAAGACCTCGGCCGGCACTTCTCGCACTTCTTTAACAACCACTTCGTGCCGAACGCAGAAAAATAGAGGGAGTTCCCGGCGGACAAAAGGGTTCTTCATAAGTTTTATTATGAAACGCAACTCGCCCACTACAGACCATGATTTGTGTAATCGTAGCGTTTTTTAAATTTTATTTAAAAATTTTGTTAACTCAATAATATAATATCTAAAAATATTATAAAAATAATTTTATACAACAAATCCAAACCTTGTAAGTATTTGTTTGCTTAAAATACCCGTGCCTTATTGTTGTCGTGCGCTTCACAATTTACTCTTTGGTTTGTTGAAGTCGGGGGCGTCAGACACGATGATTTCGCGCCACCAATCCGGCCGCGACGCGTTTCCGTTGTTATGGAAAATTGCCGTTCGCAGATTCTCGTACAGCTGGAACGAAAAACGATCAAAACGACTTCGCTCGAGTCCACATCGACTCACCTTCCCGTCAGACTTTCCCAGCACGGAGTTCACGACGTAGTCAGGTGGCGCCATCGCATCGATTATCGCCAAAAGATTGTCTTTAATCGAGAGACATACTTGCAAGACCCCTTCTTTGACCAGATGAGAAAATCTCGGGGTGTTGGTGAATCCGCCTTGGTAGAAGTAAGACAAGTGCTTCTCGATGTTCGACAAACCGTAGAGAATTCCCAGTTGTTTGAGAACATCCTGGATTTTGCTTTCCGTCTTGACCACTTCCTTGCAGTAAAATTTAAAAGCGTTGTATTCCGCGAATACTCTGGTCAGCACTGAAGCCAAGAAAACCTGAGATTCGTTCCTAGCTTCCGTTTTGCATTTGCCCTTCTGCATTAAATACTCCTGTTTGTTGTACGTCTCTTGCACTAAGTAGGTGATCAGCCATTGATAGCACGAGTGGACGACTGAAATAAAATTTTCACAGTTGGTTTCATCGCTTTTAGAAAAGTTACGACAAATCTGGTGCTTTGTCGACGATTTGAGAACGTTTTCTCGATATTTTAATAACGACTGCACTGCTCGAAAAAGGAATCACTTTTTCTATGGTCAGAACGGTATAGATGTGGGTTGGGGAGTTGTCGTAAAGTTGGCACTATCAGGAAAAGTAACTAGACCCGTTTATAAGGTATTTCGAATTTATGATAGATTTTTCATTGACGTACAGTTCAAGCGACCTTGAGTTTGACAATCCACATCTAAAACGTTTTTATCATACTGGAAAATTTCTATTATGTATTACTGTATTACCTCTTTTCTGCCGCCGCCACTTAACATCATCCCAACTTCACAACAACTCTACCAACCAACACCCTCAACAACGTAACAGGTACTCACAATCGAAACTAAACAAATCTTGAACGTCGCTCCCCGTAAACTTCGTCTCCAGTATCTCTTTGTAGCGTTTCAAGAAGGCGCAAGTCCCCAGCGGCGAACACGGATCCTCCTCGTACTTGCACAACTTCTCCCACTGTCTTAGAAGCCAGTTGCTGGCCTGCTGACCCAAGACGTTGTTGTCCCCCTCGTAAGTGACGCAGGGATCGACCGCCCCTCGCAGATCCCCGAAACGCGCAGACTTCAAGAAGCCGTGTCCTCCGCAGGCCTCTCTGCACTCTTGCACGGCGTCGCGCGCTGTCCAAGTGATCAGGGGCTTGGCGCTCGACACCACAGCGTGGATTTCTGCCACGACACTCGTCTGCAAAACGAACACAACAATCTAATCTAGACTTTTACAAAATTTTAGTCGTCTTACAAAGTCTTCGATTTGTGTGGTCGACGTAGACTTCTCCACCGCCGACAGGTACTCATCCGTGAAGACCATCACGAAGATTTTCAAGACCGCGGCAGCAGAAACGTAGGGGAAGAGACGCCATTGCTGCAACGTGACCATTACCAACTGTACAAATCAGTTTGCAGGGGACTTACATGAAGTTGGTATTCAATGATGGGAAGCTCGTCTGGTTCGTCAGGTTTGGAAGCGAATTGCTTCCGAAGAGCGGCATACCTGACAGCTATCGTGACGGCGCACACCAGATTGTTCGAAGATTCTTGCATGATGCCCACTCGTCCTGTCGACAGGTTTTCCAACGCGGCCCCTAGGATTTTTCCGGGCTCAGAAAAACTGCTCTTGTACTCTCCATCGGGAGTGACGTCGGCTGTGCGGTTCAGCAGATTTTCACGCGGTATTCTGTAGTTGTTAAACATGATAATCCTGCAACCAGAGAGATAGAGAAGACTTGACCCACTACGAACTAACGAACCCGTTGTCGATGCCGTGCAGGCCGATCTTCTCCCCCATGTCTCCCACTACCAGTCCAGGATAGGGCTTCAGCGTCTTGGGGTCTCTGATCGGCACCACGAACGCGTGGAGACCGTAGCATTGGCCGTTGGTGTAGAGCTGCGCGAACAGCAGCGCTATCGTGCAAGTTTTGCCCAAGTTGCCCACCTAGTGGAAATCTCGCCGTTAAAAATGTCATTGAAAAAAAGATTCCGTGGGACTAAAAATGCTAAAAATTCAGATGCGGCCATATAAATTTGGAAATACACTTAAAAGAATAGTAGACTATAATACGAGTCTTATAAGAAGCAGTTTGTAGCACCCACATGAAGCACATTTTTAAGTGAAAATGAACAATTTTCAAATTTGGGGAATTTTGTTGTGGTTGGCAACAACTGTCATAGATACAAATTAAAAATGAGCGAAAATGGCATTTCCCTTCCTTGGCAAGAAAATCGAAACAGGAATTTTTAATGAAAGATTTTAGGTTGGCGGCACTAAATGTCAATGTCACATAGTGTTTTTGTACTATTTTTTAAGTGTGAAATATTGATGTTGGACAAATTTGTATCCTTTATATCCTTTATCGCAAATTGTACATTGTGTATAACAGTAGAGGCCGACGCCTCTGCCCCTAAACCGTGCTTGCACTTGCAAAATGACATTTTCTGGTCTTCTGATACAAATAACTATTGTTTTTTACCTACCTAGACGGCCACAAACATTGTTTCTAAAATCTGGTAAAATACAGAAAGTGACATGGACTATCCATCCATGTTAACAACTGGAAAAAATTGAATAGTGTCGTTTTGCAAGAGCGATATTTTGCCGAATTTGAATGACCAGGCCAGCTTTTAGCATTCTATGGCCTACGGAGTTAAATGTGTCTGGCGCTCTACTAACCCAACACTTGGCCGCCTCGAAGTCCGGAGTGTTGATGACGAACTCTTGAGTGGTCTTGTCGTAGGTGGCGGTGGTGCGCATCTGCTTGGTGTTGCTCCCGTGAGCCACCTCGGTTAAAGCCAAACACGCCAGAATCTGCGAATTCCACAATCTACAGTAGGTATTGAAAAGTACAACGGCCGGTAAAAAATGTTTCACCTTCCCGCTCCAAGCGGCGTCCAGAAAGTGCTGATGTCTCTCTGTACCCAGTGTTGTCAGAGTGTTTTTGAACAGTCCTATGCCGACGGCATGTTTCACTGAAACATCCGGGAAAGTCACCGCTAGAGCTTCATTAATTGTCATCATGTATCTAGTCTGGAAATGGTAATTTAAAAATATTACGTGAGTACTCTTTTGGACACGGACCAGACTACATCTCTGCCGAATCAAACAGTCCAACAAATATCTTTGTAATCTTTATTTAGTTGTTTAGACGGGCACTCTTACCTTTCTCTTGTACGGCAGTTTCGCCATCTCGGGCGTTATGAAACTGTACTGACAGTACTTCCGCAACTGCAAAGCGGATCTTCTCTTCATCTCTTCGGCGGACAGCTCTACCGGAAGCCTCCGAAATGTGGGATCGTTCCCCAGTGTTTCCCACACGTGCATCTGAAATAAATTCGTTAGTTACGGTTATTTTTACAGGCTGATTCTCACCTTGACTCTTAGCAAGTCGGGATCTTCGAAAAATAACTTCATCTGTTTCCAGTCGAATGTAGCACGTTTGCGGTAGTCATCCAGGGGACCGGCGGATGGGTCTTTGATAAAACTGGTGTCTAGAGGCTCCATTTTTAGCATCGGTATCAACTAAAACAATAGTTCCTTTTTTTGACTTAAATATTTTAAATTAACATTGATAATGATTCACTATCGTCACAAACATTTACTGCGGATCGTTAAAACGGAAACAATAACGAATTCGTTTTAATGTTTGTTGATAGTTGAATGATAATAATTTCTTATCGCTTTGTTTTAAAAAGGGATTAGCTACTGTTTGTAAATACGGGTTGATCCCGGTGATCAAGAAAGAGTGTTTCCGTTGGTAATACTGAATTTTATTTTTAAATGGTACAACTGGAGTAACTTCCGGTTGTTGACGGCTTGACACTGGCGGACGCATCATTGACAAGTAATATTTGACATTTCAAATTAAATTCAACATGCTGGTGAATCTGTTCAAGAGCCTAAAAAGAAGAGTTAATTTATGTTTAGAGCAAAATGGGCACTTCGAGCATTTCCTTTAGTTAATTTCTAGATCATTGTTCTGTGTTTCCTTTCTGTACTTCCGGTTATGTGACAAATTTAGCCAACAGGGTCACAAAAAAATCACCATAGTTTTATTGCCGACTCACTCACGCGGTAGGTTTGTATCAGGTATTTTTTTTTCCTAAACATAATCCACCCACAATCGAGTTCGAAATGTCAATTGTTACCTAATAAATAAGTATTTATTATTTGATAATACATATTTGGTATTTTTCACGAGTAATTTACGGATGTTTTGAGTTAGACTAATTTTTTTTACCTGAGATCACAGTCTAACATTTTTATTAAGTAAAAAACATATTTAATTGAAATCATCGTTTTAACGTAGGTAGATCTTATTCACATATCAAAGATCCACCAACACAATAATTTATATCGAAAGTACATGCAGAAAGGCTTCAATTTTGATCCAGAGAAGAATGAGATTTATGTTATTTTTTTTTGAATTCATATAAATACACATCGTATTAAGGGATTCTAAATTTTTTTGTTAAGCAAATATATTTCATTTCATGGTATTATATTGAATTTAAATTTTTCTACAGCATAAAATATGCATCTATGCATCAATTTGACAAAATTAAACTGTCGTTTCAGTTGTGCCGACTTGTATAGTCGTCGGTCACTATACAGGATTGTAGGAATATTTATTGTAAATCTATCTAAGATAAGGCCGCGCTGAGATATGACATTTGGTGGGGGTGTGCATAGATGGAAAATAGTCGGACGAGTCCATCCTTCGCAAAATAGGGGTGTTCAACATTTGTTGTTTTTTAACAATCAGCTGATTGTAACTGTGACCGCTATTCTCTACTGTGACTGGTTTTGTCACGCCATTGGAATATTTTATCCGTGCAGATTTCCCCCACCAAATGTCATATCTCAGACCGACCTTACTCTAACAGACAATTGCGGCCAAAAAAATTTCGTCCATAACTGTCATTCCACTCATGTATGCTGTAAAACAGCCTTTAGAAACTAATAACCTCACTTCACATGTCTCAATCAAATTGTGTCTATAGTCGTTTTCAATGACATCCGTGCTGTCAATATGACAGTATGTTGACATCACTTGTTGGAGCGCGTTCATAAATACTCTGGGTAGGTATAAAGGTTACCCTTGGGTCACCCAAACGCCGTTCACAAATTAAAATTGGGGGAATAATCACACTACCCCAGATCGTTCACAAATGTTTCGAGTGACACAAGGAGTGTGCCCAGTTACCGATGTCTAGCGGTGCGGGAGAAATTACCCATACGTCAGATTTGACGTCTGTCAAATATCTGGCGGCAGTGAAGCGGCGGCTGCGTGAAAAAAATATGTTCTAAGGTGTTTTTATACATTTTTTAATTATGTTTTCAATAATGGGGACAAAATTTTCGAAACTGGAATGGCTGACTGCAGTGCATTTGAAATTATCTGTTGGTTAACCCCGGTGCAATCCGTTCGACATATCCAATTCTTAAAGGTATTCCTTGTGCAACCACACTTATATTCTCTTCTTCCCCTTCCTGTATTGAATCCGGTGATAACAAATTTACAAGGAAAAAACGTTTTTTTGCAGAACAAATTGCCCCAGAAACAATTAATTTTCTTTTTCTTTCGTCAAATTGCATTTTTAATCTGTTGATCTTCATTTAAGCAGATGGTTAAATAAATGACAATTAAATGTGAGTTGACAATGTTGACATTTACAAAAACAAAAAACACGCGTTTACCCGATTCCGTTCATAATGCCGGAGTGACACTGCAGTCACGTGATATTCCCCACACTCTACCTTCGCCCATATTTTATGAACGCGCTCCTGCTGTTTCAATTTAGTAATTTTGAATTTTCTAATTTGGCAATTTACCTTGACGCAGCAAATTGATAAATTCAAATTATTATCTACTTATCATTTTCGGCAAATCAAAGAAAATATGTATGTAGTCTGATTCGAATTCCGATGATTACTTAGTTTAACCATGTTGAAGATTGGGTTCTTGTTTGTTGTTGATGTTTCACGAAATATAAATTTTCTTTTACCATAACCTCAATTTCTAGTTTGACATTTTTTTTAACTAGAATTTGCTTATATTCTGAATACTAGTTATGAATTTGTGTACAATTTGCACCAACATATTAAAAATAACACTGACAGCACGGATGTCATTGAATACGACTTTATGTTTTTATGGGTGGCAGTAATAAATTTCAAATTTTCAATTTTTGTTAAACGACAGGAAAAGGGTGGACGAAATTTTTTGGCCGGAATAGTACATAAAATTCATTCACGTTGGAACCGTTGGATTTTCTTTTTAGATTTTCCCTGTCATATTATTGCAAACCTGCTCCTCCTTTCCTAGTAATTTTCACATTATCCTGTTAGAGCGTTTTGACGTCTTTAATTTTGAATGTTAATGTTAGTTTAGGTTGACGTGTGAAATAAAGTCACAGATTTTTTTATAAAATTCTATTCCTATCCTATTCTTCGTTATTTTTACCATGGTGGAAAGAAGAAAAAAAGGTTTTATTAACAGCTAATTTGATAATTGCGTTAATTAAATGTAGCCAAGAACTGAAAAATGCCTATTGTATTCCGACCCAACCTCTACAGTCTAGGTACGCATGACTTGATCAGCCAGTATTGGCGAGCGACATATAATCGTGTCGAAATTACGTTTTTCATGTTTCATGTTCATGTGTGTAACTAGAATTTTCAAAAGTAATTTTGAATGCCCAAGGTTGGTTACTATCAATATCAGTTGAGAGATTCTTTGCGCAAGTCCAACTAAATATGCGTATGCCACCGGAAACCAAAACTGATTGTGAAACGAAATAACATCTATTAGTTAGCGAGAAATTAGCCATTTGCAACCGTTACAAGAAATTTGCTGCCTTACATCTTTTGTTTGTCACCAGAAACCTGAACCTAACCAAATTTATGGCAACCTAGTAACGAATATTCCGAAATCCAAGGGAGTAATTTGTTTTTGATACGATAGTTAAAATATTATTAAAGTAAAAATCACACTGCCAAAAAATTAAATAATTTGACGAGGAAAATCCAATGTTAATGAACTTAATATAAAGGAATTGTCTAAATAGGATATAAATGAATAAATAATTATACTAAGGACAACGTAACATTTTATCTGCCCCGCCCATTACGTTTTCTTAGTTACCAATCAAATAGGTTGTTAAGACGATCTGATTTACACAGAAAAAACAGTTCTGACATTCGAATTGTCTTAATGATTTTATTTTTTTAAACCTAAAACAATAATTGTGGACTTGACAGCAAAATTCTAACCTTAAGTTTTTTATGTGGCAAATGTGATGAAAAATTATACAGATTGAATCTGGCTTTGATGTCATTGGTCAATTTATGTGGGCGGAGCTGATAAAAAGTTATAACGGCAATAAAACATTATAGGATATCAAAGACAAATGCATTCTTCAGGGTCATTATAAATTATTGTACCATCGTAGTAGGCGTTGGTGGCTTAGTTGAATGTGCCGCAAGCTTCATAACATGAGTGAGACTAGTATCGCCGATAGGTAGCGCTGCTGGCGGTAGTGGAAATCTGTCCAACGTTGCGAGGCTGACGGCACATCCAAAATTTGTGTGGGTTTTCAACGCAAACTACGATGGTACAATAATTTATAATGACCCTGTATTACAAAATTAACATTACAAACATTACAAAAAGTTTGTAAAGATAATAGAACCTAATTTATTTTTAACCAATACCGTAAATTTCCGAAACTCCAATCAATAACTGTCAGCCAATTTGATTCGAGATTATTTTTTATTTTATTAAATTGTGTATGATCTCAGGGTTTTTATTGGGAAAGAAATTTTCAAGTACGCATTGAATAGTTTTTTTTTCAAATTTTTTTAAGATTATGTTTGGCAAATTGAACAAAATATATTGCCGTTATTCGGTTCGAAATTTGAAGTTGTGTTTCTATTCGACTGACAACAACAATAATGAAAATTGTTGTAAACGTTGAACCGATATGTATTTGACATTGATATTTTCGAGAATTGTTAAAAATGTCATTTTCCGACCAAGAGATGCAAGTGATGATTTTCCAAACCTTTTCAAGCAGCAATGACGTATTTTCCAACCTCATGTAGGTTAAAAATAGGCAGATTACAATAATAACCGCTTTGAAATCGACAATTTTATTTAAAAATTCAACTTATTCCAACTGAATTGTTTTTTCATATCACTAATTGTTCTATAGCAACACCGTTTTGAAAACCTTATCAGAATAAATAATTATGTATTTGAATATGCATAATGATTGATTAGCTTGCATTTATGTTATGTAAACTACTAATAATGAATTACAACTTCTATTTTAAACTCCTTAAGCTTGTTTGACACGATACTAAATTTTTGAGAAAATTTACTAGTAAATGAGAGAGGACCAATGAACGATCAGGATCTGACAAAGACAGACTATGATCCTGATCGTTCATTGGTCCTGTCGAGGGTCTCTCTCATTTTCTAACAAATTTACTACGAAATTTTGCATCGTGTCAAACAAGCTTTAGAAACAATTTTTCAAATTCATGCAAATAAGTATGATATTAAAAAATACGTCGTTATGAGAGTCAGCGATGAAATGTTTTGTGATTCAAATTTTTTAGGAACTAATCATCAGAACATCAACTTACTTTTTTGCACTACGTACAAAATGGGTATGAGAAAAATTCCCAAGAGTTCGTTACACACTTAACTGCTTTTTAACTAAATTTTAAATGAGCTGGATTAATTTTAAAATTGCTACGTTAAATCAACAATTCCACAAAACGTAATATGTACACGATTTATTTAGCTTCCTGACGTTAAAAAATTAATACTTATTGGTATTATATTTTGTTCTGCGCTTTGTCTTTCACACTGACACGATTTTTGCCATCTGTCGCAATACTTCCGACTTGCTTCAGACTTTAGTTGGAATTTTTACAAAGAAAACACGCTTCGTATTTCGCTTTAACCATCACGTGGCAAAACAAACGCTGATTATTAATCGTAGGTGTCTTGTATCTTCAACGTTATCAAATATCGTTTTTATAGCGGACATTACTCCCACAAAATGACTCCCCCTGTTACCTTCTAAAAAAACCCTTGCAATATTGTTTATTAACTTTTCCAACTGCATCAACAAGTCTTAACTCACAAAAAGAATAAGGGACCACTAGGTTTGTGGAGAGGAGGGTCTTAAATTGAGATGCTCACAGAGGCTGTTTTTATGGAAGATTGTTAAACTTTCGGTTGTTATTGACATCTTAATTGATCATAATGGAGGAAAGAATTTAAATTCCAGACAATTTAGCAACGTTGCTAGCTGTTCAGAATAAAATGTAAAATGTAACGAGAGTTAAAAAAAACTTGTGGTCACGTGTCTTGGTGCTTCTTTTTGTATTTGTTAACGGATGGCGCAGCATCATCAGCTGTCAAATTATGGATGTTAAACGTCATTCATTCAAGAAACAAGCAGTTGTGTGAACAAGAAACTTCTTTTTAGGTCAAATAACACGAGTTTTCATGGTTTGACAATACCTATCAAATAATTTTAAAAAATGTCATTGAATTTTGACGTTAATTCTAACCTATCTCTCGTAAGAAGGTTTCACACTATGGAAAAATTGTAAAAATGTGTCAGTTTTATTGTGACAGTTCCCGTTTATTTGCAACCAACTATGTATAATGATTTATTATAATATTACAATGATGATTTAGCTGAGATTATGTACCTGAAAGAAATATTCAAGCATTATCATCTAAAAGACGAGCAAAAAAAGAGAGAACGCCACGCCCTGTTTCTGTAAAATGTTTTGGACGCTCGTTATTTAATAGTAGTTTATTCAACTCGTTCGTGTGTAAATTGGGCCTTTTTTGGCATGAGTGGGCCAATTTACACACAAACGAGTTGAATACAACGTTTTTTTGTTCGACGAGCGTCTTAAAGACTCCAAATCGCTTAAAATTTTTAAAATTAGCTTGACGTTTCGTTTTGACAAGCTGTGACATTTATCAAAATCCGTTCACACAGGAGAAAATTCTCAAATTCTAACAGTGTCGAACAAAAAAATATTTTTACACATTTTTGCAAATTATAAACTGAAACGTATTGACCAAAACGCCAAAAAAACATATTAGTCGGTAAATATTGTCTAACATGTTTTTAATTACATAATTGAATTTTCTTGTAAAACAAGTAGTCACGTGATTTGAAAGTCCTAGAATCATCTTATTCTCCGAAGCAGACATATCGAAATCTTGTCAAGATGCTAATGTGTTCCTGCACTTAATTTTTTAAGAGGAATTTAAAACACAGACTTTGTGATCTAAAATGCAAGAAAAAGAACCGGTTTTGTTGCCACCCAGTATATCCCTCGCAGCTAGTTTTGAAAATGTTTAGCTCCCTGTGCAACGAAAAATTATCTTTGCAAGATAAATTGCATAAACTGGGTCTGGAACCATAATAATTATCTTGTTGACTTTTCGTTGTGACGTCAATATGTGCGATTCGCAAAAGCGGTGGGTGCTAAGAGAAACTTATCGGGATCGATGTGTTTATCAATAATGCCAAAACCGGCGTACGAACACCATTTCAACAAAACTCCGGATTTGCTTGTTTTGAAGGACATTCCAGGCGTTTTCACGCAATCTTCAAGTCCACGTAAAACCAACAAGAATTGCATTTACAACAATTTCAGTTGGTAGTTTTGTACACTAAAAAAAATCAAACTGAATCAACAGCAGAACTTTGAGATGTGTACTTTGGTTTCTTATTCAAATCAAATTGTTAACAAACGAAAAGGGGTCTGAATTTAAGAGGGGAGTGCCGCAGGGGTCTGCACGAGGCTCATCTGTATTTGTCACGTTCAAATTTGCATTAGGTAGGTACATACATCGCACACGAGTTACCTTCAAACATTAAAAGTTTTACACAACGATTCTGAACAATCTGAGATTTGAAGAATACACATGAGTGAGGTCACAATTCACAAAAATTCGTTACCACTCCTAATAAAATTTCTCTCTGGGCCTGTATTTCTGTACAAGACGACAGTGGAAATTTTAGGTATCGTTAGAAGTAAAATGAGGAGAAAACAGAAAATTGCTTTTAAGATATACAGGGTCATTATAAATTTGTCTCATCCCAGTAGGCGTTGGTGACGTAGTTGAATATGCCGCAAGCTTCATAACCTGAGTGAGACTAGTATCGCCAATAGGTGGCACTACCGGCGGTAATGGAAATCTGGCCACTAGTTTGTCTAATGTTGCGAGGGTAGCGGCACATTCAAAATTTGTGTGGGTATTCAACGCCAACTACGATGGGACAATCATTTATAATGACCCTGTACATACTTTAACCATGACCCAAATTTGGACATTATCTTATCTAACCGTTTGCCTTATCTAGATCGAGAAAAATATGGTTTTTTCGTATTCAACCGTCAATTCGAGTATTTTGTAATTTTATTCGATTATCATGGCAGTGTAAGTGAAAAAAATATGTATTCTTTGTTGAGGCTGGTGTTGTAATAACTTACCAATGTTACAACATACAGGGTGTTATTGAAATGGGCGGACAAATTTTAACCACGAGCTACTGGCTTCATGTAGAACTCGGAAAAAATATTTAAAACATTCTATGTCAAAAAATAAAATGACATTTATTTTTTGAGCTACAATTTTTTTTAATTGCTTTTAGGCTTCTACGTTGTCAAACAACCTCGTAGGTAAAATTTCGACACATTTTAAAAATACACCCTTGTATATCATGTTTTATAAAATGTACGCCAATGCGAAGTAACCTATAGGAAATATTCTTTAAAACAAGGAAACCGCATTAGTGTACGTTTTATAAAATATGATATACAGGGTGTATTTTTAAAATGTGCCGAAATTTTACCTACAAGGTTGTTTGACAACGTAGAAGACTAAAAAAGCAATAAAAAAAAAGTAGCTCAAAAAATAAATGTCATTTTATTTTTTGACAGAATTTTTTAAACATTTTTTCCGAGTTCTACATCAAGCCAGTAGCTCCTGATCAAAATATCTGCACAACTTTCAAAATCACCCTGTATTTACTTTTTAAATTTTATTTTCAAATATTTTTGAGTTATTCGTTACAAAAAACATTGTATTTCCCGCAAAAGTTAGGTAATTTTCCGGACACGGAATCTTGGCCACATTTTGTAGACATTAAAAAAAAAATGATGTAAACCAGTAATTAGTGTCATTAATAAATGACAATTATTAAAAATCACTTTGACGTTTTTCTTGTGACATCAAAAAAGCAGGGAAATGGCATTATCGAGTCAAAAGTTGGGTTATATTTAATAAAGGCCAGTTCACACATATTTGTCAGCTAAATGTCAGTCGTGTCCAAGATTCCGTGTCCGGAATATTACTTAACTTTTGCGGGAAGAAATTTCCCGCGTTCGCACTAATGCAGCACAACCGGAGTTGTGTGTTTGTTTGTGTCACAAAAATGGTAATCTTATGTCAAAAGATGAAAAAATGATCACTCCTTTAATTAATTATAAAACGTAAAAGCACGGAAAACAAAGTTAATTTATAGATAGTGAGATTGTTACGTTGACATAATGTATCAAAATAAGTGCTTTTTCATCCCTCGTGTAATGATTGACCTCGCTGCGCTCATGTAATACTTAATTCGGGATGAAAAAAGTACCTTCTCATATAATATACCGTGCGATCAACAATGATTTAGATCAAAGGCGTTGAAATCTTGGGCATGTCGACAAGGATGGACGTATTTCTGGTTGCATATACCCGTTTCAATTTAAATTTGGAAATTTTTGCAAAAACTCGGCCAAACAGGCAATAGCGCTGTATGTCCATTCTTCGTTATTGAAAACACCATTACGAAAGTGAGATTAATCTTTTATGTTCTAAAGTAAAAACCATTTTTGCGTTAAAATTTGATTCTTAGTGATAGTATAGTTGTTTGACGTTTATTATAACTGAGTTAGCAAAGATATGAAAAATCTGACATTGTCAAAGTCGTAGCCGCTCCTTATTTAATAATTGTTATTTGCATCATACTACTTGACAAACATTTTATGGGGGTAAGAAAAAAGCAGCATCTTCTCTAGACTTCCAAAGTGCAGACTGATCAAAAAGAAAACAAATCAGGGCAGGCGTTGCAAATTATCGGTCACGTCGTAGCAGAATCATATGCAAATAAGCGTTCGATGCATCGGTGCAGACAATTTGTGGTGTCAAAGGCTACTTTATGATAAATCATGAATTTCGAACGTTTTGCATTTTATTTCTCATAATGGAGTAATTTCATAAAATAAACAAGAGCAACATTTTACATTCGTAAGAATGGATCATTTACCACCTTTATTGCCAAACGTGACGCCACTGGTAAGCAGAGTTTACGGTGAACTTAAAATTATTAATAAAAACTTACCAATTGTTGATTGCTACGTTCATTCCGCGAAAACAATAGTTTTCAACACAATAAATTCTGAATCATTCATAAAAGAAAAATGTATTTATTATTATTCCTACGCATTAATACATAAGCAAAATTTATTAATATTATATTTATGTATTTCTCTGGAATTGTTTTGTGGATGTGTTGTAATTAGTAATAGTACAATATGTTTCGTGTTTGAAAAATACACCGACTTGTGCTTTACAAACAATTTTTTACTCCTTGAATAATAATTTTTTTTCTGTCCAATATATTGATTTCCCCAATAATTCCTTATTTACATGTCCGAGGATGACCCATCCCCATCACTTACGACGACTGAAATTTATAACAGAGTTGTGGTTTTCTGCAGGTAACGTAAATACATAGTCAAAACGCCAAATGTGGACTGAAAACATTAGAGTTTACATCTCCTAAAAATTTTGTTGCAGCCTTCGGATTAGTGTTTACAGCTTAGATAGAATTTAACATAATGCCCAATAAATTTACAAGGGATATAAATACAGGGCCAAAAATGTTTTCTGTTGTTTTATTTTAACACATTTTTTTGGATATATCCATACCTCTTCAAAAAGAATTTCGAGAGCTGTACTTTTGTCAATTTCCTTTTTAATCTTAGAGCCAATATTTACAAATACTTAAGTCTATTCTTTTGATTAAAATCAACGTCAAGTGTAAATATATGAATCATTTATTACCACCTCGTTGTTAGCATTCCTTGCACGCAGTGCCAACAGTTTTGAAATATAAATTTTTTGTTCGACACTGTCAAAATTTGAGAATTTTCCCCTGGTTGAATGGATTTTGATAAATGTCACAACTTGCCAAAATGAAACGTCAAGTTAATTTTAAAGATTTTAGGCAATTTGGACCATTTAAGGGGCTTGTCGAACAAAAAAACGTTGTATTCAACTCGTTCGTGTGTAAATTGGGCTCTTTTTGGCACTCAATTTACACACGAACTCGTTAAATAAACTAATATCCATTTACTAAACTCCCGCATTGTCAAAGTGTTTGCAAGTTGCCGCACTGCCGTTCTGAGACTAGTAATTTTTACTTTAACGTTGGCGCAAAAATTTGAAATTTCAAATTTGAAGTTAAGTTTAATAAATTCGCTTTTTTCATTCAAAGTACATATTACCTACTTACATGAAGTGACTGAACAAGAAGAAGATATAAAACGTAAAAGAACCCCGTTACGGCCAGAGAGAAGCAAGGTATTGTTAATTATTATTGTTTGGAAAGAAGAGAATTAACTCCGTTAACATAACCAAACTTTCTCTGTTAACGTTTTTATAACTAGATTTTGTGTACAGGCCACTGAAAAGGTATGTCACCATATAATTGATTTCATATAAATGTTCATCAAGTGAGCTGTGCATTTGTAAAAGCACCTTTAATTTAGTTACACTACAAAAGTCACGTTTATGAAGGTAATGATCATGAACAATAAATCTTTACTTGGTAAAAATACAAAGACAAAAACAAATAAGAATTACTTTAATTGAATCAGTAAAAAGACGTAACATTGCTTGTGAAATCAGCAATGTTAAAATGGACAAAAACTGAAAAATTCGTCAAATCGGGTTCGCGCAGAGCAAGCAACTTTGAAAGTCAAAGTCAGTAGCTTTAGCTTTAATACCAACAGAAAATCAGATTTTCATGGCTTGCTTAGATGCACATTTATATGAAATTGAGTATAGGTACCATGCGGCCAAAAAATTTTAGCCATCAATTTCTGTCACTTCAAAAAAAATGTGTAAGCCATACTTTATTGTCGTTATGATTACCGTCTTCCTAGGACTTCCTAGGACCTAGGAATTAACATAACAAGAGACGGAACGATAGATAAAACCATCAAAGAAAGGTGTACACAAGGCAGAAAAGCGATCTCAGTATTGAACAGCGTATTGTGGGACCAAGGCATCTCAAAAGATAACAAAAAGAGAATATACAATACCATCATAAAGAGCATAGTGACATACAGCAGTGAGATATGGCCGCTAAAGGAAAGATCAGAGAACATGCTCCTCACAACAGAAATGGATTTCTGGAGAAGATCAGCAGGAAGATCAAGAAGAGAACGAATAAGAAATGAGAGAATTAGAGACATCATGAAGGTTAACACCACAATAGTGGAAGACATTAGAACTAACCAACTGAGATGGTATGGGCACGTGGTACGAATGGAAAAGGAGAGACTTCCAAAACAAGTACTATTATGGACACCACAGGGTAGAAGAAGAAAAGGAAGGCCAAGACGAAGCTGGACAGAAGGTATACGAGAGGAGTTGAGACAAAGAGGACTCAACGAAGAACAATGTAATGACAGAAGACAGTGGAAAATGGATATCGGAAGACGCCGTAGAACGTTGTAAACCGAATATATATATATGATTACCGTCTTGATTATGATTGGTATTTTTTGGGGGGGTAAATTTCAAAAAATTATTTTTTCATTTTCTACTACATAGACGTTTACCTCAGGTTATCTATGTATGTATTTTGTTCATTCATGTCGGATTTTTGGAATATCTGAGCTTTAAACAGTTTAAATTGATTGTCAAAATAACAATATGCATGTCAAAATGAGAAGAATCGAAAGTGGGGTTACGGTTCCTAAAGGTTTTATACTTTACATGAATGTCGAGATAGTGACGGCGAAAATTTTTTGCCCGCCATTGTACACTCCAAAAAAAAATAAAAAATTTGACACTGACAATGCGGGATTTTTATAAACGGATAGTACTATTATACAATATTTTAACTTTTGTTGGTGTGCAAACAAATCATTATTAAATCGTAATGATACATTGCGCCCGAGGCTCTGCAAATATAATCTTGTCAAAAATAAATTACTCCCTATGATTTAGGGATATTCGTTACTAGGTTGCCATAAATTTGGTTAGGTTGGAGACTAAAGTGACATGCATATAACCAACATAATGTGATTTAGCAATGCTCAATTCAACGTTTACGGTGTTTACCTACCCGCATGTCACTATTTACAAAACATAATTACAAAGCCAAAAAATAAAATTATTTGATCTTGAAATAATAATATGTTTATTTCCAACACCCAAAAACAGGAAAATAAGGTAAAAAGAAAAAGATAATGTCTGGATACCCTAGACAGGAAAAATAAATACCGACTTATAATGTAATAAAAACAAATAATAATAATAAAAAAAAACAAAACAAATGTAACAGTGGCCATTAATAATAATTAATCAAACAAGTAAGGCAGTAAACAGTACAAATGTCCAGATATCATGTGAAATGAATTGGTTACAAATAAGTCTGTCAGCGCAGTTATCATTGGCATTTTTTTTACACATTAAATAAATAGGAAATAGGAAAAAAGATATCGATATCGTAACCGTAAGGATGTTTTTTCGTTTCACAATCAATTTTGGTTTCTGGGGGCATATTTAGTTGAACTTAATCTCTCAATTCATAGTAACCAACCTTAAGCATTCAAAATTACTTTTGAAAATTCTAGTTACACGCAACATGAAAAACGTTATTTCCCTAAAAGTTCGAATTCTAGGGAGTAATTTATTTTTGACACGAGAGTAGGTACTGTGTCGCACATGCACGTTCATGGAAGTTCACCCCTAAAACAGCCTAAATATGTCCCAACACTGGCTGTGACATACATATTATTTAAATTTTTTAGATGACCTGACTTTCATGTCATTGAATGAAGTTAACTTCACCTTTATAACTGTCTCGCAGATAATAATTTGTATATTAAAGGAATGTGATGTTAATTAAAAGCGAGATAATTAAAACGTTCATAAAAATAACGATCTGTTTTAGATAATTTTTTAATTATTAAATTTCTTCTAATAAACGGTTTAATATGTGTGTTTTGTAACGATTTCTTTATCATTTTCTTAGTTACAACTTACGTACAAGTTACTGCCAATTAATGTTCCAGTTGTAAGTGTTATTGACTAGTAAAAAATTTTACTGAACCAGTTAATTTAAGTAAAATTTAAATAAATACGTCTAAGAAGTTTTATTCTATTTCGCATCAACATTATAATCATAATGAACAAACACATAAAAAATAAAAGTCAACTCGTAATTTGAGTCGTCCAAGTATAATTTATTAAAAGAACATATGTAATTACTAATTAATAGTTATTTATGTGACGCGCTTAGTAAGTTAATCTTTACGGGCGCGCTGGCTTTTGTGGAACGAGTGACGTAAGAAACGAGTCTCCATAAGGCAGTAAGCCCAGTAAAGATTAATTGCTAAGCGAGTTGCATACAAACTTTTACTTCCACCTTCAGCCTTTAAATTTCGTTTTTTAATTGTTATTTATGTTTATAAAAATATTGTAATGAAAGGCGGTGGGGCAATTATACCTACGTCGTCATGGTGTTGAGATAAACAACAAAAATACTATCAGAAGTTTTGTGAAAATTGTTGGAAAAAGAAAGAATAGCTTTAATGCCCGATGAAGACTTTGAAGGCGATTTTCTTGAAGTGCAAGAAAATAACCACGGAATTACCAACGCTGCAAATGCGGTTCTCTACCTTTACTGATTCGATCCAAGAGCGGTATGAAAATGACTTTCGAAAACGGATCAAAATGCATTATTAACGCATGTAATTGCAACAAGTGATAGTTAAATTTGTTTGTGTTTGTAAAAAACTTTTTCAAAAAACATCTAATTATAGTAAAAATAATGTAAGAAGTCCTGTGTCAAATTTGACAGGGGCGCTAATATTTCTATATGTACACTCAAAACAAGAATTTTAATTTTATAGTAAATTGATATAGGTTTTCCTCTACAAACGGAATGTCTTAGGCCCAGTTATATAAAGCGATGTCAAGTTCTTGTTAAAGTTAACATTACGTCAAGCAATCTGACTGGGAGATATTTAACACTGGATTCAGCCAATCAAATGGGCGGATTTCCGACTTGACGCGTTGTTAACTGACATGATGTTAACTAAGCTTTATACAACCGGGCCTATGTTGAACATATACATTTTTAAACAAGACAATTTATTACGTTCCACAAAAGATTTAAATAAACCCCTCTAGAAAAAATTTGGTTAATTTCAACTATGGCAGAGGGACAAAACGTCAGTGCATTCTAACATAACCTCAAACAATAACTTTAAAAGTCGAATATTTATAGTCAAACTAAAGAACGTCTTAATTGTGGCATATTTCAGTGGATATTGGGTTTTCGTTCCCTTCAAAACAAGTTTTAGTGAAAATTGAGTAATTTTAGTTCGTATCATTTGTATAAAACTTTAGATTACTGAAATACTGAGAGATAGGTAGTTATGCACTGATTTAATAAATTGCATAACCTTAATCGTGTTATTTTAATACAAAGTCTGCATTATTAAATCGTTAAAAAAAGGTGGACTTGTGCAGATCATATTTATTTCTACTCATATGAGACATCTCCTGGTTCTACGATTTTTTTGCTTAAACGCGATAGGTAGGTAATTTCGTTTCTGTTTCCTCACGCTTGCTCGCCAGAATCCTCCATTTAGAACAAATATTTAAACTTAACAAGTATCACGTTAAAATATCAGTTTAGGGAAAGGTAGGTTAAGTTCAACTTTACAAATGACGCTACTGACACCGGTACGAAATGTCAGTGTACTCTAACATAACCTCAAAAGTCGCAAATTTTCAGTTGAAAATTCAAATTTCACTCAACGTCTCTGATTCCCTTCAAGTCATGTGAAAATTTGGCGATCTATTTGTACCTATTTTTCGTACTATATTTGGAGCTAAGTTTAGATTACTGACAGATAGTTTGATGCTGATTCGATAAATTAAATCCCCTAATTGTATCTATTGGGTGATTCAAAATGATTGTGGATAAGTATGGCTACTATGTATGAAAATGTATGTGGCAACTGTGTGGATAGCGTATAGTTGACATTTGTATGACATTTCATAAGCGTGCATTTTATTTTTTTTTGAACGTCCGTCAAAAAAGTACAAGTTTTTTCATTCGTTTGCGTTCATAAAATATGTGATTTTTGAATCGGTCAAGAAGCGTTAAAAAAGTGCCGTAGCGTGTCATTTTTTAACGCAATTTGAACGATTAATCACTGTTGGGTGGTGATATTAGCCGTTCAAATGATATAGTCGTCTTTGTATAACTACTTAAAAACTTTATTGTATGACAAAATGTTGATGTACAAGTGTTAAGTACCAAGGATAGTGGTAGACTCTGGTTTTTACCGCTATATCTCGACTTAAATAAGGGTGGGTGATTTCACCCCTCTCACAAAGAAAGTAGGCAGGACTACCTGCTACAGTACCTGTTTCTAACAATAACGTTCAAAATTACATTATTTTGTACATATACCGCCCCCCTTGAAGGCACGGACTTCAAAAATATTGGAATTAGCAAAGATCGAACATGGTTATTAGAAAAAGGATTGTTACACAATAAACATGACAAAAAACATTAAAAAATACAAACATTGAAGTCAATTGTAAAAAAAAGGGTTAATGCATAATTATAACAAATATTTACACGATACAAACATAGTCTATTCATTCGCTGGCAGAACGCACACCTTTCGCGTGGCTCTTTTGAAGATGCCATTGACAGTCTTTACGGACACTACGCGCACAACACCGTCACTTCCGGGATGAAGTTCTACGATGCGTCCCAATTTCCATTGTAGTGGCGGCGTGTTGTCCTCAACTAGAATCACCATGGAACCAACTTCCAAGGCAGGGGTGGATGGTCTGGAGCCGGAACCACGGAGCTGCTTGGAACGATTGATGTTTTGAACAAGGTACTCCCTTTGCCAGCGGTGCCAAAAGTGCTGCCTCATCTGTTCCACTCTTTGCCATTGCGTCAATCGGTTGATCCTCGTCGTCGTAAGGTCTCTTTCACTCATAGAAGTTAATGGCTCTCCGATGAGGAAGTGACCAGGGGTTATGGGATTAAGGTCATTAGGATCGTTGCTCAGGGGACACAAAGGTCTGGAGTTTAGGACTGCTTCAATTCTTGTTAACAGGGTATACAATTCTTCGTAGGAAAGCACGACTTCTCCAATTGTTCTCTTTAAATGACCTTTAATGGATTTTACGTTTATTTCCCAAATACCGCCCATGTGCGGGGATCTGGGGGGAATGAAATGCCACGAGATACCCTTATTAGCCAGATTTTCTGTAATTTGACTAAATGAAGCTGACTTTAGAAATGTTCTTAGTTCCAGTAATTCTCTATTGGCGCCAACGAAATTTGTAGCATTGTCCGAATAAAGATGGTACACATGACCACGTCTTGATATGAAGCGTTTTAGCGCATTCAAAAAGGTTTGAGTCGTTAAGTCACCAACTAGTTCTAAATGAACGGCTTTAGTTGAAAAACAGACAAAGACGCAAATATATGCCTTCACAGTACGCTTACTGCGACCACGACATTCCTTGATGTAAATAGGCCCGGCATAATCTACGCCACTGATTGAAAATGGTCTGGTTGGTTCGACACGGGATTTGGGCAAATTACCCATAATAGGATACATAACGCTTGGTTTGACTTTAAAACATTGCAGACACTGGTGCAAAATCTTGCGTACCACACTGCGTGGAGAAATTATCCAAAAATTTTGACGTAACGCGGCTAAAGTTCCCTGAACACCAGCGTGCAGTTGCTCAATGTGCACGTGTTTGACTAATGCCTTAATCAAATGGTGATCGTTTGGTAGCACGATGGGATGTTTGACATCGTAAGTTAAGGATGAGTTTTGCAACCTACCTCCCGCGCGAATTAAATTATCATTCTTGTCGAGAAAAATATTTAAGCACAGTAAACGTGATTTCTTGTTAATCGGTTTGTTTTGTTTAAGGCAAGCTAATTCATCGTTGAATGCAACTTCTTGAATTAAACGCATGATGGCCTTCATGGAATCTTTTAATTCTTCACATGTTAAAGAACTAGAGATTTGCCTTTGGTTTGGCTTCCTACAATTGTTGATGAACCGTAATACCCATGACATTACGCGTTCAGTTTTTTTGTAATTTGAAAATTTTGTAAGAAGCGGTAGTTGTCTTTCGCGAGAATGAATATTGGTCAGAGTGACAGTTCGCCGTTCTGGAATTTCAATATCCGAAAGATTTACGTTAGATACGGGCCAAGTGTCGTTGTTTTCTGACAGCCAATCAGGACCGTTCCACCACAGTTTATTAGTTTTGAGTTGACCAGGTAAAGCACCTCGGCTTAGTACATCCGCAGGGTTACTTTCGCTTTTGACATGATACCAATCTTTCGCGTCCGTTAGCGTTTGAATTTCGGAAACTCGATTTCCTACAAATGTTTGTAAGTTTGAAGATGTAGCGTTTATCCATGCCAGAACGACTGTGGAATCTGTCCAGAGAAATTGCTGATCAATTTTGACATTTATCGTTCGTAAAACTGTATTAAATAATCGCGACAACGTTAAGGCGGCACACAGCTCCAAGCGTGGTAACGTAACAGCGCGAAGAGGAGCCACACGAGATTTAGCGCAAATTAAGTGAACTTGATGATTGCCACTATGATCGGTTGTTCTTAGATAGACAGCAGCGCCATATGCGATTTGTGATGCGTCACCAAAACCATGTGGTTGCACCTGTACGGGGCTTGATTTTATTATGTTTCTGGGAATTTCGATTTCGTTTAAGTGAGCGAGTTCTTGCAAGATCTTAACCCATGCACAATAAATAGTTTCAGGTAATAGATCGTCCCATCCAATTTTCAAACTCCAGCATTGTTGAAGGATTATTTTTGCTTTTACTACTACTGGCGCCACAAGACCCAATGGATCGAATACCTGGACAGTTTTAGACAGGATTTCGCGTTTTGTTAGTCTTTTCGGAATGTCGCACTGTTTTACCTGATACCGTAACGAATCGTGATTAGGATTCCAAAAAAGCCCTAACGTTTTAGTGTAAGCATCCTTATCGAAACTGACGTTGAGATTAGGCTCGTGACTATCTGGAATTAATGCCGGATGATTGGCGGCCCATTTACGTAATAAGAAACCACCATGAGCTAAAATTTGAATTATTTGATCTCGTAAAGTGATTAGGTTTTCAAGTGAGTCTCCTCCCGTCAGAAGATCGTCTACGTAAAAATCCTGTTGAATTGCTTTAGCGGCTTCCGGGTACTGATTTACGTTTTGAAGAGCTAGTTCTTTAAGACATCTTGTTGCTAGAAAACTGGCCGGTTTTGTACCGTAGGTTAGAGTGGTTAATCTATACGTTTTTAGCGGATCTTCGGTGTTCTCGCGCCAAACAATTCGTTGATAGTCACTGTGATCGGGATGTATTTCTATCATACGGTACATTTTAGCTATGTCCCCGTTTACGACGTATTTAAAGGTTCTGAATCTCAACAAAATTGCAAAAGGCTCTGGCTGGATTGTAGGTCCTGCCATAAGATTGTCATTTAGACTTAATGCATCAGCTGAGCGAAATGACGCGTTAAAAACAACTCTTAACTTGGTCGATGTAGAATCCTTGAGTACCGCGTGATGGGGCAAATATGTACAGTTCGGTTTATTTAATTCGCAACCCGGAACTTCCTCCATGTGACCCAAAGAGATGTAATCCCGCATGAATTGCACATAATCTGATTTTAGTGTAGGCCTTTTGTTTAGGTTTCGTTCCAGATTGTTAAAAAACTTTACAGCACTATCGCGGTTTGACTTGAGAATTGGAGGATCATTTTTTAATGGCAGTTTAACAAGAAACTTTCCGTTTGTTTGTCTGCACGTATTTTGAATAAAATGTTGCTCGCACATAATCTCTTCATTTGAAAAGCATTTTTGTTCGGAAGGGTTGCTGCATTGTTCTAGTTCGAAGAATTTTTGCATCTGGTTCTCTAAAATGTCGCTTACCGACGTTAGAGAAAGCGAGCAGGTGCTTGAGCTATTGTTATTGTTCATATTTAGTGACCCACCCGCAATGAAACCTAAATGGGTATTTTGCAGCATTAGTTTGTTATGGTTCTTCAGTGTTATTTCCTTGCGGTCTTGACATAAAAGGTTCCAAAACAAATCAGCCCCGATAAGTAAGTCTACTGGTGCAGTTTCTAAGAATTTCGGATCGGCTAGCTGTAATTCCTTTGGAATATTTATTGCAGACATGTTTATGGTCACCAGGGGAAGATTTTCGGTTATTTTTTCCAGAACAAAACAACTTAAGTTCGCCGAAAATTTATTGTACTGAGACTTGATGTTTACCTGGACGGCCTGTTTGATGTTCGTCGAAATTTGACCAATTCCGCCAACGGTTATATTTACGGCTTTCTGCTGTAGACGTAATTTTTTGGAAAATGATGACGTAATATAACTGTTCATGGACCCTGCATCCAGGAGAGCTCTACATTTATGTGACTTATTATTACGATCTTCTATGAGAACGATCGCGGTTGATAACAAAATAATTGATGATTGGGACCTCATAGAATGAGCGTTTAAACTTTCTACCTGTGCTGGTGTTTCATTGGTTTGCGTGATTTGTCTTTCTTTGTGAAGCAGCGTATTGTGGCTTTGATTGCATTTACGGCATTTGAATTTGGACTGACAGTTGTTAACAAAATGATTGGTTCTTAGACAATTAAGACATAACTTCAGGTTTCGAGCTTGAGCGTTTCTTTCCTCTACATTTAATTTTGTAAATTCATTGCACTGAAAGATTGTATGATCGTCATTTTTACAAAATGTACAATGTAGTTTGTTTGTGGCAACATAAGATGTAGTGCTTCGTTTTTGTGACATATTGTTTTTTGCATTATTGTGATTCGGATTGACGTTCGATTTGGGGTGCAATAGATTTAAGGATTCCAATAACTGACATTTCCTTTCTAAAAATTCGACCGTTTGACCGTAAGTTGGAACCTCGTCGGTTAATGTAGCCTGCCATTCTCTTGCAAGATTGTCGTCTAATTTGTCCACAATTATTACGACTAGAAGAGCGTGCCAAGTATCAATCGGTACTTCTAGCTGTCTTAACGCGGCAACATTTGAATTCAACGTATCTAAAAAACACCTAAGTGACGAATGCGAGGCTTTAATTACTTGCGGTGCCTTTGTGATGGCTATTATGTGATCGTGGACGATCAGCCGTTTGTTGCAGAACCGTTTCTTTAAGATATCCCACGCTACATTATAATTTTCTGATGACACCGTTAATGACTCGACTGCTCGCAAAGCTTCACCAGATAAACATGATCGCAAATATTGGAAACGTTGACAGTTGTTTAGCATGTTGTTTTCGTCTTCAATAATGGATTTAAATGAATTTTGAAATGACAACCATTCCTTATAGCAACCAGTGAAAGATTTTAAATTTAGAGTTGGCAGATTCAATTTGATTGATTGATCACGATTAGAACAATGTGAATTAGCGCTGGAACAACTACCGTTACCGTTCGTTGTGGCCGCAGTGTGCGGTGGAGGCGTCATTCGTTCAATTTTTGTTTGAATTGATGATAATACATCGAAATATTTTGACTCAATTTCGACGCGGTCCTGAGTCTGCGTTTCAACAGCTGTCGTTGAAGAATCAAGTAATTCAATTTCAGTTTGTACCTCTTCATAATCTTTGAATGTCTGTTCGATGAATGTTTTTCTAAATTTTAGTGGATTTACATCGTTATCATTTGATTGAAAGTTAGCAACAAAGTTTTGAGTTCGCGTAATTTTTGTTTTTAATGAGGTTCTTTTCTTTTTTAAAGCCTCTAATTTGGCAATTGATTCATCTAATAAGGATGTCTCGGGCATAATGATTGATTTGATTTACGTGGTCGAGATGAAAATTTGCGAAATTAAGAACAATAGAAAAGGTCGTACGTAGTAATGTAGTTTGGAAGGGAAATTGAAAGGATGGAGAGCCACTAACCTTTGTTGATGTCTTGAGTGATGACCGCTTCGCTGCTACCCAATTCGGTGACTATTCGTGCTGCCCTTTTGCCCTTGCTGAAGGTGACGAAATCGTTGCTGCCCTCTGGGTGTCGAAACTGCTTTGTTGGATTGTTGTTGTATTACACTTGTTATTACACTAGACGACCGTCGTGTGATATGGATTTAATCATCCGGCTCGAAGGACCAAAATTATGAACGATTAATCACTGTTGGGTGGTGATATTAGCCGTTCAAATGATATAGTCGTCTTTGTATAACTACTTAAAAACTTTATTGTATGACAAAATGTTGATGTACAAGTGTTAAGTACCAAGGATAGTGGTAGACTCTGGTTTTTACCGCTATATCTCGACTTAAATAAGGGTGGGTGATTTCACCCCTCTCACAAAGAAAGTAGGCAGGACTACCTGCTACAGTACCTGTTTCTAACAATAACGTTCAAAATTACATTATTTTGTACACAATTATAACATTTTTCATTCATAAATAGTAGTTTTTTTAACGAATTCGTATGTAAATTGGGATTTTTTTTGGCATGAGTGGGACAATTTAAAGGTCCACCGGTTCACACAGGAGAAAATTTGCAAATTTTGAGTGTCGAAAAAATTGTTATCTAAACTTACAGGCGCCAAAATTTTTTTGTATGCAACTCGTTAGTAAAGTACATATCTTTTTTTTACTCGGCGGATTTGCGCACTCGCTTCGCTTCTCATAAAAAAAAGTATTACTTTACTCACTTGTTGCATAAATAACTATTATACCATTGCACATTGATTTGACAATTTTCAAAATTGCGCGACTATGAACTGTCAAAAAAATCCTCCCCACACAGTTGCCATACTTAGCCACAATCATTTTGAATCACCCAATATTTATTAATATGAAGTAAATTAGTCTGGAAAAAGTTAGGTGAATTTCAACTTGACAGTGACGCTACTGACACCGGAATGAAATGACATAACCTCAACTAAACCAGCGTAACTTTAAGTCGAAAATTTTCAGTAGAAACCTCTTAAATGTGGCACATTTCAGCCGATATTAAGTCTTTGATTTCTTTCAACTCAAGTTTCAATGAAAAATTGACGATTTTAGTTCGCTTCAGTCACATAAATAATAGTCCCAAATAATTTACAGCAAAATTTAGATTACCGAGTGATAGCCATGTGATTCAACGAACAAAATCTCTCAATTACAGTTATCGATAGTAACACCATCAAAGGTGGAGCCGTGCAAATCATGCATTTTATTGGTTTTTATATAAAACCTGGTTTTATGATTTTCTTTGCTTAAGCGTGCTCTTATCGGCGTGATACACCGCAATAAAAAAAAAACACACTTAATACTGAATACGAATGTTACCGTTGAAGTATCTATTATGGTTCAATTCAATCTGGGATTGAATTTTTATTATCGCGTAGTCGAGCCAGGGCACCATAATTCCCTGGCATATGATTTTATATTGCGGACAATAAAAATGCAATAATTTCGTTTCCGTTTCTTCACACTTGCTTCACAGAATCCTTCATTTTGGAACAAATATTTAAACTATACAAGTATCACAATATAAATAATTATCGGACGACTTTAAACAATCATTTTTTGCATTTTGAAGAATCACCTCACATGTCGTCTACCACGTTTATTCCAGTCATCATTAGAACTGACACGCATCGTTTGAAACTTTGGTAATTGTTCACTTTAACTACTTCTGAAATTTTCGCGTTTATTCTGGATAGATAGCCTCAGGGCGTCCTCCTAGATCGTGTCCCACCATTCAAACCTTGTGCAAATGCCTTTTTTTTCTCTCTTGTTGTGTTTCAAGGTCGCGTCAAGGTCGCGCCAAGTCTTAGTAAAACTAAAGGGTAAGGAAAATTTTCATTTGCACAATTTTTGCTGGTGGGAAACGATGCAGGAGGACGTCCTGAGGCTGTCTAGACAGAAAAAACGCGAAAATTCCAGAAGTAGTTAAAGTGAACAATTACCGAAACTTTTTTTGTTGTTAAACTTTTAAACAAATAAACCGTTAGAATTTGTGACTCGCCAATTAACACAATCGCATCTTGATTGTTAGAAACTGGTCGACGGTTTAGCGTTTTTTTTTTCGTACAGTCACCTCATTCTATTTCGAGTGGTTCCTTCCGCTTGTTGCCTATGCCCATTTTTTTTATAAATAGCAAATCGTTCGATCTGCGAAATCGTCGCATCAAACCCACCAACGAGAACTTCGTTTGGATTCCACCTAGGCACCTACAATGAGTAATCGTTCGATTCGAACCAACGCGGCCTAGGTGCGTGGACGCGCCTCCGCCTCCGGTGCAACCAGAAGACATCCACCATCCACCCTACGACTAGGAGGCTACTGCGGCTAGTGCCTCTACCCGTCGCGGGGTGGCTCTGGGCCGAAATCGATCGCGCCTGGACCGCACGCTTCCGCTTCCGGTGCCGCCTTGGCGCAACAACCGCATCACGTGGCCGGGCAAGATGCCGGTGCGGGCACGCTGTCGGAAAATTCCTGCCGGGAAGTTCGACACACAAGAAATAAAACTCACGCTAGAATCCTCGGTGGGTAGTCGACGCACACCTCCGCCACGAACTGCCACGGATTGCTGGAACACCGCCCCTCACTTGTTGCACCACAGCACGAATACGGGCTTCGGCTTTCAGCGCTCCCATCTGCCGCGACGACTCTCGACGACACACTCGTTGCTTGGTGGTGGTCGGATGGTGAACCGACGGCTGACGCCAAATTTGCACGTGCGGCCCACGGTCACGTGACCGGTACCGGTACCCCTCCACGGCGGCAGACGTTCCGACCAGACGAAGCGGTCGCTTTCACGCCGAAAATTACAATTTAACCCATAAAATTCAATTTCAGATGCAGATGCAGGTTTGTGGGTGGGGCATCTTGTGCACACTCGTTTCGCTCGAGTTGTATCTGGGTGCTTCTCCGGAAGACAACAGTAATAATGATAAAAATTAACGTAACTGTTCCTACGGTACGGTTTCGTATACAGTCGAAACACGAAATACACGATTTGCAGAGGAAGAATGACCCCAAGCTAAATGTTAACTGAACTTGGTTTGGACAGCAATGCCCTCCGTTGAAAGGAGATTTTGCAGAACAATAGACAGGTGGATCAATTACTGTATACTGCTGCACAGTACGAGTACATTCTCTGTGATAAAGTTCTCCCGGGTTCTCCAGTATTTAACGGTGATCTAGTAGTTCTTATGTCAGTGTTTTAAGACTGAATATCTACTGACGTAAAATACTGGAAGAATTGAAGCTATTATAGTTATGTATTGACTATTAATGGAATCTATATCCTAATCGGTGATTACTAAGTTGTACTATAAAGCCGGATCCACTCTATACCGAAGAAAGCCGAACAAGAACGAACAGCTAAGCCAAAAGACAGTTTCTCCACACGTTCACGTTCATTTGTGAAAATGTATGAATAGAGAATTTCTGTTTCTCGTAATTGTGCAACATAAAAAAAAACGTACACCGAATTAACGTATTAAAAATGGCGTATAACATTATATGTCACGCGAATCTACGTTAATACCAAACAAAAAATGCTAATTTGAATTTGGTCTTCGACGAATATTTTTTATTGTTGCTTTCTGACTTTACTCAAGTTCAAAAAATCACTAGCTTAGTTGCGTTGCGATGTTGCAATAGCTTCAAAATTTATGAACAGCAAGGTCTCTGTACATACAGGCTGATTTTGAAAGTTGTGCAGATATTTTAATCACGAGCTACTGGCTTCATGTAGAACTCGGAAAAAATGATTAAAAAATTCTGTCAAAAAATAAAATGACATTTATTTTTTGGGCTACAATTTTTTTTAATTGCTTTTAGTCTTCTACGTTGTCAAACAAAATCGTAGGTAAAATTTCGGCATCTTTTAAAAATACACCCTGTATATCATCACGTATTTCTCCATTACAATCGAAGCAAATTTCCAAGTTTGACTGTTAATAACTCCATAACCTGAGGGTTAACAGTAAATTGGTACTAGAGTTTTTTGCTTGTATTTCCACATAGAATCATAAGATGTAAATATTACGCGCCATTTTTAATACATCCTGTATAATATGTACACAATACAAAAAAAAAGTTACATACAAAGTGTTTATAAAAGAACGTATATCAAGAGTCCTGTGAAATTGTGGGGCTCTATAATTTTATTGTGCCGAACTATGTCGAGCCGTTGAAGCCGTCAAATCAGATGTCAACCGTCAAACGTCAAAATATTATATCTTGGCGTCAGTTGTGAGTTTGACGTCTTAGTTGTTTTGCTTGTGATTTTCTGCAGTTTTTCTCTATTCTAATTACTGTTCATCTTACAACAGTGTTTATTAAAAACCTGTCATTAATGTACTTACAGTCGCGAGCAATAAATTTTGGTCGTCAGTGTCATTTTAAAATTTGGTTAGATTGTCACAAATTTAAAAAAAAAACAGCCTGATTATGCCCATGTCAACAAAGTGTCAAAAAAATTACAATTAATGTCGTACAACATGACGATAGATTATGAATTATGATATTTATTTATTTATTATTTTACAATGAACCATTTTCCATTTTTCCATTGCGTCAAACAATGACATAGACGACCGAAATTTATTGCTCGCGTCTGTACTATGGACTAGCAAAAAAAACTGGTACATGGTGTTGCTTTAGACACTTCCAAAACATACTGTACCAGTTTTTTTGCTAGTCGATAGTACATAACCTCTATTTTTCTATTTGGTACCACAATATGCTACAGAGTGGTAAAAATTAAATACAGGGTGACTTTGAAAGTTGTGCAGATATTTTAACCAGTGATAAAACTCCACAATAGGTAACGATTGAGCCAATAATGCCTTATACAGATGTTGTTTCAAAAAAAGCTGGCAGCGGCTCCCAACACTGACTTTTATGGAAAAATATGTGAAAAAAAAATCATAGCAGACTTCTTTTGTTGCCATTTAATTCAAAATTAAGTCACGTTGGCAAGAACTTGAATTAAACCACAAATTACTTTCAAACCAATCTGGATAAAACTGATATGGTTTTGATCTATGGCCAAGCCCGTGGACATTCAGTGCTAGCACGGCAATCTACGGTGAAAGATTTTCTCAAAGGATAGGTACTTCCCAATGCACGAACCTTTGTAAACGTTGTGCAGCATCTTCGCAATTTCGAGCGTTTCGAAATAAATAAGCGTGATCTTGGGGGGCAACGAGAAGATGGCATTTTAGTTGCAGAAGAATAAGAAATTCCTCACGAAATCCAAGAGCATCGTCCAAGAAAATAAAACAAATCGAGATGGCTATGATTAATACACTTCAGTTGGCAGCACGTAAACATTTAATTCAAATGTAATCAGATGTCATTAATTACAATAGTAACTGTCATTCCGGGATTTCAAGGCACTTACCAACAAGTTGCCTTGATTATTTTGTTTTTCCATACCTGAAAAACAACGTGTTCAAAAACAGGCCTGGCACAATTCCCGAATTAATGCAAGTAATTACTGATAACTGTAATTTAATTTATGTCCCGACTTGGCGAAGGTCATTTGAAAACATGAAGCATTATGTTTGGAATTTACTCTAGTTCGTAAATACGATTGGAGCTCCTCATGATTCTTTTACAACCGACAGATCACACATAATTCACACCTTTACGAAAATCAAGATTTCAACGTTCTCAAAATTGCCAACTAAATTTTTGATCACAGCCAACTCTAATTTTTTTTTTCGATCTCACGGTACTAAATCGTATGACGAAGATTGTTTGTTTAACCTGTCGCATGATTTTCAAAAACTTTGATTTGTTCATCATTCACCAGTGGTAAAAAATGAAAAATTATTTCCCTTTCACTAAACAAAGGTCGAGGAACGAAACTTCAGAGTATACTATTAAATATCAAACTGGTAAGCTATATTACTAATAGTGAAATAGCTATTTATGCACCAAGGGCGTTACAACGATGATTAGGCCCGGAGAACGATGAATCCAACTCGAGGGCTTTAGCCCGAGAGATGCATATCGTTCGATGGGCGTAATCATTCGGTGACGCCGTGGTGTATACAAGATTTTATTTTTCACTACGTGTTCTTTAAAAAAAAAAAAATTGGCATCTTTGCAATTATGAATTGATGAGGGCGTTATGAATTCATTACGCCCGCTTATTCTTATTACACCCTATATTATGCCCCGTTGTTATGGACATGTTTACGTATTTCGTATCCTA
Source organism: Tenebrio molitor (assembly GCF_963966145.1). NCBI lineage: Eukaryota > Metazoa > Arthropoda > Insecta > Coleoptera > Tenebrionidae > Tenebrio > Tenebrio molitor. Next base: position 3,531,283 of record NC_091048.1, on the reverse strand, counting down.
GGAGTTATCATGCAATTATACTAAAGTGAAAAATAAAATCATTTTAAAAGCGTTTTTTTTTTTCGAAACTGTATTTTTTTAAATGGCTACCATAATATCTCAACATCTACTTAATCAATTGACTTCAAATTTGATGTGAACTAAAATTTGTCAAAACATTAATAAAGTTGCACACGAAAGACTGACAATAAAGTTTTTATAGTTAAAAAAACAAAAAGGTAAAATATTTTGTCGTAGAGTAGAATACTCCTGCAGCACGAAATTGATATTTTGGAAAAAAAGTTTGTAACACAATACTTCTCCTTTGGTGGTTGATAGAACGATTTAGTTGCCGTATTTGACTATTTGGATAAAAAAAGCTGAGATTTTTTAGAGGATCGACGTTAATTTTCTGTGACAGGATATTGGTGCCAACCGGTGGAGTTTCTCTCTTCCGTAATATATATTTCGAACAGTATCCACTGATGTACAGTTCACAGATAATATAATTGTCCCAAGTATAAGATTGTTTCTTAAACTGTGTTAAATGTTCAAAATAAAACAAAATTTGATTGTTGAAAGGAAGTATAGGCCGTGCCAAATCCAAATAACCACCACCTATTAAACTAAGTTGGTGAAAACAAAATTACACTAAGTGTATAATGGCAATTTTGATATTATTAGGATGCTAGAATTGCTAGATCAATCAAATCTTAGTACGAAACGTTGCTGGTTGATTTTTTGAGTAGAATGCAGTGTTGATGTTTATTTGGTTCTGGCAAAGACTATATGTACAGTGGCGGCCACAGAATTTCGTACATCAATGTCATTTCACTGGGAAAAGTTGTGAAATTAGTAATAGTATCAACATAATTTTGATAGATTAGAAAACAAGCTTCAAAACTCAATTCGAAACATCAGTCATAATGACAATACAGGGTGTTTTCGAAGTTGAGGCGTTCCTTTTAACATGTGATAGTATGCGTTGTTCTAAAGAATTTTAGCCAAAATCACCTTAGTAAAATGTGTACGGCAATGAAGATACAATAAGTTAATTTTTTTGAAATTTTTGAAACCGGTCCTGCTCAAATTTGCGCTGATTTGTTAGAAATTGGAATTGATAAAAAAAAATCAAATGAGCATGGACGTTAATCAAAACTACTGTCAGAGTTGTCATCTAATTAGTCTAAATGGCTTTATTATTAGGAAAATAATGAGCTCACAGAAATGGGCAGGAGCGGACTTAAAATTTTAGAAAACAATAAAAATATTCAATCGATTATCTCCGTTAATACAAACATTTTATTAAGAAGATTTAGGCTAAAATTCTTAAGCCTAATGTGTAGTACCTCGTGTTACAAGGAACGCGTAAACTTCGAGAACACCCTGTATAAATAGCTATTTATACAACAAGAGGTAAAAGTAATACATACTTTCTTTTTATCACCAGGCGTGAAAACAACACGCCATGTGATAAAAAGACGCTTTTACCTTGTGTTTTATACAAGATGATCGAATTTTGAAGAAAAATAAACAAAAAACGTTCTCCCTACAAATGTATTGTCGAATTTGATCTACGGGGTGATCAAGAATGACTGAGTCTGTTGGTAACAATGGAATTTTGCAAATTTAAAATTTACCAACGAAGGTTCATTTTTGTAATAGTATAAACATAACCTGCATAACCAAGAATGTTTTTAATGTCATCTCAAGTTAAAAAATCCAGTCAGTGCGTGGTCAGTGCCAATTACTAAACAAAAATCACCAGTATTTTCAATTGTTTCATTGCCAACAGACTCAGTCATTGTTGATCACGCTGTAGAAATCTAGAGTCGTTGCTATACCAACTTCTAACTGTTGGAAAGAAGTGAGTTATTCTGAATATCCAGGTACTGAAAACGATGCAAATGCAGCTCTTGCAAATTTGTTGCCAGAAAAATCAAGCCAAGTGTATGAATATGCTTGTCAACGTTTCAAAACAAGGTGTGATGAGAAAAATGTCAAAGAAGCTGTCACGGAAAAAGTTCTTGTGACATATTTTGTAAACAAAGCCAAGCAGCAGAAATCTCCTACTTTGTGGAGTCGATAGAAAATAAGAAAAAAATGTCTGAAAAAATTGTCGGACAAGGTAACGAAAATAATGGAACTGATACCCTAAGTGCTAATGCTCCAGCATCATCCCCCCGCCCAGGAATCTCACCGGGACTATCAGTGCCGGTTTCAGAAAATAAAAGATTGAGTGACAAAAAGTAAAAGTAAAAAGCTCTAGTTACAAAAAGTAAAAGCAATTTATCATTACTTACAAAAAGTTAGACTTTATAAAACTACAATTAATTACATTAATAAGGTACATATTACATCGTTTTTTTTGTGAAGTGACAGTAATTTGATTGTACATGATAATTTGTTTCGCGCTACTTCTAAGCAGATTTATGTATTTCTGAACACCATAGAAACGATTAAAATTAACCAATCACGTTGCAGAATTTTGTATTTATGGAACTGTTAAAGTTATGGGTCCATTAAATTCGTGTTCAGAAACCGAACCTAAATCAGATAATTCCTTCATAATGAATATGTCTTCACACGTTATTTATCTTGTTTCATGATGATAAGATCATATGATAAGATGAGACTCGTTTACAAACGCTCTAGATATTTCAAATGCAAAATCCATAAACTTTGGATGTGGGAAAATATTTTTTATCGACTACCATAGCGAAAATACAATTTTGGCGTACTGATTCAAGGAGAGAAAGTGTCACTTTGTCTGTCTAGGCAGGTAAAGTACTTTACCTGACTCTGACTAGGCCTACTTACAAATATTTTGAAGCGTACATAATAAATAATTAATCGTACGTGGAAGAGTCGGTTTTGAATAAAATAAAAATTGCAAAAACAATTCTTGGCGGTATTCACCAACAGCCAGCACAGTCAGAAACTTTCGCCGATATAGAAATTTTACAAAAATCTGAAATGGAGAAAAATCCAAATACTTGTGTAATTGGCGAAGATGTGGAAAAGAAAAGTAGTCATATTAACAACATAGTAACAAACACTTCCAAACCTTTTTCAATAGCTGCTCCTTCAACGTCTGGTATCAATTTTAATAATCCATCTGGTTGTACATTCACATTTAATATATATAATAAATAATAATGTTCTAATATTGAAATAGTTATTTACTTTCTAAAATATAAATCTACAGTTGAAAGCAAATAGATTGACTTCCGTAAGTAGCAGTGAGGTGGTAGTCGATAAAATCTTGTATGCAACACGGCAGTAAAGTGTCTTTATCGAACTTGTTTGCTTGCTCGACTCGGCTTCGCCTCGTCTCACAATCTGCAAACTCGTTCGATAAAGTGTCACTTTACTGCCTTGTTACATAAATAGCTATTAATATTGCAGTTTTAGCCAGACCGAAATTAGTCGAAAAAAACTCATTTTACCCAGTTTCTCATCAATTTTATTCAACAAACTCTTGGTATTGTCAATAAATAATAATAATCATTGCTTGTATGATAAAAATATTACTTTATCAATAACTTCTCTCTTATCACAAACTTTTTTTCTTATTATTATACGTCCTGCGACCAATAGAAGGAAATGTACCATTCAACAGGTTACGATTGTTTTATTTATGTGGAAACAGTAATTTAGAACAGCAAAAAATGGCAGAAAAGCATTGCTAATAAAATCTTGTTTCTTATTTTCACAAATTTCTGACTTTAAATAAATTCTTATTTGAAAATGGTGCATAATAGTATATTATGCAACAAGTTTTATAAACGCCTTTTTGTCACGAGTTTTATTACTTATTACTGATAAATTATTAGGCACCAGCGCAGCGTAGCGAAACGAGTGTCCAGACAGTTTATAAACGAGTTGCATACTATACATTTTCTACTAAACAAATAAAGAAAGTATGTAACTTCTTTATTACATGTTATAAAATTCGAAACTGATAAACGTCAAATTACCAACTTGTGTCCAAAAAATTCAAGCCGTGTTTAAAGAAACCTCGAGCGTGTTTAATATGCCGAAAATGAATGGATATCAAGTCGTGACTAATGAACACGCGTATTTAAAGTGACGTTTGACACAATATTTTTCAGTACAAAATGTGACACTTTAGAGAAAGGAAAGAAACTAAAAAGAGATTTAATTGTATGTACTGCAATATACTCGTATATCTCTGTTATTGCAGCCATTTGGTGCAAAAACGATCACGGACGGTAATCAACAATGTGTAACGTTTTATTATCAATTTTAGAACCAATGCCATAACAATTATCTGTTTGACATAAACCGCACGTATTTGAGAGGAAGTTGGATTGTGATTTAATTTAACTGGGTGTTCATCGAATGACTAATTTCTCTCGACATGTCACAGCCAGTGACATGCTGTACGGTTTAGAACATTTTTAATAAATCAGCGTTGGCTTCATAGTCCAAGTCAGATGCATCTTTTGGAAAATTAATAGTTGTGTTGATTTTCCTAATTATTGGTGAATACGAAGAAATACATTTCCCCACATCTGTCACCATGGAGAAGACATTTGACACACATGGCCCGCATTTTCCAGTCGGTTGCACAAATAAATTAAATTTTCCAACGCAACAATACAACTCAGATTAGACCATGTTGAATTTTATCTTCTGATAATTTCTCTTGTATACTTTCATTTCAGCGTGCCAACTCGACGCAATACAAAAGAAAACTCCGATAACAAGTATTATTTGATACAACTATGAAATAAATATTAATTAAAATTGTTATTTGATGCAAAACAATAAAATAGTTATTTGTGTATCAAGGCCAAAAAGTGCATCTTTTTCGTCCGAGTCTGAATTTTCTGACCGAGGTGCAGCCGAGGTTTGAAAACAGACGACGACATAACGCACTTTTTGGCAGAGGTGCGCATTAAATTTTTTAGGCGACCGCACGAACTACAAAGCAAAAGACATCATTGGAAAAATTACAAATTTATTTTGTATCTACCTTTTTCAAATACATAGATACATTTATTAACACATATTAACATTTTTTTTAATAGTATTTGTTATCAGCTTGCCAACAAAACTAAAAATATACTATTTGCAACACAATTACTTATTTGCATAATTTATGGTGACAGGACAATTATCGGTTTTGTCGGTTTCGTTGCTAACTTACTAAACAGACCAACAGATGGCGCAACAGTCAGCGTCCGAAAAAGAGTAACTTTTTGTCCGCTTGTGAGTACGTAAAATTACCGTTTTCATTAATGGTGCTTAAAAACTTGTTTTTTTAATCGTGACATTTAAACAATTTCTTCTTCTCACTTATCGACATCTCCCTATAAAATTTGAAGACCTGCAATTTATACTCAGTGCTCAAGTATTGTAGATAACAAACTTAGACCTAATGCACGCCCTTGTTTTAAACCCCTCTTGATAAAATCTTTATTTTGTCATGGAATCTGAGTTTTTATTTTTTTGTTATGAATTCGTCTGCAAACATTCACATTGAGGTTGAAGTTACACAAACATGCACATTGTTTCCTTATCACCTGATATCCGTTACACACTCGCGTCAAATGTTGCGTCTAAACACTAATTGAATTTCTGTTACACCTACTGCAAATATTTGTTTCCATAAACTTTTATTACTCATTCATCATTATTTCACTTCACAAATCTTGTTCATTTTAGCCGCTCGATTTTGTGAACTTATTAAAAAACCGCGTGTGTTCACAGAATCGAAATTGTTGATAAAATTGAAAGGCAGTTTTTTAATTTATAATTTTAACAAAAATATGACTTTTTTCTACTCCCATTTTTAAAATTTTACACATTATGTTTCCATGACGCTAAAATGACCTTTTAAATACTCCTTGACAAGCTGTGTCTTTGTGCGCTTTCGTCACTAGCTGAAGTTAGCAACGGGCCTTTTAGTCACAGACTGAAGTTAGCTCTAGTTTTTTTAATCGCAAAAATCATGTAACATTCAAAATCTAGTTAGTTGTCACTTGTCAATTGACGTTTTTGATTTGAATTTTTTGTTTAAATTCACGTTTAATAAAGAAGTTAGGTGTTATATTTGTATTGTTTATTTGGTCGTAAAAAAGTATACAAGTAGGTAATATACATATACATAACTCTCTACGCTCGTGCCTAATAAAACTCGTGACTAAAATGGCGCTTATAAACCTTGATACATAATATACAATTACAAAACATTAAAGTAAAATGTTAGTTTTGTCTATTTTTTTCCTTTAAATTTTTAATCACTGCGATATTTCGACATTTCCGTAAAGTTAATATATCGTCAATGTTAAAAATATTCCCTTCACTCCAAAGGAGTATTTTATCAAATGCTTCTGCAGCTTCCACAGATGTAACCCTTTGACACAAAGAATTTTCGTCATGTCCTTCTTCCTCTTCAACATCGTCATCTCCGCTTTCCAAAGGTAATTTTATATCTTCGCTTTCCAAAGGTAACATTTCATCTCCGCTTTCCAAAGGTAATTTTATATCTTCGCTTTCCAAAGCTAATGTTTCATCTTCGTTATTCCAGGTTTTTACCTCTTCCACAGAAAATTCTGCCTAAAAAAATATTATCTACTACATACAAGGATGAGATAGGTAAAAAGTTTATTAGAGGTGTAAGGAGGTGTTGGATTCTCTCATGGGGTGTGACCTTGGAAATATCTGCGCGAAGACGAAGTAAAAACCAGTAAAAAATCTGCAAATGAAAACTGAAAACGTCGACTACTCTACATTCACACAGCCAAGACAAAGACGACACTAACGTAACGAATGACGATGTTTTCTGGTCGATTTATAGCGCCTACTTGAGACTGATATTCGTCGTTTGCGCAGATATGACTCATAGCCCATGAGAATATTCAACATCTATACCTTAGGTTGTATTTCGTTCAATGATGTCCCAGTGTCTTCCATGCATTCTTCAACAGCAGCACTTTTGTATCCTTCCCGCAAAGCTTCCAATGGAATGTCTTCTTTAGAATCCGAGTCATTTTCAGCAGGAATGAGAATATTTTCCCAACATTTTTTAATAACATCAGGTTCAACTTTATCCCATGCCAAAGAAAGGTTGATGACGGCATCTTTTAGGTTCAACTCTTTAATCGATTTGGCTATCTGGTTGGAATTCCGAGATACAACTAATGAAAGCAAATTGGAACGATAAATAAGTTTCGTTAACTGAATGACATTCTGACACATTGGGGTAACGTTGGGAGGCATATAAATTGTTACAATGTTTCCGTCATTTGTCCTTAAATCTTCTACAGGGGGGTGGCTCGGGACATTATCCAGTATAAGAATGGCTTTAGCAGGTAATTTCCTTTGTTCTAGGAAGCGTCTGACCTAAATAAATTTAGTACATTACTATTTATTTTTTGCATACATTGTTTACTCTTACTTGTGGAACAAAAGATTTATGAAACCAATTAGAAAACATTGCAGCCGTCATCCAAGCACTTTTGGAGTAATCGTAGTCTACAGGAAGAGGATAATTCTTAAAACATCGTGGATTTCTCGCCTTTCCAATTACAAGGGGCTTAATTTTGTGTTCCCCAGTGGCATTTGTGCATGCGAGAAAAGTGATACGTGGTTTTTCTACTTTTCTGCCAGGTGCTCTTTTTTCATTACAGGTGACTAATGTTTTGTTCGGTAGTAATTTCCAGAATAACCCGGTTTCAGCAGCGTTGTAAATTTGATGTGCAGTCAAACCAAGCGTTTTAAGTGTTAAAGAAAGTTCATTTTTAAATTGATCCACAGATTCAGGGGTAGATGAAAGTTCTTCGCCAGATATTTTTAAAAAGCGAATTCCAAATCGCTTTTTGAAATTTTGTAGCCACCCATCACTTGCAGTAAAATTCATCTTTTCTTTGAGCTCCTCATGCATGGCTTTTGCCTTTTTCTTTATCATAAAAGTACTCACACGTATGTTCTTTCTTCTTAGGTTACAAAACCATCTGTATAATTTCTTTTCCAATATCGGCATTTCACTACGCTTGAGCGTCTTTCTTTTGTGTGTACTACCAACACATTTTGCCGCAACATTTAATATGTTTGTTTTATTTTTTTTTAAGGCGCAAACAGTTGATTTCGCAATTTTATATTTTTTCGAGGCACAAGTAACACTCATTCCACTTTCTAAATGTTTTATAATTTCGGTTTTTTCAAATAGTGTTAAAACTTTTCGCTGTGGTTTCATATTTTTGCACTTGCCCGAACAGTCAATGTAAAACACACGCTTCCCAGACTACTGAATCACAGTATCCGAATCAAGATTGCAACTGTTCACTCTACTGAACCTTCACCTACAGTGGCTGTGGCTGTTCACACAATTGGGCATTCACAAAATCGAGCGGCTGCTGTATTTATTGATCACATTTGCTTGCGGTTATTTCTGGCGCACCTATCATGTGTTCAAATGAAAATCTAGGCTGAGTAGGCTTTGAAAAAACTAAACTATTTGGAAGTCTAAAGTTTAAATTTTCCGTCGTTTGACACGAATGACACTTGTTTATGTTTAATCGGGACATAATTGAACATGTTTGTTTTCAGCAAAAGGTGTCCTTAGATATTTGCTTCGAGAATCGCCCTCAAATGTCACATGATTTATATTGACAAATCACAACTCCGAATTGTTTGAATAGCAACCAATCACAATTTAATTAAGCGGAAATTTTCCCTAGGGAAAATTTCCGATATAATTGCCCTAGGGAAAAATTTTTTCGGGCGATTCTCTTCCGAATATACCTCGGGACAGATATATATCGCCAGAAATTTTTTCTTGCAGTCCAACACTCGTGTTTGTCGCTCAAAATTACCCTCGGGCTGAAGCCCTCGTGTAATTTTCTTGCTAAAAACACTCGTGTGTGAGGACTGCTCGAAAAAATTTCCGGCAATATATCTGTCCCTTGGTATATTATATATGAGAATAGGAATCGTTAAGTTATTCTATTTTTAATGTAAAACATTGCAAAGAAAGAAAAAAAAGAAAGATTTTTTTGTTTCTTAGCTGTCAACATGCTCCAATTAATTTACGCTTTAAAAAAGCACAAGAATTGAGAATTGACGGTTTCCAACGCCTTCCCAGCCCAGGATTTCATTTGAACGCCCGATACAACCAGTAAATGTATATTTTTCTGACTCTGAAGGCTCTCCAAATAAAACTATAATATTCACCAAATGCAGGGAGCGGCATTGTGTAGTTGTATTTCCCAAAGTATTACGAGTAAACCTGAATTACTAGGGACGCTCCCTGCAGATGCGGGGTTGAATATTCGTTCGGAGTTTCTATACTTCGTCCAGCGAGAGATTGGGAGATTTTAAATTGTATTAAATTAACCCAACACTACAAAATGCACTAGAATACATTAATTAGAGCATAATTTCAGGGCAAAAATGTTATTGCTTGGAGGATATATTTCAAATTTTATGTGCGCTAGATATTACGTTCTCTACATAGAATTTAGTGATCTTTATGTCAACCAATCTCTCGCTGGACAAACTTTACCTGTTTTGACCTGAATGACACAAAAATGATCCTTATGGCTTATGGCAAAATATTTTTAAGGTAAAATTACTAAAATTACAATGAAACGGTCGGTACCGTCATCTTCATCTGGTGTCCCTTCGGTGAACAATTGAATACATATTACCGGTTTATTAGCCGGGCCTTTAAAGTCAGATAAAAGTACTACTTAGACTTACTACAGCGTGATCAACAATGACTGAGTCTGTTGGCATTGTTGGCAATGAAACAATTGAAAAGTACTGGTGTTTTTTGTCGCGTAATTGCCACTGACAGGATTTTTTAACTTTAGACGACATTCAAAACATTTTTGGTTATGTCAGTTATGTTTATGCTATAACAAAAATGAACCTTTCATGGTAGATTTTAAATTTGCCAAATTTCATTGTTACCAACAGATTCAGTCATTCTTGATTACACCGTATAATGACATGAATGACAGTGACCATTTTTTTTATCGCAAACAAGTTTCCACATTACCATAATTATCTATCTATTTATTTACTTACTTGGGGTTAATTACCTATAATTCAAGTTAAGTACGCGTAAACTGTTGTATGAACACATCGTAAATCAGTCCGTAGCTTATATCACAAGAAATGTTTTGTGTAAAAAATTATAATTTTCAGAGATAATTTACGAGTATGTATGTACATGTGTTACAAAAGGATTGTTCACTCGTTTGGTAATTAGTAATTACCTATCATTTATCAGTTATCTGATCGCCGACGACTCTTTTTGTTGGATAAATGAATAAAACATTTTTCAAATTGAATCACATCACACGAAGAAAATGGAAAATGCGTTTGACTTTTCGTTAAAAAATACATTTCCTGTTGTGTTTGGAAGAACGATGTCATCTCCATTTTGCAAATATGTAGCAACCTAAATATTGTTACAACTTTGGTTTTAAAAACAAATTCATTCCAATATTTAAGTCTGTATACAGCGCGATGTAACGTGTGCGGATTATCGAAGTTATACTGTATTAGGTTTTTTTTTCTATACCTATAGGTATAACTTTATTATATTTTTAAAAACCTATTTGCGTTTTCCTGTCCATATTTTTTTACAACTTTTATTCATTTTCAAACAATTTTTCATTTTCAGTGTTGTTTGTGAGAAGTGTAGGTAACTATAAAAAAAAGTGATGATAATTTTAACTATAGTCTATTTTTTTAAAATCAGCTGTCAGTGTCAAAACTTTGTAAAAGACCAGACTGTGTTACCCTAAAACCTGTACTTTCTACTTTCCAACCAACTGTATAACAATTCCCCCACGTCAAAATTGAGGTTATGTCTGTCAGTCTGTCTAACGTAATTGAAATGCCGAACGTAGTGTTAAAGGTTTCAATGAAATGTAGGTTTACGTAGGTAAAGTCTGTCTCAATTCTAAATTTCCACCAACACTGCATTCTACGTTGGAAATACAACCGGCAACACTGTTTGGTGAAAAATGCGTCAGATTGTATTTGTTAGGTTATCTGCCAATTTCCGTTTTTACAACTCGAAATTTTAGAATAAAGAAAAAGAACGAAAACCTTTTTTAAAATGCAGCAAGTAAGTAGGTATAAAATCAAATTCTAAAAGCAAAATAAACTCGTGAACTAATTTTAATGTTTTCGAATCATGTTTGTGAAATAATTATATTGCCAACTTTGGCTATTAAGAATCCCCAATTTAGAAATATTTTTATTTTGCCAACATAATTCAACAGGTGGTGGAAATTTAGAATTGAGGCAAACTATAGGTACACTTCTATTCAAGGAAAAAGCGTACAAGTAATGAGTACAATTTTGGCTAGATTGTCATATTGTAAACCTATCTTTTAATTGATGTTACTTAGAAACCTGTAACAAAACCCGTGCTGATAGCTGGATTGTATCGGTGTATTTTTCATAGATTTTAATGTGTGTTAATGTTTTGTCTTACTCATTAGGCAGGTATTACCAATTACTACAAACACAACTCAAACTTTTATTCATAAATGTATAGAAAAAGGCAACTCTCCACTATCTAACAACAATTTAAAAATTTATAAAAAGCAATTTTCACACATTTGACATACATACAAAATGTCAGTACATACTACGGGGTGATCAACAATGACTGAGTCTGTTGGCAATGAAACAGTTGAAAAGTGCTGGTGTTTTTTGTCTCGTAATTTGCGGTGACTGAATTTTTTAACTTGAGACGACATTAAAAACATTTTTGGTTATGCTGGTTATGTTTATGCTATTACAAAAATGAATCTTTGATGGTAAATTTCAAATTTGCCAAATTTCATTGTTACCAACAGACTCAGTCATTCTTGATCACGCCGTACGTTTTCTTGGAAACGATTAATTAATGTTATCCCCATTTACAGTAGACCTCAATACGTGTACGCTTTTTTTTTTTTAATAGAAGTGTACATAAAGAGTGTTTTTTTAAATTTGGCGTCGAAGTAGGCGTTGGAGAATCGATTGAGATCACACCACTCGTGTAAAAGCGAAAGATTTAAACAGCTGATCCGTGATCCGTAACCTGTATAGTGCGTTCACAATCGACAGTGCAACGCCTACTTCGACGCCAAATTTAAAAAAACACCCGTTATATAGTATTTTTATCTTCCTAAGGAATTTTGGCTTAAGTCATAAATAAACCGAACAAAGACCCTACTTAAAGAAATTTATTGTGATATTGTACCTGTCAATCACTAGCCGGCCTCGGAGAAAAAAATTACCTGGGGTAGTACTCGAAATATTTGTCGGAGACCCTCTAGTGATTGACAGGCACAATATGACAATAAATTTCTTTAAGTAGGGTCTTTGTTCGGTTTATTTAGGGTTTAAGTCAGAATTCCTTAGGAAGTTACAAGCACTATATGCCGTTCACGATTATTTTAAACACGCAGGAGGCCGCGATATTTTTTTGTTAGATTGGCGTCAGGTCCTGTCATATGACGTTTCGTTTTTAAATATTCGCATTGTTGTCAATTCCGTTATTAATTTAGTTAATAAGAATTTACCCAGAACTGCCCTACAAATATGTATGTTTCATTTCAATTACAATTTTACGATTATTGTTCCTAATGCGTTCAATTATTTAAAAAATGTAACAACTTGGGAGCCGTGTTCGGTTGAATTATAACCTAAAATAGATTTATTAAGACAAATCACAATACTGCCAACTAAAATGTCAGATTTTCATAGATAGTCCGAATTTGAAATAATCGTGAATGGTTTATACTTGTATTTAAAGAGTATTTTGTAGAGCATGTGTACTTTCGTTTAGGTACATTTAAGTGGACTTTGGAACACAACGATTTTTTGTAATGAAACACAGTTGCAGTTTAAACAATGAAGAAAACATTAATTTTTTCGGGGTTGAATACATTTTGTCATTTTAAAGCCATCACATATGATTGCAGACGTCCAACGTATCTATTTTAGAAAAGTATTTACGGAAATAAATGAGAATTTAGAAAATAGGTATTTAATACGATAGGTAGATACATTAGAGAGATATTGCATTCAAACTTTATTTAAGTAATACGTTAATAAATGCATGCGCTATGAAATAACCCTACGCTTTAACGGCATAGTGATTTAAAGTTATTGCAATTTATCAAGGCGTTAACGTTATTAAAAGACATTGCAAAGTTGACAAGTGTGTCAAAAATTGACGAAATCTTAGAAGCTGCAATTTGAGGTGCTGTATATGACGATGATATTGAAGAAGCAGTTCATCACTTTATTTCTAACTTATTTCGGTCAAATCGCACTGAAACTTTTTTGAATTGTCAAACTGTTGACATGTGAGAAATGTCAAAAATAACGTTAACGTCTTGCGGTATACGTTCGCAATTTACGTAAAGCGCAATCGTTATTACCGTCTACGTGCTAAAAATTGACACTTAGATGTCAAAATAACGTCTTTCTAAATACTGCTAACCGTTATATGACACTGCAATATCTCTCTATTGAATATGTTTGAAGCTTTCTCACAAATCGCCTTTTTACTCAATTCAGGGTTGTCACCTTTCAACTCTTCGCAGCACCGAATCAGGGTCATTTTTTCACTCTCTGTGCACTACGAAGGCACCTTTTCAAATTTTGTGCGTTAATTTTTCAACGCAAACGCAAATGACAGTTATGCGCAATGACAGCGCCGATGACCTTGCACGGCTCGACGTTGCTAACCTATATATATTGTGAAATGCACTTTCAAAATGGACTGTAGATGCACAAATCGTTGTTGTTATAGAAATCTCACCAGTGGACGAAGTCCACGCGTGGGATTTCTTAATCTGAATTGCAACAAAGATAAGTGATAATCTAGTTAAAATTATAACAAAAATAATGATCACGAATGTTTTTTAATAATTCGGCGTGATTTTTTAAAATTAAAGTCCATTCACGTTGGATTTTCCTCTCAAGGTCAAATAATTAAATTTTTTGGCTATGTAATTATGTTTTGTAAATAGTGACATGCAGGTAAACACCGTACAGGTTGGATTGAGCATTGCTAAATCGCATTATGTTGGTTAGCTGCATGTCACTATTTACAAAACATAATTACAGAGCCAAAAAATTAAATTATTTGAGAGGAAAATCCAACGTGAATGGACTTTATGTCAATATCCCGGAATGCCGCCCAAACCGAATATTTTCATCGTTCAATTGTTGGTAATTTTTGTCTCTGAGGATTGGCATGTCGAGAAACCAGTCTTTAGTCAATCTGCATCGTTTTGTTGATCAATAACGATTAAAGCAAATTGTGAGGTCAGAAGAAGTCGTCGCTGTTGTTTAGTGTTTAGCTACGTTCCTTTTGAAATCCTCGTTTCATTGCTTTTCTACGTGTAATAAAACAATTCTTTTCGAAGATGCCGAATATTCGCGTTGAATAACGCAGATAAACGTACTAATGTCGTGACGTCATGGATGTGTAATGACGTACACGCATTGCTTCGTCATTTTGACTTCTCTCGTGTCAAAAATAAATTACGTTGGTTACTGGCGGCATATTTATTTGGATTTAATCTCTCAATTCAAAGTAACCAACTTTAGGCATTCAAAATAACTTTTGAAAATTCTAGTTACACAACATGAAAAACGTTATTTCCCTAAAAGTTAGAATTCTAAGGAGTAATTTACTAATTTATTTTTGACACGAGAGTACTATCGTGTCAAAAATAAATTACTCCCTAGGATTTAGGAATATTCGTTACTAGGTTGCCATAAATTTGGTTAGGTTGGAGGCTATGTGGTTTCTGGTGACAAACAAAAGATATCCCAAAAATGTAAGGCAGCAAATTAATTGTAACAGTTGCAAATGACTAATTTCTCGCTTAGTGATGATCAATTTTGGTTACTGGCGGCATATTTATTTGGATTTAATCTCTCAATTCAAAGTAACCAACCTTAGACATTCAAAATAACTTTTGAAAATTCTAGTTACAGACAACATGAAAAACGTTATTTCCCCAAAAGTTCGAAATATAGGTAGTAATTTATTTTTGACACGATAGTAGGTACTGTGTGGCACGTGCACGTTCATGGAATTCGACCCCTAAATCTGTCCGAACATTGGCTATGACATACATGTTATTTAAATTTTTTAGATGACCTGACTTTCATGTTATTGGATGAAGTTAACTTCATCTTTATAATTGTCTCGCAGATAATAATTTGTATATTAAAGGATTGCGATGTTAATTAAAAGCGAGATAATTAAAACGTTCATAAAAATAACGATCAGTTTTAGATAATTTTTTTAATTATTAAATTTCTTCTAATAAACGGTTTAATGTGTTTGTTTTGTAACGATTTCTTTATAATCTAAAGCAACACCATGTAAACTTTGTCCAGCGAGAGATTGGGACATTTTAAATTTTATTAAATTAACCCAACACTACAAAATGCACTAGAATACATTAATTAGAGCATAATTTCAGGCCAAAAATGTTACTGCTTGAAGGATATTATGTATTTCAAATTTTACGTGCGCTACGTACACTGGCGATCATTAATTTGGAAAGACTGGCCTAATCTAATTTACTGGATATTTCTAATATGTATTTGATAGTGTATGCGTTATGTCATGAACTCATGTCATCGTTGAGCGCATTTAACAGACTGTCGCAGCCGAAATTGATATGTCAATAACACTGTCAAAGTGACAAACAATTTACAATAGAAAAATCTTGGTGTTTCCAAATTAATGGCCGCCACTGTACTACTGGGTGATTTTAAATGATTGTCACTTTTTTTCTTAAGTTGGGAACATTTTTCATAAATTATTTTGGTAAACTTGATACCTTAATCAACACATTGGCGTACGTACGTCATTTTGACAATTTATGTATTAATAAATTGTGTCAAATAGGCGAGGACGCCTATGTTTATGTCAACTATCACATTAAAAAGCAGAATAACCAACAATATTACCAACCTATGGAAAAAAGTCAAAATCATTTAAATTCACCCGGTACTTCGTCTACGTAGAATTTAGTAATTTTTATGTCAACCAATATCTCGCTGGACAAAACTTGAGTATGTTGACTCGTTCCCATTTTTGAATTTTTTCCCCACGCAAAAATTACTCGTGACGTCATAATGCACTAAACATTTACGACAGAGTTTGTCGATCACGCATTAGGTGTTCCCTTACTAGAATAAAACCCAAAAAACCACCCAATAGACCCCACAAAGCTTATAAATCTTGGGTTCTATTCGAACACTCAAAATTTCTGGGTTGATTTTACGTCACGAGTTATTTTACCCCCGCCCTTCAATTTTCAACGAGGCAACCCACTGTACAAATTAGTCAGTTCTACCAACCTTGCCGCTTGTTGTCGAAAGCGCCTTCTGAGTTTGCATGGGAACCAATACGAAACGATTCAGTGCCTTGTGAATCTGAATTTATTTGAGACTCAACAAGACGCCACTTTCTTTACTGCTGAGATCTTTGGTTGAAGTGATAGTCCAGCGGTCCTTTATTATACTTATTATACACCAAGCAAATAATCCTCTGCTTAAAAAAGGATAGTTGAAAATGTTCATAATGAATAATTTTTGTATTAGGCATTCACGATCTTTTTGAGACCGAGTTGGCTATGATTTTTTCTTTTCATGTTGGACTAACTGACTCAGTGACGCAACGGATGTAATTTTTTTTCTGTCAGTGTCTGTTCGACATTTTCTTGTCACCGCATTGCCAGATTTATTATTTTAATATTCGTAAGAAACTAAATGATTTATTAAGTGTGTAAAAATAATTTAAATTTCGGTCAAAGGAACAGTCAAAATTGCCAAAATATTTTTATTCCGATAAAAAATTTCTATTAAACGATTTAATTTAATTTAAAAAGGACAGACCAGATTTAAGAGATCCGGCAACAATGTACGTATTCAGAAAATATAACCCTAAACTGAAAACAACCTAACCTAACACAAAAAGTGTCAATTTCCTTTAGGGAATTTAGTTATCACCGAGGTATTGCCAACAAAATCACTAGATGGTCATAGCCAACTCGGTCCCAAAAAGATCGTGAATGCCTTATACAATAGTCAGAAAACAATTGCGTTAAAGACAAATGCAGTACATTAGTTTTGGTTTACTTCGAATTTCTTCAGACGTAAAAAACACAAACACAAATCCATGTAATTGATGTAGCAATCATAAACTTTCCTTAAATAAAAACTCGTTTTTCGACGTAACTTAATCTGTAAAGTAATAGGTCTGTAAAAAAAGTAATACTCACACTTGTCACGTTTATTTTACAAACACTTTATTGAAGACTTTTGTTAAGAATTATTACTATTAGGCAATTAAACTTTTAGGAGTAATTAAGGCATTGAGATTGGATGGGGATTTGTGTAATTGTACACTTGCAATTTTAGTTGTGAGTTTTGAAAAACTGGCGAACAGCACACAGAAAAGAGTTGGCCTTAGCACCATAAGATTCTTTTTATTGCAGGTACGTAATCTTGAATAGTATATACACATGTACAGTTTTATATACACCTACATGTACAGTATAATAGGCAGGATAAACCGGATTAATACTCTGTATAAAATCCTACACTACCTCACATTTTCAGTGCGTTCGCAAATTTTACATCTGTTCTACGTTTTTCTACTAGAATGCTAGTGCAGCTAATATGTACAAGTTTGTGGGAAGAAATGTAAACGGACAGAACAAACTAATCAAAGGTTATTATCCATTCCACCCTGTGTTAACGGCTCATTTCAGTCACCTCACAAGAATACGCAAGCTAAATTTGTAAACTGCTACATTTGGTCATCGCTGCCAACTTCAAGCTGCTACATTTGTTAACATTCCGTTAAATACTAAATAACACTTCCTTGAAGCAACTCGGTGGCCGTTTGCAAAATTTTAAAAAATCCAACTCCTTACGAATTAAAATAAACATTCTGTTAAATTTTTAAAAACATACAGTGCATTATGGTAGCAATCTATCATGTTGAACAATTTGGCACACAATAGCAGTGTTTTTTTTTTTATTTGTGGTCATCATGGAATTATATACGGAAAAATCTTTTGTGTACTTAAGTAGGGGTGGCGCAAGCGGCCTTCAGAGCCGAAAATCCATAACTAAAGACTATTTTTCTCTACGTACTACCGAAACATGGACAAATTTGGTTTTCACGGGTTAGACGTTTGGGGTTGGCTTCATTTCACATCTTTACTCCTCTCATCGTCATCTTTGGGTTTCCTAAATAGCAACGGGAACATGCCTAATATGCATCCTAACGTGACTCCTAATACTCGGCCGAAATTGGCAGCGTTACGTGAACATGTCATGTCCATTTGCATGGGCGACAATCTAGGCGGACTAAAACCTATTCTATTTGCCAGTCTTTCAACGTAAAAGGCCGTTCCTATTCCCAGAACGTCGGAGAAAGTGTTTCCTAAAGCTGCCGCGGCCATCGTCGTTAGGCAGAAGTACGAGCCGAGGTACAGGTCGATGTAGTCCCCCTGAAAACGAGAATAAATCACAATCTGCCATTGTTGTGGAATTACGTTTACTTACGAATATTAACATGAAAAAATTGTCTAAGAAACCGAATCCGATAAAAGGAATTGAGTTAGCAATGGCCACTGAAACAAAAAATTAACTGTTTATTATAGTAGGTATGTCTTATTCGGTACATTTGATTGGCGGTTTTCTTAAATTTCGAGTCCAAGCTCCAGATTTTAAGGGCAAGAAGACGCTGTTTCATTCGCTGAACACGAATCTACCAGAGGATTTGGATGAAAATTAATTTTACTACCGAAAAATAAAATTACCCTCGATGTGAACATAACCTCACTTTGTAAAGTTTAGGCTGCGTTAATTTAATAATCCACTTATCAAACTAAAACATAATATTAACAATTCATTTCCATAAAAACATTGCAGATATAACTATTGTATTTAATCTAAACAATTTATTGACTGTCAAAAAAAATTTGAAATAATTGTAATGCCACCAATCGTTTAAAAAAAAAGAGGATCTATACTGAAATGACTTGAAATTTTTCTTTTAAATTAAAGTCTTTACAAGTTTGGTCTATTAATATTTCATTTTTTAAAGGCGATGCAATTTCTTGGGGATTTCTTTCGTTAGAAGTAGGAAGGAAACTAAAGCTGTATTTTTTTTAAGGTTGGTAGTATTCGATAGATTTGTTTGTTTATTGTCAAATGTCGTTATTTAAATTTGTTTGACTTTTTATTAATGAAACATTTTGTTTTGTATGTAAATATTTTACTAGAACTATTTGTTGCAATGTTACTTCGTAAATAAGGTTATGTTTATATTCGACTTTTTTTTAATATCTCTAGATTTGTATTTGTATTTGCCACAAAATACGGTGTTCTTGCACTGTTTTACGACTTGGATGCATTTTCTTTACACGAGAAACAGCAAATTACGTCTCTTACAATTAGTGCACAACTTTACTTCTTGTCTTACTCCTGTAACAAAGCATTAAATAATGTACATACTTACTATCGACTAAATTCCTATTTGAAGGTCGAGGTACTGATTCGGCTAAAACACAATTATTTCATTACTAAATAAATATCACGGAGCACTGCATAACATATGAATAGTTATTTTTGTTTTACACATATCCAGCTTGATAAATTATTTTTTTAGCGTCCGCTATTAAATGCACGGGCGCCAAAAAAATTTTGTATGCAATTCGTTAGTAAAGTATCTTTTTTTTACTCGGCAAATTTGTGCACTCGCTTCGCTCGTGCGGCAAATTTTCCTTCTCGTAGAAAAAAGTATTACTTTACTCACTTGTTACATAAATAACTACAATTATTCATGTTCAATAAGTGAAAAAATACATGCAAAAGCAAAAACACTTCACAAATAGATTAAAGACCAGTTTATAGAAAAAGAATTAAATAATATTTAATCGAATTAAAGCTTAATGCGCGGAATCCGAAACTTCGATTGATTGAATCTGATCACATGTTGAGTTAATCTCGCATTTGATTACGATTAACTTCATTTCGCTTCTGTAAACTGGCCCTTAGTAGTTTTAATAGAAGTTAAAACACAAACCACTACATGTAACCAATTTAAATTTTTTAAAAGATAATTTCAACAAGATAATCTTTCTTCTCGCAGAACAATATTTACAGTATTGTTTTTCATTTCTTGGTTTATTTAATTCTTATTAAAATAATAATTTATATCTATCTTAATGGGAAACATACTTATTTGATGCAAAGAATCATTCTCTCTGCCGTCACTTTTCGTAAAAAGCGAAAATAATAAATTTTCCTTTCATTATTTTCACAATACAAAGACAATTAGTATTAGTATTTGACAGCGATAGATCTACAATGCACACTTGTAAAATGTTAATATGACACAAAACTAAGCGTTTAATCAATACTACACTATGTTGTGCACACTATAAGCAGTTGAGCAATACCCCCATGCAGTGCAAACAAGTAGAAAACTAGAAAACAAACTTAAAAATATAACTATGTGGTGTTAGATTTATGTGAACTCCTTGTTAGTAATTCAAAGCGATTATTTCTTCCAAAAAGCAAAAGCCAAAAACTCTACAATATAATTTACGAGCCTTTTAATCAACACCAGGTATTTTATCACAATATCGCATGCGCTTTATACGTCTAAAGATCATAATTACTGCGACGAATAAGGGCCGGTTTTTCAATCGATGATTAACATTTTGATTAGCTAATCATTACTTCTTGATTAATTTCAAATTAATCATGAATAGCGTTTTTCAAACCAAAATTCAATTATGATTAGCTAATTAAAAATTAACTGAAAGTTTGTTACGTTGGTATTAACTTTTCTGTCAAATTTGACAACTTGGTGGTTTGTGATTTGTAACAATTTCAAACTTAGGTAATTGTTTACTTTAGCTACTTGTGGACACCCTTAGGGCGTCCTCCTACGTCGTTTCCCACCACTCAAACCTTGTGCAAATGCCCTTGTTTTTCTCTCTTGTTGTGTTTCAAGGTCGCATCAATGATCATTGATCAATGTCTAAAGGGCAAAGAAAATTCATTTGCACAAGGTTTGAGTGGTGGGGAACGATGTAGGAAAACGCCCTGCGGCTGTCTAGCCAGAAAAAACGCGAAAATTCCACAAATAGGTAAAGTAAACAATGACCCAAATTTGTAATTTTGGTTCATCCTAATTTCCGCATTTTCTCCACCTACTGATTGTATTTCTACAGTCTATGCCCCTATAATACAATTAGGAAATCTTGCTATGTTAAAGAGAAATAAGTGAGAACAGAGTCAATTGCTTTTGTTGTGCCCTAACAGTTGGGTATCAATCTCTAACCATTTTACCAAGGATAATTACATCCATAAAGCAATTGACTCTGTTCTCACTTATTTCTAGAAGTACTATAAAAAACTTTTGTTTACATTTGTTAATTTCATTTCGGTTTGGGGGGATTTTAATATAATTTGGACGCAACGCCGCTAGAGCTCTACTTGTGTACACCACAAGTCTCCAGCCACGCTCCTATTGCATAAAATCGCAGACTAAAAAGCAACTGATTTTGAGGCGATAGACAGTCATTTCTGAAATACAAATTTTGCTGGTATTTTAACCCCTGAATTTGATGCAGACTACTCCACAACACTCATCGGTTAGTTTGATAGGAAATAGCTTCTTCTATTTCTTCTAACAATCTTTCTACTGTTCGCGAAGACAAACGAAAGCGACTAAAAAAATCTTTTTGGTCCCATTCTTCGAAGTGATTGGGCCTAAAGCATATAGTTTTTGGCCTTCGTGGCTCTTCATCACTACTATAAAGCATTAACGTCATAAATATCATCAATCATTATTCTTTGCTCATGGTTTTACTATTTTAATAATAAATTTTCAATAAATCGGCATTGTCACTTTTGACGTTAATCATTAAATTCCGATTAATTCACAGAACATCGTATGATTAAGTTAATCAAGAATTAACATGAACTTTTTTGTTAATCATAGGTTGAAAAACGGTAACATTGTGTTAATTACAAATTAAACCTTAATCAAAAATTAATCATCAATTGAAAAACCGGCCCTAATATTAATAAATTAATAATTATTCATCATCCTGTCGATCTACTGATACTCTTACTGGTACACTTGTTTACTGGTTTAACATCATGCAAAAACGGTATGTTTTATATACAGAGGGACTTAATTCATAAAGGACACAAACCCTGTATTAGTATTATGAAAAATAAACAAAAACCTTCGTACCCCACTTCTTCTTTAACCAGTCTTCCGGAACAGGACAATAAGATCCTGTAGGATCTACATCTCCTAGCCTGGGTAATTTGCTCGGGCGGCCAAATTTACTTCTCCATCGTGAGGCTGCGAGTTGACCTTTGAGCGTGATATTAACAAAAAAAAATAAAAAAATAAACGCCGTAATCATCTTTCGTGGTGGTTGATGGGTGAATTCGCGTCAACTACTTTTTTTTCAGGACAACGTCACTAGCGCAACTAAATGTTCTTTTGATAGCATCGTCAATGGATTTGCATGAAACGAATCATGAAGAAAAACATCTCGGCTTTATAAAAAAAAAACTAATCAAATCGCAATTAATAATGTTTCTACAAGCGCAACGAAAACTTCTGCAGCAAGTTCTCTCAATAAACTTTATTTAATTAAGCCATTTCAGTAAGCACTAAAGCTACATAGGGCTCTTGAAGATATTTTTTCCAACAGCTACTACGACAGTTTACTTAATTCTTATAAAATGTATAGGAGATGTGAACAATCTTCGGTAAGATTGAAATCTTATTTAAAAAAATTGTGGAGAAGTATAAAATATTGTGTTCTTTAGTCAATTAAAAAATATTACAAAATATTTGAAAAAACTTCATTCTGAAAAAAATTGGGGTGGACACCAAGGTGTTCGCGTGGCGTGGCTTTAACTAACGTTTTCCGAAAAAAAAACAGAACATTATTTACTTTGAAAAAATCCTGATTGTTTTGAATTCTCTAAATCTTACGTTTAATCATAATCGTAAATATGTATATATCTTCATACAATTTAATTTCTCTCTTTACACAACTAAGCTTATAAGACGTTGATTAAAACATTAAACACTTTCGATGACAAATTTTGTTTTATTAGAAAACAAATAGTTATTTATGTAATAAGTGCAAAAAGTGAATGATTATTGCACGCGACGTGAAAATTGTCACGTCAACCGCAACAACACTTTTTGCACGTGTTGCATACATTTTTTCTACGATTGAACAAAAAAAACGAGAAAAAAACAACGATAAACAACAGTTCAGTCCTGTGCGTCGTGTGTGAAAAATGCAATGAACACTCACTGTTGACAGATGCGTGCAATAAAGATTTTACTGCACTAGTGCAATTAAGAGGCACTTTTTCCACTAAAAACAATGCACTTTTTACACGATCGTAGAAAAAATCATTTAGACGGGATTTTAGAAACGGTCGATTCTGTATAGGTTTGAAGAGTTCTTTAGTTCTAACACCCGTGGACTCGTAACAATCTTCTACAGGTATTTCTAGAAGCTTTTAAAGTGAGTTGGATTGAAGTAGGGTTTCACACGCTGCATTATAAAGCTTCCAAGTGTTTCGATACGATGATAGGTGAGTCGAAGGATTTTTTCGGTTATGGATCGGCATCAATCACGTAAAAACCAAACAGAGGATTCCTGTTTACGTAAAATATAGTCAAGTAAGGTCCCTCACGAAGAAAATCTAAACCGACGGAAACAATGTATTTAACTAACTACTAAATATAAATCCAAATCCAATTTTGTTTAATGCGTGAAGTTATCCTAAATGCATTATAAAAATTAGGTTTTATCGGTAGATCTAGACCCATTAGGGTCTTTAGGGTCGACCTCTTGGGGCCCTTCACTAATTAATTTGACACTCTCCCATTCCGTTTCTCCTAAATTTTGTAATAACCCTGATACTTTACTTAAACTGGAATTAAATAAGAACGTCAGAAAATGAATGAATAAAGATATTTCTTCCAAAATTAGAATAAGTAAGTTGAGTTCGTTGAAATTTGTTGCGTGTATGTCAAAGTTATACAAAAATATACAAATTTGAAAAAGCCCTCGCTTTGTCCGTGCTGTAATCTCCCCAACTCGTTTTAATTTCAATGTATTTAACGTAATTATTCCGCATATGTACGTTATGAAAAAGTGAAATCCTACTTTGTGCCAGATTAGGTCGGGTCCATTTGAATTTTAAATAATGCGTTTACACGCGACGGCGTAGGGTTCATGCCCTCGAGGCTGATATCAAATAATCTTTCACTATAATTAACTAAAAGCAAAAAGTTCTGAGGAGAATTAATTAAATCTGGAACGTTGCTGTGTCATTCCAGACTTTGCCGCTGAAATGTAAAGAAATAACTCTTTAAAAAAAACACGACACTTTTCCGACAGAATTAAAATTTAACTGATGTCGATTTAAAACAGAAAATGGGGTTGTCTTCTTTATAATTGGAAGCGAATAAAAGCGAAACGAATTAAAATTGTGTACATTTGTTCTTGGGCAATTCAAACATTTGGAACAGGAATTGATTGTAGCGGGTAATTCCCTTGCTATAAGTAACGTTTTCTGTATAAATAGCTCAAAATAAAGTCGATGGATTTTTTAATGGCAAAAGTTCAATCGAACGTTAAATTTTTGTACATACATATTTCAATAAATCCTGAAAACAATTGTGAATGTTGCTTTTACATTTTCTCCAATATTTCTTCAAGTAAAATCTTCAAAAATACGTTTGTTCCTGCCTGTACCTTGTACTTATTCGCTTGTATTATTTGCATGTCCCATATTCAGATTTCACGAATACAGTTTTTCATCGAGATTGAAAACCCCATCAAAACTTTTTGACGAATTTACATTTGACAGCCACACACCCGTCGGATGAATTCACATAAACCTGCATTCTCTGCGACCTTTTAAAACCCCAAATAAAATCGTTCCTTCAACAAATTTGTCTTCGTACTTTAAATTTATATTGATTTTATGCCTGATTGTGACGTCACCCGATCTAAAAATTGTCGATAGTTCCTCACCTCTCCAGAAATAGCCGATCAAACTACATAGTTTCGAAATGCTAACAGATTCCTACATAAAACAAGACTCTACATGTAGTATTAAAGAAAAAATAATTTATCCCACTTCTGATAAATTATTAAAGAAAAATAGTTTATCCCACTTCTGATAAATTAATATTGAGCTCTTCACTTCTCTGTCAGGATCCAGTGAAACTCAAACTTCAAATAAAGTGTAAGGCGTATCGGAGAAAATGCAATCAAAGACTTGTTTCCTTAACAAACTTTAATTCTGAACTGTTTTTCATACACAAAAATCTCCCCCTTTATAGGCGGGCTATTACAAAACTTGAGACCCTTCGTTGGGGTCGATATTATGCAAAAAACCAATTAAGACAGCTGCAGTTACCTAATCCTAAGAATGCACCAAAGACCGCAACATCTGGACAATAATCCATAACCTACCAACTAGCATAAAATAAAGTTCGGTTCCTTTACACCCTCAACGTGGTGTAAATGAAGCAGAACGACACATACAGAAAAAAGCGGGGTAGCTAATTCGGGGTCAAACGCCGGGGTCATGCAGCTATGTTATTTTTTTTCTTAATTCTAAAAAATATTGTAACAGTAGTTCTTATTCATTATTTAACAGTTCAAAGATTCGCCCAGTTCAAATCCTACTTTTCTCTAGACAACGCAGATATTTTCTTTTATAAAATTGACGGTTATTTTCACTTTACACGTTTATAAAAATCGCCACAATAAAAAAAAATCATTACTAAGAAATTATTTTTAGATCGAGTGATCATTCTATTCCAATATTTATCCATTCCAGGTTTGTTTTCTCACAGTACCGAGTAAAATGACTCACAAATATGAGTCAATGTAATCTCTTCCTTAACTGAAGAATAAATTAACAATAAATCTTCTGTCGAGGTTGTGATCATCCAATTTAGTAGCGACTCGGGGTTCTAAATGTGTGAATAGTGAATAGTTCATGGGGTTTTTGAACACACGAATTGTTTATTTTGGTCTGCAACAGTTCGATTCTGAGCTGTCTAGATATATTTCTCTGCATTTATTGGTGTCTGCAGGAAAGAAAGCATGCTCTAAAACTTTTCCATTTCCATCGAAATCACAGCTATATTGGCCTTTCATGTAGCGATAGTTATTTCTGTGAGTTATACGACCACTAGAAAATACGATTGATACGTCCGGCTTCACCGTGTTGTATTCAAAAATTAAATTACATTTCTCTTGCCACACATTAACACATTAATTAAGTAGTTATTAAAGATTTGAGTGTAGAATGTTATCCTTTATTGCACGAACGGGTTTAAAATATGAGCGAGGTACGAGCGAGTGTTTTAAAGGATATGAGTGCAATATTAGTAATTTATTATACGAGTTTTATAAGATACCATTTTGTCACACGCGCTATAAAGCAAACAAGTGCGACAAAATTGCTTATAAAACGAATGTAATACAATATTTTTTTGCCCTTATTTTAAATCTTACATTAAAAAAAAGTTCAAAACACGATGCTAGGAAAATTATACATATTTGGCAAATACAAAGGGTTGGTGACACTGGTAACTAGACGAACAATTGCAAGTTTTGAATTTAAAGTGTCGTGAAGTGCAGTAGTGATCACGTAGCACTGACTCGGAGTCGCTACCAACATTAAAAATTTAAGTAAATGTTCCTGAAACCGGTATCGAATAGAACTCCTTTTCGAAACCCGTTTGAGTGTTATGCTGACTGTGTTATAGGTGCAAAATAGAAAAAGGAACTTTTTACACATATGTCTTACAACATGTTCTCTACGATCATAACGTTTTACTTTTAGTCATTATTTTATTTGAGATTGTTTAAATAGTGATATTTCCAACAAATTGTATTGTTTTATTCTGATAGTTCTATGCAATAAAAATTTTATTGTACAGTTCAGTCAGTTCTCTCTCTAAACGGCAACTTTGACAACAATTTTCATGCAAAAAGTGCCTACTTTTTACACGATCGTAGATAAAAGCTCTTGTTGCAATACTTTTTTTACATTTTTTATCCATTTAGTATTTGAAATCGAAAAGTGTAAAGGTCTATCTGATACACCACATTTTAGAGTATTTATTGGCAATTCACAAAATTCTCCAAAATTTATTAGTATTCGGTGAATTCTAATTACTGTGCCCTTCAATAATGAAACTTTATTTGAATGATTATTATCAATATAGCCATATTGTTCTAAATAACTGATAACTGACTGATCATAACGCTCGGACCTCAATCATGAGGTCTGACTCTGATTAAAAAGGAGATAATAAAATCAAATATATTATTATGACACTATCGATCTTGTATTCTAATCTAATTTATTTATAAGATAAATTTTCAATTGCCGCCTTTCGCTTTTCTAAATATGTATTCGTCCATTTAAAAAAAATATTCTGATTTAATCTCTAATTCAATGATTTTACCAATTAAAGTGAAGTGGTGATTTTTTTTATCTATCTCACTAAAAGCTTTCTCCAATTT
The DNA here is from genome assembly GCF_963966145.1 of Tenebrio molitor. Classification (NCBI taxonomy): domain Eukaryota; kingdom Metazoa; phylum Arthropoda; class Insecta; order Coleoptera; family Tenebrionidae; genus Tenebrio; species Tenebrio molitor. Next base: position 3,503,657 of record NC_091048.1, on the reverse strand, counting down.
ATTCTTAACATTATCTTTATCAAATACATGAAAACCGTGCTTTGCTTTTCAGTTAATCTCAATCAACATTTCTACAAAAGTAAGTTCACTAAAAGCAATTGATGTCTCAGGTTTCGACATTTATTAGCAAAAAAAATATATTTCCATCTTCTTGATTTTTTTTGTATAATATGTAGTTATTTACATAAAAGTCAGGAAAATCTCACATTACTGAAGAGGAGCTAAATTGAAATACGAGGCACTTTGTGCCGAGTATTTTAAAGCTGCGAGTCAAGTAAGAGATTTTAATGACGTGTTTTTTATTAAATTTTTCCGGAAATCACAAAAAAGACGAAATTTACAAATTTTGGAATTTTTTTTTTACAAATTCCACAAAAATCAAGCAGGTAAAAATTCACCCATTTGCGTGGGAGAAAATGTGATAAGTATTACAATATTTTTTCGTTCCTTATTTACATTTTTTAATTTCATTAATCTGTTTTTCTCTTAATGTAACACTATTCTTTTTTCTTTGCAACTTCGCAGTTTTTTAAATCAGATTAAGTGATAAAAACACTCAATTTAATTAAAAAGAAGAATCCACTCACTTCGCTTCTAAATAAATCTTTTCATCTATGACATTCACACATATTTGCAATTCTTTGCGATTCGACTACAGCATAGACATAATAATTAATATTTTCATAATTTCTTAACGTCCAAATAACTTCCAGTTCAGCAGCTTTTATTTTACCAAATAAAGTGTCATCATTTTCTTTCGTTACATCAAAGCAAATAACTGGATAGTAATTGTAATTTATGAAAACATTTATATCCCTTCAACTAAATCTTTTTTGTAATTTCATGAAAGGAATGATGTGTACAAACGTTGATAATCTACATTTTCTGGTGAAAAAGTCGACTGATATTCACATGTAGGGATTGGCTCACCGTTAATTTTTAATATTTATCCTTTCCAAATTCAAATGATCGAAAAGCGTCATTGTTTAGGTGAAACTTCATTTCGTTCAGCTTTGGAAAATACGGTATGAACCCTAGAAATCTTATTTTGATTATTCCCAACGCGCCAGTTTACGCTTCCAGAAGTCCACAAATTACTACGGTAACAGTTAAGTGCATTCCAACCGCAAAGAAAGTTACATTAGCTAACCAATAATGACCATGAATGGTGTTCAATCGCTACTGGAGTTTCGCTATTTGCGTCCATAATATCGACTATTTCATAATCATTATTACCATCGACTTTGGCGTGCAGTATATGTATTTTGAAATTAAAGTAACAACACCAATAACCAATATAATTTGCTTCTTTTATTAATACATATCTCTTCATAAAATAATCTCTAGAAGTTAATATTATTATCATTGTTGGAGGGCAACCATAGCCTTCGCTTCGTTCATGAGGGTAAGATTTTACATTTTACACAATATGCATCATTAAGGATTTATACATATTAATTCAAAATAAAATAATTCAGCAAAGCTTCATCAGCTAAAGGTGAATTCGTCGTTTCATCCCATATTCACAAGGTTAATAATAATTAGCTTTGATTTCTTGGGCAGGTTTTCTTAGTTAATGATTAAGGGCCTGATTTCAAGTTAACTTGCGACGGTCGCAGTTGTTGTCATGGTAACGTCGCAAGCGAGAAAGATGACGCATATTGGTAATTAATGTGTAGGACAAAGATAGCTACACATTTGCGCTGCACCACCTATTTGCGACTATGACTTGAAATCGGGCCCTAAGTATCTTTCGGTTAACTCAAAACTTTGGGAAAAATTATTGTCGCTAATAAAATGTTCGTTATGGATTATCCATCTTTTACAATAAAATCTGATTGGTATAGCCGTCCTATAGATGCTCTTGGAGTTCCAAAAGAAAAGAAAATGGATTGTATTTTTAACACCTATACTGGCAAAACTTTTATACTTCTTCTGGGATCAGAGGAGTATTTATACAGACCAAAATCACACGGAATGATTTATTATTTGCTTCCAGGTTTAGATCGGAAATAAATAACGGTTTTAAATATACAAATGGTTTGTTGTATTTCTTTCAAAATAATACATTTTTTGAGTACAATGAAATTACCAAAAGAATTGTTAAATCCGGTGAATTTCAGATAGAAATGATTAACACACATTGTCCTAATAAAGAAATATTGAAATAAATTAGATTTGTTGAATAAATTACGTAAAGTTTCGTACTAACCAACGATATCTTTTCTGATAATAATTTGATACCGAATACGACAATTTATGCCGTGGCAAAATAGAAAAAACATCACGAAAAAAATATTCAGGAGTAATAATGAGCCTAATGAAATTTGTGATGCAACCAACATTACATTTGCACCGATAATGTGGATTTAAAAAATACATATTTATCAAATTTAACCAAATAAAATCATTATGTGCAATAATCGATAAAAACACAAACTAAAAAACTATAGAGGACATGTATTGTTGGTTGCATCGCAAATTTTGTTAGGCTCATTATTATTCCTCATGAATCACCTTGTAGGTTGATAAAAAATATATAAAAAATATGACTGCTTTTATGAGCATTTAACTATTAATAGTTATTTAAACATTAAGGGAGGTAACTAATATTTACCTGTCGAGGACAAGTTTGCCCCCGAGCGATAGCGAGGGGTAGCAATAGAGTCCGAGACTGGTTAAATTAGTTACCTCCCGAATTGTTTATAATATTTTTTCTACTCTCAAAGTTATTTTGAACTGCATACTTTCTTTTTGATGAATTTATTTGAAATATTTGAATAAAATATTAGTATGTCTGTTGCCGGTTGCTACGACTTGCATCACACAAAACGTCAATATTAAAAGCGTCGTGTCAAAAGTTTGTAAAATGAATTTGAACAAAATTAAAAGAGAAATGGAAGTTGCTGAGGCTGCAAACGCTTCATGTTCCTTCCCCCTGCCACAGAAATCGAATAAACGTTACCATAAGGCATATTAGTGTTTTGTTTGGTTTAATTTTTGTCACTTATTTCCCCGAGGGATGTAAGTGGTTACTTACATCCCGTCGTTAATAGTAACCAACGGTAGGTCAAAAAAGTTGTACCTACATTCACCAAATCAATGTCATAACAACGTACTTACCATGTAGAGAGTGGAAAAAAAATATTTAAATATAATATTAAAATACGGCTAAATTTTAGTATTTTTAAAATGCATGAGTATTTTTTGATGTTTTAAAATTTGCTCAAATATCAACCAAATATTTGACTGTATTTTTAGGGAGGTAAAATGTTTACCTCCCTGAATTTCAGCTGGTAATAAGTAATAACATACCTACTCGTGTATTTTGGGTTAGCTGCTTTCGCGTTGTGTTACTGTACGCTGCGTGTACATTTGTTTAAATAAAAATAAGCAAATTGAATAACAAAAAACACAGAGCCAGAGGCAGAAAAAAATAAATGAACTGACACCACAAATACCTGTTGTGTTTACCTTCATATTCATCTTTGACTAGTTTCGACTGGTACTCTTGCAGGGCTGAGATCAGAATGTTCCTCTCTTCTCCGTTCAGTCTCAGGACCAGCTCCTGGGCCTGCAACTTGGACAGCCCCTGAGTGGTGCTGGTCGTTTCAGCCCTACCGGCACTACCACTTAACAAATAATTTATACTAAAATTACGGTTTCTGATATGTGAATTATTACTTATTTCGTATCTATATTGGCAAAAATTTGTCAGTTTTGTTTTCGGCACCGAAACGATGCATTGCAAGCGATTGCTGCTTATCTTGGGTATTTCTAGATATCTCACTATTTTTGTTGCCATCGCAGTTGTCTACAAAATTGTAGATTTATTGGGGTGTCAATTTCGTCTCACCGTGTATCTACTGACGGTCATTATTTGGGGGCGAAAAAAATTTAAATTGTCTTGGAATGAATCGGACACATTTCGGTTCCCGCACACACAAAAATTCTCATTTTTCTCGGGTTTACTCACTTTATCACTTCGTCTCTTTCACCACTTATTGTTACTGACAAGAACAGGACTGCCCCCCTTTAATCGGATTTAGTCACCCCTTACGCTGCTGCACTATCAGAATATTCACCAATCCTATTTGTCACTTCTACTTATGCTTTATGTCATGTTTATGTCAATTTGTTAATCAGTGCTTCTGCCACTGTCTCTCTCGCACAAATTTCTACTCTCGCTCTTTCTTTCTTACTTTCGTGTTAATGCAGAAACAGATTATTCACAGAATGCGATTCGATCACGGCGAGCGCCATCTCTCGGTTGTATTTGCAATCTTTTAGCATGAGCATGGATTGACCAAGACCAAGAGGCCAAGGAAAGGATGGATGAGGATGAGATAAATTTTGCATTATTCTGTAGCACGTTTTTCTTTGACCAAAGTATCTACTATTTTATGCAACTATTGCAAAGTCAGGTCAGGTTAGGTTAGATCCACAGTTCCACACTATGGTGTACAGTTGGTTGCCAAAAAAAACGGCAAACGAAAATTTTCCTAATGTAAATTTGGTTTTGTCGATTTGTCAATTAATTGTCTACTTGACAATACCTATCAACTGATTTTTAAAAATGTCATTGAATTTTGACGTTAATTCTAACCTATCTCAGTAGAATAACGAACAATAGTACAACGTGATCAAGAATGACTGAATCTGTTGGTAACAATGAAAATTTGAATGATTTTGGTACCACTGTAATCTAAACCTCTAAACGCATTTCCGGTTGTCAGGTTTGACAGTGTTGACAAGCGAATTTGACGTTTACCATCAAAGGGTCATTTTTGTAATAGATAAACATACCCGACATTACCTAATTTTTTTTTAATATCGTGTCAAGTTAAAACATCCGGTCAGTGCCAATTATGAAACAGAAAAACACCAATATTTTTCAATTGTTTCATTGCCAACAGACTCAGTCATTGTTGATAACGCTGTATTACCAACCCATGAAAAAAGGCACAAAGGCAAAAATGTGTTAATGTCCTTACAGAAAAAGATTAGAAGTTCTGTGTTAGAACTATTTAATGGACGGCCAGTAATGAACTCGACTTCACTATAATTAACTGTAATCTAGGATTTAATTGAGAAATTTATTTAGCTCCAAAATTTAAATTTAAAAAAATCTGTGATAACTAAACCGACAGATTTGGATAATCCATTCATCAACTCATTAAAAAATGTGGTTGGATCTGGGTTGGAGTAAACTGTCAAACACAAATTTCAATCAAGCTGCCAACAGTGCCAACATATAAAACAGAAAATACTAGAAAGTACCTCCCAACCTTACTTTTTACCCAATGAAGGAACACTAATAAATTCTATTTTAAATCTTTACTGCATCAAATCGACGAAACATTCTGGAATTCTTAGCCTGCGACCAAATTATTTTTAACTGAAACCTATTTTCGTAGTTTTTTTCTGCTTTGCGTAAAAAATAGATGGCGCTGTTTACTTTAACCGTGTAAAATGGGTGACCTGTTCGATTGACTTTCTATTATTCAGTAACTTATGTTATGATTGCGAATGAGATATTTTAACAGAATCCCACGCATTTCGCCTTAGTGGGTTACATTACTCATAGTACAGTAAGAATCAAATTTTGCAGTGTGGTCAATACAAAAATTCCTGTTAGTGCCAACCATTAACTCTAGATCTTGAAGACAGTGAGTTAAAACATGTCCAAAATACCAAAGAAAACGCGAGATAAAGTGAGTATGTTACGCTCTACCTGTTGTAATCGTTCAAGGAAATCATTTTCAGAAGAATTTAGACCATCAGAGGTACATTTCCAGAATAACCAAGACACTGTATTATGGCAAGTTTCCTAGACCAGATGGACTGAGTCTACCTGTAACAGGTGGGTGTTGTCATTACTTGATAATGAAAGTTCAATAAAACGCGTTTTGTAGAGTTGGCAGCTGAGCTCTTTTCTGAAGCTCAGCGTGGTCGCTCATTAGATAGACTGCACTGTGATGATGCTGCAAATATTTCGAGAAATGCCTGTGTATCTCCTTGTTCTCTTGTAATCGCGATTTTGTATTTGGAAAGACTGAAGAAAATTTGTCCTGACTATCTTGAACGTACCTGCTCTTCAGATTTGTTCCTAGTATCTCTGGTAAATTTTCCATAACATAGTTCAAAGATTTTAACTGTCAAATCAATTTTTAGATGGTTTCATGTAAATTTTTGTATGATGATGGGGAGACTGATGAAGTTTTTATTGATGAATGGGCATCTTCAGGTGGGACTACAGTGAAACAGTTGGTTCAGTTGGAAAAGGATTTTCTGAAAGCAATTGTAAGCTAAAATGTTTTCATTTTATTCTTAAATTATCATATTTAATAATCATTTTATCATGAAGTAATTCTTTCTTATCATGCACTCCTGATATTTATTTAACTAATAAAACTTACTTTATAATAAAGTTAAAAAGTAAAATTATAATGCAGAAGCTTCAAGATTGAGTTAAATTTTAAATTCAGTAAAGCTAAATAAGTCTCAGATTATGTTTTGTGTCTTAGAAGTGAAGTTACAAAATAATTTTGAGAAAATATGTGCAAAAATTAAATAAATGGTTTACAAGACACAATCACAGCCAAAAAATAAAATTACATATTTGACCTTGAAATACCTAATCCATCCTGCATTTACTACGCTAAATTGGCATTATGTTGGTTCCCTGCATGTCACTATTATAAGACATAATCACAAGCCAAAAAATAAAATTATTTGACCTGAAATACCCAATCCATCCTGAATTTTCTTTAGTATTTTTTTTTACCATATGATAAAAATATTTCCAAACTCAGTTAGTAATGAAAAAAAAAAAACAGTTGATTCGTAGACCGATTCGTACAGCTCACGGCCTCCTAGATTCATAAGAGACGAGTATGAATCTAGGAGGCCGTGGTACAGCTAATTGTCAAGCTTGAACGTAACCCAACTTTCTTTGTAAAAAAAAATCATCCACTATCTTTTGGAAATACCCCGAAATGGATTTGTTTTTCAATGTCAATAAAAATTCTCGACAATTAGAGTAGCTTGTATTTTTTTTTGTGCATTTGCCTCGACGATTTTTTTTTTTCGTGCAGGACTGGGAAGTCTTCGTAAACGAACCGACGTTTTGGAGGAAGCTGGGCGAAATCGAACGATCCTTGGCGAAGAGACAAGGTGCCCTACGAGGTTTCTTCACCTACACCGAACTTCACACCCTCCTGGCAACGATCGAACTGCAGACTCTGATCCAGAACATCTTGGCAATATCCACGATCCTGATCGCCTCGTACGTCGCCGCGGTGCTCACCCTGTGCGGCTCAGTCTTCATAGTGAGCCACATCTCCGACACGTGTCTGCAAGCGAGAAAAGTCGACGTCGAACAAAACAACACTCTCACTCTCTTCATTTCGGAATCAGGCCGCAACGAACTCAACGTCATCGAAAGAAACGTATCGGACAGACAGGAAGCCGACGTTAAATTTAAACACGAAGCGAAAACTTTGAACGTTTTGAAAACGAGCATCTTCCTGGCTTCAATCGAAAGTTTTCTGAAACCGTTCTGCAACAAGAGCGACGCGACTGACTTGAAAATGAAAGAGGATAACGTGCAGAATGTTTCTTGGGCTTGGTGGACCATTCCGACGATGAACTGGTTGTCCGAGACGTCGGCGTATTTGGAGAAGATCGAGATGCCAAAATTCGAAGCTTTGTATTGGAGACACGCCCACGAGACTTACCGCGAGGTGAAGTTTCTGGATTTGGAGGCTCAGGTGCACAAGTCGACGAAAATCAGGATTCAAGATCAACTGGAAAATTCTTGGCACAAGGAATGGACAGACACGATAAAAGACGGATTTTACGACAGATATTTGTACTACATGCAAAATGTTAAGTCGTAATGTTTATCGGTACTTCTGTTACTTCTAAACGGTCAAATTATGAGTAATTTATTTCTTAGTTTTGTATTTTTGGCAACAATCATTGGTGATAAATTTATATTACGTTAATAAAGATTTTGCAGTTAAAATATTGCTCAGCTCAGTTGTCCTAAACTGGATACAATAAAAAGCAAATTTATTTACTTCATTCTCTTCAATTTATGTTCAACAGAATATAAAAGAAGCGATTTACTTTAGGAAATGGTGCTTTCAGGTAAAAATAAAAGACAAAATTGGTAAGTGTAGACAGGCACCAATTAATTTCTGTAAAAATATGTGAACACTATATTTTTTAAACTATAGTTAGCGGATCTTTGTCAATCTTGGAGACCACGACGGTTACTTGACCTTGCAAAAGCTTCGTTTTCAAATGATCTTGGAAGATTTTCAAAAATCCCCTTTCAGAGTTACTGTGTTCACACAGAATCACGTGGATACCATTTTGGGTGGCATCTAACACGTCGTGGTGCGACATTTCACCAGTCAGGTAAACATCGGCTTCCACTCCTTTTAAAACCGAACCGCCCGAACCAGCACACAGTGCTACAGTAGATACAGAAGAGTCTGAAAAAAAAAACAACTTGTGGTTATGTCTTTTCTGTTACTGGTTTTTTTGGTATAAAACTTAACGTCTCAGTATACACGGCCAGTTTATTTATTGTATCATTTAATAAATCCAAGCACTTGACTAAAAATCGTTGGTAATAACTGTATGTGTGTTCGAAATATTCTTTTAAGTAACTTACTTTACCTTCAATTTCGGAAGATTTCAATGATTTCATAATAGTTTTATAAATCGGTATACTTTCTTCTTTAACAGTTTCATCGGTTATTTACTGGTTGTGGAGGAAGTGTAAGATGGGGATACATTTCTTTGTAGATTTATTCCGTAGGAGGTATTAATAAAAACGTCTTCACTAATTTATTTTTCCGTATCCACAAATTCTCGAATAAATTCAGCAATGCGGTGTAAAGCAATGTTAAGTGTTTTGTGTTTGAGAAAATGTTTTGTATCTGCAATAAAGAGTAAAAATTTGTCATCTAAATTTGATTAAAAATATTTTTTCTACTTTGCTGTTTTAAAACAGCTTCATTATTTTATTCATTTTGAATGCGTCGATCACGACCTGCTGTATTATAAAACGGCTTGTTCAAAAGTGTAATTTTTTAAATGGTCCCCGCAGAGCGCTAGGGTAAGGGAACTTTTTGGGGATATTATTCATCTTAAGTTTTTGTCACCGAGAATTTTTCTTGTTTTTTGCTGTTTTTTGCAGGTGGGCCTGGCCCACCCCAGAATAAAAGTAAAACACATTAAAAACAAGATACATCTGCAATATCTATCTATCATCTGTCTGTGGTTTAAAATCTGGCCCACCCCAGAAAAAAATTATTGCTACGCCCTTGCTTAGGACAGAATAGTCCCGGACAAGTCGACCAGTACAACTTTGCAACTTTTCTTATAATAAATCAGGTCTATCAGGTCGTGGCGTTAATAAACCATTAACACATCCGAAATCTAGAAACTTTTTTCAGTTGGTAACACACACTGAATAGAATCTCAAAAATCAGTGTTTTTCATAATAAGTCTCCGTTATTATATGTAAAGTAGGATACTTCTGGATATTTATAGTTATTTAATAAACTAGTTTGTTAATGAAGGCGATTAATAATCGAAACTGTTTAAAGCACGAACGAGTGTAGCGAATGAGTGCCTTTAATAGTTGAGATTATTAATCGCCCATTAACAAACGAGTTGATTACAAAAATTTTTCGTTGACCGCAAACTTTTTTTTTGTGACAAAATTTCAAATTAAAGCCAAATCAAAACCAATTTCATCTTTTTCGATAAAGATGGGACCTATAAAATACCTTCATCCTTTTTTTGCCCTCAGGGTAGGCCATTTTTATCAACACTTTCTATTCACTTTTCCACAAAGAGTGTCAGAAGACGTCAACTCCATTCACATTCAATTTCCTGTAAAAATCACGGTTGCTATGAAAACCTATTTCCTTTGAAAAATATGACATGCGAATTATAACCAAAAAGGTCGGCTTTTGAAAAAGTGAATTCGTAATTGTGCAGTTATGAAGCTATAAAATATAGAAAACCCTGCTGCACTACCTGCTGCAGTATTGGTATGTGCAAACAATGCATGTTCGAGGTTGTTTATACATGAAAATATCATCAAAACGTCAAAATCGCAAAAATCGTTGATTAATGAAAAATAGTGTATTAATGAGGTTCATTAGAATAATACACTATATTTTACATAAAATAATTCATTAATATTGAAATTAACAAACGGTCAACGGAAAAATCCATTAAAGGTAGACACAGGAATTTTTTTTTCAACATGTATTTAATAATATATAGAAAAATGTGATAATTAAGAATTACCTGCATGCTGTCTTTCTTGCTCGAAATTCTCGGACACGTTCCGTAGAACTTTTTGGCATTTTTAAGTTTTAACACTTCACACTCAAAATTATAAGCATAAGCAGCATAAAGTCACTAGATCACTATCTAGTGACTTTAAAGCAGCACACAACAGAATGCCACGGATTACATCAAAATTCAAAACAGACATAACCTCATATAGTTTCACCGCTTTCTGACGTCACACACGACGCTACGCCACTACAGGTTAACGAGTAGAGTAAATCAGTAATCATAATGACGAATGCCCAGCGAAGGAACACAAGCTTGCCAAAACTTTTTACCAGTACCAACGTAACAACGTACTCTTGTTTCAGATGTAGCTTATGAGTTTTAGTGCTTTTTGTTCCATTTTGTTACGTTACTTAATTTAAAAAAATACGGTTCTACCGGTACTCCGGTGGAAACGAAATGACATTATCAAATTAAAAGTTTGATTAAGTCAGGTCAGGTCACTTAACCTTGCATACTCACTTATGGTCTTGTGTCGACCCAACGCCAGCCTCAAATGGTCCAGACCAGTGTGTCTCTTGACCCAATCGATCGCGTCCTGAACACTCACCGCCTCTTCCAACCTTAAAAGTCGTCCAGCACCTTGATACGGATTCTCTGGAGTCTCCTTTATCGGCTTAATCGCCGTAAAATTGAACGCTGAAGCTAACCAATCATTGACACCGCCTTCGATGCAGTCCCAAGAAGTGTGCGGAGAAAACACAGCGATATCGTTCTTGATGCACTGGACAACAATTCGTTCTTTCCACGTGCTGAAGCATACATATTAGTTTGTGGTGACACAATTACCGAATGCTAATACTCAGCGGAGACGCGCTTCAGGCCTTGAAAAATGTTAGGGTGGTACGAGACAATAAGACCGGCGCCTAGTTGTTTCGCCTCGGCGACAACATCTTCCGTCAGATCGTTCGTCAACAAAATTGTTTTGACTTTATTGTCAGTCATGGGGTCGACCAAGAGACCCACGTTGTCCCAGCTTTCGGCTAGCGTCAAAGAGGCGTAAGACTGCAAAGTTTTGACGATCTCTTTAACCGACAGTCCCATGTTTTTGACTTTTGCTTCCGTAAAGTTGGACCTTGTAATGTAAGCTCGTGCGAAGTTACAAGTTTCACGAAGACCTCTCGTTATCATTTAATCTGCGAAAAAAAAGGCACTTTATACGACTAACTATTTAATAGAGATTGATACATAGGTCAGTAATTAAAGAATCAATTCGTATTTGAAAATTTCCACATTTTAATTTCACCATCGTCACTACCCGACACCAAAACATCCGGCACGACCGGATTCCAGGAAATACAATTTACGTCTTGCGAGTGTGCTCTATCCACACAGACTATCTGACTGAAAGTGGGGGCGTTGGGGTCGCACCCGTCATCTTCTCTGAATATCCGGATGGAGTCGTCGCCGCAAGATGTCGCTATTAGATCAGTCAGGTGACTCCAAGACACGTCGTAAATGGTCCTGTTGTGGTAGCCAGACAGAGTGCAAACACATTTCCATGATTCTTGTCCGTCTGGAGTGGCAACACCTTCACTGTTCCCTGGCAAATACTGCTTCCAAACTTTTAAGGTATTGTCGTCGCTGCACGAAACCAGACGTTTGCCTTCTTTGTCCCAGCTCAAGCTCCACACAGTCGAGTCGTGACCGAGCAATGTAGCGAAGCACATCCAGTCACTGTCAGTGGGGTCCTCTTTGAACAATTTGATGGTGTTGTCGTAGGAACCTGACGCCAAGATGTCCTCTGTGGGATGCCACACCACCTGCAACACTTCTACTTACAACCTCGCAGTTTTGTATCTAGATTCTCACTTTTTTCACATCTTGGGTGTGGGCGTTGAGCACCGCGGCACAGTCGTATTCGTCCTCGTCGGCAATCTCCCAGATCCACACTGATTTGTCCCTGCTGCACGTTGCGAGAAATCTTCCAGATTTGGACCAGGCCACGCTTTTCACTTCATTTTCGTGGCCCTCGAGAGTGGCGTTGCATTCAAACTCGCCCGATTTCTTGTCCCAGATGCAGGTTGTTGTGTCGAAGCTGGCCGAAGCTAGGTAGTTGCCGCAAGCCGACCAGGAGACTTCTCGGATTGTGCGTTTGTGGCCGTCTGTCAGGATTACTTTGTTCAGCCATTTCAGGTCGGAGTTGTTTTCTCTGGACCAAATTCTGATTGTTTTGTCTTCGCCGCACGAGGCGAAGGTTTGACCTTTCGGGTGCCAACTCACGTTCCAGACGCGGCCGACGTGTTTTGAGAGGGTTTGCAGGTTTTCCAGTTTTGCCATGTTTGAGGTTAGGAGACGAGTGCGACGATGGTTATGTCATGGGGTTCTTTAATTTATGACCTCGCAATAAGGAAAAATGTTTTAATATAAACTGAAACTTACTCTATATATTTAATTTTGTAATATTCGTAAATTACATTTGATGCATCAACTTTTACTGTAATATCAAATTCCCACAACTCCTAATTGTCATGACATCAAATACTAAATACAAAGTTGCAACACTTAAAGGTTTTGTTCTTTCAAGTTGTTAGCACTGAATGTGTTGAATGACTTTGCTACTGTACTCCGTACGTTGATAGATTGCACGTTTTTAAATTCTATTTCCTAAACAAAACAAAACATAACGCAGTAGGGGGAGTTCGAGAGGGCATGAACCCCCCACCACTTTTTTTGACCTTGACCTCTAAGCCCCTCCCTTGGCCTCGACCTTAGTGTTATCCTCACCATTTGTCCTTGACCTTTACGTTCCCGCTCCCCCACTATTTGACCTTAGCTTCCCTTGACATCGACATCCGGGATGTCACATCCCCACCACTTGGCATTGACATCCCCGCCACTTGTCCTCGACATCCCCACCGCTTGATAAATATCGTATGATCAAAAAGTCTTTAGATCAGGGTTGCCGTGGAATTAACAAGTTATCTATGAAATTACTTATTTCAATTATTTTTTACATTTACTTGACAACTTTCAAGTTAGCAGGTTATAATTCAAAATGTTTCAAAGAGAACATAACATTTTTTCTAGGGATTTCTTTTTTTCTGCCAACATAATTCAACAGGTGGTGGATTTTTGGATTTTGAAACAGATTATACGTTTATTGTGAACCCAGGAACACTTTAGAACAATTTAGTAAAATAAGAAGTAAAAAAAAGAAACAAGAATAAAGTTAAGTCGCTACAAATGAAGTTTCTTATTTTATTTTTCACTTTGGTATAATTGCATGATAACTCCTAGGATACGAAATACGTAAACATGTCCACAACAACCGGAGAATAAAACAGGGCGTAATAAGAATAAGCGGGCCTAATGAATTCATAACGCCCTCATCAATTCATAATTGCACAGATGCCAATTTTTTTTTTTTTTTAAAGAACACGTATAGTGAAAAATAAAATCTTGTATGCACCACGGCGTCACCGAATGATTACGCCCATCGAACGATATCCATCTCTCGGGCTAAAGCCCTCGAGCTGGATTCATCGTTCTCCGGGCGTAATCATCGTTGTAACGCCCTTGGTGCATAAATAGCTATTATGTCCCATTCCAGCTCTAATTTGTGTTGGTTTTATTTTTGCGAGAGTTCTAATTTTCGCTTTTTTTAAATTTTTTACGAACACGTGTCAGCGTAACATTTAGACCTCATTTATTCTAGAATGAGAGACTCGAAAGCAACTCTGTCGTGTTGACACTTACAGATTTCTGCCAAGGACCGGATAAATTTAATTTACCATTAATAAAAATAAATAAATAATCTTTTTCTTTCACATTTGACATTTGGCTTTCGCTGTCACTCCAGGATGCGCTCTTAAAACATCATACGCTAGTTCAAGGACACCTCTATAAAAAATAGTTTGATATTTACACGATTTCATTTGACATACTTTGACAACCTCACCTCTCACCTCAATCAGATTTTCCTCCAAACACTACACTGCAAATTTTTGGATTGAACTTTCTGTGTGTTTTGTGTTCTTAGGTTGTCAGCACTGTCGCAGCCCAGCATAGATTAATCAGCCCAGTCTTTCATCGAGAAACCTCGCTCGGTGTCGGTATCAAATCTTATTCCTAATTATCCCATCCAGCTAACACACCGCAATAATAAACAATGAAATTCAAGTTTCCTAATTTTATTTGGTTTTTGAAACTTGAATTCTTACCCCAAATACCCACAGCGCAGGCGCAAAAAACCCGGGGCTCTTTGCATTTTCAGTGTTTTGGTCATCTCATCGGTAAATTTGCGATGTTGCGATGTTTGTGATTGACATGACAATTGACGTACACTTTTTTTAATGTGTACTCAAATACACTTCGCACCGCTGTTTGCCGATGTTCTACATTGTTGTTTACCTTTTCATCAACTTATTTGTGTCTCGTTCCACTAGTTTTAGTCGTTAACAGTTTCCGCAAGGTTAGAATTAGTCACGTAAACACAGCAAAATAATCACTACGATGAACAATGTTACAGTTTTGGAAAAAGTCAAAAGGTATGAAACATTTTTTAAACGTAAACAAATCAATTTTTACACGAATCTATTTCGAAAGGCGACAACGACAAAAATTCTTACTCATCGACTGATAAACAGTCGAACGTCGGAGGGAACTGCCCCAGACCGAACAATTTCAGCGCAGCGAAGCCCTGTCCTCTTGGCTCTCTAGATGATGAAGGCCTCTTCGACATCGGTGAGTCTGTCTCTGCTTTTCTGCATTTTACTCAAATTGTTTGATTTTGAAGACGAATTTGAGTCGACAAAGGAGAGATCGAAACTATCGAGAACCCTTCAAGAAGTATTATCGGACAGAGGAGTCCTCGGGTACTTTATGCAATACATGGAGTCGCGAAACGCCTCTCGATACATCATGTGTTGGCTAGATGTGGACTCCTTCAAATCCGACATGACCCAGTGGCGGGAACGAAAAACCCTAAATAATTTCTCACCTCTGCCAAATTTCAAGGGGGACCATGACAGTTTATCTGTGAGTACAGATTGTGATTCTTATACGGCTGACACGAACAGTTTATACGATTACTCAACTGCAACAATTTCGGAAAGTAGAGTTACCCAGAGTTCTGTAGAAGCAAACTCTTTATGTGATCGAGACATGAGTGATACTAGTCCTAAGGTGAAGAGTCTGATCGACGACGACAAAAAAAGCAGCCAGCACATCGTCGACAGCGCACTCGCGATATTCAAAAAGTACGTAGCACAAGAGGCCGCGCACAACGTCAAATGTTCAGAAGCGATCCGCAACGAGGTCGTGGAAAACATCTGCGACATCGACAAGGTGCTGGTGGGGCACTGCCTTGACAAGGTGCAGAGCTACGTGTACGAGGTGATGGAGAAAGAGTACTTTGAGGCGTTCCTGGGGAGCGATTATTTCTGCAAGCACCAGATCGACGTCCTCACCAGCGGCAACGTGGCTCTAGACGACATCCTCTACAACGAGACGGCTCTATTTTATTTCATGGAGTTCCTGGAGCAGGAGAACAATTGCAGCCTCCTGGAGTTTTGGATAGCGGCGACCAACCTGCAGCAGCACCTGAGAAACCAGAAGGACTTCTTTGACCCGATCGAGGCGCAGAACGACGCCGTCGTCCTCTACGACAAGTACTTCTCTCTGCAGGCGCACTGCCCTCTGGGCTTCGGCGACAAAATCCGCTTCGAAGTCGAGCAGAACATCTGCGGCGAGCACGGCCTCGTCATCGACTGCTTCAACGTGCCGCTCAAGATAGTCGAGCAGGTGCTGGAGCGCAACTACTTGAAGCCCTTCCTGGCGTCACAGCTGTTCTACAAGTACCTGTCGGAGCTGATCAACACGGTGCAGTCCAACGACTACGCCGTCAACATCGAGAACAACAAGCCCCTGTCGTCGGACTGCAGCAGCGAGAGGAGCTTCAGCACGCACAGCGCCTTCCTGGCGCTGGAGATAAACTCCAGCAGCGCGAGGAGGCGCGACGTCGGTATCGACGCGCGGGAGCTGGCCGATCCGGACGCGCTGTGGAAGCGCAAGAGGAGCAACAGGCTGTCGTGCGGGAGGATAACGGCGCTGGGGAAGTTCGAGTGCGACCTAGAGCCCGAGCCCGACAAGAACGGGTTCAAGTTGAGGAACGTGGTGCGCAAGTTCGTCAGTCTGGACGAGGACAAGAAGAAGGAGGAGATGGCGTGGCAAGTGGCCGAGATGATCGTCAGGGACATAACGAACGTGACGCTGAACGAGGAGAAGCCGACGAACTCGTGATTGTGATAGATTTACTCCACAATAGTAGCTCAAAAAGAAAATATCGTAAGTCTAGGTTGGCACTTGGCGTGTCAGTAAAGATCATCAGATCGATTTTGAATGAATTTTCATTTTTGTAGTCTCACGATGAAGTGCGCTCAATCGATTTTATCAAAAGAAAAGTTTGTGCGCGCAAATTCATTTCAACACACTGTATATTATTCGGCGTGTAACGCACACACGAACCGAATTAATAGTTGCCAATCAAAAAACCGTTAGTACTCTTTAATACTTCCTTTGACATTGACGAATTGATTATTATATTTATATATTTTATTATTTATGACTTACCGGTGTACATATATTTGTGATAATGAGTACCGAGTCGGTGCGTTTTTCATTTGTAACTACCTTATTTTGTGGTGTAAAGATTAGTTGAAATTGGTGAAATAACGATGAATATTGTAAATAGTCCTCCATCTAATGTACAATATATTTATATATATAAATATTCTAATAGATTTTTTATTTTCCAGTTTCAAAATTTGGCGAGGATGAAAATTAAAATGTTCGGCCGTGAAAGTGACTGGGAATTGCTTCCGATAATAGTCTAGACACGGTGTGAATTTTTCTTCACGATTTTTAAACGTTTAGGTCGATTTTTACAAAGCTGGCGCGAACCCACGAATCTGAAGTCACGCGAATTTGGCGTATTTTGCGGCGCGCCTTTGAGCCTGAACTAATGTGTTCCATACAATTTTGCTCTAGGTTTCGTAGATCTTGATAAGGAGGTGATTTAAGGTACAAAAACGTAAATTTCAAAACTTCAAATAAATTGGCTGAACAATTGTTTGAATATTTCCTTCACTGCAAATTTATAATGGGGTTTAATGAACCTATTGTACTATTCATATATTGTTTTTGTACCTACTCCTAGAGTTGATACAAGTGATACGACACATGGGTGCCGTCGTGGATTGAGTGGATTATAAAAATTAAAAAATCAAAGAGGCAATATATTGGGTGATTCAAAATGATTGTGGATAAGTATGGCAACTATGTACGAAAATTTATGTGGCAACTGTGTACTGTCAAGAACTGTCTACCGGTTGAAAATGAATTTTCGTTCGTCCAAAGATTTTAAGGCTGTGGAAAAACTAAATCGCGTCTTACGTACAGTCACGGCCACGGAATTTCGTCAGTCGTTGTCATTCTGTTGACATTGCCTGTAAAACAGGTTTTATTGTATGTATATCGCGCGTTCAACTGAAATCCTGGGCTGGGAAGGCGTTGGAAACCATCAATTGTTGTGCTTTTTTAAAGCGTAGATTAATTCGCCATTTCGGATAAGCAACATGACCTCTGGCGGTGGAATGTCGAATCGCCGAAAATTATCGCTTAATACGTAGCTAATGGCAAAAATAACATGATGAACGGTGTACGGGCCACAGGTACGGGGGTTAGTGACAAACAGTGATGTTACAATGGGCAAAAAGAAAGTAGATAAAACCAAGTGTTTTGTCCATGGTTGTCACACACGTAGAGCGAAAGACAGAGAGACCAGGACCAGCTTGCATTACTTTCCACGCTAAAATAGTTGTAAAGTGAAAATCATAAACATTTTTGGCGGCAAGGAAAGTATAGACAGAAGAAAAGCTTGGGAAAAGGTTTTGTTATTGCGAAAACCTGCAAGACGGTATATGCGAGTATGTGGAAAACATTTTTTACGTGAAGATTTTATAAATCGTGAGTTCCACGAATTTGAGGTTAAAAGTTTGTAGTTTATTCTACTTTTTTCAACTCCACGCAGCATTTCCCAAAAATTGCGATTAAAGGAATTTGCTGTTCCTTCTCAAAAGTTATCCAAAAGGACACACGACACAGAGAAAGTTTGCATCAAAAATTACAGGCAAAGTAGACTGTAGTGCACTTGACATAATAAGTGAGAAGGTAATTGTATTAAATAAAAAGACATTTAGTTTATTGATGTATTTTTATTGAAAACTTGTTGCTGTAAGTAAAATTTAATTGAAATTTAACGAAAAAAGTCTATAATTACCTGTACTGTATCCCATCACACTGTACCACACATCGACTGTCAGCAGAAGCCTCCAAGTATTTAAAAATTGTAGCTAACTGAAGAAAAGCCTTCCTGTAACTGAAATATCATATATATGTTTTCCACTTTTTAAAAGACTTTCAATGTTTTGAAAACAAAATATTTAATGCACCATAACCTATCTTTACGCCTCTATTTATTTTACGCCTGTTTCACGAAATTACATCATAATCTTTGATGCCTACATTAAAAAATGTTACTTTAAGGAATACACTTACCTTACTGAAAAACACACTGCACACAATTAACAAATAAAAGAGTTTTGGACACAAAAATTAACACGTAAACAAATGGAAAATCGCAAAAGGAGGATTTTCAATCAGCTGATTGTCAGAACAGCAGCGCCCTCGCAGTAGTCGAAATCGCGAATTGGAGCATGTTGACAGCTAACCTAAAATTTAGAGCCAAAATTTTTTTCTTTTTTTGCAATGTTTTACATCAAAAATAGAATAACGTAACGATTCCTATTCTCGAAGCGAATATCTAAGGGCACCCTTTGCTGAAAACAAACATGTTCAATTATGTCCCGATTAAACATAAACAAATGTCATTCATGTCAAACGGCGGGAAATTCAAACTTTATACTGTTCTAAACGGTTTAATTTTTCCAACGCCTACTCAGCCCAGGATTTCATTTGAACACCCGATATTTCTAACCCCACATTGAAATTTTTGACATTGATGTCAATTTGTCAATCAAAAACGTTACTGGTGGCATTTTGATATTTATTGTGCGTGACAGAATTTCTGTCACAAAAATTTTGAATGTCAGTCATAATGACAATAAAGCTTAGGCTACGCAAGTTTTTTCTAATTGATAGTAAAATAACTGACGAAATTCCGTGGCCAGTTACTTATTTACACGTACAGATTTCTAAAGCGCTGAAAACCTTGTCAAATTCGATTCCCCTAATCTACAAAGTGAACCAGACGAATATGTTCACAAAAAATATGATGGATTTTGTCTTCGTCCCAATAGAAGGTCTGCAGAATTTTGGAGACTTGCAAAATAGTCTCCGGCTTGTCGCTGCAAAGACTCAGATTTGGGACACTTCTAGAAAATAGCAATAGTCATTTTCGCAATGACTGTGAGGATATGAAGCATTTTGAAATACACTAGGTGTTGGATTTTCTCATGGACCGGAAAGCATCGTCATTCGTCGCGTTTCTCTCTCGTCTATTTGCATCTAAAATAGTCGACGTTTTTAGTTTTCATTTACAGATTTTTCACTGGTTTGTCGCTCTGCCTTCGCGCAGATATTTCCAAGGTCACAGCCCATGAGAGAGTCCAATTCCTCTACTAGTGTTTGGCGGCTTTCTCATCGAATTTGAATAATTCTGGAGTGAAAAGATTGCCAAAAGACTACGTCTTTCCAAAGCGTTTAGATGACTGACTAGATTCAGAAAAAACTGTCAAGATTCTGACGAGGACGCCGAGTTTAGAAAATCAACCACTTTTCATAAAAAAGAAGCTCATACTTAAAACTTTTGTATTGTCTTTCACTAGATTTCTTCAGCCGTAACAAAAATACATTTTTTTAAATTCAATAAAAAAATATGTTAGATGCCGTTGCCATTCTACTCAACATTCACCCCTGGAATGAAAAATAACTTATTTGAAATATACTTATAAAATTAATAAAAATCCTTAATGTTTCTTCTTTTTGGTGGCTTCGGTTGGCTTACCAGGATATTTAAAAATCAGTATCAACTGCACAAAACAGAGAATGAAGCCAATCACATTTTGTACCTTGAAAACGAGACCCATCATTGAACGATTTATGTCATCAACAATACTCACTATCATGAAGTTATTCATTAAAATAATGGCATAGAGCAGCCACGCGAACGTGACCAGCGTTCCCATCAGAGTCAGAACGAACGGAATCTGAGACGCGTCCTTGTTCTGAATCATTTCTCTCTGGAATTTGACAAAAATAAGAAAACTCGAGAGGAGCCCTCTTCTACACTTACCACTCCAAGCAAAGGATTGCCCAATAAGAGCAACATCAGAATCGTGACGATAAGTCCGTATCTAAACTCGAGCAGTGTTGGATCCTCCCACGCGCAGTAGCCCCACAACACCGCCACGAGTCCCATGCTAATGGACAGTGGTTTAAAAAGTTCATTCCATTTATCTCCAGAGTACAAGTAGTAGAAAGCGCAGTAGATCGCGTTCAGTACAATCGCAGTAACGTTGACTACTAACATCACGTCGTCTTGTAACAACAAACCGTACTTCAGCATGGCCAGACCTCTAAAAATTCACTCTCAGCGTCCGGACCGGACAACTGTCAACACTACTTACACCATAATACCCCCAACGAACGGCACCGAGCTGACGTCTCTGGTGTTACCCTTCTTCTGTATGTCCCGGCAGATGAAAACTCCCGAGAAGAACTGAGCTATGGTCAGGAAACTCGCCACTCTCCCGATCACATCTTTGTACGGTTGCAGCAGTTTGGCAGCGGACTCCATCCCGATTTTGTCTCATAAAACTCTGACACCGGACACGACACTCCTTCGACTAAAAAGTGACAGTGAGCGTTTATGCAAGAGGAAATTGTTGGAGCGTTCTGATTAGTACGCATCTACTAGAACCAATTGAAATTTGAGCGGTGCCTATGCACGCAATGCGAACCCCTGAACACAAGTCAGCGCTACTAACTGTCATAATTGGAGAAATTTTATTGCACCGATTCATTTGGTTTTGTGAAACAAGAGAACGAAAATGTCAGCGTGCTTGCTAGACATTTTTAAATTGCAGTGTCGCGGATTGTCGAATGGGAGTCTTACAATGGGAATTAATTGCTGCTTGTGATTCTATTGGAAGTTAACTGGCGGTGCTCAAGGTTGAATCAATTATGAACCCTTCGAGTTTAATTGAGAACACAAATATACGCCACAACAAACAAGAGTTTTTTATTTTATGTCTGTCGAATGTATGGTGATATTTCACAACAGAATTGAAAATGCAACCCACAATACATTTCCAAAGTTAACGTGGTTATTTATTTGTTTTTTGATGTAACATAGTTATAGCTTCGTAAATTTGGACATAAATGTCATTCGCTTGGTTAAATGAAATTAACAAAAAACGAGATTTTGGGATAATGTTTATTTTCTGCATAAACGCACAACGGCAGAATCATTTTTGTTACATTCGCCATAAATCAGGATGACGTCTCCTTTTTTATCGTTCGAATACATTTTAACTTTTTCGTAAATGTCAGTTGTGACAAATAAAATTATTGGACGCAAAGCCATCGTAGATTCATAATTTCATTTTACGATACGATATTATTTAAAATATCCACGTTAACTTCGGAAATGTATTGTGGGTTGCATTTTTAGTTCCGACGCACCGGGCTCACTCGTAAAATATCGAGCGTGTATGTAAGTATAATTTGCAAAAGTTTATTTTATCTATATGTGTTGAGTATTTGCAAACTGAAGGTAACTAACAGTGACCTCGAATATATTATTTTTAATTTAAACCTGGCATCGGCTGGACATGTTTAAATGAATCAATACAATTGAGAATAATATGCCTTATGTGTCTTACTGTAAAAAATTGTTGTTGGCGAATTGAATAGGTAGTCTCTCATTGAAGGGTAGTCCCCCGAGAAAAACTCTTATGTTACTCCAGACAAATATGAACATTTTTCTGCAGGTTTATCATGAAGTGTATAAAGCGAAATAGTGATGAGTTGATGACATAAGTATCTTTAGGACATCTAACTTTGCATTTATGTAAGAAAGTTTTCAGATCAAATTAGCTTTTTGAATATTTTTCAAAAATAAAAGTTAGGTAGGTACGGTGGCCGGCAAAAAAAGTTAGCCATCATTTAAATATCAGTGTCATTCATGCTTATTATGGTGACCATTGGTTATTTACCAATATTGAAAGGAAAGCAACATTGGATATTAAAATATTTCAATAATTAAAATATTCCCTATTATGGTGTCCACATTGGTAACGCTGAAGTGACCTTGGTAAATTTCAGATGTTGCATAAAAACACGATACGAAGTTGCCTTCTCCAGTGTCTCCAACCAGAGCCAACCTAAAGAATCAGGCAATATTTTTAGGGATTTACGATTTTATTTGACATAAATGACATGTCAATGTCATGCTAGAATAAAAAAGTATTCCAAAAAATACTATCAGAAAAAACAGGGCGGCTATGAAAAGCAAAATTTCTGAAAACATGCAGCTTAACTTAATAAACTCGACAAGTGACATTTGCCTCATTTTATTTAAAACATGTTTTTACTGAAGAATGCAGTATTTATGAAAATAGAATCTCATTTTCCAAACGAGGAGAACGAAAATGGTAAATAGATTTATTTACCACACACAACTTTGTTTGTTGGAGTTTCGGCAAAATGTCTCATCATCGTGGTTATGGTTATAGGTACTAGGTATGGCGGACAATAAATTTAGGCCGGCAAATTTCTGACATTTCAAAAAAGTCAATGCAAGCGACCATTTATTGTCATTATGACTGATGTGTCAGTTTGTCAAACTCAAGGTTTTCAAGCTGTTTGGCGTTTCCTTCGCCCTTTTCGTAACTTACAGATCATGACGCACTAGCATAACTGATTTGTAGTAGCACTTCTTTCTGGTGCGCGCTTCTTTTCCCAATTTTAATTTTGATTATCGCTGTAACGATGACAAAAATCGAAAATGGGGTTAGTTAAACATAATGCCAGCTTCACATTTTGATGTCAAGCCAATGACAGGCCGGCCTAAATTTATTGTCCGCCATAGTAACTGAAGCTTCGACTCATGTTTTCAGAAGTGTTATTTTATGTTTTTTGTTGTTGACCATTTGTCTAACATTTGATGTTTTTTAAACGTCATTTAAATGTTTTTAGTTGCTCCCCCTGGATGAAATAAAAAGCATAGCGTTCATGCAACTGCAATATGTCACAAGCCACAAAGCAGAAATTTTTCAGGAGACGATTAAAACTTGTTAATTTTAGTCTTGATACAATGCAGTGGGGTTACAACATATTGGTTACAAGCAGATATAATATAGAAATATTTGTTTCTAGGTTACGACATATTGCAGGCGGCTGAACAATCACGTTCTCTGTCCAATGATACAAAAGTATATTTTCACTTTTTTGAGGGTTACGACAAATTACGGTTGCATGAACGATAGTCTGTGCCAAGAAACGACAATTACAGTCGATTGCAAAAAAATACATAAAGTTTTCTACACTTTAATTCATCCTTCTTGTTGTCAATTTTGATGTTACCAAAACAAGCAAAATGTCAAAACTTTTCATTTCTTACGTCAGACCAAGTTAGACATAACAAATTTACATACATTTTCACTTTTAGGTATACCTACAATACGAAATAACCAATATCCAACAGCAATAAGACCACCCCAGATCGTTCTTAAATTTTCCAATATCAAACATTTGGTGTCGTAACCTCTTTTGTCACAGTAATACCCAAAACATGTAAAATTGGTTATTTTACAATAATCTGAAAACTTCCAACATAACGATTTAATTAAGAACAGATAACCAATATGCCACCATAAACAGACTTCCGAATTTTATTAGTTATTTTCTGTTTATCTGTTAATAAACAATATCCAAGAGTCACCGTAGTAACCCTGATTAAAGCACATTTGGATTTTGACGTGACAGAAAAGTGATGGCTAGTTTTTATTGCCGGCCATTGTACATCAAATTGCAATTATCCCATTATAGTTGTTGATCAAATATTCAAATACAAATACATTGCACACGTAATGCAAGTTATTTATCTTTGGTTTAGAATATTACTAATGTAAATGCTTATTACCAACACCAAAATATCGATTTGGATTATTTGATACCGAATACAAACATTTCGCTTACAGGTGTGGTACAGTTTGATGATGTGAATTAAAAATTGTTGTTTGTTGTACCTTTTTTTTCTGAGGTAATATTTCAATGGACACTATTATCAATGAATGCATGCGATTTGGTGTAGATGTAGAACAAACTCACAGCCACGAATAGTCGTACACATTATTTCATTATTTGTGATAAACGTTTGCAAGGTTAAAGCGGTTAAAGTGTCAAAAGAGCACGTGGACATCACAGAGGGGACATGACAGAACCATAGAATTAGCGATTCGGAATCGGAAGGCAGGGAAATACAGCGTGAGCAACAATAACTGTTTCAGTTGGCAATAAAAAAATTTACATGAAATTTTCAAAACTGTGAATTGTACCTATTTCGGTTTGTTTTATTGACACTATTGACAGCTGGTATACATTTCATATTTATACGTCTTGGTTTATGTATTCTTTTATTAATAAAATGGTTTTCTCGTTGGAACATGACATAAAAGTCACCAGAATTTATTGCCAACTCAATCAGTAATTGTTGTTCACACGGTATAATAATAATAAGGAAATTATAGTAAATAGTAACACCTAGTAAATTAAATTCATTTTTGTAATGACGAACTAGAGTTGCAAAATTTAGTAACTTTTGTCTTGTGAACATACCTTTTCACCCCGAATTTGGGCTTTTAAAGTGTTAGGTTATGGGTCACGTCATTTGCTTCTTACAATTTAGTAGTGTTGTGAGGTCCGGTAATTGACTTAGTCAATGACCCATTTGACCGGTCAATGACTTGACGAATTTGACCAGTCATTTTTAAAATTTAAATTTCCCACTTATAATGTTGAAGATTATAGGATATGATGACTGTTTGACTGATGAGATGAGGTTATGTTGGGTTGTCTGATTTCATTTACGTAGCTGCTGACAATGAAGAAATGGATTATGACAATAAATAAGTAAATTATGACAATGAAACATCTAAAACTTCACTAAAGATCATTGTGGAAAGCGATTATTAAGCTTTTTATCTATTAGGAAAAAGTGGTTTTTGTTTTTCAATCGTTTCAGTGTCTTCTTAACATGACATACAATATATTTTTATTTTCATAAAATACTTACATACTTTTTTAAATTCTAAACGAATATTTAAGTATTTTAAAAGAAACTAAAAAACTGAAAATACACACACAGTTGTGTTGAAAGTTTTAAAGCGTTTTAAATTAACAAAAAGTTCAAATTCAAGCAAATATGTTAAAGAAAAAACAAAGTATAACTTCAAACAATTCAAACTTAACCTCACTTACACAATTTTAGAACAATAATTTATCGATCAATAAATATAAAAAATGAAATTAAGAACCATTATTTGGTATTAAAATAATCCTTGACATTGAAAGAATCATTTTGTGATGTTTAACTAGTTCCTACTTTTTGACCAATAATGACTGGTCATTGACCGATCAAGGACCGGTCAACTTTGACCAAAAATAAATGACCGATCATTTATCCATCACTACAATTTAGTACTTTTTCATAATGTTTCCATTATCTCTGAGTGATTTCTTTTATTTTGTTGAAAGCTGCTTTGTCTGCTTGCGTATTGATGCTCTACTCCGTTTTGGAAATTCATTCATTATGGCAGAGACAATAATATGACAATGATGACAATAGTAAAAAATTTACCGCAATCTCTTTTTAAAAATTTAAAAATTCTGGACTTAGGTAACACATTGGTAGTTGAAATTCAAAATAGTAGTTTATTTGACGAGGCCTTGTGTAAATTGGGTTTTTTTGGCACGAGTGGCTCGTTTCACTCGCGTTTTAAACTGACCCACTCGTGCCAAAAAAGCCCAATTGACACACGAACGAGTTGAATACAACGTTTTTTTGTTCGACGAGCCCCTTAAAGGTTCCAAGTCGCTTAAAATCTTTAAAATTAGCTTGACGTTTCGTTTTGACAATTGGTGGCATTTATCAAAATCCGTTCACATAGGAGAAAATTCTCAAATTCTGACAGTGTCGAACAAAAAAGGTATATATATTATTATACTCATGTCATATCGTGAGGAAGTTCCTTAACATTGACACAGAACATAATAAAACACAATAAAGTCAAAATGTGGAGGCGAGACGCCGGTAATTATGTTACTACTTGATACATAGTGTGTACTGTGTATGTACTTCGGCAAAATTGCCGTGCCGCCGGGTGGCGGAGGGTTAAGAAACAATTTAAATCTTTGCCAACTGTCCAATTTTTATTTATTTAGTAAAAAAAACTAATATCTGTTCATGTTGAATTGAACATCAGTGGTGCAAATGACTGACCTGTTACCATGACAAATCATATGAAAGTTAATGCCAAATGTGTGCAATTTGCACCACTGACGTTCAATCCAACGTGAACAGGTTATAACAAAAAAAATCCATCTTTAAAGTAGTTTAATTTATTTATTAGTTATTATTAAAAACAAGTTTATTTCGTTCTTTATTAATTTGCTTTATAATCCAGAAAAATAAGCTCAATCAAATAATCTAATCGGAATCGTAGCTTCCCATTTAGCACAAAAATTAATGACGTCATATTTTTGACAAATTTGACCCAATTTTTTTTATATACTATACGTTAAAAGACGTAGAATTTAAAAAACTGTTTGACATGTTTTTGCCTGTATACAGGTGTCCCCAAAAAAGAAGACGAGTCGATAACTCCCGTATTTATCGGATTATTTTAATTATTTAGACATCAAATTAAATGGTTGTGAATAGGCTACAAAAGGGCCTAATAAATTTACGTATAGCCCAAAGGGCTTCAAGGCTAAACTGTCCAATTCTGATAGAGGTTTTTATTCTGAAAACAACAGTGTACACTTGCATACGAAAAATACAAAAAAAATGCAAAAAACGCTACTATCGTTTATGCTCAAACTGCGCTAAACATTGGCGGCATCTCTGCGCAATCCCATATGTTATTATTTGTTATTTGTTTTTCCATCTAACTTTATTTGGTTATTACATTTTACAACGCAACGCATTTTGATATCTTTTCGGTTGGTGCTCGTCATTTGTTTCAAAAGTTAGTGTTGTTTTTTTTCTTATGTGAGGTTGTAAAGAGCGATCAAATTAATTTGTAATCGAGTCATCCATGGATTTGAATCCGTATGTCTTTTCGATTGATATGCCCAGATCTAACCTGTGTTTTTTGTTCAAGAAACGACATACGATTTTGGATTCATGGATAAACTCGATTACAAATTAATTTCATCGCTCGATACTTGTGATAGGTACTATTCCGGACACGAAATCTTGGCCATAACTGACATTTAACTGACAAATATGTGTGAACTGGCCTTTATTGAATATAATCCAACTTTTGACTCGATAATGCTATTTTCCTGCTTTTTTGATGTCACAATAAAAACTTCAAAGCGATTTTTAATAATTGTCATTTATTAAAGACACTAATGATTGGTTTACATCATTTTTTTTAGAAATGTCAAAAAAATGTTGGCCAAGATTCCGTGTCCGGAATAGTACATTGTTGTTTTCAGAATAAAAATCTCTATCAGAATTACAAAAAAAAGTATGTGTTCCCATTTTTTTAATCATTGAACTAAAAATGTTTTGAACACTTGAAGCGAAATGCACCAACTAAAGTAACTGAAGTAATTTAATAAAGTTTATAAAAAACACAAAGAAAAGCAGAAGGTGACACACGACAAACTGAAAGCAAGTAACAAACTACACAACAACCAAAATTGAAAATCGCTTTCCATATTATGTGGCAACTGTGTGGGTGGGATAGAGTTGTGATTTTGATGTCATTTCATGAGCGTGCATTTGATTTTTTTATATCATTGCACATTGATTTGACAATTTTCAAAATTGCGCGACTATGAACTGTCAAAGAAATGTCAACTCTATCTTACCCACACAGTTGTCACATAAATTTTCGTACATAGTTGCCATAGTTATCCACAATCATTTTGAATATAATACAGGGTGAGCAACAATAACTGTTTCAGTTGGTAATAAAAAAATTTACATAAAATTTTCAAGACTGAATTGTACGGTTTGTTTTATTGACATTATTGACAGTTGGTATACATTTCAAATGTAAACGTCTTGGTTTTTGTAATCTTTTATTAAAAAAATGGTTTTCTGGTTGGAACATGACATAAAAGTCACCAAAAATCACCAGAATTTATTGCCAACTCAATCAGTACTTGTTGCTCACACGGTATAATAATTTGTAATGGCCCTCTTCTTTTGTGCCAATAGAACCACCCTAGTTCGTTTTGAACTTTCCATTTTAACCTTTTTACAAAATATACATAACTAATTTTGCAATTTATTTGAGGATTTTTAACAAATGAATAGTTTGAAAAATCAAAAAATCATAGATACTACTAACCGGGTAATATGAAAATAACTAGTGATTTAACCAACCTAACAACTGCAATTTTGATTTTGACAGTCCAGATCCTTTTTGAATGGACTTTAATTCATCTATTTCTTCTATTCATATAATTTTTAGTCCTCGATCTTTTTTTTTTGTTTTTTTAAACCCACCCTTTTTTCGTTTAAACTTACGCAATAAAAAAAAATCAGATTCTATTCACCAAAACTTATTTATTCTCTTGCAAAGGTTTCCTGTTTGAACCAGTTAATAATTATAAAAATACAAACAAAACAGCAGAGTGTCATATGTAGATTAATTATAATTACTACAGATGATTAACTCCTTAAGTTGTTACTGATTAAACGGGATTAATTAGCAGGTGCAATAAAAACTCACTACCATTCTTAACAAATATGTATAATAAAACAATAAACCTTCCGTCCTAATTTGTACTGTTCAAATGAAATTAGATGTAGAGTAGTTTTATCACTCGAGATTGAAATATGGACGATTTCAAAGAAAATGCAGATTTTCCCTTGGTATTCAAAAAAACACAGCGAAAGAGGTGAGACTGTGGAAGCTTTGCGATTATAATCGCAATTACAAGTTTATTTCCAGTTTTAATCATAATTCCCACACAATTCGAAGGTTTATGACCAAAACCGGACACCTAAACCTCCAACTAGGTCAGGTACCTTACCACAAATATCTACGATTCACCAAAGACTTTGCCAACACTTTAGTCCTAATTCGTTGGAGATGGGTGATACTCTTTGTCATATTAGCAAATTCATTTTTCTACCTTTGCTTCGCTGGGTTGTGGATGTTCGACGCTTGGTTAAGCGGAGATTTGGACGGCACAAAAACTGGTAATTTTTGCATCAAAGCAACAAGACACTTCACTGGCTATTTGCTACTGAGCGTCGAAACAATCACTACCACCGGTTATGGGTATTTGTACCCTTCCGAGCACTGCTACCTCGCTCTCGCTATTCTCATCCTGAGCACCCTAGTTATGATTTTTATCGACGGTGCTTTTATCTCGGTAGTGTTTTTAAAAATTTGCAAACCGCCAAAGAAAAATACATTTACACTCTTTAGTAAAAAAGCAGTGGTAAGTCTACTATTCTTTATTTCAGTCGTGATCGGTAGGTATCGATTTTAGATTAGTTTAAGAAACGGAAAACTGTGTCTCATTCTTCGAATTGACGACCATTTAAGTCGACACGTGATTGATCCCAAAATTACATTATATTATGCTGACAGAAGAAATGTAAAAGAAGAGAGTTTTCAAATAGATTTGCAAGAAATGGAAACGGAACCTATCGGAATGCTGTTGTGGCCCACCGACGTTGTGCACGAAATTAATCAAAAGAGTCCATTGTGGAATTTGTCTCCACCGGACTTGATGAACAGTAGGTGAGTTAAGTACCTATATAATAATTTTAAAAAAATCGTTAAGACAAAAAAAAATGTTTGGTGACGCTCGCGTCCTGTGTTGTTTGGCTTTTTATTCGTTGTTTCCTACGAGTATTTGTAAAATTATTACAGATTTGAAATCTTTGCTACTGTTCATTTGTAACAAACCAATTTTCTACTAGTCAGACTTCGTATCTGAACGAAGAGATTCTTTGGGGGTATTGCTTCAAGTCGTGTATGGAATTTGATGAGAAATTACAACGCTATACGATAAATAAACAAGAAATGTTTAAAATTGTCCCATGCGACACACCTCTTTGCAGCCCCAGTAAACTAAAACAGATAAAGCACGAATTACAAAGGAACAGACGATCGACTGTAAAAACTGACCCTAATACACAAGAATTCTTTTATAATCTTCATAAATCAACATTATTGCAATAAATAAATAAAAACCCTAAAGTTGATTGTTATTATTTACCAATATAATATCTCAGCAGAATTCGTAATCAGATAATAAGAAAAATGTGTCCTTCTTGTACTCAATAGAAAAGAGCCAGTAAAGCCACCGATAGAAAACAGTAGGGATCAAGTGCCTCATCATGTTAAACGTCAAAATATTAAAACAGTAGTTGTCATTAAATAAAATCTGACAAGCTTTGCTTCTTAAAGATTACCCGCGAAGAGTTACTTCAGTGACATGAATGCACGAGATACGACTTTTATTTAAAAAAATATGTTATGGAATGGTAGGTTAAATTTAAGAAATCTACATTACTGGTCCATCGAAAATCCACATTTGTAAGTACAGATCAGTCCATTCGATTTTGACCAAAAAAAATTTTTTTTGCACGAGCGGGCGAGAAATTGAATTTTAAGACGCTGTTAGCGGGCGTAAAATAGCACTTTTCAGCCCTAGGGCCGGATTCAGCCCTAGAGCCATATGCCTTTTCATAAATTTTCATTGACATTAAAGGCAATAAGTTCAAGGCTGCTGAATTTGCAGCTTTTGCCACATCGGGTGGTGTACAGCAGCTATAATTTTCTTCGCCTTGTAACATAATGAAGCTGCGTTATTTACACAAATAAATTGAAACTTTCACGTTTTAATTGTGGTTTTCATTTAACATTGTTTTATTACTATAGATATACAGGACCTGCCTTCCAAGACGGAGCCCGGGTGCTATTGTATCGTCCCAAATGCATTTTCTTTTTTCATTTAAGAATGTATTAGCAGTGTCTCGTGCAAAAAATTTTGTATGTATGACAGGCGTAAAGGGCATTTTTGGCCTTTAATACCTAAATTACGCCCTTAATACATAAATAACTATTTTCCGTGCACGCTCATAATTCACAATTAATTCAAAGAACATATTTATGAAATTCGCATCAAAAGAAAAGGATTCGTTTTTGAATTATTCCAATTTTAACATTAGCAGCGAAAAATGATCTAGATTTACAACTGCAGTGTCATAAATAAATACCTCTTTATTGGGAAACATCCGTTGAAAACTTTTCTAGTAATTCTTTAGTCCCTTAAGGGTACCATAAATAACCCATGTAAACCTCGATTGTTGAAGTGACCGCCCAATTTAATAATAAATCATAGCTAAATTTTGCACTTTAATATCGAATTAAATTTATTGAAAAAACCGGTGATGCTTTCATGATTTCAATGACATCAAATTTTTCCTAAAGGTTTGAAAGGACTCTCAGTGAAAAATTATGTAATTATGTAGTGGTTATTGAATTAAAACGAAATATTTACTCGTTTCATTAAAAAATTTGAAATTCTACAGCGTCACAGAATCATTCCTGAATTTTTTGAGAATTTTAAATCGATTAGAAGTGTGTTTTCGCTCGGGCGGTAAAACTTGAATCACCCTGTACAACCGGGAACCGGGCCTTAGATACTTTACGCGAAATTATTGAAAATTTTATTTTTTGTCGACTACATCTGAAAGTAGCTCTTTTTGTATTCATTTGCGTACCGAAAATTAAGCTTTGCAATAAACATGTACTCTGGGAGTTTAAAACATTATACGAAGTACGTTTGGTTGCCTACTTTACTGAGAAACAAGCCGAGCGCCAAAGTTGTATTCTACATTATTTGTGGAGTCGGAGTCTATGGTTTTAGTCATGGTCATTGATTCTGTCATAACAAAAGTGAGGTTATAATAGTTTGTAAAAAATGTGATGTTTATAGAATTTCATGTTGATATATGCGTGTTGCGTGGATTTTATTTGTAAAAAGTATATGGAATATTACTGCACTTTACCATTAAAACATTCTTGTTCTGTAAAAACTCTAAAATGATGGCTTTATGGAATGTCAAAAATTTGGATCCTCCACCAATCAACAGTTGCAGAAGCTCCGCGAAGGAAGTTGGTAAGATTTATATTCTAGGAAGGATATACAGTTGCGGCCGTTGAAAACTCAGACACTTTGACAATGACAACGCCAAACTTTTAGCTTTGTAATGGTGGGTTCATGCACAAGGAATTAACACTAGCATTAATTTAATTTAACTTTTTGAAAAGTTAAATGATGACAATTTACCAGAGTCGTTCATGCACACATTTAGATACTTTAATTTAATTTAGTTTAACCGAAAGTTGGGCAACTTTTATCTTTGCTCTTAAAAATTAAATGAATTCTATTCTGCGCATGTGTGGGAAACGGCAAGATGTCAAATGTGCGTCAAATTCAAATGTCATCTTGTGGTCAATGTGGTCAATTTGTCATATTCATGAGCATTTCATATTTCATAGTTTGGTGTTCTAAAAAACCAGTATTTACTGTTTACCTGTGGTGTTTAAATATTCGACGGATGTATTATTATATTAATACGTACGAATTTATTTTCACATTTGGCAGCCTGCATGAACGGCTCTTTTTAGTTTAGTGTAAAAGTAGATTACGTTAAATTAAATTAAATTAATGCTACTGTTAATTCGTTGTGCATGAACCCACCATAAATGGTATTGAAAGTGACGTTTCTCAAAATGTCACTCAAACATTATCCACATTAATTTCTCTCGCAATGGCTCTTATACTCACACCGTCCCTCAGTCAAACACATTTTTGCAAATCAGATAATTGCGGCATTTCAAAAGTTACGCGCGATTCTGACCTAATATGTCAAATACTGACACTGACTTTATAATCCTTGATGAAAATCCTGTTTACGCTAATCAAATTTCGGAATTTATACAGAGTGTTTAAATCTTTCCTGACTGAGATTTCAACGGCCGCAACTGTACATTCATTCAACTACTAAGTTAATAACTGAGTTAATTTTAACATTTTTCATTTGACTTTTTATAAATTTTTCGATGAATAGATCAAGTTGCCACTATAACATTTTGCCAGTCCATAAAAAGAAATAAAAAAAGACCAGGTAGTCCACAAAACATTGATTTTGTCATCTACAAAGTGATCGATAACAATCTAAATGGACAGTTGGTTATGAAAACCAAAATCGATTCGTAGATTGATTCATACAGGTTTGGCTGTCAAATAAAAAGTGGTAGTTCTGTCACTATTACGCTTTTAAACTAACATTGTTTTCGAGTAAATTTTTAATTTAGTTTACTTCAAAGATTAGAAACTGTTAAAAGACTTTTTATTTTAGCTTATTCAACATTAATAATTTATTTTTTGCAAATTATCATGTAGATTTTGGTGTTTGGTTAAATGTTGAAGTAGTTTTTTAGCAGGAATTTCATTTAATACTGTACACAAACTTTACAGCGTCAGTGTTTTAGTATTATTTTCGATTTAAAATTACAGCATAGATTAAAAGTGGATACGTTTAATAAGAATAAAATAAAATTGAGTAAAAAAGTTATCTGGACTTGACTGTTATAAAGTAAAAATTATTAAAAAAAAAAAAAAATTATAAAGTGGTAAATAGCGAGATTTTAGTAAAGCATATTCTCTAAATTATTATTGACAGATGTGCTCATTTTGACAATTATATTCCTAACAATCCATCTACGAGTCCACTTACGTTTTTCCTTTTCTGTTATTTTTACTTGTTTGATATTGAAAAATAAAGATAATATCAGATGTGGTCGTCTACAAAATAAAATTACAAAATTTGTACAGTCGCGGAATCAAAATTTCGGGCAGCATTTTTCTGTCATTTCAACAAAATCTCTCTAAACCACCTTTTACTGTCATCATGACTGACATTCAAAAATTAAACTTTTCTGTGTCGGTCACGCAGTCAGTTTTTGAATTTTGGGTCTTGAGTTATTAATTGCAATGGGTGTAATGAAATCATCGCTTTCACCTGCTACCTACCCGTTATTATGCCACAAATCACTATTTTTTAATGTAAATAAATGAAAATGACAAAAACAAGACAAGAGTAAAAAATGAGGTTATATTAACGTAAAGGTTGTTTTATAATTTACAGTATGAAAATGACAATACTGCCCGAAATTTTAATTCCGCAACTATACCTTGCAAAAGGACAATTTGAATAATTGTTGATTTTTTATTTAAAATCTTATACTGTTGGCCAATCGTTTTCAAAAAAAGTGCAATTGCCCAAAAGTTTCTGCAGTAACGTAAATGGTGAAATATTGTTTCGTGAAGAAAAATGTAAATACAACTGCATTGTTGCTAAAATGAATAAACATTGAAAAACAAATGCGATTTTTTGGTGTTAAGTTTGGTAACTTTTCAGATGTCCGCCTCTTGGGCATCACAATAAAAGATGGCATCGAGTTTTTCGAAAACCAGCAACACTTATTCACCGAAGCAACATTACTGTCAAGAACTGTCTACCGGTTGAAAATGAAGTTTCGTTCATCCAAAGATTTTAAAGCTGTGGAAAAACTAAACCGCGTCTTACGTACTTATTTGCACGTGCAGATCTCTAAAGCGCTGAAAACCTTGTCGAATTCGATTCCCCAAAACTACAAGGCGAACCAATCGAACATGTTCACAAAAAATATGATGGATTTTGTCTTGGTCCGAATACAAGGTCTGGGGAAGCTTTTGTGCAGAATCTTGGAGACCTGCAAAATAGTCTCCGGTTTGACCCAACAAAGACTCAGGTTGGGACATTTCTGGAAAATAGCAATGATCATTTTTGCAGTAACTGCGAGGATATTTGTTATTGCAAGAACTATTTTGAAATATACTTGCGAGTTGTACCAGTCTTTGTTGGCGTTTTCATCGAATTTGAATAATTCTGGAGTGCGATGGTTGCCAAAACTCTACGTCTTTCCAAGTCGTTTAGATGACTGGTTGGGTGTCGATTGGCTAGATTTAGAAAATACGGTGATCGAAATTCCCGACGAAGAACCAGGTATGTCGTATTTGAATTTGTTGGAAGATTCTGACGAGGACGTTGAGTTTTGTGACGAGTATGTACTAGTGAAAGATGATTCAATCCTCGAGGAAACGGAACAGTTAAGTGAAAGCGTAGAATTGTGCGAAGACACGGAAGAACACAGTAACGACCAGGTTGATGTCGGAGAAGTGATAAATTTGAGTGAGATTGAGACTCCGCCAATGTTGAAGAGGAAACGAAGACCAGATAATATTGGAAATTTAATTGAACGTAGGAATCTTGGGGTGACCTATAAAAAAGCTAAGAAAGGGAATGAAAGTTTAATTAGTATCAGTGACAGCAGTGATGTGGAAGTTGTAAATGTTCAGTCGACTAAAAGTGGCGCGAAAAAAACGAAGAAAAGAAGGAAGAAGAAAAACAACAAGAAATCGTTATTGCAGAAAAAGCAAAAATGAATTCGTCAGTCAGTTATTCTTACGATTACATGTGCAGTTGTT
Organism: Tenebrio molitor; assembly: GCF_963966145.1. Lineage (NCBI taxonomy): Eukaryota > Metazoa > Arthropoda > Insecta > Coleoptera > Tenebrionidae > Tenebrio > Tenebrio molitor. The sequence goes on along the minus strand of NC_091048.1, from coordinate 3,467,444 downwards.
AAATATATAATTATTTGTGAAACTTGGGTATTTATTCTGATGCATCTACCAACTTTAAGAGAGATTTTAACACTGTAAATAGGTTTTTCTTACTTCTCTTTTGCACACTTGGTGTTAATGTTTTAACCTCGGTCGCTGATTTTCCAGCCGACTTACTTTCATAACACAATACACAAAAGAAACCCGGTAACGGGTTTAGGCGAGGTAAAACAATTGAAAATAGGAAGTTTTTCCTAATTCATCTAGCCAAAAGATTACTAAAATTGTAAAAATCACTACACAACAAAACTGAAATTAAATATTTATTGTAATATTTGTGTCGTGAAGTAATCAGAAGCAACAAATATGTACTCGAAGAATTTATATACCTCGTGGTATTTTTGATATAATCGCGGAGAGCAAACGGTCCCGCCGATCATGGGCGGCGTAGAAGAATAGCGTCGAGGACGATGTCGGGCTTCACTTTCGGCTCTCCCCTTTTTTTTTAATTTAGTTTTTGAATTCAATTTACTTTTCGAGTTTTCCTTTTTTTTCCGTCGCGGCAAGGCACAACCCTTTATTTTTGTTCATAATTATTGAGTGTGAGGAACGTTTTTATTATCAAATAATCAGATTTGTACGTGTGCAGAACAGGGTGAAAATATACAGAGCGCCCAGAAATGTGGTAGCAAGTTTTTCAATTGGTCCCGCAAGATGACACTTTTTTACAGAGACCTTTTTTATGCATGGCAACGCCGCTATCTAAATTGAGATAAATAAATGTCAAGAATTGTCAAACGTAAAACATTCAAATTTAAATTTTATTGAAAATGTTCAAATTGACCACCGTTATGCTCAATGCATAACTGAACCCTTCGAGCAACATCTCGACAAATTTTAGTGCACATATCGGGGGTAAAAATAAAAAATAAAACTTCCTTAACGTATTCTTTTGAAAAAATTCAAAATTTGAATGTTGCAAGATTGAACAAATTTGGCCATGGCCAACTTCATCTAGCTTCCGCTGCGCTCCATACGGCGGTCCCAATACGCCAATTTTCATTGTTGAAATTGATTCTACTAACCTCAAAAAATCGTTTGGTAACTAGCCCCAACTAGCGGAGAAAAATGTTAATAACAATGATTGACGTTTCCTTCAAAAGTGTCATGAAGTTTCAAAAAGATATGAAAATCAAACGAAAATATGTAATAGTCTTGTAAAACTGGAAAATATATAACTATATTTAATACATCATTTACATAAAACAATGGAAAAGGAACAAAAGTCGAAAGTAACGTAATTTTAAAAAGCATAAAGGAGTGATAACTAAAGAACATACCTAAATGGGTGGATAGGTAGGTAGGTATGTAGGTACCTCTTTGGTAGATCCGTAGTATTATAATTTTAAAACCTTTCCATTTATGGGTTTATTGGCAATTGATTTTCTTTTTATGGAATCAGTTTTTTGTGAACAACTATTATTTAAAAGTGGTTTCATCAATAATTCTATAATATGTAACTACAAATTTTGTCTTTATGTGTGTTACAGATAAAGAGGGAATTACGAATTAAATGTGGAAGTAAAATTGTTACGAGTTGTTTGCAAATATTTTCTTGGGCCAAATATGATAAAATTTCTGTGGTGGGAATATCTGCCAATTCTTTAAAAAAACTTACAAACTGATAATTTGGATAAGTCAAACCGCCACGATTTTGAAGATTAATTGAACGTAAAAGAGGACCAGGGGTTGAAAAAGACAATATAGGAAAGAGACAACTGTCGCAGTGAAATATTTCATTTAATTTTTTTACAATATACCCTGCTATGAAAGCAACAGAAGCTGCATATTTGGTGTTACTGCAATTAAAAATAATAATTGGTTTACTTAAATTTCGAATTTTCTCTAACAGTCGAAAGGGTAGTATCAAGTCCGGGTCACATTTTTCCGCCAAACTGACAAAAAAACACGGTTTCCCCATCAACCCATAAAGATTTATGTTAAAAATTTTGCAACAGATGGGACTAGTTACCAAACGATTTTTTTAGGTTAGCTGAATCAACTTTAGACCCTTATTGGGACGGCCGTATGGAGCGCAGCGGAAGCTAGATGAAGTTGGCCATGATTTGGCTTTTCGAAAGTGCCATCTTGTGACACTTTGTGTAAAAGTTGCTACCACATTTCTGGGCGCGCTGTACAGAGTGTTAGGGAATGGTCTCCCAAGAATTTCAGGGTGAGTTTATCAGGGAAAATGTGGTCGAAAACCTTTATACCGCTTTTGGATAAATTGAACCGTTTTCTGAAAATAAAATTGTTCCCTGTTGTTTTAGGACTGCTGAAATATTGCTTTGTGTACGAAAATAGTTATTTGTATAGCAAGGCTGCGAAATCCTACTTTGACGAACCGAGAGAAAAATTGTCGTCAAGGCCGCTTTGCGGCCGAGACAAGACAATCTCGAGGTCGTCAAAGGATTTCGTAGCCGAGGTGTACACAACATTTTGTGTGCAACCCGAAAATTTGTAATTATAAAATGAACAAGTAAAATTTCCTTCACTGTCAATAAAAATAAAGTCGGCCTACATGTCGCCATGTCGCTATGGAAACGACATAAATAAAACAATTCATTTTGAGAAAAATTGGAAAAATGTCGCAAAAAAATTACAACGTTTTTGTTCCGTCTACTTCCCCAGATTGTGCAGTGTCCAATTTAATACCAGAAAAGTCCAAACGGCAGTACGATAAGTGTTACAATGACTTTAAAGAGCGGTGTAATAAAAATAATGTGAAAACGGTGTCGGAGAATGTTGTTTTGGCTTATTTAATGGAAAAATCAAAAACTGTGAAAAGTTCAACTTTATGGAGTACATATTCAATGTTGAAGCTCACGCTGAACATACGGGATGGCATTGGTGTTACGAAGTTTCTGAAATTGGTACCTTTTTTGAAAAAAAATCAGTTGGTTATCAGGTGAAAAAGTGTAAGGTATTGACATGAGACCAGATCAATTTGCTGTATAATCTGCCCTTTTTTTAGGTCATTTTAATCATGGGAATATTAGGAGCCATGCGAAGAGACGATGACGAACTAACCAAAATGTCTATCGATGACATCAAGGATGAACATTCTGTATTAATAGTGGCCGTTCCTGACACAAAAACTGACATAAAACGAACTTTTACTGTCACCAATCCAGAATTTGTAAGATTATACCGCAAATATGCAGCTCTTGTTCCGTGTACTCATCCAGAGTTAAAAAAAGATTATAAATTGTGCAGTGTCGCATTTGAAACCTGAAAAATCGAAACAGCAATATAAAAAATGTTACAGTGACTTTGAGACTGATGTAACAAGAAGAATGTGAAAACCCTGTCGGATAATGTTGCATTGGCTTACCTATTTACTGGAATTTATTTATTGTGACAGGTAAACGTTAAATTCTGTTATAAGTTTTAGGTTATTTTAATCGTGGAAATATCAGATGCCGTGCGAAGAGACAAATAAACCAAAATGTCTGTTGATGCCATTCATGATTCAGGATATGTTACTACTTACTAGTTACTAGATATTTCCCTTTTTGACCGGTGGAAAATTAACCTAATTCATACGTGTCTGTTCTAGATCGATCTTTTTTACCGACTCCCCGACTCATCATCATCAATCATCAGGCGACCACTCCATTTAAAATTGGCGGGAACTTCAAACCGGATGAAAATTCTGTACTAATAGGGGGGCCGTTCCTGACACAAAAACTGGCATAAATCAAACTTTAACTGTACCCAATCCAGATTTTGTAAGATCACACCGCAAATATAGAGATAGATATGTTGTAATTGTGATAATAAATAAATATTGAAATGACTTTTACTTTTACGGCCGTCGTCAAGGCAACGGCTGCGAAATTCAATTTCGCGGCCTGCTCTAGGCACGCGAAGTGCTCATTTCGCGTACGGTTGCACACAAAATCTTTTATGTTTCGATTTACAAGTGATTGCTTGGTAACGATTTGAAATTTACTACTGTCAAAGTCTACACTTTGACTTGAGCTATCTTTTATCCGTCGCCTGCAAAGATTACAATAGTTTACAGCGCCAGAATATTCTATCGAGGAGTATGCAGATATGCATTTTGCGTATGGGGAATGTAGCGGAAATGCCAATGCTGCTGTCCGAAGGTATGCTTATGTAATGGCAAACGGAGGATATTTTAAGCATTTATTATGAATGTTTTCAATACAAATACAAATAAATAAAGTTACACAGAAATTAACGAATCTTATTAAGGTCAGTGCTCGATTTCAAATCCCTTTAGAGGTTGATCGAGATGTGGTATCACAAATGAAGCTGCACCAATAATTTCAGTTCATTGCAGCAATAAAAGGGGACCTACCTCAAGGTTGTGGTGAATCTAGATAAATATTTCGAATATAATTATTGATTTTGTCAATAAAAAATGCAGTCCTGGTAGTTTTTGATGATCTATTATTCAAGGAAAATATTTAAAACCGAAACGTCATTGTGACAGTAGGTACTCGATAAAATCTGACATGAGGCATTGTTGTTTTTGATTGCTAAGCAATTGACTTTCATTACAAAATGTTAACTATTTATTTAATTATCACAACAATAAAATGGTGCAAAAGCTCCCAAACAGTGGGGCACTATTTAAAATGTTTATTTTTAAGAAAACCATTCATGTTAGGAAAAAATGGTATTAAGGTTTTCGACCACATTTTCCTTCACAAACTTACCCTGAAATTCTTGGGAGACCATTCCCTAACACCCTGTATTCATTTCGTTTAAACCACTCGGAGTTTTCTTTCATTCGATTATCACCACCCACCCCCACAATTAGGTTGTACTCTCCAGTAGTCTCCAGTGCATCTCGACCCGAAGTCCCGTTATTTTGGGAAAATTTCACCATCAGGGAAAATAAATAACGTAACACTACCCACTTCCATAATAGCCACTTTTATAAATAAAAACAAAAAAATAAGGAGGGTACCGTGTACCCCATGATTCATTGTTTAAAAAATAAAATCAATAACATTTGAATTTGTTTTATTGAAAACTTACTTCAAAGACTAATCCCTAGAATGCAGACGTACCTACACCGGGATTTGTACATACCTACATACCTACTTGAATTTTTATTGTATTTTAACCAACAGTTCAGTAATAAAAGAATCTTCAATAAGATAACAATGCCCCGTCAAATTGACGTATCTAAATTATTTGCTGAAAAATGAGTCAGCTGTGAAACAAATTCGTAACAACTTTTTACGTATAAACTCTGTTTTGAACACAGCTGGAAAATTAGTTCTTTTTAACACTAATTTATTGCGTAGTCATCAGTAAAAGTGTAATAAAAACAATACAGGGAGATACAGAGACCACAGATTACTCCGTAAAAAAAGAAAATTTTTTACTGTGGTCATTTTTCAAATAACTCTGTATCTTTGCAGGTTTCGTTAACTTTTGTTAAGCACATGTCAAGAGATCATTGAAAAATATAATATTGCTAAATATTGTTTACCTTAATTTATAATTAAAAAAGATATTCGGATACGCACCATGTATGTACACCTGTACATTTTGAATGAGGCAAAATGGTATTTACAAAGGAACATATTTTGGAAATGGTGAGTGAGTTTATTACGCTGATGCTCTTTTGAATTAGGTATGTATTTACTTTTGACAACGATTTCTTAATGGGCTTTATGTGGAGACTGATTTTTATTAAGTTTTGCGTAATACAGTAGGTACAATTATTCCGAGAGCATCATTATTGACATTTTTTAAACATAAAAAATTCCACGGAAAGCTTTGAAAGTTTCTGCATAAAAAAATCATCTTTGTACTTTTTTCGTATCTTGAATAGATTTCAAGACATTGGACGTTGAAAACGGAAAACTAACAAATATCTAATTACTCCTAATTGTTACAAAGTTTGTAACAATAATCTTATCGAGCTTTTTCAAAATCTCATATTTGGTAATTAAAAGATTTATTAAATTATTGCTTCATGAAGAATGGAATTTGATTATGTATTTAAATGCATCTCACTAATTCTGCTTCGATTAATTGAATTGTGATTCGTCTCCGTCGTTGAGAAAATTTTTCATAAGTCTTTCGCCCCGGAAAGTCTTCAAAATCAATTCCCTATTTAATTCAAAATTACAGATCAGTTCTTATTTTACTTAACTAAAGTCCAATCATTTTGTATTGAACTTTTCAAGGTCAAATAATTTAAATATTGGCACTGTAATTATGTTTTGTAAATAGTGACATGCATATAACCAACATAATGTGATTAGCAATGCTCAATTCAACGTTTACGGTGTTTACCTGAATGTCACTATTTACAAAACATAATTACAAAGCCAAAAAATAAAATTATTTGACCTTGAAAAGTTCAGTACAAAATGAATGGACTTTAAGTACAGTCGTTGACCAAAATAAAATAGGACAAAGTAAATTTCGATTGTGTGATTCGATATTTTTGCGAAATCCATCTCTTAGGAAACAGAAGTGTCAAAAATAAAAAAACAATTCTGATAAGTGTCATCATTCGACAATATTTCAAAAACTCAGAATCATTCATTTGAACAAAATGACAGTGACGAGATGACAACTGAAAAAACACAACCTAACTTTTTGTAAATCAATCGTCAAGTCAAATCAAGTTGTAATCTGAGACACATACGCGTCAGTTACACTACACAAATTTTTGAATTGTGAAACTGTCTAAGGTAACACTTTGTCCTATTTTATTTTGGTTAACGACTGTACCTATACGGAGTCATTATAAATGATTGTCTCATCGCAGTAGGCATTGATGACGTACTTAAATGTGCCGCAAGCTTTATAACATGAGTGAGACTAGCATCGCCGATAGGTAGCGCTGCTGGCGGTAGTGTAAATTTCAAATTTGTCTACTAGTTTGTCTAACGTTGCGCAGCTAGCGGCACATCCCAAATTTGTGTGGGTTTTCAACGCCAACTACCATGAGACAATCATTTATAACGACCCTGTAGCTGTTATCAATATAAATTTATCAAATATTTCATTTGAATGTGTTCAGAAGAAGCAAAACTGTATACACGACCGGCACATGACGTAGTTCTAAATTACATTCTACGACTTTATGATAATTTAGAGAATAATTTAAATATTGAATTAAAGTAACGCTTAAGGTATAAGATTATATGGCCCTTTAAAAGTATTTGGCCGCAGATAAACGTTCCTTTTGTCGCAATTGCAGTAGGCGGTCAGCCCAGCCATAAATCATGCTTCAAGCAATTCTCTGTTGTGAATTCCAGAGCCGGCCTCAAAACAAATGCTTACCGTCGAAATTATATTTATTTATTAAATATACAATACTATTACAAATCATCTTTACCGTTTTCAAGACACAAGTACTAAAGGGAATTTCGTTACAATAACAAAATTTACAATAAACAGCAAAAACATCTTCTATCACAAATTTTTAATCCCTGCCCTGAACGAAAGAAAAGGGATGCAGCTGCACGAGCCAAGACAACCATCTTAACGCCAATATTGGTTTCCATTATTGGGATAATTTTAGTGCTGCCATATAATCTTATACCTTAAGCGTTACTTTACTGAAAAATTCAAAAAATATCATGTAAGGTGTGTTGCCTGACTAACTCCTTATCAATGACAGTGACAGAAGACAGAATTATCACAGGAAATTATGTCGTCAAACACTTATATCACTTATTTAACTATTTAATGTATAAGAAGTTACAGTAAATAACTTAAAATGGCATTGATTAAGTTTCCACTTCCTTCCATAGGGACACGTCTGCGAAAAAATCCTCTTATTGTAGGATCTGTAAGTTCTTTGAGCTGAACATTTTTGAGGTTATAACACATTTCATTTTCAGGTATTTATAAGAAAGACATCTACTTCAAGGTGAATATTACCGTTTAGGTTGCGTTAACGGTTATATAATCGAAAGACAAAGAATGTAAATCGGTAGAACTTGTTTTACATCAAATATTAACCCCTTATGATGAGGCCAAATTCTTAACAAACTTTTGTGTTCATTCAACTTGCTCTTACTTGCATTAGAATATTGCAGCTTGTCAAAAATTTTCTAATTTGCACTCTTAAGAAAGTTTGGATCTCAGTTGGTGTGTCTCAGGAGAAGAGCTAATAGCAATAATAATGTTGGGAGTAGTTCTGTATTGTTTGTATTTCTTATATGTATGTTTATTAGATTTTTTATAAACTAAAACATGTTTACCACTTTAAAAGAAAAAAAAAATGAAGAAAACATACAGGAGTAGCTATTTGCATGTGTAACAATAATTGCGTTCAAGAAAATGACAAAATATATAGTCCATTAACAAAATAAGTAAAATTTCAACAATAAACGCTAACAGTAAGTTTGTACAAGGTCACAGCGTTGTAGAAAAGAAAATGAGTGAATAAAAAGTAATGAACTAAAAAACTATTAAAGTTTCTGTTATATTGGATAAAATTACACACAAATATTTTTATAGGAAGGTAAAAAGAAAAGTGCATATCTTGTGACAGTAAAATTGAAAGCATAGATCATCACAGCTTTTAACATAATTTCAGAATTAATTTTATCCTTTTAGAAGAACAAACAATGAAATATCACAGTCAGCCTTCATCGAAAAACCCCTCGAAGACCCCATCATAGTGGTATCGGAAAACGACGACGTCGACATCATCGGGCCTCCAGACTCACTTTCTAACCTTCGCCCCGTCACTAGAAAACGATTATTCCGCGAGACAGACTTACAACGCGAATTGCGCGAGATGCAAAACGCGACCCAGTTATGGAATCAAGAGTTTTGGGCCACTCACAACACAAATTTCAATCGAGTAAATTCGCGCTACTTCAAATGACCACATTTAAAGCAATCACGATTTCAGAAGCGCCAAGAGTACATAGACAAACATCAAGTTCCAGGCGAAGAGACGCGTCAGTTGTCTGCAGACGAGATGAGCGAGTTTTACAAGAGTTTCCTCGACAGCAACTGGAAGACTCACCTGAAATACAACGCCGAGTGGTACAAGAAAAATTTTGCTTTGTTGTTCCTAGCACTGAGGGTCAGTTTAGAAAAGAACATGTACAAAACTAGATAGTCTAAGTTTCAAATTAGTATTAATTTATTGTAAATAAACCATAAAGAAGTCTGAGATCTAGTCGCCTGTTGTGTCAAATGTCACAACATTTCATCATGTCAAGTCTTGTTGTGTTATTGTTAACGGCAATTTTTGCGTCTTCTGGAGCTGTTCCAAGTGAAGTCGTTGTGAATGACGCTGTTAACGTTGCAGTGCACTCGACTGTCGATCTGAGAAGTCAGTTGGTGCATCAGAAGAATGTGATCGCGTTGAAAAATCTAGGTCCTGCCGATTTGAACAGTTACTTCTTTGCTCTCAACGAACCCGAATTGCGTGTCGTAGTCTTTAACAACGAACACGGACGCAAACTGCCCTTCAAAAAGATAGAATGGGACTCAAATTCGTCGTTTTACGAAGTGACCCTAGACGAAGACGTGAAGCAAAACGAGAAGTACAAATTGTCTTGCATGATAACGTACGCGAATAAGATCACCCCTGCTGTAAAAAAACGCACCTTTGACGAAGACCAGTTGGTGAAATTTGTAGGGAACGTACGATTTTTTTCGCCCTACCGTACCATCTTCCACCATGTGGAGTACCTGTTGCACGACCCTTTCCTGGAAGTGTCTAAAAACGCGACACACTTGGAGAGCACCAAGATCACGTACATTTTCTACGACACCCACACGTACGCCGTGGACAGAGTGGTGATAGTGCTGGTCAAGAACGACGCTTTCGTTGTCGTGAAGAACATCCAGCGGTCGATCGACGTCAGTCATTACGGAAAAATCCACGTCCAGGACGAAGTGGTTATCGAGAACAACGGTGAGTCCTCCCTCGCGTTTGTTCAATTCTTGCTGACGTCGTGACTCTAGGTGTGAGACTCGTGGGTCCCTTCTCTGGGGGCAAAATGAAAGCCACGACCGGTTGGTTCTACACACATTTGCCGGCCTGCACGGAAAATATCAAGTTCTTCGACATCTTGGGCAACAACAGCAAGACGCAAGTATACCATTTCATCGACTACATCACGTTGAAATTTAACACGCGTTATCCACTGCTGGGGGGTTGGAAGTCGTCGTACGTTTTGAGCTACGACGTGCCGGTTCACGAGTACGTCTTGATGGATGAAGAGCACTACTCGCTGCAGATGCGCGCTTTGGATTACGTGTTAACTGACGTGGTCATCGAGAGTGCTGTCGTCAAGATTAAGCTCCCCGAGGGGGCTCAGATAAAGCGGGTGATATTACCGAACAGTTTGACTTTGGAAAATGAAGGAGATGGTTCAAATCCTGACGAACAAATTATCGTCCTGAAAGGAGTCAATCTGTTCGAAAACTATATTTCGAATGTCACCATCAATTACTCGTTTAATCCTTTGTATATGCTCCGCGTGCCCCTCGTGATCAGTGTTTTATTCGAGGGTGCCTTTCTCGTGGTTCTCGTTGGAAAATACTTTGTATTGTAGTTTATTTGGTTTATTGTTGTTGTCATTTAGTACATTGCAGAACGACACAAGTTTCGATTCACTGTTCTTCGCAAGGCTCGCAGACACATTCTAGTTCGTAGTCGTCGTCGATAATGTCGACAGTTGTGGAGTATTGTCGATGTATTAACTGAAATTGTAAACAAATACAGTCTTTGAGTGTGTACTTCTCGATAATTATTTAAAGCAAAGTTATCGGAACAAATGATAACTGTGGTAAATGTGAGGTTTGGTGAACCATTAGTAGTTACATTGAATACTGATTGTAAAGTTGTGACAAAAAATGAACCGAGCCGTCGGCGAGACGAGTTTGTGAATACATGATGCAGATCTCGTGTGAGAAGCTGTCACGTGGGTAGAAAGTGACTTAGTGACTCATCTAGCGAGTCGTTTGTTATTGAATGAAGTGGTAATGACTAATGACACTGTTAAAATTTCAGAGTGGCAAGTGGCGAGTTTGTGATGGCGTTTTGGGATTAGCTACTTTCTTTAGCAAAAACTTTTATTCCTTTTTGTTTCGAAAAAACAAACACAAAGTAGAAATTGTTTCCAAAGTTCTGGCAACATGTTGCCAACTACAAAAACAGTGAAAATCAAATATTCGTTTTTGTGAAAGCTTTAGAAGAGAAAATGAGTTATTTAAACGAAAATCTGCCTTGGAGCGTCAATCGTTATTTTAGTTCTCGTCCGTGGAAAATCACAATACCGCATGGCGTGCGGTAAAGTACTTACATACTTGACTAAAAGGAGTGGGATAAATAGGGTATATCGCACGGTCGTAGATAATAGCTATTTGTCGAATTTATTAACGAAAGACAGACAAAGACAAATATGAGTTACTCTGACTTACTCTGTTTATATCACTTGATAGTGATTGGCCGTCCAATATTCGACCTATTCTCACTTGGTGATGTGTATTAAATTGTTCTTCTTTCAAGCACAAGATGCATTCCATGTGACAAAGATTTTTGTAGTGATCCTGGATGACGTGATCTCTCGATAAAGTCCTGTCAATTTCTTCGTGCAAAATGTGACTGAAAATAACGCCAAAGAAATTCTAAAATAAGTAATTTTCTATTCATTTGGCACTCTTGATTATGTAAAATGTAAAGCAGGGTAAAAATAATGTACTCACACTAATTCCTCGAAGTTTCTCGATGATTCTGCCGTAAAATTGGATTTTGTCATTGTTGGTTCAGAACTTGTCGGGGAATTAATCGAACTTGCTGCTGCTTGAAAAATATTTGACTGCAATTCAATATTTTCGTTTTGTGGAGATGTATTTTTTGCAAATTTGTTTTCCTCGACTAATGTATTGTTTAGTTGTGTTCCATGTTTTTCCATTATTTCTGTCAACCTAAATGTAAAATATGTACTTATTTATAAATCGCAACAAGTTAGAGTTGTACAATACACAGAAATCTCTCGTTAACACCCCCTTGAACGGACAGTTTTATTTTGTCTCGAATTTCTTACATAAAAACTGTTCCTAAATGCACATGAAAACTAAAATATTTTCGTTGCTTTAAACCGTCTCGACAATAGTAGTTTATTTAACGAGTTCGTGTGTAAATTGACCTTTTTTGGCATTAGTGGGTCAGTTTAAAATTAAAACACGAGTGAAACGAGCGTTTTTAAAGGCCCACGAATACCAAAAACAGCCTAATTTACACACGAACGAGTTGAATACAACGTTTTTTTTGTTCGGCGAGCCCCTTTTAGCTCCAAATCGGTTAAAATCTTTAAAATTAGTTTCACGTATTTTCAATAAAAAATTTAACACATTAAAAAAAAATCCTTATTTCTTTATAAATTTCTGGGGGGGCGCTGCCCCAGAGCCCTCCCTCACGAGCCGCCACTCTCAAATTCCCTTCACACAGGTGAAAATTATCCAATTCTGACAGTGTCGAAAAGATTTTTTTTCAAATTTTCTAAGACATGTGGCTACTTTTTGTCAGACCAGAACAAGACATTTTAGAAAAGTTTTATCAAATCGGAAATAACCAGTGAATAAGATTTTTCGAAAACGGTGTAACGGTTTACATTGTCTTGTTTGAGTGATGGCTAAAGGAGTAACAATGCAAGTTGGAAGAAAATTAAAAACAGACCAAAATATTTGTTTTAAGGATGTATCGGACACACAATCATCGCAAAAGTAGCTGAGTACTTTACTTTTTAGAGCTAACTGCATTGATTTAAATGTATCCTCAAAGTAGGCGTTGAAGAGTCGATTGTGAACGCACGATACCTAGGTACAGGGATAATCTTTTATAATAATATAAATCCTTCTAATATCGTAGTTGGCCGTGATTTATGAATTTATGGATTTGCCGTTTCTTCTGGACTTTCCCAATCATTAAACAACAAAACAAATTAAATTCAAACAGTATTATCGTTTATTACATCTACTTCGTTGCTTTTAATAGTTGTTGGCGATAAAATATTGTGTCGATGCATTTTATCGAATTGTACGATGTTGTCATTACCGATCCCAAACGACCTTGTTTATTGTCTTATCTAAAAAATACTAAATGTAGGTAAAGTTTATAATTAAAAACGTAAAAATGTATGTATATTTTAAATTCAATAACAATCGAACTTGAGATTTCTTTATTTTTTAAAGGTCAAAGGATAATTACTAATTGATTTATGGCGGGGTTAGACAAACAGAGTAAGATCTTTGGGTTGCGTATCTTTGGTTGACAGTATTCGTTTGTCAGAATTGGAACATAAAAACTAAAGTCACATAAAAACTTTTCAGCTCACAAAAATGAGAATGGGTAGGACCTGGATTTGTTGGAGTCGACAAATTAGGTACCTACCTACGTTTTGGTTTGCTGCCTCTTCTGGATTCTGGATATCTATTTTGACATTTGACAGTTCACGCTTAATAGTTTTCATTGTTTATCAATTTCAAACGTTAATTAAAGGGTTTTGAGTTATTGAGTTAGCTGAAGAAGTAGATAAAAGAGTTTTTAAGATCGCCTCCTGCAGGACATTAGTTATTGCAGTAAGTAGTAAACATTTTGTTTTTTTTTTAGCAAAAAGTGCTTTCTCGTATATAGTTCTCCCAGAGCTGCAGCGGTTTTATGGCAGGATACCATTGTATAAACGTTAACAACACCCACAGTAGGTTTAAACCGCAAGTACAACCCCTAATCGTAAATTCGTCCAAGTACTACCCTGTAAACTAACAGGTATAGAACGAAAATGATGATTGACAGGGGTCTGTTTATGTCGCTTATCGGCATTTCAACAGGCGTAATAATTACTATTGCCCTGCCATAAAACCGCTGCAGCTCTGGGAGAACTATACATTTTCGGGCCTTCCTTAAACATGAACACTTTCTCTGATTTCTCACTTTAGCAGTGTTGGTCGGCAAGAATGCATACCTATCTTACAAAATATTCCAACCAGGAAACGTCTTCCCCTATTAAAGATACCTATGTCTAACAAATCTGTTCGGGTTGAAAATGTAAATAAAATACCTCCACCCATAGAAGCATATTTTTTGAATTTATAGTAACATAACAAAATGTAAGAAAAAGCAGCTACTGAAACCAATAAATTAATTACATTTGAAACGTTCGTACCTGCAAAATAATACACTCACCGGCAGAAAAAGCGGAACACCATTATTATTTAAAAATCTATCGTCGCGGTATGTGGTTGCTCTTTTTCAATCAGTCTTTTGAAACCTTCTAACAGCTCGGTGACGACTAGCAAGAGGAGCCTCAATAGCATTAGCTGCATAACGGAAACAACAAGAGTCTTCAACCAAAGCTACTGCTCTGGCAATATTTACACCAGCTAGAGACATTTTTTTACTTTCTGCACTTAAATTCGAAGTTAACAACAATAAAACATTACAAAAGTTATAAAAATCTAACCAGGTTGCTTGATTATTATAAAAATGTAAAATTTAAGAAAAGAAGGTTTTTAAGCCAAAAATTTGTTTTTAAGCGAAATTGCTAATAAAATAGCCTATGCTAATGTTCAAGGTTATGTTTGCTATCATCGTCTCCTGGTCAAAATACATCAAAATAGGTATTATGAGAATAATTTGTTGTTGACTAATTAGTGTTCCGTTTTTTTTGCCGGTGAGTGTAGTTTATAATTAGGTAGTTTTTCTAAAATGGCGTTGCGAAGACTAGTTAAATTTTGTAAAAACTTTCGGTCATTCAAAAACTAAACCTACAAAAAAAAAACATACCTTTACATTTATAAGAGATGGAAAATATGCGCGTGAGATCTGCGCATTGTGAGAGAACAGTTGACCGCTACACTTATTTCCATTGGTTTAACTCGTCGAAGTTATTTTACCTAACGGTCAACATCTTTGTCTCACAGGACGTAGAATTCCTTTGCGCAGTGACGTTACTGTGCGACAAAGAGCATCCTTATTTGTAAAGGTCCATTCCTCAATATTTTTTTTTGTTTATTATTCCGGCAAAATCGCGTTTTCTATGTATAAGAACAAGTCTAAATTAAAATCGTAATACGAGTAACTCCCAGACAGCTGAGTGATTTTATTGGCACATCAGAAAGACAAAAAAAAAATGCACAACACTTTTGTACCATTTGTAGGTAGGTTCGATACATCCTGAAAGTGGTTTTGCGAAACTGGACTAAATTGCCATTTACCCTGAACCATAATCTGTTACCTACCCTTTTACCTTTTTTTGTTGTTAAGCTCGAACGCCTTCAACTTCAACTCTATCGACTCTTGCTGGGCCAATATCTTCTGATACCTCACCTTGATATCGTCTAATTGATTGACCTGATCGGTAGGTTGCGGATCCAGTTCGTTGATCAGCGAAGACAACTGTTCCGTCACTTGACACTTCTCCTTCAACTCTTGCAAGTAATAGTCGCACGTTTCGTTCAGTTCCTCGTACAACTTCTTCAGGTGGTCTGCGTCCTAAACCGATCTAGAAAATGTGAAAACTGTCCGAAAATGGGGCGCGTTACGTACATTTTGAAACTTCTCCAGATCCCCCAGCGACTGTTTCAGCATATTGTTCAACTCTCTGTTGGTCTTGATCAGCTTCCTGTTCTCGTACTCGTATCTGACCTCGTTCTCTTTTGAAGTCTGATAACACTTTATCAACTTTATCATTGTGGAATCAAGTTTATTCAGTTTATTCTCACACAAATTTAAACTACGTTTAACCCCGACTAAGTATGCGGCGTCGTCGTTGCACACCGGTTCCTTCAACTGTTCCAAGAGCTTCTGATTTTCACATTTTAAAATCTGCACTTGTCTCTCTTGCTCCTCATTTTTCTGTAATAGATTCTGGTGACTCATCTGCAATTCGTTCACCACCGTTGAAATAGTGTTCTTATTTTTGGCCAAGCCACCGATCTGGCTCCTCATCATGATCAAGTCTTTCTCGAGTTGGTTGATGCGACCAGACTTTGTATCAAAGATCTACCGGATTTCAACATCACGACAAATCGAAAAATTCTACAATTCTTACCTTTCTTTGACCGAACTTTCCTTCATCCGCAAAATTTCCGCGGGATTTCGTGATCTGCGGATCCGAAGACGCCGGTTTTGGACTTCCCGGGGGGCTTTTCTGTGCCCACGGCACTTCTTGACTCTTCGAGTTTGGGTACATGCAGCTTGAGGTTTTTTGGGGTGATCGACCTACGCAGATCGTTTTAAAATGAAAAGTAACTGATGGATTTTTGATACCTTCCGTGAAAAGAACAGTTGGAGATTTGGTGTTGAAAATTGGAAATCTGTATTTGCAGGTTGTACAGTGTAAGCAAAATCGCGTCAGTTCCATTTGGATTAACTTACTGTTTACTTCGGTTACCACAGATTGGTCCATGCAGGATTGGTTTGACCTTACAAAGTTAACGTTGTGGATTTGTAGATGCATGTTTGGGTTTTCGGTGCTGCAGCGAATAGCTTAAAAAAGAAAATTGTTTTTTGAGAATCTGAGATAATTATATTCGAGGCTTGGAACTTCAAGCACTGATTGCCAAACATGTAAAAACGAAAAAAAATTGCGATTCAAGCTTATCTTTTCGTTCATATATTGAGACAAAAGATCTTTACAGAATCATCTTCTATATGTTACAAGATGTTTAAAATAATTTGCTACATTTTACTCATAATTTACCTAGAATTTGGTGTATGACTTAACAAAAAACCAGTTTGACGTAAATTATTTGACAGAAGTACCTTATGTCAGAACTGAAACCAAGGTTTCTACAGTTATAACTTACAGAATGATTTTCTCAATTGATATTTGATATTTAACTTACTTTTCATATTTTCAGAAGTTAATTTAAAGTATTAAAGGTTTGCTTTTTCCTTATCGTTTCCTCATAATATTCTTCGATGACTCCATCTTCTTCAGGTTCTGCATATTGCACTTTCTAAAAAAAAAAAACATTAATTCAAAAAAGTGACTACACTGGATATCTTGGATAAGGTTGTCTCCTTCTTGGTAGACATTGTTTAATTTTTGAAAGTAATAAGGAGCTACTTTGAAACACAAAGAGAACAAAGGTTTGGTACAAGTACTGAAGCTATTGGGCTGATACGTTGGGATGTTTGTTTTTGATAACATTTTCTTGGACACGTAAATTACTGCCTTGATCAGCGTTTGGTAATAAATGGACCAAAAGCGAGTTCAGATTTGAATCCTACAGAAGATCAATGGGACACAAGAATTTTCCCCCTTTTTCAACAAAACTTATTGTTATTGCAACTGGAGCTTTGAAATTTAAAAGAACAAATTAAAGAAAGAAAAACTACTAATATACAGGGTGTTTGCGAAGTTAAGGCGTTCCTTTTAACATGTGATAGTATGCGTTGTTCTAAAGAATTTTAGCCAAAATCACCTTAGTAAAATGTGTACGGCAATGAAGATACAATAAGTTAATTTTTTTGAAAATTTTGAAACCGGTCCTGCTCAAATTTGCGCTGATTTGTTAGAAATTAGAATTGACAAAAAAAATCAAATGAGCATGGACGTTAATCAAAAATACTGTCAGAGTTGTCATCTAATTATTCGGAATAGCTTTATCATTACGAAAATAATGAGCTCTCAGATATGTTGCTAATGTATATGGGCAATGTTATCAGTTATCACGTTATCAGAATGCAGCTGCGGCGTCCAGAGAGTACGCAGAGCGATTTCCAGAAAGACACCATCCTGGGCCACGTCAGTTATTAATCTAGTACAGCGGAGAAATAGACAGAACCGGATTCAAACTTTTAGAAAACAATAAAGTATAGGTAGTGAAATGTTTTAAATAAACAATTGTCAGTGTCAAAATTAAGTAAAAAACCACACTGTACAATGGCCGACAATAAAAACTAGCCACCACTTTTCTGTTACGTCAAAATCCAAATGTGTAATTAATGCTTTAATGACACTGACATTTAAATGATGGCTAACTTTTTTTGCTGGCCACTGTACCACCCTAAAATGTGTGCACATGAACCAAATCATAGTTGAGGTTATGTTCACTTCACTTCCCAATCCCATACCTTTCTTCTACGAATTCGTTTTCAAAATAAATTTATGAGAAATCAGGAGAAATCTTTTTCAAATTTGACATAAACTCTCGCTCTTCATGGCGCAGGCTCAGTTAGATAAAAAAAATGTTGACACTCAGTGTGACTATACAGGGTGTCTCAGCTAAGACTTTCGAGTTTAATATCTCTTATTAGCCAATGGATTTTTATGAAATTTAAAATACAGATACTTTAGACGACGAAGGTTCAATTAGAAATAATAAAATAACCTCAAGTTAAAAAATGTAATTTTAACATATGCTTCCTGTATTGAAAATTAGGCGCGATTATTATTAGATTGTTAAACATTAAAAAATAGGGATGTACACAAACAATTAACTAAATCACTCGTCTGATTCAATTAAAAGATTAGATTTTGTTGTTAAAAATTAATGTAAAATTTGAAGATATTTGAGCAGTTACCTTTTGAAACAATTGATGAAAGATTGCCAAGCAACATTTTGTACACCCTTTAAGATCTGTCAAAATTGGGCGCGCTTTATTAGAAACGTCAAGTTTTGTAAATTTATTGAAAATACTCTAAAAATAGACTACAATTGCAGAAATTTCAATATTGTTGAAAAAGGAAACAATTTTTGCCTATGGAGAGTGTCGTAAGAACTTCAATGACACAGTTCGTTTTCTCGTGGAACACTATCCAAATGTAGGCTTTACAAAACGTAAGGTTAAGAGAGTCGTCAATTTATTTGAAGACACAGGAAGCGTACGTGAACTAAATTACCTTGCTAAAATATCCCGATCGTGTTTTAGTTCTTTATGGAAGAATTAAAGCATCCAGTATTAGCTATTTATTTTTCACTTTAGTATAATTGCATGATAACTCCTAGGATACGAAATACGTAAACATGTCCATAACAACCGGGGAATAATAACAGGGCGTAATAAGAATAAGCGGGCGTAATAAGAATAAGCGGGCGTAATGAATTCATAACGCCCTCATCAATTCATAATTGCAAAGATGCCAATTTTTTTTTTTAAGAACACGTATAGTGAAAAATAAAATCTTGTATGCACCACGGCGTCACCGAATGATTACGCCCATCGAACGATATCCATCATTCATCGTTCTCCGGGCGTAATAATCGTTGTAACGCCCTTGGTGCATAATAGTACATAGTTTATTTCACGAGTTTGTGTGTAAATTTTAAAGGCCCACGAGTGCCAAAAAAGCCCAATTTACACACGAACGAGTTGAATCAATACGTTTTTTTGTTCGACGAGTCCCTTAAAGGCTCCAAATCTCTTAAAACCTTTAAAATTAGCTTGACGTTTCGTTTTGACAAGTTGTGACACTTATCAAAATCCGTTCACATAGTAGAAAATTCTCAAATTCTGACAGTGTTGAACAAAAAAATAAATTACGTCCAAATGTTGTTTTTAACTTTGTAAATGTTTGTAAGGTTAGCAAGACAAACGTCAAATATGTCACCCGCGTTTGTGCGAACAGGGGTGACCAATATTCGGCAATAGTGCGCGTTTGTTTCATACGCGTCTACGTTTTTGCATCTGCAGCTACGTTTAACACAGTTTTTTGCTTTTTTTCTTGCAAACCAGTCGTCTTTCGAGGACGAGTTTCTCCCTACACCATTTTTTATTGACGATCAATTTTTTGATGAAAATCTTAGTGATTCAACATTTTAAAAAGGCATGTAAAAATTACGTTTTTAAGACTAAAATATCTGCATTTTCAATTTCACAAAAATCCTTTGGAAAATAACCGAGTTATTACGCTCGAAAGTCTTAGCTGAGACATCCTGTATAATCGTATTATTATGAAAATCACTGTTTGGCTCATACCAACGTGACAACGTTTTGACAGTTGTTTATTAAAAAAATTCAAACCATGGCCTCCTAGATCAAAAGAGACAAAGTGTCTCTTTTGATTTAGGAGGCCATGGTATAAACATTTTTTTTTAATGTCCTGTCAAGTTAAAACTTCCGGTCAGTGCCAATTACGAGAAGAAAAAAAACACCAAGATTTTTCATTTGTTTCATTGCCAACAGATTCAGTCATTGTTGATTACGCTGTGGCACGCTTTGCGAATGGTTGTTTCTTCATTTGAGATTTAAAATGACCAATCAAATGGAAGCATGCTCAGTGTAATTTGAAATGGCCAATATTTTCACTTTTGTGTTTAAAATTGTGATCATTTCGTTGCTAAAAACAATGGGCCGTATGATTTCCCTTTCATTAAAGTTAAAGAATGTCGTTAAATTGTTTTGTCTCTGTCTAACATAGTGCTTGGCATAGTACTCTCACTTTGTCTAATCAATTATTTAGCTAATGAACCGGATATTTTCATGAAAATAGGTAGCTAAGTATTAGATATTTTGTCCAGCGGAAAGTCCAGATTTGAGTCTTATAAAAAAATCCATAGAACACCGTAAGAATGATTGTTATCGTGTCATCTATGGTTTACTTTTTGAAATGAAATGAAAAAAAAATATAGAAAAATAGCCACAAAATTAGCATAAGTTTCTTGGAAAACAGACAAATGTTAAATTGTACTGTTATGATTTTCAGTCTTTAAAATATTTCTTTTTGTGTAGGTTTCTGTGTTAGAAATGTAGCGATAGTATTCAAAGATGGCGCCACTATTTTTTGTTTGTTCACACGTCAAATCGCGAAATATTTGACAATTCTTGATTGAATTGTTCCCAGGGAATGAAACCGAGTTATGATGTATTTTGTGGGCAACACATTTTCTTGCATATTTCCCTTAAAATGTAAATAAAAAATCACATTGATCCAAACAAGATGACAGTTGTGACAACTGACCACCAAACGAAAACTTCAAGACGTTGGGATCAATATTTTTCATTAGGGGAAAATACATTAAACTTCTCGTGATACTCTGACCCCATAAAAATGTTCACCTTTAACCTTAATCCCTACACGCAATCTACACTTGCCTTTAAATGGTCAGCCAACGCATGTTTTTCTTTTAAGGTCGCAGCGAATTGTTCCCGGAGTATTTTTAATTCGTTACGAACGCAACTCAACTCATTTTCTTTACTAGACAGATTACACTTCAAACAGCAAATATTCCTCTTCTGCTGCTGGATCTTGTCGTCCTTCGTCAGAGACTTATCGATCTCTTCGTACAGGGCGGTACTAAAAGGGAAACATTCAATAGTTGCTTTGCGAAATAGATTTCTCACATTAATTCATGCAGCTCATCCATCGAACAATCGTCCGCACACAAAACTGCATTTCTGTTTTGCTTGTTGGGACACGAAGTTATTCTCATACCGACCAGATCTTCTTGGAGCTGAGCCGCCTTCTTCTTCAACCTATCTTCATTCAACACCAGCAACTCAATCTGCTTGTCCTGTTCAAACAAAAACATATTATCCTGAAGATTCCCCATCTTCACCTGAACCAACCTTGGACGCCAGCTCTATCTTCTGACACTGAATGATCGACTCTTTTTCTTCGTTTGACCGCGACAGTTCAGAAATACTCAGATTGCTTTGGTTGAGCATGTTCGTCATCTCTGCCGCAAAATTCTGCAAGTTGACCAACTTGCCAACCAAATCCTTCACGTTTCTCTTCAGCGCTTGTATCTCCTCAAGCCTATTTACTAAATTAGATGTAGAAATTCACCTCTACTCTTCTTCTACTCTACCTCTTCAGGTTGTTCCTCTCGTAGGTGTTTACCGTATCCAACATGTGTTTGTACTTGTGGGCCAGTTCGTCGTACTTGGTCTGCAGAAGATTGTTCGCGGTCGTTTGTTTGTTGCACTCGCAAATATGCGTTCTCAGTTCTTCCACTGCCGAGTTCAACTCTCCGATTTCTTTCGCCTTCAGTTGTAACTCGTAAGTGTAGCACTTGCTCTTGTCGTCCATCTCTTCTTGTTGATTTTTCGCAATAGACATAGCTTCCTAGATCACTCAACACAGTTGTTTGTTTCACCTGATTAGAACCAACCCACCTCTCGAGACATTTCCAGCTCCATCGACGTCTCCTGCAACTGACTTTCTAAATCTTCCACCTTACGGCTTAACATCTCATTTTCTTCTTTTTGTTTACGCTCGGTTTCTTTGAGTTGTTGATAATTCTTCAAGAGATTCGTGTATTTAGCATCGTTGTCTTCTATCATTTTGGACAGCACCTTTTTAGATGCGGCAATTTTTTCAAATTCGCTGTGCTTATCCTTGATGCATCGACATACTTTGTCGCGACTTTGCTCCATCACTTTTGACGTATTCAAAAATTCCTTGTAGAGCTCGTTCAACTTGCTCTCGTATTGATCCAAACACAGTTTAGTAGTTTCAACTTCATCAATTTCTGTCCCTTCCAAAGACTTCTGACATTGGCACTTCGCGAGAAGCTTCGCGTTTTGACATTTCAACGCTTGAATCTCTTTTTCCTGATGCAGGCTTTTGTTCAACAAACAAGTGTAACGATTTTCCAACTCGTTTGTCACGTTTAAAGCTTCGTTTCTGTTTTTTGTCAACGCAAACAGTTGCTCCTTTATCGTTTGTAGATCCTCTTTGAGCTGTTCCACATTTTGGCATTCATTTTTTGATTTCTTATCTTCTTCTCTCTGAAATGTGGTTTACATTTTCTGACAAGTGCTAAAAAGCATAGATTACATTTTTTAAAGATCTGACTCTTGTTCTGGTAACGACACTTCTTTTTGAAAGTTTTGAATCCGACGAAGGTAATTTTGAAGAACTCGAGAGGGTTTTTTTACTGCTGTGGGAAGATTTTGCACTGTTAGCACTAGAAGGTCTCGAACTTGACTTATTTTTTGACAAGGAATCTGCACATTTTTTTTTAATTATTAGATAACGAGTATACAATTAGATAATCATGGAGGATACCATTGACTGGAGTTTTTTCCACATAAAAATAATGCGATGGAGTAGACGTTCTTTGGGGACATCTACAGGGGTTACACCGTTCATTTATCCTTACGTCCATTTTCAAATGTTGGTAAATTTACATTTTGTAAAAAATTTCTAAAAACAAAATTTTAAAATGATTTAACAGATCTTCTTTATTAAACCTTACGTGAAACATATACATAATACATACAATTTAGTGCCTAAAATATTAATAAAAAAATTATGAAACTACTGTTAATTTGACATTCTTTTCTTTGACATCTTGTCATGTTTTACGCAACCTTGATACTACATTTCTAAACATTCTGCCAACATCATCTACGGAATGTGAAAAAATAGCAAACCCTAGATTTTAGTAACAAAAAAACAACCGTTTATGTACCGACTGATCAAAAAGAAAACAAATCAAGAGTTGTACTTCATCTTTTGTTTTATCGAAAAGTTTGTCTGAGCTTGCTCGTACGCATATGTATACTTGCCATACACAGTCGTTTTATGGATTGCCTATCTCTCTAAAATCTATTATTTATTAATTAATTATTAATTAATAATAATTAATGCTTTATATTTAATGGTAGAACCCATTTTACCACTTATTTTGGGATAATTGTTGCTTATAATTACAGTAAACGTCTGTAAACTTTGTCGAAATCGAAAAACAGATCGTTTCTTTGGCATTTCCGCGAAAAATCTGATTACCAGTGGCGTTGCGTTTGACAATTAAGCTGATAAATTACCCATTCTTACGAATGTAAAATGTTGCTCTTGTTTATTTTATAAATTTTCTCTATTGCCAGATAATAATAATAAAATGCTCAATTATAATTTTAAAGTCTAAAATTCATATGATTTATTATAAAGTAGCGTTTCGTTTGAGACCACAAATTGTCTACACCCATGCATTGAAGACTTATTTGCATAGAATTCCGCTACGACATGACCGATAATTTGCAACGCCTGCTCTGATGTGTTTTCTTTTTGACACATTTTCATTGATAAAACCAAAGTTGCACTCATTTCTTGTTAAACTCGCGACTTGTCTTGACTTTATTGCTTTCACAGAATTTCATTAACTTCAATTTAATTACTTACTACTAATTTTTTTTTTAAATGCTGAAATAGAGAATACATTCTTTAAATCTTCTCTCTTCAAATTGTTAGTTATTACGTTACTGTGAACAACTAAGACGGCTGTGCGCTTACGTCATAAATATTTTTTTAAACAGTAACCTGTTACTGAACAATTATTTTATCTTATTTCTTGAAAAAAAAAAACTCAAGGAGAATGTAAATGTTTTAACATGTATCGAGTGGAATTATCTCGATGACAGTTAAGTAGTGCAATTTTTTATAGTTTACGTAATAAATAGTATGCAGTAGGATTCAATTTATTAATAATTTGCAACTTTATCAAAAATGATAAAGCTCACGTTGCACAACGAACATTGGTTTGAAACGTCTACGTGAAGTATACAGGGTGTTTTTTAAATGCTAGTACAAAAAAAGACTGGTAATAGGTGAGGATGAGTAGAACTCATACACAAAAAAATTATCTAATAAAAGTTTTTTCGTTTTCGAGATAAAAATAAATTGAATTTTGGTTTAGATTAAAAAAACGGTTTTCTGGAGTCTTTAGAATCTCCATATGACCCACTTTTTTTTGTACTAGCATTTAAAAAACAACCTGTATAATAAACAGAAATGACTATTATAAAAGTGTTTTGTTTAAAAAATATAAGTGGACAAGGACATCCGATTTGCCAGATTTTTAAAATAATTTAAATTCGGGGAATTTAAATCGACGTTAATTTGTTTATTCATTAATATTTGCTGATTAGTTATTCATTGATTTTGTGAACAAATTTTGGTTATGTAGTTAAATGACTTATCTCTAATAAAATGTTAAAAAAAAAAATAATTAGTGAGAAAAAATAGCGGAAATTTTTGTGCAATGTTTTTGTGACGGACAAAGACAGTTGAGGATTTTTATTTCGCTTTAAAAATGCTCTAACATTACTTAAAAAAAACAACATTGATGTCATTTTTCGAAAAGATAATGCAAGGTCGCACATTATAATACGATGAGAAAGCATTAGAAATGCAATGACGAATAGGAAGTCCGCTTTCGACAAAAAAATCATTTTAAAATGTGAGCACAGCTGGATCGAATGTAATCAATTATTAAATGACTAATGTTAAATTTATAGTTGTTAATATGTTTAATTAAATATTAAAATAACAAGCGTTAGACCCGTAAGTGAGTTTCTTGAAGCTAAGAATGTCGATTAGTAAGGTTTTGTGCAAAGCTTTATTTTTGGTAAAATTTGAAAATTAATGGCCGTTTGCACCGACGGACGTTCCTTATTTTTAAACCAAGCTTAAAAAATTGTTGCTACGATTTTAATAATTGTAACCAAGGTTTTAAGCTCTTCTTAATTTTAAACTACGTGGGTAAAAACGGCTATTAGCGGTGTTAAATGTGTGTTAAATATCAAATCGTTCAAATGAGATCATGGCGTGTAAATGTAATTGCATTACAAAAATTGATCGCTTGTAACGCGCTCTTTTACAATACTTTTTTTAGTTTTGTACACGTCGTCACTAAGCAACCGCTCTGAATGCTTGCTACAAAAATTCTCCGACTTGCTTCATCTTTTTCATTACTTTTCAGCCCCCTCGGAAGGTGGTGAAAGCTTCGTGCATTAAAACTTAAGTTAAAGAAACTCCCTAATCATTAGTGAAGATCCTATCAAAATTTGTTCGGTAATTTTTTAGTTATAAGTGGACAAGTGATACATACATACAGATTTTGCGTTTTGTTAAGATCAATATGTAACTGAACTGAATTTGTAGTATGTATTATTTATTTTGAATCCCACTTCAAGGAAAAATATGAAGCTGAAGACTATTGTTTCTGAGACGAAAATGGCAAGTCTTAATAGTATCGTGCCGAAATATGAATATGTGGAAATAACATCAGCAGAAAAAGCTCAGTTCTATAAGTAGACTATGCAATAGAGAGGCAAATGAGAGTATCACCATCAGTGCATAGATATTCAAGAAACAATATACCCAATGGCCCAACGAACAGAATCCGCTCGGATTATCTATAAAGTCGAAATAGGTCAAATTTGACATGGATGGGGACACATAACGATGAGAAATATGAGAAATTCAGCAGTGGAACTTCATCCTCCTTTTACGAATAATTGTAAATCTTTATAAAAATATGATAATTGTACTTATTACTGTTTATGTAACGGCAGTAACAGGTTTTCACTTAAATGTATTTCTAACATTTTGCAGTACTTGTGGAGTTATGATAATGCACATAATACATAGAAAACTATTTTCATTTTCAGCAAGATGGAGTTCCTCCACACTGTGCTGCAGGTGCTAGATATTTTTGAACACCCGGTTTCCTGGTTGGTGGGAGAAACGGTCTATTTGATCTAAATATATTAGATTTTTTGTAGATACACTTAAAGAGTGTACGTTATGCCACAAGTGACCAAAGAACTGTAAATGAAAGAGCAAGAATTTGCCTAATTCTTCAGTTTGTCTTTGTATTCCTTGCGAAGTATGCTGGCGCCACAGCAACAAAATCGCGTGGACAAGACTAAATAGAGATGCAACCATAAAAGACAGAGAGATGCAAACAAGTTCCGACACGTTCATATCAGAGAAACCTCGGTGTCAGCAATCTCGGTACATTATTTGTTTAGCTTTAGCTGAATCTCTTATGAAGAAATTATCCCCACCCCAGAAGCGACTTAAATTTGAAAATCATCACCGTTACTCCCATATTTTTATTAGCTGTGGATTTAATAATCCGATATGTTACGGCACTAAAGTCTATTTCTTAGACTAGTCCCAACGAGAGGCGGAGCCTGAATATGGTGTAGGGATACGTGATTGCTCTATTGCTTAAGTAAATGCAGTATAGAGGCATCTACTTTTCGCATTTGAGTGGTCAGTGTTGGATTTGAGTTTACTGCACCCAATATTGCGGTTTATTCAACACTTTTGACTGTCACGAACAATTTTTTTCTTTAGGTGATAATTCTCTCTCGAAATTCTTTGAATTATTTTTTGTTGGTTTTACTGCTTTATAACCAACTGGCCTTGTTTCCAAAGTGTCCTACCTGGAATTTAGGAAGCAACCACAAAATTAAAAAAAGAAACGAAAAAAAAATAGACTCGTAGCTTGATTCATACACTTATACAATTGTCTCTTTTTTGCAACTTTTAATATTGCTTGGTGGTGGAGTGCATCATCTTGATTAGTTTTTATGGAATCATTCAGCACCAGAACCAGAAGTAGAATTAATTTTTGTATTACAAAAACAAATCAATCAAGGTCGTCAGGTCACCCAATATTTGGTCCTTCGAGTCAGATGTTTCAGGTAAAGAACATTCAACAATACGGATCGTTTGGTCTGTTTTCATCCATGGCTTGCTGGTGCCAGAATCTAAAATAACCTTTTGACAGGTGCATACATTATTTTGCAAAATAGCATTTGTTGCTGTATGTTTGGTTCAGGAAGATGACTTGTCGTGAAGTATTCTTTCGCAACGTTAGTGGTAACTACAAGTATGTACTGTCGCGAGCAATAAATTTTGGTCGTCAATGTCATTTTAAAATTTGGTTAGATTGTCACAAATTTAAAAAAATTCCCTGCCTGATTATGCGCATGTCAACAAAGTGTCAAAAAAATGACAAAAAAATGACAATTAATGTCATACAACATGATGATAGGTTATGATATTTACGACTGTTTTACAATGGAGCATTTTTGATTGCGTCAAAGAACGACCTTGACGACCAAAATTTATTGCTCGCGACTGTCAGTACTACCTGCATTGCTTGAAAAAAGTACGAAGTGATCAAAACCAAGCAAATAAGTGGGAAATTTAAGTTAAAATAAATACGAACAACTCCAACATTTTTGTTTTAATCTTGCCCTGTTAACGTTGTTGCTGAATTTATAATCAAAACATTTTACACAAATGAATAATAGTTATTTATGCAACGAGTTTCTGTGTAAATTGGACTTTTCTAATTGCCCGAGGGCAATTAGAAAAGCCCAATTTACCCAGAAACGAGTTGCATACAAAATTTTATTGTTTGAAACGACGTCCTTGAAGCTTCCAAATCTTTTAAAAATGGTTTCGCATTTGCTTTTGACAGTTTTGACAAATTTTTCAAGATCTGTCAGAAATGTGATGTTGAATGTGTTGTCTATGGCAACGGTTCGTTATCTGCTCATTTTGCTTTAGGGCAGTTAAGAGGCAGTTTACAAAGGAAAAAAATGAGAATTTATGACAGTTGAAAACAATAAATGTATTTTATAACAAGAATAAAATAAAACAGGGGAAATAAAATCACATGATCATAAAGATTTTAAAAAGACGAAACGTACGGTCGGTGGACAAATAAAACTGGGACACTTAAAATTTAATCTATGCAAATCAGACCATTGAATTGTCTATATAATATGTCATACCAAAGATAACCTATTTGTGATAAAGCCGTAATCAAACGATGCAAATTTGTAAATTTTGACTTTTGTGATTGTCATTTTTGTCCCACTTTTATTTGTCCATCGACTGTACATATAAAGTTGCTAACATGTCTAACAGTCTAACGGACTCATTTTTTTGACAGTTCTATTGGTACGAATCAATCTAAGAACCTGTTTCTAGTGTTGATGGCTAACTGGGTCTCCAAATATTGTGATGGCACGCATGGTACATTTAAAATGGTAGACAATCCAACTTACATTGTTTTGATTACGAATAAAGAAAAAAGTATTTTGAATAGTTTACGTAAAATTAATAGTAAACACGAGCCTGATTCTCGTTGCTACTTTGTACCACTGGTTCCAGAAACACAAATCCCCACCGTCACGATCTGTTTACTAGCTTCAGGCAGTTTAAAAAGCTACAAAATTAGTTATTGCGTATAATTATAAATTTTTTGGTAATGAATCTGCGGTTAAACACAGGTGTGAATATTTCCCACGCGACCTTGAAACTTGAGATTTTTCACTTCTTTATCGAACCTACGTCAAAGATACAATGATTTAATCAATGCAATCATCCAACTGTCAATATCGTGTAGTACGACGATAAACTACCTAGCGTGATTCACAAACTGGTCTGCACAACACACTATTTATTACCTTAATCTTTTTTATTACTTATGTGTTTTATTGTAATCTATTTATTACTGCCGATTGTAATTCGACCAATCTATATTGGTCAATTGGTTTCTACATCATCATTACTATCGGTACTACTTTGGAAGTAAAAAAGATCGCAACTTCTAGAACAACAAAACGTGCAAATCCTTGGAAAAACAAAACAAATACACACGTTATTGAGACGCAACAGCCAATTATAAATCTTTAATTTAACTCAAGGATATGCATCATTATAATATAACTATAACTTGAAGTACCACATAATTTCATTAATTAATAGTTGCCTCCGCTGGGTACTACTTTATCGAACAAGCGAAGCCTTTAGCTTGATTTTTTCTATCTCTGTACGCACCAGCTCGATCCTGTACCTACCTCATAGTACGCACTGTTACCTTGTACTTTCCTCATTAGTGGTCAATGCTTTTGCTTGTTTATCGTAAAACTATGAGATGATGCCAGACAACAAAACGTTTTAAACAGGTAACATACCTATCGTGTGTCATGCCGACACATCCTGATCACTATTTATAATTCGCTTGCTGCGCTCTTCCTTCACTTGATACGTTGATGAAGACGCGATAGTACCAAGTTGTGACCATGTCGTACCGACAGGTGTTGGTTCTGTGTTCAGTTCTTCTGACAACACATCGCGTCCAGAGCGGCGCGATGCAAGCCATCGGGGTACAAAACGCCCTCTACGAAGTACCAGGACTTGGGAACAGACCCCTCTTTATCAAAATGTACCCGGCGGTGGAAAACTACCAAAGCGATCTCTACGAAGTCTACGCAGAACCTTACAATTACGTAAGAAGTGCGGTACCACAAGTGAACAAGTTTTTTTTGTTGCTTTTTGTAGGATTTACGCGCGGCGAGTGCAGTTGCGATTCTGCAGGGCGAGGGTGAGAGCCCAGCGAAGGGTGAGGTGGTCTTCTTCCAGCGGCACCCTCCCACTGGACCAATCCTAATCCAAGGAAATCTCACTGATTTACCTCCAGGAAAGCACGGAGTGCACATTCACCACTCGGGTGATATGCGTCAAGGGTGCGAAAAGTTGGGACCGCACTTCAACCCCTACCTGGTACTTGTTTACTTATTTATCAGACTGGTCAATGACGATTGGGGTTTTAGCTTCAGCACGGGGGCCCTACTGACCCTTTGCGACACGTCGGGGACTTGGGCAATGTGGAAGTGGGTGAGGATGGTACCGTGGAGTTCACCAGAGTCGATCCGTTGTTGTCTTTGGGAGGCAGGTCTAGAGGGATCGTCGGTCGTGCCATTGTGATTTCTGCCAATCCTGATGATTTGGGAAGAGGTGGTACCGCGGAGAGTTTGGTCAATGGGGATTCGGGGAAACCATTAGCGTGTGGAGTTATCGCCTATATAAAATAATTCAGTCTTTAATGTTTGTTTGATGTGGCAATAAAGTTTATTTTTCGTTTAATACTTTTGAATTTATTGCAGCTCTTGTTAGGTGCCCCAAAATTATGGAGGAAATACAGTTACGCGATTAAACGTAATTACGAATTCTTTGATAAAGAAAAAGATAAAAAATAAAAAATTGCTTTGGAAAACACTAAAAAAAAATTAAAATATGTACCTGGTCCTTTAAAAAATATCAAGAAATAAGAAATGACAACAGTCTTCAATAGGTATATGTGTCAGATTCCAAACATGTTTTGATTTTTTAACATTTAATTTTTTATAATTATTGTTATTATTATTCCTTTTTCTCTGCATTCTTGCGAAGAAACATTACTGTTGTTTTATACATATATTTTTTCAAAACAACTTAATTTTTTAAATCTGGATATTGAATAAATTTAATAATTAAAAGAGTACTATTTTTATAGCACCATAACAAAAAATATGTACTTTCATACATCTTATACTCCAAGAACTCAGATGTATAAGAAGTTGCAGCCGTGAACATTTAACTATTCTTCTTGAAAGAGGACAAACATCAGTTGCATATCGCTTTGATTAACACCTTCAAGTGTGCTAAATATTTCACTTTATCAGAACTTCCTCCAAGTTTTTTGTTGAGTCAGGACGAAATTTTGCTAATAGTGGTACTTAACAACACAACATTCTTTGACGTTGGCCTCTCATTGCGACCAAGAAAGTGGTACAAATTTTCCGTATTTCTGCAGCAAAGAATTTAAAAGTAAATAAGCCTACATTCAATTATTAAATCAGCAATCTAGGTATATGACTCATTTCGTTATGTAGCTTGATAAGTTAAGGCAGAGTCAAAAATAATGTTTGGTGCCGCAACTATGGCCAAAATCTAGATACATTAATGAATTATTGAAATTGGGGGCAACTTTAAAATGTCATGTTATCACAGTAATAATAAACACAAATAAAATTGAAAATAAAGAAAAGGAGAACGTTTTCTTGTTAAATAAATATTTCAAAATGTTTACTGGATGATATGCTGACAAAATGAGTCACCTGAAAGATCAAATATGAAGAACTTTTGTTTTACAATATTTGTAATCATAAAATGGGATGGAATGGAAGTTTACCCGTGATAACGGAATTCTTCCGTTTTTTGTTTGTTGGAGTTGTAAGTTTTAAAATCAAAGCGAATTCGCGTCAAACTGTTAACTTAGTATTTGGTAAAGTAATCTTCCCGCGTTATATTTTCACTTTGCTTTTGCTTAAAATTTGCTTCAATTTTATCTTGATTTCGCTATACCGCTAAACAGGGTGTTTGGGTAAAGAAATAGACAAAATAAAACTTTTATTCTAGTAACATTTTTTCATCTTCATCATTAGATTCCGAATCATCTTCTACTGTAGCTGTAGCTTTGAAATTTTGACGTGTTTTTGTTCACAAAGAACTTTTCTATTATTAACAATTTTGTGTTTAAAAACCCCATTGATTTTAATACTTTATACAGAAGTATAAAGTACTATGCCGGCCAAAAAATTTCGTCCACCCTTTTCCTATCATTTCACAAATTTGGGTGTAGTTTAACCTTTATTGTCATTATGATTGACGTTTGCAAATTAAAATTTGGAAGTAATTACTGTCACCCATAAGAACATAGACACAATTTGATTGACACATGTCAACATGTGAAGTGAGGTTATTCGTTCCTAAAGGCTGCTTTACAGCATACGTGAGTGGAATGACAGTTGTGGACGAAATTTTTTGGCCGCCATTGTAGTTCGGTCCCCTGTAAATTCTAATAAATTCTTCGCTGTTTCCAGTAGAGCGTCTAAAGAAAAAAACTCGTTTTTGCTGTTTAGCGCACGAATAATTTCGGTCAGATCTCTTTTAAAAAAATCATTCCACTTTTCTGATTTTCCTCTTTTTGTAGTCTTAGTATCCGCCAGACTCTTTTTTGTAATTATGCAATATATAACACATCTTCCCACCTATAAATACAGTTTAGGATTTAATCGAATACAAATTCATTCTTCTCACATTAAAGATGTCCATCACTCTATTAAAAATCGCATCGTTAGATCGGGCCTATCTCGTTTAAAATGTGTGTAGCACTTCAACACACTACGTTGTCTCGAAAGACACAACTTTTGACATTATGCACTTGTAGTAAACTCTTCAAATTATTAGTTTGTGTTGTTTAATTTAAAATACATTAGAAAAACGTCAAAATGACATTTATTGATATCTTTTTGTTTTAGAATCATCTTGCAACATAGCATTTCAAATTTAGTGAAAAAAGGTTCACAACCAAAATGAAATGAAATATAACTACTACTTTCCTCAGTACTGCCAATTTAACAAAATTAAAGCATGGCAACCTATCGTTTTTTTAAAGATAGAATAGATTATACCGAGTGACTATAAATGATTGAAAATTATTTTGTTATGTTGGTATCACATTTGAAATCTTTAGTTGGCAACATCGTTGGCATGACACACGTAATTTTTAAAATTGAAACAAACGTCAAAAAAATCTAAATCGACAATGTACCGGGTGATCAAGAAGGACTGTTTAAGTTGGTAGTACAATTAAGAAAATTTTTTAATTCGGTTATTTATAACACTGCAACTGGATATGTTTTGTTGGTTTATTTGACAAATATCTGATATAGGTAGGTATATCATTAATAACGACAAGCCACCAACAACCGGAAGTTACTCCTGTTATACGATTTAAAATACGATCCAGTGTTACCAACTTAAACAGTCCTTCTTGATCACCCCGTACTTCGTGACGTAACCTAACCTAAGTAGAAATGATTGACAGATGAACCACGAGAAGACTTGCACTACCAACTGCATCAGTGTTGTCAATCCACTATTTTCCTTCAATCATTTATAGTCACTCGGTATGTGTTATAATTTTCTAGTAATCATTTTTACAATTTGAAGAACTACTGTGTGAGATCCACCGGATTTCTAAATTATAAAGGCGGCAGCTAAGGTAGTTTCCTTTACAAATCTTTATTAACTTGGTATTAATAATTACAGTGGGTCTCAAACAGTGGAAACAGAGTCTAGTGAGTTTAGTTCAGCATAATAAAAAAAGCAAATTGAAAAAAATGTCTCACTAAGAAAAGTTGTTCATTTAACTTAGCTGTGCATCTCAGAAAAGTTTGTTACCTTAAATACCAGACATCCTGTACTGCACCGAAGGTTTTCGTAATACGCTGTAAGAATAGTAGCTTATATCATTAAGAGTCTTTTTGTGTTACGCCCAAAGATTGAAGACCGAGACCGAGACAAAATCCAAGTCGACAACTGGGCGAAGCACAAAAAGACCTTTTACTCTGATTGATATAGGCTATTTTATCTTCAAAAAGCGGATCACAAAAAACCCGGACATGAACTAATTAATTTTCTTTTGTTGCAGTTACAGTAAAATTACAATTTTCAAATTTTAAGGCACCAATAATATTACTATTACTAACGTTTAAAGTTAACTTTTTGACGTTGAATGGCCATCTTGGTATTTTTGATTTTGACATGTCATCCGTGCACATGGGTGACTCGCATTACACCACAGTGGCACCAGTTTTAAATATTGGGTAATGATTTCGTTATTATACTTTTAAAGACTTTTTTTTCCGTGAGAAATACTTCAAATGACCTTACATTTGACTCGGTCGAGCCGCCTGTGGATATTTCAACTAGGATTTGAAGTGTTTCAAGTCCGCTTACAAAAAAAAAGCCTCTTCAACCTTTTTATAGAGACCTGTGGAACGGCCTGTGCTTACGCACGGAGCAATAAAATATTAAAAAATTATTTTAAACTTTATTATTAAATTTTCTGAGTATCTGACATCTCTTCTTTTCTTCTTTCCTATGACAAACGGCTTCTTTCTCTCTGTGTCTCTCTTTGGCTATCACTTTGCTGATAATTTAATCTTCTACGCTCATTTTCGATATCTCTTTATTCTTGGCTTCTTTGTTCCCGTCTACGTCTTTGTGAGAAAAAAAGAAGCAAACATCTTTTTCTTTGCAGTTTAGACTGTGTCGCTGTGAATGTTACATCAGATATCCTAAAGAGTTAAATTTGGCGTCAAAGTTGGCGTTGAAGAGTCGATTGTGAATGAACCATTCGTATGAAAAACACAAACAACGCAAAATTATATTAAAAACACAAAAAAGTGAAGTTAGATTTAAACAGCTGATCAAAGTTGTAATCCGGTGGTGCGTTCACAATTGACTGTTCAACGCCAGCTTCGACGCCAAATTTAAAAAAACACCCGTTATGTCAAATAAAGCAACAAAACATAATATTCGATTGTAGTGTTGCAAATAGCCGAATAAAAATATGTACTTAATTGTTTGCCAACTCAAATAGTCCTTAACATTTTTTAAATGATTGGCAACATTGTTCGGAACGTTTGAATTTTTATTGACACATATTGTTTGCGTTGAATTTAAACTGTGATCGTACTAAATCGCTGATCTCTCAACAGACCGTTAATGATAATAATTAGTTGTGCATATCTTTTAATTTGACAAGTGGGACATTCAACAGTAACTTACCTAAAACACTGCAAACCGAGAACGATGTCTGTCACTCCGTTATTGAGTAAGTAAAGGTTATGGTTTATGTCGTCGTAACTAATTTTATTTTATTTATTGTTCGTAAAATAAATGTTTCCCCAGTTTCTCTTATAAATTCACCACGTAAAGTACCTACCTAATATTCTTATTAGAAGAATTTTGTGGATTTTATCTGATAGATGTCACATTTTTATTGTTAAAAATGTAGGTAACTTTATTTAATTTATTTATGTCAATACAGTACTATGGCGGACAATAAATTTAGGCCGGCCTGTTATTGAGTTGACATCAAAATGTGAAGCTGGCATTATGTTCAACTAACCCCATTTTCGATTTTTGTCATTCTTGTCATCGTGACAGCGATAATCAAAATTAAAATTGGGAAAAGAAGCGTGCACCACAGAGAAGTGCTAAACTACAAATCAGTTATGCTAGTGGGTCATGATCTGTAAGTTACGAAAAGGGCGAAGGAAACACCAAACAGCTTGAAAACCTTCAGTTTGACAAACTGACACATCAGTCATAATGACAATAAATGGTCGCTTGCATTGACTTTTTTGAAATGTCAGAAATTTGCCGGCCTAAATTTATTGTCCGCCATAGTACCTACTTCAGAAAACTAAAATGCAAAAACTTGCTTGCAAGAATTTAGATGACGTCTTCCAAACGTCTTCTTGCAAAATGCTTTTTACAAGCTCACATTGTAGCTCTATCTAGACAAACCCACAACAACTCGCAGCATATTCGCAAGGCTGGTTGCATACATGTCCAATTCCAAACTAATTTGCGTTTTGTAAACTAACGTTTTGAAAAGAAAATGAACGTTTGATTGAAATGTACAGATCTAAAGTAAAATGTCAAAGGAATTGTTGAAAGTGAGATCCTTCCTGTCACGACTACAAAACAACTCGTCTCTTCGTATTATCGGAAACATTTTCTAAAACTTGTAGGGTACCTAGTCAGATTTGCAATATGAGTAGTGGTTGCAAGTTGCAACGTTTTCAAAATATTCATTGGAGTTGTAGGGGTGGAATTTTTTAAATGTCCGAATAAATTAAGTCCAGCGGAGTGAGATCGATTGATCTAGGGGGCCCACAAATTTCTGTTGATTATCCGATCAACAAAATCCTGCAGATAATGTCATTTCCGATTAGCTGCGTGAGCCGTCGCCTCATCCTGTCGGAAATAACTTTCAGTTATCTCGTCAGCGTGTTCCAATATCACATTTCGGGATCTTTCACAATTAAAATATGGGTCCAATTAACCTTCTCTGCACACCAGTCAGCAATTTTGATGGGACGCAACAGAGTAGTACGGATTTTCGGTACTTTACAATTGCATTGTTTGGAAACTTACATGTCCTGTTAAGTGGAACCACGCCCCATCAGTGAAATTGCGTCGGTCATTGTGTTGCAAAAACCTTCTCAAAATCGGGGGACAATACCTCATGGTACCCTTGAGGTGTGTATGGAGGCAAATTCGAATCTTTTTTGACAATAAATAACAAATAAGACAAGCCTTAGTTATTAATATTCAGAAAGTATTTTAAGAACAGATTTAAACAACTCTCACTACAACATATTTGGGGCCCTCTATCGACAAACGCGCAAAACATTACGCTTTGCTCACTAGTGAGAAAATATTTTTTCCTCACTAGTGATTCAATTGCCATCTCTGCTCACTATTTTCAGTGAGCAAAGACCACTGAAATTCAATGATCATGGAAAAATAAATATTTTAAATTAACGAACGACAATTTTATTTTATACTGATTCCGAGATAAGGTAGTAGAAATAATTATTTTTAATTATATATATATTCGTATGAAGAAAATTACAATTAAAATTCGAAATTCATAAAATAATTATGGTAAATTATATGTTTTTAATTTGTTGTAGCCAATTTAGGGCGTCTTCGGTAAGTAGATGTAGTTTGGAGAAACCTTGCTGGAATTTAGTAAGGGGACATTCTTCCACAATGTGTTGGATGGTTTCTTTTTCTGCACCGCATTCACAAGAAGGGTTTTCACGAATGTTCCAGTGAAACAACATATTATTGCATTTGCCATGGCCGGTTCTAAAACGATTTAATTTACACCAGATTTTCCTAGGTAGGTCAAATCCCGGAAGTTGTTTTGTAGGATCCTCAATTAGATTTTTATTGAAAATATCTACGTCTTGCCAGGCTGCTTTCCAATAGTCAGATTTGGAAAATGGTTCCATGAGAAATTCTTCTTTCCAAAGTGGTTTACGCGATTTTAATCTAAAGGGTGGTAAATTTGCCATGTCTTGTGTTATGGAGTACATGTTCGGTGAATTTTGAAATTTATCCCAAATTCGTTTTGTTACGTATTTTTAATTAATGTTACCCAATTATCAGAAAATCGGTAATTGTTGTAATAAAATAACATGTTCAGAAGAAGTGATTTTTTCTGGTGCAGCGATGAAGATAAATAAATCTTACCACACACATATCTCCATATTTCTGAAAACTTTCCTGTTTGTAGTAACGATTAAAAGGAATAAATTAAAATTATGATAGAAAAATTCCCCATTTTGTGACACACATATGCACGTAAAATTTATCTAATCACAATAAAAAAACAATTCAAAGTGCTGTAAAAGAGGCGAAGTTGTTTTAAAATGGTATACCTACTTAGTGTAGGTTTGTTGAAGCTTGTCGAATAGTAACTAGCACGCTGATAAGGTGAAGACTAGTCGACGAACAGACACCTGCAAATAATAAGAGTGGTGATTCCCTGTCGCAGAATCGATACGTCAAAATAGCAGTGTCAAGTGAAACCGTGTCAGTCCCGTCGAAAAGGTAAATAAAAAACATCCTCGAAGAATTTAATTAATTTTCATAGATATTAGTTATGCGGGTTAGTGTTTGCATAGTAAATCATTAATCTTGTTTATTATATAAGAGCGAGAAATCCATT
The DNA here is from genome assembly GCF_963966145.1 of Tenebrio molitor. Classification (NCBI taxonomy): domain Eukaryota; kingdom Metazoa; phylum Arthropoda; class Insecta; order Coleoptera; family Tenebrionidae; genus Tenebrio; species Tenebrio molitor. The sequence goes on along the minus strand of NC_091048.1, from coordinate 3,429,302 downwards.
TTAATAACCTTGAACTCGTTTATCACGTTAAGAAATCAGTTTCGCCAGCAACACGAAGCGGCTCGGCTGTTGCTATTGTTTGAAATTTTAAATTGCTAGTAAACAAGCCATTTAAATAGATTCGTTGTTATAGTTTTGTTTTGCAGTTGCAACGCACTGAATATGCAATGAGCTTGTCAGACTTAAGTACATACGCCTTTAGAGTTCTTAGCCTAAAAAGTGAACAACGACGCAAAGGCACTTATCGTCGGTGTCGATAATTGTACTTGCTGCGTACATTCGAATCGACATTAAGTTATTTTGGGAAATCTGTAAACACGCGCACCTGGGCGCACTTTTTATAAATTCAAATGGGAGAGATGTAGAGATGTAAAGAAAAACAGTAGAAATACTTGTTTTTCTTGGAAACGACGAAATTTATCACAATTGTCGTCACTGACTGATATTAAAAACTAACCCGATATGTAAACATTAGAGCGACAAAGCTTGTAGACAAAAAATAGAAAAAGGTGAATGGTGTACGGTATCTTCTGTTAGATCCACGACCTCATCTTGTTTTAATTAACGCTATTTTGAATTTTAAGCAAATGTTATTGCACCTTACAAGGTTAGTTGGAAGAGGTACCAAAGATCTTTTTCGGGTGTTTTTTGTTCTGATCACTGGACACAAATGGGTATGAAGGCCCATGATTTAGTCATCGTGATTGAAATACGTGGAAGTATTTTAACTAGTAGCAGAGTTCATCAAACTGGAGAAATTTCTGTTTAGATTTTTTTTTATTTGAAAATTAAGGTGTACCATTTCACCGTTCATCAGTTTAAAACGTAATTCGTCTACATTGCGAAGTGTGCGTTGTAAGTTTATTTGTGATTCCCACATCAGGAAACAACTCCTATTCTTTATAAGTGGGAAGTTGAGACGCACGAACGCAGCGAGTGTTGTAATCCCACGCGTAAAAAGTGCTGCTGAATAACGTGTACATAATTTTTTGCAACATCATTATCCTTGCAAAATAAAATTATTACTGTAAGACTTAGTTTTGCCTAAGGGTCTTATCAGTTTCCTCCCCCTTAACTCCATCATGACGAGGGACTCCAACCACGGGCGTCATTTTCAGAGCGCTACATTCCGGGGTTGCGTTGCATATTCTGGTACCTGTGTGCAGTTTGGGATGCACAGCCTGCCCTCAGTCTCCGCAGAAGGAGACCGTCAATGCCAGCGTGAGAGCGCGACAGCTCTCGTCCATACGTTACTAATGTTCCCTCAGTACCTGGGAATCAGGATTACCTCACAACCTTTTATCAAGCAAATGTATGCTCTTGTGCATTTGGTTGCTACCACCGGCCATCCCTACAAGCCCAGCCGTATCATGAGCCAAAGGTGTCGCATCCGAACCTGGTTCGGTGCTCAGAAATATACCATGGTATCTGCCAGAGGTTTTACACATTGAGGGTACTGACGTCATAGCTCAGGTTGCCCAAATCTGCTATCACCCAGTTACCAAAACACTAATTCGTAAAATATTATTTACGATTATTCACTAAAGAAGACTAAAAGACTAAACTTCCAAAACCCTAACCTAAAAATGAATCAAAAGATGACATGTTGACAATGATAAGGGCTACCAATTGCTCAGGAATGCCAATCCACTAAATTTGCTGCAGTCATTTATATTACTTGGTATTATTAATTGACGCTGTGAAAAATAGCTTGAGACGCATAATATTGATTAAAAAATAACAGCTTTGTTAATAATGGTGCATAAATATATCGAGTGTTCATTTAAATTACCGGTCAAAGTTGGCGTTGAAGAATCGATTGTGAACGCGCTACAGATTACGGATCACCGAGCAGCTGTTTAAATCTTATGTTTTTACACGAGTGATGCATTCACAATCGACTCTTCAACGCCAACTTTGACCGGTAATTTAAATGAACACCCGATATTTTGTAAACAGCTAAACACAATTAATGGTAGAATCAAAATTCTTAAGTATCAGAGGTTTCTCGACTTTCTTTGTAGTTTCAGTGTTTCGTTTTAGTTTGAATTGGTATTATTGCAAAGTCGAGGTGTGACCCTAAGTTAAAATAAAATACAAAACTAATGAGTAATTAAGCTATTTTTAGTACGATTTGAGAATAATCACTTCACAATTACCTATCATCATGCCATATCGATCATATCATGCAATCATATCAACATGCTCATGTCAAATCATGTCAGAATCTCCACTTAAAATTGATATAAAGTTTTAGATTTATCTTTATTCGGGGACAGCTTATAAACCACTTTTTCGTGTTCGTTTCCTGAGACACATAACGTGAAAAGTGGTATATAACTAAATATATAATTTTTTCAGTTTATATACCTAACTTGACAATCTTGACATCTATCAAAGATAACTTCAAAATTTATAATTAATTCATGTTTTCAAAATTTTTGCCTAAACGAGTATGAAAAACGTTGTGTGCACCTCGGCCAAAAGGTGCCTTTTGTTCTCGCCTGTTTTCAAGTCTCGGCTCCGCCCAGACTCGGACGAAAAAGATGCCCTTTTTGAGCCTTGATATACAAATAACTATTTCGCTTCGAACTGATTTATTTTGTCGTACTTTTCGATTTGGTTAACTGTCGTTGCATTTTGTCTTAGTGTTTTACCTGCACAACGTACAATGTGAGAATTTGACAAATACATACCTACATTGCTAAACTTTTAATAAATATAACAAAGTCGGTAATAAAATTGAGCTTTGAGGAACACAGTTCGAGTAAAAAAAAGAGTAGTCCAGCCAATAGAACATTTATATAACACATATAAAATCGCCCGTCCTCAACATTTTGTATAATGATAAAGCGACGTTGCCAGATAACGAATGACTAATAATAATAATAATGAATAACAATAACTAATAATTCAAAACTCTTCACTTTTCTTAGAATTGATCAGAATCAGAATAATGTTTTTCTGAATTGAAATACATACTTCGGCTTCTTGGATTTCAGGATTCTCAGAAAACTTTTGTTCCATATGAATTATTGTTGGATTTCTTTAAAAGCTTCAGCGACGGACGGACGAACATGGTTTCCAAAAAATGTTTGTTCGATACCTCCCTAGAAAATGAGTCTGTATCCATGGTTACCAGTGGGGGAAGGTTTCACTTTCGTTCATTCTCTTTCGCTCACTGTCTTTCGCCCACGCATAATTGAAATTTGATTTTAAGAAAAAGATTTGTATATTGACAATAATAACCAATAATAACTATAACAATTCATCATTTTACATAATTCATCACAACGACAGCCGCCGAATATGCCCCTCATTAGTACAACTTTCTGAAAGATCCACTCTTGGTCCGCCGCTTCCAGTAAAAACTTGCAAACATCGTTTCTTGAAAAAGTTGCGGCTTTTTTGGCCGATAGTTACTATCCTTCCGCCACCCGGCGGCACGGCAATTTTGCCGGAGTACATACACTATTACGGATATTACTATCAAGTAATAGTGCAGTGCTTATCAACATAATTACCGGCGTCTCGCCTCTGCATTTTGACTTTGTTGTGTATTATGTTCTGTGTCAATGTTAGGAATTTCCTCACGATATGACATGAGTACAATAATAGACCTTTTTGAATTTCAACTACCAATTTGTTCTCTAAATCCAGAATTTTTAAATTTTTTAAATTTTTAGTTTATTATTATTACATTATTAAAACAAATGCTTTAACTTTTATTTAACAAAATCCGCAGAAGTCGGCACAAAAAATTTTGTGTATCACACGTACAGAAAGTATTTTGCGAGCAGTTTGTGGCCTTGTGATACAAATAACTATTATTGACAATGAGGCGGAAAACTTTGTACAAAGTCTAAACATCGTATTGGTTTATCCTTTTTATTCTAAAAGACGATCTTCTTAACATATTGTTCATGGGCTATAATACGATTTTTGAGTGATTACAAATCCCAACATGGCAAACTAGTCTTCTCATCAACAGTGAGATTGGCAAATCTATTAATTCAACATTGGATCGCCAAATAGCAGAAGTCGCCAGTCCGCCCTATCCGTCCATACAAACGGAAACTTTAAACGCGTTTATCTCAAAAAGCGATTTTCGAATTGTGCTATTATTGCAGTTCACGAATAATTTTACAAAATGCAAAATTTGTATCTATGTATGTATCGCTTGGACACTTGTAACTAAAAAACAACCGAACGTATTTTAATTGGGTTTTTACTGAGAGATAAACTGTTTGCGAGGGGGCCGAGTAGTAACGAAACAGATGAGGCAAGTCGGAGAATTTTTGGAGCAAGCATCCAGATCGGTTGCTTAGCGACGGGATGTTTACAATTTACAAGGCATTCTAAAGTAAAGTTCGTTGATCTAAATTTGTGACAAGCAACTAATTTTTATACGTGTGAGAATTATTGCAACTATACATTTAATGCGTTAATTCGGTACACTTGCAAGAAAAATCCTAAAGAAACATTTACACTTACATCCTTACAAATATTCCTCGGTCCAACAACTCCCACCTGATTTTCTCCACGAATCCAATTTTGCCATTGCTACTTTCTAGTTTCGTTAACTCAAACTTACAGAACTTGGTCAGCACACCACAATTTTGATGCCATCGCATCCAGTTAAAGTTGGTGTTTGGGTTACTATGTCCCGAAGGCGAATTATTATCGCGATCTTTTTTAATGAAACTATCCACGCTCAAAGATACCAACGACTCTTTGTTGAATCATTTGTAAACCAACCGGATGATGTAGAATTAACAAAAAGTTATTGCCAACAAGATTCGGCTACTGCTCACACGGCACGAACATCATTAAACTATTTATACAAGTTCTTTCCAGGCCGACTGATTAATGACCAAGCCGATCACCTGATTTGACTCCTCTTGATTTCCTTTTGTTGCGCTATTCAAAAAATGCTATTTTCAATACAAGTGAGAAAAGTAGTGCATTTAATCACGAGGACGGAAGTTGGGCGTCTGAGCCGAAGGCGAGGATCCCAACCGTACTGATTAACTGCACGTTTGCTCATGCGTGTTGAATCTGATTTTTTCAATGATCATTAAATAGTCTTGAAGAAATATAATACCTATGTAAGATTATTAATGTGAAAAAAAAATCCTGCACTTTTGGGTGGCCGCGTGTGTACCTACATGAAATATGACTCTTTAGATAAGATATTGTTGCGATAGGTCAATTAACCTGAGATGACTTCAGTTGTGTTAATTTTAAAACAAATATTTGGAATTTCATAAAATTTCTACATACCATATAATTGCATCAGTTTTTTTTGTAACCCTTAAAAAATCATCTAATTTTTTTTTTAATTCCGACTTTACTCACAATACTTTTGAATTAAACTGGTTGTGACAAAATTAACAACAAAAACCGATTAGATTAATTAATAAATTAATGTAACCGATCGATTGACATTTTGAATATTCTAATAATGCTGGAACTACTTTCTGTGCAATTTTTCTAACGCGTAGGTACGTTTCAAATTGTCCAAAAACTACCTACTTTCTGTTTCTAGCACATTTTGTACTTTCAGAATATTCCAATTCAAATAAAATTCACATTATTTTCATATTATAACTTTAATAGAACTCATTCAGGGTTATTAACTTATTATAGATGTTTCTTACTATATTACTTCATAGTTGGTCGTGAAATTTGCCACCTACAATAAATACCTAGAGTAACTATACTATTGTAAAGGTAAATTGACGTGATTACTTGGTTGCCTAAAAACAAGGGGATGACGTAATTAAAAGTAACAAAGAATGAGCAAATAATGAAAATCAAGTCAGTCCACAACAAATTTCGTCTCTTCAACTGTTTAAAATTTTACTGAAAAATAAAAAAACAAAAACGTAATACAAAAACATATGTAACATTTTCAAAGAAAAAATGTTTCTCGTCATGATCCAGACAGTTGATTACTCTTCTTCACTTATTTTCAAAAATATCATTTAAACACTTGATCTTCAAAATATCCAAATATTGTCCATGTTTGTGGATTATTTACATCAATTGCGACATTTAATTTGTTGACTCCAACAGGACCAGGTCCTACCCATTCACATTTGTGGGCTGAGTAGTATTAATGAATCAACTCTGACAAATGCTCTTAATCCTTTAGTAACATTTTCGCAAGCTGTCGAGTACATTTTACACAACCCAAAGATCTCACTCTGTCCAAACGCGCCACAAATCAATTAGTGATCGCTTGACCTTTAAAAAATGAAGAAATCTCAAGTTTGTTTGTTTGAAGATAAAATGTGCATAGATTTTTACGTTTTTAATTATAAACTTATCATTTGGTATTTTTTAGATAAGACATTACACAAGGTCGTTTCGGATCGGTAATGACAACACCGCACACTACGATAAAATCGTATTTTATTGCCAACAACTGTTAAAAGCGCCAAAGTAGATGTAATAAACGGTAATATCGTTCAAACGATAATATTGCGAGAGTCCAATTTGCTTAATGATTGGGAAATCCCCCACACCATTGTGGTTATCCTTAAGTACTGTTAATGAAATGCGCAGAAGTACCTCCAGTTTAATATTCTCGTCAGGACCATATCAATTTCGTACCAGTTGATCTCAGTACTGTGTCAAGTGGTACTTCGAAAACCTTAAGGTAGACAAGGTAGTACTTGTTGGTTACTTCGCATACAGAACGATGTCACAAGCTAGCAAGATCTTTTAATTAATCCTCCGGTCAGTACCGCATGATTTAATGGAGATCAGCGCAGTTTATTCCATGTTGATGGGCGTGGGCAAAATTTCCCTACCACTTTAATAAAATGATTACACCGTTCATCTAATTGTAAGTGGCACTGGTGCAAAAACCGGTTGTCATATGGATTAATATAAGGTATTGCGCCGTTGCTTGTTTATTAACACCGGCTTAACCACTCGTCAGTGCACTTTCTACCAGTATACTTGGCACACATAGTGTCTACTACCAGTTCACCACTCATTCCAATCTCTTTCCAGGAACCATGCTCAAGTTCATCATTTACGCGACCGCCCTGACGTGCGTCTACGGCGCAGTAAGTTCCATATTTTATTTTCTCAAATCGTCCCAACACTCGCCCTTTCAAGGTGCAACAAGCCGTGGTGGTCCTCAAAACAGACACCATCGACGGAAGGGTGACTTTCACCAAGACCGACGAGGGGGTTAAGGTCGAGGGTACCATCAACGGGCTCCCGGCGGGAAAACACGGCTTCCACATCCACGAGAAAGGGGATCTGGGGGACGGCTGTGTTGCAGCCGGTGGACACTTCAACCCTACGAAAGTACGTGGGATGATGGGTACTGTTTGGTGGTAATTTTTTGTTTGTAGAAACAACACGGAGCTCCTCAAGATGATGAGCGTCATGTCGGCGATCTTGGCAATATTGTCTCCGAAGATAAGAAGGCGACGAATGTGAATATCGTCGACAAATTGATCTCTTTGGGTGGCGACAATTGTATCATCGGAAGGGCTCTCGTCATCCACGCGGGCGAAGACGATTTGGGCAAGGGTGGAAAAGATGATTCCAAGACCACCGGACACGCCGGAGCTAGGCTCGCTTGTGGCGTCGTCGGAATAGTGTAAATAATTACCATTTTACGCTTTTCTGTGTTTAATAATAAGTCTCTGTGTATTTGTATCTTTTATATATCAGTTCCAATTATACTCAATTTACTTAGCCTTTAATGAGGAGTTTTTGAATTTTTATTTGCTTACTCTTGTGACTAACTCGGGCAGAATAATGTGCCAAGTGTTGTACATATGGTAGCTTTTATCGACAAAACATGCGATAAAATTCCAATGTAATGTTCGTTGTCTGCTACGCGATGAATTTTGCTTCAGATAACATTTTTGTATTTTTTATAAGAATAAAAATTTGAAGTGATGGCTCGATACATTTTTTTTCGTATGTTTTATCTGTTTCGGAAATACTCTATATGCATATTGATGTAACAGTCTGGCACGTAATGTATACGTGATCACAATAAAAAAGCATTGTTAATCTGAGTTAAAATTGTTAATAAACAGTAATTTGTAAGATGATGATGCACTTGATAAAGAGTAATTGTTTTATTTATGGCTTCCTAAATAATTAATAATTTTGTTGCAGGAATGAAACCGATACTTCTTCGGCAGGTTCTGTTGCTGCTAGTTTCGCTTTACTTTTGATCACCTCCTATTTAACGATATCTAATAATATTTGAATATTTTTGTTTTGTTATAAAAACGTTTATTTATAATTTGCGAAAGTGAATATTATCTGTGTGACTAATCTCAAAAAAATAAGGAATTTGTACTGTTTTATAATGTGTGTTAATTATTATTTCACTGACTGTACTTAGAAGTAAACCAAATAACGTAATAATTGTGACGTATCAATAAATGTGCGTTAACAAAGAGACGTTGTTTTATTTTCCTACGCATAAATACCAAACTGACGTGTCAGTTTATTAGCATTGCCTAGTTTTTTATCAGTAATTATTTCATAATGGAAGGCAGGAAGCGACAAGAAAAGGAAAAGAGGACGCCTTGCAAGAACATGGAATTCCGAAATTGGGAAAATATTGAAACAAAGAGATAAGAACTGGAGTGAAATGGAAGTGTTAACAGAAGGTAAGAAAAAGGATGCATCTTCCATTCCCCCCGAAGGGAGGCGGGCTGCTGAGGCTTTCCAGAGCCTTTTCAGCCATACTGACGGGAAGATTCGGGATGGGTACGGTGAGGATGGGTGCAGAAGGAAGGTGGTACTGGACCCAGCATTCGCCTTATCTGTGATATGAGACATACCACGATGTGATAGTGTGGGGAACCTCTGAAAAAAAACCACATCTGGTCAGGCGGCACCGGGGTTAGAACCCGGGACCTCCCGAATGTAAAGTGGCACGCTAGGCGCTTGGCCACAGTACTCGGTACAAAAGGTAGAAAAGAGTGGAGCAATTTATACATCCGCGCCTCGACACCGTAAAGAGTAGACGAAGAAATAGCCATGGCGTGATCGTCTAAGAAACGGTAAAAACCCTACGTTGTGAGTTTTTTAAAAAATGGCGGAAGACAACTCGAGATGTAAATGGTGGATCTGTAGGGTGGACAAACTTCAAAATAAAAATACTTAACTCGGTGGGAGGACGCCTGTATTTAATTTGTAAATACGTGAATAAATGCTTTCTCGTTTTCATTTACAGTATCGATGACACAAAACTAACACCACAATTGGTGAGAGGTTCGTTTAAAAGAAGTTCCCCTTGGTTGAGGTGGAACAAAGCTAAAATAAAAGGGCAAAGCGCTACCGCGAACTAATGACATGATAATAATAACAGACACTGTAAATGGGATGAGTAAAAAACCCCAAAAATCATCCACAAACGATAGCACATCTTTTCAATCTCATCGGTGTGTCCCGCCCTTCCTCGCGTCGACAACCCAACTTCCCACGTGGTTGAGGACAACACTCTCCCGGGTATTCCGCCATGGAGGGGCCCCGTGAAGGCGACGACGGCAACCCCAGACGGGCCCATGGGTGCGTTCCCCCACATCTCTCTTCCCCCGTTGCTATCTGTTCCCGCGTTGATAACCTAACATCACACGTTTCAACCACGTGGTTCGCGACGCCCCCGAGTTTCGCCCGTTTTCCCCATTTAAAGTCCTCGTAGAAAAATAGTCAATTTTGACTTAAATTTTAAATCATTTTACAATAGGAGAGAAAATACCATAAATAATTCCATTACACCCTCTAATTTTATTGCCCCTTTGTTGAGCAGTACCGACTCAAAGAAGGGCAAACATCAGGTAAACTAAGTGCTTGGACATAAGACATATATATATATTATATATACTGTAGTTTCAATTTGGTTGGAGGTCGTAAAATTTTATGGTACTTTAAGTTAAAGATCTTGCGGGGCTTATAAATCCTAGTTTACCACTAGCAGGTAATATTTTAAGCAGGGTTGTATTGCACATTTGGTATATTTGCATTGTACGGCAAACGGCACACGCCGCTTCCCAACCTTTTCAAACCCAACCATTGTGCCCGTTAATCGCTCATAATATTCAATAAAATTTTACGACCTACAACCAAATTGAAACTACAATATATTCGTATGAAGAAAATTACAATTAAAATTCGAAATTCATAAAATAATTATGGTAAATTATATGTTTTTAATTTGTTGTAGCCAATTTAGGGCGTCTTCGGTAAGTAGATGGAGTTTGGAGAAACCTTGCTGGAATTTAGTAAGGGGACATTCTTCCACAATGTGTTGGATGGTTTCTTTTTCTGCACCGCATTCACAAGAAGGGTTTTCACGAATGTTCCAGTGAAACAGCATATTATTGCATTTGCCATGGCCGGTTCTAAAACGATAAGACATAAGAAATACATAAGAGATACCTAAGAATAATTTATAGATTTGGGCAATTGGAAAATAATTATGTGTTCATATAACTCGAATATGATTCTCTATGCCTTTTGTACACAACAATAATGTTCCCTGAGGTCACTTCTCATAAGTTACGTAAAAATTAATAGTATATACACTGCATGTATTATATTATAGTAACAGTTTTAAATGTTGTCAATGCTTCTTTATCGGAAGCATTCTGGATATTAAGTAAACAGACCATGATATCTGGCGGTCTCCACATAACAACCATAATGAATTAAACCCTCGAATTATGTCGACCTGTGTAATCAGTTGATGATAAATCGGGGAAATATGGTAGATGTGATAAAATTGAACCTAATTGGTTCAGTTTTTGGAACGTTATTGTGAGGCACCTAGGGTGTCAGGTGCTATCATGCAACAGTTATTTCCTATTGACCAATGCAGGCTGCGCCTTGCCCAGTGCTTAATACATTTGATCTATCGCCAATAACAGTTTCAGTCTTTCTGATTTTGGATAATGGTTGGGAGGTTCAAAACATTTAAAGTCAAAAGAAAATAATAATTTTTGTTTGGTTAAAGCAGTGCAGATTTCGTAGCGAGTTTTATAATTCCTATCCATTACTGCATGTGGAAGTCTACGCGATAATTTACAAATGTATTTTATTTGCGACTGAGTGAAGTAGGTAATGAGTCATTACTCATGGCCGTGAAATCAATACAATTATCTAAAGGTAAACGCATACATAATGAATGTATCATTTAACAGGAGCAGAAAAATAATATTAACGTCAACTGATATTTAATTCTAACAGATGTTTTAAGCGTGATTAAAATTATCAATAATTATATTTATTTTTTAGAGTAGTTGAAATCAAATTTACTTTGAAAAGCGAACAAATAAGTAATTAACATTATCAAAATTTTGTTATAATGTTGAATTCTCGTCAATTTCATATTATTATTAAGTAATTCAGATCTAATCTAGATTTAATTTAACGCACTTAATCTTCTACGTGCTAAACTGAAGTATCTAGAGTCTCATTACTTTTATTTTATTCGAAATCAGTTTCGCAAGATTAAAGTTGAAGTTTACATTTTGAGATATTCAGGCTTTATCTGGAATACGTGTGTAAATTTTAACACGTTTTTTCTGTTTGAATTTTTTACGAAAAATCCTGTTGTCATAGAAACGGAGTCTTGTCAAAAAAAGTTACATTCTTATAGAAAAAATTAAATAATTAAAATAAAAATTCTCATGGCTACAAGAAAATAGAGGCTATACTAAGGACAACGTAACATTTTATCTGCCCCGCCCATTTCATTTTCTTAGTTACCAATCAAATAGGTTGTTAAGATGATCTGATTTACACAGTAAAAATTTCTGACATTCGAATTGTCTCAATGACATTTTATTTTTTAGAACCTAAAACAATAATTGTGGACTTGACAGCAAAATTCTAACCTTAACTTTTTTACGTGGCAAATGTGATGAAAAGTTGTATAGATTGAATCTGGCTTTGATTCTGATTGGTCAATTTTAGTGGGCGGAGCAGATAAAAAGTTATAAGGGCAATACTATAGTTAATCATATAGAAGTCATAGAACGACTCATTTGGTAAAAACTTGGGAGCAAAAAAATCTTGGAAAACTTTTGCGAATTTTGCAAAATGTTATAGAGAAAACTTTCATAAATTGGCGAGTTCTTCCACTGGTTAAAATTAGCACACGTATTTCAGATACACCCTGGATGTTTCAATGAAGCGTTTTGAGCAGCCATTGTGTCCTTTACTTAGTAGCCATGTAATTAACAACTGCCGGTTTAAAAAAATTCAAACTGCGATTTACAATTAATCCAGTACAATACAAAACTTTTTTGGTTGATTCTGTCAGCAAACATTATTAAATACAATATGTATTAATATGATGAAATTATAACATATTTTTATCTTAAATTGGAAATAATCTTATCTCATCGATCGCTTCACGAATCAAAGTACCTAGGCAATAATTTTTTAACCCCTCTTCAGTACACTTTCTCGCTACATACCAGACACAAGTGCGTAGTCTAAACGCTTCTACCCATCCAGCACTCATCCCATTTCTACTTCGAGAAACCATGTTCAAGTTCCTCATCTTTGTAGCCGCATTGAGTTGCGTTTACGGCGCAGTAAGTTGCATTTTACTTTTTGAAATTGTCCCAACAGTTATCTTTCAAGGTAGACCAAGGCGTGGTGATTCTCAAAACCGACACCATCGATGGGCGGGTGACGTTCACCAAAACCGACGACGGCATCAAGGTTGAGGGTAGCATCACCGGGCTCCCGGAGGGAAAACATGGCTTCCACATTCACGAAAAGGGAGATGTAGGGGATGATTGTACTGCAGCTGGTGCACATTTCAATCCCACCAATGTAAGTGTATGGTGACTGGTACTACTTGGTACTACTGTATCGTGTTTTGCAGAGTGACCACGGAGCTCCTGAAGATGACGTACGTCACGTTGGAGATCTTGGCAATATTGAAGCCAACGCTACAAAGGTGGCGATTGTGAGTATTGTCGACAAGGTGATCGCTTTGGACGGTGAGAACTCTATTATCGGACGGGCCCTCGTCCTCCACGACGGCGAAGACGATTTGGGCAAGGGTGAAGGTGATTCCAAGACCACAGGAAACGCCGGGAATAGGCTCGCTTGCGGTGTCATCGGAATAGAGTAAATAGTTTCAATGTTTTTTGTGTTTCTAGATAAGATAAATTCTTTGTGTATCATTTGTACCCAAGTGTTAATTATACATTCTTCACCCAGCACTTTTCGGGGAGTTTTGTATTTTTATTTACGCACTCTTCTGGCTAATTAAGGCGTGTTAAAGATAAACCTCGTCACAGGAACGTGTTCAAACACTACATTTTTATCAGCACAGGACGAGATAAAATTATAACGAGTTCACTTTTGTCACTAGAAATTAATACAAAATCGTCTGAATAAAAATAAAAAGTAAACTAATAGTTAAGAAATGGTGAAAGGTATAAAGTGAAGGAAAGTCGAGTTATAAAAGGTAAATATAAATTAAAACATGTATTTTTTTCTTGCAGGAGTGAAACTGCCGATTCAACAACTACGAGCACATCTTCATCTCCGACCTCATCTACAAAAGATCCTGATTCTAATGATTCTGCAGTTTCTGTTGGTCTTAGTTTCTTTGTACTTTTCGCTACTTTGTATTTAGCGATATCTAACACAGTTTAATTTTTTTCTTATGTGTATTTATATTTATATTTCGCACAAATCAATATTATAGGTACAACTAATCATGGACTTGGTACTAGACCAAATAAAATATATAATAATGAGGTACCATTTCTCTTTTATTCGTAGTAGTTAGGCAAGGTATAGGTTCCAACTCGCATTCTTTAATTCCATTCAAAAAGTCCTTTCGAATTCCTTTTTACCACATCCCGTCTTGTTATTTGGTACTCATTTGGTACAAGTCTTAGTACTTATTCTTGTAAAAACTAATTTTTGTGAGGGTTTATACTTGCACTGCAAAATACAAAACAATCAACTTGAGTTCCGGGGGTACAATAAGTACCTCAGTTGCTTCCAAATACTGTTTCTTTGAACTGCATTTTCAAGAGAACGATCCGGCGGGATACAAAAATAAAAAGATTACTTTGAAGCAAATACGTGGGACTTTCAACTGATGTGTCTTTTGATAGCCCTTGCCATTTAATAGTTATTTAAGATATAAGTGTAAAAAGTTATCCTTTATTACATGAACGGGTTTAAAATACGACCGAGGTACGAGGGAGTATTTTAAAGGATGTGAGTGCAACAATAGTATTATGCACCGAGGGAGTGAAGTGGATGATTTTTACCCGAGGTGCAATTTGTAGCCCGAGGGTTCTACAAAGCACTAAGGGTAAAAATCATTCACTCCCGAGGTCCATATACTATTTTTTGCACGACTCACCGATTTTAATAGAAAAAAACCGAAAATTTGTAAATCATCACTAACTGTCACGCTAAATTGAAGTGTCATGTTGACAGTTGAAAATAATTTTTAACCTTTCGGCTTTTTTCAATTAATATCCTTAGGTCGTGGAAAAAATAGTATCTGCGCCTCGGGAATGCATGATTGTTACCGTCGTTGCTTTGTAGGACCCTCGGGCTTCGCCTTCGGGCTACAAACTGCACCACGAGTGAAAAAAAAAATTCGAAATAAATATGTACCATAAAAGGTTCAATAGGCTATGGTTTTTTGCCCAAGGGGAAAAAAGATGACTAAAAGCTTGAGTTGGCTGCGGTTTTTGGCCTAAGGGGAAAAAAGAGCCACTTTACTCCATACAATCAGAGAGTAAAGTTGCTCATTATATACAGGTCGTGCAAAAAGTAACTTTTTACACGTAGGTATGTCAACATTTCATCTACGATTTTTTTAGCAACCTACTTCTCAACACTGTTTAAAACAAATTGTATTGTTGTATTCTGACAGTTTTGTGCCATAAAAGCGTGTACTAAAAGTTTTATGGCAAGATTCTGTCAGTTCACTAAACGTCAACTTTGACAACGATTTTTAGTGCAAAAAGTGCCTACTTTTTACACGATCGTAGATAAAAATCTTAGGGGTACACTTTACCAACCCTGTTTTCGGGCGAGGGTAAGTAAAGGAAAACAGCCATATTACATGCCCTTTCGCAAATTTTGCTTGTTCAGGATTGAGATTTATTAAAATACACCTTTTTCGTTGTCGTTGGCCCACCTGAATTTCACAACTATAGTGACCCTGCTGGTCTAGTTATGTTACTTAATTTCAGGGTATCTAGACAATTGTTTCGTTGAGTGGAAATATTTGTTCGTAAAGTTCATTACATCAGTTTTCCATTTTATTGTCCTTGTGATAACATGACTAGAATACTCTCTAGTCTCTACGTATTAATAAGTTTAGTAACAATTTTAATTTTCTCAACCACAGGTTATAATCTTAATTACTGTTGAGCGAAATTGCAAGAGGCGACAGTATTGTTAGCATTACTTTAATTTTTTTTACATTTTAGATAATGTCGAATATAACATTATGTGATGTTTGATTTTGATTTTGTTCTTTTTTATATGCTTAATCATTGGTTTGTCGTGTTACAGATTTTGTAATCTGTTTCCACATTAAATACAATTATATATAAAGGTTATACTAACAAATGACTACAGAAAAAGTAAAGAGCTCTTCAAAATTATGTTTGATAAAAAGCATTCCATTGATTATCTTAAATGACAAATATTTTGTGATAAATCGTACCTGCTTTGAAGATTTAAATCGAATCTGATAATCATTTTTCATTAAGTGTTGCGATAATACGAAGAATGATGAGAGGCAGATCTTTATTCATGATTGAAAATATCTACATTGTATTAATGTAATCAATTCGTTTTGACTTTTTTTAGCTTATCTTTTCAAATATGTAATACCGGGTGAGCCACAATAACGGTTTAAGTTGGCAATCAAAAATTTTACATGAAATTTTCAAGATTGTCAATTGTACCTATTTCGATTTGTTTTATTGGCATTATTGACGGCTAGCATACATTTCAAATTTAAACGTCTTGGTTTTTGTAATCTTTTATTAATAAAATGGTCTTCTCGTTGGAACATGACATAAAAGTCACCAAAAGTCACCAGAATTTATTGCCAACTCAAACAGTAATCGTTGCTCACACGGTAGTATTAGTAACAGTAATAGTAATACCAGTAGGTAGACAGTATAGGGTGTATGTTCTAACTCACATTTTTGAAATTGATCAATAAAACGAAAAAAAAACACGAAATTATTATTAAATATATTTAAAAAAAAGTTGCTAGTTTCAAGAAATACCTACCCTACAATAGCTAACATAACAAATACAATTAAAACAACTGACCTGATTATAAAAATTAATTAAACTAACTAAAAATTAACCAGTTTATGAAAATATAAATTGTTTACAAAACTTATCAATTATCATTTTTAAACTAAATCCCTCAAATAATCATCATTTTTGTAAAAAAAAATCCTATTTTAAGAATCCATTTTTTTAAAATAAGATTCGAAGATATCATTTCCAAAACAACAAAAATGATAAATCAAAAATAAAAACTAAATTATCCCAAAAGACTACATTTTCAAATTAAGTACATAGGTAGTTTCAAAACTTTTTAGTGACAATCCTATTTACAAGATAGATCTTTTTATATTAAGTCGGTGAAGTGAGTGTTTTTTGTGCATGGAAAGGTCTTTTACGGCGAGACGCAGGTCCAGGCAGTAAAGCCTTTGACTGCACAAAAAACATCTTCACGCACGAAATATAAACAATATTTTTTTTCTAATTTTGACATATAAAGTGACACTTTTCAAAATTAATTGACGTTTGGAAACGTCACACTTTTCGTAACTGGTTACGAAAAGTAAAATCTTTCCTAACTGGTTAGAAAAAATTTATTTTCTAATTTCATATTTTTTGTTTTTAAGCAAAATAACCGTGCCTACTTACCTACTTGATATTTTAACACAATAATACATAATTTATTATTAATGAAATTCATTACTACGTTTAACGTTTGAAGAAACATTTTTTTTGTCAAAATTAGAAAAAATCTTGTATGTAACACGTTAGGAAATGCAATTTTGTGTAACTCGTGTGATTTTGCGGGATCTCGCTGCGCTCGTCCCGCAAATATTCCACTCGTTACACAAAATAACGCATTTCCTAACTGCTTACATAAATAGCTATTCTATAATTGCTTTCAGAACCGAATTTTAAAATTCAAATTTTTCTAAGAAATCTGAGGTATTAACGTAGTGACCATGTTGCCAGGTAACTAATAGAAAACAGTGCGTGAAGTGAAAAACAGAAATATATAATATTTAAAATAAACGATGTCAAAGCTGCACCTTTTGAGCCCCCATATCTTCAAATCTAAAAGATATAGAACTGAGTTGTTCCGCGAATTTTGGAGCACCCAGTATTTAAGAAAATGACCCACTTCACACATAGATGAAGCACTTATAGAAAAATACCCATTTTGCACATTGCCAGAAGTTGAAAACCACAAGATTTACTGCGCTGGTTTTAATCAAACACGAGTTAAGTTTTTATTTATCTCATTATGTAAACAACGAAATTCGAAGCTCGTTTTGATATAGTAATAGATAACTAATATTTAATCTGTTTTAATAACCCTCTAACAAAATAGTAAACGAGCGTTTTAAAAGGCCACGAGTGCCAAAAAAGGCCCAATTTACACACGAACGAGTTAAATACAACGTTTTTTTGTTCAACGAGTCCCTTAAAGCCTCCAAATCACTTAAAATCTTTAAAATTAGCTTGACGTTTCGTTTTGACAAGTTGTGACATTTATCAAAATCCGTTCACACAGGAGAAAATTCTCAAATTGTGACAGTGTCGAACAAAAAATCGAATTTCTTTGGAACATGCCCCTCGCTTTGAGCGAAGCGGGCAACCAAACTTACACCCTAAAGGAAATAGTTTATTTGACGAGTTCTTGTGTAAATTGGGGTTTTATGGCACGAGTAGGTCAGTTTAAAACGCGAGTGAAACGACGCCCACGAGTGCCAAAAAACCCCAATTTACACACGAACAAGTTGAATACAACGTTTTTTTATTCGACGAGTCCCTTAAAGACTCCAAATCGCTTAAAATCATTAAAATTAGCTTGACGTTTCGTTTTGACAAGTTGTGACATTTATCAAAATCCGTCCACACAGGAGCAAATTCTCAAATTCTGACAGTGTCGAACAAAAAAAGATCTTGTGTCCGTCTTATTTTATTTGACAAAGGAAAGGTCTACGTCTACGCAGGAAATTGTTACTCTAAATAGAAATACAGTTTCCATTGATTTGGCATTCAGGTTACTTTTAATACCGTTTTCTATCACTAAAGTGGATGTTTTTGTAACTGTAAGTACGTGTTACAAAGGCAACACTTTTACCTGCTAGAATTAAAAACATACATCATATTGGGTGATTCAAAATGATTGTGGCCAAGTATGGCAACTATGTACGAAAATTTATATGGCAACTGTGTGGGTAGGGTAGAGTTGATATTTCTTTGACAGCTCATAGTCGCGCAATTTTGAAAACTGTCAAATCAATGTGTAATGATATCAAAAAAATCTAATGCACGCTTATGAAATGTCATACAAATGACAACTCTACCTCATCCACACAGTTGCCACATACATTTTCGTACATAGTTGCCATAGTTGGCCACAATCATTTTGAATCACCCAATACATCTTGCTTTTTATGTTTTTATTTGCGTCATTTGGGTGATTTAATCTTCAAAGACTCAATCTCTCACGGTACAATTCAATCAACTGTTCAATGTTTCCCTTGCTCCACTCTTTTACCATTTTCCGCAATAAAATTACTGCACACAAACTTTTCAAAACACTTCAAAGTTAAGACGCAGCAAATTGGTCTCTTACGACTTACTGGATCCCCTCGTGTGTGGTGGTATGTATGTACTATTGCGATCAAAAAATTTTGGACACTAATGTCATCGTGCTGTCATACATTCTAAAACGACCCTTATGTATTAATAACCTCAATTTTGATTGTGTCAATTTTGAAAATGTGAATGTCAGATTTACCGAGAAAATATTCAAAAAGTTGTAAAAATCAGACAAATGGAATAGAACGAGGTTTTAATTAATAAAAAATATAAAACAAATACCCAAATGTACTCGCATATTAAAAAAGTTATATTTTAAACCGGTGTCAAATTGACAACAATTTCATCTTTTATGTGACAGTTTCAATAAAGCATGATTTAGAGTAATTTTTTTAATGTGACAGAAGTTTGATGTCCAAAATTTTATGATCGTAATAGTACAGTGGGGAGCACGGAATTTCGCACGCCAATTTGTACGTCATTAAAAAAAAAAACTATTTAGTCTAAGCTTTATTGTCATTATAATCAATAATGAGGTGGGATACGCATGATATATGTGATCATGACTGATGTTTCACCTAAACTGTCACGAAACTGCCGCCAGTATCTCATTTTAATAAAATTAAGTCAGTGAAATGTCCAATGATGTTCGAAATTCCGTGCTCGTCACTGTACTATGGCGGACAATAAATTTAGGCCGGCAAATTTCTGACATTTCAAAAAAGTCAATGCAAGCGACCATTTATTGTCATTATGACTGATGTGTCAGTTTGTCAAACTGAAGGTTTTCAAGCTGTTTGGCGTTTCCTTCGCCCTTTTCGTAACTTACAGATCATGACGCACTAGCATAACTGATTTGTAGTAGCACTTCTCTCTGGTGCACGCTTCTTTTCCCAATTTTAATTTTGATTATTGCTGTAACGATGACAAGAATGACAAAAATCGAAAATGGGGTTAGTTGAACATAATGCCAGCTTCACATTTTGATGTCAAGCCAATGACAGGCCGGCCTAAATTTATTGTCCGCCATAGTATAATTACGGCCACGGAATTTTGGTCGTCACTTGTCATTCCATTGTCATGAGATGTAAAGCGGCCCTTACTTATTCATAACCTCACTTTTTACTATTACAAAACTTGTCATTTTGATGCTGCCTGACTTGCAAGAAAACGCGCTTCCTCATTTCGTGCAATTTTGAGACAGGGATACTATCCCCACTTTATTGAAATAGGGTATTGGTAGCATGTTCGCAACTATGAATGAAGTATGACATTGATAAATTTTTGGATGTCAATTTCAAAAGTCAATCATAATGACAATAAAGCATGGACTACATCCATTTTTTTTAATTGACATGAAAGTGACGGCCAAAATTCCGTGGCCGCAATTGTACAACTACCTACCGAGGAGAACGACGAGCAAATCTGCAGTTCTGAGAACTCAGGGTTTTCCCCACTCACGCTCGGATCGGGCCTGTGGGTTTTCCCTTAACCTGCGATCTAGTCCCCAGATTTCTTCCTCCATTATCGAACAAACTGAGCAGAAAAAATCCGCTCGTGTATGGCCAGCTATAAGCAGAGGGAGGAGTGATCTCCCAACTAACCAGCCATAAGTTTTTTTGGTTAGAAAAAAGACGTTGCTGAGATGGAACTGGCTTAATGTGTTGTATGTTGAGTTGCCTAAAGTCGTCCTACATTTCTGTGACAGTTTGATTTAACCCAACCTTATATAAAATCCTTTTGTGTTTTTAAATTTCGTTTCGATAAATTTGTTTTTTCGACTCTTACCAAAAAAATTTTTTTTTGAATCAACACTTTCGTTTGTGATTGAACCAAACTTGCTCAACTGTTTTTCACCTGGAACAAAAGCGACATTTTTATTTGTGCCAAAATGAAGTTGACCTTTTTAGCGACGAAGCTTGGTTTCATCTCTCTTGGTTGTGAATTCACAAAATATGTGGATGTGCAGTGCAGAAAAACCCCATTTTCTTTTCAAGCATCGTCATTGCACCCTCAAAAAATTCCAGTATGAGTCGCCATTTCGCGAAGCCTTTTAATTGGGCCCATTTTCTCTGTCACAGCAATGCGATATTAGAACATTTTGGAAAAATTCATTAATCAACTTCACCCCAACGTATTACATCATAGTGGTTATTTTCAGCAGAATGGAGCAACAGCAGCTCATACACCTCGGATGATATTAAATTACCTAAAGGAATTTTTTGTAATTTGCCTCCATTTTGATTCTCTAATAGACATCATCTGGGATGTCCTTATAGCCATTATTTCACGGAACATTTTACGAAAATTTTTAGGTTGGCAAAGCTTGATCCGTCATGCGTGTCAGTTTAAATTACAAAATGTGCAAAGAATTATTTCTCAGGATTTATCAGACAACAAATTCGCGACCGTATTTTTGGCAATTTCACGTATTTCAGCGGGCCTACATGAAAGATTATCTTCCATATTCGTGTTTTGTGACAGAATTTGGATAAAACAAAAGGCGACTTTGAAGACTTGATCAAATTTTCACTTTTAAAATTAAGGCATTACCAACCGCCACAAAAATCCCTAAATCGAGGAAAATTGTATAAAAAACTCGTTTCATAAGCCCTTGAAACACTCATTCTTTAAAATAACCCGTGGCTACGCCACTCGGTTTTTTAATCTTAAATTTGTGCTTCAAGACTGGCCTTATGAAACTTGTCTTTTAATACAGGGTGTTTTCGAAGTTGAGGTGTTCCTTTTAACAAGTGATAGTATGCGTTGTTCCAAAGAATTTTAGCCAAAATCACCTTAGTAAAATGTGTACGGCAATGAAGATACATTAAGTTAATTTTTTTGAAATTTTTGAAACCGGTCCTGCTCAAATTTGCGCTGATTTGTTAGAAATTGGAATTGACAAAAAAAAATCAAATAAGCATGGACGTTAATCAAAACTACTGTCAGAGTTGTCATCTAATTAGTCGAAATGGCTTTATTATTAGGAAAATAATGAGCTCACAGATATGTTGCAAATGCATGGGCAATGTTATCACGTTATCAGAATGCATCTGCAGCGTGCAGAGAGTATTGCAAAGCGATTTCCAGAAAGACACCATTCTGGGCCAGGTTAGTTATTAATCAAGTACAGCGGAGAAATGGACAGGACCGGACTTAAAATTTTAGAAAACAATAAAAATATACAATCAATTATCTCCGTTAATACAAACATTTTACTAAGAAGATTTAGGCTAAAATTCTTAAGAATAATGTGTAGTACCTCGTGTTACAAGGAACGCGTCAACTTCGAGAACACCCTGTATACTATTGTGACGATCGTTTGATTAGCTCCCACACAGACCACATATCTGTTTTTTTTTAATCAAAGAAACACCAACAACGCAATTTACACCCAAAATAGAGCTGGCAACATTGTACACTTTTGACCTACATTTTTTTTTAGGGTGAAAAATCTCATCATATAAAAATTGAGGTTATTACAGATATTAGTAGCGCAGCATGTTAATAAAGTTAATAACTACTAATTTGAGAGTTTAATAAATGTCTCACTTTGCGAGACATTTTTAATAACATGTTCAAATTTGAAATTCGAGTATGCATGCTTTCAAGGACATTCGTTGACAGGTGTAGATAATAGACATCACTAAATTGCCTGAATTTAGTAAAATTTTATTATTATAAAACTAAATCAACATGTTCGGGTTCTTCGATAATAAAACAGATTATACAGGGTGATTTTGAAAATTGTGCAGATATTTTAATCACGAGCTTCATGTAGAACTCGGAAAAAATATTTAAAAAATTCTATGTCAAAAAATAAAATGACATTAATTTTTTGAGCCACAATTTTTTTAAATTGCTTTTAGTTTTCTATGTTGTCCTACAATCCCGTAGGTAAAATTTCTGCACATTTTAAAAATACATCCTTGTACGATGTATATCATGTTTTATAAAATGTACGCCAACAAAATCTAATCTTTTCGTTGAATCAGACAAGTGATTTACTTAATTGTTTGTGTAGAGCCCTATTTTTTAATGTTTAACAATCTGATAATAATCGCGCATAAAGAAAACATGTGTTAAAATTACATTTTTTAACTTCAGGTGATTTTATTATTAAGTACTAATTAAACCTTCACAGTCTAAAATATCTGCATTTTAAATTTCATAAAAATCCGTTGGCAAATAACCGAGATATTAGGCTCGAAAGTCTTAGCTCAGACACCCTGTATATGACAAATAATTTCCATTAAACGATGCAACCTTCAATTTAAAAAGAACAGACCAGATTTAAGAGATCCGGCAACAATGTACCTATTCAGAAAATATAACCTTAAACTGAAAACAGCCTAACCCGTGGAGGGAGAAAAGACTGGAGATGGCACTAATTCAAATAAGTGTACCGGCCCGCGAAAACTATAGAGTCATAAAAGGTTTCTGAATATAGACGCTAGGCCAATAGCTTCCTTCGCCTTCCTTCCAGGCGCATTGTGCTTCTTTATCTAGCGCATTGTGGACTGGGTCATAAAAGGTTGTTGCACGTGCTTTTAGAGGGTTCGGATTTTTAACATGGGAAGCATAGGAAATGCCATCTCCAGTCTTTTCTCCCTCCACGGCCTAACCTAACACAAAAAGTGTTAATTTCCTTTAGGGAATTTAGTTACCACCGAGGTACTGCCAACAAAATTACTAGATGGCCATAACCAACTCGGTCCCAAAAAGATCGTGAATGTCTAATAATTGACGATTTAAAACTGAAAATTAAACACAAATGTGCAAGTGTTGTACCAAACCTTCTCATCAGAGTATTCCAGAATATGAAATGCCGAGTTAACTTGAATATATCAGGCCTTCAAATAAATATACCGGGTGATTCAGATTGGTATTCGCGCCCCTACATCTTTTTTGTTTTAAGAAAAAAGTATAGCAAACCATATATATTTGTAAATCGCTTGTGAAACTACAATAGATGATGTTGTCAAATCTTCTCTACGATGACATATGTCAAAGTTTAAGACAGTCAACTTTTTTTTTTAAATAGTACACTATACATTTCTTAGCCTATTCTTGTAAAGCTTTTTTTTCTACATTTGAATGTGTAAAAAAAGTTGACACTTACATCAGAAAAAAATCGAGAAAAAAAATAAAATATGATTTAATTTATTCGAAAGCGTTATATTCTAAAAAGAGCTAGTTAGCCAACCATTTGTAAATTCGCATTATGTTGTTCCTTGAATGTCACTATTTAGTATTTACAAGACTACCACGTAGCCAAGAAATAAAATTATTTGACCTTGTTTGTTTTCAGCCTCGGGTGCGCCTCGGACAGAAAACTGAGACTCGGACGAAATACCAAATCCATACTGAATTTACTATGCTAAATTCGCGTTATGTTGGTTCCCTGCATCTCATTATTTTAAGAATTACATAGCTAAAAAAATTTCATGTGTATGCATTCAAAGCGGTATAGTCAGGAAGAAGTTAGGTTATTTATTTAAATGCAGGTTATAACATAGCTATTTATTTAAATGTAGGTACTTTAATAATTGACGCTATTAATGTCAAAATTCAATTGTCTCCATGGCTAACTAGCTCTTTTTTGAAAATAACACTTTCGAATAAATTAAATCATATTTTATTTTTTTTCTCGATTTTTTTCTGATGTAAGTGTCAACTTTTTTTACATATTCAAATGTATAAAAAAAAGCTTTACAAGAATATGCTAAGAAATGTATAGTGTACTATTTAAAAAAAAAAGTTGACTGTCTTAACTTTGACATATGTCATCGTAAGGAAGTTTTGACAACGTCATCTATTGTAGTTTCATAAGCGATTTACAAATATATATGGTTTGCTATACTTTTTTCTTAAAATAAAAAAGATATAGGGGCGCGAATACCAATCTGAATCACCCGGTATATTTAGAGTAGGTGTAGGCGACATTCTAATTCTGTTACCAGTGTAAAGAAATTTTTGTAGGTAACCAATTATTCTCCGCAGTTACAACGGTTACATAGTAAGCTTTTTCCCAATTTCATATTGTTATATTCCGTGGAGGGGGAATAGGGGGAATGCACTACAAAAATTAAAAATATTTTCTAACCTAATTTTATTTCGTTAAAATGTCAGACGTTTCTTGTGTCATTTTCTACGCTGGAAAAATGTTGCAAACAATTGAATTTCCATAGGTTGCTCTAAATATAAATTTATTTGAAGGCCCGTTGGTTAGCTTGAGTATAGATTGTAGATTTTACAAGACATTGTGTTAGTATGAATCTTTTTTTGTAACTTTATAGGATTTGAAATCCAAAAACAAACTGTTAACCTAACCTAACTTTTTATTAATTAATTATCAATTAATTAATTAATTAAGTTTCCTCCTACGTTTTGCTTGAATTTGTCTGTCGAATAATATGTAATGCCAATAAAATCTGAAACACAAATGAGCACAAAACTTGTTCGCAAAATTTTCTTATAAAAACAAAAATACCTTTTTGAAAAAGTAGAACAAATTTTTTATTGGAGCACTATGTACACAACTGCAATCTAAATGAGATACATTGAAGAAAACCAACACAAAGGACATGCAAACTAAGCGCATATTTATTTCAACTTTGAACGAAGTGACCTACTTGTTCTTTGCTTCGTCCTGAAACAGATTCTTTATCTTTTTTGCATCATCAAGCAGTGTCTTGGCCAAGAAGAAAATGCGTTTTTCGTAGGTACATACATCTATTTTTAGTTTTCCAAAATATGTAGTTGAAAGGTGAAAGAAATTTCCAGACATAATTAATCTTGACATCCCGTGTAATTAAATTTTTGGAATAAACATGATCTAACTATTCTTGGAAGGAATTGAATTTCTTGGAAGCAGTTGTTTATAAAATCAATAATTCACCAGCCGGCGTTAAAATTGGACACAAAGAGAAGTCGAATTAAGCTGATACTTTGTTATTTGCTTTACCATTATCGATCCTCTTGTCACAACGAACGCAAGAATTTCGTATGCGACACTTGTCCTACATATACCTTAGCCTTTGTTCTTTTTACAGGCGATGACCTAATTCAGCAGAATGCATCGAACACATTCGTGACTAATACTCGTCCTTGCCACGTCTGCTCAAGATTTTACCCCAGAACAATTTTTTTCGCATTTTCACAACCAATTAATATTGACCTGCGAAGTCATCAATCAGATCGACGAGAGCACAATCGATCGGGGTTAACAAACTGTCACATTTGTTTCTTGACCTTACCCGACGCGAAACCAAGGGTTTTCGTGACTTTTCCTTCGGCCAAACACGCAACATACAATCTACTAGACAAGCTTGTTAACATTTGCAGCCATGGTGTAAGCCAAGAAGTTGCACCATATGATTAAAAAATTTCTGAGTGAAAGATTTTCGAGCTGGACCAACAGTTCCACGCTTTTGTCAGTGTGTCTTCTGGCAATTGCCACTTGTCGAACATTTTTTCCATTTAATAGTCGTACACTTGAAAGAGCCACAAATTACATGGCAAAAACTGAAATTTGTTCCAAGATAAGATCTGGCATATTCATCAAAAGGTCAACCAAGAAAGCGCCCAGAGTCCAGCGTTACCATAACGAACCACCACTCAAAACAAAACTGACCAATGAGACTTGTCAATGCGATTCTAAAAGTTAATCAACCGTGTCCGATCCCTTTAGGCTCGAGTTAGTGGTGAAAAGTCCAGAAGAGCTTCAACATGCAGTCCTGCGAGCTCAGCGTTATCAAATACATCTTGTTTACTTTTAATTTAGTGTTTGCGGTCAGTTGTCCAGCACTTGGTCTATCTCCTCACAATTTAGAACCTTCCAGATCTCCGGGATCGGTCTGATAGTTGCTGGTGCGTTAGTTCTGTCGGATGTGGGGGAGTTCAGTGACTTCATGGAGGGCCGAATCCTGGCACCGCCGGTTGTCCTGATAGTAACAGGATGTATCGTCTTCCTTGTTGCTTCCTTGGGATGTTACGGAGCCATCCGCGAGTCCTACTACATGTTGATGGCCGTAAGAACCACTCCCAACAGGAAACTTCTTCTAAATGACTTGTTTCAGTTCGCTGTGTGTCTCCTGATCATCTTGATAATCGAGCTAGCTGTCGGTATTGCTGCCGCCGTGTACAAGAACGACTTCCAGATGACCATGAAAGACCTGATGAAGAGCTCGATGAAACGATTCGAGAACAGCAGAACAGACAGAGATGCTTGGAACAGGATTCAGACTAAAGTGAGTCACTTGGTGGTCAATTTGTCTGTCAACGCTCACAAGCTTGAATTTAGTTGATGTGTTGTGGAGTGGAAGGTCCTACGGATTGGCCGGAAAATGCTCGGCCCATGTCTTGCTGCCATCCCACCAGAGAAGGAGCGCCCCCACCTGAATCCTTCCACTGTCAGGCGGCCAAACCGGAAGATGGTATCATGTATCAAGACGGATGCTTCTACCAGTTGCAAGCCAAAGCAGAGTCTTCGGCAAAGATCTTGATTGGTGTCGGGATTGGCATCGCGTTTATTGAGGTTCAAAAATTTTGCGGTGATTAGAAACCTGATTGATTCAATTTTTTGTTACAGGTTATTGGAATAATTCTCGCCTGCTGGTTGGCATCCGCCATTAAAAATAAAGAATGATGAGGAGTTGTTTAAAATATCGAAGGTAGATCGGTGTGTTACAAATGGAATAAGTGTATCAGAGTATTTACGCAGTGTCTTTCTATTTTTGCAATATTTTTACTTATCTTTTGAAGGCTGCCCAAAATAAATCATTTCACAATCGTAAACACTTAGAATCTAAGTAGATAATGCTGTTCAATTGTCATTAGAACAAGTAGATTTGCAGTATTTATTAAGATGAATCATATGCCGAATGGCTCATTCAGTAGACAGGATAACTTGTATTAAGATTAAGAATAAATTGTTTATTATTCGTGGTACGTAAGTTATTAAGGGTTAAGGAAGTGGCGTCGATAAAGTTATTTATTTAAAAGTGTAGAATAGCGTTCTTGACAGAATAAATAAAATCTTCTTTAACACATCATTCACGAAAGGTTCATAATGACAATTTGATTACCGTTACCGATCCTTTATGAATCTATAATAGAGTATCCACGAAAAGGTGGTAGTGGTGAATATTTTATTACTTTCTTTGATGAGTCTTTTATTTCATGATTGAAGAATGTAAGGGGGGAGTAGTAGAAAAGTCGAATTATAATGGCAGATTTTACGTTTAATTAAAATTAATAATAAAATCGTTGCACACGAGAGACATTTTCAAATATTATTAAAAATCTATTGCATTCGTTAAATACGTTAAATGAAGGAAAAAAAACTCATTTTCTCTAAGGAACAGTAGAGAAGACGGGGATAAAATAATTCTTATAATTTAAAATAGCGCAACAAAGCAGCGCGCGATAAAACGGCCCGGAGACCTAACAGCGCCGCGACAAAACAGCGAACATGTGTATTTACTTAAAAGTGTTTCATTGTGGTGACAAGAGATAATTGCAAATTGCAACCAAAAATAATTTTCTTTTGCTGTTCTGAAGACAGATTTAAAAGTCATAAAATTTAGCACCAGGTATTAAAATTTGTGACCGAGGAAGTTTATCTCTTTTAGGCTCTCCAATCTTTGATTAAGGTTTCAAATACACTATTGAAAAAACTATCAGTACAGTTGAAAATCTTTTACACAAAGCTGAACTTCTTAGCAGACACGTGGCTTATACTTTAATCAAGAACTGTTTTTTCAATTTTTTACATATTAAGAACAACTCCATTTTGGAAAATTTCTAATTATGTTAATTCAACTGATCCATCTTTAAAATCTTCTTTTGAAAGAATACTTAATTTACGTTTAACTGATTTACAATGGTGTCAGTCCACTTTACCGATTTGATGGACTCGGAATTCGCTGCATTTCCGATATTTGCCTCCCTGCTTTTTTATCTTCAATTCATGGTGTTAAAAAACTTGTTTCCCTATTACTAAATTCAAAGGATAATGAACTTATTATTCACCATTATGATGAAGCTTCAGCAGTCTGGGATGTAGAAAATGAGAACGAAAGACCAACAATCCCACAATTTCAGAAGAATTGGGATAATATTAATATCAAAGGAATAATTGCCAATGACTTAATCTTTATTTCATCTAGAGACTTGGCTCGTTTAAAGGCTTTGCAATACAGAGAATCAGGATCTTGCATGCAATACCTTCTAATATTGGTACTCTTTTAGATAACACTTCTTTCCAAGTTTGTATTGGTTTAAGATTGGGTTGTAATTTTTGTACACCTTATATTTGCAAATGCAATGGGAAAGTTGACGAAATTGGTATCCACGGTCTAAGTTGTTCCAAAAGCAGTGGTAGATTTTCCAGACACACTGAAATTAATTCTGTTATCAACCGGCCTTTGATTTCTATTCATGTTAATTCAACTTTAGAACCAAATGGACTGTCTCGGGATGATGGAAAACGCCCAGATGGGATGACTTTAGTACCATGGATTAAAGGTGAACCTTTAGTTTGAAACGTTACTATTGTAGATACACTTGCAGACAGTTACGTTTTGAAAACTTCTGAAGTTTCAGGTTTTGCCGCTGAAATGGCTTGCAAACGCAAACATAGCAAATATAGTTCAATTATTTCATCAAATTACATATTTAAAGGTTTAGCCTTTGAAACCTTAGGCCCTTGGTGCAAAGTAACCCATCAATTTCATTAATGCCATCGGAAACCGACTTTTTGCGGAATCAGGCGATTCAAAATCAAAGAAATTCCTTTTTGAGAGGATTTCCCTTGCCATTCAACGTGGAAACGCTGCAAGCATTCGGGGCACTTTTCCAGATTCCGCATTATTATCGGAAATTTTTGTATTGTAAAACAAAAATATTGTGTATGTACTTAAGTTGATTAATTATATACAGGGTGTCTCAGTTAAGATTTTCGAGCCTAATATCTTGGTTATTTGCAGACGGATTTTTATGAAATTTAAAATGCAGATATTTTAGACCGTGAAGGTTCAATTAGTAATAATAAAATTACCTCAAGTTAAAAAATGTAAGTAATTTTAACACGTTTCCTTTATCGAAAATTATGCGCGATTATTATTAGATTGTTAAACATTAAAAAATAGGGGTCTACACAAACAATTAAATAAATCACTTGTCTGATTCAACGAAAAGATTAGATTTTGTCGTTAAAAATTTAATGTAAAATTTAAAGGTATTTGAGCAGTTACCTTTTGAAACAATTGATGATTAATTGCCAAGCAACATTTTGTACACCCTTTAAAGTCTCTCAAAATTGGGCGCGCGTTATTAGAAACGTCAAATTGTGATAAAATTATTGAAAATACTCTAAAAATAGACTACAATAGCAGAAATTTCAATATTGTTGAAAAAGGAAAAAAAATTGCCTATGGAGAGTGTCGTAAGAACTTTACTCTACAAAATGTAAGGTTAAGAGAGTCGTCAATTTATTTGAAGACACAGGAAGCGTACGTGAACTAAATTACCTTCGTAAAATATTCCGATCGTGTTTTAGTCCTTTATGGAAGAGTTAAAGCATCCAGTATAATAAATTACGTCCAAATGTTGTCTTTAACTTTGTAAGTGTTTGTAAGGTTAGCAAGATAAACGTCAAATATGTCACCTGCGCTTCTGCGAAAAGGGATGACCAAAATTCTGCAAAATGGCGTGTTTGTTTCATACGCGTCTACGTTTTTTGCATTTGCAGCCACGTTTAACACAGTTTTTTCTTTTTTCTTGCAAACCAGACGTCTTTCAAGGACGAGTTTCTCCTTACAGCATTTTTAATTGACGATCAATTTTTTGATATAAATCTTAATCAATTCAACATTTTAAAAAGGCTTGTAAAAATTACGTTTTTAAGACTTGGGTGATTGTATTAATGGGATTTTATTCTTCACCGTCTAAAATATCTGCATTTTAAATTTCACAAAAATCCGCTGGAAAAAACTGAGTTGTTTATTAGGCTCGAAAGTCTTACCTGAGACACCCTGTATAGCAAAAATAGCAATTCCAATCGATTTATGTTTTTAATTTACCTTTCGGTGGTTACTTTCGGGTGAAGGTGACAAATTGTGATCTAGCGAAAGATTAATTTCGAAAGACTTCTAATTATTAGGTGGTCAAAATCCCGGAAAATTCCAGTAGATGTTATCTCGCTCGTAAAACATACAAACCAAACGGTTATCTTTCAATCAGCTACCTGGTTGTTATTATTAAACAAACGAATACCATTGAAAATATTTTTTTTGTGTTATAGGAAATTAAATATAATTTCGTCTCATTCACCTAAAATCACTTTACTATGGAATATTATCTCCATTGGGAGATACAATGGAACCATGAAGTACATCTTTGCGTGTGTAGCGTAAAATAGGCACCCTGGTTATTACGTGTTTGTTGTGATGGTTGCACTTGTATGGTTTGCAAATTTATTTGATTTCTTGAAGTGAAACCATCCAAAGGAAATTCTACTTAAGGGAGACTAGAACTTCTAGGATTGCCACCTCCCCCGGAAATTCTTAATTGCCCCGGAATTAATGGAGTATAAAACACGTGTCTCCTGACGTCCGGAAAAGGTCAAAACTTCTGTAACGTGACAGCTAAAACTTGCATAATTTTTAGTTTAATTGGTATATTTAGTCTAAAAAAAATAGATGTCTAACACAATAAATATAAAAAAAAGGACGTAGAGAACGTTGGGCAGTATTTTTCTGGTATTAAGCGAATCTACAATTTAATACGTAGCAATGAACTTTTATGTATAAAAATATTTGAACAAGAGGTGCAAGCAAGGTTGCGATAACTAGAAATAATAAAATTTGACAGTAATCTACGTTACTTTTATTGCATGATATTCACTTTAATCAGAAAACCAGTAATGGAACACAAAAAAAATAATTCACGGTAATAGTTAATGCAAGATAACAAACGACAAAATTGCTTATTACACAAGTCCCATAAATTATTAATAGCGCGTAAAAGTAAAAATATATACCTACGCATAAAAATGCCTAAAAGTATGAACATGTGTTTGTTGTTTTGTAAATCTAAGTATAGATAATTTATTGAATAAAACCTTGATACAAATTCCAATATATCATACTGCGAAATATGTGGAAAATCAAGACTGACACAAAAATAAAGAGCGATCAAATTAATTTGTAATCGAGTTATCCATGAACCTGAAATCGTATGTCGTTACTTGAACTCTACGCTCCAATAATCACTTGAAACACACTTTAGGTCTTGACAATTGGCATTTCATGTAAACTATTGCAACTTGCAACGTTGGTTAAAGTTATAACGAATTTAATTGTATACCTAGGATTAGGATCTGACGAAAAATTGAAATGAAAGCAAACTAGGAATTATTGTTACCTTAAAATTTGAAAATTGTAATTGTCATTTTACTGTAACTCCAGCAAAAGAAAACAAATGAGTTCATGTCCGATTTTTTTTGTGATCCGCGCTTGAAGATAAAATAACGAGCCTTCAAATAAATTTATAAGTATTTAGAGCAACCTATGGAAATTTAATTGTTTGCAACATTTTTCCAGCGTAGAAAATGACAAGAAACGTCTGACATTTTAACGAAATAAAATTAGGTTAGAAAATATTTGTAATTTTTGTAGTGCATTCTCCCTATTCCCCCTCCACGGAATATGACAATATGAAATTGAGAAAAAGCTTACTATGTAACCTGTGTAACTCCGGAGAATAATTGGTTACCTACAAAATTGACTTTACACTGTTGACAGAATTAGAATGTCGCCTACGCCTACTCTAAATATATATTTAATTGAAGGCCCGATAGTATACAGGGTGATTTACGAGGAATAATGAGCCCGACGGAATAGAAAATGCAACCCACAATACATTGCAACAAAAAGCCGGACATCGAAGCGGTAAATGTCCGGGTTTTTCTCCTGATGAATTGCGGGTCATGTCTCTTTCGTTTTTACGAAATCAAATATAATTTGTTCGACAGACGGACGACGGAAAGGAATGTGGAAAATGTCGTTTTGGCTAATTTTTTAAGTGAGTCGAAAACGTTGAAATCAAATTCCATGTTAAGAGCATCGTTGCCGGTCCAGGAAAATATCCGGAAACACCGGAAGCAGGTTTGATTATGTTGTGCATACCCTTCCTTAATATTAATAAATGAATTGTGACTTTTTAATAAATCTCATTAAAAATTTTATTTGTAGAATTTCATTTATGAAGTAAAGGTGCAGGACTAGTGTGAAGTTAGTGACTGATGACTTCGCTTTAAGTTGGCAACCATGAGGCTACCGCAGACGATAATCGATGAGATTAATCTAACACAGATTTCTCACTCGTCGAACTAAACGTACAATTATCTTTAACAATTTTTTTTTCCAAACTACGACTCGAACATCAAATCACTGAATATTTCGTGGAACTCGTTTTCTGTTGTATAAAATAAAGTTAACTTTATGTCGTTAATCTTGATAACGTTCAGTCTAAACAACACTACAGTTATTCCTCTTCCTTTTGTATCGTGAAAACACGCTATAAATAAATCGGATTATGTAGTCCACCGAAAGGTGAACGCACTGTTCTTCGTGATAATGAATCTTTCTTCGCACCCCTTCAACACTACAATGACTATTACAATTGAGGAAATGATATGATTAAGTAATGTTTCGCCACGGCGTCAAAAAATATTTTTTAAGTATTTTTTTTTGCATAATTTCAAGGCAGTTAAAAATGATTGTGTTAATTTCGGGTGTATTTGAAATGACACTGCCTTATGTAGAGCAGTTTCCAGAAACAAAGAATACAGATCTATTATCACTTAAATTGTTATAATCAAATTAAGGTTAAATGGGTCGATTTTTCTACACAAAATACAATAAATAATAAATGAGACATAAAAATCAATTAATCATGTTGACCTAGCATGAAGGTGTTAACAGTCACGATTATATTAACCGCTATGGTAATAGCGTAAAAATATTGTTGTACTTGTAAATTAACTCAACAATACCGTCATTAATAACAAAAAAAAAACTGAAAATGTATTTTTTGTTCGACACTGTCAAAATTTGAGAATTTTCTCCTGTGTGAACGGATTTTGATAAATGGCACAACTTGTCAAAATGAAACGTCAAGCTAATTTTAAAGATTTTGAGCGATTTTGAGTCTTTAAGGGGCTCGTCGAACAAAAAAACGTTGTATTCAACTCTTTCGTGGGCCACTCATGCCAAAAAAAGCCCAATTTACACTTGAACTCGTTAAATAAACTACTATTTCTTTTTGCTGAAAAAAAATTGCATTATTTTACCTAAATCGTTTATTAGTAGAGGAATTTTTTTAATATTTGTGAAGTGTAAGTTTTTGGAGAGAGAGCAATTGGAACATTTTTCTTCATTCTTTATGTTCAATTGTTCCAGAATTCAATAGACTATAATTCTATGAACTTGAAGCACTCTACTAAAGACAATTCCTCAGATCTACGAGTAATTTGCTACGAACCGTGGGCGTGTCCAAAATTTTCTTTCAAGAAACGTAGTTTACCTTCAGTTTCGAAAGATTTCATAGTATTTTAGAAATTGTTACTCTTAAATTTTGAACCTCTTCTTTAACAGCTTCATCAACTATATGCTGGCAGTGGAGGAAGTGCAAGATGGTGATACATTTCTTTGTATACAGGGTGTTATTGAAATGCGTCACCAAATTTTAACCACGAGCTACTGGCTTCATGTAAAACTCGGAAAAAATATTTAAAAAATTCTATGCCAAAAAATAAAATGACTTACATATGATTTATTTTTTGAGCTACAATTTTTTTAAATTGCTTTTAGTCTTCTACGTTGTCCCACAACCTTGTAGATCAAATTTCGGCACATTTTAAAAATACACCGTGTATATCATAGATATTTTATTAAATGTACGCCAATGCGAAGTAACCTCTAGGAAATATGCTTTAAAACAAGGAAACCGCATTGGTGTGCGGAAATTTTACCTACGAGGTTGTGAGATGTAGAAGACTAAAAGTAATTTAAAAAAATGTAGCTGAAAAAATTAATGTCATTTTATTTTTTGATATAGAATTTTTTAAATAGGTTTTCCGAAGTCCTACATGAAGCCAGTAGCTCATGGTTAAAATTTGGTCACGCATTTCTATAACACCCTGTATAGCGGGTGATTCTGAAATAAGTTTGAAAAAAAAACCGGTAATTGGTGATAATGACAAGAAGTCATAGACAAAAAAATTTCTTATAGAAGTTTCTTTTTTTCGAGATACTTACAAATGATTGAAAATTTTGTCAAAATAGCTAGTACGCTGCTGAGTTAAAGTTGATCAATTGATTATCCTGGTAGTTTAGCAACAATAATAATCAAAGGTCAAAGGCCAAAGGTCAAAATTCAGAACAATGGAGGACACTTTGAACACTTTTAATAAACAAAAATAGTTTTGGTTTATGTTGTTTTTTTAAAAAACGTATACAAAATTTCAAAACAATTTTCATTTATTTGTCAACTTTAAGATTTACCTATGACATTATTCCTTTCGATCATTTCCATAGAAACATTTACAAAGCAGTGTACTTGCACCTAAGACTTTATTATGGAGTTGATGTAACAGCGATTGCTAATGAGGTGAAGAAATTCGGACAAATTTTCCCTATTCATAGGCGTCGAAAATACAAGGAAATAAGGTAATATCCATCCTTTTGATTTCACTCCCAAAACTCATTTACGCAGAATTATTTTGTGTCAAGAATACTCCACATTTTTTTCAACGCTTATTTCAGAATCACCGTGTATTTATTTCATAAGAAGTATTAATAAAACCTCTTCACTAATTAATTTTTCCGTATCCCAAAATGAAAATGATGTGTTGATTATTATTACTCCAATATTTTTGAATACTTTTAGTGAAGAACGTAAGATTGTTTTAAAATCTACAAGAAAACAGATTTTCTAATGTTTCTAACAAAAAACCTACTGAGCGGGGTCAACGCCCAGGCGTAGTAACTTTAATTCAGCTAAAAGGAATTAATTAAGCTGAGACATACTTTTTAGTGTTCCAAATGATTTTAATGTGATTAAAATGATTAAAAGTAAATTAATGTCGAGGCCATCTAATATTCTATTAAAAAAAAATACTTTACGTATGATTTCTATACAATTACTTTCAATGCACTTTGATAATTCGGCTATTTGGGTGCACGAATTTGCATAACGTTAGAGCGAAATAATGACACACTGCGGTACTTTTTTCGCACTGTAGTTTTATCTCAATTCAATAAACAGGTATTTTACGCACCAAAATAGTAGAATATTGTATAGTACATTCAAAGAGAAAAGTACGCATCACGTGGTGTACACCCCAACTGTTTATCACGTAAATCATAGAACCGCCCATGTACTTCTCGATTCGACCGTACTCTAGTCTTCTTAACAGTTGCAGAAATGTAAAATTTCTAGATAAAGTATTGTTTAAATATTTTGGTTTGTTTTGAGATCTAAAAAAATAATTTCCAAACGCCACCTGATGGCTTTTCTGCAATATATTTTTATAAACTTAACATTTTTCAGATTATACCTCATGACGCAATATTTCACTAAGTAAATACCAAAAGACAGTTATGTATTTGTTATTTCTTAAAAACATGTTTACAGTTCACATTTGTCGAAATAATGAAATGTGAGTCATAGTTTTCCATGGATCTATAAAAAGCTTTTATCTACTTTGAGTTACAAATAGGTTCATTATTACACCGAAAACAGTTTAATAATGAAGCATATTATTAAACTGTTTTTGGTAACTTTTAGCTTTTGTTATAATGGTAACATCAGCCGTTTGATGTCAGGCGTCAAGGTAAAGAATAAAGCTACGAGGTAAATTTAGTAAATATAACCTTACATTTTTGTGAAATGTCTATTACCAACCCACGCGAAAGTCACTAGTCTAATATGAAAGCTTGAACAGCCGAAATTACAGGGATTAGTAAAGCAAAGTAGATAAAATAGTATATTATACTCGTTTAATAAGACGTATTATCACATTCGTTCCATGTTCCATTAAACACACTCATGTGATAAATAAAGCGTTTTATTAAACTCGTATAATAATATACTATTGTAAAAGCATGAATTCCTTCTGAAGATAAAATGTGCAGAAAAAAATACAAAAAAAAATGCAAAAACTCTTGTAAATAATAGCAACTTTGAATTCAATTTCACCTGAAGCATTCTGAATTGAATAAAGGTGGTAATTAACTCTAATCTACGTAATATTTATTAAAAGTGTAATAAATACCCGTACATAAATAGAAGACTAATTTTTAATTTGTCATTTTTTTTTTAAACCAGGACTAAAATAATTCGTTTTCATCTGACGTATTTGCATCGCAGATTATTAAGTAGCGTATTAATTTGATAAAATAGGCTCACTCTGTATTTCAGAAATTTTCTATTTACTAATTTTGTCTTCGTTCGTCTTTAACCTCCTTCTTCTCCTTTTTCTTCCATCACGTTAATTTT
Source organism: Tenebrio molitor (assembly GCF_963966145.1). Taxonomy (NCBI): domain Eukaryota; kingdom Metazoa; phylum Arthropoda; class Insecta; order Coleoptera; family Tenebrionidae; genus Tenebrio; species Tenebrio molitor. The sequence goes on along the minus strand of NC_091048.1, from coordinate 3,391,865 downwards.
CTTGATATGATGTACGATTTGCATTTAAAATAATTACTTAAATCTAACCAGAGACTGTTCGAATGCGAATCACTCCAGCAAAATAGCACGTTATCTGCAGTTCCTGCTAAACGCCATTAAGAATATTAATCATAATTCCTTGTTAACCTAAATTACGTCCTTTTATATGGTGTTGTTCTACATTATGCTTTGTTGGAATCGTGTTTTTATTTAATGGTTTTACTGACAATTTAGGGGCTGCTATAGTAACTGTATGTTGTGAACGCCAATAGAAAATTCCTAAAAGCACACCACTATTAGCTTTAGCTGAACGATCAGAAAAGTGTGGACTTTGTCGCGATTCAAGCTTCGATTTTAGTACGCTCCGGCTTGCCTGAGTTTAAGTTTTGTTCGTGATTGATAAGAAATTTTCGTCGGCATGGAATCCTGCGAAATGAGTCTTATTAAATATGTTTTATTCATATTCAACTTGATTTTTGCCGTAAGTTTTTTCACCTTTACTTTATCTTGCAAGATTACTTCAGAACGTTTATTTCACAAGTGCTTATTGTGTCACACTAAATAATCGCAAATATTTGCACCAAGCTTTGACAAAAAAAAGCATTAATGCAGTTAAAAAAATGCTACCGTTCTAATAAAGATAAGTTAAGTAGGTATGCCAGGTCATTCTCAAATTATTTTTACTACTGCATTTTCTTATTTGTCACAAGAAAATCCAAAATGATATTAATTTTGTATTTAAATATTTTTGTAATTCTGTCAAAAATCTTTAATCCCATAGATGAATTTTGAATGTTGTCACTTTTGACAAATTTTTTGTGCTCTCTTTGGATGAGATATGTATTCACATTTTTCTAGTGTAGAAATTTGTAAAGTAAAAAAAATAAAAGAAAACCTAATAAAGAAAGGTTATAATAACTACCTATTTAAGATAAGTCAAAGAACGCAAGTGTACAGGGTGTATCTGAAATACGTGTGTTAATTTTAACCAGTGGAAGAACTCGCCAATTTATGAACCTTTACTATAGAATATTTTGCAAAATTCGCAAAAATTTTCCAAGATTTTTTCCTCCCAATTTTTACTAAACAAGTCGTTTTGTGTGATTAACTAGTCTCTATTTTTTGTAACCATAAGAATTTTGATTTTAATTATTTAATTTTTTCAATAACAATGTAACTTTTTTGACAAGGCTCCGTTTCTATCACAATAGAAAATTTTCGCGCTTACGAATATGTATAGGCGGGTATGGCTAATTTATTACAAATTTTAAAGCAATTGGTGACGCTTTTTCGTAAAAAATTCAAATGGGAAAAACGTTCATTTAACAAGCTCTGCCCTATGTTAAAATTAACACACGCATTTTAGATACACCCTGTATAAACAATTTTGTAAATAATGTAATTGCATATAATATTGATTGATTAATTTTATTATTAGTTTTTCTTTTAACATTTTAAAATGAATTTCAAATTACAAGGAAAAATATGAGAGATCTATTTTGGACAAATTATAAAAATTATGAAAAAATTACCGAAGATGTGACGCAGTACTTCCAAAAATTTTTGGCGCTTTTTAATAATAGAATATTACATTTATTATTGATATTTTGTATTGCTTTTGTATTACTATAACCGACTACTTGGTTAAAAGCAAATTAGGTATTAGATGTCACGATACACAAAAAAATGTTCACCTCAGAAATGTGCTAAGAGGAAAAAAATATAATTACATCTGCATAGAGATGTCTACAAAGATGCTTTATTCAAAGTTGTAGTAATTTCCTGTCAATAAGTTATAAAATATCGTATGTTAAGACAAAATGAAATTTTGAAAACTTTAGGTGTGATAAATAAAGAAGCAGAGCAGTCAGAAGCATAATCGTGTTGCTTTATTTCATTACAAAACTATTGATTGGTATTAATAATTGTTTTGTTGTTCCCGTTTTTTGCATTTTTTATCTCACGGTATATCTAAGTACATACGTAAATATTATTAACAGAAAAAAAATAGAAAATGATAAATTATACGTGTGACTCCCTTCTTGCTACTAATTTACTTTAACAAATGATTATTCAACTTGTAATTTATTTATTATTTAAATATGCTAAATTTATAAACTTTTGAGTAAACTAGAAATAATATTTTGGTTAAACCCTGGCAGAAAATGACACTTTACTCCAGACGTATACGCATATTTTTTCGCTACTTTCTTTTGATTCAAATAAAGCTTAAAATTAAATTTCCTCCACATTAGAGCATCTGAGTAAGCACACTTGCCGTGATCAAGGTCACGTCTTACAGCCAAAAAACTGAATACGTCGTTTTGACTTATGTTGAAAACAAAAGTGACTATTAATAATCTTGTATAATTAACATTAAAACATTAATTTGCGATTATTTGAAAAATAATCACGTTTTGGGAAAATGTCAATCTGATGTTTTAACTTTTATTCGCTAGAGAGATATACTTTCGACTATAAAACGAGGGAAGAACTTTCTATTGGAAAGTATAAAAGTAAAATAGCACTTTTAGTCCTTTGGGAGTAAAAGCATAGCCATCTAAACGTAGATTATATCATTAAGAGTAGAAGTGAGTCTTTTTGTGCTAAGTTCAGAGATTGAAGACCGAATCTAATTCCCAATTACCCAAATTACGATTAACTTCGTTCAACATGGTCCTCTTTACTTTCAGATTTCTGGAGTTGGTATAATTATTGCTGGAGCTCTTGTTCTGGCCGATGTGGGTGATTTTAAGCACTTTATGGAAAATGAACTGTTGGCACCACCCATTATTTTGATAGTCGTTGCAGCAATAGTGTTCATCGTGGCGTTTTTGGGATGCTTTGGAGCAATTCGAGAATCTTACAATCTACTGATTGCAGTAAGAATGTTATTAGTTATTTATTATACAAGATGATAAAATTGTACTTTATCTTTGAAAGCGTGTTTTAGCGTCGAGACGCTAATTACGCTCGAGAGGATAATGAGATTTTATCGACGTGTGTAATACATTTTTTTCTATAGCAGGACTTCAAGTTCAAGGGAAAAATAAAATTTCAAAGAAAATTACAATTTTTAAGTAAAAATTTTAAGTTAAAACACTTTATCTACCCTTGCTGTTAAAGTGTTACTTTATCTACCCTTGCGGTTAAAGTGCTACTTTATGTTAAGTTAAAAGTTTAAGTTAAAAGATTTTATCTACCCTTGCTGTTAAAGTGTTACTTTATCTACCCTTGCGGTTAAAATGCTACTTTATCCATTCAAAAGAGTTGATAAAAAATAGTTTAACATCTGCTTTAAAAAAAAATTAGGATTTCTAAACACTTTTAACACTTAAGTGTTACATCGACTTAAACTTTTCTCATCACAAAAAGTAAACAATAACACAAAATAGTCTAAAACATTTTTTTTGGAATAAAATATTACAATCTAGCTGCAAATGAAAAACATTTCCATCATTCACTGTCACCCAGTGTATAATTTTTCAGTTCAGTCAACTGGAGTATGCAATTTATTTTTTTTTACATTTGTATCTATACCATATCTTTCTACGAATTGATTACACATAAGTATACACACAGTTTTATTGATTTCTGATTCAACAAACTACCGATAATGTGATAGTAAATGATATTAACTGAAATTCAACATTGATTCCGTATCAGTCTTAATGTTGTTTACTGAAACATCATTTTCTTATGATGGGCGTTCAAAAAATTAGAATCTTGTCAGTCAGAATAAAGTTGTTGATTCGTACGAGCTTTACATGTCGGAACGTTTAATCACATTAAGAAGTGATTGAAAATTTCCGGGTACTTACTTTTGTGGAAAGATTTTAGCCCATAATGTAAAATTTGACGACGAAAAGTCCACGCGAGTCTTAGATCGATTTATAACCAATAATATTTGTGTTTTTGAAACTTTTTCCAATTAATTTAAACAAGCTTTGGACCAATCTGCGATATTATGTACGGTGATGGCGTTTTCGTCTGGTTTCTTTCATTTATCACATAAAAAAGACGACTAGATCGATAACAACAGAATACCTACATTAAACAAAATTGTTCGTCTCTCTTCTGCGAGTGAAATTAATTGGTTTTAACATACATACCATCACCAAGTAATCAATAAATTTAACTGTTTTGTCATGAAAGTTGCAACGCAACACTAAGTGACTAAGATATCACTCAAGATTTCAGACAGATAATTAACAATAATACAAACATTTTTGGTATAATTGTATCTAACATACTGGCATGAAATTTGAAGCTCGTATGAACCGATCTAAGACTTATCTTTAGTCCTTCATGACTAACTGAACTGCCCAATTGTTTTGATCATATGATTTAAGACCACTTATTCACTCTATGTCAAAGTTGTCACATAATCTAATCTGCTAAATAATATTATATTATTCAATGTGCGAATATTACTCGTGAGGATGATTTTGTGTCACGAGCCGTAGGCGAGTGGCGTAATTCATCCGAGCGAGTAATAGCCATTATCCGCAAGTAGAATACTATACTTTTTCTACGACTAATAAGTTTCAGTATTAGACAAACTGAAACTGACGTTTTAAAATTATTACCTTAATACCATTAAAATTTGCGATTGGACTTCATAAACTAGTTGCTATGATATTTGAAGTGAATTTTGAAATTATTATTCAACGGGCCGTGGGTAATGAATCCTGTTATCCAATGAAAAACACTTTAATATTTACAGTATGTATTATCCAATAGAAGTAAAAAAAAAGTATATTGTTTTGACTTGAGTAAATGTTGAACTTGACTTTTCACAATAACACAATATTATTATATTCGTTTTAAATAAAGCACCATGACAAGTCTATTTCTAAAGTTTCGGAAAGTATTGCAGCTAGAAAAAGAAAGGGTTCGCAACGAATATGGAGTGATCTGTGGTGATTTAAAACAACCCAGCCTTAAATGTGAAATACGTCTTTTAATTAACCTAAAATCCGTAAATGTAGTAAACATTATTGATTATAGACTATGACCTACTTTCACTTCGACAATGGATGTTAATTAAAATCTGTATGAATCAATCAGAGAGTCGACTTTTGGTTTTCTAGGCGACTTACACTGTCACGCCTACCAAAAAAATTAATTTAGAATATTCTTTTATTATTACATTAGGTAGTAATTTTTTTTAATGTTGGTCATTCTGATGACAGTTCCGTGTTTGAGAATACACATAGGCGTACGTGCCTATTTTACTAAAAAACTTATTTATGTGAATATGACTTTTATGCACACCACTGTCTTGATTTACCGAAGCAATATTTCAAAAGTATTACCAACCTATCAAATAAAACCTTATATGGTCACCTGTAAATAACAAATATTTTTTAATTTCCAATTAAATCCTTAATTTAATTAATTAGAAGTAAATGTCACTTTAGTTCTATGGTATTGCTTCGCTATTTGATCTAGATAAATCATCCATTTTCATTACGTTCGTGCACTTTTCAGTACCGAAATAAACAATGTACACGAAATTCCTTTTTTGCTTTGTAGTATTGTCATTACCAATTTCATGTCAGTCTCGCAATTTTATTCTTTTACCATCTTAGAAGCACTAAATCTAATTACATCCTACCACATGATAAATTCAATTTCCTCCACATCCCTCCTAAAGCCAACGTAAATGCAATTATCTTCGATAATGTAAAAACTAATTTTGTTTTAGTTTGCCGTTTGTCTCCTGATTATATTTATCATCGAACTAGCTGTTGGAATTGTGGCAGCTGTTTACAAAAATGACGTCGGCGATGCTTTCAAAGGAGCTCTGAAAAAGTCCCTCGCCAATTATTCCAATAACGAAGCAGAAAAGATCGCCTGGGACGACACACAAACTAAGGTAAAAGTTTACAACTAAATTATGATTTTTAAAATACTGCATTACACAAATAAGACTCAAAAGAAATGCTTTATTTAATAATTTTTCTCATCTTTAAAAGAGACACTTGGGTTTCAAATTATTCAAAACGTGTAAGTAAAATCTTTGTTTTTTCCATTCAACAACAGATTTTCTTAATAACAATCGCTCAGTTGCTTCCAAGGATTCAGGTCTGGTATTGTGGGTAACCAATAAACTCTCAATGCGACCTGGATTACAATACCTTCTAATTTATTTTTAAACTAAACTGAATTAAACTTCTTAACCCTCCATTTTTGTTTGTTTTTGTGTTATATGTCTGTGTTATATTGTGTGAATTTGGAACAGCTATATCTAAAAGATTGCTTGCTTTTATTGTTTATTTAATATAATAATGTCTGGTCTGTTATGCTGAATATGAATGTCAGTTAAAACTGTACGATCAAAATATAATTTGTAATTGTCATTTCCTAAACTACTTTCTGGTTTATAAATACATATAATGTGATTGTGTATCCTTTAATAAGTTAAATTTAACTGCTAAATTCATGTGTATAATTTTTGCGAATATATCATGACGTTTCTTATATTCGCTTTGAGCCAAAACGGTGCAAGAAGAAATGATGTGTTCAATGGTTTCCCCTTCAGTTCTGCAAATACTACATTTATCAATGATCGATTGCAAACCGCATATAATATTTATATGATCCATTTAGAATTTTGATTTGTTGCTACCTAAAATATTTCGTTAAAATTAATACCTACCCAATGTGCTCATTAAACAAATTATATGTTTAAACTATCGGGTGTTCATTTAAATTTCTCCTCAAAGTTGGCGTTGAAGGGTTGATTGTGAACGCACCAAGGATTATGGATGAAGGATCAGCTGTTTAAACCTAATTTCCCTTTTTGAGTTGTTTGTGTTTTTACTCTGCAGACTGACGAGTGGTGCGTTCACAATCGACTCTTCAACGCCAACTTTGAGAAGAAATTTAAATGATAGTTCTCAATTACACAAAGAGTTTTTGTAATTTTCATAACAATTTAAATCAGTTTACTTTGATTTCTTATATTTTCCAAAAAGTTGCATGATATTCAATTATTAATTTTAATTTTTTAGATTTCTAGTGATTAAGTTGCGCCAACTTTTTTTTGGTGTAATTGTTCTAAAATAGATTACAGTTTTACCTAGTAGAAAATACGTTAATGAATCACTTACATTTTTCTTATCGTCTAGCTCTAGATAATAGACAAAAAAATATTCGCAAGAATACAAAAGAGTTATTGTAATACATAATGTAAACGCGTGCAACCTTCTTGTTAAAAAAAGACGCTGTAATGGAGAGCACTTCCTTAATATTAAGACATTTCAGTTTTACAACCAGCTGTAAAAAATATCCTGGAAACGTTTCAGTACGTAATAACCATCCCATAAATCATATAAAATGTATATTACATTCACTTTTATAACACTATAAGTACTTTTAGTATATCGGTTAATTACACTTCAAATCGATAGCCCAATTCTGGTATAAACTTCGACAAAATTGTTATATTTACTCCGTACACAAAACTTTTAAATGGAGCACAATACCTGTCCACAGTAATTATTATCGGTCAACAAAATGCAATGCTTTTTTTTCACTATATGAAATGAGTCATCAACTTTATTCTAGAACATCCTATATCACACGAGAGCCAATTTAATTTTTTATTAGTTATGATATAAAGCAGAGTTCACTACTATTTGTTCACTATTAGATATAAAGTCAGGTTGGCAGAATTACCCTTTAGTAGGTACTTTCCACTTTGTGTGGTTGGTAGGTTTGTTCTAAATTTCACCACCACTAATGTGGCGCAACCAACTTTTGCACATTTGTATATTTACATTTACATTTCATTATTTGGCACACTTTGACATGGTCCTAACCTCACAATTCAACATAATTTCTAAAAATTCACACTAGACAGTGGACGGATAACAATGACCCCAAAATAATTTCTTATAGTTCATTAATGCTCTAGAAAAAGTCAGGCAACCCAATATACAGTTATCAATGCTCCTTAGATTAAGTCTAAAATCAAAGAAAAAAAGTTGTGAGTCGTAAACCCAATCATGATTGTCTTTGTTCCCATTTTCAAAATAGGATTGTTATAAAAATTGTATGTTCTCGGGTGAAAACCAGTTTTTTTTTAAATTTATGAAATGTCACGATTGACAAGTGACAGTTTTTAAGTTACGCCATTGGTTTTCAGAAATAGTGTTTTTCATATTTCTTTTCTTTTGTTGGTCATATTGTATGTCATAATTATTAATACTGAATATCAGTGTAAAAAATCCATAGAGGGGTGGGAATACATTTTTGGAGAATTGGAAGGGCAAAAATAGAAGATTATACATCTGGTAGAATAAGAACAACTATTAAAGCGATTTCATTAAATGATAGGGATCAGTTTTAATTATTAGATTCTTCGTATGTATAGGTAGTGGTGACAAGAAGAATTATTTCAGCAGTGTCAACCCAAAAAATTAATGAAGCGTATTCACTAATTAATCGATACAAATACTTTCTTGTTATGATACGATAATATTGGTTCCTTTTATATTTAAAAAATTATGTGGATGAAAATGAATTATATCGCTACAATCTTTATAATAATAATAATTATAGCTCAAATACAGATTCGAAAGCTCTTAAATAGGAAAAAGTGCGACTATTCAAAAAAATTTTAGTTACATAACTTAGGTGAACTTAGAGACTGAGAAAGACTTGAACAAAACCAAAACCTGTTCAAAAATCGAAAAACCATTGTGGTGCAAATGACTTAGATAAACTGTCCACTCATAAATTGCTTGACATAAATGTTACTAAAAAAGTTCACTCTACGCTACAACAAATAGATCCGGCGCGAAATTTAAAAAAAATAGAAAGAGTAGGTTTACACGTGATGTTTTATTATTGTTCTGCATGTTTGCACTTAGGAAAGACGAAAGAGAACTTCAGTATAGTAGGAGTAATATATTAAGCTTTTTTATTATAGGATATTTCACGAATGATAATATGCCCGACGGAATTAAAAATGCAACCCACAATACATTTTCGAATTTCCGAAAAAAGCTGGCTAATGAAATTAAAATATCCAGCTTTTCTCGGAAATGGCTAACCACAAACAAGAGATTAATATTTAACATTTAATGCATGAACAAAAATGACCTCTGTATCATTTTCGATGTAATGTGACTTAAAGTGTTCATTGTGGTAGATTCTTGAGGCAGGCACTCACTTCACAAATTCAAAAAAATCAACAAAAAATCGCAAGGGAACAGATCAAAACAGCAACACGATCAAAATTAATATTTTTTAAAACTAGAGAAACGCAAACCAAAGCTCTAAAGATGAAATGTTTAAACCACTTAACAGCACTGACAGTTTCAAATTTGAAATGTCATATAATTTATTTTTCGCGTGGGTTTCATAACAACCAATGAGAATCAGTGGCGCGAATGTTTCAAGATATTACCAACACAATCTATGATACTTTGTTAATATTTCAATGTTATGGTTTGGGGATTTGTTATCTAAGGATATTTAAAAAACTGCATTCTATCAGTGGACGTAGTCTACCTGTCACTGTGATAAGTAATAGGAAATGTCACGAAAAATGTGTGTTATTTGCACCACAATGGTTTTTTGATTTTTAAACAGCGTTTATGAAAACTTTTGCAGTTTTTGCAACAAATTAAAAACGTCTTATTTTCTGCTTCGTTAAGTGGCAAAGTATCAAATCCATGTCTGTTGTTATGGAAAGAACAACTGTTACAGATGACAGCAGAACAGCAGAACTGTTATGGATTATAACGGTACTAGATGCTGTTATTTACAGGAATTAAGTTTAAGGATGAACTGGAGTAACAATCTCAGCAAAAAGTTGCGGAATTCTTATAATGCTATGAAACGTTTATTAGGAGAAATCAATATTTGAAAAAATGATTTTTAATTTTTGGAAACGAATTGTAAGTAAATTTTGTGTTTATTTTCTTGATATTTAGATAATTACTTACATGTGATTTTACAATCTTTTGACTAAGACTGTACGTGAAAGTAAACAAAAGCACACTGAATTTCAATTTTCATTGATTTCTGTTAAAGTTCTTAACGTAACTGCAGTAAAACGTGCGATATGGGTGTAATGTTGGATACCGACGTCAATTATATGCATTTTGTTCACTTTTATTGAAATTAAAACAGATCCATAACCTCAAAAACCGTGTTTTTCCACATGTAATTAGCAAGGAAACAAGGAAAATCCTCGACCAACTTTTTTTGTAAATTCATTAGAAAATTCTACGATATCGATACTTTATGTGTGAAAAATTTAAGAAAAACTGGCCTTTTTGAAATATGTTTTTTATCAATTTTTATGCGACCATTGCTCCATTTCTCATAAGAACACGTGTAAAATATCCCGAAACTTTAAAAGGTAATAACTTCAAAATTCCTCGATCAATTTTTTTTAAATTTGGCACAGTACTTTAGATTGGATGAAAGGACTATTGTACCAATTTTAAGCAAATTTCGCCATTTTTCAATGTTACTCCAGTTCATCCTTAAAATTCAACAAGATGTTTCATGTTCAAATAATCAAATTTGAATCTCGTTTCTTTTTTCGATCTGTTATGGGGGCGCTTACCGACCTTGAAACGTAATATACTATTTCGTCTCCGTAATATAAATTCTCATAATATTAGACCTGTTCACTGATTTTTGACAATAAACACTATATTGCGCAAACATGGTTCTAATGGAAAGCTCTTAGCAATAATGCTTTTAAAACATAACATTCAAGGAAATCGGAAATTTAACTGTTGGTACGGATTGCAATTTCCCCTCACAACAATTCCAACAATATTTTTCTTTGCAGTTGAGATGTTGCGGGGTAGAAGGCCCAGACGACTGGCAAGGCCAAAATCTACCATGGTCGTGTTGTCACAGCTACGACGACTTCGGCGACGCTCTTTCTTCGTACTGCGTAAACGTTGCGAAGGGTAAATACCAGTACCACACCGGTTGCTACGACGAACTGAAGATGAAGATCAACGACAACGCCAAGATTCTGATAGGTGTCGGCATAGGAATTGCCTTCGTCGAAGTAAGTTACCACGACAAATAAGTAAGCAATGCTTGTACTCAAAGCGACATTCCAGGTTGTCGGAATTGTCTTAGCCTGTTGGTTGGCTCACACCATTAAAAAAGAGAACGGGGAAAAATGAGAAAGTGTGGTTGACATCTACGACCAGAGGAAACACATATTCGTCTACTGATTTTGTTGTTTTCTTATTTTTGTCTGAGACGTACAAATAATATACCTACTTAAAGATTTTGTGTTAGTGTGTTGATGTGTTTTGAACTAAAACTGTAGCACAACGAAGAAACTAGCTTTATTGTAATTTTTCAAGCAATGTTCATGTGATCTGAATTTTATGTTTATTGTTGTTACTCAAGATTGAACGGTTTAATCCACCCCAGGGTATTATTAGGGTGGATTTATTACTGACCTACAAGAACACCGGGTCGGCGAACCTCGACCATCTATAAATAGAAGTACCTAGGCATTAATCACCGTCATATGTAAATCTTATCTAAGTAGATTATTGGCAGTGGTAGTTTGGTAGTGGCTAATAAACATTTACTAGTGACCTAAAAACATCTACATTTTTCATGCTTGCAGTAGTGTTGTATTTTTAATTATAGGTATACTGTATGATCGATTGAAATATTGGGGGACTAGATTGTTTAATAAAATCTTGCTAGTCTAATTTGTCAGTACAAAGTAGCAGTAACATTTTTAATAAAATAATATTCAAAATCTTGTCTTTCATTAAATTCTTTACATATTTCAAAAAATGCTGAAAATACAAGATGGTGTGTATACTATTCCTCATAAACAAAAATTATATGGACTGTTTGTCTTTACAATAGGGAACATTACTGTTTATGGGAGCTACATAAACTTATTCGACGAGGAATAGTACACAAGAGGTAAAGTACCTACCATATTACGGGGTCATTATAAATGATTGTACCATCGTAGGTGGCTGTGCGCTATGCTTTAGGTGCGCCGCTACGCCCACTAGTTGTTACAAACATTTATAATGACCCCGTACAGTTGCGGCCGTTGAAAACTCAGACACTTTGACAACGCCAAACTTTTAGCTTTGTAAATGGTATTGAAAGTGACGTTTCTCAAAATATCACTCAAACATTATCCACATTAATTTCTCTCGCAATGGTTCTTATAGTCACACCGTCCCTCAGTCAAACACATTTTTGCAAATCAGATAATTGCGGCATTTCAAAAGTTACGCACGATTCTGACCTAATATGTCAAATACTGACACTGACTTTATAATCCTTCATGAAAATCCTGTTTACGCTAATCAAATTTCAGAATTTATACAGAGTGTTTAAATCTTCCCTGTCTGAGATTTCAACGGCCGCAACTGTACATGTAAGCCAGAAAAGGTATAGTTTTGTGAACATATTTAAAGGTTTATCCTTTGAAACCCTTGGCCCATCGATTTCATTAATGTCATCGGAAACCGACTTATCGCGGAATCAGGCGATTCAAAATCAAAGAAATTCCTTTTTGAGGGGATTTCCCTTGTCATTCAACGTGGAAACGTTGCAAGCATTCGGGGCACTTTTCCAGATTCCGCATTATTATCGGAAATTTTTGCATTATAAATCAAAAATGTTATGTAATTATGTTATCAATTAATAAATTTGGTGTTTCACTTGTTTTGGAGCACATATAACAAAAAATATCACTTGGATATTTACACTGGCGCCTTGTAGTCATTTTCTCGTACATATAATGACCCAATAATCAAGAAATTCAAATTTTAAAAAAATGCAAAATTTTGACAGCAGCGCAAAACAAATGTCATAGCATCAATGCACGGTCTACTACCTTTAGTACAGAAAAATATGCATAAAGAAAACCCTTGTTGCACAGTTTAATCAGTTTTGGTTTCTGGCGGCATATTTAGTTGGACTTGCGCATATACATATAGAATCTCTCAATTCATAATAACGAACCTTAGGCATTCAAAATTACTTTTGAAAATTACACAGAACATGAAAATTTCTTTTTATCTTTTCTTCCCTCTCTTGGTCAGTAATAGGCCACTTTCCGCCCTGTTATGACGTTTTTCCAGTGGCGTACACGAATTGTCGAAAAACGGTAGAAATGAAATTGCACCAAATTAATTGTTTATTTGCTAAAAATGTAATGATTCCGAATAAAATAGTATACAAACCTCGGTGGGAAGATGTTTCCTTCCTGTCTCGGGCATTAGTTCACCTCGGCTACGCCTTGGTAAACTATCTTAGCTCTCGACAGGAATGAAACACTTTCCACCTCAGTATGTAATCTACTATTTTCCACTACTAGTCTCAGAAGGCTTCATTATTGACTCTCGAACCGACCCCAGAAGTAGAATTTCTCTCCCAAGGTTAATAATAATTTTCATTATTAACCTAGGTTTTTCATTATTAACCTACGTTAATAATGAACAGCCGTCACCTAGCAACGAAAGATTTTCGTTGATTTCATTGGTTAACGTAGACGATTTTCATAGCAACCGTTGAAAAATGAGAAGAAATCGGACAAAATAATTTCTCAAATGATATTGGGATGAGTTTTTGTATTGATAAGTGCAAAATGTTACCACTTGTAATTTCAGCGACGGGAATAGTACCGCAATCTCTTTTTAAAAATTTAAAAATTCTGAATTTAGGTAACACATTGGTACATAGTTGAAATTCAAAAAGGTATATTATTGTACTCATATCATATCGTGAGGAAGTTCCTTAACATTGACACAGAACATAATAAAACACAACAAAGTCAAAATGTGGAGGCGAGACGCTGGTAATTATGTTGATTAGCACTGCACTATTACTTGATAGTAATATCCGTAATAGTGTATGTACTCCGGCAAAATTGCCGTGCCGCCGGGTGGTGAAGGGTTATTATCGGAAAGGGTTTTAACGTACAGTCGCGAGCAATAAATTTTGGTCGTCAAGGTCATTCTTTGACGCAATTGAAAATGCTCCATTGTAAAACAGTCGCAAATATCATAACCAATCATCATGTTGTATGACATTAATTGTCATTTTTTTCTCAATTTTTTAACACTTTGTTGGCGTGGACATAATCAGGCAGGGAAATTTTTTAAATTAGTGACAATCTAACCAAATTTTGAAATGACATTGACGACCAAAATTTATTGCTCGCGACAGTATCTAGTAGTGGAAAAAATAGTATATAAACCACGGTGAAGACGTCCCTTATAGCCTTCGCGCCTTAGAACCCTCGGCACGCCTCGGGCTCTAATCTTGACTCTATGGCTATAATCATGAACTTCTTCACCTTGGTGTAGGTATAATATATGTATTATTTAACATTGCTTTTGAAATCAGCAATGTTAAAATGGACAAAAACTGAAAAATTATACTAAGGACAACGTAACATTTTATCTGCCCCGCCCATTTCATTTTCTTAGTTACCAATCAAATAGGTTGTTAAGACGATCTGCTTTACACAGTAAAAATTTCTGACATTCGAATTGTCTTAATGACATTTTATTTTTTAGAACCTAAAACAATAATTGTGGACTTGACAGCAAAATTCTAACCTTAACTTTTTTACGTGGCAAATGTGATGAAAAGTTGTACAGATTGAATCTGGCTTTGATTCTGATTGGTCAATTTTAGTGGGCGGAGCAGATAAAAAGTTATAACGGCAATAGGTACTATAGTCAAATCGGGTTCGTGCAGAGCAAGCAAATTTGAAAGTCAAAGTCACTAGCTTTAGCTTTAATACCAACAGAAAATCAGATTTTCATGGCTTGCTTAGATGCACATTTATATGAAATTGAGTATAATAGTACTGTTACTCATCATCATGATCATTGCTGCGATTCTGTTTTAAAATTTACCAATATTGCTATTTAACAAGGTTGTAGTTGCCATGATATGAAGCTGTTGATTGGTTGGATCTATGCAAAATCAATATTGTTCAATAACAATATTGCTAAATTTTAAAACAGAATCGCACTACATGTGTGACTATTGATTGGACATTCGAAATTTTAACACAATTTATAGAATTTTACAGAAGTCATAATTGCTTATCTATATACAGTGAGCGGCAAAAGTATGGAATAAATTCATTAAAAATTAAACAAAATTTTTTTCAAAAAAATCTTTGGACAGGTCAATTTTAGTTTATAAAAATACATATTTTAATACAAAATAAAATTCCAAGCAGTCATCTGTTTTCGAGTTATGACGTTAGCGATAGTTTTTTTAAATGGAAACCTCCAATTTTTTTTCTTGATTCTGATAGCCCTTTTAATTGTCTAAACGTTAGTATAAAAATTTTGTTACCTTACATAAGGAAATTTTTGAGAAAAAAAAAATAAATTTGGAAAAAATAAATTTTATAACTAACAAAAACAAGTCAAAAACTGTGTTACTAAGTACTTAACATTACGGAATTAAATGTTCGAATTGCCATCCCCCAGCTTGTTGACAATAAGCAAGTTTATGAAGAAATTCTCCCTGTTTTAGTTTTATCTAGTTTTATCCGCGCACCCAATCAAATTTAAAATTTCTATACCTTCTGTTTCTCTTAAATGAGTCATTTTCGAAAAAGTTTTGTAAAACAAATAACACATACGAATGAAATTCACAGTAACATTTGACTGTTTGATTTACCTACTTGATTTTTTGACTTGTTTTGTTCGTTATAAAATTTATTTTTTCCAACTTTATTTTTTTTTTCTCAAAAATTTCCTTATGTAAGATAACAAAATTTTTATACTGTCATTCATACAATTAAGAGGGCTATCAGAATCAAGAAAAAAATAGGGGGTTTCCATTTAAAAAAAGTATCGATGACGTCATCACTCGAAAACAAATGACTGCTTGGAATTTTATTTTGTATTAAAATATGTATTTTTATAAGCTAAAATTGACCTGTCCAAAGATTTTTTTTGAAAACAATTTTGTTTAATTTTTAAGGAATTTATTCCATACTTTTGCCGCTCACTGTATATATAACAAAGTCAGGTTAGTTACGCTATTTATAACTCAAGAACGGCTGGACAGATTTTTATGATCTTTATATTGTTGGATTTGTCTCCGCCCCGATTAGCAGAATAACTATTAAAACATCGAATAACTAACGAAAAAAAAATTATGAAGAAAATTCATTTTGAAAGGTTATGTCATCAGTCACAATCTGTCATTGTGCGCGCATCGACAATTTGAACTTAATTGAGATTTAACGTCAGCTGAGTTTTAACACCAATTGTGAACAATGGTGTTCAACAACACCTACTTTTGCATTGTACAGGGCGCGATAACATAACTTCCTTTTTTGAAATGCGCGCTATTCAGACTGTAGGGGTCGTAATGGGACGGGAGTGGTCTCATTCGGAAGCCGTGGTTTTCAAGATTTGTTCCCTATCCCTGTCAGCTGCCATCATGCGTTGGAAGAGTGGAAAGCCTGCGTTTGCCGTCGAGGTCTACTTTTCAAACTGATTTTCTGTGATCGCAACTCTTCCGAAATTGCTTCAATGTTGGGTCGTGTCCCGAACCAGAAATCAATTGTTACATGGTTCACTACGTTCAGACCATAATTTCAGACAAACCGGGAATGCGACAAGACGAAGAACTGGAGTCACCTCAATAAGGGGCAATTTGTAGTAGGGAGCCCGCTCGCCGGATTTGTCCGCTTGCAATTTTTCCATCAAAGGACCCTACAAGGCCAACATCCGTGAAGGAACATACCCGCTGCTATGTCATGGCTAACGCTAGAAATGGGCTTATTCACTTATTCAGTGCATCGCACCTGTATCCAACTAATTATGCATTTAAGTACGTCAACTGTCTGTAATTATTTAAATGCTACCCCAAGTAATGCTACGTCGCGGGGAAGCTGTTTTAGGGTTGAACATTTATTGCTGTGCGGCATACCTAACCTCGAAACTATCAGACAAAAACAAATGGACAGTGTGTCGAAACCATTAAACCAACAAACCAGTGGAATAAAATCTTCATCTACAAAATGTTTCCAACAAACACGCATATGCTTTAGTCAGATGTTGACTGCATCCCAACCAAACTCATTAAAATATTCAATCCGTTTATGGTGATTGTTAATTCCGGATTATTTTTATACAGTGAATTTTTTATCAATGAACCATAGGAATTGACATGGTATAAAGTATAAACTTTATTTCGCGTCAATGGTGTTTCTATTGCTAATTTCAAAATTATTTTTCGGACATGAAATAAAGTTTACACCATGTCAATTCCTATGGTTCATTGATAAAAAATTCACTGCATAGTTACAACTCGGGAGACAGCAATTAGCTCTACTACTCATTATACTCTCACTTCTTGCAAATGAATTTACCGAAAAAATTTAATTTTTCAGTACTCATCAATGAATTGTCGTAAATCCATGGGTGTTAATTAAGGTACTATATCGTTAATCACATTTGCACATCACGTGTTGTGAATATCAATAATCTCCGTCAGAGGGCGTAGTGCTTAGCATTAAATTTAAATATGTGTAAGCATTAAATCATTAAATTTCAATTCATTTTGATTATTCATTTTATCTTAATAAAAAAACTTGATTCAATTCAGCTAATAAGTTAACACAACATTTTATTGACTCTGGGGCGGTACGAAGTTCGCCGGGTCAGCTAGTAGAAAATAAAGGCCAAGAGTATACAAACAAAAAAATTTAAAATCAGGCCTATGATGAGCTTGCAAACTACTGCAAAATTTATTTCCGAAAAGCAGATCGTGGTTTTGTGACCAAAAAAATACAAAACATTCGAGCTGCTCAATCTTTTGTTCTCAATATTTTTTTGGGTAAAGTTTCTAAAATCACGACTGTAATGCCAGCACAAGCAATAGCCACCCTTTTGTTAACATTATTTTTTAAAAGACTGGAACTGCCAGCCAGATCTTTTAGCTTGCCTAAAATACCACGAGCTAGATCACATCCGCATGAAATGTAGGATTTTTCTCCATTAACGGACGGATTTGATTTTGATACCTCGAATCATGCATGAAAATGAGATGCGCGTAGGTACTTGGTACTATAGTTAGTGGACATCCTAGTGGACATACGTAGAAAGATTTAGCTCGTCCGAACCGGATCTGTCAAATCAGATCTCTAGGTATCTGATCTGTACGGATAATCCGCTGGTGTGTGGGGCGCTAATTATCAACCGGTGAAATGTTTCCCAAGAAAATGTGATATCAAAATCACTGGAGGTTATGGTATACAACACACTTTCCACAACAACTGGGATGTGACAAAGTTTGATGAAATTTTATTTTTGTGATTTTCCTTCTTTCTTTTTCTTTTTTTTTAATTAAAATCGGTAACTGATAATTTCGAAGCCAATAATAGAGATATTTTCATATTTGATGGCGGAAACAAAAGACTGAGAAATGTCACAAATTTGTATTGTCAGTGTCAAATTTCTCAAAGACGTTCGTGATTTCGATAGAAATGCAGCAAATTGGCAATAAGAAAGTTATTCATCGTCGAACTAGAGAAATAATTTGTAATACGTTTGATTATATGAGAATAACTTTTCCTTTAGAACCACTGACAAACATTGGCTTCCTTAGAATTTATTTTTTCAGTCGATTTAGCGAAAATTTAAATTTACCTAGACATTCCTTTTTACGGCGTTTATGAGAAATTTGACACTGACAATACAATTTTGTGACATTTCTCAGTCTTTTGTTTCCGCCACCAAATATGAAAATACCTCTACAGCTATTAATTTAACACAATCATGACAATTTTTGTGACAACCGAATTGGCGCGGTCCTGGCTACCGTTACCGTTACGCTCCCCACTCGCGTAACTCTAATCACATTTTCACTTCAACGAGCAAATGACAATTGACAATTGACAATATTGGCAGCACTGGGTGGGCGACCTAGACCGTTGGCGTTTTGGGGTTAAACACTATTTTGGCCGAAAATCGCCAAAGTCTGTGAAAACTAACCGAGTTTTACACGATGGCTCTAAATTTACAATACGAAGCGATAGGTAAAGGATTTGTACAGCAATACTATGCATTGTTCGACGATCCAACACAAAGGGCCAATTTAGCAAACATGTACAATGTGAGTAAAAGTGTGCAACTCACACAGCAAAAAACCTCTCATTCGTATTTATTACCTTTTAGATCGAAAGTTCGTTCATGACGTTTGAAGGTGTCCAACTTCAAGGCTCTGTAAAAATTATGGAAAAATTAACAGTCAGTAGAGATAACACAGTTGGATCTTTTTTAATTTGTGTTCGTTTTTAGAGCTTATCATTTCAAAAGATTAATAGAATAATTACGGCTGTAGACTCACAACCTATGTTTGATGGTGGAGTACTAATTAATGTCTTAGGTAGATTACAGGTAAATAGCTTATTAGTAAATATTGAGGAATTGAGATGTAAATCATGTTGATAGACTGATGAAGATATGCCTCATGCTTATCTTCAAACTTTCGTCTTGAAACCAATAGAAGGAAGTTTTTTTGTTCAGCATGATATTTTCCGTCTTGTACTACATGATACAATTTAGTCCAAAGGCAGTATGTATTCGTGTTCTTGTTTTTCTAGCTGCCACTTTGCTTTTTATCATATCAGTTTATTTCTATTCCTCACTAAAACGTTCTAATTCAGTCCGTGCATGTGTTAACTCGACTGGTTCTGACCGCGCCGAACATAACCTAACATTTTTTTCGATGTTTCAGGCCGACGAAGACCCTCCACATGCATTTTCCCAGATATTCGTGTTAAAACCCTTAGGAAACTCTTTTTTTGTTCAACATGATATTTTCAGATTGGGAATTCACAATACCGCTTAGTTGCCTCTACGATATCTTTGTGAACTTTTATCATTACCCATCATTCAGTCTACTTGTTTTTTTATTATCATTAATGAATGCTTGTATAATTCACCATTAAATAAACATATTTTATAAACTTTCATCATTCAAATTTATTCAATAATCAAATGAGCAAAACGTCCAGGTACAAACGAGAGTATTTTTGTTAAACAATTAAAACAGCCATGTAAACTATAAACAAAATCAACAAAAAACGTCTTAGGCGATCATCTTTTTCGAACGCAAGTGTTTCTGAGAGAAGCCTCTGAGCGACCTCATCGCCATAGCTTTGTTGAAGTGTCTCTGGGTCTTCACCTCGGAGTACTCGCTCTCTGCAGGATTGTCAACCGACGACAAGATCACCAACAGGACCCCCGAGACCTGCAAGACGACACGATCATCTCGCGCCACTTACTCCACGGACATTTACCAAGCAAATTATAATAATAAGCGTATACATATGGATGGTAGAGTATGGAGTGCCCTGCATCTCTATCAGGGCCGCTTGTGCCGGTTCGAATCCGGGTTTCAGCTGAAGGGTGTGCTTCATGTGAACCGCGGCTTCTTGGTAGTGTCCGTACGCTTTCAGTATTTCCCCCAAAGTGAAGTACTGCTGCCAGGCGCCTTTATCGGGCGGCTGCACTTCCAGCGACCTCCTAGTCAAGAAAATGGCGTCGTCCAAGTACTGCAGAGCGAACAGGACGCGAGCCAGATTAAGTAGAACTTCCGCGTTGTATGGAGAGACCGCGAGAGCTCTCCTAAAACATTCTATTGCCTTTTCGGCGTCCCCTTTGATGCGCCAGAAATTCCCGATCTGATTGTACAACTGAACCGACTTCGGTTTCTGAAACGGGCACTCTACAACACTATCACACGAGCAAAAGAGACTACCTCTCGTTTCGCCTTTTTCAGCCTACGTTCCAGAGCGTCGACGTCGAACTCTTTTTTCGACTTTTTCGTGAAGATTAAAGCCGCTTGTGGTTCGGGAACGTTCGGGTGTTTGTTCCTGTTCAAGACGCCTACTAAGTTGTCGTAATAGGTGAAATTGACCGGTTTGCCACAATCCAGGACTTCGTCGGGTTCTGACGCCGTCCCTGGGGACTTCCCGAACAAGGTGGTGTTCCCGAAAGCTCTGGAACAGTCCAGTTTTGGTAAAATTTCTCAGGTGACGTTTTGTACTTACTTGTCAGTTTTCATAGATGGGCAATTGGTGCAGTAGTATTCCACTCGTTCTTTCACCCACGACTGTCCCAGATGGACCGTCGACGTGATTATGTTGAAAACGGGGTCGTCGTCGACGATGAACTGGACACCGTTGGGGCCTTCCGGATAGGGCATCACCTGATGAAAAGAACTAGCCTCAACTACTTTTGTCTTGTCCGAATTTAGTTTCCACAACGTAGAAGTTCTGGAATTTGTCGAAATTATCACAAAACACAACAAGTACATCAGGGTAGTTATTTGTTCCAAAGCACTATTCATATTGACTAGATCGGTTTCCTCTTTTTGTGACTATCTACAATGACAGTTGCTCACATATTATCTCTGATATTATTGAAAGTCTTTTTACATTTGCGTTTGATAATCGAGTTTATCTGGCAAATATTTCTTTTTCTAATACCATCGTGTCTAACGCTGTTTTTTAATTTCAATGACATATGGTTGACATTTCTGTCAAACAAATAGCAAAATATTTTTGATAATCGTCACTGAAGTGAACTGCTTATCACCACGAACTATCCTCTTCAAAACCAGCTGATAACATAAAAATTAAAATTATTCTGCAGATTCCCAGAAGCGCACGGACGCATTTTAAAGGTGCTTAGATGTCAGCACTATCGACGAGTTTATTACTTTATTGGCGATGGTTGGTAGTTTTGTACTCTACCTAGTTCATGAGAAATATTTTTGAAAATGTATCATTTTCAAATATGTAATAACAATGAGACAGGTTTGGATAACCAAGCCTCTGATACAGCTCGTTCTATCTTCTTCATGACGTTGACGACCCAAATCTGAATAGAAATTACAATACAATACAAAGCTTGCTTACAAACTGGAGCGTTGGAACGAGGCGCATCTCAAGACAGTGTCTGTGAAGAATTCTGGTCAAGAACGACAATGAAATTGCAGAATGCACTGACCAAAATTTTTGTTTTAAACAACATGCAACCGACTTTATTAGATATTTATGACTTTATCTAATTTTTCGTAATATTGAAATGTTAACTTATTCATCTAAAAAGGAGTCCAGGAATGAAAGGAATAAAATTTGCCTGTTCGCTTCTTATGAGCATAATAAGCTTGCAAGCAAACGTGGGTGCGAGTTGAGTTACATATTTCAGAAGCAATCTGAGAGATAAAAAACTTCTTTTTGATAAGCCATGATTAAATAACCTAAAAGGTTAACGTGTTATCAATTTTTACAAATGAATGATCCTTCTTTCAATCAATAGACAGTAGACACCTATGTTAATATTAATACCAATTCTGGCTCAAACCTAAATCGTGCAGGTTTTTTTTAAATTTAATATTTTAATGATACTTATTTTAAGAAATTTTTTTGTTCGACACTGTCAGAATTTGAGAATTTTCTCCTGTGTGAACGGATTTTGATAAATTTGACAACTTGTCAAAACAAAACGTCAAGCTAATTTTATAGATTTTCAGTGATTTGGAGCCTTTGGGGGGGCTCGTCGAACAAAAAAAAACGTTTTATTTGAATTTTGACCCTTTAAAAACACCAAGGTTAGTATTATTTCAACCAATTTTTCATACATTTTTACCTAGTTTTCAAGACCACTCAAAACAACACAATTTCTTTAATATTTCATAAGAAACTGCGACAAAGAGGTTTGTTTTTAAGACTTGTCTATAATTAGCTAAAATTCGAGTAATTTCACCTGCAATGATTCAATGAAAGACGGGACTATCATCCCGCCTGAAAATCACATCAAATGTATTTATTACTTAAGGATGATGATATAAATGACATAAAACAGGTAAGGCTGTTTGAGAATAGCGAATATAAAAAAGAATTGCATAGTTGAAAGAGTTTGAGGAGTAAATTTGTGTTTTCTAAACGTAGGCAACCAGGTATACTCCAGACCAAATAATACGTAGTTCCTTATTCCACTCAAATGAGTGGGATAAGTGTCATTTATCTTCTCTGTCATTTCTCTCCTCTTCCCTACCTCTTTCGATCATCCGGAATGGGTCTACCCCCCATTGTTCCGGATAATCGAGCTTCTACTGTATTTGTGAACCAAATAAAGGCACAAAACAACCAGAAAATCATAGTTTGGATTCAATATTTTCCATATAAGTACAGTTTTAAAGTAATTTCAAATGACTAATGCTATAAAAGTGCTGTTGCAAAGGCGAAGTGGTTTTTTGCAACTTGAGTCAACTATACTAAAAGTTTTATGGCACTAAACGTCAACTTTGACAACGATTTTTAGTGCAAAAAGTGACTACTTTTTACACGATCGTATATAAAGTTATTTTTATTCCCGAGTTTTTATAAAGTTTCAATGTTTTATAAGGAATTATATAAATTTTTTATATCCAACAAAGTCACAAAAAATAAGTTTATCCACTTTCCCACCAAGAGGAGGGTTTGATTCTGGAGTTAAAGAAAGATCTTTAAATTTATTAAGTTGTTTCTCAGAAGATAATACGTAAATCGACTTGTACGGTTGACGTCAAAAAAAAAAAACGGGAACTGTCAGAAAAAGTTCTGTCAGATTTTATTAGATTTTTATAGTTTGAACGGCCTTTTAGAGTTTAGGTTAAACAACTGCACTTATGTGTCAGAAATACTACTGTCAAACGGACACAAATTGACAAATTAAATTTCCAATTCACATTAGGTCAGATTTCAATTCTCGTTTTTTTTTTAAGCCAACTGTAACCGACATCTTTGCCCATTTTTAATGAAGTTTGCTTCCCGCACTTTTATTTCAAATGTTTCAGTCGTTTCAGGTTGGCATCGATCACGTGACGTCTTCATAACCTAAAAAAAGCCGGGTTATTTTTCACGACGCCTAATAAACCGTCAGGTGGTTACGACGAATTTACGCCGTTAAAGTGTAACAATCGTTGTAAACAAACAATAAAGGTAGTGAAAAGTTTAAATACGCCAGTTGCCGTTTCATAAAAGTGTTTTCCTTCGTTTTTAGGCGAACGCATTTCATCTGCAACCATTTTGTTGGGTGGCGTGTGTAGTGTTGCTGAACTGGTAGAATTTCGGTCGAAAAATGTCTGATAAACCCACTCCAAAGAAACTAAAAACTGCCGAAGATGGGAACAACGTCGACGACACCACCCAGGAGGCGGATATGGACTCCGCCATAATAGAGCTGGAAATGTGTCATAACGAACTGGATAAACTGAACGAGAAAGAAAACGAGGAAGTCATCGCCATGGATCAAAAGTACAAGAAACTGCGGCAGGAATGTTACGACAAACGTAGTAAAATTATCGAAAAAATCCCGGACTTTTGGTTCACCGTGTTCACGGGTCACCCGGACCTCTGTAACATCCTGACAGAAGAGGAGGAAGATTGTTTACATTACCTTCGTAAGCTGGAAGTAGACATGGCAGACAACAATTCAGGCTACTGCATCAAGTTCTACTTCAGGGAGAATCCATATTTCAAAAATGACTTTCTCGTCAAGGAAATTTCATACAAACAAGACAAAATGGCGTCAGAGAGCACCAAAATTGACTGGACCAAACCGCAGAAGAAGACTCCCGCGAAGGCGCCAGGCAAGAAGCGCACGCGCGAAGAACCCAAATCATTTTTCGGTTGGTTCAGTAACAACGACGATCCAGCCAACGACAAAATCGCCGAAATCATCAAAGACGACGTTTGGGCCAACACTCTTCAGTATTATTTACCCGATCCAGACATGGAAGGAGAGGATGACAGCAACGAGAGCTCCGAAGGGGAAGAAGGTGACGAAACAAACGGCGACAAGACTGCACAAGCCTCAGGAGATGGAACTTCATCAAATTAATTAATCACAGATAATTGTATTTCTTAGGTTAAGGTAGTCCATTTTATCCAATGGTATTTTTATTCGAACGAGTTACATTTTCAGCAGATAGTAGGGAAATCTCAGTTAATTTAAATTAAAAATAATCAAGTGCTAACTGCTGGAAGTGTGTATGTTAATAAGTCAAAATGTATTTTAATTCTCAGATGTGTAATTTTATTATGCGAACGTTTGACTTAAAAAGGATGTGACTTTTGTGGATAATTAAAACGTTTTTATAATGACTTCATTTCATTGGATATTAACCTATTAATTCTTTTATGTTTGTTTATTTCCCTTGATACCTCAATCAACCATCAACAGTCCAATACTTTGATCTTTGATTTCAACATGTATAATTAATTATGATGGAAAGTCGAGCAGTATTGTTTATTGATAAAACATAAGAGTATTGCAAACATGTTTCTGTAATACATATTTTTTTAATTTTCGTTATGTAATTTGAGCGACAAATTACCTTAGATTAATGGAAGTAGACATAAGTATGTACTATCGCGGCCAAAATACTTTGGTCGTCAATGTGACATAAATGACATTCAATTGTAAAGCAAACTTTAGGATGTTTAACCTTATTTTTTACTACTGTCAAAATTATTTTAATCTATCAGTGTCATACGGGTGGGGTAAATCCCAGCTGCGGAGGCAGGGTTCAAAAGCAAAAGATCAACGTGGTCGCGGTTTAGACAACCTTCAGAAGCAAGTAAGACGATTCTATATTTATCAAAAACTGAAGGTGCCATATTTTTGACAAAAATAATTTGAAATTGTCATGTATATTGACATTAATACTTGATTTACATTTGAAGTGTCAAAAAGTGACGACCAAAGTATTTTGGCCGCGATAGTACCTATAGCAGGTCACTGTTCCAATCAGACGATCAATATTTGTTGGCAACGTGGTAGTATCAAGTCTATCGAGCGTACGAAAATAAATATTGCAATACCAAAAAATATAGAGCAAAGATCAGTCAGTTTTAGGTTTTGCTAACGAACTGAACATTTGATCATCACTGCAACAAAAATGATCAGTTTTCAAGATAAAATCTTGTTCAACAACAGACTTCAGACGAATTTAGATTATCAATACAGGGTGATTCATCTTTTACTACCGGTGGCAAAATTGTCCTTAAAAAATATGATTTCGTTTTTATATTTTGCAGATCTAATTTATTCAACTATCCCACCTCCACCCGGCGGCACGGCAATTTTGCCGGAGTACATACACTATTACGGATATTACTATCAAGTAATAGTGCAGTGCTTATCAACATAATTACCGGCGTCTTGCCTCCGCATTTTGACTTTGTTGTGTATTATGTTCTGTGTCAATGTTAAGGAATTTCCTCACGATATGACATGAGTATAATAATATACCTTTTTGAATTTCAACTACCAATCTGTTTGCTAAATCCAGAATTTTTAAATTTTTAAAAAGAGATTGCGGTACTATTCCCGTTGCTGATATTATAAGTGGTAAAATAGAAATTTTTTCTAAACTCCAAAGATTTCTCATAGCAACCGAGAGCTCTAAATATTTATTAATTTTTGTGTTATATGTCTGTGTTATATTATGGGAATTTGGAACAGCTATATCTAAAAGATATGCTTGCTTTTGTTGTTTATTTAAAATAATAATGTCTGGTCTGTTATGCTGAATGTGAATGTCAGTTAAAACTGTGCGACCAAAATATAATTTGTAATTATCATTTTCTAAACAACTTTCTGGTTTATAAATGGAATGTGGTTGTGTATCCTTTAATAAATTGAATTTAACAGCTAAATTCATGTGTATAATTTTAGCGAATATATCGTGTCTTTTTTTATATTCGCTTTGAGCCAAAACGGTGCAAGAAGAAATAATGTGTTCAATTGTTTCCCCTTCAGTTCCGCAAATCCTACATTTATCAATTATCGATTGTAAACCGCATATGTGTTTTTTATAATTTCTTGTATTTATAACACGATCTTGTATTGCAAATATAAAACCCTCCGTCTCAGGGTGAATATTTGATTTCTTAAGCCATGCATGAGATGCCTGAATATTAACTTCTGGTTGTTCCAGTTCTTTAAAGTATCTCCCATGTAAAGACTTCTGTTTTATATTTGCTATTGTGTCAGGTATATTTGGCTTAACAATGTCTGAAATTATATTATCACTTAAATTTAAAGGTGTGTAGCCTTTATCGGCTGAAACCAAAGCATTGAAAAAGGTGTTATCACGAGCTCTATTGAGGAAATAATTTTTTAGTGAAGCAATTTGATTTTTTAGCTGTATTTCTAGATTTGAAAAACCCATACCACCGTTTTCGCGTGGTAAGTTAAATCTTTCAATAGCAGATTTAGGATGGTGTTTACTAAATTTGGTTAAAAGAACTCTAGTTTTAATGTTTATGTTCTGTAAATTAGTTTTGGACCATTTTATAACACCGAAAGAATAGGTCAGTAATGGAACAGCATATGTATTTACTGCTTTAATTAAATTATGACCGTTTAATTTTGATTTTAAAATAGATTTAATTCTTAAATAAAATTGCTTTTCTAAATTTTCTTTTATAATTGAGTGTTGAATATGATTTGATTGATTAATACCTAAATATTTAAAAAATTCTCCTTTATTTAAATTTTTAATGATTTCTCCTTCTTGAGTTACGAGTATATATTCTAAATGTTCGTAATGACCGCGACATATTGATTGCATTTTACACTTATCAATACCAAAACTCATCCCAATATCATTTGAGAAATTTTCAGTTATTGTTAGTAAAGATACCTAAAATGTGATTCTTTTTTGATGCATAAAGTTTTATGTCATCCATATAAAGAAGGTGATTTAATTTGGATAGTGTGGTATTATTAACTCTAATATTGAAACCATATCCAGTGCTATTTAATAGATTTGTCAAAGGATTAATGGCTAGACAAAACCATAAAGGACTTAAAGAATCTCCTTGATAAATTCCCCGTTTAATTTGAATAGGCTCGGATTTTAATTTAGTATTGTTTATTGATAAATTTAAAGTAGTTCTCCAAAATGTCATAACATGAGATAAAAAGTTAATCAAATCCAAATTAATTTTATAAATTTTAAGAATTTTAATTAACCATGAATGTGGTACTGAATCATAGGCTTTTTTGTAGTCTATGAATGCGATATAAATATTTCTATTATTTTTTCTAGCTTGTTCCATTATTACCGTATCTATTATGAGTTGTTCTTTACAACCAAAACACTCTTTAACACAACCTTTTTGTTCTTCATTAAGTATATTTAGTTTTTGACAATGATCGTAAATTATTACTTAAATGCAAGATGTCATAATTTTATAAATTGTAGGCAAACATGTGATTGGCCTATATTTTGATGGATTTTTAGTATCGGAATCTTTTGGTTTCAGATATGTTATACCATGGGCCAAAAACTCTGGAAATGTGTTAGGTTCCCTAGTAAATCCGTTAAAGTGATCAAGTAAGCATTTATGAATACAAGTAAATTTTTATAAGCCACATAATCATAATATCAAAAAATGAAATTTATAAGTTAATTAGGTCAAATTTAGGCATTTTCTCAATAAATAGTTATTTTTATATTAAGTGCGTGAAGAGAGTGTTTTTTGTGCATGAAAAGGTCTTTTACGCCGAGACGAAGGTCGAGGCAGTATAAGCCTTTGAATGCACAAAAACATCTTCACTCACGAAATATAAACAATATTTTTTCTATAATTGATTCAAAAAATTGAAATTAAAAATTCAAATTTTTGAAGGAACTCGGAAGTTTCAATGCAGTGACCATGTTGCTAGGTAACTAATAAAAAACAGTGCGTGAAGTGAAACACAGAAATAGTCGTGTGCGTGAAATCGCATTTCACACACTGTTTTGTATGGTTTCTATGGTTTCGATCTTACTAACAATGCAAAAAAAATACACGTAAAAAATGACCCACTTCAAGCACGGATAACTATGCGTGAATTTCAATTTTTTGAATCAATTATAGAAAAAATTAATAAAAATTATTTTTATTAGTTGTTTAATTTATTCAACCTCGTGGCATATGCACGTTCAGGAATTTTCACACAATTTTACCACCTCAAGGCCCGTTGCACAGTGTTGTTATAAATGATTGTAGTCCAAGAAGGCGTAAAAACCGAATGTAAAATTTATGGTTGCCGCTCCATATAAAAAACATCAACAAGAATAAGTGAGTATCTAACACCGTTCACACACAGGAGCTAAATTGGGTGCAAAACAACTCAACATTTTTAGAATTGGTTGCAAAACAAGTAAACAACTCAACATTTTTGGATTCAATCGTTAATTTTAAAAAAATAAATAAAACCCTCATTACATTACATTTTTACCTAAAAATGACAATGACAGCGACAAAAATTGACAGTTCACATGAAAGCGGCAAAAATTTCATAACATGGGCATGGCCTGCTTCGACTACAATCATTTATAATAACCTGTATAAAGTTTAGTTAACATCGTGTCAGCTAACAACTCGTCAAGTCGGAAATCCGCATATTTGATTGGCTGATTCAAATTAAATTTTAAATATCCCCAAATCAGATCGCTTGACATTATGTTAACTTTAAGAACGCACTTGACATCGCAAATAAGCAAATTAATAAAGAACGAAATAAACTTGATTTTAATAATAGGTAACTAATTAATAAATTGAACACATCATTTCTTCTTGCACCGTTTTGGCTCAAAGCGAATATAAAAAACATCATGATATATTCGCAAAAATTATACACATGAGTTTAGCAGTTAAATTCAATGTATTAAAGGATACACAACCACATTACATTTATAAACCAGAAAGTTGTTTAGAAAATGACAATTACAAATTATATTTTGATCGCACAGTTTTAACTGACATTCATATTCAGCATAACAGACCAGACATTATTATTTTAAATAAACAACAACAGCAAGCATATCTTTTGGATAGGTATAGCTGTTCCAAATTCACACAATATAACACAGACATATAATACAAAAATTAATAAATATTTAGAACTCTCCGTTGCTATGAGAAATCTTTGGTGTTTAGAAAAAAATTCGATTTTACCATTTATAATTTCAGCAACAGGAATAGTACCGCAATCTCTTTTTAAAAATTTAAAAATTTTGGACGTAGAGAACACACTGGTGGTTGAAATTCAAAAAGGTATATTATTATACTCATGTCACATCGTGAGGAAATTCCTTAACATTGACACAGAAAATAAAACACAAAAAAGTCAAAATGTGGAGGCGAGACGCCGGTAATTATGTTGATAAGCACTGCACTATTACTTGATAGTATTATCCGTAATAGTGTATGTACTCCGGCAAAATTGCCGTGCCGCCGGGTGGAGGTGGGATACGAACAATAAATTAAATAATAATTTTTAAAGCAAGAATTTACTCTAAAAACTTTTGACGTGTGTTTGCATTTTTTTCAAAAATGAATACTGTACGTTTCTAAATTTTGTGCGTTACTTTATCATAAGCCTGTATATCTGCTCATAATTTTTTTTTTTTTAAATTAATTACGAGTATACGAGTATAATTGCGCCATTAGTGAAATTTTTTTATGTTTCATAAGCCTACTGCAATTTTTCAAAATTGGTAATCATAAAATGTCGAAAACTTAATTTTTTTTTAATGGCAACTACCCTTTTTGACATAGATATAAATGTAAAATTTAATTTTAAGGCTACTTTTATTAACATTGTGTATACCTATTCCCAGTCGTTTTGGCATAATTTCTATTTTTTGAATAAAATATTCTTTTTTTTTATCAAGCAATTGTCTTATGTATTGGGTGATTCAAAATGATTGTGGCCAAGTATGGCAACTATGTACGAAAATGTATGTGGCAACTGTGTAAATGGGGTAGAGTTAATATTTGTATGACATTTCATAAGCGTGCATTTGATTTTTTACGTATTTGAATTTTTATTCAAAAATCGCATGCAATAAACAGTGGATAACAACAAAATTAATAAAAAAAGCAAACTAACAAAAAACATTATGTTATGAGGAGCAAAAATTAAGTTTTATGTGCAGCACACTGCGTTCAGCAGCCAAACTACCAGCCAAAGCACATAAAACCATTTTTGCTCCGAATAACATATACAGTGCATTTTTTTTAAGTGTTGCCATAGGGAATTGCATGGTAAAACTTATACCCCCTGTTAACTTTTGTTCTGATGAAAATATTCAAACCATTTTTGGAACAAAGTTTGAAAATTTTTTAAACTATCGGATAGATAACAGTTCAATATCCTAAACTGTCTAAAAAGTTGTGAAAAAAATATTTTCTAGCGCGCCGGAATAATAGTACGTCGAGCGGCCGCCAGAATAGCGTTCCTGTCGGCTCAACCAGCACCTGACCATCTCCACTTTTGACTTTTGTCACTTTCATTTAAAAAATAGCGAGATCTCCTCGAGGCTATGATTAAATTGGCTTTTGGATGGCAGAACATCTAAACATTTATTTGTTAAAAAAAATAACAAAATGTAAAAACGTTAACGCACAAGTAACTCAAGAAATTAACAGAAATTGTCAAAGGAATTGTTCAAAGTGTTTTCCTTCGACTGCTGGACAATGTCCCACGCGATCTTGAAAATTTCTTCGCGTGTTTTGTAAATGTCGCACTGTAATGGAATTACAAGCTTCAGTTATTCTTGCCCTTAATTTCTCCACAGTTTCTGGTTGACCTCTTATGCGTTTTTTTACTGTTGCCATAGGGAATTACATAATTGAATGGTAAAAATAATATCCTCTGTTAACTTATGATCCACTGCAGGTTTGGTGTTAATTTTTATTTTTGTAATAGATCATTAATAAGACTACGTAATGCATATTGTTTGAACAACGACAAGCAGTTTTATTTTACTAATTTTACTCTTCAAAATTGAAATTAATGAACGTAAATAATTTGACAAAAACGTAGTAGACGATATGGGAACATAAAAGAGATTTTATATTTTATTTTGTTATTTATTTTAATCATAGCTTGGAGGAGATCTCGCTATTTATTTTTTAAATGAAAGTGACAAAAGTCAAAAGTGGAGATGGTCAGGTGCTGGCTGGTTGAGCCGACAGGGACGCTATTCTGGCGGCCGCTCGACGTACCATCATTCCGGCGCGCTAGAAAATATTTTTTTCACAACTTTTTCGACAGTTTAGGATATTGAATTGTATTCTGTCCGATAGTTTAAAAAATCTTCAAACCTTGTTCCCAAAATGGTTTGAATATTTTCATCAGAACAAAAGTTAACAGGGGGTATAAGTTTTACCATGCAATTCCCTATGGCAACAATTAAAAAAAATGCACTGTATAACTATTTTTTCTTCAAACCTTTATAATAAATTATTTAAGACATGTTAAGAAACCAGGTAGGAATTTCAAACTTCACGGACGCCCTCAGCGGAAATAATAACTTCACGGACGCTCCTCAGCGGAGATAATAACTTCACGGACGTTGGTCAGCTCGTTAGATGCCATGACAATGAAGTGACACTTTAGCATTATCAATGCAGCAGTGCAATGTCATATTTTACGGACGTTTGAAGAAAAATATTTTTTGATAAATTGCTTATTTTTTATTATTCTGTTGTCATCTACTATTTATTGCAATGCTATTTTTTAATAAGAATTCAAATAAAACAATTGCTTGAAAAAAAAAGAAATGTTATTCAAAAAATTGAAATTACGCTACAACGGCTGGAAATGGGAATACACAATTAAATTTCATATTTATATCTAGTGTCGGAAATGGTAGTTACCATTTAAAAAAATAAAGCTTTCGAAATTTTTGTTTATCAATTTTGAAAAATTGCAGTAGGCGTATGAAACATAAAAAAATGTCGCTAATAGCGCAAAAATCGGCCAAATCTTTGTGAATTCAGTAAAAAATTAGTTATTTGTATCACAAGGCTAGAAAATGCTATTTTGCAAGTGCAAGCACGGTTTGTGAAGCAGAGGCGGCAGCCGCGGCGGCACTAGTGCGAGCACTTGCAAAACATTTTCTAGCAGTGTAATACACAAAATTTTTTCGGTCGACAATTTATTTAAAGCAAAATATAATAATTTTTGTTAAAAAATTACCGAATGGGGAATTTATTTTTCTTTCATTGGCAACATAAAGTATCCAAAAAGCGACAGTCACGACCACCAAAGCAGACAATTCCTCAAATATTCAAAACCGTCGTCGTCCTCTCTGTTATTACTAAGACGCCGCTTGGTACCCCCTCGGCCTCTACTGCTGTACACAATGTATAGCTTGCGATAAAGGATACAAATTTGCCCGACATCAATATTTTACACTTAAAAAATTGTACAAAAATTCCACATGACATTGACATTTTGTGCTGCCAACCTAAAATCTTTCCTTAAAAATTCCTGTTTCGATTTTCTTGCCTAGGCAGGGAAATGCTACATAGTTTCCAGACGATTTAGACGCATGAAACATCAGTGTTTCTAGACGGAGGCCGAAAAAATCAATTATTTATTTCCAATGGTTCAGGGGTTATAAATTTGTTAATGAAGCCCTGCAACCCCGCTTTTTTGCGAAAAAAATTACATAGGCCAAGCACGATAACAGATACCTAAGTGTTAACAGAAGGACGTTCTAAACTCAAAATTTAACATATAATCGAAATATGAAATCAAAATGGGACCTTTCCATTTAAAAAAACAAAGACGGCATCGATTTCCGGTATTTCCGGAAGTGTCGCCATTTTAAAAATATTTTATTTGAACTTGGAGCAGTCGACTATAGTCGGTTATCAATTTTCGTATTAATACGATTTTGGGAAATCAGAAAGTTTCTAACGAATAGGTTATTCGGTCCGAAAAGATAATGATATATTACAGTGTAGAATTTTGGATTTCAATAAACTTAAAAAGCTACAATGGCAGCGAAGTAGTTTTTACAAACAAGTTGTCCTACAAGTGCAATATTTTAAGAGGTTATTTTGGAATGAAGATTATTAAACTGAATTTCAAAGAAAAAATGTAGAGGGTCGTTGCTCGTTGGGTATTGAAATGATAAACGACTGAAATTAACCAATCGGGTTAAGCCTCTTTCGACTTTTTGTGTAATCCGACTACGTAGGAAACAATCATAAAATTTATATCTTAAATATTCTTGTACAATTCCACAAGTAACTAAAGTAAACAATTACCAAATTTTCTTTGCCCGTTTTTGTTGCAACCAACTGTAGGTACAATCATAGTTTTAGCGAATCTGTTGAGCGGGAAAAGAAAATTTGGTAATTGTTTACTTTAGTTACTTGTGGAATTTTCGCGTTTTTTTGGCCAGACACCCTTAGGGCGTCCTCCTACGTCGTTTCCCACCACTCAAACGTTGTGCAAATGAATGTTCCTCACATAACCGAGTTATAAAGTTTTGAATTTCACCAATCTCAGAAGCTCGTCAAGTACTAGGTACTAAAAAATTGGACAGGTTAAGCAAAAAGTTTACTTGGACTTTTGACTTTGAAACCCCGGCAACGCAAAATTACGGTCGGTCATTCTATCTCGATGGTGCTCAACTCTGATTGGTCAAGTTTAGGATGTCTTTTCTCGATTATCGCTTGAGACAGGACTTTTTTTCTTTAAAATTCAGATTATCACATTTACTCAAATACGCTCTACAAGAGATAGCTATATGAAAAATGAAAAAAATAAAACTTCACATTTGTTTGAAAATATAAATATCTTGGTAAAACGTAGGTATAGTTGCGTGTACTGTTAATATGATCATTAAAAATATTAAATCCAATTTCACAAATCGTTGCCTACGTTCCATTTACAATTATCAAGTGCTAAACAAAATTAATTAATCTTTCGCACGCTTATAAATTGATAAAGAATCAGTATCTAGGTAATTCAAAAATGTTGTTACTGTAAGAAATTATTTTTTAATTTTTGTCATCTTAAGACATTTGGTGGTGTTTGATCCCAACAAAACTTATAAATAAATATTTATTTGCTTATTGTTTGATTTAATGATTTAAGTTTTCACTAAATGAAATTTGATTTGCGCCCAGTAAATCGAATAAATTGAATAAATAAAGGAATTTGAGATACGAACTACATGCGTGATCTTACAAAGATTTGAATTGTCTCTTGTCTACCCTTCCCCTGTTAAATTTTTCCTTTGCGAATACTCATGGAACCTCTCGGTGAAGCCTGGTTTTCAAAGAATTTCCACTTATTTTTAGCCCACTCGTTAATTTGACTAAAATTACTAAATTTCTGACTGTGCAATTGTACCACAAAAAAAAAAAACAAATAGAAAAGAAATGAAACAACTTTAAATTATTTTAAAAACTTGAATCCGGTTTGAAATGTTTTTATGCAAGCGCTAAAAAGTTTGACCTTTGCAATGACGTGCACACGCAATTCTGAATTTACGAAACTTTTCTAATGAGTTACTTACCTACCTTTTGTGTTTTTACCAATTCTTTTTTTACTTTGTTTTGCTACTTTTTTAATTACAAGATCAAACGGGTTTCTACGACGAACTGTTTAATTTATAATCTGTAATTCTCGTCCTTGGACTTTACATTTGACAAAAATTTGAGCACGGTAAAAGTGAATATTAATTTGATGTTTCTCTCATTCTGAAATTTGCCAACATCAAATTTATTAATTCAGTTAGGTTCAGATTTAAGTGATTTAACTAAAACTCCCAAAAATGTCAAAGACGTGTTTTCCTGCAACGTTTTTCTCCGAGATCATTTATTTCTCTTGAATCTGATTTTGTTCCATAGTACTAAATCACCACAACACGCAAATTTAGGTACAACTATAGCAAATAC
This sequence comes from Tenebrio molitor, assembly GCF_963966145.1. NCBI lineage: Eukaryota > Metazoa > Arthropoda > Insecta > Coleoptera > Tenebrionidae > Tenebrio > Tenebrio molitor. Next base: position 3,356,086 of record NC_091048.1, on the reverse strand, counting down.
ATATTCCGCTTCCAGTTAAAATGTTGTGTTGTGTAAAGACGTTTTTTGAAACTATCGAAAAATAAAAAATTCTTAATTTAGCGAAACTATTTGGACCACGATGTAGGTAAACTTTGTTAAGATAAACATATTTTAAATCAGCAGGTGTTTTTGTTCTTTTACAACATTCATTAGTAATAATTAATAGAATATTGCTAATCTGTATTAATAAATAAAATAATAATTAATTATGGTTTTCATGAAACGGGTCAATTCGTTTGATAATAATCAGTTGTTCCCCTACATTTAATTACACTCAGTGCAATGACAGTAGAAGGTGATTTACAGAGATTTTGTTGAAGTGACATAAAAATGCTGCCCGAAATTCCGTTTCCGCAACTGTAAATACTGAAAAATCTATCATTGTGATAACAAAACTCACAACATGATGTAAAAATCCGAATAATTTAACCAACATTACTTTACTCGTCTATTTGTTGCATCACCAACAAAACAACCGATGAGTCAAGCCCCTGGTCGATCTATTATTCAAACGGGATATCAATTTTATGATTGGTCGGCCGAGCTCTCTCCATGGTTCGTTCGACCAATCCCAAACGACCACATAACACAACGCAATATTGACGTAATCACATAGACGTTTCCAGAAAACGAACACAACAGCGCGACAGTCAGTTGTAAAGATACAGATGTGGTGACAGGTGTTTCGTTTATTTGCATTGTTGGTAATAAAAAGTAGCATATCAAAAGTCCAAATTGATAAAATCAAATTATTCTTAAGTCGGACGAATAAAAACACAATGGCTAGCGCGGTTCCGGCGATCCTCAAGTATTTGAGTGACAGTAGTAATTATAACATCGATCAGAACATGGATGTCCCAGTGAGGGCGAAGAAGAGGAGGTTGGATCACCTGTCGTGGGAGGAAAAATTACAGAGGAAGTAAGTCGCAATTGATAAGAAACGGAAAGAAAATGGTTGGCGTTTAAGTAGGGGTACCAACGTGATTTTTAGAACAAAGAACAAATGTTATTTTGACATTGTTTTTGTTGGAATGTTGACAGTTTATTTAATTTTTATCAGTTCAAAGGAAACACGCTTGACATAATTTAGATTTATTGTATTAAGTGACACATATTGTACCAACACTAGTAGTTAGGGTAGTTGAATTTTACAATTGGTAGCACATGCTGTTAGAGATTGAAGCGTTGAATTATGAAGGAGGTGATAAAAAAAAGGAAAATGTAAATTATGTAGGTGTACCAACATGATTTTTTAATACGCTATTCCTATTTATGGCAACGATCAACGAAACAACTTATCTAAAGTCTGCAGAATAAAAGTATTAAGTGTACAAATTCATAAAACGTTGGTATCACTAAAGGAGATTGTCCAATTATCAATACATAATGTAATCATAAAATAATTTATAGTGGCAATAAAAATGTTTCGGTTTTATTAGAGTGAATTTTTTAAAACGTAAAATCCGGAATACAATTTTTTTATTTGTGAGAACTGATCATATCTTCCAAATTTTAAACCACAGATTTTTTTCATTGTGACATTTTTTATTTACAATTACGAACATGAACAATGTGTTTCTCATATAGATTTTATTTTTCAAATACTTCACTTGGGAATCTATCCGTTTTATAAAGTTCAGTTAATTTTTTTAAACAAATTTAAGCTATGATTTACATCGTTGTAAACGTGGGACGTCTCTCAGGATTTGAAAATTGTAGTCATTTTCAGCGGAACAAGCACAAAGGAAAAGTCATTTTTACATTCTGAAGAAGTCGTTTATAATCAGGTTCTGCCGTATGATAAAAAATGTCATTTAATTTACCCAAATAAAACTAAAGAACTCAAGGTCTTAGCTTAACTCCTGCAACTTTTATGTAAAAGTGTTGTTACTTGGCCACCACAAATTAAGAGTATACTTTTTTTACGGTCCAAAGTAAAGACCTCTTGAAAATTGTAAAACACACAATAAAACGTTTGGTGCTTAATAAAACACTAAATGACAGTAATGACATTTCAAATAAGAACTTAGTTAAGACACTGACTTTTCTTTTTCATAGGTAGCTTTGATGGTAGGTACTTTTGTACCTGGTAGATGTTTCAGTCTTTTAGATTTTTATTACCTATTGCTTAAGGCAAAGGTGATTTTTGAAATAACTATCGATTGTTTGATATAATCCGACTTCTAGAACTGCTTAAGTGCGTAAGAGTTAAGTCTCGTCGTAAGCCTCAAATTTAATTTAGAATTCTGAGGATTAACCTTAACATTGTTGTTTTTCTTGCGCTTGGTGACACTGAAAACACAAAAACATTTATTAATTACATACAATACACTGACCGGCACAAAAAACGACTCATTATGATTTCTTACATAAATGACCTTGAAATTATATTTGTGCTTATTTTTCTTTATTATAGTTAAATTGGGATATTTTCAATGATCGGGAGTGCTATGATCGCCATGGCAACCGAATTGTTTTGTTTAAATAAACGGAACGGCCCGTGCTTACGCACTAAAAGCAATAAAATATAAAAATTCTACGCTCATTTTCGATATCCTTTCTTCTTGGCTTCTGTGTTCCCGCCTACGTCTCTGTCGTTCTTTATTTGCTGCTCTTTGTCGCTAAATTATCCATTATTGTATGACATGTTTTACTGTCAAAAGGGACGTGTCATAGCAACACAGTTTCGTGGGTACCGCCATATTGTGACACGAAACGGACACCTATTTCCATTATGGTATTAAAGATTTATTAGAAAATTTGCGCTACTTCCATGTTGTTTTTGTCGGTTGATTTACGTGTTAAAAGATTTAATTTGACAATACGAGATACTAATTCAAAAATGTTGGCAATTTTTCATAACATACATTATTTTTTAAATTACTTTTTTTCATTAAAATTTTATTTGCTGTGTTTAATGTTTTATTTGTCGGATATTCTTTGGCAAAAATAATTTAAATAACACTTATCAATACAACATGATATCAAAAAAATTTCTTAGACAATGAATTACTTAATTATATTAATAAAATTCAAAGTGAGTCGTTTTTTGTGCCTGTCAGTGTAGTAATACGTTATTTGGTACGTCTACTTAATTCCAACGTCATCAAAATACAGGGTGGACCATCGTATAGCATTTTCTTAATAAACCATATTTCTAATCAATCATCCTAGAAATTTGAATTTTGCGGTCAGTGATCTACACTGAAAGTACTACAACATGGATTTTTTATTTTTTCAAACAGACGCTTCAAATGGCGTCAGGACGCTAAAACATGAAAAAATTAGAATTATTAATTTTTTTTATCGACTCCCTGGATTGAATATACCACAGAGAACTCATTTCTGATATTAAAAATTATGAAGGAAGCATTGATTTCAAATTAATTGACGTAATAATTTTTGGTACCAAAATGTGAGTAATTTATGACGACGACCCTCGATGGGTCATATTCCTGATTGACAATGGTCACTTACCGCAAACAACCAGCTGTAAATCATAACCGGCGGTGCGGTCCTGGATTTGTAAGCTATTGGAGACCCTTGTAAATCAAACTTTACCACCGTTTGATGATTTCCATCATTTTAAAATACTACCATAAATATGCTACTACTTTGCTCGTAGATGTTAAATGTAAATTTATTCAGTTATTATCCTGATTTAAATGCCAAATTTTGTATAATCATAATCGGCATTGCCCTGTGGATGAGATTGTAAGAAAAAAGTCCGGATTGTTTTATTACTTTGATAATAAAATGCTATCAAAATCAATTTTCACATCAATTTTGTTTTCTAAAAAATAATTATGCCATGTTGTAGTATCAAAATTGAAGATCATTTCCTCCAATTTTCATCTTTTTTTGACCATTTTAAATAGGTTAAATTTAAAAAATGCCATACGATGGTCCAGCCTGTATGTATAGTCAATTCAAAAATCAAAAAACCACCAACGTCGCATTTTCCTCGATAATTACTATCGGCAACGCTGTCTAGTGTAAAATTTGGTGAGAATTTTAATTTTGAGGTTAAGTATTTATTAAGTGTCTTGTTTTTCTGAGCATTTTTGAGCAAAACTAATAAAAATTAATAAATAACTGAATCGTACTGAGCAATAATAAAACAATTTGAATGAAAGTCCAAGCAATTGAATTTTATTTTGAATCAAATGTCATAATTTATAGTTGCAAGAAAAAATAACTACCTAGGGTTTTTTAAATTTTACCAACCTAAAGCAACAGGTGGTGGTTTTTTAATTTTTGAATGGACTTTAATTAATTGAATAGTAATGTTTTATTATTTTTTTTTTTCAGAAAGCTGAAAAACCGCGTAGCCGCCCAGACATCCAGAGACCGCAAGAAGGCCAAAATGGACCAGATGGAGAAGGCCCTCCAGGAGTTGTTCGCAAAGAACGAAGACCTGCTAGAGCAATGCGAAAAACTGAAGACGATGAACGAGAGGTTGTCCGCCGAGAATGCAGAGTTCCGTACGAGACTGTCAACATCCTGCGTCAACTGCTCCCAGAACCGGACTGTCGTGTGTGAGACTGAGAGTGGATCAGCTGAGTCCCTCCTTCGGCCGCGAGGAACAGTCACACACTCAGCAGCGGTTCTGCGACAGCAGACAACGGCCCTGTTGAAGATTGTATTGGCCTGCCTTCTCTACCGGACCTCCTTGACGAGCTCAACAGCGACGTGGACATCTCATCTCTCGAACAACTCACGCAGAGCCTACTTCAAGATATCGCCAGAGACCTGGAGGCTGCTGCTGAAAAGGCAGATATTCAAGTGAGTGTCCCTCAAAGACGCACCTTCATGTCATTCTTTTAACAACAACATTGTGCAAGAGATGGGCTACAACGTTTTTTTCAAATTTTTTAGATACCTTGATGATTTAACAATTGATAGAAGCAAAAAAACAAATGAAGATACAAGGTGATTAGCTAGTCAGCCAAACAAAATGTCCTTGTCTCTTAACTGTTTTAGAATACACGAAAGCAATCAAAGCTTTGCATGAGAACTCAGTCAATATACATTCCTCACATCACACTGAACGTATCATTTTTTTGTCTATTGTTCTTGTCATACATGAAACACCGAATCAATTGTTGTTTCATCACGCATTGATCACCTCGTTAACCACCGTACCTATGTTGATGCGTTGCAGGAACAAGTTGCTTGTCAAGAAAACAGTTCAGGACAAGTGGTGGGGGCGTCACCAAAACAGCTGGAATCCGGTGGAAGTGACCTGTTGACGACCGAGAAGCCAGACCCACTGATCAAAGATATTTCTGAATATCTGTTGCTACATCACAATTACAGCGCAAAGCCACAAGAGAAAAGTCATAAAATCAATCGAGCACGCACCAGCACCAATAAAGTTGGCAAAATCAAAAAACCCAAAGAGATTTTGCCCAAAGTTGTCGCAACCAACACCGAAATCGATACAAATAAATTAGCTTCCTATGTAGACGTACCCGAGACGGAGCAAGCCGACGTCGTCTTCGGTACTTACGACGAGAGCACAAACTGTATCACAATTATTGTTGATGATGGCGTTTGCTTAAATAATGTTACTGACGGCGAGGTTATTCTAGAAGATGACAACCGTTTGACCGTTCCGGAGTGCGAAGTCAGGAGTTCTTCCCCACATTCCAGTTCCAGTTCAGATTATGGGTACGAATCGTTAGGATCGCCCGAAAGTTTTGCCGAAGCGGACGACGTATGGGACAATAGCGCGTCAGAATTGTTCCCGGCTCTATTGTAATACGTCGTATTTAGTGAAGCTAATTTATTTTATTATTTGTAAGTCATTTTTGTACATAGATTAGATGATTTTCTTATGTGAACAAGATCCAATAAAGTTGTGTATGTAGTAAACGCAAACTGTCGTTTTTGTTTCTTTCAAATACATACAACAATAGACACTTTACGAACAGCTTACGATGTTGTGATAAAGACTGCTGAAAGTAGTTGCTCCTGAAAAGTTACGTGTTTTGGGGACAGGTCTCAAAATGCCAAAAAAAAATCGTGAACGCGTGAAGTCGAAAAACAAGATCAAAGCTCGCAACCAGACAAACCGGAAAGTATTAACTCTTGCTAACCTTGCTGTTTTATCTAGGGAATGGATAATAACAAACTCTATTTTAGTAGAGAAAATTTGAATTATTTCAGTAATTAGTAGAAAGGATAAACGATATTTGATAGAATTAGTTTTATGATTTATTTTTATAAAAATAATGTAAAAAGTCCCACGGCAAAAATGCGAACTAATGAATGTTTCTATAGTAAATAACACAAGTTTTAGAAAATTACACAGTATCATATAGTTGAATTTTTTTAATAAACAATTGTCAAAACGTTGTCTTGTTGGTATGAGCCAAACTGTGATTTTCATGATAATACGATTGGTCACATTGAGTGTCAACATTTTTTTACGTAACTGAGCCTGCGTCCTAACGAGCGAGAGTTTATTTCAAATTCGAAAAGGTTTCTCCTGATTTCTCATTAAATTTGTTTTGAAAATGAATTCACGGAAGAAAGGTACGGGAAGTGAAGTGAACATAACCTTAACCATGATTTGGTGTCAAATTGTTATACAGCTGGTCCATATGTCCAAATTTTATGGTGGTACAGTATGATTTTTTACTTCATTTTGACACTGACAATTGTTTATTAAAAAAATTTCACTATATATAGTGGAGCTTTAACAATTATCAGATTAAATGGTTCAAAAGAAATTGACCAGACAAATAATATCGTGTGTTCCACAAAAAACTCACTCGCAGCAAGCCATGACAAAAGTGAAGTATGTCTTAGTACCAGATGTGAAATGGAAATGAACTACTAAAGTAAATTTATAGGTTATCTGTCACAACTCACAATATGATGAAAATTTGTAAGTAACAAATGAACTACTTCCAATGATCCTAAAATCGACATGACCAGTCTATCTATCTCTATAGTCATGGCTTACTGCGAGTGAGTTTTTATTGGAACACACGATATAAAAGCTAAAGAATTACCAAAATGGGAACGAAGACTAAATAAACGCATTAACAATATCAGACGAGAATTAGGTAGAATAACTCAATATTTAAAGGGTATAAACTCTAATCATCTAAATAACTGTATTAAATCGATTTTAAATAAAAACAGAATACATTGTTTAAAATATAACGAATATAATGAAACATTAATAGAAATTAAAGACACTTTATTACAAAAATTGAATATTTATTCTAAACGATTAAAAAGATATAAAAATAATAAACAACGGAAATTTGAAAATAAACTATTTAGAAATAATGAGAAGTTGTTTTACAAAAATTTAGCAGATAATAAAACTCAAAATAATAATGGTCTACCAAATATAAATGAAATTAAAGAATTCTGGTCAAACATATGGTCAAATGAAGTTCAATTTAATAATCAGGCAGAATGGATTCCTAATTTAGAAAATGAGATACCAGATAGTAATAATCCACATCATATTCAAATTAGCCTTGAAATTTTAGTTAAAAATATTAATAGTTTACATAATTGGAAATCCCCTGGAGGTGACCAAATTCATAACTTTTGGTTAAAAAAATTTACTTGTATTCATAAATGCTTACTTGATCACTTTAACGGATTTATTAGGGAACCGAACACATTTCCAGAATTTTTGGCCCATGGTATAACATATCTGAAACCAAAAGATTCCGATACTAAAAATCCATCAAAATATAGGCCAATCACATGTCTGCCTACAATTTATAAAATTATGACATCTTGCATTAAAGTAATAATTTACGACCATTGTCAAAAATTAAATATACTTAATGAAGAACAAAAAGGTTGTGTTAAGGAGTGTTTTGGTAGTAAAGAACAACTCATAATAGATACGGTAATAATGGAAGAAGCTAGAAAAAATAATAGAAATATTTGTACCGCATTCATAGACTACAAAAAAGCCTATGATTCAGTACCACATTCACGGTTAATTAAAATTCTTAAAATTTATAAAATTAATTTGGATTTGATTAACTTTTTATCCCATGTTATGACATTTTAAATTTATCAATAAACAATACTAAATTAAAATCCGAGCCTATTCAAATTAAACGGGGAATTTATCAAGGAGATTCTTTAAGTCCTTTATGGTTTTGTCTAGCCATCAATCCTTTGACAAATCTATTAAACAGCACTGGATATGGTTTCAATATTAGAGTTAATAATACCACACTATCCAAATTAAATCACCTTCTTTATATGGATGACATAAAACTTTATGCATCTAAAAAGAATCACATTTTATCTTTACTAACAATAACTGAAAATTTCTCAAATGATATTGGCATGAGTTTTGGTATTGATAAGTGTAAAACGCAATCAATATGTCGTGGTCATTACGAAAATTTAGAATATATAACTAAAGAAGGAGAAATCATTAAAAATTTAAATAAAGGAGAATTTTATAAATATTTAGGTATTAATCAATCAAATCATATTCAACATTCAATTATAAAAGAAAATTTAGAAAAACAATTTTATTTAAGAATTAAATCTATTTTAAAATCAAAATTAAACGGTAATAATTTAATTAAAGCAGTTAATACATATGCTGTTCCATTGTTGACCTATTCTTTTGGTGTTATAAAATGGTCCAAAACTAATTTACAGAATATAAGTATTCAAACTAGAGTTCTCTTTACAAAATTTTGTAAACATCACCCCAAATCTGCTATTGAAAGATTTAATTTACCACGCGAAAATGGTGGTAGGGGTTTTTCAAATCTAGAAATTCTACAACACAATCAAATTGCTTCACTAAAAAATTATTTTCTCAATAGAGCTCGTGATAACACTTTTTTTAATGCTTTGGTTTCAGCGGATAAAGGTTACACACCTTTAAATTTAAGTGATAATGTAATTTCAGATATTGTTGAGCCAAATATACCTGACACTATAGCAAATATAAAACAAAAGTCTTTACATGGGAGATATTTTAAAGAGCTAGAACAGCCAGAAATTAATATTCAAGCTTCTCATGCATGGCTTAAAAAATCAAATATTCATCCTGAGACTGAGGGTTTTATATTTGCAATACAAGATCGTGTTATAAATACAAGAAATTATAAAAAACACATATGCGGTTTACAATCGATCATTGATAAATGTAGGATTTGCGGAACTGAAGGGGAAACCATAGAACATATCATTTCTTCTTGCACCGTTTTGGCTCAAAGCGAATATAAAAAACGTCATGATATATTCGCAAAAATTATACACATGAATTTAGCAGTTAAATTCAATTTATTAAAGGATACACAACCACATTACATTTATAAACCAGAAAGTTGTTTAGAAAATGACAATTACAAATTATATTTTGATCGCACAGTTTTAACTGACATTCACATTCAGCATAACAGACCAGACATTATTATTTTAAATAAATAACAAAAGCAAGCATATCTTTTAGATATAGCTGTTCCAAATTCACACAATATAACACAGACATATAATACAAAAATTAATAAATATTTAGAACTATCCGTTGCTATGAGAAATCTTTGGTGTTTACAAAAAATTTCCATTTTACCATTTATAATTTCAGCAACAGGAATAGTACCGCAATCTCTTTTTAAAAATTTAAAAATTTTGGACTTAGAGAACACATTGGTGGTTGAAATTCAAAAAGGTATATTATTATACTCATGTCACATCGTTAGGAAGTTCCTTAACATTGACACAGAACATAATACACAACAAAGTCAAAATGCGGAGGCGAGACGCCGGTAATTATGTTGATAAGCACTGCACTATTACTTGATAGTATTATCCGTAATAGTGTATGTACTCCGGCAAAATTGCCGTGCCGCCGGGTGGAGGTGGGATACGAAAAAATGAGCAAACATTTCGAAAGTACATTCAAAACAATAAATCTATGTTTAAGACGTTCTCATTCATTTGAACAATTCAAACAAAATCAAACTAAATTTTCATTTTTGCAGAATGTCGAAAAGGGAAAAAACTTTTAAAGTGTATACGTTCAACATAGACATTATTTAATGTGCAAAAAAACAGACGCACAATTTACTATAAAACTGAATTGTTTTAAGTGTACTTACAGAAATATTAGCGCCACTGTCAAATTTGACATGGCACTTCTTACATTATTTTCACTATAAATTAATTTATGGTCGATTGTATCATAATTCATGATTTATGATATCAATTATCGTCCATAAACTAGCTCTTTATAAACGGCATCAGTAATGAATGATAGTAAAACGGACGCTTGTCAATTTTGGATATTATTTCAAAATGGACGTCAAAATAACTAGATTTCTTAAGTTTATTTAAATCAGGAAACTTTAGTTGTTAGTTTTCAAATAAATGGTAATAAACAACTTCGTAACCACAGAAACAAAAACAGAACACTTCGGAATTATCGGAATTTTTAGAATCAATTGATTTTGTATCTAAAAGAAACTTAACTTTACAAACGACCATAAAACTTTGTATAAACTCGTACTCGTAATTCGTATCTACATAACTAGGCTCGCAAGCTCGCTCTGTCATAAACTATATAGGGCTCGTCCACAAAGACCTATATTATGTATCTTTACTGCTTTATCTTCAATGGTAAAATTCATTTTACCACTTATTCTGCGATAATTGTTGCTTACAATTACAGGAAACGTCCGTAATTGAACGCTTATTGGCATAGGATTTCGCTACGACGTGATCGATAAATGTTCTACTATGGTTTACATACAGGGTTATTCACCGTAGAGTTCCAGCAAAAATTTAATGTTATGCAACACAAAATACCAAAAGCTCAGATTGCTAGATACCATGTTTAACGTTTTAGTTCTCTATGTAGGTAAGGTTATAAGAAGAATCATTTTATAGTCTGACATAAAAAAATTTGTACGTTTTACACGATTTTATCATGTATTCATTCAAACGATGAAAAAATAGGCATAATTCTCATTTTTGGTGAGTGCCGTAAAAATGCTGTTCAACCTGCACAATTTTTAGTCTCAAAGGTATCCAAATAGGCCTATTTCTAACGTTGATTTCATCCAATATTTCTTTGTATAACCTTACATAGAGAATAAAATATCATTTTGACTTTTAAATGAAACTATGTATGTACAGGGTTATTCTAAATGATTGTAGTCGAAGTAGGCCATGCCCATATTATGACATTTTTGCCGCTTTCATGTGAACTGTCAGTTTTTGTCGCTGTCACTGTCATTTTTTAGGTTAAAAGTGCGGTGATGAGGGTTTTATGTATTTTTGTTACATTAACGATTGAATACAGAAATATTGAGTTGTTTTGCAACCAATTCTAAAAATATTCAGTTGTTTTGCACCCAAATTAACTCCCGTGTATGAACGGTGTGTACTCACTTATTCACATCATTATGATGTTTTTTATGTGGAGCGGCAACCATAAATTTACATTCAGTTTTCACGCCTACTTCGACTACAATCATTTATAATAACCCTGTACTTTGATTCGTTATTTGTAAAACGTTAAACATGGTGTCTAGCAATCTGGGCTTTTAGTATGTTGTGTTGCATAACATTAAATTTTCGCGGGAACTCTACGGTGTAGTATGATGGATTTAAATTTCACCCTGTATATGTATTACTGTCTTATCGTGTCTACCATTTTTTTTTTTGTAATTCATCTCCATCTAATATTCCTACTCAAGACGAAAACCATCTAAAATTAGCCCTGAAGAAGTAGTAGCTTTAGCTATATGAAAGCATTCATTTCTAAAACATTTCTGCATCTGAACGTCATTCAGTGTTAAAGTCCCGTCCTGATCGTATTCTCGGAACCAAGGAGTTGCACTTCTTGACTCGATTATTCAAGAATTTCGTCGTTAATTGTGAATTGACGTGATAAGTGACGTGGAGGACGTATTGAAGTGGAAGAGTGTCACTATTACCGGTGGAATGTGAGACGAGAAATGGGCCCCATATGCAGAGAAGAGGATCGCGTTCTCACCGGTCGAGGTCGGGGGTCATTTTGGTACTCACGTCTGGCACGCCTTTCGCACGCACTTGCTTCGTCTGCGGGAACCACCAAGACTTTCGGATGCGACGCCCACAGCGCCCCAAGCTCCGCTCTGCCGACACCGCCTTTGACGTAAATACACCTGCAGGGACGGATTTTTATCCTAGATAAATTTACCAACAGTATTTGGCAATCGTGGAGATTCACCATGCTGGATGGACGCCGTTAAAATGTGTAACAAATCACTGCACAAACCACGATTTAAAAAAAAAACATTGAAAATTGCAGCCCTTCCATCTTGGTATCTTTTTCCCAATTTTATCGTCACGAATATTCAGTTGATGGTGATTTATTTTCGCTTGTTTAGCCTCTGTTTTTATTTTATCTTTACAACAAATCACAGCGCTACGGAAGTGGATGTACAGTCGCGAGCATTAAATCTTGGTCGTCAAGGTCATTTTGAAATTTCCCGCTATTGTCACAATTTAAAATTTTTGCCTGCTTAATTAGGGCCAATGTTAATAAAATGTCAATAAAAAAAAATGTCAAAGTTTTATTCTAAACATTTAAAATTATGTGTCAGAAGCTAGGGTGGCAACCCAGTTGGGATTTCCAAAAAGTTTACAAGATCTTGACAAGAAAAGACAAATTGAATTTTATTAAAGGTTATGCCCGTTTCACATTAGAGCACTTTCCGTTGCATCAAAGAATGGCCTTGACGACCAAAATTTATTGCTCGCAACAGTAGGTACTTGCCTAGAGGCCACACGCTACAGTATTAATTAAAATGGTGCAGAAATTACTTCATCACAGATTAGAGCGAAAATATTTGTATAAAAAATAAAATATTTGTTATAATAATGTCAACAAGAATTTACTCCCTAGGATTTAGAGATATTCGTTACTACGTTGCCGTAAATTTGGTTAGGTTGGAGGTTATGTGGTTTCTGGTGACAAACAAAAGATGTCGTAACCTTCGTAACCATGTCAAAAATGTAAGGCAGCGAATTCCTTGCAACAATTGCAAATGGCTCATTTCTCGCTAACTGATAGATGTTTTTTCGTTTATAAAATATTCACTAGTTAGTGATTTTTGTTTATTTGGTTGCCTGGAATGCATTTAAAATTTAAATTGTCAAATTGACGTTTTGAAACCCACAATTGTTGATAAAAAGGACGCGTTAGGGAAGAAATGTTTTAACTGCGAGCCGTAGTACATTGTTTCGACGAGATAAAAAGCCTGAGACTCGAATTAAGTAAAATTCAATTGAAATTATTTTCATTGCAGCTTTGCCGGTCATAATTCTGGGTTACAATGCCGTGTTGGAGACTATAACTCAATAAAAATTATAGTCTGTTTTTTAACCAAAGAACCATCAACACTACAATTTACACCCAACATACAACTGTAACATTGTGTAAATTTGAAGATATGGTGAAGTGATAACGAAGTTATGTAGAAATGAGAAATATCATCACAAGGCTAGCCAACAAAACAATTTAGGGCCCATTTATCGAATTACATAAAATTGACGTCTGTATCTAAATTTTAGGCCCAAGATATTTGAGAATGACAGGCGGCAGGTGCGGTGCAGCCAATCAGACGAAATTAAATTCACTAATGTCAAATTTAGAAAAAAAAAAAACTTTTGCCAACATTCTGTAAGTGCTACTGTTTCTTTGATTAAGAAATAGACATTTCTCCCTGGTTTTAGGGTCGACAGTATGGTGTCTTCTTCCTAGGGAGTAAAAGAAATGTGTGAGGTTGACATTTCTCAAAAATTTGTAAAAAAAAAATTCTGAGTAATTTGTTAAGTACAAGCTGCTTAAAAAAACACAATTTATTTATTGGGTACAACATTATTAAACAGATGATTTCAGATCAGTGTTGTTCTTAGCGTGGAATATGATTTTGAAAAATAGTCCAAATGACGTCTACTTTACTTTAGATTTTTTGGTAGTAAATATAAATGCCATTAGAACATCTTCCAAGATATCTTGGGAACTGTTCCTTTAGAATCGCTACCGGAATCTGTTCTTCATAAATTCTTTTAAGACACAAGACACAACCAGCGAGGTTGAAATAAACTGTTTATAAAACGCGCCCTTCATTTTGAGAAAGTTTAATTGCAAATTGAATTTCTTGTATCGTTTTAATTAGTTACACAAGTGAACTGATTTTATACAGAGGTGATTTCGCCAAGTACCTAGAAACACAACAACAGTGAAAAAACGTTTCTGATTTATACAGAGTGGTTCGGAACTACCTCCCCAGAGGAAAAAGGAAGTATTTGGGTAAATGTGATAATCTGAATTTTAAAGAAAAAAGTCCTATCTCAAGCGATAATCGAGAGACGACATTCTAAACTTGACCAATCAGACTTGAGCACCATCAAGGTAAGATGATTTTGCGTTGTCGGGATTCGACATCAGAAAACGTCAAAATTCCAAGTAAATTTTTCGCTGGTTGTTGCGATATTGATAATTATTTTTGCTGTCTAACAACCTGTCCAATTTTTTAGTAATACCTGAGGACGAGCTTCTGGGATTGTTGAAATTGAAAACTTTGCTGTCGGTAAATGTCTGTTTTCTATGGGGAGGCAGTTCTGGTCTGGGACAAGCTGTATTTTATCTTTTAGAAGGTGAGTATCTTCCTAGAGTCTGCGAATCATTCCCTTCCACTTCGTCGTTTGAAGTTTATGTTGCCACGTTTAAATTAATTTTTTGTAATTTTCCTCCATTTTGATTCTCTAATAGACAAATTAACAAACGTGACGTCATCATCTGCGATGTCATTACAGCCATTGATTTACGCAACATTTAACGAACATTTTTAGGTTGGCAAAGCTTGATGTGGAAATATCTTGCCATGCATGTCACTCATGTCAGTTTAAATTAGAAAATGTGTCAAGAACAGGAAGTGTCCATGGAAAAATTTGACCGTATTTTTAGCAATTTCACGTATTTCAAGGAGCGTACATGCAAGATTATCTTGATTATCTTCCATATTCATATTTTGTGACAGAATTTGGATAAAACAAAAGGCGACTAGATCAAATTTTTACTTTTAAAATTAAGACATTACCAACCGCCACAAAAATCCCTAAATGGACTAAAGTAACAATTTTTGTTTAAAAACGGCATAAAAAGGGCAAATTACAAAAAATAGTGTAAAAAACTCGTTCCATAAGACCTTGAAGCACTCATTGTTTACGCCACTCGTTTTTTAAACTTGAATTCGTGCTTCAAGACTGGTCTTATGAAACTTGTTTCTTAATATACTATTAAAAACAACGTTTTCGTTTAATCTATTGCAACATCCATCGTCCTTGGCTTTTAAGTAGACCCAATTTTAACGTTCCAAGGAAAAATTACATCTTTTTACTTGATTGCTTCAAGAATAAAGCTCCGAAGGTGTTGGTGGCCAGTTTATTAATTTCTATTACATTTTGTTTTGAGTTCTTGTACCATCTTCATTACCAAAATGAAAAATTCTGCTACAATACTTCCACTTTTTTACTCAGGTTTTAGATTTTTTCGAAACACAATTTTATCAGTGCATACGTTTAGTCTTTGTGTTATAGAACATATTGTCTAATTTCTACACGATGTGCTGAATGATATCAAAATAGAAAATAACACTTGCGTAAGCTAAGTTAATTTAAACTAATTTGCCATATGATGGAAGTTTTTGATTACTTATTATTGCTAACAAGACTTTTAAAAAGAATATTTTGCATAACACGAAATATTAATTTCTGAACCACAAATATCTTTTTTGGACCTGTTGAATTGCCTCAAGAGATTATTAGTACCATCTAAAGAAACAGATATTACATAAAATATTATAATGGAAATAATTTATGACTACCTTGAAGCTCTAAGCTATCTGATTTAATTTCTTTGAAAGTTCGAAGTTCAATGTGATGTCTAACCATATAGATAACCAAATATTTTTGTGAATTACGTACCAATATTTTATCGATATCCTCCATCTACATATTTTATTTCTTTTATATTTAATTAAATTTTATTATTGTTTATAACTAGCTGATTTTGAATAAGCAATTTTTTTACTTCTTTGTGACCTACCCTAGGTTTCATGCTCTCTACCATAGCGTTAATACAAAATAAATTGTTTCTTTGGAATTTTATTCTACGAATTTTCAACCTATATCAAAAAAGTTATACAGGTGTCCCAGAATGAACCAGGATAATTTTAACCACGAGCTACTGGCTTCATGTAGAATTCGGAAAAAATATTTAAACAATTCTGTCAAAAAATAAAATGACATTTAATTTTTGAGGTACAATTTTTTTAAATTGCTTTTAGTCTTCTACGTTGTCCCACAACCTCGTAGGTAAAATTTCGGCACATTTTAAAAATACACCCTTGTATATCATATTTTTCATTTTATTTTTTGACAGAATTTTTTAAATATTTTTTCCGAGTTCTACATGAAGCCAGTAGCTCGTGGTTAAAATTATGCTGGTTCATTCTGGGACACCTGTATATCCGTGTTCATTTAGAATTCTCCTCAAAGTTGGCATTGAAGTGTAGATTGTGAACGCACCACGGATTACAGATCACGGATCTTTAAATCTAACCCCACTTTTTGCGTTGTTTGCGTTTTTACTCTGCAGACTGACGAGTGGTGCGTTCACAATCCACTCTTCAGCGCCAACTTTGAGGAGAAATTTAAATGAACACCCAATATACTCGTATAAACTGGTAATTCTGAAGAGAATTAGATTTAGCAAAAGAATTAAATCATATCGCCCTCACGCGTTTCATTTTATTTACCACTTGATCCAAATACATTACTTGTATAAGTAAGGAAGCTTAAAATGTATTGATCATAAATGTTTCTTAACAATTAATGCATTCGAGTCAAGCAAACGTCTTAATTTGTTCAATTGAAAGCATGCAGTCGTGATTAACGACGTGATAATTTTTTTTTTGAGAGTAAATTTTATTCTGCTCAATTGAGTGTACCCACTCCGAAGTGTCCCCTGAATCGCACGCGACCAGCTGAGAAGAACCCATCTCCCGAGTATGTGATTTGGTCAGAGTGCCCCAGCTCTGGGTCCCACGTAGCCGGCTCGTATCGGCAATCAAGTAAAAATAGGGTGGAGTAAATTGGTGGGAACGTTATTCGTTGAGACAGTAATAGCAGTTGTTGAACATCTCGCTCACTTGCCGCGTTATCCAGCCCCTCTCGTACGTCTGTGCCAAATTACATCAATTTCAACGAAAATACTCGGAGAAAAAAATTCTTTCGGGAAAAATCCCACGGTTCATCGACCAATGCAGATGCCACACTCGAATTCGTGACTTATTGATGAGAGTTTGGCCGCGTTTCACTTCTGACGAATTTAATAATTGATCCAGCTGAAGTATTCATGTCTCGGAACGTCCGTATTGATTTATGGTAGTGGAGAGGCGTTGCGCTAATAATTAATGTAAATGTGCATTAGCTGTCTGTTTCGAGACAATTTAACAATTCCACGCTACGACTGCTCGCTTTGTTCCTTCGTATTGCTGATTTATCGATTTAAACGTGGTGGGTTATCGCCACACTACATTATTTCCTCATCGTTAATGTTCCAATTATATGCACGACTAAATCAACACAGTATGTTTCAAGTACCCTCGGAATATACATAACGCTCAATCAGAGACTGCATAGGCGGCACTCTGGGGGTGTCAAGGTAAAAGGAGGCGTCGCCGGAGGCGACCGACGCCCAACCTAAAATATCCAAAATGTGGAAAATTCATTTATAAAATAAAATATGTCATGACTCTGTCAACATCATCTGATAATTCTCTTGATGAAAATAATAATTTTCTTGAATTTAATTATCCTCAAGATTCAAGATTTCGTTTACGAACAAGACATTGAAAAATTAGTAACAAAGATTTAACTGACGCAGGTCCTTCGAACGCTAGTAAAGAGCGATCAAATTAATTTGTAATCCATGAATCCGAAATCGTATGTCGTTACTTGAACTCCACGCTCCAATAAACACAGCACGAAACACAGGTTAGATCTCGACATATCAATCGCAAAAGACATACGGGTTCAAATCCATGGACGACTCGATTACAAATTAATTTGATCGCTCGTTATTAATCTTGAACAGAAATTCGGAAATAACAAGAAATGTCATCATACAATTTCTGGAGAAAAATTAGTTTTTCGATGTGAAGAGAGCAACAGGGATTTTAAAAGCGAAAAGGGCCTTAAAGCTCATACGACAAGAATTCATGGAGTAATGGGCCAATCATTTTTGTGCAAATCATTTTCCTCAAAAATTAATAAAACAAGAAAGAAAAATGAAGAAATGAATAACACTCCATCTACTTCCATGGATTATGAGAAGCACTTCGGATCTCAAGATAGTCATTCTAGTGGATCTCAAAGATTACCTTGTATTTTATGTCCTGGAAAATCTTTTAAGATTGAAAATTTACGTAATATATGTATAAAATTATTGTCCTGGGATGACTCATTAGCTTCATTCAATGAAGATGTTGCTGAAGAATGGAAGAAAAAAAAACATCCTTCACCATCTCGCGAACTTTTTTTCCGCTTTCAAACCAGGAGACTTTTCTTTAATAGTTAATGAGCAAAGGTTTATCTTTGTCAGCGGGTGAAGCAGGTCAGCAGGCACTAAGAGGTTTAACAAAACTGTGCAATTTCTTCAGAAATTTGTCATTTATTATATGGTGCGTCTTTATGTGCCCTTCATAAGAAAGATGGAGGAATTAGACCGATCGCTCATACCTCACTTCTTTACCCTTATCTTTATCAATGCTACAGAAATCCTTCAACTTTATTTTTCTTTCCTTCTTCTGTTGGAGCTCAGCAAGGAGATCCTTACGGTCTAATAATTTTTACTCTTGCCATTCAACCAATTATTTTATCTTTGGATTTTCAACTGAATTTTTGGTATTTAGATGATGGAACCTTAGCTGATTACCCAGAAGTAGTTTTGTCTGACTTTAAGAAAGTTATCAATTTATCCAGGAAAATTGGTCTTGAATTAAACTTGAACAAATGCGAGATCTTTTGCTGTTCTGGAGACACAAGTCATAAAGAAATTTCAAAATTTAGCACCAGGTATTAAAATTTGGGACCGAGGAAGTTTATCTCTTTTAGGCTCTCCAATCTTTGACCAAGGCTTCAAACACACTATTGAAAAAACCATCATTACATTTGAAAATCTTTTACACAAAGCTGAACTTCTTAGCAGACACGTGACTTACACTTTAATCAAGAACTGTCTTTTCATACCAAAATTTAATTTTTTATTAAGACCAACTCCATTTTGGAAATTTTCTAATTATGTTAATTCAAGTTCTTCTTTAGAAAGAATACTTAATTTACGTTTAACTGATTTACAATGGTATCAGTTCACTTTACCGAGTAGATTTGGTGGACTGGGAATTCGCCGCATTTCCGATATTTGCCTCCCTGCTTTCCTATCTTCAATTAATGGGGTTAAAAAGCTTGTTTCTCTATTACTAAATTCAAAGGATAATGAGCTTATTATTCACCATTATGATGAAGCTTTAGCAGTCTGGGATGTAGAAAATGAGAACGGAAGACCAACAATTCCATAATTTCAGAAGAATTCACTAAATTAAACGATGATCGAGAAGTTGTATAATGCTTTCTCATTGTCAGTGTCAACTGAAAAATGTGAAATAATGGAACATTTTTTAACGTGGCGAGACAAAAATAAATTTACATATTAGGGAACATGTATTACGTGATAATACACAAATATATTGATTAGTGAGAGTAACAAAACAACAGTCAGTCTAAAGGTGATTAATCATTGGTCCTTCGAACCGGATATCAAATTAGAATCAGTGCAAACAGCGATCCGGCCCGAAGGACTAATCATTAATCAGCTTTAGACTACTATTGTTTAGTTACTCGAAGGACCGTTCTATAACTTACCAAATTTATTATTCTTAAAATGTATAAAATTTACTTATGGCAGCTTTATTAAAAATAAGACGTTAAGGTAATTTTCTCTTTGTAAACATAATTAGGCCACAATTTTATTATTAAAGTTTTGACAGTATCTTATAATTTCGCTTTCAAAATACATTTCATGCACCTTTTTTTTACAATTATTTTAAATATTTCCTAAAACCATTTTCTCGTCCGTGTCCTTAAAAACCTACACACGTGGTGAGTATTGTTACTGATTAACCAAAGGACGGTAAGATCTTATCCAAAAAAGAAATCTACAGATAATTACATGGGCCCGATTTATTACTTTCATTATAGATTTTTAATTTCCGATAAATACTCTTTCTCGGAAGTCTCCAAAAACGGACTCGATTTCGTGCAACATTTTTCGAACACAATTTGTACCTTATTATTTTCTTTCGCATTGTAAAAATATCACAATCGAGGTATTTGAAAGTTACCAAATAAAATGTCAAAATGAACAAATATCAAGGATTTATTTTGAAATTTAAACAATGCAGGCATTTTTTGAAAGGTTAAGTGAGTAGTACAACTGCGGCTCCAGGTCTCGTCATGAGAAACTCAAAGATTTGCATAAGAAAAGAAAGCGATTAGTCCACAGAGAGGTTCAAAATTTATACTGTAGAGTAAAAATTGTTGCATGAAATAAAAATATTTTTTTTTGTTTGACACTGTCAGAATTTGAGAATTTTCACCTACGTGAACGGATTTTGATAAATGTCACAACTTGTTAAAACGAAACGTCAAGCTAATTTTAAAGATTTTAAGCGATTTGGAGTCTTTAACGGGCTCATCGAACAAAAAAACGTTGTATTCAATTCGTTCGTGTGTAAATTGGGCCTTTTTTGGCACTCGTGGTCCAATTTACACACAAACTCGTTAAATAAACTACTATTGTAACACTTGTACAGAAATTTTATTAAGAAGAATGAAAATCAGAGTGTATCTCCACATTACTGTAGATATGTATTTCTCATACGTCATACATACAATCTGACTAACAAAACTCAGTAACGGTTATGGCAAACACAACTTATAAAACGTTCAGTCGTACCAACTGAGGAGATGAAGAGAGGTTTTGTCGAAACGTCAACAAATAAGGTAAACCCAACCACCATATTCCTCGTTCCTTTAGGAAAACAGGATTCTGTCATGAATATTTTGTGTTCTCGATGCATAATAAGCGTTTTTAGAATTGCAAATGTAGTTCTTGTTTAATTAGAGACTTAAATAGAAAGCTACTGTACAAAAACAATAATTTGTAAAAAGTAAAACCCAGAAAAATCCAAATATGGCGTATAACATTTCAAAATAAATTAAAGAATCATTACATTTTGAAATATATTAAGTTCATGGAGGTGTTAGGGTGGATTTCGGTTAATTGGTACACATCAGGATAAATATATGTATATCATTCAGAATAGAAGGTCTTCTTGTGCTTCGCCCACTTGGCGATCTCGACTTCGTCTCGGTCTTCAATCTCTGGGCTTAGCACAAAAACACTCACTTCTACTTAATGATACAGGCTGTCCCAGAACTGGCGTACATCCCGTTAACCACGTGCTCCGGTCTTTCTGCTGAGAAAGATTTCACTAGAATTTTTTTGTTTAACTTTATAGTTTTTAAACTACAGCAATTTTAAGTTAGCCAATCACAACAGAAAGAACACAGATAAATCTACCGTGAGCTGTTGTTTCCTAGGAAACGCATGGATTGAATTCATATTTGTCTACGATGATTGGTTAAATTAAAATCGTTGTAACTTAAAAACAAAATGGATTTAAACAATTTTTCTTGCAGAATCCATTTCAGAATAAATATTTACATTTGCAGTTAACGGGATGTACGCCAGTTCTGGGACACTCTGTATAATTTACTGTTTATATTATACTTATTGTTTTTATGTAAAATTGATTAATAAATGACTGAACAGAAAACAATAATGAAATAAAAAAAGTTAATCGCAACGTAAACTAACCGAAAGTACCGAAGTACAATTGAAAATTACCATCAGTCAGTTATGAAAGGTAAAAGTCAGCGTCTGAGCTTAATTCATACATTTTTATGTCACAAAGTAGAATTCAAGCATGAAATTATGTTGTGAAAATTCAAACAATGTTACCGTTTAGTATTTAATAATGTAGGTACTAAATGACAGTAATGAGAATTTAGGTAAGATCGTGACTTTTATTTTTTATGGCTAACTTTGATGGCTTTTTTTGACCATATGGTATAATTTTCCACAACTATTTTATAATAAGCTGTGAAGAAGTTTAAGTTAAAGAATCAATTTTTATGATTTCTCTTTGTGTGGTTGAGTTTATGGCCCATAATTTAATTTTGTCTATTTTAGAGAGGATGACTATTCATAAATCAAAATTAATGTATTTCACGAGTATGGTCCAGTCTAATGGTGTGACTGGAATGAGTTTCTTCTCAAATATAAATCATTTTCAGCCTACAGTTTTACTTCGGAAAATTCTATTTAATTTGTTACGAACGTGTTTAAAATAAATTTAAATTATTTTATTTTATTGGTGAGAACATCAGGTGGGTACGATCTCGGTACCCATATAATTTTTTTTCAAATATTAAAATTCTGTCCTTTTGAACACCTCCAAATATGTATAATTAAGGGTTTGAGACGAGGTCCGCTTTAGCCCAAGCGTTGACATTTTATGATAGACTTTGATTTTACAAATTTAAATACAGCTTCCATAAAATGTCAAAATAAATCGTTAAAAAATTTCAGAAGCAAACTTCCATCTCTTAACAAAGAAATGGTGTTCACAGCCCAACCAAATAAATTTTTTGGATTTCCAGATTTAACAAAAAATATTTCCCCTTTAAATAACTTGCACTTTCAATAAAAATAAATAATTTCATTATATACAGGGCGTAAGAACTTTAAAAAGATGTCAAATCATAAATCAGTATGAATTATTATCAAAACTACAAATTAGTGCATTGTTTGTTCTAAAAAAAGCTTTACTTGCAACAGGGTTTTCACCATTTTGCAGACTACATTCTACTTAAATTTTTATCCTTGTGCCATTTCTTTAATATGCTACTTACGAAGAAATAAATTTGTCCTAATTTGAGATGAAAACCCTAATCAAATTTATAATACAGACCGGAGCCCCGAGGAACTCCAAGATGTCCATTAAAGCTCCGAGGCGTTTACAAAGAATGGACGAATTACGGTAAGCTCAGTCTTAAAATACTGTTGGTGCTGACCGGTCGTTTTCCAATAATCTCTTGATCTGTGCGCGATATTAACTAACGAGATCTTAGTGATGCTCATCTCAAGAAAAAACTCGCAGGTACTGTTCATTTTTCTATTATTTTCTCAAAGCCAGCACCAAGTAATACGGACACAACACAAACTCGTTTGCTTATTGATCGCTGTCACGTCTCATTACCGCTCAATGATATTCTTCATTGTTCTAGTACTTGCTTTACGCTTCTTGCATTCGCAAACATTTTATCAATTGATATGTCAAGCTTATTTCCGTTTTATTGTAATGACTCTATCAAACTGGAGATAATTTAAAAATAAACAAACGAAAACTGAACAACTTAATAGATACCAATTGAAACATTCTTAACAATCAACATAGTTTTATATAATTATTTAATTGGATTTATCTAATTTAAAAAAGTATCAACAGGGTTGACAATATGTGTTTTTTCTACAGTGAATTATTCTTTACTCTGTCTGATTTGACAATAAAGACAACTCAATAATTTATCGCTTTGACAATTCAAACTGATTTATTTTAATTTTGTTTTAAAGAGCACTTCTTCTATACAGGGTGTTTTCGAAGTTGAGGCGTTCCTTGCAACACGAAATATATTATTCTTAAGAATTTTAGCCTAAATTTTCTCAGTAAAATGATTTTTTTTGCAATCGTACTGTAATGAACACTTTAATAATTTTCCACCTGGAAAGTTCCATTTTACCGGACTAGTCCGCTGGGTGTGTTTTTACCGGACTAGTCCTGTAGAACAAGAAATTGAACTTGGAGTTTTAGATTTATTTATGATATACATTAAGTGTACAATTATATGCCGTTATAAATGAACATTTAGGTATTACATTATTTTCAACATTAATTACATGAGTCGCTTCTTCTAGGAGAACGAGTTTCCCGCTTCCGGACGTAGTAGTATTCTCTTCATGGTTCTGTATTTTTTTCGCGATGTTAATTTTATTCTGAATGGAATTTTCTATGTATCCCTCCGATGTACACTAGCACTACTTCTTCAGTTATCTGTTTCACTTTTTTCCTGTTACACCATGCTTCAAATTCCCGGAAAACTTTTTCATACCTTTCCCGCGATACAGAAGGTAGCAAATTGTCACAATACGCTCTCGCGGCCTCGTTAATGTTATTTTCACAGTCAAAATTACTGTCATCACTCATTTTCAATCCGAAATTCACGAAAAACTGCAAACACGGACGTTGTTTTTACAAATTGAAAAATGTTTGTTGACTGGTTGCTAAGGTAACACACGGGCAATATTATTACTTCAAAGCCACCGCAGTTTTAAAACGATACATTCTTTAGATAAAAGTGAAAAATTTACGATTGCAAAAAAATGTTGTACGCACCACGTCCGGAAAGTGCTTTTACTGGCCTCGTAAGCTACCAGGACTCATCCAGTAAAATCTAACTTTCCGGACGTAAATAACTATACATTAACACAGACAATAATTGATTGTACCTATCTATATTTTGAAATGAAGACATCTATGACAGCACCCATCAGTTTGTCACTTAGCTAAATGTCACATATTATACTGGGCATGCGTTCGTAAAATTTTTCAAAGCACTCTCGACCAAATTTTTACTTAGACACCCGATATTATCTGTTGTTTCTCTAATCACTCTCTATTTTAGTAAACTCATTTGGATTTTTTATCCCTACAAGAGTATCTATCATTTCTAAAACAGCGCTAAGTATTTTGTATGAACTCCTCAATTATTTTTCAAGTTAATTATACAGGGTGTCTCAAAATTTGCGAATTCCGAATTCAGAGCGTTGTAGGGGATTACTTCGGTAGTCCAAATATGGAAATAAAAAAAAAATCGGGATTCCCCCCACAAAATTACATTGGTCTGAAGGTCACTCTTTGAAGTGCGTTTTTTTCAAATACAGGCTGAAGAGTATTTACGAGCTCCACTGGGTCCTTCCCTACCACGCTCTGAATTAAGAATTGTAGCCAATTTTGAAATATCCTGTAGTAAAAAATGTAAGCAGGAAAAAATTCAACGTTTCGTTTATATTTTTATGAAAAAGATGTCTCCTGTAATTAGCATCACTTGTATGCTATCTATCAACGACAACCGACCACTTCTGTGAATCCTTGAGATGCAGCTTCGTCAAAATAGGAGACAGTTCACTTCGACTGCACATCCGTTATTTTACAAGCCAAGATAAATGAGGCGCAAGTGCGTCTTTAATGAATAGGTAAAACTAGCACAAACCTAACACCACACCCACCGCGATAAATATACCAAGTCAGATTCGTACCAAAAAAATCCACATTCGGACCCTTCTAATTATACCCATTCTTCATCTCGTTCCCAACAGGTACGCGAGTACAGTTAGATCTCTCATTCTTATTATTATTTCTAACAAGCAATTCGGTATTTTTTTGCTTTAGATATGATCTGTATGGTTCTAATAATGGTTCCTGGATTAATTTGTTTCACAAACAACGTTCAGTTTGTTTATTTTTAGCAGTCCAAGTGATTATTATAAAGGGGGGTACGGCATCGAGGCCGGATTTATTTCCCACAACACAATTTAGCCAATATTTTTATTTCCTGGTTAAATTCCTCCGATCGAATCTACAACGCAGATGTAAATTGCGCCGATGCTTTAATTCAACCACAGCACCCACACAACTAGGTAACCAAAAGTCCTTAGGCTTTCATTTTTCCTAATTTTTTTATACAGGGTGTTTAAAAAATGCCGCACTAAAATTATTGTTCGATGTTCAGAAGCATTTGGTAGGTGACGGAAAAATATTTAAAAAAGTCTTGGTCTTCATTTCTCTGTACAATGGGAGTTTTTGTAAAGATCTTTAAACGTTGTTAGTTGCAGTTATTATTACTAAATAACATCCAAAATGCAACTAAAGTATGCAGAATAGAAAACTGATTAATAATTTTTAACCCAATCTCTGTGGTCTTTAATATTAAATACGATTTACCTCTTTTAATTATCGAAAATTATGTAAAAATCCATGAAATTATTACAATTTTTTAAAGAAATTCACCATAAAAGAAACCTTCACCCACGTGCAAATTTAACACCAAGAATTTTTTAAATATTTTTCCCTCACTTACCAAATGCTTCTGAACACTGTATAATAGTTTTAGTGCAGCATTTTTTAAACACCCTGTATATATATATATTTTTAATAATTATACAATTTTAAATCTTAGAATTCCATTTTATCGAATTTAATAGCTTCTGCGAAGCCAGTTCTCATAATTATACAATAATAATAATAAATGTTTATTTATTTCTTATCCTTCATTTCACTAAAATTAATAAGAACTCAACGGAAGCTTGACTGCACATATTAAATGTAATTTTCCAAATTTGGAGGTAAGAAACCTACAGAAAAACTAATTTCTCCTTTTGAAGAAACATAGTCCCTTCTTTTACGTACCCAGTGTTTGCAGTAAATCTCAGCAGATCATGAGAGCGTGGAATTAAAAGTGATAAATTGGCTTGTAAACAACCATCGCCGGAATTTACATCTAATTACTGTATGACCTTGTGGGAGTAAGTGAACCATCGGAGGAAGTTATGCTGACAAATCCACTAAATTTAATTAATAAAAATAATAAGAATGCGTTTGCGTTTCTTCGCAAAAAAAAAAATTAATTGAGCCGCATAGTAAATGGCCTGAGCAGGGTATAAATTAAATCTGATAAAAATCCATTTGAAAATGGGAATTCATCGGCGACAAGTTCGCTAAGGCAAGATTGCTAATAAAACATATTAATACCTATACTGGTTGGCTGGACTGCTTGAACATACCTTGTTGGTCTTCTTTGAAAGCTTTATTAGTAATTAAATATAGTATCGGATCAATATAAATCACTCGTTGTATCGAGTTAAAGGATGATCCAAGGATGTATTTAACTTAGATCCTATCCTCGATGAAGAAGACGTAAGTCAAGAGAATAAAACAAAAAGACAAATCAATTAACTACGTAAGAAGTATTTCAAAAAGCTATATTATCCATGAGAGTTTTTCTGTAAAAAGAGATTATAAAGCTGTTTCATTATTCATCGAGTCTGGAACACGTCTTATTGTAATGCATCTTCGGTTCAATAAAGATATCACGCGAGTTGTTGTCGTCAGGTTGGCAACATGTCCATTTTGAAAAGGGTTAAGGTAAACCGGGCGATTAATTAAGCAATGATTCAGTTTTGGAAAGATTTCACAAATTTCGTTTAGACGAAACATATTGTTGATGCGGTTATGACCCGGAGCGCTATAATTATTGTAAAATAATTCTCGCCAGGCTGTTATCGCCAACATCATCATCATCATCAATTACAACGTCTGGCTTAAATAATATTCGATTAGTAAATAAGTGAAAATCCTTGACGTACGATGATGTGAAGATTAATTCCGCAGTTTCAGGATGGTAAGTGTGACGAGAAGACGTGCGGGAAGTAAGAGGAAGATCTATCAATGACATGGGTCAAAAGCCATCCGGTTTGGGTGGCAAGGCAAAGTTACCATTCAGTTGGGTGTTTCGGCGGCAAGAGACGACATGCAACCCCACACCGGAACAACCGATCCGGTTCCAGTACAAAACGCGACGAAAATATGGGACGCAAGAGGACAAAAACCAAAACAGAGCGAACAACATCAAGAGCTTCAACAACGTAAACAACATCAAAACGATCAACAATTTGAGCAAGGCGCACCAAAGCAACAAGAACGTCGTCAAGAACACCAACGTGAACGAGGTGAAGTGCAGGATCGTGAAGACGCAGAACGCGCTGAGGACCAAGTCGGAGCCGAATCTGATGGGGGAGAGAGGCAGGGAGCGGCACAAGCACAGGAGGAAGAGCGCGAGGATCAGGGATGATTGGGAGGAAGGAGTGGAACAGTTCGGATACGAGATTCAAGACGTCGATGATTTTCTTACCAAGGTAGGTGGGATGTCATAAAAGTTTTTTATTGTTTTCAACCGTCATAAATTCGCATTTTTCTCCCTTGTAAACTGCCTCTTAACTGCCCTAAAGCAAAATGAGCAGATAAAGAACCGTTGCCCTAGACAACACATTCAACGTCACATTTCTGACAGGTCTTGAAAAATTTGTCAAAACTGTCAAAAGCAAATGCTAAACCATTTTTAAAAGATTTGGAAGCTTCAGGGACGTCGTTTCAAACAATAAAATTTTGTATGCAACTCGTTTCTGGGTAAATTGGGCTTTTCTAATTGCCCTCGAAGCCTTAATCTTGTCCCTCGGGCAATTAGAAAAGCCCAATTTACACAGAAACTCGTTGCATAAATAACTGCATCGCAGTTGGTGGGAAATTGGACATACACAGTGTAACTGTACTGTAGTAAAGATAACTTGAGGTGATTAGTTGGTTGCCTAAAACAAGGGGATTTGAGATGATGTAAAAAATAGTGGAAGTCAAATCACTTCGTGACAAATTAAGAAAAAAAAAAACATAGCACAGAAAGAAAGGGATTGTTTTCAAGAGAAAATGTCACTGCTGTACCTATAATAAATAAAAATTGTTTAAAAAAAACAAAATGGTCATTTTAATGGAAAATAATAGTGGAAAATATTCTTTGTCGCTGTTTTTGCTCGTGAGGTCGCCATTATAATGCGACAATGAGCAACAAATGACATAAATCGTTAACATTAATCTAATAGGGAAAAAATTGAGACTGGATTTCAAATATGTACCATTAGTGAATAAAATATTCATTAATATGAAAACTTTCATTATATTGGTCTATTAAGCTAAACTAATATTAATACAGAAGTTACAATCGAAGTACTGTTAAAATATTCATGAAAGTGAACCATTTTTTCCGAAATGTACGCTTTGTATAAACAGATTTGTAATATACCAGGCTATTAACAAATATTCCACCGAAATATCGAACGATCCTAATGAAGCGGGAAAAGCTGGTCTATTAATTAAATAATTAATGAAGTCTGTCTAGAATCCTATTTATATCTACGCTGCATTAATCGATCCATTGCTGTCTTGTACAAAATAAATTAATCACGATATTGAATTTTAAGTACACGTAAGAATACAGCTCAGAGTAAATATTCATTATGGATTAAAACTGAAAACAATTATTTATGTTCGATAACTCATCTCGTTTGTACACTTGACCCGCTTTTAAATATTTTAGAGAGAAATTGTTAAATTTATAAATATAATTCATTTTGTTATCATCAAAGCGACTCAAACATATCATTTTCTGTACTAATCAGTCAAATTTAGATTTTGTATAAAACTGTAATTAAATGATGCTATAAAATTTTCATGTTTTAATAACACAATAACAAAAAACAAATGCAAAAACACTTTCATTTGTTTCTCGCTGTAACCTATAATGATAAGGGTGGAAGAGAAAAAAGAGAATCATATGGTAGATATTTTAAACTGATCCTAATGAATCGCCCATACCCAAATATGTACATACCTAATGACAAAATGTCTCCTGAAATTATGTAGTTGTATTAATTCGTAAAAATTATCGTGAAGTAATTAGAGTAATCAATCACTAACCATACAAGAAGTGTTCAAAGTGACCGTCGTTATTGTCAACACAATAATGAAGGAGCCGACGAAATGATTCTTCTCCTATTTCCAGCATTCCTCTGTTATTGCGAATTGTTGTGGCAGTATTTTCCATTCGTTTTCTTAAAACTTCAATTGTGTCAATTGGGATCGAATATACCAAGTCCCTCACCAGAAGTATCACGGAAATTCTCTAGACTCGAGGACCACTCCCGACGCTTCACCATACGCCAACACTATCTGTGTATTCATTATTCGAAAATAAACGTGCCATTTTCACAAAATTTTAGCTTAAATCACAGAATCAACACGTAAATACCTGGCGTGTGGAGTCGGACAAAACAAACTAAAAACTACACCTCGGCCGCAGAGAGAAAAAAAACACAATGTTTGGCGTTGATTTTGCAAAAAGTATTATTTCACGGTCACTATCATTGGGTCAAATAACTAGAAAATGCGAGTAAATGGACAGTTCTTGAATTTATGGGGGGGGGGATGGGATAGTGAAATGAAAATTATATTTCGAAAAAATGCTACATAAAAATTTTGTTTTTGACGAAAACTGTCACTGCTTAAAATTAATGTACTTATTTCTGAGACAGGTTTTAGTTACCTATTGCGTTGCTACCATTTTCAGTTTCACTTTCTGAGAGTTTTTTCTTTAACTGAAAGCTGCAGAACAGTTTTTGGTATAAGATCGGGGGGTCTATGTTATGCTATGCTACAAAAACACAAAAAGTCTTTCTATCCAAGGCAACATAACTATAAATTTGAAAGAGAATGGAATATCTACAGTTTGTTGCATATCAAATGACGAAGAAATTCTATTTGATCTAAAAGATGATGAAGTTGAATTGTTACGAAAAATCGCTGTTATTTTACTCACAAAATTATCTCCAGAGGAAGTGAAAAAATATCTGTATAAATTCTTAAAATTTGTTTAAAATTGTCCTTTTTGCTCTTTTACTTGAAATATTATTTTTTAAAATATTCTTATAAAAACTTGGCGATTTACTTGAAATTCAGCACAGCCTCATGAGCCGAAGGCGAATTTTAACTTTTTTTAATGTGTCTTAAAAACAGAGCGAAATACCTTGACATTTTAACTTTTTTAATATACCCTAAAAACAGGGCAAAATCGCATATCATTGAAATATTTGCTTTTTAAATATATCTCAAAAAATAGGGGAGAATCCTTACAAAAGTGTTGTGTGCTGAAGGGGCCTTACTAGTAGTAATATTGTGTGGAACTCATGCATAACGTGTCACTCGTGGGATTGCCTTGACTCGTGAGGAAACTTCCCGTTCGGAAAAAAGTACTACTTTACGCACTTGTTACATAAATGACTGTTGTAATAAAAGAATGCTATAAATGCAACTGACTGGTTGCATTGACAACTTTTATTTGTTCTAATATTGACATTGACAGTTAAATTTCAAATGGTCCCGTGTCCTTCAATTTTCATAATTTTTCCTTCTTCATATTCAAAACAACATCTCAAAACTGATATTGACAATAGCTTAACAGTTCTTCATTTTGTTTCAAAGCTTGCTTCCCTTTTTCAAAAACTATACATCACTCGTTATTTACAGTGTAGTAACATAACAGACGCTTTATCAACAGAATTTTTTTTTTAAGTTTGTGGTTTTACTCCATTGGAATGTGTTCCTGAAATGTTTTCTTCGGGGTACATTTCTAAGACATCTACAATTCTGAAATCAAGGGGCAAAATAGAAAAAATGTTGTATTACACTCGTTTTATAAGCCATTTTGTCACACTTGTTTGTTTTATAGCACTTCTCGCTGCGTTCGTCGTGCTCTAAAAAACGCGTGCGACAAAATGGTGTCTTATAAAACTTGTATAATAAATTATTACTTTCTACACTTAACAATTTCTCACATTACAATCAAACGTTCTTTTGTTACGTTGCCATCACTACACAACTCTGCTTTTAAAGACAACCCTTGAATATGTTTGGAAGTCTTCACATATTATTTTCCATTTCGAATTCTTTTGAGAAGTCTTTCAATTTCCTTACACCGTATTTGTTTTGTCTCGGAATTAAATTTTTTCTTTTCTTGTTGCTACTCAAAAGCAGCCAGACTTCAGTGTGTAATAGATCAACGCATGCTGTATAGTAGATTATATCATTAAGAGTAAAAATGAGTCTTTTTTGTGGCCATAGTTTGAAGATCGAGGCAAAGTCGACGTCGGCAACTGGGCGAAGCATAAAAAGACCTTCCATACTCTGAATGATATATCGGGTGTCAAAACGGATAGAAAGGCTTTTTGTGTTTTTGTAGCATAGCATAACAGAGACCCCCCCCCGATTTTATACCAAACACTGTTCTGCAGCTTTCAGTTAAAGAAAAAACTCTTAGAAAGTGAAACTAAAAATGGTAGCAACGCAATAGGTAACTAAAAACTACCGAATGTAGTAGTCATGGTTAAATTTTTTTTCTCTTGAAAATTCTTAATACATTATGAAAAATGAAATCATGCCCAATTGAAAATACAAATCTTTGAGATTGAAACGGTCGTCTCGTCCTATTGGTCCTAATAAAGCGGACACGTCGTCAAATTAATCGAGCACAGTGGACTATCACTTCAGTAACCTGAAGGCACGATCTTGTGGGATCGGATGTTTCAGCGTTCCGTGGGCTATAATTCACAAGTCTGCTGGTTAGACGCACATAGTGGAAAGAGTGCGGCCTGTACTTACCGATCCATAGCTCACATCCTCCATCTGCGAACGTGGTGTTTAGTTTGTCAGGGGGGCAATTAAATGAATGAAACTTTAGGTCAAGGGGTACGGAATCGTGGAAAACACCTGTCCAATATCCACCCACGAAGGATAATTATAGGGTCGCCGCAATCTCCTTATTAATCTTGATCGTGTTTACTTTTTTTCTCGAACAGCTAATTATGGTTAAATTTTCAGGCCACGATTGAAAAACCAGCCAACATTCCTGTCGTGTTGGCCTTTCCGAGCGTACTCTACCAAACGAGAGTCGGAGGGTACCAGGCTGAAATATCGTTGCCGTTGGGAATGGTTGTGAACGCCGTTTTCAAAAATCAACACTGGCTGTACGTGCAGACGCCGCACGCTGAAGAGGGCTACGTCAGCTACGCCGCATGTCTACCATTAGGTAACGTTTCTAACACAAAAACAAATATCAAAAACGATAAGATTTTAAAATGTTCTTTTTTGTTCGACACTACAGAATTTGAGAATTTTCTCCTATGTGAACGGATTTTGATAAATGTAACAACTTGTCAAAACAAAACGTCAAGTTAATTTTAAAGATTTTAAGCGATTTGGAGCCTTTAAAGGGGTCGTCCAACAAAAAAACCTTGTATTCAACTCGTTCTTGTGTAAATTAGACTTTTTTGGCACTCGTACCAAAAAAAGCTCAATTTACACACGAACTCGTTAAATAAATTACTAAAATCTGTTTCAAAATCAAAAATCCACCAACAGTACATTCTACCTCGAAAATACAACCGACAACGTCGCCAACTTTTGTTTTTAGTGTCTCTGCAAGTGTCAGAAAAAAAGAGGGGTTATGAAAGAAAACTGTTGGACAGTCGTTTTGGTCGTAGTTCATCGCGTTTTTTATTCTCATTTTATTATTTCACTCAAAAAGTATAATATGGTAGCTAAAACCTTTTTGTACATAATAATAATTTTGTGTTTCGTAAATAAACTCAACAGTTCAATGTCAAATTTTGGCGGGAGGTTAAGCCAACCCAAAAAAAATAATTTTTTTTAGGGATTTCTTTTCTTCTGCCAACATAATTCAACAGGTGGTGGATTTTTGACTTTGAAATATAGTCCATTTTTTAATCAAAGAACCACAACACCGCAATTTACACCCAAAATAGAGCTGACAACATTGTAGGTACACTTTTGACATAGGGTGAAAAATCTCATCGTATAAAAATTGAAGTTATTAGAGATATTAGTAGCGCAGCATGTTAATAAAGTTAATAACAACTAATAACAACTAATTTGAGAGTTTAATAAATGTCTTACTTTGCGAGGCATTTTTAATAACACGTTCAAATTTTAGCTGCGAGTTTGCGTACTTTCAAGGACATTAAAAATGACAGACTTTGGCTGGTATAGCCAATAGATATCATTAAATTCCCTAAATTTAGTAAAATTTTATATTTGCAAACCTAAATCAACAGGTCGTGGTTCTTTGATTAAAAAATGGACTATTGATTATATTTATTTACGTCGTTTTAGTGAAAAAAAAGTGTTATTGAAGATTTAAATATCGTGTTCAGGATGATTCTAAACACTAGCCAAGCCAAGCGTAGTATTTATTAGTGTGTAAAATTCGAATACACTAAACAGCATTTGAAGTATCTATACTTTCATCCCAAAACCACATTTAAAAAAAAAATAAAATTCTTTTGAAAAATACAAAGTGATCAAGAAAGACTGTTTGAGTTGGTAATACTGAATTTTATGTTTAAATGGTACAACTGGAGTAACTGCCAGTTGTTGACAGTCGCATCATTGACAAGTGACATTTGACATTTTAAATTAAAGTGCTGGATGATTCAAATTCATTTATTTAAAATTAAAAAGTTAAAAAATGAAGAGTCAATTTATGTTTAGAGCAAAATGGAGGACATTTCGAGCATTTACTTCAGTTAATTTTTAGATAATTGTTCTGTATTTCAGGTTTAATTTCTCTTTACCGTTAATTTTTACTCTCATAGCCATAACCTACCATTTTGTTGCTGTTAATATTACGTCAGATATCTGTCAAATAAACCAACAAACATATACGGTTGTAGTATTGCAAATAGCAGAATAAAACTTTTTTCTTAATTGCAAACAGTCGTTGTAGATCACTCCTACCGATGAATGTCATTTTTTTCCTTAAATTGGGAACATTTTTCAAACATTACTTTGGCAAACCTGATATCTTAATTAACACAGTGGCGTACAAAACGTCATCTTGACATTTTATGTACTAATAAATTGTGTCAAATAAGCCAGTACGCCTATGTAGGTATGTTTATGTCAACTATCACAAAAAAAAAGAATTGACAGCAGAATAACGAACAATAGTATTACCAACCCATGAAAAAAAAAGGACATTCATTTATAGTCATCTGGTATTACCGGAGGAGATGTTATAACCTTTTGGTTCTAGACCATGTTACCTGGTATGTTACTGCAATTTTATGTGTGTAATGGTCATGTCATTAATTTATAGCGTCGTAATATTGTAATAAGTGTCTTAGAGTAAAAAAATATCCTTTATATTTCGATTTCAGTTAGGCATTTATAGGAAGTAAAATGTGAATATTGTATACTGACAGCTAACAATACAGTAGTACCTACGGTAGTAATAATAAAATATGTGGAAATTAGATGTGGGTACTTCTATCAGTTTTATCACAGTTACACGTATCAACCCATCAGTATTTATTGAACACAAAAATAACTGTAAAGGAGTAGCATCAGGAAATCCAGTTGCGTGGAGACTTTTATAACGTGTTGTACACACTATTTTTTTGCATACCTATCGAAAAAAGTTGAGAAATTTGGTCTAAAAGGATTTATGAAAAATTACAACAATCATCTCCAAGGGGATGGAATAAAATTATGCAAAAAGTACTGCTTTCACTACGATTTTTCGTCTAAAAAAGTGCTACTTTCACTACGATTTTGCGAGTAAAAAAGTGCCACTTACATTACGATATGCAAAAAAAGTCCATTTTTGGTTCATTTTCTACCAGCTTTGGAAGTCAAACTTCGAAAAATATGTATCTACGAATAAAAATGCTGTCCGGATGGCCGCAGAGCAAGTGAGGTCATCGTTATTCCCTGCAAAATCGCGCTTGTGTTGGTGTTAAAATTCTGAAGCATCATCTTCGATCTCGTCTACATCTGCTAGTGGCATACGGATTTCGATTAATTCAAGGTGTGTCCCATAACATTATACATTAATTATTGTACCACTTGTAAAAAAGTTGAAAAATAAAGTTTAGATCTACGTTGCTATAGTTATTTAGTCATTCATAATGGCCGTTCCCGCTCATAACGGACACCCTTAACGGACTGCGGCCGTTTTGAGGTTGTTTACATGGTGACAAACAGTCCGTAAAGCCACCTTTAACTAGATATTACAAAAAAATGTTAATGGTTATAAGAAAATCAAAAGAATCAATTTGTTTGGAAACAGCTGACAAATTTCAAATTTGGCAGGCAGTTTTGACGTACGACCAATTTAAAATATCAAGTTTTTCTGTCAATCGTCAATCTGCTACTTATCAGAAAACAACAAAGTACAAAAATGTAATTGTGAGTAAAAGCATAAAATGACACATCAAAGAAGTTGCTCAAAATGCCTGCCATCATTTTGGAATGCAAGCTTCAGCACCACGTGGCCAAGAAAGCCGAACTTGATTCAGAATACCTCTGTTTTGACCAATTTCCTCAGCCGCGTTTTCAACTCGCAGCCAAACTACAAACTGAGAAAATCCCATGTGATTTGCAAAACGCCGAGTACTTGTTCGTGGCTGGTCTTCAATTTCGTGAAGAACTTCTTTTTCTGCAACTAAAATCGCCTTAAAGGCGAATTTACACGTGTCAAGTAGCTAAATTTAGTTACTTGTATGGCGTAAACAACTTGATTTAGTACTTGCGCAAGTACTTGATTTAGCAAATTTGACTAAACAAGTTGTTTACACCATGCAAGCAACTAAATTTTGTTACTTGATTTAGTCACTTGCTTTAGCTAGGTACTTGATATGTGTACAGCCGCCGTTAATTTTGGAGGTCAGTGTACATTTACTTGCCTAAGAAATATATTTTTTGCAATCGTACTGTAATGAACATTTCCACCTGGAAAGTTCCATTTTACCGGACTAGTCCGCTGGGTGTGTTTTTACCGGACTAGTCCTGTAGAACAAGAAATTGAACTTGGAGTTTTAGATTTAATTATGATATACATTAAGTGTACAATTATATGCCGCTATAAATGAACATTTAGGTATTACATTATTTTCAACATTAATTACATGAGTCGCTTCTTCTAGGTGAACGAGTTTCCCGCTTCCGGACGTAGTAGTATTCTCTTCCTGGTTCTGTATTTTTTTCGCGATGTTAATTTTATTCTGATGGAATTTTCTATGTATCCCTCCGCCACTGATGTAGACTTCCACCCTCCGTGTCTTTTTATGTTAGATAAATTGGCACCAGCATCTTCTAAAAATGTTGTGGAACTACGCCGAAAGCAATGACCAATGACCATAGGCTTCAAATTCCCGGAAAAGTTTTTCATACCTTTCCCGCGACACAGAAGGTAGCAAACTGTCACAATACGCTCTAGCGGCCTCGTTAATGTTATTTTCACAGTCAAAATTACTATCATCACTCATTTTCAATCCGAAATTCACGAAAAATTGCAAACACGAACGTTGTTTTTACAAATTGAAAAATGTTTGTTGACTGGTTGCTAAGGTAACACACGGGCAATATTATTACTTCAAAGCCACCGCAGTTTTAAAACGATACATTCTTTAGATAAAAGCGTAGAGGATAAAAGTGAAAAAATCACGATTGTAAAAAAAATGTTGTACGCACCACGTCCGAAAGTGCTTTTACTGGCCTCGTAAGCTACCAGGACTCGTCTACTATTTGCTTACTCATCCAGTAAAATCTAACTTTCCAGACTTGTCACGTAAATAACTACATATTTTTCTGTACCTACATTTATGATTCTTTCACTCATCATTTTTTATTGTTTTTACTGAACATCAATTATCGTACTACTTCGTACTATGGCGGACAATAAATTTAGGCCGGCAAATTTCTGACATTTCAAAAAAGTCAATGCAAGCGACCATTTATTGTCATTATGACTGATGTGTCAGTTTGTCAAACTGAAGGTTTTCAAGCTGTTTGGCGTTTCCTTCGCCTTTTTCGTAACTTACAGATCATGACGCACTAGCATAACTCTGGTGCACGCTTCTTTTCCCAATTTTAATTTTGATTATCGCTGTCACGATGACAAGAATGACAAAAATCGAAAATGGGGTTAGTTGAACATAATGCCAGCTTCACATTTTGATGTCAACTCAATGACAAGCCGGCCTAAATTTATTGTCCGCCATAGTACATTTTTGCGAAACAGGAAATAATTGATTATTTCCTAAAAAAAAACACTGAAAATAAATGTATCAATACGAAAATGTCATAAATCATTTTCAATTCAGCTTTAGGTAATTCACCGGATAATAAGTTTTTCCACTTCTATTGGATACTGTAATTATCAAAGTGTTTTTCATTGGATAACAGGATTCATTACCCATGGCCCGTTGAATATAAATTTCTCTTCATAGTATCCTACTTGCGGATAACCGCTATTACTCGCTCGGATGAATTCGCCACTCGCCAGCAGCTCGTGACACAAAATAAACCTCACGAGTAACAGCCGTCATTATCCGCTCATCGAATAATATATTTACTATTACACACTTTTAAGTGTGTAAAAGATTACGCATAAAAGCACGGCTTGGTTGAATTCGATTTTTCACTTGTTCCAGGAATAATCCCTCCGCCCGACGATGACGTTCCCGCCCCCTGTTGGGAGAAAAGCACGGACGTGTTTCCAAAACCCTCCGGAAACATGACCGACACCGAGAAGCTCAGTTCTAAATCTGAATGCAGCGGGGAGATAAGATGTTACAGTCGCAGGTCGAGGAACGCCATCAGTACATGTGGAGAAAGAAGCGTCGACAGATTGTATCTGAGGGCGACAGCATCGGCCAAACGAAGCAAAGGCTTGCGTCAAACCCTTCTGGTCATCAACAGCGATTACTTCGGCGCAGAAAAAAGTGCACTGCACGTGCAAAAGGGTGACGTGGTCGTCCTGCTAGGCACCCACATGAGGGGTTGGTTCTGGGTGAAGAACAAAGAAGGACAAGAAGGATTCATTCCGGCGGTAGTAGCCGGACACGGATTTTTGTAAATTGTAAATAAATTATTTATTGTACATAATAAATTCGTAAAAAGACTTTATTTATTAGTAAAGAGATAATTGCAGGTTTTTGTAGATAAAATTGCTACAAACGTCGATTTTAGGGCTAGACCCGGCTATGCACAAAGTCTGAAACGGTTCATCTTGATGGACTGCAGTGTAAGTCGTGACCGGCGACGTCGGAATTTCCGTGATGATGTCGCCGTTAAAGCTCATCTGATAAAAAAGTGTTGACCTGCCTCCTGCAAAGATTTTATCCTGAAACATTTCGGCAACATGGATGCCTTTGTCATCTATTGGGAAAACTGTGGAAATGTTCATTGAGCGCAAATGCCACAGAGACAGTCTAGGCCCTCCTCCACACAACTAGTTGAAAACAAAAATTAAAAAAATTCAAGTCGTGACAGTCGACTGCAATTACCAGCCAGTCATCGTTGATTCCAACTCCCCCAATCCAATTGCCGAGTTCCGGCCGCACAACTTTATCTCTTGTAAAAGGTTCAATTTTATTGACAGGAGTGGGACTTTTCACATCCCAAATGATCACCAATCCGTCTTCTCCACCTGACACTATCTTGTTATTCCTAAAATTGTACATTTAACATTCAACTCTGCAAAACCTTGCTACAACATACGAGTAGTTCAAACAGTGGACATAGTTTTTGTGTCCTTTCAAAGTTCTGACCTCTTTTCGAGTTTCTAGATTAAAACTGTAAACATTGTTGTCCCCACAAGCTGCATACAATAAATTATCTTCATCATCTAATACCAAATAGTTTACATCAGGCTTATCAAAGCTCTCTTTAGCGTTTGGAATGTCAATCGACCACGAACACGACGGCTTTTTGCTCAATTTGACGTTTTTCCAGGTGTACGCAAGGATCTCTCCCACAGTTCCCACAATTAAAAAAGACTTTGTACTTAATAGACTATTGATCTGGACATCTTCCTTAATCGTAAATGTGTTCTTTGGCAACTGATCTTCTTTAGTAATTGTACTTCCTTGGTTTACTAGTTTTGAGAGGCTGCAAAGAGATTTGTGAGGACAAAAACGTGCAGCGAAAACGTTACGTACTGGAAAACAGAGATGTTGCCGTAAATATCTCCCACAACCAGGTAGTTCCCACAAGGGGTGAACGTTTGGCTTAGCACAGTATTGTAAAAACACTTATTTAATTTATTCACCATTGTGAATAAGTTTTCATGGATCTTAACCTAAAAGGTCTGTTTATGTCAAAAAAATTTGAACGGAATACAAACAGCCCGCACAATTTTTGTTCGTAATGTCTCTCAACACATCATCGGGATTATTTCAAAATTTTTGAGGTCCCAGTAAGAATGAAATATTTGACTTTATTTATTTTAAACGTCTTCAGTTTACAAAAATAACAATTCTTGAAATTTTAAATCTTAGTTATAGTTTCTTTGGATTAATTTTTCGAAAAGTCATATTAATTCTAACACCTGGAGCGCTCTTTTTTGAAGGTAAAGAGTGGTACCAGTAGCTGTTAGTAGGTGGATTCATCAGCAGAAGACTTCCGTGTTGAAGTTCAACTTTAACTATAACATGTAAGAGTAATGATATGAGGAAATTATTCGTTAGATCTTCACCTGGAGGAACGTTTCGTTTTGCAGTGCCTTTCTTTCTAGCGTCTTGATGTTTCAAAACAAATAATCTTTGCTGTCCAAAAGATAACGACGCTATTGGTGTGTTTTTATCCAATTCAGCTTCATTATCCTTATGTTCTCCTATGTGGTCATTTCCATTCCTGTATCTGCTGGGATTACATTAGTTGATTAATATAAACTCGTCTTGTGATAGACGCCAAGCAAGAAAAAAATGGTAATCTTGTTCGTAACGCATATAAATAAAAAACAAGTTAATTGAAATGATAAAAATAGCTATTTACGTTACAAGACCGGTAGTAACGTTTTTATGGACGAGCTAGTGAATTACAGGTCGAGCCCGATAGGGCGAGACTTGTAAACTAGCGAGGCCATAATGCGTCTACCGGTCGTGTGACGTACAAGATTTTTTAGTATACTGAGACAATTATTTAAAAGAAAATAAATTTAAATAAAAAAATTTGGCTTTGAAAAAGATTGCTATGCCTTGTTACTATGATAACAAACGATTCATCAAAATTCAGTCTGTCAAAGTTTTTCATGTGATTTCTTTCATTTGCGCTAACTTCCTTTAACAAAATAAATTCTCACAACCGAACCGAAGCAGAAGTCAAGTTTTCTTCCCAGACCACCTTTTGGAGAAGGTAGATAGTGCGCGATCAAACTTATTGCTCCAAAAATCATCGGGAAGATATTTCACAGAGTACAAGTTGTTCTACAATTGGAGAATACGAAATACAGTTGTTTGGATTGACAAAGGGTAATGCTTGCCTTTAGAAAACCATTTCAATGACATAAGTAATTGTACATTTAATTTTTAAATAAATAAAATCCAATAAATCTGACAAATTATTTGACATTTGCTACCGGCCGCCGTAGAAAGTAAAACGGACTAGACCATAAACATGTGTAAATCTGACAAATTATTTGACATTTGCTACCGGCCGCGGTGGAAAGTAAAACGGACTAGACCATAAACATGTGTCTACCGGACTCGTCGTCAAGCAGGTAGACACCTACTACCAGCACAGTATACTAAAAAAGTTATAAAAACACCTTTTCCTATTAGCTTGTAAATAGTCTGGATAATGACCTGTTAATTAGCACGAAGTTATAATCGAATCCGGTAACTTCTTTGATTAGATCCTTGACTGATTTAAGTAGTGGAGTCCAAGGTTTCGCCGGAATTGTGTTGCCCGAAAAATGATACAGTGTTCCGTCATCTCCGTATGCTGCTTGTTGGCGAGGTATTGGGTGCCATTTTCCAAAAACTTTTACCTGTGTCAGATTAGTTTCATTGTAAAATTGGATTAATAATACATTATTTATTTGTATTATGTTTTAGGGGCACATCTGTCAAAGTGTTAAATATCAAAAAGGTCAAATGAGATTGTGTGAAAATATTGAAAATGAAAGAATTTGTATGTAAACTGCGACGATACCCAAATAGCAATAAATAAAAATTGATTGGATATCTCTGCGAACAAAGATCAAAACTGCCAACCATGTAAACAGAAAGAACTAAACATTAACCCTTCCAACTTTACTTTTATAATCTAGTGGATTCATGAACCTGGCGCTATTTACCTACTGCGTAGCGTCAAATTTTCCGAAATAACCTCCACGTGCAGAAAAAAAATCTAAACGCTATTTAAAAATCAAAAAACCATTGTGGTACAAATAACACACATTTTTCATGACATTTCCTAATATCACAGTGACAGATAAGTCTTTTGCACCACAATGGTTTTGTTGATTTTTGAACAGCGTATAAATCTGCTGCTTTGAATAAATTGGGGAATTTGTATTTTAATATGATACTGCAATAAAACATTTAACCACACGAGTTAACTTGATTTTTGTTTATTTTAGTATTTACCTACTTTTGATAAATCTCCTTCTAAATATTCAACACTATTTTCAATTTGATTCAGTATTTCGCTGGCTATATCTTTAGAAAAAAGGACAACGTAATCTAAATCTAAATGTTCAGCAGTGATTTTTTTCTTTTGCAAAGTGGTGCTTTTTATGCCTTCAATAGCACACTCGACGTCTATCTTCATTCGTTTCATTGTGACCTGAAAAACAAAGAACACAATGTCAGATTGTGGGATGATTTGATTTTAATTACACAGTGCTGCAAAATTTGATTTATAAAAACCTGTTTTGGTTTTAATAGGATTTTTAAGTCTTTTTTGGGATGCTGATTTCAGATATGAACTTAATTTTTCTTTATCACGTAAGAGTGTTTTGGAAAAAAATGTTAAAATATGACATATAATCTGTTTCAAAATCAAAAATCCACCACCTGTTGAATTATGTTGGCAGAAAAAAAGAAATCCCTAGAATAAGTTTCATTTTTCTGGGTTGGCCCAACCTTCCGCCAAAATTTGACCTTCAGTGTGTCACAAATATCAAATTATAAAAATGCCTCGAAAAACAAGGAATATTTTAACCGCTAAATTAAAGCGAGCGTTCATTAAGTGCTTCGAAGAATTTAAAAAACACGATGAACTACGATCAAAACGGCTGTCAACAGTTTTATTTCATAACCCCACGTTTTTCTGACACTTTCAAACACACTAAAAACAAAAGTTGGCGACGTTGTCGGTCGTATTTTCGAGGTAGAATGCAGTGTTGGTGGATTTTTGATTTTGAAACAAATTATACACCTAAATACATTTTGTTTAAAATCGGCAATAATCGTAAGAAAATTAATAAGGCATACTTTTGCACAAACTCCGTTATATTTCTTCATTGTTTCTTGAATATTGAGATAAATTTATACGGTCTTTTGTCGACATTTCAAAATTTTTTGTAAATATTTATTTCGAAAAGGTTTCTTTGTACAAATACCATCGACAATAAAACTATAAAAATGAATTTAAAATTGCAGCAAACATTTTTTTAGTCAAAAAACTTGAGTAGTGAGGATAGATGCAAAATTTTTGTTCTAGCTCAGTTTTAACGTCCAAAAAGTCTACTCTCTCCTTGTACCAGATTCAAATAAACGACAAACAATAAAAAATTTTCTTTGAAAACTGGACGTGCTGGAATTTTTGAAATATTTTTGCCATCACCAGCATCCAAAAAGTCCATCATAATTACTTTTTGATTTTGAGACAGGTTTTTCATTGTTGTGTTATTCCTTACATTTTTTTAAACATTATTTTAAATCCCCTTGTTTTTAGGCAACTAAGTAAACACATCAATTGATCTGATTGATAGTATAGTTACCCAATAATATTGCGGGTGACAAATTTCAGAGCCACTGAGATGCAAGAAAACCCTGCACTATATGAGGAAGGTTAAAATTAAAATAATTCTATTTCTTTGTGATCTAAAGCTAGTGTGACACGATACTAAATTTCACAGAAAATTC
Organism: Tenebrio molitor; assembly: GCF_963966145.1. NCBI lineage: Eukaryota > Metazoa > Arthropoda > Insecta > Coleoptera > Tenebrionidae > Tenebrio > Tenebrio molitor. The sequence goes on along the minus strand of NC_091048.1, from coordinate 3,312,201 downwards.
TGTAAAAATGACAAAGACAGACTATGATCCTGATCGTTCATTGGTCCTGATCGAGGGTCTCTCTCATTTTCTAACAAATTTTCTACAAAATTTAGCATCGTGTCAAACAGCGTTAAGACAATCATACAGAAACCATAGCCAATAAATGAAGAACTACTCTCGTATCCTCAAATGAACCTCATACAGTTGGCTTCAAAAAAAACGGGAAATGAAATTTGACCTAATGTGAATTGGAAATTTAATTTGTCAATTTATGTCAATTTGTGTCTGTTTGACAGTAGTATTTCTGACACATAATTGCAGGAGCGCGTTCATAAAATATGGGCGAAGGTAGAGTGTGGGGAATATCACGTGACTGCAGTGTCACTCCGGCATTATGAACGGAATCGGGTAAACGCGTGTTTTTTGTTTTTGTAAATGTCAACATTGTCAACTCACATTTAATTGTCATCTATTTAACCACCTGCTTAAATGAAGAACAAGAGATTAAAAATGCAATTTGACGAAAGAAAAAGGAAATTAATTATTTCTGGGACAATTTGTTCTGCAAAAAAATGTTTTTCCCGTGTAAATTTGTTATCACCGGATTCAATACAGGAAGGGTAAGAAAAGAATATAAGTGTGGTTGCACAAGGAATACCTTTAAGAATTGTTGGATATGTTGAACGGATTGTACCGGGGTTAACCAACAGACAATTTCAAATGCATTTCAGAGTCAGCCGTTCCAGTTTCGAAAATTTTGTTCCCATTATTGAAAACATAATTAAAAAATGTATAAAAACACCTTGGAACATATTTTTTTCACGCAGCCGCCGCTTCACTGCCGTCAGATATTTGACAGACGTCAAATCTGACGTATGGGTAATTTCTCCCGCACCGCTAGACATCGGTAACATGGGCACACTCCTTGTGTCACTCTAAACATTTGTGAACGATCTGGGGTAGCGTGATTATTCCCCCAATTTTAATTTGTGAACGGCGTTTGGGTGACCCACGGGTAACCTTTATACCTACCCCAGTTTTTTAACCTAAATTCTAAAAGACCGTTTCAAGCTATAAAAATTTAATAAAATCTGACAGAACTTTTTCTGACAGTTCCCGTTTTTTTTTTTAAGCCAACCGTACAGAGTGTCCCAAAATTCCAGAACAACTCAACAACAACAGCGCGTTGTTAAGTAGAGATAAAAGAAGATAACGGGAATGTAAAAAAAATCTGTCCTTCACTCTCAAAGATCCTGGTGTTTTTCTGGAAAGAAGTTTGGTAACAATCATGCGTAGGTGTTGGCGAAGTACATAAACAGTATAGTTGAGGTGCCTTGGGTGTTGGTCTCCGGGTCGAATCTGTCAATCTGTCAAATATACACCAACGTCAAATGAGATAGTGTGTTGAAAGAATATCCATGGAAAATGCAACAATATCTAGTTAAAGCATATAAATGTGAGTGCAGTAACTCTCAAGCATTTAATATTGTTCGACTGTCCTTGCGGACAAAGATCAAAGCTGCGTGCTGCCAACCATACAAGGCAAAAAATACTAGAAGGTAACTCTACCAACCTTACTTTCTATCTAGGGGATCTTACTTATCTAATGAATTCGACTTTAAACGAATTCAGAGGGAATGTTGTTTTTTAAAATAAAATCAAAACAAAGTAATTTTTTTTGAAATGCTGCAGAGAATAAATCGTCAACATTTTTTATATAATCAAAGTAACTTTGTCGTTGAGTTTTGAATTTTTGGTACACTGTATATTATATGGACGAGTCTCTACTATACTCAATTCTTCATTCTACAATTCTGAGGCAAATTCTAAGCTTAACCTTGACCAAGTACTGGTCTTTCCGAGGACAAATGAAAGTCTTGCTAAATGAACAGTAGTAAAATACGTCTTTATTGTTCGAAGGGTTGGACAAGAGAGAATTCATTATAGTCCGGACAAAATAAATGTGAATCCTCACTTTATTAAGTCAAATTATTTAACCACATGATAACGATAGTAAAGATTTATGGTAGCTTGTTCTCGAAAAGGAGCAGCGAGTTTTCGAAATTCTTTACCAGCAACTTTGGTGATAGATAAACATCTGTTCCTCATCATAAATCTTTATCTTTATTGTAGTTTCAATTTGGTTGTAGGTCGTAAAATTTTATTGGATATTATGAGCGATTAACGGGCACAATGGTTGGGTTTGAAAAGGTTGGAAAGCGGCGCGTGCCGTTTGCCGTACAATGCAAATATACCAAATGTACAATACAACCCTGCTTAAAATATTACCTGCTAGTGGTAAACTAGGATTTATAAGCCCTGCAAGATCTTTAACTTAAAGTACCATAAAATTTTACGACCTACAACCAAATTGAAACTACAGTACATTTTTATTTGAACATGTTGTTAAATAATTTGACTTAATAAAGTCAGGATTCACATTTATTTTGTCCGGACTATACAATGAAGTTAACTGAATAAAACGGTTTACGCCTGCGCACTATTACAATATGTTACTGTTTGTACAGGGTGATTCAAGTTTTATCGTCCGCACGATAAACCCTATTAAAAATTAGTAAAAATTATGAAACTTTAGAGTTACATTCTCTTGATATAAGGCTTCCAACGTGTGCAATTAATTTTCCCTTATCACTTCATTCAGAGGCATAAATTAAAAAAATCGATTTTGACCAAAAAAATGCACAATTAATTCAAAGAACACATTTATTAAATTCGCATCAAAAGAAAATTATTAGTCTTTGAATTATTCCAATTTTAACATTAAAAATGAAAAATGGCCAAGATTTACAACTACAGTGTCATAAATAAATACCTCATTGTTGGTAAACATCTGTTGAGAACTTTTCTCGTAATGCTTTGGTCCCTAAAGGGTACCATAAATATTTCACGTCAACCTCTTTTGTGGAAGTGACCGACCAATTTAATAATAAATCATAGATAAATTTTGCACTTTAATATCAAATTCCATTTATTTCAAAAACCAGTGATGTTTTTATGATTTCGATGACACCAGATTTTTCGTAAATGTTTCAAAGGACTCTCAGTGAAAAATTATGTAAAATAATGTAGCTGTTATTGAATTAAAACGGAATATTTACCTGTTTCATTAGAAAATTGGAAATTTTTACAGAATGTTCTACAGCGACACACAATCATTCCTGAATTTTTTGAGAATTTTAAATCGATTAGAAGTGGGTGTTTTTGCTCGGGCGGTAAAACTTGAATCACCCTGTACATTGAAATATTCTTGACAGCCCTAAGATTGTTCATCTTATTCCAAGAATGCAATTAAAACATTTTTCTTTACTTAATATTCTGATCACCCTACGAACTGTATATTAAACACAAGTTGATACATTTTTAGCCTTGTTTCCATTAACACTCCACGAATAGCTTTCCTTGGACCATTAACAGTACGTACTTCATATTTTCAGTTGCCGATTGCATTAAAGCAATTCATTAAAATAATTCATTGACAACACCACAATATCAACAATAACACACGTAATTTTCACACAGTTTCGATATCTCTTATAACCACAAGAAATATTTGTATTGTTTCGCATCACATGTAACGAGCATGAAACCATCCTTTTGCTTTTACTTTTCAGAATAAATAAATACTTAATTTATTTCGACGTATTTTAATGCAGACGATCTGCATTACAGCGCATTAAAAATGCTAAACATTCGCGCAATTCAGGAATGGAAGAACGAGATAAAAGACTCAACTCTAACAAATTTGAAAAATTGAAAAATACGTAGTGATTTCAGGTGTGTTCTTTGTTAGTCAGTAAGAATAAGGTGTGTATATTTTATCGCTGAATGATTCTCGAATCTTAGTCAAGATTAAGCTTGTTTATATTTATTACATCCACTTTCTTTTGTGTTATATAACAAAGAAATCAAAATAAAATACGGAGAAAGTGATGGCAGAGAAAAACGAATCTGCTTTTATACAACAACAGGCAGTGATTTCAGCAATTGCGCAACGAATTAGAGATTATGATTTATTAATAAATAAGTAAGTGGAAATAATGTGCAAAATCAATAAAAATCTCATCAAGAGTGCTTTGAAAAATTCTATAATATGTTACATTTAGCTAAGTGACAAACTACTCGTCGTTACGACAACAACTTTCTGTTTTGTTGAATAAACTATTTTGTAATAGTGGATGTGTTAATTTTGAAAAAAAATCTGTCTGATAAAAATGGAACATAAAGTGAAAAATAAAGATACTTTCACATATTGGAGATTACACTCGTCAAATGTTATTGCTACAGGTTTCACAAGTTATAAAATGCAAAAAAGAAACATAAAAAACGTTTGATTATGATTTCACGTTAATATTGGTATCAGAAAATGCTGTGTAACATTTTTTGGCGATTGTTTTGGAACACGCTGTATGACTAATAATCGATGATACGACATCATATACAGGGTGTATTTGAAATAAGTGTGTTAATTTTAACCAGTGGAGGAACTCGCCAATTTATGAAACTTTTCTCTATAACATTTTGCAAAACTCGCAAGTTTTCCGCGATTTTTTGCCCCGCAATTTTTACCAAACGAGTCGTTTTGTGTGATTAACTAGTTTTATTTTTTTTGTAACCATGAGAATTTTAATTTTAATAATTAAATATGTAATAAAAAGTGCACTATGAGACCAATATCGCTTTGGTTAAATTTTTCCAGTAGAGGTCATTTTCATGACGCTACATTTGTTTATAAACCTGTCATTATAAAATCCCGTTGAGTCTAGAAATTCTAAATGCGTCAGTCTAGACTACGGAACATTTTTACCTTATTAGGATAATTTTGTACCTTATTAAGATACATAATTAGTTTACGTTTAATTTTAACTTCTTCCGGAACAAAATACAAAGTTCTTAATCAGTTTCTTAATATAGAAGTAGAAAGTGCTTGTTAAGTCAACGTATAATGAATGTTTTTTAAATTACAAATGTTATTTTTCTTGAATTAGAGACATAAATAGAAACGTATTGCACACACACAATATTTTGTAAAAAGAAAAACCCAGAAAAATTCAAATATGGCGTAATAACACTTCTAAATAAATTAATATTATATTATATTATAAGTGATCATTATACAGGAGTGAGAATTTTGATCGACGAGTGCGCTTGCGCCCGAGTGCGACACTTCTCACGAGTTTCATAATGGCATTTCGATCACGCGTGTTATACGACGTTTTATCTTACAGGTGCAACTATTGCAAAAAATCCAAGAAATGAAGTTTCATTCAAGTAAAATGACAGCTGTCAAATTTAATCACTTGTGAGTACTTTATGTCAAGTTAAATGGCAGCTGTCAAATTTACTCACTAGTGAGTACTTTATCTCCCTTGTGATTAAAATTGGACTTGTGTCACCGAAAACAACGGTCTAAGGTAGCTCAAAAACTCCACCTGTAAGATAAAAATGATTAGTTTTTGGAATATGATAAGTTCATGGAGGTACGAGTATTAGGGTGGATTCCCAAGAAAAAAAAAAACGAATTATGTATTTATTAATGTTACTGCATTATGAAATTTTCATTTTTATACAATTTGGAAATCACAAAAACTGAAATACATCTCTTGTGCAATTACAATATTACATTTATTGTAGCGCGAAACCTCCCTTTGTTGAAATCAGTATTACCTCCATTTACACTTTTTGTTACATTTTACAACAGATCACTTCCCGTCCTCAACAAAGCAGAGTTTGCGAGGCGCAAACAGCAAAAGTTTGAATTTGTGCATAGCTGGGTTAGCTAAACTCGTCTCATTATCATTTTGACACTTGTCGGTGACACTTCCTTTCAGTATTTCTCTGGGGCAGACTTGAGCGATGTTGTACATTTGAGGTTCACAAATTTTCAAACTAAAATATCGCACGCTCCGAGTGAGGATGAAAACGATTGAGAACGTTTTTTATTGATGTGGAAGCGCCTTTATAAATATTTGATGAATGTAGAAACTATCAAAATTTTTTGCGGGTAATTTTTAATTTTCTTTTGCTGCAGTTACAGTAAAATGACAATTTTCAAATTTTAAGGCACCAGTAATTTCTAGTTCTCTTGCTGAAATATAGTACCTGAACGTTCCATATCCATAATATTAGTCAAGTTTACTAAAGTCTAAAGTTTACTTTTTCTTGTAATATCTAGTTGTTAAAGGTGGCTTTCCGGACTGTTTGTCACCATGTAAACAACCTCATAACGGCCGGAGTCCGTTAAGGATGTGCATTATGAGCAGGAGCGGCCGTTATGAGTGACTAAATAACTATAGCAACGTAGATGTAAACTTTATTTTTCATCTTTTTTACAATTGGTACAATAATTAATGTTTAATGTTATGGGACACACCTTGAATGAATCGGAATCCGTATGCCACTAGCCACTAGATGTAGACGAGATCGAAGATGATGCTTCAGAATTTTAACACCAACACAAGCGCGATTTTGCAGGGAATAACGATGACCTCACTTGCTCTGCGGCCATCCGGACATCGGGAATATCTTGATCGCGATTTTTTATTGATTTCAGTCGTTTATTTTCAACGGAAAGTTAAGTGTTGAACAAATCTGACAAACAGCAGCAAATGTAGACAAGATCGAAGATGATGCTTCACAATTTTAACACTAACACAAGCGCGATTTTGCAGGCAATAACGATGATCTCACTTCCGCACATCGGGAATATCTTGATTGCGATTCTTTATTGATTTCATTCATTTATTTTCAACGGAAAGTTAAGCGTTGTACAAATCTGACAAACAACATTGAGACATTTTTTTTTCACAAACAACGGTTGACATGACGACGTCCTTCGCACACTTATTAATCATTCGGTTTTTTTGATGGCGTTGAAAAAAATTTATTTCAAATAGATAATTGTGAACGAATCGTAGAGATATTACAAAAACTATTGTACAATACACGTCCGTTGGGGGACTTACTGCCTCGCCAGTATTATTATTCGCTCTGCGAGCTTGTCTCACAAAATCTCTGGCTCGGCAGTAAAGGCTATCCTAACGGACTTCTACTGTAAAATACTATCACGTCATTGTAATTACGTGTAATTCTCTCTCTTGTCCAACCCTCCGAACAATAAAGACGTGTTTTACTATTGTTCATTTAGCAAGACTTTCATTTGTCCACGGAAAGACCAGTACTCGGTCAAGGTCAAGCTTAGAATTTGCCTCAGAATGGTAGAATGGTAGAATTCAGTATAGTAGAGGCTCGTCCATATAATTTACAGTGTACCAAAAATTCAAAACTCAACGACAAATTTACTTTGATTGTAGAAAAAATGTTGATGATTTATTCTCTGGCAGCATTTAAAAAAAATTACTTTGTGTTGATTTTATTTTAAAAAACAACATTCCCTCTGAATTCGTTTAAAGTCGAATTCGTATTTTTTCGTATTTTGTATCGGGTGTTATTTTTTAATTTCACCTCATAGTAGGCGTTGAAGAGTCGATTGTGAACGCACTATACAGGTTACAGATCACGGATCAGCTGTTTAAAATCTTATGTTTTACCGAGTGGTGCGTTCACAATCGTCTCTTTAATGCCTACTACGAGGTGAAATTTAAAAAAAACACCCGATATTATATTGTCTGTGCTAATTTTGTTATTGATTAAAAAAAATGCAATTCATTGTGGTGTACACTCGTAAATGCAGAATGAATGTACTGTTTAATACATCTTCCTAAAATATCTTATCATTAAATTGAAAAATATTATTTCAAAATATGTAGTTACTTTGGTGCTTCATCCACTTTCTCGATTATTTAACAAATTGGCAATCGAGAAGTTTTCAATTTCTTCAAAGGAATAATACAAAAATTCAATTATTCTGGACACAGAATATTTAACGTAATACCTGTTCACATTGTAATAACAGCTGTGGTGCAAATGACTTACTATGACAACTCATATAAAAGCTAATGCCAAATGTGCGCGATTTGCACCACCACAGTTTCTTATAACGTGAACAGGTATTACATATTTTCTTCTAAATTGTAAAAAGCTTGCAAAAAAACTTGATGGTTTTCGCTCAACCAATTTTTGACAGACAACGTATGAAAAGTGGAAGGACGAAGATAGATTTATACAAACAATGAGTTGATTATTTGTTCAATTTCACAAAACCTGTTTTAATTACTTTAGAGAGGTATTTAAGTCATACTAAGAATTTACACGTGATAATGAAAGCAAGGGAAAATTCTGTTTCATTGTGATACCTTGATTTCCATGTTACCTATAAATTACATCCAACATAGAAATTGCTTCCTACAAATATTTATTTAGAAAATTGGATGCATAATCATCCTGGAAAAGCGTTACAATATTCCAAACAAAGAAAATTTTGTGCGATGGGTATTCAAATGTAAGTGAGACCAGAAGACAACATAAAAAAAAACAGACGCCAACAAGAAAAATAAATTCAGAGGTGGGGATGATATCGACCACAACGATCCTGATAACTACTAAGACTATTCACTTCAAAATAATTTTAACTCAGTCTTACATTAATTGCATTAGTTACCGCAGTCAGTTCTTTGTCATTGGTTAAATAAAATACAAATTTCAAAAATACGAAAAATAAACTAGGCGAAAAATGGGGAATTTTTTCTAAATACAGTTTCAAATTTGTAATGAAATGTGTTACAAATACATATACACATTAAATGTAATGTTTCAATTACCTGTAACATTTTAAATTTATCTAGTGTTTAAGAATACGTGGGAGGATTGGGGCAATTATTTTACTTTCCAAGAAAAATGATCGAATTCCCTATTCATTTTTGCCTAGTTTATTACAAGAAATTTTGTAAACAATGAGTGTTCGTATTCATAATTTTAAAATTTTAATTTTTTTAGGAAATAGTCCTTCAAAATATCTCTCGTACATGTTAAACTGTCGATAAATTTCTCAAGTGCGCGAACGCGTACGAAATTGCAAACTTGGATTACATACTGTTCCCCTTACATTATACAATCAATAGAACCTTTAGTCGTTTTAGAATTAAGCTAGAGGAATCATTTTACGCTTCTAATTTAAAATCCTGAAACTGCAGTAACAATTCCAAAAGAAGAATGTGACCACATTTTTGACGTGACGTTTACGTTGAATGCAATTTTATAGATGTGATTTTTTTTTAAACAGGAATCGCAAAAACTGTATGTTTTTATTTCCTTCGTATTGCATTTGATTTCACTTTCGTTTGTGTTTTGTTACCTCCTTGTTTTATTTCTTTATTAAATATAGGAAGTTAGATTAAAATCGTTTCATAGACTGGCAAGCAAATTTTTAGTAAATTTAGATGAATTTTTAAAACCCGAATTTGTTTTCGAAAAAAAATTATTTAGAAAAGTTGTAGTGGATGAGTCCTATTACCAGTTAAAATAAATACACTTTTTTTGTTACACCGTGTATACCTAGCATTATGTTTTGAACTTTTTTTTTTATTTTAAAATTGAGGCGAAATAGAAAAATATTGTATTACACTCGTTTTACAAACCATTTTGTCGCACTTGTTTGCTTTATAGCACTCCTCGCTGCGCTCGTCGTGCTCTTAAGAACGCGTGCGACAAAATGGTGTCTTATAAAACTTGTATAACAATAGTTATTTACGAAACGACTGCGAGAAGACATTTTTTGGGCATGACCGCATTATTTAAAGCACGAGCGACGAAGGGGCGAGTGCTTCATTCTTTCATTTGTGCCAATGTGCTGAATACGTCTTCTCACATCGAAGCATTATGTCTGATTTGTCGTATACCCTTTGTGAATAGGATGGCGCTTGTCCATGTGTGCTTGCCAAAGTGTCAATCGAATTATGTAATAGCGATTCATTTACACTCTTTCGAAATTTTCATCATCCAAATTAGAGAAATGGCATTTTGTAAACCAGAGTTTATTATTATCAAGTCAAATTATTTTCAGAATGCTCAAAAAGGCGAATGCTTTTTGGATGATTTTAAAGCATTCGCACTAGTCACTAGTGCGCTAACATCGATTTCGCGCACTACTATGCGGTTGCGAAATGTCATTTTGAAGGTAGTGAGTTCAAAAATTACTGTTACAACCTACTTTTTTTCTTACCTAATACTATGAGACAAATTGCACTGGGAAAAGTACTCGAGTGATATATTATTGTAAAGCAACTTAAATTCTTATTACACCATAATTTAATTATTGTTTATGTACCATTAGTATATTAAATGATAAATGGTCAAAATATGTAAGCCTCTCTGCGGCACATCTTTGCCCAAATGCATTCCTAAGATTTGGAAATACTTCGAGAGTTTTCACAAAATACAAATAATAGACAAGCTGAAAACCGTAACGAAAAGTGTCTTCTTTTTCGACAAGGTGAAGCTCCTCCACATTATACGGCTGCTGACAGACATTCTTTGAACACCGAATATCCTGGATAGTGGATATGGTTCGAATGAGTGGCGCGCAAAATCACCCAATTTAAATTCTTTACATTATTTCTTATGGACCCACTTAAAAGAATGTATGTTATTCTACACACCGCGTCACAGTTGCAGACTTTCCTCAAAGAATTGTAGATGAAGACCCTAGAATAACTCCCGAACTACTTCAAAAGGAAATGCATGAGTAAAATTTTTATTATCGTATGGAGCCCAATGGTTTACATTTTGAACTGTTCCCAAACAATTTTTCTAATAATAGGACGTAACACTCGATTTTTTTTATATCGCCCTAAAAAGAATTGAAAATATTTTCAAATGATAGATCACTCGACGCCTGCTCCTTTCAATTATTCGCAAGAGGGTGGCCACCCTGACCAGGAAAATTTTTCACTATTATGTGTCTCTTTCCATATTTAAATTGATCTATTTCGCTGTTTTTCACGTAAGTGTGTATAATAGTTTGCAAGATAATCCGGATGGATACTTTTCGTTGGGCCACTCTATATGTCGATTATCCGCGCGAAAACATAGAGTGGGTTTATCTCTAGTGTCTTTAAAGTTACAAATTTAAATTTTAGGACGTGAGTCAGATCGTTATCACGTCATTGCTTCGTCTGCAGTCGCCGCCAGACATTCTCCTTTTGCACAGATAATCTTCAAACATTTTTTGGTGGAGTTTACCTATACAGGGTGTTAGTAAATGGTTGGGAATAAATTTCAGGGTGAATTCCTTACGAAATATGTGGCTTAAAACTTAAATAAAGTTTTTCGTTAAAATGAGTAGTTTTCACAAAAAAAAATGTAGTCCACTGTTGGAGATTTTCTCTAATTAGTTCATTTGTCTGCCTAAAATTGGATTAGTTTTGAATTTGTTTTTTTTTTTTAATTCAACGTTCCACGTTTAAATTTTTGGTAATTGTTCACTTTAACTACTGAAAATTCCAGAAGTAGTTAAAGTGAACAATTACCAATTTTTTTCTTTAAACCATTATTATTTCGCAGTATTTCAAAAAAAAATACGGATATGCCAGAATACATTTATTTTTATTTTTTTGAGAAAACTACTCATTTTAACGAAAAACTTTATTTAGGTTTTAAGCCACATTTTGGTAATTGTTCACTTTAACTACTTCCCGAATTTTCGCGTTTTTTCTGGCTAGACAGCCTCAGGGCGTCCTCCTAGATCGTGTCCCACCATTCAAACCTTGTGCAAATGCCTTTTTTTTCTCTCTTGTTGTGTTTCAAGGTCGCGCCAAGTCTTAGTATAACTAAAGTGTAAGGAAAATTTTCATTTGCACAAGGTTTAACTGGTGGGAAACGATGTAGAAGAACGTCCTGAGGCTGTCTAGCCAGAAAAAACGCGAAAATTCCAGAAGTAGTTAAAGTGAACAATTACCCACATTTTTCATAAGGAATTCACCCCCAAATTTATTCCCAACCATTTACTAACACCCTGTATATCAGTTATCGATTTAACAAGGTGTTTGTTTAGTCTTCAAAGCCATAGAGAATCATTTTTTAAGCTTCTTTGCGTCGCGAGCTCTTTGCTGTTAGTAGTGCCAAGGCCGCAGCAAGCTGATGTGCGAGGTCTGCCTCCCGCAGGGGCGGCAAAGGGCCGCTACTACTTTCAGGAAAATATTGTAATATTAATAATTAAATGCAGAAAACTATACACTGACAAGAAAGATTACTTTACTGTACCCTCGGAATCTAGACTGATTTTTTATATTTTGTGGTTCACTCCACAAAGAGGCTTTGATGTAGGGTTATTTTCTTATAAATGTTTGTAACATCGTAGTTGGCGTAGAAAACCACACAAATTTTCGATGTGCCGCAGCCTCATAACAGACTCACAGATAGGTGGCGGTATTGGCGGTAGTTTTAACCGCCGACAATCTGTCAACTGTCATGTAGCAACATGTAGATACATAAATGTATAATAAAGCGCCCAGCCAACTACGATGTTAGAAACATTTATAATAACCTGTGTATATAGAGTTAAATCACCTCTGAACATGTTTTTTTTGTTTCCCTTTATATCTCCAAAACTAAAAAAGATAGCGAAAAAATTTCATTGAAAAAATATCGGAAATTTTTTAAGTTCCACAAGAAACATTATGCAAATGGCATGTTGCAAAAATGAAAGGTTAAATACCGAGTGTTATTGAAGTGTAAAGTTTTTATCGCACAAAAACATGTTTACTCACTCTTTCGTTTCAATTGATGATTATCCCACGAAGTGTCAAATTAGGGGTTAGAGATATGTAAAAAAATATTTGCTTAAAAAAGATCAATATGTAAAAAATGGTAATAGACTTCCGCAACACGCGGTATATTGTAGGTGGCAAATTTCACAGCCAACTACCTACGATGTGACGAACATTCATCATAACCCTGTATTTCATTTATGCTGGGCGAATCTTTCGCCATTTAATCAGCGCTTCGCGGGCACAAGTGTTGAAGCTTCATCTCTTAGCATTTAACGAGATTCAACCTTCCAACAGTTCCAACTTTCGTGCAGCTTCTCTCTTTATTTTGCGCATCCCACTCGGGATCCGTTACGAAACGCTGAACGACACCTGCTGTCCGACCCGAGACAAACTCTTCGTTTCCTAGGTGTTACTTAACGAGCGGAGAAACCGAACAAATACCTGTGTTCCTGGTGGCGTTCCGATTACATAAACCGGCACTTCCAAATTGCAATTCGCACCTCCGTCAGGCCGGGAGCGATCACACAAAGCTAGGTTATGTCGGGCCGCACGTCAAAGTGAGAGGGAGACTGGTGGCGTTTTCTTTTATTTGGCTGGCATGCATGCGATGCCGTGACCGCACACAGAACAGACCAGGCTGATCAACCGCGCGAGCTACAAACTGCAAAAACGCGCTCCCCGACCCGGCTCGAACATCAACAAACAAATCGAATTCTGTCAGATCTATCGGTTTAGGCGAGTGTGGTGAGATGTGAGTGGCAGTCGACGGATTTTCAACTCCACAATTAGGTAACGTTGCTCTGTGTTGATTTTTAATTAGGTTAATCGAGGGGCAAGAAGGCCGTGAAGGGTTGCTGCCAACCTTAACGGGCCGAGATAAATTCCACGAATTAACGAGGCCGAAATGACGCCGCCGTAAAAATCGCACAATAGGCCGATATCTCTTGCGTCAAGCGAACAATACAACACTCCCAAACTTATAGCAAATGAATTAAAATTAATGTAATTATTCGCGAGTGAGTCCTCGCTCTGGTATGCTATTGATAGGACGGATTTTTTTGTAGGTGGCAGACTTGGCGAACGCAAATGACATACTCGCCAAACGTCAATTATGTGTGATATTTTTTATGGATCATTTTGACCGCGAATAATTCAAATTTGAAAGGCCGGGGATGGGACGAGGTGCGACACGCGTCTCGACCGCAGTGCGTACGTACAAAATCAGCGATTTTGTGTGGGCTTTGTGTCAGGAAGGCAGGTGGTCGACAGCTTTTTCAGAGCAGTAGGTAACAAAGTGGTAACCATGGAGACTCCCCGCGAGAAAGACAATTTTTAACGGCGAATTACTCACTATGCGGTGCACAGAGGAAATAAACTGTTCGCTTAAAAATTTCTGAACTTTGTAACTGAAAAGTACACCGCCGCTTAATTAATACCATGTAATTTTGACTGGAAGGATAATTAACTTCTTGATTTTTATGGTCTATTATTTTTGTAAGTTATTAAAAGGTTGGTAGGTGTATTTTTACTCGGTATTTTTCAAGGATTCCAAATTATACGCATCCCGAGCACACAACAATTCCGTACTGAGGTTGGGTTGGGAATTTTTTATCGATATTTAAAGGTACAAAGTATGTGGAACAGCCGCATTATATTCAGAATTTATCCATGCAAATGATCCAATAAATTTAAATTTCATCGATAATTTATCATTTTTTTCTGGGAAAAATGACTGTCAATAATTTGCGACGTATTTTTACGACAGAATCGCGCAGTGACATTTGCATCGTTACATGTTTCTTGTTTTTTTTTTTTAACAAATTTCATAATCATGTATGCAATCGATTTGGCAGTTAGGACGCCAAATGTATGGTCTAAACTGCTTCGATCCGATCATAACGAAATATAAACATTTTACTTTATGTATTGGTGAGGTGATAAATAAAACTGAGATTATCGAATGCTGCAGAGCAAGTATGTTTAATTTTATGCTCATTTTTGCAATATTTAAATTTATCCTAAATCATTACAGTTCTGTTTATGTGACAACCACAAAAACAATGAATTAATTGACATATCGGGTGTTCACTTAAATTTATCCTCAAAGTAAGGGTTGAAGAGTCGATTGTGAACGCACCACGGATTCAGATCACGGATCACCTGTTTAAATCTAACCTCACTTTTTGCATTGTTTGTATTTTTTTTCTTTTGCCCCTGGAATTAAAATAAATTGTTTTTTTTGCAACCAAAAATTGTTAATAATGATCAGACTTATTAAAACAAAAACCATTTAGTAGTTTTTTTTAAATAAAACAAACGTAGAAATTATTTTGAAAATCTTCTGTACAGGGTACATAGGTATAGTGGACGTAAAGTTGGCAACAATATGTTTCTGATGTTCGTTTGTTATTCAACAAAAAACCATTAATTCACTGTATTTTAACATTACAAGTTCAATAACAGGTACTGGAAAAAATATTGTCAATTTTAAAAATGAAAAAAGTGTATCAAAAAAGTAGTTTCAAATTTTTCGAGTATTTGGTCTAATACCGGATCATTTTTTAATTTCACTTCTAGACGAACATGTTTTTTTTTTGTCCAGAAAAAGACGTATGGCTTAAATAGAACAGGCTTAATGTGTATTTTGAGTTAAACACCTTTCACGTTATTTTGGCATAATGGGAGGCCATGATTTATTCTTTAACGTTGGACACGCTGTTTGATTTCCGTCACTAAAGTGCCTGACATGCGGACCTATCAAAATGAACATAACATGTTGCTGAATTTCCCGCGATATCTGAGTATTCTTCTATTTCAAACTAGTAAAACTGATAACAATGCACTAGACATTGACGCAATTTATAACCTCAAACTTAGAAAAACATAACCCATGTCAACAAACAGCTTTACTACCAAAATTTCCATGGCCTCCCATTAGGTATGCCAAAACAACGCGAATGCCTTTTATGACTTTATCGACATTTTTGTGACAGTTTTGACAAATAAAAATAAGATAACCTTGTCTCTGCTACTTTCTGGGTTTTTAAATTTCGTTCCGCTACTTACCAAAAATCAGTCCTTTTTTCCACTTTTATTTGTGAGTTGCCTTGGTGTTTTTCAATTGGAACAAAAGCAAAATTTTTATTTGTGCAAAAATGGAGTTTACCGAAGTACACAAGACATTTATGATTGAATCATATTTCCGGAATGCCTGCAAATTAATATCCAATTGGTGTGTGAAGCTCGACCATGCCTTCGGGAGTTTAGTGAAAAATTCCTCGATGTTGCTACAACTGAGGTAAATTTTGCAAACACGCTCAGTTATGCAAAATTATTCTGTGAAACCGACAGCATTAAGAGAAAATCGGGAAGTGGCAAACCAACGAAACGAACCCCTGAATTGTTGAAAATGTGAGATAAGCAATGAATGATGACCTCCATGCGTTTTTACAAAGACTCTTACAACAAGTGGACTTATCATACAGCACATGACAGAAAATCGTAAAAAAAAACCCTGATGTTGTGTCGCTGTAAAATGCAAATATTCCCAGAACTTGAGCCACCAGATTATGAAAAAAGAATTACTTACTGTCACTAGTTCAATGGGACGTTAAAGAAGGATGTTCCGAATTTATCTCATTCAGTGACGAAGCTTGGTTTTATGTGCAGAAAATCCCCATCGGAGTATCTGACTGCATTTCGGTATTTTGATGTCACTAGACTAGATTATTCTCACTCCCGACTTTAAAAAACACCATCTTTAAATAACCAATACGCACAACTGACGCGTTAAAACTGAGAGTTAACCTAACTTTTTAAATAAATTAGCGTCGTCGTGACATTATTTAGTTACGTCAAAAACGTCATAACCGACTAGATGTGACATTTAAAAAATCACCCTGTATAATTTTTAATTTATATCACAGCAGTACAACGATTAGGCATCTACTTAATCGAATTCTCCGAATAAAGTTTATTGTTCATTTTTCAAAGAATTGCTCTAAATGACTCCGGCCTTTAATTAAACCATTCACATATTATTGGATTTAAATCACACTATAAAGACCAACACAGCATCTATTGTTCCCTTTCTTAACTAATTTTCCTACATAGCTAATCAATACAATGATCCATTTCACTCTGACCTGGACAAAGTAATCCCACGCACTTCCGAAACATAATGGGTCCACCTTCTCCTCTAATCCTCTATACCTGCACATATCATTGTTCACATTGTGTGCCATCTTTTTGGCTAGTTCTTTCAATCCCCCGGACTTATTTATCAACAAAAAAAATTTTTATTCTGTAAATGCACGAAGCTCTGCAGTCATCTTAAAGACGTACTTGTTGTTTTCTTCACTAAATAATTTTCAAAATATACAGGGTGTACAAAAAATGGTGCATAATATTTACATCACATGATTCTATGTTGAAATACAAGCAAAAAACTCTAGTACCAATTCACTGTTAACTTTCTGCTCATAGAGTTATTAACGGACAAACCTGTAAATTTGCTTCGATTGTAATGGAGCAATTCCATCACTAATTTTACCATTTTCATGACTGATTTATTTGTAATTTCATTTTTAAAAATGTTTTTTATAAATTTTTAAGCTGTAACAACATCGCAACTAAGCTAGAGTGATTTTTCGTGACATAAATATTAGGCGCCATTTTTAATACTGTTCAAAAATGGCGATAGTGCTTTCACAGTTCTTGGACCGCCGCATTTATTATTATTATTATTTGATTGTCAGTAAGTGTGTGAGGAGTGGCATTTCAAGAAGAAAAAATAAAATACATAGTTTGTTGCATACGTTCTGCGGAGCAGTTTATTGATAAAAGCAACTCCCTTCTTCTCCGCTGCGATTTAATGTGGGACAGTCGAACGTGTGACATATCCATATCTTGATGTACCAGCGGATTCGCTCCAATCAATACAATGTTCGATATTGACGTTCCTGTACAGAATATCCAATCCATCAGTTCCCTTCGGCACCATAAATAACAAACTTGGATGCGACCGCGTAAAAACGTGCGAGTTTTAAATCAGAAATTTTCGAATTTAACGCTTTTTCGGGTCATCCATCAAAATCAGCCCCAAGGCTTTTTTGCCCCACTCGTACGCAACTGCGGTTTAATCATCGCGTCCGTTCGTTAACCGCTGTGTTTTTTTCGCGGCGAATTTTTTATCAAGCGTCAATTAGAGGCGAATCGGGGGCGGCGGTCGTTGGTAAATTCCGGCGGTAAAAGCTCTCGTTGTCCCGACAAGAATCGTGCCGCACCGATCCGGAGGCGGCTTGGTACGGGCGTCACTCTCACATCGACCGGAGAGGATTTCTTCAATTAGCATGTCACAGATCCCTGATGTTTCGGGGGCGGCGCCCGTCGAATTATGACGGCGGGGAACGTTCTCGAACGGATTCCGGGGAGTGTTTTACGGGATAAGTGATCCGGGCTGCAACCTAACGAGAATTGTCGACAACGGTAATAAAGTAAAGGGGATTCTTTCTGACTTTTTGCACGACTGCTGAAATAAGCGGATCGCTTCTTTCGCATCTACAATCCGATTAGCGAAGCTCGGCTTTTATGCAAAACGCATATTTGTCTGCGTAAAGCTCACAAGCACGACTTTTTACCAATCGCACTTTGTACCTTCGCATAACTAGCTTTGCCCATATTTTTTCCTCCTCAAAGTTTCTCATCACATTTTCAATAAAGTACGAATCCACTTCGATCAAATTCCGGAGCGGATCTCGGATTGTCGATATTAATAAATATCCCTCGGGGCCAGATAAGCAAATCCAGAGATGCCTAACGACCCGAAATTATGTTAGTCATGTTCCGAAATGCGATTTGTGCAGACGAGCAAAAGAACTGGATCAAGTTGCTGTAATTCGTGCTTGGTGACACATTACGTTTGGAAAAAGCAGACAACGTTCCAATTTCTTGTTTTGTTCTTGAAAGGTTGATTAATCGGTTTCTTTCAGACCGATACCAAGTGGAAAAATAAACTTTTACGACTCGAATAACCTTTCCAGACTCACAATTGGTCATTACTAGACGAAGAATCTGATTAAATGCTACAGTTTTTTCATAAAAAAAATTATAAACCATTAATGGAGATTGTGTTCTGGAACTGTGGCAAATCACGGTGCAGAAAGGAAGAGAAAAATTATCCGTCAGTATTTTGCATTCAAATTAACTGCCATTTTATTTTAATTGTTTTTCTCGTGCTCAATTAAAGTGATATACCTATTTGTGACGTAGAAAAACGCTTGGTTTACAAATTTATTGATGAAATGTACAGGGTGATTCAAGTTTTACCGCCCGGTCGAAAACACCTATTTCTAATCGATTTAAAATTCTCAAAAAATTCAGGAATGATTGTGAATCGCTGTAGAATATTCTATAAAAATTTCAAATTTTTTAATGAAACAGGTAAATATTTCGTTTTAATTCAATAACCGCTACATTAATTTACATAATTTTTCACCGAGAGTCCTTGCAAATATTTAGAAAAAATTTAGTTATGATTTATTATTAAATTGGTCGGTCACTTCCACAAAAGAGGTTGACGTGGAATATTTATGGTACCCTTTAGGGACCAAAGAATTACGAGAAAAGTTCTCAACAGATGTTTACCAACAATGAGGTATTTATTTATGACACTATAGTTGTAAATCTTGGTCATTTTTGGCTGTTAATGTTAAAATTGTTATAAATGTGTTATTTGAATTAATTTTGAATTGTGAGCGTGTACGAAACAAATTTTTTTTGGTCAAAATGAAGTGATACGGGAAAATTGATTGCACATATTTGAAGCCTCATATCAAGGAAATGTAACCCTAAAGTTTCGTAATTTTTACTAATTTTTTAATAGGGTAAATCGTGCGGGCGGTAAAACTTGAATCACCCTGTATAAACATAAAAAGGAGCTATGTACAATTTACAAAAATTGTCAAAATTTCGCCCCTCCGTTCAATGCACACATAACCCCATAAAATCCAAGGGATTCAGATCGTAATTGTTTTTACGTTTTTTGTTGATTATCTCGCAAACTAAGCGTTTTTGACCCCATATGTATTAAGAGTTTTATGCTTATTTTTGATCATAGAATTAGCCCTGAAAGTTCGTCGGTGGAATTCTGACACACCCTGTATAATGTACAAATACATTTTGGTTGTATATTTTAATCATCGCATCATTACATGTTAAGAGTTAGATCAAATGCATTTAATGTGACAGCTTTTGATGCAATTTTTTTCCTTTTATTTTTATCTGAACTTTACTATGATGGCATTTCGACCTAAAATTCGTTTGATATTTTACGTGGCTGTTACCTCACACTTATTGGTTAATTACGTAAACCTGCGGAGAATTATGGGTGGCACAATTTTTATTTACGAAAGTGTAGAAAGGAGATGAACGAGAAGATTTCGTATTTGATGTTGGAATTTTATTTCAAACGTAAATTTCAACTTGAAACGTTTATTTGGCGACGACTGTGGGAGAAAATTTTGTTCAAACAAGGAAAATAATATATTTAACTTGGTGTGAGGAATTTTTGTTTGTCGACTTTTATTTAGACCGACAATTGCTGTTTACTTTACATTTGAGAATAAATCATCCAATCATCTGCTTGTTATACATGAAAAATTAAAAATTTTATTATGTAGAGTGTTTAAACAATTTAAATTGAATAAAAACTCACTCACTAGAAATTTTTGAAGTGAAACTTCTTTAGCGAAGGTAGTGAATCCGAAAGACCTTGAAATATTCAAGATGAAACGCTAGTGTGAATAGCGCATGCGTGAGATGTTTACATCTACCTCCTAGATGTAATAACGGGAGAGTTATTATGAAAAATAGAACAAAAAAAAAGACAAAAAAACATGTATACTTACATCTAACATTCATTTATTTATTTAAATTCGGGAGGTTAACGAAGACGATAGAAGTTTCGCTTCAACCGTGCGCTTACGTGGGTGAGGCACGCACATTTTTTATTTATTAACAATGCCGTAAAAATGAAAAATTACGTAAGTATTGCACATGTAAAAACTCGGTCATTATTTGTAAAAAAATTATCAAAATAAAATAAAATTGTTCTAAAAAAAATAATAATGTTGGAAAAAATTAATTTTATAACGAACAAAAAGAAGTCAAAAACTGTGTTAGTAAGTACTTAAAATTATGGAATTAAATGTTTGAATTGCCATCCCTCAGCTTGTTGACAAAAAGCAAGTTTATGAAGAAATTCCCCTTGTTTTAGTTTTATCTAGTTTTATCCCCGCACCCAATCAAAATTAAAATTTCAATACGTTGTGTTTCTGTTAAATGAGTCATTTTCGAGAAAGTTTTGTAAAACAAAAAACACATACGAATGAAATTGACAGTAACATTTGACTGTTTGATTTACCTACTTGATTTTGTGACTTGTTTTTGTTCGTTATAATATTTATTTTTTCCAACTTTATTTTTTTTTTCTCAAAAATTTCCTTATGTAAGATAACAAAATTTTTATACTGTCATTTAGACAATTAAAAGGGCTATCAGAATCAAGAAAAAAAATAGGGGGTTTCTATTTAAAAAAACTATCGAAGACGTCATAACTCGAAAATTAATGACTGCTTGGAATTTTCTTTGGTACTAAAACATGTATTTTTATAAACTAAAATTGACCTGTCCAAACATTTTTTTGAAAAAAATTTTGTTTAATTTTTAAGGAATTTATTCCATACTTTTGCCGCTCACTGTATATTTTGATGGCTATTTTATTCCATAACTTCCATAAATTTGGCAGTTCTTCCACTGGTTAAAATGAACAGAGGTATTTCAGATACATGAAAATTTATTTTTTGAATTTAATTCTTCGTATTAAAATTTAGAAAAACGCTAATTTCCAACTCAAAAATTTTTCACTTATGCCCTTCCACATCTTCGCACAACACTGGTTAGCCCACACCTGCGCTTTCGTGTCGAAGCTTTGAAAACTGAGCTTTTAACGACCAAATTCCAAAAGAATTGTTTTCTTGCGAATTAGCAGATCCACTTTTTGTCATAATTATTTTTAATCTGCAAGGCGCAATTGTAACAATGTATAAAATGTAATCTTTGCGGTTTAAAAGGGTAATTGCGTAGCAATTGCAATTAACGTTGCTGCGCATGGATTAACACGAGGAATTGAAGTTGATTTTATGGAGATTTAATCAAAAATAGAAATATTGCACCGGAAGAAAAATTAACGTGAACAAAATTAACACACTCGGAATGACAATAAATTGTATTCGCTTACGAAAGGTGTTGGTCAGGATACTAAAGTGTCATTTACAGATAGTTGCTACATCAATGTGCTAATTGATTGTTTAAAATTTCTCTTCACTAATTCTCGCTACTATTCATACTTGCTGGGTAACAGGAAATGTGCAACATCCAAGATTCTGCAGACAGTAAAGCTAAAATATAAAATTTTAAAGCTGCGTTTATGAGGAGGATTAATACTCTATAAAACATAAAACAGACCCCTTGGCTCCTCGCAGATCCTTTACAACCATGTTTACTGCCAAGACATGTTTAAAAACCAAATTTTATCAAAAAGTGGTACCATTTATTTGTTTGAAATTTAACAAGAAAGTGTTCTACGTTTTGTGTAAATGTTTCAAGAGTAGGTTATATGGGATCATAACCGCATCCAGTTGATAGCTTTTGACAAAATCTAAATCTAAATAAATGATCTCTGTTCAATGATTTTAATTGGCTGAAATAGTATCATGCGTTCAAATGAAAACCTAGACTGAGTAGGAGTTGAAAAAAAGTAAACCATTTGGAACAGTGTAAAGTTTCAATTTCCCGCCCTTTGATACGAATGACATTTGTTTATGTTTAATGGGCACATGATTGAACATTTCTGTTTTCAGCAAAGGGTGCCCTTAAATATTTGCTTCGAGAACAAGAATCGTTATTATTCTATTTTTAATGTAAAACATTGCAAAGAAAAAGCAGAAAGATTTTTTTGTTTATAAATTTTAGGTTAGCTGTCAACATGCTCTAATTACAATTGTCACTTTACACTTTAAAAAACCAAAACAATTGACGGTCACCAACGTCTTCCTAGCTCAGGATTTCATTTGAACGCCCGATATTAGGAAGTGGAAACCATAGAACAGAAAAGACTCATTATTTTGGTCTGTTTTTAAGGGTAACGATGATTGTCAAATTTGAACCCAAAATTTGAAAAAGATAAGCTAATCGTTGGAGAGACAACCAGTGGCAGCTGCTTATGGATTTAAATCTTCCTCATTAATCCATCTATTATATTCTCTCATCAAATATACAGGGTGTCTCAAAATTCGCGAATTCCGAATTCAGAGCGTGGTAGGGAAGAACCCAGTAGAGCTCGAAAAATATTAAAAAAAAAAAATTCGCTCATCCTGAAGAAGATATGTATAAGTACTTTAATTTTGTTCAATACGTAGCAGCCTTCATATCCACAGTGACAAAATACTATTCTAGCTACGTTGCCGTTCCATTATTAAGAAAAATTACAAAAATTTAAGATTTCTTACTCGAAAGTAAAGCTATTTTTCAAAAAATTGTTTTACGTTATTATTTTTCACAATCATCTACACCATAAATAACAATAAACTCTGCACTTTTCAGCCTGTATTTGAAGAAAACGCACTTCAAAGAGTGCACCTTCAGAGCAATATATCTTTGTGGGGGGAGTCCCGATTTTTTTTTAATTTCCATATTTGGACTACTGGACTACTGAAATGATCCCCTACAACGCTCTGAATTCGGAATTCGCGAATTTTGAGACACCCTGTACATTCGTGATGTGATTAATAAATCGATGATACGACTCGCGAAATTAGAGCAGCACATTCAACTCATCCCACGGACTCGTGGAATCTGCAGCTCGCTTTCACTCTTAGATGTCATCGATGATAATCGCACCACTTGTTTTTTGAGCATTTTTTTTTAATTTCTTATAAAACATCACGTGTAATACATATTTTGATTTTTCTAACAGAATCTTTGTTTACTTACCATTGCTTCAGGTAATAAAATATTCACCACAAAATAGTAACCTGCGGTTCACTTCACGTTCGAAAACTTATTAGCACTACAAAAATTCAATTGAAAAATTTTTATTTGAAAATTTGAATTTTTTAATTAGAGATTTTATAGCGTCTTGCAAAAATGTGTTGCAAGATGCACGGAACAACCTCTTCTGAGTATTTGAATTAATTACGAAATTATTAATAATAACATATTTTAAAAGAGAAGTGTGTGAAAAACTAAAAATATCTTTAGAAATCAATGCACGACCTCCGCTTCTAGGCTGCGTTAGACAACCAATACGTGTGAAAAATTCAATATCATTGTTGCTGTAGTGACGAAGGTCGTATATTCCTGCAGATGGACAAGTTCAAAGTTACAACTTCACGAAGCATCAAAAACTGGTATAATAGGTTAGAAAAAAGTCGATCTTCGTCTGGAACTAAAGCAATTTTCTCTGTAGTCTGGCATTTTATCGAGAACCTAACAGCATTTGCCACATCGAGGGAAAACAATTCTGACTTTTATTCTTTTACAGTAACTAAAAAATAAAGAGACAAAAATTATTTAAATTAATATACATAACGCGTGTAATATGTGAACCTTGTTCCAGAGAATTAAAAACAAACATTACTTATTAGAAAAGAACGTTGAAAATTTGTCAGAACAAATTAGATCCGAGGTATTTTTTAAAAGTGTAGAAAGTGAATTTCTATTTGTACTAACCGCTATTTATTGTTTTCAGAATATAATATGGGCTCACGGGGAGTAATTTATTCATGGAACTTGTCCTGCATTGTCCTGTTACTTATTTTACAAGTTAAAAATATAGGAGGAGGTAAGTGTTATTTTTGTAACAATCGTACTACGTAACAAAATATTTTCTGTCAAAGCACAAAGAACAATTCATTTACAATGATCTTTACAAGTTTGGGTGTAAAAAAGAAATAGCAATTTTTTTTATCCTTTTCGGAGCGCAGCCTCAATTACATCTGTTGTATTTATTTGGCAAAACGAAATCGGAAGAGAAATAAAATTTTTGTTGTCTGTTATTCATTGTTGTTTTGGGACAAAGTGGCGGCAAATGGACCGGAAAGAAAAGCGATGTTTCGGCTAGGATCACGTTGACAGGACAATGCTCTGTCAACAACATCCTGGAAACGGTGGCTTTCCGTATATTTGACAGTGACAAAGCTGCAAATGAGACAGCGCCAGATCACACACAAATAACAAAGTTCCTGGAAATCCATAATGTATAAACTTTTAATTAATCAATTAAATAATTATGACAAACAAGAACAATCAGACTAGACTTTAAGTATAGTTAAATTGACTTCCATAATGTGCACAATACAATGGGTTTTAATAGATCCTAATCATGAGTCAGGAAAGATTGAATTTTTTTTTTTAGGCTCCCAATTTTAAATCTAACTGCACGTGGAGTTGTTTTACGTGAATTTATTTTATCAAAGAATAAAAATCAATTGATGAATTATGTATAAAGACCTAACCTCATTTGCTCATAATCAGTAACACCTCAGCATATGGTACAATGGTAAAATACGTTCTCCCAAATAATTAAAGGAAATCGATGCAATATAAATTAACCAACGAAACCTATTGGGTGATTCAAAATGATTGTGGCCAAATATGACAACTATGTACAAAAATTTATGTGGCAACTGTGTGGGTGGGGTAGAGTTGATATTTCTGTGACAGTTCATAGTCGCGCAATTGTGAAAACTGTCAAATCAATGTGTAATGATATCAAAAAAATCAAATGCACGCTTATGAAATGTCATACAAATGACAACTCTACCTTATCCACACAGTTGCCACATAAATTTTCGTACATAGTTGCCATACTTGGCCACAATCATTTTGAATCACCCAATATAGTTTCATTACACTTTGAACAAAATTTTTGAAATACATAATGATAATCACGGAATAATAATTACTACCAACTGGAGAAAATAGTAGTTTATTTAACGGGTTCGTGTGTAATTTGGGCTTTTTTTGGCATGAGTGGGCCAGTTTAAAACTCGAGTGAAACGAGAGTTTTAAAGGTTCACGAGTGCCAAAAAAAGGCCAAATTACACAAGAACGAGTTGAATACAACGTTTTTTTGTTCGACGAGCCCTCCAAAGGCTCCAAATCGCTGAAAATCTTTAAAATTAGCTTGACGTTTCGTTTTGACAAGTTGTCAAATTTATCAAAATCCGTCCACACAGGAGAAAATTCTCAAATTCTGACAGTGTCGAACAAAAAATAAAATATTAACGTTTATCTGCATGACTTGTATTGAAATATTTTAAATTTAAATTGTCGAAGAATTATTGTTGTCATCACTTGAAAAGTCTTATCAGAGCTGCCCCTGCAGGGTGAAATTGAAATTCATCACAATATGTAAACCATAGTATCTTCAATAAGTGAATAAACCGAAAATGTGGTTAAAACATTTTAAATTCATAAAGTATCGCGCGTTCAAATGAAATCCTGGGCTGGGAGGGTGTTGGAAACCGTCAATTGTTGTGCTTTTTTAAAGCGTAGATCAATTGGAGCATGCTGACAGCTAACCTAAAATTTAGAGCCAAAACATTTTTCTTTTTTTTCTTTCTTTGCAATGTTTTGCATCAAAAATAGAATAACGTAACGATTCCTCTTCTCAAAGCAAATATCTAAGGGCACTCTGTGCTGAAAACAAACATGTTCAATTATGTCTCGATTAAACATAAACAAATATCATCCGTGTCAAACGGCGGGAAATTCAAACTTTACACTGTTCTAAACGGTTTAATTTTTCCAACGCCTACTCAGCCCAGGATTTCATTTGAACGCCCGATACAATAATTCAACGTAATTCCATCCCGACGAGACGCTTCTTGAAGCTCTAATAAATCGAAACATGAATAGCCGCAAAAACGCTTTAAAAACAGAGAGTGGCAAAACCTTACTATGAATGAAATAGCCGAAAAACATTTCAAATACATAGCCGGAAAAACGTAAGAATGAAAACCAAGTGAAAGGAAAAATCAAAGCAAAAACCATAACTAAACGGTCGTTCCGAACCCTTGCAAACTTGTATCGTCCCGGATTTGTGCTGCTGAATATGGGCTATTAAAAACTCCGTGAAAAATTTGCTTCATAGGTAAACAAGACAAAGTAAACAAGACAGGTTGATCGACGCACTTTTGAATCGTCCACTCACGAAGGTCTTGCCACCAAATGTAATGCTTGCATCCGCTGAACATGATAGGGGTGCAACCCTTGCTGCGCAAAACTGATTTTCACAATCTGTCTGAAGATCCTAGAATTTTAAGATTTCACCCTATATAGTCTTTTTTTAAATGGAAATTCCATTGTCAAAGTTTTCGAGGCAAGATCGGTATTTAAATAATTTGCAACAACAAATTTTGTTGGTATAGCGACAACAGTGATTTATTCTTACTTAAATAAAACTTGTCTTGTCTTGTCAAAAATACTCGATTAGTTCTGCTTAAGGTAGATTGGGCATACTTAGTTGTTAAAATCATTCCATACTGTTTAAAATTGCTTGTTTTAGATCTTCGGAAGTGTTAGTAGATGCGGTACCAACTTGAAAAATATTTATTATTTCTATTTAAGGATGTACCGGACATGTATAAAAATAACAAAATTAATAAAAATTGCTGTCGTTCTCATTTGCAAAAAAAAATCAAGTGTATTCACTGAAACGTTAGTGAGTTTTTACGATTTTAATTTTACGTGTGTTCTTATGGAAAACATTATTTTGTTGAATATAAAAAACATATTAAAGAAATGGTACAATTGGTTGCAAAAAAAACGGGAAAAGAAAATATTTCTAATGTAAATTTGGTTTTGTCATTTGTCAATACTTGTCAATATCTACCAAATAATTTTTAAAAATGTCATTAAATTTTGACCATAATTCTAACCTCGTGAGAAGATTTTACACTATGATAAAATTGTAAAAATGTGTCAATTTTATTCTGACAGTTCCCGTTTTTTTGCAACAACTGTACCAGCTTGTTATTTTTTTTTACGTTTACTTTTTGTATAAAGAAAGTTTGCAAACCTAATTAGTCTTCACAACACCATTTTAATTAACTCAAGTGCGGCAACGCTGGAATTAGCTGAACAAGTGAAACGATTCTTAACAGACATTTTCTACAGTAGAATCACATTGGAAGACTTCTTTTTATTTTTGTTCGTCTCATTTAGAGACAGTCAGTTAAAGTGAAAAATGTAGCGGCTTTACAACAACATAACGTGGTCACAACATTTCTGTGAATACATATCAATATCAGCGTTAATAATACGGGGTGATCAAGAAGGACTATTTGAGTTGGTGATACTAAATTTTGTTTTTAAATGATACAACTGGAGTAATTTGCGGTTGTTGACGGCTGGACACTGACAGCCGCATCATTGAAAATCAACTCAAAAAATGACGTTACACTCGCAAAACACAACTGACATCTGTCAAAGAAGGCATCATCACTTTTTCGCTCTTCTTTCATCAAAAAGTCATAGCCAACTTGATGAACTTTTCATTTGAACACCCGTTATAGGTATACAATGCATACTGTTTTCACGATATTTAAATCACATTGCTGCTAGTTGAATTTTGGGTATTTTTTTTTAGTGTATACCTCAGTTGATATTTCTTTTGTTCACAGTGATACTAACGTGGAAAAACCATTAAAAATTAATTTCACTTTGTTTATTTCCGTCAGTTATTGCTATTGCAGACAATAATGCATCTACAGTAAACATTACACGATGAGAATGAGAGGTTATGTCCATACAGTAGAGAAATCTATCTTTTTTTTATACCGGGTGCATTATGAAAAATCTTTGGTGCTATAACTTCCTTATTTTTTATCCGATTTTAATAAATGATACGTCAAACAAAATCGTTTTAGAAACACTATAGCCCGACATGCTATGATTTTTTTTTGACATTATATTTTTTGACAGAGACAAGACGCCGAGTACTTGTTCGTGGTTGGTTTTCAATTTCGCAAAGAATTTCTTCTTCTGCAACTAAAATGTGATCTTCTCGTTGAAAGGCCAAGATCGCGCTTGTTCATTTCGAAACGCCCGAAATCGCGAAGATGCTGCACAATGTTTAGAAAGGTTCGTGCATTGGGAGAAAACCGTAGATTGCCGTGCTAGCTCTGAATGTCCATCAAAACCATATCGGTTTCGTGAAAGCCATTTGTGATTTAAACTGAGGTTAAGATTGAGGTTCTTGTCAGTGACATAATTTTGAATTAAATGACAACAAAAAAGTCTACTGATTTTTTTTGGACCCATGTTTTCATAAAATTCAGTGACTCCCAATTTTTTTTTTGAAACACTTTTAGCCCCTTTTTCTCGAAAAATATCAACATTTGTATAAGGCATTATTGGCTCAATCGTTACCTTTTTTGGGGTTCTATCACAGGTTAAAATATCTGCACAACCTTCAAAGTCACCCTGTATAATTTGATTACTATTCAGTGATCCAAAAATATTTCTTTTTACTGGGTTAATATAGGGTAAAGTCAGCAACGTAAAAGACTACCAAATGGTGTACAGATGTTGATTATTGTGTCAAACAGAATTTTTTTGTTGAGAATGAGAAAAACTTGTGGTGGTGTAAGTAAAGCCTGTCGAAGTGATTTCGAAAAAAATTGTTCTGGTTTTGTGACCCAAAACACAATGTACAGTAAAATATTTCCATAAATCCAAACACCATCACAAAACACTAACTACTCTTCACGAACTAACCAGAGCAGTTAAAAATCAATTTGATTAAATACAGGGTGTTTCTGAAATAAGTGCGTTAATTTTAACTGGTAATAGAACTCATCAAAAGGAACAACTTTTTTCTCTGCCATTTTGGCGAAAAACGTTGCGTAATGGCTTAAAAAACTAGGAAAGATTTTCGTAAAACCGTTCATATCTCCATAACTAAGCTATATATGTACCTAAAAACCTGAAACAACCAGATTCTTACGAAGTGGATTTTTTACTATACGAGTAGATTTATTTGAATTTCGATTTCGGCGTTAAAACACGTTTTCTGGATGAAAATGGATGTTTTTTTCATATTAACGCTGATCTCAGTTAGCCATTGCAGTATTTAGTGGCGTAGGGCTATTTTAGTGAAAAATCTCTACAATTTTTTTTTTGAATTAAACATCGGTTTTCGGCAAAATGGTAAATAGAAAAGTTGTTCCTTTTGACGAGCTCTATTACCAGTTAAAATTAACACACGTATTTCAGAAACACCCTGTATACAAATACATCCAAGCACAAATGACAAATTTGTGCTTGGAAATGAAATTGTGATGTCGCCTCCTTTTGTGGCCAATTTTTCAAATCAATTTATTAGCCGACATAAAAATAACTCCCGTTTTTATTTTTATTTCACAACGGAGTTTATTAAAAATCGATGCAGCACACCTGAAAAACCTTTATCGCTAATTTGATGACGATACACTTGTCTGTACAAAAACGCTCATTGTAAACTTCAAATTATCCATAAAATATAAAGTGTCAATCACCGTTTGCGTGGCGATGTGGTGTGGTAATGTGGTATCAATTTAATGTGACTCACGATCAGATGTTATTTTGACGTTAACATTTGTATCACCAGCAGTAAAAAGTGATTTATGGTAATGAAGCGTCTGAGGTGTACCCAGAAAAATATGCAACCCGCGTGAACAACTAATCTAGTTTATTAAAACAAATCAAACTGGAAAAGATGACTTTCTTTTTGTTGTTGTCAGTCGCGAAGTATTATTACCCAAACTGGGTATTTACCGTGGTAATAATCAGAACCATCCAGTTTTTATGTTGATGAATTGCTACATAAACTGCTGGCGCTAGTCTCACCGATCAGTTCCGGATGACCGGCAGACCGTGTATCCTATTGCTAATTCAGAAATGGACTTTATTGAGTTTCATTTTGTACAAATCCTGACTCGTATGACTTACCCGCATAGTATTTCCCACAATAATTAAAACGTTACAAAATTTTAATAGAAAAGTTGGGCCGTCCGAACGGAAGCGCAATTCGACCAGCCCGAAATGGATTCTTTAAAAGTCAAATTAATTTCAACAAAAGAGAATTTCCATTTGGCAAACGATACGTCTCAATTTCAGTTGAAAAATCAATGTTTCAGTCCAATTAGCGGCGCGAGTGTGACACAACAGATTTTCCTAAGAGAAAACAATCAAAGAATCACGATGACGGATTCAATGACGTTGCAATTATTGCTTTCACATTATACAAAAAATTGTTCATCTCTTACCGGTTGCATCGAGTTACGCAATCGGGTTTACTTTCTCTGTAGGTGGTGCACGATGAATAATGTTTCAGTTGCATAATGCAGAATTCAGGATAGGTGTTTTATCGCGATTATTGTGGGGTCAAGTTAATTTATGAACAATTAAAGTTCATTAAGGCATTTCGCATCAGATAAATCAACTAACCGGTGGATTTATGGCCGCATCCAAATAATTTAATTGCCTAAGACGGTATTACTTACACCTTGGACGGTGTGAAATGCGAGCGAACAATGGAGATTACTGACAAATAATGAATGAATACAACAGGCATTAAGACATTATGAAACGCAAAAAATGAAATTTCAAGTAAAAACAATGCGCGAGATTGTTTCTGTTCGTGATAACATTTGGACCAATTTAGAGTAAGGTTTTCTGAGGAGTTGGGAAACTGCAGGGTCGTTGACGTTACTAAATTTGCAAAAATATCAAGGGGGTATTTTACTCTTAGTCCAGTAATTACAGTTTCGCGACCGCAACAGTCAACCGCGAGCGTAGATTTCGCGAACTAGACAAAATAATTTGACTTGGTAATAATTAAATCTAGTTTACAAAACGCCATTGCTCCAATTTGGATGTTGAAAATTTCGAAAAATCGCTATTAATTCGATTGACACTTTGGCAAGTGCATGGACAAGCTCCAAGCTCCATCTACTCACAAAGGGTACACGACAAATCGACATAATGTTCGTTTTAAAAAATATTGTACAAACTTCCATGCGAGAAGACGTTCGCGCAAATGAAGCACTCGCTCTTTCGTCGCTCGTGCCTCAAATAATGTGCTCATGCGCGAAAAATGTCTTATCGCACTGGGTTCATAAATAACTAGTATAATGTACCTATAAGACAAAATTACAAAAGCACCCATCAATCCATCATGGCGCGGAAAAAAATTTAGATATTGTAGAAAAGGGTAAAAAATGTCAAAAAAATGTCAGTTTATCCTTCTTCGTTGGTCCTGCAAGTAAAACTGTTGTTATTAAATAGAGGGTGGTCCAACAAAAACGAAGCAAACCCGGACATACATGAGATCCATACATCTTTAAAAAAAATGTAAAATCAAACAAATTACATTTGGCTGTGCCGCTTTATATACATACATTCCTACATGACAGTTGACAGATACCCGGCCAATACCGCCACCTATCTGCGTTACTAGTCTGTCCGTATATCAAAATTTATGTGGTTTTCTGCGCCAACTACGATGTTAGAAACATTTATAATAACTCTGTATTATAAATGATGATGAAGATTGTCAGCATGTCATGTCTTCATTCATTTTTTAGGTTATGGTTTTGAAACTTGAATGTTAATGTGAATAATCAACATTGTAAATAATAGTATATTATGCAACAAGATTTATAAACGGCAGTTTAGACACGCGTTTTATGTTAGGCACGAGCGAAGCGAGTGTTTAATAAACAAGTGTCTAGAGAAGTTTATAAACGAGTTGAATACTATACTTTTTCTACGACCAAATTAACAAATGGAACACACAAACGAAACAAGCAACTTTTTTATTAAACGTTAATTTAAACATACAAACTAAATGAACATACCAAATAGGAATATATATATTTCTCAGGATACAAACTGTTGGTGGCTTCAGGTGCATATTTGAAAAATACAACGAATTATTCCACTGCAATGACGTTTTCTTTCACGCCGGATGCGAAACTGATAAACGTCAAAATACCAACTTGATCTAGAGCTA
Source organism: Tenebrio molitor (assembly GCF_963966145.1). Taxonomy (NCBI): domain Eukaryota; kingdom Metazoa; phylum Arthropoda; class Insecta; order Coleoptera; family Tenebrionidae; genus Tenebrio; species Tenebrio molitor. Next base: position 3,279,414 of record NC_091048.1, on the reverse strand, counting down.
AATATGTCCAAAAAATTCAAGCCGTGTTTAAAGAAACTTCGAGCGTGTTTAATATCCCGAAAACGCCCGAATGGACACCAAGTTGTGACTAATGAACAATCGTTTTTAAAGTGACGTTTTATATACTATTTGTCAGTGCAAAATGTGACACTTTAGAGAAGGAAGTAGAAAAAATTATTAAAAACATCAACTAACATTTCAGGTCCCACGTTTGCAATTACCGCTTCAATTGCGTGCTGCAGTTGTTGCAAATTATTTATAGGATTGTGCTGTTTTTAAAAATAAAGGGTAATAGTAACAATTTTGTTATACTTTTGGTTTGACATATTTGCATTTGAAAATCGGGTATGCCAATGTAAAACTTAAAATATGTTACCAACCTAGCAAAAAAAAAAATAACAAACATTTATACCGCGTAAGCAACAATAACTGTTTCAGTTAGCAATAAAAAAATTCTATGTGAAATTGGAATGACTGAAAATTGTACCAATTTCCGTTTGTTTTATTGTTGGAACATGACATTTCCAACTCAAACAGTAATTGTTGCTCACGCGGTAGTTCCTTGGTTAGTACCAAGTGATGTTAAACTATTGTTTTATTAAATAAATAATAATAAATAAATAAATATTTTATTCCTGTTCCCATACAATAGTAACTATTCATATGAGTAGCACTGTCAGATACTTTTCAAATATGAGGCCGAATTTGAAGCATGAGGCGTCAGCCGAGTGATAAAACAGGCTGAATACCTGAAAACAGACAGACAGACAGACAAAGTTTTAAAAAACACTAACTTATTGTAAATTTTGAGGTTATCTTTGAATCTTTGAGAGATGTCAAGTTAGGTATATAACCGCGAAAATTTATATACTCGTACAGTAAAGTCCGGTTATAGCGAACCCGTTTGTAACGAACTCTCGGTTATAACGTACTATATTTCAAGCAAAGAAAATTTTTCCATAAGCTCAATGTATTTTTTTACCGGTTTGTCATTTTTTCAAAAAAAAGGGGGTTGTATTTAAAAAACATTGGTGATGACGTTATTGCTCAAAAACCAATAACGTTATTTAAAAAAGTTGCGCGTCACAGGTTTTTCGAAATAAAATCGACCTGTCCGAGCGATTTTCTTAAAAACATCACATAATGCTATTATGAATTTTGTTCCAAACTTTATGTTCACACTGTATATTACCGTTCTGCAAAGGATTCATGTCATTTTTCAATACTTATTTACTTCATCTCATTTCAAATGTAAAATAAAAAATAACTATGAAAAACACACTTTACTTTAATTTACCTATTATAGCGAACCTCGGATATAGCGAACTTATTTTTATACATTTTCTGGGTTCGTTATAACCGGACTTTACTGTATTTAGTTATATACCACTTTCCCGTTTATGTATCTTCGAAAACGAACATGAAAAATTCCTTTTTTAAATAAGTATCCTAATGGGGAAGATTAAAATCGCAAATGTAGTTTTTTAAAACTTAAATTACTGACATTCCAATTAAAATGTCCTAATTATAATTTTGCTGCGGAAGAATCTGAACAAATTACTGAAGCAGCAAAAGCCGTGGTTACAGTTTTAAAATTATAGGTAATTGTAATGTAAATTTAAAATGTCAGAATGAAAACGCCCTAGAAGATTTTTTATAAAAACTACAGACCTAGGAAATAATTTGTTATTTCTGTCATGATTTTAGTATCTTAAAGATCTATTCTCGGTCATGAAAAAAATTAGTAATTGGAATTTTTTTTTCGTGCATGTCATTGGCGAAAACATTTTTTAATAGCTGTTACCATGAAAACTCGAACATTGACATTTAAAATAAATACGTCTCCTCAAGAAATTACTTGGTGTTGGCGTGCGATTTTCTTTTACGTGGACGTGAACTAGTTTCGGTAAATTTATCCTCGCTTTTTACTCATACTTTATACTTTTGTTGTTGCTCGCAAATGAAGCACTCGTCTTCGACTCGTGCTTATTTCCACAACAACAATGGCATTCGTGAGCTCGGAAAATCGCATTTTATACAGGCTGTCCCAAAAGTACCGCCTTTCCTTGAAGGTACGTCATTTAGGGATGTGGTAGAGTACTGGAAAAATATTTTTTAAAAAATCCTGACCGTCCATTTAGGAAATATACGCAATTTTAAAATATAAAAAAGGCAACGCTGTAACCTGAGAATTACCTCTACCTAAAAATACGTAATAGCATTGTATTATTGAATACCTAGGCAACCATTTTGATGAACTTGAGAGGTAGCGCAACAATCAAACACTTCAACAAAAATTATTTTATTGAAACAAATGTTCAAAATTTTGTCCATTTGTATCGGAACATGCGTTGGGTCTTTTAACGAGGTTGCCGTGAACGTGCTCAAGCATTCCAGGAGTCACCGTAGAAGTAGATATTGAATTTTTTAAACTATTTTTCAGTACTCCATAACACTTCTAGATGACGCACCTTCAAGGAAAGGCAGTACTTTTGGGACACCTGTACATAGATATATTTGGACCGATCACACTTGAGCACTTTTTACTTATCCACCAATCAAATGTTTATTTAACAGAAAACCTGCTAACTTGGGTAATTTCCAGAAATCACTTCTAAATGAAGTAATATAATAATTAATACATTTAAAAAGCTCAATAATAGTTATTTAAAAAACTAGTTTGTTAATGAAAGCGATTAATAATCGAAACTGTTTAAAGCACGAACGAGTGAAGCGAGTGAGTGCCCTTAATAGTTGAGATTTAATCGGCCATTAACAAACGAGTTGATTACAAAATTTTTTCGTTGACCGCAAACTTTTTTTTTTTGTGACAAAATTTCAAATTAAAGCCAAATCAAAACCAATTTCATCTTTTTCGATAAAGATGAGACCTTATAAAATATGTACCTTCATCCTTTTTTTGTCCTCAGGGTAGGCCATTTTTAAATATTTCAACACTTTCTATTCACTTTTCCACAAAGAGTGTCAGAAGACGTCAACTCCATTCACATTCAATTTCACGTAAAAATCACGGTTGCTAAGAAAACCTAGTTACCTTTGAAAAATATGACGTGCGAATTATAATAACCAAAAAGTTAGGCCTTTGGAAAAGTGAATTCGTAATTGTGCAGTTATGGAGCGATAAAAAATATAGAAAACCCTACTGCACTACCTGCTGCAGTGTTGATAAGTGCAAACAATGCATGTTCGAGGTTGTTTATACTTAAAAATTTCATCAAAACGTCAAAATCGCAAAAATCGTTGACTAATGAAAAATAGTGTATTAATGAGGTCCATTAATACACTACATTTTAGACAAAATAATTCATTAATATTGAAATTAACAAGCGTCAACGGAAAATATAATTACAGAATCATATTGAATCATTTAACTAGGTATTCTTGAAAAATCTTACCGTGAGATAGTTCTATCTAAGCGTTTTTAACACAATGAAGCGAAAAAAATTGTACACAACATTCTGATACAGTTTTTTATATTTTAAGATACATACATTGTGAAATTTTTATGCCAAATCTATTTCCTGATCTGATTTACTCAGGAAAACAATTTGTTTTATACAGGTTGATCTTTAATGCTATAACAACTTTAGTTCTTGTCTAATTTCAATAAATTATACAGGCTGTCCCAGAATGAACCAGCATAATTTTAACCACGAGCTACTGGCTTCATGTAGAACTCGGAAAAATATTTAAAAAATTCTGTCAAAAAATAAAATGACATTTAATTTTTGAGGTACAATTTTTTAAAATTCCTTGTCAAAACGTTAATAGTTATTTACATAAAAGTCAGGAAAATCTCACATTACTGAAGAGAAGCTAAATTGAAATACGATTGAAAGCTCCCAGTCAAGAAAGAGATTTTACTGACGTGTTTTGTATTAAATTTTTTCGGATATCGTAAAAAAGACGAAATTTACAAATTTTAGAATTTTTTTTTACAAATTCAGTGTGTCAATTTTGTTGGCAACTATAGTTACAAAGTAAAAAACATCGAAAAAATTTATTTTGCGTCTTGTAAAGTTTTTACAGTACTAGTCCGGAAAATTCAATTTTCCTGCGCGTAAATAAGCAGGAAAATGTTGTTTCCAAGACTATTTCCGGAAAAATATTATAAACATCAAAAACGTTGAACATAAAATCTCGACAGTAAAAAGTTTTGTCGTTTTCTTTAATCCCCAAAAAGGATAAAATATTCTATTTCAGTCGACGATCCGCCCTCATTTGTTCAGCTTGAATGTGTAAATATTGCGGTTATGAATATTGGGAATCGTTGCAGGTTTAACGATACGATCGAGCAGATTGGCCAGGGAAATTTATCCGGAAATTGAACCAGACAGCGATCGAAATCAGGCTCCGGGTAACGTATTTTAAAATTAAAATATACACTTTCCTCGTACCGATTTCGATTTGTTTTTTCTTATTTGCAACATTATGAACTGATGAATTTTTAGTGTGCATCGTGGGAGATGTTGTGTATGCAGTTGATGAACTCGTTCCTGCGGAACAGCCATGCTTGAAGTGCAAATGCCAACCGCCAGGTGTGCATTGCGAGACCATCAAATGTGCCAAAAAGTCTAGGTGCAAGGCGATCCATCGACCAAACAAATGCTGCCCCGACTATCAGTGTGGTAATGTCTTTCTTTCTTACTGCACAAAAACTACAAAAAAATCATCTCCAATTTCATTTTTTGTACCACCTAGGACTAGGGCTTCTAATTGAAAAATTGTTCTCTGAATGCGCTCGCATCGTTGCTTCAGTTCAAGATGGTCGTCGTGACCATTCGAAGAAAACTCGAAAGATTTAACGAGACTGGCCGTCGTAAAAGGACAGGTTCGGAGCGTTTTTTCACCTAAGTACGGAGAAATAAGCGAACGAGGAGGATGAAAGAAACGAGTGGAATTCAAAGCTGAAATCCCTTCGATAACTTTTGACGACTCGCCACAGCTCGGCTGACTTTTTGTGAAAAAAGAATCTTTTAACGGAATTAAGTGATTGGGAAAATGTCATTGAAATGGCTCTTCTCGAGAGATGGCACGAATATTAAAAGTAAAATGCGTAAAAGCATTTGAAAAGAGAAGTAATGTGGGTGAATACAATGAAGAGGTGGTGATATTCAGCCAAAGAGTTTTTTGCACTTCACAGTAGTGAGTGGAAGATTTACAAATTAAGAGATTTTGTGATTTGCAAACGTTATTTTTGAATGTTTGAATATTCTGATACACTGATGGATGATTCATTGAATTCATTGAATGTGCCAAGGTGAAAATTAGAGCGGCTTGAATCTCAATACTTAAGTCCAAGTTTATGGTTTATGAAAGGTGGAAAGCTGAACATAAAACTAATTTTCACGAATCACTGTGTTTAGCTGAAAAAGTACTTCAACTTTCTTGAAACAAAGCTTAGAAACGGCGAAAGTAGAACGTTTGAAATAGATGGAAAGATTGAAAATGGAAAAAGGAAGCTGCCAGAATGAAAGTATTAAGAGAAGAGGACTTATAAATGTTGAAGATGAATCGAAATATGTAAAAAATAAAAGGAAATGCGTCGAAGGAAAACTTAAGATAAAAAAACAATATTCAAAACAAGAGAAAAATATGATAGGTTATTAAATACTTGATTAAAAAAGAAAAATACAAGAGAAATGGAACGAAAAACGGAAAGATTAGGTAATAGAATACGTAGAAATGATGAAAAAATTCGCCAAAGTAAGCTATGAACAAAAAACGTATGTCCTAACTTATTTCCCTATTTAGATTTCTAATCGATGTGGATAGAATTGCTTACCTCAACTGTTTTCTTATTTGATGTTCCGCTCCGATTTTTCTTGCAACACTTCCGTTTTCTCTAAATAATTCAGGAGTTTTCCTTACAACTGGGTGAACGTCGTCATAAGAATGATCGACCACTTCGGCGGCAACAAAATTAAATTTAAGAAAAGACGTGCGAACTTTGTCGAACTTGTCTACTTTGACTATTTTGGTATAGTATTGTATGTCGCTATGATATTTTCGAAGAATGAAAAAGAAAGAAACGTTAAAAATGGAGTCTTAAAAGGGAATAGAAATATGTAAAAATAAAAAGGGAAAAGAGCATTAAAAAGCAACAACATATTTTTTAAATGTTGGCGCGAGGAGTAAAGAAAACTTTACTAAATATGCTGAGCAAAAATAAAAAAATATAAAATAAATACAATATGGTAAAATGCCATACAATATGGAAGTGAAGAAAAAAGATGTTAGAACTAGGTATGTATTGCAAACGGACAATGTATGAAAGAAAGCAATCATAAGATAAGTAAATAAAAAGAAAAAAAGATACATATGAGAAAGTTTTAAAATGTCGCAAGTGAAACAGTAAAAATTAATAGATAGTAAAATCTAAACGAAAAAAAGGACACTAATGGTGAGGTAAGACAACGTTGTGGATCAATATTACAAACAGATGGAACATACGCGAAAAGAAAAAGAAGAAAATCCAAAAGAAAGTATGAGTAGCAAAAAGGAAATAAATATGCCGTATAAGGTTTAAGAAAAAAGAGAAATAAACCAAAAATCTATTTATATTGAGTAAATGATAAGAAAGAGATCTAGTCACAAAGTTTAAAAGTGGAAACAACACAAACGAACAAAGTGAAGAGTGTGTACAAAGTGATCAAAAAAGAAACAAATCAGAGCAAGCGTTGCAAATTATCAGTCATGTCGTAGCGAAATCCGATGCAAATAAGCGTTCAATGCATGAGCGTAGACAATTTGTGGTCTCAAACGCTACTTTATAATAAATCATAGCTCATGAATTTTAGACATTTGAATTATAATTGTGCACTAATTTAATAAACAAGGGAAACATTTTATATTCCTAAGAATGGATAATTTACCAGTTTTATTGTCAAATGCGACGCCACTGGTAAGCAGATTTTTCAGTGAAATGTCAAGCAAACGTCAATTTTAAAGCAAAGTGAATACAGTAAATTCGTTTTAATAAACAATTGTCAAAATGTTGTCAAGTTGGTAGACTTGCCAAAATGTCAAACCTAGTTATTTCATAAATCAATCTTGGTATCTCAGAGTGTCAGCCAAATTTCATCTATTTGACATGCGCAGGACTTGTTTAAATATAAAAGCATAAAATTCAAAATTGGTGAAGAATTTAAAGTTGAAGAATGGCTTCACGTAAAAGGGGTACAGGTCAGTCGCTTCTTCAACGTGAAAAGATGGCAGTAGTTCGATACAGCAAAGAATTGGACACGGAAAAACCATGAATGTCGATGAAAGAAATTTGCGAGAAAGCTGCTCATATTTTTGATGTAACCTATTTCCTAGTTTTTTCATTTTTCTCATATTAAACTAGTTGTCTTTTATCTTTCAATCCACATTTTATTTAACCGTTCACATTTCCCGATTTATTGGATTTCAAGTAAATATTCTGTACAAACCTTCATTTCTTCTTGCTAAGTTTGAAGACGCAACTCGCTTTTCAAAATCATTAAACATCACGAAACATTGCTTTTGATGTGCAAGGTCTTAACAGCTATCATTTTTCTGTAGATACTTTCGTACCGGTCGCTGGATATGACATATGTGATTTGTGTAATTGCGATAGAAAAACGTCAAGTGCAACATATACATAACCTCAATAAAAATCTAGTGTAAAAACCATTATACATCTGGTCCATAAATACAATATTCTGGGGAATCTGGGGTGGTACAGCCGGTCTTTTAAGATTTTTTGACATTGACAATTGTTTATTAAAACAAATGAACTTTAACTAAGAAAATTAATAAATGAACAAACAGAGATAGACACAGTTTGATGAAGAAAGCGCATGAAGAATGTGTTAAATAATAAATATTTAAAAAACAATTGACAATTGGAAAAAATATGGAACATTCACGAAGCCCTTTGAATAAAAAAATAAAAAAAACCTCAACTTGAAAGAAAGTGTTTTTCTCTTTATATCTAGTCGTTTTCTTGTTTTTTAAAACTGTTTGTGAGCTGTTTGCACATTCATTTTTCCGAACTGCCATGAATTCTTGCCATGATGAAGTGATCATCGCTTTTTTGTTCTATTTAATTAAGTTTGGAAAAGAGGACAAATTTTTAAAGAAAACACAAGTTCCAATATGTTGATAATAATGAAGTGTGTTTTAAAATGTAAACAATTACACTAGAAACATATAGCCGAAGCACGAAAATGCATCATGACAAACTGATAAAATAATAATTCTGATTTGTGCCGAGGCTCCGTTCCGTTTCAGTGTTAAAAATAGGAATTTTCTTGCGGTCTTTTAATTTTTAAACGGCGCTGTGGAATAAAATAATAACAGTAAAACTAGGTGAAATTTAAAAGTCATTTCAAAACCCCAAGAGATGATGACTAACGTCTTTTCTACGTTTTAGAGTGTCAACACGAAGGCAGGATATACGCAAATGGAGAAAAATTGCCCGCATCACCTGGTGGAGAATGCAAAGTGTGTTACTGTCGAGGAGGAGAGCTTCAATGTGCCGAAGTATCCTGCTACATCAGGACGGACTGCGAACCAAAGACGGTACCCGGACAATGTTGTCCCAAGTACGACCATTGTCCTCCAAAAGGTGAGACCCTCTGGACAAACTCTTAAAATTGTTGTACAATTTTGATTTTAGAGCCCTTTTCGGGCCGACCCATTGCCACGACGGACAAGTCCTTGACAAACTCCAGCACCGAGATTTTGGAGCTTTGGCCCCTCAACACGCTCGTCCCCAAATCGAGCGAAGAAGTCACAAACGCAACACAATCTTATAACTTCGAAGATGCCAAAAACATTCCAATCAAACCGAAAACCAGCACGACTGCTTTGACCGACGACAGTTTCAAAGAGAAAATCACCATCCAAGAGATCGTGCCGGAAATAAAGGAAATCCCTGCCACCGATTCTTCCAAGCTGAACGAATCTCAAATTGGAGACAATAAAGATTTACTCGATAGCGACATCAACGATTTGATCGTGACAGATTCCGAACCTGATTCGAGTGAAATCTCCGAAGTTTTCCAGCAACCTCCTCCTGTGCTGCGCATCGGGGACAAGTTGTTGTTTTTGAAGCAAGGAGAACTGGTTCCCGAGAAGGATGTGAGCACGCCGACGTCCGTCATCACGATAATCGGAGCCGAAGGTCTTCAGCGAGGGTTCGAAGACAGCGCGGAGTTCCACGAAGTGACAAATCATTCCGAGACTTTGTTGAACAACTCCAACGATCTGGAGTTGAAAGGGGCGGAATCTACTCATATTTTGTCTCTAGTGAAGCATAAAGCGAGACCAGCGACCACCACTACAATCCCAGACACTTCCACGCTCTTGACGACTACACAATCTGCCGAATTGACCACGTTTGAAGAAAACGAAGAAAATTCGACGAGCAGTTTCAATTTTACAGTTGAAACAACAACCATTTTAGTCCCAGAACCTCCAACACTTGAAACATCTACATCTATGGAGTGGACAGATGACGACAACGGAACCACAGTTGTTGGTGACAACTCCACAAGAGGTGAAATCACTGAACTTCCATATCTTGCTGAAATGCAGAAAAACGAAACCAGTGAACAATTTGTAACTCCGGGTGCGTCTGAAGAATCATCTACGGAAGACACTTTAGGTGAGGTTAGGAAAGAATCATCTACGGAAGAGACATCAGGTGAGGTTAGGAAAGAATCATCTACGGAAGAGACTTTAGGTGAGGTTAAGAAAGAATCACCTACGGAAGAGACTGTAGGTGAGGTTAGGAGAGAATCATCTACGGAAAAGACTTTAGTTGAGGTTGGAAAAGAATCATCTACGGAAGAGACATCAGGTGAGGTTAGGAAAGAATCATCTACGGAAGAGACTTTAGATGAGGTTAGAATAGAATCGGATGGGAGCGAGTCTACCACAACAGAAGCAAATGTGGACAAAGAAGTTACTACAAATACTTTTGTAGAAGAAATCGTGACACCTCTGAGTAATGTCGAACACTCAAAGGAGAGTCTAGAAGAAACAACTGAAGAAAGTGGCGAAAACACAACACCCAAAGGTCACGTTTCGGCCATGTCGATCGAAAACGCGAGCGTGGAATCTTCAGAAGGCGCCGAATCCGTCGACATGGTACAAGAAGTCGCTCCCAACACCCAGATTGACGTTATGCACGATCTAGAAACCAGAAGTGAAGAAAACAAGACAGATGCAGCGTCCAAAGACGTAGAACTGATAGATGTTCATGATGGCAAGTTGCTTCAAAGCAACGAGACTGAATTGCCCCCCAGGTCTATAGATAAGAGAGAGAGTTCGTCACTGGATGAGAACGATGAAGTCTTCAGACAGTTGGAGTTCGAGTTGAACGCGTCAAACACCGAACGGGCCCAAACGATGGAGGAAGAAAAGAAAGAGTCGGATACAATTTTTCAGGAACTTGAGGAGGAAATAGAGACTCCGAAGACTGCGAAAGGTGACGAAAACGCTGAGACTCTTCAGAGGGTGACGGATGCCATAGCCAAGTTGACTTTGCGAGAGAAGAAGAATTCTTTGGACGGTCCCAGCATTTTAGGATTGTTGTCGAACTTCTTCGGTTCTCAGCAGAGACACAATGGGAAGAAATAAGTGTGACTAGTAGTACAGTTTACGTGGGACTTAAGTGATCTAAGCTAATGGCGAAACCTAAATAGGGAAAGTACTGAAAGGTGATAAAATGCGAAGATGAAGTAGCGAGCAACCTGGCGTAGAAACGTGTTACCTACAAGACTTCAAATTCAAAAATGCATGTTAACACCATTCAAATCATTAGTCCATTATCTGTGTCATGATCGATTTCGTCGTGGCGATTTTTTAGAGTTTGTAAATTATTTATTGCAATTAGCCAATTAGTTAACGAACTGTGGTAACCGCCATCTTTAGAAACATATACAATTTATATGTTAGCCGTTAATTGTATGTATATTCGTGTAACAAACATCATAATAAAAATAAACGTTTTATTAGAAATATTGTTTGCGATTTTTTTTTTTTCGTAAAAGAAAACGAGAAACTGTTACGATAATAGGTGAAAGGTGAATCAAGATGCAATTAAGAAGCATTATGTGTGATGAAACTAACAATATAATCTTGCATCACGAGCGTGGTCGCTGCATAAAATTAATCGATTTCGCGGTTGTTGCAAATGATGCAAAAAATATAAAAAGACGTTACGAAAAGGAAGGGAGGGTCAATTGAGATGGTACAAATTGTTCGTTTTAAAACTGGGTCGCAGGCTGAAACTTTTCCCATTCATAGTTCCGTGTTTGCATCTTCGTAAATAGAATAAATGTTGGTAAAATATCAAAAGTTTCTCCCAACAAAAGTAAAGAGATTGCACAATAAAACTGACGTTTCAGTTGATATGAAATATGGGTAGATAAAATAAGTGGCTAACCTACAGAGTATTACAAATTAAAAAAAAAAAAAAAAAACGAAAACGTTGTCTTTGAATGACTGATCTTCGTAAGTATCATTCAAAAATAAAAAAACCACCAACGCCGCATTTTCCTCTATAATTACTATCGGCAACGCTGTTTAGTGTAAAATTTGGTTATAAAAGATCTTGTTTTTCTGGGCATGTTTAAGTAAAAACAATAAGAATCAATAAATAAATGAAACGTGCTGCTAATAAAACAATATGAACGAAATTAAAAGCAATTGCATTTTATTTTGAATCAAATAAATGTCATAATTTATAGTATGAAAAAATATCTACCTAGGGCTTTTTAAATTTTACCAACCTAAAACAACAGGTGGTGGTTTTTTGATTTGTGAATGGACTTTAGGTATCACGTCATTATTAGAATATAAGTTGCAGAAGGCATCTATTCAAGCACGAATTTGAAATTCCGAAACGAGCCGCGTAGCGGCGGGTTGAGGAACAAATGAGTGCTTGAAGGACCTTCTGCAACGAATCTTTTATACTATTTTTTCTATTTTGTCGCTTTATACCATTTTATTATTATTATTATTTATGAATAAAAAAATAACAATTTTAGCCGGCTGTAAAAAAAATTCATTTAAAACGTCAGATTTTTTTTATTTTCGCATTTGATGTTTGAAAATGATTGCTGAAGAAAGTTTATCACTAACGCCGCCGCAAATTAGGCAAATTACACCAAAGACGTTAGAAAATTTACTGCCGGAAAAGTCCAAATCCCAGAATGAAAATTAAACGTTTTGTTCATTGTTATTTATTAATTTGCTTTGTTCTCTGCGAGATTTATTTTTTCGTAATTTGCCTCCATTTTGATTCTCTAATAGACATATTAACGAACGCGACGTCATCATCTGGGATGTCCTTATATATATAGCCATTATTTCACGGAACATTTTCCGAAAATTTTTAGGTTGGCAAAGCTTGATCCGTCATCCGTCTCAGTTTAAATTACAAAATGTGCAAAGAATTATTTATCAGGATTTATCAGGCAACAAATTCGCGACCGCATTTTTGGCAATTTCACGTATTTCAGCGGGCGTACATGAAAGATTATCTTCCATATTCGTGTTTGGTGACAGAATTTGGATAAAACAAAACGCGACTTTGAAGACTTGATCAAATTTTCACTTTTAAAATTAAGACATTACCAACCGCCACAAAAATCCCTAAATTGAGAAAAATAAACATTTTTGATTAAAAACGGCTTAAAAAGGGCAACTTACAAAAAATAGTATAAAAAACTCGTTTCATAATACCTTGAAGCACTCATTCTTTAAAATAGCATACTCTGATTACAAAATGTTTTCAATGTGAAAACAAGCGAAAATTTGGATACAAGTAAAACGCTAGATAAAATTTTTAATTACTTGAAAACAAATGAAAATCGGATAAGAACATATGAGTTTATTTTACATTATTTTCACGTGTGAATACACTCATGGAATTTCGGCCGTTCCTCCCGACTCACCCTGTATAATAACTGTGCCGAGTTCTGTCTTGATAGCTTGAAAATGGAGTGTAAAAGGGGGATGCTAGTGATCTCGTTGACAGCCTGTTGACTGAAAACATTAAGTATATCACATTTTTAGCAACTAAAATACAATACAATATAATATACAAAATACAAACCTTCCAAATTACAAAGATGTTGGTTAAAAAGTACCGAATGGAAATTTCGTCATTGACCTCGCTCATTTGTAATTAAAATGTTGATAAGCATATGAATGGGAGAAGACATACGTTTCATCTATAATACTCACCCAGTAATACATTTTCTTGATCACACCGCATAATACAATATGGTCAACAAAAAGAAAGGTAAGAGGTGGCTATGAAGAAAAAACGTGCAGCGTAACTTAATAAGCTGTTACTTGTCAATTTGGACATTTACGTGAATTTTATTTAAAACATATTTTTCGCTCTAGAATACAAGACATTCATGACAATCACATTTTCGAAATGAGAGCGAATAAAATCATGACCGAATTTACCATTCAGAACCTTTTTTATTGTGTACGGTTGGATTATAAAAAAATTGTCACATTTAAAAATAAAATTATACGGGGTGATCAAGAAGGACTGTTTAAGTTGGTAACACTGGATCGTATTTTAAATCGTATAACAGGAGTAACTTCCGGTTGTTGGTGGCTTGTCGTTATTAATGATATACCTACCTATATCAGATATTTGTCAAATAAACTAATAAAACATATCCAGTTGCAGAGTTATAAATAACCGAATTAAAAAATTTTCTTAATTGTACTACCAACTTAAACAGTCCTTCTTGATCACCCGGTATTATGAAAATGGTGTATTAGAAATAGATTAATTTTTTTTGACGGTATCTCACTTTATAAATAAATAGATTAGGTTTGAAGAAATAATATTTTATTGGTACTCAGTAATAGTGCAATAACACACAAGTGCTTTGTACCTAAATTTAAAGGCACATAATTTGATTGTCAAACGAACAATTACATAACAAATGGATAAAACGAAATTTATATTAAGAAAATTTTCAATTCCCGTTTTTTTTTTTGTACTGCAACGTGTAGCTACGTGTTCAGAAGTTTCGTTTTCCATAGTCGCCCATTATCTTTTTTCTTTTGTTGATTATAGATATTGTATTGTCTGGGGGAAACTGAATCTTATGTATTACGTTGGCAACTAAATTGGCAACCTTTATTTAATTTTGTTTCTTTAATTCGACTAAAATTATAATTAATTATCTTATTAATTTATTATCGACGATGTACTCATAAAAAACTAAAACAGCTTCTTAAATTTGGTAATCATCCTACTTTTAAGTAGGACGAATAAAGGCCCTCCTTCGTCGGGCCTAAAACTTCGTCCGCGGGGGTAAAGCATGGCCAACTGTATCAAAACGCTAAGCGCTTATTATGGCCGTCCCACTCGATGATTTCTCCGTAAGAAAAATTGTTCTTGACATTTAAAAAAATCGTACGTACAGTAGAGACTTCAAGTGACGATTATTTTAATTAAAAGACAACGGATGACAGAAACGTCTTTTTTTTCTGTAATTGGTTATGTCCTATTCTTGGTTATGTCCATGTTAAATATTTATAAGTAAATAAATTAACTGCAAGTGTTAATTGCATGCAGTAACAAAATAATAAAAATAGTAAAAGTGTAAAATAAGAAACATATAATAGGTAAGGTGTTGTGTCAATAGCTTAAAAACCATAAAAAAACGAACTCCAATTGCTTCAAAATATGAGACATAAACTCAAATTGTTTTAATTCGAATTTAGTATTTTTCTGTGTGTTGTTGGATAATGTGACTCGTGTCAGCATTAGAATAAGTGAGCACATCAAAAAGATTGTCACCTATGAAAAAAATTCAACAAGACAATGGTACCTAAATTTCCTAGAATGGAACAAAATTTTCATGGTTGCAGAGGATAACCCAAATGGACTTAATAAATACAAAGATTGGCCGACCCAGCTAGCAAATAAGTTACCAAGAGCCAACAAGTCGTTTACCAAAAGGAAACATTCTGTTTAAAGGAAAATGCATACGGGAGGAACACACAGGATGAGATCCTAAATTTGTAATAAAAGCTT
This sequence comes from Tenebrio molitor, assembly GCF_963966145.1. Classification (NCBI taxonomy): domain Eukaryota; kingdom Metazoa; phylum Arthropoda; class Insecta; order Coleoptera; family Tenebrionidae; genus Tenebrio; species Tenebrio molitor. The sequence goes on along the minus strand of NC_091048.1, from coordinate 3,264,344 downwards.
TAAAAATGTATCGACACGTTTATTTACCTTTAAATGTACACTTTTCTATGAAAATAAAAAGATTTTTCAGTATTAAAATGGTGTTTGGAAATAGCGCCCTACGGTTATAACGACCGAATTTCGCCGGTCCCTTCCACGTCGTCATAAACGATATATACTGTATATGGTTTGGATAATACCAAATCTGAAACCATTAGTGAAAGACCTTGCACAGGCAACAAAATGCTCTGCTATGTTATCCACGGGTTATTAACTAGATACACAATTGCTGCAGGGTACTTTTTCCATTCAACATTAACAACGGCACAATTTTCACAGATTATGGTTTAATTGTTCTTTAGCTTGTTACTGACAATCTGCATCAAATGTAGCTTAATTTAAAAATCTTTGCAGCGGAACCTTAAAAAATCATATTGACCTTTTTTTCCACTATTTCTAAGTTTTGATTAGGTACTAGGTGCGTTCGGATACTACCTCGGAGATGCAAGCACAAATTTAATAGACTTGAACAGCTGATTGGAGATCAATCTGAAATAAACGAACGAAAATAAGGTAGGTAATTGTTCACTTTAGCTCCCGGTCGAATTTTCGCGTTTTTTCTGGCCAGACATCCTTAGGGCGTCCTCCTACATCGTTTCCCACCACTCAAACCTTGTGCAAATGCCCGTTTTTCTCTCTTGTTCCACATACCACATAAACATAACCAGATATAACCCTACTATTGTGACAGGCGCCAAAATCTCAACATCCTCGGTCGAAATACTCCTAGCAAATCGAGCTTCCTCTAATGACTCTGACGTCTAATATCCGAACGATTTAGATTTACGTCAATTTGCTCATTTTACAATAACCGAACGATTTTGACGTAAATTAGCATAAAAATGATATAAACGAACGCAGCCACTGTCAATACTGTCATTGTGACGAATTTCGTTTTCAAATCAATTCCTAATGTTAATTTAGGGGGCGCCACTGTACGTACGCTCCAGGGCCTACTCGACGGGAACACTTTTTCAAACCAAGTGGGACGGCCATAATAAGCGCCTAGCGTTTTGATACAGTTGGCCATGGGTAAAGTTAATCTTTCGGCCCTCTCTACGTAAATAACTATTGTAATTTTTCGAGCAATTGTTTAATTCGGCAACGACAGAACTCCAGCCAGCGTCTTAGAATTAAAAGATCTCTTCAAATCACTTTTCACATCGTCGGCTCTTGAAAACTGTTTGTACCGTTTATACGAATAAGTGTCATCCTGCTAAAGGACATATCATCTTTTTTATAACGACACATCTTTTTAGGTCATCCCTATTTCAGTTTCCAACAAGACCAAAACAGCATTTACTATACTACTACAGATCTATAAAAACTGTAGTATATTCTTAATTACCTACCTACCTATAAGTAGGATGATTACCAAATTTAAGAAGCTCTTTTAGTTTTTTATGAGTACATCGTCGAATAATAGAGTAAAAGGAGTTACAAATCTTTGCAATCAAGTACATTTCAGTGGGGTGGAAGCAGAGTAGCTTTTTAAATCACTGCTCACAGCAAATGTTCTTGATGTTTAAAAACCCAGTTGTTAAGTTAGCAGGAACAGCTAACGGAAGTTTCCAAGATCCCCCAGAAAAATGTATGACGCTTCAGTACTTGTAAGGAAAGAAAAACATCTTTGTAATAATTTTTTCTTCGTGGATATGAAAAAATGTTACATTAAGGGCCGGTTTCACCAACGACAGTTAAAGTTAACTGTAGGTTAAATTATACGGAAACATTGTTGTAACAATAGGTAACTACGGTAACGAAGCATTTTAACCTACAGTTAACTTTAACTGCCGTTGGTGAAACCGGCCCTAAGAAATAAAAGCGAGCAGTCGTTGGTAGAGTAGAGTAGAAGTGAGTTTGCGAGACGAAGTCGAAGGCGAAGCACAAAAAGACCTTCTACTCTGAATGATAAAGGTACAGTCGTTGACCAAAATAAAATAGGACAAAGTAAATTTCGATTGTGTAATTCGATATTTTTGCGAAATCCATCTCTTAGGAAACAAAAGTGTCAAAAATAAAAAAACAATTCTGATAAGTGTCATCATTCGACAATATTTCAGAAAATCACAATCATTCAATTGAACATAGTGACAGTGACGAGATGACAAGTGAAAAAACACAACCTAACTTTTTGTAAATCAATTGTCAAGTCAAATCAAGTTGTAATCTGAGACACATACGTCTCAGTTACACTACACAAATCTTTGAATTGTGAAACTGTCTAAGGTAACACTTTGTCCTATTTTATTTTGGTCAACGACTGTACCTATAGTTGAATTTTTTTAATAAACAATTGTCAAAACGTTGTCTTGTTGGTATGAGCCAAACTGTGATTTTCATGATAATACGATTGGTCACATTGAGTGTCAACATTTTTTTATGTAACTGAGCCTGCACCCTAACGAGCGAGAGTTTATTTCAAATTCGAAAAGGTTTCTCCTGATTTCTCATTAAATTTGTTTTGACAATGAATTCACGGAAGAAAGGTACGGGAAGTGAAGTGAACATAACCTTAACCATGATTTGGTTTCAAATTGTTATACAGCTGGTCCATATGTCCAAATTTTAGGGTGGTACAGTATGGTTTTTTACTTCATTTTGACAATAGTGAGTTTGCGCCAAGGCATTTTCCCTTACGGTATAAAGTCATACCGTGCGTTACACTAGTGTTTCCTAGGTTATTTTGATTTTCTACAAATTTTATTGGAGGAACATAACGTTTATTTTTATAATGTAAGGGAAAATCCCATTGCGCAAACACTGTACTCACAATTGTTTATTAAAAAAATTTCACTATATACATAGGTACTATTTTATCTTCGAGGGGATCACACAAACAAAATCTGACATGAACTCATTTATTTTCTTTAGCTGCAGTTACAGTAAAATTTTAAGGCACCAGTAATTCCTAATTTTGTTTATGCAATATTATCAGTTCTTGAAGGTTCAGTAATATTAATAAAATCTATTAAAGAACTAAAGTCTAAAGTTTAGTTTTTAACGTTGGACAGCCAACTTGTTATTTTTAATTTTGACATCTGCCATCCGTGCACACGGGCAATTCGTGTTACACCACAGTGCCACTGGTTAAATATGTAGGTATTGGATAATAATTTCGTTATTTTTATACATATGTTATTTTAATAGGGATAATTACTTATTAAATATTTCGTTTAATTATTGATAAATAAATCGTGAGAAATGCTTCAAAAGACCTTACATGCCGTCGTCGTGCCGCCTGTGAAGTGTGGACATTTAACTTCTAGGATTTGAAGTGTTTCAAGTCCGGTTACAAAAAAGGCCACTTCAATCGTTTCTATAAAGATAGATTTTAATGATAATAGTTATTTATGATGTAAGTGTTAAAAGTGAGATTTTATTTTGTAAGTGGGGTAGATTGGGAAACGAGCGCAGCGAGTTGACCAACCCCACGAACAAAATAAAATCACTTTTAACACGTCCATCATACATCTATTTTTTATACAACTGGTTTGCATTGCATTAAAAAACGCAGTCGTATTTTTGATGTTTATTTTAATTTCTGCGGCAAAAATCAGGTAGCTAGTCTTCTATTAACATTTGTTTATTAGAAACGTCAAAAAAGTTTTCATTACGTTTTGTAAAACACTTTCAATTCCACAATATTGCATTCGTAAACATGGAATGCAAAGAAAACGACGTTAACGATGCCGATATCGACGACAGATTTCCCGCAGATATTGAAAAAGCGGCAAATAGAGCCACTTTAACATTTATACATAAATAAAAAATAACTAGTGTTAAAAGTTTTTTTTTACTAGTGTTAAAATAGTATATTAAAAGACAAGTTTCATAAGACCAGTCTTGAAGCACGAATTCAAGATTAAAAAACGAGTGGTGTAGCCAGGAGTTATTTTAAAGAATGAGTGCTTCAAAGTCTTATGAAACGAGTTTTTTTATACTGTTTTTTGTAATTTGCCCTTTTTAAGCCGTTTTTAAACAAACATGTTTACTTTCCTCGATTTAGGGATTTTCGTGGCGGTTGGTAACGTCTTAATAATAAAAGTGAAAATTTGATCAAGTCTTCAAAGTCGCCTTTTGTTTTATCCAAATTCTGTCACAAAAGACGAATATGGAAGATAATCTTTCATGTACGCCCGCTGAAATACGTGAAATTGCCAAAAATATGGTCGCGAATTTGTTGCTTTAAATCCTGATAAATAATTCTTTGCACATTTTGTAATTTAAACTGACACGCATGACGAATCAAGTTTTGCCAACCTAAAAATGTTCGTAAAATGTTCCGTGAAATAATGGCTATAAGGACATCCCAAATGATGACGTCGCGTTCGTTAATATGTCTATTAGAGAATCAAAATGGAGGCAAATTACAAAAATACTTTTTTCTACTTTCTTCTCTAAAGTGTCACATTTTGCACTGACAAATAGTGTACAAAACGTCACTTTAAAAACGATTGTTCATTAGTCACAACTTGGTGTCCATTCGGGCGTTTTCAGCATATTAAACACGCTCGAAGTTTCTTTAAACACGGCTTGAATTTTTTGGACATATTTATCTCTAGATCAAGTTGTTATTTTGACGTTTATCAGTTTCGCATCCGGCGTGAAAGAAAACGTCATTGCAGTGGACTAATTCGTTGTATTTTTCAAATATAGACCTGAAGCCACCAACAGTTTGTATCCTGAGAAATATATATATTCCTATTTGGTATGTTCATTTAGTTTGTATGTTTAAATTAACGTTTAATAAAAAAGTTGCTTGTTTCGTTTTTGTGTTCCATTTGTTAATTTGGTCGTAGAAAAAGTATAGTATGCAACTCGTTTATAAACTTCTCTAGACACTTGTTTATTAAACACTCGCTCCGCTACGCTTCGCTCGTGCCTAACATAAAACGCGTGTCTAAAGTGCCGTTTATAAATCTTGTTGCATAATATACAGGGTTATTCTAAATGATTGTAGTCGAAGTAGGCGTGAAAACTGAATGTAAAATTTATGGTTGCCGCTCCACATAAAAAAATCATCAAAATGATGTGTTAAATTGGGTGCAAAACAACTCAATATTTCTGGATTCAGTCGTTAATTTACAAAAATAAATAAAATCCTCATCACCGCACTTTTCACCTAAAAAATGACAGTGACAGCGACACAACTGACAGTTCACATGAAAGCGGCAAAAACGTAATAACATGGGCATGGCCTACTTCGACTACAACCATTTAGAATAACCCTGTACTATTAACACGGTAAATTATAAAGAGCAATTTTTAATCAAATTAGCTTCCACTAAAAACGTCACTTTTAATGTCAGTTGTATAAAAAAGTCTTTATGTTTTCGAAATAAAAAATTGTTGGAAGTTTTTCTATACGCTACTAAATGAAAGATGATTAATAATGCGACATTTATTTAATTGAAAGGCATTAGGAACAGCTCGTGAGGTGTCTTTACGTCTTTACCCAACACTTTTTTCCTTGCTTTCCTAAATCAACCATTTATTTTTTAATGTTGATATGTATTTAAAAATTAATTATGATCTCTTACGTGTCATTCTGAACTCTCACCTTCACCTTCCGTCGTCACTTTTGGTCACTTGTGTCACTAAATAAAAATATGCAACACGACAGGTGTCGATTTGTTCCATAGATGCAAAGCAATTACATACGTTTATGCGATTGAGTTCCTACCGTGGTCGATTAGACGACCTCTCCGCTTTTGCAAACACTCTCTTCTCTCAACAGTTGTAAAGTTATTGTCAACAGAGTTAGTGCAATACGGCTTCGTACAATTAAAAGAGTGTTCTAGATTCTAGATCCCTACCAATTTCATTTCAGAATTTTACTAGCAAATGTAATCACTTGTTTTACCACTATGTTATGTTATATGTTTGTGAAACAGGTTCTGTTTTTGAAAACATAAAAAGAAACATTAGATACGCTCGACTCTCGTTTTTTTTATGTACGTACTCTATGCTGCACCGTTGAAGAAAGTTGCACTTTTGTTTTCTGATCTGAGCAGCAAATTAATAGAATTAAGTAACACGTTTTGTCGGTAACAAAACAACAATGCGAAAACTGCATTTTAGGTACCTACATAAATTAAGACAATGTGTTCACGTTCGTGGACACATACATTAACAGTATCCCACGGTGACGTAATATATTTTTTTGTCGGAAACTACACTCTACCAGATACACGTAATGTACCTTTTTTTTTCGTGCAATGAACACGAAACGAGACAACAACTTGGGGTAGGACACATATTATTACATAACATAACCTTACTTCCTCAATAACGGAGACAAATTTATCACTTTCAATGTTTAAAATATACTAGGGTATATTAAAATTGGCGCTTAATATTTATGTCACGCGAATCTACCTTAACTACCAAACAAACCATTCTAATTTGAATTTAGACTTATTATTGGAGGAATAGTTTTAAAATTATTATTATTATCTAAAATGACATTAATGACAATCCTTGTGACTTTCTGACTTTACTCAAGTTCGAAAAATTACTCTAGCTTAGTCGCAATGTTGCAGTAGCTTCAAAATTTATGGACAGCAAAGAGGCTGCACTTTTTTAAATAAAATTACAAATAAACCAAAATCAAAATGGTAAAATTAGTGCTGGAATATTTATTTTACTTGTTGAATTATGTGTTGTTGATACTAATTAAATGTAGTTCTCCATTCCAATTGAAGCAAATTTCCAAGTGTTAACCGTAAATTGGTACTAGAGTTTTTTGCTTGTATTTCAACATAGAAGCATGTGATGTAAATATTATGCACCATTTTAATACCTACACCCTGTATATTATTTTTTCATGTTTCATTTACCAAATTAATTTAAATCTGTTGACGATAATAAATTGTTGACAATAATCTAACGACAGTCACAGTTTTACTTCACGCTTAATATAATCTTATTGAATGTCCACAAAAGTTCAAACATGTCCGTAAGTGTTACCAATTATTATCTACATTGTTTTGATAGCTCTTGAATGAAGTTATTTTAAAGCTTTCATTTGAAAATTAAAATGTTGCTACTTTTTTTAAATTTCCCCTCAATTCCTGCCAATCCATTATAGACCTGAATTGTCAAATTCAAGATCGACGAAAATTTAATTGACACTGTGTGCTCACAATCTACCGGGTGATCAAGAAGGACTGTTGAAGTTGGCAATACAATGAAGAACATTTTTTTATTCAGCTATTTACAACACTGCAACCGGATATGTTTTGTGGGTTTATTTGACAGATATCTGAAGTAGCATTAATAACGACAAAATGGTAGGTTATGAGAGTAAAAATTAACGGCAAAAAGAAATTAAAGTTGGAATTCGGAATAATAATCTAAAAATTAACCAAAGGAAATTATCGAAGTGCTCCCTATTTTGCTCTAAACATAAATTAACTCTTCTCTCTCGAACGATTCACCAGCATGTTTAATTTAATTTGAAATGTCAAATTTGACTTGTCACTGATGCGGCTGTCAGTGTGAAGTGTGAAGCCGTCAACAACCGGAAGTAACTCCAGTTGTACCATTTAAAAATAAAATTCAGCATTACTAACTTACACAGTCCTTCTTGATCACCCCGTAGTAACAAAAGTGTCATTTGAGCCACAATTTGAATTAGAATCTTACAGTATCAACCCACGAAGGTATTAGTTAGATATTTATTAGATACGGAAGAGGATTGTGTGGAATTTTTATTTACAAAAACTATTACAAAAATAAAAATCGAAAAGAGAAATTCATTAAGAGTGAGATAATTCGTTGAAAATGATGTAACAAACTTGTCAAAATTTGAGATTTTACTCGTAATTTGTTTTAGTGTCTCCATAGATAAAAAAAAAATTAAAACACTCAGTGGCGTGGCTAGTGACTTAATTATTACTGCCAACCCAACGACATTTTTTGAATTTTACAAAGTTGGCAGTATGTTCAGTTAGCAGTTTAAAACCAACACAAGCTGAATCTAGTCTAGTCAAGTTAGGTCACGTCAGGTCACTTTTAGTATGATTATTTATTTTTTATTATTAAAGAGACGAATAATTTCTTGGCAAATTAACAATAGTGGAAATACTGTTTAGACTTGTATAGTTGGCAGTACTGAATGACAGCTTCATTATTTCAACGTTATTTTTGACTTCCTACCAACTACAAACACAAAAATTCTTCTATTTTCTATCTGTTTTCTTTTTCAAAGCATTTTAGACCCGGAACTTGGACAATAATAAATAACCTAGACTTGTTTTCTGACTAATAATTAAAATATTTATATTCCAAACACGGCATGTACTGTCGAGAGCAATAAATTTTGGTCGTCAATGTCATTTCAAAATTTGGTTAGATTGTCACAAATGTAAAAAATTTCCCTGCCTGATTATGCCCACGTCAACAAAGTGTCAAAAAAATTAATGTCATATAACATGATGATAGGTTATGATATTTACGACTGTTTTACACTGGAGCATTTTCGATTGCGTCAAAGAATGACCTTGACGATCAAAATTTATTGCTCGCGACTGTAGGTTTCAGAAAAAAGTTTTTAATGTATGTCTGGTGAAAATTTTACAATACCGAATAGTGTACTGGTAAGTAGTGTCCTGGGGACAAATCTGTCAAATTATCAAATATTAAACACGTCAATTTTTATATAAAACGCAACAACACCTTACTAAAGCATGTAAATATGAATGCAGTAACTCTCAAGCATATAAAATTGCTTCAGTGTTCTGGACAAAGATTAAATCGTCATGCTGCCAACCATATAAAGCAAAAAGTACTAGAAAGTAACTTCGCGAACCTTAGCTTTTATCAAGTGGACGGACAGTAATGAACTTGACTTTAGAATAATGTTACCACTGTGCTTACTACACATAAATGAAAGGAAAAAGAATTACCAAGTGTGAAAAGAACATGAGAATACTAAATCGACCAAAGCTAGAATATTTGAAACAATAACATTAAGAAATATAGTCTGTTCACATAGATACAACACCGCAATTTACGACGAAAATCTACGCGGCAATGCTGTTGGATTTTAAGCTAGGAGAAAAAGGAAACTAAGACTAATTTTCTTTATTTTTCCACACAGCGTGTTAAGACAATTTAAACATTTTTGTAAAGCAAATTTCTTTCTTTTCATTTCATGAAATTAATTTTTTTGTTCGACACTGTCAGAATTTGAGAATTTTCTCCTGTGTGAACGGATTTTGATAAATGTCACAACTTGTCAAAACGAAACGTCAAGCTAATTTTAAAGATTTTAAGCGATTTGGAGCCTTTAAGGGGCTCGTCGAACAAAAAAACGTTGTATTCAACTCGTTCGTGTGTAAATTGGGCCTTTTGTGGAACTCGTGAGCCTTTAAAACGCTCGTTTCACTCGCGTTTTAAAATGGCCCACTCGTGCCAAAAAAGACCCAATTTACGCACGAACTCATTAAATAAACTACCATTTCAAAAAACATGCATCAAATTGACAAAATGAAACCGTCGTTTCTGTGGCGCCAATTTGTATTATCTTTATTTACTATGTAAAATGTATAATAATATATTGTTTACCAAACATAAATCAACAGATGGGGGACCTTTAACATATGTGTGAATAGACTATAAAAATATCCTCAAAATGTCCAATCCAAAAATATTGTTTTAAATTTCTTTTTTCCTTTTCAACTTTCCTTGTCATGGAAATCAAATTTATTGTCCTCGTATTGATACGTGTGATTAGTACATACTAGTAACCTCTAATGCAAAAAAAATCTGTGACCTGACAAGACTTTCCAACAACTTGACGAGACTAAAGGTTCGCCACATACATTTTTCACTCTGTGATGCAGATGACAGTCGGATCAAGCAGATCCTCAAGCTGTTACTCTCTTCCGAAATATTTTGCACCGGCGGTCTCTCTTTAAGGTGATGGTCAACTATTCAAAGAATCTGGTTACCAAATAAATTAACAAAATGGACGACAGACATAAGCAATATTTTAGTTGCAAAGTGATGTCACATCTCGACTTCAACATTTATGTATGACCAACAAGGTGAATAACATCCTCATTTAGTAGCACCCAGTTTTGCAAATCTTAGTGCGGACAGCGTCCGAGAAGAATAAAAATTTGAAGTTTCTAATTAAAACAGTATCAAATCAATAGTTTTCGATAAAATGCAAATTGAAAGGCAAAAAATATAAGCAAGTAAGCTGGACATAATATTTACAAAATTTGTGTCCTGAAGCCATATTGAAACCTGATAAAGTGTCTTAATTATTGCTTAAATTTAAATTAATCAATGTAAGTTTCTATTCTAATGTACAGTCGCGAGCAATAAATTTTGGTCGTTAAGGTCATTCTATGACGCAATCTAAAATGTTCCATTGTAAAACAGTCGTAAATGTCATAACCTAACATCATGTTGTATGACATTAATTGTCATTTTGTTCTTATTTTTGACACTTTGTTGACATGGGCATAATCAGGCAGGGAAATTTTTTAAATTTGTGACAATCTAACCAAATTTTGAAATGACATTGACGACCAAAATTTATTGCTCGCGACAGTACATTTTTGTTTTTATTTCACTTTGGGACAGGAACGAAACATTTTGATAGTCACTGCCACACAAAAATATTGTTGACAGTCAGATCACTTTGTATTTCCATTTTCCTGACCTAGTGGTTCGGATAAATATAATAATAATCATTACTTGATTGAAATATCTGTAACGACAGAATAAAATCCGGCCTCGATGCCGTGCCCCCATTTTATAATATACGAGAATTTATCCCCATTTTTGCAGCGAACAAAGTTTACACAGAATTCTTCCGCAGGATTCTTACGTCGGGTAAAAGCAAGTCCGTGTGAGAATTTCCGGCCAACACTTTCATTCGCTGTTCGTGACTTAAATTAATATCCACGTAAATTTTCTACACCATCTTGCCGCCTATCCTAACCCTTCGTACAAACTTCTCCCAAAACAGCGTCATCAAGATCCACCTGTGGCAATCTATGAACTTTGAGTATTTGATTAAGAAACCAGTTAGCATTAGTTGTTAAAAAATATGAAACACAATCGCAAAATTGCAATCTTGTAACTTACATCTCCACTAATTGTTTCCGCATCGAGCGTTAGGAAAAAATCTTTCGAAAAATAGTCGGCAACCCCAATTTCGCCAGTTTGCACAATTATTTGATGTCACCATTTCACAAGAAGATCTTCTCCGAGACATCTTTGCGGTCCATTTGGCGACGCTCGTCTGACGTAGTGAGTATTTGACGAGCGCAACCACCAAACAATGGCCGTAATTGCACTAAAGTCGATTGCATAAATTTGTTAGCAAATAGAAAAATTGTTTGAAGAAGCTCGCCAACAAAAAATCCAAGATTCACATTCAGGTCATCGTATTTTGTGAGAGACCCGGGGGGGCGGCGGCGGAGAGATGGAGATTCTTATATAAGAGAAATGCCGGAGAAACTGCGTGGAATCTATCACAGTTCATCGAGCAAACTGAAGGTGAGTGAAAGTAGTCGAGTGTCGGGTGTCCGTCCGTTACGAAACTGGCGTTTTCCTTCTGTAATTGCTCGCACTTGTGCAATCCTTGCAGGAAAACATGAAAATTATCGTGGTGCTGGCAGTGGTGGCGGTTTGCGCCGCTTTTCCGCAGAAAGAAGGGGGTGCATACACGAACGAGGCGATCAAGCAGGCACAGAACACCTTCCTCATACCCAAAGACGCCCAGATTCAAAAGGTGAGTATCGGACGTGTCGGGAGTGGAGGATTAAGGCGGTTTTGCAGGTCCAGGAGGGGATCGAGATAGGGGCGTACGAGAGCATCCCCGGAAACCAGAGGATCAACTTGTTCGAGATTTTGGGAGACCAGTTCCCCACAGAAGTCGTGAACAACCTCCAACAGCAAATCGACCAAGTGGGTCGCAGCTAATCGGATGACCTCTTCGACTTTATTTATTCATTTCGTTACTGCACGATTCGTCTTTATCTAGTCTGTACTCTTCGTTGCACTCACCTTTCTCTTCTTATTTTGCACGGGCACGTCTCTGTTTTCACGTCGTAAAAATAATCATTGATATTCTTCCGCATAAAGTGCCAACTCTACATTAGGTACAGTACTGTTTTAAGATCTTGTACATATTTTTTTAATAAAATTTATTCGAAACATTTGGCTTTTATTGCGACGAGCCGGATAATGCAGGCGACCTTAGCTGGTGAAAGTCGACACATCCTTGGCCTGGGCATTCGTATGAGTGGGATGTTTACTTTCTCTTCTTGAAAGAAAATTTTGTCAAGATGGACAACAGGACGACGCTAAATGAAATCGCAACTTTCATTATTCCTTTTTTGCGTTTACCCAACAAGGAGTAATTTGCAATTTAGGTGCATCCTTTGACTACAAATAAACAGGATATTGTTTTGTCGTTAAAAAACAGCAAAACGATGAACGCACTTCATTTTGCAATCTATATTTAAATTTACATACTATAATGATAACAACGAAAATTCTATCTTGTAAATGATGTCGTTTGTTCATCTTTGACAGTAAAAAATAAGCGATGAGGGTTTTGCATAGACTGCTCAACAGGTAATGATATTTTATTCTTTACTGAAAAAAAAAAACAAAAAAAAAACAATGAAATAAATTTAAAGTGCAGTCGTCCACAAAGGATGAATGAGAAGGAAAACTGCCATTTTTGGACGCTCCACTAGAGATAGTTTTTGGACAATGTCATTGTTTCACATGCATCAGAGACGTGAAATAAAGAGAATCACGATGTTGTACTATTTGTACACTAATTAACAGTCATTTGATTTTCATTCATGAAGACACATAATTATTTTTAAGTTTACTGCAGGACTAGGAGGTATCTCAGCAAGAAAAAAATGTTTGTTCTTAGGTAGCATATAGTACAATGACGGCCACGGAATTTTGGCCGTCACTTGTGTCAAAATTTACGAAATTACATAGTTAACCGTTTTAGGTTTTTTAAATCAAAAAACAAATATCCGCGTTAGCTTTGCAAATGTATTGTGGGTTGCATTTTAAATTCCGTCGGGCTCACTCGTGAAATGTTTAACATTATACAGTTGGTTGCAAAAAAACGGGAAACGAAAATTTTCCTAATGTAAATTTGATTTTGTCCATTTGTCAATTAATTGTCTACTTGACAATACCTATCAAATAATTTAAAAAAATGTCATTGAATTTTGACGTTATTTCTAATAACCTATCTCTCGTAAGAAGGTGTCACACTAGGAAAAAAATTGTAAAAATGTGTCAATTTTATTCTGACAGTTCCCGTTTTTTTGCAACCAACTGTATACATATTCAAAATCGTGAAAATAATACATTCCCTGGAAATTTACAAAATAACTAATGGGTATGTTTCTTAAATGCTGTTCTTAAACAATACTGTCATATTTCAGAAGTATTTCTCTTTTAACTGAGATCAAAATTATTTTTTAACTTAAGTCATAATTTAACAAGTTTTTGAATCAATTCGACGCCAATTTTATTGTAGGTATGCTTAGACTGGAACCTGGCATGAATGATATCCTTTTAAACAACTTTTTTGGCAATAATAATTCTCCAGCAATAATTTATTTTTAAACAGAAAGAAAAAAATCAATCCTGAGCTTACCATTTCCTCTTCATTAAATAAATATTGTGTGATAAATCTATCCTCATCAACTTCCATCCGTTACATACAGTGGCGAGCAATAAATTTTGGTCGTCAATGGTCGATGTCATTCTTTGACGCAATGCAAAATGCTTCATTGTAAAACGGTCGTAAATATCATAACCTATCATTCTGTTGTATCATTTTTTTCTCATTTTTTGACACTTTGTAAACGTGGGTATAATCAAGTAGGGAAAATTTTTTAATGTGTGATAATCTAACCAAATTTTGTAATGACATTGACGATCAAAACTTATTGCTCGCGACAGTACGTTTTTAATTTCTCGTCCTTAAATCTCCCTCTTCTTTTCTTTTTCTTAATGTAACGCTGTGTTACTAAGAAGTTTACACCATATGGGAAAATTTTTACGCAAGGCAAGACCTGATTTTCGATACACCTCAAATTTGACATTAAAAAAATCTGATAGTGAGGTTTGTGCTAAATACAGGGTGATTTACGAGGAATAATGAGCCCGACGGAATAGAAAATGCAACCCACAATACATTGCAACAAAAAGCCGGACATCGAAGCGGTAAATCTCCGGGTTTTTCTCCTGATGAATTGCGGGTTGCATTTTCTATTCCGTCGGGCTCATTATTCCTCGTAAATCACCTTGTATACCGCGTGAGCAACAATAACCGTTTGGCAATAAAAATGTTTACTTGAAATTGGAAAGACTGTGAATTGTACCTATTTCCGTTTTGTTTTATTGTCATTCTTGACAGCTGACATAAATTTCAAATTTAAACGTCTTGGTTTATTGATAATAGTATATTTCAAACCAAGGTAAGAAAGTGGTTTCTGGCAGACCGCAGGCAAAGATTATAAACCGAGTCGTAGACGAGGTTTGTAAGTGCCTAAGGTCTGCAAGGACACTTTCTTAACAAGGTTTGAATACAATTTTTTTCCCTACCGGCACAACTTTGTTGAAAAAAGTCAAAAAAGATGGTTATATTCGTGATTAAAACGAAAATTTTGAGAATTGAATAGTAGGCTGTGTTATTTGTTTAATTAACTTGTCATCGCATTTGAAGATTTGAGGTTTGTTCGAAAATTTCATATAAACAGGGTAAAGTAATCTACCTACCTAGCTTATCTGTTTATTTTCCAGATTATATGATTGACCTACCAACTTACTTCATTGAATTGGCTTTCATTTATCAATAACTTATTTCACTTTTGACACTTTTGACATTTGTATTTTGGTACAGTTTTACCATAAACATTTCATGATTAACTTTCTTACCTTAGCGAGAAAGTTGAATTTTCTCACCTCAAATGAGGTATCCACAGCCTACATTTCTAACCGGTAGGGAGAAAAATAGTTTTCTTGCTGGAACTATTGGGGACAAATTACTTTGGTCGTCAAAGTCAGTTGACTGACATAAAGTTGTAAAGCAAGCATTAGGACGGTTAACCTTATTTTTTACTGTCAACCACTGTCACTGTCAAACTCATCATTGCAAAATGTTAAATACCGAAAAATGGACAACTGAAGGAGATATTCCGAGGAGGAAAAATTGAAAAGGTTTCCACAAGACAATTTGGCCCATGGACAATCCCCCAGAAACAAAGGAGACGATTCTAAATTTTTGAATGGTGGAAGGTGCCATATTTTTGACAAGAGAAAAGTCAATAATTTGAAATTGTCATCACTATTGACTTGACGTTAATGCTTGGTTTACATTAATTTGTTTTGAAGTGACAGAAGAATGAGGACCAGAGTATTTTGTCCCCAATAGAACATAACATAAAAGTCACCAGTTTTATTGCCAACTCAAACAGTAATTGTTACTCACGCGGTATTTAAAAACGTTATAGAAAAAAGTTGATTTTTTATGGTGCAAAGTGGACCTATAAAAATGTACATAACGTGTTGCTGAATTTCCTACGATGCCTAAGTATTCTTCTATTGCAAATTAGTAAAACTGACAACAATGCACTAGACATTGACGCTATTTATAACCTCAAACTGAGAAAAACATAACTTAATTAACAGACAGCTTTACTACCAAATTAAATCCAAAATTTCCATGGCCTCCCATTATGCCAAAACAACTTGAATGCTGTTTAGGTAAGTACGTGATAACTTTTGTCTGTCCTTAAATATGCAACAACGATTGCCATAACATTTTGGCTATTTCAACGAATAAAAACTTTCCCACTTAGACTGAGCTCTCTGCTCTGTCTGTATTTTGTTATGAAGGTAAATCGCATAGTTTTCTTTTATTCTTCTATCTAAAATATATTTTCTGAACTCACTACCTTCAAAATAACATTTCGCGACCGCAACAGTCAACCGCGAACGTCGATTTCGCGCCCTAGTGCTTCAAAATCATCCAAAAAGCATTCGGTTCGTAAATAACTATTCTACTTATATTATTCCACACATCTCGGGTTCATTAATTGATTTTTTGAAATACTAATTTCTGGAATAGGTAAGTACTATATTTCCTTTGTTGAGGAAGACGCGTAAGATATCTTTTCAATGCATTGTATCAATGTTCCGTAATCGCAACCAGTTTCACTCTTACTCCGCCCACGGAAACAAGAAATTCTCGAATTTACTTTGTCACAGCCTACACGTTGATCGACTTCTTACTGAAATTCTCAACAGATTCAAACATTCAAAGTTTATATGGTAGACAATAGACTTACTTCTAGTCAAAATTGAAAGATTCAAACAATTATAAATATCTGATGACGAAAACCACATAATAAAACTGTCTAAATTCTTGGAATTGTTAAAAATGTATTGAATTTAATAGAAATCGATTATTATCAGACTGATTCGCATAACTTTCCGACCCTAACGAAATTTAAATGCAGCCAGTGATACGTTTTTCATTCATATCTTGATCCAAAAACATGAATAATTTTAAATTTTTGTATGGTTTGGACATTCCTCACAAAAGTCTCAACTATAAAAATTTAAAAATGGCAGTAATCGACAGTATTTTTTTTATTTAAGAAACTGATTCATCATGTATCAATATCATATCGACCCTTTCGTCTCTGGAGTACATTTTAATTAACAAAAAATATTTCAGAATTATACAAAAAACGTAGGTATGTATCAAGTTATAATTGAATAACGTATTACTGGCTGCATTTAAATTTCGTTAGGGTTGGAAAGTCATGTGAATCTGTCTATTTATTTTTCAATTATTATATTAACTCATGAACAAAAAAAATGCACTGCTCAAATGTAAAATTTTGTTTACCAACGCTTTCATGGATTTTTCCGAATAAGGGAACAGTGGTGATGGAAGCTAAGGTGCAATTAAAAGATGTTTTTCTTAGAACACCAAAGCACTTCACTATCGTAATACCAAATGTACCGACTGGGGTCTCTGAGACCATGTTGAGAAATGACGTTCTGTTCCCATTGGGGTCTGTGCTGAGACCAAAATTGTTTTAATTTCGCTTAGTTTTTTAAAATAAATGAAAAACAACTCTCGTACAAATCTATAAGATTTTTAACTAATGAAGAACTAAGTACTGTTGCAAAGGTAAATATTACCACACTTGACCAATTTTTTTGTACAACGATACTTTCAGTCACACCAATGAGTATATCGAGTTGCAGCACCTCTATTATTAATTTCACAGAAAATTTTATAGAATTCAAGCGAAATATTAAACTTTTTATTAAAAAAAAATTATCGCCTTCAGCTGATTTTAATTATTTCTTCATAACAAACTAAATGTCTCTATTAGATAGGTAGGACACTCGGAAGTATTTCAGCAATTTTTTCCTTTTATTTTTAATGTGGGTTGGTTAAAAAAATTGAGTAGGTAAATTTTTCACAAGATACATTGGGGTGATTCTGGTCAGACACGTAATTACAATCATTGTGGACACCATAAAAGAGTAGTGTCGTCAGTAACATCAGCTAGGTTAGTTGTTGGAACAAGTTTCCTGAATTTCACAGAACTTTAGCGTCAACGACTCATTATTATACGAATACCTTTTAGATATCCTAGAACTGTAGAAAATGGGGGTGTACCCGTCCACCTTGATATCCTAACAGATGATAAAAATAAGTACCCGTATGTTGTAAAGAGGTCAACTAATAAAATCGTTTCGGATATCTTCTGGTTCATTAGTTCATTAAACTAGACATTTTAAATGTTACAAATTTTAATTTAATTGAAATGCAATGGTAAAAATATTAACTCTTGCCGTTAGTTACAAAATAGTAATTTATGCAACTAGTGGAAAATGCTGTACTTTTTTCACTAGGCACATTCAAGTGCGGCAATTCCATGAGTGCATAAAATACACTAATAAGGTACTCGGCTTCGCCTCGAGCCTGAAACCGAGTTTTCGCATAACTATTTCACGATTCTTCTATAAAATCTTATTTACAGTATCGACTATCGACAAGACTGAAACAATGAGACTCTGTGGTAGTTTTTATGTTCTTTATTTTTTATTTCCTACCAGTACCATAAACAGATGTTTTACTCGGTAAAGTTATTACAAATTTCTCAAAACATTATTTCTAACAAATGTCAAAATGATGTTCTTCAACCTTAAAAGAAAGGAGGAAACGTCTACTTTCTCATGAAGTAGTAGAAATATGTTTCTTCTTTTGCGGAACACAAAGAACAACTCTAAACTGTGAGTGAGAACAACGCACCGTGTTACGCAATCGATAAATTAAAATTACATGCTGCTTCGACAGACTCCATTAAATAAACGAGTGTGTACGTACAAATAATAGTAGAATGTAAAATGTTACTTCTGGACCAGGATATTTGGCGCCTTAAGAACAGGACTGAATTCTAAAAATTTAGCTGTTTTCCCGAAAGTAAACAACCGAAAAAGTCCTAAAATCCTTAAAAAAGCGCCAACTGTTATACACTCCACAGTACCCAAATATCTGTAGACCACCAAAAATTGGGCACATAAAAAAAACCTTGAAAATCTTTCAAAATAATGCAAAATTACCTCAAGAGCGCCCGAAAAATCTTACAAAATACCTTGTTTTTGAACAAACCAAAATGACTTTTTATTTCTGGACCAAGCCATTTGGCGCATTCAAAAAAAAAGGATAAACAATACCAAATGAAGGACGCATGATACCAGCGTATTTGGCGTCTTAAAAACAAGGCTGATACCTAAAAATTTAGCTGTTTTCTGGAAAGTAAACAACCAAAAAAGACCTAAAATCCTTCAAAAAGCACTAATTTCTATGCACCCCAAAAGTATCCAAATATCTATAGGCCACCAAAAATTGGACACACCAAAAATGGTTAAAAATCACCCAAAATCAAGCATAGTTAACTTAAAAAGAACATCCAAAGACTTGACGAAACCTCTTCGTTTTTAGACACCCCAAAATTGATTTTTAATTCTAAACCAAATCAATTGGCACATGCAAACATCATCGGAAAACGACCAAAGAAAAGGATATGAAACTACCGAAAAAAGCCCAAAATCCTTCAGAAATCATTAATTTTTATGCATCCCAAAATTATCCAAATATCGTAAAGTTCGGAATAAATTCGATAAAACTGTAAGTATTAATTTCTGAGAAAGGGGTCAACTTTGTTTTTAAAAAACGCATATTCTTCAGTACTAACAACAGTTGTTAACAACTTTTCATCTCTTAAGTATGACGTCATCAATAAATTTTTTAAATCACAACCCCCATTTTTTTCTTCTTTTTCTGATAGACCTTCGCACTACCTAAATGATGAACAAAAAAAAAATTGGTACCTTACATAACAATTTTTTTGAGAAAATGACAATTGATAATTCAAAAAATTAATTTAATTTTTTTATTATTTTTTTTTTTTAAATTTTATAATAATAATTTTGGAGTAAAATTTGTCATTTTCTCAAAAAAATTGTTATGTAAGGTATGAATTTTTTTCATTCTGGTTTAGGTAGTGGGAAGGCCTATCAGAAAAAGAAAAAAGTGGAGGTTGTCATTTAAAAAAATTATTGATGACGTCATAACTAGGACATGAAAAACTGTCAACACAAGTAAAGTATTGAAGAATAAGTACTTTCTAAAAACAAAGTTGACCTCTTCGAGGATTTTTCTCAGAAATTAATACTTACAGTTTTATCGAATTTATTCCGAACTTTACGAACGCATTGTATATACCACCAGAAATTGAGCACACGAAAAAAACATTAAAAAGTATTTTTTTAAAAATATATCAAAAAATCAAGCAAAGTTACCTTAAAAACAACAAAAAGCTTTATAAAATTTCTTGTTTTTAAACACCGCAATATGCTTTTAATTTCTTGACCAAGCCAATTGGCGCATGCAAAAATCATTGAAAAACGACCGAAAAAGAGCCAAAAATCTTATCCAAATCTCCCGGTGTTCGACATCCCAATGTTTACAGAGTTAATAAAAAAAAAGTGCAAAACATTCTCCGTTTTCGTTCCGACTACAATACGATCTATTGTTACAGCATCTCCTCTTTCACAACAGTTTATACCGTTTATAGGTAGGTACGTATTCAATAGAAAGGTGCTTTAATTTTGGAGATTGAGAAACACGAGAAACAGAAGGATACATTAATTGAGAAACACGAGAAACAGAAGGATACATTAATTCAACAAAAAGATGCTAAAATAATATAGTAAAATAGTTATTTTTATATTAAGTGCGTGAAGAGAATGTTTTTTGTGCATGAAAAGGTCTTTTACGCCGAGACGAAGGTCGAGGCAGTATAAGCCTTTGAATGCACAAAAACATCTTCACGCACGAAATATAAACAATATTTTTTCTATAATTGATTCAAAAAATTGAAATTAAAAATTCAAATTTTTGAAGGAACTCTGAAGTTTCAATGCAGTGACCATGTTGCTAGGTAACTAATAAAATACAGTGCGTGAAGTGAAACACAGAAATAGTCGTGTGCGTGAAATCGCATTTCACACACTGTTTTGTATGGTTTCTATGGTTTCGATCTTACTAACAATGCAAAAAGAAATACACGTTAGAAAATGACCCACTTCAGGCACCGATAACTATGCGTGAATTTCAATTTTTTGAATCAATAATAGAAAAAAGTTATTTATACATTTTGTTAACACTATCTGTTTTAAAACTAATTTGCTAATTTCTTGGTAAATATATATTTTAGGAGAGGACAGAAGTGGAATACCTCCACGCAACCAAAAAACTGAAAAAACTCTTAGCCCGAGGAGCTTTCGAACTCTTTGAAAAACGTCATGTTTTCAAGAACAAAAATAAAAATCTCAGTCCACAAGAAAAGTGGAGATTATTCTTAGTTGAATATGCGGGAAAAGATTTTCAGAAAAGAATGCTCCAAGCAAAGTGTAATTAAGACTCCTGTTCCCGAGATTGCTACTCGCATCTACGGTATCGTCAGTTAGGGAATCTACAATTATTTCGAAGAAGGAATGAAAAAAGTATATTTGATAAAATCGGAACTAAGTCATTGTGATCTCGTGTTTCTCCAAATTGTCTGCTCAGCAACCCCGCTTAGCCCCTCTGATGTTATAACTTTAGAAAACAAGTCCCAATTCGTTTTCTCACCTCCAAGAAAAACTTAATCTGACTGGACTAAATGTGGCTTTACCAGAAAGTACACTAGTTAAGAGCTCATCAAATTTAGCCAGCAAACTATTTAAGTTTGAATAATAACAACTGCAGTTGTTTAGACATGACACACGATTTCCACGAGAATTCAGAAGCACCCGGGACCGCGAAGATGTCTTGCTTTAGCTTGTCTATGGAAGCTCTGTTAGCGGGACACCCAGTATTTAGATTTATTTAAACGTACGCAGTTGACGCATTTCAAGGTCTCGGACTTGCAGGATCTCACATCGTGATCCAAAGAGCACCTGGGACAAGAGCTAACGTTAGAGCAGCTTCGCAGAGTGGTTGAAATCGTTGCAATTGAAACATCGACTCACCTCTAAAGACAGTGCTGAAAGGAACACGCTGCTCCCTTTGGAAGAGCTTGCAAGTTGGTAAAACTTAAGTTCAGTAGACAACCCGATTGATAATAGATAATGAAAAATTCAAAATAATGAAAATCCAAAGTCAATCACCTTCCAGTAAAGAAACAAAAGAGGCGATCGCTCCAAGAACACCGCGGCAATTCACCTCGCTAATCTCTCCGCTATCTCAATGCAAGAAAAACAATTCGGTCAAAAAAAGAGTACAAAAGAAATCTACTCCGCCCAGAATCAAATTAGTTCACCTTAGAGGGATCAAACCATAACAGGAGTACCATTGAATTGGAGAGCACAAATCAGGCTACAGACTGATCCAAAATTCACTAAAAACACCCAAGTTTAACCACCAAAAATGGACCAGGAAGACAGAGAGTAGAAAACATGGCCACATTCACTGACCCTCAACCTCGTATCAGAGCTCGTATTGATCTATTTTAGGGTGTCTAAAAAAGAAGAGGTCTAACTATGCTTGATTTTGGGTGGTTTTTAACCATTTTTGGTGTGTCCAATTTTTGGTGGTCTATAGATATTTGGATACTTTTGGTGTGCATAGAAATTAGTGCTTTTTGAAGGATTTTCGGTTGTTTACTTTCGGAAAAATAGCTAAATTTTTAGGTATCAGCCTTGTTTTTAAGACCTCAAATACCCTGGTACCATCCCTCCTCGATTTGGTGTTGTTTTTCCTTTTTTTCCATGTGCCAAATGGCTTGGTCCAGAAATAAAAAGCCATTTTGAGGTGTTTAAAAACATAGGTATTTTGTAATTTTTTTAAGGCGCTCTTGAGGTAATTTTGCATTAAGTATTTTGGGAGATTTACAACGGTTTTTTCGTGTGCCCAATTTTTGGTGGACTTTTGGGGTGCATAGAAATTAGTGCTTTTTGAAGGATTTTAGGTCTTTTTCGGTTGTTTACTTTCGAGAAAACAGCTAAATTATCAGGATTCAGTTCTCTTTTTAAGGCGCCAAATATCCTGGTCCAGAAGTAACATTTTACATCCTGCTAACAATAAATTAATATCTAGTTATTTATGCAACGAGTTTCTGTGTAAATTGGGCTTTTCTAATTACCCGAGGGACAAGATTAAAACACGAGCGTAGCGAGGGTTTCAAGGCCTCGAGGGCAATTAGAAAAGCCCAATTTACCCAGAAACGAGTTGCATACAAAATTTTATTGTTTGAAACGATGTCCATGAAGCTTCCAAATCTTTTTAAAATAGTTGCGCATTGCTTTTGACAGTTTTGACAAATTTTTCAAGACCTATCAGAGATGTAACGTTGGACGTGTTGTCTCATTTTGCTTTAGGGCAGTTAAGAGGCAGTTTACAAAGGAGAAAAATGAGAATTTATGACAGTTGAAAACAATTAATTAATTTAGTGCCACATAAAATAACTGTATGTGTAATGTCCATCCTGTTAAATAAATCTATTATTATGAGTACCTAATTAGTGGCAGCTTAAAAGAGTGTATCATTGTCGTTTCTTCGGCAGGTTCTCACAAAAACCGCACCACACAATAAAATTATAATAACGCCAAAGAAAGTATTGTTTCGAGTTTAGATATGGAGATAGCGAAACATTTTTCTCATGACAGTATCCTCTGTATACGTGTAAACCATTTAATTGATTACGTCAAGCTGTTGTTGGACGGATTATTTTCATGCAATTGGCCGGTGTACACGTATCGTGGATACCGTACAAATTAACGGTTAAAAACATCAAAACGAGCAGTATGCATTTCACATTATTAATAGAACAAAATGAAAGAATGCCTTCCCTCTAAGATCTGTCCGGAATGTCTATATTATAGAGTTTATTGCTGATTTTAAGCGAGACTGAAGCAAACAATAAAGGAATACCCACCTGTAATAGAGAGAAAACAAAGTCACATAAACGCTGTTCAACAATCAAAAAACTACCACTTGTTGCTTTAGGTTGGTAAAATTTAGAAAACCCTAGGTAGTTATTTTTTCACACCGTCGGTAACTATAAATTATGACATTTATTTGATTCAAAATAAAATTCAATTGCTTTGAATTTCGTTCAAATTGTTTTATTATTGCTCAGCAAGTTTCATTTATTTATTAATTCTTATTATTGTCTTAACTTAAACATGCCCAGAAAAACAAGATAAGTACTTAATAACCTCAAAATTGCAATTCTCACTGTTGGAACTTCGTCCAACCACCTTTGCAACACCCCCTCTGTCGAAGGGGTGGGGATATCAACCCTGGACGACAGAACAACTCAAGAACGACTCAAGATCAACTTAACTCTCGAGACAAGACTCGTCTCTATACTTATTTCTTTGTACTGTACATTATTCAATAAATTGTTAGTGTTATCCAACATATGACTATCAATTTTGGTCCTTCGACACAAGTGAACACTCACCAAATTTTACACTAGACAGCGTTGCCGATAACAATTATCGAGGAAAATGCGGCGTTGGTGGTTTTTTGATTTTTGAATGGACTATAGCTTAATGTAGGATTCAACAATATACACTGTGGGCTCAAAAAACGGCACAAAATTAAAATATTCATATTTTCAATAATAATAATTAACGCATTAAAATATTTCTTTGAAAACCGAAATGTTTACACTTTGTAGATTGCAAATATTATTAATTCCATTATATGCAACGTTTTTTATCTAGGATATATCACATTGACATTATTAAAAGCTCTCCAAAGCAACGAAGTAAAGTACAGTGGCGAGCAATAAATTTTGATAGTCAATGTAAAGTCTGTTTTTTTATAATCAATTAGCAAAGTGTTGTCAGGTTGGCAGACAATTCGAAACAGTGAATTTTATAAATCACGTTTGAAACATTGACTTTTGAAATTGTCACCGATTGTCACATTTGACAATTTAAATTTAAATTAAATAATATATGCAACATAACCTCAATAATGATCTAGGGGAAATCTAGGGTGAAATTGAGATAGAACTGAACCAAATGTCAATGATTTTTAATATACAGTTTGGTCTTTTTTCTGTATTTTGACAACAGGCAATGAATGAGAGAAACGATATTTGACACTTGACAGCGACTTGGATGTCATGTTTAGTGTAGTGTAGAGCGGGATCTTATTGTCGAAAGGTGGCACATTATTTTTTCCGATCGAAGCATCCTTTACCTTTTTTTTCTGTATTTTGACACTGACAATTGATTATAAAAAAAACCGGACTATAACTAATTTTTTTTCGGCTGTACAGGGTGATTTTGAAAATTGTGCAGATATTGTAAGCAATGGTAGAACTCCCCAATAGGTAACGATTCAGCCAATACTGCATTATACAAATGTTGATATTATTCGAGAAAAAAGGGGTAAAAGTTTGGAAGCTACTGAATTTTATGCAAAAAAATTGGTTTAAAAATAATCATAGTAGACCTTTTAATTAATTTAATTCAAAATTAAATCACTTTGAGAAGACTCTCAATCTTTAGCTCAATTTAAATTACAAATGACTTTCATCAACCTGGCAGTAAGTAGTTTTGTTTTGCATACATTACGTTTCATTTGATCAGTAAAATTTGACAAAGAGAACATAATGACAATTATTGTTGTAGAACATGTTATAGGTTAAGTCCGTTTCACACTAGAACACCTTCCACTGTGTCATAAACTGACAAAGTGAAAATTACAAATTACCAGAAGAATATAAAAATCTTGACTGCATCGTCATATTTGTTACGTTCCCAAATAATCTAAAAACAACTTTAAAGTAGTATTTCCTGGCATCTAATTTTCTTCAAGTAATTTGCTATTTTCTCTGATACACAGTGTTGCAAAATGATTGTAGTGGTAAAGGATGCTTCGATCGGAAAAAATAATGTGCCACCTTTCGACAATAAGATCCCGCTCTACACTACACTAAACATGACATCCAAGTCGCTGTCAAGTGTCAAATATCGTTTCTCTCATTCATTGCCTGTTGTCAATATTCAAAAATTCCCAAGGAAATGAATTGATGCCTGGAATTGTGATTGGTTTAAAACCATTATAAACTGATTTAGTTAATATTGTTTGATTGATAAACCCAACCCCTCTTATACCAGTCATTTTGACGGTTCCTGATAGTTGGTAGATATCACTTTTCAAAATTCAAGATATTCAAATTATCAAAACCTACTACGATACCACTATAATTTTGATGGCATCGCGGTTGGCGTTGATTAATTATATTATCTAAAGTGAGCTTTATGTTATATCAAAAAATTTAGCAAACATGTGAAACCGTCATTATTTTACTCTGAGGGTATGCGTCACATAATTTTGACATGGTTTTCACTCACAGCAGAGATAACCCACAGAAAAATAATACACGTTTCGTAAATGAAACAAGGAAATTCCAAATACTATAACAAGAAAATAAAGACAAAACTATTCCAACGATAATGTCAAGGCCAAATTAAAAGCAAAGGATACCAACAGCATCGAAACTAGGGTATTATCAGCAAGGGTCTTGTAATTATGTAATTATCAAAGATTCAGCAGTACCGCCATTTTGAAAATACACGTGGCAACGCTGTGGAATTTTAATCTAGGGAAAAGTGAAGAGTTTAATTCTTTTATCCTTTAACACACCGTATAAAGGAATGTTTTGTTTTTTATTAAACAAAATTCATTCCTTTTTTTAGTACATAATTTAATTTAGATAATTATTTGTTTGTCCTTGGAACAAATCGTAGACATTTAAAAATTTTCTTTTCCTCTTGCTCGGTCGTTTTGTAAAAATGTAAAGCTTCTCATTACCACTAATCTTTACAAATTCTTTATTTCGTACCCTCAAAAATTACAAACATCCCCTGAAACAGTAAACCAATTTTTTTCTCGTTTCCCAAAATCCCTCCATCCTTCCTCGACAATCCCGCTTAACGCCAGTAGTACAAATTACGAACACGCCAATTACAATCGACCACATTCTTTCCAGCAGCCGGTGCAAAAAGCAGAATATGATGCGTGTTTGACACGGTAAGACGAATGAATTTTCGCATTTAATTAAAATTCCATTTTGACATCCGATAAACAGCCGGTCGCGTTCTTCGCTTTTCTTCTCGATCCGCGATCAGAGGAACACCCGATCGGTCCTCGCGCTCCACCCCAATCCTACCTGTTCGGGACAAAGACTTGCAAACAAACGAAGCTTGCAACAGTTGTGCTCTTCAAGCAACGGTCTCGGTACGATAATAAGTTACAGGACTGGCACAAGTTGCCGCATATGTGAGTTTAGTCCCCGTAGCGCGTGTCATACGAAGACCTCCAACAGATCAGTTCTTCGGCGGATCCCCGCCAACATGCTTCGCGTGCAGTGGTGTAGCTTTCCACTGTCTGTGCCGGCTCTCCTCGGGTTCTCTTTTTTGATGTCTTCGGCGCTCGCAGGTAAGCCGTTTCGCCTCAAGTCTAGGTCCCGCTGCGTGCTAGAGCCGGTCTCGCATTTTCAAAATTTCACGAAAATTTACTCATTCTCGCTGATTTTGTCTCTGGAGTTTCCCTCGGATCTGGACGCCGATAATAAACGCTGTTGTTGTCAGTTACGTAACTTGAATAATTTATCTTATTCGCTGCGTCTGCATTCATTCTTTTCTCCTCTGGGAGGCTGAGAAGCCGCCTGAGATCCAATCGAAATGTCGAACCTCATGTTTGTGTACTGAATATTGGTTGTTTGAAGCGAGAGTGGCTCTGGAACAGGTATTTCAATCTGATATTAAATAATTACAGATAGTATCTGCCAATGTATCTGCTTTATTATGACTTTATGATACGCCATTAACAATACAATTGGACTGCACAGTGCCCGTAACGAGTACTAACAAGCACACATTTCTCTTCGTCTTTCTTCATTTCTTGGAACTCCAAATATGATGATATTGTTTATTACATCGCACTCTTGGAGCACACGTGATAATGATATATCAAGCTATAGAAGTTACCTTGATAACAGATAATGATAGGAGCGAGAAAATTTAAGTACCTTCAGGTAAATTAACTAAATCTGTGTTACATTATGGGTAATACTCGATAAAAACAAGCTGTTGGGTGAGATTATAAGATTGTGCCGAGGTTTATCTGCAAATTAATTATTAAATTTGAATTTTTCGCTTTGTTAGCGCTTGGGATGTTTAGCGTCTAACTGCTTTAATAATTATTTATATTAAGCGAAACGGAAGTCGTTAAACGCAGTACAGCCACCTCGTGGGTTTTATTTTCTGGTGGTTTCGTACAATAACTGATGAAAATTACTTATACGGCGACAAAAGTGATTAAAGTAAAATCGTTATAGATGTGAATTGTCAAAATGACGTTTGGTTGGTATCAATTACTAGGCGCGCTTCTCGGGATTTTTGAATTTAAGTTTTTGTTCTGGCGCCAATTGCCAATCGTGACAGGTAGATTTATGCATAAATTTCAACATTTTATTGAAAGAAAAATGAGTTCACAAAAGAAACGAACATTGCTTTCCGCAAAAGGTGGTTAACTGCTACAATAATTATTATAATCTTTCAACAATATTTTCATCAGCAAAAATAGTAAATATTTTTTTTACATTTTTTAGCGGTACAGTCAGTGAATTTTTAAAAACTTTGACACTGACAATTCACATCTATAACGATTTTACTTTAGATCCAAGATTTTCGTACATTTTTGTAGAATGGAATGTGTTTTAAGGGCAATAAAAATGAAGGAATATGTCTTCTAAAAGATTACAACTGAAAATGTCTTTCAAAAACATTCGTCAAATATACCTAGTGTCCATTCAAAACGAAAAGAACGTATAAGTGTTTACGAACAATTGAAGAATAGATGCCGATGGTGATTCTGAGGAAATCCTTGAAGATATTCTTGAAATGACTAAAGAAAAAAATCTATAAAGACACATAAAATAAATGACAGAAAGAAATGCAAAAAATTAAGGATCATGTCATGTTAAGAACAACGTTGGTTGATAAAGAAAATATCAGTGTAATAATGTTGTAACGATTGATATAAATAAATAAGTTGTGTTTTTTTCCATAAATTCTACTACAAATTACTCAGAATACATTTTCTAGAAACGCCAACCTGACGTTTTTACTTTTACTCCTTGGAAAAAATAACATATTCCCAAGGACGAGAAAGGAAATGCTTACTTACTGCTGAGGTTTAGAAAACAGTATATTATGTGGTCAGGGACGAAAACATCTATTCATCCTGAGCATAAGTTTATTGCATGAAGGCAGCGAGAGCAATAATTACATGGGGGATGAAAAGGTATCTTTGCGCCCTGATATACAGGGTGATTTTGAAAGTTGTGCAGATATTTTAATCATGAGCTACTGGCTTCATGTAGAACTCGGAAAAAATCTTTAAAAAATTCTATGTCAAAAAATAAAATGACATTTATTTTTTGAGCTACAATTTTTTTTAATTGCTTTTAGTTTTTTACGTTGTCCTACAACATCGTAGGTAAAATTTCGGCACATTTTAAAAATACACCCTTGTATATCATGTTTTATAAAATGTCCGCCAATGCGAAGTAACCTATAGGAAATATGCTTTAAAACAAGGAAACCGCATTCGCATTGGTGTAGAGTAAAGCCGGCCTGAGATATGACATTTGGTGGGGGAAATCTGCGCGAACAAAATATTCCAGTGGCGTGGCAAAACCGTCAAAACCGGTCACAGCAGAGAATAGCAGTCACAGTAACAATCAGCTGATTTTTAATCTGTTGAGCGCCCCTATTTTACGAAAGGTGGACTCGTCCGACCGTTTTCCGTCTACGCACACCCCCACCAAATGTCATATCTCGGCCGGCCTTACGCTACGTTTTATAAAATATGATATACAGGGTGTATTTTTAAAATGTGCGGAAATTTTTCCTACGAGGTTGTAGGACAAAAAACTACAAGCAATTAAAAAAAAATGTAGCTCAAAAAAAAATGTCATTTTATTTTTTGACAGAATTTTTTAAACATTTTTTCCGAGTTCTACATGAAGCCAGTAGCTCGTGATTAAAATATCTGCACAACTTTCAAAATCACCCTGTATAGAATACTTTTTGCACAACGTAATCCTTTTCATCATTTAAACTTAAAAGAAATTTATTGAAAAATACCGCAAAACAGATTTATTTGGGATCATAACGGGGCCGAATGGCGTATAATTGTCTGCGTGACCTGATGTGATTGCAACATGGGCATTCATTTTTGTTCTTTTGTTTTATTCAATGGTACTTTTAATTTTCTTGTTCGTAATCAATAAGGCAATTGTTACGCGTTGGTGTCTTATTTTGGTTCACTCACGTAAGTTGCTTTAATTTTTTTTTACTCAAGGTGGTACTTAACAGTACAATGTTCTGTTGGGACTATTTTTATTAAATAATTTGCTGCCACAAAACATTGTCTTTAATCAGAAGTTGTTACTTCCTCAAGAATTGTTAGTGTGCTTACTCTGGTAGGTATTCTAATTTTCAAATATTTGAAAACAAAAAATAAAATGAAAGTAATAGAAAAATTATATGTGTACAGTTGGTTACAAAAAGAACGGGTACTGTCAGAATAAAATTGACACATTTTTACAATTTTTCCATAGTGTGAAACCTTCCTACGAGAGATAGGTTAGAATTAACGTCAAAATTCAACGACATTTTTAAAAATTATTTGATAGATATTGTCAAGTAGACATTTAATTGACAAATGGACAAAACCAGGAAAATTCTCTTTTCCCGTTTTTTTTTTTTGCAACCAACTGTACCTCTGGAGTAGAATGTCATTTTTTCTTTTGGTTGATTATTATTGACTCGGACATTAAATCTCATTAGACCTTATCTGTTGTCCGATGATAAATCTTAAAAATTCCTTAACAACCGTGGAAACTTATGTAAACAAGTTTGTTATGCTAAAAGATGGATGTCGAAGACTTTTCTGTCGAAGAACATGAAGAAAATGTAACATTCTGGAGGAAATATATTCAGTAATTATTCAATGAGCGGATGATGATGGCTATTACTCGTGAGGATGATTTTGTGTCACGAGCCGAAGGCGAGTGGCGTAAATCATCCAAGCGACTGATAGACATTATCGGCGAGTAAAATTCTATACTTTTTCTACGACTACGAAGAGAAATTGATAAGTAACTTTCATTATTAGACAAACTGAAAGTGACGTTTTACAATTATTATTTTGCATACTTGATATAAATATTTTCGGCTGCGTTTTTATCATTTAAACATTTTGTCTTTGAAAAAGTGAAATGACGTGAAGTGAAAATCGTGTGGTCGAGTTTGATATCGCAATTGGTTCAATTTTCGGACGGTTATTTGTGCGATATGTAGTCGAGCGTTATCTTGAAACCATGTGGGTAATTTTCTACTGACAATGCAGGCTGTCAGTTTGTCATACCCAATATCTGTCTAGTTTGACAGTTTCATCAAGATTAAATTACATTACACGATTACACACGAGTCATCATCAATCTCTTATGCTGAGAGAAAAAAAAAGTCTTGGACAATGGACAAATTGTTCTGTTGTACGAAAGACCCTCTTATCAAACTAGTACAGTAATATACTATTTTATAAACTGCACTTTTTGGCTCTGTAACGATTGCATCGCCTGAGCTAGCCTAATTTGAAATTTAAAATTTATGGATTAGCTATAACAGAAATTCTTAAATCTTCTCACGTGCAACATCCTCACAAGTGCCGCCCCCTTACCGTCACCAGTTACCTCTCACCTAATAGCGCAACCTTGGCAGGATATTATACTTCCGTCTCTAAACTAGTTCGATAAATCTCGAAATTGGTTTCACAGAAATTTAATAAAATCGAAAATTTCAGATCGCGTTTTTATTCCGAAGGAAGCGTTAATTAACTGCCATAAAAAATATCGCAGAATTAACTGTTAAATGTCGATTCGTGGCGAAATGAAACGTGCATAGCGTCATAAAACCGTCTGAAGTGCAGTTCGTTATCGAGGCGCATTTTTATTTCATCAAATCGTAACTTGTACGCCTTTTAGACAATATCTCATCTTTTGATAAATTCCTTCAAATTAGATTTGTAAATAGTAAATTAATTAGAGAAATAATTGTATTTTAAAATCGACCAAGCTTTACCAACGTGAATAACAAAACTGTTGAGACAACAAAAACTTCTAATTAAATTAAGTTTCTGTACTCAGTACCCACTCCCGCTGTCCTAGATTCGTCCTTGCGCCTCATTATCTGTATCAGTTGGAAGCTGAAGAGCCCTCGACAGCTTCCCCTCTTGTTAGTCTACCTATCTCTCCGATCCACCTCCAATTACGCAACATTTTTATTTTTATTATGGTTCTCCATTCCACGAACCTTGGCTAAAAAATTCATCATTACACTATCGCTTCCAATCGACTCGCAAACGTCGACCGTCCTCTTAGGTACCAAATCCGGAGTGGTCTCTAGCAAAATCTCTTTCCCTCCTTTGAGTCGAGCGTTTTTTGGCGAATTACTCGCAGCTTTGCGGTACTTTATCGACAAAGCGAAGCTGCAGGTGGTGCGCTGTGGTGGCGGTCGCAAAAAACGCCTCGAAGAAGTGACAGCGAGAAGTTCTTTGCCACGGACGTACGACATGATTGTTGATTTCCTTGCAACAAGACGTATTGTTCTGTGGGAAACTCCGAGCCTCTGAGCGATTGTGCGGTAACGTGAATTTTCGTCAGCGAAGTAACGGTTCATTAAGACCACCTCGTCGTGTCTCTACAACACTTCTTTATCTGATAACGTAAAACGTAGAGAGAGGTGCGATGCCGTTTCCGCAATTGCAAAGACGTCGATGTCGAAGCAAGCTTCCAGATTAAGCCGCAACTTGTCGCAATAAAATCATTGCAGAGGCAAATGATTCTCTAAAATTGTTTAGAAGCTTTTTTGACGCAGATTAGTTGGTGGATTTACCCAAGATTGAAAACAGAAACCCATCTAATACTGATAGGTTTTTAACCTTCTTAGAATCCCTGGTGAAAATTTTCCACTTTATAATTTTTCGTATGTATCAGTACTATGTAGTGATTATAAATTCGTGTAAATAAAATGACAAATCAAAATATATATTGTTTATTTTGACAGCTGATTTAACCACATGGTGACAAAGGAATAAAGAAGGAATTTTTTTTTGAAGGTAAAATAACAAGACCTAATTTTTTTATCATTTTCAATTTTACGAAAACTTTTTGCTTTGACAATTTTACGAGTTGAATTTGGTTTCACCTCTGAATAAAAATGCCCAAATTCAACTCTCTGAATTTGGTTTCACCTCTGAATAAAAATGCCCAAATTCAACTCTCTGAATTTGGTTTAAACTCTGAATAAAAATGCCCAAATTCAACTCGTAAAATTGTCTAAAGCAAAAATGTTTGAGTAAAAATTGGGAAATTTATTAGGTAGATTTAAAAAATTAGGTCACGTTATTTTTGGCAAGATTAATTCCAGAATACAAACTTTAACGTTAATTATTTATTTATAATACTTACAGTTATTAAAAACACAATTATTAAAAACAATTTGAGAATCTGACAGGAGTAACATAAAATTTTATCCGCTTTTGACAGAAGACAGACTAGGAGGATGATTTATCGGCGATAAACATTTTTGATTGGATGAAAGCAAGCGCTCTGATTGTCTGAACAGGCACGTATGATGTATGTGGCAATTAATCAATAATAAAAATTGTTTTAGTTACTACATATTAGGTGTTCATTTAAATGTATCTTCAAAGTAGGCGTTAAAGAGTCGATTGTGAACGCACCACTCGTTAGTCTGCAAACTAAAAACACAAACAACGCAAAAAGTGAGGTTAGATTTAAACAGCTGATCTGTAATCCGTGGTGAGACTCGTCTACGCCAACTTCGAAGATAAATTTAAATGAACACCGATATACTATCTTCATTAGTAGATGTTTTTCTAGATTTTTTCTGACAAAACTCATTGCTTACATTTCTTGCTTTTACTTTTCGCAAACTATCAAAGTTAGGGCATCCCAGCCTTTTAGAATTAGAATTAGAAGAAGTAACTACATTTATTTGTAATTTACTCATTTTAAATCAATTTTCAATCCTTTTGAAGTAATGCTGAACGGTAGCATCCAGGTACTAAGCAATATATTATTCAGAACCAGCAGGTTTTTCTATGACTGATAATAAATTTATTTGCTTTCACATAGTTTATCGCGCTACGACTCCACGATGGTGGTCGATCAAATAAGAAATAGACAGATTTTTGAAAAGAGTAGGTCATAATTTCCTACGTGGAATAGTAGTTTATTTAACGAGTTCGTGTGTAAATTGGGCTTTTTTGTGGGTTTCCCCCGCGCCTAGCCTGCCATCTGGCCTGCAGATTTCTTCTTTGACATTTTAGGTTGGTCGTACGTCAAAACTGACCGCGAAATTTGAAAATTTTCTGCGGTTCCCAAACAAGCTGATTCCTTTGATTCTCTTGTAAACCATTAACATCTGTCTGAGGCAAGTTGAGTAATTTTACCTCCTTTTAACACGTACTAAGCACTTCAGGTTAAAATATCTGCACAACTTTCAAAATCAAACTGTATTGCCTTTTTTTTTCTGTGTTAGACTAAAAGTTACTGACGCTTCCTCCTAGATCAGTTCAAAACGTTAACACAAAATAAACACATAATATATTTAGAAATTTCTCAAAGTATAGATTAAATAGTCGGAAGTAGAGTCTGAACTGTGAATTGTACCATCACGTCTTACAACTTGGACTCGACGATTTCATTGATATCTGCAAATTTCAATGATTTAATTAACTGTTTACATAAGCTATTAATATAAAAAAACTGTGAATAAACTGTTAAAAGTCTTGAATTGATCTGTATAAATTACATCGGCTTACGGTTCACAATCTGAAAATTGGCAGGATTTAAAATCGATGAAGTGTGATCGACTACGAGGCTTATTAATTAGTTTAACGAAAAAAAAAAGTTGGAAAATTAAAATACAGCCAAAATTTTAATAAGATTGAACAACGAATTGATCTACTCGCATTGTCGAATATTTTAATAATAACACGTTACAATAAATGTATCCTGTGTCAGGGAATGAACAATTTTAATTTTTTATAAAACGAATAAGTGATTAATAATTATTTGTAGTGTTTTAATCGTATACAAAATGTTCACTACTTAGTACTTAGGTACCACAGTAACTAATGTCCTGCACGAGACAGCCTTGAAAACAACTCCTTCATTTCTTCAACTAATTCAAAACACCTTAATTAACACTTTGAAAAATCATAAACAGTGAAAACTGAAAAATGTCAAGTGTCAACTGTCAAATGTCAATCTTATAAGTACAAAAGATGCGGGAAATCCACTATAAATTACATCCAACTAAAATGTTAAAAACATTTATAATATCCCTGCAATTAATTTGATAATAAGTGAGTTTTAATGATTGAAATTATTTTTGTTCGGTTGTGTTAAATTCACGTAGGACAGTTCAAAAGTCAAAATAAATCATCATTATTTATTTCTAGAGTCTTAACCTAGAAAGCGCATCAACAGACAACTCTTTGACAAATGACTAGGCGTACCAATTATTCTGGAGTGCCAACCCACTAAATTTGTCTCGATCATTAAAAGTCACCCAGTACAATTTGTGGTTAGAAAAATCAGAACGAAATATGTAATAAACAGTGAAAACTGAAAAATGACAACTAAACTGTCAAATGTCAAACTCAGAAGTCTAGAAGAAGCGGCGTATACAATAAATCAAAGCTAAGTAAGATATCAGAAACATTTATAATAACTCTGTAATTGATTTAATAATTTCCTTTTTTCTACTGTTTGAAAGTTATTGGGTGAAATTCGCGGTTTGAAGTAAACTTGTGCAAGTGACTTTTTCAAGGTTGGCATTCCTGATCTTGGCGTGACGAAAAAGTGGACGAAAATGAAATGTCAAAATAAACGCCAAAGCAAAACAAATTTTATTTTGTTTTCGTGGAATATAGGTACATTTGTTGCCAATCACGACAAAATTCCCTAAATTTGAAAATTGTTTATTAACAATTATCACTTAAAAATGGCTTAAAAGGTGCAAAGTAGAAAAAATAGTGTATGATATCTAGTTTATAAGGCATTTTGTATCACTTACTTGGCTCTCCTCGCAAGCTCGTGTGTCCTAAACCCGTGCGTGCTACAAAATGCTTGTTATAACACTTGTATCATAATATACTATTAATGATTATAATGTCATTATAATATTTGTAGGAATCACTAGTTTAATCGATATCTGTAAAGTAGTGCAAGCTTAAATAATTCAATCGACTATTTACATAATCTATTAATATTGTTGGAAATTGGTAGTAGATATTTAAAATCGATGAAGTGTGATCGACTACGAGGATTATTAATTTGTTTATTGGAAAAAAAATTGGCAAATTAAAAAAAGAGGCAAAATTTTAATAAGATTATAATAAGCGGCCACCTGGTGAAAATCGGTACAAAGCAGACGCTTTAATTGAGAATTTAAGTCGAGAACGAACGGTGCTAGTTAGAAAAAAGCGTAGCACGGCATTGAACAGGTCTGCAGGTGTGTTGACTGGATAGCCGAAAATTTAAATTTAGTGTCTGGGAAAAAAAAATTGATGTGGTCTCTTGTCATGTGCGTTGAATTGGATGAATGGCACGATTATACGTCTGTTCTCCGTTGTGTGCGGTGCCATTGACACTGATAGCGTGTAGCGTTACGAAACGCCACAATGGCGATTGGCCGGAGTAGGAGGCCACGAGGTCCTACTTATGCTCGCGGGGCTAATAGATCGCAGTTCGAAGACCCGGAACTAGCAGTTAACGCACGGCATTTGGCAACGCGACGCGCCCACCCTGCCTTCAAGTTTTTTACGTCGCTCATTCCGGAAGCGGAAAGTTTCAATTTAGAGTCATTTGTGCCAGCCACCACGGGGGGGCTGGAAGAACACATGTTACCCCCGCAAATGTCAGGCTGAGGTGGCCTCACGCCTCTAGGTTGGCGAGCTGCAACCTATCTTTCAGAACCCCACTTTCACTTTCTCTTTCTCTTCACTTTCTCTTCTTCTCTTCTCAGCGATAGGTGACCGTACGGCAATGTTGGGTCCCTTTTCCTCTTTAGTAACTTGCCGGAAAGTCATCTCCTTCTTTTCAACCCCATCTTTCTTCCTGTCCTTTTTTTGACCTGCGAGTTACGGCAATTAACATCAGGATAGACGTGCACGACTTACCGACACAATACCGTCCAAAATCTGAATTCTCCCGCTCGGTATAATTTCGAGGTAAACAAACCGACGCCATGACGGTCCACCTGTCATGACACGCGCACGTGTAGTACCACCGGAAATGCACATTTTTGATTGCGCAGTACCACGCAAGCGCAGCCCGCCTTATAGCACAACTGAATAAGGTCGAGAATCGCGCGCGTGACGATTTTCGCGATTTATGGGACTGCGGTACCGAGATTAAAAATGCGGAAGTCGGACACTTCGTCGAGAGCCGTCGAAGCGACGCCAGCGAAGCGCCTTTTAGAGTTCGTGGTCGAGTGACCCCTCGCACTATAGAGGGGTGGTTCGATCCAGTTTAGAGTCAATCCCGTTTGGATGAATTGATCCAGTACCGTATCGCAACTTTAGAGTACCGAAAATTTTTGAGTAAAGGAGTGCCGGAAGGACTTCGATTTAGCGCCAAGAACCCCCTTTTTCGCTGAAAGGGATCGTTCGCAGGGCGATTCGTAGCCAGATCGTTCGCAGGGCGATTCGTAGCCAGATCGTTCGCAGGGCGATTCGTAGCCAGATCGTTCGCAGGGCGATTCGTAGCCAGATCGTTCGCAGGGCGATTCGTAGCCAGATCGTTCGCAGAGGCGACCATTTTGGAGAACATCGTTCGCAGAGGCGATCGTTTATTTTGAGCACCGTATCGCCAAGGTCACACCGCAAGTCAAAAGGACGCTATTCGAGGAGACAACAGACCCGTCATAAAGCTAAGTCGCCATATTTTTTTACCGCGGCATTGCAAAATTTAGGAACGCCTCGAATTTCTCGCTTCTCGCTTTCATAATTTTTGTATGTTCACTAAATTTTTTTGAAACTTTGCAAATGTTTAGAATTTTTTTGTAAGAACCTTTTCATTCAATCTCCAGTGTCAACTTAAAGAAATTTCAGTCAAATTTAACGTTTCGGAACTTCACCGATTTAAACTTTCCTATCAGGATCAATTTTAATTTTTTGTCAAGGTGACACCCCAATCTTGACCTTGGGTTTCATTAAGTTTACATTTAATAATTAGCTCGATCAGAAGGAAGTCTAAGTTCGGGAGGTTCCTCATCAGGAATCAAAACATCTTTTATTTCGTCGAAGAATATCATGTTTAGTTTAAGATTCGGTCACATGTGAAAGAAAAGCTTTTCTGGTTACGACCAAAGTAGATATTAAGGCCACCAAAAAGTACTGGTTCCGCATCTTTCAATTTTCATCTAGTAGTTACAAGCGAACCATTATCGCATTCGTGTGAACCAGTACCGAACCACCAAATACTGTTCTGTGGATAATTTTGCAGTAACCGAATAAACCAAAATTTGTTTAACGATCAGAAAGCGTTTGCTTTTACTTACCTTCGACGAGTAAGATCTGAGCACTTGTCCCGGCAGCTGGACAAGCAACAACCAGCTCAAGACAATAGCTGCCTGGCGCCCATTTTTTAAAAATCCGAACCCACGCCCTCTGCCCCGAAAAACCCCCTGGGAGCCCGGAGCTGTCACTGGCCAACTTTTGGTCACACAAATTTTGACGCCCAGAACGTGGGGCCCGATTTTTTGGAGCAACCACAAATTTTCGTTTATCGTTCATCTTCATTGAGGCTCAGTCACTTTTTTCAATCGGAGCAAAGGAAGTGGTAAAGGTTTATTGAAAGTTGAATTTTTTGATTGTGTGTTAATGAGAAGCGGAAATTTAGCGGCGAATTCATTGTTTGAGTAGCGGTCTTATCTTGTACCCTCGACGACAAAAACCTTTTCTCGGAATCGACTATCGTGTTGCGCGCTGTTTTTTGGTAGTGTTTTGACCGGCGTTTTTATTGCGTTACCGACCCGTGGAATCGCGGTGAGTCTTCGTCAAAATGGACGAACAATTCAAGGTCAAGCATTTACTAGCTGACGAGCTGACGTATGAATTGCGTATACGCGGCATCACGACTAGCCGAAACCAGGACGATAAGAGGAAACTGTTAGCGAGAGCTCTGTCCAAAGAACTAGGTCGACCGGACGAATACTTTCTGTCACTTCATGACGCAGAGTATGATCACGACACCGAGGTCCAGGCCATTGAGGACACCCTTGAGAGCATACGCACGATTTTGACAGAATTTGAAGGAACGGCGGAAGACATGATCTTCAAACGGTTGAAGACCCGTCTAACGCACCTTTCATTTCGCATTCGGCGAATGAGACGCGAGCGAGATGCGGAGTATAGAAATGAGGCGTACGCGACATGTTTGTTGCTCGAAGCTGATCTTCACGACAAGGCAGCAGAAGCGAGCCCGGTTACGGTGGAAGCGCCACCAGTCGTCGCGACTACTCCCATTTACGTGCACCCTCACGCGAGATCTCCGGAACCGAAACTAGTGCCAATTCACACCTGGGGCGTATCTTTCAACGGGGAGGAAAATGGAATGACGGTGAACCAGTTCTTGGAACGGGTAGAGGAACTGTCGGTAGCGCGAAACGCAACCAACAGGGACCTTTTTAACGCGGCCATTGATCTCTTTAGCGGCAAAGCGCTGATTTGGTATCGTTCTGTTCGGAGCAGATTGAGCGATTGGGACGAAGTGGTTCAGTTGTTGAAACAGGAATTTCTTCCACCGGATTTCGATGAATTGTTGTGGGACGAAATCAAGGGCAGGCTTCAGGGCAAAAGCGAGTCGATAACCATTTACGTTGCGGTTATGGAGACGCTTTTTGCTAGACTTAGTCGACCACCGGCGGAGATAACCAAGGTAAAGACGATTCGGAGGAATTTGCTTCCATGTTACCTTAACCAGCTTAGCATCACCGAAGTTGTCACCGTACCGGAGTTGATTAAGTTGTGCAAAAAAGTGGAGGAGTTATCGGCTTTGCGGCAGAAACATCGCGCTGCACCCAAGTCATCTTGCGTGTTGGAGCCAGAGTTGGCATATGTTCGGGCGAGCGAACCCGCGAAAGCGAGTCCACGCGCCATCGTCGTGAAGGAACCCTCAGGCAATTCAGCCAGACGGAGTGAACCCGCGAGTTCGTCCTCCAGGTCGTTCAAGTGCTGGAATTGTCAACAGCCGAATCATTCGTTCATGAACTGTCGACTGAAAAGAAAGCAGTTTTGCTACCGTTGTGGGGAGCCAGACGTCACCTTGGCGACCTGCAAAAAGTGTAATCCGTCGGGAAACGCGCAGTAGGGACGCGGCAGACTTGCGGCCGTGCTACGTTCCTAAAACATCCCAAGGCCGATGTAAACGCATCGATCATCGCGAAACGTACGGACACCCAGTGGAACGCTTGGTTAGACGAAGTCAAAGAGTTTTGCAAGCCTTCTCGGGCAAATTCCGCTTCCATTTTCGTCAGCAAAACCAATGACAATAGGCCATTTATCAGACTGCGTCTAAACAATAAGGAAACTGAAGGACTCGTGGATTCCGGTTCGAATTGCACTATAGTTGGTGGAAAAGGAGCCGATTTAATTCATTTTCGCGCAGGTGGAAAAACTTTCCCATCTCGGCTAAAAACCATCAGAACTGCCGACGGAAAACAACATCCGGTAACCAAAGCTATCGAACTAGAAGCAGTGTTAGACTCGTCGAGACGGCGAATTCGTGTCTACTACGTGCCAGATCTTCAGCATAGCGTCATATTAGGGTGCGACTTTTGTAGATTATTCGGACTCAAGATAGATTTCGCGGGTCACAAAATTGAAGTTGCGTCGGATATCGTAAGAGTACCAGAATGTGAC
This sequence comes from Tenebrio molitor, assembly GCF_963966145.1. NCBI lineage: Eukaryota > Metazoa > Arthropoda > Insecta > Coleoptera > Tenebrionidae > Tenebrio > Tenebrio molitor. The sequence goes on along the minus strand of NC_091048.1, from coordinate 3,223,672 downwards.
GCGGTGACGGAGTGTGGCGCGGATCGGCATGAGATCACCGAGATCATCCGGAAAAATTTAGATTTGTTGAGCAACGACGGAAAGTTAGGGAGGACACACAAAATGACAGTCACAATCGACACGGGAGAAGCATTGCCGATCAAACAACGTCCGTATTGGTGGTCTCCGTACATGCTTGCGGAAGTCAACAAAGAAATTGACCGCATGCTCGAGAACAATGTCATATCGCCTTCTGACAGTCCGTGGTCTTCTCCAATTTTGTTAGTAAAGAAATCTTCCGGTGAATACCGACTTTGCTTTGACGGTCGCAGGCTCAATGCCGTGACAAAACGTGACAGTTACCCATTACCGCGTGTCGACAGGATTCTCAGTATGTTGCGAGGAGCAAAGTACATCAGTTCGATCGATCTCAAGAACGCTTTTTGGCAAATCCCGTTAGATTCAGAGTCTAGGCCGAAGACAGCTTTTGCGATTCCCGGCAGAGGTCTTTTTCATTTTAACGTATTACCGTTCGGACTGACAAACGCAGCCCAGAGGCAGCAGTGTCTCATGGACAGAATTTTCGGACCTGAACTAGAACCTCACGTCTTTGTTTACCTGGACGATCTAATCATTATCGCCCCGACATTCGAGAAACACGTACAAGTTTTGAGGGAGGTGATACGACGTCTTCGAGACGCGAAACTCACCGTGAATGCGAAAAAGTGTCAACTTTTCCGCTCAAGTTTGAAATATTTGGGTTTCACTGTCGATGAACATGGTCTAGGTACCGATCCAGACAAAGTAGCGGCCATGGTGAGCTATCCAGTCCCGAAGACTAGTACCGAAATCAAACGTTTCGTAGGCATGTGTTCTTGGTATAGGCGTTTCATCCCTCATTTTTCGACCCTCATGTCCCCGATAAACGCGTTACTTACCGGAAAGCGAAAGCGACAGAAAACGGAGTGGACTCCTGAAGCTCAGGAAGCTTTTCAGAAAATCAAGGATGCACTTGTTTCAGCACCCGTATTGTCAAGTCCTGATTTCTCGAAACCTTTCGTGATCCAAACTGACGCTTCAAACACCGGTCTAGGAGCAGTTTTAACGCAAGATTTAGACGGAGATGAGAGAGTGATCGCGTACGCCAGCCGTTCGCTAACAAAAGCCGAGCGAAATTATAGCGTTACGGAACGAGAATGTTTAGCCGTTTTGTTCGCGTTGGAAAAGTTCAGACCTTACGTTGAGGGCACCCATTTCACGATCGTGACGGACCATTATTCATTGCTCTGGTTAAACCGAATGAAGGACCCAGCAGGCAAGTTAGCGCGATGGAGTGTCAAGCTCAATCAATTTTCATTCGATTTGGTCCATCGTAAGGGCAAGCTCAATGTAGTACCGGACGCACTATCGAGACTACCTGCAGAAATTGCTGCGGTAGACATTGACAGCTTTCTCGGCGTGAACTTGAATGATTTGGACGAGTCGTACACGCGACTTCGCGACAACATAATCGCCAATCCTCAAAGAAATCCCTCATGGAAAGTCGAGAACGGTTTCGTGTATCGATTCGTACCGAACAAAATTGTACTACCCGGCAACGTCCCGGAGTGGAAGCTTTTAGTACCGCGAAATCAAAGAACAAAAATTTTAGAATCATGTCATGATGCACCGACATCAGCTCATTTCGGGTACTACAAGACACTTTCAAGGTTATCCATCAATCACTTTTGGCCGAAAATGCGTCGTTCCGTCATTCGTTACGTTCGAAACTGCAAGGTTTGCAATGAGCAAAAAGCACCGAACACCGCTCGCGCAGGGCTTATGGGAAAAGAAAAAAAGGTTCAGTTTCCGTGGCAAATGATTTCCGTTGATTTGATTGGTCCATTACCGACGTCCACGAAAGGATATTCGTATCTCTTAGTGATCGTAGATTGGTTCACGAAGTACGTTGTACTATTTCCGTTACGAAAAGCTACGAGCTCAAAAGTTACAGAATGTATCGAGAACGGAATTTTTCTTGTGTATGGTGTACCGCAATTCATTTTGGTCGACAACGGCAAGCAGTTTGTCGGAAACGAATTTGTAAAGACTTGCGAGAACTACAAAGTTCAAAAGATCTGGTTCACAGCCAAGTATCACCCTCAGAGCAACCCTGTGGAGCGATACAACCGCACAGTTGGCACTGCCATACGAAGTTACGTCAAAGGCGCTCACAAAAAGTGGGATGCCGAGGTGGCAAAGATCGGGTACGCGATTCGCACAGCGGTCAACGAAGTAACCGGATTCAGTCCAGCATTTCTCAATTTTGGTAGGGTAGTACCCTGTACCGGTGAATTTTACGGCAAAGTAGCGGAAAATCCGGAAACCTTGACGACAGCTGATCGCGAAGATCACGCGAAAAATTTAGAACACCTCAAGACCATCTTGCAGGATGTAACCCAGCACCTTCACAAAGCGCACGAACGCAACGAACGCTCGTACAATCTTCGGAAGCGCGACGCTGAATTTTTTGTAGGCGACAAAGTTTGGAAACGCAACAAAGTACTTTCCAGCGCTGCGAAAGACTTTGCGCAAAAATTAGCGCCACGCTACGTGCTGTGCACGATAACGAGAAAACTATCGAAACTCGCGTACGCTCTCGAAGATGAGAACCGCGCAGATCTAGGTGTTTGGCACATGAAAGATTTGAAAGAATTCAGAGGATCTCTGGCAGAAGCCGAAGAACCGTAGCGAGCTTTGCATTTCACTTTTTCGTACCGTTCAATTTTTCGATTAATTCTTTTGTCCTCTTTTGGAATGTTGACGACAGTAAAATTTTACCGTGGAGTTTGTTCAGGAAAAGTTTATTTAAGAACCCCAAATTATGACATTTAACCGGACTTGACTTACATCATACCGCAGTACTCAAGTACTAATTGACATTGAGATTCAGTTTTCAATCGTTTGATACGCGCAGATATCGACAAGCCATTTTCGTGGCGAAACCAAAACTTTTCCAGTGATCAAATTTTGACGTTTTTTTTTTGTGAAGACTTCATCTTCGTTTTTTTGTAAAAAGTAAAAGGCAACTGAGTTACCTTTTCCTTTTTCTTTTTGAGGAGGGGGGTAGTGTAGCGTTACGAAACGCCACAATGGCGATTGGCCGGAGTAGGAGGCCACGAGGTCCTACTTATGCTCGCGGGGCTAATAGATCGCAGTTCGAAGACCCGGAACTAGCAGTTAACGCACGGCATTTGGCAACGCGACGCGCCCACCCTGCCTTCAAGTTTTTTACGTCGCTCATTCCGGAAGCGGAAAGTTTCAATTTAGAGTCATTTGTGCCAGCCACCACGGGGGGGCTGGAAGAACACATGTTACCCCCGCAAATGTCAGGCTGAGGTGGCCTCACGCCTCTAGGTTGGCGAGCTGCAACCTATCTTTCAGAACCCCACTTTCACTTTCTCTTTCTCTTCACTTTCTCTTCTTCTCTTCTCAGCGATAGGTGACCGTACGGCAATGTTGGGTCCCTTTTCCTCTTTAGTAACTTGCCGGAAAGTCATCTCCTTCTTTTCAACCCCATCTTTCTTCCTGTCCTTTTTTTGACCTGCGAGTTACGGCAATTAACATCAGGATAGACGTGCACGACTTACCGACACAATACCGTCCAAAATCTGAATTCTCCCGCTCGGTATAATTTCGAGGTAAACAAACCGACGCCATGACGGTCCACCTGTCATGACACGCGCACGTGTAGTACCACCGGAAATGCACATTTTTGATTGCGCAGTACCACGCAAGCGCAGCCCGCCTTATAGCACAACTGAATAAGGTCGAGAATCGCGCGCGTGACGATTTTCGCGATTTATGGGACTGCGGTACCGAGATTAAAAATGCGGAAGTCGGACACTTCGTCGAGAGCCGTCGAAGCGACGCCAGCGAAGCGCCTTTTAGAGTTCGTGGTCGAGTGACCCCTCGCACTATAGAGGGGTGGTTCGATCCAGTTTAGAGTCAATCCCGTTTGGATGAATTGATCCAGTACCGTATCGCAACTTTAGAGTACCGAAAATTTTTGAGTAAAGGAGTGCCGGAAGGACTTCGATTTAGCGCCAAGAACCCCCTTTTTCGCTGAAAGGGATCGTTCGCAGGGCGATTCGTAGCCAGATCGTTCGCAGGGCGATTCGTAGCCAGATCGTTCGCAGGGCGATTCGTAGCCAGATCGTTCGCAGGGCGATTCGTAGCCAGATCGTTCGCAGGGCGATTCGTAGCCAGATCGTTCGCAGAGGCGACCATTTTGGAGAACATCGTTCGCAGAGGCGATCGTTTATTTTGAGCACCGTATCGCCAAGGTCACACCGCAAGTCAAAAGGACGCTATTCGAGGAGACAACAGACCCGTCATAAAGCTAAGTCGCCATATTTTTTTACCGCGGCATTGCAAAATTTAGGAACGCCTCGAATTTCTCGCTTCTCGCTTTCATAATTTTTGTATGTTCACTAAATTTTTTTGAAACTTTGCAAATGTTTAGAATTTTTTTGTAAGAACCTTTTCATTCAATCTCCAGTGTCAACTTAAAGAAATTTCAGTCAAATTTAACGTTTCGGAACTTCACCGATTTAAACTTTCCTATCAGGATCAATTTTAATTTTTTGTCAAGGTGACACCCCAATCTTGACCTTGGGTTTCATTAAGTTTACATTTAATAATTAGCTCGATCAGAAGGAAGTCTAAGTTCGGGAGGTTCCTCATCAGGAATCAAAACATCTTTTATTTCGTCGAAGAATATCATGTTTAGTTTAAGATTCGGTCACATGTGAAAGAAAAGCTTTTCTGGTTACGACCAAAGTAGATATTAAGGCCACCAAAAAGTACTGGTTCCGCATCTTTCAATTTTCATCTAGTAGTTACAAGCGAACCATTATCGCATTCGTGTGAACCAGTACCGAACCACCAAATACTGTTCTGTGGATAATTTTGCAGTAACCGAATAAACCAAAATTTGTTTAACGATCAGAAAGCGTTTGCTTTTACTTACCTTCGACGAGTAAGATCTGAGCACTTGTCCCGGCAGCTGGACAAGCAACAACCAGCTCAAGACAATAGCTGCCTGGCGCCCATTTTTTAAAAATCCGAACCCACGCCCTCTGCCCCGAAAAACCCCCTGGGAGCCCGGAGCTGTCACTGGCCAACTTTTGGTCACAAGCGAAACTTTGTTTAGAAATGAAAACGAAGCTCGTGGTAATGTGACATTCTGCTCGACGGACGACTGCACACTTGTAGTACCGTTTTCTTTTATTGGTCGTTCCAACGTATATAGTGTATTGTGTCCAATCGAACTCCGATCATGATCTCGCAATTGTAACGAACGTTCTTCCAATTGTGAGCGAGCTTTGTATTCTTCACGGTACGACAACCACCAAGGAACGTCGTACCGCCGGTACTGCCGACGATTATTCAGGACTGACTGTCGCAACATTTCTCTGTCCAGTTTGGTACAAGTGAAATTGCTTTCTGATGGAGAACAGTTAATTAAACGTTGCGGCCGAAGCCGCGCCCTACATCTTGACCGCCTGTATGCAAAGCGAAGACTTGTCACCTTCGAACTCGGTCCTGGCCATTAAAATATTTTAAATACTTGTTTCCACACAATTCAATATTTTCATTCGACCGAATTCCGACTTGTTAACAAGCTGTTTTCATTTTTAGAATCCTTCGGGGGTCCAACACAGCACTCTCTCTCGCTCCTCTTTTCGCCAATTTGATTATATTTAAATAATTTATTTCAGCACTCATAAGACCGTGTAATTTACATATGAAACACCACAATATTATACCGAGTGAGTGAAGAATCCGGTTCATTTTTTATTTATTGGAATATGTGAAAGAGGAAGTTATAAAAATTATTTGAACAACTTAGAAGTGTGCTTTGGTATGCCACTTGGTGATACAACAAGAGAGTGAAGACACCAATATACATATACAGGGTTATTCACGTAAGATAACGCAGGTAAAAATGCAACCCGAAAGGCAATTCACAAAGCAATTTCGATCGCTATCACATTATCCAGCATTATCATAATGCACATAAAACATAGAGAGCTTTTAACGTCAGCCAAATGAATGTAAAGTTCTGACAGAAAAAAACATCCCTCAACAAAGTATGTTTTAAAAGAATAACAAGCGATTAAAATCACAAAAGTAATGGGTAAATAGGATCATATGGGTTCTGTCATCGTTCGAAAACCTTTTCAAATACTAAATATGAACGAAAAATGCAATGACAGATATAACATTCAAGATCGTGTTATAAATACAAGAAATTATAAAAAACACATATGCGGTTTACAATCGATAATTGATAAATGTAGGATTTGCGGAACTGAAGGGGAAACAATTGAACACATTATTTCTTCTTGCACCGTTTTGGCTCAAAGCGAATATAAAAAACGACACGATATATTCGCTAAAATTATACACATGAATTTAGCTGTTAAATTCAATTTATTAAAGAATACACAACCACATTATAGTTATACACCAGAAAGTTGTTTGGAAAATGACAGTTACAAGTTATATTTTGATAGAACAATTTTAACTGACATTCATATTAAGCATAACAGACCAGACATTATTATTTTAAATAAACAACAAAAGCAAGCATATCTTTTAGATATAGCTGTTCCAAATTCACATAATATAACACAGACATATAACACAAAAATTAATAAATATTTAGAGCTGTCCGTTGCTATGAGAAATCTTTGGTGTTTAGAAAAAATTTCGATTTTACCACTTGTAATTTCAGCAACGGGAATAGTACCGCAATCTCTTTTTAAAAATTTAAAAATTCTGGATTTAGATAACACATTGGTAGTTGAAATTCAAAAAGGTATATTATTATACTCATGTCACATCGTGAGGAAGTTCCTTAACATTGACACAGAACATAATACACAACAAAGTCAAAATGCGGAGGCAAGACGCCGGTAATTATGTTGATAAGCACTGCACTATTACTTGATAGTAATATCCGTAATAGTGTATGTACTCCGGCAAAATTGCCGTGCCGCCGGGTGGAGGTGGGATAGTTGAACATTCAAATTAATAGAATACCTACTCGGATTCCTGATTTAATTTTTAAATGCCAAAACACAATTAATGCTTTGTAAAGTGTATTTTGGGTTGCATTTTTACCTGGTCAGGCTCGTCATCTTATGTGAATAACCCTGTAGTGAGAAACAATTAAAGGGAAATCAGTTTGGAAGAATTTTTATCTTGCCAGTTAGTGGTGTACTATGGTCATGATTATGAATTTATGAAGACAAAAAGAAGGAAAGACATTCCCTACCTATACAGGGTGTCTCAGCTAAGACTTTCGAGCCTAATAACTCAGTTATTTTCCAGCGGATTTTTCTGAAATTTAAAATGCAGATATTTTAGACGGTGAAGAATAAAATCCCATAAATGCAATCACCCAAGTCTTAAAAACGTAATTTTTACATGCCTTTTTAAAATGTTGAATTAATTAAGATTTACATAAAAAATTGGGAGTTCCTGGTTTAACGGCGATAGCGAGCAGACGTGGAACAAGGTGAGCGATAACAAACGTAAACAATGACGAGTGAGTGAGAGGTGATAAGCAGAAGACAGCGGGCAAGAAAGAGAAGGCATGCCGAAATCGCCGAAAGCAAGGAAAGAAAGCAGCAAGAGAGAAAGAGAAGAGGGTAGGATGTCGGAAGAAGGCCTGAACCCATTCAGAAAGAGTTCCAGAACCGAAAAATCCCCAAGTAGAGGCGAAGAAAGAAATCAAAGCAAAGAAATAGAGAAGAAAATAGAAACAGTGCTTAGAGAGATAAAAGAGGATATGGCGGGAATAGTAGAGGAGTGCAGAGTACGAAGAAAGGAATTAGAGGCAGCGAGAAAGAAGGAGGGAGAGCAAGAAAGAGAGGATATGCTGAAATCGTCAGATGTAAGGAAAGAAAGCAGCAAGAGAGAAAGAGAAGAGGGTAGAACGTAGAATTTAGCATAGTAAATTCAGTATGGATTTGGTATTTCGTCCGAGTCTCAGTTTTCTGGCCGAGGCGCACCCGAGGCTGGAAAACAAACAAGCTCAAATAATTTTATTTTTTGGCTACGTGGTAGTCTTGTAAATAGTGACATTCAAGGAACCAACATAATGCGAATTTACAAATGTTTGGCTAACTAGCTCTTTTTAGAAAATAACGCTTTCGAATAAATTAAATCATATTTTATTTTTTTTCTCGATTTTTTTCTGATGTAAGTGTCAACTTTTTTTACACATTCAAATGTAGAAAAAAAAGCTTTGCAAGAATAGGCTAAGAAATGTATAGTGTACTATTTAAAAAAGAAGTTGACTGTCTTAAACTTTGACATATGTCATCGTAGAGAAGATTTGACAACATCATCTATTGTAGTTTCACAAGCTATTTACAAATATATGTATATGGTTTGCTATACTTTTTTCTTAAAACAAAAAAGATGTAGGGGCGCGAATACCAATCTGAATCAACCGGTATAGATGACGATTTCACAAAAGAAGAAAGGGAAACACAAAAGAAGTTAAGAGAGTTGGCCACAGAAGAGAGAGATAGAGGAAAAGGGGTGAAAATAGGATACAGGAAAATACAGACAAACGGGGACTGGTTTAGATGGGATGAGAGACAGGAGAAACTGAAGAAAATTTTCTAGAAGAAGGAGAGAATAAGAAGACGACCCGGCGAGAAAATGTACAAGGAGAAGGTGAATAAAAAGGTAGAGGGACAAAGACACAGATAAGTAAGAGAGAAGGGAGAGAATAAGAGAATCGAAGTACAATAGGGAGGGGAGAGAGTGTGTGTGAGCGAAAAAAATGATAGCGGGTTGCAGAGGTAGGGACGAGGAGAGAGAGAACAGGAATGGGAAGGAAAGAGAAGAGAGAGAGAAGGTGAAGGAGGTGACTCGAGGACAGTGAGAAGATCGAACACATGCGGCGAAATGAGAGAGAGAAAGAGAAGGGAATGGGGAGAAATATGGAGCGAAGACGGCAGGGAGATGGATGAAAGAATAAGGAAGAGGAGAGAAAGAATAGAAAACGAGAGTTTGTAACCAGGAATCCGAAAGCCCGTAGGGCAAAATAAAGCATTTTGTTGTGTATTAAAAACAGCCGAAAGCCTTGATAAATACATAAAAAATTGATCGTCAATAAAAAATACTGTAGGGAAAAACTCGTCCTTGAATGACGTCTGGTTTGCAAGAAAAAAGCAAAAAACCGTGTTAAACGTGGCTACAAATTCAAAAACGTAGACGCGTATGAAACAAACGCGCAATTTTGCAGAATTTTGGTCATCCCTTTTCGCAGAAGCGCAGGTGACATATTTGACGTTTATTTTGCTAACCTTACAAACACTTACAAAGTTAAAGACAACATTTGGACGTAATTTATTATACTGGATGCTTTAATTCTTCCATAAAGGACTAAAACACGATCGGGATATTTTAGCAAGGTAATTTAGTTCACGTACGCTTCCTGTGTCTTCAAATAAATTGACGACTCTCTTAACCTTACATTTTGTAAAGTCTACATTTGGCTAGTGTTCCACGAGAAAACTAACTGTGTCATTGAAGTTCTTACGATACTCTCCATAGGCAAAATTGTTTTCCTTTTTCAACAATATTGAAATTTTTGCCGCTGTAGTCTATTTTTAGAGTATTTTCAATAAATTTTCACAATTTGACGTTTCTAATAAAGCGCGCCCAATTTTGACAGACTTTAAAGTGTGTACAAAATGTTGCTTGGCAATTAATCATCAACTGTTTCAAAAGGTAACTGCTCAAATACCTTCAAATTTTACATTAAATTTTTAACGACAAAATCTAATCTTTTTGTTGAATCAGACAAGTGATTTACTTAATTGTTTGTGTAGACCTCAATTTTTTAATGTTTAACAATCTAATAATAATCGCGCATAATTTTCGATAAAGGAAACTGTGTGAAAATTACATTTTTTAACTTGAGGTAATTTTATTATTGCTAATTGAACCTTCACGGTCTAAAATATCTGCATTTTAAATTTCATAAAAATCCGTTGGCAAATAACCGAGATATTAAGCTCGAAAATCTTAGCTGAGACAGCCTGTATACAGGGTGTATCTGAAATACTTGTGTCAATTTTACGCAGTGGAAGAACTCGCCAATTTATGAGACTTTTCTCTATAAAATTTTGCAAAATGCGCAAAAGTCATAGGTAAGTATACATTTTGATGGCCAATTTATTCCAAATTTTAAATCTATTTGTAACGGTTTTTCGTAAAAAATTCAAATAGAAAAAACGTTTCATTTAACAAGTTCTGTTACGTGTTAAAATTAACACACACATTTTAGATACACCCTGTATTATTGATTGGATAGAATATATCAGAAAATGAAAATGAATGAAGAACTATGGAAATCAATACTAGAATTGTTGCGTATTTTTAAATTCATTTGCGTTTACTTTACAAATTAACTGTAAATAATACCACTACATACTTAATATACTTATCCAACAACAAGTAAATTGTTTACATACGCACACATCGAGATGAAGACAACAAAAGTATTCAACCCGTTATGCTAGGTCAAGTACAAGTCAAGATTTTGCGCTTCCGCAACCTGTCACTGAAAGTAAAATGTTGAAAAAACGTATTATACAACAGTTATTTTCTCAGCGTTTGTAACAGTCCCGTATACGGATGGTATAAGACACCATTACATGTTATTTAATACCATCTGCGGTTAAAAAAATTATTGACCAAAATTGTACGGTGTCATTTGAATTTGAATAAAGCGATCGTTTCTGCAAAAGCTTTTTCTTATGTTCTTGGCGCACTTCTTTGCTTCATCTAGTTCATTTCCTTAGTCATGTTTTTATTCCATTTTATTCCCAAACAAAACTGACAAGACAGTGGCGTGCACGAGTCCTTTTGACATTTATTAATTACTTTTCTAAAATAAGCGCGTATGTCTATTGTCAAATATGGAACTGTCATCAGAATGACCAACATATGCATTGTCAACAAATGAAAAACATCACAACCTCTTACAGTCACGTGGCACATTGTATCGGGTGTTCATTTAAATTTCCGGTCAAAGTTGGCGTTGAAGATTCGATTGTGAACGTACCATTCGTGTAAAAGCGTAAGATTTAAACGGCTGATCCTTGATTGTAATCCGTAGTGCGTTCACAATCGACTTTTCAACGCCAGCTTTGACCGGAAATTTAAATGAACACCCGATACATACTGTATCAAATAGAGATATCCTAGAAAATTCCCATAGGTGAACTTGATCACTAATGGCAACTGAGAAAAAAAATGAAACCACTTGTGAGTGAAGAAAGGCACTAGAAGCGTTTTATTTTTTGTAGAATGTTGGTACAACGATGAGACCCACGGCGAAGGCACGGAAGTAATAACACCTGAGCCTTGTTTGAACTGCACTTGCAACAAAGGAGCTCTGTTGTGTTATCTTCGAGTGTGTCCCAAGCTCCCGAATCCGCCTCCCCCGGGCTGCATTCTTCTCCACAGATATCAGTCTTGTTGCCCGGAGCTAATCTGCACAGGTACGACCAACACTCATGTTTCTTGTCTCCTACAAACTTGCTTCAGAAATTTTCGAAGGTAGCAACGGCTTAGAAGCCCGATCGGAGCCGGACGAAGTCGACTTGTACGATCGCACCGCACTCGAAAACGGTAATTTATCTCGGGTACGACTTGGATGTGTGGTACGATTTGTTGTTTGCAGCTTGCGTCGTGAATGGAAGCATTTATGGGCCGGGGTCGGCGATGGACTCGTCCTCTTTGTGCGAATATTGCTACTGCTTGGGAGGCAAACAAATCTGCGTCAAGCCCAAATGTCTCTTGCCCGTAGAAGGTTGCGTTCCTATGTACGAGCCAACAAACTGCTGTCCGGTACACTACAACTGCACATACACGAGTCCCACGACGAGCAGTACCACAACGGTCAAGACCAAAGTCGAACTGAGTAAGCTTCTTTTATGTTTGTACCATCAGCCTCAACTCAGCCTAGTTCCAGATGGGTGCGTTGTTGATGGTACTTATTACAGCGAAGGAGGTAAAGTACTCGGCGTGGGTCACTCCGCCTGCGACAACTGTTACTGTTTGAGGGGAGTTTTGAGGTGCGAACCCTTATCCTGCGCCCCTCCTCTCTTCGGGTGCTCCCCGATAGTACGACCAGGAGAATGTTGCGCAGCTAGCTACAACTGTAGTAAGTACCTCGCGGGTTGCGTCACACTAGACTAAAATCTTTCAAAGGTGGTGCTATCGAAATTCAACCCGAACCCAATTTCGGAGACTTCCCTATTGTAAGCAAGGAATACGCCAAACTCCGCAAAGAAGTCCACCACATATTACCAAGACGGAACAGTTCGGAAAACTTCGACTTTCCCTACGAAGTACTACCGGAAGCGTCACAATCAACGACCAAAATGCAACGAAGTCCCGGCTCGTTTGGTACCACGCGTCATTTTACCGGTCCTTCAAATCCTAGTACCGCGGTACCATTCAACTACAACTCGATGGCAAAAGAGTCTTTCAGCGAACACAAGAACGAGAAGACGAAACCAGATGTCAATTATATAAACACACATTACGAATTTGAAGATTCGAAATACAAGAAATCGTATTTTACGACGAAGATTCCAAGAAATACGGAGTCGAGTACTGAGTTGCAATTGAGCGACGAGACGGTACAAAGCATTGTAGAGTCGTTGCTGAACGACAGATTAAACAGAAGAGTGGAAAATGGAGAGACCACACTTGCTCCTGACACCACAACCGATCTAATTCAAACGACCAGTTTAGATTACGCTTCCTCCGAAGGAGAAAGTGGTACTGAAACGACACCTTACGACGTTAACTTGCTGGACTTTTTGCAAACAACTGACAGTGCAGTTACTGAGACAACAAGTTTTTCGGAGGTGAATGCTTATCCTGTAACGGTAAAAACTATCCTCAATTCTACCGATTGTACAAATGTTACGTCACAAAATGAGCAAAGTGTTGAAGTTGTTGAATCTACCACTCAAGTGGATGATGACAATAACATTGCACAAGAAAAAGAAGATGTGACGATCGCAAGTAAAGAAGAAGTTTACTCTCCGACAACCGTACACAGTTCGACAGAAATAAACGAAGACAATTCAGTGAGTAGTACCAATACAATATTAAAAAGTACGTCTAAGTCTCCATTAGAAATCGAAGCCATTTTCAACATCACCAAAGACAAGGATCCGGATTATGAGTACGACTACAGCGAACCGTCGCTACCTCCTTCTTTACCAAACCTGAGGTACTACAGATTTACAATTGAAGTTTCGCATTGATTTTTTTCTTGTAGAATCATTCCATTCGTGGCGGCTGATGCAGTCGATGCAGAAAATGACAATCACAATATCATCCATGCTTCACAAGATCGGGTCAGTGACAGTTCGGGGTTAGGTTACGCCAGTTTGTTTTCGCCACCGGTGGAAACAGAAGGAGGGTTCATACCGAAACAACCACCCATTTTGGAAGGGTACTACGATGTCACCATGACTTCTACGTCTACCACGGATTCGCCAAATTTACACGAAGGTATAGTATTGATATTGATAACTATAGTCGTTTTCAATGACATCCGTGCTGTCGGTATGACAGTATGTTGGCATCACTTGCTGTTTCAGTTTAGTAATTTTGACTTTTCTAATTTGGTAAATTTATCTTGACGCTGCAAATTGACAAATTCAAATTATTATTTATCATTTCCGACAAAAAATGTAGTCTGATTCGGATTCTGAGGATGACTTCGTTTAACCATGTTTTACACCATGTTGAAGATAGAGTTTTACCGTTTGTTGTTGATGTTTCCCGAAATATAAATTATCTTTTACCATAACCTCAATTTCTTGTTTGACATTTTTTTAACTAGGATGTTCTTATATTCTGAATACTGGTTATGAATTTGTGTATACAATCTGCACCAACATATTAAAAATGACACTGACAGCACGCATGGCGTTGAAAACGACTTATCTATTCATTTTGATTGTGTCCACTCCCTAGTAACTTTTCAGTTGCTAGATTATTGATAGGGAATTTTAGATAACACTAAATCCAGTCGCAGTTGGCAACTCTCAGAGGCGCCATTTTGACAGAAACGTCACGCTCACAGAATACAGAACGGAGAACGACTTGCGCAAACGTTTTTCGACGTACACTGTGCGCATATCTATAAAATTGAGTTTTGGTACAAAATTTCAGAATTCAAAAGGAAAATGCCACCTCGTCTTCTCAAAGTTGGGACCGAAAGGTTAATATTGACTTGTTTCAACTCACAACGACGAACATCACCAATAAAGTTAACTCTATTTGTGCTTTTTTGTTGTACATTTTGGCTAGTAAGTGTTGTAGTTTGATACCTTCTGCCTTTTCATCCCCTGTAAATCATTTTTTTGCACTTTCTGTCTGATTAGTTTTTATCTGAAAATATTTGTATTAACCAATGCTAATTGAAAGTTCTGATTACTTTTAGTAATCCCCAGGCATTTTTCGCGTTTGTCTTACTGCCAAATGACCATTTCCTTCGTTCTTCCTTAATATGGAGAATTGCATGAGGTGATTTCGAAGTTTTTACGTTAAATAATTTGTACCTGGATATAACCCCACTTTTCAACGGACGTGATCACAGAATCAGACAGACGTTTTTAGTTTCTCCTACTTCAAATATTGATTTCCGTTATTAATATTGATGAATACATTAAAATCATTGCTTTACTACCATGGTCAAGTTTTGACAATTCTGACATTTTCACATCATGTTCACACCACACAAATATTTAGTGTAAAACGTATGCAGCACACAGCTAAAAAGCGCCTACTATGTTTTTGGTTGTGGTCACAATCAAAGTGAATAGATATTAAAAACATCACATTTAAAATTTCTGTGTTGCTGCTTGGTAGTGGTACTACTGTAAGGTCCCATAGAGATTAGTACCCTTGGTATATACATCCATAAAATCGTATTTTTATTGTTACAGTCAGCTGCATATCAGATGGCCAAGAAATCCTCCATGGACAATCAATTGCCTCTGACTCAGTCTGCAACCTTTGCACTTGTTTTTACGGCAACATCGTCTGTCAACAAATCACATGTCCCATACCCAAACTAGAATGTCGGAAATCCTCAGTACAAGATGTGTCTTCATGCTGTCCCCATTACATATGTGGTAGGCCGAAATTTTGAAATAATTTATCATAATCATCATTTGTGTTGTCCCTTGACAATTTTGCAGAAAGCGATGAGATCCCGACTGGGTCACTTGACCGTCTGGACGGTCCCTCAAACTCTCAAGAAGTTGTGACCGTAGCGGAAGGTGTGAACACACCGAACCCTTTCAGGGACGTCATCCGCACGGAACCAGCTCCCGACCTGCAGTCCTTGATAGTAGACATGATGCCGTTTCTGGTTCGAAAAACAAGTTCGTTGCCTTCGACGACTGAACCAAGCGCGACAACGACCACAAGCAAGTCGACGAGTCCAAAAAGTTCCGAGGACGGTGGTTACTTACTCGATAAAGTTTTACATTTGCTTTTGAATCACAACAGTGAACCGGGAGATGGTACCACACAAGAAGTGTCATCTTCAACAACTCGAGTGACGCCTAAGAGTGCAGCTACAACAGTTTCGACTAGTACGAGCACTGCTGCTTCCAGTAGCAAACTTGCCAATCAAAACGAGAACGACTCCCGGTTTGAATCGGGGACTTCCGGCATTGCTATATTGAAACTGGCCGGATGCAACATCTACGGAAGGATGTACAGAGTAGGACGGATCATATCAGAACTGTCAAATCCTTGTTTAGAATGCAAATGTACTGAGACCGGCGTGCAATGCAGACCTCTTAGCTGTTAGCTTTGGATTGTCTGGTTCTTCGAAACTGCGAGATCTCACGTGTTGCGTCGTCTCGAAGACTTTTTAATAAGACGTAAAAAACCGAAAAATATTTACGACTACCTAGGGCAAAAAAAAAACAATTTTGACCGACCGACAGAGGCTATTTAATTTTTATGTTTTTATTTTTCGTAAAGTAGCGTTTCTTTTCTGTAAAAATAATGTAGGGAAAAGGCGGGTAACACAGACACCAAGTACTTTTTCCAAAATTGTGGACTTCTGGTTAATTGGGTACTGTGATTAATTGGGTACTGTGGGCAGGAAGGCTTAAATTAAGATTTTACCTTAGTTTCGAAACATACTCAGGTGGAGGAAGAGGAAATGTTGCCTCTAAGCTAAGTGGTACCGCTTTCGTCTTTAGGGGTTTCCCTTGGCAACGACAGAATTTTTTCAGTTTCAGTCTTGGAACACTAGTAAATGTTTTTAGTGTCTAGATTAACCCACCGTGGGGATTGCTGCCCTTTCCCCTACTCTTTGATAAGTACCTAATTATTTTTACAAAAATGAAATGTCATTTACGAGCTAGTACTCATGTAGCAGATGGCATCCAAAAATCAATCAGAGTTTTAATTTAGTTTAATTATAGTTCTATACTTTGATGCTACTTAAAAAAACTATTGAATATCTTTTGAATATCTCTTAGGTATAGTCTGTGCAAACTTCATCCTAACCTAAAAGTACCACCGGCAACGCTGTTTAGTAGAAAGTGAAAAAAACTGTATTATCATTATGTCAGTGGTTGTCAGTTTATTAAATTAGTTTAAACTGACTGATTTTATTTGACTCAGGTTTTCTAATAGCATTGTTTAAAAGAACGCGCGAGTCCCTTATGTTATGTCAAACGTGAAACCTTACGTCCTTGATCTGCGTTTGGGTCCGCTTGCAAATAAAGATCGTTCACGTTGTTTTGGCATAATGGGAGGCCATGATTTTTTTTTAAATGGACACATTGTTTGATTTCCGTCACTAAAGTGCCTGACATGCGGACATGAATATAACATGTTGCCGAATTTCCCGCGATGTCGTGAGTATTCTTCTATTGCAAACTAATAAAACTCACAGCGATGCACTAGACATTGACGCTATTCATAACCTCAAACTTAAAAAAACATAACCTAATTCTATAGACAGCTTTAGTACCAAATTAAATGCAAAATGTCCATAGCCTCCCATTATGCCAAAACAACGGGAATGCATTTTAACATTGGCAATTTTTTGAATTTCCAAACGTCAATTTGACAATTTAAATTTTGATTTTTAAGTGCATTCATGTCAACCAAATAATTACTAATTAGTAACTTTTTTGACAACGTAATTGATCAAGTGGTGGCTTTTTGATTTTAGCACAGACTATCCAGCATATACACCATAGGCTATTAAGTACAAATTTTTTATTTATGTTGTCGACAGGTTGCCATGTAAATAAATATTTAAAAATAAGCATGCATTACTAAATTAATTTATGAAATACTCTTTGTGATATTTATGTGTAATTTTGTTATCTTTACATATAAACAGTTTTTTAAATTCGTTTACTGCTTTACATTTTTCATTTTTTGTAATTATTTAAATAAAGTAACTAGAATTACAGCAGCAGCATTTTTTTAATTTAGCTTGATAAAAAATAATGAGGGACGCCATTTAATTTTTTGAATTCATGCTCCAGATACTCCGGTTTGCTAAAATGTCTTTTTATCCCATATTAGCGACCCAACTTACACAGGTGTCCCCAAAAAACAAGACGAGTCTATAACTTCCTTATTTATCGGACGATTTTAATTATTTATACACCAAATTAAATTCGGTTTTGTGCACACGATCATGTGTCTTGAATTGAATTCCATTTTTGATTCAAAGTTAATAATTAGGAATAAAAATTTAAGATTCAGAAGGAATATTTTAAATTAAAATTTTTTAAACATGACAAAAAATTTTGTATAGCGTTATTTTATTGACAATTTAATTCATACACTAAAAATCCCATAAGCAGCGGTGTTTTTATCACTATGACAGCGAAAAGACTTTGCCCTAACTTTTCCAGCGACAAAACGGAACCTAACGTTTGAGAGCGTCTGATTCTAGTAGGTCTGCATCATAGTGATTTACGTATTCAAGCTTTTTTTTGGGTCGAAGTAAACTTAACATTAATTCGAGTTTTGTTATCTGGCAATTAAACTCAAAAAACTGCCAGAAAAAATTACTCGTCCTACGGACTAGTAATTTTTTCAGAGGCAGTTTTTTTCGTTAAGCAACAAAATTCTCATTGAAATGTCAAGTTTATTTCTCGTGTAATTATAAGTGATAATAATTAATTAATAAATTGAGTAAAAAATTTCTGGTGAATGTTTATTCAAGTTTCAAGTTTCAAGAGAAACTCTTTTCACGTTTCAGCTGTTTGTCAACGATCCATTTCCCAATTAATGGCTGGCGTTGATGCATTTTGTGCTCTGCGCCAGACCACAGGCACTTGAGTACGATGGACACTGGCGGAGCCTTCCCGAATTGCAAGAAACGAATAATGGATAGAAAAAATCTTTGAAAATTATTTTCAAAAGGCTGTCTTGGCAAGAACGAGTTTTCCCAATCGTTATATGCAAAAAGATCATATACTCGACAGTCACAAATTAAAAAGAAAATTTAAAGAGTGATTTAATAGTAGTTTATTTAACGAGTTCGTGTGTAAATTGGGCTTTTTTGGCATGAGTGGGCTAGTTTAAGTTTAAAGGTCCATGAGTGCCAAAAAAAGCCCAATTCACACAAGAACGAGTTGAATACAACGTTTTTTTGTTCGACGAGCCCCTTAAACGCTCCAAATCGCTTAAAATCTTTAAAATTAGTTTGACGTTTTGTTTTGACAAGTTGTGACATTTATCAAAATCGGTGCACACAGGAGAAAATTCTCAAATTCTGCAAGTGTCAAACAAAAAAAAAATAAATTAATTTTCAAAGTAAATAATTTACATTTATTTTAGGTTAAGAAATGAACGAACAATTCTGTTGATTTGCTAAATTTATGAATTGTTTGATAAGTCACATTTTGTTTCTATGAAACTAAATAATGTTATCATTACCTTTTTTTCGTGTTTTCTACCAATTTCTTTTTTACCTTGTTTTGTTACTTTTTTAACTATGTATGTACAGTCGCGAGCAATAAATTTTGGTCGTCAATGTCATTCTTTGACGCAATGTAAAATGCTCCATTGCAAAACGGTCGTAAATTTCATAACCTATCATCATGTTGTATGACATTAATTCTCAATTTTTTCTCAATTTTTGACACTTTGTTGACGTGGGCACAATCAGGCTGGGAAAATTTTTCAATTTGTGACAATCTAACCAAATTTTGAAATGACATTGACGACCAAAATTTATTGCTCGCGACAGTACATGCAAACTGTTTTTGTCATTTTTTACGATGACGCATTTTCTTTATAATTTACAGTTAGCCCAGGGTGATTCTGAAATAAGTTTGGAAAAAAGAACCGGGAATTGTTGATGAAGAGAAGAAGCCATAGACAAAAAAAAATCTTACAAAAGTTTTTCGTTTTCGAAATACAAATACATAATTGAATATTTGCTCAAAATTCCTAGTACGCTGCTGAGTTAAAGATGATTACTTGATTATCCTGGTAGTTTAGCAACAAAAATAATCAAAGGTAAAAGGTCACAAACTTTTGTATTTACCTATGACATTACTCCTTTTGGTCACTTCCATAGAAACATTTACAAAGCAGTGTGTTTGCACCTACGACTTTATTGTGGAGTTAATGTAACAATGGTTGCCAATGAAGTGAACAAATTCGGACAAAATTTCCCTATTCATAGGCGTCGAAAATACAAGGATATGGGGTAATTTCCATTCTTTTGATTTCACCTCCAAAATTTATTTACGCAGAATTATTGTGTGTCAAGGATACTCCACATTTCTTTTCCAAACTTTTTTCAGAATCACCCTGTATATTTGTCAAAAATTTGAAAATGATAAAAACTTCTTAATTTAGTATCAGAACTTGCTGATAAAAGGGATCATGAGAAAATTACAATAAGTTAAAACAAAAATTTTATTAGTATTAGAGAGATTTTAACAAGTTTACAAAACACAAAAGTCATTCTAATTATAGAACTGTCTAAAAGTATAAAAATTTTTTTTATGAAAATAATAAAATAAGGTTTCCAATAAAATCTGTTGTGGTACTTTCAGCGTGATGCAAATGCATTAACTGTATTAGTAAGAGTTTAATCGTTATTCTAAGAAGTCTTTAAGGGCAGTCATTTGTAAATTTCAGATCCAACACAACATTAAATAAAATTGTTATGCTAACACCTAAAATATTGATTGTGGGTAAAAATGTATATTGTCAATTAGATCTTCAGAAGACAAAAAAGAAAAAGATTCAGTTTTTTCTTGGTGTTTCTCTCATCTATCACAAAATCTATTGAATTAATTTTTTTCTAAGCAAAGCACCGATTAAGTAACTACAGTCTCTACAAGATTTAAATAATTAACAAAAATACACATATTTGGTCTTTATCAAATTTGAAGGGGTACATTTTTTAATCTGTTGCGTCAGCACCACAAGTGAGATCAACAACACCACGTAAAGAATAAGTCCCAACCAAAACAAGCTCAATTTCCGAACTCTAGCCAAGTACTCTTCTCGCTTGAAGAAGACGAGACCTAAAAACAATCCAGAAATTCCTCCAACCACGTGCGCCCCCCACGAAATGATCGGTTCATCTTTCGAAAAAATATGAACAACGCTGTAGGTAGTGTCAGAAATGACAATAACCACCACGCAAAAACACCTATAAACCTTGTTGTTCAAACTTTCAAAATTCTGAAACATAAGTCATAAGCGAATTTTAACAGTCACGCTTCCCACTCACCATCATGACGTCAGCGACGTGAGAAATCAGAAGAGCGTACACCCCCCCAGAAGCTCCAATGACTAGATCCGGGTGAAAACAAGAAGCCCCCAAGACTGCAGTCACCCCTCCGGACAAATACAACACTAATATACGCACAGTGCCGTGCCTGATCTCGAGGAAATAGGCAAACAGGACCTGCATGAACACGTTAAGGGCAAGGTGAATCCAGTCGTCGTGCAGCAACATGTAAGTAACGAAGCGCCAGATCTCGTGAAGTTTGTTGGGCTCGAAGCGTAACAGCTTTTGGAGGTTGTTGTTGGAGACGATGTAGAAGACGATCTTGAAGAGGGAATATTTTTTAGTGTTGCGAACGGACAAAAATACATTTTTATGGTTGAAAATATTTTTTAGTGGTGCGAGATGGAGCGTTTATTAATAAACAAACATTTGAAGACCCCGCTCTAAAAATACTCGACTATCATAAACACGAGTGCGTTTAAAATTTCTTTCCATCTCCCAGATTGTTTCTTGCGTTTTGGGAAAAAATTAAATGCACCCTCACCCAACTGTACCTCGACAAGACTGACAGTTACGATAGCGTAAGGTATGTGATCTTTCCAACTCTTCCATCCAGAGTGAGTGACAACTTTTTTGTTGATATCTGTCGATTCCGCAGGAGCGTGTAATTTCTCCAATTCTTTCTCTTTGTCGGATTCGGAGCCCTCAAAGGGTGGCATCACAAACGTCCGCACTTTTGTTGTTTTTTTTCACTAAAAATTATTTGGCTCGTGTGAAAATTCTCCGTGCACTTTATCTGGAAAATAACCTAGATACGTACTCACTTGGTGTTGCGTTTAAATTTTTTTCTGAATGTGTACATGTTTAACTTTTAGCAATATTGGTGCACCTACTCTGCACAGAGAGTTTCAAGAAAACTGAACCAACTATTAATAGTTAAACTTGTAAAAACAGAAAAGCAAATGCGTTAAGAAGGTATTTCACTCTCGGTGAGAGTAAAAATGGTTAAAGCGAGCGTTCATGACTAAAAGTCGCTCTAATTGGTACACCCACTGTCAATTTATTTAATGAAATAATTGACACACTGTCTTGTTTTTAGCAAATCGTGTTATCAGCAAAGCGTGTTATCAGACTGATAAATTGACACCGATAATGATGATCACTTCAATAGTGAGTGTGCTACCAAAACTAAAAATAAAATGTTTATTTTAATTTATTGCATTACAAGATTTCTTTTAAAAATCTTTCTGTTTTTTAATTTCAATTTAGAATATTTTTTTAATTGAAACTTCTGTCATAAAGTCATAAACAGAAAAATGTTTGTTGTTAATTTTAACGAAGTAAGGATTTTCTTTAATACTTAAATGATTGTTCAATTTTTTTCTCTTATTTATTTAAGTAAGTATTCTTTTGGTTTTTCTTCTAACTGGTCGACTCCCTTCTGCGTGTTATACAAGTTTAGAATACAAAAATAGGGACAATTGGTTTGTGGTAATATTATTTTTAATCCAATTATAAATAAGGCATCCCGCTGCGCGATTTTGTAAATTTAGAACTTATTTTTGAATTGCCCTCACAAATACCTGTCCCGAAGTGGATCCTGATGTTAGGGTTACGTAATGTGTTCTTATTACAGTGCTCCTTCTAGAAACTTTTAGCAAAACAAACAGTTAACGGCAACATTAAATGACAAATAAATACCTAAAACTTGATAAAAATATAAAAGACTTGGAAATGAATATGCCTAATTAATTAAAGAATATTACAAGGAGACTATTATTCACGTGTTACATGTCGTCTGCGATTCGTGCTTATTTCTACAACATAAACACATTCGTGAGCTCGTATACATATCTTCAAAACTAGAGCTAATAATTATTTACTGCTATTATATTCTAATTAGCAGGCACATATTAACCTAAATTAGCTTATTGCATCTGGGAAAAATGTTTGCTATTGGCCAGTGTTATATAAATATGACAATATAATTCATGTATCACGTGATCATGAATGATCCAATGAAAACGCGTAAAGTTCTTAGTTGCATGGCTATCACAGCGATAATAAAAAACAAAAAAAATATCTTATTTACTTTCGTCGTTACGATTTTTGATAGAAATAAATTTGTCAGTTTTACAAATAAATGAATAATTTTGTATTTCATTCATTATATTGTTTCATCTCTACGGTCTCATCGAATATAACACGTGGTATGATTAATCATCGAAGATATTAAATTCGTGAAATTGAAGCAGGACATTTCACTCGTCCTTCGGACTCGTGAAATCTCCAGCTCAATTTCACTTATAATATCATCGATAATAATCATACCACTAGTTATATTATACATAGCCGAAAATATAACGGACGTGTTTTATTTCTCGTAAAAATAGTAACTGTTTCATTTTTGAAAATCTTATTTGGACAGTTTGGGAATGATTCCGCATCTATAATAATTTTGTTAGAACCTCAATAGATAGTTGACATATTTTTGAAATAAAAAAATATTTTTGAAGTGAAACTTTTTATGGGAGGGGTTTGAAATTCTGATCGGCAACCTTTTTGTGTGACGAAAAGTGGTGGGGGTAAATACTGTCTCGCACAACGGTTGCGCCAATATTTCCATCTCACTTAATTTGGAGTCTAATTATGTAAATTAATCTGTTTGACACGATACAAACATTCCTTAAAATTGTGTATACTTCTGTCTTTGTCACACTCACGGCATTTATCGATAATGTTCTCTCTTTTAATTAAAAATGAACAATGAGTTACGCATTTCGATATTGTTTAGTGTTATCGTTAAAATATACAATTTTGTTGTAAATATGCTTAAGTCAGGCGCAGAAAGAACAAGAGCGTGGCGTGAGAGAAAACGTACGAGTGAAGTGACAGTTCAGAATGTGAAAAAAATGATGTAAATAATAAAGACAATGAACCAGCAACTAGCACCTCGGCTCAGCCACCTTCTCTTGCACCTATCAGTGATAATTACAATATTCTGATTTTCCTGTAATACAAAAGTTTCACTTCTATCGTGCGTCTGTACGACACACTCTTTTTTTTTTGTTTGACTGTCAGAATTTGAGAATTTTCTCTTGTGTGAACGGATTTTGATAAATGTCACAACTTGTAAAAAGAAACCGTTAAGCTAATTTTAAGATTTTAACCGATTTGATTTATTTTTAAAAAACTATTTAAGAAACTATTTAAAAAAGCAGGTTATCTTACTTTCCATCATTCGTTATTACAGTTTTCCTTTAAAATCTTTACATAAAAACAAAAATAGATTAAAGAAATGGTCTGACATAAACACTTCTTTATGGTTAAATCATGTAAGTATCAAGGATCAACAAGTGGTTTAATATATACAAAATATTTTTAGTGCATATTATACTGGGTGCCCCAAAATTCGCGGAATAACTCATTGGGGCAATGTCAACTCATTTTAAAAATAATGAGAAAAATAATTTAAAAATTCCATACCTATTAGATTTGAAGATATGCGGATTCAAAAACTCCAGCTTTGATCTCATTTATTTTAAATATTAAAAAAGATTTTGACTATTTGTTTTTTACTAACACGTAGTATAACAGTTCTGAATTATTGTGATTATGTTTGCAATGCTTTACTTCATTATTTACAGCATTTCCAAGAAGTGATCTCAAGAAACATATGCCAAAATGGCTTTGATTGTTCCTTAATTAAGAATTGTTGTATTTTTAAAAAAATCTTCTATTCCATATTCACACGATCTCATTTGACGTCTTTGGTAGTTGATAGGTAGGTACATTGACAGATTTGTCCCTCAATATTATAAAATTTACACTAGAGAGTTGAGGGACAGTAATGACCCAAGGTATACTTTGAAACTTTTTGTTAAGTAACATCTGATTTGAGGATATTTGTCTTTTTTTAAATGGTTCATATCATATCGGCTTGTTCTATTATTTTGTAGATTTTAAAGTGGAATTCATTACTATAGAGATATTTTCATATTTGATGGCGGAAACAAAAGACTGAGAAATGTCACAAATTTGTATTGTCAGGTCAAATTTCTCAAAGACAGAAATGCAGCAAATTGGCAATAAGAAAGTTATTCATCGTCGAACTAGAGACATAATTTGTAATACGTTTGATTATATGAGAATAACTTTTCCTTTTGAACCACTGACAAAAACTGGTGTCCTTAGAATTTATTTTTTCAATCTATTTAGCGAAAATTTAAATTTACCTAGACATTCCTTTTTACGGCGTTTATGAGAAATTTGACACTGACAATACAATTTTGTGACATTTCTCAGTCTTTTGTTTCCGCCACCAAATATGAAAATACCTCTACCCATCCATAAAAAGTAAAGTTGGCATTGTAAAAAAACTTTTGACGTTCACTGCCTGTTCACTGTACAGTGGCGAGCACGGAATTTCGCACACATTGGACATTTCACTGACTTAATTTTATTAAAATGAGATACCTACTGGCGGCAGTTTCGTGACAGTTTAGGTGAAACATCAGTCATGATCACATATATCATGCGTATCCCACCTCATTATTGATTATAATGACAATAAAGCTTAGACTAGATAGTTTTTTTTTAATGACGTACAAATTGGCGTGCGAAATTCCGTGCTCCCCACTGTACGTAGTTTACAAAGGCACGAATGCAATAATTGAAATGATTAAAACAACCGAGACTACATTTATCAAACAAGGGTCCAATTCCTGCGGCTGACGTACAGTTGCTTTATCCATCACAGTGTAATTTTACCAATTTATTTCTGCACACTTCCCGCCAGAATTCGTCTCTCCAAAACTAGATGGCGCGTTGACCACGAGTTTTATCGACTCTGTCTATCCCAGACTGACGTAACATTGAGTGACCTTGCATATGTTTGTAAACACACAGACACGTTGATCTGTTTGTGTGATAGTGCAAGCAGTGCAATCGTTGTACGCGATTTTTTTCCGTTCAGAGTGAAACGAATCCACCACAATGGATTTCCAAGAGATGTCCGTCATTGAGGAACAAAGCACGACGGTAAGTTGGCGGTGACAACATTCGAAACGTCCCCAATCTAGAAATTTCTGTTGACGAACGTGAGCAATGTTGGGCAATCTACATTTTGTTGCCGCGCTCACCGTTTCTTGCATTTTCCGCACGTTTGAGTGGACGAAAAACGATACGATCGACGAGGATGGTTGGTTGGCGGTGATTTTTTGGAAAAAAATCGTTTTCATGTAAAATATTTGAGAGGCACTTTTGGGTTATCTCCGAAGTTTGCGGACCTGCGCAGAGGCGGCGCGTGTGTCGGACAAAGAGCGCGATCTTTAATTTTACAACAAATATTTAGAATAATGATGCAGGCGTTGTTGGTATCTTGGAACTGATCAGTGATCAGATCATCTTCTTGTCATTTTAATTAATGATCGATGTAAGTAACAATGATACCGACTCAACAAGCGACCAAGCAGCGACAATGGCCGTGATAATCGTAAGAAACGAATATGTATTAATTAAATAAGTTAAGTTGACCGTTCTTGTGTGTTTCAGCACAATAATTTAAAACAGGTAAATAAAATTTGTAACATCCACATAGTGGTGTAGATAAGAGGAATCGTTGCACCAAAAACTTGTTGAGCGCCAGACTGGTTTTCGATTAAATCGTGTTTTCTCGGTTGCCTATTTTTAAATTTTGTGAATAAAGTGAAAAAAAAGATCTATTGATGTAAGTTGTTGATAAATACGGATTACGTATAAAAAATGTACTACCTTTAGATTTGAAAGTTATTTCACGAGTGATAATTGGCCCGACGGAATTGAACATGCAACCCACAATACATTTACGAAGGTAACGTGGATATTTTAAATATCGTATTCTTTTAAAATGAAATTATGAATCCATGATGGCTTTGCTTCCAATAATTTTATTTATCACAACTGACATTTACGAAAAAGTTAAAACAATACCACGACTAAAATGTATTCGAACGGTGAGAAAACCTAATGAAACTTTGTAAATGTAATTGCTTTCAAACATAAAACAAATTGGTTGTTTATGATTTCCCCAAGAATTTCGATATTGAAGTCACGACCTGCTGTATTATAACCGGCCTGTTTAAAAGTGTAATTTGAGTGATCCCCGCAGAGCGCTAGTGTACGGGCGCTTTTTGGGGATATTATTCATCTTAAGTTTTTGTCACCGAACGTTTTTCTCGTTCAAATGACATTCGAATTTAAAATCCAAAATACAAAAATACAATTGTGTTCAGTACTGTTTTAGAAAGAAAATATGAACTTACTGTACTCAATCTTAACTCTAAAATCATGTCTAAACATATTTTTCCGCATTTGTATTCTTTAGAAGCGCCCGTGCTGTGGCGCCCTCATCGGCGAAAATTGGCTCTTTCTCGGAAACATTTTCGCAATGCTTTTTTAATGAAATAAACAGGCCGGTTATTATACAGCAGGTCGTGTTGTAAGTAATAATCATAAGGCGCAATCGTTAAAATTTGTTTTTATTTTGATGCGCCATCTACACCAGAGAACTTGAATTGTCATGTTGGATAAGTAGATGGCGTGGAGGCGGGAAAAAAATGTGGAATTTAATCCCACGACTTAATCTCAGATGCTGCAACCATTAGCTTGCAATAAAATGTTTTTCACATGTATTTATCGATATTTTTTGTTTTTACAAAAAATTTTTAACAAATAAGTTGTATCTGTGATCATGATAATAGGAATGATTGACATACTGTAAGTGTTTTAGTATGACGAGATTGTATAAATAAATAAAAATACGTTGCTGTGTTCGTAATTTTATCTAATGAACCAAATAAATTTATTCCTTATGTTTGATTCATTTTCAGTGAAATACCTTTGGTTCTTGATGTAATAACGAAAGCAAAGAATTAGCAACAACCAGTTGAAATCCAGAAATAATTTTTATTTGCATACAGTGTCCTTTTTTTTCTTTCATTCTTCACAAGAAGACGTACTTTACATAGATGACAAAACATTTTTGCCAGCCAAATACACCGAATACATTAAACTGAACTGTTCATGTCTCTTCTGTTATTGAAATGAATTGATTTTGGCATTCAGACCGTCACCAGATAAACAACAAAACCAACGACGGTGTCATGGACATTCTAGTATTGTTGCAATATGAACTAACAATACCGCAGATTTCAAAAGTCGTGGGATTTTATTCCTAATTGCTTACAAATAGGTGGTGATGATTTCAATAATGCAAACATTGTGGATAGATACGACCTAGTTTTTTTTTTGACAACCGATGACAGGTAATGAACGTTTCCGATTCACGATCCAAGGTATTTTTTAAGCAAATAGGAAAGTATGAATTGAACAGATATTTTCTTTTGTGAATAGAAATGTTTAGGGCGTAGCAAATGCACGTTTTTTTTTAAGGAATAACTGAAATAGTTATTTGTATGACGAGAGAGGAGTTTCCTTTGGCGGCTGAAGTATAATCACCTAAAGAAGAAAATGACACTTTCTGCAAAAGTTAAACATTAAACAACATTAAAACTTTTTTTTAATCCCTTTTTATTTAATAGAAAAAAAATTGAAAATTTAAATGAAACTTTCAAATGCATCAGGGTAAGCACACTTACCGTTGCCACTTTTGAAAAATGAATAGTGATCCTAAGGAAATTGTTCCCAAGAGATGGCTCGTGAGAACAATGTTACTGGATTTGACGGGAAAAATGCCAAAAAAAAAACTGCAATGTCATTTTGATTGTTTTTCTAGAAAATCAAAAAGGTTAAAATGTTTCATGGAAAGAACAACGCTGGAAATATCTGGAATCAGTTTTAATGATGTAGTCAATGGACAAATAAAACTGGGACAAAAATGACAAGTCAAAAATTTTCAAATTTGTATGGTTTAATTACGGCTTTATCACAAAAAGGTTAAGTTTGGCATGACATATTATACATACAGGGCAAGTCATATAAGGTTTATTTCTGAATTTATTTTGTACGCAACCAAGAATACTAATTACACTGACCACTTGATACCATTTATAATGTGATTTTATTTAGTAATCCACGTAGGTATGTAATTTGGGTAAAAATGTCAAAATGACAGTTGATGAATTTAATTTTTGATTTCATTAATCAGAACAGGAAAACGTCATTGTGACATTTTTAGCTAAATTACATACCTACGTTGATTACTAAATTAAATCACATTATAAATGGTATCAAGTAGTCAGCGTCATTTGTATTTTTGGTTGCGTACAAAATAAATTAAGAAATAAGCCTTATGTGACTTGCCCTGTATATAGACCCTGACAAATTTATTGACAATTGAATAGTCTGATTTACATAGACTAAATTTAATGTGTCCCAGTTTTATTTGTCCATCGACCGTACAATTAATATTAATACATAGACTGTAATTTTTTGATCAATATTATCACAGATTACTGAGAATGTAATTGTTGTCCTTAGGCGATGATTTACAAAAGCAATGTTGATTTTAATTAGTCACAACTCATGGAGTAATGAGTTATTACCCACAGCCGTAGATAGTGAATAGCATTACTTAACAGTAAAAGCGTATAAAAATGGCAAAGAATATAAATGTAATACTTTCGACCTAAAACCATAGAGGAAATGTCTACTTTCTTGAAGTAGTAGAAAAAACATTAAGATCGCAAAATCTGACAACAAAATTAAAATTTTGCGTTATTTAAGTTCGTACTATCACGTGCATAACAAAGTAAAAAGAAATAATAAATTCAATTCTAGTATTATCAAGAAAATACCAAGTTAATGGAAATAAAACACCTAAAAGTGACATAAACATAACAAAGAACATTTTTTGGACTTGTTGCATTATGTTAATGACAGGAATAATTGCTTTTTTATCTTGTGCATAATGCATTTTTGTTACGAGTTTTTAAAAAAAATGTCAGTTTATGGATCAAAATGAGAGTGAACAAAGCCATAATTCATAAGAAAAAGATTTTCTTCTTAAAAGACAGTCATATTGTACAGGTATAGAATCCAGTCTTCTTACTATTTTCTTAAGTGTGATGAAATAGGTTCTACCATTGAAGGAAGATAAGGCATTAATTATTAATTAATTTTTAAAAGATTTTTCGAGAGGTAGGCAACCAATTAAACGACTGTGCACCTATGCGTATGAGTCAATCTAAGACAAACTTTTCAATAAAACAAAAGATGAGGTCTAGCACTCTTGAGTTGTTCTCTTTTTGATCACTCGGTAATGTCCGTCAAATCAAAAACTGGAGAATTTGAAACTTCATATAAATAGATTTACTACCCTGTTAATTGATTTATCTGTGGAGATGCTCAATAATAATAGTTGTCTATTGTACATAAACATGTGAATTTTTCCTTACGTAATATTTAAATTTCTTAATTTCTGTATCTATGTAATTTATCTCTTGTTCTTATTAAATGTTATAATAATAGACTTTTACAACATAATTAAGTTAAATTAATTTAGGTTTGTAATTTTTTGCATGAATAAATCAAATTAAACATGATCGCTTGACCGTTTGTAAGTTTTATTCAGCGCTCAAGCAGCAGAATCAAGTTCATCCGAAAAAGAACAACTACATAATTAAAATTACTTTCACGATGTCAGAACTAAACGTTTCGCAACCACCTTGCGCCTCATTTTGATTGCGACGTTTGACAGCCGAAACCCGTGCGAATCAATCAGAGATTCGACTTTCGTTTTGAACGGCTACGTGGCCGTTCGAATCGTGTTTCGATGTGCACGTCGGGCGCTGCGGCCCCCGCGCCCACAGAAGACGTCGACCATCCTTCGCCTCCCAAACGCTCCACCGTCAACAAACGAAAACGGGCGTAACCGTCGTAAACACGGAGAAAGCGAATCCTAGTGGGGCTAAAACAACGCATCTACCGCACATAATTCACGCCGTATCGAATACATTTGGTAGTTTAGCACGGTAACAACGGAGTAGGGCTCGTTTTACTGCGCAATAACCGACGTGCTAGCAGCAGTCACGTCGTTCTCCGTTGCTTGCCTTGCCTGGCTTTCCATTGCGTACCGATACCGGCTTTACTACGCATTTAGAACGTCGCACTACGGTAAGCAACAATTTTTTTTCACCATCACCGTCGACACTTTCCTTCGCCGATTGTTCCAAAGTGCCCCCACGTACCTCCGCCGACACCACCGGCCTCCGGACTCGACCCGCTCGCACGAAGCCGCGTCCCTCGTTTTTCCAAGTTCGCACCCGCGAGTCGCGATCCTTCCGGACCAAATCGTACGTTTTGCACCATCGTCGCACCATCCCCCAAAAGTGAGTAGACAAGACAGTGTCGCAACCGCTTCGGTTCTTGGGGTTTTGGCCACGACTCTTCGCAATCGACGAATATTATTGCCTTTATTTTATTGTCGGACCGGCCGGCTAAAAATATTGCGTTTTTACGCCGGCTAACCTTGACATTGGGTTAAGTGTAACATAGTGCCAAGTGTCGATAACATCGTCATTATTGATAGTTTTTTTTTTTTTCTATCGTAGTTGATGTGCGTACTGCGTGTCGTACTTTTAAAATGCCGGTACTAACCGAGACAGAGCAAAAGTACAGTTGTGTTCTGGTGTGGCGCAAGAAAATTTTCTTTTCGACGCGTCGGAGACGTGGACGGTTCTGATTTAGATCGGGTTCGAGATGCGGTTCTCGCCTTGGGTACGGCTTATTTTGACGCTTGTTTCTTCAGAATGATGACCTTTTCGTTTGTACTTGTTAAAAGTTTTCCACGGTAAACATTGCGCAAAGTTAATAATTTAGACGGAATTCCACATTTTGTGTTGGGAACGGTTTAAACTAGGTTGCCCAAATAAATTTAGCACCCCACAAATTCAGTCGCAGTTCCGATGACAAGATCCGCGTTAGTTCTTATTGATTGTGTTGTGTTCGAAGCGGGACATTCCGTAACGTCATTCTCCGTTGTGAAATGCTACAGATAGTGATAGTGATTTTTATTGTTTTTTAGTTGGATCTGTTTTCAATATTCGATTCACAAATTGTTTAAAAAATACAATAAAAATTGTTTGTCTTAAACGTCAGGTTTACGAACCGGGTGGGTGACTTTTGACTTAATGATTGAGACAAATTTAGTGGGTTGGCACTCCCGAATAATTGGTACGCCTAGTCATTTGTCAAAGAGCTGTCTGTTGATTCACTTTCTAGGTTAATATTCTAGAAATAAATAATGACAATTTGATTTATTATGACATTCGAGCTTTCATATTTGAATCTGATGGTCAAGTGTACCAACATAAAATCGTAAATGTGTTGCCAACCGGACAAAAGTCATTTCCATCATTAAAAGTCACCCGGTATGTGTAATACAGAAATTGCAGTTTTTTAAACAACACTTCGCAATTCCTAATATAAAATGAATTTGTAGCTTTTTGTTAATTGTTGTGCCGTTACACGAAAAGAGAAATAATCATCATCCACTTTTGTAATGTTGCCACTATTTGATGCTAAATGTTAAACGATAAATTATAATTCGTTCTGTAGGTTGAAAAGTAGAGAGTTTGTTTCGAGTACGCAGACTCTACATTAACTAAAAAACATTTTCGGAAACATTTAAAATAAATAAAAGATAAAACATTGATAAATGGTTTGAGGATCGTTGGCTATATTGTTTGTAAAAAAGATAACCGGTAAGGGCAGATATAGAAATAACGGTCATTGCCATTGCTATCTGAAAGATATATTATTAGTTTGCGTTTTTTAAAGGATATAAATGTTTTTGTGCTTGCTTAAATTTTGCAGAAAATGACACATTTTAATCAAATTTTTAATTGTTAGTTTTTAATGAAGAAAGAATTGCAGGTAGACAGTCATGCAACTTAAGTTACCTAATTAAATGCTGAGATCACAAATTGGCAACAGAATTGGTAAATTCATAAAGTCTACATAATAAATAAATTGAAGGATATAAGAACCTAACGTGTGGTGTGGTTGCAAAATGGTGCTTACTAAGTTGACAGATGATTCTCAAAAACACATTTCTAACATTTTTAAAGTGTTTCTCACAAAATTTTGAAACGACAAGTAAAGAGCGACATTTACAGTTACTACCAACTGTTGTAATAATAAACAAATAAACTAATGAAGAATTCCGTACACGGTTTGTATTGTACCGGTAAGAATTCTTTGTCAAAGTGTATAAACCTGACACGTTGCACGATTGGACCAGAACTCACGAGCGGTCTTGTTTTAAGTAGACTTAGGGCCAGTTTATAGAAAGAGAATTAAATATTTAATTCGAATTAAATTTTAATGCGCGAATCCAAAACTACGATTGGTTCAATCTGATCACGTGTTCAGTTAATCTGGCATTTGATTAGGATTAACTTAATTTCGTTTCTCTAAACTGGCCCTTAATCTGTTACGGTTTTAATTTCAAAGTAAAGAATCCCCCAATATAGTGTAGTTTCGTTTTTTTTTAACTCAATTGAAAAGGCGTAATTTCTTGATATATGCAAAAAGACCTCTAAGTGAATACAAACTGTGTCAAATGACATTAATAAGCGATTTTTCGCGACTGACCAGGTCAGATATGGTTAGAGTGGTATGTGAAACCGTGCCGTTTTCGCGCACTTAGGTATGAGAGGGGAAAGTCAGTGACGTCATAGGATAAATGTCATTTGACTAAATACAACATACCTTAGTCTCATGCAGTGTTACTGTTGGTATGTTATCGTTCTGTC
Source organism: Tenebrio molitor (assembly GCF_963966145.1). Lineage (NCBI taxonomy): Eukaryota > Metazoa > Arthropoda > Insecta > Coleoptera > Tenebrionidae > Tenebrio > Tenebrio molitor. The sequence continues at coordinate 3,190,087 of NC_091048.1, read as the reverse complement.
TCGCTTTATTATTGTGGTTCGTGTTGTGCTTGGTGCTGTAGTCACCTATCCTAACCTTAAAAAAGTAGTTGGAATATCTCCTGAACAATGACAGAAAAGGAAGAAATTCTTTTAAATCTTAACCATCAAGGTGAAGATTACCACGTCGTAGTGGACCTGGAGACAGCAGAGATTCTTCTTAACGGTAAGTAACTACCACAGCAAATCTAATCGAATAAGTTTTGTCATTTATCATAGATCCTAATAAAGCAGAGCAATTCATAAAGGACTTCGTATCACAAACTAATAATAACAACCATATAACTGTGTGCGAGGTTGCTACTGAGGGTCCAGTAGACACAACAGATAATGAAACAAATGCCACTATTTGGAAAGGTAAAGGACGGCCCACAGCCAATGACGAGGAAGCAACCGCTATGTTATTAACGTTACGTGGAAAATATTCATCCAAATTTGAAGACAAAAAAACGATAAAATCGCAGATTTGGAACAAAATTGCTCAAGAGCTAGCAGAAGCAGGTTTCAATTGCGGAATCGGTAAGGAGGGTGGAGAACGTTGCAGGCAAAAATTTGCTAACCTACAGAAGCAATATTTAAACCACCTGAAACACGTCCAACGTACAGGGGAGGAAAAAAGGGACCCGCCACCTTTTTTCTCAGAAATGCATGGTATTTTAGGATCAAAGGATAAAGTTGCTCCTACAAATTTACAAGATACAGAAGAGGCCAGTGAAAATGACAGTAGTACAGATACTGCAACAACCTCGACAACAACGTCTGCATCAGCAAATGCTATAAAAAATCGATTTTCATCTGTAAAACGTATGAAACGTGAGAGTGGAAGTGTGCTGGTTCTTAACCAAATGAAGAAGCAACACACTGAAAATCAAGATGAACGCAGGACAGAATTCAGTATCTTACAAAAGATTCTTGAAAAACAGATAGACCAAAGACAAGAGATGCTGAACTTATTCAAAGTAATGGTAGAGACCAAAATTGGCAAAAAGGGTAAACTGCCGTCCCCAAGTGATGAAAGTGATGATGAATAACTTGGATGCGTGCTTTTATTGAATACGAGTATTGTTATGTTTAAAAATGTTTATTTTTTTGTACTTACATCTAAGAATAAAGTATTATGTTTTTGGAATACTTTGTGATAATTATTGACAAGTGTAGGTCAGGTCAGGTCAGGTCAGGTCCTATACCCATGTATTAAGTCAAAGCCAGTGTAAAAATGAATCCTTTCACAGGAGTCTTGCAATTCTATCTCTCTTCTGTTTCCCTAGTCTTGTTTGTTCCATATCATTGTTCCTAATAATAAGTCTTTCGAGTGGTTCACGAAAAAGTTCTCCATCCCATTCATCATTATTTAAATAAGAAAAATTATGCAAAACACATGCAGCTGTTGCTATTTCAATGCTTTTACTAATGCAGTATGTATTTATAAACTGAAGTCTTCTCCAGCGGCCTTTGAGTATTGCAAAACAGTTTTCAATTACTACTCGATCAGAACTTAGAATATTATTGTGCCGTTTTTCTGTTCTTCCTAAATTAGCATTCTGACGATAAGGTGTCATTAGCCATGGCCTTATGGGAAATGCACAATCGCCAATAAGATGATACTCTTCATCAGGAAAGTAATACTCTGTGCCATGTCTTTCAATATTTTGCACAAATGTGGAATTAAAAAAAACCTGCAAGGGAAACCCTGAGACTTACAGAATTGTGTTTTTACAAATTACTATTATTATTGTACATACTCGGGAATCATGGGCTGATCCAGGAAAACCAATAAAAGCGTAGGTTAGAATTTTCTTTGCTGTACAAATTGCCATAATATTTATGGAATGGGACAAATACCTATCAACATAACTATCATGTTGATTTAAAGGCACTAGAATTTTACAGTGAGTTCCATCCAGAGCTCCAATGGCACCTAAGTAAAACACACAGTTATTTTGGTAGGTAAGTGCATAAACAAACTACCAGGATACTGTGCAAACCCATTTCGGATAGTTCCAAATTCTTCTTCGGTTCTTGGCCAAATGATGTATTTGTGTTTTAACTTAACTATTAAATACAATAAGACATTAACAATCTTCATTACTGCGGATGCCGATATGCAAAATCGATCACCAATATAAATTAATGAATCTTGTGTAGCCATATAATATACAAACACTAAAGTTGATTTTTCAGGTAATACAGGGTAATTTCCACCCCTATACTTCTTTTTTAATAGCTCATGAGTGTCGTTCTCCATGATAATACGAACCAATTTCTCAAACGTTTGTTTTTTCAAACGAAATAGATCAGAAAAGGTATTTTCATGATATTTAATTAACCACTGACGGTCTTCAGATTTTGGTTTCCAGTAAACTTCTCTTATGGTCCGTAACAGCATCCAATATACTTCATATTCGTGCATGAAGGATAAATACCAAACAATTAATTCCTCAGTTCCACAGTCAAAAAAGACACAATTCAACATCTCGATCCACATAAGTTCATTCATTTTATAACCTCACTCCTGCGACTTTTGTATGTCATCACTAACCGGATAACCGTTAACTGACGTTTTCGCGAATCTGTTTAATTAAAATGAATTTAGAAGTGGGGAGAGTTACCAGTTCTAACCTTACTGACTGACCAGGTTAGTCGCGAAAAATCGCTTAAAGTGTTGGTAAATTGCAAATATGTTTTAGTTTAATTAGTAGAAAACGCAAATATATAGCTAAAGCTGTGTGTTAATAAGTGAGGTTATGTTCATGTCATGCATATTTTTACTTGGATAAAAATGCTCTCTGAAGCTCTCATCATAGTTTAACCGGCCGTTTAAATTTTATAAATTTTTCAAGACAGATGGACATTTTTGTCGTCTGCAAATTGAATAGTTGAACCGCCCCAACACAAATCAATTCATAAAAAAATTTTTACCAAATATAGTAGGATTCGTAATAATGTTATCTTGTAAGACAATAAAAATGAAACGTTCCACTCAGTTTTCTCATGTTTCACCCTTCATATCATCAGTTTATTGTTGCTGTTTAACTGAGCGCAGGAAGTTACTGAATAAAACTGTTTGTTATTTTAGGAGGGCCCTCACCGTAAGGAATCAGGAAAGCGGGGACGCAAACCGGGCAGAAAATCGGGCGATAAAGTTGACATGAAAGCCAAATTGGGTAAGCTGTAAACAGAGTGATTTTTTTGAAATATATGATTATGAAATAAGGTCCGTTGTATTTTGTAGAACGCAGCCGACAAAGTGCAAGGGAATGTAGAGCCAGAAAAAAACTGAGATACCAATATTTGGAGGAACTTGTTGCCGACAGGGAAAAAGCTGTTTTTGCTCTTAGGAAAGAACTTGAAAAGGTATAATTACTACTGCATGCTGCAAAGCCTGATGCAGAACACCAGAACAGACCAATCACATAAATATTAGTTTAGGTCCCCGTTTTATTTAGTGAAGAACAAAAATGTCTCGTCAATCTCATTTGCATAACTGTCTTAAAAGAAAAAACTTATCAATGTTACATCTTCATAATTTTGATTAAAGGCGATCGATTGCGTAGTAGATTTTATCAAAACATTGTACGTCTAATAGTAACATTTTATCTGTTTTATCTGTTAGCGCGACTGTTGATATTGCCAACTTATACTATATAAATTTTCAATCAAAATAATATTGCAAATTTACTAAGGAAGGTATGACTTGAAGGAGAAATTGCTAGGAATAAGAAAAAATCACCAAAAAGAAAAAAGTCGACCTTTTAAATTTTTAATCATTAACCAGTGGCCACAAATAACTCCGATTGGGTATTTTGAATTGAAAAACAAAATGTTTTAAACTTTAAATTTTAATTCATCATAAGAAAACACCACTTTAACGATTCGTTATCGCAAACTTAACAGCGATTCATGATTTAATGGACGGTTTATTTAAGAAAATGAGCACAGGAGTGTGGAATAACATGGAGTGTGCTTGAAAGATTGGCAGAACTGGTTTACCAATGTAAGACTTTTCGCTAAAGAGAAATGACCGAATATGGTAACCAGTTAATGTAAGTCACTGATGGTACACGTTGGGGGTGGAAGTTGTGCTACTAGAATTTCTTTTTATTTTTAAAAATGAAAAAATTTATAAGAAGTTTACTGCGATGGCGTTTTTGGATCCATGATAAATTGTCCGATAAGGAGTTCCAACAGGAATCTACTTCAACGTGTAGACAATTCAACGCAGTGGCGTAGAAATCATTTTCATTTTTTCATCAGGAGAGCAGAATGTCCATCTCTGGCTCAATTTCAACCCTATCAGTTGCAGTGTTGTATCGATCATAGAGAGTACAGCGAGGTGAAGACTACAGAAAAAGAATTTTGGTCGACATCTCAAATCTTTCGTTAATTAATGTTGGTAACTTTTCACTTCATAAAACGTAAGCTCGAGTTATTTCTGTTCAGTTATACATAGTTGATACAATATACACAAAAGGTCATGGAAGTCAATAGGTGTGTAATAATAGAACCGTTAATTGTATTGTCTGTTAAATTTACACACAGATGAGTAAATTGCTTTGAAAATAGAGAACAGATTTTATCGTTGTTGGTTTACAGGCTTGCACTCACAGATGCAGGTGCTCTATTACGTCACACTAAACTCGCAAACTTTGAAGTTAATGGAAATTTTTGGTGATTGTTACAAATGATATATGTAATACATGTGTCTAGTTATCAAAAAATGTATGTTTGCATCTTCCACGCGACTCGAGTGCTCGATTGGTTAGCACATTGATCAGATCTTCCTGATAATGCCATACTGATAATAAGAGATTTCGACAATTCTTATTACAGTCTATTGATGCATTCAAATATTGTTAGAATGTGTATTTTCAGATAGGAACAGTCGATTTGCAGGATAGGATAGTAATAACAATAATAAACTGTGTATAAAAAGAACTTGGATAACAAAGCAAAAAAACTCGCGAACCACAACTATTTCAGAGATTTCAAATTGATGGTAATGCTCTTTGTATGTTGACGCTACACTAAATATTGTTATATTATGCCAAAGTAAAGAAAACGACAACTTCAATAGTTGAAGAAAAAGATATTCAAGTTTGAAGCAATATTTTGGGACTGTACAGACCACATGTTAATTTATTTACGTTAATTTGCATTTTGTATAGTTACGTTGATTTTTAATGCAATTTTTAAAATGTCTGATTCCAGTTCCAAGTATGGGCAAAGGAAATTGACGAAGGTAGAGTACCTGAAGACATCCAGACGATATTGGAAGATGTGGGGGCCCTAAAAAAAGAAAAGTGAATTTCCAATGTGATAATATTTTTTTATTGTCGAAAAAGAAACCGTATACCTACCTACATTTTTTCTACTTTTGTCTACCAAAATTTATTCTACTCCACTGTATAATTTAAGACCTTGAAATTGTTATTTATTTTATTATTATGGATAAATATAAAATTATGTTTATAATAAGGGTTTTTCAATAGTGTATTTCAGGTTGAAATGTACGAATTGGACGTATTAATATCGTGTGGGTTGTGGAGGAGATCGTAAAGGTATTTGTTGATAAATAACGACACTTAAAAAGGAATATTTTTTTAACCTATAATGGTGTAATGGAGACGTTGATTAATCCTTAGGTAATTGTAATAAAATGGTTCTAATAGAAAAAGGTTATCAGGTAAATACACAGAAAATAGACGCAGTGACTAAAGAAACAAAATTATGTAACTTATTAATTGGGTGTTATAAACCTTCTGATTATTACTAATTAATACAGAAAAGTAAGCACTTGAAGTTGAAAAGAATTGTAAAAGAAAACGTACGAATTTGGTACTTAGTTACAAAACTTTTTTAAATACATTTAACCTTCGTTTACGTAAGAAGTACACGTGGCGCAGATAGATTTTCGTTTCTTACAGTTTGCGACCAAAGCTTCCAGAAACGCAGTTCCTTGTGGAATGTAATTATTTGCGCTGAAAGATTAACGAGATATGCTGCTCCCTGCTGTACGTAATGCTCTCGTGAGATTTATGAATTTACATTTCACGGAACAGTTTATTGCGTCGATATGAACTTATCGAGAGCATTAGCTCGTGAAGATAATTTATTGGCGGCTTTAATGCAGTCTCTGATGCAGTGTACTTGCTGCTTGTGCAAGGGAGAAACTTCAAATAAGATTTTTTCCCATTTGTCAAAACTAGATGTTGCAGTGGGCATTTTTAACCATCTACATAATTACTAAAGTGGACGTTCAGGTGATGTCCTGCTCATGTGCACCTGTTAAAGAAAGAATCAATACGACCTTTTAATTAATTAAATTAAAGTAAAAAAAATATTACGCAGTGCAGTTATTTTTAAATTGTACAAGTAACTGCGTTGCTGCAAAGTTATTGTCACCATCAAAGGTAAAAAAAGTAAATTTGATATGGAATTTTTTCTTTTTTTTTTATAAATCCGACTTCTAATGTTACTCGAGACAACGCAACGTGGTCATTCTGCAAATGCAATCTTTTCACACAACAGTTTCTTATTTTTACATTCTATACAGCAAGGCTATAATAATATCACGATTTCGAATACGTCCACCATTTCCCATCCATATATGTTTTGTGTTAAAGCAAGAAAACAGGAAGAATTTTTTTATTTATCTTCATAAGCTTCGTAGGGTCTACTTCCACGTAGGTTGTTTTAAAAGGCAATTAAAAAAGTAAAAAAAGGTCAATAATCACTGAAAGAAAATGATCTATCTTTGACAAATACACTTAAATGAAAAACCAAATACTAGAAATGTTATTACTGTAAAAAACATGAAAAACAAATCAAAATCTTAAAATATAGGTATTGTATATGCAACCTACTAGTCGTCGAATAAGATTACATAATTTACACAGCGCCCATAAACTTTATTGTTCCATGCTGAAACGAAGGGTTTATGGGGGCCATATAACCTTATATGTCGAGAAATGCTTAGATACTTTTGATCATATCCACAGCCATCTCTACTTAAGTAGAGATGGCTGTGTCATATCCCATAAATTCTTAATTCTCTATTTGATCCTGCGCTTCAACTTAATCAAAGCCGAATTCAAGTAACGTGAAACATTCAATTTTTGATTTTTTTTTTGACATTTCTTTGTTATTTTGACGTTTCTTATGTGAGAGACCCTTGGAGAGACCGTTGAATTTCCCAAATTAAAAGAAGTGAAGTTGGCTCTGCCTATTGACATTTTCAACCAGGTCCCATTAAATTTTAATCCCCCATTCAGTTCTACCCCAATTTAGACAAGGCTAAACTCATAACAACAAGAAATTGTAACGTTGTAAAATTTTTGGCATTCCTCTATTATTTTGACATTTCTCTACGAAGGACCGTCAGAACGAAAATCTTCGAGTTGGCTCTGCAAGTTGACATTTTTAAACTGCAAATGTCAAGTTTTATGGCGTTTATTTTTCACTGGCACTAAACATTCGATATTATTTTGATCTTGTAAGTTTTAATGTTTTTGACCTCACTGCTGTGACACACTCGCAAGGAAGGGAAAAAAAGGAACAAGAATTAACAGCAGTGCGCCCCACCACTTCACTTTTTAATGTTAATGTTGTACACCAGCCGGACCGTTCGTGTTGTGAATGTGAGTGTGTGACTGTGTAGAAAACAGTTTTGGTTGTTGTGCTGTTATTAATTTAAATTAGTTTAATTAATATCGCCAAGTGTTACTCACATCTAAGCAGTAAGTATTCCTGAAATAGGTGTTAAGTGTTTGGTGTTGGTGTCCTCCAAGTAAGTTACGTTTTTATTTGCAGATTTTTAATAACCTCACTCTACCTGTTGCTCCACTTGTCGGCTGTACTAACACAATTATTACCTTAAGTGCTTCCTGCGACAACAATGCAAAATGCCGTTGAACAAAAGTAAATAACAATGTACAGACCTCCCGAAAATTCTAACCGGGTCAAATCAATCAAGAATAAATTCGAACAGGGTGAAAATAAGAGTACTTTTAATAAGAAAAATGGAACCAGGAGTGACTTGAGTGAGACAGGCATCAAGAGCAGCAACGATGCGTCGAGACAGAACGTTTCGAGGCAGTTGAGTGATCCTGCTCGGAGGAACATCAAGAGGACGCCAGCTTTCAGGATCGATACAAATACAGAAAGAAAAGAAAATTCGTTTCAGAGAAATGCTTCGTACAACAGGAGCTACTACTTCGAGAAAATCCAGCAATTTAATAGTGCCTTGAAAAGTAACTGTGATAGTAATAAAAATGTTATAAATAGGACTGAAAATGCACATAATAAATTAGATGCAAATAATGTGCAGCAAGCCACAAAAGACAATGCGAGACCAGTGTTGATCAAGTCAAAAAGCTCTCACGATTTTGCTTACATACGCAGCAAATTCGACAGAAAGACGCAGGAAAACCAAATGAGCACACCGGAATCAAACCAAAGAAAAAACGACGTTACAAGTACAAGTGTAAATAAATCATCACTCTATACAGAACCTGTTCCTAAAGCTTTACGCAACAAGAATCTAACGAAACCTGAAGATGTCAAAAGTGAGGAGGAAATCTCTTCGGACCAGATCCACAGTGCCAATACTCTGAAAATATGTGATGTGAAACTAGTGAATTTTTTAAGCGAGAATCTCCGACCCGCGCCGACAGCCCTGACCGATACCCTGAAGGCGGCGTTAAATCGGCCGCTGCCCAAGGGGCCGGCGCCCCAGAAACCCCCGCGGACGTTCGAACACAGTCCCGTGAAGGAGTCGAGCGAGGCGCAGAAGAACACGTCGTTCCTCCACCACCGGCTGCACAAGCAGCAAGGCGACGTGAAGAAAGGTGGCGGCGCCAAACACGACCCCAGATACATGCTGAACAAGCTGGAGAACGCATTGCGGAACAACCGGATCAAAACGAGGAGGGCGCGGAAGTGCGAAGCGACCACCACGTCGGGCGAGGATAGCGACGACAGCGTCTTGTTCAAGAGCAAGTCGCAGAGGGAGCTCCCGTCCATCCCTAACACGCCCGCCTCTTCGCCGAGCACTTTTAATTTTAACTGTCTCAATGGACTGACCAGCTGTAAAACGACGTACGAGACTGTCAAAGAGCCGAATTCGTCGTTTTTTGTCAGCTGCGAAAGTGAACCTGTCTATGCTGAACCGTTCAATTTTTCGCAGGACGACGACGGCGCCAAGGATAATGCAGATGGCAAGAGTAAAACGGGCGAAAAGAGTCTCTATTATATGGTATGTATGCTGCAATTTGTGAATTTTTATTTGTAATGTTGATGCGGGCGTGTTTTTATGAAAGAAACCGCAAGGAAAAATGATTATAATGTGATTTAATTTGCGGAAATGTGACTAATTAGTATAATAATAGTCATAAATTGGTGGTTAGCGGGAAAATAAAACTGATAAGGAATAATATTGTTGATAATTAATAACAAATCAATTTCTAGACGGTCGCTATCTAAAGGATTTAACAGAAGATTCCATCCCCTGACTTATTGGTATCTTATGGGAGTTATGACCAGTATGTTGCGCATTTATTCCGTTAGTAGATTGTTATTTTGGTATTTAAATTGTTCAAATTGACTTGAGCTTGCTTGCTCCAATTGCAACCTACCACCTGTACCAGATTAAAGATACTGATCGATTTTTAAATATGAAAATAATATCGAAGGTTGCAAAATCGTAAAACGAGTGAACTTGAAACGGTTCCGGTGATTTGTGTAACTTGACTCTACTTAATAAATATTAAATTGTAGCAAAGGTGGAGTTTCTTTTTTTTATTTACTTTTGTATATTGGAAATATGGGTGACAACTTGCACAGATAATTGTCAAAGAAAGTTTTATTATGAAGAATATGTGAAATATTTTCAAGAAAAGTTTACTGCGAGTAAGTTTCTTGAAATTGGGGGCTGTATATTCCATAAAAGACAGCCGGGAAACAGGAATGCGAGAAAGTGAGGTTAGGAATAGGAAGTGTTTGTTGACGTTTCATGTAAACATGTGTACGGTTGTGGTTCATATTTACCTACCACGAAATTCCTGCCAAGAATCTAATGAAAAATTTAAATTAATGCCAAAGAATAAGTCTCAAGCGTTACAGTTTTTACGTATACGTTGAAAACAGGTATTTTAAATTTTTATCGAAGGTAAAATAACCTATAATCTGTTTCAAAATCAAAAATCCACCACCTGTTGAATTATGTTGGCAGAAAAAAAGAAATCCCTAGAAAAAGTTTATTTTTTTTGGGTTGGCTCAATCTCCCGCCAAAATTTGACATTGAACTGTTGAGTTTATTTACGAAACACAAAATAATTATTATGTACAAAAAGGTTTTAGCTAGAGATATTTTCATATTTGATGGCGGAAACAAAAGACTGAGAAATGTCACAAATTTATATTGTCAGTGTCAAATTTCTCAAAGACGTTCGTGATTTCGACAGAAATTCAGCAATTTGGCAATAAGAAAGTATTCATCGTCGAACTAGAGACATAATTTGTAATACGTTTGATTATATGAGAATAACTTTTCCTTTTGAACCACTGACAAAAATTGGTTTCCTGAGAATTTATTTTTTCAATCTACTTAGCGAAAATTTAAATTTACCGAGACATTCCTTTTTACGGCGTTTATGAGAAATTTGACACTGGCAATACAATTTTGTGACATTTCTCAGTCTTTTGTTTCCGCCACTAAATATGAAAATACCTCTACCATATCATACTTTTTTAGTGAAATAATAAAATGAGAATAAAAAACACGATGAACGAAGTCCAAAACGACTGTCCAACAGTTTGATTTCATAACCCCACTTTTTTCTGACACTTGCAGACACACTAAAAACAAAAGTTGGCGACGTTGTCGGTTGTATTTTCGAGGTAGAATGCACTGTTGGTGGATTTTTAATTTTGAAACAGATTATATTTTTTTTATCGGATACATTTTTCAATTTACCGAAAACTTTTTGCTTTTGACAATTTTACGAGTTGAATTTGGGCATTTTAATTCTGGTTAGGCCCGAGAGCTTTAGCTCGAGGGTTTAACCTTTGAATAAAAATGCGAGTAAAATTGTCCCAAGCAAAAATGTTGAAGTGAAAATTGGAAAATTTATCAGATATAAAAAATTAGGTCGTGTTATTTTTGGCAAGATTAATTCCAGAATACAAATTTTAACGTTAATTATTTATTTATAATACCTACGGTTATTTAATTTTAATCACTTTTGACAGATGAAAGAGTCCCAGGACGTTTTTATCGCGATAAACATTTTTGATTGGATGAAAGCAAGCGCTCTGATTGGCTGAACACGCACGTTTGATGTACCTGGGAATTAATGAACTAAAATTAATTGTATTGAAGCGTAACTTTGATGCCACAATTATACATGTCAATCGGAGAAGTTATGCGGTTTCATTCGTTCTTATACACTGAATATGTACAGGCGTGCCCGCGAACGTTTCCGTTGGGTTTATTTCTGGTGTCTTTAACATTACAAATTTGAAACATTATTAGTTCATTACCCCGCCCCCCAGCTCCAGCCACTTCAAGATTTTAAGTGACACCCTATGTTTTTAATGACGGACTATGAAAGAGGATGTTTTTTTCGGTATGCCCGTAACAAAAAGAGACAGGAAAGTTTTTGAGATACTTGATTTTGAAGTTGTAAAACTGAATAATTGTGTCGATTAGAAAAATCAAGTTTGCCTGGTTAGAGGAATGAAAACAAATGAATACAGCACTCGAAACGTAGATATTGCGGAACAATGTTTAATTATGCTATTAACAATAACAACTAAGAAAAAAAAATAGCAAGATTTTAATTACAATTTCAAAATAATTAGGTAATCAGTGTCCTAACTTTAATCAAATTAAATGTTCACAATAATCACTGTTTATTACAGTCGCCAATTCTCAAACTCGTGTTAAAGCGGTCCAAATTAATTTTTATAATCGATGAAAATGTTGAATTTTAAGTTTAAGTAAAACAAAAACTTTCCTTTGTAACGAATAACTAGTTTCAATTTGGTTGTAGGTCGTAAAATTTTATGGTACTTTAAGTTAAAGATCTTGCGGGGCTTATAAATCCTAGTTTACCACTAGCAGGTAATATTTTAAGCAGAGTTGTATTGTACATTTGGTATATTTGCATTGTACGGCAAACGGCACGCGCCGCTTTCCAACCTTTTCAAACCCAACCATTGTGCCCGTTAATCGCTCATAATATCCAATAAAATTTTACGACCTACAACCAAATTGAAATTACAATAATCATGTGACAATTATATTAACTTGCGTCTTCCTATGTGCTGATTCACATCGCCAAATTTCAAGTTTATTAAGTTGTTGCTATTGTGTTAAGTTGTTTTAACGTTTTAAGGACATCAGAAATAAACACATTTTCGCTAGGACACCCGGTGTATTTAATTGCTTTTAAAATGTTCAGTTTGGTACGTTTGGAGGAGTATTTATTTATTTATTTTTTTTTGTACAAAATTTATGTTTTTTCTATGTGGGACTCTGCCACAATGGCAACTAACTAAGATGAGCCACAATAGATGATTACTCCCAAAATAATAAATTCTAATAATTTATAGAAAACTGGAAGGTTGGTTTTGATACAGTTCTGCATTAATGGCTGGGTCAAAAGAATTTCTTATGATGAGCTCTGAAATTCCTTTTTCAAAAATTTCCCTACATTTTTTCTCTTTTCGGTCATTTCGCAAATAAGTGCAAAGTTTTTCGGTCATTATCATGTTTTTTTTTTTAAATTTTTATGTGATTATGAAATAAAAAGAGTTTCATAAGATTGTGAAAATCGCAGTCGTGAATCTACTATCCAATGAGAAAGCTACGTTTATTGTTATTACCATGGATACATAAAATATTTTCGGAAATATTTTTGACAACTCTAGGTGGAAAGAAAAATATTTCCAGTATAACAAAAATTGCAAAATTTTTATTCAGATTACTACATTTTTATAAATAAAAGTTCAATTTGTTGAGGAGTTAAAATTCTACAGTCTTGGTATGTATTTAAAAAAAAAAACTTTATACATATACATTTTTTGTCGTTCACTGATGGTTAATGTATTCATGCGATTTTCTTGCCGAATATCCCTCTGCATAGATTCATATCCTGAAAATTTTATTTTCGTGTATTGCTGCCTCGTCTTTGACTCGGGCGATTAATTGTCAGCAATGCACTCAAAAACATTTTCGGATAGAATCGATGCATCGAGATACATATTATAAGTGATTATTTTTTAGGTCGAAATGTTAAAAGTTTAGTGTGGAATTTTTTTTTCACAAAATGTCAAGAACATGTATTTTTTTAAATTTATAAACCCCTCAGCATACATTTCGAAGATTTCTCATATTTTAATACGAGTACTAAAAAAAGATTTATAAAGAGCGATCAAATTAATTTGTAATCGAGTTATCCATGAATCCAAAATCGTATGTCGTTACTTGAACTCCACGCACCAATAAACAGCTTGAAACAGGTTAGATCTCGTTATATAAATCGCAAAAGACATACGGATTCAAATCTATGGATGACTCGATTACAAATTAATTTCATCGCTCGAGATGTTGTAGGCTGAACATTTATGAAAATCCTTCATTGAATTATAAAAAAAATCAAATTGTTTTAACTTTTTTATGAACAATTTTATTAAACTTTTTTCTTCAAACGTCCGTAAAATATGACATTGCATTGCTGCATTGATAATGCTAAAGTGTTACTTCATTGTCATGGCATCCAACGAGCTGACCAGCGTCCGTGAAGTTATTATCTCCGCTGAGGGCGTCCGTGAACTTATTATCTCCGCTGATGAGCGGCTGTAAAGTAAAGTAGCTAAATCATTTGAAATTTCTACCTGGTTTCTTAAAATGTCTTAAATAATTTGTTATGAAAGTTTGAAGAAAAACTGTTTTTTTTTTCAGTCATATTTTAATACTCTACAACGTATGTGAAATAATAAAAAATCATGACTGACTGAAAACGGCACTAATTTGCGAAATGACCGTTTTATAGCATTGTCTTTAACAGCATGTTCAGAATCTCTTTTCTCACTATCCGCTTTTTACCGGAATTTCTGCAAGTTATTTATCGTTGTACTTTTTTCTCTTTAATAGTACTGCAAATGATATTTAGTGAGTGATGTTGTTGCACCTCCTTGTAGGGGACAAGTACGCTCCCGTGAATTTAAAGGTTTATCCATAATAACGAAATTGCCTAGTAATTAAACTTAGTACGAAATAAGATTGACGACTTTCAAGGTAACTGAATGCGTAAAAAAGACAAATTAAATTTTTGACACACTCAATCTACGTGTTCAATGCTTTCCAATTATTTTTAGCCCACACGATGCTGGACAAAAGAAAAATATTAAATTTTTAATGAGTATAAAATGTGAACGCTTCCATTGAGCTAATAACCCCATTATTGTAAAATATTGTGTCGTAAGAGAAAAAAAGGGTATGTGAAAAGTGCACACTATCTAAACTCCGCTCTCCGATAGATTTTACGCTTTTAAATTCTAGTTCTAAAAACTAACGCAGTGAAAAATACTAAATGTGACATGTTAATCGTTGCAAGTTGTTGGTAGCCCTGCAGAAAACTCGTTCATGTACTTGGCACTTGTCTCAACGGCTTTTCTCTACAAATGTTTTAATTGTTCCAAACTGTTGTTAAAATTATTGATTTTTCCAAGATAAATGACAGGATGCGCCGTTTTACTTTTTATCTCGTAGTTTAGAGTCTGGCAAAAACCCGAAAATCTATCGGTGAATGGAGATTACCTATCTAAATGTAAAAAAGAAAATACTGATTTTAAACTGACGTCGTTAATAGAATTAAAATTTTCGAGAAAGTGGTCGGAATGTGAATAATTTAGCTACTAAATTATTACATACTTACGTTGACAGTCAACTAATAGACAACTTAATAAACGCCCATTTTTTATAATACTTTCAACAGTTTATCATTTAAATTTTATAAATGGTGGGTGAGAGCATGGAAGCACTAGCTGACCATAAAAAAAACAGTGAACAAAATAAATACAGTGTGGTACAAAATGATTGTCATCTAGTTACCTTTGCCATTACCCTTGTAAAAATACGAAAAAAAAAGAAGGCCTAACCTCAAAATATATATCCAAATTCCGAATGTGATTTATTGCGAAGGAATAACATGAATGCAAAGTTGAGATTGAAATTGAAAAGGAGCTAACACAAGCAAGACACAGCTAGTGTTGAAATGGCCACCAACGTTGTACAAAAAGATGAATGAGATGGAGTACGATAAAAAAAATTGTTTCAAAAGAGTCTTGTCTTTAATTAATTTTGCATATGTATGTGTCGTCTTTAATTAGCAAGTACAGTGGCGGCCATTAATTTGGAAACACCGGCCTAATCTAGTTTACTGGATATTTCTAAAATTTGATAGTGTAAGCGTTATGTCATGAACTCATGTCATCCATGTCATCGTTGAGCAAATTCAACAGACTGTCATAGCCGAAATTGATATGTCAATGACATTGTCAAAGTGAGAAACAATTTACAATAGAAAAATCTTGGTGTTTCCAAATTAATGGGCGCCACTGTACATATCAACTTATAATAAACAAAAGTAAAAATAGTAGTAAAAAAAGGCAAATAGGCTTGAATTTAGTTCATGGACGAGTGCTGTTTTATGATTTTAAAAGGAATAAAGCACGGTAAGGCAAATGATACCATCAGTAGGTTCGTTGGGAAAAAGTAAGTAGAGTAACAACTCAGAAAGATGGCAGGACTGCCTAAGAAAAATCTCCACATGACTGTATAGTTGTTCATTATTAAAGAAATTTATGGGCGTAACATCTAAGAACAACACTTTTTGGAAGGGTTCTTACTAGAAGTCGCTTCTTCGTAAAAGGAATACAATTGGTTCAAAACCCAAACTGGATTGTTTGGGATTGAAATATATTGTTTTGTAATTAAATAAAATAAAACAGTACACGTTCCGTGGAAGTCTTTAATAAACTTAGACAATGTAGCTTGATTCGCGGTAGATAGACTGATAAGAGTGTAACAAAAATTTGTTTATGTTCAAATTGTGATAGTTTAACACTTTCTTGTGTTATGCAATGCAAATTTTGGGAATTTATTTGTTGTAACTGTCACTTTTTATATTTTCTCTTTATTTTTAGCGAAATTTTAATATCTGGGTTTTCTAGAATACTTTTAACTAATCCATTGCATTTGAAAATGCTTTCTGGTTTTTTGAATGCGACTTTTACTACTTTTTTTTATACTAAAATTTGCATAAACTCATAAAAATAATGAGTAAGTGATAACACAATGGGGCTAAAGATATCACTTCAGAAGAATACGTAACATTTATGTCATTAGTTAACATTAATTTTGCATAAACAAAAACTTCTCAATTTTTTTTACACTGGAATAAAATAGGGTTGATATTCCATGAAGTGGTATGGTTATACCATGGTGTTAGAACAATGTTTTGATAAATATATTCAATATACAGGGTGATTCTGAAATAAGTGGGGAAAAAAACCCGGTAATTTGTGATGATGAGAAGAAGTCATAGACAAAAAAATTTTCTTATAAAAGTTTTTTCGTTTTCGAGATACAAATGATTGAAAATTTGGTCAAAATTCCTAGTACGCTGTTGAGTTAAAGCTGATTTTCTTGGTAGTTTAGCAACAATAATAATCAAAGGTAAAATGTGCCCGTCAGTCACAAACGTGACATTACTCCTCTCCATCATTTCCATAGAAACATCTACAAAGCAGTGTGCTTGCACCTACAACTTTATTGTTGAGTTGATGTAACAATGGTTGCTAATGAATTGAACAAATTCGGACAAATTTTCCCTATTCATAGGCGTTGAAAACACAAGCATATAGGATAATTTCCATCCTTTTGATTTCACCTCCAAAAGTCATTTACGCAGAATTAATTTGTGTCAAGGATACTCCACATTTTTTTTCCAAACTTATTTCAGAATCACCCTGTATTATGTATGTTCAATAGTTTGAACAGCAATTATTCATTTTGTGGAAGTTTCCAAATGATACGACGGTATTAATTGAAGATTAAGCTTGTCATGTTATACTCGTAATACACTGCGCCAAAAAATTGCGCAACGCATCGAATTTCGAAAATATTGTTTGTTTCATGATGAGAAAACATATCTACACAAACGTAAACGTTGTAACATAATATTGACATAATAATATGTATATTATTTTGGTTTCAATTACTTCTGCCATTTTTAAGTAATGTAAAAATACGTTTAGTGTTGCCACAATTTTTTGGGGCAGTATAGTTAACGGTTAACGTGATTAGTTATTGGTCAGCTTTAATTCTTAAGTATATTCTCATATTTAATTGATTAACCAGTTAATTTGATCGGCCAAATAGGTTAACCAGGTAATTTCTTTGGCTGTTTTGGCTGTTTAGCCGATTTATTTTTTTTTAATCAAATCAGTCAAACCGTACAACCCTAGCTCCGATTTAAATTCCTATAGATCGACGTCAACACCGAAGAGAATGCATGTCAATATGTTTTAATATAGGGAACAAGAGATATCCACAAAGTATTCATATTCAATATTTCTAATACATATTAAATATGGCGGAATGATTATTTATGAGATTATTATAGTAGTTTACTCGTAAGAAGGGCTTCTTGCACCATATTTAAATGTTAAGTCAAGTTAAATGGAATTGTTCTTCTTAAAGTAATTCTGAAAGTACATACGTCTTCGCAGATTAATAGGTTCTAATTAAAAAGTGACACACGCACGGGTTTTTCTATCGTTGGAAAAGACGGGCTTCCTCTAATCCATCCTAAACGTATTAATAAAAAATTGTATACTTATCCCTTTAATTAGTTTCTTTTATTTGAAAGAATTATTCACTCGGCATTAATGCAAATGGAAGTTTTTGAAGCAATAGTGACAATTTGTTATTTAATAAGTAGGTTTTAAATTTGTTATTACATATTTTAAAAAAATATTATATCCTTATTCTTCCTCGGAAGAAAATATTTTGTCGAGTGCGTTTTGGGATGTGTTAAAAAAATGCCGCACTAAAATTATTGTACGGTGTTCAGAAGCATTTGGTAGGTGAGGGAAAAATATTTAAAAAATTCTTAGTCTTCATTTCTTTGCACAATGGGAGTTTTGTGTAAGGATCTTTCAACGCAACTAAAATATGCAGAATAGAAAACAATTTTAACGCAATCTCTGTGGTCCTTAATATTAAATGCGATTTACCTCTTTTAATTATCGAAAATTATGCAAAAATCGATGAAAGCATTTCAATTTTTTAAAGGTAGGTACTGGTAAGTGTACGCAGTTGCCAAATTTACCATAAAAGAAACCTTCATTCACGTGCAAATTTAACACCAAGAATTTTTTAAATATTTTTCCCTCACTTACCAAATGCTTCTGAACACTGTACTATAGTTTTATTGCGGTATTTGTTAAACATCCTGTATATTTTTTTGTAACGAAAGCCAGTGTGTCAAACAAATATACTGTATTGTATATAGTTAGAGTTAATGAAATTAGGTCAAAGTAGATAATTTCCAACTTAATGACATTTCTTTACAAAAACAGATAAACATTTTATTATACTTCCTCACAGGCAGTTGGAACTGGGGAAATTCTTATCATCACTATATGTATACAAAGATTCTCTTGTCAAATTTTCACGTGTGGTCCTAATTCATAATCATAACTATGGATTTTTTTGACTCAAACACTTGGTTTCTTTATCATTTTTTGCTTCTTGAAGACTTCCAAATTTTTTAATTCTATTCTTTCATTTAAAGTGTTAATGTTTTTCGCACCTTGTTAACAGACAACATACTTTACACACTTTTTGAGTAGATACCTGATATGTATATCGTTTTTTAAGTGACTAATAATTTTTCAGTTCGTTTTTTTTTTTATTAAGCTCAGCGCTTAATGTATTAGACCATAAATAAAAGTCAACATTTATTTTTATAACTTCGTGATTTATTAAGTGCAGAACATTGAAGCAGTTTTTTTTTATTAATCTACACTTTTTCAATCGTCTTCAAAATAGAACGAATTTCTCAAACGATAAGCTAATTTAATTATTATTAACATACAAAAAAACTAAGTCTGTCTTCACAATAATTCCACATATCAGACAAAATTTCTGTCAAAGTCTAATTTGCCAATCTTCTAATTTACTGGTGAATTAAAAAAAAAAATAAATTTCAACCTGTACATTAATTAATTGATTAATAACGGTATTAAATTAATTAATCAACGTCCTAAATTGCTCATAACGTTTTTCTAAAAAATTACGTTGAATTAGTATAAATAAAGCGAATAATTGATTTAGATTATTTTTTGAGAATTTAAATTCTCAACTGATAAGAGTATGTATGTATCTATTAGTATGACACATGCATGTGTTCGGAAGTGTCTTCAAATTTGAATTTTACTTGAAAAGAATTGATAAATACTTGAGAATTCCCTGTAATAATTGTTTAAAGCTCAAATCAATATTTGAGCTCTGTTTTACAAAAAAATCCCCAAGAAAGAAATGCACTGTATTTACCGGTGCAAAGATACACTAATAATTTTCTCTTGCTAAGATAGAAATATGTTTTGGCAAATGTTTTTAGTTAATAAAATATGAACGAAAGTACTGCGATCCAGGAAATGTTTTTTCTAAGAAAATCCTGTGCTTCAAATAAAAGAAAAAAAGGAAAAGTAGATAACGTGGGTTGGAATTTTTTCTTTCGATATTTTATTATGTATTTTCACTTCAAAAATGTTTCATACATTTTTTAAATATTAGTTTAACTGGAGTTAAGTAGCTTAAATCAGTGTAGTTTGGCTAGGTCATTATTTTTTAAGTCATAATTAACTCGGAAAACTTCTTTCTTTTCAATAAAAAAAACTTTCTGTTCTGATTTATGGTCGTCCAATTTGTAATTTGTAACATTTTTTTCAGAACAACAATGCTCAATCTTTCCGAAACTGTTCGGGCCAAATTAAACTATTTAAAATTAGATTAACTAGTGAAATCTATAATTCGAATAAGTTTTTTTGCACAGACCAAATTTCTAAACTACTTTTACACAGAGATTTACATCTTTACAGCACATATAAGTTGAGAGATCTGAAGCATAATTAATATAAAACTTTCTTCCATGTTGCGGAAAAAAATAATCATAATTGACCAATTAATCGAATTCCCGACGTCAACACAGCATTGCTTTTTTCTCAACTGTAGTGATTAAGAAATCAGCAACAATTAGAACGCGAAGTTGTTTACTGAGACTCGTAATTTCGAATCTATTTATTTTATTCTATCTTTTGGGTATTCCTCGTAATCTCTGGCCGAATCAATATTAGAACAGTACGAATTTGTGCGAATTAAAGTGGAATAAAATATGCGACCGGTTATTAAAAATACCTTCGCCGGCCATAATTAATAGCGATGTTTTCGTGTTTTCATGGTCGTTAAATGGATGTTTGCTGTTTCCCCGGTTAGCAAATTGTTGAAACGCCCTCCGATAATTTTACACATTATAGTCGGAATCAGGGTCAGCATATTAAATCATAAATAAGGGAATAGGTGGAAAACGTGTTTATTTCTTGATAGAAATCATGTCACTTGTTAATATCGTATAATAAAGAAACTACATTCTACGAATCAATAAAAAAAATTGTTATTTATGCAACATGTGCATAAGGCAGAATTTTTACGGTTAGTGGGAAGTTTACACGCACGAACGCAGCGAGTGTTCTGGTCCCACGTGCAAAACGTGCTTCATACTAAAATTCCACACATCATTTTTTGCCACATCATTGTTTCTATAAAATAAAATAATTTTTAAGAATAATTATATTCTAAATAAAATCAGAGCGTTAATTTTCTACTGTCATCGCGAAACTTTAGGTGAACAGCTAAAATTAAAGGGCTGTCACATTGTTGAAGAGCGCACTTTTCTAGATCTTTTACAATAATTTCGATAAAATTCTGTAACAAATTCAGCAAAACTTGGTCAAGTGTACGTCTACTAAAGTGTAAAAGTTCCCTCAACTGTAAAAAAAAATTGTTTTGTTTTACACAACGAAAAAAATGCTCACTTATGCCCGGTTTCTGGAACGGCCCGATAACTTAACGGCCGGTTAAATCAAGCGTTGCTATAGAAACGCTAGAAAGTCACCAATCACATTACATGATTTTTGTATTTATCGGAGAGTTAACTAACTGGCTGAATAAAATTGTTTTTCAGAAACCGGGCCTTAGACGCATAATGTTAATTAAAAGAGAACTATGTATCGAGTGTTCAATTGAAAAGTTCATCAAGTAGCCTTTGAATTTTTCACGACATTGTGAAGTATGTTTCTTCTTGGGTAATCTGCTGGCTTCAATTCCTTCACTGCTGTGACAAAGATGTAAATTCATATCAAGTAAATTTACACAGCCAAAAAATTACAAAAATCTCTCAAGACTTGTATGCTTTTTCCATTAACAGAAGTGTACACTCGCAAAAGACAACTGACATCTGTCAAAGAAAGTGTCATCTCTTTTTCGCTCTTCTTTTGGCTAACTTGATGAACTTTTCATTTGAACACCCGTTACTTGTGTAATGGTGGTGCAAAGAATGTATTATTTTTATTGTCGACAATACATATCAGTGATGTTAACTTATTTTGTATTAACTATTTGTAACACGGATAATGAAATTATTACTTAATTACCGATAAAAATATTTTCATAGAATTTCTGCGAAATAATTTTCTGTTATTTTTCCATTTATAATGCATATGAAAATGGTCTTAATCATTATGAAAAGAGATCAAGGCACACGTGCCATACCTTAATATTTTTGAAATGATATTTATGTTTGTGCGGATGTATTTATGACAGTTTACCGGGAACAGGATGGTGATTTATAGCATACAATTTAACTACCAAAGAGAATTTCAATGATCATTGTAGAAGTAACAAATTTTTTAAAAGTATTAATGCTGCAGCAATTAACTAATTTTTCTTAATTCGGTAAATTATGCGACAGTAAATTAATTAATTACGTCACGAATTGCAGTTGCCTGGAAGATATTTTAAAAATGTATTATTGTTTAATCGTTCTGTATTTTACAACAGCTGGTGAAAATACTCGAGGTTCCCACGAAAAGTTTGGTGAGCAATTTTGCGAAACTAGATTGGTTGAGTAATTCCCCGTTCGTCGACAGTGAACTTGAACCTGTGCGGTAGAGTGTTTCGCAGTCCAAAAGAAAATCCAACCAATCATTTTGTCATTTTTATAGAGACCCGTAATTAATGTTTATCTTTGCGACCGATTTGGTAGTGAATAATAGAAGTCCATTTGTAGATTGATTCATACGTAATTATCGAAACACAGTGAATCACAACTGTCAGTAATTTTTTTTTTTTGGTTATGTTGCACAAAGCATCATTTCGTTGTCTCAAAAGTGGACTAATTTAACTTATACCGGGTGATTTTTGAAAATGCACATCAACGTGAATATGCTAATTATGCCACAATAGCATTAATTGATTTAAAACGTTAGGTTAGGCCCACAATTTGTTTTTGGCTTTCAAACCTAATAGAACTACGAAAAAGCGATTATTTATTTATTTATAACAATTTGCACAAACACAGTTTTTTGTAAAACTTGCAATAGTTGCTGTAAATGTCGGCCTTCACCGTCTCTACACAAGTTAACACAGCGTTGCATATTCTCGAATACTCTGATGAGAACTTCTGGCATATTACATATTCGTGTCTATTTCTCATATTTAGGTCGCCAATTGTGCGTATTGCTTATTTACAGGTGGTGTTTTTTAAAGTAGGAAACAAGAGATAATCAAGTGGCGTCAAATCAGGTGATCGAGATGGACAGATGTGTCATTTGTGGGATAAAATTAAAAGATCTTCATAATATGTACTTGCTTAGGTAATTTAACGTCGCCCGAACTGTATAAGCTGTTGCTTCATCTTGCTGGAAATAACCAATACGTCTCTCGTTGGGGTGAAGTTGATTAATAAATCCTTCCAAAATGTTCTTACATACAGGGTCTTTCTGAAATAGGTGCATTAATTTTAACTGGTAATAGAACTCATCAAAAGGAACAACTTTTCTCTCTGCCACTTTGGCGAAAAACGTTGCGCAGTGGCTTAAAAAAATAGGAAAGATTTTCCTAAAACCGTTCATATCTCCAAAACTAAGCTACCTAAAAACGTGAAACAACCAGATTCTTACGAAGTGGATTTTTTGCTATACGGGTAGATTTATTTGAATTTCGATTTCGGCGTTAAAACACGTTTTCTGAATGAAAATGGATGTTTTTTTCATATTAGCGCTGATCTCAATTAGCCATTGCAGTATTTAGTGGCGTAGGGTTATTTTAGTGAAAAATCTCTCCAATTTTTTTTTCGAATTAAACATCGTTTTTCGGCAAAATGGTAGATAGAAAAGTTGTTTCTTTTGACGAGTTCTATTACCAGTTAAAATTAATGTACTTATTTCTGTTACACGTTGTATATCGCACAGCTGCGACAGACTCTCCAAAGAAAATACTCCGATTTTTTTGAGGGTGTAGCGGCGGTTCTAAAAAATGGCGATTTTTAGCACTTCACATGAGCATATTTGTCAGATCACTTAATGCGAGAGATGAAACCAAGCTTCGTCGCTGAAGATAATAAATCCAGAAGATCGTTGTTCATTGTAACACTGAAAACCATGAAGACCTAACGAACAACAGTCAAAGATGTATTTACACAAAACAGTGCATTGATTTTCAGGAAGAAATAAGATTGTTTCAATTTGACAATTAAAACAATCTAAATCAATCTACGACTCGACTTTCGCTTTTCGTGGGCCGATCGATCGCTCAAGTTTTTTTTTCTTGACGTCAGTCTAAGGTGAACACAATTCACAATATGTATTATCAAATGTTGGGCACACTTTAATGCTCCACCTGCCCACCTTAAAACAACAATATTGATGATTTTTCATTGTTTTATTGCTCAATTTAAGTAAAAATACAACGTTCTTTTATGCAGTCATAACATATTTGGAATGGGAAGTTTTTATTAGTATCAATACCTCATCAGATGAGTCAGTGTAGTGTTACAGCTGAGGCATAAAGAGGCGAACAAGTTTGTCTGTTAAAAATCAGGTTATACTGAAAATGGAGGTCTTTGTTCGCGACGAACGAATTATTTCGACTATTGGGATTCGGTTTAGGGAAAATGGAAAAGCCACAGTAATACATGTATTGCATGTCGTCATAACTGAGTGAGTAGCTGGTGTTTTAATGGTAGATCTCCGTCAGTGTGACAAGGTTTTCGTGGTGTACGGATATGTAACCTTCATGTTCAATAAAGTGTCTGTTAAACTATTCCACAGAATATTCACTCAACAGGTATGTAGCTAATAAAGTTTTTCCGTAAGTTTCATCACCGAAAAATGTTTCAATATTTTCCACCGCTTTCTTTATTTGCAAAGTGTGTAATAAGAATTTGGGGAGTTCCACATGACCGCATCGGCACTCACGCTACCACCGGAAAAAAGATATTTTGAACCGAATTTAATTTGCAGATTTCACTCTTCGTATTTTGAAAAGACAAAATCTCATTACAGTCTGAAAAACCTCAAAATCGACTAATTTGGGATTAGTAAAATTTAAGATCAGAAAGAGGTACGAGTAGAACAGCACTACAGAGGAATGTATTCAATGAGACTATTTTATTTGACTTGACAAGATAGGATTATTAAAAATGCTTAAGTAATACGAAACAAACAAATTGGTTAAGTCATAGTCTTAGTTCTTGTTCTTAGTACTCATTAATCTAGATGTAATTGAATTTTATTCCAATTTTAAGCATTTCTCGTGACATCTAATTAATAATGTCAACGACAAATATATTCTTAGTGTATTTCAAAAACAATAGCAAGTGCAGCTCCAATTATCTTTATGCGATTGGAAAAAATCCAAAACTTTTCTTTTAACATCAACACTTCTCTCAAAATAGTCTCAAGATTAATTGGATCGAGAGCGATAATGTTTCTCAATACTCTGTGACTTACTACTGCATTTAAATTCTTATTTGGGCTAATAATATTCATAATATTGCGGCAAAAGTTAATTAAATACGTGAATGTGACCGTTCTCGTGTTCACGAAAAAATTCAGCGGAAATGCATGCAACTAATGAAAAAGCAATCAACGCCTGTGCACTTTTTATTGGTGACATTTTATGTAGGAATGAATAAAAAGTGCCTAGTTCAGTGCTACGAGTATCTAATACATTGACACTGCATTTGCTCTTGATAGGGTGTTGGGTATCCTTGTATGACGGGACGTCATATCCCATAAATATTCCTTAGGGGACAGATCTGGAGAGCTAGCTGGTCATAGCAATAACTTTATGGGTTGGAGAGGAAAATTTATAAGTGAAAGAAAACGAACAATTCAAAATAGGTAAACTTAATCAAAACTGCAGTAGTTAGTACAATACCATAAATACTCGTATTATACAGGTGACTTTGAAAGTTGTGCAGATATTTTAACAAGTGGTAGAACTCCACAATAAGTAACGATTGAGTTAATAACCCCTTATACAAATGTTGAGATTTTGCGAGAAAAAGGGACTAAAAGTTTTTCAAAAAAAGTTTGGGAGACACTGAATTTTATGAAAAAATCATAGTAGACTTTTTTGTTATTTAGTTCAAAATTAAGTCACTTTGACAAGAACCTCAATCTTAAGCACAATTTAAATCACAAGTGGTTTTCACCAATTTGGAGAAAACCGATGTGGTTTTGATCTATGGCGAAGCCCGTGGACGTTCAGAGTTAGCATGGCAAATCTACGGTGAAAGGTTTCCTCAAAGGATACTTCCCAATGCACTAACCTTTGTAAACGTTGTGCAGCATCTTCGCAATTTCGGGCGTTTTGAAATGAATAAGCGCGATCTTGGTCGCCAACAAGAAAACCGCATTTAGTTCCAGAAGAAGAAATTCTTCACGAAATTGAAAACCAGCCACGAACTTAGTCTTGCAAATTACCTGGGAGTTTCTCATTTCTAGTGTGGCTGCGAATTCAAAACGCAGCTCAGGAAATTCGTCAAAACCTCTGCATTCTGAATCGAGTTCGGCCTTCTTGGGCGCATGGTGCTGAAGCTTGCATTGCAAACGATGGCAGGCATTTTCAGCAACTTCTTTGATTTTTCATTTTATGCTTGTACTCACAATTATAGTCTTTTTACTTTGTTGTTTTCTGAATAAGTTGCAGGCACTATTTTATCATTACTTTACAAATTTTATCAAAACTTCATGATGAAACTTAAAAAACTTAAACGATAAAAGTCAAACATAACCTCGAATGACATGAAAACTTGACTTTTTAGTTTGGTCGTACGTCAAAATTGCCCGCTAAATCTGAAATTTTTCAGCGGTTGCCAAACAAACGGATTCCTTTGATTCTCTTGTAAACCATTAACATTTGTATAAGGCAAGGGTTATTTTGCCTTCTTTTAACACGTCCTATCTCAGGTTAAAATATCTGTGCAATTTTCAAAATCAGACTGTATAATTGGAATTGTATCTAATGAACTATTAACACATGTTACAAAAAAGTCATCTTGTATTAAATGTGTTAAACACAAGGGCATTTGATCTGACGCTGGGAAGTAAAAGGTGTGAAAATTGCGTGAATTTATTCGTGGAACCACGGAATTCTATACACTTAAAAACCATGAACAATCGACGTAGTAACGGATTGAATGGAAATCTTGTGATTACAGTAGTAATACATACCTAGTGTGCAGCGACGTAAAAGTGAAACGACGAAGTAGAAGGAAATGATAACAGTTTCTACATAGAAGAAGAATGTCACGATCACGAAGATCCTGACAAGTTCACATTTTTATTTGGGTCTGAGCAAGAATTAAAATAAAGTGGAGAAAATGTTAACATTATTAAATTCATAAATAAAGCCGTAAGTAAGATTTTACAAACTATGAACAGGGTGGGGCATCGTATACGCGCACGCGAGAAATCGCGACTTCTAATTAAATAAAATTGTCGAAATTTTATACAGCCTGTGCATTCTCAAACTCGAACATAGGCAATTAACATTGTATTGAACGTTTTTGCTGATTCCTGCTCGCCAATTGAACTTACAGGTAAGGTAATGGTATCAATAGAAAGATAAAATTATTGCGCTTGAAATGATACTAATAATAAAAGTAAAGGTGCTATTTTTATTTTAAAATACTAATTTAAAACTTGGCGATTTTTAAATATGACATGCCATGATTTTCAAATTGGACAGCATTTGTCAAAAAATTTAGTAATTTGTTGGGTTAAGTCAGCGAATTTTGGTAAATTACTGTCAAAATTATTTACGGAAAAATGAATAGTTACTCCATACAGATTAAGACAAATTTCTCATGAAGTAAGTTTATGTAAATCGCGGATACTGAATATCCTCAGGAAGTACAAATATCATCCCTACAAGACACAGTGTCATCAACAGATTTTTGCTGTTGATGAAGAAAGTAAGAGTGAAACCTGTTATGAAATACAGGAGCGTGCAAATAATCGTCGCTTTCTGTCGACAATTTGCTTCACAGACTAATGTACTTTTACACTAAATAACGAACCAAATGTTCGAAACAGGCGATATTGGGCTCAAGAAAACCCTCGAGTAAATATTCCTACTAGAACTCGGTATCCTCAAAAAATTCATATATGGGCTGGGATTTTTAATAACATTTGAAATAAAGGGAATTTTAAGTTCAGCAAATTATTTAGATTTATTATTAACTAAGGTAGGAACTGCATGGTAATTTTTTCAAAGAATTTATAACAAAAACTGCTTAAACTGTTAATTACTTTAATATTATAATTTAATTCTTTAAAAATATTGATGTATCGAAATAATGGCATAATACATATCTATAAACTGAATGCACAGTGTTAATTGCCTATGTTCGACTTTGAGAGTGGACACCCGGTATATGTACTACCTAACTAAATAATTATTAATAAGGTAGGTATATTTGAGAATTTTTTAATTTTTTTTGTTTTCTGAAATTAACTGTTAATTTACCTATAAAGTTCTTACACTAAATGAAGCTGTACTATGGGGAGCACGGAATTTTGGGCAGACTTGAAATTTGACTGATATAAAATGTGAAATAGACTTTAGGTGCTAGACGTATTAATAACCTCATTTTAATATCTACTATTGCCTCATATCATTTTGTAAATTGCATTCGTCAATTCTGAAAACCTGCAAGTGCTTAGATGTGATTTTCTGAAAACTAAACCGTCTTTTTTATTAAACTTCAAAATTAATTATTATGACATTTATAACAATAGAGCTTAGACTACATTGGGTTTTTTTAAATGACATGTAAATTGCTGCCCGAAATTCCATGCTCGCAATAGTACCTGCTAGCGCATCAAACCCTGGCGCGGCACAATTAGAAATTTTGACTTGGTTAGCTAAATAATTCGCTTGATTTATGGCCCAAATGCTATAATTTGCCAACAAAAGGACCATTCACTAGTAGCCCGCCGTTTTGAGCCTCTTGCTTACAGCTTTGCCATAAAAATGACAGTTTCCATTGTCACCTAAATTTACGACAGCACAAGTAGCAGGTCATAAATAAAAATGATTTTGAAAGTTGAAATGTAAAACTGCGTTTATAATTCAAAATCTAATTCGTGTTTTTTTCCGCTGATTTCGTAAATAGTTATCGGAAGTGAATCTGGGTAGGTCAATATAAAAATCAGAATTTGGCTTTTTGGTTGAGATTTACATTTTTTTTTTGGTTTTGTTTGTAAGTGAAAAATTATCAAAAAATTCTGAAATGTACCGCTATTGCTACAATAGCCAGGTAAGTGTGAAAAATTTCGACAATTTTATTTAATTAGAAGTCTGGATTTCTCGCGTGCGCGTATACGATGCCCCACCCTATCGGAAACATGACCAACCAATATAGTAAAGCTTTTTCAGTGGCTTCCTATACACTTTTTTAAAAACCTTACCAAACACTTTGAAATACACGTACGTCATTACTTGTATTTGTGTACCTACTACATTTTTATATCTTTTTTTTATTTATATAATGTCACATTAAGACGTAAATATTGTCTATGATATCATATTCAATATGTTTACACCTTAACGGCAAACTCACCTTTCTTCAGCCAAAATGAGTCCAAACTTAAAAGTGAAAATAAATCGCAAACTTCCGAATTCAAAATGCTTTCAGGATATTTTTTTTCAAAACAAAAACAGGTTACAAAACCTATCTTTAATTCACTACTTCCTATTTACTTTTTTATCAATACGATTTTTAGATGTACGTACCTCATTATTTATTTACGTTGGATATTTGTGCACTTCATTTTTCCCACTTTTTTTTTTTTTTTTTTTTTTTTTTGTTGGGGTAATACACACCAGAATAAAGTGTAGATCAGTTTTGATGTATTAGATGTAATATTTTTTATCTATAGTGCTTTTTTCTTCGTACGGAATTTTGACTTAAGCCCTAAATAAACCGTCGATCACTAGACGGTCTCCCACAAATATTTTGAGTAAAACCCTAGGTAATTTTTTTGTCCGAGACCGCCTAGTGATTGACAAGCACAATATCACAATAAATTTCGTTAACTGGGGTCTTTTTTCGGTTGGTTTATTTAGGGCTTAAGTCAAAATTCCTTACAAAGATAAAAGCACTATAGATAAAAATATTACATCTAATACATCAAAACTGATCTACACTTTATTATGGTGTATATTAGGTACCCCAAAAAAAAAAACAGATTAAGCTTAAGTCAAAAGTCCTTACGAAGATAAAAGCACTATACACACCAGAATAAAGTGTAGATCAGTTTTGATCTACAGTTACATCTAAACAAATGTTTTTTTCAATAAAAAAACTAACCACCACAACAGTTAAAAAATACACCTTTTTTCATTTTATTAAGACAACTCAATTGCATTATCTCAATAAAGAGGGAATCGAGTGTCAGAGGGGAAAGGTAGAGGTAAACTGTTTGTATTAGATGTAATATTTTTATCTACCAGTAAGTATTCAACAGTAAGAGGGGAATTCCGCGTTGCATTCAGAACTTTACCGTGGAAACTGTCAGTTGTTCAGTAATTTAATCGGTTTAGACACATGAATAATTGAATTAAAACAAGTGAATTCAAAAGTGAATGTGGATGTTTTCGTGAGCACTGTTAACAACTGAATTTTTTTTCAGTTAGTGAATATTCCAAATATCTTATCGCCTGTTTGCTGATTCTTACTTCCTGTTGTTTCAGAGCACTCCGCTGTTGAGAGATGATAAAAAATCTTGTTCAAACATGGACGAAAATTTAAATCAGTCGGTACGAAAAATACATTAGTGCTGTCAAAATATTCTAATCGAGTGTTTCAGGATACGAACGAAGCTTCGCCAAATTTCAAAGACACCTTTCGCAAGCAGGTCAGTACCAAATTGTTTTGTTGCTTTCATAAAACCGCAATAAAAATTTTTTCGTGTTTGTATCATTTTATTGTGATAATAACACTGATGCAATAATTGGGTCGAGCACCCAATGGGCGAGTACTTTTTGACAGTCTGTTATTTTGCAGCTCTCTCCTGGAAGTTCGTCGCAGTCTTCTTTCACTTCGGACATAGATTCAGCTCTGTCGACGCCGCTGGACGAAAACAAGAGTTTCGAAACGTCGGTCAGGATCAAACAGTTGATCAGCACGTTCGAAACGAGACAAGCGGCTGGTTTGCCGAAGAGCGACAGTCATTTGCCGCCGGATCGGTTTCAGGGAATCGAAGAGGTCAAGATGTCCTTGCAGAAAACGATGGAGAAGTGTTTCAGTCAGGAGGCGACGAAGGATTCCAGCGACGAGTTGGACCAGAGAGAAAGGAAAGTGTCGGTGGACACGATCATCAACAAGTTTCAGACGTACATAAAGACGATGCCGAAGTACGAGAAGCCCTTGGTGAACAGGGACGACCGTTTGTTTTACTGTTGTTTGGTCGTGGGGTGGGACTGCGAGAAGCCCCAAATCAAGCTCAAGTTCCCTCCAAATGTAACGTGCGCCGGTCGCGGTCGGCACCCGATTAATTTTGGTTTGTTCCAGGCGAAGATCCCGGATCGCATGGAAGACCTGTGCTATCCGGAAGCCGCGAGCGGCCCTCTCGACATATCGGACAATGCTCAATGTTACTCCCTGGTGATCACCAACGACAAAGGCGAGCGCACCTTCGGGTACTGTCGACGCGTCATACCCGAAGGTTCGACGAGATGCATACCGCTCGCGTACTGCATACTCAGCAAGCACAGAGCGCCGAGATTCTACAAGAAGATCCTGGCCGAGCTGGAGTCGAGACACGGCATTCCCGACAAGCTGCGGGACGAGCTGATCGCCGCCTTCTACAACAACAAGTTTCCCCGACCGGGCGAATCGATCAAGATCAATCTGGCCGACGTGATCGGCGACTCGAACTGCGCGAGGCCTCGACACAGAGATTGTGATCTCCCAGATTTGCGAAGCTTCGTCCACGTCAATTTCAACGGGGGGTACGGGACGCTGAACGGGATCAGGAAGACGTCAGATTACGAGAACATGGTGATGTGTCGGTCGTGGCCTCTCATCGTGGAGGACGACGGGAACACCGAGCTGCTTCTGACGTTGCACCACGACACCAGGTACGAGGAGGCCGACCTGAAGCCCCTGCACCAGCTACCCGCCGACATCCTCCTGAAGATTTTCGCCTCGCTCCTCCTGGAGAGGAAAGTCGTACTGATTAGTTGTGTGATAAGGTTGGCGCGGTGTCGTTTTCTTGGGTTGTGAATAATTTCGTTTTGTTGTAGTAAGCTGTCGTGTTGCGTGGACGCTCTGCAGAGTATACTTTATCCGTTTTCTTGGCCTCACACGTTCATTCCGATATTGCCGCAGTGTCTCTGGGACGTTGTGGAGTCACCAACTCCAGTGATCTGTGGAATACTGTCAGTGTCAGTTGTGAACGACCACAAAATTGAACATGTGAGTATTTGGATGAGACTAAACTGCATACTTAAAATGAACGGCGGAAACATTTGCAAAGAAATTATTTATTGTACAATCGTATTTTTTTTTGGTCTGCGGCAAAATGCATTCACGTTGTTTTGACATCAAGCTGTCTATCGAATTAGGTTATGTTGTTCTAAATTTGAGGTTATAAATAGCGTCAATGTCTAGTGCATTGTTATGTTCATTTTCATAGGTCTGCATGTCAGGCACTTTTGTGAGGGAAATCAAATAGTGTGTAGTGTGTCCAACGTTGTTTTTGGTTTCGTAAAACAAAACATAAACATGTGAATATCTAAATTTTCGTGCAGACAAAGAAGTAGGAAAATATTACCTTTTCTTTGAATAATTCGCTTGGGAGACATTGAATCAGCTGTTGCTCAATGTCTGATAAGTAAAAGGATTGACATTAACAGGATAATTTGAAATGCGACAAATGAACGGAATGGCATGAATACATTTTTTCCTTGTGATGTCTGAATTTGAATATCAATGAGAACAGGTTTATAATCATTGGTGGCTGGTCAGGGACGGCCGGTTTGACCAAGCTGCACCAGTTATCGGGCCAAATTAAATTATGTTTTCTGATTAACGGTATAAAAGAAATGTAGCAGTACAGTGGAAAGTAAATTGGTATGTTTACGTAAAAACGTTGTTGAGTATGTAACCAACAAAGCATTGTGGTGATCATCAACAAGAAAGAACTGATTATGAAGTACTAGTGAAGAAAATTCTCGCGTTGTTGCCGTGGTCTTATAGATGATAAACAAAATTGTATTTGAATTTATCTAATGACAGGACACGGGCGGAAACGATGCGTCTTGTGAGAGGACAAAACCAATGTTACGGAAAATATGTACTAAATTTAAACGAAAAGAAAAATTTAAGGAAAAACTCTTAACAGGGTCGTCAGTTCTGCAGATAATTGTTTGCAGACGTGTTAGAAAATATCATTCTGATAAAGAAGTAAAGAACAAAAAACAAAAAGACTGTTTTTTTGTCTTACACTGAAGATTTAACCGCGACGCCCATTTGAAGTGTTAAAAAATGGCGCCGGAAAAACGAAAAAAGGTCGCATCTCATTACGCGAACGCAGTTGGAAAAACTGCCAACATCGTGAACGGCAGACAGCTAACACGTATTCCGACACCGTCAACATCCAAAAGACGATGGTTAACACGGGGGGACAATGATGCCCAAAATACAGGGTGTCTCAGCCTCTCAGCTAAGACTTTCGAGCCTTATAACTTAGTTTTTTTCCAGCGGATTTTTGTGAAATTTAAAATGCAGATATTTTAGACGGTGCAATCAGCCAAGTCTTAAAAACGTAATTTTTACATGCCTTTTTAAAATGTTGAATCAATTAAGATTTACATAAAAAATTGATCATCAATAAAAAATGCTGTAGGGAAAAACTCGTCCTTGAAAGACGTCTGGTTTGCAAGAAAAAAGCAAAAAACTGTGTTAAACGTGGCGGCAAATACAAAAACGTAGACGCGTATGAAACAAACGCGCAATTTTGCAGAATTATGGTCATCTCTTTTCGTGATATATTTGACGTTTATCTCGCTAACCTTACAAACACTTACACAGTTAAAGACAACATTTGGACGTAATTTATTATACTGGAAGCTTTAATGCTTCTATAAAGGAGTAAAACACGATCGGGATATTTTAGCAAGGTAATTTAGTTCACGTACGCTTCTTGTGTCTTGAAATAAATTGACGACTCTCTTAACCTTACATTTTGTAAAGCCTACATTTGGATAGTGTTCCACGAGAAAACGAATTGTGTCATTGAATTTCTTACGACACTCTCCATAGGCAAAATTGTTTTCCTTTTTCAACAATATTGAAATTTCTGCCATTGTAGTCTATTTTTAGAGTATTTTCAATAAATTTTCACAATTTGACGTTTCTAATAAAGCGCACCCACTTTTGACAGATTTTAAGGGATGTACAAAATGTTGCTTGGCAACTTTTCATCAATTGTTTTCGTAGAGGGATCCCTCTACGATTGTTTTAAAAGGTAACTGCTCAAATACCTTCAAAATTTAGATTAAATTTTTAACAACAAAATCTAATCTTTTCTTTGAATCAGACAAGTGATTTACTTAATTGTTTGTGTAGACCCCTATTTTTTAATGTTTAACAATCTAAAAAAAAAAAAAAAACAATATAATAATAATCGCGCATAATTTTCGACAAAGGAAACATGTGTTAAAATTATATTTTTTAACTTGAGGTAATTTTATTACTACTAATTGAACCTTCACGGTCTAAAATATCTGCATTTTAAATTTCATAAAAATCCGTCGGCAAATAACCGAGATATTAGGCTCGAAAGTCTTAGCTGAGACACCCTGTATACATATTAAAATAATTCAACATATTTGTGCAATATTCAACCATAAATTTACACATCAAATAAAATGTCCATGGCAACTACTTTTTTCCTTTTGTTATACAGGGTGACTTTGAAGGTTGTGCAGATATTTTAACCTGTAATCAAACCCCACAAAAGGTAACGATTGAGCCAGTAATGCCTTATACAAATGTTGATATTTTTCGAGAAAAAGGGGCTAAACGTTTTTCAAAAAAAGTTTGGGAGCCACTGAATTTTATGAAAAAATGGGTCAAAAAAATCATAGCAGCCTTTTTTTGTTGTCATTTAATTCAAAATTAAGTCACTTTGACAAGACCATCGATCTATTCTTAACCTCAATTTACCCCACAAAAGATATGGTTTTTGATCTACAGCGAAGCCCGTGGACATTCAGAGCTAGCACGGCAAATCTACGGTGAAAGGTTTCCTCAAAGGATACTTCCCAATGCACGAACTTTTGTAAACGTTGTGCAACATCTTCGCATTTTCGACTAGCACATAGATTAATTGCAATTTAAATTTAATGAATTGTTTTGTTAAACTTCTAGAAGATTTTGTTCGTTGTAAAACATGTTTTTTAAATTAATCAGTATGCAAAAAAGATTTATGTTGGTTTCTTGAATCCTAACATCGAATGCACTCGTTCGTGCTTACGTCAGCCCAGATACGGCTAGTCGCCGCAAGGAATAATTATTATAGTCCTCGTTGGAGGAGGACCGTTCTCGTCAATTTCCTACGCCAAGACTGTTTCACCAATCAAACATTTAAACCGTTTATCGGTCATCCCAATTAAAACAAGAAACTTGTTAACACTTCGCTTCAAGATGGTCAATTTTCTGTCATTAACCATCTGGTCCTATTAAAAATAAAACAATCTTAACGATTTCATTCGTTTGCCAATATTAACAGTTTTTACAAAGAATGTTTTTATATCGTTTTTTTGTACAATAGTATTTTGTGTGCATATTAAAAAAAATTGTCCGTCCATTAGCAGGATGACACTTCAGAACGCTGACCAGTCCATCGTTAAGTAAAGAAAGTTTGTAATTTCTACAGGGTTATTATAAATTATTGTAGTCGAAGTTGGCGTAAAAACTGAATGTAAAATTTGTGGTTGCCGCTTCTTCTTAGATTCAAGCGTTAATTTAGAAAGAAAGAAATATTTTCTCCTCACTGCACTTTTCACCTAAACAATCACACTGACAGTAATAAAAATTGACAGTTCATAGTGAGGCGGCAAAAATTTCATACTTGCTTCGATTACAGTCATTTATAATAACCCTGTATTAAACTAATGAGTGATTCAAAATGATTGTGGCCAAGTATGGCAACTATGTACGAAAATTTATGTGGCAACTGTGTGAATGGGGTAGAGTTGATATTTGTATGACATTTCATAAGCGTGCATTTGATTTTTGCAATTCCATTACACATTGATTTGACAACTTACAAAATTGCGCGACTATGAACTGTCAAGGAAATGTCAACTCTACCCTACCCACACAGTTGCCACATAAATGTTCGTACATAGTTGCCATACTTGGCCACAATCATTTTGAATCACCCAATACGTTCACGAAATTCACGTGAGTTAAATTTAACTATAGATTAAAATATTCGAAAACATTGTTATAACAATAGGTAACTAAAGTAACGAAACATTTTAACCGACAGTTAACTTTAACTGGCGTTGGTGCAACCGGCCCTTAGTAATCTTATAATAAATGCATTTTTCTTAATAGTGAATAACTTTCTAGTACATAATAATTAGTATTGTTGCTAATGTTTATAAATTTTTTAAAATATACAGGGTGATTCACGTTAACTTTGCAAATGTATTACAGGCTGCATTTTCAATTCCGTCGGGCTCATTATCACTATTTGAAAATTTATTTTGAAGTTTTATAAACAGGAACCAATTATGGTACAAACGGCGCCTCATATAATTTCGATCGGAACCAATTGGCAACAACTTTTAAAAAGAGTAGCCATATTAATTTTGAACGTCAAATACATGTGGTTATTGATTGCAGGGAATAGTTGTCGACTTGGACGAGGGAACCATCGTGTGCGAAGAAGGCGACGAAGACAACATTTTGTCGGACAGCATGAAGAAATCGTGGCGACAAGGAATACGTTTGGCCGAAAGAGAATCACCGGACCGTTACGTTCACTCAGTGTACCTGAGCGACGCCTACCTCAAAGTGTTCATCGACTCGCTAAAGCATTACAAAAATCACATCAACGGCAACAATTTTGAGGTAATCGGTATTCTGTGTGGGTCGCACCAGTGCTGACATGTTTTTACAGAAAGAGTCGTTCATAAGAGGCGGACGGACCAAAGGCATCCGGAGATTTTTGAAATGGTTTACGGAAACCACGATGTTTTTATCGTTCATCGACTCCGTGACCACCAATCCCGAAAGCTTTACGCTTTTCGACCAAAAAATCGAAATGTACGGATCCGACGAATCGAATTTGATTGTGACGAAACTGTTGGAGTGGAAAAAATAGACGCTAAAATTTGATTGTTGTTATTGTGGACACGACTCGACCTAAAATACATCTAGTGTGTACATAACATCCTTAGGCTTTAAGCAACATATTTTATTGATAAAAACTATTTTTTATGTTTTTTGTAACGATGTTAAATAAATTATTTTTATACAAAATTTATTACACCTAATTAGTTTCGTGTGACTATTTACTTTCGTCCATTTCGACTTGTTGCTCTGAACTACCGTGACAGATTCTTTTGTGTTTGAACAAGTTGCTGACCGTGGTGTACTGTTTGCCGCAGTCGTTGCAAGTAGCTTTGATATTTTGTCCACTGTGTTTCACGTAGATATGTCTGTCTAAACTCGACTTGTCGCGATATCCCAGAGGGCACTGCGTGCAGAAGAATTCCCGTTCCTTGTTCTGGTGCCTCCTGATGTGCTTCTCCAGCGTGGCCTTCAGAGGAAACTTGACTCCACAAATCAAACACATGTAGTTGCGCTCCTTCACGTGAAGCAGCATGATGTGCGTTTTGAGCGTGCCCTTGTCGTTAAAGGCCTTGCCGCACATTTCACAAATACACTGTCGCGGATGGGTGTGAATCCTCCTGTGCTTCACCAAAACAGTCCTCCGCTTGAACGCCTTGTTGCAATAATTACAAACGTGGCGCTTTTCCGTACAGTGGATCTCTTGGTGGTCCTTCAAGTAGGACTTTTTGATGAACCCGACACCGCATATGTCACAAACGTTTTTCTTATGCGTCTCTACGTGTTTCTTGTACGCCCCCGCGGTGGCAAAATTCCGACTGCAGATTTTACACGTGTTCGCACCCGATTTTTTATTTTTTTTCACTTTGAGCAGGGACAGTTCTGACACTTCGTCGTAGTTTATTTCCGTTATGTCGTGTTTCGAGATCATGTGGGCCTGGATGTCGTTCTTGTAAAGGAAGCAGTCGCCACACTCGGGACACGTGTATGTGTTGATCTCCTGATATTCGAACTCAACAGGTGTGTTCTCATCTGCCGGACTGTCGGCTTCTCTATTGTCGCTCGTCTGCACGAGCAGGGCTTCTTGCTTGGGCTCAAAGTTACTCACCGAACACTCTTCGTCGCTGCTGTTTGACTCGACTTTTATCGTTATGTAATCGTCTTCGGTGTCAGCTTCTCGCGCCTCCTCTTCTTTGCTCGAAGCGTTATTTGATTCGGTTGCGGCGTCGTTGGAGGGCTCGGCATCCTTGATCACCGCGTCCTCCTCCAGATTCATCTCCACGTTCGACAGGAGCGCTTTAATTTGGTTTTCGTTTTCTTCATAGATTGTTTTTAGGTTATAAAAGTCGACGACTATTGTGGTGCAATTCTGACATAGGTACGGCGAAAACCCATCGTCCTTCTCGATCTAGACAGACGTAGATGGCTTTTTTAACTAATTAAGTCGCATTTGACTACATTATTTACCTCGAATCTGGTCGTATTGGCCAAAATGTCCTTTAACGTTATGCCTTGGTCGAACTCGTTGAATAAATAATGCATTTGTTCGTCGCCTCTTAAACATACTCTACACTTGCTAGTCAAATCAATTTCCATAATTTAAGGACGTTATTCAAAATTTTGGATCACTACATAAACACAAATTGCGTTACTTTATCACTTTCGGGTCTGTGACCTCAGACGCTTCCACACCTCTAAATGCTCTAAATGAACGGAACTACGCATGCGCATGCATCTACCCAGTGATTCACAAAACTTTATTCTAGAATTTAAACACTCCCTCCCACGAAGGGACGCTCACATTTTCACGAAGAAACTTTCTTTTCGTTTTAATCGTTGGTAGAAGCTATCTTAATTTTGTCAGATTTCCATTACATAAAAGTTTAGAATGTCGCATCTAAACTAGTCTAGGAATGTGTACAGCTGAGGTGTTGGTAGCACGATTTAAAAAATAAATTGAAATAAGTTTGAGCCGACCTGACAATTTTTATTATTTTTTTTAAACAGATTTATAACACCACAAAATAATAATTTGGTAGGGTTATTGGTTTGTTTACTTTGAAGCTCCGAAGAAGATAGTAGCATGGCTATTGAAACGTCAGCTACCCAGCAATCCAGACGACCGCGGCACAACCCGGAAAACAATAACCCTATTGACCACGGCCGTGAAAACCTGCATTCGAATAATTAGGTAACTCATTAAACTAATATCAATTGGTGGCACTGTCTTGTCAATAATTTCTTTAAGTTTTATTTTTGAAATCAGTGTTTCATTTTTTTGATTATAACATGATGTCTGTCACCACATCATCTACAGGATCATTATAAATGATTGTCCCATCGTAGTTGGCGTTGAAAACCCAGACCCAAAACAAATTTTTGATGTGCCACAGAGTTAGACAGACTATACAGATTTCCACTACCGCCGGTAGCGCCACCTATCGGCGATACTAGTCTCACTCATGTTATGGGGCTTTCGGCACATTCAAGAACGTTACCAACGCCTACTGCGATGGGACAATGGTTTATAATGACCCTGTAGAACTAATGAACAGTTCTATGATCACTAAAAAAGTGTGAAGTGACAACTAAAAGACCTAGGAACTTTGCAGACTTGGGTGGAGAATGTATAGTTTTTAAATTCTCTATTATCAACACCCTTTAGTTTGGAGTACCTTTATCATTAATTCATGAGCATTCCAGCAGACAAACAAGTCAGGACTTAAAACTCCTATGCTGTGAACTTAACAATTCTTTCAACAAACAAATTTTTCTGTCCCTTCTGCGCAATTTTTGCTGCAATATTTTAATTTGTTGCTTGAGTGACTGCACTGTGTGTGGTAAGGCAGACTCTTCGGTCTGCACTTCCTTCTCATCCACCAACTTGACAAACTCCAGATGAGCTTTAAAACATTGATCTGACTGCAATTCATCATTTTGGGACTGACAAATATCTTCAGGTAAATCTTCTGGTTCTTCTTTTTTAATATGACAATACAGTGGGAATCCAGGAAATAGCGAAGGGACTGCGTCAGGTTTCAAGCGCCTCACGTACGTGCCAGGCCTCACTAAATAGTCACTTTCTTGAAAGTGATCGCTGCACACTTTGCTCGCTTTGGTAGGAGCGAAGTTTTCTCTTCCGAGCGAACAAATCCAACTTTTTAGCAAGTTGTCGTTTTTTAGAGGGAATCTACGTAACGAGATACAAAATCGGCGTCGTATAACGCAATCTTGAGGTCGGTCAAACGTACCCAAAGAACTGGACGCTGCCTCCTGCTTTGTGTCTATTCGTACACCCCACAACTGAACAAGATGCCGGCATGTTCAGTTTGAAGACGAACTGGGGCCGAGTGAAATGAAAATTGACAACAAGTCGTTCGTAAAACGCGCAGAAATGCAATTAAACACTCGAATTTGCATAATTTGTTTATTTATTGTGACATAACCTAAAATGAAACGTCATTTGGGAGTTTGTGTGTTGGCTGCCTGTGTGGCGGAATTGATAGATCGGCAGTGGTGCCAATCTCTGTCATTTGTCATTTCTGTAGCTGTCACTTTGCTTAACCACAACCCACAAAAGATACAATAATTCTTTTAAAATCCCAGAAAATCAATGTTGAGTTTATAATCATCAGTTTCAGAAAGGATATTTTGGTGTTGAAATAATCTTTCCGGCCGTGGTTGAAAATGTAAGTACTTCATGAACAATTCCGAGGTGTGTTTAATTAGATTTTCGTTATAAACAAAACCGTTTGTTATTTTTATTTATAAGTGTCGTTTTTATTTTGAGCCTGATTTAAAATAGCTTGTTTAATTTGATCGTGTTGCCTTTGTCCGATTGAAAGCATGAAGGAATGAAATTGTGTCACAACTAATTCGATTTAATGCCTTTGCAGGCAGTATAATTAGTTCAAAAGTACAATGCTCATTCTATGGACCAAAATAAAGATTCGTCAGAATCTAATCGCAGTATTGATATAAACGAAGTGATAACCGTTAGCAAAAATGAAAAGAAAAAGGTGGCACGCAGACGCTGGGCTATACTAGCCAAGGCTCTGAAGGTATTACGATTTGATCCCAAAGTTTGGCATGTTCATTGTTTTATTTAACCTAATTCGGCATTTAAACGCCTTGTTTCTGTGCACAGAGTCCCGTGGGAAGCGAACCGTCGAGTCCGACCGATGAATTTTCAGTTAGACGAATTTCTTCCTTCATGCTCTTGCAAACGCAGCAACTTCCGCCAGTTCCTATTCAATCACAAGACTTCCACGTTAGCGACCAAATATCAAAGCGCACATGGTATAAATATTCCATTCGAATCGATAATTTAGACTTTCACATCAAAATCGGCCACCGAAATCGCACGTTCTCCGCCGAGGACCTGATGGGTTTCAATAACACCGGCAACATTTGCATTTGGCCGTCGGAGGAGACCCTCAGTTATTACGTTTGCGCGAACCTCTCCCTGTTCACGGGGAAGAGCGTGTTGGAGTTGGGGGGCGGCATGTCCTGCTTGGCCGGCCTGTTCGCGGCCAAGTTCGCCGCTCCCAAGACCGTCACCGTCACCGACGGCAACAAAACGTCCGTGGAGAACGTGCGGGCCGCTCTCTACTGCAACGAGTTCGACTGTCCGGTCAGCTGCGAGGTGCTCAAGTGGGGGCCCTCGCGGGGC
Organism: Tenebrio molitor; assembly: GCF_963966145.1. Lineage (NCBI taxonomy): Eukaryota > Metazoa > Arthropoda > Insecta > Coleoptera > Tenebrionidae > Tenebrio > Tenebrio molitor. The sequence continues at coordinate 3,148,384 of NC_091048.1, read as the reverse complement.
CAGGAGTACGACGTGATCTTGTGTGCCGACTGTTTGTTTTTCGACGACGCCAGGGCCGATCTGATCGAGTGCTTGTGGAGTTGCTTGCGCTCCGACGGGATCGCGCTGGTCATGGCCCCCCGGAGGGGTGGCACGCTCGACAGTTTCATTGCTCAATCGGAGGCCAGGGGGTTCGCTTGTAAAAAGATCGTCAATTACGATCGAATCGTGTGGGAGAAGCGTTTGTCGTTGCTGGACAACTGCGACTACGACGACAACATTCATTACCCTGTTCTCATAGAGGTGACCAAAGCATAAGTGACCTTAGTGTGAGGTTTACAAACCTGTCTCAATTATTAATAGCCAACCGTTATATTCCTTATATCGTCTAGTCTGATTATTAACCTTATCTGTGATAATTAATACCAATTTCCTCCGTATCATACATATAATTATATTAACAATATTATCAAATTACCTGACATGCTCGTATTCTACGTGATCTTGTGTAATAGTCCGTCACTACTTGGCTCGTACACGCAATCCTCGACAGTCTTAGGTCTTAGCATATTTAGGCACATTCACCGACCACCACTTCTTTTTTTACAAATCTAATAATACATATTATTCTCTCGTCATTATTGCAATTTAAAGCCACTTACAACACTGTTACACAAACATATGGGAGTGATATTAGACTATACCTCGTAATTATTTTGTTCGAATGTTAATCTAACGAGGGAGGTCATCCGAAGGGTGCAAACCGATTTTGGTTGATTTTTGGTGTATCGGAACAGCTACCAAGCCTGTTGTGATATTTGAAATTCTTCTCATTTTGCAAACCGTTGGATGAATTTCACAGTTTGTAGCAAGATTTGTCGAAATCTGTTTGCGCCCTTTGGGGGCCCTCCCTTGTCAGTTGAATTTTGCTCATAACCCTTGAGTGTCAAGTTTAAACACGTTGTTCTTCCAATATCAGTATTTGTTTTCCAAGTGATTGTTATTTATTTTTTCGATGACTGTTACCCATTCCTCCGTTGTATCCGTTCGATGTGTTCTCCCTTTCTCCCTTGGAAACGGAGAGCACCTCGGACGACCACTCTGTTTCGTTATTTCTGTTGAACCAGTATTTGTCTGTTATTGTTGCAACTTTCAATCTAGTCATTGTAGTTCCTATTATAGATAATTTAAATTGTATTTGGATTGTTACATTATTAAATACTTATTAACATTACTCGTTCGTCTTTCTTTTCGAACGTGTCCAAAAATACTCCAGTAAACAGGGAATCCTAATCCCAAGTAAGTCTCAACAATGCATTTTCCCCCGTCAGGTATGTAGATTAAGGGTTGGAAATGAAAGTCCCTAATTTCTCCTAGTCTAGTTCGGGTCGCTACACCGTCTAGGACTCGAGGGGGTGGAAGAGTCAAAAGAAATGTATTATTGAGACAGCGCTGATTTGTGATGGTCCTACGAGAAAATCAATTGAATGCTTTTTTGTAGTTTATTAAATTTTAAATAAATTGGGTCATATAGAAAATCTGAATAGAATAAATATTTTTCAGATGTAATGAAATAAGTGCTTTTTGTATAATGTTTGACATTTTGTTTTTAAATCAAGAAGGTACTTTGCTCGTAACCAAGGAAACAAAACGGAGACAGCTGAAACGCGATAAATAAACTAAGCCATTACCGTATCAGAATGTTGTGTACCATGTTTTTTTCTTAAATAGTGTTAAGAACGCGTAAATGGAGACGTCAAATACTAATTCCCGGTTTTCTAAGAACTTCAATGGTCAAGTTGACGAAGGAATCGAAGGTACGATCTCTCAAAATACTAGGCGTTCCAAAGCTGGCCTGTGGAAGCAGTTTCGAGAATCGCTGAAATCACAAGAAAATGCACTTTTTCAATTTTACATTAATTTATAACGAACTTATTATGAGTGTCGAAATAGTTTTTTTGTCGATGTGCAACTTTTTACGTTGTAAGATTAGTAATTGCTTTGAACTGATAACACGACATTAAAAACCATTTTTTTTTTCTACTTTAGTATCATAATTCATAAGTGAGTCTTTGTAAAACTAAAAGTAGTGTCACAATAGTTATTTTTTGTTCGACACTGTCAGATTTGAGAATTTTCTCCTATATGAACGGATTTTGATAAATGTCACAACTTGTCAAAACGAAACGTCAAGCTAATTTTAAAGGTTTTAAGCGATTTGGAGCCTTTAAGGGGCTCGTCGAACAAAAAAACGTTGTATTCAACTCGTTCGTGTGTAAATTGGGCCTTTTTTGGCACTTGTGGCCCACGCGTCCCAAAAAAGGCCCAATTTACACACAAACTCGTCAAATAAACTACTATTATGCAACAAGTGCAAAAAGTGAATAATTATTCCACGCGGAAAATGCACTTGCACTTGACAACACGTCAAGTGCAATAACACTTTTTGCACGTGTTGCATACAACATTTTTTCTACGATCGTGCAAAAAGTGAGTGTTCATTGCATTGTTTTTAGTGGAAAAAGTGCCTCTTAATTGCACTAGTGCAATAAAGTCCATTGCACGCATCTGTCAACAGTCTATCTACGATCGTGCAAAAAGTGAGTGTTCATTGTATTTTTCACACACGACGCACAGGACTGAACTGTTTATCGTTGTTTTTTTCTCGTTTTTTTTTTTACCCTTTGTTAGATCTTGTAATATTATTTATTTTTATTTGTTAATTATTCTTCTTATTAAAGGGCAGACTATTGGGTGTCCCAAAATCGGAAATACTGCGACTTCTGCAAATGTTGGATAACCGACAACAGACCAGTGAGTAGTCCACTCCACCAAAAATAATCCTTTTGATCACGATTCTTGTCCAGAGCGTCGACTTCCACGAGAAGGGCCGAAGACATCAAGAGAACGTGAAGAAGCGGTTGCGGAGCATAACCAAGAGCAGCAATCAGGTGCAGAAAGATGCGGACAAGTTCGACGCCACACTCAAACAGATGGAATTCGCGGCGATGGAAGCTTATCGCAAAGACATCGAAACTAACGGAGACTTGAGTTCCGCCTCCATCAAGCAGTCGCTACAAGGCGTTCCAAAAAAGTTATGGCAAGAGGCGAGAACGAGAGCAGGGAAGACGTACTACCACAACATCATGACGAAAGGTACTATCAGGTGATGTGTAGCGTGGTGTGACTCACCCTTTGCAGAAACCGTGTCGCATCCACCGCCAGAGGGCTACATGAGCTTGCAAGAACAAAGAGAACAAGCCGAGTTGGAGACGAGGAAACAGTTGAAAGAAGTGGAGAAGTACAAACGACAAGAAGCGCTGTTGACGTACGTCGTCCGTGTGGTGTGTCTTGGATTTTTTCAACTGTTTTGTAGCATGCAGGAAAGGAAGCAGCAGGAAGCGGAGGATCAGGCCAGACAAGCGAGGGAGAAGTTGAAAGAGAGGAGAGTCGTCGACGATCTACCTGCGGCAAGTTGTGGTCCGCTGCTGGAGCCCGGGAAGACTGATCCGTATGGAAAGTGGCACACCGTCAAAGAAAGGTACTGGTTTGGAGATCGGTGCGAGTAAGTGTGACATGTGTGGTCGTAGGGAATTCGTGGATCTGCAGTTGCCCTATCAGGAACAGGAATATGTGGAGATTCCGATCGAGATTGAACCGGAACCAGTGGTGAAGGAGTTCAAAGAGAAAGTTGTGGAGAGTTTGGGTAACGGGGAGACGAGTTTTAAGAAGAGGAAGATCGTAGGCGGGGCCAAGAGGAATACGAGACAAAGGCTCGACGACGACTAAGGATCGTACCGGATTGTAATAATTTTTTAAACACGCAAATTTTGTACTACGTAACGTATGTGTTTAGAGGCACAGTTTGTAAATATATAGTTAATGAATGTGGTTTTCTTTTTATAAAAGACATAATTATTGTAAGTTCTACAAAATCAGAAAATTACTATATAAAGTTATTATTGTTTTAAAAGTTTGTTACCACTTACCATACTATCAAAAATTCATTTATCATTTAATTTACACTGTTATAACTAAGCCTGCGATTTGAGGTGCTGTTACAGGCAAAAGAAAACATGGCGTCCAGAACTTGACAGGCGGTTACTTTATTAATTACTATTAAGCCCCGCATTTACTCACTCTACGAGTTTTACTCACTAATGCGTTCATGTTTGTATACTTATTGTGTTTTTGATTAAAAAATGTAACAGGATTCTCACAAATGTTATCACGATTTCTTTCCAGATCTTAGCAAGCCTTTCGATACCACAAATATTCCTTTCAGCAAAGTGGAAAATCATACCTTGAAATAATTTATTGATAAATAGTGATAAATAAATGCAATAGCAGCGAGAATTCAACCAAAAGTGATCAGCATATTAATAGCCGCATCTCAGACCTACAGACATTTGTGTGAAAGAGATTGTAATCAAAATTTAACAATCTACAAAATTGATGTGAATAGTTTTTATACTAAATGTGTTATTGTCGAAATTACTGTCGTTCACCGGCTCAACTGGAATAGGTGGCCAAAATGAAAATGTTAATGTAGGTACACATTTAAGTCGACAAAATTACCAATTATAATTTCTTCCCCACTTTCTAGGGCAAATTGCTTGAAACCTCATTGACTTAGGTACTCTACTGATAGCGTAATCCAGGTTTATCATTGCCACGTTAAAGTGAAACTTCCCTACTATTTATTTATCGTTTTTAAGCAAAAGCTTTCACGCCATTTTTGAAATTTTAATATCGCAGTTTGAGAATTTTCAAGAGGTTATTCATAATTGGCATGTATAGTCTTTCTAACCCACGTTGAGCCAGCAATAAAAATAAACTGCGTACCCTCATTACCGCAAGTGCCATCATCCTCTTAACTTTGAAATAAAGATGGATTTATACCGAAAACAAGCCTGGCCTGTTGGGCCCGGTGTATCTGGAAACCATCGAGAAAGAGCAAGAAAAACATCTGTCATTTAAACTATAAATTCATCTTCATTGTAAAGCTAAGAGGAGGTGGCACTTGCGGTAATGAGGGTACGCAGTTTATTTTTATTGCTGGCTCAACCTGAGTTAAAAAGAAGAAAGACTATAACTTGCTCTTTCGTATTTTTTGCACGAGTGAAAATGCCGCGTTTTGTTTTTTTTTTTTTTTGTTGTCGCCGCAATCGTTCACAATCACAATACAATTGCTGCTGGGACTCATTGTTAATACATTTTTATGCTTGTCGATTAAATTACCATTTGCGAATTGCAATTTAAATTTTGAAACTCACTGAAAAAGTTAAATTCTACTTTAAGATTACCGACCGAAGAGACTCGCATAAATGGTAGACGCTAGGTGGCGCCAACAAACTAAACTTTTGTATAGCCCCTCTACTTACCTAAGTAGAGGGGCAATAAACTTTTGTGGGGTTGGTGGGATGGATTGTATTTGTAAGTTGGACGCGAAGAAAAAAAACAACAAATGCTGTGCGCGTCATATTCATAATATAGTCGACTCGGACTCGACGAACTCGACTAAATGAGTTGCAGACAGGTTACAGGTGTGTGAAGTTGGGTGATATTTCGTGGGAGATCACTAATTCTAGGTAAGATTGGAAAGTGCAATTATGTAATTAAATCGTTTTTACGGACAAGTTTTAACGTGTAACGCTTTATTTTCGTTCAACTGGTAACATCTGGCCGTGGCCAACCGCACAATTTTACAATCTCTCTTCATAAATTCCGAATTTATTGGTGGTAAAGTGATTACTTCACGTTTTGGGTACCTTTCTGGTGTAACGTTTGATAAACATGGTCATCATTTTAATTTGAACCCGTTTTCTGTTTCAGAATTACACATTTTTGTTGGTGTAGATGTGGAACGCCATCGACCATCGTTGCTGGTTGTGGTTTAGTCGTTTAGTTGGACCCAAGATGGCGGCGTAGGTCTGGTAAGTTAGTTTTATTTACAAATTTACACATTTTCAAATGATTTTGTTGAGTAACTGATGTAGTGAAGCGTTCCTTCGAGTATGTTTTTCAACATACGATTTTACTGATATCCAACATAATTATACACCGGGAAAAGATGCAGCCATTTTATAAGAAATTTTATCGTGGATTATTTTAATTTAACATCAGCATCAGAGGAAGGCTGGTATTCTGCGCAACACCACCGAAAATCAAGGCCTGATGACGTGAAGTATGAGTCATCACGAGTAGTCATGATGTCGTTTAGCGCATATAGGCAAGGCAGACTGAGCGGGTTAGTTCAAATCATCGAACAAACGCCAAACTTGAAAAATAGTTTATTACTTCATATATTGATTAAACATAATAACAATTAAGGTGTTGACCGAAAAAGGGCCCATAAGCAAAATTATGGTCAAGAATAAAAGAACGCATCACTTGTATTTTAGGCTAGTGTTAAGAACGGTGTTTGCAACAAATTTTTATTGAGATAGTCCATACATTAAGTAGGTTTGACTCTTTTACATTGAGGCATATTTTTTCTTACAATAACATCATTTTTGTTTCGAACATAATTATTTAAAAGAGTATTTACACTACAACTTACTATATGCTTAAATATTAGAGTTTTATTATGTTTAGAACATTGATGTCCAAGAAAAATATCCTGATTTTCCAAAATGGGTAAACCCAGCTTTGCTATTACGTTCTTATGCTGGTTTAAAGCCAAAAAATCTTTTTCATATTCCCCCGATATTAATTTTGTTACAATAATATAAATTATTGAAAAGCAGCGTACTACATCGTAACTGGGATATTGTAAACCCCCTCTATTTTTGGCAGTAATGAAAGACGTTGGTATTTCATTACTTTCCTCAAAAACAAGATCATCTTTCTTAGAAACGAAAAACGTTTCACAGTACTGACATTTTATTTTTTTATTGCATGCAAATGAACAATAACCAGCTATGAACGTTATTATTGGCCACATATGTATGGATTCAATATCATCATCATCAACTGTTATTTCAACAATTTTTGGCGGCAAATCAAAATCAATGTCGTAGTCGAGGACATCAGAGTCTGGAATATTTAGTACATCAGCAATTATTTCTTTCAACTTTCCAGGGTCTAAATTTATGGAACCGTAAATCGAAGACTTTAAAATTAAAGGCAACACGCTCTGCATTCGGAGTTTTGCTTCTGATTCAAATATTTGCCTCAGAGACACATGATATTGAGCTCCTGCCAACTGCCTGTATTTTCCAAAGCGGTCTTCCAAATTGTCGGTCTGAATTTTACCCGGAAGAAAATAAGCATTTCCCTTTTCTCTAATCCAATAATCAGAAAATTTTATTAAACCCTCTGTGGTAAATTTGAGAGCGCAGAAGGTTTCTGACGTTAATTTACCACGATTTTTAGCAGGCAATATTAAACTATTCCAACTCTGCAACCAACTTAAAAAAGTGTTCAAAAATTCTAAAATATTGTGTGAGTCAGCAGTAATCGGTTCTTGAAAAGGATTCCGGAGCCTTACGCCTTTAAATGGGGTTTTAACATTTACAATATCCCACCATTTACATATAATTTCTATAAAAGCACTTGTATCCTTCCAAGATGTAAAATTTTTTTTTGGCCCTAATTCTGATAATGCCGCCACATTATTAGAGTTAAAAACTTTCAACGCTAATTTGACATTTTGTCGCTCGATGGATGTTGGATAGAGTGCTTTAAGGGTTAAACCAAATCCATATTTTATGAGGCTGTTTTTTTCAAGTGCATGCATCTCTTTCAGAGCACTAAAAGATGCAATTAATTGTTGAGTGTGATCTGCAAAATCAGGACAAATCATTTCTTGATTTTTCTCATTGATCCAATTATTTCTTATGCACTTAATAATGTGAACTGAATCAAACCAAAAAAACATGGGTTTAGTGCTGTCGTTTGGATGCGGATATACATTTATAAGTTGAGGAGGATCAGAAAACAAAGACATACATTTCCTGTTTATAGAATGATTATCAGTTACTACTCCCATCACTTCAAAGCCAATATTTTCTAAACCTATGATAATTGCTTTCAAAAATGAATGTAAAATGTTTGCATTAATTTTTCTTACAGGTAAAATGTGGACAACGTCTTTATATAGAGATTTCAGACTATTAATCATAAAGACAAATGCGCTTGAAGCATTTTCTGTACCATCAAAAGCAGCTCCAACAATTTCGCCCCCTTTATAGTCTAAGTCAGGTTTTAGATGAACTTCATCCATAAGCAAAATTACACTTTTATCTTCTGCATTCAAAATATTAAATTTGGAAGTGATATATCGCAACAAATTGTTTTGTTCAATAACAGGATTAGTTTGCAAAGTGTTTGTATATGACTTGATAACAGAACGACAAGGAAGTCGCAAGTAATCAGAATTTCTAAAAAAATTATATGCATGAGGAGAAATTGAGCGAAATAAACTACAAAACACTAAAAAATCCGCTGAATAACGCGTTTGATTTTTGCATATGTTTAGAAAAGAAATTTGCTGCTTAAAAAAGTTAATATTGCTTTCATCATGTGGTAAATGTTCTCTCAATAGATCTAAGTACGTCAAAATAATTAAAATTAGTTCCTGCGCTGAGCTTTTCTGACTAAATTCTTTGTTGAAAAATTGTTCATGACAACTTTCAATTAAATTATCAATTTCATTTAAATTATTTACCTTCTTGGGAATGCTTTTTCCACGAACAAACTTAATTTGTACATTATTGTGGTAAACAAGAACATTCAAATCGCTGGTTATTTTTACACAACATACTATTGTAGGATTAGGATCATCTTTAAGTAAAAGTATAACAGTACATGACTCTTTTACAATTACCGACCAACCTAATTTGACCGCATGATTTTTCAGCTTCATTTTTAATTCATTAAAACATTGGAAAGATTTCGCTTGCTCATAATTTATATGTGTTTCCAAGCTTGCAGCAATAGCATTGCTGAGATTTTCAGAATCTAAACGAGCCCTTTTCGTACTGGGAGCCTCTCTTCGAGGCGGGTCGTTCTGCACAGCCGATGATGATGGGCTATTGAGGACGTGAACAGGCACAGCACCTAAAGATTTTTTTATTTAAACTAAATACTTATATAACACTAAAAAAATACCAGGTGCAGGTCGAGGATATTTAAGGGGAGCCTTCAAAATCGTTCCTGTTTTTTCGTCATGCATGGTTGTGAACCGAAGAATGTCCTGCTCATGAAAATGCAGTTCACACACCTGTAAGTGTGTATTTAACTCACGATATGTTACACAAAAAAATTTGTTCTTACCTTTGAAGATGCAGTTGGGACAAAACTTTTACCATTTTCTCCTTGCCTTTTAATCGCTTGCACCCATCGGGCCTTCAGGTCTTTGTCTTTTGGAAAATTAAAGAGGCTAACTTTAGGGCCGCCAGGGTAATTTCCCCTACAGTTGGGCGCACAACACCGAAACGGCATGATATATGAAGATATAAATCACATATAAGTGAAGATGAACTTTATTAAATCACCGCTTGGGTTTAAAATCACCACGAGATCACCGTTTTGCTCATTTGCTTTGCCAGCTTTACTCAATGTTCTGCGCACGCTGTTATGACTACTTGTGCTGACGTCACAGACTGCCTTCTTTTTCGCCATCTGGCCTTATTTCTCGGTGGTGTTGTTCTGCGCCGCCACTCGGACGCCATGATGCCAGATGGGGTCAAGCGCTTGTCCTTAGATTGTAGAGTCAAAATTCCCTAGAATTCCCTAAGCTAAAGAAAAAAAACTACTTTTTTTATAAATGAATTTTATTGCAACAAATAGACGTAAAACATAAAAATGTGTAAGAAATAACAAAAAATCAATAGACAATAAAACAATAAATTAGCATCTATAAATTCTATTAAAAACAATATAAACAATATAAAAATAAATTAAAACAAATTCTGTTGTTTTAACGTAAGATATAGGTAATTAATTTTTATTTATATAAATTCTGTGATTGCATTAGTTTGAAATGATCATCTGTAACATTAAAAAAAGTACAACAATCACTAGAATTCGCAAAGCGAACAACGCACACCGCATTTAATGCTTCACTTCCTATTTTGTTTTTTTTTTGTTTTCACGTCTGCGACTACAGAAAATACCCTTTCGGTTTCTGCGTTACTGTGTGGCAAACTCATACACAAATGCGCCAACTTTGCGACGTTACGGTATTCATACTCATCTTGACAGTTCTTATAGTTTTTTAACCCATTCGGGACGGTTGCTGAATATGTACGTTTTACATTCCGGACATTTAAATTTTTGGGAATATACTTTTTGTTTTGGAGCTTCGTGTCTTATTTTTCTTTTTTTGGTAGGAGTTGGGGCTCTTGATGTTGAAGGACGGTTTCTGTAAAAATAAATATTACATATTAATTATACTTATTATAAAAAATAATTTGGCTAATACATAGTTACTATATCATAACAAATTAGACAAAAAAGTAAAATTTAATATGTACTTACGTTTCATCAGATTCGTCGGAACTCATTTTTGACGAGAAACTTAACGCTTTTACACTCGCTTTTGTAATAAGAAATCGTCTTTTTGAAAAAAAAAAACTTTAATATGTGGGCAATTGAGTTGCATTTGCATAATGTGTTAGAAAACGCTGTGGGGTATATTTATAACCTCGGGCGAACACGTGATCAAAAAGTTTTCAGGGGAATAACATATTTTCAAGCAAGTAATTTTAATAATTATTGTTTAAAAAACATAAAAGACCTCTCTAAAAAAATAAGTTTTTATAATGTTTCCATTCATTAAGGGAGGGCGCATATTGGTGTTACTTTTTTTAGACAGGATTCTTCGCAAGTATTTTTTTAAGTATTTAAAAATCAAAGCTGCGCAAATATTTTACAAAGTCATTGCTTAATGTAAAAAAAGACCGTAAAATTTTTAGGTTTTTATTGCAAATTACAAAAATCCCTAGAATATTGAAAAAAATCTCTTTTACTCTTTTTGTCAAAAAAATCCCTAGAACTAGGGAAAAATTCCCTAATCTGGCATCACTGGTTCCAATGCCACATTTTCCTGACCAATGTGTTTTGAATAAAAACTGGCAATTCCCCAAATGTTTTCTTTTGGGTTGAAAATACAGTGATAAGGAGGTAATCGTAATACAGTGTGATTGGAAAAGAATGAGGACAAGTTGAATTTGGCGCCTAGTGAATAATTTATCATGTTGGTAACAAGTAGTGACAGCAAAAATAAAGTCTGACATGATCATGGGCGTATCTAGTGGGGAATTGGAAATTCTAGCGGCTTTGGCGTTCTGGTTGCCCCAGTTCAACTTGTTATTAACGAGGACGCCCAGATCATTTTGATTTTCAACTACAGTGATGTCGCGGTTTCCAAGTTGATATAATTTTTTTGGATTGTTGAAACCAAGATATATGACGGAACATTTGTCCGGATTCAAGGGTACACACCACTGATCACTCCATTCAGTCACAAAATTTAAATCAATTTGTAGCTTGTTAATATCTGTACATTCATTGGATGAACTAAAAATTTTTACGTCACTGCGTAAGCTGCAAAAGGACATTGTAATCTGGCAAGCAAGTCAGATGTGTAAAGAGTGAACAATAGTGGACCAAGCACCAAGCCCTGCGGCACCCCATTTCTATTCTATTTCGAAAAACCTTGGTTTTTAAACTGCCAAGCAGATTAAAATCTAACGGAGTCAAGTCGGGTGAACGAGGTGGCCAACGATCTCTATTCGCTAATCTGCCACCAAAAAACTCTTGAAGATAATTTATTGTTTGATGAGCAACATGGGTGGGGCTCCATCCTGTTGAAAATACCCTGTTTGCAGTTCATCTTCATGCTGTTGATTTATGAAAACTTCCAATATTTGGTTGCGGTATCGTTCTGCAGTTATTGTCTCATTAAAAAATATAGGACTTATTATTCGACGTCGGGACATTGCCAACCAAACTCCTATTTTCTGTGGGTGTAAACTTGATTCAACAAAATTATGAGGGTTTTCCGTAGCCCATGTTCTATAGTTCTGGCTATGAATGTGTCTAGACAAATGAAACCATGTCTCGTCTGACATAAAGGTGATATCTAATACGTCATCATTATTCAAGTTTTTATTGAACCATTGACAATATTGAATTCTTTTTTCATAATCTGGTGGTAATAATTGCTGGGTAACTTGCATTCTACCTGTTAGTTATCATCCCCACACTATCATCTATCGTGCGATCCACTGAATTTGTAATTAGAGTTGGCGCTGGAACTGAAGCCGTAGGTCTTTTTGAATCGATGCACTTATTTGTGTATAAATTAATGTTTCAAAATGCTATCAGTAGAGTCAAACGAAGGGCCCGTTTGTGCTTAAAACAAAGTGGTGAACAGTTTCAGCATCTGTTATAACATTGTTTAATAAAATAAACATTACCATTGTAATTTTTCTCTTAATTACTCGAATCCTTAATTCGCCATTTTCTGTTTTACAATTGTCATTAAATGTGACGTTTGCCGCGATAGTTCAAAATTAGACCTGCGTTCCAGCGCCAACTCTAATTACAAATTCAATGGATCGCACGATATATCACTGGCACTGTCCGATTTACTGTCCGTATTACTATCCTGCAACTCCATCATATTTTTCCAAACCTTCCCCTTTCCAGAGACTGCACGGGCTGGTGTGGGTGGCGCCATACTATCTTTGGAGTCGCATCCAAATCGGGGATTATATTTTCAGGTGGTGAGACTATCAAAAAGCTTGTCAGAGAATAATAACAAAACAGCTGTCTCAGTAGTTTTACGATTTATATAAAAGGCAGATTATGCACAGAGTTCTGTACTAACTCTGTCAGCTACATGCATAGCCGTACCTACTGTGTGACTAAACACCTGCGTACAGTTCTTTGCCTTCTTTTTCTTTTATTTTAGAAAGTATGACATACTCAATGGTGAGTTTTTGTGAACTGACTGTATACACACCCTGCTTCTTGTCTACCTTTTCGACAACTTCCTGAAAAGGTTAGATCGTAACGCTTCAATGTTTTGTCCTGCAAATTCCTGGATAACACGTTGGTTGGTCTTAAGCTTCCACGGCCTCTAACCTTCCTGAACAAAATGAAGTTTTTTAGTTAATAGCATGTTCCTAATACACTTCATTAAGTGGGGAAAATCAAATTAATGTACCACTTCTACTCCATCAATTAGCCTTGTAGCCTATTTTCTTCATTTAATTAAGCAAAGTGCTTATTCGCACTTGAAATCAGTTGATTTACAACCTTGGTCAGATATTTTCCCTAAAACAATCAGACCATAACTCCGTAACTGACGAATGAGCTCTTTTAAAATTTTTGACAGCTGGTTGGTGGACGTCGTTCTTTCACAAAAAGTAAAGCAAACAGATTGGTCCCACTTTTTGTAGATTCCTTTGACCATACAAGTTAATGCATGATCGGCAAATGCAAGGCGACGATCTGAACCGCCAGAATCGACAAAACCCTCTACAGAATCTGTTCGTGAATTGTACTCTAATCCGGGGGACAACGAAATTTCATCGAACATCAGTACACAGAGCTTTTCTATAGTTTCCATGTCAGATACACGTTTTTTCATATGATTAAAAATTGATTCATTAATACCAATTTGGAAGGGAATTTTATTTAACATTTCTGTAAGAACTCTTCTTGGTGGAGAAGGTTGTTCTGCGGGGAAACGTGGAGCAGCGTTTCGAGGAGCTCGAACAGGAGGATTTCGGGGGGTTGCCACTCTTGCAGGAGTGCAGGGTTCTCTGACTCATTGGCGCAGCGCGATGTTGAGTCAGAGTCGAACGGGCCAACTAGAAGGAAAAGGAATTAATTTTCACTCACAGGATCGATGTTCACACTTGGAGCGCTGGTGGAAAAGTGGTGGATAGCGATGTCTTCTTTGTCACATTCCGTACAAGCTTTGCCTCTTCTCTGCTCGACCATTGGTTGACATTTTCTATTGGTCCTTTTTCAGGATAAGATTCCAGAAAAGCTTGAGCCAAGCGACAAAGTTCTTCTTTTACTCTTCTTGGAAATGGCCTGATTTGAGGATTTAAACCACTAATCTCTTTTTGTAAGTGAAAGTAGAGGCATAACAAGTCTATAGCGATGTCTTCTTTGTCACATTCCATACAAGCTTTGCCTCTTCTCTGTTCGACCATTGGTTGACATTTTCTATTGGACCTTTTTCAGGATAAGATTCCAGAAAAGCTTGAGCCAAGCGACAAAATTCTTCTTCTACTCTTCTTGGAAATGGCCTGATTTGAGGATTTAAACCACAAATCTCTTCTTTTTGTAAGTGGAAGTAGAGGTATAACAAGTCGATAGCGATGTCTTCTTTGTCACATTCCATACAAGCTTTGCCTTTTCTCTGCTCGACCATTGGTTGACATTTTCTATTGGTCCTTTTTCAGGATAAGATTCCAGAAAAGCTTGAGCCAAGCGACAAAATTCTTCTACTCTTCTTGGAAATGGCGTGATTTGAAGATTTAAACCACAAATCTTTTCTTTTTGTAAGTGGAAGTAGAGGCATAACAAGTCAGTATGGCCACTTATGGGGCATATCAATAATTCGTGGGCAAATTTACAATTGCGTCTGGTACACACAAACATCAGAAAATCACGACAGATTCTACTGACTATTCACAACGTCACAATTAAATTTTTGAGAGTGGGTGGAACTTGTCGTTGTTCCGAGTCAAGAATCTTGAAATACATTTGCTTTAAAAATGCACGTGCCTCTCTCCAAAATTTCATTTGATCTAAACTCAGAGTTCAGCAGATTTCAGTTCTTTTCCAGATCTACTCCACAAAGTGGAAGAGTTGACGCTGTCAAATAACGTCGAAAAAATGTTTGGGATACATTAAATTCTGTGGATCCATCCCTATAAACAGGATTAGGAGGCGGAGTCTAGCTATAGCTATACTATATGTGGGGAGTTATAGTTACAATCTCGGTTCCACTTAATACTCTATTTAATTTAGTTAAATAAGAAAACAAAATTACATTAATGCAGGTATCGACAAATGCGTTAACATGAATATCTTTGTGTTCAACACAAAATAAAGTATTAACATCTGCAAAGTAATCGTTTAGAAACATTTGACGAAATTTTCGTTTTATGCCATAACTTAAAATCATCTTCGGTATATTTTCCAACATGAATGCTGATATGGTTCGAAAAACTCTACCAAACTGACTATTGGATTGTATTAAATTACATTCTTCATACTGTCGTTCGTTTATAAGGACATTTTCCTCCAAAGTCACATTACTACAAATTCGTGTTTTACGTGACGCACAAAAGTTACAATTTTTTAGAATTTTCCGATCTGCATAGCCTGCAACATAGTAGTGCAATAGTAGTAAGTTGGAAGGGTAGAAATTATTATCACGTAATTATACGTTCTTATAAAATGAACAATCAGCGGCATACGTCGTTGCTTTAAATGGTATAACTGGCGAGACTTTTGCTTTAGAATACCAAAGCAGTGTTCAATTTTATATCTGTTTTGCAGCAAGTTTCCGACTGTAATTTGCTTGACGTTGAGTCAAATTTCCTCTCTCTAAATGGGGTTAAAAGATGCCGCTGCAAAGGGTAGCCATTATCTCCAAGCAGGTAATAGTGTCCGCACTTTTCTTTTAAATCATGGTACAGAGGAGAATTTTGAAAAACTCTACTGTCCCCGGTAACAGATGTTTCCACGTTTTTACATCGGAAGTAATCTGCTCAACCCGTTGACCTATTGTAAGGGGGTTATCGTCATTATAGCCCTACTCTCGAAGTAAATAGAGGTGAAATTATTTCAGAATTTTTCCTTTGGAAATTGGCTTTTTCAATCCCAATACACTATCATCTGTCCAACTTTTTGATTGTGAATGGGAGCTATGGATGTAGGATTCATCAGTATAGACAATTGGTCTTTCCTCATGAACATAACGTTGCAACTGCTTTAAATATTGAATCCGTTTGGCACATATGTCATAGGACTCTACTAAAATTTTCCTTTTGTCTGCCATTGTTTTCCAACTGCAAATAAATATTTTTATTTGCTGTTCGATACAAGTCAACGTGACAACCCAGTCTTGGATCTTTTTGAGAATCCCTACACAAAAAAAAAACGTAACTTTGTAGTGATCGTTTTTTAAAGTAGAACAACTACAAACCTTTCCAACGTTGGCTGCTTTTTTCAATTATATAAAAGTTAGATATAATTGAACGAATAGTCTCAATTTCCCCATCACACAGTTTGCTTTTGGGACAGTCACGTTTTTTGTTTTTACCTGGTGTCGAAAAACAAGGAACTGCACCCGATGCAACGTCTGAGGCCTCCTTGGCGATTCGTCGATACGAACTTTCAGATATTTTCGTAGCTGCAATAAGCCTTGCTTTGAAATTTGCCAACTGAATTATAGCAGTTCCATTCGCAGCTTCCTCCTTCATAAAATTTAATATGTTGGAAATTATTTCTCTCCCTTGACTATGATTGTTTAGAATCTATTAAATCTGGGACACACTTAAAATTTTCTAAAATTGGTATTAAATCAGGCTTAATAACTCTTAAACGTGTTTTCTACTCAGATTTTGTGCCTGTACATTATAAGAAGCGACCCATTGTTTTACTTGCGCCCAAATCTTCCCAATGGGGTTTAATTCGGGATGGTATGGAGAGAGGAGGGGCCATATTGATTTAACAAAATATTCAATTTGTATACAGGAGAAGCTTCTTCGTGTCTCTTCACGATGTTATAGATCTCGGGCTTTAAAAGGCGTTCGTCTACAGATATATTCCTGTCATTTACCCATTTAATCATATCTCCTTTCTTGGTGCCCATTGTGGGATCCCCTAACTCCTTTGTGTTGTGATACGACGCATTATCGACGACTAATACTGATTTTGGCGGCAAATTTGGTATCAACTGAGTTGTTACCCACTTTTCAAAATTGCTCCAATACATATCGTCATGATAATCTCCTGACTTTGTTCCTGATGGAAACAATAGAAGACCATTACTTACATAATTAGCCGCCGACCTTTTGAAACAGGCGCTCTGATTCATTTGGAACTTCCATTAGTCCACGAATATTCGAGTGAGTGGCTGATATGGATATGTAGCTTTTGTCTGTGAAAAAAACAGGACGGCCTTCAGCTTTAAATTGTTTCAGCTACTTCAAATATTGAATCCTCTTGAACCGAGTGTCGTGACCCTCATTTTTAAAACATTTTTTAAAGAATTTTGTTAAAAAATACTGGGTGATTTTGAAATAGATAAATAGTAAAACAATTCTGTACGGTAGCAACCCCATTCTTATGTTGCTATAGTCTATTTTTTCCTGATAGGCGCGTGCGTGCGCATCTCCAAAAGGTAGTATCACATAGCTAAAATTTTTAGCAGGATGCAGGAATTGTTAGTATTTTTGGTTGCATATTAATTGCAAATTAATTAATTTGTGCGTGAATTGTAATTGTGTTACGCTGTTATTTTATAGTGAGGTTATGTCATATTTTAACGCTGCGACATCCGTTTATCAAAAGAAAAGATTTCCATTGCTGATGCTACCAGAATATTAAATGAACACCCAGTATAATCTTTTAGTTTTCTTTCTCATCATCTGACCACTCAGTGGAACTGGAATCACTCACAATGTTTATTATTATTTCTTCAATTGTACTGTCTGTTAGGTTGTCTATTTCCCACATTTGACTTTCCACCTTTTTTACATGTTCAATATTATTTTTCCAGTGTTCTGGGAGGACCTTTGCCAATGCCTGCTGGAACAAAATTTTTACATCAGAAAACTTAAAAGTTGTATTATTAGCAGCAACATCATTTTTTATAAAAGCCCACACTAATTCAATGGGGTTTAATTCACAATGATATGGTGGTAAACGTAAAACCATCATATTTTTTTCTTCTGCTAACAAATCCACAACATGCTTATTATAAATTGGTTTGTAAATTTTTACCAACTGCAGTAACTCTGCTTTTACAAAGGTTTTGTCAAAAACAATTTGCTTTGATTTTAACCAATTTTGAATATTTACTTTCTTCCAAGAGGAATTGGGTATTTTTTCTACTACCCTGGATAGGTCTTGAGTAGCAATCTTTTCTTTAACAAATTTTTTAATTTCTTCCTGGTGATAATTTTTAATTTGTGATGGTTGTTCCTTTAGCATCTCCACAAACTATCTGTAACATAATTAGTACCCACTCTCTCCTCATACTTACATACATACCATTTGTATGTGTTTGCACATGGTATTTCTCACTGCATACTCTGGGCATTCACATCTGGATCGATGCACACATACCTTGCACACTCTACAAAATAGGGTCCTGCACTCACTTTCACATATCTCATTGTACATTACTTCATAAAATTGGTTACCTTTTGTTGACTTTATCTTAAATTGTCCAAAAGCTTCTTTAATTATCTGTGTAGTGTTCATCATTTCTTCTGCCTTTTTATGCACCTTGATAACAATCCTATCTTGATAATTCCCTGCACTTGGCTTCTCAATGCTCAAAATCCGGTGCCACATCTTGATGTCAACTAGCTCCTCCAAACTGTCCAAAAGTTTTTCAATTGTGATTTTGGTCCTCTTTAGCTGATTGCTCTTCAAAAAATTATTCAAACTCCACTGACATGTTAGTATTAATTCCAGCATTTCTTCTATAACAATGGGCCCACATCTGAATTCTCTCCTCATCTATAAAGTAGTATCTAAAACCAAAAAAAAAAATTAAGTATTTGCACCCTTCTGTAGGTAGTTAAAATAAAATATGTAATAAATTATAAGAACATGCCTTTTTAAGTAGTTCAAGAAATTCACTTCATTAGCTTCTTCTAGTTTTTTAAAATATTCTCTTGATAAGCATTTAAATCTCTCCTCATTGCATTGTATAAGTAAGAAAGATAATGCACACAGTTACAAAAAACTCTTCCTTCATGCGGCAGAGGAGAGGTCTATGCACTCCAGTATTTGCAGATCTCCAAATTCGGAGAACTGTAAATTTTTTCGGAGGAGGTCGAGCCGTGGGTTGAGATTGAAAACAAAAATAAAAAAATATATAAACAAATCTTACCTGAGGAACAATCCTTGTGTCAGGTTTGAGCAACCAAGTTATTCTTTAAATCATTCATTAAACTTATTGATTAATAATCGGAATAATTGTTAGTCGTTCTCCCAGCACTAACATCAAAAAATACCATTGTACAAGTTTGCCAGAATTCAGATATCGAAAGATTACAGACTACTGCGATTTACATCTGATATCAGCAGTTTCATCAAATAAAGGTAGAAGCTAAAATTTCATTATCAGTTTTTGTATTTAAAGCATAATTAATGCTGTCAATTAATTGATTTTGAAAAGGAAGTGCCGCAAAAAACGGAATTACTGTCAGTATCTTTCTCTACAAAATTTCTTAAGTTAATATCCCGTTTACTAAACAGTGCGACTAATTCTTTAAACTTCCCGCAATCGGAACGTTGTCGATCTCCATTACCAACCATCATTAGGATTTCAATCTTTCAGTTTCACTGAGTTTCACCATTCTATAATTTTGTTACCTAATTGAATTGGCCCTAATTGCCAATCGGGGAAGGTGTAGATTATTTAGAAATCAGTTAAAACAATGTAGGTACTAAAAACTATTGCTAAAAGTTTTAGTTGGAACATATGTGAGAGTCATCTTTGTCCCACGAAATTATAGATGTTCGGGACTAATTTCTCTACATCGTTTGGTAATTTGTCGCAGGCATGAGAAGCGCATAGTGCCAAAGAATGGCAAATACATTTCATTGAACATAAATCAGGAACATCGATCCTCTTCGAGTTTTTTTTTAAAGATTTGTTTTTGTGTTGTGTAGATTTTCGGTGCGAATGCAATGTTGTCGAGGGAATTTCTATAATTTCTTGTCGCAGTCTCTTACTAACAATGTGGGAATGAATAACAATTGGGGGGGGGATCTTTTATCTAACAGAAGATCCCTTAAAAGTGAAGAATTCTTACTCACAGGGGGAGGAGGAGGGCGAACACGAGATGGTCCAGGACAAGTACAATTTCGATAGTTTTTATCGGCTGTGTATCCAGAATTTCAATAATTTGGGGCTGTGTATCGGGAATTACAATAGTAGGGGACTGTGTATCGGGAATTTCAATAATTTCCGGTTGAGTGTCTCCAATGACGATTGTTTAAATTCGCGGTTTTTTAATGACTTGGTTAGAATGGACAATAATTTTGGGAAGTATTTTGCAACGCAAAAGACTTCTTAAAAGTGGAGAATCATTCGTACTTACATTTGGGAGCGGAGTACGGATGCGAGATGTACCAGGACGAGCACAACTGTTACACTCCTGGTCACCACTGCACCCACAGAAATCAGCAAACGCACGTTTCATTTTCAGTAACACGAAGAAGCACACCACACGAATGAAGCATGAAGCTCCCCACGAATACTCGTGATTTTTAAGGGAAAACGAATGGGTGTATTGTGGGTGGGGGGTGGAGTGGGGGAGAGGTCAAGGCTAACTCAGGTCAAGACCAGGTCAAAGGTCAGGACAGGTCAGGTTAAATCAAGTCAAGTTTTGTTTTACATGTTTCGCCATATTTAAAAAAAAATTTCCGAGATATGGACATATATTTAGATGTGTCATATTATTTTCTGGCTCTAGCGCTTTTATATTTTTTTATAATTTCATAATTTCAGCATACATACCTAGGTTGTTTACATTTTTTTTTTGTGATACATTACTATGTTAAAATGTATTCTAAAATATGTTAGTGTTCATTAATGAATATTAAAACACATGAAGTAAAAATTGTTTTTTTTCACTACTAGTAATAAAGTCTAGCGTTATCGGTTGTCATAGAACACTGAGAAGTTTCGTTTTTCTACGTTGGCCCAGTGACAGGTAAATAATTTTTCATTATTAACCAGTAGTGAATAATGGAATAACCGTCACCTAGCAACGAAAGATTGCCGTCTATTTCATTGGTTAACGTAGACGATTTTCATACCAACTGTCAAGAAGTGACAACACGGATCCGTCGCATCCGACAAAATAATTTGATTAATAATTATTATCAGAAAGAGTTTTAACGTATCTAGTAGTGAAAAAAATAGTATATAAACCACGATGAAGAAATCGCTTATAGCCTTCGCGCCTTACAACCCTCGGCGCGCCTCGGGCTCTAATCTTGGCGCTCTGGCTATAATCATGAACTTCTCCACCTTGGTATATAATATACTATTACTTTTAAATATGCGGTTGAACGCCACGGTCAAATTGATCAGCCACGTGTACTCGACGGAAATAAATTCACCTATGCGTTGTCGGGTTAATTAAAAACAATTAAAATATAATTATAATAATTTCTTGATAAATTTACATTTGCAAGGTGGTATATATGTGCTATAATTTAAATTGTCCCAAGATTCCTCTTCTTGGGGTTGCTGTTGATGGGGTTGATGGGGCTGCAACTGCTGCGGTTGTTGTGGGAGTTGCTGCACCTGATGAAGTTCTTGGGTTCGTTGGGATCGTTGTTGTTGCTCGATTTTACGTTTTAATTCGAAATATCGAATATCATGATCCCTTTCATACTCCCTTCGATGACATTTCCACATATGTTTAGTCATCCTGTGACTTAAACAACGGTTGAACTTATTGTAGGGACACTGCACAACGTCACTACCGTCATATTCTTGAAAATACATTTTAACAGTTGCAACCAAGATTACACCAACACAACAAATGACTGTCCCGTCGACTTCGTTCACCTATATGAATTTGCTTTTCCCCACCACATTCATTCTGTAGGTTAAGGTAAAATTTTTGTTATTTTAAAGAAATAATTTAAATAAAAAAAGCAAAAAAAAACACTTTTTTTACACACCATATCAATGCAAAACCCATTACATTTTTCTGCGTTCTCCTCCGATGGTCCTTTTAAACCATTACAGCGCAGATTTTCCTTGAAACACCTTTCACACATGACATCTTTAGTCAGAAACAGCTTTTCTGTCTCCAATTTCGGATACAACCTTTGCGTCAACCGTATTATAAACAAAAAAAAATATATACATATTTAGTTGCGCGGTTTACATTTAGACTGTCTTTAGTTACTATTATTTATCAAATTAAAAAAAAAAAAAAACAATAATTGATAAACAATAAATATCCAGCAAGACCACGTGGAGGAACAGTCACGCTTACCATCGCGGGTTTGCTTTTTTATTTAAACTCTTCCTCACTGCTCATTCATCCTCACAAATCGCGTAGAGCTACTGATAAATCATGAGATATATTTCTCACATTTTGGATCAGAGCAGCGTGAACATAATCTTCAAGATCTTATTCTTCACGATCATATTCTTCACGATTAAGTTCTTCATAAGCGTCGACAAAAATACTGAAAAACGACGTTTACATCTCCTAATCTATCAGAAGCTATACTTGATGCTTCCGAAACACCATCATCGACATCCATATTGATATCATCCATCTCGACGGCTTGTATCAAAGGGTGATGCAGTTCACCATCACCACCCCTCTGATTTACACCGTTAGTGACAGATTGAATCTCTAATATGTTATCGATGATTGATGCTGGTGAATTTGAACTTATATCGTTGATATCTTCCAAATCCTCACCAACCTCCACCAAACGTTGATAACCTTGGCCATTATCACGCATCTGGCTTCTCTTATTTTCCACATCCACCAAACGTTGACAATCGTAGTTATTGTCACGCATCTGGTGTCTGTCGATTAATTGCTGAGAATTTAAAAGATTTTCATCGAAAGTAGGGATCAAATCACCATAATCATCATCATGAACACCCTGATCATTACTATCAAGTTGACATTGATTGTAAAGATCATTGATGACAATTTAGGAATAATGATCGAGATTTTCATCACGATGATCATTCACATCTACATCAATATTCTCACTTTCTCCACTTTTATTATTGAAAAAATCCAGTAGGGATGTATCACCAAATTCACTATCCATTCCAAAATCGTTTTCTAACACCGAATCTAAAATTTGTTGCGTATCCGGAATTTCGATAGTTTTTATCGGCTGTGTATCGAGAATTTCAATTATTTGGGGCTGCGTATCAGGAATTTCAATAATTTGGGGCTGCGTATCAGGAATTTCAATAATTTCGGGCTGCGTATCAGGAATTTCAATAATTTGGGGCTGCGTATCAGGAATTATAATGGTAGGGGGCTGTGTATCCGGAATTTCAATAATTTCCGGTTGAGTGTCTTCAATAACAATTGCTTCAATTCGCGGTTTCTTTATGAGTTTGTTAGAATGGACAGTAATTTTAGAAAGTCTTTTGGAACGCAAAAGACTTCTTAAAAGTGGAGAAGCATTCGTACTTACATTTGGAGCCGGACTACGGATGCGAGATGTACCAGGACGAGTACAACTGTTACACTCCTGGTCACCACTGCACCCACAGAAATTAGCAAACGCACGTTTCATTTTTACTAACACGATGAAGCACACCACACGAATGAAGCTCTTCACGAATGCTCGTGATTTTTAAGGGAAAACGGATGGGGTATTTTGGGTGGGGGATGGAGTGGGGGAGAGGTCAAGGCCAACTCAGGTCAAGGACGGTCAAGTCAAGTTTTGTTTCACATGCTTCATCATACTTTAAAAATTTTCTTACACCAAGCATTTCCGAGATATTTAAGATTTTTGTGATTTTGCATTGTGAGGGGTATTTAGGTGATTTTTTAAAACCAGTCACTTTTTCGTATATTCCATGGATCTTGAGAAAATCAGTCGAAAACTCTATTGGTTATTAATCGAGGTTTAGATACTTAATTTAAAAAAAAATAAAATAAAAATTGAAAGTGCATTACTTCATTATAATAATCTTTTATTGAATCTACATTTACAGGGTGGAACATATGTAGGATAGTTTAAAGAATCCCAAGATTCCTCTTCTTGGGGATTCAATTGTTCCAGATCTTCCAAAAAAAAAAAAAAAATAAAAACAACTTTTTTTTTGTGTTGCCAAGTCCTCTACGTTCTGCTATTTTAAAAGTTGTGTGTCTTGCAGCAACACAGTTCTTGATAATAGCCCATAGTTTTTCTCAATTGGATTGAATTCCGGATGGTAGGATGGCAATCGCAATACTCTCGAGATATTGATTAATGAAATTACTATTTATAACTGATCAAAAACAAAATATAGTTAGTTACAACAGGAGTTAAGTAGCATCAATCTCTTTTCATACATTTTGAAACACTATCTCACGTTCAATTTTTGCAAGCAAACTTCTGGAACAAGTTAATAGAGAGCTGTTACCAGTTAAATAGCAACGGAGACTTATTCGCTCGCATTTGATACGTGATACGAGAAATTAAATCTGTTGATAATCTATTAAATTATTATAACAGCTGTATTACTTAACTGTTTCAAAAAATTAGTTATGCTTTTTGATCTCACCCCACAAACATCGTTTCTCAATTGTGTAGGTTTAAATTTTTGAAGAAAAGTTTGTTGTGTTGAACAAATAATAACACTTGCGGCGTGGTTGAGGCTGTTTGGCCCTTGGCAACATATCGCTGTTTCTTACGGCACTCGTGTTCTTCGTGACCGAAGTTTCGGCAGTACTCGCATTTGATCGAGGATCGGTTTCCTTGTGTTTTTCCACTTCTCTTTTCGGGAGCGGCTGCTTCCTGGAGGGTTTCCCGGGACTCTTGCTCGCTCTGCTCCACCACCCGCGCTTTTTCAAGGAGTTCGGTGAAGTTGGCGACATCGTCGCGGGGAACTCGATCGCGGATGGTCTTCCGGAGTAATTCGTATACGACGTCTAACTGCCATTCTTCATCGAGTTTTCTGGACATTCTCGCGAGTCGATCCCGTTGCATCGTCACATACTGGTCGATCGTAATGGTGGCGGATTGCGGGGTGTCGAGAACTTCCCGGAAGAGGCGGTAGTTCGGAGTCTTAGGAGCAGAAGCGTTCCTTACCATATCCATGGCCTCTTGCCACGTGCTGGCGTTGCTTTTCACACCATTCCATCAGAGGTTGGCTTCCCCGGTCAGGAGCAGAGGTAAACCTTCGAGGGCGTCCTCGTCACTGATGCCCTCCATTTTCTTGTAAATCGTTGCCGCTGTCACGAACTCCTTCACGGCGGCTGCGCTTCTGGTTCCGTTGAATCGGGCCGAATAATCTTTTTCGTTCCGCAGCACCCTCTTTCCATTTCCGGTCCATGTCTTTCATGTACTCCTCACGATGTGCCTTGTACATATGAATTGAAAGACGATGCTCCAAGCATTTATGGAAGGGGTTGTAGGGACATTAACAATTCCTTTAAAATAATAAATATATGAAATACAGTTTCATATTAAAAAAAAACTTACCATTTTGATTATTGTAACTATCAAAATTTTGGAAATTCATGGTTGTAGTAAGTTGACAATTATCAAAGTGTATAAAACTAAGCCAATTACTGCTATTTTTATTTCAATGTCCCCACTCTTGTTACATCCCTCTTTTTGTCTCCCACCAACTTTTAAAGAAAGAAACATTTTGCTTATCTTCTGTTATCTTCGGCAAAATATATCCCAATTTATTTTTACTTTAGGTAATTTACATGTTATCATCATTATTTTATTTTTTTTTATCTCACTATAAATATCTAAGAATCTTTTTTGAATAATGACATTGTTTGTGCAAGTGTTACATTAAGCTTCTTTATTAAACTTCAATGGAAACCGTCACACGTTTATGTAAAAGAGTCTTAAAAGTGGTACGAGAATATTTCTCAAAATTAAAAACAATAGATGAGTTAAATAAATTTCAAATTCATATAAATAATACTCTCACAACCGGCGAGAAGATTTTCGTTGGGGGTTTTCAAATAGGTTATGACAAGGGGGATTATGAGCTTGAGCAGGGGCAGGCGAGTAATAGTAATAGTGATAATAATTATATTGAAAACAAGACTTACAGTACAAAGGCCATTACTACAGTTTGCTTGGGAGGTAGTACACTCGGGGGCTACGACACTCGTCAACTGATTCTTGACTGAATATGAGTGAGTCCTTGTGGGTTGATATATTCGTTTAGTCTAGGCCTAACCGCTTTTTGTGCCGCTTGTCGGAGACGGAAATTAGGTCATGACATATTTCCCACGAAAGTCCAACTGCATTGCTGGTAATCTCCGGGTCGTCTTATCAGGTGAACCAATGGACCGGACATGACACACGGTCGATGACACATATCGGCCCGTGACGTCTTGTCCGTGACCCAACCAGGATCCGGAGATGACCCACTTTTAAGAGGTTACATCTCTTATGTTAATTAGAAGAATAATGTAAACGTGGGAACCGTCACAGGGGTGACAGATTCCCCGGGTTTCAAAATTCGCTACTCCGGGCGAAGAACTAACTTAATCCTAAAGGGTAGGAAGAGACACCGACTTCATGACCAGCTTGTATATGGCCAAGCTGAAAACTTTGTGAACAGTCTATATCAGACTTCCTTCTTTGATCGGTGGTGCTTCCTGTACAGTGATAATACAATCAAAATTGTTAATAAAGCATTAAAAAATAAATTGCATAAAAATAATGTTTTACAGTCACTTCATTCTTTAGAATCTAGTTTATCATATTTAAAATATTATCGTTTAGAATTAAAAAAAAACTTAAACAAAATTTAATTTGGAAAACGGGAGGAAAACTTTCAACTAATTTAAATCGAAATTGCTCTAATGTAAAATGGGAAAATATTGAATCAGCTTTTAATGGCAGCATTCGTACGGGTTTTATATCAACATTAAATATAAAAGACCCTTTAATTTTTTTCAATAAAACTTTTAAGCTTAAGCTTTAAGTTTAATAAAATTATAGTAAAGAAGCTATTATTTGCGATTATTTTACATCACAATGTGGTGGTGATAGCAGTAATAAAACAACATGAATATGTGTAGGTTTATTTATATTTACATTATTACAAAATATACAATTTCAAATAAATAATAACATTTAAGAACACACAAATTCACTCTTTAGTTCTATATTCTCGTAATAAATGCTTAAAATTTTGACTCTTAATTAAATCATGCATGGTGCAAGGAAGACATCTGACATCTTCCATATCACTTTCACCTTTGCATGATGGACACTTATATTTAATCGGAGCAGGCATTTTTTTCTTGTGTAGCTCCAGGAAAATTTATTCTTTTGTCTGTTCGACAAACTTGATATTGGTTGTTCTTCCAACTATTCCTTCACTAACCAGAAACATGTTTTTTCCTTGTTTCAATAAATTGTTTAAAGTTTGAATAACTTTTTCGCTAAATTTTTCTGTAAGAAAGAGGCGTTTTAAATTCACTACAGTCAACGACTACTTGTTCACCAAACGGAGTTTCCGTCTTAATAAATCTTTTAATGGGGACCGCGAGCAGTGTCTTTCAGTGCTTAGCTGTCGTCCGATTTCCGGACTTTCCGGTTGGTACCTTGGGATTTGTAGAGTAAGACCGGGTGGACCGTCTTCAGTGCCTTTCAGTGCTTAAACTCTGTCGTTCAATTTGTGGATGTTGGAGACTCTTAGAGTAAGACCGGGTGGACCGTCTAGTGCCGTTCAGTGCTTAAACTCTGTGTTGAGTCGTGGATTTTAGGATTTTCAGAGTAAGACCGGGTGGACCGTCTTCAGTGCCTTTCTGTGCTCGAACTCTGTCGTTGGGGGAAGTTCAAGTTCGATAATTGCATATCAAAAATTTCAATCATTTCTGGTATCGGGAATTTCTATAATTTCTTGTCGCAGTCTCTTACTAACAATGTTGGAGTGAATAACCATTTGGGGGGGGGGGGGTCTTTTACTTAACAGAAGATCCCTTAAAAGTGAAGAATTCTTACTCACAGGGGGAGGAGTGCGAACACGAGATGGTCCAGGACGAGTACAATTTTCCACTCATGGTCATCACTCCTCCCATAAAAATCACCAAACAAACGTTTCATTCTCTTAGTTCAGACATTCATCTGAGAGTGTACAAGAGCCTACAGTGAGGTATCTTGTACATTTAAATATAATTTATATGCCCAGGGAGATACTTAAATGTTTCGTTATTTTTTTTTTGAGTGGAAATTAATTTAATGGTGAGTCTCAGATGAGACAGGTGTAACAATTTTAGCACCTCGCACCAAAATTTCCACTACAAGTGAAGGCATGTACACTGCGAGCAAAGAAATCGACCCACCCACCCACAAGTTTGAATGCAATTTTTTTTGCAGTGGCCAGCAATCAGATTGAAATAAATAATATGTTGTTTGAAAGACTGTTTCTTAACGTTTTAAATGGGCCTATATTCTCTGACAACTGCTTGTCTTCGCAATTATAGCGCCTTAAAATGAAATTAACAACAGCTTGCATGCGATTGGGCATTGATCAAATTTACTATTCTTTCTTGTGGAATCTTATGCTACTCTTCTTGCACTGCAACCATCAGTTCTGGGATGGACGTAGCAACAGGAACTCTGGCTCAAAGTCTTCTCTTGAGCTCGTCCCACAGATGTTCAATGGGGTTTAGGTCGGGGCTACATGCTGGCCACTCTAAAACTCGAAGTCACATTTTCATCATGATGATCATTCACAGCAACAGTCACACGAAAACACATTCTATCTACAATTTTTTTTCTACCAAATTTTTCTTTTTTTTCTCAATTAAATGTTCTTTTAAAACTAAATATTTGTTAATTTTTTAAATTTTTATATCTATTTTATTATTTATTTTTAAAATATCCTGGTATTTATTTTTAATTTTTGCTTAAAGTGTAAGCTTGTAAAGTGTAGATCAGATACAATGATATATAATTACATTTAATAAATATTACATTATAATATTTTGTGCTACCTGCATGGGAGGTCTGAAGAGATTAATCTGTAAAAAAACCGAAAAATCATTTATGTCTTTCATTCAAAACTGCAACCACATACATGGACGCCACTTGCTAGGCTGTGTCGCCGCCTTTTCATAACGGCGCCTATCCTCCTGGAGGCGCGTCTCCTCCTGGCGACGCCGCTCCTCTTCGCGGCGTCGACGCTCTTCTTCAGACTTTAAAAATATATTTACATATAAAAAAATTGATATATTTATATTCAGTTTCTTATTTTTCGAGTCAAGGTGCTCACAGTCTACATTTCTAACAGGTTGGGGAAAAATTTATTCTTGCATTATACTTATACAGGGTGTAATTGAAGTGTTTAAAACTCCATGTGGCCACCAGGCTGTTAACTTGAAGTTTTATATCAAGGTTTTTCAAAAATGTCTGAAAAAATCTAAAAAAAAATCTGATACACTGGTCTTGACAAACTGATTCAGAAAACCTATAATTCTGTAGGTAAAACATGTAGAGTTCGTATGATAACCGCCCCAAAATAAAATTGAAAAAATGGTGAGGGAAATTTAACTAACTTTGAAGGGTCGTAACAGCGAAACCCCTTGACCGATTTTTTAGTTCTTTTCAGATTCGAAAAGCTCGTAGATATATAGACATATTAGTAAACAGCAAAACCATTCGAAAAGCTTGAAAAAAATTTTTTTGAAAATTTTTCAAAAAATCAAGTAAACAGAATAAAACGTAGATTCTAAAAATATTACTTTGCTAGGCCGCAAATGGCACATTTAGCCTGTAGGATATCCCAAATAGCAGATATCGCAAATTTGCTTATTTTTGTGCACCATTGCGTATACTCTTAGGGCTTCGAGATTTATTAGATTTTTTCAGACATTTTTGAAAAATGCCATATTTTCCGATCGTGATCACCAATAACGCAGGACTGAAGAACCTCTCACATTTTTCCCTCACACTTTTCCAGGCTGGGACTGGCAGTTGTACAAACTGGCGTGTTTAAAAAATGATTAGCAGGTTTTGCAAACCTTTATCCCGCATGCAATATAGAATAGTTATTAAAATTTTTTATTCAGCGCGCGAACCGCAATGTCGTTTTTGTTGTGCTTCTTCTAAAAGCAGCATGTCAGCATTCTTCCTCTTTCGCTTCCGCTTCGGGGGATCTGGCACAGTCATAAGTTCCCGGATTTCTGTGAGGTGCTTCTCATGGTGGACCCTCAACTGCCCTTCGTTCCCCTCGCGAAGTGTCTTTGGCATAGGCAAAAAGCTTATTCACCAGCTTCCGACAATCATCCAGTTTAACATGTTTTTTAACCGTATAAAATTCACACAAGGGCCCATCTTCTGTTATGGCGGCGAGGATCTTCTTCTTCAATTCGGGCTCTTCCATGAGTTTTCGTTTGGAACCCCAGCGTCTGCCTCCAAAGGGCGTCTCCCTCTTCTCCATTTTGATTAGGGGACTGCGACTTCTAAAGTTTGGTGAGTTGGCGATATACCAACTGCAGGGACCAAACTGGCTGACCGAAAGGCCGAAAGACAAAACAGCGACGTTAATTCGCTCGCCGCCCTCTAAAAAGAGTAAGCCCGAACATCTGGTGGGTCATGACGATGAATCCTCTTCCAATCCAAGGCCAGCTGGACTACGCAGAACAGTGAAGCCCCCCGAATTGTTTGTATCGGGACCCCGAGGAGTTGGATGGTGGGAGCAGCTGGAGAGCAGAGAACTGGAGAGTGTTGAGTTCGGGAAGAACCAGGTGTAGGAGAAGCGGAAGGGGAAGTGCGGTCCACAGGATCATCAGGGTGAGGGACAAAAACATGAGGTTGAGTAGGAGAGGCGCGGGGGGGATTGAGGGATAGGACGCCTAGTCTTCTGAATCTCTTTGATCAGATCCTCACGATGGCGATTCAAAGCTTTGGTAATTGCGTCTAAGCGCTTCCCCTCAGCCTGGCGCAGGTAGTCAGCGCTATATGTGTTTCTGGAGAAACAAAGTTATTACATATTAATTTTTATTTTAATAAATACCCAGTTACTACTTACGTCAGAATAGCGCGAACCTGAGCTCTGCTGAGGGGCCTGTTTTGAAACTCCATCATGAGATTCTCCTCGATGTAAAGGAGAATTGCCGGAAGCTTGGCGCTGTCCAGAAGATTTGTTGAAAACTGGGGCATTCCAGGGTGACGGGTGGGACATTTTTATTAATTCTTTACAACTTCGCGGCTAAGTTTTATGTATTTTTTTGTGGGAATTTCTAAAGTTCTTATACCCAAACAAAAGTGTACCCACAGCTTTATATTTATAACCCAGAACACATTGGATTTCAAAACGACAAGAGCTATAATCACAATAGAAAAAACAATCAATAATGAAGAAAGTTAAATTTAGTGATAAAGTTATTATTCATAATTTAGATGACACTGATGACTTTCGAAAATCGGCCTGGGAAATGTATGCTAGAGATAGATTAAGATTTCAAAAACGAATCAGTGAATTAAGGAAAATTATCGATCCTGTGTTAAATAATCTATTAATGAAACAAAAAATAAAGAAAGATGTCAACAAAACACTGTTAAATAAGAGCCACAGCATCCGGCTGTGTTGGGTGAAATAAAAAGCGATGACAACAAAACATCACATGAAATAGGAGACACATTATCCGGTTGTGTTGTTTGATTTTTTTTATATTTTAATAATAATTTTTAATTGAAAATTCTTTGTACTTGAGGTTACAAACAATGTAAAATAAAACAAATTTATTTTTTAAGTATATTTTTTATTTATTATAAAACTTATGTTGTCTTAATAGCTATAATTTATACATAAAACTATACACTAAAACACATTTTATCTACTAATTTTTCTAATTCTACAAAATTTTGTTTTTTTTCCTAACTAATTGTTGTTTTAACACTAAATATTTGTTAATTTTTTGAATTTTTATATCAATTTTTCTATTCATTTTTACAATATCCTGATACATATGTTTAACTTTTGTTTCGAATTCTTGTTGAATTTGATCAACTGAAGATTTTTCATCCTCCATATAAAATGAGGAAATCGAGGAAGACGGAGACGCCTCTGGAGGTGTAGTAATTGTTTTACCTTTGCCCTTGCCCTTGCCTTTACCCCTAGTTGGCGGCTGGGTGGTAAAGGCCTCCGCTTCCTCATTGTCCACCTTTTCCATAAATCCAATCTGAAAATAATTAAGTTTCTATTATTAATAAAAATTGCGATTTTAATAAATATGTATAAACTTAACAATAATCGGAAAAATTTGAATAAAAAAATTACCTCTTGCAACAATGATTCCGAATCGATCAATGAAGGTAGACTAAAGTTAGTTTCCTCATCTTCGATAGGCTGTTAATTTTTTTGGTACACATTTTCTTTTTCGTTAAATTACCAACAATAATTGTTGAACAAATGAAAACTAATAATTGAAATAAACAAGAACCATGATTTATATAATAAAAAAAATGCAACGTTTACAAAAATTCCCAACAATTTTTCTGCATATGCCTTGCTCGTTTAAGTATATGTCTCATAGCTGAATTGAAAAGTCAGGACTCTTTTTTTTTGTAAAAATTAGGGGTTGTTATATGGTTATTTAATAATAATAACAAAGATAAAAGTATTACCATTTATTTATTTATTCTCAAATCAATCAATCATCCCAATTTTCATCCTCGGAAGTGTAATTGACTTGGGGGATGACAATTTTTGGTCTCTTCTTCATTTCTTCCTGTAATCTTTGTCGTTCCGCAGCACCCTCTTTCTACTTCCGGTCCATGTCTTTCATGTACTCCTCACGATGAGCCTTGTACATGTGGATTGACAGACGATGCTCCAAGCATTTATGGAAGGGGTTGTAGGGACATATGGGTGCGGGTGCCACTACTGGGCCTTCGAATTGCTCCCATTGAAACCCTGGTATCGCATTGAGCGCTTGACTGATCATGTGTAATCCCTCTGAATCTGGGACTCCTGCACGTAGGATCTTTAAAAGTGGAAGTAGTTGCCTGGGTGCAAACGTTGCTGCTCCAGAGCAGTTCTCATCTCCGGCAATCTCTGCGAGAAGAGGCGTGACGATTTGTCTGCCATCTACCGCGTTGCCAATCGACTCGAACCATATTACGAGCGGATATGGCAAGGTTGACGCCATGCTGTTAAAGTCTCGCAATTCTTCTTCGGTGTAAAGACGTTTGGCCGGGAGATTCTCATCCGGCTTATCCACCTGTGCCCTTTGTGCGTAACACACTTTGACCTCACTTAAGATCAACATTCCTTTGAGG
Source organism: Tenebrio molitor (assembly GCF_963966145.1). NCBI lineage: Eukaryota > Metazoa > Arthropoda > Insecta > Coleoptera > Tenebrionidae > Tenebrio > Tenebrio molitor. The sequence continues at coordinate 3,115,204 of NC_091048.1, read as the reverse complement.
AATATCATCTTGTTGTTGAAGTTGTCAAGTTGGGAAAACGGCCTAGTGCCGATCGCTTCCATGGTGTCCCATACGCGATCAAGATATGTGGGTAACTTGTTAGAAAGTACCGGCACAGTCATAGGGTGCGTCTCGCTAGATAGGGATATGGTTGCGACGGCTGTTGGATCTTGTATCTTCAATCTCGCAAAAACACCTGCCATTATTGTCGCGTCAGTTTCCGCGTTCTTCCTCTTCCAGAAGTCATCGGTCCTTCTCTGACGAGAACCTTTTCCTTTTTATTCGACTGGGCTTTTGGTGACATTGATACTTCACCAGCAGTGTCGGTACTGTTATTCGCTTGGTCTGTTCTGACATTTTGCTTGAATGATGGATGCTACGGCTATTATCAATCGTACTTTCAAACGCGAAATGTAAAATAAATGTATTAATCCTCTCTTCACATGTTGCGGGGTTTTTGGTCAAATTGGACTCAAATTGTCAGGTTTTTTATTATCAGCTATAATTATAACAAGTGGTATGATTGTTGTCGATGATATTATGAGTGAAATTGTGCTGGAGATTTCACTCGTCCTTCGGACTCGTGAAATGTCCTGCTTCAATTTCACGAATTTAATATCATCGATGATTAGTCATACCACGTGTTATATTCGATGAGACAATATAATGAATGAAATACAAAATTATTCATTTATTTGTCAAATTGACAAATTTATTTCAATCAAAAATCGTAACGACGAAAGTAAATAAGAAAATAATTTTTTTGTTTTTTATAATCGCTGTGATAGCCATGCAACTAAGGACTTTTACGCGTTTTCATTGGATCATTCATGATCACGTGATACATGAATTACATTGTCGAACTAATACTAATTACTAATTGTGTAAGGTGTAAATTTATTAGAAATCAAATATGGATAATATTCCTTTAATTACTACATATTAAAGACTATTCCTATAATGATTATGCGACACATACGTAGGGTAGTCATCCATGTCCCACGAGTCGTCTTCTACCTCAGTTTGCGGTTGAGATTGCTCATCCATGTCCCAAGAATCCTGTTCTACCTCAGATTGCAGTTGAGATTGTTGTTGTTGTGTAAGGTAGTCATCCTCTTGTACCTCAGATTGTTGTTGCTGTGTAGGATAGTCATCCTTGTTCCACGACTCTTCTACCTCAGATTGCAGTTGGGATTGTTGTTGTGTAGGGTAGTCATCCTTGTCCCACGAATCTTCTTCTACCTCAGACTGCAGTTGGGATTGTTGTTGTTGTTGTCTCCCATATGTTTTTTGGAAACGTAAGTGGGATAATTGTAGTTGTTTCACGACTCCTCTGCGACATCAGTTTGTTGTGGATGCCGTAGGTCTTGTTGGGGTTTTTGTTATTGGAGCCGTTGCTGATGTTGTTGCGTCAATTCCGCATATTTCTTGTCCAGTTTAATATCCAGGTCTCTGGTATACTCCATAGGATGGCACTTCCACATGTGCTTATTCATTCGCCCTAACAAGCCCATGTGGAATTTATTGTACGGGCACTGCACCACTTGTTTTTCGTAATCACACATTTATGTGACATTTTTATTTTTTTCTTCTTGATCATTCTTTATTCTTTGTTATAGTGTGATGGAAAATATTTTCCTCCTTGACTTTTGATTAAATCATGCATGCTACAAGCAATGCATCGAACTCCCTCTATGTCAGTTTCGCCTCTACACTTCGGACATGTGAATTTCACAATCACAGGCATGTTGTTTCTATGACAAACCGATCATTATTAAAACACTTAACATCTTACATTATCTTAAACATTTATTCATTAGTTCAATTTTAAATTATCCTTGGTTTTTCTCATTTCATAGATATTTATCAAACTAGACAATTCTCTCAATGATTTTAAATATAAAGATAGTTTATGTTTATACACCGCATTTAACGTTTCTTTACGTTTCATTCTTCCAGAAATTCTAAATTTGTTGTTTTTCCCACTGCTCCTCGGCTCACCAGATAGACAAGTTTCCCAATCGTATGTTGCTGGTTGATGTCCTTGATGTGCTCTTCAGAAATTTTTCTGTATATCGTTCCGGAAAAGAGTTTTAAAATTGTCACACTCCAATTTTGGATGTGGTGAACATTCCGTGCCCAATGTTCATGTGCGGGGGTGTCGGATCTCTTGGTGCGTGGATTGGTTTACCAGATGATCACGACGCTCTGGCGGTAGCCGAGCGTCCGACGAACGCTTTAGGGTCATTGAATGGGTCTCACGTAGGGATCCATGGATACATACTCGGGTTGGCCCAATGTTGGCGTTGCAGAATGGGACAGGAGCGGCGAGGTTGACCGCGTCGGGCTCCCAGGGTGTGTTATTGGACCTTGTGCTTCAGTAATAGGTATGGGTAGCCTCCGAGGTGGTCGATGGCGGACCGTGTCCATGTCTAGCGTTGGAGGGTCGTGTCCTCGGAGTCGAGCGGTGATTCGTGATTCGACATACTGGTACATTGCTCGTTCGAAGGAGGTGATGGTACGACGGAGGTACCAAAAGACGGCCACGATGATGACCAAAAGTAGGATGTCCAGAAGGCTCAATAGGTATGGATGAAAACTAACAGGATTTGTTTCCTGTAGCTGGTAGTCTTGTAGCCACTTGTTGTTAACGCAGTCGTCCAGAGCTTGGAATAGGGGTTTCGGTTCTTGATACCGGGGAACGTTCATACTGCGGATCTTGACCCAAACAGCAGGGATGATGGTTCGGTGGGTGATTGCGGCACCTGACTGGGCCACTCGCTGATCTCGTGGCTGTAGGCGCCCACCATTAATTGGAAAAAGGGAGCATCCGTAAGGTAGATGCACGAACAATGTTCCGACGCTGCTATTCTTCCTCAGTGACGATTGCTGTGCATTACAAGTGACTGATAGGTTCCGAGGTGGATGAGTAATCAGGAACTGATTGTCTGCCAAGGGGGTGACATATTGTACGTCTTGTCCGGTTTCTTGGCAACGAGGGGGGCAGTGTTCCGCCAGTGGTCGCATCTTCTTGGTTTGACACATTTGGAGGAGGTTCGAAACTAAGCTTTTGATGAACAGAGTTTCGACCCAGGCTTCTGCGCGTGCCTCACACAGTGACAGGCTGACGGGTGAAGACCAACATGATTTAGAGGGTCGGATTATGTCGTGTTCCAGCATTTCCTGTACTTGTGCCTGGATCACGTCACGTTCCTTTTGTAACACACGGTAAGGCTTGCTGTGAACGGGTGCTGCCTCTCCCGTGTTGATGTGGTGTTCGACTAGGTTGGTGAAACCCATTTCGGAAGTTTTTGTAGCAAACACATCTCGGAACTCGGAAAGTAGTGTTGGCAATGCCTCTTTTTCGCCCTTATTCAGGCTTTCGTTGATGTTATAATTAATTGGTGACTTTTCAGGAGTGTTATCTTCGATGACGATGTAGCTTGGAGTTTGTTCTGCTATTGGTGGTACGAGGTGACCAACAACAGTTCCTTCAAACAGTTTTTTCGTCGGATAACCCTCCAACTGAATAAGGACCTGCTTCTTTCCTAAAACAGGCAAGATGTTACACCGATGTGTTAACATGAAGTGTTCACTCGGAACAAAAATGGAATCTTTCAAATCTTCTTCGCTAATAACGTTCTCTCCCAAGAAGTTTACGTCGATGTAGCTCTTTTCGTTAGCTACAAGTACATTATTTCCAACCAGACTTACTTTGTAGTTTTTCTTTGTACCCTGCTTGATTACTACACTCTCATGGGCGCTGAGCTCAAATGGCACCCTATTCGAGTGAGTCAAGCGATCGAAGTCGAGGGTGGCTTTTTCGCGTCCCTAGGATAATGTCCCGCGGCAAAGTTTCTACTATAAGGAAATCTATTTTATACATTTTTTCTCCGGTCTTAACATCTATCACTGTTTTCCCTAAAATGTTTGAGGGTTCCGCTGGCAGAAATTAAGTACCGCGGCCCGTTATTTAATGTTTTTATGCTACTTACTAATGTTTTCTTAATTACGTTGGTTGCGCTCCCCGTATCAACCAGGGCGCGAACCGGAGTATTATTGGTACTTATCAACAGTATCCTAATGTTACTGTTTTTGTCCCCTGATGATTTGGCGGGCACCCCCAGCGGGGAACTGGACTTAGGTGCGCCAATTAATTTAAAGGGGTATGGCGAGTGCCCTGACTCCTACCCCGAGTGCCTGTACCTCTGCTGCGCTGCTGCCTTCCGCGGAAAGGCGTCCTGCTGGAGCTTTCTCCACGCTGGGACAGTCGATCTCCAGAGGGAGACCTCGAAGGTCGCGACCACTCGCGCGTGGTGCCTCGAAAGCGTACCGTTCGGGGCGGCGTAAGCTCGGGAGTACGGGATGGTCGATAGCGCCAGCACAGGGACCCCTCGGTTTGTCGAAGAAGAAGATGTCGTTTTTTGTGAAGCGGGTTGAACTCGGTTAGAAACGTTAACACATTGTCAGTTAGTGGATCGAACGTGGGTGGGTTTTGGTACTTTGGCAACAAAGGTTGTGCCGTAGATGCGCCAAGGTTTCCTAAGGTGATATCTGCGGATTCCGTCGGCATTTTTGTATCTTTCTTATTATTTATACTCAGTTGATGTCTACGTTCGGTAATGTACGCGTCTGGATGAAATTCAAGATCTGAGGAACGGTCGCACAATGTGTACTCTTCACCGTCGGAGTGCACAGTTACTTCTTCTAGGGAAGACGCGGCGAATGAGTCGCGTGCTGGGTGAAACGTTTTATCGAGCGTACCCTGAGTATTTACTGTTTTTTTGGGTGCTTTACGGAGAGGAATATCGCGTTGTGAACCGATTTCACTACTTCTCACCGGTGGTTTGAAATTCTTGTAGTCGGCCTTGGATCGGGTTTCCCCATTGGGGCTTTTGCCGGAAGCTCTGTCTGGGGTTGTTTCTGTTTGTCATACTTGGCTTTTGCAGATAGTTTAGTTTGATGGATTGCTTCTACAGCATTTGACATAGGCCTTTCTCTTACAAAGTTTAATAATTCCTCATCTTGCTGTTCATTTGAGGCTTTAGGGCGACCTGAACCTGCTTTTCGTCTTACACTTACACTACCATTTTCTAGGTGAGAAACTACCCTAGCTTTATCTATGTCGCTTAAGTGAAGCATTTCAAAAGTTAATCTGAATTTTATGACGATGTAAAAATAATTTTATGACATTTTTGATAGGTGTTGTCAACTCAATTAATTGTCAAGTTGAACCAAATTTACATTTGGAAAATTTTCATTTCCCGATTTTTTTGAAACTAGCTGTAATTTCAGCAACGCAAATCCGCAATCTCTTTAAAAATTCTAGATTTAGGTAACACATTGGTAGTTGAAATTCATCATATCATGTTATGAGGAGCCAAAATGTGCTGCGGCTGGTAGATTGGCTGCCGAACGCAGTGAGGCAGACAAACCAGCCAATAATGTTTCAAATTTGTTGACAATTGCTTCGAAAGGTTATGTTTGTAATCAATGTACTAAGTGAAAGAAATTAAAAATTGTCAAATTGACAGGAGCATAAAATAACCTCAAAGTGACCATCAATAAATAAACGTGTCTTTTTTGTTTTTGTTTTTTTCTGTTTCTGTCGTTTCAATATAGAGAAAGCGGGGAAGGAAATCGTGACGTCGCATCAAAAGGGTAGAAATTGGACTATACCTTCACTTATTAAATAAATAATCTTCGCAGTACGAATTTCATCATTTAAATTTTCAATAATTTCAGTCGTAAACTTGACTGAAAATCTTTGCGGTAATATAGTCTTACTCTCCCCGAGATTCACAAACACCTTTTCACCATAAGCAGTGCTACATTTCGAAAATGATTTAATTTAAAACTTTTTATTTACTTCTAAACTCTTGAAACTTATATAATTATTATTAATATGCAATTGTTCATTTAAAGCGCTTAATAGTGCAGCCATCTTGATCTGACGATTCAGTTTACAGTAAAAATAAAATCCACTACTCACATATGTATAATATTAAACAAAAAGTACATAAACTATTATCATGTAGATTTATTATTAATTTCTTTTTTGTTATCTATTCTAATATTTTTAAACTGATTCTTAAAATTCACATATAAACATCTAGGTGAGAATTTTAAATGTTCTTTAATCGGAATGTCACTGATTTCCCCCGCACAAATTCTCACCCTGCAATAAAAACATTCGACACTATCTCCAAATCCAATATAGAAAAAACCGGCTTTTGCGAGATCTACTGGAGAAGGTAGGTACCACCCGGTAAAAGTTAATAACCGTTTATCGAAACACGCATAATTAGGAACACTTACAATACCGACACCATCATCTAAACACATTTCAAGATATTTAATTTTCATCAAATATGAATAATCAGGATTAAATTCCACTACTTTATAAAATGTTTTATTACACTTGCAACACTCACGACCGTAGTTTTTGACTAGAACCTTTAATTCCTCTTGAGTACATATAACATCGATTTCATGTGGAGCTGCGATTTTCAAATCCTTTTCCAAACCATCAGTTTGGTAACTTTTTAACTCTTTTTCAAAACACTGATTTTGTTACATTCATTTTGGTGGATTTCCGGATCCTCCTAGGGTTCCACGGCGAAGGTACTCTTCTGTCGGGAAAACAGGGACTGGTGATGGCGGGGGCGGCGTTCCTCTGCAGAAGCTCCAACATCGCGCTCATGAATTGCATCATCCGGGACATTTCGATGGGGGGCGATCCTGTATAACTTTTTCTCGAGGGAAGCCTGTGTTGATAATCTATTAAATTATTTGATTAAAGGCAGCTGTATTACGTAACTGTTTCAAAATATTAGTCATGCATTTTGATTTCACCCAACAAACATTGTTTGTCGATTGTGTAGGTTAAATTTTTTAAAGAAAAGTTTGTTGTGTTAAACAAATTATAACACTAGAATAAACTGTCTAACCTTTGGGGCTTCTTCTGTTGCAATTTGCAACCAGGTCCCTCTTCTTCAATTCCATTTTTTCTGCCTATTTGATGATTTCAAGAATTATGAAATCACTATAAAACAAAATAAATTCTTGGGAAGTAATTCATATTGGAAGAAACTTACCTTAATGTGAGATCCATGTCGCATCCATTTTATTGACAATGGACGAAATCTAGTCCGAATGAAACTTAAAAAAATCTTTCTATCGACATATTGATTAATGAAATTACCATTTATAACTGCTGTAACTGACAAGTTTTACACGTTTGTCGTCATTCTTTAAATTTGACTGCACCAACTGTTGTCGAGGTATTCGCAAATACATATAACAGACTTTCGACATGATCTTCCCGTCTCCTTTACAAGAAGGAAATTTTACATCTTTACAAATCACGGTTCAGACATTCATCTGAGAGTGTACAAGAACCTACAGGTATCTTGTACATTTAAATTAATGTATATGCCCTGGGAGATACTTAAATGTCTCGTTATTTTCTTTTGAGTGGAAATTAATTTAATGGTGAGTTTCAGATGAGACAGGTGTAACAATTTTAGCACCTCGCACCAAAATTTCCACTACAAATGAATGCATGTATTACTGCTGTTGTTGTTGTCCGTCCAATCCCTCATCACTAGATTATAAAGTCGAAATTTATTTCATGTAAAAATTTGCTTGCTTCTGGTGCCCGATGACTTTTATCTACAATTAATTTAAAAATACAAGTATCTTTAAATGCGAAATATGCTTGTACTTGCGCTGTCCATAACAATTTTTTTTTCAATTCAATGGGTTTTCTTTTGGGATTTAGAAGTAATTGCGTTTCTATAAATTTGGTATGAACCGGAGAGCCAGATATGAAACCATAAAGTTCTCCCAAGAGATCAAAGAATGTCTTTCCGTGGACTAGGCCTTTGCAAATGTCTACAGTAATTAAGTTCAGACGATGAATTAAAACAATGCACATACGCAGCTTTCGGAAGAATTTGTTTTTGAAGAAGTACACAGGCCTAAAGCAGTAGCATCCAGTGGCGGCTCGTAACATTTTTGGCTGGGTGGGCAGACATTTTAATACTTCCCTCCACCAATGTTATTATTGTTATTACATGTTATATTTTTTGTTATGTTTGTTGTAATTGCTGGAAAGGAATTTCTGTGTTAGTCACTGCTAATTGCAGTGTCCAGCAAGAACCTACGGGAAGGTCCAGAAAATCTCTTGCCGGGAAAGGAATTAGGAAGTGTTATTTGTTATTATGGAAGTGATGAGTGTTAGTATAGTCAACAAAAATAACAAGATTGTCATAAATATAAAACAAAAAATAAATTCTCAATAAAATAAATAAAATAAATTCTCAATAAAGTAAATAAAATAAATTCTAAATAAAATAAAAAACAAAATATAACATTCTTATTAACTAAACTAAAATTAATAAGAACAAAAAATGACGTTACAGTTTTTTATAAATTAAATCGATTCTTCTGTCTTTGGCTTCCGCGAAATGATCAATTACTTGGTCAAAAAATGTATCCGTTTTACGCAATGATTTTAGTAATTCTTTTTCTATCGAAATTTGACCGAGATTATTTAGTCGAGATTGATCAATTGTGTTGCGAGTGAAACTTTTAATACGTTTAAGAACGGAAAAACTTCTTTCTACCGACGCGGATGTAGCTGGAATTGTTAAAATTAAACTGATTAACTTAAATATTTCTGGAATATCTTCCTGAAGAGAATTGTCAGTTATAAATTTTAGTTTTTCTCGAATTTCTACAGAGTCGCCTAAAATTCCAGGATCGGAATATAAAACACGTAACTCATTTTCAAGTTTGTCATTATTGAAAAATTGGGGATAGTTATCTAAAAGTTTTTTTAATAAGTTATGAGGGAACTGTTGCTTGAAGGTTAAAAATTTATCATTATTCATAAGGTTAAAAAAATGTAATTGTTCAAAATCTTTAAATCTGTTTGAAATTTGGTTTGTAATCATATCAAAAATTTGATTATATAATCGTCTGCAATGTAGTTGTAAATCATTTTCCAAAATTGTTCGTCTGCGCTTTGTAGGTGGACCTACTGTATTCACACTTCTTTCAAAGATGTTATTAAAAAACTGTTCTTCCGTTCTGTACGTTTGAAATGTTTCTAAAAGTTTATTTACGCGATCTTTACAATATGAAATATCTAACAATTTTGTTTGAATAATAGAATAAATTAGATCCGTTTCTTCGAATATTAAGTGGAAAATCTGAAGGAAAAAATAAGCGTTAAAGTCGTTTAAAAAATTTAAATAGCCAATGGATTCACGTATCGTCTTGGAGTCTTTCGCGAATTCAGCACTGGTGGATATTTCATTAAAAACCTCCAAAAGTTCATCTCTATATTTTAAAACTGTACTTACTATACGTGACTTGAAATTCCAACGCGTTTGAGAATTTCCCGGAATTTTACGGCTACATATTCTATTAGAACGTTTGTACGTTTTGTTGATTTTGAAAAAAAAACCGATATTCCTGAAAGTGTTGCAAAAAATATTTTAACTTCTTGAATTTCACCAACCGCATCTTGAAGTACCAAATTTAATCGATGTGCATAGCAATGAATAAATAGTGCCTGCGGGGCCGTACTCTTAATTTTTGATTGTAATCCGTTTAATTCGCCCGACATTACCGCGGCCCCATCGTACGTTTGAGCTACTAATTTCTTCTGTAAATTGAATTTTTCAAATTTACCTGTTAAAAAAGAAAATAATTGATCTGCTGTACGACCAGCACTAACGTCAAAAAATCCGAGAAACCGTTCCTTTATTTCACCAACGTAAGTATATCGAAAAACCACCGATAATTGAGAACGACAGGACAAATCTGTGGTTTCATCAATTTGCCAAGAAAAACAAACAGAATTTTGAATTTCTGACTCTATTTGCCGAGTTATGTAATAGTTAACCGATTCAATTAATTCATTTTGAATTGTTTTTGACATACCGCTAAAAACCGAAGACGATTTTAAAAATTCTTCAAATTTTGGATCATAAGAAGACAAGAATTCCGCGAGTTCCCTATAATTACCGCGATTTGACGAGTCTTCTTTTTCATTGTAACCTCGGAAAGCCAATTCTTGGGTACCCAAAAAAATTGTCATATCGATGAGACGTTTTAATATTTCCCGATTACTTTTTACCTTTTCATTATATTCTAAAATAAATGTGCGATGTGCTGAATCCAAAGAATTTTCTATGTTTTGCTTTCCAAATAATTTTAATTTTAAGGCCGCGTACGTATGATCTTTAGATTTCCCGTGTCTTTCGACCGATTGATGTAACGCCTTCAAATTGTCAACTCCTGTCGTACACCATGGGCTTTTTAATTTGGAATCGTTGAACAAAAGACAAGGCCAGCAAAAAAGTTTACTTTTGATTTCACTACCCGTCAGCCAATGACACTTTCCAAACCACGATGAATTAAATTTACGGTTAGAAGAATTTTTATTGGAGAAATAAAATAAAATAAAATGTAATGTACAAATGAATGCTTTTCTACTCAGGGTAGACATGTCTTGCCTGCATTTCTCCAGCTTAAACAAACGTTTCTACTTCGGTCTCTTTCTTTCGCAGTTTTGCACGGTTGGCCATAATACGCGTAGAGCTTTCATATTTCAACGAACATCTCTCAGGGAAGACATGTCCACCCTGAGAAAAATTCGCCTCGGAAATGTTTTGATTTGCCTATAAAAACATTTACTTTCTAATAACAAATCATCAAATAAATAATTGATAAATTTAAAAATGAAAATAAAATTTAAAAAAAATATGTCATTTGGTTTTGGGTGGGCACTGCCCACTCTGCCACCCCTGACGAGCCGCCACTGGTAGCATCATCTACTTCTAGCAAACACAGAAATTGATCAGTAACTTGGCTTGAAACATTTTTCATCATTCTTGTCACCACAGCCATTGTTTTGGTTTGTGTAATGTGTAACGGATGGTTCTTATCGTGTTTGAGGTTCTTATCGTGGTTCAATAATAAATACATTATGAGTTCTCTGCACTTTCGTTTATTAAGAGTGAACACTACATATCGGTGGGAGCTTGACTGGAGGTCATTTCACCTTCAATAACTTCTAAATCATATGCAGCTATACAATGATCTACAGCATTCAAGGATAAATTATGTTATTAGAAAATTTCGAATTACATATATTCTTACAGTGTATTTAGAATTTAAAGTTAGGTGGTTCGAGAACCATGGTAGCATCCTCCTCTTCATCGAAATCTGAATCTTTTGTTTCATCTACGGATGAGACAAAGTAGTTGGAGCCTCAACAACTTCAGTTTTCTTTTGCTCTGGCGTTTCGATTTCTTCGTAATGATCATTGATGACAACTTCGGAATAATGGTCGAGATTTTCATCACGATGATCATTCACAACTACGAGTACATCAACATTCTCACTTTCTCCACTTTTATTATCGAAAAAATCAAGTAAACGTTTTAGGGATGTATCCCGAAATTGTTCATCCATTCCAAAATCATTTTCTAACACCGAATCTAAAATTTGTTGTGTATCCGGAATTTCGATAGTTTTTACGGCTGTGTATCCAGAATTTCAATAATTTGGGGCTGTGTATCAGGAATTACAATGGTAGGGGGCTGCGTGTCGGGAATTATAATGGTAGAGGGCTGTGAATCGGGAATTATAATGGTAGGGGCTGTGTATCCGGAATTTCAATAATTTCCGGTTGAGTGTCTTCAATAACGATTGTTTCAATTCGCGGTTTCTTAATGAGTTTGTTAGAATTGACAATAATTTTGGAAAGTCTTTTGGCACGCAAAAGACTTCTTAAAAGTGGAGAATCATTCGTACTTACATTTGGAGGCGGACTAGGGATGCGAGATTTACCAGGACGAGCACAACTATTACACTCCTGGTCACGCATCTCGCTTCTCTTATTTTCCACATCCACCAAACGTTGACAATCGTAGTTATTGTCATGCATCTGGTGTCTGTCGATTAATTGCTCAGAATTTAAAAGATTTTCATCGAAAGTAGGGATCAAATCACCATAATCATCATCATGAACACCCTGATCATTACTATCAAGTTGACATTGATTGTAAAGATCATTGATGACAATTTCGGAATAATGATCGAGATTTTCATCACGATGATCATTCACATCTACATCAATATTCTCACTTTCTCCACTTTTATTATTGAAAAAATCCAGTAGGGATGTATCCCCAAATTCACTATCCATTCCAAAATTGTTTTCTAACACCGAATCTAAAATTTGTTGTGTATCCGGAATTTCGATAGTTTTTATCGGCTGTGTATCGAGAATTTCAATTATTTGGGGCTGCGTATCAGGAATTTCAATAAATTGGGGCTGCGTATCAGGAATTTCAATAATTTCGGGCTGCGTATCGTTTTTGTTTGTTACAAGTTTGTGTTACATATTATAATAAGCGATGGTGAGCTGCTGAGGCTTAGGGTCTTTTCAGCTAGTAGGGCCTTTTCAGCTAGAAGCTTCTCACGAATCCTCGTGATTTTTAAGGGAAAACGGATGGGGGTATTTTGGGTGGGGGGTGGAGTGGGGAGAGGTCAAGGCGAAGACTTACTCGTACGCTACGTATGCGGGCGGACTTGGCGTGAACTCATTTCTGATAGCTGCTTGGGCTTCTGTCCATGTAGTGGCGCCTTAGTGACGTCAGTCCCTTGACGGTGTTGTTGTCTGTATGCCTTCGGACGACTTGAAGATGTCGATGGTGGCCAAGAAGTCGTCTACTGCCTCTTTGGCTCATGCGCCGGACTTTCCCCGTCGTCTTCATCTGAACTGGATGTATTCGTGGCGCCAAGGGCCCCTAAGAATTCTTCCCTTTCCTCATGGATACTGGTTTTGCTGTCTTGCACAGGAAAAGTGTTTGGTTGTATTGATGTGCTTCACAGTTTTCATGTTGTTTTTTTTTTAATCTGGTAGTGTTGCATTTAATGTGACTTCACAAAATTTACAATATGCTTTGTTTACATGCACAGTACATGGTGTTAACCAGTCTTGTACTTCTGGCATTTTTTCCCCTTCTGTTCTGTATTTTTGACTTGTCCTTTTGTGTTTCGTACAAGGCGGCTTCACAGAGTAGTTTTGAAAATGGCAGCAATTTATGAAACTGTCTGAGCATCAGTTGCTTGATCTCGCTCCAATTAGTTTTCAAATGCTCTTGGGATTCGTACCACCGCCTTGCCATTCCCGTTAGTCGATTGGCCACTAGCTTGACGATAGTTAAATCACTCCAACGATAGCACTGGATTAGTTAGTTCGTCGACTCGCTGGACCCACAATTCAATTGATTATGAGAACGTTGCAGATTATGCGGAATGGAATACGACTTCTTCATTGGTCGATCAATCAATTTTAAACGGAATCGTCGTCAGTAGCATTTTACCTAATGTGCTCAGGTACGCATAGAGCTCGTTGATGTCTTTAAATCTTGAGACCTTGGTCGGGCTAGCAATGCCTTGCCGGTAATTCTGATTACGGCGTCGACCAAAAAAGTTTCGGGAATTTGATTCGGAGCGTTTTTACTGTGACTTTTTATATTTGTCTGTGTAAAAACGAATTTATAGGATAGTTAGCGACTTAAAACCCCGATTTCAGTAATTCTTGCTTTGTTTTAATCCGAAATTGAATTTTCATATTTGCGTCTATAAAAACCAATTTAGGGGAAAGTTAGCGACTTAAAACCTCGATTTCTGTCTTGCTTCGTTTTATTCCGAAATGAGCAAGTTCCAGGAGGAAATTCCTATTCGGATCGTTTTTACTTTGAGTTTTCATAGTTGCCTCTGTTAAAAACAATTTACAGGAAAGTTAGGGTCTTAAAACATCTTGATCTCCAGCTTCCGTTGGTACACCGGGCACCATCTGTCGGTGGCTTAGTGATTCACTTCCGCTCCCCCACACTTGTAGCACGTCAACTCCTGCCTGCAGTCTTTCTTCTGATGGCCGTAGCCGGTTGACTTCGAATTTTTCTTCCATCCAGAAGGTCAGCCCCACCACTGCCTTCTTTCTTTTCAGACATTCTTCCTGTGTTTTTGCGTCCATCGTCAGGACGACGTTCTGTTTGTTGGGATCCTTGCAGACTCTCTTCGAGAGCACTTTCACCTCTGCGGTAAATTGCTCTCTGGTCCTGTCCATCGGGATGCATTCGTTTTTCTCCCAGATGTCCAGCACCACTTCCTCCGGCTTCCATTTTCTTTCCAACCCGGTGAGTGTGATCGTGGGTTCAATTTTTCGACCTGAGTCACCTTGACCCCTTGTTTCTTCCTCAAAGTTTCCTCCAGTCTCTTCTCGAAAATTCAGTTCAGCAATCGAATATGGGATGATGTCATCCGGTGCCCGTAATTTGTGCAATCTCGGTTCCTTGACGCCTGGTGAGAGTGCGAGACTACCGATCACGGGGATATCGCCTTACATTAAATTGTCGCAATTTATTGGCAAACCTGGTTTTCGGATAAAATTGGAGGCCTGGCCATTACAAATTGCGAAACCTCGTCACTCACAGTATCACTTTCAACCACCCCAGCATTTGTATTTACTGTCACATGAGTCAGTACTTGTAGGTACTTGGCACTTCACTCGTGTCTTCTTTGAATTTTTTAGACGGAACAAAATAGTCCGCGATGCTACGTTTTTTTTCGACATTTTCAGTTACCAACGATCCCGTAACGCCGAATCGCAAAGACTGACTGAATATGGACAGAATTTGAGATTAAGAAAAATAAAAGAAATCTGAAGTATGTATATGTAAAAAGTACCATCTTATTTGGGTTTCAAGTACCCACACTCGGCTCTGATATTAATAGCGATTTCCTGAGAAGTGCACAACTTTCTTATGCTATTTGGAACTCTAATCTATGTAATTTGAACTGTCATGAATGCAATGTTTGGGCATTTAACGTCATTGTAAACACTGCATGTCTAGCTATTTCCTCTGAGATTTTTGTTTCAATTTTTCAAGAAAGAATATACGAGTATCAATAATGTATTGGACCTGAAATGTGCAGGGGCACCCGTGGGGCACAATTATTTTTGTTACGTGTGTACGAATATGTACGGACAATAATTAACAACAGTTAAATTAAATATAAATGTATTCGTAAATCCGTGCCAAATACAACTAAAACACCTTCTCGTCTCTATTTCTCTAAT
The DNA here is from genome assembly GCF_963966145.1 of Tenebrio molitor. Lineage (NCBI taxonomy): Eukaryota > Metazoa > Arthropoda > Insecta > Coleoptera > Tenebrionidae > Tenebrio > Tenebrio molitor. The sequence continues at coordinate 3,100,032 of NC_091048.1, read as the reverse complement.
CTTAATAATAGTTATGGTTAACAAGTCCCAGGCTCCAACCACTTAAGACCCCTACGCCGGGTGTCGCCCTTCCATGGTGGGGATTACGTGACCTTCGCTGGCGTTTCCCGAAAAATGCGTAGCGTACACGTGCCTAATTATTATTATTAAAAGTCATACATATTGGCATTGTGTTTTGCTAATATTTCAGGTGAAATTGTGAAATTATAACATTAACTACCATCTTCAGAAATTAGTCGTTTACTACATATGTTTATTAGGTAATTTAGTTTTATTTAAATTAATAACGCTAAAGATTCTTTCAACACAAGCGCTACTATGCGGAAGAGTTAGAAGAATTGAAACGAATTGGGAAAGTTGTGAAAAAATAGGAGTGCCGTCTCCCTTTTTTATATTAGAAACATTTTTCCAAAATACAACATCGTCAACTTTAAAATCAATATCTGAATTTTTTAAGAGCCTAAATTCTCTATTTAGGTCATTAATATCGGTAACAATTTTCGGAAAACTTCTAGCAACTGAACCAATACTATCGGCTTTAGCAATATTAGATGGAACCAAAAAAGATAGTGATTTAATTAATTGTGCTTCCTTTGAATTAAATGGAAAACGTTTATAAATGTGATGAACTGCTTCAACATAAAAACTTTAACAATTCTTCCTTAATTCATGTTTTTTTTTTTTTTTTTTAATATATATAGCCTTTCCCTTTTCACCGTACTGGTCTATCAGGTACCTTGCGGTCGGCTTTTTTCCTCTTTTTCCTTTTTTTATGTGCGGCGAGGCTCCGGGGTACTTTCCCCGGCCACCCACACCCAATTTCGTTACGTCCGTATTTTTTAAATAATCCCGTTTAATGTAGTAACTTAACAACAATTTGTAAGCACCAGACATTTTGGAATACAAATATTGTATCTTCGGAATTTCAGAGTGAAATTCTAAATTGGCGCTATTGAAAGTAGGCAACACATATTCCAGAAATTGTAGATATAATTTATTTACTGTATTTATAAGCAACTGATAAATTTTTTCAGCACCCGGTGTTTTATTGACATTAAGTATGCTTTTTGGAACAGTTATGTTTTTTTACTGCAACAATACCCCCAATAATCTTTATCACATATTGCACATTTAAAATAATATTCACCCTTAATGCGAGGATTGCTAGGTTGTATCCTGTAAAAACGATGTTATAGTTTGCATTTGTATAATATTACTAAATAAATTTAATGCTTAAAGTAAAAAAAAAAATAAGTTTAAAAAAAATAGAATAACATTTGGAAATAAATCGACTTCAAAAATCACCAGATTTTTGTAGTAAAAGTTTTCACCAAATCACCATATCGACACTAAAATCACCAGATCTGTTGAAATTTCACCAGATCTGGCAACACTGCGTCGTTCGGGTCTCGGGTGTCGCCTTCGAAATTTCGTCCTACGACGATATTGCCGTTTTTCCTTCCCCGACCTGCCATACTTGGGTCGACTTTCTCGAGATCCAGATCTGTAGTGTGATTTCCTAGAGGCGGCTCTTGAACGAGGCATTGTTTATTTCGCACTTGTTCACTAACTGATTAATCTTTTCACTGCATCACTTATTCGGGTCTTTATTCCATTTCTGATATTAACAGTATTTATAACTGGTCGATAAACTAATGAAACAAATAATTTCGAACAAAGGGATCGATACAGGTCTTGACCATTACCTAGTAGACGGGTAACTTTCCTCTCGATAATGTAGGAGGACGCCCTGAAGCTGTCTAGCCAGAAAAAACGATAGCTAAAGTGAACAATGACCACAATATCGGACAAAAAAAGTATATCGATGCACCCTCTATAGAAAACCTCGGTATATCGATACTTACCCCTGTCTGCCTTACATAAAGATTTTCGTTCCTTTAATTCCATAGTACGTACATATTTCCAATAGCTTCAGTAATTATAGTAGATTAATAGAATGTGCAAAACATGGTAAATATTCAATCTTCAACATTTTTGCCATCGATATTATGTTTGCAGCATTATCTGTGATTATTGCTGCAACTTTAGTATTCGAATTCCATTCACCAATAATATTGTATAAAATACGAAATAAATTTGTTTAAACTATTTGTTTGATAGCTTATGCCTTACTTGTATGCAGGTAGTTATATTTTCTGTTGTGTGGCTACCTTGACAATGTTTAGTTTCTACAACAGTGCTTAGGAGTTTATTTTGATGTAGAAAATGAACTGTGACAGTTAGGTAGGATAGATTTGAGTATGAAGAAGTCCACAAATCTGTTGTCAAACTTACATCATTTACTTGTTCTAGAATTGCTTTGAATTTAATTGTTATTTCATTATATCGGCGTGGTAATAAAATTGCCTACACTTGTGTTTTAGAGGGTAATTTATAGTGAGGGTCACGTTTATGAATTAATTGTTGAAAACCCACATCACAAACCATGGACAATGGTTGCAAAGCTACAGCAATCATATCAATCACCAAACTCTCAATCTCTGTCTTTTTTTGATTATAACTTTTATAAAAATACGAATCCAAATCTAAAACTTTTTGTTTTCTTTCATGATTGGAAGTACTGGAATTTTCCCGTTCCAATTCCTGATAATCATCTATTGATAACAGAGAAACAGTTTCAGCTGTTCACCTTTATCAATGTTATGAACCCTTTTTATATCGTGCCTTCATTTAAATTTATCCTTAAAGTTGGCGTTGAAGAGTCGATTGTGAACGCACCACTCTTGTAAAAACGTAAGATTTAAACAGCTGATCCGTAATCCGTATAGCGCGTTCAGAATCGACTCTTCAACGCCAACTTTTTATTTATTTACAAAAAATATTCCTGTAATTTGTAAGATTGTAAGGCTCCCAAAACAGAGAAACAAAAACTGGTCCATTACATATGTCTCTAACCGCACCATTTTTATTTGTGATGAAATGCATTTGTCACTGGTTTCACTTACGCGCTTCTTACTTAGGCTTGCCAGAAATTACCTAGATTTGTGGAAGATTTAACTCGTGATGTTTACAATAAATTATTTTAGTTCAAATTCTAAAAGAATTTAAGAATTTTCAGTTTTAAAATTTTTACAATGTAAAAATTCGTAGAATTTTACATCCGTCACAAACGCGTTGGCTCTCTGTTCATATTGTTCTCTCACGGGTTTTGGAACAATTCGGCCCCTTACAATTATATTTCAATGATGCTGTCGCTAACAACGATGTTTTGGCGGCAGAAAACATTTTATTGAAATTGAATGACACGACTTCAAAATTATTTTTACAATCTTTAGGTCTTGTTTTACCCATTTTAAACAATTTAAACAGAGAAATGCAGTTATGTACGAAATTCTCACATCTCCCTTGCTTAGTCTGGACGCTCGGTTCGAAGGGCACCTGCTTGAAGTGGTTGGTGTCATAATAACGTCCCATTCGATAGGACGTACCCGCCTAACCCCGCATTATCACCTCGTTTTGTTTATGTTACATCGTGCTGGGGGTGAAGAGGAATTTTAGTTTTCAGTTTAGAATCTCGTGTTAATAAGAGAGCACGTCTCATTTACTTATACTCATCTGAATTGTTTACTACTTTTTTGATATATTAATAAACGTTATAATTATTAGAATTTAAATATTTCTTACAAAATCAGAAGTGGGATTTAAGGAATCCATAATTGCCTACTTAACGCTTGTACAAGAGTAAAGGTCGTGAGTGTACTTGTGTAAGCTGTGTTTGTGTTATTGCACCATGAATTCTACCACCCCTCGGATTAGTGCCTAAACCAGAAGACACTGTACTCCGTAGTCCAGGTGATGGTTGTAAATGACGAAAAAGTTTTCATGATCGGTGATCGAGATGTTTGTATTTGTCAAACGTCATGCTTTTAAAAATCGGCACCACAAAATGATGGTGATGACTGATGACATCACGCATGAAGACAAGGTCAAGTGCGAACAACCCCTAGTTGAATTTACTGATCGAATTTCGACCTTCATGGCCACGATGGGCAGCACCGATGCCGCAAAGCTGGACATAAAATTGGCCACGCAGGAACCCATTGATTGCAACCCGTATCGGATGTTACTGCATGAAAAAAGAAGCGATTCCACATGGTATTGTTGATGATTTGTTGATTAATGGGATTATTACAGAGTCCACCTCGGCATACGCCAGTCCAGTTCTTCAAAAAAAAAAGATTTCGGAGACAACAGAAATATGTGCGTCGATTGCAGACGATACAGTTAAAGATAAGTATCCACTCCCGCTCGTCGAAGACCAGCTTGATTATCTCGGTGGCGACGGGAAAGGTGGTGAGTTTATTAAGTATTTTAGGGCGCTTGACATGTTCCCAGGGTTCTATCAAGTCAAGTGTCGGTCGACAAAGTCACAATTAATAAAACTGTCTTCATTATACCCGATGCACTTTACGAATTTTTATGCATACCCTCCGGACGGTAGTTCGCCGTCGGTTTTTTTTTGTGATTAATGAATAAATGCTTGGACCATTAAAACATGCGGTAGCACTTTCTAACATACATGACAACAGTTGAGGAAGGTCTACACCGGTTACGGTTAGTTATTGAGCCCCTACGCAAGCATAATATTTCGTTACGAGTTACGACTAAGTAAATGTTCGTGTTTTTTTTGCACTAGGATAGACTGTTCAGATCGTGAGGTTAGTGCCAACGAAATTAGGCCGGGAAAGTGCTAAGATAGTGACCACTTCAAACGTGGTACCTTCTAGAAGCAAATATGTCAATTTCTTGATTTGGGGGGGCTACTTTAGGAAATTTATGCAGCACTTGTCGAAGATTGTTGTGACCGGACTAAAGCGTGTTACGGGTTTTTTCAAAGACTTGATTGAATCTTAATATTTTATTATAATAACTAATGAATGTAAGGAAATGGAGAAAAATTATCAGTTAGTGTGATTCCTATTGTCGACAGTCTAAAGTAAAGAGAGTTAAAAACAAAATTAAATGGACAACGGACCCTAATTTTAATTTATAATGGTTCAGAGTGATTATCTTAGTGTAAAGTTAACTCTGTGAGTGAAAACTCCAAATTCTATGTTTACAAAAATGAGTAATTAATTACATTCTAACAAGACATTAAACGGAGAACAAGGAATTTTGATTTATTTGTCCTTATTGGATCTACAATATAATCAATGAGAAAATGAAGACCCACAAGCTTGTGTCATGTGATATGTGAATGTGATGAATTAATTAATTATAAATGAGCAAATATAGCTTAATATTAGTGTTAGAACACGCATAATGTTTTGGGGCCCTGACAGTAGTGTGCTTTTAAACGAGTCAAAACGCTAGATCGGTACTAGCGGTGTTCAAAGCGTCGTTACCGACCGAATTACGAGTGCATGCAGATGCAAGTTCGCTAGATGATAGAGGGATGTGGTTGATGTTGTTATTACGAACGCACCTAGGAGGAGTGCAAAAAGTTGTAGTTTATTTTAGTAAAGTTGTACCAGCGGTAGTACCATTTATATGAATTCAAAACTATGGCCGTCGTTTGTGCTCTGCAGCATTTTTAAGTACATTTAGTAGGTTTACAATTTACAGTGGCAACAGACTGCAATGTCATGAGAATATTTTCCAAAAAAAAAAAAAATGGGTTTAATACCGCAAGTTGGCAGATGATGGCTCCAAGTGCAGGAGTTCACCTTTGAAATTAAGTACAAACTGAGATCACGCATGCCCCGTGTGGATGCACTCAGTGACTTCCCTGTCACGGTTGATATCAACAAAATTGACATTACTGAAGGCAACTGGATACTATCGGTTCAATTGCAAAATGATAAGTGAACTACGGTTCGTAAAATTTTCAGAGATGAAGCAGTATTTCCAGTTAAAAACCCAAAAGTTTATCGAAAGTCAGCAGGCGAAAATGGGAAGTACCCTCTGCTGTGAGATGGCAAATAGTTATGATGTCATGTTATGATCATGTTACGAGTATGTGTCATGATCGGACGTGCTACTTGGGCATTGAAGACACTGCGACGTGTCAAGGTGCATTACTGCTTTACTAAGATGAGATGCTTTGTTGCGAAACATGTTGAAGCATGTTTAAATTGTGTTTACTGTTTACTGTGGGGATTGCCCTGACGGGAAGCAAGGTGGAATTACATTTCATTGGGAACACGCCGATGTCTTTCCATTAGTTGTATTCAGATCATGTTGGTTCCTTTTGACACTAGTAGTCAGAGCTGCTTACAAAGTTACAGAACCTGTCAAATTGAATAATGTGAAACCTGTCGTGTATTTGGGTATCATGTAAGACATAATGTTTATTTTGGGGTCCCCAGTCGTGGTAGTACATTTACATCCCGAACTTTTAAGATTTTTCTGAAATATAATGCAATTTGACATGTATTAAATGCAAATTACGTGCGAATATTGTAGTAAGACTATTGTTACAATGTTAGCTACAAGGAGTGTCGAAGCTGAGGGAGAATTTTGGGACACTCATGTAAAAAAAAAAATGTACAGAGTGCGTTGGATACGGCATTCAACAAAGGTATCGATAGTACTCCAGTTAAAGCTCTCTTAGGGTTACCAAGCTAAGCCAATGGCTGAGGTCAAGTTGTTGAACTCCTTACAAGACACAATCGACAGGGTGGCTCTCGAGGAATTGAGAGAATGTATCATAGCAGACGATCAGCGCCAACAGAAGGAACGGTACGACAAGATTCGACCTGAGGCTGAGCGATATCAAACATGAAGTTGAGGATCTAAGAGAGGGACAGCGTAATCAAAAAAAACAAACGGTTGTGGCTGTTGATAAGATGAAACGTTGGAGCTTTAATGTAAGTTGAAATTACTGTATGATAATTACCAAGCTTCGAAGGTCAACAGACACAAGGCGACGAAAATAATGTCCGAGACCTGGCCAGTCTGCACATTATTGGAATAAAAGTGTGATTGACGAAGTTTAAAGTAAAGTTAGTTGCAAAAGTTGCAAGGTCAACAGACACAAGACATGGAAGATAATGCCGAGACTGATGTAGTCTGCCATTATTGGAGTCAAGGTGTGATTGACGAAGTTTAAAGTAAAGTTAGTTGCAAAAGTTGCAAGGTCAACAGACACAAGACATGGAAGATAATGCCAAGACTTATGTAGTCTGCCATTATTGGAGTCAAGGTGTGATTGACGAAGTTTAAAGTAAAGTTAGTTGCAAAAGTTGCAAGGTCAACAGACACAAGACATGGAAGATAATGCCGAGACTTATGTAGTCTGCCATTATTGGAGTCAAGGTGTGATTGACGAAGTTTAAAGTAAAGTTAGTTGCAAAAGTTGCAAGGTCAACAGACACAAGACGTGGAAGATAATGCCGAGACTTCTGTAGTCTGCCATTATTGGAGTCAAGGTGTGATTGACGAAGCCTAAAGAGGTTTGAAGTTAGTTGATGCCTGACAGGCGCTCAAGGTTAGTTGAGGTCTGAAGGACTGTCAAGCTAGTTGATGCCTGACGGGCGCTCAAGGTTAGTTGAGGTCTGAAGGGATGCCAAGTATGAGAGACGCTCAAGGTCAGCTGAGGTCTGAGAGCTCCAGATGGGTAATCAGTTGTACTAACAAATGCAAAAGCTTCCATTTCAAAGTCTAATAATAATTATTTGTTTGGACAGGTAAACAAGTGGCAACGACGAGTAGTATGAGGACATCCTACAGTCAGGATGGTCGAGTGTACGAAATTCTCACATCTCCCTTGCTTAGTCTGGACGCTCGGTTCGAAGGGCACCTGCTTGAAGTGGTTGGTGTCATAATAACGTCCCATTCGATAGGACGTACCCGCCTAACCCCGCATTATCACCTCGTTTTGTTTATGTTACATCGTGCTGGGGGTGAAGAGGAATTTTAGTTTTCAGTTTAGAATCTCGTGTTAATAAGAGAGCACGTCTCATTTACTTATACTCATCTGAATTGTTTACTACTTTTTTGATATATTAATAAACGTTATAATTATTAGAATTTAAATATTTCTTACAGTTAGAGTCTCCAAAGCTTCATACAATTTATAAAAACGTATCTAATGTTTTAAGAACTGTTTTTGATTGTTTCATTAAGCGAAATTATCTCTTAAATAATCTATTGAAAGATAGACTTTAAAAATCCTCGTAAGTACATTGTTATTGAAGAAGTTTATTTTGCGAGGAAATGTCAGTCAAACTATTTCCGAATCCGAAGGAGGATCATTTGCTGAACTCGATGCCTAATGTCGTCTCAAGTTGCAAAGAATCACTTGTCATTTGCAACAGCATTTTTTCAATATTTGTGAACCAAATAAAGGCACAACGGGACCACAAAATCACAGTTTGGATTGAATATTTTCCATATAAGTACAGTTTTGAAGTAATTTCAAATGACTAGTGGCATAAAAATGCTGTTGCATAAATAATAAAAATAGTGAAAATTAATGTTTATCTAATCCCGTGGGATAAATGACACTTATCCCACTCATTTGAGTGGTATAAGGAACTTCATTACCGGACGCATTTCATTACTCCACTCACTGGGATAAATAAGTTATTATTCCACTGAATGGTGTAATGCAACTGGCGGAAATAAATAAGATTTACCTTTTTTTTAAATTCTAGGCGATCTTAGATAAAATTTTGTACATAACACGTGGGCTAAAGCATATTACAGGAAACTCGTGTGATGTGATGACGAAATAGTACCGGACAAGTCGACCAGTACAACTTTGCGTAATACCCCACTCACATATAAACACAATTCAGCTGGTTCGCTTTTAATAACAGGGAACCAGCTGAATCGTGTTTATGTGCGAGCGAGGGATTACGCAAAGTTGTACTGGTCGACTTGTCCGGTACTATTTCGTCCGGACACTGGTGATTACAGATGAACTCGGGCTGACGCCCTCGTTATCTGCAATCTTCACACTCGAATCCTGTAATATTGCTTTTATCCCACTAATTGTGTAAATAACCGCTTAACAACAGTTAGAAATAATTTGATAATAATCACAAAAAATATTTTTCTATAAAATTAAAAGAAAAACAAGGCGCGAGAATAATCATGAAATAATCCAAGTGGATTAAAAAAGCTGACACTGCGTCTGCCATAAAAAACAAAAGCAAACAAAATATGTGGCTTTTCTGTGCGTGAAAGAATTCACTTTGCTGACAACGGCGGAAAAAAATATCACATAAAGTGGGACTCCACGAACGCCACGTCAGCACTGCGTGGGCGATCTCGGAGGTGCGCGGCGGGAACCAACGGCCCACCACGGGAGCAGGACGAAGTACCGTCAAAAAATATCTACGTAGATATTCTTTGGTACCGTGCGGGAAGTACAGGGAGGAGATACGATTCTACCAGCAAAGGGTCCAGACTTGCATTGAGTCGATCCGGAATTAAAACTCCTTGTTTTGAGGCTATTTGTTTCATTAATTTATGGCCCAATCATAAAACCTGCTAACAGTATCGTTAAAAAATATCGACTCTCACCGCTTATATCGAAAAAAAATTTAAATCGATGTAAATATCGTATGGGTGAAATGCGAATATCGATATCTCAACAATATCGATACATCGTGCACATCCTTACCTCGGGTCGTTAAATCGGTATCGATTGATCTTCATTGAGGGGCAAAAGTAACGCAACAATTCGATAAATCATAAATAAACTGTTTTGAAAAAAGACCAAAAACAGGTCGATTTTTAATTTCAATTTCACGTTTATTGACGCAACATTTTTTTTTGTACAGGATGTTCCTTGTAAAGTTATGACGTCATCATCAATTTTTTAAAATAGCAACCGATATTTATTCATCATAATTTTGATAGGTTTCTTAACTGTCAACATAAGAGTATAAAAATTTTAACCCCTTATATTTAAAAAAAACTTGAGAAAAAAATTGTTGAAAATGATTTTTTTGTAAGTTATTTTCTTTAACTAATGATTAATTTACTAACTAGTTGGTACCGAAAGGCATTGCTGTTAGGTTAGTATCATTTGAAGCTTTCCAACAATAATCAAACGGCAACAAAAAATTACTTTAGAAAAATCCTGTTTGTCTTATTTCATTTTCTGTTGAGTAATAATTTCTTCAAGTCCAAATGATACTGACTTAATAGCAATGCCTGTCGGTAGTAACTAGTTAATAAATTAATCATTAATTCATTCATAATATAGTATATTAAAGTATAAGTGGATATTAGTGCTTATTCACAATGGACATAAGCTTGACATAAGGCATGAGAAATTCATGATACATGCAGTGGATATACTATTAATTTTTACGTAACTTATGAGAAGTGACCTCAGTGAACATTATTGTTGTGTACAAAAAGGCAGAAAGAATTATATTCTAGTTATATGGACACATAAATTATTTTCCAAATGCCCAAATTTACAAATTATTCTTAGGTATCTCTTATATATTTCTTATGTCTTATGTCCATTGTGAATAAGCACTTAATAAGGTCTTTAAAACACGCCCGATTTTTCGAGCACGACGGCGCACCCGGAGTGTTCGAAATAGAGCAAGTGTTTTAAAGACCAGTTATCCACGAATACTTCAAGATATATATTTTTTTTATGTTAAATGAGTTAACATTTAGACTTCACGTTTCTCCGGTCCTCTCGGGTTGGTGATGTTTCCATGGAAAACGTGCGATGTTGCCATGGAAAAGAGCGTTTTTTAAACTTCGATTTATACACACTCAGGCGTGTTTTAAATGAGCAAAATTGGTTACCAATAAAAAAAATTGCTATTTATGAAATAAGTTGCGAAATGGAAGTCTTTTAAGCACTCGACCTGACCAACGACAAAACAACAAATCTATAGAACTCGAATTTCCAAAGTGATTTGGAGATAAATTCAAATACTGAACAAAAATGTTTATAGAATGAAACCGCCAAATTATTAAAACAAGCGGATTTCATAACCGGAACCACCACAATTTTTCTTTATCTTTCATGTACCGCCGGAGTGTAGTTCTATCGATACTATACTTCATAGCAGTCTTTCTCGATGACATTTCTTTTTCAACATCTTCTAAAGCATTGGCAATTTGTTGCTTGGTAAAAGTGTTTCTTCTCGTAGCTCTTTCCTTTGGTTTGTATTGAAAACAAATGAATATAATTTAAGAAGTCAGATTATAAAAGTTGAAACAAAATGTGCACACCTGCGGGAGAGTTGAACAACTGTTCAAATCTCCCTCCAAGTTGTGGTTCAACTGTCCCGCCCAGGACCACTTCGAGTTTGTTGAATTATACAAAAAAAAGTTAAACATTTTAAATAAAATTGCTAATGTTGCATGAAACTACATAGCATATATGTACATACCTCGCAATTTCAATGAATGACAAGCAAATCACTGAAAACAAAAATTTTCACTTTGGTGACGTCAAAGCACGTTTCCATCGAATCTAACCAAACTTCACTGTGGAACGCAGTGTTGCCACGTAAGTAAGTATATTGCGCGCTAATACACGTTATGAGTCACCTATCGCCCCGATTGCGCGAAATTTGAAAAGGATGTTTGAGGTGGCTCATGTCTCCTCCCTGGTCAAGTGTCCCCGACTCCCCCTACCTATATCTTGTAACGCCCATTTTATAAATACCCAAAATGCTTTAATCGCGTCACAGTATTTTATCCTTGAAACTTCCCCATTTTCACTCTTTTCATCGTCATGTTCTTCTCCTCGATTTTTCTGTACAGCTACACGAAGTGTCTTATTTTGTCTTTATTTTTCTTTATATCAGCCACTGTAGATTTAGGAACATTAAACTTTTCACTCGCTCGTCGAATGCTTAACCCTTTGTCAAGAACCTCTAATTCTTTACACTCATCAGTAATAGTAGATTACATACCGAGGTGGGAAGTGTTTCATTCCTGTCAAGAGCTAAGATAGTTTACTAAGGCGTAGCCGAGGTGAACTAATGCTCGAGTCGGGAATGAAATACATTCCCACCGAGGTTTGTATACTATTTTATTCGAAATTATTACATTTTTAGCAAATAAACAATTAATGTGATGCAATTTCATTTCTACTGTTTTTCGACTTTCAGTAAGTACGCCACTGGAAAAACCTTATAGTAGGGTGGAAAGTGGTCTATTACTGACCAAGAGCGGGAAGTAAAGATAAAAAGGAATGGTTAACTTTCCGCCCTTGTATAAGTTTAGGAATGTGCATATTACAATACGATTACGAATAAATGTAATTGTTTGTATGTATCAATGCAGGCAAGAAAATACTGAGTGCATTCAACACTCGTTGAGATTTCCAGAAGGCTTTCTGAGAGAATTCTTGAAGAATTAAACATAAAACGGTATCAAGCTTCCAAAAGATTCTCCGAATTACAAAATAGAACAAATAGACAACACCTATAATAAAGAAAAAATATTAACCCACTTCTGATCAATTAATATTGAGCTTTTCACTTCTCTGTCAGGATCCAGTGAAACTCAAACTTCAAATAAAGTGTAAGGGGTATCGGAGAAAATGCAATCAAAGACTTGTTTCCTTAACAAACTTTAATTCTGAACTGTCCTACATACACAAAAATCTCCCACTTTATAGGCGGGCCATCACAAAACTTGAGACTCTTCGTTGGGGTCGATCTCATGCAAAAAAAACTAATTAAGACAGCTGCAGTTACCTAATCCTAAGAATGCACCAAAGTCCGCAACATCTGGACAATATTTCATAATCTACCAACTAGCATAAAATAAAGTTCGGTTCCTTTACACCCTCAACGTGGTGTAAATGAAGCAGAACGACACATATAGAAAAAAAGCGGGGTCGCTAATTCGGGGTCAAACGCCGGGGTCATGCAGCTGTGTTATTTTTTCTTAATTCTAAAAAATATTGTAACACCTAGAAAACGATTACTCCATATTTTGTCCGAAATGTTACCACCGGGGTCGGTGAACCTCGTTGGCGACGGCGGCGGTTCTTCTCCGGGACGTTGGAGCTGGGGGACCAGGGGGACCAGGACGCCAGTCGCCCTGGGCAGCTAGGTCGCCGGGGAAGATTTCTCCTTTTTGTTTTTGGGGCAGAGCTTTCTGCCTCAGAGATTTGGGGTAGCTCTGAAAAGAGCACGGTAGGATAAATAAAACGACGCGTCTATCTCAAGACGGTCGAGACGAGAGTGACCGATGCAGCGAGGGTGCTCGCTTATATGCATCGCGGGGTGAGAACGAGTGAGCCTTGTTTCGCGCCCTGATTGGTCGACTGACTTAGGGGCGGTCCTACCGAGAACACGAAACCGGATTGGACCTTCGTGATCGATCCCGTCCTGACACCGGATTGGTCGTTAGATGACGGGGCGGTCCTTAAGTGTGCCCTTAACCCTGATTGGTTCCTTCGGTTCGGATCCGGTAACACCCGCCCCCCCTTGCTCATGCGCATTTCTATTTCATGATTTTGTATTGCTGGTTGCATACAAAAGGTAGAAATTTACTTATTGTATTATTATTCTACCGGGTGATCAAGGACTGTTTAAGTTGGTAGTACAATTAAGAAAATTTTTAAATTCGGTTATTTATAACACTGCAACTGGATATGTTTTGTTGGTTTATTTGACAAATATCTGATATAGGTACAGCATTAACAACGACAAGCCACCAACAACCGGAAGTTACTCCTGTTAAACGATTTAAAATACGATCCAGTGTTACCAACTTAAACAGTCCTTCTTGATCACCCCGTACATATAATCTATTCATTTTGATTGTGACCACTCCCTAGTAACTTTTCAGTTGCTAGGTTATTGATAGGGAATTTTAGATAACACTAAATCCAGTCGCAGTTAGCAACTCTAGGAGGCGCCATTTTGACAGAAACGTCACGCTCAGAAGACAGAACGGAGAACGACTTGCGCAAACGTTTTTCGACGTACACTGTGCGCATATCTATAAAATTGAGTTTTGGTACAAAATTTTAGAATTCAAAAAGAAAATGCCACGTCGTCTGCTCAAAGTTGGGACCAAACGGTTAATATTGACTTGTTTCGAGACATTTATTGAAGCCAACGGGAAAACAACTCATAAAGACGAACATCACCAATAAAGTTAACTCTATTTGTGGTTTTTTGTTGTACATTTTGGCTAGTAAGTGTTGTAGTTTGATACCTTCTGCCTTTTCATCCCCTGTAAATCATTTTTTTGAACTTTCTGTCTGATTAGTTTTTATCTGAAAATATTTGTATTAATCAATGCTAATTGAAAGTTCTGATTACCTTTATACCAGGCATTTTTCGCGTTTGTCTTACTGCCAAATGACCATTTCCTTTGTTCTTCATTAATATCGAGAATTGCATGAGGTGATTTCGAAGTTTTTACGTTAAATAATCTGTATCTGGATATAACCCCACTTTTCAACAGACGTGATCACAGAATCAGACAGACGTTTTTGGTTTCTCCTACTTCAAATATTGATTTCCGTTATTAATATTGATAAATACATGAAAATCATTGCTTTACTACCATGGTCAAGTTTTGACAATTCTGACATTTTCACATCATGTTCACACCACACAAATATTTAGTGTAAAACGTATGCAGCAAACAGCTAAACAACGCCTACTATATTTTTCGTTGTGGTCACAATCAAAGTGAATAGATATTAGAGTCACAGGGTTATTCTAAATGATTGTAGTCGAAGTAGGCCATGCCCATGTTATTACATTTTTGCTGCTTTCATGTGAACTGTCAGTTTTGTCGCTGTCACTGTCATTTTTTAGGTGAAAAGTGCGGTGATGAGATTTTTATTTTTTTTTGTTAAATTAACGATTGAATCCAGAAATAATGAGTTGTTTTGCAACCAATTTTAAAAATATTGAGTTGTTTTGCACCCAATTTAACTCTCGTGTGTGAACGGTGTGTACAGTTAGTTGCAAAAAAATTGGAAAACGATAATATTTCCTAAGTAAATTTGAATTTGTCAATTAACTGTCTACTTGACAATACCCATCGAATAATTTTAAAAAATGTCATTGAATTTTGACGTTAATTCTAACCCATCTCTTGTAAGAAGTTTTCACACTATGGAAAAATTGGAAAAATGTGTCAGTTTTATTCTGACAGTTTGCGTTTTTTTTTTGCAACCAACTGTACTCACTTATTCACATCATTTTGATGTTTTTTTTTAATGTGAAGCGGCAACCATAAATTTTACATTCAGTTTTCAGGCCTACTTCGACTACAATCATTTCCTGTATTATTTATTTTATTGTAATGCATATGCAACCAGCAATACAAAAGAGTGAAATACAAATGCGCATGCACCGCATACAACATTTAGACAAAGCTGAAAGCTCTGTTGCTGTTCTGCTTTGTGTTTATGTTTTCTGCATTCATTGTGCTTGAGCATTCTGCAATTTGCATTTCTGCTTTAGTCCTTTAGTCTAGTATGCGTTGCGGGCTGTCGAAGTGTCGACGAAATGAGTTACGGGCATGAGTTGGGAGGTGTTTTGTGTAAAATAACAAATTCTAGGTAAGATTGGAAAGTGTAATTAAGTATTTTTTACGGACAAGTTTTAAGTGTTTCTTATGGTTGTGTTTGTCTTTAGTTTTAACGCTTTATTTTTCGTTCAACTGGTACCTAGCATCAGGTAAACGGTCGCTGACCGTGACTAACCTCGCAATTTAACAATTCCTCTTTTCAGTCAATTCCGAATTTATTGGTAGTGAACTGATTACTTTCATGTTTTGTATACCTTTCTGGTGTAATTTTCGATAATCATTTTAATTTCAGCCCGGTTTCTGTTTCAGAATTACACACTTCTGTTGGTGTGGACAACATCGTTGCTGGTCTGGACCAACATGGCGGCGTAGGTCTGGTAAGTAAGATAAAATAAAAAAGCCTAGGTATTCTTTGATATTTTTCATGTTGTTAACGTTGCTAAAGACACGTTCACAACTGGCACTTGTGTTATGTGCAGCGAGAAAATAAGTAACTTTTCGAAATTATAAAGGTCTATTTAGAAACGGTGACTACAACTTGTAACTTACGAGACTATTGATGAATAATAATAATGAATAGTTGATCGTTAATGGTCAATTGTCGAAAGTTGTTTGATATGATAGTGGACGTTGCTTTTTATAATATATGATATGTTCAGAGTTCGCTCTAATCTAAAACAAATACAAATAGTTTCATAGTGTACGTGATCTTACAAATGTTTCTTTTACATTGTTAAATATAATTTTAGGAATATAACCCAAAGGTCAAAGGGGCACATAACACTGGAATGAGGAAATGCCAAAATATTTAAAACAAATAATTTGCTTCATTTTCCATATCACACAATTTAGCCCAAAATAATATCAATATTTTCTTGAATATTAATATCATTAGGAGGAACAAAAACATAATTTGGTAATAATCTCCATTCGTCGTATATTATGTAATTGTTCAGTACCCCTGTTATACAATCTTGGTAATTTTTTGAATAGTGGCGCTAATGCTGGGAACGTGTTTCTTGTCTAGGGAGATGCAGACCTACTAGAATCAGACGCTTTCAAAAGTTAGGTTCCGTTTTGTCGCTGGAAAATTTAGGGCAAACTTTTTTCGCTGTCATAATGACAAAAACACCGCTGCTTATGGGATTTTTAGTGTATATTAATTAAATTGTCAAAAATATTATGTATTTAATTTTCAGTGTAAAAATTTTAATTGACCTCAAACAAAAACAAACATCTAAAGTCAACAATAAAATGTAAGGCAAATGTTGAAATTGCACCCCGCCAACTACATATTTGGCACTCGCACAGGAGTGTACGGTACACCGCGCTCAATAATGTCAGGGCTGATTTCTTCCATCTCAGCGCGAATACTCTGTCGTAAATCTTTGGTATATCAAGAAAATAATTCTTTATAATAAACAGAAATATTTAACAGAAAACAACCAAAAAACTACCTACCTATGCTAGTATTCTAACCTGTCCTAGTATGTATTTATAACTTTCTTTTAAAAATATGACGATTATCGTAATTTCTACGAATATCATCACAATATTTTTTGATAATTAAACTAAGGGAGGAAGTGTTAGTGCTTTAAATATCTCTGTTCTGTGCTCCGCACATGAGTACCACTGAAAATTCACTATGAAGTACTAAATGAAAAAGTTTAGTCCTAATATTACCTATGTGCCTCTAGTTTGCAATCACATAATCGAAACTCGTTTTAACTGGGTCAACAAATTTTTAAATTTTTTTCAGACATTATAAACATTACTTATTTTTGTGGTTTTCCATAAAACACGTTTCCGCACATAATAAGGCTTATTTTCACAAGCTGGGCAGTGAAAAATGGTTTCCTTTCGTTTCTTAAGTTTGTTATAACATCAGTAGCACTGTCTTGAAATTACTCGTCCATTGGGCCCTACAGGATTTTTTGCGGGTTATGTTCATAATTTTTTGAGCTCACTGATGCTGAAGGCTTTTTAGGAACTAAACTGTCTATTATACTTATGCCCGTTTGCACCGAATTTCAACTTAATCGGGGTTACTTAATCATGATTATCTTTTAACCATGATTAAAATTGTGTTGCTTTGCACCACACCAAAATTAACTAATCGTGGTTAAGTCACGTTCGTCACGTTTTTGTAAAATATTATGTTGGTTGGTATGGTTACTATTTTTTTTGGAAAAACAAGGGTTGCTGGCACAAACAGAAAAGAATAAAGAAGAGGCTTTGTACTGGCGACAACGTCGAGAACATGATTTAATTAAATTTGAAATAGAAAAGGAAACAATGATTGTGACATTACAAATAAAGCAGAAGGAGTTAAATGAATAAATAAATAGATTTGTATTTGTTGTATAAATATATTAAAAAATTCTATACATTTTATTTTTGTTACTTATATGTATAACCTACAGTCGGGCGAAATAATCATTAATAAATTGCCTTCTTGCTAAAGTACCTGCAGCTACACCAGCATTGTTTTCGTATTGTATATTTGGAATTTGACCTTCTCCTATCAAGCGGTTCAATTCATGTTCATCAAGTTCTTCTGGTACAGGTGGAGGTTCAACATCACCCATTTTAATCACAAATCATTTGGGTATTTAGAGAGAAATACGATTTTCTGTTTCGGTATATCTCCCCATCTTCACCACCAGGAGACTGCACTTTAATGTGAGTACAGTCAATGGCCCCAATAACTCTGGGAATGCTGCTACGTCATAGAAACGTTTTTGGATTGTGCGTATATCATTTTCTGTATTGGGAAAACCAACGTACACATTATAAAGTTGTGCAATGGCTTCAGATACCCGGACAACTATTCTTGAAACTGTTGCCAAATGCATTCCCATGTAATCCGCTATCTGGTCTAAATGCCCTTCAGTTGCATATAAACGTAGGCACGCTAACAATTAGTTTATGGGGGCAACGCTGCTGTTTCTGTAAAAAAAATCAATGTACTGAATGAAAAGTGATTCATCGAAATGTAAAAATATTTATGCAGATAGGTATCTACTTACTTGTCTGTTGTATATTCTAGCTGATCTTCTATCGTCGTTAGAAGCTGATATACACAGTTTTTTGTCAAGCGAAACCTTCTTCTGAATGTTCCTTCGTCTAAATCCTCAAAATAATGTTGCCTTACATATATCTGACCATTTTCAATAAAATCAAGGACTTCAAGATCATCATCTTCCACAATTTCGAATTCTATTGCGTTCATTTTGTCAACAGTCAACACTCGCAACGACATATGACATATACGATTTCGTTCTAATCACGGTTAAATTCTTAACCGGCCAAAACTCGACCGGTTAGCTAACGTTCACTTTAATCGTGATTAAGAGGATGGTGCAAAGCTTTAACCGGCGTTTACGAATTTAATCAGGGTTAGTACTTTAACCGAGGTTGGTGCAAACGGGCATTAATCTATAATCGTACAGAGACATTTTAGATTGCGTATGTTTCTAATACAAAATATAAGAATTTAAAAGCAGCATCTGTAGAATATGCAGGCCTAGCTTCTTATACCAGCGAAGTGTTTTCCTTTCGCAAGGATAATATGCTAATAGCTGGTCCTATCTATCAACACCTCCCATATATTGGTTGTATTAATAAACAGGATCGGGCTTTTCACGGTTTAGGCCACGCTTATCTTGACACTGGACCATCTCGTTGGTAAATTCAGTCGAAATGTAGCTCACATCCCTCTTATCTCGCCATTTACCTACTAGCACACCATTGGCACTGCATTGAAACACAGTTTCTCCCTTTTTTAGTTGTTTGTTTTTTACCTCAATTGGAGTATTTTTTCTATATACTCTCAGGGTGCCTGTGCAGTAGGTATTGCGATTCAGCAGTTTCACTGCTAGATCAAAACTATTATAATAGTTGTCCATGTATACTGAACGTCCCACATCGAGATAATCCTCCATCAAACTGAGAACCACATTCGCAGCATGGCCCTTACCACCATGGTCATCAAGCTGCCCAGTGTATACGGCAAATTTTAAAATGGTTCCATCAGGTTCAGTCAAAACGTATAGTTTGATACCATACTTATGTCGTTTGTTTTGTATTGTCTAAAGGACAGTCTTCCCCTCCATAAAATCATGGATTCGTCTAAGGAAAGATTTTTACCTGGATAGTATGTCTCGGTCATTTTATTATTGAAATATTCAATAGGCGGTCTTCAGGTAGAGACTCGCCCTCGCGAGGAGCAAAATGTAGACACCTCATTATCAAAAGAAATTTATCTCTGCTCATTGATTTTGAAAAAAAAAGGAATACTAAATAACCTCGTAGTCCTAAAGACGTCCGGTAGCTATGGTTCCCATATGAAACAGTACGCCAAAAATACCCGTAACTCTTCAACGGTAACATCGCGCCAACGACTAATTCGCGACGAAGGGCTCATGATGGAAGAAAGAAAAACTTCTTCCGCGTATTTGTTGATTTCATCGG
Source organism: Tenebrio molitor (assembly GCF_963966145.1). Taxonomy (NCBI): domain Eukaryota; kingdom Metazoa; phylum Arthropoda; class Insecta; order Coleoptera; family Tenebrionidae; genus Tenebrio; species Tenebrio molitor. The sequence goes on along the minus strand of NC_091048.1, from coordinate 3,080,100 downwards.
CGATAATTTTATAAAAATTTTCATCCACCAGAAGATTGAAGAAATCAATGGGTCTGTTATCTGTATAGAATAAGTATAACATAACATGAGATAATGTGTAATCAGAAATAAACTAAATGATTTACCTACTGGCAAAACAAGAAAGCTCATCTGTTTTGTAAAATTAAATTTTTGCATCTGTGATGCATCCTCGGACCAACCTGGGAGTTGGGGTTGAATAATTTTGCCGGCAGTTGAAGGTCCAGGTAGCCCAGGTACAACAGACGATGGTGTTGTAGGTGGCATTTCTTGGTCGGAATCTGATGAATCACTCGCAGCCATCTCATCAGCATGGCCCGAAATTCCACTCTCCGGAAGGTATTCTTCGTCGGAATCTGTCCCATAGGGTTCATCGTCAAAATAATCCTCATCATCCGATTGTAGCATCATTTTTTACGTCTCCCGGAGTATCGTAATTATATAATTTTTGGATTCTTTTGGGTCTTTTTGAAGAGGGTAAAAGAGTGTCAGTCGTTAAGGCGTTACAGCAAATGTCACAGTTTTTTTTTAACTTTCTTGATTAAGTAACCAGCGACGTAACATATCGCTTGGCTTTCACAATTGGCAGATTTCCATTTCTGGTAGTTCAACTTCCAGTAATTCGTTATGGTCAACAATCGGATTTGCTAAACTGTGAGAACCAGGCTCTAGAAACTAGTGTCCATTTTAATGGACATCCTGTCTCAGGAGGATATATAAAAAACAGTAACAAGCTGATTGCCGAAACTTTGAAGGGATTCTTTGTTTTCACCAAAAAATCTATGACATCATGATACAATTTATCATTCAGCTAGGGTTTTATTTTATTTTTTTCAATTGCTATTAAAAACATATTTTTAAGACGGTTTTGTGACATTGTGTTTCTTGTATATGTCAAACAAGAAAAACTTAGTTCTACTGATGCTGAAGTAACAGGTATGGTTACCACAGAGCAAACAAGTTTACAAAATTCCAGTAAACATTTTCTAAGTTGGCATTATGTAGAATAGGCAGCATTTCAAATGGAGTTTGATAATTTTCAAGAACTTCACTGTCCTCATATACGAGAGACAATTCCTTAGTAAGGCTATTGAAATCAAAATGCGGGTATTGCTTTATTAAATTATTAACTAAATCTTCTGAAAAGTCTGCAGAATATGTTTGGAATTTTTCTTTTGCCAGTGCAAAGTAGGATTCTCAGTTTTTTTATTCAGTTTTTATTACTTGAGTCCATGCATTGTAATATTTTGGGTCGTCTTCGCTCATTATTAATTGAGCCTTCCCGTCATTTTTCCCTTAATGCCTTAAAAATAACTTCTTGAATAGTCTGATCTGATCTATTTGAAACTGAAAATGCCACATATTTTCATCATCTTTTACAAGTACTGTTGTTAGTTCATATTTTGTTCCATGAGTTCCGTCTACATATACAAATGATATGATTATTTTGCAGTCCCTGAGTTTCTTTTCCATAATATTGTTCATATAACCCGACTGCGAAATCTTGTCGCAAGACGAATGACTTTCACCTATAACAAAACGTATTAATTGTTTATTTTTTAAGCATACTGTACATACTGTAACCTCTTTTGTGAGCAATTTTAGTAGACTGCGGTGCTTGAGTATAAAATTTCACTCATTTTTGCTTGGAAAAAATTGCAGAGAATCCGTCAGGCTATGTTCTCTTCTCATGCGCCTGCGACTCCAGTTGTCCCTTTTTTGGGTGAACCATCACCGATTGTGCATAAAAATTCGCTTTTTGCGCGGTAGAATTCTACTTATTTGCTTGTTTACGACGTCTGTTATACCAGGTGTTATGGAACTCCGCGTAATAAATTTAATTACCAATAGGACTCGTTAAAATAAACATTTTTCAGAAAAACGGTTAATTATGTAACTCGCTTCTCTTGTCCTTGATGTCCGTTTGAAAGCTTTTCATCAATTTATAATAATAATAACATTCAAACTACAAAAACGACAAAACAACAAATCTACAAAACTCGTATTTCCAAAGTGATTTGAAGATAAATTCAAATACTGAATAAAAATATTAAATGTACTTACTAATTATTGCTAAGCTATTTTTATAGAACGAAACCGGCAAATTACTAAAACAAGCGGATTTCATAACCGGAACCACCACAACCGCCTATTAGAAAATAACCAGTGAATTTATTGCCTTAAAGAGAATTATTCTCAATTATTCTCTTAAATTTTTTTAAGAAAAGTTCTTTTTTTAAAACAAAAATACATAACAACACCAAAATAAACTGTCTGACCTTTGTGGATTCTATTTCTGTCGCAATTTGCGACGAGTCCCCACTTCTTCAAAGTATCGTACTTACTGTAACAAAAAAAAAATTATTGCAGCTTACATTTTTACTGCTTATTTGAGTTTCAAGAATTATGAAATTATTATAAAATAAATTCTTCGGGAGTAATTCATATTGAAAAAAAAACTTTAAAATAAACAAAGATGACTGAAAATTAAATTACCCTTTAAATCCAGTCCACAAGCGATCCGCGCCGACCCTCCATGTCGCATTCGTCAAAGGACGAAACCTAGTCCTGATGGAAAAAAACCCAATATTTTCCTATCGACATTTTGGTCGATCGAATTATTCATTACTGACCAAAAAGAAAATATACTCGTGTGTGTTTACAACTGCAGTTACAAGTAGCCATAATCTGTTTTCCTACATTTTGTAACTACTACATCGCGTTCAATTTTTGCAAGCAAACTTCTGGTACAAGTAAATAGAGAGCTATTGCCAGTTCAAATAGCAACGGAGCCTTATTCGCTCGCATCTGATACGTGATACGCGAAATTATTTGTTTAAAGGAAGCTGTGTTCCTTAACTCTTTCGAAATATTAGTCATTCATCTTTATTTCACCGGCAAACATTGTTTCTCAATTAACTGTATTGGTGAACATTTTTCAAGAAAATTTGTTTCAGTAAACAAATATTAACTTTAAAATAAAGTGCCTGACCTTTGGGGCTTCTACTTCTGTCGCAATTTGGGACGAGTCCCCTCTTCTTCAAAGTAACGGACTTACTGTAACAAAAGAAAAATATATTGGAGCTTACATTTTTTCTGCTTATTTGATAGTTTCAAGAATTGTGAAATTAATATTAAATAAAATGAATTCCTCGGGAGAAATTCATATTGGAAAAAAATATGAAAATAAACAAAGATGACTGAAAATTAAATTACCCTTTAAATCCAGTCCACAAGCGTTCCGCGCCGACCCTCCATGTCGCACTCGTCAAAGGACGAAACCTAGTCCGGATGGAAAAAAAACCCAACATTTTCCTATCGACATTTTGGTCGATCAAATTATTCATTACTGACCAAAAAGAAAATATACTCGTATGTGTTTACAACTGCAGTTACAAGTAGCCATAATCTGTTTTCCCACATTTTGTAACACTACTAAATCGCGTTCAATTTTTGCAAGCAAACTTCTGGTACAAGTAAATAGAGAGCTATTGCCAGTTCAAATAGCAACGGAGCCTTATTCGCTCGCATCTGATACGTGATACGCGAAATTATTTGTTTAAAGGAAGCTGTGTTCCTTAACTCTTTCGAAATATTAGTCATTCATCTTTATTTCACCGGCAAACATTGTTTCTCAATTAACTGTATTGGTGAACATTTTTCAAGAAAATTTGTTTCAGTAAACAAATATTAACTTTAAAATAAAGTGTCTGACCTTTGGGGCTTCTACTCTCTCGCAATTTGCGACGAGTCCCCTCTTCTTCAAAGTAACGGACTTACTGTAACAAAAGAAAAATATATTGGAGCTTACATTTTTTCTGCTTATTTGATAGTTTCAAGAATTGTGAAATTAATATTTAATAAAATAAATTCCTCTGGAGAAATTCATATTGGAAAAATATATGAAAATAAACAAAGATGACTGAAAATTAAATTACCCTTTAAATCAAGTCCACAAGCGTTCCGCGCCGACCCTCCATGTCGCACTCGTCAAAGGACGAAATCTAGTCCTGATGGAAAAAAAAACCAACATTTTCCTATCGACATTTTGGTCGATCAAATTATTCATTACTGACCAAAAAGAAAATATACTCGTATGTGTTTACAACTGCAGTTACTAGTAGCCATAATCTGTTTTCCTACATTTTTTAACACTACTAAATCGGGTTCAATTTTTGCAAGCAAACTTCTGGTACAAGTAAATAGAGAGCTATTGCCAGTTCAAATAGCAACGGAGCCTTATTCGCTCGTATCTGATACGTGATACGTGAAATTAAATCTGTTGATAAATCTATTAAATTATTTGTTTAAAGGAAGCTGTGTTCCTTAACTCTATCGAAATATTAGTCATTCATCTTTATTTAACCACAAACATTGTTTCTCAATTAATTGTATTGGTGAACATTTTTCAAGAAAATTTATTTGAGTAAACAAATATTAACTTTAAAATAAAGTGTCTGACCTTTGCGGCTTCTACTTCTGTCGCAATTTGCGACGAGTCCCCTCTTCTTCAAAGTAACGGACTTACTGTAACAAAAGAAAAACTTGTCAGATAAATATCAACATAAATTAGTTCACAAGCCTGCAAAATGTAAAGTGAATGGAAACAAAATTTTAAACGCTTTCTTAAAAGGTTTTTATTTATTTACTTAAGTCCACAACTCACAACCCAAATCAGCTAGATTTGAACTAGAGCTACCCCCTTGAACTTCTTTTTCTTCAACCTGTTCTTCATCTGATGACATAAAGAAATCAGACTCATCACTTTCTTCGCCATTAATGGAAATTATTAGGTCTTCAACCTCATCGACTATATATTCTCTTTTCATGTACTCCACTTCAATTTTCTCCACATGAGAACAAATATTCTGCCATTGTTGTACAGTCACTGCTTCAAGTTTCGCTTCTGCCAATTTCCTGACATCATCCAACTTGAACGTTGTGTTGTATGCTGCCACATGATTTTTCACAAGCGCCCATATTTTCTCGATGGGGTTTAGCTCCGGATGGTGTGGTGGCAGCCTTGGAACTGGTATGTTAGACTCCGCCAATATTTGATCTATTTTATAGATTTTGTGTACAGGCTTGTGAACTTTAATTATAATATACAATTCTGCCTTGGTACATTTCTGTTCAAAGAAAATTCCTCTCTCCATTAGCCACTTTTGCATGTCAGCTTTGAAAATGTGGAATGTATTTTATCCAAGGTATTACAAATGGATCATCGTCGAAAAATTTATGAAACAAAATTTAAGAATGTGTAATTGTTAATTTTAGTATTATTTATGTTTACATAAATTGTAATTATTTTTTAAACTAAAATAACTTTGTAATATTCATATGGTGAATAAATAATAAAACAATTTAATTATAAAAAATCAGTAAGAGCTTATATTAATAACATAATTACATAAACATTTTTGTTTTATAAATACAAAAATTTCCGATAATATTGCGGAATCTGGAAAAGTGCCCCGAATGCTTGCAGCGTTTCCACGTTGAATGGCAAGGGAAATCCTCTCGAAAAGGAATTTCTTTGATTTTGAATCGCCTGATTCAATGATTTTTAATTTTGAATTTAAAAAAGTAAAATAATTGATAAAGAATACGATATGTTATACCGGGTGTCCATTCTCAAAGTCGAACATAGGCAATTAACATTGTGCATTCAGTTTATAGGCATTATGTTATTATTTTTATACATCACACATTAAAGAATTAATAATAATAAAGTAATTAACATTTTAAAAGCAGTTTTTATTATAAAATTCTTAATAAAAAAAAAGAAAAGAAACTAAAGAAAAAGGTAAAATTACAATAAATATTCAAATAACCCCCCGTTTTGAAATAAGCAATACCCCAATCTGTTATAAAAAGCATTTCTTACATTAGCCAACTGCCTTTCAGTAATTAACGCGCACTCGGCAGTTATTGCTTCTCTCAAAGAATTAATATCTGGGTGGCGTCTTTTGTAAATTTTGCTTTTAAGGTGGCCCCACAAGAAAAAGTCGCACGGTGCTAAATCAGGAGATCTTGCTGGCCAGTTTATAGCACCACCTGTACCAATCCAACAATTTGAAAATGAATCATTTAAAAAATTTCTAACTCCTAGGCTGAAATGCGTGGGACAGCCATCTTGTTGGAACCAGATTTCCTGATTTTCTCTTGCAACTTCTTCCAATGCAGGTCCTACCTTAGTTACTAATAAATCTAAATAAGTTGCTGAATTTAAATTTCCTCTATTTCAAATGGACCAATAATATTATTATTAAAAATCCCAGCCCAGATATTAATTTTTTGAGGATACTGAGTTCGAGTAGAAATTAATATTAACTCTAGGGTTTTCCTGAGCCCAATATCGCGTGTTTTGAACATTTGGTTCGTTATTTAACGTAAAAGTGCATTCGTCTGTAAAGCAAATTGCCGACAGAAAGCGACGATCATTGTTAGCACGCTCCTGCATTTCATAACAGAAGGCACTCCTACTTTCTTCGTCAACAGCAAATATCTCTTGATCGCACTGTGCCTTGTAGGGATGATACTTATATTTTCTGAGGATAGTCTGTATCCGCGATTTGCATAAACCTACTTCAAGGGAAATTTGCCTTAAAACTGGATGTTGGGTCCAAATTTACCATCGCCAAAACACGTTCTTCCGTGCGGTCAACTATTTGTCTATTTCCTGCGATATAATTATTGTTTTTGAATATTTTCTCTTACCAATGCAAAATATTATTACTTACCACCCCTAGCTTCTGATTCTAAAGAAATATTTGCACATCTTTCAAATTTTTGTACAAATTTGTGAAGTACTAACAGAAGGTATAGGTCTGGTATGAAACTTTACGGCAAACAAATCTCTAACTCTCCGCAAACTAACGCCACTGTAAAAGGTTTTTACCATAAAAATTCGTTCTTCATTGGAGTAACAATTCATTTTTCGCTTGACTTAAACCAACAAATTTCAAATTTTTTGACAAATGCTGTCAAATTTGAAAATCATGGCATGTCATATTTAAAAATCGCCAAGTTTTAAATTAGCATATTAAAATAAAAATAGCACCTTAAATCTTATTACTGGTATCATTTCAAGCGCAATAATTTTATCTTTCTATTGATACCATTACCTTACCTGTAAGTTCAATTGGCGAGCAGGAATCAGCAAAAACGTTCAATTCAATGTTAATTGCCTATCTTCGAGTTTGAGAACGGACAGGGGGAATAATAAAAATAATTGGTGAAATGCATGCATGCATGTATGCATTCTTTACGAAAACCAGTTTTGATGAGTTCACTGACTACTGGACTGAACAGCTGAATGAAGGAGCCGTAATATACTGAGCACTATCTAAACCGTAATGTTTAAAACAAGTATTGCGGAAAATTTCAAAAATGTCAGCCAACAGTAAAATACATCATCTGATTTGAGGTAAATATCCGAATAATCACCTAAAGTATTATCGAAGCTTATTTGAATGGTTAGGAATAAGACTCATTGATCAAGACAGACAATATGTCAAGAAATGGTTAGGGCCGTCGTCTGCGTGGATAACCAAAGTCCCTAGTAAAGTCCCTAGATATATAAAGTACCGCAATTGCCACCATTTTGGCGCCAGATGAGGCGGCAAATTTGAATACATCTAAAATCACGCTATACTTACTACGTATGTACATACTAAAAAGTTTATCCGACCTTTTTATTAATAGTTATTGCTTATTATTAAAATAACAATGACAAACTATATCTACAAACAGACATGACACTATTTAACATTTTTAACTAAGTCACGCATTGCCACGCTTCTTGAACTCTTGTTTATACTATTGATCTTCTGTTCATCTTTATTAATTTCCTTTAAGGCAAAGAAATATCTGCTTCTAAAGAAAGCTCGTACAAGGGCATGTAAATTAGTTTCATGACAGATTGGTAAATCCAAACTACGGTTTTGCATGAATGTTTCAGCGGCTTGCTCAAAACTCAGATGATTTTTTATCAAATCCAATCGGATTTTACTCAAATAGTTTTCTGCGATCAAGAAATATGTAAACACTTTCATTTTTGGATAAACCAATTTGCTTTCTTTGAACTCCTTGAAATGTGTTAACAGTGAGGGCTCGATCGTTTCATCTGATGAAGATGTTAGGGCTGAAATACATTTTGCACAGCTTATTTTCAGAGAGTGTATTAAACTCCCCAACAAATAATACAAGGCTTGCTTTACTTTGTCAGACTCGTCAGCAGGAGTGTCCATTTCAATATCTGGTGAAACATATTCATTGCATTTCTCTTCAGTACTCGTATCTTTTGCTTTACTTTTACAGTAACTAATTAAATGTGTTCTCATATCAGTATCATAGTTACCGTGTATGATCTGACACTCATATTGAGAGAGAGTGACCAATCGCAATGATACCTTAAAGTCATGAGGTCCTGGTATTGGTGTTCGGCTTCGAATGACTGAAAACAAATTCTCGAGTGCATCTTGTGTGAGACGGCCTCCCATTAGATATTTGTACCCATGTTTATTTAAGTACTCTTCTTGGACATCCAGCGCAGTTTGTGTGGCAAGTATTATTCCACTTTGAACAGGTTTCCAGTCAGACTTTGATCCAATTTTAGTGCCATAAACAATCGTCATGAAGTCATTCATGAAAGTTAATGTATTTGCATGCATGTCCTCATTTATGTGTGACCAGGCAAGATTTGTGTTTCTAGAGGTGATTATTTTAAACCACTTAAACGCTATCTTACAAAACCAAGCAGTGGTTGCATGAGTTTCACTGATTTTGCCTTTTGCAATAAAATACTCAATGCCAGCACCTGTGTCATGATGTAGTAGAGCATGTGCGGTACCAACATTCATTTTATCAAAATGGCTGGGATGAAACATGTTTTCCTTGAGTCGTGGGGCAACCTTTATATCAGTTCCAGAGTCCAAATCATATAATTGTTTTATTGCTCCAATGTCAACATATTCACTGGCAAGATGATATTTTTCCTGAATTTCAGAATTAATTTCAAAAACTCGATGCTTAATTAATGATGTAGCAATATTTTTAAAAATATGTACAGGATCTGGCATTATGTATAATCTTTCTTGGTTGTTTACAGGATGTGGACAAAAATTTACTATTTTCCCATGTCTATTTGCTGAAATGTTTAGTAATCTCCAGAAAGCTCTATTTAAGGGACCCATGTCAGATATTATACTTTTCACTGTCACACCTACACTATCTGCTCGTTTAATATAATCAAATAATTTTTTCAGTACTTCATCAGCGCTGTATGACTTCGCAGTCAGTTCATAGCCAACTGTCTGTTTCCATCTGGTACTCAATCCAGCGAGCATGAAAACTAATGCATGTGATGCCAATTCCTTAGAACTATCCTGATTCCCAGACAATAACATTGTTGGCCTTCCTACTACAGACTTTGTTAAATTGTCAAACTGAAGAACTGGCTGTATAGCCATTTCATCTAACAGTAAAGCAGCATGTCGTTCATGCGCGTCAAATGTCGCCACCTAAAATAGAAAAAATGTTTTGTAAAATAAGTAAGAATTTTCAGCCTAACATTAAAATAATGCAAAAAATTTGTTAAATTAAATAACAACAACCATTCACCTTCAACTTGAGCAGTTCAAAAATATCTTCTAACACACCTGGCTCAAATTTAAGACTTGAAATCCTATGTTGCAATGTTCTGATAGCTGGTAAGGGAAAGTTTTGTCTGCAAAGCTCTTCATAACCTTTAGTTCCACATGCCATATACAGCTTAAGTGATTTTTGTATAGTTTCATCTGACCATTCTTTTCCTCGATGATTACCATATTTTAAAACATGTATTTGATCCTCTGCGAACATTACTTTGAACTTTTCTTCAAGATTGACGATTTGTTTTTTTAAAGTTGCAATTTGTGCTTTAGCAGCTCTTAATTCATTCTGCAGGTTTTTCAACAGGCCATCCTCCTCTTGCTCAATATTGATTGACAAATCTAAAATAACATGTTTTATTATGATTTTTTCCAGATAAACTGCATTAATGAATTTGCTGCACATGTGATGCATATTTTATACTAATATACAGGGTATCTCAGGCTATACATTTTTGTTAGTTTGTTTCATACTGAACTCACCAGCATGTGATGTGGAACTTGTTTCCAACTGTTCATGGGTTCTAACACTTGAGGATGTTGTCACATCTGCAAGTTTACAATAATAGTTCATAGTTGTAACTAGTATAACAAGAGAAAGGTCACATTTAAATCAGGACTTTAATATTACCTAATGATGTTCGTTTCATTTTTTGACTTTGCAGAGACTTTGATATTCTAATGGTTGGAATGGCACTCCTTTTTAACAACTTTCTGTTATCCAACTGGTTTAGCTCAAATTGATCCATCTCAAAATGTATCTGAAAATAACTCACGAGCCTATGGTGAATTTATGTGATTTTAATAAAGAAATTGACACATTTTTAATTGCAAATCATCATATGTATATTTTTTATAAGAAGTATGTTTGGTTAGTCAATTTAAAAGATATGACTTGTGATAAAGAACCGAAATTAATTAAAGATTATTTATATTTTTTGCCAGATGCCAATCGAATACATCCCATACTTTTTGAGCTCGCTCATAATCTACATCTGAAATATGTTCTTCTTTTAATTTATCAAAAAAATTATCTTTATCTGGAAGATGTGTAAGATCTAATTTTGACCAGTCATCTATAAATGAATAGGGAAATACACCTTTTTGTCTAATTAAATCAAATTCTTCATCATACATATAATATTTTCTAATTTCGGTACATTCACTTGACGATTCCAATGTGTACAGTCCGAACAGCTCCAGGTTTAATTTTACAGTTGTATGTTTCTCAACGTTTTCCTGAATCAGATTTAGCATTTTCTCCCTGATTTCTTCGATAAATTCATTCAAATCAACACAAGTTCTTTCATCGGTTATCCTGTAACTTGTAACATTTGATTCGAATGCTGTTGCGATTTGATGAACACCATCTTCTTCGAGTTTTTTCAAAGATTTGTTTTTATGTTGTGCAGATTTTCGGTGGGAATGTAGTGTTGTCGCGGGAATTTGAATATCACATGTTGCACATGTAATATATGTGGTCGTCGAACGTATACGTTTTCTTCTCGAACAACTCTCCTTTTCATGTCTCGGAAATGCTAGCTTGATAGTGAGATGTATCAAACAATTTCCACATTGAACGGTTTGCTAAATATTATAAACAAAAGAAAAAAATATACATATTTAGTTGCGCGGTTTACATTTAGACTGTCTTTAGTTACTATTATTTATCAAATTAAAAAAAATAAATAAAAAATAATTGATAAACAATAGATATCCAGCAAGACCACGTGGAGGAACAGTCACGCTTGCCATCGCGGGTGTGCTTTTTTTATTTAAACTTTCTCTCTCTGTCTTTCTCACTGCTCATTCATCCTCACTAATCGCGTAGAGCTACTGATAAGATATATTTCTCACATTTTGAATCAGAGCAGCGTCAAATGCTCAATTAAGTTGTTCTTCAAGAACATGCTCTTCAAGAACAAGTTCTTCAGCAGCGTCAACTGCTCGACTAAGATGCTCCTCTTCGTCAATAACATCAAAAAGCTCTAAAAGAGCTTTATTATCAATATCATCTCCTAATCTATCAGAAGCTATACTTTGTGCTTCCGAAGCACCATCATCGACATCCACATTGATATCATCCATCTCGACGGCTTGTATCAAAGGGTGATGCAGTTCACCATCACCACCCGTCAGTGACAGATTGAATCTATAATATGTTATCGATGATTGATGCTGGTGAATTTGAACTTATATCGATGATATCTTCCAAATCCTCACCAACCTCCACCAAACGTAATGATTATTCACAACTACATCAACATTCTCACTTTCTCAACTTTTATTATCGAAAAAATCGAGTAAAGCTTTTAGGGATGTATCCCCAAATTCATTATCCATTCCAAAATCGTTTTCTAACACCGAATCTAAAATTTGTTGTGTATCCGGAATTTCGATAGTTTTTATCGGCTGTGTATCCAGAATTTCAATAATTTGGGGCTGTGTATCAGGAATCACAATGGTAGGGGGCTGCGTATCGGGAATTATAATGGTAGAGGGCTGTGAATCGGGAATTATAATGGTAGGCGGTTGTGTATCCGGAATTTCAATAATTTCCGGTTGAGTGTCTTCAATAACGATTGTTTCAATTCGCGGTTTCTTAATGAGTTTGTTAGAATGGACAATAATTTTGGAAAGTCTTTTGGTACGCAAAAGACTTCTTAAATGTGGAGAATCATTCGTACTTACATTTGGAGGCGGACTACGGATGCGAGATGTACCAGGACGAGCACAGCTATTACACTCCTGGTCACCACTGCACCCACAGAAATCAGCAAACGCACGTCAAGGTCAAGGCTAGGTCAAAGCTTAAAGGTCAAGACCAGGTCAAAGGTCAAGGCCAGGTCAGGTTAGGTCGGGTCAGGTTAAGTAAAGTTTTGTTTTACATTTTTCACCATACTTTAAACATTTTCTTACATCAAGCATTTCTGAGATATGTATTTAAATTTTTTGTGATTTTTTTTTTAAACTTGTAACTTTTTTGTGGATCTTGAGAAAATCAGTCGAAAACTCTTGGTTACTGATCTGAAATTACATTTCTGAAATTTGAAATATATCACGGTATATTATTTTCTAACTCTCTAGCGCTTTTATATTTTTTTATAATTTCATAATTTCAGCATACTTACCTAGTTTGTTTACATTTTTTTTTTATGATTACTATGTTAAAATGTATTCTAAAATGTGTTAGTGTTCATTAATGAACATGATTAAAACACATGAAGTAAAAATTGTTTTTTACTTTTAACTGTGTTTGAACACTACCATCAAATTAACCAGCCACGTGTATTCGTCGGAAATAAATTCACCTATGCATTGTCGGGTTAATTAAAAAAAATTAAAATATATAATTATAATAATTTATTGATAAATCTACATTTGCAGGATGGTATGTATGTGCTATAGTTTAAATTATTCCAAGATTCCTCTTCTTAGGGTTGTAGGGGTTGCAACTGCTGCAGTTGTTGTAGTACCAGCTGAAATTCTTCTTCTTGCTGCTGCTGCTGTTGTTGTTGTTCTTGGAGATGATGAGGAGGTTGCAACCCTTGCCCCTGAATTTGTTGGGGTTGTTGTGGTAGTTGCTGCATCAACATCACTATTGCTTCGAATCAATACTAGTTCTTGAGCGGTTTGAACCATCATTTTTATAATCTTCAGCAAATCCAAATATCATCTTTAAATGAATACAAGCACTAAATTTTCCATTTTCGGCAATCTTACTATCACTCGTAGCAAACCATCCGGCGTTTTGATATTTTAAACTTTCACTCGCATTAAATGATACTATCCCCTTCATAGTACTTGTTAATCCTGGTTTTATATTTGTATCTATTGTGCGTCCGTTAACTTCTAAACGAATGTCACTAAATTAATCTAATATTCCATTATTCACAAATTAAATGGTTGTTGCGGGGGGTTGAGCAGGCTCATCTTTTACGAGTAGACCTTCACAATAAATATAACTTTCACTAGGTAATGTGCCAAATCTTTAGGTAAATTAATTCTTATTTCTTTTTTTCTTATCCCACCTCCACCCGGCGGCACGGCAATTTTGCCGGAGTACATACACTATTACGGATAATACTATCAAGTAATAGTGCAGTGCTTATCAACATAATTACCGGTGTCTCGCCTCCACATTTTGACTTTTTTGTGTTTTATGTTCTGTGTCAATGTTAAGGAATTTCCTCACGATGTGACATGAGTATAATAATATACCTTTTTGAATTTCAACCACCAATGTGTTCTCTAAGTCCAAAATTTTAAAATTTTTAAAAAGAGATTGCGGTACTATTCCTGTTGCTGAAATTATAAATGGTAAAATCGAAATTTTTTCTAAACACCAAAGATTTCTCATAGCAACGGATAGTTAGTTCTAAATATTTATTAATTTTTGTATTATATGTTTGTGTTATATTGTGTGAATTTGGAACAGCTATATCTAAAAGATATGCTTGCTTTTGTTGTTTATTTAAAATAATAATGTCTGGTCTGTTATGCTGAATGTGAATGTCAGTTAAAACTGTGCTATCAAAATATAATTTGTAATTGTCATTTTCTAAACAACTTTCTGGTTTATAAATGTAATGTGGTTGTGTATCCTTTAATAAATTGAATTTAACTGCTAAATTCATGTGTATAATTTTTGCGAATATATCATGACGTTTTTTATATTCGCTTTGAGCCAAAACGGTGCAAGAAGAAATGATGTGTTCAATGTGTTCATTATTATTAAACCTAGATGTATAAGATTCATGAGTTTGTACCTTACATCCAGCAATCGATTCATCTATGACAACTCCTTCATTGACGTTCAACATTTTCAAACAACGTTACCCCAAGTGATTTTAAAAACCGTTTGTTTTTCTTGCTTAATACTCGTTGCAAATTTCTTTTCCTACTAACTTTTCTTCAAACTGTGTATTCCTTTTTATGCGGTTTGCACTTCACTGATAATTTATTAAAAATAATACTCATTATTGATTATCCGTCTTCAAATGTCAACCAACATTTACGGTTTCGTTTCTAAAATTGATCAACTCACCATCTTGATCTCTTATTTTAAGGGTTATGTTTCTAATTGTAATTGTTAAACTGATTGGTAGATAAATTACATGTTCTGGAGATTGTACAAGTTTTACATATTTACAAATCACAGTACAGACATTCATCTGAGAGTGTACAAGAACCTATGGTAAGGTATGTTGTACGTTTAAGTTAATTTATTTGCTCTGGGAGGTACTTCAACGCATCCTTATTCGCTTTTGAGTGGAAATTAATTTTATGGTGAGTCTCAGATGAGACAGGTGTAATAATTTTAGCATCTCGCACCAAAATTTCCGATCAAAAGTTTCCACAGTACAAATGAATGCAGTAAAAAATAACAAAATCTGTTTGAAAAACTTGTATAATTTTTGAAAAAATGAGGGTGGTTCACACAATTCTTTGAGCTGCAAATCGCGCAGCGTCTTCTAGTGGCTCTAATGGGTTAAAAGATCCTGTGCCACCATTTGTGACTGTTTCGATTTATTCATATGAATGTTTGTTGCAGTTTGCAACCAGTCGTGATACGAGAAATGAAATCTGTTGATACTCTATTAAATTATTTGATTAAAGCCAGTTGTGTTCCTTAACTCTTTCGAAATATTAGTCATGCATTTTTATTTCACCCACAAACATCGTTTCTCAATTGTGTAGGTGAAAATTTTTCAAGAACAGTTTGTTATGTTAAACAAATAATAACAGTAAAATAAACTGTCTAACCTTTGGGGCTTCTTCTTCTATTGCAATTTGCAACCAGTCCCCTCTTCTTCAATTACATTTTTTCTGCTTATTTGATGATTTCAAGAATTATGAAATCAATATAAAACAAAATAAATTCTTCGGGAGTAATTCATATTGGAAGAGATTTACCTCAACGTGAGATCCATGTCGCACCCACTTTATTGTGAATGGACGAAATCTAGTCCGAATGAAACTTAAAAAAAAATCTTCCTATCGACATTTTGATTGATGAAATTACTATTTATAACTGATCAAAAACAAGATGTAGTTACAACAGCAGTTAAGTAGCATCAATCTTCTTTCATACATTTTGTAACACTATCTCACGTTCAGTTTTTTCTGGATGAAGTTCACAGAGAGTTATTGCTAGTTCAAAGTTCAAATATCGACCATTAATAAGGGAAACTTATTTGCTCGTGTATGATACGTGATACGCGAAATGAAATCTGTGGATACTCTATTAAATTATTTGATTAAAGCCAGTTGTGTTCCTTAACTCTTTCGAAATATTAGTCATGCATTTTTATCTCACCCACAAACATCGTTCCTCAATTAATTGTGTAGGTGAACATTTTTCAAGAATAGTTTGTTGTGTTAAACAAATAATAACAGTAAAATAGTTACAACGGCAGTTAAGTAGTATCAATCTTCTGTCATAATAATAATAATAATACCTATATATTTGTGCAATACATTTGAAACATGTTTACACACGTCGAACATAGACATTAAGAAAATAAAATTATTACATGTACTTATCCAAAAAAGAGAAAAAGAATGTAAGGAACAAAACTAATTTTCAATGCAGACTGTTTCAAGATCATTAAGGTCATTATTTAGGAATTCTCCAATCGAGTAGAACGATTTAAAAATGAGATATTTTTTTATTTTACCTAATAATTGTAAGGATGGCTCTTTTTTCAGAAAAGGGGCTAAGGTATTAAAGACTTTGATGCAATAATAGTTAGAGCCATGCCTCGATTTTATTAATTTCAGGAGGTTTACACAAATATCATTGCCTCTTGTATCATAGTTGTGATGAAAATTAAGGGGATTGTATACATTGATGTTGAAAATTTAGTTGGTTTTTCTTATAATCCTAGATATGGTTTTTGTGGATCAAAATTTTCGTCGTCGTCACTAATATTCATTCCATACTCCTCATCATCGTCGTCTTCTTCCGGTTTTTGCGTAGTATTTTGTGATGATTCTAATAATGATGATAATGATAATACCGTCGACGAATTATTTTCTAACTGTGTTGATGGTGGTGATGCTTCTGTTGTCAATAAGTCAGGAGAAGCAGGAGAAGAAGTTGTTGCTTGTAACTTCTCGTTAGAGGTGTTTTTCGACTTCTCGTTGCAAATAATTTTTGGAACTAATTCCATTGTAAATGTTTTTCCTTCCGGTTTTCTATTGATTAAGTCATACTTTCCTCCTCCCATTTCCACCAACTGTCGATCACTAAAACTGTTATATCTTTCTGGAAGATACAATTTCTTACGGTTCTCCAACTCTGCCATCAGTTGTACTCCGTATTTTGTTGTATGTCTCTGTAAGTTAGTTAACGAGTATCTTCTATTCTTCTCCATTGTAGTGAGATTTAACCAAATGAAAGCTCCTAACAAATTGAATTGCTCAAGGTTGTTTCATTTTGATTTAGATTTTTTTATGTTTGCAGATGTTTTTGTTTTTTTATTTGTTTCTTTATTGGAATTCATCTTTTTCTGTCACAAAACACAAAACTACTAAATTATTGCACTATTACTGATATAACAGTCTTCGTGTGTTGAGAGATACTACGTTCCTGAGAACAAAATTGATGATTTTAAAAATATACTTCCTCCTTTTTTGGATATTCCTAAAATTGATTTATTTGTTTTCGTAGATAAAAATCTCGGAAATATGACACAACCGCGTGATCCTTTATTCTTTCGTATTGAAGATAATTTCGGGTTGATGGCTTGTTTTTTTTCTTTGAAAATATAAATATAATTATTAATCTCACCGACCTATTTTTTTATTGAGTAGTCTTTTTTTATTAAAATTGATTTATTTGTTTTCGTCGATAAAAATCTGGGAAACCTGGCACAACCGCGTGGTCCTTTATTCTTTCGTATTGAAGAGAATTTCGGGTCGATGGCTTTATCTCACCGACCTATTTTTATTGAGTTTATTGACTTTTTTTTATTATTATGAAAATGTTATGACGACCTCTCTATCTTCTATTACTATACCACAAAGAAATCCGGAACACTAAATTTAAAAAAAATGATACATAACATCACGTGTTATCCTTATTAGATTGCGTGTAGGAAATATTTTGACTGAGTACAGTATCTCTTTTTTTTCTTTCTTATGATGACCTCTCGATCTTCTATTACTGCCCTACAAAGAAATCTGGAACACAAAATTTATATAAATTGACGAATTCTCTTCAACATTTCAACAGTTCGTCAGTATTTCTGAAAACTAAGAAGTGAAATACTAAAACGAAACGAATTAATTTAATTTAATATAAAAAACAATTGTTCTCTGTGACATTTGTGGGAAGTGTTTTGCTCGAACAAGTGAATTAAATAGACATAAGCTTACAATTCACATGAAATATAAATTCTCTTGAGTTCTTAGTGTTAGCTGAAAAAAAAGTTATACCAGAATTGTATCATCAATTAGTGGAACATGCAGCTTATAAATTTAATTTAGAATTATTTGCGGAATATGTGAAAACGTCCGAAACTGAGGATGATGAATTTTCAATTAAGTTGTTTCAAACTAAAATGAATGTGATTTTAAATGAATCAGAAATACAAACAGCTTTTCAATTAATGAAAACTCAAATTTTGAAAAAAAATGGATGAATTTCAAGAAAGGGGTAGCAAGTGGACTTTAATTATAATTCATCATTTAGAAATTAATATCAATCAGTATAAACCACTTAGATTCATATTGTTTCAAATGGGCAATAATATCTGCTTTGTATCCGGTTCAAAAACATTCGGATCGAGTGTCAATTTATGCAATAGCAGATATTAATGTTAGAGAAATTACTTTAAGGAATAATAAGCACATTAATTTTGGTGAGTTAAAGTTTCCATTACAAGTTGAAGATGTTAAAATTTTTGAAAACTTAAACGATGATATAAGTGTTAATGTATTCCGTTTTATTGTACAAAATTAGAGAAACAATTGCACATTAATTTTTTGTTTTTGCAAGAAGAAGAAAAGAGTCATTATGTTTGGATTAAGAGTATTTCAAGACTATTAAAAAGTCAAATAACTGAAAATCATAGACAAATATATATGTATATGTAATTATTGTTTGATACATTTTACAACAATGGAACGTTTGAATCAACACCGAAATGAATGCAACAAAATTGTTACAACCATGCCAACTATCGAAAATAATTTTCTTACATATGATTTTTTTAAACGTGAACTTGAGGTACCTTTTGCTATATATGCAGATTTTGAATGTATTTTAAAAAATGTAGACACTTGTTCACCACAACCATCTATGTCTTCTCCACCCTGTATAATTGTCAGCTACTTTATTTTGAATAGAAGTCATTTTTTTTATGACAGCCTGGTATGTAATTTTTATGTAATGTCGAATCATCAGGTATATTCCGGTCTGTATATTTCGCTAAAAAAGCCTTCAGCAGAGGATTTTGCAATTAATGCAAGGGAATATTGGCAGCAGTGAATGCCTCACATAAATCTGAATAAAACGTGTCGCCACTTTCAAAATTTCAAGCTTCTTGGTGCATTTTAGTTTTTGTGTTGAGATAATTGCGATTTTTTTTAAATGAAACTAATTCCACAAGTTTTGCAAAATGCGTCTTCTGGATTGGTAAAACAAAACGTATCCCCTAATTCATCAACCCATTTGGTGATTAAAGGATTTGAGGATATCGAAGCTTCTTCGTTAGACATTTTTAGTAAGAACATGAATAAAATAAAAATTAAATTCTTTGAAACTCAACATAAAATTCAAATTCGTTTAACATATTACATATTTAAAAATGAAATGCAAAATAATGAAAACTTATCAAAATCAAGCCTAATAGTTGGTTTCTAAATCTTCTAAAAATGTAAACACTTTTCGCGCTGGAAAACCAATTCACAATAACTGCAGTAGTAGTGCACCAACTGCCCCTGCAAGTGCGATCGACTTCTTCTATTGCAATTTGCAACCAGTCCTCTCTTCTTCAATTACATTTTTTCTGTTTATTTGATGGTTTCAAGAATTATGAAATCAATATAAAACAAAATAAATTCTTTGGAAGTTATTCATATTGGAAGAGACTTACCTCAACGTGAGATCCATGTCGCACCAGCTTTATTGTCAATGGACGAAATCTAGTCCGAATGAAACTTAAAAAAAAAATAATCTTTCATACATTTTGTAACACTATGTCGCGTTCAATGTTTGCAAAAAGTTTCTGGATGAAGTTAACAGGGAGTTGTTGCAAACTCAAATGGCAACAAAACATTAATAAGGGAATCTTATTTGCTCGTTTCTGATACATAATACGAGAAACTGTTTCAAAATATTTGTCATAATTCACCTCAGAAATATCTCATCGAAGACGATGGTGGGATCCGATCACGCGGTACAGTTCATCTTGTCCCGGCTCAAGTAGAATAACTTGGACCTCTGGATTGTCCGGTTAAATGACAATGATCTTTAACTTTAACCTCTTGGCTTGTAAAAGGTCTTTTGCAAATGTAACATGTACTTGAAAAGGCATATTCTCTTTCTTGTTGGTTTAATATTATTTAAATATGTATTATAAATTATTTTGATTTCATTTTCTAAACTATCTAAGAACTCTCTGATGCACTGTTTCTCACGAAACAAACAATATTTTGAAATACTCGTATTGTTGTCAAAGGAACAATTCAAATAATATCCGCAGGAATAAGGCTCATGCTATGTTTTTAAATGCCAAGTCTTTCCAGGATTAAGTAAACATTCAAAGTCTGCACATATAACGAAAGGAACTAGGATTTGTTTTTGAAAACTAATATGTTAGGCGGAATCAATTTTTCAATCTTATTCTCTATCGGTGCAGTACTTGGATTTCGCACATATAAATACCCACAATTATAAAATTCACGTTTCTAAAATATTGTAAACATCCATCACATAAATGTTTTTTTCCATGGTGTTTTTTAATTTGACTCGATATTAATTTTGATAAATCTTTAGTTGCACAATAGTGTTGATCCATTTTGGTTGGTCCATTTAGTAGTATAGTTTTCCCATTTATAATTTGGTTTTACTACCAGCCCTGTTGTAAGGGTGTTAAATACCCCGACAATAGGCAACTACCGTCATAAATCCTAGGACTGTAAAAGAAGGTGTGTTGTCTGACCAGGTTACAATATCTTCACTATCGCCAAAACCACAACCCCAGCCCCTAATAATTACAATTGCACTGCCATAAAACCAAATTATAAATGGGAAAACTATACGACTCTTCATTCGGTAGTTCGATATGCAAGTCAACGCGTCACATGTTTTCGTTGTACGATTTTACAATAGATGGGCGCTGTATTTCAATGTATTTGTTGTCAATCTTCGACCAGCGATTGCACAATCTCACAGATTCAGTTTCCGATTTCGAAGACCCACCATGAATTGGTTTGGAGTTTGGAGGATTAACTTTGTCTCCAAATTTCCGTTTCAAGAAAGTGTAAAAATAATCGTAAATAATAGTTTTCACTCAAATCTAAAATTGTGAAACCGACATAAAGGGATTTGTCGTATAACACGTATTCCTTATTCATCTGTATTGCAACAAAATTTTTCTTGAAAATAGAACAATTGTTGAAATTTGGTCTTGCAATATAATCTTAAAGCCTAAACCTTCAAATAATGTATAATAAATCGTTCAGTTGATAGCGAACAATTTTCATTTTGGAAAGAACAATTGTATGAGTACACAGTTGAGACCACAATAAACCAATTAATTAATCAATTGAGAATAAAATGAAGAAAGAAGTGCGATTTAGCAAGGTTATTACTCTATTCTATTTAAACGATAAAGAAGAAGAATGTTGCTAATATGACTAGGAAATTTATGCAAGAAATAGAATGTTGTTTGGAAGGAGAATTGCAAAGATACAAGTAATTTTAAATCCGGTTTTAGAAACAAAATTATTTGAGATAAAAATGAATAATCTACAAATGCACTAGTTGTAACATCACGTTGTTAAGTATTTTTGTCAACAATAATAAAAGATATCGGTTGAGTTGCGCAAGATGGTGCACTCACAAAAATTTGAAATGAAACAATATAGATTTAAAATGATTAGATTTATTTACAAAAATTAATACATAATCACTGTACTATTCTATGCTAACTTAAAATTTATGGTCTGTAATTAGATATACATATTCTAAATTAAAATTTAATTTTTTTGCTTATATCTATACAACTTTTTATTTCACTCAATATTTTTTTTCTTGTGCGTCCAATCTAATTTTTTTTTGCACATGTAATGTTTTCTTTTTCAATTTGGTCTTTCTTAAGCAAACGACTGGTCTAATATTTTTTTAACTGTCCCTTCCACCTGTTAGTCATCCTCACACTATATCATCATCTGTATCACTGTCCGTATCAGTATCCTGCAACTCAATCATATTTTTCCAACACTTCCCCTTTCCAGGGCCTGCACGGGCTGGTGTGGGTGGAGACAATATCTTTGGAGTCGCATCCAAATCGGGGACTATATTTTCAGCTGGTGAGATCATCTCAAAATAATTCCCAACGGACAACTGAAAATTTCATAAAAAATATTATCAAATTTACTTGAGAAAGTTAAAATCAAACTTACCGCTTCATTCAGGACTGGCAGTAATGGACAGACCATAATCTTGGAGGAGGTGGAGGCGGAAACTGATGTGGAAGGCTATAGATATGATACAATATTTTCTATTACACATTTTTGGTGTATTAAGCTTGTTTGACACGATGCTAAATTTTGTAGAAAATTTGTTAGAAAATGAGAGAGACCCTCGACAGGACCAATGAACGATCAGGATCATAGTCTGTCTTTGTCAGATCCTGACCGTTCACTGGTCCTCTCTCATTTTCTAACAAATTTTCTACAAAAATTAGCATCGTGTCATACAGCCTTTAAGTTAAAATCGTGTTTAAGAGTTTACGAAAATGTATAAATCTCTTTGCTATTTTTTGGTTGATGATATTTTGTTTTCACTTTTATATATGCAATTAATTTTACATACTCAAAGTCTTCCCAGATGAAAAAATTGCTCGATTTTTAACCATTGCTTGTGACAACCAATTTCTTCTCATGAAAGTATGTTTGCGTTTAACCGGCCCCGATTCCAGTCTCCGTATTTGGCATTAAAACCTCCACCTACGATTACCTTGCGATTTCGTTCGAAAAGTTTTTTTTAAGTCTGTTTTAGTGAATTTATTTTCAATTTTGTAGTCGAGTCAGGGAAGCGAAAAAATCGCTGAAACTTCTTAATCCTCAAGAACAGCTCCGATTTTGAAGATTTTTTTAATATATTACTTAAAATCAGAAACATTTTGGTTGGGGCACATAAATACAGGGTCATTATAAATGATTGTCCCATCGTAGGTGGCTGTGCGCTACGATCATTTTCACAATTGACATTTATTGAGTGCCTTCTAACAAAGTTATTGATAAGTAATGTTTTAAAAACTGATTTGAACTGAACAGCAGTGGGATTAGTATTTCTTCCACCATGTTGCCTGATTTGACAAAAAAAAAATCCACAGGATCTTGGTTGATATTTTTTGTCAAAAAGTAACTCATGTCTAAACGCTTTAGGTTTTTCACCAATATTTCAAGGAGAGTGGACCCTCTTTTTTTGCACTCCCTTCTTTTTTAAAATACATGTTCCGTAGTGGCTTTCTGGCTTTTCTTCAAAATTGTAGATGATCTGAGGTTTCTGAAGCTACGCATTTCAAAGGTTTGCGCGTTGTAGGGAGCAAAATGGTGGCGTTGACGCTGTCGAACAGTTCATCGAAAAATTTCAGCACAACTGCAGTATCTCTGAGCTGTCCTCTGGTCAAATTTTCTGTAACAAATACCATTGTGATCAGAAAAGAACTCCATTGAATACATATTCATGTAGATAGTGAAAAAGATTTTAAAGATCGGCCGTCGAGGGGTTGCCGCTTCTTGAGGAACTGGCTTGCCAGTTTCGGTAACTTGACCCTGGTCTACAACCTTTGAATTTTGTTCATTGGGAATATCTTGCACAATCTGAAATAAACATTTTTTATATAATAGACCTTTACTGTCTAAACCAATCTTTACATAAAATTTAAATAAATAAAAATGGAAATGTTTTTTTTAAACCCCGGTAATGATATGTATAAATATTTGAGGGGTTCACGCGCAAAAGTGACTTTCTCCATTTATCTTCTGATCCAAATGCAATTTTTTTAATCCGTGAATCTAAAAATGTCGATTTTGAAGCATTTTTGTTTGCTTCAAAATGACCCAGGCATCTTCAGATGACACTAAAAAGCACCGATACCTTCGCATTGCCAACTAATTTTTTTTGGGGGGAGAAATTCAAATCATAAATTTAAAACCTTTTTATATATGTATATGTAATTATATGAAAGAAATAAAAACTTGTTAAAACTACAAATTATTATGAAAGGAATTGTATGTTACTAAAAAAAAATTCTGATCATTTCTTATCTGCAACACAGTGACATTAGCAAAATATAATTACAATTTGCCCAGCTTTACCGTTTCGCAGGATAATAATCTTGTTTCTCCATTTTCCTTTTAGTCGATGCAAGAGTGCTGGTCTTTTGTTCTTTCATTATCATATTAATTTTTCTCATTACTTTCTCGTGGGCTTCTTGGTCCAATCCTTTTAACAAATGCATTACATTTTCATCCTCGATGTTTCTCTTTGTTTCTTTATCAATGGATAGGTCTTCAGTAGCAATCTTTTCTTCAACAAATTTTTTAATTTCTTCCTGGTGATAATTTTTAATTTGTGATAGTTGTTCCTTTAGCATCTCCACAACACTATCTGTAACATAATTAGTACCCACTCTTCCTCATACATACATACTATGTGTATGTGTTTGCATATGGTATTTCCCACTGCATACTCTGGGCATTCACATCTGTATCGATGCACACATACCTTGGACACTCTACAAAATAGGGCCCTGCACTCACTTTCACATATCTCATTGTACATTACTTCATAAAATTGGTTACCTTTTGATGACTTTACCTTAAATTGTCCAAAAGCTTCTTTAATTATTTGTGTAGTGTTCATCATTTCTTCTGCCTTTTTATGCGCCTTGATAACAATCCTATCTTGATAATTCCCTGCACTTGGCCTTTCAATACTCAAAATCCGGTGCCACATCTTGATGTCAACTAGCTCCTCCAAACTGTCTTAAAGTTTTTCAATTGTGATTCTCTTGATAAGCATTTAAATCTCTCCTCATTGCATTCATTCAATAATTTCTCATTTCATTTCCTTTTTCATGTTGGCATCTTTAATTTTTGCTCTTCCCTGAATATTCCAGTTGTTCACCACATGCCATGTGCATAATAATCTTCTGGGTGTATTTCCCATTGTTTTTACCCATGCATTATAATATTTTGGATCATCGTCTGTCATAAAATATAGTGGTTCCAGGTTCTGTCCAATTTCTTTCCGGAGTGCTCCTAAAAAAATTTCTTGAATTTGGGTGTCTAATCTGTTCGATAAAAAGAAAGCCACTGGAAATCCTGCATTTCTGTCATCCTTCACCAGCATTATTGTCAAATCCATCCCTTTTTTGTTTGTGCAATGTGTCCTCTCCATACATATTATATTGTTGAAGTTTAATAGTTTGTCTCTCATTGTAGAATTCATGAAACCTATAGCAAAATCGTCGTCCTTTAATAAGTCATGCTTCTCTCCTATAACCAACACCATACTAGAAAGCTCCAACCACCATATCTCACAAAATCCCTTTCCATAAAAATTTATAATTAGTTACCCAATCCCATCATAAACTATGCCAATGAGTTAAAATAAAATAAAAGTGTAGTATGATAGATACCTGGTTTTTTGAAAAAAAAAGCAAAATTTTGACCATTTGTATTCCATTCTTCAACCTTCAGTGTGACTGCTACCATTTCATTTCATTCTCATCCCTCTAATACTCGTAACTTATCTATCATTAGCAAAACCGAAGTCCACCTCGTATCCACTGCCTGTTTTACTTTTAATAGAGGAAGACCCATTTGTTCTTGGGATTGTGGTAGTTTGTAAGTTGCTAAAGCATCATGTTTGAATTGCACCACTAACTTTTTCATTTCGAAATCAATGATTTTAGCATTTCCATTTAATGCCTCTTTTATACTTGAGTTTAATGTGTGTGCCACACAGCGATGATGATCTTTATGCAATTGACCAATGATTGCCAGTGGCGGCTGGTGGTCTGTCACACAGAGGGGTCATCTCAATTTTCAATTTAAAAAAAAAAACTTGAAAGTAACAGCCACTTAATGTTGAAATACCCTTTATTATCTAAGTTACATTGTTTTGTATGTAAGGTCCATTCGTCTTTCCTAGGAAGAAGCAAAATGTTCAATGACAAGTTCATTGAAATCTTTAATGTTTTTTTATTAAAATCTTTTCAGTGCTTAGCATAGCTAAGGCATTCAACCGTTGCTGACCCATCGTATTACGAAGAAAACTTTTTATTCATTTCAATGTCGAGAAGCATCGCTCTCTTTCCACTGTAGTCATAGGAAAAGTACATAACAGTTTTAGGCATTTTACATTTTCCGAAAACGTCTAACAGAAGTTATTGTTTATAAATCATTGCAGAATTGCTACAGTTCCTGCATTTTCACGAAAATCTCGGCCATGTATGACCTCAAGCTCAGTTTTTAATTTCCCAACTGCTTTTTAACTAAATTAAAAATATTTCCTGGAAAATTGTTATTGTACTCTTGAAATCTGTCACTATGAAATAACTGAAACTAAAACGGTGTTGCATTTCCGATAGTACTATATCGCACACTTCCAAGGAAGTCTGGCGTTTGGAATCTTCATTTCTACTTCTTTTGGCAATTGAGAGGGTAGACATTTGACGCGAATTTTCGTCATTTAAAATTTTGTTTCGTATATTTTCAATGGATTTTTTTAAACTAGCGATGTCGTTTTTAACTGATATAACATCAATACAATACAATCAATAACCAGATCAATTTATTTTTAGAAAAATCTAGTGATGAAAATTATTTATGGTAAAACATTAAGTTCTGTTATTATAAGTTGTATCATCTGCCCCTTTTTAGGTCATTTTAATCATGGGAATATCAGGGGCCATCCGAAGAGACGAATTAACCAAAATGTCTATTGATGACATTCAGGATGAAAATTCTGTACTAATAGTAACCGTTTCTGACACAAAAACTGGCATTAATCCAAGTTTAACTGTCACCAATCCAGATTTTGTAAGATTACATAGCAAATATGCAGATAGAGATTTTGCAGATTCTCCACTATGTCATTCAGCTGACACTTTCCTATGATATTTTTCATAATCGCTGTAGCTTTTGCGTGTTCTAGTTTGACAGCCTCTAAAAGTTGATCTTTCATTAGATGATGTTTCAAACCAAATACGAGGGCGACGCAGAAAATTTTAATGATTTTATTGTATTTCCAAATATCCCCCTTTAACATCAATACATTTTTGCATTCGATAAAACCAGTCCTTAAAGCAATGGTGCCACTCTTCCGGAGACACTTCAGAAACCAGGTTTTCATAATGTTTCACTACTTCATCTAATGAAAAAGTGATTCCATTCATTTTATCTTTAATTTTTGGGAATTTTTTCAAAAATTTGCGATAAACAGACATTTACGTACCAATCATTACGTCTAACTTCTAATGCTATAGTAGCAATATTGCCCGTTTTAGAAAAAGAACTAACAATCATCTTACTAGCACTGCGAATTCGTCGGATTTTTGTAAGCTTAGGTTCTGGACAATCCCAAAATGAATGGATTTGTACAAGATCCATTTTCTAGCAGTAGCAGTGAAGTATCTTGAACGTTTAAATTAATTTATATGCCCTGAGAGGTGCTTAAATGCCTCGTTATTTTCTTTTGAGTGGAAATTAATTTTATGGTGGGTCTCAGATGAGACAGGTGTAACAATTTTAGCACCTCACACTAAAATTTCCATTCAAAAATTTCCACTGTACAAATGAATATAGTGCTGGGAGTTAGCCTAAAGCTATATGCACGACCGATTCTATAATATGTTGTATTCAATATGGCTATCTCTTAAAGCACTCGTAGTTTAATAGATCTCTAAGAAAATTTTTATCAATATTTCTGTGTATTATTGTCATTTACACCAAAAAATTTCCAATATTAATGTTCAAACACTACTTTTTAACATACGTTGCACATGTAGTTGCATCCATCCCCTAGAATTTGAAGATTTAATTTTTTTATTTAAAAATTAAAACAAGGGTGCAAATCCTAAAAAATAAGATAAAAAACTCGTTTTATAAGGGCAGTGGCGCACTCGTCCCATACAAAACTCCCTTACGGGTCGTTTTCTACACTTGGGACTCGTGCGCCAAATCAATCCTTATTTAACTCGTTCTTTAATATACTATTCTGGACATCAACACGCATTTCCACAGCATTCCAACCCTGACAAGCGTTTGACTTGGTCCGACGTGTGCATCGTGGCTCGGATTTCAATAAAACAAATAGAAAACATTGCCTGGGGCCAGTCTTATTTCTCTTGGAGCAAGGACATCTATTACAGTATTACTTGCGTATTTCAAGTAAAAACCTTCCCAATGATCTAAGCCTAGCACGAATCATTTTATGCAGATGGGAAGACCGATACTTTGCACACATTTTATTCCCATAACTAATTAAAAATTCATCATTTCGAATTATTGCTGAAATATCATCCAGTCTCAGAACTGGCATTACTTTGCTGTTGCAAAACATCACATGCCTTCTCATTGATTTCAATATCCAACTTGCGACTCATTACTAAAATTCTCTCTTTTTTCCCAGTACAGTTTCGAAAATGTTTTCTTATAATGCCATCGTAATAAAATAACCTTGACACACTGCAATTTTTTTAGATATGTCTTTCTTGCGTCTACAAAGGAGGATCTCTCTATCACTATTTGTTTGATTATACAAAAAAAATCCTTTTTCTTCTAATTGCATCAATTATCCTCAAACGTTCTTTAGAACCTTAGACAGAAACAGTTTTCAGTTCACACAGACACTAAGTTAGTTCAAAAAGTGAATCAGCACATATTAAAACAAAAATATGTGTGTCTTCAGGTTTGAAACTGTATCATATCATAATCTCTACTAATTTCGAAGAAACATTCACATATTATGTAATCTGAATTGTCAGCAATTTTTTAAACACAATTAGGTATTATGCTGCTTTGCTTATTTTTAACCAATATGGTATTTGATTTTTATTTTACCTTTTGATAACACACGAAACATTTTTACTTGTGTCTCATCTTTGTGATTTTGCTCCAAATGTGTTCGATTTAAAAAAAAAATGACCAAAAAAAAATAATTTGACGTGCACTGTTCTCTCATGTCGAAGGACCAAATTGATAGTCGTGTATTGGGTAACTAACAATTTATTGAATAATATAAAACAAGAAAGTGTTTGTATTGAGACGTGTCTTGTCTGGAGTCTTGAGTCGATCTTGAGTCGTTCTGTCGTCCATGGTTGATGTCCCCACCCCTTAGACAGAGGGGGTGTTGCAAAAGTGGTTGGACGAAGTTCCAACATGCACAAACTGAAAATATAATTAGTTTTATTGAAAGCTTTGGCATTATAAGACCATAAAAAAAGTGGTGAAGTTCATAATTTTCCAATTATTATTTGTCATTACGGTTATTCTACGGAAACTTAAAAATTGAACGGTGCAGAAGTTTTATGTTAACCATAACTTTAAATTATAAAAGCCCATACAGAATGCACTTTATTTACTGGGAATTTTGTTTTTTTTTTAATTTTGTAAAATTATTTGTATAAAATAATAAAACTCAAAAATTACTTTAAAATTTTATCTCAGATTTATCAGCTCGCCAATAATATTGTTTTCCACAGCTATAGGCGTAGCTATCTATACTCGTCTGTTCACCTTCAGTAGTAGTAAATGATGGGATTTGCTGTGTCGCAAAGTTGCCCTTGGACTTATTCCCATATGTAATGCTAAGCTCCCAGCTTTATATGAATGTGTGTCTGCATCGTAGCCACTTTAGTAGCGGCTATAATGCAGTCAAAAAACTCATATTCGTCATTTGATAAGCATGATCTCATAATGCAGTGCCACGTGTACGATTTCGAACGTGTTCATATTCACAAAGAAAACATAATAATGCAAAAACTAAAACATTATGCTATTCTATTTTAACTTAAAATTAAAGCACTACTCAAATTTAAAAAGAAAGATACAAACTAAGCGACCTATTCGAAACTAGTATCTAATTTCTCACTTGTTTGTCTCCAGCCGTTAATTTCTTTAATAGCTGAACGTTACATGCTTCACATCTATGTACTGGTAAATGGTACAGGTTCAGCAGTCTTACCTCCTTTTTGGAAACAAAATGTAGAAACCATCAGCTGAAAAAAGCTGCAACTTTTTCAAGACACGATGTTTGCAATTTTTTACTGGAAGCGGCGAATCAAAAACTGTGAAAAGTTCAACTTTATGGAGCACGTATTCAATGTTGAAGCCCACGCTGAACATACGGGATGGCATTGATGTTACGAAGTTTCTGAAATTGGTACCTTTTTTGAAAAAAAAAAATCAGTTGGTTATCAAGCGAAAAAGTCTAAGGTATTGACACGAGACCGGTCAATTTATTTTTAGAAAAAGCTAGTGATGAAAATTATTTATTGTGGAAGGTAAATATTAAGTTCTGTTATGATAAGCTGTATAATCTGCCCTTTTTTTATGGGCATATCATGAGCCATGCGAAGAGACGAACTAACCAAAATGTCGAACTTTTACTGTCACCAATCCAGAATTTGTAAGATTATATCGCATATATGCAGCTCTTCGTCCAAAACATGTTGCAAACCGTCGAGTATATAGATATGAAAATGGGAAGTGTAATGCACAAGTTGTTGGAGTGCATAAAATTGGGGAAATACCTAGTTTGATTGCCAAATATCTTGGATCGCCAAATAGGACACTGTACCAGGCGAAGTTCTGCGACCCTTCTGGCTAATAGCGGTGCTGACATATCGGTGCTCAAACGTCATGGTGGTGGGAAGTCAGCTACAGTGGCGGAATCCTACATATCTATCTCTATATTTGCGGTGTGATCTTACAAAATCTGGATTGGGTACAGTTAAGTTTGATTTATGTCAGTTTTTGTGTCAGGAACGGCCGATATTAGTACAGAATTTTCATCCGGTTTGAAGATCCCGCCAATTTCAAATGGAGTAGTCGCCTCATGAATGACGAGTCGGTAAAAAAGATCCCCATTATCGATCTAGAACAGACACGTGTGAACTAGGTTAATTTTTCACCGGTCAAAAAGGGAACTATTAACATATCCTGAATGTCATCAACAGACATTTTGGTTTATTTGTCTCTTCGCACGGCAGCAGAGCAAGGGAGCAGATGATACAACTTATCATAACAGAACTTAACATTTACCTGCCACAATAAATAAATTCCAGTAAATAGGTAAACCAATGCAACATTATCCGACACGGTTTTCACATTCTTCTTGTTACATCACTCTCAAAGTCACTGTAACGTTTTTTTATTTAGCTGTTTCGATTTTTCAGGTTTCAAATGCGACACTGCACAATTTATAATATTTTTTTTAACTCTGGATGAGTACACGGAACTGAAACATCGTAATTTTCTTCCGACATATTTACAAATTTTTTCAAAACGAATTGTTTTATTTATGTCGTTTCTATAGCAACATGGCGACATGTAAGCCAACTTTATTTTTACTGACAGTGAAGGAAATTTTACTTGTTCATTTTATAATTACAAATTTTCGGTTGAACACAAATCACTTTATTAACACACTTACAACATATCAACTTAGGTATTACTTAGGGTAAATGTTTATATTAATTGTGCAATTTACATTATTAGTAACACTGATCCCAGAACTTGATGTAACTAAATATATTTGTACATCTTTACTGTCTCTTCGATCATCGCATCGTTCATTAATTTCTCGAAAGCTCGTTTGATATATTGCTCTTTGCGACAAGGCTGCAATGCTAGACTAGGCGTTTTTTATTTTTAGTTTTGATAAATTCCGGCATTTCATGTGTATAAAAATTAAACAGGGATGGTCCGAGTACAGAGCCTTGGGGCACACCTGCTTTTATTAGTTTTTCAGTTAACAATTCATTGTTGATTTTTACTTTGATTTTTCGGTCATTTAGATATGAGTACATTAGTCTAATGAAATTGGAATTAAGCCCAGCTACGTGCATTTTATATAAGAGACCTTTGATCCAGACACGATCAAAAGCCGTTTCCAGATCCAAAAAGTTAGGAACCGTGTTCCTGTCCTTATTGAAATTGATCAGTGTATCATTGGATATTCTGGCAAGTGGATGGGTCGTGCTGTGCTGTATTTTGAATCAAAACGGGCAAACTTGTTTGATGTTATTTTCGGCTAGTTAGTCGTTTAGTCTTTTGTGAATGATTCTTTCCATAATTTTTGATATAGAATTTAGCAGACTAATTGGTCTTTCTACTTTTGACGTGTTTTTACCTGTTTTGGGGATGGGGATGACTATTGCGGTTTTATATTGATTGGGGAAATAATTAAGTTTTAGTGCCCCGTTTATTATGTAGGTCAGTTGGACCTTCGCTTTGTTGGAGGTGTTTTTTAGTATTCTATTGTCGATACATGGCCCAATTTCAATTGGGTTTCTGGTCGAAATATGAACAGAATTGTACAAATGTTCTGCCGGTGATGTTACATTTGCTACTGGTGCCACCCACGGTTCCTGGGGGTACCCGGAGTCCGCAACCAACCAACCTTCAGAAAAAGTACCACCCTCTTCAAATGCATTCCGTACAGCTGAATTTCGCCAGATTTATGAATCATGATTTGAGCCTGGGAACTCGACAAAAACATTGTAAATTTTCAAATCTGGTCCCGCAATTAATTGAACATTGATGGAATGGTAGAGATACCTGTTAAAATATTGTTCCGGGGCATTAATGGGTGCTTGCACTCTACAATGTGTACAATCAATTACTCCCAGTACATTTGGAAATCCAACTCCATGCTGGGTCAACCCTAGTTGGTAAAATGCCTGTTTAACTTCGGTGAATTCTCTGGCATTTGGAAAACGAATAAACTGCTGCGAAATGGCTACTAGAGCGCTAGTCACTTCGCTGATCGCGTTTGAAACAGCTGATTGCCGCTAAAACGTCATTTCTGCTGACAGCGTCGGTTTGCAAAGCACCATATTGTTCCAAATTTCTCAAAACGACAAAATGTACAGATAACCAGCGGGTCTGTGATAGATGTAAAATTTTATGTATTTTCACTTCACAAAAATTTTGAAAATGTTTAAATTCTGAAATTCTTTTTGGATTTGAACTGAAGTAATTGTAAATATTACGTGTCAAATCTTCAACAAATCTTGGTATTTTCTGGCATGCATAAGACGCACTTAAATGGCAGATATATCTCATTATAAATAAGTGCGGAGTGTCATTTTAGAATTAACTTGCAACAGAATGATGCTGCCCCAACATAACATTTGCACCGTCTGCAGCAAACCCTATTAAATTATTTTTATATGGGATATTATGACTTTGAAAGAAAGTTACGATTTTATGATAGAGAGAAGCAGTCTGCGGCAGAAATTTGGATTAGTCCAAAAAGTCATCTTTAACGATGTCATTATTTACACTTCTAACTACGAGACAAAGATGCTTGGCAGTACTTCGATCGGTTGATTCATCTACAATAAGGGAAAATTTATTACCTCGAAGGTGACCGCACAATGAATCAAAACTATGTTGTCCTAACACGTTGGTTACAATTGCTGTTGTTTTGGTTCGTCCACACGCTAAGCCTCGGGCAATTTTTGATCGCTGCAAACTTTTGCAATAGCCTTTACCAAATGATCCATGGCTGCTTGTGGGAGATTCTGTTCGGCCATTAGTGCACTTAGCCGCATTTCTCCTAAGAAAGATAAAAATGATTAGTTTAAGGAATTTAAACTATAAAAAAATACCTTCTTTAATACATTCGTCCAGTTGCATTTGAGAAGGAAGTCCCGACTTGACCCATCAGAGAAAAAGCCATTGTCATAGTAGTCACTACCACTACTGGTCCTTGCTCCTGATGTCGATGGACAACTATAAGGAATCTGACTCTGTTGCCCAAAATATTTTAACTCTGGATTACCGACCAATAAGCTAATTTGCATCCTCAAATGTACCTCATCATATGGTGGAAGTGTTTTTACAATTTTTGCCATAGAACCAAAAAAGATGTCATTTTCATCTTTCTCTGCAACTGCAGGTATCGGTTGTCTCTTACTTATTTTTCTAAGCAACTGCAACCGTTCGTCAGAACTTTTCATCTTCTTAGTTATCTGCGGCGTACTAGGTACAATTTTTTCGCAATTGCGGTCCCCATCTGCTTTTCTTTTCTTCGTTATTCACTATATCCTACCTAGATGGAGGCGGTCATGACGGATCTCGAGCAGTCGTATCGGACGGTACAATGGGTAAAGTTTTTGCTATTCAGAACATCCTTGTAGGTCCGGAGGAATTCCCAGAATTGTTCTTCCGACATTCTTCATTTTCTTACCTGGTTCGGATTTTTCAGAACTGCGAACAAACCTTTCTCGGCGTCAAATGTAGGATACTATGGTCAAATCCTCTCGAAAACCAAACAAGGACGACTTTTCTTGTCGGTTCTTGTCTGGCAAAAGTTGTGGAGAATCTCCCTCTTATTTTTTCGTAGAGTCCCGCAACAATTTGTTCACCGACAGCAAGCTGGTAAACCAGTTAGTTATCCCCCGTAATATTGCGATTGGAGGTAACTCGGTGGCCGCATGGCTGTCGGAGACAGTGCTCCGAGGTCGCGGTCCCGGCGCTAGTGGGTTCGAATCCCACCGAAGGGGGAGGATTTTTTCGAAGGAAGGAAACTCCGCCGGGCCATGGATGTGTGTGTATGTCTAGTAGGGGCTGACGGTAGGGTGGTGGAAGGAAGAGCGACACTCTCCCGACAACACCGCGAGGTCAGCAGGGTTCAAATCCCAGGCCGGATGGCCTCCCATGGATGTTGTGTGTTGTGATATTCGTGTTGTGTCGTCCAGAAAAAGGAGAGGAGAGAGGGTGGGCGTGGGTAGCCGGAGAAAGTACCCCGGAGCCCCGCCGCACCACAAAGGAAAAAGAAACCAAGCCGACCGTAAAAGGTACCTGATAGGCCTGTTAGGTGAAAAGGGAAAGGCAAAAAAAAAAAATATATTGCGATTGGTACCCTCTACAGGATGTATTAATTTGAGTACAATGTCTTCGCCTGCCAGATCAGCAGGTGGTCGCTGAGCATTTCTCTTTTGTCTACCCCCCAGGCGTTTTGACGTCGAGCGAGTCCAACGGACGTGACGGTAATATCTATTGTTGAATTTCCATGTGGCCCACTGAAAGTCGGGTCACAACCCCGATTCTGCACGACCATGTCGCACTCCGCCAGCAGGTCGGCCAGGGCCTCTCCTCTGTGGTCCTCACTCCGTGACCCCCACGGCGCTGACTTGGCGTTGAAATCTCCAGCGAGGAGCACCTGCTTCCGGCTTTCTGAAATGATCCCTCTGATTCGATCTAGGAAGGCGTGAAATTCCCCTAAGGTGGCATTAGGGGACGCACATCCGCTGACTACTCTACAGCACTCCAGATCTACCCAGGCATAACCTGGACCAGATCCGAAGGAGCTGGGCCTAATGCCCGCATTCAATATTTTAATTGCCGCATCTCGGGTTTCATGCGCGTACCATCCACCCTTTTTCAAAGGTTTCTGTTTGGCTCGCTTACGATTAATATGTCTGCAGACATATCTTGCGCCGTCTTCTGTAGCAGGTCGTGCACAGCGACACTTCTGTTGCAGTTTAATTGCAAAAATTCTATATCACTTATTGGCCCCCCTCCTTTAAGTCGAAGGATTTTCGGTGGCAACTTGTCGTCATCCCCGTCTCCTCCGCCCTTTAGAACGCGAATATTGTTGTCTGGGTTATTTGACCTGTCCTGACCTGACCTGCCCATTTTCCAGGTTTTCTTTGATCGGATTTCCAACCACAACTTTGGTTGCACCGAAGCTCTCGGCGGACCAGGTTTTCCCTTGTATTGCCAGGAAATCCTCATACGTCTCGACTTGTATTCCAGAGATGTCTACGATGTCCGCGTCTTCTTCTTTCGGAGGATCCGTTTGGCATTCCGCGTTTCTTGTTTCGGGTCGCTTCTTTGCATTGGCTACTTCTCTTTGTTTCTCGGCCACGGCCAGTTCCCTTTCCATTTTTTGTTCTGCAATGGCCTGTTTATACGTACCCTCTGGTTGTGTTCCAACGTAGGTTTCCAAGTTGTCTTCGCATCGACCAAGGCAAACATCTTGATACCATATTTGGCCGGCTTCGATGGAATATATTGCTTAAACCCACAGCGTCCTCTAACAGCCAGCTCGTCCAGCACAAAGTCTGCGCGCGTCTTTTCGGCCATCCTCTGTAGGAGCAAAGAATATCCACGGTACGTGGATATTATTTGGTAGCAGGTCGTGCACCGTGGAGCTGCGGTGCATTCAACTGAATGCTGGAACGGTATTTACTTGTGGGTCCCTTAACATGCACCTCTTCTGTTGAGGCCTCTTCGCCTCCCTCCTTGCCTCCCTCTTTCACTTTTTGCCACCCACTTGCTCTTGTATTCCGGACACGCCATCTCGTCAGCCGTGCCCCTTTTGGTCGCAAGCCACGCAGTGCGGTTCGTTTTTGCAGTCCCTCGTCTTTTGGTTCGCAGCACCTCAAGCATCTGTCCTTCATGTTTTCCTCGTTCTTCCTCGCGTGGCCGGAGTACCTCCTGGGAGCATTCGCGCTTTCTACTCTGCACACGTTCATTCCCACTTACTACTTCTCCGCCTTCTGGATCTTTTTTGCAGTTTCCATGTTTCCATCGAGAGTGTGGCGAATGCGTAGAGCTTGCTACCCTTGTTCAGCTTTGTCGCCATCGTCACCATGAAATCTTCTGCTCCTGTGTCTCCTTCAGTCGCGTGTTTGAGCACTTCCTCCCAACGTCCTCCGCGGCAGTGGTCTCGTGAATTAGAATTAGAATAGAATGAAGATCTTCTTTCTCGCCGTCACCTTCTGCGCAGTCATCGTTCCTCCCATTGTCCCTTCGAACGGCTTCATGAAAGCATCCTTCATTCCATGGTTTCCCATGGATGGTGGTTATCTCGATTTTGCCGCTCTTCGTTTCCCTCACGTTCTTTATCCTGATTCTAATGTCATGCACCTTGACGGTGTTTTGCATCTTCCTCAGCAACTCGGCGTACGTGACCTACTACTGTTCGCCTGCCGTCTGGGTCCTGCTCTTGAGTTCGAGCGGTCAGTTTCCTGGATCCAGTGAATATTTCCATGTCCACGTCCTCGTTTTGGTACACGTACTGACGTCGACTTAATAATTTTGCAAGTTCTCTAAAATTGCCCAGGTTAACTGAATTTTCATTTTCATTATGCCCTCTGAACGCTAGCTCTTGTTTTTCCCGATTTTCCGTGATTAAATTCAGTAACACTTTGGCGATGTGCATTGTCTAAGACGTTTGCAATATTTTGTTATTTTCTTCCAAATAATCTAAATTTTAGTAGAACGTGTGTGTGTGATCTTTTGAAATACCGTGTTTTTGCAATGCCCTACAGATCTCTTTAAGATTGTTAAAGCCTGTAGAGTTCCACGGGCCTTCACGTTGCTCAGAAAAAAGTAAGCACGGCCAACAAAACAATCTATTCCTAATTTCGCTACATATAATCCACTCGCACTTTTCATACCATGAAACATAAAAACCAGGATTGGAGCTGTGCGCGCTTTACTAATTACTAAATTTGACATGGCAGGATGAGACCGTCCGTCCTACAAACAGTTTGTCATCATAAGATAATGAAGAGAATTTATTTCTCAGTAAAAAATCTACAATATCTGAATTATTATTGCTCACCACTTGTCGAACATCTACCATTATTAACATTGAACAATAAAAATTAAAGTAACAAAATTTGAACTTTCAAGTGTTGGGTGCTGCCGCAGAATGGTGAAATGATATTTCAACATTTTTGAATACCCTGAGTTCAATTTTGGTTCATGGCACATGGACCTCGTAGCGGCAGTGCTACCCTACCCTTTCCTAGGCTCAGAATCAATGTTTATCTGCAAAGCCTTTTTTTTTTTAAGTATTTTTGACGTTTCATATAAACCACGCGGTGTGGGATATATGAAATGACTGTACCATTTGATCTTAAAATCACTGAAGGATTATTTATTTTTTTAAATGTTTCCGGAGTATGGTGCTTAGTGGGGAAGTGGGGATTTTCTTTGGGAGAGGATAAGTTGTTTCATATAAAACCCGCATTTATATCTGAGTGACTTTATTCTAAAAAAATATAAAAACCAATGATAAATAAATAAAAGTAAATTCTTCTTCGTAACTCAAAAGCAATAAACAAAACAAAACTTCTGGAGGGGTAAAAAAAGGCAAAATATACGACAAAAATTCCAAATACATACATTATTCTTGTTTGTGGTTGCTGTAAACTATTTAATATGGTGGACGGTTGTAAATTATTTCCAAATGACTGATCAGTGAAATATAAAGTTACAGCATTAAATTGTCCAACTATACTTGGGCCAACCAACAGATATAGTAATAAAACCGCCCCCTAGTGCCCGCGTATTTTAAATAGCAGCTTCCAATTGGCTTATTCAAAACGTGCGCAGATTTTCGAAAGCCTGATTTACATCCACAAAAATTACTTGACGGCATTCGGCATCTCATTTGTTTTAACCTCGCTTCGGGAGTTTGACCACGTGTTTATGTTTGTTTGTTTTCCTTGGCATTTTTCGATTTGTATTACAAAATAGTTTTTTTTTTCAAGACTTTTGGTTCTCTATTTGTTAGAAAGAACCTGCTTCATTGTGAAACAGGCTTCGGCGTACATCGTTCTACGCAACTAGGCCACATCCCCTTTTTTTAATTACTATATCTGTTGGTTGGCCCAAGTATAGTCGCTTCACCGCGCTTTCAAGCAAAAGTCAACTTGTAGTTCAGGATGTAACATTTTTACAGGAGAGACATTTGCAAATTCTTGAAACTGTTTAAGTTCTCCCGATCTTTTAGGACTATTAGAAAAATAATTATATACATCCCTCGTAAATTTTTCTACCTCTTGCGGCAACTTCTCGCATGCATAAGAAGCACATAAGTGTAAACTATGACAAATCCATTTCATAATAAAAATATTTAGAATTGCATCTTTTAAACGACTAACTACTGAATTATGTGCGCCCATCATATTATTGGCCCCATCCGACGCAAAACCAATGCAATTGTAAATATATGGAACATCATATTTAGTGAAAAAAATAATTATATGATCAAATAACGCAGCACCGGTGGCTTCTTGGAAAGGAATCAAGCCTAAGAAGTATGTAATCCTTGATGTCTTCATTGTTCAAATTAATTCTCGCAACAAGACACACATTTTTGGTGCATGATCGGTCAGTAGATTCATCACAAATGAGGCTAAACTTGTTTGTCTTCAATAATTCAACAATTCGTTGTTTATCAACAATTCGTTGTTTATCAGTTGCGCCAGTCACGTTTTTTTATGATTGAAGTCATTTTTGAACGACCACATTTGATTTTTTTCGCAATAGCGGAATCACTACATACCGAGTTTATTAGATGCGAAAGATTAAAGGTTAAATTATGTTTTGCAATAAATCCTGCAATTCGTATTTCTGCTTCTCTGGCTTGAGATTCAACATCAACTTCATAGCTTTCAATGCTTCCGCTGTACCATACCAAGTTTCGAATACCATTTCCGTATTGTACTTGGGTATGGTAAGCAATTTACAAACGTTTTCCTAACGTACTGCTCGAATAAAAATGCAAAGTTAAAGCAAATGCTCGGAGCTCTGCCGGAAGTTTTCTTTCTGTTGATATTTTCAATTTAATATTAGGAATAGCAATCTGGGAGTATTTTTCTATTGTTTTTTATATGGTTTATTAGACCATATAAAGACTGTACTTTTCTGTTTAGTCTGTAAACTTTCATTCTTAGGTACGTTATGGTCTTCTTTTGCCTGTCTACAGTTTTTGTGGCTATGTTCCACACCAACTTAAATTTTTTGGGATGTTCTAGATCAGGCTGACTTCTTTTTCTAAAATAAAATATGGGTAAAATTTTGTTTTAAAAAACGAAGGCTTCGTTTCCCAGGACCCTCACCACCCGGAACGGACCTCGCCATTTTGGTAGTAGCTTCCGGCTCGTCCCCGTTGGGGCACTCACTACTCATCACCTTGATGAGTACGAGGTCTCCAACAGCATACGGAGTCGCCCGGCAGCGTTTAGCATCGAAGCGTTTCTTCTGTTCTTCTTGATTATGCGCGAGCAGTTGTTTCATGTTTTCTCGGATCGCAGTCACGTCGGCCACAGCCCTTTCGTCTGGTTGTGTCCCTGTCTTGATCACTCGATACCCCATCAAGGCCTGACTGGGTGTCACCCCGATTGCTCATCCCAGCGATCGCCGTCGCAATCAGCCCCCATAGTTACCAGAGAACTCAGAATTGCTTGGTTATACCGTTCCACCTCGCCGTTTCTGTGCGGCATCGACACGGCAGTCAAGTGATGGATGGCTTGTATTTCGTCAACAAACGCTTCAAACTTTTCGCTGGTGAATGAAGTACCCATATCGCTAACAATTCTATGAGGGACCCCAAATGTCTTTATCATATATCTTTAAGAATTTTATAGTGAGTTTGGTTTTAGTGCTTTTGACAGGGTAGAGTAAGATAAATTTTGTGAATGCGTCCACTACAACTAAGAGGTGCGTTTTTACGCCGGGTCCAGATGGTCAATGTGGACGGTGTGAAAGGGTTTGGGTATTTTGGGTATATATTATTATTATAGGTCTCCTCAGGTTTACCCGATTTAGTTTTGAAATATAAACAAAAACAGGCATTGCCGCGCGTATTTTTTTATGAAGTGTCGAATTTTTGGGAACCAATACTGACTGGCTGCTAACTCGTACGTTTTATCTTTCGCAGAATGTCCCGTGTCATCGTGCATCTTTCGCGCGAATTGAAACTTTGCCAGTTCGGGGCCTACCCAGCGGAGCCCATAGCTTGTGACTCGATAGACTTTCCCACCCTTCAGCGCGTAGTCCTGAAACAAGTCTTTATAGCCCTTTTGATCCCCTGATTCCAGAATTTGCTTGATGTTTTTGATTTTTTTGTCGTCTTGCTGAGCCCTTAGTAACCAATCCTCGTCAGAGATAACTGTGGCGCACACCTGCTTTTCAGAAACTGGGGGATTTCAGCTCAAAGCGTCAACATGTCGCATATTCTGTGAGATGCATGCCCGGCTATGTCCCCATAAGATTCCACAGGTATACAAGTATAGGCCACTCAACCTTTTATGACACACATTTATTTTATATTCATTTTCTTTTTTATGCGAGGTGCAGTTTGTAGCCCGATGGCGAAGCCCGAGTCCTACAGAGCACCGAGAGTAACAATCATGTACCCCCGAGGTGCATATACTATTTTTTGCAGGACCCAACAATTTTAATTGAAAAAAGGTCAACATGACACTTTGTTTGATATCCTGAAGTATGAAACCTTCGGTTCATGAAGCTGCACTGAATTTCAAGGCATTGCGACCGTTTTATATTAAGAAAATAAGTAACTAAATGCAGAACACACACAGTTGATTAAAGTGCCCCAGAAAAGATGAATGCTCTGTAAGGCAAAGTTGTTTCATAACCTGATAATAAATTAGGTTCATGCCTTTTCGATTTAAACTTTAGAAAAGATATGTTTGTCAATTAATGCAATTGATTTTATTTTTAATTTTTTATTAATGAAATTTTATTAATATACTTAGATGGTTTATTTCACTTGGTGGAGCACTACCAGGATCTGAGCTCGATCTATCGCCACAAAAAAATAATAAGAATAAAATAGATATACATAGGTATAGGTGTTTTGTTACCTTAAGCGCAGAAAATTCTTCAGTAATACAACAAACTTCTGACTAACTAAGGAGTCAATGATAGTCGGCACATAGCTGTTTCCCGGTCGACTTTTCGAAAAAGGGCATACATGGTCGATATGGAACGTGTCCATGGGTTTATCAGGTTTGCGGATTGGATGCAGCTTTCCTTCTTTCTTCCCATAGTTACCCTTACCGTACGCACACTGCAACCATGAACCACAGTAGTTTCCGATAAACCTGGTCATTTTGGCAAACCAGTATTGCTCCTTACTGGCCTTGACGCACCGGCCAAATGCGACATGACCCAGATCGTCATGATTTCTTTTCACAATCTGCCACCTCACCACTCGAGGAACAACAACCTATCTCCCTTAAGCCTGAGGCAGGTGCGCTTTGGAAAATCACATGAGAAGGCGCGCTGCGGAATGGAGTACCGCATTTGATTTTTTTTTTTTTTTTGTAAAATAATCATTCAGGAAGGGACAGTGATTTTTGTAGTATGATACACTTACCAGCAAAAAAAGTGGAACACAAAAAAAAATTGCCGATTTGGAAAAAATGGTACATAGAAAAATTGTTCATCATGAAGAGTTCTATTACCGATTAAAATTAATGTACTTATTTCTGTTACACCTTGTATAAACTTTTCCGTTTATATCGGGTGTGTCAAAAAGGACGGACAGGCGTTTTAGTAGCATGGCACAGCATAACATAGACTTCAGTTTTGTATCAAAAACTGTTCTGCAGCTTTCAGTTAAAGTAAAAACTCAGTAAGTGAAAATGAAAATGGCATCAGTGCAATAGGTAACTAAAAACTACTTTTTTTTCTCTCGGTCGTTGGTCAAAACGCCTAATAACATTCACACTGGGCTGCCTTCCCTTAAAAAAACGCATGGTGTATGTCATTGCAGCCAAATGGCCTGTTATTTTCTGCGGAAAGACCTAAATACCTATTCACAATATTCATCTGCGGTAAAACTCGTTTTGACAACAATTTGCAAACTGTCACAATTTAATTGACATTTATTCTATAAAGGTGTTTTTTTTTTTCGATATGATATATTGCCGCGTTTGAAAACTACTCCCCTACACCGAATTTCATCATATTCAACACTGACGAAGAAACTGATTTCAAAGGTATTCATGAAAGGAATTTTTGGATATCTGTTGAGGGCACCTTTGAAAGTTGACACATACAAACAATTATGTTCCCACATCAATATCAGGATCATTTAGTTTTGCAGGTAGTTTATTTGTAACTTCCAAAAGCTCTTGCGCGTTCACGAAAAGCTAAAAGCAAAAAAAAAATTCTCCATGTTCCATGATTACCCAAAATTGTGTACCTTCTTTGGTGTCCATCCTTTTCGACACACCCGATATACCTAACTTGACATCTGTCAAAGATAACTTCAAAATTTAGGTACAATTAATTAATGTTTTTTAAGACTTTGTCCAAACGAAAACGAAAAACGTTTTCAATATTCGTGCGCTGTCACTTTTCAGGTATTCGGCCTGTTTTGCAACACTCGGCTACCGCCTCGCCCTTCAAATTTCGGCCTCATACCTGAAAAGTAAACTGACAGCGCTACTCGTATGAAAATAACTATTATGTTTACCAGAACTGTATCATGGCCCCCGATTTCGGTTTACTGCTGTAGGTTAAAAAATTGTTTAATCCAATTATTTAAATATTGAATAGCTGTATCGTAAAAGCTAATGACATTATTCTTGAAAACAAGGCTCTCATTTTCAAAGCCATCATCATCTATTTTTTTTTTAATCTCGAACTTTAATTGGTAAGAAATTATTTTTTTACGTCACCTTTAAGGAAAGAGTCAAAATACTGTATTAATATGGGAAACACTTTGATTGAATTGTGGTTGCTTGCATCCGTGGATACAGGAACATAGAGAATTTCTTTTAGATTAACTCATCAATTTTAACGTATAAGGTCCTAGAACACCAGTGATCATTGCTTGTGATTTTGTACGACCACAAGTTACTTTTCTTCCTACGTCAGAATCATGATACATTTATTTTTTTGTTAATCTAAAATAAAAATAAAAACTTTCTAATTTTTTAACTTTCCGTTCAAATAATTACCTTTACAGTGCAATCCATTGAACTGAAAGAATGGTGATGGTCCACTGTCTTAAGCCAATGCAGCTTCACTAGCATTCACTGATTTATCTTCATTTTTTGTTACACTTCCAAATTTTGAAGACCCGAACTGCCCGACTGACTTCGCAAGTTTTTTTGATGTTTGAGAGTGTTCAAATGTTGTAGAATATCGTTTTTGCCCTTGTGACCAATGCTTATAAAACAATTGCAAATTCCGCAAAAGAATTCTTCATTTGTTCTTCTTTTTTTTTTTATTGAGGGAAATTCTTTAAGAGAAGACCCACATTCACATTTTCGGTGCATTATATTTCTCTGTGCTCCAGCATCGAAGTAAGCCTTGGTGATCTGATTGTTGAACATTTAAATTTAATGTCGTTCAAAAATTTGTACAAATGATATTTTTTTGTATAACATAAGCGGGTTTTTTTTGTATGTTCTTTTAATAAAGTGTTAAAAAAAGAAATATGTTTTTGAAGTGAAAACATTTTTAGGCGCACCATGCGGGCAGTGAATTATGTACATGTATAGTTTCATGCATAACTCTAAAATCGTCAGGCTCATTCTAGTGTGTTCGAGGGAGTCGAGTTTAGTCGAGCGAGCGAGCTAGTATTTAGTAATTATCATTCGGTTAATATCGGGAGTTAATCTGGATCTGCAATTTTTAAAAAATGTTTAATTGATGATCTACGGACACAAATAATTCTTTATCGATAATGTTGGATTTCAGCGCCGTATTGAAAAAAAAATTACGAATTTTAACCAAAAAAAATTTGCACTCGGTATCAAAATATTAATATGTATTTTCCCAAAGAGAAAGCTCAGTTTTTTGTCACTTTCTATCGAAGAATATAGAACTGTATTTTCATTAGTTAATCAATAACGGATTTGTTTATTAAAAGCCAAT
The DNA here is from genome assembly GCF_963966145.1 of Tenebrio molitor. NCBI lineage: Eukaryota > Metazoa > Arthropoda > Insecta > Coleoptera > Tenebrionidae > Tenebrio > Tenebrio molitor. The sequence goes on along the minus strand of NC_091048.1, from coordinate 3,035,293 downwards.
GAATAATACATAACTAACGGGTGACTGTTAAAATTTTCACTTGGAGTTGGCTTTGAACGAGTTTTTATTTTTTCTGTTACTTTAGACACACGCAAGAACGAACGACAAATGTCAGTCAGTACAATTGAAACATAACCTATAAAGTTAATTATAATGTCAAACTTGTCAGTGTCTAAGGTGCAACGGAAAACAAAGAATGATCCATAGCCAACCCTAAGTGAAAATTTTAATAGTCACCCGTTACATATTTGTGTTTTTAACATTATAATGTAATTTTGTAAGTTAGAATAAAATAGTATGCACATCTACGTGTTGTTTACACTTCAGGAATAGAGATATAATTTCAGATTTTCAAATGAAGAAAATGTAAAGTAATAGTAATGTTAAAATTTGTTCTAATACTCACCCTACCGCTTATAAACATGGTCTTAAAAAAATCCTTACATCACTAAGATAACCATCATGTGTATTTTGAAAAATCTGAGAGCGATAGAATTAGTTCATCTTAAATGCTGGATGGTGAACATATTTGAATCGAGTGTTATAATATACTTTTTTTTTCGGGTCGACGAACGCTTTTTGGAAGGAGGACAACGAGGACAGTCGGGACCTGGAGCCGCCAAAATCCAGAGTTGCCACGACCCAGGACCCTCAGACTACCAAGACCAGGATCAACCACAGAAACAGCACCAGGACCAATGAAGACCAGGATTAAATAAAAAAACAGAAACCTCAGAAGAAAGAAGAAATTACCAATTTGCGAATCAATTATTGTAAATCATACTTAAGTTTGAAGACTGTGAAACCCAACACCTAATGCAATCCTAACGCCTCAGCAACGACATTGTTGGTTTTATTAATTATTTAAGATTTAAGTAACGAATTAAAAATGTAAACACAAAAGCTTGAAATAAATGTACCTATGTATTCGATTTAATTTAAAGTATACTCTTAAAGAGACCTAAAAGTAATTCATAGCTCGACAAAACGTTATTATTTGGAAGAATTGTGGGCCCAGCAAAATAAATCAACCATCAGTTTTCATTTAAATTTCTTCTCAAAGTTTGAACAGTCGATTGTGAACGCACCACGGATAAGCTGTTTAAATCTAACCTTAATTTTTGCGTTGTTTGTGTTTTTACTCTGCATACTGATGACTGGTGCGTTCACAATCGAAATCGACTCTTCAACGCCAACTTTGTGGAATATTGTTAAATCCAACTTACAGAAAAACAAGTTTCTTTAGGTAATCTGATTGCACGTTTTAAAAACAGACACATAAACGGACTAGAATTTGTACATGTCGCATGTCATCATCATAATTTACCCTTGTAAATATTGTAAATAAAATTGTTCCCTTTATCATCAGTGTATTTATTACCAATTCTTATTATGTATTTAAGAAAAATAATTATAATCAAATCGCCGATAACCTTGAGAGGAACTCGTCTGTTGATAAGGGTTTTTATTTATATTTGCCAAATGAAACTTTCACTTAAGAATTTTTTCTTTAGCTACTAACAGAAGGTAAGTACTTCCGAAACAACAAAAATAACACGTGCCTACCCATTGAAAATATTTATTTTTCCATATCTTATTTTCTATTTTTTATTAATTAAAACCTCGTTCTATTCCATTTGTCTGATTTTTAAAACTTCTTGAATGTTTTGTCGGTAAATCTGACATTCACATTTTCAAAATTGACACAATCAAAATTAAGGTTATTAAAGTATTAAGGTCGTTTTAGAATGTATGACAGCACGATGACACTATACTTTGGCCAACCAACAGATATAGTAATAAAAAAGGAGGATGTGGCCTAGTTGCGTAGAACGATATACGCCGAAGCCTCTTTCACAATGAAGCAGTTTCTTTGCCATTTGTCATTCTTATAAGTCTTGAAAAAAAAACTATTATGTAATACAAATCGAAAAACGCCAAGGAAAACAAACAAACATAAACACGTGGTCAAACTCCCGAAGCGAGGGTAAAACGAATGAGATGCCGGATGCCGTCAAGTAATTCTTGTGGATGTACATCAGGCTTTCGAAAATCTGCGCACGTTTTGAATAAGCCAATCGGAAGCTGCTATTTAAAATACGCGGGCACTAGGGGGCGGTTTTATTACTATATCTGTTGGTTGGCCCAAGTATTGTGTCCAAAATTTATTGATCGTGACTGTACCTACAACACGTTATGAAAGTCTCTTTTTTTCGCTTATTTGCTTGCAATCTGCAAATTCGTAAAAAAAAGTATGACTTTCATAACTAGTTGTACGGTTGGTAGACAAAAAAAACTGGGACACTCAAAATTTCTTACATTTGTATCAGGCTTTTAATTGTCAAGATAAAGTAAAAATGAAACTGACTTTTACAATCACTGTTGACAGTTATCTTGTCAGCTGTAATGCCGAATCTAACTGAATTCCAAAAACAGCTAATTAGACGACGGCTTGGGGAGGGTATTATATTAAACATTAGCAAAAATACTGTTTACTCGCCAAACAAATGTTTGTAAGTGTCACACGCGGCATTTTTGTCTTATGTCATCATACCGTAGTTAACCTATTTGCTGGCAAGCCTAAATCAAACGGTTCAAATTTGCCAAATTTGATTTGAACAGTTGTCATTTTTGTCCCAGTTTTTTTTGTCCACCGACCGTACAAAAACTGTTGTTCAATAGAGTTTTTTTTTATTACATCCTTAACTTTCATTTAAATTTTTGCGGAGTCAACAAGAAATTTCCGTGGACCAAAAAAGTGCTCTTCCCGAATCAATAAAAACGTTAAAACGTTAAAAAATAAATCATGGCCTCTCATTAAGTCAAAACGACGTGAACGGTGTTTAAGTAGAGAAGGAAGCGCTTCAGACAATTTAGAATGCATCAAGATATTGTAAATTTATATTCTTCTGCATTCGATTACAAATCAATAAACTTGTTCCCAAGTGTCGTCATCAATAATTCGAAAACAATCACTTAAGTTGCGATTTCCTCGCGCCCGTAGAAACAGTTTATGTATGACAGGTGGCTTCCTCTTGATTCCAGCTGTTTTGGCCAAATCTTCAAAATAAGAACCCTGATCCACTTCCAGAAGATGATATTTTCGCACTGGCGCCCCCGATTTCTTCCTCAATTCTTCATCCAACTCGCTCAACATTTCTTGCTTCGACGGCAGCTTGAAGTGTCCATTGAGAGTCGCCAAAAAAAACCGAACCTGACAAATTTGTTATCCTCGTATTCATTTCGACATTCTGTTTCTCACCTGTATGTCAAACAAAGGAAACGGACAGACGATGAAAGGCACTCCGATAAAAGCCAGAGTTGGGTTTTCCACGTTGATGATTTGCTTGTACAAAGGGTGGACGTAGTTGTCCTCCACTTTGACTCCACAGGCGCCGGACAAAAACGGAAAAGAGTAGTTATATCCGGTGCAAAAGAGAACATCGTCGACCTCTTCGCTCGTTCCATCTTCGAAGAACGCCCTGTTACCATCCAGTTTAATTACCAGAGGTTTTTGCCGCAAGCCTTCGACTACAGAGAGCGCTGTTCGTGACTTGTGACTGAGAAAAACCTGCAACACACGACCCACTTCTTGTCTTTGTTACAAAAATATTCAAGCATCACTTTAGCCGCCACAGTGTGAATTTGTTGAGAGATGTCGAGACCCGAAGGACCCGCTCCTAGGACCAAGACCCTTTTGTCCTTGTAACAATCACGCGTCCTGTAATCGTGACTGTGCTTCATACTTCCTGCAAAACCATCAGCACCGGCGATTTTCGGTACAAAAGGACTGCTGTAATGGCCATTACAGACAATAACACCCTCGTAACGAACAATTTCTTTTTGTTTGCTCCTGACATCTTCGACTTCCACCGACCAGACGTGGTTCCGTGGCACAATCTCGACTACTCGCTTGTAAAACTGCAACAGTTTGTTATTTGCAAACACGATTTCTTATTCAATTAATAGGTACCTTGACGTGGGGTTCGATTTGGAACTCCTTTGCGTAGCTTCTCATGTAATCCAGCACTTCTTCCTGCGACAAGTACGATTTGTGCTGTTGCGGGTAGGGAAAATCCTCGAAGGTCATCACTTCTTTTGGTAGGTTGGTTCTGTTGGTAAAAACTCGTCACTTTTGCCATTTCTGATTGGTTTGTCGCGAACCTTAGGCCTTGGTACATGGAGGAGTGGACCGGGACTCCGTTTTCGTCGCGACCGATGCATTCGGTGTAGTTCCAGGTTCCTCCTACGTTGCCGGTTTGTTCGAATATGTCGAAGGAGAAGTTCTCTTCCAAGCAGTGTCTTCCGGCACACAAACCTGCCCCTCCAGCTCCTATGATTGCGATTTTCATGGCGTCGAGTGCCAAGTTTTCTTCACAATTAAAGCAGATCTAAGAAGAATGAAAAGTATTTGAACCACGATGTTCACATCGGGAGGCATATTAGTACAATCACAGGAGAGGTTTGAGACAGTTTGCTGTAGAAAGATTGTTTTTTCTTGGTATAGTCGTGGAGAAAGTACAGGGTGTTATTGAAAGTTGTACAGATATTTTAACCACGAGCTACTAGCTTCATGTAGAACTCGGAAAAAAAAATTAAATGTCAAAAAATAAAATGACATTCAACTTTTGAACTACAATTTTTTTTTATTGCTTTTAGTCTTCTACGTTGTCAAACAACCTCGCTGATAAAATTTCGGCACATTTTAAAAATACACCCTGTATATCATATTTTATAAAACGTACACCAATGCGGTTTCCTTGTTTTAAAGCATATTTCCTATAGGTTACTTCGCATTGGCGTACATTTTATAAAACATGACATACAGGGTGTATTTTTAAAATGTGCCGAAATTTTACCTACGAGGTTGTAGGATGACGTAGAAAACTAAAAGCAATTTAAAAAAAATTGTAGCTCAAAAAATATGTGTCAATTTATTTTTTGAGATTGTCAATTTATTTTTTGACATAGAATTTTTTAAATATTTTTTCCAAGTTCTACATGAAGCCAGTAACTCGTGGTTAAAATATCTGTACAACTTTCAATAACACCCTGTATAGTCTTCAACTCGCGTATAATGGTAATTATTCACTCTGGAAAAACAGCCATCATTGAAGAATGTGGGTACTATTATTTCTGAACGATCTTGTCATTGTTTTTTTTCTGATACTTGATGTGTTAAAACACATTGTGTGTTTTTAAAAAAAATTACAACCGTTTCCTCTCCTTGCTGCCAATATTGTGGTGGTACTTTTGATTCTGTACAGAAACTAATATAAAAGAAGACGAAGAGAAAGAAAAAGAATACACTGGAGTTAAATAAATCTGCGATAGATGGTTCTAACAGGACCAAGGTCAAGTGAAGGTCAGGGAGCAAAGTAAATATCTTACCAATACAATGCATGTGCACGTACTTCTTTCTATTCTCTCACTATCTCACAACTCATCCTCATACCTTCTCGGGCAACTTTTATATACTTGTCACCTTGTTTATTAAAATCAGCTAATTAATTTGGTTATTAGAATTATATTTATTTTAGATAACAATATTACTGATAGTGCTGCTTTTGATAATTGCAAATTATGGTGTCATAAATAATGTAGAAGTTATTTTTGATCATTACAAATTATGTATCGTCTTTTTTAGTAGAAACAAATTATCTTTTTTTTTTCGTGCTTTTGGTCACGTTTTACAAAATAATTTAATCGCTGTCAATACTGTGGAATTTTTATTATTTACTTGTGGGTTAGTAATGTGGAAAGATCTAACATTGTGAAAAAAAAATTTTTTTTGAAACTTACCGGAGGCACTACAAGTGAACAAAACGCTCAAGTTCATCCATTAAAAGTCGCTAGAAAACTGAGTTTTCTTCTATTTCGTAAATTAAAAAAATTGTTGCAATCGACCTTCGTGCCAATTTAAATTAATATTTCAGCTGTTGTGCTTATTTCGTTAATGAATAATATTCTGCTGTAATAATGGGCGTAAAAATAGCAAGAAAATAAAAATAATAGGCCGCAGAATCATTCTATACCGTACCGAGAGAAAAATTGTCGCCGAGGCCGCTTGCGGCCGAGGCAGTCAATCTCGAGGATGTTGAAGGATTTCGCGGCTAAGGAGTACAAAACACAATTTTGGGCAACCGAAAATTTGCAATTATATATAATAAAACGAAGAAGCAAGATTTACTTCACTGTCAATAAAATCTATATATTAATACGTGAAGGAAAACCTTTGTACCCTTTTTTAAGCAAATTGCGCGGACGGAGGAGTGTGAGATTTGGCATAGTTAAAGTTTATATGAAGAAGGAGTGCAGAAAGATAAAATGTATGTGTAATATACAGGTGTCCCCAAAAAAAAGAGACGAGTCCATAGCTCCCTTATTTATCAGAGGATTTTAATTATCTATACACCAAATTAAATGGTTGTGAATAGGCTACAAAATGGCCTGCTTAATTCACGTAAAGCCCCAAGGGCTTCAAGGTTAAACTGTCGAAATATTTTTTTTTCAAATGCGAACACATATATTTTTTAGCAATTCTGATAGAGATTTCATTGTGAAAAGAACAATGTATCACAAGTATTATATACACTTACATACCAAAAATACAAAAAAAAAAGTCAAAAAACGCTACTATTGTTTATGATTAATCCCACCTCAGTGAAATCCACAGTAAGAGGGAGTTTATTTAGATTATTTATAAAAAAAATCTTTGGAGTGAAATACAAAATTCTTTGAATATTAGTGGTTTGCCACCACATAAGTTAGTATTGAAAGTTAATTGCATCGTTTTACTGATCAGAAACTTAAATACAAAGGAAGCATTAGTCTATGGAACAAGAATACACATCAAGTTTATGCATGGTAATGCTATTGATTGCGAAGTTTTAACTGGAACCGCACGTAATAAGAGAATTTTGATTCCACGTATAAATTTAACATATTCCAATTTTACCATTTAACTTTCAAAGAACTCGATTTCCAATTATACCTTCATTTGCGATGACAATAAATAAGTCTCAAAAACAAGCATTCGAAAAAATTGGAATTTTATTGAGGCAGCCAGTTTTTACACATGGTTAACTGAGGAGCAACTTATCAAATCGCATTATGTCCACTCGAGGCCAAAATTCAGTTTGAAGTGGATTTGAAATCTTGTTTATTCTATTTTGGTCGATAATCGTCTTTATACGCCCCCAAATGAGGGCATAAATTGGCCTTTATGGCCCGGATTTTTCAAAAATTTGCCAAGCAACGATTGGTTTAATTATTCAAACAATGGTATCAAACATTATTTGATTAAAGAAAATCATAGATTATATACACAGTAACCCTAACAACATCAAAATAGCTAACCAAATTTGCATGGACACAACTTTTAGTTGATTTCGGTTAAGGAATACTAAATATTTGTTTGAATCTTTTAGAAATTATAAAATAGAATAAAACGTTGTATGTACCACGGGTGGTAATCTAATTTAATTTTTATTTTTTTGTACATAGCTTTATTTATAGCGAATTTCTCTATTACATACTTTTTAAAAAAGTCAAGTTTATTGTCATACATCTAGCTGGAGTTTCTTTATTTTAAGATTTCAATAGAAAATCGCACGGCACTCAAAATCAGCCAATGAATGAATTAGAACTTTTAATAACTGCCTAGCAACTCAAAAATTTTCTGATATTTTAATTAATAAGCGCTAATTTTTTGATAATTTTTTTTTTAACAGTTTCGCTGTGGAGTTCCACATTAGTTTTATAACAGCCTCTTCATAATTGTCCCCATTTTTGCGTTTCATGTTTTCAGTCCACTCCTTCAACAGCATAGTAGAATCAAGGAACTATCCAACTTGACGTTGCGCACCACACATTGGCCTTGCTTCGTTTTGTAGTTTTTGTTTGAATTTCATCTATCGGGTGTTCATTTAAATTTCCAGTCAAATTTGGCGTAGGAGAGTCGATTGTGAACGCATTACGGATTACGGATACACAAATCAGTTGTTTAAATTTACCGTTATTTGTGTTTTTACACGAATGGTGCGTTCACCATCGACTCTTCACGCCAACTTTGACCGGAAATTTAAATGAATACCCGATAATTTTTAAACGCTGTAATTTCCAAAACCTGAATGAGATCATAAATCATAAAAATCTTTTTAGCGTATTAATTTTTGGTTATTTGTTATTCGTAATCATACGATTTTTTAACCAATAAACGTCAAACAAAATTGAAAACCGCACCTTTCTAGGAACAATATTTTGCGAGATACAGGCTTTTGAAGTGCCGAACTGGCGTGTGACGTCATACCGACACCAGACTGCTGTGTCCATACTATAGTCCAATTTTTACCCTTTTGCGATGACGTCATTATCTAGTAACTTTACGTATGTTTGAGCTAGGATCAGAAACAAATTTGAATTGATCATAAATAACTATAAATGTGTCAAATTTGTTGACAATGGCTTCGAAAGGTTATGTTTGTAATAAATGTAATAAGTGAAAGAAATTAAAAATTGTCAAATTGACAGGAGCATAAAATAACCTCAAAGTGACCATCAATAAATAACTGTTTTTTTTGTTTTTTTCTGTTTCTGTCGTTTCAATAAAGAGAAAGCGAGGAAGGAAATCGTGACGTCACCTCAAAAGGGTAAAAATTGGACTATAGAGTATATACGCATTGTGCGGGAGCGAAACGGTAGCAATTAATAACAATAACCAATTAAAAATGCCTACTTATATGTTTAAAAAAATTTACATCTCTTCTGAAACAGTCAAAGCATCAGAATAGCACAATCCAGGTAACTCGATTTTTTTTTTAATTGATCGCCTTTACTTTTTAAAGTTATCATAACGTGAGTGTTCGCGTCAAATACGAGTATGTTCCCAAGAGAATATACAGGGTGTCCCAGAACTCGCGGATCAAATTTACAGTGCGTTTTCCTTGGTGATAACTGAAAGCAATAGCGTTTAAAAAAAAGGACAGGGTATAATCGATTTTTTGTAATGAATAATTCAAGTTGACCAATCAGAAGGACGCTGTTAATTTGAATTTCACGTAAATTTAACCAAAGGTTTGAATTGCCTATCAACATAATTCTAGTAAGAATGGTATGGAATTTCAAGTAAATGTTTGGGCAACTGTGAAGATTTTGACAACGTCAAGTTATAATTTGATTCGAAATTGTCAAACTTCGTATTGAAATCATATATACAGCTGCAGAGTATGCCGAAATGCTCATAATTTATGGAGAGTGCCGGCGCAATGCACGTGAGGATGCAAGGAAATATGCAATACGTTTTCCACGACGTTTGCCATATCCAAATTATAACGTATTTCTATGGTTGGTGTACCGTGCTCGAGACACTGGGTCCTTGGTGCCTACCTGACAAGAAATTGGTGGTCCCCCGCGAGAAGTTAGAACGCCAGAGACTGAAGATGCTGTTCTTCAGTCCTTTGATGACGACGGTAGAAGAAGTATATTTGAAAAACTATATTTACCGCGAACCTATCAATATTTTAGCTAACTAAATAACCAAATTCACGAAACACTGGCTACTGTTATTCCTAATGTGCTTAGACTGGCAAGGGAAAATTTAATGAAACGAGCTCGCCTATTCCTTCAGATGAAAGGTAGTCAATTTGAACACATGTTATAAATTATTCTTTTTATTTTGCATCTTTCTTATTTCATTTGTTGCATTCTACATCGTTTAGTTATAAAATTTGATCTTAAATTTTTACTAATAATGATGCTAAAATAAATAGGTTAGTTCAATCCAGTTTTGTCTTCTTTCTCTCAGAACTGCCACTATGCTTGATTTGTTGCTCAACACCTACGTGTAACTCCAGCTTTTTTAGCAATGTCAAGAATGTTCCTAAAAGTCTTTTCTTTCATTTCGACGATGACTCGTCCCGCTCGTGTAGCTGCGCTAATACGTTGCAGATGCAGAGTGTATGCACAGGAGTCAGGATAAATTTCTTGTGATTCCGATTCACTTCACAGGCCCTGCATATTTCACTTTTTACTAAGATTTTTAAGGTAGTAATATGTATTACTCACTTGACGCTACGTCCATCAACAAAGGTTCAATTCATCATATCCCTCCCGTCAATTTCCTATACCCCTCAAGGTTACAATTGCTCTGGAAATGTTCGCTCATAACAAACCATATTTCATTCATTGTCGGAAGAAGAGACTTCTTGCGTTCCCTGATTTAGATTCTATACAATTATTCACCTGCCTTTGGCGCAATTATCCCATTTTTGGTTATTTCAAAAGTAGCTGTCACTTTTGACGTCTGTTTCGACAAGTTGACCAGATAAATATTGAAAATAATTTTATTATTCATCGAATTATACGTTGCTTGGCAATTGAGGGAAGGTACACAATTTTCTCATAAAGGGAAAATTAGATCGAGCTCTATTGGTCAATTTGATTAATTCATAACTAAAAAGCTGTTGCACCCTGAATATTTTTCTAAACGTTTTTTACCTTCATTACCATCAAGGAATATACAGTTTCAATTTGATCCGCGAGTTCTGGGACACCTGTATTTTTCTTAACATGGCGTGTATATTCGGTCAATTCTTGGAATTTTGGACAATAATTATAACGTTGGTAGGCAAGTTGTAGCCGTTGTAGGTGGTGACGTGCAATAATGATGATGATGATGATGATGATGATGGGCCATTGAAATATCCCCTCCTTTTTATTTTTTTTTTGTTAATCTTTCAAAATAAGTTTACTTAAGATCCAGTGCATGAATACTTATAATCTTCATTTTTACAGAGCACGTCGCCAAAAAAAATATGTGATTTATCTGCACAGAAGTTTATTGACATCACAGACACAGCTGCATTGGTGGACAAGACACTTTTCATTAAAGTCTTTTTAAAAGCAAGCCATAGTGTGATAGCAGTTCTGGCACCTAGAAGGTTTGGTAAATCAACAAATATAGATATGATTAAAGAATTCCTATCACGAACCTTTTCGAAAAGAACCAGCTAAAAATTTGGAAAGAGGAAAGGACTTTTTTTGATGAGAACTGTCAGAAGAATCCGATTGTACATGAATAAAGATGAAAAAACGTGGTCTAGGTCAGATCTGAAGTCGGAAATGGGGATCACCTGTGAAGTCTTCATAAAATATTTGAGAAACCCAGAAGCACTTTCAAGAGAGAACGTAATAGTTGGATTTAAACGCTTATCCCGATGTTTGAATGTTTATTAAGGACATTCTGTAAAAATTTCAAATTTTTTAATGGAACGAGTAAATATTTCGTTTTAATTCAATAACCGCTACATTAATTTACATAATTTTTCACTGAGAGTACTTTCAAACACTTTGGAAAAATTTGAAGTTATTGAAATCATGAAAGCATCACCGGTTTTTTAAATAAATGGAATTCGATATTAAAGTGCAAAATTTAGATATGATTTATTATTAGCTTCAACAATAGAGGTTTACATGGATTATTTATGGTACCCTTAAGGGACTAAAGAATTACTAGAAAAGTTCTCAACAGATGTTTCCCAACAAAGAGGTATTTATTTATGACACTGCAGTTGTAAACATTTTTCGCTGCTAATGTTAAAATTGGAATAATTCAAAAACTAATCCTTTTCTTTTGATGCGAATTTTATAAATATGTTCTTTGAATTAATTGTGAATTATGAGCGTGCACGGAAAAAATTTTTTTTTTTGGTCAAAATCGATTTTTTTAATTTTATGGCTCCGAATGAAGTGATACGGGAAAATTGATTGTACACGTTTGAAGCCTTACATGAAGAAATGTAACCCTAAAGTTTCGTAATTTTTACTAATTTTTTAATAGGGTTAATCGTGCAGGCGGTCAAACTTGAATCGCCCTTTACAAACCTTGAAATCATTGCTTCAGGGAAACATGGACTGAACTGTACAGACCAGTGACGGCTCGTGTTTCGCGAATATGGGTCGGCCGAACATGGGTAGATCGGTAAAGCTCTAATTAGTCAATTTAACTTTTTGATAGGCATCCGCGTGACAAATGTAGGTTCATAATTAAAAAAATGTTACATAGTAAAACTAACAAGTGCAAGCGCACTTGGCTGCCCGTTAACCATATATGTTTCTGGTACAGAGTTTTAGAAAACGCGCGATTATGACCACTTTTCGATTGTATTAAATCAACCATTGAGGGTTGTGGAACTGGCAATTTCTTCACAAATATTTTGTCATCATAAGACAATGTATGAAATTTATTTACCAATAAATAGTTAATCAAATCGGCATTGGTACTCACTACATCTTTTACATTTGCCATTGTCGGTGTGTTTACCTACTTACCACTTACACTCACAATTTAAATAATACTATAATAATTAATAACAGATTAAACACGCAAAACAGAAACAAAAGACGATACGTTAAACGGTTAGGAGCAGACGTGAATTTGAAATTAAGGAATTAAACTACGCAAACGCAAACTCTAAGGTTCTCGATGATAAATAAGGTAGCGGCAACTCATTGTTTTACGGGATGTTTGTATCGTGTCACGGGATGTTTGTATCGTGTCGATTAACTTGCATAGACTCCAAATTAAGTGAGATGGAAATATTGGCGCAACCGTTGTCGTTACCTTAGCAAACTCAGTTTAGCAGCGCCACAGCGCTGCAACAGCTGTCGGCCAAATTAATTTTTGCCGGGGTTGTGTGAAACGAGCTAAGCTATCCGTTACAAGTTACAGCAACATAACTTAAGATTGGTGAGACGAGACAGCTGGACGTACTTCTGAATGTATTCATCGTTTCAAAATCGCAGTGCAAAGATTAGTCTGTGTACTCGGCACAGTGGCGTAGATAAGGGGGGGGTCCAGGGGGTCCGGACCCCCCCCAGAGCTCATCCATATACTTTTACAACTGAATAATATTCTTTCAGTATACAGGGTGTTTGAAAATTGCTAGTACAAAAAAAAACTGTGGCATCTGGAAGCCCTAAGAAATCCAAGAATAAAGTATAAAGGATAAAGTAACCCTATTCCTGCATATTCTACGCCTCAGGCGGGGCAATATTTTTTAAACCTTGGTAACCAAGCGTGATGATCGTAGTGATAATGAAGGACTATACAACAATATGAAAAATTTATATTTTTTTGCAAGATCTTGGCAACCACAGATTGGCAGTTTAAGAACATCAAATTTTTTATTTCGTTATTGCTTAACAACGTGAAGTGTCTTTTTAAAATACCTTAACTCAGTGGTGCACTAACAATTTTAACCCAATTTTTAGTCATTTTTATCTCGAAAACTAGAGGATTTTTATTAGAATTTTCTTTTGCCGATGACTTCAACTCACCATCACCAATTACCAGGTTTTTTTTGTACTAGCAATTTTCAAACAGCCTGTATACACTGACAGTCACAAAAAACGACTCACTTTGAATTTTAAGTAATTCATTGTCTTAGAAAAAATTTTTGGTATACATATTTGGTATATCATATTCTATTGATAAGTGTTATTTAAGTTATTCTTTGCCAAAGAATATACGACAAACAAAACATTAAACACAGCAAATAAGATTTTAATGAAAAATGATAAAATCAAATTTTTTACCATCAAAAGGTCATTTTTGTATTAGCATAAACATACCCGACATTACCTAATTTTTTTTTAATGTCGTGTCAAGTTAAAACATCCGGTCAGTGCCAATTACGAAACTGAAAAACACCAATATTTTTCAATTGTTTCATTGCCAACAGACTCAGTCATTGTTGATCACGCTGTATGTAGCAAACTACATTAAAAACCAAATTTTTATAGGTGCAATGGCGGACACGGAATCTTGGACGATTTATCATTCGATTGACATAAAAATGTAAAACTGGCTTTAGGTACAACTAACCTCACTTTCGATTTTTGTAATGATGATGCGAAAAACTTTCTAATGTCAAATAGTTTCAAACGTCAATCATAATGACAATAAAGCGTGGCTTACATTGACACTTTTTGAATTGACATAAATTTGACGTCTAAAATTCCGTGTCCGCAACTGTACCTAATACAAAAGTATGTGGACCCCTCCCAAAGCAAAAAGCTATCTACGCCACTGACTCGGCAAATACGTCACTGGCCGACCCTTCCCCTTCCTTGGCCGAATGTATTTATTACCTATTTAATAAACACTTGCCGCAGGAGCCTAGGAACGGCTTTGTCAATTATTGTCGTAGTTTTGTAAATATTCGTATGCATTTAATTTTTGTAATGGTGAAAAAATAACTTTAACTTCAATATCTAATTTAAATTCGTCTTTACTGAGGCAATTAAAAAAAAACGATGAAGGCGAACAGACATCATAATTTATGTTTAGTAGAATTTTCCGTTTATTAAGTGGATTTTTATTTACACACACATTTTTTTTTCAAAACTATCCTGGGTGCGTTTAGGTATTTATACTACATAATATGTGTATTTACAGCACATACGGTACACAGTACAATGTAATTAGGTACGAGACAGAAATGTAAATTGTAATTTAAGTTGTTATTTGTGTTTGAAGAAAAATAACGTAAACATTTTTTTATCAGAAAGTATGAAAATAAAATTCGTAATTTTGTGTGGTACGGCCCGGCCGACTCTGCCGCCCCTAACGAGCCGTCACTGGTACAGACGCATCTGTTTATACAGTTTTTAGTATACAGGGTGATTGACGAAAAACCTTTGACGCTGTATCTTACTTATTCTTCATCCGATTTGAACAAATGACACATCAAAGGAAATAGTTCGAAAAGCACTTCATTATTATCCTATTCGATATTTTTTTCGACATCTATTTTTTGACAGACGATAGCCAACTTCTTTTTTTCAAATTACACTCTATATATTTTTTTATTCGTTCTTATAAAGAACCTTCTTCTGAATATTCGTGCATTAAAAGAAAAAACAAAAAATGTATTTTAATTAAAAAAAATTGAAAATCAAAAATCAAGTAATCAAATTTGTAAACAATACAAAATCTATTCTAGTTGCTCAAAATTTCCTCAATGCTGTTGCAGACACTGTCGATACTTTCTAGAAATACCCACCTTTGCATTCAGTAAAAAATTTCGGGGTTTTTCCAGACATACTCGCACTATCCATTTTCTTGACTCTTTTTGGGTACCTGGTGGGGTCTCGAAAGTTTCGAATGAAGATAAAGAAATCCAATGGATTCAAATCTGGGGATGTAGCAGGCCATCGAATAGCTCCATGAGCACCCATTCATCGTTCACCAAAATGATTTAAAAATACAAAATTCATGCGTGCATTACGTGGTATGGCGCCGTCCTGAAACACGACTCTTTTCAACACTGCTAATGGTATCTCATCCAAAACGTTGCTTATTTCGTTTGATAATAGAGTAGGTATGATATTTTGTTTGATCGAGACTGCTATCAATAAAAAAGGGACCCACTAGTCCATTCTATCTCCAAAAATGCCACACCACACGTTGAAAATTTTCTTCACAGCAACATTATTATTACTATTATTATCAAACTGTTTTGACAAATCAATAGTAGTAAGAAGGCCCCTTCAAACATTTTCTGCTTTAATGATTTTGCCCTGTTTTTTAAAGGTATATTTAAAAGCAAATATTTCAAGGATTCTGTCCTGTTTTTTATAAGGTAGAAAGCGTAGAAAGCATGTTATACAAACTCATGTAGATGAGTCTGTTCAGCACAACAGTTGAAATTTAATGATTCCAGAAATGAAATCAACCCATTGAACAAAATTTTAATAAAAAAACAGGACGGCTCGGAGTGGGGATGCGCAATGTCATATCTGTAGAAGTCTATTGTTTTGTATCATGGGTTATGAACGCACTCCTGGTTTTGACAGAGCGCCTGCGCTTCAGCCCAATCAGCCGACGTTTGTCCGAATGACAAAACGATAGAGACAAAACTGATAACTGATGACCTCTAAAAACGTTCTTTCAACTTGGCTAAGGGTTAGTATTAAAATTAATTTAATTATCTCGTTTAACGTAAATAAGTACTTAACTAAAAATTATATATACAGTATGTCCCCGGATTTAGTTTACAAGAGGGAAAAAAATTTTATTTTTGATTTTACGCAAAAACTTCAAAGGAATAACATTTTTTGCTTCATCTGAAACCCCCATTTTTGTTATTAAAAAGTATTTTTCAACACAGAGGAAGACTTAACATTAAAATCAAAGAAAATGCAGAAAAAATATTTACCTTTTTTTTTAAAAAATCAAATGATAATTGAATATAAAACTGTTCTATTAAGTTTTCTGTACATCATTCAAACCTGTATCGAAGTTTAAGCTTCTGAACACCCATGCCTGATACATTACTGTTGGGAAATTTTTCATTAAATTTTGTAATTATGTGACAAAAATCGGTCCAACATTGGATTAAATAAATTCTTTGTTCTAAAGACAACATTTTGCAACAGTAATAAGTTGTTTGTCAAAAAACCAGGTCAATTGTAATAAAATTTATAACATAAAAATTAAGTCCAAATTTGAACAAAACATGTTAATTTAAGAATACAGTGTATCAATACTGAGATTTTAATAACGGAAATGGGGGTTTCAGATGAAGCAAAAAATGTTATTCCTCTGAAGTTTTTACGTAAAATCAAAAATAAAAATGTTTTTCCTCTTGTAAACTCAATCCGGGGACATACTGTATATATATATAATATACAGTGCATTTTTTTTAACTGTTGCCATAGGGAATTGCATGGTAAAACTTATACCCCTGTTAACTTTTGTTCTGATGAAAATATTCAAACCATTTTTGGAACAAAGTTTGAAGATTTTTTAAACTATCGGATAGATTACAATTCAATATCCTAAACTGTCGAAAAAATTGTAAAAAAAATATTTTCTAGCGCGCCGGAATAATAGTACGTCGAGCGGTCGCCAGAATAGCGTCCCTGTCGGCTCAACCAGCACCTGACCATCTCCACTTTTGACTTTTGTCACTTTCATTTAAAAAATGGCGAGATCTCCTGGAGGCTATGATTAAATTAGCTTTTGGAAGGCAGAACATGTAAACATTTATTTATTAAAAAAAACAAAACGTTAACGCACAAATAACTCAACAAATTAACAGAAATTATTAAAGGAAATGTTCAAAGTGTTTTCCTTCAACTGCTAGACAATGTCCCAAGCGATCTTGAAAGTTTCCTCGCGTGTTATTCTTGCCCTTAATTCCTCCATAGTTTTTGGTTGACCTCTTATGCGTTTTTTTTAACTGTTGCTGTTGGGAATTGCATGGTAAAAATTATACCCTCTGTTAACTTATGATCCACTGCAGATTTGGTGCAAATTTTTATTTTTTTTAATAAATCATTAATAAGACTATGTAGTGCATACTGTTTGAACAACGAACGACAAGCAGTTTTATTTTACTAATTTTACTCTTCAAAGTTGAAATTAATGAACGTAAATAATTTGACAAAAAACGTAGTAGGCGATATGGGAACGAAAATTAGGTTTTGGTTTTATATTTTTATTTATTATTTATTTCAATCATAGCCCCGAGGAGATCTCGCTATTTATTTTTTAAATGAAAGTGACAAAAGTCAAAAGTGGAGATAGTCAGGTCTAAGGTGCTTGTTGAGCCGACAGGGACGCTATTCTGGCGACCGCTCGACGTACTATTATTCCGGCGCGCTAGAAATATTTTTTCACAACTTTTTCGACAGTTTAGGATATTGAATTGTAATCTATACGATAGTTTAAAAAATCTTCCAACTTTGTTCCAAAAATGGTTTGAATATTTTCATCAGAACAAAAGTTAACAGGGGGTACAAGTTTTACCATGCAATTCCCTATGGCAACAGTTAAAAAAAATGCACTGTACCGGGTGGGGCATCGTATACGCGCACGCGAGAAATCGCTACTTCTAATTAAATAAAATTTGCGAAATTTTATATACCTGACTAATTATTGATAAGGTACATTTGACAATTTTTAAAAAAAATTTTGTTAATAAATAAGGCCGTAACAGTTTTATTAGTTTTCTGAAATTAACTGTTAATTTACCTACAAAGTTTTTACACTAAATGAATCTGTATCTGCTAGCGCATCAAACCCTGGTGGCACAATTACAAATTTTGACTTGGCTAGCTAAATAATTCGCTTTTTTATTTAAACGTAAACCAGACGGGTGATTTACGGCACAATGGTATAATTTCCCAACAAAGGTATAGCCCACCGTTTTAAACCTTTTTGCCATAAAATTGACAGTTTCCATTGTCACCTAAATTTACGACACCACAAGTAGCAGGTCATAAATAAAAAAGATTTTGAAAGTTGAAATGTAAAATTGCGTTTAATTCAAAATCTAATTGGTATTTTTTTCCGTAGATTTCGTAAATAATTATAGGAAGTGAATCTGGATAGGTTAGTATAAAAATCAGAATTTGACTTTTTGGTTGAAATTTACATTTTAATTTTTTTTGGCTTTGTTTGTAAGTGAAAAATTATCAAAAAATTATGAAATGTACCTTACCAATAGCCAGGTAAGTCTGGAAAATTTCGACAATTTTATTTAATTAGAAGTCTGGATTTCTCGCGTGCGCGTATACGATGCCCCACCCGGTATATATATACAGTGCTTTTTTTTAACGCTGGCCATAGGAATTTACATGACAAAAACTTTGGATCCTGTTAATAAGCTTCATCAGGAATTTTTAAGTGAAATTTGGCAGAATATTAGATTAGTATTTTATAAATCAATTTCAGTTTATTTTATACTACAGAATAAAATAATTACGGAATTAATTAAAAAAAATACTTTTAATTTTTTACACTATTTTTTGCCCAGAAGGTTTTATAATCGTTAGACAGTTACAAAATGTTCCGACAAAATTTTTATGATCGTCTTGGTTAGTATCTTGCATCATTTCTTTATTTGAAAAGGTGTCCATTGAGAATTGTTACTGTTTGACATTTGTTGAGTTTACATTACGTCAGCCTACTTGGCAAGCCATGTGCTAAATTTAATAAACTTCTTTTTGCTCTAATTCCGTGATTATTTTGTTTTGTACGATGGGCCGAACTGAAATTGATTTATAAAATACTAATCTAATATCCTACCAAATTTCACTTAAAAATTCCTACTAAAAAGCTCATTAACAGACCCTAAACTTTTTAGCATGTAAATCCCTATGACCAGCGTTAAAAAAAAGGCACTGTATATCTGATTCTCAGATGGATGAAGATGAGGACGATATTGTTAAGATGCGAATGGAAAATACGCATCTAAAAGGCGAACTAACGAATGCACAGCTACAGAATGAGTTCGAACTCGAGAAGATAAAGGGTAAAATGGAGCTCAAGATAAAACGGTTAGAGTGGAAACTCGAACAGATAAAGGGCAAAATGGAGCTGGAACTCGAACAGATAAAGGGCAAAATGGAGCTCGAAAAAGAGTTGGAACTCGAACGGTTAAGAAGCGATATTAGAGCTAACCAAATAAAATTTAAAGCGGAAATCGACCAATGATCATGTAAGTTTATAAGTTATGTTATTGATTGTTGTTGATTAATTGATGTTATCTTTAAGGCCCGTGAAAACTGGAATTGTATCAAGAAACTTCGGAAATTAGATATAAGAGTTTTTATCAACAAATTTGAATCCAAACATTGCCCAGGAGAAGAGTACAGACATATAAGATTTAGGAAATATGTAGAAAAGAAGAAAGACCTTTTTTATCTATGGGGTTTTACCCCCATTGAATTCATGAGAGTATTCGATGATTTCTATGATTCTCTAAATAAATCGGCACATCCTGTATTTGAAATAGGACAAGAGATAGTGATCCCAGCGAACTTTTTAAATAATTGTCAACTAAGAGTATTGGGTTTTCTTTGGGAGAGATATCCTCTTCCTCTCAAACTATTCAAATTCAAAACAGAAGACTCTAGTGTAAAAACCATTAACGATTTGAGAAAAAGAGAAAATAGAAAAAGAAAATTAGAATGAACTAACTATTAAGTTAATGTGAGTGGTTTATTAATATTCTTCAAAAAATAAAATTCAAGTACAAAACTAGAAAGGTAATTTATTTAATATTTTTTTCCATTTGCATATATATATATATATATATGTTCCCTACCAATAATAATGTAAATATGTTCAGTTTATTTATAAATAAAAAAACTAGTCTAAACTGCTGGCCATTACTCCCGTCAAGAGACATAATAATGTATAATAAACAATTCATTACCTAGTAACAATAAAAAAGGATTATTAATTAACTACGAAAAGGATTAATATCCAAATGGTGTTGTATCAAAGTTTTCTACAATAACTCTCTTGTCATAAACAAAACCTTTGTTTCTATTTTATTTAAAATTTCTTTAGTTTTGTTCGTCTTTGACTTTGGAACAGCTCTGCTGGACTTTTCTAAAATATTATTCATGCTATCGGAATTAATCTTTTCGGACGTTTCATAATTTAACGTAGGTAAATCCTTTTATTCTACAAACAACTTTACCTGTATTAGTCTTATAACAATAACTTTTTGGACCTGTTGATATCCAGTCTATTATCCATACGCCTTTACCTAATTCGTCTGTCCAATCTCCCAATAGACAGCCTGTTTTAACAGTGTTTTTTCCATCATCTATATAAAATATACAATACTATCTGTGTCATAATATGCTACGCTTTTTCCTAATTTATCTAACATTTCGTATAATCTTAGTCTTGCGTTTGCAGTTGTAAAAGCATATATTGGTATTGAAATCATTTTCTACATAGCAATCTTTTAACTTATAATCAATTTGTAACATATTTTCACTTATAATATCCCTAGTGCATTGATTATTTCCGGAAATTTTTTCGAATGCATTTCTAAAACGTATTAATTAGCCCGAGTGGAACACGAGGGCTAATTACGTTTTGGAAATGCATGAGAATAAAATTTCCGGATATTAATCAATGCACGAGGGCATATTCGGTAAGAAAATCGCAACGACACGGACATTATGCTTCTTCAATTATAAATTTTTAAATCGTACGACACTCATTAAAGACCAATAGAAAAATTAGTTCACGAGCCATAACCAAGACAACAACAAAATAAATGATTTTGATTGGCTGAAAAAATTTCCACTTATTAATCACAGTTAGGTTGGTCTACCTACAAAAAATTTCCAAGAAATTTTTTTGTTGCCATGGTTATGGCTCGTGAACTAATTTTTCTATTGGTCATTAATGAGTGTCGTACGATTTTCATTTATATCGTTTATACGTATATTATCAAGTTTCTCGTCTAATAAAATTTCATAAAACCTTTTAACATCCGTAACATATTCTGTTGCACCCATATTTTGTCTTTGCCCAAATTTACCCCATAAGGAATTTAAGCATATTTTCGCAACAGCCCTCTTTCCAGGATTATTTTCTATTTTACCCAATTCAATACCTAGATTTTCTTTTACGGCTTTTCTATATTCTTCTTCTGATTCAAAATCATCCTGCCAAGGACTTGTTTCTAATTTAATTTTCATAAACGCTTTCACATATCCTTAAAATAAATTTGATGATTTTTTGTAAAAATGCCAAACTTCATCAATAGTTATTATTTTGTAACCCTTTTCAATTGCTTTTTCTACCTCGTTTGTACACCAAGTTCCTCTGATAATTCTTTGAGATTCTGTATGAGAACATTTATCTTTTTGATTATTGACATAATGGAAATGTTAGTTTTTCATCACCAGATTTGGTTTTATTCTTAACAGGTAAAACGGGGTGATACAAACCTTTTGGTGGTAAAATTGCACATTTTATTAAGCCATACCAATCTGAATTATACGTACGAGGTTTGAATATTTTAGTAGGATGTCCAACTGGATAATCATCGTAACATTGTACTGTTGGATATAAACTGCAAATATCTATATACATATTTCAATTTCTTTCCCTTAACGCGCAATTTTGTTGCATTCGTTCTTCCACCAAAGAGGCAAAGAATGCGTTTCTAGGATTAAGTTTTTCCAATTCCTTGATTTCTTCTTCAATTTGTTTCATTTCTTTCTTATATTCTTTTGACTTCGTCCACTCGCATTCCCACATTTCTATTAAGTTATAACCAGCTTTTTTTATTTGCTCGCTTCTTTCTATTGTTTTCTCATAAAGATCTTCCATATTAATAAAATCTGAACTATAACATTTAGTACAACCATGCCAAAAACACCCGTGATATTGGTAAACAGTATTGGATTTTTTATCAAATCCGTCAACTTTTGATCCACATATTTTCACTTCACCATTGTTTAATGCGTGTTTTATATTTGGATTATGAAAACTATTTAACCATGAAATTGATTGTTGAGAATATTGATCTTTTTTCAGATTATCAACAACAGCTATTGTTGTATCTTTCCTAATATATTTTGATCTATATATAGCCAAGCAAACACCTGCAATATTAATATATCTAAAAGGATCTACATTAGCAATTTCTAGAAACTGATTTCTTAATTCAAGACATCCTCTTCTTAATATATCAACATCAGAATTACAATAATCATAAAGTTCTTTTTTAAAATCAAACAAATAATTTTCTTTTCTTTTTTGTTTATGCCATTCTAAAAACTCTTCCCTTTCTTTTGGTTTCATAGAATTAACACCATAGTATTCTGTATCAGGTATTTTTCCAATATAATTCTGATTTTCTGTTGTATTGAAGAAATGTGGGAAATAATAATATTTTGAAGTGAAACTTTTTATGGGAGGGTCTTGAAATTCTGATCGGCAACCTTTTTGTGTGACGAAAAGTGGTGGGGGTAAACACAGTCTCACACAACGGTTGCGCCAATATTTCCATCTCACTTAAATGTAATTGTGTATCTGTCTTTGTCACACTCACGGCATTTATCGATAATGTCTTCTCTTTAATTTGGAGGCTTAAAAATGAACAATGAGTTACGCATTTCGATATTGTTTAGTGTTATCGTTGTTTATAATTTATTTTCTTCATTAAAATATACAATTTTGTTGTGAATAATATGCTATTTAAAAGTGATTGATGAATAATTACAATGTTTCCCTGTAATACAAAAGTTTCACTTCTATCGTGCGTCTTTACGACACATTCTGTTTTTTTTTAAGTTCTTTTAGACCGAATGTTTTAGGGAAGTTTTTTAAAGGTCCTTGAACAAAATTACTACTATCAATAATTCTTAAATTAATTGATTTTATTTCCATTAACATTATTTTAGATCCATTATATACGCAGAAACGTTTAATACCGTTTTCAACGCAATATTTTAGAATACCTAAAGTAAGAATCATAACCTTTAGAATAATGTGCAATAGCTGTGTGTCCTCGATGATCTCTAGAAATTAACCATTTACAGAAATCTTCGTTAGTCTTAAAACAATTAACATTTCCGCTAGAATCGTGAGATATAACTAAATTAGCGATGTGTTTGCCAATATCTATTACATTTTTCACAATATATTCTTTTTGAACAGTCTTCTTTGTGATTAGACTTGAAACACATTAGGTACGCATATTTTATCCTTCGTTTTGCATTTATGTCCGTCTTTATTTTGATATGGTTTATCACATTTTTCACAATAATAAGACTGACTGTACAAACCTGTCATACTATTGATTGTATCGAAATGATTTCCATTTTTATATAAATAAACTTTTACATCTTTTTCAAGTCCTGAATATATTATAGAATTAAAACATTCGGCTGCTACGATTTTTATTTGAATATTTAATAATCTTTCTATATTCGCAATATCATCTAAAGTAAAATAATTTCTATTATATTCCCCAAGTTGATTACATAGTTCTTGAGCTAAAGTAGTTTGTAAATTTCTTCCCATTCTTATGTATCTTATATCATTATGATCATATTCTCTACCAAGTATAATATTTGTATGATAAGTTAATCCAACAATAACAGCTCTTGGACAACATAAATTATCTTTGTTTTTTATCGGTGTTATGCTTTTCTTTGTTCGTGAGTCTTCTGCTATATTTAGCAATCTTTTCGCATTAGTAGCACCTCTAGGCATATTAACTACTTCAGCATAAAATGTACAACCGTATATATCTAAATCTTGATTTGAAGTTAAGATACTTTGAATTTTGTTTAATAAATTGTCAATATCAGAAGTTCTTGATAACCCTGTGGAAATAGGATTCCAAAGATCAGGATGATTAATCACTATATTCATTAAATCTCCTTCTTTGAAATTTGTTTTCTGTTTTACTATTTTAATCATTTCATTTAATCCCTCTCTAATGGTAGTAATTTTTTTCATAATTATGTATGAAAGATCAGACTCGGATGTTTCTTCGTCTTCCACTAATATAACCTTATAGTAAACTTTGTGTCTCCCCCATTTTTTAGTGTATTCAGCTTTTGTTTTTTCTTCTATTATTTTAATTTTAGATTTTTTTGAAAACTGTAAAATAACTATCTTCGAAAGCGAACGGTTGGTCATTAATTTTTTGTAATAATTCTGCCTTCTTCATTTTAGAGTAACCTTTGATATTCTTTTCTTTAGCAATTTTTCTTAATTCTTTTATCGTTGTATTCTGAGTCGATTCGTTTTTTGACATGGTTTCCTCTAATAATTCCTCTAAACTTTGCGACCCGATTTCTTTAAGAACAGTATTTAAATTTTCATTGTTTACATTATCTAAAATTCGATTCACTAGATCTGTTTTTTTACTATTTTGCTTTATTTTTATAACTAGTTTTTCAGCAATCGATTTTAATTTTTTAATATTGAGTCTACTTAATTTATTAAACCAGTCGCCAGCATCGAGCTCTTCTTTTAGAATTAATTTTATGAGGTCTGATTTAGTCTTCGAGTTGTATTGTGAATAGTTTCTTAAGCCCAGTCTTTTTGCAATGGTTTTTAATTTTTTTAAATTTAGTTTATTTAGAACAATCTCATTATTTGTCCGTGGTGTTAAAAAATATTTATCCATCGAGGACGGCTCATGGTGAGTGTACAAACATGTCATGTTAAATATTAGATTAAGCTTCTTATATTGAATTGTATTGTAAGAATCATAGCCTCCAGCTATATTTAACCGCTCGGGCCAGGTAGCCACCCACCCCTACCAGAGACGACTGGCGGGTAAAGTTTGTCTAAACATAAGTGAATTTTACGGTTTTAACAACTAAAGTACTTTATGAGGGATGTTGTAAAAGTGGGAATAACCGAATCTGCCATGGGAGCAGCGTTCAAAATTCAAAGTTCTACCCTGTAAACTGACAGGTATAGAACGAAAATGATGATTGACAGGGGTCTGTTCATGTCGCGTATCGGCATCTCAACAGGCGTAATAACTACTATTGCCCTGCCATAAAACCGCTGCAGCTCTGGGAGAACTTTAGCTTCAACGACTTCAAGGTTAAATTGTCAAATACTACAACTATGTACCGGGTGTATCATCACTTATGACAAACACGAAAATTACTTTAAAACTAAATTATGAAAGTATTATAGATGCATAATAGTTATTTGTATAGCAAGGCTGCGAAATCCTACTTTGACGAACCGAGAGAAAAATTGTCGTCAAGGCCGCTTTGCGGCCGAGACAAGACAATCTAGAGATCGTCAAAGGATTTCGTAGCCAAGGTGTACACAACATTTTGTGTGCAACCCGAAAATTTGTAATTATAAAATGAACAAGTAAAATTTCCTTCACTGTCAATAAAAATAAAGTCGGCCTACATGTCGCCATGTCGCTATGGAAACGACATAAATAAAACAATTCATTTTGAGAAAAATTGGAAAAATGTCGCAAAAAAATTACAGCGTTTTTGTTCCGTCTACTTCCCCAGATTGTGCAGTGTCCAATTTAATACCAGAAAAGTCCAAACGGCAGTACGATAAGTGTTACAATGACTTTAAAGAGCGGTGTAATGAAAATAATGTGAAAACGGTGTCGGAGAATGTTATTTTGGCTTATTTAATGGAAAAATCAAAAACAGTGAAAAGTTCAACTTTATGGAGCACATATTCAATGTTGAAGCTCACGCTGAACATACGGGATGGCATTGGTGTTACGAAGTTTCTGAAATTGTACCTTTTTTGAAAAAAAGTCAGTTGGTTATCAGGTGAAAAAGTGTAAGGTATTGACACGAGACCAGATCAATTTGCTGTATAATCTGCCCTTTTTTTAGGTCATTTTAATCATGGGAATATTAGGAGCCATGCGAAGAGACGATGACAAACTAACCAAAATGTCTATCGATGACATCAAGGATGAACATTCTGTATTAATAGTGGCCGTTCCTGACACAAAAACTGACATAAAACGAACTTTTACTGTCACCAATCCAGAATTTGTAAGATTATACCGCAAATATGCAGCTCTTGTTCCGTGTACTCATCCAGAGTTAAAAAAAGATTATAAATTGTGCAGTGTCGCATTTGAAACCTGAAAAATCGAAACAGCAATATAAAAAATGTTACAGTGACTTTGAGACTGATGTAACAAGAAGAATGTGAAAACCCTGTCGGATAATGTTGCATTGGCTTACCTATTTACTGGAATTATTTTAATCGTGGAAATATCAGATGCCGTGCGAAGAGACAAATAAACCAAAATGTCTGTTGATGCCATTCAGGATTCAGGTTATGTTACTACTTACTAGTTACTAGATATTTCCCTTTTTGACCGGTGGAAAATTAACCTAATTCATACGTGTCTGTTCTAGATCGATCTTTTTTACCGACTCGTCAATACGTCAATCATCGAATCATCAGGCGACCACTCCATTTGAAATTGGCGGGAACTTCAAACCGGATGAAAATTCTGTACTAATAGCGGCCGTTCCTGACACAAAAACTGGCATAAATCAAACTTTAACTGTACCCAATCCAGATTTTGTAAGATCACACCGCAAATATAGAGATAGATATGTTGTAATTGTGATAATAAATAAATATTGAAATGACTTTTACTTTTACGGCCGTCGTCAAGGCAACGGCTGCGAAATTCAATTTCGCGGCCTGCTCTAGGCACGCGAAGTGCTCATTTTGCGTACGGTTGCACACAAATACTGTTCACGGCCACAAAAATTGGGTATTACTTTTTTGTTAAAATTAATTACCTAGTTACAGCAGGCAAAAAACTATCACTTTAAAAATTAAATTTCCTTCGATGCAGTTCAAATTTGGTACACGTTATGAAACCATAATAGAGAAATAAAATCCGTGATTAGAATTTAATGAAAATGTTTTGATGTAAAGATATTTGGTTTATTTAATTTGGGGCGTTTTACTTTATGAAAATGGATTAAAATAGGTATATTATCTAATTATTATTAACCTAAAAACTATATAATCTCAGAATGTGACACTCAAAATGCAATCACAAAACGGAAAATATTTATTCCAATTATACATTCATAAAAAATTAATGATTTTGGGCTCTTTTCGGTTGTTTACTTTGAGAAAACACCAAAATTTTTAGGATTCTGCACCAAATTTCCTGGTACAGAAGTAACATTTTACATCCTACTTGTAAAGTTGGTGGTCTATATAAGCACTACCAAATTACGTACATTTAAAATTTGATGACCCTGGAAATGATTTTCGCAAATTTTTGATGAACAGATCTTATTATATCAGCGATTATGATAGCCATTATTCACGAAGATGAAGTTTACAAACGAGTCGTAGGGGAGTGAAGTAAATCATCTGATCTGAGTGAATAATGGCCATAATAGCTAATGTATTGACTCTTTTGAACTATTTTCTTTTTTCGGCTGACGAACAGCTATATTACTTTCTAGAAATATTTTTATATGCTTCACAGGAAAATAATAATGACAGTACAATAATTACAGGATGCATTATTTGAAATCTGAACAGCCGGCAAAGTTCGCGGACACCAATCTAACCTCAAAACTGTTTTTGTTCTACCACATTTGAAAAATTCATCTTTTAAATAACTGCTGAAGACGTTTTCGAGGTTAATTAGATGAAAATTGACGAAATATGCAGAGGAGGGTTGTGGTGACCGGAATTGGAGTAGTGTCTCCGGTGGGAACAAACGTGAAGGAAGCATGGAAAGCCATAGTCGCAGGAAAATCGGGAATAACAAAACTAGAAGGTCATGATTACCAAAACCTGCCATGCAGAATAGGCGGCCTTGTAAAGGAAAACGGCGAACGAATAAAACTCGCAAATCACTTCACGAAAGCAGAGCTAAAAACAATGGGACCAGCCACCAGTTACGCGCTACTTGCCGCGAAAGAAGCGCTAAACGACGCCAAACTACTGGAGATGGACGACGGGGTGAAGGAACGGACAGGGGTGGCGGTGGGTATGGGCATGGTCGACCTGGAAGACATTTGCGCCACCAACGAAGCTCTGAAAAAAAGCTACAACCAAGTGAGCCCGTTCTTCGTCCCGCGAATACTCCCCAACATGTCCGCCGGCCACATCAGCATCAAGTACGGCCTCCGAGGCCCCAATCACGCCGTGTCCACCGCGTGCGCCTCGGGGGCCCACGCCATCGGCGACTCCTTCAGGTTCATCCGCAGCGGGGACGCGGACGTGATGGTTTGCGGCGGCGCCGAAGCTTGCGTGTCCCCCTTGGCGATAGCGGCGTTTTGCAGACTGCGGGCTCTGAGTACTTCGTACAACGACTCGCCGGAGAAGGGCTCCCGACCCTTCGACAAACACAGAGAGGGGTTCGTGATGGGTGAAGGCAGCGCGATTTTAATTTTGGAAGAATTGGATCACGCTTTGTCCAGGCAAGTTCACGTTTATGCAGAAATCCTAGGGTATGGACTCTCGGGGGATGCTTCTCACCTGACCGCACCTCGGCCTGATGGGACCGGCGCCATTTTGGCCATGAGGAGGGCCGTGGATGACGCAAGGATCAAGGTGGAGGACGTGGGTTATGTGAACGCTCACGCGACTTCGACTCCCATCGGAGACGCCATCGAAATAAAAGCAATAAAGACGCTGTTTGAAGGCCACCACAAGAGTTTGGCGGTGTCGTCGACTAAAGGGGCTCACGGGCACTTGTTGGGCGCCGCCGGAAATCTGGAAACCGTGTTCACCGTAAAAGCGGTGGAGGAAGGAATTTTTCCTCCGACGGTTAACTTGGACGACGTCGAAGACGACAGTTTAAATCTTGTCCCTGTCGAGAGTCAAAGGTGGAGCAGCGATAAGCGGATAGCTCTGAAGAACGCGTTCGGGTTCGGCGGCACCAACGCCTGTCTGTGCATATCTCAATTCCTATAAGACCAATTTGTAAACATATCCGATTCGAAATAGAAACATGTTTTAATTTCTTTATTTAATTTACATAGAGTCAGAACTGGTGCGTGCACACCAACTCTATACAAAACAAATTATAACAATAACCCATAGTGGAATGTAACAAATACGTTAATAATAATGTGTAGACGTACTCAGCTTCTCATTACGA
Organism: Tenebrio molitor; assembly: GCF_963966145.1. Lineage (NCBI taxonomy): Eukaryota > Metazoa > Arthropoda > Insecta > Coleoptera > Tenebrionidae > Tenebrio > Tenebrio molitor. The sequence goes on along the minus strand of NC_091048.1, from coordinate 3,005,855 downwards.
CTTTTCGATAATTTAAAAAAGATAATGTGCTATGAAAATGTGTATAATAGGGCATAAAAAATACATCAAGGTAAATAAAATTGCGTTTCTGTTACGAAAAGAAAACCGAATATTGTAAAATCACGGAAAAATCAATGGACCCCTACAAATCAATTTGAAGCATATTTTGTCTGAACGAGTAAGCGAGGCACTGGCAGCGGACCGTACGCACAAAAGTCGATGAACCTCTTCTTCAGTGCCTCTCGTAATTCTTGTCGTTTTTCGATTAGATGTTTGTTGTTATTTTCAAACTCCCACACTTCTTCGGGTGTTAACTTGCAGTTGCTGTCGTCCTCGTCCTCGCTGCACCCCTGAAAATGACGTTTCGATTCAATTTAAACTCGACAAGAAGAAATTTGGTGTGACAGTTCTTGGTACCAACGTAAAAATGTTTTTGGTAACATTTCTACGAGTGTGCCTCAAGTGGCAGCGTCAATAATACCGGGTGACTACTAATGAATGTGCCTTTTTTCATACGTTGGTAATATTGGGTGATTCAAAATACCCTCCTCAAGGCGTTGTCTAAATATGTAGGTGTTTTTGGAATTCAGTTAGATTCTGCATTACAGCTGACAAGATAACTGTCATCAGTGATTGTAACAGTCAGTTTTATTTTGACTTAATTTTGACAATTAAAAGCTTGTACAAATGTAAGAAATTGTGAGTGTCCCAGTTTTTTTTGTCCACCAACCGTACGAAAATTGATGTGGCAACTGTGTGAGTGGAGTAGAGTTGACATTTGCATGACATTTCATTTGCGTGCATTTGTTTTTTTTTATACCATTGCACATTGATTTGACAATTTTCAAAATTGTGCGACTATGAACTGTCAAAGAAATGTCAACTCTATTCTATCCACAGAGTTGCCACATACATTTTCGTACATAGTTGTCATATTTATCCACAATCATTTTGAATCACCCAATATTATTGCTGGCTATTCTGCTGTCAATTCGTTTTTAATGTGATGATATTAGGTTTTCCAAAGTAATTTTTGAAAAATGTTCACAACTTAAGAAAAAAAAAGTCATTCATTTATAGTCACCCGGTAGTATTTTGATGTAAAGGCACTTGCGCTACTGAATATGTTCAGTTGTATTTTTTAGTGTCATTATTATCTTTTGGTATAAAATTTGCTTACACCTGAAACTTTTCTGACTTTTGAAAACCATTGAGATAACCTCAAACCTGATCTAGGGAGATTTTACGATACAGATGTTCCAAAACGAAAGGTTTTAGGGTGGTACACCCTGGTCTTTAAGGGAATTTTGACATTGACAATTGCTTTAAAAAAATTGACTTTAAATTTATAATTAATGTAGACTATGACTTTTAAATTAGATTGGCAACACTGTTGACAAATTGATTTGAACTGTCAATGTGACGTTCAAAATTCAATACAAAATTAGAAACGGAGAGTTAACAGTTATATTCAAGCCGAGGGAAAACACTTTGAACATTTTCTATGATTGTCAATAAAATTGTATTATTTTCTAATATTCTACATACTTCATTTCTTTTAAATTAAAACGATTGAACATCAAAACCCTAAACGTCAACAGTGTCTCACGGTATATTCTGATACTAGTCTTACAAGAAGCATTTTGTAGCAACCACGGGTTTAGGGCACGACGAGCTTGCGAGAAGTGCCGTGAGGAATAATGAGCTACAAAATGTCTTATAAACGAGATATCATACATTATTTTTTTCTATTTGCGCCTTTTTAAATGAAGAATCAGTTTTAAAATTTGGGGAATTTTATAGTGGTTGGTAATACAAATGTTACAGTGGAACATTTGACAGTTCAATTTGAAGTTATCATATCGTTTGCTTACAGTTATTTAGCATTTGATGTTTGACATTGAAAGTTACCAACCTTGAAAATGTAAATTGTACTGGTGTATTACAGCACTCAAATCAGCTATCATTAACGCATTCTTTTGAGTGCTGTAATAGCTTTGTTTAAACGCAAAATAGAAAAAGTAATTAATGTATCGAGACCAACCTCCAACATCTGCTGTAAGCTGGGGTGCTCCCCGTGCCTGAGCCCCGAGAGTGAGTCGCTTTCGTGTTGGCAGCACGTGTCGTAGCAGGCCAACTCAGACCCTTCCGGAGAACTGGAAATACTCGATATGAGCGAAGCCGTCTCGCAGCATCCGTTGTTGTTTTCCGAAGAATAACCGTAGTCGTGAGAGTGATCGCTGGTCGATCCGTTCTCCTTCTTAAAATTAACCGGCGACAGGTAATTGTTACATTTGTACACGTTCTTCTTGTTCTCTTTGATGTCGTTCTCACATTTGCAATCATCTATCCATAATTCGTTAGTACTACACCTCAGGCTGTTCTGTTTACTCGTAAGACTTTTACACTCGTATTCACTGTTCAGGTCTTCACTGCACTTCAGGAAACTGTTTTTCAGCGGCGACAGCAACTCCTCGCAGCTGTAGCAGCCCAGTTCGTTCTGGTTGTGGGAACACGAGCAGCTTCTGTCTAGATCGTCTTTGTCTTCGAAGTCTTCCTCGCAGTCGTTGCAGTTTTCTTTGCCGTCTTGGTCGGAGGTCTTGCCCTTTTTGCGCTTGCGCTTGATCTTTTTTTGTTCTTTTCGTATTTGTTTCTGTTGTTCTTCCCTGGCCAGCTCGGCGTACAACAGTTCCAACTGGGAGTATCCCTGCTTACGTTCGACGGCGGTCTCGAAACTGCGACTCAAGGTGTCCACTGCTACGGCGGCGAACACCTGGCAGGTACATTCTTCTTCTCGCATGCGCATGTAAATCCTGTGCAGGCGCTCGTACATGCAGATACCCAAGCATGTCAGGACTTCCTCCTGGGCTATTTCCAACGTTTTGGCGTGCCGCTCCCTGCGACTGGACAATGCAACAAATTATCAACCAATCTACAAATTACATTTCTGTGTTCTTTCATATTATACAAGTTAACAGTTTGAGATAATGGAATCACTGTCTTTTTTAAAGGGCGTTGCCAATGTCACGTATTTTTAAAAGAAGTTTTTTTTTTAATTTGTTCTGATTGTTCTGAGATTTCACTTCTTCCAAAAGATAGTGGAAAAAATCATTTGTGAGCGAAACAATTATTTGTTGTTAAAATGTCTTTGTTTCACATTAATAAAGAATGAATTGCGTTAAGCCAAGCTTTCACATGCAAAGATTACTGGCGCCATAAGTTTGCCAGTTTAATGGCATCAGTTTGGGTTTTCAGTTTCAATCAATTTTTAACTGGCACAGTAATTAACATGGCGCCAAGTGCTCCAGTTCCTGCAAATGTTTTTGTCATTGCAAAAAGTTTCTTTTTAGAGCTTCACAAACGGCACCGGCTTCTTATTTTACTAGCGCAGTGATTAGTAGTGTCAGCTGAGTGGCGCAAGTTTGGCATGTCACATGTAATTAAATTGGCGTGTTGTTTTTTTAATAATTTTTTACAGCAACAAAAAACACCCCATTCGATTATTAATTCGACGCCTGTTATCGTCGCAACAGGTCAACCCACCTCAACTCTCGTAAAAAACCGAATCGATTTGAATGAAATTTTAAATGCAGTTTAATGACACAACAAGGACAAACACGCACTAATTTTTGGCCACGTACGGAGCGTTTCCGTCCTAAATAACAACCATCTCGTTCAATTCGGCGGAAAAAATTAAATCCACACATGCACCACATTACCAGGCGTTCATTCAGATTTAATTTATGCGACGCTCAAAAGCTGTGAAACTGTTTACAGATTTTCTGGCGCATAATTGCAATTTATTCAACGTGCAATAATTCTTAGAGCGTGTTTATGCAATAAAAAAGCATTAACGCACGTTAACATGTTAATTTTATGCAGTGGTACGAATTTATTTGTAGAACTCGTAAATTCTTGTCAACAATGGCAACGTCTGGGGTGGAAATTTCTTGTATTATTCTGTGGAATAATATTTTGGTCAAGTGTTACTCACCTTCCCAGCAGTTCCGGCTCCGCACGGCTGATCAATTTAGTAATGTATTCGGTGTTGACTGGTAAATGAATATGTTTGTCTGGTAGACACCTCTTAATTCCCGCATATAACGATGTTATGTAACCCTTTTCCTTGCAGGGTTCGGATTCTTCCATGAGCAACGTGTAAGCTACGAACGAAAATGTAAAACGAGTCGACAAACAAATTCGAAAACGGAACCTTTCAAGACTTTGGTCCTGCATTCACCGCAGAACCTGTGCTTACGCAGGTACGTTTCAAGTGTGGTGTGAAGACTAGGTGCTTCAATGATGCAAACGTCTTTCTTGCAATCTTGCTGCATGCAGGCCCACACGTCTCTCCACACCGGTGTCAACACACGACTGCGTTGAGAATCCAACGAATGTAAAAGGCACCGAAGACTTTTCTTACTTCTCTTTGGTTGGTTTTCTATTAATTTAGCTAAACGAATACTAAAACAACGATTGAATTGTAGTAAAAAAAAAACTGTAACGAATATTTTAGAGCTCTGATTTTTGAAAAACTTACGAATGATCGTGAAAAATGGAACAAAGAATTTGAGGCATTGTCTGCTTTTCATCTTTAATGGTAATTATACCATCGGATTTGACCATCAGAGGATCCAAGGTGGGATGTCCGAATTTAAGCAGTTGGTAATATAATCTCTCAACACTGCAACCCAAAACGGAAAACATTTTCAAAACTATTTCCTTTTTGACACTAACATGTATGTTATATTAAATGCCTAGCGCTGTACAGCGACAATTTTTATCATCCCACAAACTACAATTAAATAGATAAAGAGTAGCAAGGGACTTGGCCACTCAATTATCTCTTTCATTTTTAATGGATGACCACAGTCACATTATACATTATTTTGACAGAACTCCTGACAATAACCAGATCATTTCTCATATTTACTATGATTTACATTAAAATCAAAAGAATAGTGAAATGTCAAATACAAAAAGCATCCATTTGTGAACTTGACATGAGCTGTCAATGCATCTGTCATTTTGTCAAAGCCAACTTAGATAATTGTTAGTTCCTTCTGAAGTACCTATTCCAAATTTTATTTTTTTAATAACTTAAAATTAATTGTCTGATTACTGAAATTTATAAATATTAATTCTCTGCCAAGTTTTGCGTTTGTGTAAGACCTACCCTCGGGTACACCTGTGACTTTTTTTTGACAATAAATGTTTTTGATGTGTAGCATAAGATTGACTTTACAATTCTTATTTTTTACATAACTTGGTGATAATTAATGTAAAATTTAGTTTGAGACTGGAATAATGAGTTCTGGAACAATCTAGATCAGTAAGAATTTTGGTAGAAGTGAAAATTTTTTAATGACAAAATAAAAGTGGTAGCCAGTGAAAATGGGCATTTTAAGGTGAGACTCACCTTCTGCGGCAACCAACACATGGCACATTTTGGTTAAGCACGTTCATCAGTTCCGATTTGGTAATTTGTAGAGCTGAGTGCAATTCCTTTTCAGTCAAAGTTTCACACTTACGAGTAAACTCCTCAAGTTCTTTTCCTCTCACTAATGGGTTATCACACACCAGACCGGAGCCCCGTATATCCATAACCAACTGAAAGCAATTCCAACTGTCTTTAATACAGCCAAGTGACAGAAAACATTGTAGGTCAAGTTGCTTGTTACAACACCTGATACCGCAAAATCAGATAAACACGTCGGCAAATAACTAGGGAGAAATTTGCTTTGCAACACTGTAACGACGAGAAATTACAACATTTTAACATTACCGTTAAATTTTCATCAACAACAAAAGGTAATTGCCTCCTGCCAAGGGAATTCGAGGAACGGTAAACATCAACAAGCTTTGGCAACTTTTCCTTATTACTCATATCTCCTCGTGGACGATTTGTGCCGTTTTTCAAATATCTACGTTATATTCTGTGTTTTTTTATTCAGTTCTACTCAATAAATTCACTGTATTTTTCACCACACTGCCTTACCATCTCCCATTAATTTGACAGTACGAAATCGTCAACTCAGCTGTCAAAGAAAAATTGTTACAACGGACGCCGCCAGATGGCGCCAACAAGCGAAAAGTCGCAGCCCACTTTACACTGTGACCCGAGTTGAAATGTTCACACATGAAGAAAAATAATTTGACAATAACCGTTCAGAGGAGTGGACGTAGAGTACAGGTTTTATTTTTCACCTTCACGAGCTATTTACATTGTTGAAGGAACTAAGCGAACTTATTCTAGTCGCGGCCAAAAAATGTTTTGCCCTGGGTGTAACTAACAAATAAACAAACATGTAGATTTTTTAATGAAACTTTATATTAACAGTCATTTCGTAAGTAAATAGACTGCATCTTATAAACCTTTTGCTTAAAGAAACGTAATATTAGTAGTAAGACACAGTTGGGGCATCAAATAAAAAGACTTCTTTCAACTATTAAGTATTGGTCTAAAAACCAACCTCTTCCACTATACAGAAATGGGTTTGACATCAAATAAATCGCTAATGCCTTCGTTTTCCATCAAACCAAACGAATAGTCCTGATTGAAACGTAAAGGACTCAAATGAATCAATCTGTCTAATTCTGCAAAAACAAAAAAATGACACATTTATTTGACCTTGTCCTGTTGCGTCACCTTTTTCTGACGGCACTTCGTCATGATCTGCGGCGTCAGCAGCGACATCGCTCGAAAACTTCTTGAACAGTATCTCCGCCGTCACCAAATCACCATCGTCGTCATCATAATGTCTCTTTTTACGCTCAGGTTCCTCAAATTCACTCTTAATATTAACCTAAAACACACCCATAACTTATGAATTCTTTTTTTTTTTTGTAAACAGTAACAGTACCACGTTCGGCCGTTTCTTTTGAACCTTATTTTCTGGTTCTTGGAGTAAGCTCAATACATTCGCTACGATAGGACTGCTCCTTGACTGCACTTTAAGAAAATTTACATTGTTCGAATTCTGCAACTCAAACTTTTATCAAAATAAGACAGTATTTTAGTCTTATAATGTACCTGATAACACAGCGTTGTAAAATTAATTGGGGCGTTTAATACTAAGACAGTATCATCATCATATAAAATCTTTGATAAATCTTCGTTATTTACATATAAATACCGGCGCGTCTGCATATCTTCCGTCGTATTCTTTATACTCTGCTCTATCCAAGACTTGTGCTTGTCTAGTTCTTGTTCAAACTCATCTAGTTGTGAAATTTCCTTTTTTAGGTTCGACACTTTGATGGCAAACTCCTGGGTGTTGCAGCCAGGTAAGGCATCTTTGTACGTGTACGGCCTGTAAAAGTTCAAGTGAGTGCAATCGTACGAGTGGAGACATCATTTGAATCACTTTACTTCCACTGAATACTGTTCTTACTTTTCTTCTCAATAAGGCCGATTCCTTCGAGGACATTGGTGATGTCGTAGATTCTGCGTTTCTGTCTCACTGCCAGTAAATCTGCAGCCTGTTTATACACACAAAATCAATCAGCGAACAGAACAAATGTCAGACTCTTACGTACCACTTTTAAATCCAACACACCGCCGGTCGACTTTTGTAACAAATTTACAAACTTGGTCGTCAACAAACCTAGCGACTTTTCAAACCTGCTCTGTTGATTCTCTCCCATTTTTTGAGGAATCAACGCAGTTTAGGAACATTACAGTGTCGGTAAATACAGTCGTTGCGGTATAGGCCTTGAATATTCCGCTGCGCTCACAAAAAATTCCAACGAGATACTTTTTTCTTAACGTGCAACAGTATTTATTGTAGATTTAATCGTCTGTATAATCTTGTTGTTTTGGTTCGTTTTTGAATATAAAAAGACAGATCTCACACACTCTTTCAAAAGAAACCAAATGACATTTTTAGTTGCTGTAGGTGGCGCTGTCTGACTTGTTTTTATCATAGTTTAAAATGGCGGCGGTTTCAAAAAATTTAAGTTCTACCTTGAATCCTTGAAATTTACGCACTAATATCACAAAATCCTCAATAATGACTTTTGATAAGAAATAATGGCACTAGATCAATCAAATTTTAACAAAAAATAGTTACATTTCCAATTTCTAGTTCGATCATTTTTTTTTTTTAATATACCTATTCTCATTAGAGACCTACGCATATAACACAAATTATGTGAAAATTGGGTCATAACAAGCTTAGCAACTATGTGTCGAAGTGTGATCAATTAATGATTCAACGGATAAAAGTCGGAAATACCTTGACACATTCAATGTCAAAACCAACGCACGTTTCTACTGGTTTCTTCCATTAAGCATTTGCTTCGTCTATTTGATTATATTCTTCAAAATTTTTAATTTTTTTCACAAATCTTGTCAGTTGTCATTACAGTTTTCTATCTTAACTCGGTTTTCAAATTTTGTTTTTTAATCGTGTGTCCTTGGAAATTCGCGCGTCAAGGTTTAAAATTGACAGGTGTAAACATGTGACAAATTTGCCAAAATCGAGGTAAAACCTTGAGAAGCGATTAGAAAAGTGAAATGTCATGAATTGTTTCGGTAAACGTCGCTCTCACATTCGCCGGCAAGTCGATTCAGCTGTCAGTTCCACCACTGACGTTCTAGCTCAAAACTTTCCTCCGTGGAGTGCAGACGGGCGAGTGATGAGGCACAGTTGTGACTGTTTAAAATCCGAATAATTAGTTAAATGAGTGTAATTTTATTATACCGGTATGGCCTCGTTATCGCTACCAAGAGTGTTACACCCTAGGAAGACCAGTTTGGAGATTGAACGCGAAAATTTCGAAAAGTCTCAGGTATGTCAGGTTGTTTGGTTAGGTTTTGTTGCAGTAATTGTGCTGGATGTCAGGTTTCCTTGCTTTCTTTTGTTTTAACTGCTTCCAAAGGCCACTCGACCACAGCAATCTGTCAACTTGTCAGCATTTTACTTTATTTGTTGAAGCGAACGCGTTGTGACACGAGATTTGTTTGGTAAATAAATGTGGTGCATGTTTTTTGCGGTGTATTTTAGACGAATGCTTATTTTGCGACTTCCGAGACACATCACGCAGCTTTGAATTCCTTGCGTCTTAGTGTGCCATGAAAGGGCGGTTTCTCAATTTCTCGCTCAAAACGCAGTAATTTTATTCCCATAATGTGATACCACAATGATTTGTTGCTTAGTTACTTTGTTTATATTTACGTTGGACAAAATAGCATTCCATAAATTGCGACAAAGTTTGTTAGTCTTTTCTCCGAAAATATTTGACTAAATTTGTTTTAGTGAAAAATGGAAAACAAAATTGTGACAGTATTGTGACAAACAAATTATAATCAAGTGACAATAAATAGGTGATGCCAACTGTAAACAACTGAACAGATCCAATTATTTACATTTACAAAACATCTCCAATGAAATAAAATGTCATTGTGTATCCTTCAAAACAAGGAAATTCCTTAAAAAAAGGAAATTTGACAAATTGATAAACGATATCCAGTGTCAAGTGACGAGAATAAGTAAAAGTAACGCGACAAGTAGAGGGCGCTAAGCTCCAACAACTAAAGACATCCTATTATTTCAAAAAAATTTTGTTATCTGTGCGCGGTTTGCAAAATGATTCGGTGATTTTTAGTTGCAACAACACGACATAGTTGTTGTGTGCAGCCTCCACGACGAGGAATTTGGAGCATTCTGAAAATTCAGAGCTTTGTAATAATAATAATTGTTTGTGAATGACAGTATGAATGGAAGTGTAGAAAGGTTTGAATGCAAAAAGAAATTTGCTTTTGCATTGTGCATTAGTAGGGACAACGACCGTTCTGGTTTATGTTCACCGACTGTTGAAGCGCGTTGTTCATAGAGCTTGAAACGTTAAATCAAGTTAAATTGCTAATAAACTCTTACTACGGTTTTTAATAAAAACATGCAAAGAACGTAAAAAGTGTGTTTGATTCAGGCGAAGAAGCGAAGTGAACGAGTCTGTGCTGGAACAAAACAAGGAAATTAATACACACTAATGAGTGAAATGTTGTAAAAAGTTAAATAGAATTAAGAGCATAATGGGAATTTAAAATAGTAGTGTGAAGAGTTAATAGGTAGTGGCAGTATTAGAGATGAAGAAATGATCGATGTCAGTCTCTTCCAGCCAATTGAAACAAATAGTTTTCAAAGCGAAGGAAGTTAATTAGAGAACACTGGAAGGTAAAAAGTTTCTAAATGAATTTCAGAGAAATTGACTCAAGTGGTAGAACTTGCTTGAATTATAGAGAATGGTTTTTAAGTATAGAAGTAATAATACGGATTCCAAAGAAGAACAAGATGATTAAAAGGAGGAAGAGATGGTTATGTGGTATAATTATAATAACAAAAGACAAAATTACTGTTAGGTTTAAGCATTATTTGATTCGCTAAACCACACATTGCTACATAAGGATTCAGAAGAATTCGAAATGAGGCTTGTATCAAAGTGGGTTGTATTTGTTAAACAGACAATGCCGCTCCTATAACTGAACTGAAGAATTTTGTAAAATAATTTATTCAGTGGGATTCCATCGGCTTGATTTATTGTATTTACGAACGGTTTTAGTAGATTCTTTAGTGGTGTTAGTTGAGAATAGACTCGTGAAAGGAACTGCAAGAAAACTCGGAAAAAAAGAGTGAAGCAATGAATGATATATGATAGTAATAAACACGACTTTTATACAGGGTGTTTTCGATGTTGAGGCGTTCCTTTTAACATGTGATAGTATGCGTTGTTCTAAAGAATTTTAGCCAAAATCACCTTAGTAAAATGTGTACGGCAATGAAGATACAATAAGTTATTTTTTTTGAAATTTTTGAAACCGGTCCTGCTCAAATTTGCGCTGATTTGTTAGAAATTGGAATTGACAAAAAAAAAAATCAAATGAGCATGGACGTTAATCAAAACTACTGTCAGAGTTGTCATCTAATTAGTCGAAATGGCTTTATTATTAGGAAAATAATGAGCTCACAGATATGTTGCAAATGCATGGGCAATGTTATCACGTTATCAGAATGCATCTGCAGCGTCCAGAGAGTATTGTAAAGCGATTTCCGGAAGGACACCATTCTGGGCCAGGTTAGTTATTAATCTAGTACAGCGGAGAAATGGACAGGACCGGACTTAAAATTTTAGAAAACAATAAAAATATACAATCAATTATCTCCGTTAATACAAACATTTTACTAAGAAGATTTAGGCTAAAATTCTTAAGAATAATGTGTAGTACTTCGTGTTACAAGGAACACGTCAACTTCGAGAACACCCTGTATATTGTAAACTATGTAGCTTTTACCAACGGCATTGTTCGTGTGTACCAAGGAGTGTGATAACATCAGTATCAAGCTGAATTTTTATTTGAAGTTTCATCAGAAGTTGATGTAACTATCTGCAATCAATTAGTGACACGTTATGATTGAAAAAAAGCAGCTACAATAAATAAAGAAAAATTAAATAGGGTTAACAAAAATCCATATAATCTAACAAACTAAAGTAAAAATTAATTTCTGATGCTCAGAATTGCAACATAAAAAAACGTGAGACGTGAAGTGACAGGCCCGCACGTTATTTGGATTAAAATCGAAATAGATAAATAAGCAATGGAAGCTTGCTACACCGCAATATACTTGGTGCAGATTTACAGTTACTGTGCAGCTTCCTCGTGTCATATCGTAATTAAATAAAGTGAGGAACACAATGAGGAATTTTCCCTTTCTAACAAAATTTGTTTCAACAAAATAGATTTGCTAGTTTTTGAGTTAAGAGGATTCAAGGAGAGAACCAGACAGGCATTCCAATAACTGGTAAATTTTTTGTGTATGTATCACGTAACGAACCTAAAAAGTTGGAAATCGTTTTTTAACATCGTAATAACAGACAGTCTCCAATTTTGTTTGTGTGTATAGATAAGAAATAAACAGTCAATAGAAATATTTGTTTTTATTATACATACATGTAAAAAACAATGTTGTGAGAAAAAGCATTAAAGACTTATGATTATGTATAATGGAAAGAGGTATTTGCACAGCAAATAAGTAAGAGAAGAGATAGTAAACGTCAAGAAAGCACAACATTTGAGGAACAGGCGGGATAAATAAATTAGTGAATATTAAATGATCAGTGAAGTATGGCCAAGAGACGCAGGTACAAGAAAGAAAGTAATCATAACGGAAAGAAAATAATATATTTATACAAACAAAACAAGCTCGTTAAAGAACACAATAAAATGTGAATTAATGAGCGAGCAATAAAATAGTTATTTTCATATGAGTAGCTCTGTCAAATTACTTTTCAGGTATGAGGCCGAAATTTGAAGCACGAGGCGTTAGCCGAGTGTTGCAAAATAGGCCGAATACCTCAAAAGTGACAGCCCACGAATATTGAATAACGTTTTTCGCGTTCGTTTGGGCAAAATCTTAAAAAACATTGAAATTGAAAAAATTAATCAAATACACTTACTTAATTCATTAAAGAACAATTCGGTCTTGTTTCAAGAGTTATCAAACTGGTGGAAATTGTTCTAAAAGCGTTTGCAAAAACGTTGAGGAGTGACAGTAAAAATGTGAAGTAATAATACGAAGTGTCTATAAAAGAACGTATATCAAGAGTCATGTGGAATTGTGCGGCTCTTGCGTCAGTTGTGAGTTCGACGTCTTAGGCCCTGTTTCTGGAAACAATTTTATCGGGCCAGTTAGTTAACTCACCGATAAATACAAAAATAATGTAATGTGATTGGTTACTTTCTAGCGTTTTTATACCTGCTTGTCACCAGAAATCCCCCTAAATTCTAGGGGTAATTTATTTTTTACAAGATTATACAGGGTTATTCTAAATGATTGTAGTCGAAGTAGGCGTGAAAACTGAATGTAAAATTTATGGTTGCCGCTCCACATAAAAAAAATCATCAAAATGGTGTCTTAAATTGAGTGCAAAACAACTCAATATTTTTAAAATTGATTGTAGAACAACTCAATATTTCTGAATTCAATCGTTAATTTAACAAAAATAAATAAAATCCTCATTACCGCACTTTTTACTTAAAAAATGACAGTGACAGCGACACAACTGACAGTTCACATGAAAGCGGCAAAAACGTAATAACATGGGCATGGCCTACTTCGACTACAATCATTTAGAATAACCCTGTACAATTGTGACTGACAATGATCGTTATTTTAAAATTTTCTTTGACATTTATGGAATATGCAAATTCGCCTCTCTTCTGCCGATTAAAGTGTATCGGAACGGTTTTTTTTTTTTTTTTTTAAATTAACGAACCGAATAAGGTATATTTCTCGATAGAGTAAATTTTCTAATTTTCTCTATAGAAAGTGTTCTTGTAGATTTTCGTAAAAATCGGAAATTCAGCGCTAAATTAGATTTTACAAGCCGTAAAGTGAAACTGTTGTCCCACCATTTAGTTTCCATAATTGACAATCCTAGTGTATTATTGATTAAATACACTATTTAAGAGTATGTTGATTTAGTGCTCTTGTGAAATAGCCTTAGATAATTCTTGTTACGCTTGCTTTATACGGATGTGGGGCTTTTTGCTTCTAGTGTTTACCAGCTATGACGTCCAATGTGAAGGTTGCTTCAGACAAATCTCTATTGTGGTATGTCGGCATTGAATGTAACATATTTAATAAATACTCTCCCACGAAGAACAACGGACAGCTAATGCAACAACACTCCATTCATGTCAATGCTATTGATGAAAATAAATCCCAAACTAATTCCCATTCAAAGTGTCGACGACTGATAACATTTATTTTTATCAGCAACCAGTCATACAATATTGTCAACTTGACACCAGGTGTCATAATGTAGATCGGATAGATCAGATTTTCCCTTATCATCGATAAAAAACAGAGAGGGAGGTGTTCCTGATAGAATTTCGATTGTGACAGTGTTCCGAGAACGTGATGAAACACATTTTGAAAGGAGATATTTCTAGTCAAGTGTACAGATTTGACTTGACCGGATTTTCCTTCCTGTTGTCGTTACGTGACGACAATGTAGTTGAGCGAGTAAATTTCGAAAACGGAGATAAGTGTATCAAAATAAATTACGTGTCAATACCAGTATCAACCGATAATTGCAAGTGATTGGATTAATTCTTGGACAAAATTTTTCGAAAATTGATCTTGTCAAGATCGTTTGAAGGATATGAACAGGCGTGATCCACAAGTATGTATAATGTTGATATAAAATTAAGGTTCTTCAATCTCAAAGGAGAGAAGGAGTGAAATGTTATCAGTTCGTGAAATTGCTATCTAATCTAACCCATAATTGTTGGTTAATAAGAAGTTAAAGTTAACCATATTTTTGAATTTCTTGGTGTTACAAATACACCAATACGTTAGTTCTTTTATTGTGTTAATCTACATCTTGCTTGTTGGCTTAGAATGTGACGTTAGGTGCAAGATTCGCATTGTAAGGGAGTGGTGGCGTCCATCGTGTACCCATTATCTCAGCACCTATCAGATACCTAGTATTTGTTTTTATCAATTTGATATTATTAACTGTAGTAATGGCTGTTTACCATCTAATTTCAGATTTGCATGGCCTGATTTTTCACCTTTTGCTCAAAAAATAACTTGCATGTCTTTGGAAACTTATACAAATCTAACATGGCTAAAGTTTACACCGATCGAGATCTAGAGAAATACGTAAGTATTGAAATTTATCTATTTATCACGTCGTGTCGATTTGAGTTTCATTGTCGCAACCGGAAACAGCATGATGAATTTAAGGCTCCAAAGAGCGTGTTCAGGTCGCGTTTGAGTTTTTCACGTTTCGAGTCAAATCGTTTATCGCGTCCACGTAATTTGTAAATATTTGTCACGAGTACCGATCAAGGCCTCTTAGTGTAACAACTCCGTCACCTTTAGAACAAAGAAGTGTTGGAATAGGTGTACCTAGTGGTTTGACGAAGCAGCAGGTTAGGCGGTTTCTGCTGGTTCGAAATAGCTCATCACTCTTGTGGGTGTTAAATTATAACTGCGTGAGAATAGTTATTTACAAAATTGTAACATTGTCATGCGTGGGTGTTAATATGTTGGCTTGATACTTAGTGACCTCCACGACTAGTGATAGCACTATCAATCGTGAGTCTGTAGTAGTACGTCTACCGGCAACAAATCCCCACAGTATTAATGCAAATCGGTATTGACTCGATAAGGAGAAGCAGACATTTAAGGTTATCCTGATGTTTAGCCTATACATGTTCTATTGGAAACAGGTCAGTGATTTGGTAGTGTAGAAAGTGATCGAATCGTCGTCACTTTTCGATTCTTGGTAGATTAGATGACAGCACTCCTTGCGAGTACACATGTGAGACATTCACGATTTCCTTTGGGGATCGGTACGCAGTGACTCACCAACGCCCGATCTACCCATGGATATACATTACTGTTCTGTTTGTTTATCGGATTAACTTTTTTTTTACAACATTTTAAACGATCTTCTCCGAGGAAGCTTCAAGGTCTGCGATTGTGCAAGTGGTATTTGTGCAATCTGCTCCCAATAACGAAAATGGTGCGCGAGAGATTTTTGGGAGCAGTCGAATATTTTGACACTCCTGCGGTGTTGTGACTACATTATTTCAAAATTGTTGTTTTGAAATTCAATTGTAACGGGGTTTTGTAGTCTAAAATTTGGAAAAAAATTCTGGTATTTTTTTTCTTACAGAATGGGGGTTGGAAAATGTGTCTGTAAAACCCTACCCGGAAATTGCCAAAATCGACCAATTTATAGGGGTTTAAGTAAAACTAGGGCTGTACGGTTTAGCTGCTTTAACAAATGAAAATATGTATGTATGTGTGTATTTATACAGGATGTCTCAAAAATGGCGCCCAATCGCCTAAGGGTCTTAAAGAATAGAAGTCTGGCGGTCGGTTTGGCTCTAACTGCTTTAACCATCAGTTAATTAACCATGTTATCTACACTAACTGCCTAATTAAAACAGGTATACTTCGTTCAGCGAGAGATTGGGAGGTTTTAAATTGTATTAAATTAACCCAACACTACAAAATGCACTAGAATACATTAATTAGAGCATAATTTCAGGGCAAAAATGTTACTGCTTGAAGGATATATTTCAGATTTTACGTGCCCTAGGTACTACTTTCTCTACATCGAATTTAGTGATTTTTATGTCAACCAATCTCTCGCTGGACAAACTTTACCTACTACAAATTTTAGACGCATTTTTCTCGAAACTTTTTTCTTCAAGATAGCAAATCATCGGTACAAAAGCTACGTCAATATATTTTTTTTTTCTAATGTTTTGCCCGTCGAAAGATTAAAAAAAATAGGAAAAAAGTAATGGTTTATTTTCAAAATGCTTTCAGTCGCATGATTTTGAATGTTTTTTCTTCTTTTTTATCACCAGTCGTAGTCGGACTTATTCAGCGATCGCCAAAAAAGCAGAGCACCCAGAAGGAATGATCGTACGAACTTGAAATTTTTGTGGTATACAGGGTGTTTTCGAAGTTGAGGCGTTTCTTCTAATATGTGATAGTTTGCGTAGTTCTAAAGAGTTTTAGATAAAATCACCTTAGTAAAATGTGTACGGCAATGAAGATACAATAAGTAAAATTTTTGAAAATTTTGAAACCGGTCCTGCTCCAATTTGCGCTGATTTGTTAGAAATTAGAATTGACAAAAAAAATCAAAGGAGCATGGACGTTAATCAAAAATACTGTCAGAGTTATCATCTAATTAGTCGGAATGGCTTATCATTACGAAAATAACGAGCTCACAGATACAGGGTGTTTCTGAAATAAGTGCATTAATTTTAACTGGTAATAGAACTCATCAGAAGGAACAACTTTTTTCTCTGCCATTTTGGCGAAAAACATTGCGTAAAAAAAATTGGAAAGATTTTCCTAAAACCGTTCATATTTCCAAAACTAAGCTACCTAAAAACGTGTAGGGCTATTTTAGTGAAAAAATCTCTCCAATTTTTTTTTGGAATTAAACATCGTTTTTCGGCAAAATGGTAGATAGAAAAGTTGTTCCTTTTGACGAGTTCTATTACCAGTTAAAATTAATGTACCTATTTCAGAAACACCCTGTATGTTGCTAATGTATGGCCAATGCTCTCAAAATGCAGCTACGACGTCTAGAGAGTACGCAGAGCGATTTCCGAAAAGACAGGACCGGACTCAACATTTTAGAAAACTATGAAAATATACGATCAATTATCTCCATTAATACAAACATTTTACTGAGAAGATTTAGGCTAAAATTCGTAAGAATTATGTACAGTATCTGGTGTTGCAAGGAACGTATCAACTTCGAAAACAACTCGGTCTGTGGGGGCTACTTGAATGGTTGTTTTGGAAAGACAGATGTCTATGCGAACAATTTATCGCAGAATCCGTTCGCATGGCTTAGCATCATACCGACCAAATGTTCGCCTTCCTTTAACCCCAGAGCGTCGAGTTGCCAGGCTCGAGTGGTGTAGGCTGAGGGAGCATTGGGTTGATGAATGGCACCAAATCATCTTTAGTGTTGAATCTCGGTTTTGCCTATGGCAGTTAGATCGACAGTTGCGTGTCAGAAGACGTAGAGGACAAAGGCTAAATTTGCAATTCGCACTTCGACGCCATTCTGGTTTAACACCTGGTGTTATGGTTTGGAAGCCGGTCACCTTTAGTCTTCATTCGAGGAAGTCTGAATGCGGCCCGGTACATCAACGAAGTTTTGGAGCCAGTTTTGCTGCCATACCTTCAAAGGCATCGCAACAGTGTTTTTCAGCAATACAATGCTACGCCACACATTACAAGAGTAACACAAAGAGTTTTTAATGACAATAACGGCAATTTACTGCCATGGTCTGCAAAGTCCCCAGATTTATCGCCGATTGAACACGTATGGAATAAGATCGGCAGAAGAGTCGAAGATTTTTCAGCGCCCATGGGCACTTGGCTGAACTTCGAGTTCTTGGGATGAAATACCGCAAGCAGAAATTGATCCGGATCTAGTGATGCGGCGATCTTCTGCCATCACCTTCCTACCAACTATGCTAACTTACTGCACTTGAAACTTGATACTTCTTACAAAAACTGGATTTTGTAAAATGTATTTGTTTCGTTTCTTTGTTTCTTTTGCTATAACGGGTGTTTTTTTTAATTTGGCGTCCAAGTTGGCGTTGAAGAGTCCATTGTGAACGCACCACCAGATTACAACACTGATCAGCTGTATAAATCTAACCTCACTTTCTGTGTTTGTGTTTTTAATCTGCAGTTTGAAAAATCAGTGTTTTTAAGACGAGTGGTTCATTCACATTCGGCCCTTCAACGCCAACTTCGTCGCCAAAAAAACATCTTTATATAACATGCAAAAAGTTACCTTTTTTCCATCATACAATGAGACGAGTGTTAAGAAAAATGTATTAGACAAGAGGTTCTATAAAAAAAAATTTAGTTTTCTATAGTTCACGCGTCCAGAAGTCATGGAGAATTGTAGTTTGTTTTTCGGAAAGCTTTATTAAAAAATAAATGATCTGGTTTTATGTCTCCCCCCCCCCCTCACCTCGTTGGAACTTACACAGGAATTTTTATTCGATTCTCTCAAGTGGAGAACGAACTTTTTTAGGCAATTTTTCCTGCGATCTGTGGATTAAGGATTGTTTGTGTTTATATTGAATTTTATTTTTAAATGGTACAACTGGAGTAACTTCCGGTTGTTGATGGCTTGACACTGAAAATAATGGTTCTGTATTTCAAATTGAATTTCTTTCTACCCTTAATTTTTGCAATCATAGTCTATTTTGTTGCTGTTGTCAGATATCTGTCAAACAAATCAACAAAACATATACGGTTGCAGTGTTGCCAATAGCCGAATGAAAAAATGTTCATTGTAATGCCAAATTAAACAGTCCTTGATCATCCCGTATGATACACCAACTTGCATGATGTTGCAGAAATTAATTTTAACTGTGTTTCCATTTTTGCTGACGATAGCAGGGCATAATTATTATACGATTTTCCTTTGAATCAACACCACAATCCTTTCTCACATTCTTCAAGTATTTATTTATGCCAGTAATGAAAATCCTCTTAAATTTGCTTTCATTGTTAAATTAATCCCCTCTTGATTTCACTCCATTTTTATAAAACCACAGGTGTGTAACCACAAGTCTCTTGATGGCAGTTAATAACAACAGTGTCACCAACCTGCAATTACAGAAATTAAAAAATACATAAAGTTGATTCGATACCAGTGACACATTTTTACAATTACATATTTTTTGTACCTTGTTTACAAAATGTATGATGCCTATATAAAGTTTTTACTTTGTTTTTCTCTATAAGGATATGTAAGAATAAATAAAATTGAATCACCTTTAGGCATACTTGGTACAAAACTCACGTTAATTAGAAATTTTGGTGGAAAAGGGGTTGGAATGTTTTAACTTCATTTTTGTATATTTCTGAAGAAAATTAAATACAACCAATAAACCCAAAGAATGGTGAATGCGTTCCTTTTTTTTTAATGTGAAGGTGAAGCGTCTGTCGAGTAGTTAAAGTCCATTCATTTTGTATTGAACTTTTCAAGGTCAAATAATTTAAATTTTGGAACTGTAATTATGTTTTGTAAATAGTGACATGCATATAACCAACATAATGTGATTTAGCAATGCTGAATTCAACGTTTACGGTGTTTACCTGCATGTCACTATTTACAAAGCCAAAAAATAAAATTATTTGACCTTGAAAAGTTCAATACAAAATGAATGGACTTTATGATGAAGGAAACTAAAATTCTCGACATATAGAATTAAAAAACTTCTGAATATTGTTTTCAAACAAAACAAAAAGTTGCTCCAAAATACGAAACAATTTAGTTACCTTAGAAAAAAGCAATAAAATCCTTTAATTTTAAATTTACTAACAGTTTTACTAACTGTTTGGTAAATTGAACATGAAACCTGAAAATGGTAGTTTAGATTAGCTCTTAAACATTAAGCTGTAACCATATTTATTAGTAAATAAAACAGTAAACATTGGGCGTTCACTTAACAACATTTTAAATCTAAATTAAGATACACAGAATTAGTGTGTGCATTTAAAAAATGTGACGAACGATGACTTAATTGAAGCACTAATTGTAATAAGGAAACTTTAAGGTCATTTTTTTTAAACAGTTCAAACATAAAAACAATAATTTCGCAACTGTTGCAGACCCAAGCTTTGTCGAAAGCCATCAACAGTCAAGAAACACCAGTGAAACAAAAACATGTCCGCTCAGCAATCATCGGCACTTTCCACACCCAAGGTGCGACCACCTTTTGGTCGATCGCCCTCAGACTCCCCGCCATGGACGACAGAATCGTGGCGTGGAAGTTGTGTCACGTCGTGCACAAAATACTGAGAGAGGGCCACCCGTTGTGTCTCGTTCACAGCCAAAGACACAAGAAGGACCTGGACGAAATAGGGAAATTATGGGTACGGGTCTGGCGGAAAAACTCCCAAAATGACCGTGGCGTTTCAGGTGCACCTAAGAGAGGGCTACGGCAAGATGATCCGGTTGTACACGTCGCTCCTGATGACCAAGCTGGACTTCCACAGGAAGAATCCCAGATTTCCGGGTCACCTGGGGGTGACTCCGGAGGAACTGGAGTCGATCGGCGGCAACGACATCAACAATTAGTAAGTTGCGGTTCAGGATGCGACACTATGTCCCGCTGGTCCAGTTTCCAGATGACGGTGGAAATGTTTGACTATTTGGACAATATAATCGACTTGCAAGCGGCGGTCTTCGGGTCGCTGGACATGGCGCGGTCGAATTCGATGACGAGCGCAGGACAGTGTCGTCTGGCCCCGTTGATTCCTTGCATCCAGGACGCTTCCAAGCTGTACGATTATTGCGTGAAGATACTTTTTAAGCTGCACTACAGTCTGCCGTCGGACATACTCTCAGGGCACAGGGACCGATTCCTCAAACAGTTCAAGCTTCTGAAACAGTTCTACCAAAACACAAGTAACTTACAGTATTTCAAAGATTTAATCGCGATTCCTCCTCTACCAGAGGTGAGACGTTTCCATTGGGTTTTACACGTGTACAAGATATTTTGCAGAATCCTCCCAATTTCCTGATACAATCGGACCTTCGAACGTACGTAACTCAAGAAGTTGTGGTGCCTCAAGAAATCGAAGAGGAACATCCGGCCGAAGCTAGTCTCATCGATACCTCAGACGTTGCAGACACGATAGACAGTCACAGTAGTAACTCGGCGTCTCCCAGTCCTGCCCACCAGGAGGTCATAGCAGAGCGGGATTTTCTTCGAAGCCAGTGCGAGAAGTTGAGGTATTTGGACAACACAGTTGTTGGTCGGCGTTAATTCCACAACTTTTACAGCTCTGACGTCAACCTTCTGTTGTCAAAGAATCAGAGAGTGGTGGAAGAATTTCGTAACAGGATCACCGGTCTCGAGACCGAGTTGGCAACGAAGGAAAGTGAGTTGCTGCAAGAGCGTCAAGTCAAGGAAGATCTGATGAATCAAGCGTTCGCCGTTGCTCAATCGCAAGACTCTGAACGTAATTTCTGCACAGAATTCAATTCTTTGTGTTACGTAGAGTGTGTAATTTTTTAGAGAAAGTGAAAGACGAAAAATTCAACAGATTGAAGGACGTGTATGTGAAGTTGAGAAACGATCACATCCAAAAGTTGCGGGAGAAAGCCGAAGTGGACAAGAAACTTGCTCAAACAATGAAAAGACTCGAAGACTTGGAACAGAGCAAAGCCGATCTCGATTCCACCATAGTGCAGTTGAGAGGTCAAGTGTCGAAAGTTGAAGAGCGCTTCCAGAAATCCAGTTGTGAACAAAACGACGAGTTGGAGGCGTTGAAACGGGACAAAGAACTGTTCAACATGGAAACGGAGGTGAGTGGTGAGGACGACGCACGCGCGGGTTTTAATTTTTCGGTTTTAGATTTTGAAGAAGAGCATTAATGACGCTTGCAAAGAAAGGGATGACGTGGTGAGGGAACTGAAAGGGGTGCAGAAGCAAAACGAAGAGTTGCGTGCGAAGCTGGAAGATCTGTTGGGCACGATGATGCATCAGCAGGAGGAAGCCGAGATGGGTTGGTTTTGTGGTGTGACAATTTACACTTTGTACGGTTTTTGTATTTGCAGCAAGAAAGAATTTTGACAACGAATTCAACAGCATGGTTGCGCACTGCTTGGAAAGTAGCGAGAAAATTTTGAGAAATGCTCTGGACGAAGTCGACAATCCGGCACTGACCGCCTTGTCATGCAGTCCTGATTACTTGCGAGGTTTGACGAAGGGTTGTCTGATGTCTCTAGAATACGAAAATAATCTGGTAAAGTGCAACGATTCGTACGTGGTGGTGACGGCCAACGAAATGACACATCGAGTAGCAGTTTTCGTCTTGTTGGGCACAGCCACCGGCAACAAGAGTCCCGACATTAACTTTGGGGAAAGTAAAGCGACCAACGAGACTCGATTGGGACAGTTGAAAAAGATCTTCATTTGTACTTTTAGGAATGGCGGATGAGTGTAAGCTCTTGGGCGAGATAATCTTGAAGATACTGCGATGTTTTAAGGATCGACAGGACACCAGCGCTTTGCAAGGACAAGCTGTGGCCAAGCTGGAAGAAGTCGCGGCTTTGGCGGATAATATTAATGTTTCGTTGATGGGGGTTAACGCCGGCAATTTGGTGGACATGTTGGAAGACGAATTGGCCCAGATGGACAAAGCCATAGAAGAGGCCGCCAATCGAATTCAGGTAGTTTTTTGTAAAGTGGTGGTTTGTTGTTAGTTTTGTCGTAAATCCGCCGAGTAAAAAAAAGATACTTTACTAACGAGTTGCATACAAAAATTTTTTGGCGCCCGTAAGTTTAGATAAACAATTTTTTCTTCAAACGTCCGTAAATTATGACATTATCCTGCTGCATTGATAATGCTAAAGTGTCACTTCATGGTCACGGCATCTAACGAGCTGACGAGCGGCAGATAAAGTTATTATCTCCGCTGAGAGCGGCAGATAAAGTTATTATCTCCGCTGAGGGCGTCCGTGAAGTTAATATCTCCGCTGATGAGCGGCAGTAAAGTAAACTAGCTAAATCATTTGAAATTCGTACCTGGTTTCTTAACATGTCTTAAATAATTTGTTATGAAGGTTTGAAGAAAAAATAGTATATGTTATTATCTGTGAGATTGGGCGCCATTTATTCGGAGCAAAAATGGTTTTATGTGCTTTGGCTGGTTTGCCAATCTACCAGCCGCAGCACATAAAACTTCATTTTTGCTCCTCATAACATAATATACTATTTTCAACACTCAAAATTTGAAAATTTTCTACTGTGTGAACTCGTGGACCTTTAAAACGCTCGTTTTACTCGCGTTTTAAATTGGCCCACTCATGCCAAAAAAATTCCAATTTACATACGAACTCATTAAAAAAATACTAATTATGAATGAAAAATTTTATTGCGTTAAAAAATGACACGCTACGGCACTTTTTTTGTGACTTTTATGTCATGTTCCAACGAGAAAACCATTTTATTAATAAAAGATTACAAAAACCAAGACTTTTAAATTTGAAATGTATACCAGCTGTCAATACTGTCAATAAAACAAACCGAAATAGGTACAATTCAGTCTTGAAAATTTTATGTAATTTTTTTTTTGCCAACTGAATCAGTTATTGTTGCTCACCCTGTATAATGTTTGCTGCAACGATCTTTTTTTTAAACATGTTTACCAACAATTAGGTATTTATTTATGACACTGCAGTTGTTGTTATTGTTATTTGGACAAGTTGACCAACAGGATGTCCCAATTACAGGTCAAGCAACACAAAGCACAGATGAAGTACCTAATTACTAAAAACGGAGCCGAAGTTGTGTCATATGTCACCGTTTTTAACCTAAAAATCTGTATTGGTTCATCAAAACTAAAGCGCAAATATAATAAATTCACTTTTGTAATGACGAACTAGAGTTACCAAATTTAGTAACTTTTGTCTTGTGAACACATCTTTTTACCGCGAATTTGGGCTTTTAAAAAGTTAGGTTATGGGTCACGTCATTTGTTCTGTCTTAATCAAAGTATAGTGAAATTAAACTTGTTTAATTATTTTGAAAAAAAAGCAAAGTTGCACTAAACAAATACGAAAAGGCAGTTGAACGTAACAATGAAATAATTTTACATTTTGCTACTCATCCTCGTCATCGTCGGTGTTTTCTAAGTCCGAATCGGAATCTTCAACCAAATTAACAATAACTGGGGATATGTCATGGATGCTAAAGTTTCCCATAAGCCTTGTTCTTGTTCTTCATTTAAAATTTTGTACATACTTCTGGGACTAAAGCCTGTATGTACAGCACTTAGGGAGAGTTTTATTTTACATTAGATTAGGATTTACCGAAAAAACATCCTCCACTGCTTCTACAATTTTGCACTTTACGTATTTACGTTTCCATTATCTCCATGAGTAATTTCTTTTATTTTGTTGAAAGCCTTTATTAAAATGTGCTGCTTCGTCTGCTTGCTTATTGATGCTTTACTCCGTTTTGGAAATTCATTCATTTTTGCAGTGACAATAAGAGAATAATGTGACAATTTAAATCATTGCGAACTGTCGAATTTTCATTTATTTTGTAAAAATATTTAACAAAAAAAAATTTCCAGTTCTTCATTACAAAAATGAATGGATTATAGTTATTTTTATATTAAGTGCGTGAAGAGAGTGTTTTTTGTGCATGAAAATGTCTTTTACGCCGAGACGAAGGTCGAGGCAGTATAAGCCTTCGAATGCACAAAAACATCTTCACGCACGAAATATAAACAATATTTTTTCTATAATTGATTCAAAAAATTGAAATTAAAAATTCAAATTTTTGAAGGAACTCTGAAGTTTCAATGCAGTGACCATGTTGCTAGGTAACTAATAAAAAACAGTGCGTGAAGTGAAACACAGAAATATAAACCATTCACGATTATTTCAAATTCGGACTATCTATGAAAATCTGACATTTTAGTTGGCAGTATTGTGATTTGTCTTAATAAATCTATTTTAGGTTATAATTCAACCGAACACTGCTCCCAAGTTGTTACATTTTTTAAATAATTGAACGCATTAGGAACAATAATCGTAAAATTGCAATACAAGATCGTGTTATAAATATGCAATACAAGATCGTGTTATAAATACAAGAAATTATAAAAAACACATATGCGGTTTACAATCGATAATTGATAAATGTAGGATTTGTGGAACTGAAGGGGAAACAATTGAACACATCATTTCTTCTTGCACCGTTTTGGCTCAAAGCGAATATAAAAAACGTCACGATATATTCGCTAAAATTATACACATGAATTTAGGTGTTAAATTCAATTTATTAAAGAATACACAACCACATTATAGTTATACACCAGAAAGTTGTTTGGAAAATGACAGTTAAGCATAACAGACCAGACATTATAATTTTAAATAAACAACAAAAGCAAGCATATCTTTTAGATATAGCTCACATAATATAACACAGACATATAACACAAAAATTAATAAATATTTAGAGCTCTCCGTTGCTATGAGAAATCTTTGGTGTTTAGAAAAAATTTCGATTTTATCACTTGTAATTTCAGCAACGGGAATAGTACCGCAATCTCTTTTTAAAAGTTTAAAAATTCAAAAAGGTATATTATTATACTCATGTCACATCATGAGGAAGTTCCTTAACATTGACACAGAACATAATACACAACAAAGTCAAAATGCGGAGGCGAGACGCCGGTAATTATGTTGATAAGCACTGCACTATTACTTGATAGTAATATCCGTAATAGTGTATGTACTCCGGCAAAATTGCCGTGCCGCCGGGTGGAGGTGGGATACGAAAAATTGAAATGAAACATACATATTTGTAGGGCAGTTCTGGGTAAATTCGTATTAACTAAATTAATGACGGAATTGACAACAATGCGAATATTTAAAAACGAAACGTCATATGACAGGACCTGACGCCAATCTAACAAAAAAATATCGCGGTCTCCTGCGTGTTGAAAATAATCGTGAACGGCAATAGTCGTGTGCGTGAAATCGCATTTCACACACTGTTTTGTATGGTTTCTATGGTTTCAATCTTACTAACAATGCAAAAAAAAAATACACGTAAAAAAATGACCCACTTCATGCACGGATAACTATGCGTGAATTTCAATTTTTTGAATCAATTATAGAAAAATATTTTTTTTTGTAATTTGCCTCCATTTTGATTCTCTAATAGATATATTAACGAACGCGACGATCATCTGGGATGTCCTTATAGCCATTATTTCACGGAACATTTTACGAAAATTTTTAGGTTGGCAAAGCTTGATTCGTTATGCGTGTCAGTTTAAATTACAAAATGTGCAAAGAATTATTTATCAGGATTTATCAAGCAACAAATTCGCGACCGTATTTTTGGGAATTTCACGTATTTCAGCGGGCGTACATGAAAGATTATCTTTCATGTTCGTGTTTTGTGATAGAATTTGGATAAAACAAAAGGCGACTTTGAAGACTTGATCAAATTTTCACTTTTAAAATTAAGACATTACCAACCGCCACGAAAATCCCTAAATCGAGGAAAGTAAAAATTTTTGTTTAAAAACGGCTTAAAAATGCCAAATTACAAAAAATAGTATAAAAAACTCGTTTCATAAGACCTTGAAGCGCTCATTCTTTAAAATAACTCGTGGCTACGCAACACGTTTTTTAATCTTGAATTCGTGCTTCAAGACTGGTCTTATGAAACTTGTCTTTTAATATACTATTTTGGAATTCTCTCGTCAGGATGTACCTTACAAGATTTGTTGGTATCTGCCATGATTACAAATTTATGTC
The DNA here is from genome assembly GCF_963966145.1 of Tenebrio molitor. Classification (NCBI taxonomy): domain Eukaryota; kingdom Metazoa; phylum Arthropoda; class Insecta; order Coleoptera; family Tenebrionidae; genus Tenebrio; species Tenebrio molitor. The sequence continues at coordinate 2,978,984 of NC_091048.1, read as the reverse complement.
TCCTAAATCTCGTTATTATTGAAAACAAATCCTGTTGGATGGTCGGACCTTTTATAATACATCCTTTAACGATATACCGTTTGAAGAGTTTGCCAAACCATCGAATACGATTCGTAATTTGGAGGTTTTTGCCCCTTCCAAACTTCATAAGAACCCGGCTGTGGGTTTTTTTCGAAGTGTTTCTCGCATAATTTTTTTTCTTTCGTTTGAATTTGTTGGTACCGCCTCGCGTTATAAAATTTTCCTACCTGATCCTCTAATGCCTTTGTTACGTTGCAACGGCGAGATTTTGTCGTCGCATCTGTGGGTATTGACCCGCCTATTAGCCATCCAACTTTCTCTGGAACGGCTAATTGTAAAAAATTATTACAGTGAAATAACCTATAGGCTCTGCCATTTCTATTGAAACACCACCTGTTGATTTTTCCTAAAATTTAGCAATGTGTAACAGGTCCGGTTGATTGTAAAACGGCTTTTAGTGAGAAATTTGAAATTTTGACATTTTCTAGTTCCTGAAACGTTAAAGCAAATCACTGTCAAAATAAGTATGTCATGTAAATCAATTATCTAACTACAGATTTGGCAATTATTTATATCGTCGACTCATCGTGCATTCTAAACATAATACCTATTATAAGTATATAAAATTTAATATAAAAATCAAGATTGGCAATAATAGTCAAAAAAATTACTAAACATCTTTGCCGCGTTGCCAAACTGACAATCAACAGGTGGTGTTTCAATAGAAATGGCAAAGCCTATATGTGTTTTCTAAACAATTATGTAAAAAAGAAACATTTTTCGTAGTATGTATTTGCGTCATATATTTTTTTTTATTATGAACTTTTGATCGATATTTTAATTTGCTCATATAACCTTTGAATTGTTTTATTCGTTTAAATTAGCCCAGATGTTTTAAATTAAATGTGGTGTGACGGCAAAAACAAATCATTTAAGAAACTCACTTTATTATAAAAATGTTATTATTTTTATACAACATGTAACTGAAGTATTTGCAGCATTAATCGCTTGAATTATAGTACCATTGCATTTCTTCAGTTCGTAAGGTCCTTATATTCATATTCCAAGTTGAAAAAAACTAGAATCGTTCAGAAATTGTCTCGTATCAAGCTCTTCTTCAACTTTAAAGTTAGATTGGGAATGATGAACTATCATAAATTTAACAACACTTTCTACACATTTGATCTAGTAGGATTCTGTTACTCTTTCTTTGTTAATTTCACCTAGATAAAACATAGTAATGCAAGTGCACTGCAGCAATTGTGATTGCATTAAACGTTTCCACTTTTTATTCACTATTATACAATACAGATATTTTTAGGATATGTTGACAAAATCTCGAAAAGCAGATTCGGGAATCAAGTTGGAGGTTAACAGCAAACTGTTAGATTCCTGCACAAATTTAATGGAAGCCATAAGAATTCTTGTGAAAAAGGCTCGGTTGTTGCAAGCCGAGATCGTCGCACAAGGAAAAGTAAGTCTCAGTTCATATCTCGTATGTACAACTACTGATTCCGAACTTTAGGGAACCGCAAGTGCCAAAGAGTTTTACAAACGCAACCACCAATGGACCGACGGGTTTATTTCGGCAGCGAAAGCCGTAGGAGCCGCGGCGAAGTTTCTACTGTGAGTTGTTTCTGCTGAATCTATTTCGACGTAACATCTACGATTGATGTTTCAGAACGGCAGCAGACAAAGTCGTCTCTTCCAATGGTAAATTGGAGCACATGGTCGTAGCAGCTCAAGAGATCGCGGCATCGACGGCTCAATTAGTTGTCGCGAGTAGAGTCAAGGCGGACAGGAACAGCAACAATTTGCAGCAGCTGACGCATGCGTCTAAGGGGGTGACTGTCGCGACGGGGACTGTGGTCGCGACGGTGAAAGATTGCAGTCAGTTGATCGACGAGAACGGTTGGTACGGTAGAAAGTTGCGATTTGGTTTACGTTGATTCGTTGCAGAGGAACTGGACACCACGAATTTAACTCTTCACCAAGCGAAAACGTTGGAAATGGAATCTCAGGTTCGAGTTTTAGAGCTGGAAAAGGAATTGGAACAAGAGAGGAATCGATTGATGGCGCTCAGAAAACACCATTATAAATTGGAAGATGAGAATGAAGCATAAGTAATGGTGTGAGCGATGATAAGTCGTGCTTTTTAAGATTATTGCAGGTTTCAGTCATCTTGTTTTTACATAATGTTGAATTACAAAAATTCCAAAGATAATTGTTAAGTCTGTAATTAGTATGGTACCGTTAAGCTTTCAAAGAGTTTTACAAAGCAGGTTAAATAATATATTAATTTAACGTATAATTTCATATGTTTCATGTAATTTCATTTCTATTTAATACAACTAATAAATTATTGTAACATTTCGAACTTGAGTACTTTATTACAACACAACCCAAGAACTTTTTGAACAGTACTGTTATTGTTTTTATTTTTTTCTACGATTGTGCAAAAAGTGAGTGTTCATTGCATTGTTTTCAGTGGAAAAAGTGCCTCTTAATTGCACTAGTGCAATAAAGATTGCACGCATCTGTCAGCAGTCTGTCTACGATCGTGCAAAAAGTGAGTGTTCATTGCATTTTTCACACACGACGCACAGGACTGAACTGTTTATCGTTATTTTTTCTCGTTGCTATAGTTGTGGCTCGCCAGTAACAAGGCTAAGGCTGCCCTAGTTAAAGCAGTAATAAGTAGAGAAGCTCTTCCTCTCCTTCAGTGTAATAGTGAAAAAAATAGTGAGCCAGTTTAAAACGCGAGTGACACGAGCGTTTCAAAGGCCCACGAGTGCTAAAAAAGCCCAATATACACAGGAACGAGTTGAATACAATGTTTTTTTGTTCGATCGTAGAAAAAATGTTGTATGCAACACGTGCAAAAAGTGTTATTGCACTTGACAATTTTCACGTCGCGTGCAATAATCATTCACTTTTTGCACTTGTTGAATTGAATTTGAGGGTTCTTCCTGCTTTTTGTAGAGTTGCCACCAGGGGCGCTGCCAATTGTTACCTCCCATAGATGTCACCCCCTTGCTCCTTTCCATAAGTTAACAGCCAATAGCACGCCAACGCCATGCCATCACCAATAATAGTGACCCGTGATAGTGACAGATGACAGTCGATGTCTGCAACAGAGAAGGTCTGCAATTTTTGCAGAGATTTATCGTTCTTTTCTTTCATTTTTCTTCGGCATGGGCAGTAGAACGAGGGACGAAAAACGAGTGATGCTAGTGCAAACTGTAGATGAGTGCTCCTATCGATTTATTAAACCGCTTCGTGTTTATTAACAATAATATACCTAATTATTTTGTAAGGGCATGCAAAATCGCGGGTCGTTTGTCGCATAACGGGATTCGGTATTGGCGGTTGACGTGATACACGTGTTTTTGAATGCGAACGTAAAAAGTGAGACAATAAAATTGATTGTGTTGTGAAAAAATATTCGGTTGTGCCTCCGGTAGTGACGACGAGTTTCAAAAGTGAATCGTTTGTGGCGTAGTGTGGAATTTCGGTGTAAATTAAAAATAATTTCGCAGAATGCAATCATGCAGTCGGCAACTCTTCAGAAGATGGTCCCCGAAGGTGAGTAGTTATCCTGTAGCAAGTAGGGAAGATAAAATGTAATAAAATTTCGAATTTTATCTGGTAATTGTTGACTTTACCTACTTGTGGAATTTTCGCGTTTTTTCTGACTATACTAGACATTGATGCGACCTTGACGCGGCCTTGAAACACAACGAGAGAAACAAAAGGGCATTTGCACAAGGTGTGAGTGGTGGGAAACGATCTAGGAGGACGCCCTAAGGGTGTCTGGCCAGAAAAAAACGCGAAAATTCCACAAGTAGGTAAAGTCAACAATTACCAGATAAAATTCGACCTTTCCTTTACCTTCCAGCTATTTTGTGAACGTTTTATGTTCCAATGAAAAAACGCATCCATTTGTCTATAAAAGACACTAATATCTGTTACAAATATCTGATTCACTTAACCCTCCCTTAACATATTTTTTTCTACGATCCTGCAAAAAGTGAGTGTTCATTGCATTTTTCACACACGACGCACAGGACTGAACTATTGTTTATCGTTGTTTTTTTCTCGTTTTTTTGTTCGATCGTAGAAAAAATGTTGTATGCAACACGTGCAAAAAGTGTTATTGCACTTGACGTGTTGACAATTTTCACGTCGCGTCGTTACTGAGGAAACTCACCAAATTGTTCAAAGTATTTGTCCCATCTGCCTCGCAATTGGCTCCAGGTGAATGTCTCCCCATGAAATGATGATTAATATTAATTTCATCATCAGCCACATCATCCTCTTTTGCTAGTCCTTGTGTTAAAAAACTGTCTAGCGGAAGAAATGATGTGGCTGGAATCATCATTTTCACAACTGACATTTATTGAGTGCCTTCTAACAAAGTTATTGATAAGTAATGTTTTAAAAACTGATTTGAACTGAACAACAGTGGGGTTAGTATTTCTTCCACCATGTTGCCTGATTTGGCAAAAAAAATTTTTCCACAGGATCTTGGTTAATATTTTTTGTCGAAAAGTAACTCATGTCTAAACGCTTGAGGTTTTTCAGCAAATGTTGCATACCATTGTTAACAATCTTTTATTTGAAAGAATACAACGATTAAGTGAACATAAATTGGGGTTTTCTAATACGTAATTAATTAGCCGATATCCGCTAACATTGATCATGATGACTAGGGCCCGGATTTTAGGCAATTAAAAAGTCGGAAATAGGTGCCTAAAATAGTCCCTTAAAAACTGAAAATAAGCCATACTAGGTCCTTAAAGTTGTGGTTAATTAAATTAAAAAATGTGTTTTTAAAGTTTTAAGTAGGTACACACAACAAGATATTTACTAATTATTTTTTATTAATTAATATACAATACTACAAGTTTGTTAGTTATTTACATTGTTACGTATTTACATTGCATACAAGATATTGCTCTAAATTTTCTACTTTAAAACATTGTCGGTTATCCACCAAAATGGACTTATATTTTGAAAAACTTCTTTCTACCTCGCAAGAGGTAATGGGCGCAAATTTGTAATAAATTTCTTCCATTTTGGTGTCATGTTCCGGCACATCTTCACCTCTAAAAATTCTTGCCAATTCTAGAAGAAATTTGTATCCAGGATTTTTTTCAGTAACATCTTCAAGTTTTTTTAATGCTACTGCTGCTACAGGGCCTGGAGATTTTTTTAGGGAGGTAAATACGTTTTCAACAATTTTGATTGAATCGGTTAAAGGTAACCCATTTTTTTCCAATTGAGTAATACTTTCGCAGATTATTTTAAAATTACTGCGAACATAAATTAATTGTTTTTTTATTCCGGGTTTCTTCATTATAGACTGTGCTTTTTGAATAGCAACAGCAGAACTTCCATCAAAGGACATGACAACCTGTGAGTAGTTAAAAACAGTTTAACAATCAATTAATTTGCTTATCTTTTATATACTTACTTCTTTAATGGAATCAAAGTGTTCGCTGTAAAACATAGCAGCCTGAAGCCATGTTCCCCATCGTGTTAAAATTGGCTGTGGAGGCAGTGGCATTTCTTTTAGTTTTTCTTTGTACATTTCAACTCTCAAAGGTGCCTTAACGAAAATTTTTTTCACGTTCGAAATTAAATTATCCACATCTTCATATTGATAGCGAATTTTTTCAGCCACTAGATTTAAAGCATGCGCTAAGCATGTGACATGCACAATTTTTGGATAAAACACCTTAAGGTGTCTACCAGATTTTATCATATATGGTGCTCCATCCGTTACAAACAAAAGAAACTTTTCAGCAACAACTCTGGTACTCCACAAGATTTCTACGCATAGAAATTTTAAATCAAAATAAATTTAAAAAAGTGAAAAACCCTTACCTAAAGATTGATTTACGAATCTAGCTATTGTCTCATGATTTGTTCTTTCTAATTGTTTAGACGCCAAAAGATAAGATTTTCCAGGTTCATCTTCTGAAAGTTTCCCAACCAGACAATTCGCCACATATCGCCCAAGTGCATCTGTTGTTTCGTCAACTGAAACCCATATGTTAAAAGGATCCAGCTCATTCCGAATGCGGTCAATAGTCTAAAAGTGAAAATAATTTTAAATTAAATATTAAAAGATAGTATGTTCATACATCTTTGTAGCATTTTGGTAAATAATTTTTCCGTAAAGTAGACTCATCCGGAATTTTTCTACCACAATATTTTGTCAGAAAATTCTGAAACGCAGGATTTTGTAGTTTGTGCCATGGTATATTGGCAGCTAAAAAGACGTTACAAAGTTCCATATTGAATGTACTATTTGCCGATTCCTCCAAGTTCTGTGTCAGCAACGTTTGCCGAAGCGGTGTCATAATGTTCTCTTTATGGATGGCCGTTTGCTCATGCTGTTGCAAGTGACATTTTTTTTCGCATATAAACTACAAAAAATAAAATTTTCAAATAAGTAAAAAATATAAAATGACATATTTTTAATTATGCTTAACTTACCAGTTTACCACAAGCTTTACAAAACATTTCTCGGGTTGATTTTATTTCATATAAATCTTTCTTGCTTGTCCACTGTAATATTTTTTCGCGTAAACTAATTTTTTGTTTCGGCATTATGTTCACTTTAAACAGGTTCACAAGAAACACGACCACTGCACGGAGATAAAGTAAACGAGAAATGACAAATTTGTAATGCTTATATTTACGTCTCCCACCAAATTTCAGAGGAGATGGTTAATTTTATATTTCTTAAATTTTTAGAAAATGACACCCTTAAGGTTTCTCTTATTGTTTCACTTCGGGATTTTAATTTTCGTTTTTATGGCAAGGACCATTTTATAAACGTTAAAGCTTCTAACAATACCTAAGTATCAGAAAACATTAGACCGCGTATACCTGCACCCCTTCGAACAGAGGCAAACAGATAAACTCTGTAATTTATGCCAGTCCAGTCTAATGGTTTGTGGTACTTAGGTATTGTCGGAGTATTTACCGCTGACATCATGGTCCCAACCGTAAAAGCGAAAAAGTAATTCCTGTATTGTACTGCACTTTGTACATTTCAGTAATTACATCTCCTTAAATTTTAAAATCATAAAGCATTGTAAATTTTATTGAGGTACCACTTTTACATTTTCAATACCGTAAACTTCCCAGAATTCGAAAATTGGGAAAAAACCGCAAAAATGAAATTGATTTTTGGTCATTTTAGGCATGTTCAGGCAGTTAAAAGGTAAAATAGGTATTTAAAGGGCATTTTAGGCCGAATAGGCAGAATCAAATATGGCTCTAATTACTCTAATTAAGCCAGAAATCATTTATAGACAAGTTTCATACATGTGCCTTAAAAAATAAAAATAGTCCATTTTGCCTAAAATCCGGGCCCTAATAATCAGGATTGGTTCAATGTAGGGAGAGAAACTAGATAACATATTGTTAATAGACATTTTTTATAAAAATGTTACGAACTATTACAAAAAGAAAAAATTATTTATAAAAGAAACACCTTAAATTTAAAACTTAAATTGTAGAGCAGCGCTAACTGGCCTCTTTCTTTTAAGCTTTGTTGCTAATTCTAACACTGACTGAGCTAACGTCAGGTTGGAACTGCTTAAGCTACGTTAACATTCCTCGTGTTGTTCTACTATGTGCTCAAGTGTCCCTGTTTTTTCTTTTTTGGAAGAGGAGACCGGTAAGAAATATCGCTCTGCAATTTTAAGACATGTATAAACATTGAACAAATAGTTTTAAAAACATACCAAAATGTTGTGATAATTTGTTTTATCACTGCCATCTCCATCTTAAATACGGTTTACTTTTCAGCACACTAATGAGGAGCTCTTTTTGTTTTTTCGTCATCCTTGCAGATTTTACTTCTTCTTCTCTTGGATGGAAACAAACTGAAGGCCTTAATACAAAATAACTTACCTCAAATAAAATTAACGTTTCAAATCGGCACGTTTTGACCGTAAAAACTGTTTTTCATTTTACAGCCCAGGCCCAGGCCTACAGAAATTTTCCCAGATGTGGCAGATGTGCAAAACACATTTTATAACAAAATTCTTGCCAACGCCAAACGTGATGGCGAGCGGTCGCGCAGGTAGAACACTCCCCTCTCAAGCATCATTCGCCTAACCCTAAAGCAACTGGCAGGCCAGTGACGTACATAGACAGTTTAAATAAGGGGAACAAATGATAAAGGAAATTAAATTTGAAATCAAATTTATTCAGTACTATCCGAATAATGATTTTCTTCACTTTCACTACTGCTTGTGCTGCTATCGTCATTTAAATTTATTATCAATGGATTTATTTCCGTATGAATGTCTGTAAAAGCTTCATTTTCCAAATATTTTTGTTCTATGTTTATTACATGTTGGCAACGCTTTTGCCATTCCTCTGGAGTGATTTGATCAAGCTCGTGCTCCGCCAGTTTCCTCACATCTTCCAACTTAAAAGTTATATTTTTTTTAGACACGTTGTTTTTTACGGTAGCCCAAATAAGTTCGATGGGATTCAAATCTGGATGGTAGGGTGGAAGCCGCAAAACGGTATGTCCGTGAGCAAGCATTGCTTCATCAAATTTATACCTAATATGACGTTTTTTTATTTATTTAGGCAAAAAACTATCACTTTAAAAATTAAATTTTGTTCAATGCAGTTCAAATTTAGTATACGTTTTGAAAAAATGGTAGAGCAATAAAATCCGTGATTAGAATTTAATTAAAATGTTTTGATGTAAAGATATTTGGTTAAATAAATTTGGGCCGTTCTACTTTATGAAAATTTATTGCAGACGAAGATTTATGAGGGGTTGCAGTGTGTTTGACGCCGTACACAGGCAGGTACCGCTGGAACCCTCTTGAATGGTCTTCGTACCATAAATTGCGGACAAGAATAATGCCCACAAACTTAACTTTGTCTTCCATAAATTTTTATAAAGTAGAAGGACCCAAATTAAATTAACTAAATATCTTTACATCAAAACATTTTAATTAAATTCTAATTACGGATTTTATCTCGCTATAACTATTTCATAACGTTATAAACAGTTATAAACAGTTATCACTAAAACTATCACAAACAATAACGAAAATAGAATGGAATCAAACAAAACATGGAAATAATAATCTCCAACAATTCCATCGGGGATGAGGTAGCTCTAGTATTAGTCACACCTTTTAAACAGACATCGGCTCTTTTATACCAGAGCAACTTGGGAACATACAGTTCGTCTGCTCCCATTCCACCATGTACTGATTTACACACAAGTGCATGTTCTTTTTTGTACATTGTCCTGATGGTTTTAATTTTGTTCTTCACATCGACAGTTGTAAGATCAGCAATTTTAATTTTTTTGACATTAGAACGTAAAGCATTTTCTCTCACATCTTTGTACTTGTATTTGTCCTCTCGGTGGTTCCAGAGACAATCATCACCATCACTCATAAGCACTTTATTACAGACACTGGGTTCACACGTTTCAAGCACGTTTCGACCTTTTTGCGAATCGAGTATGACTCAGTTCTTGAACGATAAAGTTTGACTCGGTCAAACTTTTGTTGATCCATTTAAATTTTTAATCAACTGAGTTGAAAGACAGATTCTCACGATAATTTTCATTCAACTTTTATTAATCAACTTTACTTGAACAACTAAAATCGATTCATGAGAACGCGCCTTAAGTAACAAATTTCTTTGTCGACAAAAAGACCGAGCTTCATCTTCACACATTTTGCCATGCTTTATGGATTTCACGTAGTCCAAAATCGCAGAATATAACAATTTTTTTACTGTTTTTGAAGTGTTATCTATTTTTTCGACGTTTGCAGATTTTTGCAAAATTAGAGGCCGTCAACAATTTTCGTCGTTCTTCAAGCTACTTCCCATTTTCGGATAGAAAACGCGTTTCCTGTTTCAACTCTTTAGCTTCTTCTTCACGTCTTTCTATTGAAGATAAAAATTCATCAACTGCTTCGTCATACTCTTTTTTTTCCATATCTGGTTTTTGACAGTCATTGCCATAATTTTTATCTTGGCAATTTTTCAAAATCTTGTGCATGTAGCGTTTACTTTTTTTAAATAAATTTGCTCTGAGTTTTGGTAAGTGTTCTGAGTTCCACTCGCCGAATGATTTTATTTATCGAAATTGGTTTTGCTTCGCTCTCATATTTTGTATGCACTAATTTAGTGTAGACAGAATGAAATCTCAAGTGAATTATCCTCATCCACTACTGGATGCTGTATGTTGAAGTAGCCCGCTTATTACCTCTATAATAACGTCATATACAATTGTCCGATACAAGTAAATGCCATTCAAAATTCTCTTCATGTGATTTTTTTTCCTTTTGAATCACTATTAAAATGTGTTTTAATTTCTAACCACTGGTCCAAAATAACTTTAATGACATTGGCTCTTGCCAACCATCTTGTGTCTGACAGTTACATAATTGACTCCACAAATTTTCAATTGGGTTCAGATCCGACGACTTCGAAAGCTAGATAAAACTACGAGTTCAGGATGATCTTCGAACCAGTCCTGAACTATTCCTGCTGTATGTATAGAGCAGTTGTCTTGTACCAGAACAATCTGCTCCATTTCTTCCTCCGGATAGATTGTTCTTACAGATGGAAGCAACACTTCTTCTAATATTTCGATACATCGTCTAGAATTGAAGCGAGATGGGGTTACTTGCATCACTTCGCCTGGTCCAGCACGGCGCATGCACCCCCAATATCCTAAAGAGTATCGTCCACTAGCCCTAGTGGTTCGCATATATTCAGGCAAATATCGTGTATTATTAGGGCGCCATACTTTTAATAACGGAGTTTAATCCGATGTGGAGAACATTTTTTCGTCCGTAAAAATCACTTGGGACCAATGCTATTCTGGATTAGCGTGACACAAAGCTAATCTAGCGGCCGCATATGCTTCCGTTAATTGAATTTTTTTCGCTGGAGTTCTTGCATGCAGCTCACTTGCATGTAACCGTCTTGCTATGGTATCGGCAGTACAATTTATTTGTAGTTTTTCTTTTATTTTCGTTGTATTGGTGAAAGGCATTTGCCTGGTTGTTATTTCCATTATCGCATTATCCTGCTCTGGAGTGGTGACTTTTGGCCGGCTACTCCTTGTTCTTGTATTAAATGGAGGATTCAAGAGATTGTCCTGACTTCTCGTAATCCATCTCTTTACTGTTAACTGCTGAATAGTGGAGTAAATATTTTATATGTATCTGCATATTTATTAAGGCACTTACAGCCATATGAACTCTACGATTTGACGAACGGCCATTATTCCATTTTCACGGCACCCAACAGCGAAACCTTTTGGTTTCAACTGAAGAATATCTGGGCGTTGCAATTTTTTTCAACACTTGGAACAGAACCCTACTCGAAAGACTTCACTGAAGCAAACCACACTCAACTGGGCTGAAATTACTACAAGAAACAATCTGTCAATGTAGGTAACTGAACCGTCCCCCAAACCACCTGTGACAAGTTGTTTTATAATGGAATTCCTAGACAGATGAGGTTCAATTGAATTGAAAAAATACCTGTACGTGTTGTTTCGAAATTTCGTGTTTCTGGATTGATATTGCTAATTGTTTCAAACAATTAGGTACATTAAATGTAAACAGGAGAAAAATTATCTAAAAGGAATTTGTTGAAGATATTGATGCAGCAACATTTATCCAGGGAAAGTGGAGAAGAAATACATTTGTGACTGGTTTAGAAGCCATTGTTTCTTTGCTTTGTAAATAACATTTGTAAGTTGAAACTTCAGATCAGTTAAAATTTCCTTATCAATCACACGTTAATTAATTTCTTGGCGTCCTCGGTGGTAATGGAGGGATTTAGTTCCTCACATATTTTAAAATGCGCGTACTGACGGGCATGTTTATTGCTATAAAAGTTCTGTCTCGTGTTTTTATTAGCAATTCCGTCAATTCTCTGGTCCGTTCGATCTACAGTTTATTTTAAAAAAAATACATTTCATACTACATAATACTACAGTCCTTTCCATTTAAGAATGCAGTAGATGTCGCTTCGAATGGAGAACGTTTCACACTGGCGAACGCGGCAAATTTGAAAACATACATTCCAGACAAAATTACAGTTAATTTTAAAAACTAACAATTTTTATTTTTAGTAAGTGTGATGCACAATGTGTAAATTTTGAATGTCCCAGCTTTTAATGTCCACCGATAGTACGTATGTAATTACAGGTATCAGAACATATCTACTAGTTTCTGGAGAAAAAGTCCAATAAATTACTTTGCCAAAAAGTTTGTTTAGTTTGGTCTTTTCACGCTAATTTTTAAGAACCTGAACAATGACTAATTGTACGACTGTACGTGTTGACTTGCTCCTCTCTGTCAATGTGTTTTTTTTTTTTATTGTTCATGTTTTAGTTAGAGTATCAAAAGTTTTGACGTTGACGTTTTGGAATACGTAAATTTCAAACCGTTCACGTTTTTGGATGTTCACGTTATATGTTCATATTATCGAGACTCTACTGTATTTAAAATTTCTTCTTTGTATGGCTAATATATTAACGGCCGCAAGATGGAACTTAACATAGTTACAGAATTCAAAAATAATGACCGTATTGAACTTTGTGACAAATTGAACAAAATTGCCAAAACAGCATATGACATTGCTTGCTTTAATTTCATAAATGTCAAGATAATACGATCACGCAAATTTAATGTATGCTGGCGATTATCCTCAAAATGTTTTAATGCTAGCGATGTAATTTTATCTAATAAATCAATTGATGTGATGACGCAGAGTGTACTCAATTTTGAGTTTGAATCCATAAATGATGTAAAACTTTGCACAAAATCACCACTGCTTACTTGGGTTCCTCTTTCATGTACATACTTGTATTGGTTTAACTATTGCTGTTTGTTGTGATACGGCGCGTTGTCAATCACAACAACACTGTTGGCCCGTAAATTGGGAATTAGTTGTCTTGTAACCCATTTTTCGTAATTATCATAATTCATGGAGTCATGATAATCTCCTGTTTTGCAGGTAGATTTCCATCGTGCATATGTTCCCAGAACAAATCCATTGTCACCCCCGGCGTTTAAAATAATCACTTAATCAGCATTTCCCCTTTCGAAATATTTTTCCTTAGTCCTTCATGGGAGCTATCACTCCAAGCCTTCAATTTAGTGTGACCAGCATGGATGTATGTTTCATCCATGTAAATAATTGGGCGTTCTTCTGCCCTTTGTGACCGCATTTTTTTCAAAAATTCTATCCGTAAATGCCTTATTTTGTGTTTTTCTATTAAAATGTTCCTATTGTTTCGCATTTTTTTCCAACGAAAACCTATTTTTAGCATTTCCTTTCGCACGCTTCATGGCTCCCTTGATAACCCGTGTCCTCGATACATTTTTTGTGAATTTTTTTCAGCGTCGGTACTTGTTTTTCAGTTGTATGAAAATTATAAATCGTTCTGCGAAGTATTCCTTGGTCAGCATCGTCCAAGATAATTGTTTTCTTCCGATTTCTCTCGGGTCTTTTTTTATTCGGAGTGTTAAATTCGTTTCGTTCTCCGTTATCCACTTGCTTTTTTTCTTGTTTAATTCTCCTCAACGTGCGTATGCTAACACCAGTTGTGGCAGTAACACGTTCAAGCACTTTCGATAAATGGAATGATTGGAGCGTTCTCACGCGCTTCAAGCGTCATAAATTGTAATAACGAACTAATAATTTCGCGGCTTTGGCCAGTTAAAAATTTGTTTTACCATGAAAACTAATGCATGATCAGCATAGTTGGCCCTCCGTTCTGATCCACCTAAATCTACCAAGCCCTCAATGCAATCTAGTTCCCTATTGTATTGGAGACCACTCTCTAAAGCTACTTCATCATACATGAGAACACAGTATTTGTCCCGAATATTCAGTTTACCAACTGTTTTTTGTAACGGTTCAAAAATATGTTTATTTATGCCAGGGGCTAGAGGAACGTTTCTTAATAAAGTAGTTAAAATTTTATTTGATGGTAAACTGAAAATTCTGCATCCTTTCCCGCTTTGCTTGAAAATAGACAAAGCCAAAACTTTATCCTCTAGAGAATATATAATTTCCTCCATAATTTTATAAACCCACAGCATATCATTCTAGTGATAATTAAAATTCATACCAAATTGTCTAGAGTGCTCTTCGTTTTCCTGGTTTTAAGATGGGGAACTAGAAATAGAAGTTTCTCGTACCACCATACCGGGTGTCCCATCACTCGTGTCCTGTAGGAAAATGACTTTAAAACTAAAGTATATTTATATGAAGGTATTAGAGATGCATAAATATTGTTCACCGCCACAAAAATTGGGTATTACTTTTTTGTTAAAATTAATTACCTAGGTGCAGCAGGCAAAAAACCATCACTTTAAAAATTAAATTTTGTTCGCTGCAGTTCAAATTTAGTATACTTTATGAAAAAATGATAGAGAAATAAAATCCGTGATTAGAATTTAATTAAAATGTTTTGATGTATAGATATTTGGTTAATTTAATTTGGGTCCTTCTACTTTATGAAAATTTATGGCAGACAAAGTTAAGTTTGTGGTTATTACTCCTGTCCACAATTTACGAAGATTTATGAGGGGTTGCAGTTTGTTTGAGGCCGTAACACAGGCAGCTATACCGCTGGAACCCTCTGAATGATGTCTACCTGATATGGATGACATTTCAACAAATTGATGTCATTTAAAAAATAAAACAAATACCTACCACGAATTCTTTAATGAGTAGTTGTTTTGAATATGTAATTGATAATAATAATAATAATAATAATAATACATAAAAAAGTAACAACTATAACAAATGTTCAAAATGATTCCCAGCTTGCTCTAAGCGTAAGCACGCTTCAAGCCTTTCTTCGAATGAATCTTGAACTGTATGTAGCAGCTTGATTCGATTCGTTTATCGAGCGAAACGCTTGTATAATTCGTTGTCTCATGTCTTCAGGTGTTGTTGGAGTTGTCCTGTACACAATATCTTTCACTCTGCCCCACGTGAAAAAATCCATAGGTGTTAAATCGGAAGAACGAGGCGGCCACGCTACAGGACCTCCTCGCCCAATCCACCGAATAGGATATTTCTCATCCACAACTGCACGTGCAATCAGTGCAAAATGTGGCGGAGCTCCATCTTGCTGAAACCACATGTTTGCTATTTGATTCGGTGGTACATTTTCTAATAAGTCATCCAACTCATTTTCCAGGAAATTTGCGTAGATTTCCCCTGTCAAATTTTGATGGAAAAAGAACGGTCCTATCAATCTATTATTTATAATTTACACACAAACTCGTCAAATAAACTACTATTGTATGCAACTCGTTAGTAAAGTATTTTTTTTACTCAGCGGATTTGCACACTCGCGCTTCTTATCGTAGTACATACATACTTAATAAAATAACTTAACAAAAATCAAAAAAGCATTATGCAAAACAATAAAGAAACTAAGAAACGTACTAAAGTTAACACTGTTATTGCCTCATCCCAAAATTTTACGTGATCTGTTTTGGGAGTGACTGCACGTCTTAAAACTTTACCATCTGTGGGATTTAAAGACGAACCGTTTACGCTATCAAACAGTTTGTCCACAAATAATAGAAAGTTCGCCGTTCCCATAGCCTCAGCAGGTAAAACATTATTGCCAAATTTCAAAAGGGCCCGCATCGTGGACTGAACCCTATGGGAAAAAACCTGAGCAGCGTTTTTCACTCTCATTTTTTTTGATTTTATCTTTTCTGACATGCTCTTCTGTCAGTCGATTCAGCATGCGAAAGTCATCAATATCACTGTCTCAATCAAACAGCTGCTCAATGTGAGCCCAAGAAGCTATTTCTTTGCCATTATTCCATCTAGAAATTCAGAATTCCAATTATAGAAATTACACGAACAAATGTTCATATACCTTGAAACCCATTTTATTATACTGTGGTATTAACACAGTTGTCAATTCAAGAAGTGCCCTTGATTTTGTTTTCCATCATCACAAGAAAAAAATTCACGTCCTCAGTTGTGCAGTGAATCTCAAACGAGATGGGTGTGGTTATGTTAGCACCTTATATCACTTCTCTGTTGGACCTTATTTTCAAGCCTTGTGAAACGGTTAGGCAAGTATTTGATATGTATTTTCATTCAAAATCACGCAAGACTTAATCGATCACAATATAATTTTTCGCTAAGATGGAAAGTGTGAGAAGGACTGAACATCTAGGAATATCAAATGTTTCGTATTTCATTATTTTAATCGCTTTGCCCCACCCAAGGTTTGCGTACAGGAGAGCTGGATATTCCCTAAGTTGTCAAAACCTTCCATTAAGAATTGATAAAGTTCGGTTCACACTTTTGTTTTTTTCAGTCTGTCCTTTCTATTGTTTTGTCTCTTGTCTTTCTTCAATTAATTCAATAAGAGTTAAAGTGTCAAATGAATGTTTCACTACTTTCTTGGCCATCTTGGCTTACATGCAACACTGCTGCAACTGTACTGAACTAGTCGCTACAAATTATGGTAAGACGTGTGAAGACATGCATAAACTTGCACTGGTTGCAGGAATGGCGACAATAAAAAATGGCGCGATTTCAGTAAAACAAATCGCGTAATCAAACCATAGCTTTAATGATGTCGCTTGCGTGTGAAAAGGATTCATTGAGAAGCACATAGTTTTGGTGCAACGCAATATTGCTATAGTTTGTCCAGCGAGAGATTAGTTTACATAAAAATTGCTAAATTTTACGTAGTGAAAGTATCGGGATTTTTTTTTAATTTCACCTCGTAATAGGGGGAGAAGAGTCGATTGTGAACGCACTGTACAGGTTATGGATCACGAATCAGCTGTTTAAATCTTAGGTTTTACACGAGCCTACTACGAGGTGAAATTTAAAAAAAGACCCGATAGTAACTAGCGCATGTAAAATTTGAAATAAATATTCTTCAGGCAGTAACATTTTTGTATCTTAGTGCATTTTGTAGCGTTGGGTTAATTTAATAAAATTAAAATCTCACAATCTCTCGCTGGACGAAGTTTACCATTTATGGCGCTCTATAAATGGTATCGATATGGCGTTGTTTGAAAACGGCATTATGATTATTCCGTGCGTCAATGAAAATATAGTTGGGATCACGAATCAGTGCCTTACGTCATTCCTTAAAATTTGACGTCATCAATAACCACGTTTACACACGCTATTGAACCGAACCGACAGCATTTCTGATAGTTCTGCAACCCGCTAACTAATTTCCCTTAGACGAAATTCCAATTTGGTATTCAATGAAAAGCGATTATTTTCATACATATCAAAATTGCAAATTGAAATGAATGAATGTAATGGAATGCCTAAATTTAATACATACTAATTAATAGTTAGTAATCTAGAATTTATTATTATAAATGCTTTATTACAATGGAACAACACCTAAATCAGTTTCTTCGGTATGGCTCTCTTCGTCGTTCGAATCTTCATCCTCGTCCAGGTTAATAATCAGAGGAGCAGTTTCCTCCCTGTCAAAAATTAGTTCACGTTCCCACCAATTATTATCTATTATTTTATTAGTATTTCGTATGCTGTTTTCCCACATCGTTGGCGTCACATATTGTAATGCAGCTTTCCACAGCCTTCTCGCCCGATATTTTTATTATAAAACGTCTTGGGAATTCCCCAAATATTTACAATAGGGTTGAAAATACAGTGATAAAGAGGTAATCGCAACAGCTCATGACCATACGGATGGGCCATTTTGTCGGCTACATATGTTTTAGGATTTAGGTGGTTTGTTTCTAAAAAGAAAAGTTAAAAAAAAATAACAGCTGACCTTGACACAACAGCAAGAAGCTTGTGGAAAAGCAATGCCATGGTTGGTTAACCAATTAATAATATCTGCTTTTCTCCAAGAACCATTGGGACATTTACCTTCCAAGGTGGAATGGTAACTTGGATTGTCCATGATTATCATTGAAGGTTCTTCCAATTTTTTTAACAGCTGATCTTCAAACCATTCTAAAACATTTTTTCGTTTTATTTCCCCATGGTAATCTAAATTTTTAGAATTGGATGAGAAAACTAAAGAATGACGCCTTGGTCATTACCGGCATGTAATATGATGAATTCATTTGTATTAAACATGGTCATGTTGAAACTATCTAGACTACTCTTAACATTTTTCCATCAGTTTTTATGCGTCTAACATTTTTGTGGCTAGTATGTTGCCGCAGACAAAAATTTTATAGATTTATTTATTAAAATGATGCTTAAATCGCCCCAATTTCACTGTCATCTCTTTTTTTAAAACCTTTATTTTTTTGGGGGGTCATTAACCAAATGACCTCATGGAACAGCCGTCCCTGTTAGGTTTTATATATCAAATTGATTCATCTGTCTTTTAACAAAGCGCATCTTCGGATTATTTCATCAGAAAAATCGTTCTTTTGATAAAGCCGAAATAAATAGTTATTTACGAACCAAGTGCGGGAAGACGATGTTCCCGCATGAGCGCATTTTTTAAAGCACGAGCGACGAAGGAGCGAACGGAAGTGCTGGAAGTAATTTGGCGCATATTGGCGCCAATGGTGTTAGTTGCTCCAGATGAACAAAAGTTCAAAGAAATCGCAAAAGAATTTCAACGTATATGGAACATGCCTCTTTGTGTAGGCAGCATTGATGGGAAGCATATTAGAATCATAGCTCCTGAAAATTATGGTTCTCTATATTACAATTATAAAAATTATTTTAGTTTGGTATTATTAGGTGTCTATGATGCTGTGACGTTCACTGGCGGCAGTGACGTCACGGGATTTGACGCCGTTCGGGTCGGTCGCGGTATGCCTCGAGCGTCAGTCCCTTTTTGCGGCTGTGGTGGGACGCAACACGGCCGGGGTAGCTTTTGCGGAGCGTACGGTGTCCGGGGGTCGGCTGTCAGGGCGCGGAAAAGGGGTAGTAAAACAAACAGGTGTCGCAACAAGGGGGGGGGCCTTTATTCAGACTATGCACAAAAAAAAGGGGTGTAGGTACCTGGTGGCGCCGGAACCTTTCGGGGACGATGTCCGTGACCTGGAGGAGTGCTCCGGGCGGGTGTCGGAGGAGAGCGCGGCTGGTACTTACTGTTGTTCCGGTCGGACCTGGACTCTGCTGGCTCTTCTGTCTTTCCGGTCGGACCTGGACGCTGCGGACTCTTCCTGCTCCAGTCGGAGGGAAAGGAGGGTGAAAGGGGACGGGATGGCCGGGGTTCCCTCGCAATGGGAGGGAACGGGCCAGGAAAGCGGAGAAAGCGGGAAAGCCGGGGTTCCCTCGCAATGGGAGGGAACGGGCCAGTGTGGCCAGATTTCTGACAGCCAAGTCGCCAATGCGCATGTCAAATATCGCCCAAAATCGCAACTATCACCTTTACGTACAAAAATATGATAAAAAGTGATCAAAAGGAAAAATTAACGAGGTGTAGGATTATAGGAATAGTATAGAAAGATAAAACAAACGTATTTGAATATTTTTATTTTGCATAACATTCAAATACAGTCATTGCATAATTGTACAACTTCTAATACCTCATTACAATCGGTACCGTCGTGATCCTGCTCACTCTCGTACATTTTTGACGTGAACCGAGAAATCATGTCTTGGGTTGGCTGAAAATCTTTACAACAAATATTATTGCCGTAAAAATGAAATTTTATCGTCATAATCGCATTCAATAATTCCAACAGCATTTTATTTCTTAATTTATTTTTAATTACATTCATTACACTGAATGCTCTCTCCACCACAGCATTTGATGATGGCACGGACAACATTTTAAACGCAAAAAGAGCCAGTTCCCGGAACATGTAATCTCCTGCAGCATTTTTTAAGTTCACTACTTTTTTCCAAAAATCTATTGAATCGTCTGGAACATTATCTTGGAACACTTCTTCCCACTTGATATTTAATAAATTCCGATATTGTACCTCCATAGTTCCTAACTGATCTGAATTGGCAAATTTCAAGGGCAGTTCAGAAAATTTTGGTCGACTTGTTGAATTTATAATTATTTTTGGGTCAAACAATTTAATTTCACGGAAGACACTAAGATGAGAAGGCATCCTTTGTATTAGTTGTTCTAATAAAATTTGGATAAAAGTAAAACATTTTGTTTTTAAAGAAATAACCTGGTCTTGAGATAAGATAGTTGTCCTTAGGTTTTCGTTAAATTCGTATCCTAAATCGCAGTCATTTAGATTTAGAAAATTTCCTTGAAAATTCATGGCATTCAACAATAGGTTTAAATTACTATCTAAATGATTTACTATACTTAGTCTCAAGATTTGTCTTGCTAAGGACCAGATAGTAGTATTTATATTTTCAAATGCCGCATAGTGATTAACATTTTGTGACTGGAAATATACATTTAATTGATGTACTTGTCTTAATATGGGCTGCAAAAAACACAAAATCAACTTGTTTTGTTTATTTTTAAAAGCGTCACTAAGTAGCTTTGCGGTGTGACACCTTTCTTTAGCAGCAACCATGGAAAAAAAGGTTTCTAGCGCAAGGTATTGAACCAAAATTTTTTCTACCGCACGGTATCTTGACAACCATCTAGTGCTTGACAATTTAGATAATTTATAAAACTTTTCACCATTATTAATTAAGTCATATATTTCCTGATACTGGTGCATTCTGATCACACTATTTTTAAACCAGTTATACGTTTCTTTAATTAAAAAATCTATTTCATCTGAAAAGATTTCTGAAGCTTTTGACGCGCATAAGTGGAGACTGTGACATACACATTTAACTAAAATTAAGTTTTCCAACTTTAAATTGGTTTTTAAAAGTGTAAAAAGGGAGTGGTGCTTGCCACACATGTTAGAAGCACCGTCTGTACCTATGCCAATTAAATTATTTAAATTTAGATTAATGCTATTGAAAAACTTTGTGATTTCGTTGTAAAGATCTTCAGCTGTAGTGTACACTACACTTAGCAGTGTTAAAAATTGTGTTACGATATCATTTTTTTCTACTGAGTAATATCTAATAATTATACATAGCAATTTTTCAGTTGCAACATCAGTTGACTCATCAATGATGAGTGAAAAAGGACTATCTTTTATATCCTTAATTAATTCACTCAATAATGAAGGTGATATCACCCTCTTAATAATAACTGAACACTTGGTACGATGCAAATGTATTTGGTCTTGATCTCCTGAGTAGGTTGAAGTGGAAGTTTGGGCTTTGTGTTGATTTTTGTTTTTTAAAATATCATTGATTATATCTGTGATATGATCCACTGACCTAATGCTTGTGTGGGCAGCAATATAACTGGCCAAAATAATTTCAGTTTTCTTGGTGCTGTTTGTAACAGTAATAGCTGGAAAAATATATAATTATTATTATTATTGTTATTACCTTTAATTTACCACATACCAAATTTTTTAATATTCAGTTGAGACTTATCCAATTGTGTTGAAGCAGCCTTTTTGTGTTTAGAAGTAGTAGAATGTTTTTCCAAATCCCCTTTATGAGATCTTAAAGCTGTTTTACAAAGTTTACAATAAGAGGAGCCATCACCACTGGGATTTACACACAGTCACCCTAATTGATACAAGATTAAAGGTAAAATCACCATCACCACAACATAATATTACCAAGGTTATTGTACCGTGAGATCTTTTAAATTTATAATACCGTTTCATATTTTATATTAAATCAAGGTGGTAGCGGTGTTGCCAATATAATTTTAAAGTCCTCCTTAATTATAAATTTAAAGGATCTCACGGTAAATAGAGAAAGAGAATGTGAACATTGTTATATAGTTAATTAATTTTACAATTAAAGCATACAGTGTTTACATCTGTAGAAAAACGTACCTTCAGCTTTACTCTATACCCCACTGTTAGCTATAAACATTATTTAAGGATGAACTGGAGTAACAATCTCAGCAAAAAGTTGAAGTGTTCTTATAATACTATGAAATGTTTATGAGGAATCAATATTTGAAAAAAAAGTTTTTAATTTTTGGAAACGAATTTTAATGTTGTAAGTAAATTTTGTGTTTATTTTCTTGATATTTAAATAATTGCTTACATGCGATTTTACAATTTTTGGTTAAGACTCTACGTGAAAGGAAACAGAAGCAAACTCAATTTAAAGGTTGTTAATGTTGTTAACGTAACTGTGGTAAAACGTGCGATATGAGTGTAATGTTGCACATCGACATCAATTATTATTATATTGTAATGTATTATGTAACCCAAATATCGCCAGTCTCCGCGCACATTCAAATATTTGAAAAATTAAATAAAACCCGCGAAATTGAACAAAGTGGCCCAGTCGCGATCGTCATAGAAACAGTAAAAACCCTAGAGAACCCCTACGGGCAATTCAAATTCAAACTGATATTACAATATGCATTTGATTTTATTTACTTTTTATTGAAATGAAAACAGCTGGATAATATCGAAAACCGTGTTCTCCACATATTATGTAGGTACAATTAGCGATTACATGGAAAATCCTCGATCAACTTTTTTTTAATTCATTAGAAAATTCTACGATATCGATACTTTATATTTGAAAAATTTAAGAAAAATTGGCCATTTTGGAATATGTTTATATCTATTTATATACGAGCATTGATCGATTTCTCATAAAAACGCCTGTAAACTATCCCGAAACATTAAAAGCTAATCATAGCATGGATGAAAGGCTATTGTAGATACCAATTTTGAGCAATTTTCGCCATTTTTCAATGTTACTCCAGTTCACCCTTAAAACATACCCCAAAAAACCAAATCCAACACATCACAAGCCAATGCCCACTGCATTAACAATAATACCATTAATACATAATTATGTTACCTACCTTTAAATTTGGGGTCCCTCTCCCATTCTGAACTATGCGTCTTTTTGTATTTTGCCCACTTTCCCATTTTTACTTAAAACTCCAACAGAAAACCACTGAGTTACTTTTTTTTAATAACTAATAACTCAATAACTAAATGCTAAAATGCTAAGAACGCCGGTTACACTAAAGTCGATTTATCGAGACGAGTCCAACGCCAACGAGTCACCGCGCTAAAATAAATCTTTATTTTTTCTTTATGCGTTATTGCGTTATGCGTCCTCGACAGTCGACATTGACACCCCTCTTACCCTTTTGTTCCTTTTAGTGTTATTTTTATGGCTTTTCAACAATTCAGCATCCCTTATAGGTGACCTTGCACCACTTAATGTTTTAGAGCTGTGTCAAACAAGTGAAGTTTACGGATTACGGAAGTGCAGAATGTCCACCACAGATTCAGCGCCCGAGACTAAAGTTCAAATTTCGCCTCCAATGGAGAGCAAAAAAAAAGCAGCAATCAGTTCAGCTTAAATATATCAATCCTGATTCACCAAATGATCAAATAGGTAATAATAGGCTATACTACGTATTTCCAAGGATCAGTATTTTACGTAAACTGCTCTCCTAAGAATCAACGGCAAACGGCAATCGTACAATATAACTTTCTTTTGGCGGGGTGAGGCGGTGCGGGCGAGGGTGACTCCTAACTTGCCTCCGTGTCCCGTGAACGGATTTTACGACTTTAGATGACATTGGTATTGGATTGGGATTGAAGAACGAAAAATTGGAGAAAAATCTTTTAACTCAAACGACAGTAAACAGTAGTGCCAACATTGGATATCACAGTAGAATTTAACTTATCAAAAATCGCCCAATTTGCGACTTGCGATTTTCTAAATTTTGTTGTCGCAACTTTCATTAAAAAGTAGCCCAATTTGTGATAAATCGCCCAAACTGGCCACACTGGGAGGGAACGGGCCAGGAAAGCGGAGAAAGCGGAGTCGGAGTCGGTGCTGGAGCTAGGCTAGGAGCTGGAAGAGGACCGGGATCGGAATGAGCTCTGCAGGCTCGGCGCGGTCCTTTTATTGCCACGGTGGGACTGCGCGCGGCCCGCGACTCGCGGCTGGGGCGGTGGGGGAGCTCGGCTCAGCGCGGAGTCCGGGTGCTGTCGGCCGGAAGAAACACGGGTTCCGGAGCGGATTCGGTCGACGCGGTTCGTGCAGTTGGTTCCGCGCTAATTTTCTGCACCGGCTCGGCGAAAGAGCGGAATTTTTCCGCCACCGGGAGCGTTTCTTAGTAACTTCGTTACAATGCAAACTGTAATTTCATATATGTGGATGTCGGGGCCTACGGTTCTAATAGTGATGGAGCAGTATTTGGGTCATCAGTATTTGGTGAAAATTTGTGCACCAATAATGTACCCTTGCCTGCATCAACCCACTTGCCAGGTACCAATATGCAAATGCCTTATTATTTTGTTGGGGATGCTGCCTTCCCCCTAAAAGAAAATTTAATGCGACCTTTCCCAGGTCGTAATCTGTGTATTATTAAGGGCGTGTTTAATTATCGTTTATCACGTGCAAGACGCGTGATAGAAAATAGTTTTGGGATTTTGGTAGCCGGATGGCGCATTTTTTTAAGAACAATTATGAATGGCCCCGAAACAGCAGATAACATTGTCAAAGCGACCGTGTGTCTTCATAATTTTATAAGAAGGTCGCAGCCCGCTGGTGAAAGATATTGTCCACCTAATTACGTCGACACTGATGATGTGCTTGGGAGGTGGAGAAGAGAAGTCGAAAACTGCCAATTAATCGGTCACAAGGACCGCCATTAATCTAAGAAATAATTTAGCAAAGTATTTTGTTAGTAAGCTTGGCTTTAAGCAAGGTCAAATTGAGTATGCAAAACGAGTATAAAAAATATAGTATGAATGGTTCCATATGCAAATAAACGCTTGAACATTGAAAATAACACTTTATTTAATGATATGAATAGGAACAATGTTTATATTATTTACTCAGTAAACAGCACATCAATAATTTGTCTTTTTATCTGCCGTTTGCGTTCCGGCTCCTGCATATTACCAGTTGCAGAGTCCAGCTGCAACGAGATTCCCAAAGATCTGGTCTGTAGCAATACCTTTATCATTGCCATTTCTTAACTTTTCTAATGTTTGCAAAATTTGCAAATCCACGTTATTTGAGAATGGACGTTTCTCGCCTTTTCGACCGTCATTGCTAATATTATTTTTCTTGGCATCCGTGAGGGTGTTTCTTCTCTATTAGCAGTGGACGTAGAGGGTGTTTCTGTCCTATTGGTATTGGTGGCTGGAACATAACCACAATTTGTCACTTCAACTTACTTGGTTATTTGCATTGTGAAGTGTACGTACTCAGAAAATGTTGGCTGCCAATGATTCAGATGATGAAGTTGTGGCAATGTACTTATATTATAATATAAGAAAGAAAAGAAATCGAAAAAGATTTTGGGTTCGAGAAATATTTCTCCATAGAAAACAGCTAGGCGAATTTCACCACTTGATTTCTCAACTTGAAAGGGATGACCAGAAATTTTACTTTCGCGGTATCGCGATTAAAATAAAATCCTACTTGTCAGGCCCAGACCGCCGCTTGGCGGGAATTATGAACGCAGCTCACGCTGGCTTACAGTGCGACTATGTATCACTCATTTACTGGTGATTGATGACGGTTGCTGGTAGTTGATGGTCAGTGCTGGTTGCAGTCAGACTGCGGCCTTATTTAGCAAAGTCATATTCACTCTTTTTTTTTCATATTATTAAATACTCGTTGAAGGGTATGCTGGTCAATGTTGTTTATTTATTCCACAATGGCTGCTTGCAACTCTTCTAAGGTGTGAATTCTATTTCGAAAAACCTTCGTTTTTAAACTGCCAAACAGATAAAAATCTAACGGAGTCAAGTCGGGTGAACGAGGTGGCCAACGATCTCTACTCACTAATCTGTCACCAAAAAACCAAAAAAGATAATTTATTGTTTGATGAGCAACATGGGGTGGGGCTCCATCCTGTTGAAAATACCCTCTTTGCAGTTCATCTTCATGCAGTTGATTTATGAATATATTTGGTTGCGATTTCGTTCTGCAGTTGTTGTCTCATTAAAAAATATTGGACCTATTATTCGACGTCGGGACATTGCTACCCAAACTCCTATTTTCTGTGGGTGTAAACTTGATTCAACAAAATTATGAGGGTTTTCCGTAGCCCATGTTCTATAATTCTGGCTATCAATGTATCCAGACAAATGAAATCATGCCTCGTCTGACATAAAGGTGGTATCTAATACGTCATCATTATTCAAGTTTTTGTTGAACCGTTGACAATATTGAATTCTTTTTTCATAATCTGGTGGTAATAATTGCTGGGTAACTTGCATTCTACCTGTTAGTGATCATCCATTGAATTTGTAATTAAAGTTGGCGCTGGAACTGAAGCCGTAGGTCTTTTTGAATCGATGCTCTTATTTCTGTATAAATTAATGTTTCAAAATACTATCAGTGGAGTCAAACGAAGGGCCCGTTTGTGCTTAGAACAAAGTGGTGAACACTTTCACCATGGTAATCAGGATTGTTTGTATTTGACGAAAATACATGCCCCTTTTCAATAAATCCTGTGCTGTTGCCAGCTTGTACAATGAATCTGAAACAACATAATAATTAAACATTGTCATCTTTTAAAACTATTAGGACAAACAACCTTTTTCCATCAACTTTTAGTTTTCTAACACTTGGGGTTATTATCATGCCAGCATCTGTGTGACAAGATGCCACTGTGCCATTTTCAAAAATCCAGGTCTCATCTAGATACACACATTGATATGACAGATGTGACTCTAAGTTTGCAATATAACTTCTCAAGAAGTGAACTCTAGCTAGGGTAATTCCATCCTTGTAACAGAATCTTATGGTTTTGAAAATTCACATGATGAGACATAATTTGTCACAGAGTTCGTTCTAATAAAATTGGGGGTACTTCAGGTTGCACGTGAACTGTATTTCGCTGCTCCACAAATGACCGTAAATTGTCTAAAGCACCTATTGACGTATCTGCTATGCAATTAGCACCTGTGGAATGTGGTGAAACAAAATTATTCACAATTAAATATTTACAAGACGTAATAAAAGAAGAATATGTAGGATTTGTATTACGAACTCCATGACTTCAAGAAATGAATACAAGAAAAGAAGTTTTCAACAGGATCTTGGTTGAAACATCTAGGTGCAAAAAACGAAATTTTGTTTTAAATAATTGCGGTGTTAAATAAATGAACCCGCGAATTGAAAATATCCAATTTTTCAAACAGTGGTTTGACGGGTACTCTTGAATTAGGTAAAGTGGATGAAATAACTGACAAGCAAGTTTTCCAGAAAAAAAAATGTTTTGACTTTTGTGTCGCTGCACTCCGCAGTTCTACTACAAACCTTTCAACGTTGGCTGCTTTTTTCAATTATATAAAAGTTACGCACGTACGAATAGTCTCAATTTCCTTTGCTTTGTTTTTACCTGGTGTCGAAAAACAAGGAACTGCACCTGATGCAACGTCTGAGGCCTCCTTGGCGATTCGTCGATACGAACTTTCGGATATTTTCGTAGCTGCAATAAGCCTTGCTTTGAAATTTGCCAACGGAATTATAGCAGTTCCGTTCGCAGCTTCCTCCTTCATAAAATTTAATATGTTGGAAATTATTTCTGTCCCTTGACTATGATTGTATAGAATCTATTAAATCTGGGACACACTTAAAATTTTCTAAAATTGGTATCAAATCATTTTCGATGTTTGTAATTAGATTCTTGAGGCACGCACTCACTTCACAAATTTAAAAAAAATCAACAAAAAATCGCAACGGAACAGATCAAAACAGCAACACGATCAACACTAATAACTTTTAAAACCAGAGAATCCCAAAACAAAGCTCTAAAGATGAAAAATCGTAAATCTAAATGCTCAAACCAGTTTGACAGAACTGACAATTTCAAATTTGAAATGTCATCATTTATTTTTCGCGTGGGTTTCATAACAACCAATGAGAATCAGTGGCGCGAATGCTTCAAGATATTACCAACACAATCTATGATACTTTCTTAATATTTTAATGTTATGGTTTGGGGATTTTGTTATCTAAGGATATTTAAAAAAATGCATTCTATCAGTCTATTAGTATTTGCTAAAATAACACATAATACACAATATGCATGTTATTCCCTCCGGGTCGGTGTAGGGTATAACATAATAACATAAATAATACCTAAATTTGGCACGAGTTCCAAGTGTAGAAAACGACCCGCAGGGGAGTTTTGTATGGGACGAGTGCGCCAATGTCTATAAAACGAGTTTTTTATATTATTTTTTAGAATTTGCACCCTTGTTTTAATTTTTAAATAAAAAACTTAAATTTTTTAATTCTAGGGAATTTTGTATTAATTGGTAATTCAAGGTAACGGACGCAACTACATCTGCAACATATGTTAAAAAGTAGAGTTTGAACATTAATATTGGAAGTTTTTTTGGTGTAAATGACAATAATACACTGAAATATTGATAAAAAAATTTCTTAGAGATCTATTAAACTACGAGCGCTTTAAGAGATAGCCATAAACGACTCCAAATTAAATGCAATAATAGACCTATTAGAGACGCAGATTCTAAAATAGTAATTTATTATACGAGTTTCATAAGACATCATATTGTCGCACGCGTCTTTTAGAGCACGAGGAGCGCAGCGACGAGTGCTATAAGTATAAAGCAAACAAGTGTGACAAAATGGCTTATAAAACGAGTATAATACAACATTTTTTCAATTTTGCCCCTTAAATTAAAAAAAAAATTCAAAATGTAATGCTAGGAAAATGATATTTGGCAAATATAAGGGTTGGTAACGCTGGTAAATAGACGAACAATTGTAAGTGCTTATTCACAATGGACATAAGAAATACATAAGAGATACCTAAGAATAATTTGTAAATTTGGGCAATTGGAAAATAATTTATGTGTCCATATAACTCGAATATGATTCTCCATGTCTTTTTGTACACAACAATAATGTTCACTGAGTTCACTTCTCATAAGTTACGTAAAAATTAATAGCATATCCACTGCATTTATCATGAATTTCTTATGCCTTATATCAAGCTTATGTCCATTGTGAATAAGCACTAAGTTTTGAAAATAAAATGTCGTGAAGTGCAGTGCTCACGTAGCAACAACTCACTATGAGTCACTGCCAACATTAAAAATTTAAGTAAATGTTCCTGAAACGCGTATCGAAAGGAGCTCCTTTTCGAAACCCGTTAGAATGTTATACTGACTGTATTATAGGTGCAAAATAGAAAAAAATATTTTTATTTGTTATTGCATACAATCCAATATTACGAAATATTAGCGAAATCCCATCTTCTTAAGTACTCGTGAAAGTGTTGTTAGACCTCCATCAAATGACAACCCATAGTCTTGGATCTTTTTGAGAATCCCTATACAAAAAAACGTAACTTTGTAGTGATCGTTTTTTAAAGTAGAACAACTACAAACCTTTCAACGTTGGCTGCTTTTTTTCAATTATATAAAAGTTATGTATAATTGAACGAATAGTCTCAATTTCCCCATCACACAGTTTGCTTTTGGGACAGTCACGTTTTCTGTTTTTACCTGGTGTCGAAAAACAAGGAACTGCACCTGATGCAACGTCTGAGGCCTCCTTGGCGATTCGTCGATACGAACTTTCGGATATTTTCGTAGCTGCAATAAGTCTTGCTTTGAAATTTGCCAACGGAATTCCATCGCAGCTTCCTCCTTCATAAAATTTAATATGTTGGAAATTATTTCTGTCCCTTGACTATGATTGTATAGAATCTATTAAATCTGGGACACACTTAAAATTTTCTAAAATTGGTATTAAATCAGGCTTAATAACTCTTAAGTGTGTTTTCTACTCAAATTTTGTGCCTGTACATTATGAGAAGCGACCCATTGTTTTACTTGCGCCCAAATCTTCCCAATGGGGTTTAATTCGGGATGGTATGGAGAGAGGGGTAAAACAGTAGGGCCATATTGATTTAACAAAATATTCAATTTGTATACAGGAGAAGCTTCTTCGTGTCTCTTCCCGATGTTATAGATCTCGGGCTTTAAAAGGCGTTCGTCTACAGGTATATTCCTGTCTTTTACCTTTCTTGGTGCCTATTGTGGGATCCCTTAACTCCTTTGTGTTGTGATACGACGCATTATCGACGACTAATACTGATTTTGGCGACAAATTTGGTATCAACTGAGATGTTACCCACTTTTCAAAATTGCTCCAATTCATATCGTCATGATAATCTCCTGACTTTGTTCCTGATGGAAACAATAGAAGACCATTACTTACAAAACCTGCTTCATTGCCTGCATGAACCATAATTAGCCGCCGACCCTTTGAAACAGGCATTCTGATTCATTTGGAACTTCCATTAGTCCACCAATATTTAGGTTCGAGTGAGTGGCTGATATGGATATGTAGCTTTCGTCTGTGAAGAAAATAGGACGGCCTTCAGCTTTAAATTGTTTCACCTACTTCAAATATTGAATCCTCTTGAACCGAGTGTCGTGACCCTCATTTTTAAAACATTATTTTAAACAATTTGGGATTTAATTTGCAATGGTATGGTGGTAAACGTAAAACAGTTTTTCCCTCTTGTGTAGCAAGTTCATCCACAACATACCTTTCAAATTTATGTTTATGTTTAACCAACACGAGGAGTTCAGCTTTCAACATTGCTGATTCAAAGGCAATGTTCTTGGAAGCCAGCCAGTTCTGAATATCACCCTTTCTTCATGAGGTTGTTGGAATTTTTTCAACTTTGCGACTATGATATGAGGCATTGTCAAGAATAATTACTGCATTATTTGGTAGGGTTTTTAAAATTGTCGCATTCATTTCTTGATGATAATCACCACCTTTGCTCCCTTCAAATAACAACAAACCACCATCAACAAAGCCCTCGTCAGAACCAATGTGTAAAATTATACAACGTTTGCCTTTTCCACATGGGTCTTTCAATCCTGTTTCCGTGTCCAGAATACTACTCAGTGGAACTGGAATCACTCACAATGTTTATTATAATTTCTTCGATTGTACTGTCTGTTAGGTTATCTATTTCGCACATTTGACTCTCCCCCTTCTTTACATGTGCGATATTATTTTTCCAGTGTTCTGGGAGGACTTTTGTCAATGCCTGCTGGAACAAAATGTTTACGACAGAAAACTTAAAAGTTGAATTATTAGCAGCATCATTTTTTATAAAAGGCCACACTAATTCAGTGGGATTTAATTCACAATGATATGGTGGTAAACGTAAAACCATCATATTTTTTTATATTTGTTTGCATTCATCTCATCAGGATAATCTCCTTGTTTAATTCCTTCAAATAGTAATAATCCATCATCAACAAAATCATCTTCCGAACCAATATGCAATATAATTAAGCGTTTTCCTTTACTAGAAGGGGACTTTAAACCTGTGGATAAACCTTGGTTAAATGGCTCTCTGCTGTTCTTGATGGTTCCATCAT
Source organism: Tenebrio molitor (assembly GCF_963966145.1). Classification (NCBI taxonomy): domain Eukaryota; kingdom Metazoa; phylum Arthropoda; class Insecta; order Coleoptera; family Tenebrionidae; genus Tenebrio; species Tenebrio molitor. Next base: position 2,947,533 of record NC_091048.1, on the reverse strand, counting down.
ACCAGATTCTTTGTTTGGTGTGACCAGCATTTAACCAAGTTTCATTAAGTTAAGAGTACTGAGTAACAGCTTGACTTAAAAGATTATAGGTGAAACCATAGAACCCTGTATATAAAACTGTGCTTACAATTATAACACAGTTTTCCATTATTTGTGCCATTTAAAATAAACATAGATTTAAATGTTTCCAGTTAATTGAAAACAATTTATGTACATAGTTACTTGAATTTTAATTCGTGTAAAAAAAAGTTTAGAACGACTGATGTTCGGAATTTCTTTATTGTACACAGCATCAATTGTAGGAATTATGTTTGCAGAGAAAAATGAGTGCACTGTTTTTCGAATGAGATATTTTTGATGTTCGTCCAATTCAATCATGCATTTCCTATCAGCTTTCTTGGGTGCCTGTAATTGTCCACACTTTTAAGACACGATGAGACAAAAGTGGCAGCCAAATCAGGTATACACGAATGATGATACTCGTAAATTACTGTATTGCTGGAATCCGTCGTTACACTGCACGTTCTGCACGTTCACAAGTCCACCGTGTAGTCGAGGTTTTATTTACAACTTTTTGGTTGTATCGATTGCCAGCATATAATGCTTACAACAATACAGGTCGACATCCCCTCCATGATGATTTTCCACAACTGAGGGGCCTGGTTCCGTGTTTATGACTAAGAAGGCTGGTTCCATGTTCATGACAGGAGAGGGTGGTTGTCGTTCTGTGTTCATAACTGTTTCTAAAGGTAATGGATTTGGTGGTGGTGACTCGGATTCTAATAAAGATTGTACCACTTCTGGGGAGCCAAGGTTAAAGAGTCGAACAGGATTGTTCATAACTATAAAGAGCATAAAATATGTATCAATAAACTAGATAAATCTGACTAATGTATATTTATTTGCATATGTATACTTACCAGATTCCCGGAAGGTATCTATGCCTCCAGAAATACTGTCGACACTATCAATGCCAACAAAGGAAAGCAGTTTTTCCTCTGTGGCAGTGAGAGGAGGTGCTTCGTTCTCACCTCCCCCTGTTTTTCGTGCCTCTCGTTTGAAGGCATTTGCCTTCGTTTTGGTTCTGTTTTTTAGGTCTTTAATTTTTTTTTAAATCCCCAACTGTTCGGATTGCTGGTGCCACTGCATTCACACAACTGAGGACCTGCTCCCGCGCTCTGTCTCTATGAAACTGAGGGGTCGATTTCAAGTTGAGCTACGACCGTCGTAAGACGAAGTTGTCATGGCAACGGCGCAAACAAGCGTTATAACGGTTGCGTCCTAATTTCAAGTCGAATTTGTCGCACCACTTTACGACGAAAGTGTGCGACACCTCGAATAGGTGGTGTAAACTACTTACGACCGTTCGAGCATTTAAAAATGGCCGTTGCTAATCAGCTCTTGGCCGCTTTAGCGATTGATTTATACGAAAATTCGAGTGACAGTGATAGCAGTGATGAAGAACGACTACCGAGAATGCCGTTCTCCATATACGAAGTGTCGACAAGACTACTATTTCAAAGAACACGGTTAGACCGAAGGGTGTTTAATTATGTTTTGACGGTTATTTCACCGTTTTTGACAAAGAACACCAGGAAGGGCCGTTATACGCATTTAACACCGATGCACAAGTTATATGTGACCCTCCAGTTTTACGCCACTAGGTGGTTAGTAGGAAGCAGTGGTCGAATTTCGCAGAGTGCAACATCACATGCCATTCGCGAAGTCACCGACGCACTGGTTGCTGTGGCCCCCCATTTTATTCGCTTTCCAACAGCAGAAGAATACCCAGCTGTAAAAGAAGCATTTTACAGGCTGTGTTTGACCCGGTGAGGTTGAATGTTTTTGAATAAAGACTTGTTAATAATAATAACAATTTATTAACGTTTTACCAGCTCACTCCGTTCGAAGTGTGCTGGTTGAGGTACAGATCTCGAATGTTGGTAAAAGGTGGACAGGCTTAAACTAAATTTACAATTGCAAGGGGGGAGGTAACGGCCCTTTCAGGTAGAATTTCTAGGATTATACAGGCTGGGAATGGGACGCCACGGTGCTGGATTTCCGAATGTCCTTGGTGCAATTGATTGTACACATGTCAGACTACAGGCACCAACTAATGCCCCAGAACAGTACCTGAACCGTCACATTTATTATTCAATAAACGTGTAGTTGGTGGTAGGTCCAGGTTTAAAAATTTTCAACATCTTTGCAGAATATCCAGGGTCAAGCCATGACTCGTTCATTTGGAGAAATTCTGCTGTCCGGGATGGATTGGCTGCCGGAAACTTTCCAGAAGGATGGTTGATAGGTGACTCTGGTTACCCTCAAGAACCATGGCTTCATTGTTTTGTACTTGAAGGTCCGTGTTTGTCCTCATTTGCTCCAAGAGTACATTCTTTACTCTTTTTTTTTTTGGAGGCTTTCCCGAGGATGGTCCCGAGGATGTTTGGCTGTTGTGGCAACCCCAAATCGCTTGCAAATCCAGGAGAGGCAACTGGATTGTTTATAACTATAAAAAAAAAAAATATGTATCAATAAATATAAACATGATAAATTTGATCTATGTATATTTATTTGTATATGAATGTACTTACCAGCATCGCGGAAAGTATCTGGATTTGAAGAGGAGGGTCCTGGAATCGAAATAATTTCAAGTGGTTGTGGCACCGGCAACTGCAAATCAGGGGATTCTGAGGAGGCAGGGATTGTTCATAACTATAGAAAACATAAAATACTTTATCAATAAAGATATACCAGATAAATGTATATTTATTTATATGTATGTACTTCCAGTTTGACGGAAGCTATCAATGCCTCCAGAAATTCCTTCTATTGATTCTATAAACGAGAGCATTTTTTCCTCGATGGCAGTGAGGGGAATCGCTTCATTTTCACCGCCACCAGTTTAAAGGTATTTGCCTTCGTCTTAACCCTATTTTTCATATCTTTAAATTTTTTCTTCAGCTCCCCAACCGTTCTTATTGCCGGTGCCACCGCGTTTACGCAACTGAGGAGCTGCTCCCATGCCCTGGCCCGATGGAAATGGGTAAGGGAGGGTCCTCGAAGAGGCCCAAACAAAACGTGTCTTCTGTTACCAAAACATCGATCTCCAAAGGGGTAAAATTTTTAGCACGTGGGCCTCTTTTAGGTCTAAAAAATCGTACGTAATCATTAATTTAAGGGTGTTTTCCTATTTACTATATTAAAAATTGTGTCAATAATTTATACTCACGTTTGCTTTTCCATACTTTCGGACTTTTAACAACTATAATCACCGAAGGCTTTGCAACAAATGAAATGCCACTCCACGTGTTCGAACACGTGCTCGACTCGAAAGTTCGTAGCACGATCACAACGCACGCGTAGCTGCGACTCCGTTGCGGCGGTAAAATTTACCGACTTGAAATCGCGTGCAAAGCGGGTCGTAGCGAGGGCGTAGTGCAGCGGTGTAAAGTTACGCTACGACCACTATTTACGACGATCGCAGCTCCTAACTTGAAATCGACCCCTGAGTTAGGGAGGGTCCTCGAAGTGGCCCAAATAGAAGCTGCCTCCGTTTTTCTACCTCCTTCATCAAAATGTCCACTTCGGTGGTGGTAAAATTTTTGGCACGGGGGCCTCTTTTAGGTATAAAATAAAATAACCATAAATTTGATAGTCTTGTTGTTGACTAGAGTAAAAATTATGCAATAAATTATACTTACGTTTGCTTTTCCATGATATGGAATGAAATGATGTGAAATTTAACACAAGAGAAATTTGAATTTACAGCCACGTGCTCGACACAACAGTTCGTAGCACAGTCGCAATCCTCTCGTAGCTGCCACCCCATTGCGCAGGTAAAATTTTTCGACTTGAAATCGAGTGGCAAACCCCGACTTAGCGACGACGCAGTTCAGCGGTATAAACCTGCGCTGCCACCCCCTACTTACGCCGGTTGCGACTCCCAACTTGAAATTGGCCCCTAGACTTGCTTTTACTTGCCTTATTTATTATTCAAAACACTCTTTTTCCCTGTTGTTTTATATCTGATCCAAAGTTTGGAGAACTCAGATGCGTTTGCCTCGTTCCCATTTAAAACAATAGTTTGAATTTTTTTCCCGCAAAAGTTACTCGTGACGTCATAGTGCACTAAACTTTTACGACAGAGTCTGTCGATCACGCATTAGGTGTTTCCTCACTAAAATAGTGTTAGGTGAAAAAACTGCACTGCTTTTTCTTAACGTTGAATTTGGACTTGGGGGTTGCTTTCCGTACAATTAACAAGGCAATAGAGATAAAAACTGTAATTTAATTTTACTGGACACGTCTGTGCCGCTTCACAAATGTACAGAGAATGACAATTTTTACCTGACCCAAGGATTAGGTATTACACTGCAGGTGTTTTGGCGCCAGGGCGACAACTCGCCCTCTGTAATGGACTTACAAATAAAAGTTACCTGCAAAATTGCAGAACAAATAGACTCAAAAACCACCCGATACACCCCACGGAGCTTATGGGTTCTATTTGAACACTCGAACACTCAAAATTTGTGGGTTGATTTTACGTCACGAGTTGCTGTTCCTGTCGACAATTTGGAGACCTTCTTGCTGGAGATTCCTTTCTAGACAAATACGCAGGTAAATGATCAAAAACTGTTGGAATTGCATCATCTTTGGGAGCTGCAGTAAGAGCTTTTGAATTTGTCCTGAAGTTACAGTGACTTTAGAGACTGGTGTAACAAGAAGAATGAAAAGGGAGTCGGACAGTGTTGTATTGGCTTCTTTACTGGAAAAATCAAAAATATTGAAAAGTGTAAGTTTACGGAGCAGGTATTTAATGTTGAAGTTCATTCGGGATGGCATTGATGTAACGAAGTTTCTGAAGTTGGTAACTTTTTTGTCAAAAAAAATCTGTTGGGTATAAGGTGAAAAAGTCTAAGGCAGACCAGAAATAATTCTGTGCAAAGTGTATATCTCTTGCGTACTGAGATGTTTAAATCGCGGATGGTTCACGTTCTCTACCCATGTACTAAAAAAATCCATTCTATTGTTTGGAAAACGATGTCTCTTGCTTGTGTGATCTTCGCAGTCACTAACACAACATTTTCCTGCCTTGACCTTCTATCGATGGTCTAAAAATTACAACAGTATGTTCGTTCCTTTGGCCTTCTGCATCTCCAAATGCATTTATCGGTTCGGCGAATTATAGTGCATTATTTAAGGCAATATTTTTAACAATGAGGTCAATTTCCTCATTAAAAATTATATTCAACGACATTACGTCTTTGTGATTCACATGAGCTCACCAATCCTCTTTTTTTCGGGAGGAGGGGAAAATACATTACGTACAACCCCCAGGACACCAAGTTGCCCTGGGGAGTGTGGGATTCCTCGTCGTGATAGTCGGGACGAGACTACCCACGAAAAAACCCTCCTCTCACTGCCACTGTACCGCTTAATGTTTGAATGCGACAATTCATTTTTTCATTATTATATTTATAAAACGGTTCCGTATAGGTGATTCCCATATGTTTAAATGTGGACTGATTGTTGGTGCCTTGATCAGAAACCACGAGTTTTAATATCAGTCCAACCTCAAATAATTTTGGAATTATCTTTTTTCACCAGGTTGCTTGGCTGGCTGCCTTCGTAGAATTTGCAGATATAAAAATGAAATCGGAATTTTCCAAAGTTCTGCCAATCCTCTTTCATGTTAAGACATATATAATTCAATTCTTCCCAACTCTCCTAAGCCCTGCGATACAAAATATTGCAAAGACAAACTATCCTGAAATCCTTCGAAGCAATCATTTGAATACTCTAATCCCTTTTTGATGCTCATCTCATCGAATAATAATACAGTCAAACGTTTAGCTATTGACCAATTCTCAGTAACTTTTTTCAACTTTAAAAAAACATGCTTGCTAAATCCTGGTTGGAATTCAATTTTTCCGATCCATCTTCGAATAGATCGGACGTCCGGCAAATTCAAACCTTTCTTTAACAGTTACTTATAAGTTGAAGGCAAGGGCGTAGCCAGGATTCTATGTAGAGGGGGGCAGATTAAGAAAATCCTAGACTATATTGTTTTAATCGTTTAATATAATTTTTAACATATGAGTATCTCACATTAGTAGTGGAGGTGAGGTAAAAATTAAAAACAAAATGTAACAACCAGCTTTATTACTTGATGAGTAATCTGCGCGGTTCTTCACTAAATTTATTTAAAACTTCTCTTACAATTTCATTTTTTTTTTCTTGGACAATTTTCCGGTGTACGCTTAACATACACAACCCGTTTAAACGGTTTTCGGTCATCGTAGACCTCAGCCACGTTTTGACACGTCGCAGGGTAGAAAAAGACCTTTCTATATTACTTGTTGTACACGGTTGTGCCAACGATATAAGTATGGCTTTTTTGGTTGCCGGGAAGAAAGTGTCCGCCTCCTTTAATACATCAGTAAAGTCTAATTTTTCTAGACCTTCTCTTTCTATACCTTTATCCTTCCAAAGTTTATACCATAATTCCGCTTCATGCTCAAAAAGAGGAAGATCATAGTACTGGCAGAAATCTTGCGATTTTTCTTTAAAATCAACCAGTGACATATTTAACATCGAACATGGATGTATCGACATTAAACTAAAAGCTGGTAAATGTTCATTAGAAAAACGCTGGTCGAGTGCGGATATCAAAGAATCTAAATAAGGAATGATAACTGATCGCTTCCAAAATTTGCATAAACTCTCAGCTGGGTGATTGGACCGATGTTGTTGGCGACATGCAATACGCGGGATTTGCAAATCAGTGCCAATGGCAGTTGCAGTTCTATGTGCAATGTCTAAAATAGTCTGACTCTCGCTGTCTGCGTTACCGCGATGATTTTCAATAACAGAAATAATTCTCTTGATATGATTCACGCACGTGTACATATCGATAGCCTTCGATTGTAAAGCATTGGCAACAGGTTCCAATATACCTGAATATTTGGCTATCAATGTAACGCATATAATGAAAACAGATTTAGTAGCAGCACAATGTAATTGATAAGCAGTTTTTCTTGCAGCAGCATTCCCTTCTGTAGATATAATTCCAAGTCCATTAATAATTTCTTCAAAATGTTTGTTAAAAATGGCAATACTCTTATATTTTTGCGACCAGCGTGTCTCACATAAAGCCGGAATATTGGGAACGTATTTCCTTCTTAAAGAAGATTCTCGGAAAAAATTGATTATATCTTTTATCGTGCCGATTGTGTTCCGTATTTCTGGCACTTGATTCAAATCATTTATTACTAAATTAAGCCTGTGGCTTGCACAATGAAAATATAAGGCTTTTTTATATTTCTCTCTCAGTTTTTTTTGAACGCCGCCAATACTTCCAGCCATTGTAGAACACCCATCGTACCCTTGACCAATGCACCTATTAGGTTCAAGCCCTACGTTTTCTAAAAACTTATCAATTTCTGACGCTATAGTATTAGCATCCATTGCAATCAATTCTACGAATCCTAGAAATTCTTCTCGGATCATATTTTTACCTTCGTCATAAAAACGGATTCCAATGGAAAGCTGCTCTTTTCCAGCTATGTCACATGACTCATCTGCCATGACACTATACGCATAAGCTTTCTTTGCAACCTGTATAATTTCATTCTTTACGACCAAGCCGCACAAATCAATAATTTCGTTTTGAATCTGTGGGGAAGTATACATGGCATTTTTTTTGCCATGTTCTAACTCTTGATCGCCAGATTCAATTTTTAGCTTTAAAAGGTCTTCAAGAATGCCTTCATGATTCTCTTTACCCCTCAAAGGCAAGTCATGAGTGCCACAAAAAATAACTGAAGATATTATAGATGCCACTATGTTTTTATTTTTCTCTATTTCTTTCTGATGAGCCGTATTCATCATTATATCCACAGGCATTTGCTCCGATAAATGTTTTGCATCGTTGACTGCAGATTTATGGTATTGTGATGAGACATGCTTAACGCAGTATTCATGGATATTTTTAAAACGGCAAAACGATCGGATTACGAATGAACCCAAAACTCCAGCTACTATTTTTGGAGGAAATAGTACGCAATATAAACACAGCGCACCTTTTAGATGTTTAGAATAAACCAGCCAGGGTGAATAAGTTTGCAACCAACTATGATTAAATTTCCGCTTCAGATTAGCAGCTTTGGCATCTTTAGCAAAGTCGTAATTTTTAGGGGGTACCCAACAACGTTTAAGCATATCTAATTTTTGACTTGTGGTCATCAAAGAAGTTCGCCCTACCCATTTGCCTAGATCATTATCACAAACGACTTCATCTTCAGGTATATTTTCTACAATTTCGACTCTAGAAGAACCAGCTTGAGCCAGTGAACTCTGTGATATACTTTCGACCTCTTTTTCTTCATCACTTTCACTACTAGTTCCTTCTTTTTTCCTTTTCAAAGTCTCTGAAACAAAAAATCATACGCTTTTAAATAAATAACATAATTAATCTGAAATAAATTAAAACATCAAATAAATTGAAATGTATTTAATAGAATAATAATGTTTCACACCAATCCTCTTGCTCAGGACTCTCCAAAGCACGGCCCGCGGGCCGCATGCGGCCCTCGGCTTATATTTGTGCGGCCCGTGACTTTTTATGTAACGAAACTTACTGAAAACTTTTATAAATATTTAGAAAAGTTTAAGTTTTATAACTAGCTGGTAGCTAAGCTTAAACTTTCAAATTAGGTAGTAAAATGTTCAAGTAGGTATTTGTTTCTGCGGCCCACTAATCGATTTAGTAATTAGTAATGGCCCGGTATTGTATATGGTTTGGACAGCCCTGCTCTAACTAGTCCCAAACTAAACTTGTGCTATGGGTACTAGACAACGATATACTTTTTAGATACTTTACTTATACACTTTTCTTGTAAATAATTATACACAGAAAACATACAGACAGATCAGTAACCAGACAAACAGACATCATTTCATGCACACAAATGTTGAAATGAACCCGCGACCCTTGGTATCGAAGTCCGTTGCGCGAATCACTGCACCAATCGAGTCGTCAAATTTTCTTTCTAATAAAGAAATATTTTTTCTAATAACATTCATAAATTATTCGCATTAAAAATAAAAAAGCCATGTGCAACGTCGTATTTTTCGATAGTCGCGCATGCGTGTGTGCCATTCAACATTCTAAGCATTCAACCTATAACTCCTGTCTCTTTCTACCACACAAGCACAACACGCGGACACGAGAGAAAAACACGTTAGGTTGGTAGGCGCGCGCGGCGACCAGCCCGCTCGACTCACGTAATCTTCTTCACTCTACACTCGCACATCATTATTCTTTGCTGTTATTAAATACACTATTGTTAATGATTATTTGACTACTTACCTTTAAAAAACTTCCTTATATCCATTTTTAAAAACAAAAACGTAAAAATTACAAATTGACAATCTCGATTCACGATACGGACGCACGTTCCGAGCGGAGCACTGTGATTGAATATTGAATGCGAATGATGCGCGCAGCTGAATCAGTTCCCTCTCGCCCCGCATCCCGCTCCGCTCCTATCGTGAGGTATGAAGCTCGTGAGCATTATCCGATCGCTCTTCTAGGGGGGGGCAGCTGCCCCTCCCTGCCCGTACCTCGCTACGCCCTTGGTTGAAGGGGAATTGTAATAGATTCCAAGTGCAAACTGATGAAGTGCAGGTGTCCATTTCTGTCTTTGACCAAGTTTTTCCATTTTACAGATGACGTGCATATCACAAGAGTCTAGCGATCAAACAGTGAGGAGCCGCCGATTACGCCCGAGTGTTTACGAAACGATCCGAATTCTAACTAAACTCATTCATGGCGGTTTTGCTGTACTTTCAAAAAAATATTTCTTCTCAAAATATAAATAAATATCATTTAAAAGCCTTCTCCAATATAACTACATATTTAATTTTTTAAATTTCGATACCCATGTTAACTAACAACCAACATTAAAGCAAAAAGTAAATTACCCACCCAAGCCAAGGCGGGAAATTGAAGATAATCTCGACCGCTTTCTTGGAAACTGTATAAGCACAAAAAAGGAGTACAATGCAGAACAGAAATGGGTTAAAGTTATTCAGTTTTCCGCCTTCGATTATTACCGACGATCAGTATCGAATGTATTAACTTCTGTGATTTTGTGAAATACTAAGTTCAACAATTTGTTAGTTATTAAATTTAAAGGTTGGTACGTTTTCTACATTATTCATTCAAAAAATAATTAAAATTAGAATATTTTTCCCGAATAGCTTACAATGGACGATAAAACAACTTACAAATGCTCAGTTTGCGAGAAAATATTCTCTCAAAAATCAAATTTCCAAAGGCATTATAATAATATACACCAAGAAACAAAGTTACAAGAAATATTTATTTGTCACCATTGCGAAAAACAATTTAAGAGTAAATTTAATTTAATCAGACATTTTTCAACATGTAGAAAATATAGTGAAAGCAGATTCCAAGTGTCCAAAAGAGTTAAATGTGCGTTGTGTAATTATGAAAATTCTCGTCAGACACTATTGCAGCATTATAATGAACAACACGGTGTAAACATATCCACAGAGTGTATGGATTTTAGCAATTTTCACGAATTCGAAAAATGGAAAAATGAAACCGAAAAGTCCAATACTTCTAAATATATTAGATACGCTTCAAAAAAATCTGAAAGTAAAACTCATTACTATTATCGATGTCATCGTGATGGATTTTTTAAAAGTAGTGGGAAAAATATTAGACATCTTAAAATTATGGGTAGTAATAAAATTAATGGTTTTTGCCCATCCAGAATGGATATTACTATAAACAATACAGGTGGAGAAGTTTCAGCTAAGTTTGTAAAAACTCACGTTGGTCGTCAAATGGATTTGGGTAAAATTCCATTAACAAAATTGGAAAGAAATAAGCTTGCCACAAAAATTAGCCAGAAAATTCCTTTTGATGACATTATTAACGAAATCAGGGATACTGTCACAGAAGAAAAAGTGGAAAGAATGCATTTGTTGACACGGAAAGATCTTTTCAACATAGAGAAGTTATACAATTTAAATAATTCTGTGAGACACTCTAGTGATTATGTCAGTGTTGAGGCCTGGATCTCAGAAATTCAAGAAAATGTCTGCGATTCTGTAATCAGATTCTACAAGGGACAAGGACAATTAGATAGCCCATATTGTGAACTACGGACAGAAGATTTTCTTCTAATAATTATGAATGACGCGCAGTTGGAAACTTTAAAAAAATATGGTAGTGACTGTATTTGCATTGACAGTACTCACGGATTAAATGCATACAATTTTGAATTAACCACGCTTATGGTTCTAGACGAATTGCGGCAAGGTTTTCCTTGTTTATTTGCATTCAGTAATCGATCCGACAATGTTGTTTTTAAAATAGTTTTTACAGTACTAAGACAAGCTTTAGGGGTTTCAGCAACTCCTCGAGTATTCATGTCAGATATGGCAGAAAATTTCTATATTGCGTGGTCTGATGTAATGGGACCTGTTGAATTCAGATTATTTTGCAGTTGGCATGTACTAAGAGCTTGGAAAAAAAATGTTAATTCGAAAATCAAAAAAACAGAAAAGCAGTTATCTGTACATGCTACGCTGAGAATTTTATTAGAAGAATTGGACGAAACTGCTTTTGAAAAAATGTTAGAAAATTTTATTAACAGTACTACAAATGATCACGAACTGACTGATTTTGGACAATACTTTTAAAAAAATTATTATAATAATAGAAAATCATGGGCCTATTGTTACAGAAAACATACGGGGTTAAACACAAATATGCATTTGGAGAGAATGCACCGCACATTAAAATATATTTATTTAAAAGGAAAAACTGTGAAAAGACTTGATAAAGCAATCAATGCTATCATGAAATTAGTGAGGGATAAATTGTACGAAAAACTCATCATTATACGTAAAGGTATAAAAAGAAGTTAGTTTTTTTCAAATAATTAAAGTTTATAATTATTTTTAGGCAAAATATCTGCTAAAATGAGTGAATTGAGAAAGAGGCATAAAAATATAGACAAAATTAATGACACACCGATTATTGAAGAACAGGAAGGCAGCTGGATTGTACGTTCTTCAAGAGGTGATGATTTTTACACAATTGAAAAGGCGAATCCCAATTGCATGTGTGAACTTAAATGTGTAAAATGTGGTAAATGCATTCATGCTTACATATGTTCCTGTTTGGATTCATGTGTTAAATGGAATATGTGTAAACATATTCACCTTTTGTGTCAGTATTTTACTACAATCCAAACCAACTGTTACCGTTCAAGACAATGACGAGAACTACTTATTTACTGATTATAATGAAAAAGAGAAAGAAAAAGGAATTACTTTGAAGCAGCTCACAAATTCTCTTCCTTCCAATGCAAATCTGACTTCTGAACTCGGCAATTATCAGAAAAAACTCTTAGAAAAGTTCCAGTGCATCTTGGAGAAAGCTTCGACAGTGGATAAATGCAATGTAATAGAAAAAGCACTTTTGCCTATGGAATCTATATTAGCAGCAATGGATTCCGAACCACAGAACTTTGTCCCTCCTTGCAGCGAAGAAGAAATTACTAAGCGGAAAATTGAACCCCAGCGAAAATTTTTCTCCACTAAGAAGAAAAGTAGGACAAAAACTAACGAAACTCCTAAAATCAACAAAAATAATTTTTTCTAACACTAATATCTTATACTGTTTCCATGGTGCATTTGAGCTCACACCTTATGTTTCCCATAAAATACGCTTTTCTCTATAAGACACGTATCTTATAGAGTCATAAAATACGCTCACACATATCATTCAAGTAACATTTTATTCATCATTTTTACAGTAATTATCACAAAAGTGAAAAGTACAATTATTGGATTGGAACTGCCACATTGGCTTCGTGCTCTTGTTCCTAACATCTTCTTTAATTTCTGCTGTTTCATCCAATGCAAATTCTCGGCCATCGAAAGCTGGCAATCTTTACATTTTCTTCAAATGATTCTTGCCGTAGTGTGAATTAACTTTTAATGAAGTTCTACACACTTACCCCATATCAAGAAAAGCCAAAATGACATCTTCAGTTACCTCCGTGATGCTTTTTTTTATTGTTCCGGCCTTGAAACGAAACCTTTTCGTATGCACTTTTAGACTTCATTGGTAACAAATTGCCCCTTTTTTCTTATTTCTTCTGGAACGTTTTGGCACATTTCAACGATGAAAATTGTTTTTTTCCAAATTTGTTGATATTATTACCATAGTACCCACGGCAACCTCCGCATTTTGCGTATTGTGACGCGCCTCGAATAATTTCTGAATTTATTAAAATTTCTGATAAGATGTTAGTGTTAGAAAAATCTTGAAGACAACGCCTGTTTTATAGTTTAAAAATTTCGATCTATTAAATCCTCGCTCCCTGCGGTCGCTCTGATTTAAACTACGATCTCGATTTTTAAATCGTCTATAAAACACTTGTTGTCTTAATAGCTATAGCATTTAGTTTATTGCACCAAGATGACGTTATATAATAAGTGTAGTTGTTATACATATACAGGTGTCCCAATATTGATGCGACAAAATTTGGGTGTAAATTTCTTTTTACTACGTGAACCAGAACGTTAAAAGAAAATTAAAGGGGCTAATAGTTTTTGAATTGTTATTTTGAAAGTGGCCAATGGGGGTTTCTCTATTCGCAGGTGAAAGGTATATTCACTACTGCTACTCAGTTGCTAGACAATGAAAATTTTCTTAAATAATGTTTTCATTATTTATTTTTATGATGAACACATAATTTCCTCGGAAACTAAAAATCTTAAGAAAATAACCTGTTTCCTTAATTAAGAAAATCTCTGCGATTGGTCACTTCTAATAATTCATAATTCGAAAACTATTGACCCTTTTACTTTTATTTTAACATTTTCGCTATTAGTTTCAAAAAAGGAACTTGTATGCAAAATCTGTCGCATCAGTTCTAGTCTGGGACACCTGTATATTCTTTTTTGTACCGTATATGCATTATTGCAATAAATTGTGTTTATCTATTTTTTTGCTTTAATGTTAATAGGTAGGTATGTTAGTTAACATGAGTATCGAAATTTAAACATATAAATAAATATATATTGAAGGGGGCTTTTAAATGATATTTAAATTTATATTTTGAGTAGAAACAAAACTGTCATGAATATTAGATAAAGTTTATTATTTAGTACATACTTCATTCCATTCTTAAAATTCGGAACATTTCGGACACAGTCGAGCGTATTCGTGGGCTCCTCACGGTTTGATCGCTAGACTCTTGTGTGCATATCTGCTGCTTTATTTTTGTTATCCGTCTTAAAAATATATCGGGTGTTTTTTAAATTTCACCTCATAATAGGCGTTGAAGAGTCGATTGTTGTAAACGCACGACTCGTGTAAAACGGAAGATTTAATAAGCTGATCCGTCATCCATAACCCGTGTTGTGCGTTCACAATCGCCTACTATGAGGTGAAATAATAGTATATTATATTATAAGTAAAGCCCGGATTTTAGGCGCTGAAAAAAGCCCAAATAAGCAGGCAATTAAGCAGTAAAAATCTTTAAAATAGGCTAAAAATAGGCTGCATAAAATAAATTTAGTCTTTTTTAATCAAGAATAGGCTCTATAAAATAAATTTAGGCTCCATAAATCAGATATTATTTTATTGAAAAGAAAAATATATATTTTATACAATACATAAACTTAATGCTACTTTCTTTACCGAACCAATACAAATTAACATTATGTAAGTACATACTTAACTAAGCTTTTACTTCTTTTTAAGATTCGCGCTGTAACAAACTAATATTTTTTCCATGTGCTCTGATGTTAAGCTCTGCCTTTTGTCGGACAACAGAAATTTATAATTTGAAAATGATCTTTCAACATCACAAGAGGAGCAAGGTGCAAATTTAAAATTAACCACATTTGCAGCAGTAATGCCAAACTGGATGGGAATCTGCGATATTTCTCCACTTAAAACACTTGCAACTTCTTTTAAAATCAAATAATCAGGATTTCTATTTAGAACCTCGTTAAATTTAGTCAGTAAAATTGCAGCCACTTTTCCTGATGCAAGCGATAAGGTTACTTTTAGATCTTCCATAATTTGTATAGAATTATTTAAAGGTAGGTCCATTGTTTCAAGCTGCTTAATACTTTCTGCTAATATTTTAAAATTACTTGTAATATATGCAATATGTGCCTGGACTGTGTTACTGTCTACATATTTTTTGGCTTTTTGCATGGCAACGGTATCATCTTGAAATCCCAAAATAATCTGTAAAAAATTGGAAAACATGAGTTTTTGTAAGTTTTTCACAAATATAATGGTAGTCAGCAGCTTATACCTCCTTAATTACATCAAAATTTTCTTGGTAGTAAAACACTGCCTTTAACCAAGTTGCCCAACGAGTTATCACAGGTTCTGGAGGCAGTGCTGTATTTGGTAATAATTCCTTAAACCGAGCAACTCTTGTAGGGGCTTTTACAAATATTTTTTTTATATTTGAAATTAGGCCATTAACATCGGGATATTGCTCGCGAAGTTTTTCGCAGACTCTGTTAAGGCCATGGGCAAAACATGTAATATGCATGAGATTGGGATAAAAGACTCTTAAGATTAATTGCAGCTTTTAGCATATATGCCGCAGCATCTGTCACCATAAACCTCACATTTAAGTATTTTATTCCTCCAGGCCAGAGTATTTCTGAAAATGCAAAAAAACCGTAAAATATTACAGGTATACGAACACCAATATGCCTTACGTAAAGTTTCATTTACAAACCTAGCAATTGTACAGGAGTTAGTTTTCTCTAGTATTTTACAAGCAAGTAAATGAGGAATTGCAGGTTTCTCGCTGCTCATCTTTCCTACTATAATATTTGCTACATATCGGCCTAAAACATCAGTAGTCTCATCCACTGATATCCAAATTTCGTTTGACCCTATATCTTCTCGTATTTTCAAAATAGTCTATTAAATGTAAAACCATGTTAGACACAATTTCAGAAATGTGGTCTTACTTACATTGTCATAGCAAATACTTAAATAATTTTTGCGCAATGAACTTTCGCTGGGGATGTTTTGATTAACGCAATATGTTTTTAAAAAGTTTCTCAATTCTTCACATTCAAGCTTGTTCCATGGTATTCCTGCGGCAAGTAATGCTTGGCACAAATCTATATTAAACTTGTTTCCTGTGCTTTTTATATTTGTAAGAAGAGTTTGCGTTGATTCCTTCCTTGTAATTGAATTGTCTTTGTGCTTTGTAGTTCTGGTGTGTTGGTCCAAATGGCACTTTTTGGTACAAGTAATCTAAAGCAAATATCGAGGGGTCAAATTAATTTCTAATCGAGTTATCCATGAATCCGAAATCGTATGTCGTTACTTGAACACGCTCCAATAAACACGGGTCGAAACAGAGGTTAGATCTGGACATATCAATCGCAAAAGACATATAGTCGTTTTCAACGACATCCGTGCTGTCAGTGTCATTTTTAATATGTTGCTGCAGATTGTACACACAAATTCATAACCAGTATTCAGAGTATAAGAAAATCCTAGTTAAAAAAATGTCAAACAAGAAATTGAGGTTATGGTAAAAGAAAATTTATATTTCGTGAAACGTCAACAACAAACGATAAAATCTTCAACGTGGTGTAACGAAGTCATCCTCGGAATCCGAATCAGCCTACATTTTTTATCGGAAATGATAAATAATAATATGAATTTGTCAATTTGCCGCGTCAAAGTAAATTGCCAAATTAGGAAATTCAAAATTACTAAACTGAACGGCAAGTGGTGCCAACATACTGTCCTACTGACAGCACGTATGTCATTGAAAACGACTATACCTACGGATTCAAATCCATGGATGACTCGATTACAAATTAATTTGATCGCTCGATATAAGCCAATAATTCTACAGATAAAGACTATTTAAATTTTACCTTCTGATCACAATTTTTACAAAACACCACACTGCCATCCGTTGTGTAGAAAGATATGCCTTTAGTCCAATTTCTTAATGATTCGGACAAAGGTGTTTTACCTACTTTAGGCATTTTAACAACTAACAAACAAACTCAAAAAGTTAGGTTAAGTTAAGAAACTCTCCAGTGCAGCGTTGCTTTGTTGACTTTAATAATATAGAAAACACAGACCGAAATAGCACAAGAACACAGAAATCACAAGAACGCAATAAGTAAGAACTTGTTGGAACTTGTTTATGGAAGTTAAGAACGATTGTTGCACGTTTGCATGGACTCGTGAATCCGTAGACTCGTGGTCGTGGAGTAGGGGTGGAGGAAGGAGTTGTAAATAGGAGTTGGTTTTTTTTATTGCCATCTTAACTCAACAAGTGGTGGTTTTATGATTTTGACGAAAATTAGGTATACTTACCCATAATACAAATATTTATGGTTGATTAATAAAAAAAATATAAATTGTATTTAAAAAAAGGTTAAATTAGGCTTAAAAGAAAACTTTAGGCAAATAAAGTACTAAAATAGGCATCCATAATGAAATTTATGGAATTAGGCAAAATAGGCAAAATAAACTATAGCTTAAACGGTTGGAAATTGCATGAAAAATATTATATTGAATTACCATACATGCGCCTTTATAAATAAGAAAGAGGCATTTTGCCTAAGATCCGGGCTTTAATTATAAGTGATAGAAATTCATCATTATACAAGAGTGAGAATTTTGACCGTCGAGTGCGCTTGCGCACGAGTGGGACACTTCTTACGAGTTTCATAATGGCATTTCGATCACGTGTGATATACGACAGTTACCAGCGCGATCCTTTAGCAATATTTTGAGACTTCCCATCTTCCAAAGTGAAAAACGAATGGATTTGTTTAATAACGCGGCCTTTCAGTCCGTCACATCCAGGAGCTTTCTTTGGCTTCATTGCGGTTATTATGTTGTTGAGTTTGTCATATGTTACTTCGTGAATTCTATGTTTGTCTAAACATTTTTTTATTAAATACTAACTTACGTAATGCAATGCATTTTCGTATGGCAAATCATTTTTCTTTTGGGGAGGTATATTTCTGCTGGTTGTTCCTGTTGGTCAAATAAAGAAGTTACAGGAATCTTATCAGCAGAATTTAATTCGTTAACCCATATTTTACCAAACATTAATGAAAAAGAAAAAAAAACCTTTTTTTTTTGTCTAGCATCATGAATTAGATTTATAACAACGTTAAACATCAAACACAATTTAATTTTTTGTATTATGTATTTTGAAAAATACAGCATGGTGAGAAAACTCACCATTGGTAAAATCTGTGAACAAATATTAAAAAGTTAAAGTTTATGTTTTTCGGAAGAGATAATAATTCAAGAACAACTTGACCTCCCATTCTAACACAACTTTTTTCTTTATTTGCATTTGCGTATGGTATTATCCTTCAGAAGAACACAAGCACCATAGTTTGAAGCCAAATTTGACTGGTTTACCCTTTTGTCTTCCAAAATATGGGACCATCTGTTCGTCAATTGATAAACTAAATGAAAATATTTCGCTATCGTCATCACTTTCTTCATAATCATTTAATGATTATTTCATTCACAACCTTGTCTACAATTGCCACCTTTTCCCAATACTCGTTTTCAAATTTTCAATTTTTAAATTTCAAAATTAAAGCCCGATCACATCTCGATTTCCATTGGGCTGGTGTAAATTGTGAAAAAAAAGCATCACAATCTTCTGAAACTTTTGCAAAATTTACATTTAATTTCGCCACATAATCTTTCATAGCAGCTCTATTGGGTTTAAATCTGGGTGATATGGCGGTAATCTAATCACGTCATGACCATGCTCATTAAAAAATTGTCTATTTGATATAGCTTGAATCGTAGTTTTTACCGCCCGCTAGAAGCTGCCCACTGAGAAGCTGCTGAATATTTTTCTGATTTTTCCAAAAAATAGGCAAGGAGAACATCTTCTGAACACTTGTATATCATTTTCTTAGTTTGAGACCAGTCCATAAAGTTTCTGTATTCTTTTTCATACGAAGACTTTCGGTAGCTATTTTGGCTGCTTGAACTATTTCTTCTGAAACGACCACTTCGCCGTCAACAGAAAATACCTCTGTTATTTCCATTTTTTTTGGAGTTTTTCCATTAAATATTTCACTACAAAAACTGAACACGCACTAAATTAACAATGGCTACCCTTGTTTATGCCACGGTAATAACAATAACTGGCTTATTCCACCTTCTTGTTTTTTGTGTCGTTATTTTAAAATTGAATTTACCTAAATGATTATAAAATTCAAAACTTCGACCGGACATAAAATTTTGTTCTGTCCCACGGGCATAATTAGCGTTCACGCCTTCATTACGCTCTTAATACATAAATAACTTATAATTTAGAAGATGCTAAATCGTACTTTGACGAACCGAGAGAAAAATTGTCGTCAAGGCCGCTTTGCGGCCGAAACAAGACAATCTCGAGGTCGTCAAAGAATTTCGTAGCCAAGGTGTACACAACATTTTGTGTGCAACCCGAAAAATTATCGCAGGAAATTCAGCAACATGTTATGTTTATTTTGATAGGTTTGCATGTTGGTGACGGAAATCAAACAGCTTGTCCAACGTTAAAAAATAAATCAAGGCCTCCCATTATCCCAAAACAACGTGAACTATGTCTGATTATTATCAACGCATATAATCAATTTCACATAAATGTGCATCTAAGCAACCATGAAAATGTGATTTTCTGTTTTATTAACGCTAATAAATAACTAGATGTGTAACAGTAGTAACTTTGACTTTGAAAGTTGCTTGCCCTGCGCGAACCCGCTCAAGTCGCTCTGGTTTTACAGATACTTAATAGGGTAAAATCTATTTAATTTTAGATTGATTTATTAATATTTAATATTTTAGGTTAGTAAATACTTAATTGCTCACGCGCTAATAAGTACCTAATATAATGCTTTTCGGCTTTCCATATTGTTTACACTTAAAAAAAACTTTCTAATTTGGTACGTTTGTTGAGTTGAGTAAAATAAAAGAAAAAATTTGGGGGAATATTTTAATGAAAAACGTAGTTTAAAAAACATCAAAACTTAATACTAATAGTCATCTTCTGTTTCGGTGGGATCAGTGCATGGTTGGTCAGGGTATTGCGATTTAAGTGAAAAATAAACATGGACCAGCTTCTTAGAATTTTCAAAAGTTAATCTATTTCGCAAAAGCGTGTGGATGTGACCCCAGTTGGAGAATAACCTTTCAATCTGAGCGGATGAAGCTGGAATTTTCAATAATTTTATTGCCAAATCACCAAGAATTGGGCACTCCATTTTCGCCATTCGCCAAAAAAGTAAAGGTTTTTTAATATCTTTTTCTAAGAGGGTAGCAAATATTCCTGTAATACAAATATGGTTATTTCAAATCTAAAAATAAATAGATTAGACATACCAGACTTTGTCATAAAATTATCCCATTCTTCTATGCCTTGAGAATTCAGGTTTTTCAACAGAAATGCATTTATTTTTCCCTTATGGTCGGCTGTAAGTTTTGATTTATCGTATGTAGGGTGTAAATAGTATGTACATAGTGCATATACGTTCATTGCCATTTCTTGCCTGTTTTTTAAATTTTCTTTGTAAGCTGCTGGTAACTCCAGGTTCAACCAGAGATTAACTGCGTCAGCCACTGAGGTATCAGACTTCTGGCAAGTGTATTCTGATGCTTTGATTGGTTCAGACGACCATTTTCGCCTACTCTGATTTTTTTTTATTTGATCGCATGATATCATAACCTATGACATGTCATTTTTTATAATAACAATTCAAATTTTTTTGACACTTTGTTGACATAGGCATAAATAGGCAGGGAATTTGTTTAATTTGTGACAATCTAAGAAAATTTTTAAATGACATGATTTCATACATATAGTAGTTTCAATTTGGTTGTAGGTCGTAAAATTTTATGGTACTTAGGTAATATTTTAAGCATGGTTGTATTGTACATTTGGTATATTTGTATTGTACGGCAAACGGTACGCGGCGCTTCCCAACCTTTTCAAACCCAACCATTGTGCCCGTTAATCGCTCATAATATCCAATAAAATTTTACGACCTACAACCAAATTGAAACTACAGTAACCTCACATTATTACAGTTTCCGACATTGCCGATATTGTTGACGCAATGTCGACGTTTTATCGACGACATTGATGACGTATTGTCGACATGTCGATGTCGACAAATAAAATCGACGCGTCGCCGCCCATCCCTGAGTGTCGCATTTGAAACCTGAAAAATCGAAACGGTAATATAAAAAATGTTACAGGGAGATTGATGTAACAAGAAGAATGTGAAAACCGTGTCGGATAATGTTGTACTGGCTTACCTATTTATTGGAATTTATTTATTGTGGAAGGTAAATGTTAAGTTCTGTTATGCTAGGTTGTATCATCTGCTCCTTTTTAGGTTATTTTAATCGTGGAAATATCAGACACAAATAAATAAAAATGTCTGTTGATGACATTCAGGAAATGTTACGAGATATTTAGCTTTTTGATCGGTGAAAAATTAACCAAAATTAACTTAATTCACATGTCTATGTTTCATATACAGGGTCTCTATAAATGATTGTCTGGTCAAGCCAGCCTTGGAAAAAAAATTTACTGTTCCGCTTTTTTGAAACCGATGCCAAATTCTAGTTCGTTTTCACGGTCACTTCTGACATTAGTGACTGACGTTTCGTTTGCGCTTGTCAGTCGAGTTTTGGTTCCTTATATTCGTTTTATCGCAATTAATCACAGTTAATATACACCAAAAATCTGTATTTTTCAATAAAAATTGCAAGTACATCCGCTTTTAGAGGTAAATACACTGGCAAAATTTGTGAGGTTATGCTTTAATGTTTTATGTTTTATTTTAGCTTTATTTTCTTTACAATGGTGTATTCTGTAGAACAGAATACGTTCATTGGTGTTTTTTACTTTTGAAATGGAAGGTTTAGTAATGGGAATTATCTGTTTGTAAAAATGAATTCCATCAAAATATCTGAACAACATTGTGAACAGATTTTTAAAAATCAGAACAATTAGCAAGGGTAAATCATTAGGATGACCACCAGTATCTGATGAAATACTCGACGATTTGAAAGAAATGGTGGAAAAGAC
This sequence comes from Tenebrio molitor, assembly GCF_963966145.1. Taxonomy (NCBI): domain Eukaryota; kingdom Metazoa; phylum Arthropoda; class Insecta; order Coleoptera; family Tenebrionidae; genus Tenebrio; species Tenebrio molitor. The sequence goes on along the minus strand of NC_091048.1, from coordinate 2,925,352 downwards.
TCTGCAGATATCCATAGCCTGTTTATCTCAACAATCTGGTGTACCACGATGGACTTGTCACAAAATCATTAAAAATAGGCTACAACTGCATCTTTATAAAATTAGTGTTGTACAAGAACTCCAATCTGCAGATTATCAAAGTTGTGTTTAATAATGTATTCAGTTTGAAAATCACCTCAATTTCATAATTTTGAGTGCTGAGAATCCACACCAATTTGTAGAGACTCCTTTACATGTTTTGAAAATTGGTATGTGGAACTGTGGATAGCAGTGTTGCTGTACCCTTAACTAAGAAATGCTGCAAAATATTTTTGAAAATAAATGAAGAATTGTCAAGTGTTTAGAAGTTAATGGGGGGGGGGACATTCTCAATCTATTTTATAAAAAAATACCTATCTGTTATCATTATTTAGTGTTGTAAATTATGTTGTTGAATACATTTGATTTTATTGAAAAACCAGTAAGACTTATTTGTTATGAAAAACACTGTTATTTATATTGGAAGAAAAAATGGGAGTCAATACCATATTCGACAATTCAGTCTAGGTCGTATTTACCACTAGCATAAAACAAGAAATGTAAAAGCACTAAAGCAGACAAAAAGGCAGTATCAAGTATTGTATTGTGGTATACGGGGACAAGGTGTTCTCAATATTTATCCGTTTGGATTTGTTCTCATACCAATTCCTGTACAGTGTGTGGCGGTACGATGGGGGCAATAATTGTTCCTATGTTGGTGTTGATATTAAATAATAAATACATTAATGTTAGCAAGAGTAAAGCACAGTTGAAACTTGTCTCTGGTTAAAAGCCAACAACCTAACCTGAAAATGTGACATTCATTATTTGCCGAACAAAGCGGCACATTCAAAATTTGACAAGTTTCCATGGCTGGCTGGACCCGACAATCATTTATAGAGACCCTGTAGATGATAAGTCGATAATGGGGATCTTTTTTATCGACTCCTCAACCTCATGCGGCTGTCTCATTTGAAATTGGCGGAAATTTCAAACCGGATGAAAATTCTGTACTAATGGTGGCCGTTCCTGACACAAAATCAAACTTTAACTGTAACTAATCCAGATTTTGTAAGATTACATCGGAAATATGCAGATAGATATAAAAATGACTTACTTTTACGGCCGTCGTCAAGGCAACGACTGCGAAATTCAATTTCGCGGCCTGTTGTACGCACGCGAAGTGCTCATTTCACGTACGGTTGCACACAAAATAATTTTAATGAACCTAGCATTTAGCAGAATATTTGACATAAGCAATGTTTTCCTTCATAATTTATAGTACTCAGAACTTCGTCGCTATCAGAATTATTCATCTTAACAACCACTTAACTTCAAAAGGAATAACAAACGAATGAAACTGTCAACCAAACAAGTGAACGCTGGTGAACACCATCAGTGAAGCGTTCACATTATATTATACATATAAGTATAGTGATCCCAGAACTCTAACGTTTTATGATAGGCAATATCGTTATGAAGTTCAACAGCTTAACAAAGAATTACGTAATCGTCGTAAATAAACAGACCTAGCCTGTGGGCTCTGGATTTAGAAAGAGGGCAGACGGTACCAGATAGTCTCTTTTGGACAAAGTGCTCCTCTTCTCACTAGGAGGTGTCAAATTCTAATCCCCTCATTATTAGTATTGCCTATCATGAAACGCTAGAGTTCTGGGATTGCAAGACCTTGATGCATATGGTCATACTTAAGCCTAAAAGATACAACCTGTCAAGGGAATCGTCATTCAAAAGTAAAATATCATTTGAATGTTTGAATACTTCGTTGTGGGCGTGATCGTGGTAAAGTTAGAATGTCCAAAGACTGTAATGGAATTGGTTCGAATTTTAGTCTTTTGGAAGGAACATAGAACTCTTCAAGGGAATCCTTATCTAATGTCATCAACAACTAGTAACGTAATTAATTCAAAATCGTAACTGTTGGTGCCATGGGTTCCATCTATACATATACAATCTGACCCATATTTTCGTAGCAACTCACATTGAGCCTCAGTCATTCATTATAATCAAAACAAAATAATTTTCTTTTAATGCAGGCCATTCTCCATCAATGCCTCCTTGTGGCTTGTCAAATAAAATTGAATTTCCTTTATCGCGCATATCATTGATCCATGATTCTACGCTTATCGCATCATTCGAGTGTCTTGATGAGGTGAGATTGTAGCATTTTTCAATGTTATGCAGATCCTTGTTTGTCAATAAATGAAGTCTTTTAAAAAAAAAAAGTGAATTTCGCACTTCATCAAGAATATCTTCAAACGGTATATTTGCTGCAATTTTTGCGGCCAAATTTTCTTTTTCTGATTTTGTTAAACTTAAGTTACCAATATTATTATCACTTCCAACGTGAGTTTCAATGATAAACACTTCACATTTACGATTGAAATCTTCTTTCACTTTAATACTTGTAGGACAGAATGCTTCAATTTTATTACTTCTCTGAATTTTTAAATGGCGTAAGCCCCTTCCTTCCAATACAATAATAAACCTATTAGAGACGCCAAATCTAAAAACACATTTCTAACGATTTATAACTTCAAAACTTTTCGGCTCAGTGGTTTACTGTTCAAGCTTAGAGTCTTCAAAGAATCCGTTTTTTCTACACTGGTTTCATAGCCGTTTTAATAATAAACTTGCAGACTGCAGCTTTGTGTTGTGCACAGGAAAACGCAGAATTTTGAAGGAGGTGATCATACAGCAAGTCATGCAACTGAAGACATGGTTTCTCATATTGTAGAAATGGTAACAGTTTTGGTGCTATATTCGCAATTCTTTGAATAATGCCCACAAATGCATTATTGGGATACATCAATTTTAAAGGGCTATTAATCCTAATAAAAGTCCTGGTATGGTGGTGGATGAAAGTGGAATGAGACATTTATCACAGTGAAACTGATCTTCTAACTTCTTAATTATCCTGATAGAAATGCTACTGATGCAGAAAAAATATTATTTTCAGGTATAATATTTTTACTGAGATTATGTATGCTAGTTGTAACTTCAATAGGCGATATTAATTCTCCAATATTTCTAATCACATGTTCTCCGTAAGTTTTAGAAGAAGGAATCTTTGTAATCAATATTTTCAGGAGTATTTGATGACGAAGAAGCTTTTACAATTCCAACGTTACAAAGAGATCAAAAAGAGTAAAACAGTAAACTTCTACTGCATCGTGGACTATGCCCACCGGGGACACTACGTAAAAAAAAACGCACCCGCACCTCTGTGGTGGTGTGGAAAAGAATAAAAAGTACAAAAATAAAAGAAATTCTCGATTTCTACACGCTGTAACTACGAAACTATTGATCTGACTAAAAAACATAAACAACAAAAAATGTAGAGAATTGTACGCTCTACATTTTCTATAATAACTTAGATAGACATACGAGGGTCGTTCGGAAAGTTCTCGGCCTGATAAAGAAAACTCAAGATTTTTCGTTTTTTTTTTTTAATTTTTCTACATAATCTCCTTCCAAATCGGTACATTTCGTCCAACGATGTTCTAACTGTTTGATACCCTCACAATAATACGACTCCTCCAACTCTGCAAAATAACCGTTTGTCTCAGCTATGACTTCCTCATTGGAAGTGAATCTTCGTCCCCCCAGCCATTTTTTCAAATTCGGAAAGAGGAAAAAATCGCTGGGAGCCAAATCTGGGGAATACGGGGCATGTGGAACCACTTCAAATCGAAGTTCTTCAAGTTTTGCCGTAACAATGCGAGACGTGTGCGCGGGTGCATTATCGTAGTGAAGTAGGCCCCAGTGATAGTCTTGCCCTTTTGCGGGCGCACTCGAATTCCCGTCTGACTTATTTCTTGTCATAAAGTAATGCAAGAATTCCCGTCAGGTAATTATCAACTGATATAATCCATAACTCGAGTTCCCGTCAAGGGTAAAAGAGCGCTTCAATCCCTTACCTACCCCTCTCAATTATATACTTAGATAAGGGGCGGCTGTGACTTTGACAGTGTCAGATTTTTCGTATCAGTGCTAATAGTCAGTCAGCTAATAAACGTCAAACAACTGTACTATTAACCAAATTTTAAGGCAAAAATGGTTTTTACTTCAGAACATAGGAGATTCATCATTGAATCTTACTTTCGTAACAGTGCTTTCAATAACCAAGATTTTTTTCTGACGGGAATTCGAGTCTAGAATTTGTGGTGCATTTTTGCCTTGATGGGAATTCGTGTGCAGGATTAAAGGGCCCTATGTCCAAGCCCAGGTATAAAATATTATGCTGACGGGAACTCGTGTGCACCGCCTTTTGCAAGTAATCTATCAACACCAGACCACGAGAATCCCAGAAGACCGCTGCCATGACTTTCCCGGCAGACGGAACCGTTTTTGCCTTCTTAGGAACACTTTCGCCTGCTCCAATCCATTGTTTGGATTGCTGCTTCGTCTCAGGCGTATAATGGTGAATCCATGTTTCATCCACAGTGATAAAACGTCGAAGAAACTCAGCAGGGTTGCGTTTAAATAGATCTAAACACTTGAGAAATGTTCATTCGAACGCGTTTTTGAGCGAATGTCAACAGACGCGGCACCCATCGAGCAGACAGCTTTCGCATACCCAAAATTTCGTGTAAAATGTGATGGACGCGGTCTATAGAGATCTTTACAGCCTCAGCTATTTCTCGGACCTTCAATCGGCGATCGTCTAATACAGCATTGTTAATTTTTGCAACGATTTCGTCGGTCGTAGCCGTTTTTGGACGTCCCGTGCGTTCATCATCTTCGATTGAGGTACGGCCACCACCACCATTTTATAGACTTTTCAGGTGGCGACTGATATGACGTCATTTGGTCCGACTGATCGACAGACGATTTTCCTCGGTTGTAGTCTCATTATCATTTCAAGTTTTTCTTTCATTTGTCTTCGACGGGCATTTGCGAGCATACTCCCCCAATGGAACAAAATGTTAGCAGGAACATGTCTTGTATAATTTTGTCTGGGTTACACGTCGGAGAATTGCTTAATATCCCTCATCGTTAAAGACGAACATTGAAACGTCTTTGTATTATTCAGTGGCGGCTCGTGTGTTTGAGATAAGGGGATGCACAAAACTTGAGAATCGCAATAATGAAAGAAGACTTTCCTAGAGAGTGACAGCGGAGGGGTCGAGGGACGTTAGTTTCCCGTAAAGTGGCGCCGCAGGCGAAAATTCTTCAGATAATTTTTCTTTATAAGCAATGTTTGAGTCGACTTATACTTACGCTAAACCCTGTTAATCACTTTGGTAAGAAAGGAAACTCATTTTGCAAGTCTTTCGTAATTTTACAAGATTTACAGAATAAAAAAAGCAACTACACAAAAATAAATACAGGGTGAGCAACAATAACTGTTACAGTTGGCAAAAAAAAAACTTTACATAAAATTTTCAAGACTGTGAATTGTACCTATTTCGGTTTGTTTTATTGACAATATTGACACCTGGTATACATTTCAAATTTAAACTTCTTGGTTTTTGTAATCTTTTATTAATAAAATGGTTTTCTCGTTGGAACATGACATAAAACTCATAAAAGTCACCAAAAATCACCAGAATTTATTGCCAACTCAATCAGTACTTGTTGCTCACACGGTATAATTTATAATTTCAAAACTAAAAACAAATCAAGTACAATGCTTTAAAATAAAATCAATTCTTCGTTCTCTGTTAGCACCAAAAAGTATCTATGATAGATCGCAAAAATTTGGAAGGTGTTGAAATTTATTTTTTTTCGATGGATAACATTGCTAAAGCTGTTAATCTTTCTTGACTCATCGTCGAATGTAAAAACGTTTTTATGCGTTTTTGCGTAGAGAAAAATCTTTCTGCCTCCGCCGTTGTCATCGGAAAAGTAATAATGACTTTGAGGAGCTGAAGAGTGGCGGCGAATATATCATCAAGGTGGTTTTCAATTTTGAATTTTAGAAGACCCACTGCCTTTCGACATATTTCTGAAGTCTGGTCTTTTATAAATTATTTCTAATTCTGTCTTAAGCCTTACTTCATTCAGAAATGGGTATGCCTCAGTTGCACAATTTAAATAATCGATTGGAAATACCTTTTCGAATTTGGAAAATTGTTTGGTTAAAAAAAGATTGGCAGCACTAAGATAATTCGTAAATGAGAATCTATCCTATCCTATCCTATCCTCGTTCGTTCTTCGTCTTTTAACTTGGGTTGACGCTTCGGGAATTTCATTTTGAACACTGTCGATATTATTTCTTTCTTTCTGAATTGAATCTTCAAAAGTCTTTATACACTGCTGGATTTCGACTGCATCCATACAAGTTTTTTGTAATTGATTATACGGCATTGTACGACTGAACACTGTTAGCCAGAATAGAAACATAGGGTCCTGAAGCACGCGAGATATTCCACAGGCTTGATTATTTATCGTTGTTGTATGCTTTGATGTTTCTTCTATTTTGTTCATGCATTCAATTAAGGTCTCTCGATGTTCAAAGCAGTGGAAACTGTTCTGCTTCTAAAATTCCATCTTGTGTTTGAAGCATGTGGAATTCTAGCGCCAACTATTTCATCTAGCACTGCTACTCTTTGAGGGGAATTTGAAAAAAAGTTGGTAATGTCACTTAAGTTACAAAAAAACACGCGCACTTGTTGATTTTGAGTTGCAGCTTGAGACAGTATCAAATTTAATTGATGTGCGTAGCAATGTACTAATGGTTGATGCTTGAGGAAAACAAAATTTATTACGCATAAAAATGCTCTCCGTTCTTATAGCTATTAAGACAACAAGTGTTTTATAGACGATTTAAAAATCGAGATCGTAGAGAGCGGCCGCAGTGTGATGAACCAAGTGGGTAATTCAAATTTCCCACCAAGCGTCCATCTCACTTTTTTTTTCTACCAACATACGCAATGAAAATAACACCCGCGAAATTCAAAAATGGCCAAGAGCGCGTGATCGTACCTCGTTAATTTCCCTACGTTGTGTTTTTTTTTATACAAATTAAACATTACCAGATTTGTTCCAACAGGGTTTGTGAACCACACAGAAGAGTGCAAATAAAACAACACAATAATTAAAACCAGCTATTTATTCAAAGTTATGATTTTGGTTAACGCCGGGATTCATGAATAATAAAACGTCTCGGGAGAGGGCACCCAAGTCTCCTCAAATGTGAGAAGACTACTCATTTAGAACTCTAGGAAAATGGTGAGCTCTGGCCATTCTCCCAGACCCCCGAATGAGGCTCCGCTAAAACCTCTCCTGAAAATACGAACAAGTCCGAAGTGACAACGTGGACGGGACAGTTAGTGAGAATTGAGCAAAACTGAGTTCATAAACAACACAATTCAAATTCAGAAAAAACAGGAGGGTCATGTACAAACATTACAAACAAAACAGTTACTTCGGACCGTTCGAGCGAGAGCGGGCACTAGGCGAGAACTTCAGCATGTTCTTTTTTTTCTTTTCCAAGTTAATTTACAAAATACGGCAGATACGCTATAGAAGGAGTGAGTGGCCTTGGGTGGTCCGGAGGTGTGTGGTACCTATCCTTACGACTTTATCATTTCCCGCCTACCCGTGATTTAGTGCTAAGGGGAAAATCCTAACTGCTTTACGTTAAGTCAACAAATTGAGGTACTCTAAGTTCATCGGTTGAATTGAATATGACTATTTCAGAGCAAAAACAAACGACGCTTGTCAAGTACCACAAACTTCGAGAACAGATTACCATTCCGGAAGTTCTGTGCCAAGGAACTCGGATTCAACTTACACCATGAGCGACGTTGCGGACCAGCATTCAGCAAGCCCCGCCAAGCGTTATGGTTTTCGGGTCTCTCTTGGGGCACAACATGTTAAACGAGGGGCCGCGGGGTCGTGTTCAACGATTGGATGTTAGGAGCAACTAAACCCCTCAAACAGAGAGAGAGACCCTCGCGATAAGGGAGAATTGACATTTACAGCAACTGGAAAATGTAAACGAAACCGCGACAAAACTTTGTTGACGGAGTAATCTAAGAACACTTTCAGTTTGGGATGGAAAAGTGGTAACAACCAATAACACATACATAACAATAAAACAAAAAAACACAGTCCAGTCGACCCTAGCCTATTAGAGCCGGATCATCGACAAGGGGCCCCCCCCCTTGGAGGGCGCCCCAGGACTAAATGATGAAAATACCTAAATGTAGAAGATCCCTGGATAAGGAAAAAGCCCGCGCAGATACCTGAAATATAAACCCAATTGGTTGCTACCGGGATGGAAAGTGGAAACTTTCAAATTTTGATTAAAAATGTTAAGCAATAAATAAATACTTGTTACACCAAAAGCGTCACTCGGAATAATTAGAAAGGGGATCAAAGTGAGGGAGTGCGCTGATAAAAAGTGAAAGCCACAGACCCACGCTAAAACTTGGAGTCATTTTCTTTTAGGAAAATTAGTGAATTGTAAAACCTGCTTTGACAACAAAAGGAAAACGTGATCCGTCAATTTTATAAATTTAGCAAAACTAGAACCAGGCTGCCTTACGCTCCTTCGCAAGCTTATAATGTTAAAAACATAATACATGGGGATGGTCGAGATAAATGTGGATTTTGTAAAACATGGTGGAAACCCACATGCGACCCATTCGTGTCTTATTATTGTTAAACTACATTTCGCGCGAAGCAGAATTAATTTTAGTACCCCAAACACATACCTAGTTCAAAACAGAAGTTGGACAGCAACATTTAGCACAGTTCAATAAAAAAACAACTAAAATCGCACAATTAGCACACATACACGGTACTTCTGTACTACTCTGCGGTCAAGAAAAAGTGCCCTCCAAAAAAAAACATGGCCGTTCATCCCCTGTCGACTTTCCCCCACGCCCCCAAGCGGTCGCCGACGGTACCGAACGCCGGTAATTCTTATAGCTTTCATTGGCGGTTAGTTTTGAATTCAAAAGCGGTTATCTCAATATACTTTCTTATTTGAAATAAATATACAATTTATGTTGTTTTTATCATTGTTTATAATGAATTTATATCCCACAAATTTACAAACTTTGTGACACAAACGCCAAAAGCGTGAACCTTAAAGTAAATTCAAATTGGCATAAGTGATCACAAACGCCACAACAATATGATAATGGCAAAACAGTAATGGCATAAATGCCAGCATCTAAATGGCATAACCGACTAATGAAAAATGTGAATGGCATAAGTAACAAATTTTCACTTATTCTCAGAAATTAAAAAAACTGTCGTTAATATTGGCTTTTAAATATAGACGAAAAATAGCAAAAAAAATTAGATAATACCAGAAATTTGACTGATGGAATAAACGAAGTTTCATAGAAGTTATGCAGTTTTTTCCCTCCTGTGTAAAATTTACCAAATGGCATTTATGTCGTTTTGGCGTAAACACGTCGATATTGTATCCTTGACATTAAAAAAAAAAATGATGACAATCTCTTGCTACCGGTTCCGAAATAACACCGTATTTTTGTCTATCGTTACTCCACTAACAACGTTTTGCGACTTTCACGCATTCGCATGAGCGAACTGGTTTTGGTTCAAAAACACTGGTAGCTTCAGTTTTATTTTTATTCCAGTAGCACTCCACATCTGTCGATGACAACTTTTCAACATCATCTAATGTACTCCTGAAAAAGAAAACAAAGGCCAAACAAGGAACTACACATAAAATGTGTAAAATATGTATTATATTATATAATTGCAGTGGCTTGATAATATGCCAAATAAAACATATTTTATACAAGCTGGCACAGTAGAGTAAATAGGCACCCTGAAATATGCTTGCAAGTGCCTGATAATCCAGCCTTACAAGTACAGGTGAAACGATGTATTTCCACCTCACATCCCGTTAGCTGCAATTCGCCATTAATCTCATCAAGATCAAGAAAGAGAGCGTTTTTCTTCAAATTAAAAAAAAATCTAGCTTAAAAGATATTCGACAAAAGACAACTTAAAATTAACCAATCAGAGATCTACACCTCCAAGGTGTGTTTGCCGTAATTTTACGTTGCTAGGATTTCATTTAAGAAAAAACATCTTTAAAATATTTGGGCGATTGGAGTTGTTTTTGAAAGATGTCACTGTCAAATTAAATTTGTTATAAAAAAAAGCCAAAACCTTTGTTTATTTGGTTACAATAATGTATTCAGCCGCTGATTATTTAGAAATGATAATAATTTTCGGGGAATGTAAGCGTAACGTCAGGGAGGCAGCAAGAGTCTTCGAAGAACGTTTTCCGGGCAGAAATGAAAATTATTTTTTCGTTTGCAACACATTTTTTTTATTTTTTGCTACAATACGTTGTAATAATAATTGAAATGACCTAGTATCGCCCATAGACTTTGCAGTAGACATCTGAACTGGCAATGTAATGACAGCTCTAACATTTCAGATTGTTAACCTAAATTTGTTGAGAATGAAAAGTCAAATCTAATAGTGTCAAAATCACAGTAACCCAAACATTTTTTGTAGCTATTTTTGAAAGCTAGCAACTGGCTTTATTTGGTTGAAATAACATCACACCTCGAGATGCCCTTCTGGGATTGGTAGAATTACAAGTCTGGTAACTCAGTTATAAAAGCAATAGTAAATTCTTTGTTTCTATTTTTTGACAACTTATTGTCGTCGGCAGGTGCCCTTTTTCTCTAGGGCGCGAGTTGTGACAGGCCCTGTATAAGTTGCTTTGTCCAATTATAAGATCTAGTAGCTCGTTTGTAAAAAACAATTCAAAATAATGTACGGGTCTTCCTATCTCTGTTCCTTCTGAAGTAAATTGTTGATCGGGCAAAAGTTCATCCCCCGTCGCTTTGATCCAGTTGAATCTTTGTTTTCCAGCAGCACCTACATTATTTACAGGTGCTTCGTCTTCTGAATCTGAGTTTGAATCATCATCGCTATGACTAACATTTCTAGCTGATCCAGTGGGTACGTTATAAATTACCCTCCCGAAACTGGGCTTCGACTCGGTTTACAATGCGAACCACGAGTATCGTCGACTGAGGCTGAAAAAAAAAGGTGGGAACTGCCCGAGTATGGGAAATGATACACAACAATTCGTGGAGAAGTTTTTTTTTTTATTCACAGACTGTGACGTGAAATAGTTGGTACAAGACAAGATGATAACAAAAGAAACCTAGAAATGTACAATTCTTATCTAATACCTACAACTTGACAAAATGACACAATTTGTAAAGAACTCCACGAAATGAATAAAACCTAAACACAACGCTGTCTAATTTTCTCCTATTTTATCCCGGACAAAAAGGTCTGACAATCTGTCGGTAGATTGTGACTTCGTTCGAGGACAACTTAATTCGCTAGTTGTCCATCAAGAACAATCAGAGCGCGAGTTTTCGCCTGCGCGACTTGGGGAATGAATGTTAGATGGTTGTCGAACTTGACACCGAGATATTTGACGACGGTTGTCCAGGGGATGACAGGGTTGAACATAGCGATTTCGCCGACCGGTCGGAAATGACGCTTGGTAAAAAGAATCGCGTTGCTCTTTCATCATCTCGTGAGATGATTCTGGGTGACCAAGAGCGCACTAGAATTGCAGTGCCGTCTGCGTACAGTGCGATTTTTGTGTTGTCGGGTTTCAGAATGTCGGCAGTGAAGATTGCGTACACAGTCGGTGAAAGTACCGAACCCTGTGGGACGCCTGCTTGGATCTCGCGTTGCGTTGAGAGGACCTGTCCGATTTTTGCGTGGAAAACGCGGCGGTTGAGGAATGAGTTCAATAATCTGACCATCGCCAGGGGCACGCCGGCGGCGTGGAGCTTGTAAACAAGTTCATCGTGCCAAAGCCTTTGGCCACATCGAGGAAGATCGCGCCGGTTGAATGCCGTTGACCGAATCCTTTCGAAATGAATTCAATTGATCCACGGTGGAGTGCTTGGGTGAAACCCAAATAGTTCGTCAGGAATTGTGGAGTTCTCATCTGTCACTTCGACCAGCCGGGTCAAAATGACTTTTTCTTCGAGAACCTTTCCGATGCTTGACTTTGGGGAAGTTTGGAGTTCTTCCCGGGCTTGGGAATGAAAATGACTGTCGCGTTTTTCCATAGGGACGGAAAGTGGCCGAGACGGAGGCTGGCGTTGACAATTGCGGTCAAAGCGACGACAACTTTGGATGGCAACAATTTCAACGCAGTGTTCGAAATGTTATCGGGGCCGGGTGCTTTCTTCTTCTTCCTGACGATTTTTCGGATTTCCGAAGGCGAAGCTGGTGTGATGGGAGTGTCGTCACGTCTCGAAAGAATGAGACGAACTTGGTTCTCGATCTCCTCGATGTGGGCCCGGTCGGCGTCGACGACGATGTTGATCGCCGTATTTCGCAGGTAACAAAAAAATGTAGGACAGGGAGAAAGATGGGGCTTGGAAAAGAAAAAGATAACTTTCCGGCAAGTTACGAAAGTGAAAAGGAACCACCATTGCCGTACGGTCACCTATAGCTGAGAAAAAGAAGAGAAAGTGAAGGGACAGAAAGGGAAAGTGGGGTTCAAAAAAAATAGATTGCAGCTCGACAATCTAGAGGCGTGAAGCCACCTCAGCTTTAAATTGGCGGGGCCAACACCTGTTCCTCCAGCCGCCCCGTTGTGGCTGACACAATGACTCTACAATGAATTCCGTTCTCGGATGTGCGACGTAAAAAAAAGGCTTTGCGGAGGGTTGGCGCGTCGCGTCGTCAAATGCTTTTTCTGCTAGCTCCAGGTGTTCAAGCAGCGATGTGACAGTCCCATGACCGGCCAAACGCTATAGTGGCGTTTTGTAACGCTACACTCGTCATATCTCGAAAGAATGAGACGAACTTGGTTCTCGATCTCCTCGACATGGACCAGGTCGGCGTCGACGACGTTCGGTCTGCATTGCAGTTCCAAACTGTCAGCGAACGCCTCCGCTTTATCGACGTCCGAGAAGACGAGTCCGTTTGCACCCTGAATGGGGGGAAGTTGGCTTTTTCAACGGAGCGCTTTCGCGATTCTCCAGATCGAGTTGTCCTCCGTCGCGAGAGATTCGAGTTTGGTTTCCCACCGATCAGGTCGATGATCGATGAGCGCGTTACCAAGCCGATTTGCGTCTGTTCTGTCGAGGGCGTCGCCAGTCCGAAAGGCCAGGCGCCTGGCACGATTTTTTGCCAATCTCTTTTTGTCGCGCCTCGACCCGAATTCGAGTTGAGTCTGTCATGGCGGATTTGATTTTGTCCTCGAGAGCGCCGGCTGCACTTTCGAGGTCATCGAGCGATTCAATCCGAGGAATTGGTCCGAAGTCGGTTTCGAGAATTTCCGCGAAGCGCCGCCAATTTGTGTGTGTTGCGAATTGTTATGTTTGAGTTTGCGTCGTTTGCCTCGTCACCGATGGGCATCTGATCTGAATTTAACGCTAGTGAAACGTGTAATCGGATTTGAAATGGCACATTTTTGATAAGTGCAATGTCAAGGATGTCGGCGCGGTAGCCGCGGGTGTCGTACTATGTTGGCTCTGGAGGAGCCTCAATTAGGAAGTCGGTCGCATCCGCGAGGTCGAAAAGAATTCGGCCGTTTCGATTTGTTTCACGCTGCCGGCGCCGGTATCTAAAATGTTTGTAATGCCATTCTCCCGAAGCCGATCCTGCGGCTTGTGATAGCATGAAATGAGTGTCAATGGACCGTTCGCGGTCTCGATTGTCACGGCGGTGGCTTCCAGGTTCTGGAGAGCGGGAAGCGCATTCGGGTAATGTGGGAGCGTACGGCGAACGTAAATGGCCGTTCCTCCTCCAGCACCGTCAGTGCGGTCGCTGCGGTACCAGATGAAACCCCGGGTCGCGTGCAAGAAGGTCTCGTTGACCAAAATGACGTCGAGGTCCTGACTGTCTGCGAAAACCTCCAGCTTATGTGGTTCGCAGACTGCGTGCATTAAAGAATGCTGTCTGCAGCGACTTTATCTTGGAAATTTGTACTAGCATTAATGTCAGAACTTTCGGAATGATTGCGAGAACTTTCGCGAGAATCTGCTCGGTGGAGGTCGAGGTCTGAATTGCCATGAGAACTTCCGTGATGATTTTCTCGGCTGTGGAATTTTTCTGGGCGGGGGCAGGTCAGGGGGTTTAGGCTGGGGCCCCGCGGGCTTGGACGCCGCTGCGTCAGCGAAGCTTTTCGTCACGTTTTTGGGCCCCAGGTTGTTTGACAGGAGCCGAGGAAGGGGCGGGGCGGCGGTGTTGGCTGGGCGCGCTTTTGTTGGGGGCCGGATTTGCGCATTTTGCCGGGACAGTTTTGGTCTTTTTGCAGGCTTGCGAGTCATGATTTTCGCCGCATTTCACGCACTTGGGGTGGGCGCGACAGTGCCGCTGGGAGTGGTGAAACCTCTGACACTGAGCGGTGGTCCCTTTTTTGTGGGGCCGCTCGACAATCAAGAGGTGGCAGACCGACCTCAATTCGAAGATTTGTCTCTGGTCTTTTGGGACCTCGACCAGGATCAAGGGGAGGGGCTTTTTGGAGCTGGTGGAAATCATCCTGGTCACCTTGATTGGTGCCAGGCCTTGGTTCACCAGGTCGGGCTTGACGTCGTCGAGGTTGATCTCGACGGGCACCTCGGGGAGAGTGAAAGAGTGGAAGGAGGTGGGTCAGCGCACGGAAATCGTTGGGGGACACCGGATTGACGCGGATGCCATCAACGCACGATTGAGCTTTTGAGAAGGCGATTTTCCTTTGGGTCATCGCGCTTGAAACCGACGCGTCGCGGATGATCACAGGCGGAATTTTGTTTTCCGCCGGGGGCTTTTGTTGCGTCATTGTTTTGGCGGGCGCGGGCCGGGTTGGCTGGGTCTGAGGGACCTGGGGGTTGGTCCGCTTGAGCCTCCGCTGATGGAGACTCTCCACGGCCAGAATTGACCGTCTGGGTCCGAGGTGGGACGTTTGCGGTACCTACCTTGGGCCTTGGTGAAGGGGACCCCTGCTGCAGGCTCGACTTCCTCCTCCATCTAGATCTCCGAGTTGGAAGGTTCGACCTGTAGAGAGTGGGCTGGGGCTGGTGGCATCGTTGAGGACGAGATAGTTGTACACATCGTTCTTTTGCTTTTTCTCCTGGCGGAAAATTTGGACCTCGTGCCTGAGGGCCACGAGTTCGTCCCACAGGTGTCGCACGTCCTCCATCGTGAACGGCAATTCCCTTGTGGCCATTATATTTATCCCAAGGAAAAATTAATTTTTCCCCGAAATTATCGGAGTCCGGGCCGATTCCGACAAAAGTCGGACCGGGCGCGTCGATGCGCTTGCTGCGGAATTATTCGTCCGAATGACGGACTTTCGCACTGGTACGATTTCTTAAACGAAACAGATGACGACCGAGGACTGAACCCACATCCACCGTGATGCAGCGCTTCGCGACTGAGTCCCGATTTTGTAAATATTGTATATAAATGTAAATAAAGAACACGTAGGTTAAGTTAGTTAAGTTAGGTAAGGAAATTTTGTAAATAGATTTTAGGTTAAATTACTGCTGTGAGCCGGCCGGGGCGAGTTGTTGTCCTATAGTGCGCGCGCGCACTGAAAACACTGGACCCTCTGTTCAGATCTGCGGCATCGCTCGCTGAGGGCGAGCCCGTCTATATAACCCCGTTCCGACCAACGGTAGAGACCCCTCGTTAAGAGAAGTCTCCCGCCGGTGGGACACTGTCAAAGTCGAGTGCTTTCAGAGGATTGCGTAACCGTAGTAGCATTCGCTTCCTGTGTATGAGTCCACAGGTCTTGGTGAGGGAAAACCTCTGAAAAAAACCTCATCCAACTACAGTCCGGCCAGGGACCCCGAACCTCCCTAATTTGAACCAGTGACGCCTCTCACGCGGCCAAGGTGCTGGGTGTGCGCGCGCGCGCGGAAAAAAAAGGAAACGGTACATCTTTCATTCCCCCCCGAAGGGGGGCGGGCTGCTGAGGCTTTCAGCCTTTTCAGCCACACTGACGGGAAGATTCGGGATGGGTACGGTGAGGATGGGTGCGGAAGGAAGGTGGTAGGTACTGAGAGGTTGATACTGACCCAGCATTCGCCTTATCTGTGATATGAGACATACCACGATGTGATGGTGTGGGGAAACCTCTGAAAAAAACCCACACCTGGTCAGGCGGCACCGGGGTTAGAACCCGGGACCTCCCGAATGTAAAGTGGCGCGCTAGGCGCTTGGCCACAGTACTCGGTTAGCGCGCGCGCGGCTATTCCGCCGGCTTTATAGGCACAGGTTTTCTCTCGGCTGGGCCACCAAAGTTTCCGGCCGGACCAATCAGGAGCCGTCCTTGGCGTCTCGGCCTTCAGCCGGGCGAATATATAAATATAGGCCCGCTTTTTGTACGAATTCCGCGATCAACTCGACGTGGATTTCCTCTTAACGCACGGTCTCGTCCTCTACGGCAAGCATCATCAATGCGAGCCGTCTAAACCACCCAGCCCGACCCCGCTCCAGTGCACGAAGTGTTTTCAACTCGGCCACCACGTCACCGCATGCCCCAAATGCCCCCAAACCCACGCCCCGAACAAATGCGAAGCGGAGGTCCCCACGCCGCGTGGTCGCGTTTGTGTCCCTCGATTAAAACCGCCCCAATTACGCAAGAAACGCTGATCGCCCCCACGATGGTAATAAACCCCTCCGCGGAAATCGCGGACCCAGACATCACGCTTAACGAACCCGCCGAACCACCAATCAGCGCGAAACAAACAATTGCCTTTGTCACTGATCGAACTCACCGCGTTCAAAATCCTAAACACCAGAACGCGCATCAATCACACAGAACAGCGAATTTATTTTACCTTTGAATGGCCGCGCCCCGGCTCGTCCTTCCTCAAAACCGCGCATAACAGACTAAATGCCATAATCAGACGCGACATCAACGCATACCGCGAAGAAACCTGGTCAAAAGCATGCGAATCTCTTGACTACCGCGACGGCAAAAAATTCTGGAATAAATTCAAAGCTTTAACCGGACAAAAATCGGTACCGAACCATCACCTCGTCTACAACGCACAAACGTATCACTCCCCGCGACACAAAGCCAGCTGCTTCGCCGAGCTTCTGGAGGAGGTTCACCAAGTCCCCCATAACCCCAATTTCGAGGACGTCTTCTTCCAGAGAATCACCAACAATGTTAACGCGTTCAAAAACACCCCCCTCACCGAGCCTCTTCCTCACCCCCTCAACGACGAACATATGACTGACGAAATCACCACCGACGAGGTTAAGTCTATTATCTCTCATCTTAAAAACTCAAAAGCCCCCGGACCGGACGAAATCAGACCCATCCTTCTCAAAAACCTCCCAGAATCAGCCCTTCAAGCTCTAACCAACATTTACAATCACTATACTTCCCCACTGCATGGAAAACCGCGTACACGATCCCCAAACCTGGTAAAAGCCCTAATGACCCCAAATCCTACCGCCCGATCTCACTACTCAACATCACCGTCAAAATCTTCGAAAGAATTTTAACCAACCGACTCGATCTTCTGCTTGAATCCCACAACCTTCTTCCCCCCGAACAATTTGCTTTTCGCGCCCCACGATCAACACATAATCCCATAGTAGAACTTCAGACAGATATCACCAGACACACCAACCTTGGCGAGTGCACCGTAGGTGTCTTTCTGGACATCGAAAGAGCATTCGACAAAGTTTGGCACGACAGACTAATTCAAAAACTCTTCAACATCAGACTTAACCTCAAATTCCTCAAATTAATTTCCTCATTCCTATCCAACAGATCCTGCAGGGTAAAAGTACACAACGACCTATCCAACCCCATTGAAGTGAAAGCCGTTGTCCCCCAGGGCTCCGTTCTTTCACCTCTATTGTACATTGTATACTGCAGTGATTTACCAATTTCAGGCACCTTCCGCACAAAAACGAGGATGTTCGCCGACGACACGGCAATCTGGACCAGTCACAGAAGCGCCGAGAAAGCTGCGAGCATCATTCAAGAGGAACTTCATCGCATTGAGAGATGGACTGGAGAGTAAAACCCAATCCCACCAAATGTCAATCAATCCTGTTCACATTCCCAAAAGCATGCAAACAACCCTTACTTTTTTCAAAAATCTCACTCAAAATTAACAACCAAACAACCCAAAACCAATTCAGTTCGCTACCTAGGTATCACCTTTTCTTCCACCTGCACCCTGCATGCCGACCTCAACATAACCCTAAAGAAAGCCCTCAATAGAGCCAACCTACTCTACATGATACGCGGCCGCTTCCGTGGCTGCAACTCCGCGACCTTATTGCACACTTACAACGCCTTCATTCGACCCATAATAGAATACCACGCCCTCATCTAACTAATACTAGCAAACTAATACTAGCTGCGTCGTACCCCAACCTACCCCCTGAACTCCGACTCCTGGTAGGAGAAACCCCTCTCTCAATGAGATAAGGAAACCCAAAAACACTTTCCACCCCCGAAAGGACGAGACCAACCCAACTTTTTTTATTATATCGAGTCACATGAACAAGAAACTTCTTTTTATATCGAGTCACAAATCTATGAAACTTTTTTTTTGTAAGTAATTAAACTTAAATTTCACCACCCTGCCATTAGCCTGCCTAAGCGGCAGTAATAACATTAATTTGTAAAATTATTACATACTCCACAAAATGTACCAAACGAAATTGAATAAATGTATTTGAATTGAATTGAATTTTGTACGAATTACTCCTGACCAGATGGAACTTCACAGGCGTAAATTTTTTTTGTGAAAACATGGCACATTTAAGTGTGAAACAACGCATTGAAATATTAATGATCTATGGGTATGGCGATAGGAGGACGCAAAGCGAAGTATGTGATCTATTCAATGAAGTTTACCCAGATAATCCTGTCGCTCAAGGAACGGTTTCTCAACTAATTAAAAAATTTCGAGAAACTGGTAGCATTAAAAACATTAAAAGAAGTTTTAAGCTTTAGACGTCCTGTTAACAATTGAAGAAACACCAAGACTTTCAGCAAGGGAAGTGGCAGAAAATTTAGAAATTAGCTAAAATACGCTGTTAATACCTGTTCACGTTGGAAAAAAACAGCTGTGGTGCAAATGAGTAACTTGTTACTATGACATCGCATATGAAAGTTAATGCCAAATGTGTGCGATTTGCACCACTGATGTTCAATTCAACGTGAACAGGTTATACCACCTTGAAAATAATCAGCAGTCAGTTTTTAAAGGATTATGCTGTAAGCCGGTATAAAAACAACCTATTTAGAGAAAAGTTGGCGACTTAAAACAGCAGTCCACGTACTGTAAAACCAATCTCAGACCTGCTAAAAAAGGAGTCCCTTTTGTATGGACCGAGGTACAAGAAGAAATACGGGATTTATAGCAGTTTTATCAACTTCCCCTGTTTTGACCCTATTCAATCCAAACTTACCGGAATTGCATACTGATGCGAGCCACATTGGTTATGGAGCAGTTCGGCTTCAAAAACACCGGTGCCCAAAAGACTTTTAAACTACTCTCCCGACATTTTTGGTTCCCCAAGATGCGAAGCTTTGTAACAAAATATTGTAGAAGGTGTCTTACATGCCTGACTCATAAGTAATCTCGTCTTATAAGCCAAGTCCCACTGGCCTCTGTAAACTACATAGACTGAAACAAAGGTTGCAAAAGAAGTTTTCGTCCAAAATAGAATTTATCTGTTATCTCTTAATGATATTATTTGCGCATCTGATGCGATGATGCCAAATCCAACAGTTCTGAAGAGCCATATTTTCAGGGTATTGCTCTCTCATATAAGCACATAGAGCTTGTGAAATATTACGAAATGTCTGACGTCTGACTATAAAATTCCTCAAAAATCATTTCCTTCTCTTGGTGGAATATCTAAGGTAGAATTTCAAAATTAGGTGCCGGATATTTTGGTATTATTTTCGAAATGGCTTTTAAAAAATTATGATGAGTTAGCTGATGATGATTCCGAAAGCAGTGTGGAATCACTAACTCTTTCAAATATGTATTATCATTATCATGAATTTCTACTCTAAAGAATTTTCTAAAAATAATTTACAAATAGGACGGTTTATTTTTATATAATACTGTTGGAAGCAAAAAAGTGATAAATTTTCTATCTGATTTTTCTGTTCTTATAGTGAGGTAAAAAGTATGACGACAGCTTTAGGAAAACAAGGTTTAAACAACGACAATGAATGTTACATCTCTTACGGGCTTCAAGTAGTAAAACAAGATGAGTAAAATTACAAGTATGTATTGATAATTTCGTCTTGAACGAAGAAACAATTACCAGAAAAAGTACCACTCATTTCATTCATGGCTTTGGTGGTTTTTCAAGAAAAATTTGATTAACATCGAATGATGAAATCATTAAAATAACTGATAATCCTTAAAGGCTGACACATTGGAGATTGTTGCCAGGAAGCGGGACGCTAGGCACCGACGATTATAAAAAAAAAAAAAAACAAAAAAAATTAATAATACGTAACTGTCAATAAAAAAAACAGCAATTCTTTTGGTTTTGTACCACAAGTTAATTTTCTTTTATATAAATAAATATATATTCCTATCGTGCGTGTGTTCGACTGAATTGGGGAGCAATGGGACGAAGGAAAACCCGGCAAGTCCATTCTGTTACCGCAAGTCGGCGGCAAACTCCTTCAAATACGGAAAGCATGTGTTCCGGTGACAAAATTGGCGCCCAACGTGGGGCAAATCAAGCTTTTCCGGACGGAAGACACCAACGCCCTGAGTTCAACCTGAGCTAACCAGCAACATGTCCGGTACGCCGAGAAGTATGGTCAACCTCGAGACGCTCAAGACCGTCCTCGCAGCACTCAACTTTCCATTCCAACGGAGCTAACAAGAAACGACGCGGACCAGATGTTCGACTGGAAGACAGTCGAAGCTCTCTTCACACGCCGCCGCACACTCAGCCGAACACGAAGATCAAATGAAATTCATCTACATCGACGAAGACGCTCTCCAAGACGACGCAACTGGCGACGCAGCCGGAGTTCCTCCCGCAGAAGTCGGAGGCCCACGTCACGCTCGGGAAGTGCAGCGCGACCAGTGCACACAGCCCCTCCTGGAACGCGAACGTGGAGAAGCAACCACCGCAGCCGTCCGACCAGAAGAAGTACTGGCAGAGTCGGTCGAACCAGAGACGCCACCAGCGGAACCAGCCGAACGTCCAGGTCAGCCCCAGCCTGAATCTGAACGCTTCGACTCAAATACGCCACACCAAAAATCACATGCAGAACCTGCCGAACGTCCGGGCAGCTGCAGCCCGTGCCCGAACGTTCCGAACAAGAAACACCACCAGAGAGACCACCAGCGAAACGACGCCGTGTCGCAGAGCTCGCGACGCGCCGTCACCGAGCCCACCATCACCAGCTCGCCGCACGACTACGCAGACGACGACCGATCAACGCTCCGTGTCCACCTGGAGCTGGACCCACAACACGACGAGACAACAACCCCTTCTGGAGGAGGGACAACCTCCAGTGGCGCCCAACACACACCAGTGAATCAGTGCGGGAGTGTAGTGCGACAAAAAGTGCTTCACGCCTGCCAAGACGATACACACGGACAGCCAAATCAAAGTAAGCCGATATCTTTTACCATCTTGTTCGCAACCATCGTAACGTGTTATCAATTTTTACCCGACGCATGCAATTTGTTTTTCGATTATCACCAAGTCTTCAACTCCCTCAATTTGTACTCAATTTTCACCATTTGTTCAGAATCTGTGTTTAATTTTGTAAATCAGTGTTCGATTAATTCAATAGTCGTCAATTGTTTGAAATTCCTGTCACTGTGTCTTTTAATTCGCTTGCGATAAAACATCGTCCGTGCAAGCTGTTTTAGTTTTTAGTTAGTTGTAAGGAATTGTTAGTTGTAGTTTGAAAAATCTAAAAAAAAATCGCAAAAATGAAATAAACAAAAAAAGAGCGCTCAGAGAGGACAACGGGTGTCTGTCGTCGCCGGAGAGGTGGCGGTTGATACCAAGTGATCTTTTCGCATCGACGAAGACACCCACGTCCCATGACTGGGACGAACACTGGTCGAGTAGCGCGACAGCTGCTCGACCAATCAGAGACGGCGGTCGGGTACGGTTCAATTCTCGCACACCATTGGCCGACCGAGCCGCGTCGCCAAACAGCCCGGCCGTCCGATCTGATAAATACGTGACATCGCTCCGCTCGAGTCAACCGAGTACTGTGGCCAAGCGCCTAGCGCGCCACTTTACATTCGGGAGGTCCCGGGTTCTAACCCCGGTGCCGCCTGACCAGGTGTGGGTTTTTTTCAGAGGTTTCCCCACACCATCACATCGTGGTATGTCTCATATCACAGATAAGGCGAATGCTGGGTCAGTATCAACCTCTCAGTACCTACCACCTTCCTTCCGCACCCATCCTCACCGTACCCATCCCGAATCTTCCCGTCAGTGTGGCTGAAAAGGCTCCAGAAAGCCTCAGCAGCCCGCCCCCCTTCGGGGGGGAATGAAAGATGTACCGTTTCCTTTTTTTTCCTTTTTCCGCTCGAGTCGAGCACTCTCTCGCTTGCTCTCGAAGTGTAAACATCGTGTTGCTTGTGCTTGTGATTAATTTTTTTCTCTCGTTTTAGATCGTCTATCTGGCTCAACATCGTGCTCCGCCGATGAGTCGGATGACGCTCCGCTCCGAAAATTCCCGCAAGGGCGAAGGAAGACAAACATCAGGAATGGCCCCCAGCCAAGTCTCTCAGGCTCCCAGCCGCGACTCTCGGGCTCCCGGCTCTAACGCCTCGGGCCCCCACGCCTCGGGCTCCACTACCACAACCACCTCCGATGAAACAGACAGAACGAGTTCCTCTCGAAGATCTTCAACCGGTGAGTCTACCAAAACAAAAAAAACCGTAGCCTCGCAAAATACCCCCGACCGCGTAGTTCAAGCGCTAAACCGCCCCGGCTCGCCCACACCAAAACCCACACTGTATAAATATACTATAAAAAACATCCCGGAAGAATTCGCGTCACAAAAAAAATTCTACAACCTCTTAACTACCCACCTCGTCACCCGGAACATTCAAAAACTAATAGTCAACTGGAACCGTACCGCGCTCCTTATTACTTCTCTGCCAGTGGACGAAAAATTCACTGCGCAACTTAACTCAGCCACCGGATCAAAGAACATAACGTGTGCCCCGATCAATCAAAAAACCGCCGCCAACCCCACCCGGACAACCCCCACAAGAAACCCCAATTCTCGGTCGTCATCACTCAGGTCGAGCACGACATCGACGAAAATGACATAAGCCAAACCCTCGCTTCCGTTCGTAAGGCTCTGGAGAATCAAATCGCGACAAACAAATAAATTCACGAAATTAATCCGGGTCATCACCGAAGACACCGTGACAGTAGACTTTCTACTGAACAACGGTATAAACCTGTTCGGCAACCACCATCAGTGCGAGCCATCAAAGCCCCCGGAACCCGCCCCCCTTCAATGCACCAAGTGCTACCAACTCGGACACCCCGCGACCGCCTGTACAAACAAACCCGCGTGCCCCAAATGCCCCGAAACTCACGCCCCCAACAACTGCGAGGCCGCGACCCCTAAGTGTCTCCTCTGCGGAGGCGCTCACGCCGCCTGGTCACGCAAGTGCCCCAAATTCAAAGACACGCCCATCACCGACGAGACCCCAATAGCCCCCACGTACATCATCAACCCCCCCGCCGAGTTTGCCGACCCCGAAGTCCTCGTCGATGAATCCGCGGAATCTAAAATCAATACCAAACAGACCATCGTTTTTGTCACAAAAATCTTATACGATCTTTTCCCCCTGCAGCGCCCCAAAATCCACGAATTGGTTGAACTCGCGTCGCGTCAAATTCTCCGCACTAAAACGCGAATCAGTCACACCGGTCAGCGCATCTATTTCACTTTCGAGTAGTCGCCGACGCCCCCACGCTCGTCCGTCCTAACTTCCCCCCGTTTATGTACAGTACACCTCCTAGTACTGTCGCCGCCCCCGGAAGCGGCCCCAACCCCACTCCCCACCCCCCTCCAACAACATAAACATAGCCACCGTGACCGTTGATGGCATCAAAACTAAATTCAACGCCCTCAAAGCCTTTATCGCGTCGGACCAAATTAAAATACTTTCAATTACCGAGACACACACGCAAAATCCGATTCACGTCCCCAACTTCAGCTCTTACAGCAGACCATCTAGATTCAACAACCTTTACCGCGGAGTAGCCCTTCTCATTGATTCAAATATAAACAGTAAAAAACACGACCTTCCACCCCACCTCACGGACCTAGAAGCGGTCGCCGCGGACGCGCAACTCAATAACAAAATGATAACTATAATTTCGTACTATAACCCCCCCTCAGAACCAATTTCACCGGAACTTTTTCAATACGTCTCCAGCCTCCGCTATTGTATAATACTAGGTGATTTCAACGCGAGACACACCGACTTTGGCGATAGAAATACCAACGCGAACGGCCGCAAATTTTCCGAACTTATTAGCGATCTCTCAATTTACCGTCTCGAGAACCGCTCGGCAACATTTATTAGTCACAAGAACGTAGATGCGCAATCGATAGTCGACCACATCGTAATTACCGAAAGTCTCACCGCGCACGTAGACTCAGAATCCTTCATAGGCACCACCGTCACATCCGACCACGAACCCCTTGTCGCGAAACTCTTCTTTGAGGGCCCACCTCACGCGACCCCCTTCTGAAAACGTTATTCAACAAACTCAACGCGCAAATCAGACGCGACATAAACACATACCGCGAAGAAACGTGGATAAAAACTTGCGAATCTCTCGATTACCGCGACGGCAAAAAATTTTGGAACAAGTTTAAAGTCATTACCGGACAAAAACGGAAAACGAACCACTATCTCGCGACCGACGCGCATATTTACTACACGCCACAAGAACGCGCCAACTGTTTTGCCGAACTATTAGACGGAATCCATCAAGTCCCAAACGACCCTAATTTCAACGCCACCTTTTTCGATCAAATCGCCAACAACGTTCACGCCTTCAAAAACATCCCACTCATCGACCCTCTTCCTCACCCCCTGCACGACGAACACCTTACAGACAACATAACTAACTACCGACGAAGTCAAAACTATCATCTCTCATTTAAAAAACACGAAAGCCCCGGGACCCGACCAAATTAGACCAATTCTTCTCAAAAACCTACCCGACTCCGCCTTCCAAGCTCTGACTGACATCTTCAATAATTGCATGAATAACCTCTATTTTCCCACTGCATGGAAAACTGCCCACACTGTCATGATCCCCAAACCGGGCAAATGCCCCAACGACACCAAATCTTACCGCCCCATCTCACTTCTTAGCATCACTGGCAAAATCTTTGAAAGAATCTTAACTAACCGTCTCCAACTCACGCTAGAATCTAACAATCTTCTTCCCCCCGGGGAAGTCCCCCAGGGCTCCGTACTTTCACCACTACTGTACATTGTATACTGCAGAGATTTTCCCTTTTCAGACATCCAGAGGACCAAGACGAGAATGTTCGCGGACGACACGGCCATCTGGTGCTCCCAGAGAAGCTCCGAGAAAGCCACGAGCATCGTCCAAAAAGAACTTCACCGCATCGAGAAGTGGACCAACCATTGGCGAGTAAAGATCAACCCCACCAAAAGTCAATCCATCCTTTTCACTTTCCCTAAAGCGCAGAAACAAAGAACACTTTTTACGCAATCGAGACTCATAATAAACCGCGACGTAATTCCGAAAAACAACACCGTCCAATATTTAGGCATCACCGTTTCCTCCACTTGCACCCTACACGCGGATCTCAAGGCCACACTCAAAAAAGCGCGAAACCGAGCAAACCTACTTTATAAAATTCGAGGCCGACTTCGCGGCTGCGCCTCCGAAACACTCCTATATACTTATAATTCATTCATTCGACCGGTAATCGAATACAGAGCCCTCCTTTATTCAACACTCCCAAAACGAGCAGCATTCAAAATTTATTCATTCGAACGGCACATACTCCGCGACATGTTCAGACTCCACCGGCAACACCCATCCAACACACTCTATGACGTCACCAAAACAACACCGATCTCCGAGCGCCTCACGCTTCACCAAGCACGCTACGTTGAACGCACACTTAACGGCAACAACACCATAGCTAAACAAACACTACACACTTCACATAAACTCCCGACAAAAAACGGACTTCTAAACCGCGTTCCAAAAAAACCCAAAGTCAAAACCAAACACCTCCCCACGGCCATACTCTCCTCAAAATACCCCGATCTTCCACCTGAACTCCAGCTACTCGTTGATGAGACACCTCTCTCGATGAGATGAAGCGGTCCACACTCCCAGCCCCCAAAGGACGAGCCCCCATCCCCTTTCCCAGTTCCCCACTAACATCTGTTTCAGGTCACCAAGCCCCCGCAGGACCAAGTGGACACCAACGAGGAACCCAGCCACCGCCGAAACCGACCAAGGCCCAGGACCAGGACAAGGACCCAGAGCAGGACCAGGACCAGGACCCAGACCAGGACCAGTACCAGGACAGGACCAGGACCAGGACAGGAACCAGACCAGGACCAGGACCCAGACCAGGACCAGGACCAGGAACAAAAACCCAGAATTATATAGAGCCACCTAAAACCTTGCATTATATAGAGTCACTCAACATAGAACTTTTTTTTTTTTTGCATAACACTATTGTTTCATTTTTTTACTCATATTTTATTTTTCCTTTTTATTATATTTAAATTCTATCTTCTTTCTATTCTGCTGAAAAGGCCATCAGCCTCAGCGGCAGCTCCACCCCTATCTCACACTTAACACAATATTAATAATGACATGTAATTACACAAAAATCTGAATAAATGTATTTGAAACCTGAAACCTGAAACCGCTCGAGTCAGTTGGCTCTCGGACGTCACATTGAACGCACGTTCTCTGAGCCGCTCACACAAAAAACAGACACAAACAAGCATTTTCATTCCATCACCCTCACACCTCCGAATAAACAATCCCAAAAAGACCTTCCTCGACGACATCATCCAATTTCAAGGCGTACCAGGTGACAAGATGTCATCTCAGAATATTGAAAAATATTACAAACCTAATAAAAAAAACCTGAACCGAAAAAAAGCAGCACCTTCTTCTGAAGAGTATGATTACTCCCAAAATGTTAATTTTGCGTGGAAATTATTCCGATATTCAGACAAAAAGAAAGGTTTCCTAGGGTGCAGCAAATACCACAACCTTTTCTAGAATGTTGTGAAAGTATCTACTTCTACAGAATTTGATACGATCTACACTGTAATACTGCGTTTGATTCAATTGGTCCAAAATTTAAGCCAAAAATACATTATCATCGCAACGGACTTGGCAATTTACTCGAAAGCTCAAGACTTACTATTATGCAATAATCCTATCCTATCAATGGCAAAATCACTCTTCAATTACGAGGAATGCATTTAACAAAATGGCTTTCTTTATCGCGCCAAATTCTTGTAAACAGGTGTTGGAAGGCAAACAATATTCTAGAACCACCCGAGTGCTAAGACTTTGTGCTGATGCATTGTTTCGATTGTTTTTTGACTATTTGAAGAAATGGATGGTAGAAAATCGTAATGAAGAATTCCCCACCCATTACTTTGTAAAGGAAATTAAAAACGGAACGTTCAAAGAATACAATTTAAAGGATCTACAAAAAACCTAGGACTTTTGAAGAAGAAAGTAACAGAATTTGAAGACATTGGAGCATCATCATTCACATTTGACTGTTGCCTTTGTTTTTTAAGCTGTTGATCTTCTATTAAATATCCTTAAAGTAGAACGAACCGCAGATTTTGAACTTCATTTAGAATGTATTCAAAAACTTTTACCCTATTTAGCAGCCGGAGCAAGACATCTATATGCAAAATGGGTTCTCATATATCTAAAAGCTTAAATCGACGAATTCACAAATGTATCAATATCAATACAATTATTTACCACAATGCATGTGGTTAGTGGAGTTTAAGTATCACATTTTATCAACAGATAGGATGATCAAAGAGGGAGCGGTAAATGTTCATGTACAAATATTTATTGAAAAGAACATAAAAAAGGCAAACCCACATTAGAAACTTTCAAAGCACCTTTTTTAACGAGGAAAAGGGCATGATAACATTCTTTCTTGAATGTGAATGTGCCAGGTTGAATTTTTGCAAAATTGATTAAATCATTCAGATGACTGATACGTTCGTATTTTAATAAGTTCTATTGGTGATTAAATTGATTACGTGGACTTCCATAACACCCGGTATACTGACGAAACATACATTCACTCTTCCCATACCACTGGTTATGAATGCAGCCATGGAAGCCATAAGGGACTTCATAAACCTATTGCGAAGGGGAAGCCATTAATTATAATTGTCCACGCTGGAAATCAAACGGATTTTGGAGAAACTGGACTCTTGATATTTACATCTGGTAAATCAGATCATTTAAAAGAAAAGGAAGTGTTAATAATTGCTCGGGATTTTGAAAATCCAAATTGATGCTTTTCTGTAAATCAGGATGGAAAACGGGGGCCTAGCAAAAAAAGAAGTTTTGGAGCTAATTGGTCAATATGTCAACAACACCATTCAAAAACAGTATTCCTGGACACGATTATTTTGTTAGATTGAAAAGGGACTACCATTTGAACCAGAAGAAACCTCAGTGTGCAGAAATGGCAAGGAAACGAAGCGTGGATCCATTTGTAGTGTCAAAAGATTTTAAAACCGTAGATACAGAATTAAGACATTCCACCAAGTCAGATCTATAACGCTGATGAAACAAGCCTGTGCCTTGACCCTTCTCGAGTTAAAGTTGTTAAGGAAAAGGGTGTTGCTGCACAGAGAACTACCAGCGGCTCTGGAAGGGAAAATATCTCTGTAAGACGGAATCAAGTTTGGTTTCCACATGATGGGACATCTCCTCATTTCACCCGAAATGTACGTGACTATTTAAATCGCAAATATCCAAATCGCTGGATTGGCCGTTGGTCCAGTATGATGGTCTTCCCCGATCCTCGGATTTAACCCCGGTGGATTTTTATTTTTGGGGCCACGTGAAAGATTTGGTGTAGGATGTTGAAATAAATGCATAAATTGATACCGCCGCCACAGTATCAAATGTGTGTATAAATGTCCACGGAAGGCACATAGAACATTTACTATAATTAATTGTTTATTATTATTCATTTTTATTGTTCATCTATTTGAGGCTACAAAATCAATATCCTGCACAACAGTAGAAGCAAAAGATATTGGAAATGAGTTATGCAGGTCTTTATAACGTACTAATAATTTTATGAGGGTTGGAACGGTTGGGCCCATTGCGGTCGGCCGTCATAACTCAAATTATTGAAGGTTCAGAAATGGGCCATATTTAAACACTCATTACTGGTGATCTTCAACGCATTTGTGCTCTGCAATTTTTGCGAAAGTATAAAAAATAGTTCGCACCGACCAGGATTGTCATAAATGTCATTTTGTTGACATCATTTTCAAAGGCAACACTTTTTTTAAGTTAAGTAACAAGTACCTACCTAAATTAATTGAAACATTGCAATTAGTCTACATTAATTTTTTCAACTCCTTTCTCAAAATTTTCCCACCGGAATTTTTAGGAATTTCATTTGTAAATCGCACACCTCCATATAAACGTTTCTGAACAGATAAATTTTCTGAAACATTTTCCCTCTAAATAACACGTACCAAAAACAAACTCCAACATTACTTTCTACAAAAGCGATCAGTTCTTCTCCTGTAACTTCTCTGCCGGCTTGTTTTACGACGAACGCCAAAGGTACCTCGCCCACCCTTTCGTCAGCCACACCTACAACTCCAACATCCTTCACGGATGGATGTTGTATTAAAAGATTCTCAATTTCGCTTGGTGACACCTAAAATTTATCGCTACTTGACAAATCTCCACGTTAAATCTGTCTCACTTGAAACCCTTTGTATTTGATGATCTCTTTCAACCGATCTACAATATAGAAAAAACCAGCGATGTCGTAGTAGCCTAAGTCACCGGTTTTCAAAAATCCCTCCCGATCGAAGACCTTTTGAGTCTCTTCTTCGCATCCCAAATACCCCTTCATTATCCCGTCTCCTTTAACCCTCAATTCACCAACTTGTCCAGAAAACAGAGCCGTTCCAGTATCAGGATCGCAAACTTTTACTTGAAACCCATTTTGCACTTGTCCACAAGAACCGAACCTCTTGACGCTTTTGGGAGTAACAGTTACTGCTCCGGACACCTCTGTCAAGCCGTAAATTTGTCGAACCGACTTGATCTTCAGTCGCCTCTCGACCATTTCTTCCAATTCTCTTTTGAGAGAATCGGACGCACACAATACATCTCCAATCGACGAAACATTGTACTTTTCAACCAGAGGACTTTTCACGAAGAATATGAGAACGGAAGGCACAACAAACAACTTGGTGATTTTGTGTTTCTCGATCAACCCCAGAAAACGCTCCGGGACAAACCTATCCAAAATAACTGTTTTTGCACCGTACAAAACACTCGCCAAAGTTGTACCAAGACCGAGGATGTGGAAAAATGGCAAAAACGCCAAAACGGATTCGCGTTTGTTGATATCCATAAAACTCGCTTCCCCAGCGTAAATCATGGTGTTTCGAAGATTGGCGTGGGTCAGTTGAACACACTTAGGCAACCCCGTGGTTCCCGAAGAAGTTAAAATCAAAGCTACGTCTTGTTTTGGGTCCAATGTCGCAAGATTAACATCTCGATCGTTGCAATCGATATCAAATGCTTGGTCAAAATTTTTGACATGGATCGATGTTTCACTATCATAGCTGATAATCGTCGGTGAAAAATATTCGTCTCTTAGCTCGACGACCACGTCCAAAGTCTTTGTTGTGCAAAATATCAAAACCGGTTGACAAATCGACATAAAGTACTTCAGCTCGCCTAAAGAAGAATTCTAACGTTAAAAGAAAAAAATGGAAGTTGTCTACCTAAAGTGTAGTCGTGGTTGAGGAGGTTGATCTGTGCCCCAACGAAAAAACCTGCGAGAACTGTCAGCAACAACTTGTAGTGATTTGGAGATATTATGGTGATCACGTCGCCCTTTACTATCCCAATGTGTCTCAGTTGCTTGGCCATTTTTATCGACAATTTTAGTAACTTTTGGCGAGTAATTTCCTCTCCCGTACAGTCGACCTGCAAATGTCTTTTCTTTTCAAGCTGCAAAATTCGTCGTGGTGTATTATACGAGAACAGTTTCGTTGGGATCTTCATTCTTCATTCGGTCGTAAAAGATTCTTCCCAAAGATTTGTGGGGAAGTTTCGTGTAGCTGGGAGGACCTACTTGCACTAGATCGCTCATCGTAACACACAAGACTAAACGTTAAAAAACATCAAAGATGTCTAAACTTAAATTTTATTTTTGAAGACTTATTCGTATATTTTTTTATTTTATTGCCTATAAAATAGACGTTTTATTTTGAGCCCACACTGATCTCTACGGTAATTAAATTAAAATTACCGAATCGTTTTTATTTATCGAATACATCTAGTATTTATTACAATTAAACACATTTAATTACTTGCGTGGTCATGAACACTATAACTGAGGCAACTTAATGGTGCAGTATTTTTTATTATCTAATCACTTTTCGATGTGTGGGTTGAAGCGTGAAGGAACTAATATGATTTTGTGAAAGAACTATTCTGTTCAAAAAAAGAGACCAAAGGAAGAAAAAAGTATCTTGATATCTAACATCATATTTTGCTATTTCCTTGTTTTTGAAACTGCAAGAGAATAATAACATTCATGGCAGTGGAACCAAGAAGAGAATAGAACGTATTGTAATCTATAGTCAGAAATCCACAAGCTTCGAAATGAATTTGTCGTTGACTCACTCTTTCGGCAAACTGTAACAACTCTCTCCTCAACAGTCGTTCGTGGAACGATTTCGACGACATAGAAATATTCAGGAGCAACTTGCAACAAATTCTGCCAGTGCGTTGGGCTGCTTGGCTTGCCAGAGTACAAGAAATTGTTATCATTGCACCGAAAATCTGAAACATTACTTTGTTATGTTTACGAAAGATAAATCACTTGAAAATATGCACCACGTAATTGAAAGAATCATGAATGTAGTAAATTAGCAAAAATACCACACTGACGTCTCTCTTGGGTGTTATTTTTTCACTAGCGTAAATAAATATCAAGAAGATTGTGTAGGTCGTGTAGATAACACCGACAAATAAAATCCCAAATATCTGGAGACCAAAACAATCGTTGTAACTGTCTATTACGTTGCACAGCTTGGAGTAAGTCGTCAAATGTTTGTGTAGATAAGAGGGAGTCCTAGAACTGGTGACAAAATTTCTCGAGTCTTTCCCCAAAATCTGTTTTACAGACTGCACCAAAGCGACATTCAACATCACTATTTTGTATCTGATGGATAACGCATAATTGCAGATGTGTAACACTTCCATGGCCATTATATATTCACTAATATAAAACAGAATGTCTGTGTAGAAGCTCCATTCGAGAGTTACCATGTTAGACAACATATAATCAATGTAAAGAAGAATAATCAAAATATGAACAATTATTAGTTCTACTATTATGAATTTCCGTCGTTTTTGCATGACTGTGACGTTAACTCTGTCAACAAGATAATCTGGATCCATCAAATTTTCCAACAACTTTTTTATTCGTTTTCCTTTCATGAAAATTGCATTTACGATCAATAATACACTGATTAAAGGTAACAGTACGATCGTGACTATGTCAAACACGAAGACATTGTAATAAATGTATTGATCAAATTGGTACCACCTTTCAATTGTTGACCACGTACAAAAAGAGAGAGTTAAAATTATAATTACGATGGAATAAAACTTATACCACATTATGTTTTTGGTCTCAAAATTCGATGCAGATATAACGCACAATTTTCCAAACCAAAACAGAGGACTCAAGACATACTTTTCCGTATGGATTTGAGATGGAATGACGGGGTTTCCTACGCCTTGAGTACTAATTTTTGCCATTTAAGAGGCAAAATATTTAAACGTGTCGGAATCTGAAGAAACACTACTAGTCTTTGATAAAATATTTTCATCACTCATCACGGCAAGTATTTTATTCTTTGGGTAAACACGAGAATGGATTTTAATATCGTAAATGTAACAAAATTACTGTTGTAGCAACCGCCATTTCCATATACTTCCACATTCCAATTATGTAAAATTGATTATACAGAATGTAATCAAAATACGCGGAAATATTTCAAGCCGTAAACCATCAAGACATTTGAAGACGATTCGCACTGGCTGAAATTGGGGCGTATTCTGGGGCGTTAAAATTTTAGCGTATTCTGTAAATGCTCCGCTAAATTTTAAAGGCAGTTAAATTAAGTTGTCATAGCAATGACCAATCAGGGCTTGAAATTTTAAGACGCTAAAATTTTAACGCCCCTTTAAAAATTACAGAATACGCCCCTTTACAATTTAAAATTTCAAGCCGTGATTGGTCATTGCTAAGACAACTTAATTTAACTGCCTTTAAAATTTAGCGGAGGAGCTACAGAATACGTCCCATTGTGTATTTAAAAATTCAAGATTAGTCTAGTGGTTGACGCTAATTTAGAGCAATCGAAAGTGAAATGGTAAAAAATCGTCAATGAAAACGATTTTACCACGCAAGAAATTTGACACTGACACTGATTTGTGTCGAAAAAACCAACAAAACACTTTTACTTTTAGCAATAACATTTTGTTTCGAATGGTCCGTCAGGCTGCATTGGAACGGCAAATAAATCTGGTTGGATGGTACAGGAAGATTTTGTGATTTTTTTTGAAACACATCCTCAAACATACAAGGTGCACTAAAGAGCGACCAGTATTGTTGATTCTCGATAATCATGATTCACACCTTTCGCTTGACGGTATCGAGCTCTGCAGGGAATCTGGAATTATAATTCTATCACTGCCCCCACACTGTTCACATAAACTGCAACCTCTCGATCGATCGGTTTATGGTCCCTTCAAGAAATGCGTGAACAGCATGTCCGATGCTTGGATGCGTAGCAATCCAGGAAAAACAATGAGTATCTATGATATTCCAGGAGTGGTAAGAGATGCTCTGCCCTTAGCCACTACTCCCAAGAATATTCAGTCAGGATTTAGAGTTTCTGGCATTTGGCCCTTGAATCGACACATCTTCACTGATGACGAGTTTCTGATGAGTGCCGTGACTAACCGACCATAAGAAAAGAAAGGAACGGCGACGAAGAAGAAAGGAATGGTGTCGAAAAAGGGCACAGTAACCAAGAATGGAACGATGACAAAGAAAGAAACACTGACAGAAAACGAAATAATGATGAGTCTATCGTAGATGGACATCAAACGCCACCCCATTCGCATTTGGCTCAAGAGTTAAATATTGAAATTCAGCAAAAATTTTTGGTAAAATGGGGTGTGACAGCGTTCACGCTATTATTGAAAAAAGACTAAAAAACCGAAAAAATTTTTACCGAGTGATTACGCCACGCTGACGGAAGAAGCTAGAACTGACCCGGAGCCATATGAAGTAAAAATTGCTAATTTTGATTTCTTCAAAAATTTTAACGATCATCTGATTTACACATCCATATATAAAGCGAATATGAAAGTAACCCGGAAAGCTCTTATGTATCTGTCACAATAGTGTTAATGGTAATGTTAATGTTAGTGTTAGTCAGAATGTTAATCTTCAGAATATTGGTGAAACGTTAATGTTAGGAACGATGTTAAGAGATCCAGAAAATGTCTGGTTGTTTAGCATCTTCGTTAACATCTACCAATCACCATCGAGGATTTCACGCAGGCGCAGGCGCAGTGACAGTTCACACCACGTTGACAGCTGTAAGAGTAACATTCCGTTAACATGTGAACACTGGACTACTAATATCACCATTGCCATCTCCACTAACATTATAACATTACCACTAACATTAACACTACTGTGACAGACCCATTACCCATCTGCAATTCAGGTCTTTGCTGGCTTCAGATCTCATACGGTCTCAGCAAAAAGAGGCCCAGCTTCCCAAACTGGCCGTGCGCGTAAACGAAACCATCCTGACGGGCGACAATGAGATGATTTCCACATTTGATCCAGTTATGCGAGAGCATATTAATCGTGTGGAAAAATCTCAAAAGCACTTGGCAAGAATGCTACATTATTTAGGAAACCAAATTCAAAATCAACTAATAGATTTGCTATCTTGCAAAGTAGAGCACTATTTTAGAGATGATTCGCACTTCAAAATATTTTTCAGTAATTTTAGATTGTACGCCAGATGCAAGTCACAAGGAACAAATAAGTGTTGTTTTAAGATACGTACGTCACATTAGATAACAATACTAAAAAAGTGAAAATAAATGAAAGTTTCATTGCCTTTTATACAATATCAGATTCGACTGGAGAGGCATTTTGCCAATTTATAATTGAATCGTTTCAAAGTTTAAACGACAACGGGGCGAATATGCGCGGAAAACATGTTTGTTTGCAGAAACGTACTAGTGATATTAATCCTAGAGCATTTTTTGTACCATGTTTTGCACATAGCCTAAACTTAGTCGTAAATGATGCAGCAAAAATCTCGCATGAAAAAGTAAACTTTTTTAGTAATGTTCAAGAATTATATCTTTTTTTTTTTTGGCTTCTAGAAACAGAGGGGAAGTTATAAAAAAAGATTTACCTGGATTAAACCTAAAGCCATTAAGCGATACGAGATGGTCAAGTAGAATCGACGCGATAAAACCTTTAAGACTTCATTTGCAAGCCGTTAGTAATGCCCTTTTACAAATTTTAGTAGATTGGAAAAATGGTTTCTATCGAGCAACATTTTTGCCAATGAAAGCAAACGATCCTGACCAATTTTTTAAATACACTAGGATGACTGTAGAAGTTTTTGATCATTTATGTAAACTACTGGAAGGAAAGCTTGTGAAAAGACGCATATCAGATCGCATCTGCCCAGAAGAAAAAATTGCAATCACTTTACAGTGGGTTACCATTCTGTTCCAACACAAAATTTATTAATAAATGTTTTTGCAGGTTTTTATCGCAGGGAGTTAGTATGCAGAGTTTGGCCTGGAGCTATAAAATGGGCTTAACAACTGTACATTCTATTGTTCATGAAGTGTGCAAAGTAATACGGGATGTACTTGCTCCTCAATATCTGAAGGAACCAAGCACTCAAGAGTGGCAACAGATTTCCCAAGACTTCTATAAGTTATGGAACTTTCCCAACTCCATAGGAGCCTTAGATGGGAAACATATTAATATCCAAGCACCAGCCAACAGTGGATCGTTATTCTTCAATTATAAGAAGACGTATAGTATAGTGTTACTGGCATCATGTGATGCATATGGTTCGCAGAGTGATGGCGGTATTTTTCGCAACAGCATTTTTGGACAGCGGCTTGATTCTGGTTCGTTTAATGTTCCAGAAGATAATTATATTCCAAACACAAATGTTAAAATACCATATGCTGTTGTTGCTGATGAAGCTTTTCCCTAGTGTAAATA
The DNA here is from genome assembly GCF_963966145.1 of Tenebrio molitor. Classification (NCBI taxonomy): domain Eukaryota; kingdom Metazoa; phylum Arthropoda; class Insecta; order Coleoptera; family Tenebrionidae; genus Tenebrio; species Tenebrio molitor. The sequence continues at coordinate 2,888,760 of NC_091048.1, read as the reverse complement.
ACTAATACAATAGGATGTTCGAGCGGTCATATACGACCGCCGTGGCAAGTGAAACATAGGTAGCGGCGATCGTAAGCGACTGCTATGACAGTCAACCTGTCAAATACCGATGTTGCTAACATGAAACTACAATTCCATGTTGATCCCTCTGTGCCATCGCCATTTAAAAGAATTATTTTGGCCTTCCAGTGAAACGAAAAACGTAAAAAAACGAAGAAAAGAAAAAATTCCATGTGTTGCTACTACCCAGCAATGGAAAGAATATCATACAAAGAAAGAAAATGAGAAAAAGAAACTTGAAGGAGAGAAACTTGAAACTGTCATGGCCAACTTGATAAAGACTTTTCGATCGCAGGGTACTTTGCTGAACCCCAAAACCAAATCACTTCTAACATACACGAAATTTGATATAAATAATAATGTTCTGTACTGCGCGCAGATGGCCGATGCATATGGAGACAGTACACCTGAGGCCTGCACATCCTCTGCTAGACCCACGCCCTTTGCTACGCCAACTTGTACAGAAGAAGAATCTTCTGACAGCAATGTTGACTTTACTCAAGTCTTACTGGATTTATCAATTTTGTTAATTATACTTTCTATTTAAATAAATAAAAAGGTTTAAAACGTATACTTACTTTGATTTTATCACTCAAACACTCTATAAGAGCATCACAAACTTCTGGCACAATAAGCGGAATACTCTGCTTCAAAAATTTGAATAGTAGACTTAAACTTATGTAGGAATCTCCACGTGCTAGGAATCTCAACGTTACTGCTAATGGTTCTCTTACTGGTATTGCCTCTCGAAAAGTTGTGTCCTTCTTGCCTATTTTATTTTATTGCCGATTTGCATTATGAGGTACTCAAAATCACAGCTTGTCATCCTTACAAAGTTTTTAAAACTACCATCGCATCGAATTTCTCCTGTTTATGGGTCCACATCATCTTTTGCAAGATCCCCCAAAAGATCTGTACCACTATATCAGTGGCAGCTCGTCAGTGCCCACCCAAAACCAAATTACATCTTTTTTTTTTATTTATTTTAATTTTTAAATTTATCAATTACATATTTAAATGATGATTTGTTATTAGAAAGTAAATGTTTTTATAGGTACATCAAAACCAAGGCGAATTTTTCTCAGGGTGGACATGTCTTTCTGTAGAAATGCAAATGAATTTTCCTTGCCCTTCGTAGTAGGAAAAATTTTATACAATACACGATGCGTAAGTTTTTTCTTTAACCTCGGAGGTTTCACGGAGCTCGGCCCTTGAACTACCTCCTCACCAAAAAAAGTTCACTTACGCATCTGGTAATGTAAATAACTATTTGATTCCTCAAAAAACGCTTCATCGCTATGTGGTAAAAGCAAAATCAAATAATGCTGAAGTTAATCTAGAACGTGTTGGTTACTATATTGAGCGTCAAATTTTTTCTTCATGAACAAGAGACTGTTTTAGCAGATTATCTAAAACAAGCGTCTGATATTTATTATGGTCTAACCCCGAACGAACTCCGAAAATTCGCATTTCAATATGGTATTGCTAATCATCTCCAGATTCCGGCTAGCTGGACTAACAATAAAATGGCAGGTCCAGATTGGTATGCGTCCTTTATTGAAAGAAATAACACACTATCTCTGAGGACACCACAAGCCACTAGCCTGGCAAGAGCCATTTCCTTTAATAAAACCAATGTCAGTGCGTTTTTTTTTTTTTTAATTTGTAAACCGTATAGCAGCGGTTACTCTTCGAAGCTCCAGATATTTGAAACGTCGACGAAACGGGCATAAGAACAGTCCAAAAGCCAGACAGGGTAGTGGCACGACGTGGTTTTAAGCAAATAAGAAAACTTCCGTCTGCCGAAAGAGGAACTCTTGTCACTCTCACGGTTGCAGTTTCCCCATTTTTTATATTCCCGCTAATCAGTTAATTTTAGCAATTCCAGCTGCATCCGCGTCGGTAGAAAGAAGTTTTTCCGTTCTTAAACGTATTAAGAGTTTCACTCGCAACACAATAGATCAATCTCGACTAAATAATCACAGTCAATTTCGATAGAAAAAGAATTAATAAAATAATTGCGTAAAACGGATACAATTTTTGACCAGGATTATTTCGCCGAAGCCAAAGACAGAAGAATCGATTTAATTTATCAAAAAAATGTAACATCATCTTGTTGAGTTAATAAGAATGTTATATTTTGTTTCTTATTTTATTTAGAATTTATTTTAATTACTTTATTGATAATTTATTTTTTGTTTTATATTTATGGAAAATTTGTTATTTGTTGACTCTATACTAACACTCTCATCACTTCGATAATAACAAATAACACTTCCTATTCCTAATTCCTTTCCCGACAAGAGATTGTCTGGACCTTCCCGTAGGTTCTTGCTGGACACTGCAATTAGCAGTGACTAACACAGAAATTCCTTTCCAGCAATTACAACAAATATAATACAAAATGTAATTAACATTAAAATGTCTGCCCACCAAACCAAAAATGTTACGAGCCGCCACTCCCTCTATCTTATACTCTTTTCCCGTGCGAACAAGATGGCCTTCAACAAACCATCAATAAGGGGACGAAGACTGGCAAGATCAATGCTGGCTCTCCGAGGCCATCACCTGCGGAACAGCACCGCTGTGCTGTCTATGGGACAGCCTTTGACAAAGGATCGTGCATACTCCTGCTTGCAACAGAATGGAGGAAAATGGAGGGAAAAAACCCGGTGCCCACCAACACGAGAGGAAGGTTCATGCCATATTGTACGAGAAAGCGCTGGCCGACAAACTGCCAGCGTCCGAGGCTGAGCTTATGGAGAAGGTCTCCCGGATTAACGGGAGGTGAAAAGACAGGCTTTAGTAGTTTTAATTGTTGGCGTCGGTCATCGACATCACCTGTGTCTCTACTGGGCTGGCACAGAAGATCAGTGGATGGAGGGTGAACGATAACGTCACTCTCAGCGACCATCGGCCCATAACGTTCCAAATAGAAGCTAAGGAACAAGTGAAGGCTTCAAGAGCAAATAGCACCGTATGGTGGTGGCAGGAGGACAAAAAGGAAAGCCTCTTTTCGGAAGCGAGAAGGCAACTGGAAGCACTGCTAGACCTGAATCCGAAGAGTTTAGTGGAGGCCATCCAAAGAGCCTGTAACCTCACCCTAAAGATAAAATTTTCGGATGGACGCAGACCGGTCTACTGGTGGACAGTGTAGGTGGCTGGCAGCAGAAGGACCTGTCTCTGTGGCAGGAGAAAACCGACGAGGGCCATGAAGAAGAAGGAGTCAGGAGAAATCCACTCCAGCACAAAAAGGATACAAAGAAGCGTCAAAAAACCTAAAGACGAAAATAAAAAGGGCAAAAGAGGCGGCATGGGCGAGAGTCGTGGAAGAAGTCGAGGAGAATCCGTGGGGAGATGGATGCAAGATCGCCACAGGAAAGATTAGGAGAGACATTCCGCCATCGACCACGGAGACGTGGGACGCGGTCAGGAAGTTGTTTCCACAAGGACGCCCACCCGTCTGGACAAGCCCACGTGAGGAGGAAGCCCCAGCATTTACTGCAGAGGAGCTCCAAGCTGCCGCCAAAAGACTACGTCCCAAGAAGGCGCCTGGCCCTGACGGGATTCCCCCGGAGGTTGTCAAAAACCTCGTAGAGGAAGTGCCCGAAGTGTTTTTGGAGGTAATGAACGACTGTTTGAGAATAAGAACTTTTCCCAGAACGTGGAAAGTGGCCAGATTGATACCGCTATCGAAAGGAAAACCTGGGACAGAAAAAAGGAAATTCAGGCCCATCTGTTTCTTGGACACGCTGGGAAAGCTACTGGAGCACCTCATACGAGCCCGTTTAGCCAATAACCTGGAGGAAAAAGGCGGTCTGTCAGACGCTCAGTTCGGCTTCCGCGAGGGGTTGTCGACAGTGAATGCTTTCGAGGAAGTTATGAAAGTGGCGAGGTTTGCGAATGCGGGGACGTGGGGCCGAAAGGACTACTGCGCTCTGGTCCTGATCGACGTCGAGAACGCCTTCAATTCGGCTCCTTGGGCCAGCGTAGTGGAGGCGATGGAGAGAAGGACGCTCGACGCCTACCTGATCGGACTCATTCAGAGCTACCTTACTGAGAGGGGGCTCGTGGTCACTAATCGAGAGAGGGTAGAGGTGGTGTGTGGTGTTCCGCAGGGGTCGGTACTTGGGCCCGTCCTGTGGAACATCATGTATGATGGAGTTCTCCGTGTGGAGGTTCCGGTGGGGGTTAGACTAGTGGCCTTCGCCGATGACTTAGCGATCGTGGGCACGGCGAGAACAGAAGAAAGCCTTGTCGACTGTGTAGATCGGGCGCTATCGATGGTAGCCGAACGGATGAAGCGGACGGGACTGCGGCTGGCCACCCAGAAGACCGAAGCGGTCTTGTTGGTCGGGAGGAGGAGACCAAGAAAAGTCAAATTCACCGAGATGGCCTTCAACCAACCATCAATAAGGGGACGAAGACTGGCAAGATCAATGCTGGCTCTCCGAGGCCATCACCTGCGGAACAGCACCGCTGTGCTGTCTATGGGACAGCCTTTGACAAACCATCGTGCATACTCCTGCTTGCAACAGAATGCAGGATCAGGGAAAAAACCCGGTACCCACCAACACGAGAGGAAGGTTCATTCCACACTGTACGAGAAAGCGCTGCCCGAGGCTGAGCTTATGGAGAAGATCTCCCGGATTGACGGGAGGTGAAAAGACAAGCTTTAGTAGTTTTAATTGTTGGCGTGAACCGCAGGTGGAAGATACCAGTTACCTACTTTTTATTAAATTCTTTGAGTGCTGAAGAGCGCGCAAATTTAATTAAGGGCTGCTTAGTCATGTTGCATAATGTGGGTGTGAAGATAATTTCTTTAACCTTCGATGGAACCGCAACAAATTTCTCTGCCGATAATGTTCTTGGTGGCGGTTTACGGATAAATTCTCTAAAAACACATTTTCTGCACCGGTGCATCAGCAAAGAAGTTTTCGTAATTTTAGATGCATGCCACATGTAGTTCGTAATGTCTTGGGAGAGGGGCTGTATTTTGTTAATGGAAACGGCAAAAACATTGTAAAAATCCATACAGAAAACCCATCTCAGAATATTATATTAATTTCATCGAACAATTTTTCAATGAAGATAAAGAATATGTTTTACCTTTGAAAGGACCCTATCGTGTCAAGTTGACTGAGGGTAAAAGGAAGACAGGATTTTTGGGCTTGATTATTGATATCTCCTCTGTTATTAATTTAGTGGAAAGATACGGGCATTAAAGAAAAATATTTGACTTATCTTTTGACATTGAGTCAGGACCATATCGAAATATATTTTTTTCCAACGTCAAGTCTGAAAATGACATTTCTATCACTCAATTTAGCGATGAAAGTAGGCGTTTGCATCACATGTGAGGAAAGTAAATCACTTCCCTCACTAGTGGGGAAAGTAAAAAAAAATTTTGATCCCCATTTAGGTACTTTCTTTAAAATAACGTTCAAATATACATACATACATTTGTAAGAATTCTTTATTAACAATTGGCACTTACAAAGATACTTAACTTTTTTATCAGTATTATAGAAATTAAATGTACAATTTTTTACACGAATTAAAACTCCAAATGTTCCTGATTTTTTTTTTCTAAATAACGTGTCGGTACAGAGCTTGACGTTGACGCCAAACTAGCGCTTCTTACTACTTGTCTCTAAAGTCACTACTTGTCTCCATCTCAGTAACGCATTGTATTCCTTTCCGTAGCGTGCTCGAGATTATATAGGTAATAATTCCAAAGATACCTAGTTCGCTGCTTCTTTAATTTCTATATTTGGTAAATTTACAACACTATCTTCTACTTCCATCACTATTTGTTTAGTAAATTCTGATTAATTTTCAAGTTTTGGTAAAAACACGACTTGACATTCATTAATTAAATTTTATTGTTTACTGTGAGCATGGAAACGTGATTTTCAAATTTCACTTCTATGTTGATTTGTATAAAATAATAAATTGATAATACCTATGCAAGATAAACCGAAAGCTCTTGACGTTGGAAAAAATAGTATGTTATATACGTGAGGAAAGGTCCATTGCTAAACTTGAATGATTGGATCAACTCGCTATCGCTCGTGATCCAATTCTCATTCTCGTTTAGCAATGCATCCCTTTCCTCACTTATATAACAATAAACTATTGTTCGATAAGGTGGAAAGGGAGTTTCAATAATAATCCAACGGCCACACAATTCGAAGCAGCTTATAAAAGATTGTTAACCCATGCGGAAATCACCACAGCACCAGCAAATTGTCTTCCACAAGATGATACCCAAATTGTGTACGCATCTGCCACTTCGGCTACGACAACGTTTGAAAATAATGACATGGACAGCATTACTTTTAATAATGATCTTTTTGAAGTTGAAGCTGATGATGAAATTATTATCGACACATCTAATTATATTCCTGGTGTGGTTTCGTCGTTAAAAAGTTGAGAAACAAAATCTCTTGTCAAATTACTTGTGAAGAGTTGGAAGAGACACCTTCGTTACAAGAAAATTACACGAGAAAACTCTGGAAAAACGTCGCGGAAAACTTGTGAAAGGTGTGTTCTTTTTGCAAGACTACGCTGTTGCTTGCAAGTCGTTCCCAATCGTCCGTGGACGGCATCCGGGTCAATCCGGTGACCGCTGACGACTTCCGGGCGCCGACCCACCTCCTGGAGAAGCAATGAGTGCCATTTCACTCGTTCGCTCTCCCCGATGAGAATCAAAAGGTGGTATATGCGTTTATTTTATCATTTAATTGATATGGCCATGATAAATAGTTGGTTAGTGTACAAAAAATGTTGTGAAAAACGAAACCAAAAAATTATATCTACCAAAGTTAGCAGATTTTCGAGCAGAAGCGGCGTATTGCTTATGCCATATGGGTAGCTCGGGGGAATCAAACAAAAGGGTGCGGACCAAGTGAAATCAATTCAAGCCAAAAAGAAGCGAGATGTAAATTACCATCATGCAAATCTTTTTCCTTCATAAGTGATATAAATGTGGGTTACATTTTTGCCTGAACAAAAATAGCAACTGTTTTGTCAAATCCTATTCGAGTTAAATCTTTTGTAATGTTTAAGTGTTAAGGTCCAATGTAGCAGATCTGATACTAGTTTTTTTGTTATTAATAAATTAACCAAGGAATTATTTAATTATTTTTCCCATGTTCTGTGACTTTCCAAGATTTAAAAAAACATCTTTTTCCAAAAAAAAAAATTTGGCCACTGTCGGGTCTAAACAAATAAATCGTAACAAACAGTATAAACATATTAACAATATTTATTTGCACGATGTCTTTTAACTGAGTAGAAATTTTGGTACAAGGTGCTAAAACAGATACACCCGTCTCATTCGAGAATCACCATAAAATTAATTTCCACTCAGAATCAATGTTTCAGTACTCAGTAAGAAAAATGGCACATTCTGGAGAAAATCCTTCAAGAAAATTATCTCTACTTTACAATATTTTGTAAGTTTTTATTTTACTTACTTTTTCAAGACAATATTTTGTAAGCTGTGTTTTCGGGGTAAGTTTGCAGTAATTGCTAAAATATCTGAGGTTATGTTTTACTTGTGATGTTTTGATGCAATTTTAATGTTTAACAATGTTATCAATATGTTTATGTTATAGAAATCGAAAATGGCATCCAAGAAGGGAGTGGGCATTTCTGGGAAAATAATCCACAGTCAGGTTATAGAAGTAATAGCAAATGTTTTGACATTTATGAAGGAAGAGGCAGCAAATGGTCCCATCCCGAGAATTCCTCTAGCCAATTTTAAACAGAGGTTAATTGCTGCCACAGGAATTTCAGAAAAAATTTATCGAAAAATTAGCAAAGATAGTGAAAAAATAATTATTGAGAAACATGACTTACGCTTAAAGACAATACAATATGTCAGAAAAATTAGACAACTCCGTCAAGAGGAAAGACCCATCGTATTTACAGACGAGACATACATCCACAGCAGCCATACTCAAACGAAAGATTGGGTTGACAGCAGACATTTGTCATTGCAAAAACCAATTGGCAAGGGAAATCGCCTCATTATTTTACATGCTGGTGGCGAAATGGGGTTCATAAAATCATAAATATGTAATGGTATTCTTATATTTAAATCAGGTAGACATAAAAGTCAATTATTGTATACATAATATATAAAAACAAACTTTATTTTTGGCTACAGGTATTACCACGACGAAATGAATAGCAAAAATTTTGAGACGTGGTTAAGACAGCAGTTAATCCCTAATTTGCCTCCACATTCGTCATACCATGACGTTGTGGATGAAAAAGAGCCATGCAGCAATACCAGAAAAGCGGTGAGGGTGGATTGGCTCCATAAAAAAATATCGATTTTGATGCAGGTCTAACAAAAACGGAGCTGTATGAAATAATAAAAAAATATAGAAATATGTCTCCCGACTACAGAATTAACAAAATTTTGGGGGAACATGGACATGAAGTTGTAAGGTTGCCTCCTTATAGACCTGAGTTTAACCCCGTAGAAAAAATTTGGGGGGTTGTAAAAAATTGGGTGGCAACCAACAATGTCACTTTCAAATTGAATGATCTGGAAGCTTTGGCAAGAAGAAAGTTTGCTGAATTGGCGCCTGAGGTATGGGTAAATACGTGCAATTCCGTAAAAAAAATTGAAGAAGCGTTCATTCAGAAACAACACATGTTGGAAGAAGCACTAGATACATTGTGTTTTTCAGTAAATACTGGAAGTTCAGATGAAGAATATGACTCGGACATCAGCGGCATATTTCCGTTGGATGAAGATTGAAAAAACTATGTCGTTTTAGTGGTTATTCACGTGTGCCCCTATAAACAAAAAAAAAACCGCTGTTCGGCAAGCACCATCAGTGCGAGCCATCGAAGCCCCCGGAACCCACCCCCCTCCAATGCACCAAGTGCTATCAACTCGGCCACCACGCGACCGCCTGCACCAATAAACCCGCGTGCCCCAAACGCCCCGAAACCCACGCCCCCAACAACTGCGAGACTGAGGCCCCGAGGTGCCTCCACTGTGGAGACGCCCACGCCGCTTGGTCACGTAAGTGCCCCAAAATTAAAGACGCGCCCATTACCGAACAGACACCAATCGCCCCCACATACATTATAAACCCCCCCACCGATTTCGGCGACCCCGAAGTCCTCATTGACGAATCCGCGGAATTCAAAATCAACACAAAACAGACCGTCGTCTTGGTAACTAAGATCCTCTATGATCTCTTTCCCCTTCAGCGTCCCAAAATTCACGAATTAATCGAACTCGCGTCGCGACAGATCCTTGGGACGAACACGCGAATCAGCCACACCGGTCAGCGCATCTACGTCACCGTCGTCGCTCCCAGACTCTCGGTGGCCCCCCGAGTGGACTCCATCGCCCCGTGGTGCTTCGCCCCTTGGCGCTCCGCCCCCCTTGGCGCTTCGCCCCGGCGACAAGGACTTCCACCGTAATACGTGGCGCCCAACCTGTTGGCCTCCTTGACAAGGCTGTCAAGGCGAACCTATAGCAAGATGTCGATGACCCTCAGGAGCAAGCCTGAGCTCTCGATAGAAACCCCAGAAACCACCCCGACTGAGCCTCCGGTTGAAGCCCTGACGGAAGGACCCCCAGCGAGAGAGGAACCGCCGACCGCGATTCCACCGATCGCGATTCCGCAGATCGCGACCTAGCCACCCTCGACGGCCACGATGACCAGTGAGTCATCACAGATGGTGCAGCTAATGGCGGCCATGATGGAACTCCTGCAGAGGAATGCCGCCACCCAGCCCCAACCCCCGGCTCCGGCCTACCGCCCAGAGGAGCTACTCCGGACATTCGCCGGAGAACCCCAGGACGACCCAGAGGTCTTCATCACCGAGGTGGAGTCCTACTTCCAGCAGGTGGGTGAGTGCAACCTAACCCCTCGACCTTGCGTGTTGGTAGCCCACCGCCAGCTCCGCGGCGACGCCGCCAAGCGGAACAAATATTATCGTGATGAGGCCACCAGCGTCGAGGAGCTCTGGGTGCGCCTGCGGCGGGACTACGGGACAGAAAACCAATTCACCAGGCTCCTGACTGCATTCACGGGAGCAACGTTCCGTCAAAACGAACCACTGGGAGAGTTCGTAAGCCGACAGACCAATCTGTACCGACGTCTGTTCCCCGGCAGCCCCGAATCGAGGATCGTGAAGGAACTGATCCAACAGATTCCGTCCTCCGTCCGCAGCACCCTCGCGGTCGGCAGATACGACAGTATCGCCGAATTCATCGAGACGGCTACAAACGTGATCTCCTGGGTGGGAGCCGACGAAAAGAAGAAGAAAGCGTCGGAAAACTGGCGTCGGGCTGCAGTAACGTCTCCTACTCAGCCCGATGCTTCGTCGTAAACCACGACAACCATCAACTGCCCCAAGTACCTACACCACTGAGCATGAGTGCTCGAAGCTCGACGCGCAACCGGCAAAAAACCAAAACCGGCCCCGCCAACCCAGAGGAACCGCCTCCACAACCACCACCAACCACCAGCGCAGGAAAAATGAAAAAAATCCCCGAAGAAGCCCTCCGATCTCCAAAAATGAAGCCAACGACCGAACAAAAACCCGGTGAGTCGTACCCCAACCCAACTAACCCCCAATCTCCCCAAACCTCCCCCGTATCATCGGGACCCTCATCAACAATAACTTCGCCCACCTCATCGATGCTTACCACTATCCCCTCAACCCAAAGCGACCCCAATGCAAAATATACAGTTAGGAACATCCCAGCTAATTATGCATCCCAAAACAATTTTTACAACCTTATTATTACCACCATGGGAATAAGAAACGTAACCACCCTCATCGTCAACGCCAATAAAACCGCCTTTCTCATCGTCCCAACGGCTCTGAGCCACAACTTCCAAAAGTCGCTTCAGACAGCCATCAACTCTCCTCACATCACCATCTCCCCTATCAACCGCAAAAATCCTACTCATCAACCCAACCCCAAAAAACCAACGTAAAAAGTCAGACAAACTAATATTATTAAGTTAAGAGACGAAAAAACAATTTTTATGATTAGTCGGGGGAACGTTGGCAAAACAACAAATATATCTTTTGTTGAAGAATAAAGGCGACAACAATGAAAAATCAGAAGAAATTTGTTGAAGATCTGAAAGTAGTTAATAAGAAGAAAAAGTTGCTATTATTGTCACGCATTTACAGTCAATAAAAAACGTAAAATATTTAATTGCAATGTATGAAATTAATTAAAAAATTCAAAGTGTTAAAATATAAATAAACTTTAATAAAAGTGAACTCAGGACTCAGGGTAGAACAGTCACAGTCACAAGTCAATAAGTCATTTATCCAACATCTCGAGTACGGTCGTACGGTCCAAACAATTGTACATAAATGTAAATAAACGTTTTACATAAAACGATACGGTGTGTCAGTTCACGCGCACCTACAATCAAAACAGTGACGCCTCCATTAGGCTGAGCAAACCCAGGAGCCCCATTTGGTTCAGAACATTCCTGGAGGCCCCATTAGGTCCCAAACAATTATTTTAATTTAATTCAGTGTTTGTAATTTTATGAACATCCTGACAAGAATAGAAGATTTGTAACAACTTTTTCAAAAGTAAAATTGCAACAATTTAATCTCAAGTGAAATTGAAGAGAAAAATATTGCAACATATCCAAGTCTCTCAATTATTGACATTGAACCTTTCGATCTCAATCGTCCACAACTCTACTCCTCATTTTGACGCCACAAGTTGGTCAGGACCCGCCGATGGGGTTTCCTGCTGACACAGCTTCTGGTGTCCAGTTCAATTTCTGACAATAATACTAGAGTTCTCGGCGAAAACAAACGATTATAACTTTTAATCTAACAGTGGCTACGTTGAACGCGAACGGGGGAATTACAACTTATTGCGAACTTTTTTCATATATAAGAGGTATGGGGCACCAAAATGATCACCCGACGGCGATATGAAATATAGATTACGATGGTACGCTTTGGGGAAGCATTCGGCTGCAATCTTTACTCAAAATAAAAACACGGAAGAAGATGGTGAACGCTGTGTAGTCAAACCTTTGGAAGAAGCAATTTGTATGATTAAGTCATTACTACAGTATATTGTAGATAATCATTCGGAAACAGACTTAAATTGTGCGTCATACATCGAAGAAAAATTACAACTGTGTAATACATAAAGATGATGATGGCGATCAGTTACGATCGGAATGTTCGCGTTTTTTCTGACTAGACAGTCTCAGGGCATCCTCGTACATCGTTTCCCCCACTCAAACCTTGTGCAAATGCCCCATTACCCCGTGACACTAACGGGACAGTGGAGTGAATAGGGGTGCTGGGAGGGTAAGAAAAAATATTGTCAATTACATTCGAGCACGAGAACTGAATTACAGAAAATGTAAAAGTCTTTTGAACGAAATTAACAGCAATTACAGCGATGTTCTTTTACACACCTCGGTGCGGTGGCTAAGCAGAAGGAAAGTTATAGAACGGTTTTTTCTTTACGCCAAGAAATTATTTTGTTTTTACACGAAAACAATAAAGTTTATCATGAACTTGAAAATGATGAATGGTGCAGTCTTTTAGCTCTTCTTTGCGATATGACAGAAAAACTTAGTGAGCTCAATCGTGGGAGGAAGCACTGCTTGGATTTTTCTTTAATCACGGCACAATTTCGTGCCATTATCGGTGTTCGAAATGCAAGACACTGCTGGATTACTGCACTCACACAGGGGCACTTGTGTTTCAGTGCAAAAAGAATAATAAAAAAAAATAGGAGACGGTGCGACACCAGGGTGAGTATTTTTAAATTTACATATTTTGATAACGTGCATTTAAGTTTGACTCTTATTGCCGAAATTGTCTTACTTTATTTAACACGTCCACCTCCTCGTTGCCAATTTATAGCGAAGGAGACAAACGTCTCCCATAGAATTTTAATTGACTATTTCAATTTTATTCGGGAGGTTTTAATTTTTTGGACTCACAACAGCGAACAAATTGGAGGGGAGGGTAAAATCGTGGAAATAGACGAGGCCAAAATTGGGAAACGTAAATATAACGGGGGCAGATATTTAGAGGGGCAGTGGGTACTCGGTGGAATCGAAAGGGCCTCGAATAAATTTTTTTTAGCTGCTGTTGAAGATCGGACGGCTAACACTTTGGTCGGGATCATCAAAGACAAAATTAAACCGGGAATGACGATTTACAGTGACTGCTGTACGAAACTTTGACGGCGGAACATTTCGACCATTTAACGGTAAATCACTCAGTAAATTTTGTTGATCCGGAAACGGGCGCACACACGCAACACATCCAACGGACTTGGGTGGAGGTCAGAAAGCTCGTACCGCGTTTTGGACAGAAAAAAAATACACTACGAGGGCTGCCTGTCGGAATGTTTGTTTTTTTGTAAATTTCGAATCATCGTGTTAGACTTCATGAATTTTGGAAGCTTGCGGCGGAAATGTATCCGGGTCTGCCGCATTAATCTTACTTTTTTTACAAATTGTTGTAGTCTCGCTCTTCCATAACAATTCATTTCATTTATTTGTTACGGTTTTTCAATACTAACGGTCATTTCTTATTAACATTATAAAAGACACCACATCCTCTCCCGGTAGAAATATTTGCCGCCTCTACGTGGTTCCACTAGACCATAGGTTCCCAACGGGGGCGATACCGCCCCCTAGTGGGCGCTGGAGCTTTCCATGGGGGCGGTAGCGAGTCCATAGGCAAATGGGGGGCGTTAAGACGGTCAAGAGGGGCGGCCGTGGCGTACGAGTATGATATGACAAAGTTTAAACATGGAAATGTCAGCGCATCTTGTAGGATGTAGGCTGTCGTAAACCCGGGTTCTTAGAAATCAGTAATTAATAAATCACCGTTTAACACCCGCACGTGCAACTTTCTTTTGTTGCCAACTTCCGTTCGGCTCTAACAAACTGGCCATCCTCGTTTTGATAGCTGTGTGTGGGTGTAAGAGTGAGAAAGCATGATTTTTTGGTCACTGAATTCTGTCAACCCTTCCGTCGTTTTTCGACTTACCGGCGTCCAACTCAGATCTGAACTTATAGTTCTGAAGTTTTGTTCTGAAGTGTGTGTGTGTGTATACGTAGATACAAACAAACTTTAATAATAATCCATATTTGTGAGTGATACGTGCTGAAGTCATTATTGCAAATTTTATATTTCAAAATGTCTGAAGCAAAGAAGAAATGTCGGCAGTACAGTATTGACTATTTAAAATATGGTTTTACGTACTCTCCTACAAACCAATTATTGCCAATGTGTTTAATTTGCCAAAAAGTTTTTTCAAATGAGGCCATGAAGCCTTCTAGGCTACAAGAACATTTGAATAAAGTGCATCCTAATAGGAAGGACAAGGATATATCCTATTTTAAAGAACTTCAAAACAAATATTCGAAACAGCCAACTGTATCAAGCCTTTTTGCGTCGTCTTCCAAACAAGAAGATGATGGACTACGAGCTTCATATAACATTTCATTGTTAATCGCAAAAGCAGGAAAACCACACACAATTGGCGAGGAATTAATCTTGCCGGCAGTCAAAGAGGTTATAAAAACTGTTCTTCATAATAAGACACCGTCAGATATTATCAAAAAAATTCCTCTGAGTAATAATTCAGTGCAAAGAAGAATAGATTAAATGGCTAAAGACGTTGAAATATCATTATGCGATTACTTAGTGACTTGTAAATTTTCCATTCAACTCGATGAATCAACTCTACCAAATAACGAAGCACTACTCTTATCATACGTCCGATTCATAAAAGAAGAAAAAATTTGTCAAGAGTTATTATTTGCTAAAAATTTGACAACCGATACAAAGGGGGAATCGATATTTAGCATCATGAACAAGTTTGGTAATATTTTGTCAGCTGCTACTGATAGTGCTCCAGCAATGACGGGGCGTCATAAGGGTTTCATAGCGCATTTGAAACAAGCAGTACCAAATGTATTCGCTGTACACTGTGTTATTCATCGTCAGCATTTAGTTGCAAAAAATCTGAATGAACGCCTGCATACGTCGCTCCATTATGTTATTAGAGCAGTCAATAAGATTAGAAGTAATTCGTTGCATGACAGATTATTTAGCCAACTTTGTAGTGAAAATGATGAAGATTACACTCGCTTGCTGCTGTACACAGAAGTTCGTTGGCTCTCAAAAGGTATTTTTCTGAATCGTTTTTTCAATTTATTTCACTCGGTACTGGACTTCCTTGAAAACAGGGACGAAAAACTTCGCGAAAACCTAATTACATCCAAAAATGACATCGCTTATTTGACAGACCTGTTTAAAATATTTAATGAAGTCAATTTACAATTGCAAGGTGATGAGTTGAATTTAATTAAAACTAAAAACGTAATAGCTGCTTTTGTGAGAAAACTTCTTCTGTTCAAACGAAACCTAAGTAGAGGTGTTCATTACTGTCAACACTTGGATGTTCTTCATGCTGATTTTACGGAGCGATTCCAGGATATTTTAAACATGAATATACCGAGTTGGGTTTTGGATCCTTTCGCTAATGGAGATACAGCAGCATCAAATTTAGAAGAGGAACTCATAGAACTCACAAGTAACGAAGAATTAAAAGTAAAATTCAAAAGTGGATACCAAGAGTTCTGGCTTCAAAAATCGATACCAACTCTCTACCCTGGATTGTGGGCAACAGTACAGAAATTTTTAATTGCATTTTCATCATCATATTTGGCTGAGCGTGGCTTCAGTGCAGTGGCCAATTTACTATCTAAGAAAAGGAACACACTGCACATCACTGAACGTGGCGATTTGCGACTGATGTTAACGAAATTGGAACCCGACATTAACAAATTGTTAAAACTCCACCAGCCTCAACCATCTCATTAATTGTTCTATTTCTTATTGATTTTGTTTTTATTTTTAAATTTTTAATAAACAATTTTTTATTACATTTGACGGTCGTTTTAATGAATTTCTACTTTGTGATTCTTAATACATAGATAGATAGACAGATAAAATAGGTATAGATAATATGTAACAATATTTTCATATTTGGTATAATTCATTATTTTTTTTTTCTTGTAAAGGGGCGGTAGTCCAGAAAAGGTTGGGAACCTCTGCACTAGACGTATACATTCATATCTTGCTACGACTGAATGGCAAAAAAAAAACGATCAACAATTAAATACCTCCACGGTGTTAAATATTTTTCCGGAAATCGTCTTGGAAACAACATTTTCCTGCTTATTTACGCGAAAAGTTATAGCCTTGGTGAGAAGAACGTCACAATCGATGAAATGCTACCTGGTTTCCGTGGAAGGTGCTCTTTTCGACAATATATACCTTCCAAACCAACGAAATATGGCATAAAATCGATTCAAAAATGATATATACGTTCAACGTCGAGATATATACTGGGAAACAGCCAGCAGGCCCTTTCTGTGTCAGCAATAAACCAACTAATGTGGTGATGAGACTGGCAAAACCGATATATGCTCGTCGACCAATTGAAAACGAAAAAGCTGTCTTATGTAGGCACTGTGAGGAAAAATCAAAGACATCTGCCCTACTGGAGATAAAGCGAAACCAGAGGAGATCACATTCTACAATTCCACCAAAAGTGGAGTTGATACCGCTGGCCTATGGTAATCTTCTTTGCCATGCTGAACAATTTAAATATCTCGGCAGTGGAGTCTCTTAACAAAAATTTCGTTTTGAGATCTCCCCTTCGTTTGACGTATTCTATAACTTCATATACTCCAAGTGCGATATTTCGCGGACACCCTGTATACCGGGTGTAGAATTGGTTTACGAGACATAGGATTTTACATGTAAAAATAAAGAGTTTCAATTATTGGCTCCCCTAATAATTTTATGCCAAAATAGTTAAAATGAAAGTTAGAGAGAATTAAAAATACTGTCTAATTCCACTCTTTGTTTTTTTCTAACATCTTGTGGTACTGAAAGAAAAGCAAGAAAGGAGTTAATACAAAAATATTAAAAAGTAGCACTAGCCATAAAATTTGACTTAAAATATTATGTATTTGTCGGATGGTTTCTCAATTATTTGTTATTATTGTCTTTTAATTTGCCCTTCAAATGAAGTCGTACAGAACTACAGGATGAATGAAAAGGTATCTTCCATTAAATGCTCAAACTTTTCTACAATTCTTCCAATTGTTTCTGTGGCAGGAATTGATCGGTCTGGGAAACCTGAAGCAAATGTTGCTTGGAAGTTGTTTAAAAAAGATCCTCCATAATAACATTTAAAGAAAGAAATACAATTTCATGCTTAGTAGTACTTTTTACTGTTTTGTGTCAACTTTTTTCTTGCCTTTCTTTCAGTACCACAAGATGAAATGAGAAAAAATGTAAGACTAAAATTAGACAGTAATTTTAATTCTCTCCAACTTTCATTTTAACTATTTTGCCGTAAAATTATTAGGGGAGCCAATAATTGAAACTCTTTATTTTTACATGTAAAATCCTATGTCTCGCAAACCAATTCTACACCCGGTATATAACGAAAAATCAGGAATATATTTTTTGTAAAAATGTGTAATATACTTAAAAAAACAGAATGTTACTCTCATTTTTTATACACACATGTAGGTAAAGTAACGCTTAAGGTATAAGATTATATGGCCCTTTAAAAGTATTTGACCGGAGATAAACGTTCCTTTTGTCGCAATTGCAGTAGGCGGTCAGCCCAACCATAAATCATGCCTCAAGCAATTCTCTATTGTGAATTCCAGAGCCGGCCTCAAAACAAATGGGTACCGACGAAATTATATTTATTTATTAAATATACAATACTATTACAAATCATCTTTACTGTTTTCAAAACACAAAGAACTAAAAGGAATTTCGTTACAATAACAAAATTTACAATAAACATCAAAAACATGTTCTTTCACAACTTTTTAATCCCTGCCCTGAACGAAGGAAAAGGGATGCAGCTGCACGAGCCGAGACACCCCATCTTAACGCCAATATTGGTTTCCATTATTGGGATAATTTTAGTGCTGCCATATAATCTTATACCTTAAGCGTTACTTTACTGTTTATTCCTTTTTTTCACAGCCCAATCTGTTCCTATGTAAAATTTTATGTTCTTACAAAATTCCTATTTTCCATTTCAAAGATATGTCATCCAAACCAAAAAGAATTCGGGCGGGTAACTTTTCTGCCGAAGGAAAGGAGATGACGCTGGCTTTTGTTCAGGAGCACTCCGTTGTGTTGGAGAGCAAAACCGCGGATCCAAACATATTTTTAAAAAAGAGGAAGTTGTGGGAAGAATTGGCGGAGAAAATAAGGAAGGCGGGTCATATTCGATCTCCTTCAAAGTTGAGGGACAACTATTTTCGAATGAAACAGGCGGCATTACCCGATTCAAAAAGGAACAAAGAAAAACGGGTGGTGGTCCAGGCCCATCAGAGAGCGAGACACCCTCTGATATGGATTGGGCAATTCACAATGTTTGTCCCATCGACTTTGAAGAAGACGTGTCTGCGTTTGATTCGGACTAGTTTAAATCAAACGCAGACACGCCGGGTTAAGAATGGTTTTCGTAAAGCAGGAATTCACCCATTCAATTCAAAAGTTGTTCCCGACAAACAATTTTTACCTGAAGGTTTGAAGCGTTATAATCAGAGAAAAAGTACAGTGCACTTCAAAGCAATACGATCAACCTTCCACATCTAAGGAAAACAGTGGGTGTTATGCATCTAACCATATTTAGAAGTTACTTGCAGAGTACAAATATTAAACTCATTAATATCAAAAATCCACGAAACTAATTACCAGTAGAAACAATGTACATATTTTGGTGCAAATGTTATTCGGCTTCCAAATTGATAATTATGTAAAGATTTATAATGTAGAAATCAGGCAAAAATCCAACGCTACCAGCATTAAAGACCAAAAAACAATAGACATGTTTTTAAATTTATAGAAATATAACAGCATCACTAGAATACAGTTTATCCAAAATGTATGTCACAATTTTGAAAAGGAATAGCTTGTACAGTATTTATTTTATATACATGCTGGCAAAGAAGAAAGAAGCGAATCCGACATGGGCATGCTGCGGAAGTAGTTCTTTACTTGATGGAACATTATTTCCAGAAAGGTTATAAATTAACAAATTATACATGGATAATTTTCACAATTCCGTTTCTCTGACGAAATGTTTATCTCGAAAAAAAACAGGAAAGGTAATCCAAAAAGCGTCGTTCGAGCAAAGTTGCATGGAAAAGAAACGATACAGTATTAGTATGCAAATGGAAAGACAAAAAAGACATCTTGGTCATATCATATCCAACATGCACAAATTTAAAATGATTGAAGTAACAAATAAACTAAGAAAAACTGCAACTAAACCAAATATAATACGCCATTATAACCAAGGAATGTCTGGTGTAGATAGATCAGACCAGATGATATCATATTATTCAGGCCTGTGAAAAACGATTAGATGGCCTACAAAAACTGCGTTACATATCATCGAACACTATCTTCATAATCAAAACGCTTTTATTTTCTATAGAAAACATGTGGCATCAACAATTAAGGCCCGGTTTATTCACCTTCAAGTAATTTGATTTACCTTCAAGTAATTTTATTTGAACGGTAATTACCATGGATCCACCAGTAGCAGATTCTAAATCATAGCCAGATAAATTTACTTGAAGGTGAATAAACTGGGCCTTAATGTCAGAAAAAATTGTAGAGTACTTGTTCACCAAAAATGAGAATCATGTCTTTTTTGTCATCGTTTGAATACATGATAAAATCGTGTAAAACGTACGATTTTTTTTTATTATGCCAGACTATAAAATTATTCTTCTTATAACCTTCCATAAAGAACAAAAACGTTAAACAGTATTTGGTATTTTGTGTTGCATAACATTAAATTTTCGCTGGAACTCTATGGCGAATAACCCTGTATTTAAAGGTGGAAAATATTAATTTCATATATCTAGATGGATTTATGAGAATGGGAATCAGGTTCGTTTGTGGATTCGCGATGGTGATTTAAAAGTAAATCAGTCCAAAATTCCTACAGAAGGAAAAAGATTTACTGTTCTGCACGCAGGTCACAAAAGTGGCTTCTTAAAAGGTTGTGATTATGTTTTGGACAACAAAATAGAACACCGAGATTATCACCCAACAATGAATGAAGAATTATTTAAAAGTTGGGGTGAAAATCAATTAATTCCAGCACTACGAGAACTGACCATTCTGTAGTCCGTAACAAATTGCCAACTTCGAATGAATCCAAAAATTGTAGGAGTGGGCAACTTCTCAAAATATAACCATTAACAAATCATTAAATTTAAAAAATCAAAAATGCAACTTATGATCTTCTTTTGCCCGCATATAAGAACGCATATACTAGGAACGTATTTTTTAAAAGTCAGCTGTGGTATTGTGTCTTTGAGATTCATAACCTAGTTGATGATTCAGCTTTTATGTATGTTTATACAGAAGATACTGTAAAAAAGGTTGCAACCATGTCACATCCATCACCCATGGTTCTACATTACCTCAATAATGAGGATTATAACACATAATCATCTGGTTATATTTAGTGATAGCTGTTCTGATCAGAACAAAAACTCCGAAAAAAGAAGCCTACGGGTAGGCTAAAAGTTTCTACTGCAGAGGAAGATAACGCACTCCTACAACATTTGGAACAAAATCCGTTTCATATTATGCGACATGCAGCACAAGAAACTAACTTGCCAGGTTCAAGAGTTACCGCATGTCGACGGATTAAAAGTTCCTATGTGAGAAGAAGTTCAAAAAGAAACTCTGTGCAGCACGGCAGAGGAGCTGGGAAAAATTTGCAGAAAACGACTTGAAGCAAAATCCCTGGGATGTGGTTTACAGAATGGCAGCACACACATTCCAGACGGCAGATATACTGAGCTGCTCCGCCAAAGATGACGGCACCATCATCTTAACACCGCCACCGGAGCAAACGATGACATACTTGACCACACACCTACTAGACTACCTGACGACGATCCTAAGAGCAATAGCCACATATAAAACATTGAGGCCCTACATCCGTCGAATCAACAACGAAAAGCCCAAATAAGTGTTTATCAGTGCTTTTAAATGAAGTAAATACACCACGCAAAAAAAAATTAGCTAGGTAAAATTAAGAAACTGTAACAAAAACTACAGAGCGGTTGGAAGAAGCTTTTTACCATGAATAACAAAAATAAAGCAGCAGATATGCACGTAAAATGGAAAAACATTGTCAAAGACAGAAATGGACACCTGAAGATAAGCAGTTAGCATTTGGAAATGAAGAAAGCAGTGTTCATTCAACCATTGAGAAAAAAGGCCTTAAAATCCGGCCCGATCTATGTGCCATCGCAATATGCACAAATAATACGGACAGTAAAGAAACGTGGAGATCCTTACAATGTAAACTAAGTGTCTTATTCGGATTTCTATAAAATAAAAGATCTAGGGCCAGTTTACAGAAAGAGAATTAAATATTTAATTCGAATTAAATTTTAATGTGCGTGTTCAATTAATCTTGAATTTGATTACGATTAATTTAATTTCGCTTCTGTAAACTGGCCCCTAGTCGATCAAACCAGTAATTGATAATGGACAATTTACAAACTGCAGAATAATTCTAGACTGTACTGAAATATTTACAGCTACACCAAGAAAGTCCATGAAACAGCAGAGGCTTTTTTGTTATACAAACATTTTTTATATATTTATTAGATTAACATACAGTTCGTATAAACATCGTAACACGCGGAAAGATTTGGTTGGTTGTGCGCCCAATGGGGTGATAACATTTGTAAGTATGTATGTGGGATCCTCCTCAGACAAAGCTGTTGTTAAATCCTGTGGACTTCTAGAACAACTACAGGCTGGTGATTTAATATTAGGTGATAAAGGATTTCTGATCATTGATGTATTGCCACCAGGTGTCAGTCTGAATATTCCACTATTCCTTGACACCTCACAATTTTCCCCTGAGCAAATTAGACGCGCTCAGTGCATTGCTAGGGCAAGGATTCACATAGAGAGGGCCATTAGACGAATGAAATGCTACAAAATAAGTTTCATTCCCGATAACCTGTGTAGGTACATATGCATCTTCGATATTTAAAGCAGTTGCAGCTCTCACAAATTTGCAATATCCCCTTATAAGAGAAGTACAACAGTTTTATGATGATGACATAAATGAACATAAATTACGGAAGCAGAAGTTACAGAACCAGTTAACAAAAAAAGATAATACTGAAGATCAGTTTTCCATTGATGAAACTACGGTTCCTTATAAAGGTACTTTTGCCGTAAATCTTACGCAGTATATCAAAAGCAAGCCGCATAAATGGGGTTTCAAGCTCTTTGTTAGGCGCGTACACGACTGGCATGTCATGGAGGCCGGCTTCACGACCAGCGACCATATGCCCATCGAGTTCGAGATTGCCGAACGCCCCATCGCAACGAAGAAGACCACCGGGCTGACCAGAACCGAAGCCAGGAAAGGAATCGAAGCTGAGTGGCAAAGAAGATGGACCGAGGGTGACAAGGGCGAGTGGACACGCCAACTCATACCACACACCGAGAGGTGGGTGAGAAGAAAACATGGAAATGTGGACTTCTACTTAAGAGGAGTAGATACGTACTTTTCTTATGGAGCTTTCAGTGTATAGTGCTAACACTGTAGCTTTAGCCCTAATGGACATATTTTCATGGAAATCATCTCATTAAAAAGAGCAAACCATTCCCTACAAATCGGCTTGAAAAAATTTTAAAAATTCTTTTTTTTATTATTAGAAAACGTAGCAAATATTTTCGTGAAATTGATGGTTCCTAGTACAACAATGCAAAACCAGATTGTGGATATACTCGTATTCTTAAGCCAAAATGTAGAATTACTGCTTTAAAAATGATAGGTTCAAACCCGGTAAAAATATTTTAATTAATAAGCTCATTACAGCGTTAGCACAATTTGCAAAGTAAAATTCAGCTTGCCGTCGATGATTTACAATCCCCAATAATAAGTCTACCGCAAGCGGGGGCCTTAGAAGCTACTTGATGGATTTATAATGTACCCAAACCCTCCTATACCTGGTTCCTCTTTACAGTACAGATAAAGTATTCCCTTAGTCTGGATTTTCATTTCATGTCTTTCCATTTTGACTACGCCCTGTGTTCGTTACTTGCTTCTTTATTGTGTTCTCTTGTTTAGTTGTTTTGTTTTACTTGTGTACCCGTTAACGTGGATAGTGTTTATTTGTAGTATGTACTTTTAGTGAGACTATTACTAGTGTTTTATTAATTGGTGACGTAAGTATGTGATAAAATATCTAAGTTTTCTACACCTAGTAATTCTACCGTGTGAGCAACAAGTACTGATTGAGTTGGCAATAAATTCTGGTGATTTTTGGTGACTTTTATGTCATGTTCCAACGAGAAAACCATTTTATTAATAAAGATTACAAAAACCCAGACGTTTAAATTTGAAATGTATACCAGCTGTCAATAATGTCAATAAAACAAACCGGAATAGGTACAATTCACAGTCTTGAAACTTTTATGTAAAATTTTTTTTTGCCAACTGAAACAGTTATTGTTGCTCACCCTGTATTTCTTCTTTCAGAGGTTAGATACTAGGAATTTATTTCTTGCTCTTAATATGGCCAAAGCTAATAAAAAAATTATAAAAAGACTTACAAGTAGAAAACGAAATAGAGGAAGTACTCAAAACCTGACAAATTGGAAGAATAAACCAAAAGTGAGTATTTTTACCTGGTGAATGACGCATGGTACATTAAGAAGGAACAAAAATGGAATAAGGAAATTAGAGATTCGAAGAATGGCGAAAGTGAAAAAACAACGTGATGTAATAAAAATAAAACTGAGGCAAAAAGGTTATTCAAAAGGGTACCAGCACTCCAGGACACATAAACCTGATGAATCTTATGGTGAAAATTCTCAACAGGCTGACATGTGTAGAGAAATGTATGAAGAAGAGACAGAATTTTTAAAATCATTAAAAAAAACTGATGAACAAATTTATGAAATTGAACGAAGAACGGCAGATCAAAATGAAGATGGTGAATGGATGGAACAAAGAAGGAAATTAATACTGCCGGAACTATAAAATCTATATTGTACAATGTCATTTCAACAAAAATTCCTTCTTTAAATCATGGAAAAATACATGAAATTGACTCCAAGAAGGAACTGGGAAAAAACCTAACCGAAGAATATAACGACAACATTGAAATAATTTCCTGTGATCTTTTTATTGATAAGAGCGTTTATTTCTTGGGAGCATCCCCAGATGGTTTGGTAGAAAAGATCGATAGCCTTGTCGAAATAAAATGCCCTTATACTGCGTATAAACAAAATTTAACACCCGACGAAGCCATTATGAAGAAATTAATCCCATTTTGGAAAATTAAAAATGATGGTAATTACGAAATTAATACCAACCACGACTGGTATTATCAGATACAAGGCCAACTTCATATAACAAATAAAAAAAATTTATATTGGCAGTGTGGACAGGAAAAAACAAACTAAAAACGCAAGTAATAGAAAAAAAATGACGACTTTTTTGGGACAGAAAAATGAAAAATAAACTGGAACAATTTTATATGAAGTGTTATCTACCTGAATTAATTGATCCTAGAACACCAAGAAATATGCCAATAAGAGATATTAAATGAAATATTTAAAAATAATTGAAAGTTCTGTTTTATTTTTTGTAATAGATTACTTTATTAGATTTACGATCAAAGCAAATAACTAAATTAAAAAAATGTGTTTCATTTTTAAATATCTAACAAGAAAATATCGATACTTTTATTTGAACCACTACCCAAAGCGTCAAAATAATACATGCCTGTGAAAGACCCTATTGTAAATCATGTAAATCATCATTACAATAAGCAGGGGTTGGTTTGCCGGGTTTATTGCTTACTGACAGTCGAGCCGGTGTTGTGGAAATTTCAAGGTCAACATTGGTATCTACTTCTCTTAACCCAGGCGCTCTCGGGACACGGTTGCTTCTCATCGTTTTTGAAGAAGATCGGAAAGAAGAACACCGATAGCTGTTGGTACTGTCCGGACAGTGATGATGCAGAACACACACTTTTCCGGTGCCCCAGGTGGGACGGGCTCAGACTCGAGGTGATGCAGAAGACGACAGAGTGGCCTGAAAAGGAAAATCTCGTCGACCTGATGCTCAGGTCTAAGGAAGACTGGGAAGCCATCGCAGGAATGGCAAGGAATATCATGAGGACGAAAGAGGCGGACGAAAGAAGGCTCGAGTCTCGACTGACGTTGACCCCGTGAGGATGACACAGGAGTGAAAGACCGCCACCCCGAGATTATGCCTGATGGGCGAGAAACCTGGATGGACCCACGGTTGCGAGGAGGGGTTTTAATGGGTAGACGCGCCCCGACCACCATGGCGAAGAGTCCCACACTCCCCAGGGCAGCTTGGTGTCCTGGGGGTTGTACGTAAAGTATTTCCCCTCCTCCCGAAAAAAAAGGTCAAATAGAATTGCCGGCTGCCCACTAGAATCGGATAAAATCTTATCCAAAAGACCAAGAGGGTCGTATGTTTATAAATCAGACAAAAATAAAGTTGTTATAATAGTAAAATTTATGTCAGCAATTAAACAAGTAGCAACTTACGCAGAGACGAAGAGAACCTCAGAATATTCGAAAGAAAGGTACTTTTAGGAGCAAGAACAGAAGAAGGGAACTGCAGAACATTAATGAACCACGAAATAAAAAACCTGACCGAGGGAGAAGAGAAGTGTAGGATTTGTGCAAACACAAAGACTGCGGTGGTTTGGTCACATACAAAGAGGGAATCCGCAGCATAAATTAACAAAAAAGCAGCTTTGGGGCATAATAAATCCAAAACTTGAAAAACATGAAAAGAAATATGTCATTGTCACATTACTTAACAAATATGGCCATGACGTTCTTAGGCTGCCCCCTTATCAATGTCAATACAACCCCATTGAAATCGCATGGGGAGTTACAAAGTCCTACTGTAATAAACATAGGAAAGCCATGCCTTCAACAAAAAATGTTTCTGATTTGTGACGAGAGGCCTTAGAGACCATTTTAACTTAATTAACCCAACTATATAGAGAAACAGCAAAAACTATGATGGGTAATTCTGATATTAAAGATGTTTCACCCATAATTATATCTTTAGTGGAATTTGACTCATATATGGAAAGCGATTTACAATTTTCTTCTGATTCTGAATATGAAACAGATTAGTTTATTTTGGATGATTTTGGTTTTTGTTTAGTTTGTTACCTGTTTTCAGTTTATCGTGTCACCTTGTGTTTTTTATAAACTTTATTAAATTGCTCCAGTTCTTTTAGTTCAAAGCAATGAATAATTCAAAACATTCGTTATGGGTGAAAGTCATTCCGCCTTGCCAGAAGATTTTGCAGTGGGTTATACGAACAATATTACTATTATTATACGAATTAGCGACAGTACTTGTAAAGCATGATGAAAATCTGGGGTTCCTTGTGGCATTTTCAGTTTCTAATAGATTAAATTAGACTAAAAATTAGGGGAAGACATTCATTCTGAATTTATAATAAGTGACGACGACCCAAAATTTTACAAATCATGGATCCAAGTAATGAAGACTGATTTAAAAAACGCAGAAAACTATTTTGCACCTAGCACATTATAAAGAACTGGAACATTAAAGGGAGATTAAAACATAGAAAACAAGACAATAGAGGATATGAGAAAATTTTAACAGAAACGAAAATTGAAAAAGGCTCTTATTGGTCCACTTTACATCCTTCCAATTGCTGTAAGAGGAGGAGCAGTAACAAATTATACCTATAGTTTTAATCGTTGCAGAGGTACTGTACACCAGTTACGTTTTGGCAGATTACTTACATAACACCCTGTATATACATTTTTGAAATTATCAATTCCAGTCTCGATGTGCACCACCCTTTAGTGGAACATGATAAAAACGCGACGTTCAGTGACAAGTACATAATATACTTAAAAATTTTATAACAAATTTTAAAAACGACCAAAACTAAATAGAACAAAATTGTAGCAGAATATTACACACTAAATATACCAAAAAAATATCAATGAAGTAACTTAAATAAGAAATGGTAATTTTCCCTCAATTCGATCGCAAATAAAAAACTAACAAAGACATATTTTTGCAATTCCAAATCTATTTCCAGAAATTCCCTAAGGAAGGAACAACCCAGAACAAAAAAGAACAAATAAAAACAACTGGGAACAAAAGAGGAGAAACAAAATAATAGTAATTTACGTTACAAGTGCGGTAGCTTCACATTATATTGTGAAAATCGCATCACCTTTTTTCCTGTAGCAACGGCCGTTGTTGGTGTTTTTTTTTACATTGAATATTTTTTCACTTTTCAATATCAGATTTGATTTATAAAAATAAAACAGTCCGGTAAGTATTGCTTAGCGACACTTACCGGCTCTGATGCTGTTATAACTCACCTACCGGACACAAATTCATAATGTAATCGAACATCTGCCGGACAGTATGAAATAATATTGATTAAGAGGAATGGTGGATGGAAATCTGCAAATGTGGCAGAAGGATATATTGAGAGCTCCGTCGAATATAAACTTCAAGGAGCAACGAAAATATTGGGCAATAAAGAAGAGATTAACGTAAATAATAACTCTGTTTCTACTTCAAAAACCTTTTCTGGAATTTCATTCACGAATTGTGAAAATGTTTCTTTTAACAACAATTATAATAATGATAAAAATAGTACGTACAATTTCAACAAATTGAGTTATAACTTTTAGTGTTGAAATATTATTTCCGAACTTGTTAGGAAATATTCTACATTACCTAACTCAAATTAGTATTGAAATGTTCAAGTTTTTCAAACTCCAGTAGAACAAGAAGATTTAAAACCTATCATTACTGAAATAGACAGATTAAAAGATGGAGCAAAAATAGTTGGTTTCAAATAAGAAATAAGTAAACTCAAGAGCATAACTATAGCACCACCCCCGATTTTCCAGATTTTTTCCCTAAACCTTTAGTTAAGATAATATGGCTCTAGAGACTCATAAAAGAATCAAAAAGAATAATAATCAGCAAGTGTAGTGCCAGTTGTAAACAATTTGTGTGATTTATTGCCGAAAAACTGAAAATTCAAATGTGCATAACTATAGCACCACGCAATTTTAAATAACATGTCAATTTTTTTTTTACAAAACGTTCTTTTAAGTCAGTAATGGTGGGTTGCCCCCCCCCCCATTTTTCCTAATTAGCTCAAAGATTCTAGAGTTCACGCTGTCTACCAAATTGTTATGTGTTTCAGGCTCTAAATTGGTCCAACCATTTAGAGCAATTTTGAGTTCATTTATGGTTTCGTAGTGTTTGTTATCCTGATACAGTCGACGAACCAAGGTGCCCCAAAGGTTTTTAATTGGGTTCATGTCCGGGGAACAGGAGGACTACTCTAATAAATCGATATTTTGAACTTCGAACGACCTGATCGACCTTCTGCTGACGTGTTTCTGGCCGTTATCTTGTTGGAATAGCAATTGTTGATTGTTGTTGATGTTTAAAAAAGGTATCAAATCTTCTTCGAGAACGTCAGGATATTCCCTGCTATTCATTTGTGTTGACAGGTAAGCTAGCGTTAGAACCTCTGTTTTGGTGAACGCTCCCCACACCTTTAGAGTGCCACTACCAAAGTTTCGTTTGGAAAAGTATTGCGGTTCTTTTCTCAAATCTCTCCAATAGCAATTAAATCCGTCTGGCCCATCTAATTTAAACATTTTTTCATCAGGAAAAATTATCTGAAAAGAATATGCTTCAAAAAAACTTAATTTTTTTGAAAATTCTTAGGTTGAATTCTCCTAGTGGCAGTTCATGTTCTGATGGACAAATTCCAACCTAGCGGTTTTGTGTCTAAAAAGGAGTTTTGGAAATTATTTCAATTTTTGACGTACGATATGTTCATTTTTACTCAAAATCCTTCTTATTGTCCATCGTGAGACATTCGCTCCACATTCTTGGGCAACTTTTCAAACTGTTGCTTGCTGTGACAATTATTCTTCTCACAGTCCTAGGCGAAACCGCTTTTCCTTGGGCTGCCCTTTTTGTTTGTGCCATATTTAGCAGAGTTGCTTAAATAATTTGACACAACTTTGCGGAATCGTTCAATTAATTCTTAGAGAGATTTCGCCGTTCATTTTGAAAAACCACAATTTTACCGTTTTCCAACTCAGAAAAATAACAACCACGAGGCATTTTGAACTTGACTCTAACGAATTAATGACTATTGTTGATAACAATTTATCGATTGTTTATGTTAGATAGTCGTGGCATGGCCCGGGCCACAGTCATCTTTCATTTTATTTACTTTTGTTATTTAAAATTGCGTGGTGCTATAGTTATGCACATTTGAATTTTCAGTTTTTCTGCAATAAATCACACAATTTGTTCACTACTGGCACTACACTTGCTGATTATTATTCTTTTTGATTGTTTTATGATTCCCTAAAGCCATATTATCTTAACTAAAGGTTTAGGGAAAAAATCTGGAAAATCGGGGGTGGTGCTATAGTTATGCTCTTGAGTGTATATTGCAAGAAAAGCAGCTCTTATTTCTTGAACTAATAATAAAATAGATGAAATGTTATATAAATTAGACAACTACAATAATTATTATCCTAAGAGATTTGCAGGATTAAGAAACAAAACTGTAGTAATACCATCAAACATCGATGATGTAAAGAAAAGAACTTTGAAAATATTTGAAAGACAAATTAAAAATATGAGAGCAGTAAATGAAAAGATTCAAAAATTGTAAATTGTAAAACTGCAGAATTAGGTAAAAGGTGTCTTTTTTCCATTTTTCCAACTTAGAGATTTTTTCTTTACTTCTTCAGTAAAAATATCATGTTTATGACTCGTGATCACTTTCTGTCTATGAAAGTATTATGTTTGATTAAATATACACTATTCTTTATCTTGGTAAGGAAAATGTTCAGCCGTTAAGTTGAATTTAGGGATTTTTGAAATTTCCCATGGAAAAGTGTGTTGGTAGTTTGTGTATCTCGATGAAACGTGGATATACCAACAACAAATTTTAAGCGTTGGGTGCATGAAACGGACATAAAAAGTAATCCTGCTGTAGTGAAAATGGAAGCAAAACGATTCACCACTTTACATGCTGGGTGTAAGGATGGATTTTTGGATAGATGTGACTATTTATTTGACGCGAACAACAATGACAGAGATTATCATTAGACAATGACTGGAGAATTTTTTAAATCTTGGGTGTGTTAAAAGTAATACAAAAATTAGACAACCATCTATACAATCCGAATATTGTATTGCGCATGAGCCACAATGTAGGCTTTGGATATTTTTCAAAATAAAGAACAGTTCGTTGCAAGTTATCAAACAATCGAGTTGTTTATTTTTTCTCTGCAGATTCTCAAAAACTCTGCAATAGGGTGGAGCATCAGCTTATTCCTGCTTTGGAAAATATGGGGGAATTTTTTTTTATGAGCTCTTAGCTACTTTGGAGGACTATAATACTACCTCCATGCTTTTACCTGTTTATACTACGTGAAATCTCAAAATATACCGGTTTGACAATCACTTCGTTGTCGTGTGCAGTGTTTTTCGGACTTAAATGCATCTAGTATTGTGTATAAAAATTTACATTTTACGGAAAGACAGTTTCGTTACATAGCATCAGAAGAAAACTTGTTACAACATAAGTCAAATTTAAAAAAATTGATGCAAAATGGAGCCGTTACTAATTTTGCGCAAAATTTGGAACTATTTTTGCCAAAACACCCGGTGACGGAAGAATCTATAAACGAAGATTTGCATGAAATACATTCAACTAGTTAAGAATATAACTGATGTCTTCTTAAAATGCAGAATGCATCACCATGCAAAACTTTTAAATTTTCGATTACACGGCAAAGCCTCAATTATTCGTCAAAAAATGACAAAATAAATTTTATTCAAAAATTCTTAATTTTCTGTATTTTTTTTAAGTAATAATTGTGTCCCGTAACAGTAAATATTGTCATTCTATTTAAAATGGCTTTTATTTATTACTTTCCTTTATTTATCGCCTCTTATTAGCATTATGTATTAGTATGATGCGTCAATACCGGCCACAATCCAGAAAAGGATAGAAATACTACACAGTGGCGGGTTGCATACATCTGTAGATTGCCTCAGTCGCCCATACGTTCGTGTCCCTTTCAGGTAGTGTGGAGTTCACTGGCAACAAGTGATTCCTACCAAAGAGTATAAGATAGAGAGGAAGGCTGCGTATAAGGTTCTCGATTATAAAAGGTAACGACAACGGTTGCGCCAATATTTCCATCTCACTTAATTTGGAGTCTATGCAAGTTAATCTGTTCGACATAATACAAACATCCCGTAAAATTGTGTATACTTCTGTCTTTGTCACACTCACGGCATTTGTCGATAATGTCCTCTCTTTTAATTTGGAGTCTCAAAAATGAACAATGAGTTGTCGCTACCTTATTTATCATCGAGAACCTGCAAAAGAAGTAGCGCATTGCGCATTAGTTGCAATGATTACGTGGATCAATAAATCGATGAAACAATCTGTTGGATATTGGTTTTTAGGTAAAGGCGGAAATTCGGATAAAACACATCAAATTATGGACAGAACAATCCACCAATTGAATGAAACAGGTCTTATAGTGAAGTGTCTCATATGTGATCAAGGAACAAGAAATATAGCATTAATGAAGAAATTTAAAATAACACCTGACAAACCATTCTTTCAATTTAAAACAGGGGATGAAGAATGTAAGGTTTATTTAATTTTTGATCCGCCACATTTATTTAAGTCTTTCCGAAACAATCTGTTTAACAAAAGATTGGAATATCGAGGAGGCTTCGTGGACTGGGAACTTATTCATAAAGTTTATTTATTAAGTATTGAAACTAACATCAATTTAATACTAAAAATTAACGATAGCCATTTTAATATGCATAAAAATTCGGCCAAAATGACAGTTTCACTAGCAACTCAGATATTTTCGTACACAATGTTTAATGCTTATCTAGCCTATAAAATAATGAGACTCGAAGAATTTAATTGTGTTCAAAACGACACTACTGCTGATTTTTTGTTAGATATGGATAAATTATTTAATACTCTCAATTCTAGTCTTCTTCAATCGCAAATAGTTATTTATGTATTAAGGGTGTAAAGTAGGCGTTTTTGGCCCGCGGAGTGAGATAAGGGCCAAAAATGCCCTTTACGCCTGTCATACATACAAAAAAATTTGCACGAGACACTGCTAATACATTCCTAAATGAAAAAAGAAAATGCATTTGGGACGATACAATAGCACCCGGGCTCCGTCTTGGAAGGTCCTGTATATCCATAATAATAAAACAATGGTTCTGTTATTTATAAATTTAAATGAAAACCACAATTAAAACGTCAAAGTTTCAGTTTATTTGTGTAAATAACGCAGGTTAATTATGTTACAAGGCGAAGAAAATGATAGCTGCTGTACACCATCCGATGTGGCAAAAGCTGCAAATTCAGCAACCTTGAACTTATTGCCTTGAATGTCAACGAAAATTTATAAAAAAGCATATGGCCCTAGGGCTGAAAAGTGCTATTTTACGCCCGCTAACAGCGTCTTAAAATTCAATTTCACGCCCGCTCGTGCAAAAATAAAATTATTTTATTACTTTTTGCAATGGGTGTTACCAAAATTTGTAGGTTTAAATGAATATTTTCAAAGCGAACGTGTTGTTATATCAACCAAATTACATAAACCATCATCATTTGGCCGATATTAATCCACGGTTAAATTCAGAATTTCTTAACTTGACAAATATTTATTTAGGTATTGAAGTGTTAAATTATGTTGACAAATTAGATGAAGCGGAAAAAAATTATTTCTATATTAGATGCCGTGAATTTCTAATTGTTTCATGTTTGGAAATTCAAAAAAGATTTGACTTTCGTGATGCTTTATTGTCACAAATATCTATATTTGGCCCTAAATCGGAGAATAGGCCAAACTCTATTTTTAACATCGCAAAAAACTTAAATAGAATTATTAATAAAGATCATATGCAAAAAATTGATGACCAGTGGCGGTTATACATTCAGTCATATTCAGAGTTACCTACAGAAATTAAAGATGAGAAAAATATTGATGAATATTGGTTTAAAATATATAAACTTACTGATATGGCTGGAAATTTTAAATTCACAGAACTGGGAAATTTTGTATTATGTAGATTTAATGGTAATGCCATATTCAAATGCCACATGCGAAAGAGTGTTTTCAAAAGTAAACCTAATTAAAACCAAAATTAGAAAGAAACTTTGTACTGAAACCAATGATGGATTAATATTGGCCAGTGAATATGCAAAAGACTGTCATTCTTTCGAAATCAATGAAAAAACAATAAAATTGATGAGTCACAACTTGTATGGGTCTTCAAAAACGGAAGATTCGGACGAGAATTAAGAAATCATTTTTGAAAACCCACAGTCCACCTAAAATTTATATTTTAAATATGTACTATCGGTGGACATTAAAACTTGGGACATCCAAAATTTACTTATTGTGTATCAGACTTTTGAACTGTCACTCAAAATAAAAACAGTCAATATTTAAAATTAACTCTTGTCAAATTTAAAAAATGTCTAATTTAACAGACGTGCAAAAGCAGACTATTGCACAACGCCTCCGAGATGGCGTATCTATGCGAGCTATTGCCCATGAATTAGGTATTAGCAAGAATACTGTCTTACTAGCAAAGCAACGAATTGCAGAATATGGGAAAATTGCAAGAAGACCAGGTTCGGCTCGTCCAAAAGTGACGACTAATGAAGAGGATGATCGACTCATTAATTTTCTTCGTCACGTCCTTTCCAGTCAGCAGTCAACGCTCGACTAGAAACAGCTTTTCCTGCATGTTTAAAAACGGCTCGAAAAGAATCCGGGAGTCTGAATTGCGAAATACATCTGCGACGAATAAAATTTATTTAACCGAAGAGAATAAAGCAGGTAGAATACGTTTTGCGCAAGAATACATTAATCAGGACAATAATATATAGAATAATGTGGTATTTTCGGATGAGAAGACTTTTCAGTCTTCTCACAATGGACGTATCCGAGTATACAAACCGCCAGGAACTCGATATAATGAACAATATGTTAAAAATTATGATAAAAGTGGTCGCTTTTCGTTAAATATATGGGGATGGATCAGCAGCAGAGGTCCTGGAGTATGTGTGATAGTGGAGGAGAGATTAAATAGTGCTATTTATCGCAGACTGTTGGAAGAAGTTATGCTTCCATCTGTCTTACCTGTATTTGGCCAACAAAACTTTATATTTCAACATGTAATTTTTATTTATCATTTATTTTTCAATGTTATAAATTGCTAAAATTTTAGGATAATTGTCCTGTTCATCGAGCAAGAGCGGTTAGGGAATATTTAGAAGCTCAAAGAGTAAACGTTTTACCATGGCCTTCCAAAAGTCCGGATTTAAATCCGATAGAACAAGTTTGGGGATATATGACAAAATTCATGTATAAAAATGATTTCCGTCCCCAAAATGCGGAGGAACTACAACAAAAAATTATTGAAGCATGGCACGTAATAACGCCAGAATATATCACAAATTTGGTTACTTCTATGCCTCGTCGGCTACAAAGTGTTATTGATAATAACGGGGAGATGACAAAATACTAGTCTTTTCTTGTTTTATTTTTTTTATAACGTTACAATAAACGTGCTGCTATTTCCTTATTTTCGTTAACCACTAACCAGAGAAGGTGCTGACATTTCGTCCCATTAACCTGTTAATAAAATGGTCGTCCATAACCACTACAGGAGTGCAATGTAGCCAGAGATGAAGAACTGAACTTTAACTTGATGTTTCTGACAATATGTCATTAGCATGTCATAAATTTTAGAACCTTATTTGTAAAAAGCCACATTTACGCAATGTATATTTGTGATTTTTGACTTTATACAATTGTCATGTTTGTCCCAGTTTTTTATGTCCACCGATAGTACATAGTAGTTCAGGCAAAGATAGCAGAATTGTTGCAATGAAATCCGCATTAGCAAGGAAATCAATGTTTTTCACTTCATAATAATTCGTGTTTTATTGACATAACTCAATAAACATTTTAATACGTATTTTTTATTCGCAAACGATCGTTTGCTGGTTAAAATTGAAAATTTGAATTTGGCGCCTCTATTTGGACTAAGAAATTATTTTATCTAATCCCGTGGGATAAATGACACTTATCCCACTCATTTGAGTGGAATAAGGAACTTCATTACCGGACGCATTGCATTACTCCACTCAGTGGGATAAGTGAGCTTCATTACCTCACTCAGTGGGATAAGTAAGTCATTATTCCACTGAGTGGTGTAATGAAACTGGCGGAAATAAATTAGATTTACCTTTTTTTTTTAATTCGGGGCGGTCTTAGATAAAATTTTGTACATAACACGTGGGCTAAGCATATTACAGAAAACTCGTGTGATTACAGATGAACTCGGGCTAACGCCCTCGTCATCTGCAATCTTCACACTCGAATCCTGTAATATTGCTTTTATCCCACTAATTGTGTAAATAACTATTAAATCTTAACCATCAAGGTGAAGATTACCACGTCGTAGTGGACCTGGAGACAGCAGAGATTCTTCTTAACGGTAAGTAACTACCACAGCATGTTTGCAAATCTAATCGAATAAGTTTTGTCAATTATCATAGATCCTAATAAAGCAGAGCAATTCATAAAGGACTTCGTATCACAAACTAATAATAACAACGATATAACTGTGTGCGAGGTTGCTACTGAGGGTCCAGTAGACACAACAGATAATGAAACAAATGCCACTATTTGGAAAGGTAAAGGACGGCCCACAGCCAATGACGAGGAAGCAACCGCTATGTTATTAACGTTACGTGGAAAATATTCATCCAAATTTGAAGACAAAAAAACGATAAAATCCCAGATTTAGAACAAAATTGCTCAAGAGCTAGCAGAAGCAGGTTTCAATTGCGGAATCGGTAAGGAGGGTGGAGAACGTTGCAGGCAAAAATTTGCTAACCTACAGAAGCAATATTTAAACCACCTGAAACACGTCAAACGTACAGGGGAGGAAAAAAGGGACCCGCCACCTTTTTTTCTCAGAAATGCATGGTATTTTAGGATCAAAGGATAAAGTTGCTCCTACAAATTTACAAGATACAGAAGAGGCCAGTGAAAATGACAGTAGTACAGATACTGCAACAACCTCGACAACAACGTCTGCATCAGCAAATGCTATAAAAAATCGATTTTCATCTGTAAAACGTATGAAACGTGAGAGTGGAAGTGTGCTGGTTCTTAACCAAATGAAGAAGCAACACACTGAAAATCAAGATGAACGCAGGACAGAATTCAGTATCTTACAAAAGATTCTTGAAAAACAGATAGACCAAAGACAAGAGATGCTGAACTTATTCAAAGTAATGGTAGAGACCAAAATTGGCAAAAAGCGTCAACTGCCGTCCCCAAGTGATGAAAGTGATGATGAATAACTTGGATGCGTGCTTGTATTGAATACGAGTATTGTTATGTTTAAAAATGTTTATTTTTTTGTACTTACATCTAAGAATAAAGTATTATGTTTTTGGAATACTTTGTGATAATTATTGACAAGTGTAGGTCAGGTCAAGTCCTGTACCCATGTATTAAGTCAAAGCCAGTGTAAAAATGAATCCTTTCACAGGAGTCTTGCAATTCTATCTCTCTTCTGTTTCCCTAGTCTTGTTTGTTCCATATCATTGTTCCTAATAATAAGTCTTTCGAGTGGTTCACGAAAAAGTTCTCCATCCCATTCATCATTATTTAAATAAGAAAAATTATGCAAAACACATGCAGCTGTTGCTATTTCAATGCTTTTACTAATGCAGTATGTATTTATAAACTGAAGTCTTCTCCAGCGGCCTGTGAGTATTCCAAAACAGTTTTCAATTACTACTCGATCAGAACTTAGAATATTATTGTGCCGTTTTTCTGTTCTTCCTAAATTAGCATTCTGACGATAAGGTGTCATTAGCCATGGCCTTATGGGAAATGCACTATCGCCAATAAGATGATACTCTTCATCAGGAAAGTAATACTCTGTACCATGTCTTTCAATATTTTGCACAAATGTGGAATTAAAAAAAACCTGCAAGGGAAACCCTGAGACTTACAGAATTGTGTTTTTACAAATTACTATTATTATTGTACATACTCGGGAATCATGGGCTGATCCAGGAAAACCAATAAAAGCATAGGTTAGAATTTTCTTTGCTGTACAAATTGCCATAATATTTATGGAATGGGACAAATACCTATCAACATAACTATCATGTTGATTTAAAGGCACTAGAATTTTACAGTGAGTTCCATCCAGAGCTCCAATGGCACCTAAGTAAAACACACAGTTATTTTGGTAGGTAAGTGCATAAACAAACTACCAGGATACTGTGCAAACCCATTTCGGATAGTTCCAAATTCTTCTTCGGTTCTTGGCCAAATGATGTATTTATGTTTTAACTTAACTATTAAATACAATAAGAAATTAACAATCTTCATTACTGCGGATGCCGATATGCAAAATCGATCACCAATATAAATTAATGAATCTTGTGTAGCCATATAATATACAAACACTAAAGTTGATTTTTCAGGTAATACAGGGTAATTTCCACCCATATACTTCTTTTTTAATAGCTCATGAGTGTCGTTCTCCATGATAATACGAACCAATTTCTCAAACGTTTGTTTTTTCAAACGAAATAGATCAGAAAAGGTATTTTCATGATATTTAATTAACCACTGACGGTCTTCAGATTTTGGTTTCCAGTAAACTTCTCTTATGGTCCGTAACAGCATCCAATTTACTTCATATTCGTGCATGAAGGATAAATACCAAACAATTAATTCCTCAGTTCCACAGTCAAAAAATACACAATTCAACATCTCGATCCACATAAGTTCATTCATTTTATAACCTCACTCCTGCGACTTTTGTATGTCATCACTAACCGGATAACCGTTAACTGACGTTTTCGCGAATCTGTTTAATTAAAATGAATTTAGAAGTGGGGAGAGTTACCAGTTCTAACCTTACTGACTGACCAGGTTAGTCGCGAAAAATCGCTTAGTGTCTTATGGGAGCCTTCCTCTCTCTCTTATACTCTTTGATTCCTACCATTTAGCATCTTTTTGCTTTCGAATTAGTCACAATCATATTAGCGTAATTGTAAATGAGATGCTAGGATTGTTACATCAAAGCCTATGAGAAGAATACTTACAATTTCCGGACAGTAAAAACTTTGAAAAATTGGCAGCTGAATACTACAGAGAGAAAAAGTTTCCAAAGTGCATAGGTGCCATCGACGGCAAACATGTTAGAATACGCAAACCATTTCATGGAGGAACATTGTATTACAATTACAAACATTATAATTCAATAATATTATTAGTCATTGTGGATATGAAATATGATTTTCTAATGATTGATGTTGGTAGCTACGACAAAAATAATGACGGTGGCGCATTTGAACATAGACAACAATCCCTTACTGGCAGACAAGGGTTTACAAAATGTTTGTGCAAAGGAAAGTGTACTTCGAAAAAATGCAAAGCTTCAGAGCCTTTTATGCAATTCAAAAGTAATTAAATAAATTAAATGTAACTTTAAACATTTCATTATATTTGACTATTATGTACTTGTTTATAAAGGAAATTACCTGGAATCTGGAGTAGGAAGTCGATTTTAAAAAACTTGCAAAACAAAAGAAACGCCTGGGCAAGCTTGAAATAAGACTGTTATATTTGGAAATGGGCGAAGTTGTAACTTCATGTAAAAATAAAATTGTTAAGACCATTTTCAAGAACAAACAGGTATAGTAAAAATCTGTTTGTGATTAATTACTGTTTATAAATATTTGTCTAATCACTATTTTTCTCTTATTATTTTTACATGTAGTTTCTAAGAACATACTTAATCATTCTACCATATTAATTTCACATTCTCCAAAGTAGCGAAGTTACAGTGTATACAGAGTGATCAACAAGAATCCAAATCAGAGCAAGCGTTGCAAATTATCGGTCACGTCGTAGCAAAATCATATGCACATAAGCGGTCAAAACATGGGCGTATACAATTTATGGTCTCAAACGCTACTTAATAAAAATGATACTTTATGAATTTTAGACGTTGAAATTATAATTGTGCATTTTATTATTATTATAAGATAAGGGAAACAATTTATAAGATTAACAAGAGCAACATTTTACATTTGTAAGAGTAAGTTAATTATCATCTTTATTGCCAAACGCGATGCTACTGGTACGGAGATGCTTCGTTGAAATGTCACATTTCAAAATTCAAGGTTGTTGTTGTTGACAATTTAAGTGATTTAACCTAGAAAACAAATCTTCGATTTCGGCAAAGTTTACAGACGTTTATTGAAGTTGTAAGCAATAATTATCCCAGAATAAGTTGTAAAATGGGTTTTACCATTAAAGAGATGGCATTTTTATTAGATTATTTTCGAAAGAGGGTGAAACAAGAAAATGAAGACTGGCCTTACTTTGTACCCCCTTACACTGAAGAATTTTAAGCCAGATGTCCGAACCTGATGGTATTGGTTATCAACAAGTTTATCAATGTCTTAAAATTTTAGTGCCTAATTTTAGCAAATCATAACCCATCATTAAGAAGAAGTCAGGTCAGTTCTTAGTTCAAATTTTAGAAATGGTGCAAAATGTTCCACAAATTATCAAGGAACATCCCTCAACTTCCATAAGGCGTTTAAGACAACAAGTTAAATTGTGTTATAGCACTTATCAGAAATTTTTTAAGAAGGATATTAATTTGTTTCCCTTTGTGTGTTGCAAGAAATAAAACCCACACATTACCCTAAACAAATTGACAGCTTCATAAGGGTTTTTGAAATTATGAGAGGCAAGTTTGATTCTGTCTGGACCACAATGGAGAACATTTTGAGCAGTTTTTGTGAAAACTTATTTTTTGACCTTGGAGTAATTTAAATGTTTTAAACACTGCTAGAAAAGATACGAGTAAGTTCTCAATTACCCAAAATTTAGAGAATAATAACTTTTACACTTTTCTTACAGAAAACAACAAAACAAAGAATTGTGAAAAATAATTATTTTTAAAATTTTGTAACTCAAGATTGTGCCTTATGAAGGAATTTTGTGTAACTGTGTGTTTTTTCCTTAATCAATAATAAATAATAATTAATTATAACTTGCTTTTAAATCTATTATTCATGAATTACAAAAAATTTATAAAGGCAATTAATGATAGATTTTTGAGAGGTAGGCAACCAACAAAACGAGTGTCCACAGCAAGTAAATAAAAGCGGCTGATCCATGATAGAAATACGTTTCGATAAAACAAAAAATGAGGTAGCACTCTTGATTTGGTTTCTTGTTGATCACTCTGTACATTCTCTGGACAATATGGATACAATTTATAAATCATTATTTACAATCCACTTTTACATGAGTTGTAAGCAAATCTATACATGTTATGGGCAATGTGCACATTATCCCACTATGTAACTACACATTCCGTACTAGGAAAGATTTTACTTGATTCTGCTAACGTCTTAGTCTAACTATCTACTGCATTGAGATGTGTTGTCATGTACTGATCTGATGAATTTAAATTTTCAAACTTACCGTTTTCTGGTACAGTGCCTCCTAACCTACAAATACAAAATTTCTTATGCACATTATTTTTGTGAACAACCAACTACATACCAACGCCACTAAGTTGTCCTTTTGAAACAATATACAAGAAGGGTTGTTTAAAGGAAGAAACATTGAGAGAAATCACAAATTCCACATTAAAAAAATGAACAACCGGGAAACGTGAGACTTGAGACACCGGCGAGCGGCGACAGCGCACTGAGCGCACCTAGCGGAACGTCGTCGAAACATCAAATTCCGTTAATTTTAAATTTGAATTCATTAGAAATGACTTTTCATTTTGCAACGAGCTTTTGCCAGCGGCTTCGCTCATATTAATCTGAAATATAAAATGTTGTGGTTTTTAGTGTCATTATTAGGATAGTTGTCGTGCATGACCAGTCATATAGTAGTGAATAGAGGGATGCATAAATGTTTCAACCGATTTAATAAAATCAGAAGTGATTTTGGTTCAAGAACAACTTCTATACGAGTGATTGGCCGTTACTCCGCTCCTAGAGACGAACCACCATCATGTGGATCTTAGTCTGTGATTATACATATTTAATAATATAAGCTAGGCTATAAATTTTCACTGTATTTGTTCTTCACAGCCGCTCTAAAGCAGATTTTTTTAAACATTCAATATTAACTTGCCTTCAAAACTAACATCAAGTCGCATCTTATTTAAACCTTCTTTCTTTTGAGAATTTGACAGAAAAATGTAACCAGAATCACACTCTCAGCTTCTGAGGAAGATTTAGACAGTTTTGATTTCACTTTAGCTGTAATTTTTTTCATTTTAACCGAAAGCATTATTAAAAATCTAATAAAATGGGGCTGTTGCGCCCGAACAGAGGCAACCACCAATACATCCACGTGCACCACTGCCACTGCTGAAGATGGCATCTCTGCATACCGGTCTTGAATTGGAGGCACAAGAAGGATAGCTTCCGCAGACACATCACAATTCATATTTTATAGTCTAGTCCGACAGTTGTGAATCATATATTAATTACAGATATTTTGATAATTGGCAGGGTTTAGAAGGACACCTCTCCATAATAACATCAAAAGTCTACAAGAGTCAATGCAGATCCTCGTTGTGAACTATTGATACCTACTTTAATATAAAATAGTTTGAGTAGCATTGTTTCAAAAGTCATTTCAATTTTGAATGAAAGAAGCACTTATACATAATTGCATAATTTACAAAAAACTTCAAAGGCTTCATGGAAAAAACTGTATTTCATTTTCTTTACAAAATGGAGAGTTGAACGACGACACTGGCCCCAACTGGTGTTTACTTGGTCCAATTTCAGGACAAATATAAATGTTGTATCGATGTTATGTGATAAATTGATAACGCTTCTTTGTCTTGTGCGGTTTTGGAGAAATGAACGTGACTACCACAATGATTCTTTTATTCTGCGTACATCTACAATACG
This sequence comes from Tenebrio molitor, assembly GCF_963966145.1. Lineage (NCBI taxonomy): Eukaryota > Metazoa > Arthropoda > Insecta > Coleoptera > Tenebrionidae > Tenebrio > Tenebrio molitor. Next base: position 2,846,422 of record NC_091048.1, on the reverse strand, counting down.
AACAAGTACAATTGTCATCCACATAACTTATTATATCAGAATCACTAGAATTAATTCACAATAATTTCTACTCTGACACAGACTTTAGTAAAGTTATTTACTAAAATTAATCCTTCATAATCCTATTTACAACATTTATCACTTATGTACTAATAGGAACTTTGGTTTCATTCGGAGTCGCCCCCTACTAAATAATATTATTTGTGTAAATGACTTTGAGATCAAATCGTTCCGATATTTAGAGAGAAGTTTATTTTCCGTAAAATTTTGGTCATTTACTCTGAACTTACACTGTTAAGAATCGGATATGTCTCGTTAACTCTTAATAATATCGTATACTTGCAACACCACTACTCGAAGGGATGTGGAAATAAAAGCAGTCATCTTGAATCAGTTTATTACAATCAGGATAATTTAAAATAATAATTTAAGTGCTCGCCTCAGTTTCGGTGCATTTCCGGCCAACTTCAATAAATAATTCATTAAAAAATGAGTATTGTGGCATCTTTGAATCGTCGAATCTTACAACATACCATCACACAATAACAACAATCCTTGAATTTTTTACACGATTATTTACAAAAATTGATTGTATACGATTATTTACACTTGAACTGTTTATAGTCAGATCACAGACGTTTTACACCATTCCTTTCGACATCATCCGAACGGTGTTTTTCAATGCCTGTCTCTTGTTGCAGAACCATATTCGTATCACCTCCCTTTCGTAGCCCAGCTGGTGGGCCAATCCGGTGATCTCCGTCCCTGCACGAAAAAAAAACAAGTCAAACTCTCCCCTCGCTACATCTCCGCCTTACCTGAAGGGTGTGTGTTCCTCTCGAAGTGGGCGTTCAGGAGTTCCAACGCCTGGGGGGTGAACGATGTTCTCCGCTTTCGCTTCTTCGACGGTTCTATGCCGATGAAGTCGGTCAAGTGGTTTTGGCCACTCTTGTATCTGGAATTAAACAAACTTTTATTAATCGATAACTGAATGACTCTTACGGCAGCTTCGATCAATTCGAAACGTTATTCAATTTAGAATATTGCAAACATTGATGGCGAACCGTAAATGAGCGAAAGAACGCACAAAATAAATAGCACCGCTACCCTCTTTCTTATTTTAGTTAATATGTTTCAACAGTAGTGAGGATGTTCGAAATAAACTCTGCACAAAAAGGATGACATCTAGAGATCTAGATGGGTAGGTACGTTCAAATTGCAAAAAAGAATCTTTAAATATTTTAGCTACAAATTGCACCTTTTAGAATTAATATTATTTGGTTAACATTTACAAACAAGCTTGTCTCTTCTTTATTAATTACTAGAGCACCAGAAGAAACAGTTTGTTAATCTTCTAGGGGGTCTACAGTTGAGAAATATAAACGCAAAATTGAAAACCAAGACTGCTAGAACGCTTCTATGGCTCCAAAATGCTTAAAATGAGAATGCTAGTTCTCGAGAATTTTTCTTTCTCCAGATTGGTTAAAATTGTGTATTTAAGTACTAATAATGTGTGGGGTAAACTGAACAGCTCACCATTTTCTTTGGTGTTCAAATGCAAAGACTTGGTGATGTAGCAAGACAAATAGTGAAAGCTTACGTAAGCAGGATACACCAAGGAAGCTACCATAAATGCTCAAATAAAGCCAAATGTGAAAATTTTTGCCCACGATGTTTTAGTGTTCTTGTTAAAATGCTAACAGTATTTTCAACACTTTATATCCCTTTGTTGCTTATTCTTGAATGTTGTTGTGATCAATCGTAAACCAGATAAACCCAAATCACGGTCCATATCAGTATTACGCTGTCGCTAACTATAGTTGAGCGGCGAACCACTGGAGTAGTCACGAGGTGTTCACGTGATAGTTCGTAGCGACGAAAATCCTGATTTATACTGCCTCGCCAAATTTGAGTTTTAAATCTTACTACTTAATTTCGACTGTGTGCATTGGCGCTGCATGGTGCTTTTTAACGCTCGCCCTTTAACCAATAGGAAACCATCCCCCGAAAATCATGTGAAGATCACGCCAGTTTATTACTCCAATGAATCGCCGCGCCAGCTGTAGTGGAGGTAAATTATTAAATATCCACAAACTGGGAGAGTAAGAGTAGCTTCCCAAGACCTTATAATGAGATGAATGTTTGATGTAGGTATTTGTAGAAGACGATCATTTGGTCTTCAGCCAAGAGCAAAGGGCACGATAATAGTTTGACCGGCAGAAGACAGGTGTGAGGATGATTAGACGAGCAGAAGGGGAAAAAAAAATCCATTCCCGTAACAATTCTTGTTACAAATATTTCTGAAAGACTTGCTTGGAAGTTGAACCAAGGAGTAACATGAGATAGGTTTTTTCTTTGTATCAGTTTCCACAGCTTGCGCAAATTTGCTTGCTCAAACAGATCTGGAATGTTATAATGTTCTTACGTTCTCTCGGTCTTGATTTAGTGTAAAATACTCGTCGTATTTTCAAAGCTTTCCTTTCCAAGCAATGCAGCTTATCGTTATTATTTATTAATTATTATAAATAGAAAATGGCAGTTCTGTAATTAATCAAGGAACAGCAAATTTTTTGCGCCTTCTATATTTAAGTGGTATTTGATGCTGATCACATTCTTGTGAGCAGATAAAGATAATCCACTTTCTGAACGAAACGTGTCTCGCTATTCGGGTGCTGCAACCATCTCCTCCATCTGTTGAACATTTCTTTCTAGTCTGACAGTGTTTTCCACTGAGGAAGCAGAAAAACATCTAAATAAATCGTTTCGGTGAAGCAAACTGAATGTGAAAACTTTAAGTGAAATGTTCTTGATTAGTGAATCAAGCTGATGAAGGTGAAGTAATATCTGCGTTGTTGTCGTAAAGTAATATGTTCTAATCGGTCATTATTCTTTTTTTGGTTACGGATGTACCTTCTAATCGATTTAGAAAATTATCATAACATTTTCTTTTGATGGTGCAAACCCTTTTCTAGAGATAGAATCCTTTATTTTGCCCTACCGGCTTTCCGATTCCTGATTACATTTTCTCTAAACATAACACAGCAATTTCAAAAAAATTAAAATAAACAGTTTTATTGCTATCCCCCACTCCTTTCCTTCTCTGTTCTTTCACTTCCCTTCGCTTCTTCAAAGCTATTTCGAGATGGTCTGACTCTGGTCTCTCTCCTATTCCGAATTCTTCCACTCTTTCCCATGCTTCTTCGTTCACTACTCTGTAATCTATTGTTGTTTCCCCCCTTCTTCGTCCTCTTGTTTGTTCCCGTTCAACACTTCCCATGCATTTTTTTTCGATCAATTCCATCAGTCTCTTCCCTTCTAAATTTTCCACCTTGTTTTTGGATTTTCTTTTCCCATCCCCCTTTCCTCTTCCCCATTTCTTGCTCCTTTTTCTCCTATTCTCCCGTTGAAGTCCCCTGCCAATGAGCTTACATTCTTCCCTGTTTTCTTTCATTGCGTCTTCGACACGTGTTCTTATTGTCTTCACCTCTTTACTGTATATTGTCATTATTTTCCACCATTTATTGCCTATATTAACTTTTCTTTCCATGCATCTTTCTTCTTCTCCCTTTTCTTGTCACTTTTCTTTAATCCCCTATTTCACGCCTGTTATTATTCCCCCGGTTGGCCTATATAAACCATTCCCCGTTGATCTGTATCTTCCTGTGTCCTATTTTCACCCTATTTTCTCTATCTCTCTCCTCTCTAGCCACCTCTCTTAACTTCTTGTGTGGTTTCCTTTCTTTCTTTGTCAAATCGTGGTCTATACAGGGTGATTTACGAGGAATAATGAGCCCGACGGAATAGAAAATGCAACCCACAATACATTGCAACAAAAAGCCGGACATCGAAGCGGTAAATGTCCGGGTTTTTCTCCTGATGAATTGCGGGTTGCATTTTCTATTCCGTGGGGCTGTATAACGGGCGACTATTAAAATTTTCACTTGGAGTTGGCTTTGAACGAGTTTTTATTTTTTCTGTTACTTTAGACACACGCAAGAACGAACGACAAATGTCAGTCAGTACAATTGAAACATAACCTATAAATGAGAAAAAACATTTATTGAAATGTCAAACTTGTCAGTGTCTAAGGTGCAATGGAAAACAAAGAATAATCCATAGCCAACCCTAAGTGAAAATTTTAATAGTCACCCGTTACGTCTTTTCACCTTTCTTCTTCTGCTGCCAACTTTCTATTTTTGCCAGCATCATCTTATCTTTATTTATTCTAAATACTTCCTTTACGTTCACTTTCACCCCTATCTACCTTTCTAACCATTGTTCCACCTCCCTCTCTTTATTCCCTCGTATTCCCCTTATTCCGGTTATTATAACATTATTCTGTCTCTGCCTCCTCCACCTGCCATTTTTCTTCTCTTTCTCTCATCTCCTCTCTCACTGCCGTTAATTCTTTCCTTCGATACCCTTCTCCTCTCTCACTGCCGCTAATTCCTTTCTTAGTACTTTGTTCTCCTCTCTTATTCTCTCCGTATCCTTTCTTATCTCTCTAATCATGCTTTTCATCTCATTATCCATTTCCTATCTTTATTTCTTTCTTCGCTTCTACTTGGACATCTTCCCGTTCTGGAACTCTTTCTGAATGGGGTCGTACCTTCTTCAGACGTCCTACCCTCTTCTCTTTCTCTCTTGCTGCTTTTTTCCTTACTCTCGGCGATTTCGGCATGCCCTCTCTTTCTCGCCCGCTGCCTTCTGCTTATCACCTCTCATTCGCTCGTTGCTGTTTACGTTAGTAATCTCTGCACTTTTTTGTTAGACACCTTTTTACTAGACACGTCTGCTAACTCTCGCTGCCAGACCAGGAATCCTTTCAAACTTTTTTCTATTCTTCTGGAGTTCCAGAAACTTTCTTCTATAACTTTTTTGGCAGAAGGAACCATCTTTATCTTCGATGGAAAACGAGAATTCGCGTTTTACTTTTGATGCTTCTCCTCAGTCGTTCGTTCTTGTAAAAATTGTGAGTAATATTCGCCACTTTAATTTGTACTTTATTTATCATATTTATTTTTTCTCTAGAATCTCAAATTTTGTAAATATAGATATTTGTTTAGTGATATATAAATCAATAATTTTACCACACTTTGATTTTTGTGCCTCTGTTTTGTATCTAATGGATAAAACAAAAGTTGGTGTATTACAAAAATTACAGAATAGAGGCATGAGAATAATACTTAAATGTAATAAATATACACCTATTCGACTCATGCTCAGCACTCTACAGTGGATGTCAGTGGAACAAAGATTGTATTATATGTCAATGATTTTTATGTTTAAGATGGTACATAACATGTTACCGGCATATTTTAAATGTCTTATTAAATTCAATTGTCAAGTTCATCGGTACTCAACTAGAGACAAGCTTGATTTAAACATAACTAAAGTCATGTTGAGCCGAACAATGAACTCAATTTTCTACAAAGGAATGAAAGAATACAATGAATTGCCGATGAATTTGAAAATTTTAGGCAATGTAGGTGAGTTTAAAAGACAATTATCCAGATACATGCAATTTTAGAGCATAGTTGTAGATGAATAATGGTAACTAAATATTGTAAAAAGTATATTGTATCGAGACAATAATAATAAAGTTCTTCTTCTTCTTCTTCTTCTTCATATTCAGAACAAGAACTTCTCAAGAAGAAGTGTCAGAAAGCGTTACTTTGAACTAAGACAACTCGATGAAAGGGTTCAAAGATACAGACTATATTGGTCGGAATCGCTGAAGCTAAATTCAACTGTTCAAGTCTCTTGGTGTTAAAATGTTATTTTTGGCGTAGAAAATCAATTAAAGTCAAGCAAAATTCAGTAGTTTGTAATTATCGAAGCTGTTGCAAATGTTTGTGAATCAACTAGATCAGATTTGTTAAAGAATTAAAGAAAAATTGTAGCAATTGTAGCCAGCAATGTTCGGTTGCCAATTTTTTTGCAAGGGTGAAGTGAACAAAAAAATGGTACCAACCTTTCTTCGGCTTCCTTCATCCACCTCTCCAAGACGGGTTTAATCTTTTGGGCGCTCTTTGGTGTAATGTCTAACTTTTCAAACCTACAACAAACAAACAGTCCAGATGAGAACTCGATTTGTGTAAATTTCGATTTTGCGACGGCTTTTGGCACAGGACACTGACATACTATAATGAAAAAAAGTGGAAAACGTGTAAGAACGCAAATCGGTCGATGATGCCAGTGCCCTGGCGCAAATCCCACAGACACAACTGACTAAAACTTATCCTTAAGAGACTACTCAACAACCATCTTGACAGATAGATAAACGTACATCGCTTGCTGCTGTGACGAAAGTTGCGCGGCTGCAAACATCTGAGACGCCAGGGCACTGGGAACAAACCAAGGAATTACTTACGTCATACACTGTTGTGGAACAAACGCAACCACGACAGATCCGGCGGACTCAGCTCGGGTCGATGCGCTTGCTCCACAACGGTCGGTATGCACAGGTCCTGGCTTTGATTTGAACTGGAGGGCATACCTGCATATCGCGCTCTGGCTGTAAGCAGGGCCCTCGGTCACGCTGAGGGCTTGGCCTACTTGGGTCTGAGTGAGTCCCAGAGATAGTCTACGAAGTTTGAACGCTTTGGCGAAGTCTTTGATTTCGTCTAGGTTTATGCCGTCTACCACGTTACTGCTGGTCTGGTTAATCGTCGGCTGGTCTACAAACAGAATTTTACTCTCAACACCCAGTCCTGTCAAAGAAGATGTGTAGACAGTTGCGCAATCGAACGAAAGAGGACGCCGCTTGGCTCTCTATTCACCAACTCCTTGTTTATTCGCTCCTCTAGTTCCGTCAGCTCAAGTTTCTAAGCCCCGCACAAAACAAATACTTTCAATAATAACAATTTATTATTTATCAAATTGAGCAATCGAGTTATTTATGTTGGTGATCTTTTATTATGGTAATAACGGCTTTAGTGTCTCTCTATTGGCTTAATTAATACGACTGCAGATGATAAAATGATTAATTGTGGAATATTGTTATATCGCGAAACGAAATTGCTCTTTAATTATTATTAATGCTTTTTACGTAACTTAATTAATTGATGATTAAATAAATTACGTGGCTACAAATTTTTATTGCATTTGCCGGCGGTAATTACCTAATTCCTTCGATGGAAATGGCATTGCGTAAGCTCGTTACTGAGGCATGTACGAATTGCGTTGCAGTAAAATTTTACTCCGCTTTAAACGAAAGAAAAACAGAGAAAGAACGATGCTGCAAGGACTATTTTCAAAAACTAATCTTTTACTTGTCAGAAGCTACAAATATTTTTGAAAAACGGGCGACTAAAAGATTTTGAAACTTGATTTCAGTTGTTCTTGAGCCTCAGAAAAGCAAAGAAGATACAGGATTTATCTGTTTTGCTCCTCACGACACTTTTTTCTCGGAAGCACAAGAGAAAGGGTAAAAAACTCTCTGAGGAAGAGACAGGTGCGGTCGTCTAATTCCAAAATGAATAAAAAGAAAGAGGAAGGAAGAGATTGCTGCTTGTGGACTAGGTTGAAGAGATGCTATTGGGTACTTTGAGAAACGCACAAATAACAAGCAAAGTGTGCATCAAGCGAGGATAAAGAAGTCTTATAACTGGTGGAGGCGGAGGAGGAGGAGGATTGCCCAAAGAGCCAAAGAGATATATCTTAAAGACTTTGAAGAAGATGTGAATAGCAGGTTGTGATGATGTGAAGAAAACGTACATTGTTGGGGAGAAGGAACTTAGAAGAAACCTCAGATGAAGTGGTAGATCCTCCTACCACAGATTTCATTCTAACACTTAAAAATTCAAAAGGGAAAATTAAAGACGTTCGTTTAGAACTTAACGAACGGGGGATGGGGTACAGCTTGTACTGCGGAGGAACTCTAGGAGTAGGAGGATCCACCTTGGCACCCACAGCCAAGTGCCAAATGCCTTGACACACTCGTAATACTGGCAGAACACACAAAAGAGAGAATCTGGAGTATCCAGGACAGAGAAGAAAATTAAAGGGAAAGTCATCTAACAAAAAAGGGGTCTAATAGGATCAGAATCCACTTGAAGGATACCGTACAAGACCGTGGGAAGTGGTAAAGGACCTAGTGGCAAAGAAGCACCGGGACTGTTGGAGGAGTGTTTCTGGACAGAAGCAGTCGGTTGAGAACCCGCCTAAGAAAAACATGGAGGAACTTCTACTATTCCAAGAAGCACCTCAACGCGATTGGGATGACAGAAGATCCCTTCTATAGATTGTGCGATGAGCAGCACCTGCACTTTGGCAGTTCGCTGATGGAGTCAGCAACGCTTGGGCTAACTCACGACAATAATTAGAACTTAGCGACTGTTTCTAAGAGCTTACCAAAAATAACAAAGTAATTTCGTATAAAAGTCTCGAGAAAAAAATGGCAAAACAACAGAGGCCCGCACAGCACCCCTGTGGTACACCTACTTGGCGAGTCGACCAACAGATCCGCAGTCGAGCTGTCCGTACAATTCGGCGACAGCGACGACGGCGACCTCTTCAGGTTCTGACTAGGTACTGGTCCCGCCGACGTGGTGATGGTGATCTCTCCGTTTGTGCTCGACATCCGGTTCATGGGACTGACGTTGGGCGGCGACGGGTTCCGCGATATCGACTGTTGGTGGTGCAGCTTCGAGTCCGCGTAGCTGCTCGTGATCATGGGGTTTCTGTGGGGCGGCGTCGACTGGGACGTCGGAGTCGTGAGTAACGTCGGCGCCGTGGAGAGAAGAGGTTGCGCCAGCGGGTTCAGCAAGGGCGCGGGGTTCGTCGTGTGCGGGTTGCTCAGCATCTGGGGCATCGTTTGGAGGAGCTGCTGCGGCGAGCCGTTGGACAGGAGGTGCGACAGAGAGGCTGGGTTGAGGAGGCCCGGGCCGATGCTGCCGTTTGTCGTGGGTACTGCAAAAAAAAAAGAATGAAGAATGCCAAGTTGGGACATTGTGGAAAGTGGCGTGCCCCAAGGAGGTATAGTAACACCGCTTTTGTTACAGTATATACTCGAACTTGTAAATAAAATTGGAGGTTTATTTAAATTTTAATTTCATTTAGTATCTTACTTCCATTTCACACTATTTGTTGAAAACATTTTTTTTCAGATATAATTCTCTTGGAGTGGACGTGTTTTAGCCCGCTTGTAATCAGCTTCTGTGAGCGAGTTTCCTTCGCAATCGCCAGTTTCCATAATGACGAAATAGTAATAAGACCTTAATGTAAAGACCAAATAATCTAATTTAGCTAAAACGCTTCCTTGTGTGGATCTGAACTCACCGGCGTTTGTGGTGTTGTTGAGAAGGTTCGTTTGCGCCATCGCCTGGAGGTTGGCTAGAGACGTCGTAACCACCTGTCCATTATTTAAGGCTAAATTAACCATCTGATCGGAACTATTTACATGATTAACCGGAATTGTCAAGATTGTCTGAGTCGCTAAACCTGAAATCGAAAAATCAATTCTCAAATTGTTGTCGATGCGAATTCGATGGAATGCGCGGTTGTTGCCGATGAAGTAAACTGGTTAGATGTGGAAATTAAAATATTTTCACACCGGAAAATAAATTGTTCCAAGTTAATAGTTTTCATCGCCGCCAACAATAACCGCCATGCAAGAATTTCTCTAATTGTTATTTTTATTACTTTGGGTTCTCGCAAAATAACTGGTTGCTTGAAAATGAATCATGTTTAGTTTTAAGCGTCCTTGTGACTATAGTCAGAACGTTATAGATGTGGATTGGGGGCTACCAGGCAAAGTAACTAGGTATCGCTTGTTCAAATAAAATCCTGGGCTGAGAACACGTTGGAAAAATTAAACCGTTTAGAACAATGTAAAGTTTGAATTTCCCGCCGTTTATGTTTAATCGGGACACAATTGATCATGTTTGTTTTCAGCAAAGGGCCCTTAGCTATTTACTTCGAGAATAGGAATCGTTAAGATATTCTATTTTTAATGTAAAAAATTGCAAAGAAAGAATTTTTTGGCTCTAAATTTTAGGTTAGCTGTCAACATGCTCCAATTAATCTACGCTTTAAAAAAGCACAACATTTGACGGTTTCCATCGCCTTTTCAGCCGAGGATTTCATTTGAACGCGCGATATTTGGAATTTATAGTCTAATTTTTACCCTTTTGCGATGACGTCATTATCTAGTAACTTTACGTACTATGTTTGAGCTAGGATCAGAAACAATTTTGAATTGATCATAAATAACTATAAATGTGTCAAATTTGTTGACAATTGCTTCGAAAGGTTATGTTTGTAATCAATGTAATAAGTGAAAGAAATTAAAAATTGTCAAATTGACAGGAGCATAAAATAACCTCAAAGTGACCATCAATAAATAAACGTGCCTTTTTTTTGTTTTTTTTTCTGTTTCTGTCGTTTCAATAAAGAGAAAGCGAGGAAGGAAATCGTGACGTCACTTCAAAAGGGTAAAAATTGGACTATATGACAGATTTCTCACTAACGTACAGTTCAATCATAAGTTTTAAGCGACCTTGAGTTTGATAATCCACATTTAAAACGTTTTTACAATATACAGAATGTCTCAGCTAGTGTTGTGAGGTCCGGTAATTGACTTAGTCAATGACCCATTTGACCGGTCAATAATTGTCAATGACCTGACGTATTTGACCAGTCATTTTTAAAATTTAAATTTCCCGCTTATAATGTTGATGATTATAGGATATGATGACTGTTTGACTGATGAGATGAGGTTATGTTGGGTTGTCTGATTTCATTTACGTAGCTGCTGACAATGAAGAAATCGATTATGACAATAAATAAGTAGGTAAATTATGACAATGAAACATCTAAAACTTTAATAAAGATCATTGTGGAAAACGATTAAGCTTTTTACCTATTAGGAAGAAGTGGTTTTTGTTTTTCAATCGTTTTTGTGTGTTCTTAACATGACATAAAATATATTTTCATAAGATATTTACCTACTTTTTTAAATTCTAAACGAATGCTTAAGTATTTTAAAAGAAACTAAAAAACTGAAAATACACACACAGAGTTGTGTTTTAAAGCGGTTTAAATTAACAAAAAGTTCAAATTCAAGCAAATATGTTAAAGAAAAAACAAAGTATAACTTCAAACAATTCAAACTTAACCTCACTTACACAATTTTAGAACAATAATAATTTATCGATCAATAAATCTTATAAAAAATTTAGAAGAATTAATTATTTTAAAGAATTTAGAACCATTATTTGGTATTAAAATAATCCTTGACATTGAAAGAATCATTTTGTGATGTTTAACTGGTTCCTACTTTTTGACCAATAATGACTGGTAATTGACCGATCAAGAACCGGTCAACTTTGACCAAAAATAAATGACCGGTCATTTATCCATCACTAGTCTCAGCTAAGACTTTCGAGGCTAATATCTCGGTTATTTGCCAACGGATTTTTATGAAATTTAAAATGCAGATATCTTAGACCGGGAAGGTTCAGTTAGTAATAATAAAATTACCTCAAGTTAAAAGATGTAATTTTAACACATGTTTCCTTTATCGAAAATTATGAAAATTATTAGATTGTTAAACATTAAAAAATAGGGGTCTACACAAAGAATTAAGTAAATCACTTGAATGATTCAACGAAAAGATTAGATTTTGTCGTTAAAAATTTTGGACACCTTTAAAGTCTGTCAAAATTGGGCGCGCTTTATTAGAAATGTCAAATTGTGAAAATTTATTGAAAATACTCTAAAAATAGACTACAGCGGCAGAAATTTCAATATTGTTGAAAAAGGAAAAAAAATGCCTATGGAGAGTGTCGTAAAACTATCCAAATGTAGGCTTTACAAAATGTAAGGTTAAGACAGTCGTCAATTTATTTGAAGACACAGGAATCGTACGTGAACTAAATTACCTTGCTAAAATATCCCGATCGTGTTTTAGTCCTTTATGAAAGAATTAAAGCATCCAGTATAATAAATTACGTCCAAATGTTGTCTTTAACTTTGTAAGTGTTTGTAAGGTTAGCAAGATAAACGTCAAATATGTCACCTGCGCTTCTCCGAAAAGGGATGATCAAAATTCTGCAAAATTGCGTGTTTGTTTCATACGCGTCTACGTTTTTGCATTTGCAGCCACGTTTAACACAGTTTTTTGCTTTTTTCTTGCAAACCAGACGTCTTTCAAGGACGAGTTTTTCCCTACAGCATTTTTTATTGACGATCAATTTTTGATATAAATCTTAAGTGATTCAACATTTTAAAAAGACATCTAAAAATTACGTTTTTAAGACTTGGGTGATTGCATTAATGAGATTTTATTCTTCACCGTCTAAAATATCTGCATTTTAAATTTCACAAAAATCCGCTGGAAAATAACTGAGTTATTAATCTCGAAAGTCTTAGCTGAGACACCCTGCATTATATTTTTGGTTAAAAGAGTTAAGGTGATTACGTCATCGCTTATAATGACGTTATAGCAAAACAGCGTTGTCTGAATGTGCCCCTGAATTGGAACTCTTTGGAAGAGAATATTATATAAATTCTAAACAAATACAGAAAGTTGACAAATGGAACTGGATCTGGCAACGTTGCACAATGTTACCAACGTGTTTTCTTTTCCATAAACGTTTATTCCGAACTGTTAGGTATAGTCAATTCAGGTCTATTCGGATGGTATAACTTTGACGTCATTAATGACGTAGGTAACTACCTTAACTTGTGAATAGAATATCCGATAGAATAGCTTAAGATGTTTAGATAGAAAAATGCAACATTAGGAACATATAATGGAATTGTTGAAAGATAATAAGGAGAATATTATAAATATTTTGGAATAGATACAGAGGACTTCCTTCCTCGTGGAAAAAAGTACTACTTTACGCACTCGTTGCATAAATTACTATTCCTTAAAGTGATTCAAATTTTATTTTATCTTCAGTGTTTGTTACAATGTACAATTTTTATGTTGTTAATTTGAACTGCAAAAATTTAACGATTTGCAAAAATTCTCTTCATATTTTTCTCTTTTTAGAAAGAACCTAATTTGTTAAACGTCAAAGACGTCTCGAACTGGACGTTTTAAGACGCCGATCATCGACTAGTTTACACAAATTCGACTCGTGTCACCTTGTGACGTGGGTATGAGCAGTTGAGCCCCTTGGATGCCTTGGACGAGTTGTCCAGAGGCCAGGATGAACTGCGGCATCGGTGCCGGCTGTTGCGAAGACAAGAGGGGGTTGGGCGGAGGCGGCAGCGTTGACCCCGTCGACTGAGACGGGTTGAGGGTGGCTTCTGTGTTGCTTCCTGACTGACTTGTCCTGGGGGTGGCCACTGCGAAATTATTATTAATCGATTAGCGATAAATTCGAGCTGTATCACGAAACGGCCACAATGGGGATGCGTATGAATAAGACTAATTAAAAGGAGGCTTATTTCCATTGTTATTACGTAATTAAATTCTTGGATAGACGTTAGAGGGAACGTTAGATTTGCATAACAATAACAAAGGATTTGGAATTAGTACCTGAAGCACTGACGCTGAGGTTAAGTGGTGCGTTCACTGCTGGGTTTCCAGTCAGGCCGGCCATGTTCTGCAGGCCGGCCGCCAGCGAGGCCACTTGAGGAAGACTCTGCTGCAGGGATGCCAAGTTCTGGAGGTTCTGCAGCGTCACCAGGCCCGCCACTGAAACATTACATCGCTCAAACATCTACAAAAAAATTCGCGTCGCATACGCAACGGTTGAAACATTTACATTTTACCCACACTTGCAATGACAAGAGCGTTCACTGTGAAATTACCTGCGCGATAATGCGTATGAAGTGATTACCAAAATAATTGCGAAATAATTATTTACCCTGAATTCTGCTACCAATAACATAATGAGCAAGATTTCCTGGAACATAAAAAAATTCTCGCTTTTTCACGTTTCGGCTGGCAACTCATAATTTTACTCTAAATACAGAGAGAAGGCTATAAAGTACTCAGAATTCACAAATGATCGAGCTTCGTGCAATACAGCTTGTCTAATTAGCTAGTGGAGGATTCACACGCTATCGACTAATTTGTATTTAATTTTTAACTAGTCGACAGCGGTAATCTGTTATTTCCTAACCAGAAGATATTATTTCTACAGTTCTTTCCTAGGTTGTGGCGATACTTCAAGACTGTAATTACAACTTTCTTCCAAATTAGTAGAACGTTAAAAAACAATTACTTGTTAGGTTTTTTGGGTGAACAAAAAAAATCAAGAGGTGTCAAGTCAGGTGATCGGCTTGGCTGCGCTCCCACATTTATCAATTGGCTACAAAGAAGAAGAAGTATTCTGAACAATTGTTTGTGCCGTGTGAGCATTAGCTCAATCTTGTAGGAAATAGCCGTCTGTGGGTTCCGCATCAGCTAGTTGTTTTATAGCCCAAAAACGAGTCTTTGTAACTGGATGCAATGATACCTCAATAACATTATCGTTACGGAAAGATGAAACCACGCCTCATCACAAAAATAAAGAAATGTTTTGCACGTTATTATGAAGTAAATTGTTGTTGCAGCAATGCCAAATTGGATTCGCGGAAATAAAATCACGAGGTAAGAGTTGGTAACCCAAGAAATATTTGTGTGTGTGTAAATCGTTCTTAAGGTTTCTCTGGAAGATTTTTAGAAAAGTGGAAATTAATTTTGGAGCGATGCTTTTGACGAAGGCTGTCCGATAAGTTCTCGATAAAATTTGTGACGTAATAGCTCCTAGCAGCTTGGGTTTGAAGGGTTAAAATCGTGCGAATGAATCTACGAGTCGCTTTCGGTTTCTGGATACGCGTTTGGAGTAGATAATAATCGTGGAGGTCTTACTTCCGTTGAGGTGAGCCGCCGCCGAGACGTTGGGCGACATCTTGGAGTCGGCGGCCATCGCCTCCTCCAGCCTGCCGTGCATGGCCTTGGTCCCCAGCGTCAAATCGGTGGTGCCGTCGACCCCCGAAGCCGGCTCTGGCGAGCCGACGCTGCTCTCGCAGTCACTCTCCTGCGGAAAAAGAACAGAGGAAAGGGTTAGCGCGGTGGATTTTTCTCGTCCTTAATAAGGGGGGCGAAGTTTGGCGAGCGGCGGTCCTTTCCGAACCCAAACCGCCGTAATATATTCGTCCGAGTATAATCTATTCTAGTATAATGATAATCAAGCAAGCAGGGAATAGTCGCCGTCCCCGGCATAATAAGGGCACGGGTTGGGGCGGGGGCGTCGGAGGGATCGGACAGCGGCCGGCGAGGCGAGAGCTCTTTGTGTAGTTAGTGTAATTAGTGCCCCTCTCGCCGCACCCCCCTCACGCCGAGTACCTTATTTAAATGCAAATGAGCTTCATTTCGCAATATTAATGTGCCCCATCCCTGCGTCTGCCGCCCTCGCTCCGAAGGGTTGAGAGCACATTCGGACAGGGCAGCGCGTGCACGGCTTCAATCATACAATGGGGGCTGCGAAGTCCGATTCCTCGCTGATGGGAGGGGCGGCGCGGCGGGGTGGATATAGACGAGGCTAGGAAATAACCCGAGGGCTGAGGGTGGGAAGTGGGTTTTTAGATTGGGCCCTCGTCGACTGACAGATCTATCGCTCTTGTTTAACTTGACAATGTTGGAACCCATGAAAATTTTATGCACTTTCAAAACTCCCACCTAGTGGAGGCTTGGATGGGTTCTTGGGAGAACTTAATAATGGAGGCACCCCACACGACAGGTATTCGTTTCATTATTATTTTACTCAAGTTTTGGCAATGCCAATTTCAGAGTGACATTTCAAATGACAGCTGTCACATTTTTACCGCCAAAAATATGAACACATTTAATTTGTAAAATCGTAAATCGGTTTGTATAATTTTTAGTTTATTTTTGATTGTGTGTCCCAAGCGTGAGAACAGTTGAAGTAACATCCACCAGAGGCTAGTGCAAACTACTTAATATGTTATAGATAACGAGTAACACACACGCCACAACTGACTGATTAAAATCAATCAATTTCCAATAGCCTTAAGTATCCACACAACCATGGTAACAGTTTCTATAAGTAGATAACTTATGAGCATAATTACATCTCACAAAAGCCACTTTGTCAATGGCCACTCTCAATTTTGTGAACCTTCACCTACTCATAATCGCCGATCTTTGCCATAAAGAAATAATTAATATCTAAATAAGGCGAACACTTTTAAGAAACGAAAAACCTCTCCACCTCATAATTACAACTCATTAAAAAAGATCGTTGTGCAACACTCCGACCCCATTAGCACGCCCGATTCTTTTCGGTCTTGACAACGTACGATTTCGATTTTGACACGTTCGGAAAATGGCAGTTTGCGCTTTTATCCATCGAGTCCGCTTCCAATGAATTTATTCCAAGTTAAAACGTAACGCCGCCCGGTCAATTAATTTATTGGTGCGTCAATAAACTGTTTGACAAAACAAAATGTACGTGTTGACAAAGAGCCAATTATAGAATACAAATTTTTAAGTAGGAAGGGTGGAAACGTGAAAGAGCGGAAAAGTCTCAACGGGGAGAAGAACGGCGTTCCACAGGGGTCTGCTCTCGGACCCCAAATAGACAAATGACAACAATTTCATATTCAGCTGTAAAAGTACAAGAATTGCATTTCATGCAAAATGGCGGTAATGTTTAACTCTATCTTTTGCCAACAAGTCACTGGTGATTAAAAAATGTACAAATAAAAAAAACTGCTATTTATAAATAATATTTTTATTTTTGAAATAACGTTGTGTTAATACAAGTAAGTAGTGACTATATGGAATTACCAATGATCAAATCGATCAAATGTGTGACAGTAAGAAATGTTGTATAAAAGCATAGTGAATTTCTATATTTCCTAGGTAATGTGGAAAATCACTAGTTATTCTACAAAATCACGGTAACATATTAGTAACTGTAATAATTAGGAAGATTGACATCAGCTACAATAAATTTTGTTGTAAAACGAGTAAACACCAAAAGACTAAAAATAAAATACAGAATGAACCAAAAACTAAGTATGTACACGTGGATAATAATAAAGTACATATTATGAAAAAGAACATAATACAGCTTATTTGTTGGAATAAGACAATGAATTATGACACTCAGAACTTCACAATTTTTTGTCTTTTTATACAAAGTGTCCCACTTAGACAGAGCTTCATGAGCTGTACTCCATAATGAGCTTTGTGTGGGAGATATCGAAAGAAGTTATCAGAAAAAGTTGTCCAGAATCTAATTTTGACTCCACTTACCGAGTTTAAATGTAAAACTCCCGGTTTGATTTTTCAAAATAAGTTGTATTTTTGATTTTCAGATTTGAAGAATGACACGAAAACAAATAAAACAGAAGTAATCAAGTATTTGGTCAATATTCGAAAAAACTGAAACAGATTGGAACACAAAATGAGTCTGAAAAATAACTGAAATTACTGAAAATTTACGAAGAAATCAAAATCGAAATTTTGGATTGAAATTTGGTGCCTGGAATCAAAATTGGATTCTGAACAACTTTTTCTGATAACTTATTTCGATATCTCTAAGACGAGGCAAAGTATGGAGAATTGGTTCTATTCGCGAGATCGCAGTCGGCTGAGTACAACTTACAGTTGAGTTAAGTACCCGAAAAGAAGTACCTTATGAAGTTCTACGAGTGCACAAAAGTTCAAATCTATACTTCTACATAGTTTAACTAACGGCAGTGATTCTATAAAACCACTAGTGAAAGTGGGTTAAGTGAGTTTGATCTCATTTGGACTACTGTTCTTTTCGGCGAACGTGTAGAATTACTAGGGACAGTATGCGATTTCGTACTTTCACCGTAGTATCATTTAAATGAAGAGAATCTCCAGATTGGACCGTATTCTGGAGCGCACAAAACGAGCTTGTCGGAGACGTCGGATTCGATCCAGCGTCAAGCTTAAGCTCCCTTTCGAAAAGCGTCGGACTAAAAACGAAAGGATAAAGTCCTGGGCGATTTGACACCGCAAGTGTAAACACGTTGGCGTTCCGAGAGCGGGCCAGGACCTCGAAAGCCAGTTATGGGTGTATCCATTAATAATTAATCGTACTGCTTGAGGTTAGCATTTATTTGTTAGAGAGCCAAGTTAGTCGGGGTTGTGGAACGGGACTTCCCTCCTCAAACAGCCCACTCCTGTATTATGTAGGAATATATTTTGCCGGCCCTCGTCGTGCATTAGCATTATTTACGCGGCTGTTGATCCAGAGATTATGCATACACGCTGACGGATAAAGATGATTGAGAATCACGTGATCGCAAATTGTAGTCGCTACCAAACGACGTCTAATTCTGTTCTAATTTAGCTCGGCGGACAGTTTAATCAATAGACTTATGTGGAGCGTTACGGTGCAAGAAGCTGGACCGGGTCTGGCCCCCCTCGACTGCATAAATTGACCGAGTCGTCGGGGGCGAAGTTGCAGTCGGTCTCCACCGGGTGTATAATTCAATCCGGGCTAAATATTTTAGAACCAATCGAAACCAAATATCTGACGAACTAATTAATTCTGAGCTGCTAAATGTTTAATCATCCCTGGCAAGGTCCAGATTGTAAATTATACATGATTGGCAAGGATAACGCAATTGTAAATTACAGCTGGACAAATAGCGTCTAATTCTGTTCTAATTAAATACAACAGACAGAATAATCAATATGGGCTTAAAAGGGGTCCGTCGTAATGAGTAAACCTACGGACGGACGGAAAATGCAGACAATGCGCTTGAAAAATGGCATATCCGTTTATTATCGTTACATTCGTTTATTTTGCGCATTCAAATATAGCGGACAATGTTTTTGATCGGTCGTAATTAATATTTACGTAGACCGAGACACACACACACGTCGACGCGATATACGAGGCGAGGGTTTGCAACGCCGTCCTTCCAGAGTGGCGGGGAGGATTTCAAAAAAAGGACAGTACACGTGCAATCGATAACGAACAGAAAACGATGCTCGATGGATATCGCAAAATTGAAAAAAATTGTCAACAGGAATGTTACTGCAACAGCTCGAGCAAGCTCTCTGTTTTTTTTTCCAAAACTTGCAAGATTACATCAAATGCACAAGGAAAAACTAGAGACATCTTTTCTCACAGAACTATTTACACATATACATTTACAATACATTTCCAAAAAAAGCTGGATATTGAAATAAAATACCCAGCTCTTTTTGAGCAATGTATTGTGGGTTGCATTTTCAGTTCCACCGGGGTCATTATCACTCGTGAAATACTCTGTATTTCGAAGATATCAGTTCGCAACAATAAGGTGCTCTTCAAGAACAAATCAGAACAGGAATGTTAAGAGATACCAATATGATATCTATTTTTCGCCTCAGTTCCTTCTTTGTATCATTTTGTTTTTAGGTTAGAATATAGAAAGAGGTCAAAAGGAGTGAGGAAGCCGTGTGTTTATTAGATTTTTCTTTACTGGAATAAACTGTTGCAACATTTTGTTGAAACTGTTCTCGACTGTTGTTGCTTGATGAATAGAGTAATTGTGGGTAGATGTTAAATATGAATTACAAATTAATAAATTAAATTTAATACAATTAATACAGGGGATAATGAGCCCGACGGAATTGAAAATGCAACCCACAATACGTTTCCCAAAAAAAGCTGGATATCCAACTCTTTTTTAGCAATGTATTGTGGGTTGCATTTTCAATTCCGGCGGGCTCTTATCACTCGTGAAATACCCTGTATAATCTGGATATAATAATGAAATAACTTATAAATAAAATTTATTAAGTAGTTATTTATGTAACAAGTGAATAAAGTAATACTTTTTTTTACGAGAAGGAAAATTTGGCGCACGAGCGAAGCGAGTGCGCAAATCCGCCGAGTAAAGAAAATATGTTCTCGGTACAGGTTTTGATATGTTGGAAATTAATAAATCTGGATAAGTGGAAACAAATATGTATCGGAAAAAATTGTCTAAATATTACTTAAAAAATACCGTTTAAAAAATAATCGTGCAGGTAGTGTTGTTTTTGTATTAAAAATAAAATGAATTCTTTCTTCATGCATGTGTTGAAATTTGTGATTTTCCACTGAACAGATTCTTGTAGGATTCATGAAATAAAGCAATCTTGTAAATTCTATACTTCTTTGATAATTTTATATCTTAGTGGCAGATAATGCATAAGTAACATTATTTGCTAAAGAGATGATAACAAAATAAGATAAAATTGATTAAGTGATGAGTTGAATTATGTAATTCCAATGTAAGATAAATATATCGCAGGAAGAAGCACATTTAGGAAATCACTTGAATGTGAAAAGCAAAAATCGATCCGTAGATTGAGTCACACAAGAATAATTATTATCAAAAGAAAAGGACGTCCTAACTGTCAACAACAGATGCAGGAAAAAGGAAAAAGAGGAAAATTTACCTTATATGCCTCAAATAAGAAGATTTCAGTAGAAATCGCTTTTGAAATCAGCTAAACAGAATTATGATTAGTTTGATATCAAAACCATATTATCAATTTTGTTTGTCCAAATTTTTTTTTTTTTGACAACATGGTGAGTTTAAAAATACACTTTGAGCAGCTATAATATCGTAAATGTAAAAAATATCGACTGGTTGATACCCCTGAGTGTTTGATGCCGACAATTAAAAATTCTGTTTGCCGATAAGAATTTTTTATATGAAGGATCAGATCAGATTTCATCACATTAGAAATCAAAGGACAAGCATCGGACCTGGTGGAGGTCAATTTTAGGAAAAGATGAATATATGAAAAATAAAAAACCAATTGTTTATTGTACACAGTGAGATGCAAGAATCTGTACAGTAATTTATGTGAATTTTACTGGCAACGTTCAAAATTAATCTTCACTTAAATTAATTTATACGAGCTCTAGAACTAAAATTTACTTTAAACTAAACAACGAAGTTCTTATTTTAATTATACACGGTTATTGACCGTAGAGTTCCCGCGAAAATTTAATGTTATGCAACACAAAATACAGTTTAAAACAGCACCTAGATTTAATTTTAAATAATTTATAATTTATAATCCATGGTGGCATCAGTGTCAATCATTTTAGAGTCTGAGATAATAAAAATTTTTTATCATGTATTCAAACGATGAAAAAACAGACAAATAGGCCTATTTCTAAAGTTATTGTCTAACTTTGATTTCTTCCAATATTTCTTCTTATTTATAACCTTACATAGAGAAGAAAATGTCATTTTAAATTTTAAATTAAATGAAACTATTTTGATCCCTTATTTGTAAAACGTTAAACATGGCATCTAGCAATTTGAGTATGTATGTTCCAAAGACACAATCATTTCACCTATATGAGCTCAAATCCGTCAGTATCTTTATATAATGTTATTCATAAATTATAATAAATAACTTCCCATTAAAAAAAATCAAGAGACAAACAATGGAAGCATTATGGTTCTTATCTATCAAAGTTTCGTTTGCAGAAACAATTTTGATTTTAATTTTGTAAAGAGATGTAAAGGGGATACCGTTGGCTGATTATCTTTCAAAAGATCAAACGATGATAGAAGAGTACTTGAAAAAAAATATGCTTGTTCCATGTCTGTCTTATTCGCCCGATTTAGCTCCGTCTGATTTTCTTTCATCTATTCTCAATTGACGACAGGTAAATCAATAAACAAAGTAGGTACATTGAAGCTCAGAAGGAATAAAAATGTTTGTCCCTAATCACTGTCGCTTCTTCGAGTATCCAAAAGGTATATTCATGTGATTACTTGGCTGCCTAAAAACAAGGGGCTTTGAGATTAGGCAATATAAAGTAACAAATACCTAATTAAAATCAAACCGCACAACAAATTTCGTATGTACAATTGATTAAAATCTTATTAAAAAATTGCAAAACCACCACAAAAACAACTGTATTGTTTTAAAAGAAAGAATGTGTTGTCGCGAGCAAAAAATTCTGGTCGTCAATGTCATTTCAAAATTTGGTTAGATTGTCACAAATTAAAAAATTTCCCTGCCTGATTATGCCCACGTCAACAAAATGTCAAAAAAAACATTAATCATTGTCAATTAATGTCATACAATATGATGATAGGTTATGATATTTAAGACCGTTTTACAACAGAGCATTTTCCATTGCATCAAAGCATAATTTTGACGACCAGTTTTTCTTTGCTCGCCACAGTAACTGCTATGTGACATTTGACTATTTTTATTCACTTATTTTTAAAAATCTCTTGCTAGATTGATAATGTGACAGTAACGTATAATTTCTTCCTGTATTCTTTAAACTGATATTTAAACAATTACCTAGTGTTTAAAATATGAATGTTTTTGGGTTAGGCTTTAGTCATTTCTTTAGATAATCCTCAACAGCTTTTTCAGATTCTGAAAACCTTCCAGTTGATTTTTCTTTACACTCCTTTACACTTCTCGCCAGAATGAATTTGTTGATTGTATCTCTAATATAGGTTACCAAAACGTTACTTAAAAATATTTTCTAAAGTTGCAGGGCAAAACTTTCCTAAACTAAGAAAGCCAATACTAATTATTAAAGTAAGTACAGTGTTAGATCTGTCGAAAAAACTCTTTTCATTCTTAGAACAGAACACCTGTACACTGATAATAAATAATAAAAACAGCAAAGTGACAAGCATGAACTATCAAATGTCAAATTTACAGATTCAGAAGAGGCGGCAAATTTACAATAAACCTGTATTTTTTTTTTCAAGAGATAGTGTTGCCTTTTGACTCAAAACCACTTTTACCAATCACCTGTATCATTCGCCTTTTTAGCACCACCTATCGGTGGCGTTGAAAGTCGTTTGTGAACGCACTTTTTGCGTTGTTTGTCTTTAACTCTGCAGATTGACGAGTGGTGCGTTCACAATCGACTCTTCAACGCGAACTTTGAGGAGAAATTTAAATGAATACCCGATATTGTAGGTGCCAATAACAAAAAAAAAAATTAGGTACATTTTTAATCCACGTTATGTCTTTTTTATCAAGAATTTTTCTAGTTTTACAATTTTCGAATATGTATTGTGTTTTTCTTAAATCCAGCTCTACAATTCTACAATTACATTTTCTTGCAATAATAAATCTCCTCTTAATCGCGGCCTCAAATGCATAATTCACAACCCGCCGATGTAATTTTGTCCCCAATCCGAGTCCAGCTAACTCCCGTCCGATAATTATCGTCAACGTTGAAGCAGACACTGGTTAAATGACGTCAAATGTACACAATTAATATGCGCAATTGGACTAAACAACTATTTAAATATGTAATTTAAATGTCCGGAGGCCAGACTAGAATCATCATCGTCTAGCTCAACGAATTAACGAAGAAAGCGCTCCGAAAAAATTCGTCGAGACTGCTTTTTATGGCGTAATTAGCTGACTTATACTCTAATGCCCATCACTGGGTCAACAGCACAAACGCAACAATAAAGGTGGTTTTACACGACGCGCCTACGTTACGTTAAGTCGTCGGTTGGCTTTCGGCAGCGCTCGGTCACACCCGGCGTCACGTGTAAGGTTCTCGATTATAAAAGGTAACAACGGTTGCCACCAATATTTCCATCTCACTTAATTTGGCGTAATGTTAAGTTATTCTGTTTGACAGGTAAAATTTCAAGTCACAAAAATCCCTAAAAATTGTGTATTTCTGTCTTTGTCACACTCACGGCATTTCTCTCTTTTAATTTGGAGTGTCAAAAATGAACAATGAGTTGTCGTTACCTTATTTATTTATCATCGAGAACCTTAGTCACGTGACGTCCACACTGCCACCTGTCGGTCACCTCACCACAACACCGCCTTCGGCGCACAAATGAAAAAACCGACGGCGGCGATCAATTAAAAATATATTTCGCTGGCAGGAGCGCTGTATTCCCCAGGATAATGAGATTCGCCGCCCGCAGGACAATGCCTACTTGAAAAATGGCCATGTGCGGAGACACACGTCCATTTGTTATCATTACATCCGTTTATTTTTCGCATTCGAATAATACAACGGACAATGTTTTTGATCGGTCGTAATTAATATTTACGTAGCTCGAGACAAATCTACGTTTATTTAAAAGGTTCGTTGCTTCCGTGCGTGATGCCAGTCATCACAGTCGATATTCATTGTCTCTTGTTTTCTTTCCATTATACGGTCAAGAAAAAACCAACTGCAGAATCGCCGCCATTATAATAATGACGGCGGGGACAGTCCCGAAATAAAACGCTTCGAAACGAATATTCCAACGGGTCTTGATTGATGCATTTTTCGGTATCGTAAACACACACGGCGCTTTAATTATTGATTTTCCTAAGTGCATTGCTTTTATATCTGTGCTTTATTTGCTGCATTTCCAGTTTTTTTTACAAAAATCAGACCCAGCTCATTATTAATATGCCTGTTTGACGAATACTAAATATTTTCGTTCAAATCAAAATACATTTAAAATTCGCAAAAAACACGAATTATCCACGGTCCAGCTGCAACATATTTGAAATATTTTAATTGGGGGAAAATCTGTACACGTGATGTGACGCAGAGGTCTAAATACCACCCCTGCGTGATACCGCTCAAGTGAAGTAGCAATTTGTATAATTATTTGTTTAAATTATTACACGATGTGTTTATATTAGTTGCACAACGATTACCGGTACTAAATTATCATTAATTCCAAACATATTATTTTTCAATGAAGTCTGTTATTCGAAAATTATCAATTAGTAAACAATTTATGAACCCGGCAATTATTTAATTAGTTGTAACGATAATTGGAGTAAAATTGTTGCGTTGCAAATAAGATAATTTAACATCATGGATTTGGAAATAGGAATAAAAACTACCTAACATGGTTTTGGTTTCTTGAAGGTGAAAAGGTTCAGAATGCCAAACAGGAGCTACGCAATAAGTATCTTTTTGTGCAACCGTACGCGAAACGAGCACTTCGCGTACCTAAAACAGGCCGCGAAATTCAATTTCGCGGCAGTTGCTTTTAACGCCGGCCTTTAAAGTAAACGTCATTTTAATAGGATTATTACTAAAATAAAAATAGAGGCAACGGAGCGCGGTTTTCCCCGGGTCAACCCATTCAAGCACTGACCGAGTACGATATTGCTTAATCACGCTGATCGAATTATTGTCATCAATTTTCATTTCTCGATCAATACAAAGTAAGTGAAAGATCCAGTAAAAGATATGCGTTAAGAGCTGCATCATCACCTAGAAGCGGCGCTACCTCCGCGTCCGACGAAATAAAGTAAGCGATAATCAACGCGTCGGCGGCGGTATCGGTGGCAGCGATTGAAATAACACGGACGGCTCTGGCATCGAGACGCCTTGCTAATTAGCATAAAGATAAGCCCCTGTTCGTAAGTAGAGAGAAGTAGAAGTGTAGAGAGTGTGGAGCACACGCTGCTCGATGAATAAACATTAGCAACCCTTCACATTATGCAGGCAGTTCGTATTAAACATTCTGGCCAATTCAATTATAGAACAGAACACACATTTCATATTCCAGATCTATCTCTCAAAGCCTCGGCCACCGGCGGGCGGCTGTCTGTTGTCAACCGCCCTTCCACAGGCTTTGTCAACACGTGCATTCATACTGACAAGACTACAACTCTCCTGATTACAGATTTATCGTCGGCCTCCTTGTCATTCAAACGATCTAGGCGCATCATAATAATTATAATCGTTATTACTACTACGTGTAACGGTTTATTTTTCTACCAGCAGCAAATCCAAAGACCTAGATAAATCGCTCACTCAAAAGTCTAGATTTGAATCTAATTGAATTTTTGTCGAACGTTCAGTGAAAACAATACATTTGTTCTAGTTTGTGATGCCCTCCAATAAAATTGTAATCAATTGAAACGATGGAATTTGGTGTAGCCCCGTGTGTTTAGGCAACCAGTAATAACATCTTTAGTCGAGTACAGTTACACCGTGTATTGGAGGTGGAAAATTTCACATTCAAGTATGATGCAAGAATTTTCGTTCCTTGGAGTCCTTGCGGTCGGGGAGGCTCCGCCAGTGTCCACCGCACTCAAATAATTTAAGAAAGAAAAAGTGAAGAACAATCCCAAATAGACACCCACCAATCCAAAAACTTTAGAATATTTACAACAAATTAATTCAGTAAAGTTTTGTTCCACTGTTGTTTTCTTTTGATGATCTTCAGCAGAAGATTTGTTGTGGAATCTAAATTGGTAATTTGAATAGTTAATTTCTGGCCCACGTGCTGTGTTGTAGCGTCTAGCGCGCCAAAAAAGTTCTTAAAAATTTGAGAGGATTATTTTTGGAAATAGTCCGGCCGTCGCAGCGAAGCCGCCCCAGCCCCTGTAAAAAATCACTAATAAAAATTCCAGTCCGCTAAACATGGCCGACCGGAAACCAATCCACCAATCATTTGTTTTTTAGTTTTTTTTTGTCCGCGGGGTGACAGTTGGCCGGTGCGTCCGAAGGGGCAGAGGGTGGCGGCACCGGCGGTCACTGTCACTCAGCCGCTAATGAGTAATGACTAACGAGTCTCGCGTGAAAATATGCAAATCAAATTGGAAGTCCTGTTTAATTATTCAATGTAACCTTCCCCGGGAAAAATGCACTAATACAATTTTTGATGTTGCCTGCATTGCGGCCCGTGTTTTCCTCCGGATCGGCTATTTGTTATGCGTCCGCTAAATTTCATCCCTTTTCTCTACAATGCTAACACAATGGGGAACAATGACGAAATGTAAAAAACCAGCAGCGGATGAAAAATCGAACGGAAAATTGCCAACGCCGCGGACTACGGTCGTTGGTCGCTTAATATTTTATTCAAAAATCTAAAAATGGAAATCGGATGGCTAATTGCAAATAGGCGCGGGGTATACCTGCTGGCCCACTTAACCGCCTCCAACCCCGCCTCTTCTTTACTACTCTAATTCAACATTTATTGTTTCTACTGGTCCGATTTGTCTACATTATAAAAGACACCAAAAGATATCAAAAACATCAAAGCAACCAACAGAACTAACTGTTCTTACTGAAAAGTGTTATTTTTCTATTATTGGAGGGGTTGAAGATAAGAAATCTCTCGAGGGCCGAAATGACATACTCCAGAGGTGTGAATATGTTTTTTCTGCCACCTTCTTATTATTTTTTTGAAAAATTCTTAACAATTAAATTTTCTCAAAATTAGACCAGCAGAGTAAGCACACTTGCCCTTACCAGAGTTGCGTTTTGTAAACATTTTATTTTCTTCTAGAAGAGGCTTGAATTTATCAGCAAGAAAATCTAGGGAGAAGTAAGATATGAAAAATGCAAATGAGGTTGATGGAAGAAAGTGTCAAAGAATTACAGCAAATGTCATTTTGGCTTAGTTTTGAAACAAATGGAAACGTTAAAATGATGTTCCATGTTAAGAATAGCTCTGGCGATTAAAGAAAAATCTGAAACCGGTTTTATTAATGTTCGATGAATATTTATAAATAAATTGTGATTTTTTACGAATGTCAAGCTGAAGTTTTTTCTTTTACTCTCCACGAACTGAAAGTATCTTTTCACGGGCAGAGAATTTCTTAAAATTTGAGTTAAAAATATCAAATGATTTAGCTAATTTATTTTTTCTTCAAACGTCCGTAAAATATGACATTGCGCTGCTGCATTGATAATGCTAAAGTGTCACTTCATTGTCATGGCATCGAACGAGCTGAACAGCGTCCGTGAAATTATTATCTTCGCTGAGGAGCGTCCGTGAAGTTATTATCTCCGCTGAGGGCGTCCGTGAAGTTATTATCTCCGCTGATGAGCGGCTGTAAAGTAAACTAGCTAAATCATTTGAAATTACTATCTGGTTTCTTAACATGTCTTAAATAATTTGTTATGAAGGTTTGAAGAAAAAATAGTATATGTTATTATCTGTCGCTCATAAGCGGACATAATAACTTTATCTGCCGCTCGTCAGATGCGATGGCAATGAAATGACACTTTAAGCATTATCAATCCAGCAGTATAATGTCATATTTTACTGACATTTGAAGAAAAAAACATTTTTAGAGAATACAAAGGCTCGAAGACACTTGTTAGATAAATGCGGGGATTCCTTCTTGCTGTATCCTTATATGTATAATTATGCTTTTTATTCAGTGATACTCAATTTATTGATTTTTTTAATATGAAGATCTTCATAAAAAAGTGGAATATTGTGTTAATGATTAATGGATCAAATGAAAAAGATGTCTATGGATATTCTGTTGCTTAATAGAAATTAAAAAAGAATAAAATCAACGTAAGATCTGATTTCAGTGGTTTGCAGACAAAACAACTGT
The DNA here is from genome assembly GCF_963966145.1 of Tenebrio molitor. NCBI lineage: Eukaryota > Metazoa > Arthropoda > Insecta > Coleoptera > Tenebrionidae > Tenebrio > Tenebrio molitor. The sequence continues at coordinate 2,818,158 of NC_091048.1, read as the reverse complement.
TTTAATGTTAACAGAAAACTATAATTTTTGCTAAAACTTTGTTTTCTTTACGCTGTAGTCTTTACAAGGATCCAAGTTATTATAAGAAGCAATAAATCGATTGAACTCGGTAAATGCAAACGTTGTTAATGGCTTTTCTTAAGTGAGTACATTTTACTTTACTGCATTATTTTACGCCAATTACAATAAACTGTAAATATGATTTTAGCGTTTATAGTTACAGAAACTGTTTTGTATTCGAGAGAAAATTTCACACAGGATTGATTATTTGGGATATCTTTTTATCCCAAAGCTGAAAAGCTACAAAGTGTCCTTGAAATTTGCAATTTAGGTAGAGAATGATATTTAAAAAAGTATAAAAGACTGTCATAACACTGTAAATTAGTACATACATTCTTCAATGAGCGTATAATGATGGCTACTATTCAAAAGGATGAAAATTCCAACACGAGCCGTAGGCGAGTGGTGAAATCATCCGAGTGAATAATAACTGCATCACTATTTTTCATAACTGTGATTAAACAATAACTTCTACAAAATTAGCCCAACAGGGAACTCACGAAAACAGTTTTTCACAACAAAATGTGGATCAACAAAATTCGAAACAAATGAGGTTATGTTGTTAGGCGTTGCGTGTTTGTGATTGGTTTACTGATTTTAGTTTAATCAGTGATACCAACACAATGCATTTAGCATGAATTTTCCCAGAAGTTTACCCCAAGCAATTTCACGCTTTTTCGTCAATCGAAATCTAAATACATAACAGGTTACAATTTTAAATAAGTCAAAAATAAGACAAGCTTTAGTTACTAATATTTAGAAAGTACTTTAAAAATAGATTCAAAAAACTTTCAGTACAACATATTTGGCGCCCTCCATCCACAAACTCTCAAAACATTCACTTTGCTTACTAGTGAGAAAATATTATTTCCTCACTAGTGATTCAATTCCCCTCTTTGCTAACTATTTTCAGTGTTATAATGTCTAAACTGTACAATGCAAGGAGCAATGCAACAATTAAATATTTACTTTATTCAAAACTATATGTATTTCAGTGTAAAGAAAAATAACATTTAATATTTAAAATGGCGTTTTTCAGCTATATTGTCCATTTTATAAGTATAAAAAATTCGCCTAACTCGTTTAGAGAAACCTTTTAGTCGATATTTACCACTCATTTTATTTCCTCATCTGTTCAACTGTACATCCAGCCACACAAATAATATAAAATTCAACGCAATAACTATTTAATGCTGAGCCAGGAATACATTGAAACAAATTAAGTTGAATTAGTGATCACTTATTTAAAATCCCATTTTTCTCGTCGATATTCATTTATTACACGCATCTATAATAAATAAACTAAACGCAAATAAATTATATTTCCTGCTCAGGGTGATGTAAAATTCACAAATAATTAATTGCACTTTTCATACAATAGCTTTTTCTGACAGGTTTTTCTATGAAAAATGTAAAATTTTTCCCCTAAATTTTGCACGGCATTTATTTAACAGAATTTAAATAATACACCTTTGGCGGAAAATCGAAATTACGATTACTTAAAATAGTATTTTGATGTTAAATTTCATGAATTGTTTAAATTTAAAATGCTAATGGCGTCAAAGCTTTTAGTAAAAATATGGTAACATTTGCCATTTGACCATTTCAATTCGAATGAGGATGTTAGGATGAGTTTCCAACAAAACCTGTCGATTATAATTTAGTTTTAATTAATGATCATGAATTGTAGAAGACCGGTCTCTGGTGACAAATTTAACTGCCAGAATTTTTGGCAATCTACAACTATAAACAAATTATGTTGCAGTTTTTTCTCATTTTATGGCAACATTTTCAGTCACGGTGAGTTTGTGCTTTAATTAAAGAATACATTTTTAACAAAAAAAAAATTTTTAAATGCTGTACCATCTTCGATAACTATAGTTGGCGCGGCGAACCAGTAGAGTAGTCACGAGGTGTTCACGTGATAGTTCGTAGCGACGTCATGAAAAGCCTGATTTAGACTGCCTCGCCAAATTTAAGTTTTGTCAGGGAAATTTGAATTTTACTGCTTTAAGAATGGATGGAAATTTCGGCTGCGTGCATTGAGCTACACCATACTTCTTAACGCGGACCCTCTAACCATTAGCAAATCATGTCCCGAAAATCACATGAAGACCACGCCAGTGTATTACTCCATTAAGTAACTGTAGTGTTCTTAAACGTTTTTCAATTTTTGTAACTCTTTGAAAACACCCGTGAATATTTCGGCACAATATTTTTGTATAGTGTTTCCAAAAATTTGTTTTGTTTCACTGTGTCAATAAAGCTATGTGAAACTGATAATTGTTTTGTAAAATTAAATCGTTAATTAGCAAGTTAAAAAAGCTTTTACACGTTTTACAGTGGCATAATGTGACATGGAATTTATTTAACTAAGCTAATATTATGTTTTAGTTTTATGCCAATTTTAACAATAAATGGGTCGTTACACAACTTTATGTACAATACATATTACATTTGAAACATTAGTAATGCCAACATCTCATTTTCTTCTAGTCTAAATAAATTAATCAAGTTGTGGGAATTTACCATGTATATTTTTTCAATAAGGGCAATTAAAAAAAAAATCCAGTTCTAAAAATCTTGTTTTTATTTTTTTACAATTAAGAAAAACACAAATTAACTAAAAAACTTTTTTAAAAAACCACAAAATTCTTAATTAACTATAATAATTAGTCGCTAATCTCATTTCAAAATTTACAAATATGTAATATGATTTTATTATAAAACCATATTCAGTGCAGAATATTTTTCCCAGTGTCTCAGTAAAAATTACGTTGTTGTGTTATCTCTTCCTAGGAAGTAAAGAATATTTCATTCTAACCCATTAAATAATATATTCATTATATATGCGCTAACTGTTAAATAATGATATTCATTAGCCACGGCCGTGAGTAATGACCCATAACTCTACGGGTTACGACCAATCGCAAACTTGAATTTACAACTCATCACGTAGACTATTAAGTTGTTATGGCACAGCACACTATGTTTAACTATTTTCAAATGTTATATTTCGCGAGTCTGTATGCGTTGATTATTTAAAAGAAGTAGTAAATGACTTTTGATGAAGGAACGGTACGTTGCAGAAAAAGTACTGTATTCTACTCGCGTGTAATAGCAATTTATTCGTTGTGTAATAACTATTACTCCTTAAGGAGGAATGACACAACATTTATCAAGAAAATCACAATAATTATTGAAACTGTTGTTCTTAACGAGGAATATTATTTTAACGCTTTTGCTCGAAAAATAAACCCAAATGACATCTTGTGTGATTTGTTTGGCATTTACGTCCGCCACACATTTGAATAAATCACTTCTCTCTAGATTTTTTGGTAATAAATCCAATCATGCCGCTTTATCCTCTCGACGATCTCTTGGGGAATGATTTCTCACTAGCGGAGTCCATTTTTCAAAAACTGGTAAAATGAGACGCAATCAGCCAGGATAATGTAAAACTGAAACTTGGCAACGGCAAGTGTGCTCACTCTGAAGCTCTGACTGAGAAAGTTGGCTGTATTTATGTTCCTCTGTAGCGGATTATTATTTATTAAAAATAATTAATTATTAAAATAATTAAATCATTATTTGTCTCTTTCATATTCCAAAATTTTAAATTTGGAAAAGGTTCTTTAGAATTTTTTATGGTGATTTTTACTTTATTGTGAACTCCACGAAGGGTTCTTTTTTATTTTACATATTTATGTATATTGTTTTCCAAATGGAAAGTTTACAGGCACGAGCGCGTAAAAGTGCTTCGTGCACAAATTGTTTACATATTTCTAGCAACATGATAAAATAAACTTAATACGAAAAAATAATTAGTAAATATCGATTACAAACCCGCTTTTTTTAAATGGTGGTGTAAAAAGAAAATTTTCGGTAAACGGTGATAATTTCGCGGAAACAAAAATCCTCCGCAAAAACGATTGCTTTTAAATTGAAGCAAGATGGCAAAGGGGATTAATCAACACCCCCCAGAGCCCCAGGCCGCCTCTTCTCCGTCTGAACAGAGCGAGGCGAGCGTACGTCAAATATTATCGTTGATTTGGAAGGGGTTTATTTTTCGTGCGAGTTCACGTGGTATTGGGGATGCGTAATTTTTTATTAATTGCCACTTGGAGCATCAATTAAAATTTCGTTAAAAATTGATTGGGATGTTGGCAAAAGAAGCGGTCCGTGCACGTACGCGGAATATATTTTTTTTACCTCCACCCCTGCGGTGTGGGAAATCTGAAAATAAAAATGGACGGGCGGATAAATGAAGGGCCCCACTCAGATGAAAGTTGAATTATTTATTCATCGTTCCCAATTGTATTTAGAATTATTCGTGCGAGTTCTATAGCAGTTCAATACGGGGCGTGTTTAGTCACTGGAGTGCTTATTAAACTTAAAAACAAAGGATTTTTTAATTAAACACATGGCTTCGGTTTCACACATCAATTGCAAATTCATTTAAACAAGCTGCATGTTCGTTATAATTAAATTGATACGAGACATTGAAAATATATTTCGCTTTTTTATTTTTCCCCGTCGTCCGTGAGCGTGTGTGTGTGCGCTTCATTTTCGTTTTTCCACCCCCGCCGCCGAACGTAATTCCAACCCTTTGTCTCTGATTGATTTAATTTATTTTATTTTCGCGTGTGGGAACGGACGAACTGTCAGGGCTTATTGCGTTATGAAAAACAACTTTAGCATTATTTTAAACGCGCGTTTAAATTTAATTAACGCGTGAAAGCTGAAATTCGAGGAAATCAAAAGGATTTGGCCGGACAAGGGGAGAGCAGCGCCGACCAAAAAAAATATTACAACAGTGTAAACAGGGTTGCAGCGCTATTGGGGCGGTTCGGTCTATTGACTCGCGAGGAACATTTGTCTTCGTTTATTACCGGACCGCCGCGACGCTGCACCGACGCCGGAATACCAACAAGTATCCCTCAAATTCGCAAATCTGCAGTTAATCTCCGGATACTCCGGGGACCCATGCTGAATCCTTAAATACTACACACAAAAATCAATCGCTGTACGCGCTTCTGTCAAAGAATTTTTTTCGGTTTTTTTTTTCTTAAAGCATTTTCTTAAATACTCAATGATACTACACCTTAAATCGTGATTGCCCCTAAAATATGCACTTACAATGCATTATCGTAATTATACTATCCTAAAAGTAAAGTGATGTGATTACTTGGTTGCCTAAAATCAAGGGGCTTGCATTATTATGGAAAGAAGTGGATTTAATTTTTTCGTTTTTACGAATTATTTTTGATTTTTAAAACTTACTTGGTCTCCATAAATTACCTAATTAACACAAATTGGAGGAATGATCCGAGAAGATTTTTAATTTCGTGAAACGAAGTTTTGAACGACATATTTTTTCGTGTTTAATAATTTTTGCATTTTTGACAGAGCTTGTCGCATTTTATTGATGTTTGTAAATCGGAGAAGAAGAAGCTTAGAAGGAATAAAGACATAATTGTCGTCGGTAACAGCAATCAAAGAGAGATTTTCCATCTTCCTGATGTGTTAAATATTTTGCGAGGAGTTAATTTTGTCTAAAAAAATCAATTTTTCTGCGGAACCGTAGCATATTTTCCACGGAGAGAGCGAGAGGGATCTTCCGAATTTAGACGATCTGCATAATATCAGTAATGATCAAAATGCACATCACGTACAAGTTGCCCGCCGCTCCCCGGCCGCCCCCACTCGGCCCAGACCGTCGCCGGGCGCCCGAACTCCAACTAAAACTTAATTATAATTAATTAATGCGACTGCTACTAAGTCTATAGGCTATATGCTATGTAATTAGAAACCTTTATATAAAATGAATACTGTTAATTAACGAACTAAAAGACATTATACACTGTTAGATTGCACGAATAACTTAAGTGGGGAAAAACATTTTACGGAAACTTCGGCAAGTTCCGAGACGACGCCGACGAAACACTGCAACACTGCAATTATTCAAAACTATCGGATAAATGCACACCAACAATGATGACGTTTTCAGCCACTCTAATAACGAATTATTTAATCCGATTCTAACAAAATTTCATCTAGAATGGTCGCTGATAATTGGGCCAGAAAGATAACTGGAGAGTGAAGTATCTAAGAAAAGACTAAAGAAGAAAGGACCGAAATAAACAAATATAAAGACTTCTGGTGACAAAAATGAACTAGAGTAGAATGTGAAGATAAACACAGAAGAATTGGTGAAAGTTCCGCAAATATGAACTAGTTGAGCTAAGTAATAGTAGATTATATCATAAAGACTCTTTTTGTGCTAAGCCCAGAGATTGAAGAGCGTGACGAAGTCAAGGTTGGCAACTGGGCGAAGCACAAAAAGACCTTCTACTCTGAATGATATATACTAATTTATTTTCAAGCGGATCACAAAAAAAAATCGGACATGAACTGATTTATTTTTTTCCTGCAGTTACATTAATATTACAATTACTTCCCTTGTATTAGTAAAGTAGTAGTATATTAGTAAAGCCTACAACACTATCTAAATTATCCGATGTTGTTTCTGCAAATTTCCAGGTAAAACTTTCCCAAAATGGTGAATGATCGCGATTTGTAATTTTTAGTACATTTACTAAGTTAGCAGAGCCCAAATCTTCGATATCTCCCATTGTCAAATTGGTGATTTCATTGCATCGACAAGCGCCGGTCACACCTGGTATCCATATACCTAACCTACAATAATAATCTATAATTCTTCCTCTAGGAAACTCGGAAATTTTACCTATGTAGTCAGATACTTTTCATCAGGAGCAATTATGTAGAAATCATACTTTTCGCCCGGGACTGTAATGCGATTAGATCTGCATAGAGTTTGCCGCGATCTGCGTCAATTCTGGAGCCGTGCAATGCATTTCGTTTTCAATGGCATCGGACATACTTCAGATATTCGCTAAATATAACAAAAATTATCAAAACGTAAATAGCAAACAATTACAACTTAGAACTGTTTACTTTTTAACACTGAAGGGCCATCTTCCGCTATTTTTGAGTCGTCTTACACCACAGTGGAACTGGGTAATAATTTCGTTATTTCGCTTTTTTAGAGTTTTTTTTTTAAATAGGGATAATTTCATCATTAAATATATCGTGTAATTGATAACTGGAAGTATTAAATCGTGACAAATACTTCAAATGACCTTAGATTTACTCGGTCGAACCTCATGTGGACACTTCTACTCCTAGGACGTGAAGTGTTTCTACTCCGCTAGAAAAAAAATGCCACTTTAACCGTTTCTATACACAAAGGAATAAAAAGGAATAAAAAACCCAAGAACGCATAATAATGTTCTTAAATCATGGCAAAAATCCTAGAGTTGTTAAATTAAACTGAATTAACAAGGAGAAAACATAAAACAAGACGATTGATTTTTTTTTCAAGACGAGAAAAACAAACGAGCGTAAACACAAATCAACAAATACAAACTAGCTTATGGTCACAGTTATTATTAGGTACATACGTGTAGACATGTGCGTATTGCATGAATTAACTGCTTTATTGATTATACACATTGTTTAATCCATTGATAAATAAATTACTACTACTACTATTACTATCACCGATATTAATAGTGTACCTACTTTCGTTATTGAATTTATAATTTACATCTAACTTTTCTGTAGTGTTCACACCACTTTACTTTTCCCTTCCTCTTAAACATAAACAAGGCATTTCTCTCTGTAGTGTTTAGCATTTTACTTTTGCTTTACTTCTTTTAAACATAAAAAGTGCTTTTACATTTTTTTTTTCGACGGCATTATTCGTTCTTTTCTTGGTTATTTATGTTTACGATTAGAGCTTTCGTTTTTACATGTTCTGAATGTTTTTTGCTTTCTGCTAAGTATAATTTATTTATCTTTATTTTGTCTGTAATTTCAATTCTATTAACGCGACTATTGATTAGGAATTTTTTTGCTATCCTTTTCACATTGTTCTTATTTAATTTGTATTTATACCTGTTTTCGGCCAATAGACCTTTGAAGACATAAATTCGTAGAAAACCAACATTAATAATTGTTGTAAAGAAATAATTTTAGTCACCAAAATATGTATCTTAATTTTTTAATTAATTAAAAAATCACTTTAACAGTCTACAAGTTCTACGAGGGAAAAATACCAATGATTTTTTAGTAAGCCACACGTTAAGTGTGAACAAATGTAAGAGTATACAGGGTGTTTCATTTAAAGTCATTCAATTAAAATAAGGAAAACGCGAATCTTAATACCGTGTGACCAACAATTAGTTAGATAAGGGGCGGCTACGACTTTGACACTATCAGATTTTTCGTATCTTTGCTAACTTAGCTAATAAACGTCAAACAACTGTCCGCAAAAATGGTTTTTAGTTCAGAACATAAATGATTCATCATTGAATCTTACTTTCGTAATGGTGTTTTCAATAACGAAGAATGGACATACAGCGTTGTCTGTTTCGCCGAGTTTCGACAAAAATTTCCAAATTTAAATTGAAACCGATACAGGCAACCAACAATACTTCCATGCATTTCAGGCATCTATACGTCCAAAATCTCAAAGGCTTCTTTGATTTAAATAATTGTTGATCGCACGGTAAAAAATATGATTATGACGGAATAAGTGTTAAAGTAAAAAAGAAAGTGGAAATAAAAAGAAAGTCTTTTTTAATACTCGTACATCGGAAACAGTTAATTTTTTTAAAGAAGCAACAGTAATTGTGGAAAACTAGGAGTGAAAATGATGAAAAATAATGAACAACAAGTATTTATTAGAGAAACACAAATTAAGAAATTGTAAATAATAAAAAGCAGAATTCGTTTGTAAGATTCAATTTCATTAAAAACAAAAATTATTTTTTGTTCAAGCAAAGAGAACAATTAATGTGCTAACTGCATTACTGAAAAAAGTCACATTATGATTACACAAAATCCACAGTTTGTATCATTTTTTTGCAACTCGGCATTGGCAGGGTATATAGACGGTGAAGGTGTGACAAATTCATCTTCTTAATTTAGAGAATGGATTAAGATCTTTTATTTAGTAGAATAGTAGATTATATCATTAAGAGTAAAAGTGAGTCTTTTTGTGCAAACCCCAGAGATTGAATTGCACCTGGGCGAAGCACAAAAAGACCTTCTACTCTGAATGATCGATATAATATACTATTTTATCTTCAAGCGAATCAAAAAAAAAATCGGACATGAGCTCATTTATTTTCTTTTGCTGTAATTACAGTAAAGTGACAATTTTCAAACTTACAATTTTCAAATTTTAAGGCACCAGTAATTCCAAGTTGTCTTGTTGCAATATTATTAGTACTTAAAGGTTCAATAATACTAAGTAAAATCTACTTATGTGTAAAGTTTACTTTTTAACGTTGATTGGCATCTTGCAATTTTTGATTTTGACATCTGTCATCCGTGCACATGGGCGACTCGTGTTACACCACAGTGGCACCGGTTAAATATGTATTGGGTAATAATTTCGTTATTTCGCTTTTTAAAAGGCTTTTTTTAATGTAAATAACTTTCTTATTAAATATTGCGTGGAATTATTGATAAATAAATCGTGAGAAATGCTTCAAATGACCTTACATTTCACTCGGTCGAGCCGCTTGTGGACATTTTAAATCCTAGGATTTGAAGTGCCTCAAGTCCGGTTACAAAAAAAAAGCCACTTCAACCGTTCTATAAGACAAAGGAGTTATTTTCGACTGCTTGAAGATAAAAATATTTAAGAAATGACTGAATATTTAATTATGTACATATAAGTATATAATATAAATAATACCTGTTACTTTGTTGGATAGTGTAAAGATTTTAGACATTCCAGCATGAATTACCATTATTATCATTAAAAGGCACAGCACGCCAGATCTATATTACGGATATTTTCAGCAAGCAATGATAATTCCTTTTAAAACACAATTTTCTTATTTTATCATTTATTTTGGGATACGCCCACTTACAACACATCCCCCGGCGGCCACCCATCCAAACACTGCTTAACTTCACTGATCGAATGATGGCGCTTTCATTGTAACGAGGCCGCCGAATTATTATTATTATTCTTATTACCTTTTATAAAAAGAGCACGGCATCGAGGCCGTATTTATCCATCATTTCGGACGTAATTATTATTATTACATAGTACTATTTCCACATCCATATGCAGATCTAAAAGATGTAAATTCGTTCTATTTAGCATACTTGCAATATTTTTTGTTGTCTTAACTTCACTTATTACCAAGGTGCATTCCAGATTATTTCTTTTTTCCCTTTTCCACATCCCCTCGTGACCCAAGAAGCGATTTGTATTTTTCCAGATTTATCTACTCCTTTCATTTCTTCCCCCTCCCACTCAACACGTACTTCTAGATTCTATTTGTCAGTTAGTTCCCTCTACTAACCAGCCCCGCTGTCATTTGTAATTCCGTAATTAATTTTTATTTTGCCATTCGACACGAATGACACGATGAAGAAGTATGTTGTCGACGTATTTATTTTCCATCGTGATATCCAGAACCTCGCCAAAGTGTGACAGATTAAGGTTGAATCGATTCCAACAACTCACAAGTATACAAACCGGATCTTCGCAACTTGCAACTTGTTGATACGGAGCCGGATAAAAAATGGCGATAAGAACGTCATAAAAGTGAAAAACAAACGTGTCGACTGGAAGATGGATCATTGACACATAAATTAAAAGTGCACCTTCGTTTGTTTATGTATTTTTTATTTGTTGTGTTTCCTGTAACTACATTTTAATGGGTTGTGTTTGATCATAGTTAATTTAACAACAAGGATTGTAAATGCACATCGAATTAACAAGTCATTAAGAAGTTTATTAAACTATCAGATGGGGCAATTTCTACATTTCTTAATAAGTATTTATGATAAGCTTGTTTAATTACTGAAAACCAGTAGTACTTAAAATTTAAATTATATTCATATAGCATGCTTTTATTAATGGGTGTAGTCGCTGGCGTATTCCAAATTAAAAAAATTGTAGCACACACGCTACAGTGTTTTTAAGAATTGGACAACCTAGATGGGGTAATGGGAGATTTGTGGCGGGACGTTATCAGTATGTAATAACATTTTATATACAAATTAGTGAAATTAGTAATCGGAATCCTGTTTGGATTTCCTGTTCGAATCTCATCAACTGTCCGCTTCCTAATCCGTACTTTTTTAATGTAATTTTGTCGAAAATGTTTTCCCTTCTTGTCACACATGAAGTTCCACATGTGACTGTTTAAGGGTAAGCTGATGGAATTTGCCCATCAAAACGAAATCAGGGTAATTTCGTTCGTTTGGTATCGCTCTCGCAACGACCGATTAAGCACCCTTGTTGCGAATCTATCAAAAAATGTTTCCTTTCATTCGAAATCATTAAGTGTGGCCGACCGGGTTTTTGTAAATTCGGGGGCCAGCTAAGCCCCGGTTCGCCTCTTCGTTCTCTGCTTACGGAAAATGAAATCTCTCTTGTAAATTGCCAAGTCGATTTTTAAAAAATACAATTCTGAAAAAACATTACTATTTTGTTGCATCCTAAACCTATACGTATACATAAAATTGCAGTATTTATCTATGATTCCTATAAATAAACTTTTTGTCCAATTTTTTCGGTAACTTACGCGATCCAGAAGATATTGCAAAGCATTTTTAAGATTTTTGTCTGTTTGGTTGTCTGTTTGAATTCACTTAAGTCAAAAACTAATTGTTCGATTGACTTCAGACAAACTTTGTTAGCAAGAAAAAATTCCTGACTGTGTTCTGCACTTTGTTTCATCGCGATATGACGTTGGGAAGCTACCTAGTAACGATAAATCTATGACGAGTCCATTGCGGTGAAGTGACGCGAGTCCTGTCCCACACGTCTCGTGTTTCCTCACTCATACTAAACATTATTTTTTAATTAAATTCTTACTTTCATTTCATTATGGTATATTATTTGTCTGATTTTGTAAATTTACTTAAGTCTATTATAGCTAATTATTTTCTTTAAATAACGCTTCAAGAGCCAACTCAAGGGAAGAGTTACATGGACTTGCGCAAAAATATCCAAATCAATTTCTTATTTATTTGAAATTACATATTTTTGAATTGACGGAAGTAAGGAAACATATTATGACAAGAAAATTATCGGTAGCTGAGATTATAAATGACACCGAATTATTGGAGGAGGGAATGCTGGAATTTCAATTAGAAACATTATTGACCGCTTGGTTGGGAACGGTATCAAGGTGGCAGTCCAGTGGGCTTAAAGAAATTCTATATTTGTTTTATCGATCGATTTTTTCTACAGATTCTTGAATTGTTATTATTTGTTTAAGAGAGAAAAACTTGTTTCAACAAGATGACAAGTTTCAATTTTTGTAACCACCAAGCATTGAACAAATCTGGAGGATTACTGAAACGTGGTTGAGTAATTTACTCCACCCTTAGAATAACATAAGTGATCTTCAACTGGAGATTGAGGGAGCACAAGGCCACTTTGAACACTTAATTGAATCGCAACTACACTTAGTAGAATTCAAATAATTATTCTGATTATTTTTTAAATTACAAAGAGAGTCATAGTTACTCCCGCCGTTTACACGCGCTTGCTTGGGTGTATTTGGATTGATTTTTGGTCGTTTTTGTTGGTAAAACATATTTGTGAAAATTGCATAAGGACCCTGTAGAATATTGCAAACACAAATTAGGATTTTAACAAGTATTAATTAAACTAAGACGCCACCAAATTACACATTTATGAACCAAATCATATTTAAACAGTTCACGAGACGGCCATAAATATCTAATGAATTTTAGTTTAGTTAGAGTTACAACTAATTTAATTGTAAATATTAAACGTCCATCGATTTATTGATTTGTAATTATGAATTATAATACACCTAATATTAGAGATTTGAAGGTATTAACTGGACAAATCTTGTACTTTAAATATTTTAATAAATCAAAAATTGAATATATCATATTATTTTGTATTAACTCAGCTAATGGTAGGTGTTGGATTCTCTCATGGGCTATGACATTGAAAATATCTATGTCCAATACTAAGATAAGACAATACTAAGATAACATTCTGTTTTCTAATTTAGGTTTTATACTAAGCCACAATATGACTCTAAACTGACTGAATTTTACAAAAAATGCCAAATCTCTTCAATTCTTGTTCCTTATCTTCAGCACTAATTGAATTCAAAGCGTTTAATTGCGTTAATTGACGCTTTATTTGCGCTAACGCAGACGCTTAATGATTTCACAGAAGACAATATTAGCACCATTTCTTTGTTTATTTTCCGTTAGATCTACTGTAATTTGGTAATCCTATAGGCTGTTCCAGAAATTGGGCAATTTAAAAAGGTATACATACACTTTTCACTGCAAATATTTAGTGACCTTGAAGATTGGAAATATTAGTTTAAATTCTTTCTCTGGGGTTAGAAAGCCTGGGGGTGCTTTATCCTCGAGCTCTTAGGAGGTTCTCCAAAATTCGAATACACTCTCCAAAATAGCTGATAAAACATTCACCCAGAAACTATCAAAAGTGAGTAAACAATAAAAACGTTATCGAGAATTAGTTATTTACGAAATGAGTGTGAGAAGACATTTTTCGTGCATGAGCGCATTATTTGAGGCACGAGCGACGAAGGAGCGAGTACTTCATTTGCGCGAATGTGCCGAATACGAGTACGTCTTCCCGCATCGAAGTTTGTACAATATTTTTTGAAACGAACATTATGGAGTTATCCTTTTTTTGCAACAAAATTTTCAATTAATACTAGTTTATTTATGGAGAATTATTTTATATTTCAAGAATATTCTCTGCTGGACAACATTAGAATGAATTCCACTATGAAGAAGGACCAAGAAATCTTATCTTTAGTTTTACTGCAGTTTGTATCTTCTTTGTCTGCTCTTCGATCAATAATACATTTTTCTTCATAAAACTGCACCACTAGGCTTATTTTAATTCTTGTCATAACATTTTGTCAATAGAATGGTGCACTTGTCCAGCAGCTGGGCGTCGTCGCTGTCACAAAAACCTGTGGTCGCTTACCATGAAGGTTTGTGTTCACCGTTCTGCACGAGAGTAATATTAATATTTCTATTATTGGTGGTGAAGTGGGCGCATATCTGTTAAATGCACGCGGCATATGTCGTGCCCATCTAGGTGTCTACGCAATTAAATGTGAATTAGCGGTGGTCTTTTTGCGTAGGTGGTCTGGAGCAATAAACACCAAACATGGCGTTATTACCAGTCGCACCGGCAAGAACAAGACAAATGAGAGCAGGGAGCAGTTTAGTTATGCAATAGAAAATCGATTGAATTCGGACTGTAATCGCAAGTCGTCGAGAGGGGTGGGTAAAGAGCGACCAAAGGGGCGGCTGAAAGGGTGAAACCGGGGGGGTCCAAAGGGGTGGCTGGCACATAGTCCTCGTTCTGTGCGAGCACCACCTCATTTGAATTTCTAATTAGCAAACCTCCATGCAATTATTGGATTAATGTAAATTACGACGACGCGTTGTGCTCAGTGGCAGGGCAGAGGGGCGAGGGGACGGGATAATTAAAATCCGTTGATTAATATGTAAATTTAATAAGATTACAGTTCCAGGAACGAATGGAGCTACGGCAACGGCATCGGCCCGCTCTCCTAGCGAGCCATATAACCACCTCCTCGATTCAATACAGTTAACAAGTTTTTAACGGACGAGACAAGGGTTATTGCCGGCTTAAGCGAGGGCGAAGACTGACAACCGACAAGGATACACGATACACCATCTGACAATTCGGTGTCCTGAGACGATGGGAACGGGAGCGAAATGTTGACAGATGTATGGATAACGAAGAAGAAAACATAAACGTGCGGTAGTAAAAAATGAAAAAAAAAAAGGAAAGACAAAATCAAAGAAGTGGAATACAATTGGAGATCAAGACGATAAACAATGACTACGAGAAAGGAGGTTTTCGATGATGTGCGAGGTGCTGTTGACAGAAGGGAAGAACAACTTGTCATGGAAAGATATTGACGAAGAATTTTTCATTTCTTCTTTCCTTTTCTTATTGCAACGTTTGTGGTTTTCTTAGTCCTCTATTACCTTGTTCTTGCGCCTCTACCCTTCCTCCACGTGCATCATCATCACATAATATTTCTTTTGTTCATGAAGAATACACTTTTCTATCGTTTATTCTACAATTTTCATTTTTACCAAAACCTGCAAGTCATGACTACACCAACTATGTTGTTAAATTAACATTTAACCACCGTAAACCCAACATCTCGTTTTGTTCTAGTGTTGGGAGAGTTTATGAAACGTAACAATTCAAGGGTGTCTGTCTAGAGCCAGTTTTTGTGCAAACTAAATCTACCTAATCTAATTGAGTTTTTGTCACAGCCGTAATTGCTCCGTTATTAGCGTTTTAACGAACAAAAGGCGCCGTTATCCTTGCAATTGCCAGAACTGAAGTGTGGAGGCCAGGAAGAGAGGACAAAAAGGAATAGAACAAGGAAAGGCAGAACAGGAAGACACGAAGAGGAGGAAGAGGAGGTATTTGGGACAGGCAAGATCACCTGAAGAAAGCAGGCAGAGAAATGGAAAAGATGCTAGAAAACCTAGAAGAAATGAGATTGGAAATAAAAGAGGAAACAAAGGAGCTGCGAAAAGAGAACCAAGAAGTCAAGAGAGAAATAGAACGACTAAGGGAAGAATTTAAGAATAAAAAAAAGAAATGGGAGGAAGAGAAAAACAACATGTCTGAGAGAGTAGCACGGCTGGGAAGGAAGAAGAAGAAAAAATAACATAGTGATAATAGGATGGAGAGGTGAAAGAAAGAGCAAGCGGCAGATCAAAGAGGACGTAGAAAATTTTATAAAAGAAAACATAGAGGAAGCTTAAGTCAAAGATTGCTACTACATTAACAAGTACTAGTGGAAATGGAATAGTGGAGTGGGAAAGAAAAAGTGATGAAAAAAAAGGAAACTGAGAGAAAAGAAGGAAACAGAGAAGATATTCATAGACATCGATCGAACGATCTTACAAAACAAGAACGAGAGATACAGAAGAAACTAAGAACCATGGCGAAAGAAGAAAAAAGGGAAGGGAAAGAAGTAAAAGTGGGATATACGCAATAACAATAGAGGGGGTACAGTGGAGATGGAATGAAGAAAGGGGAGACTAGAGATTTTTCAGTAGGAAGAGGAATAGGGGATGGAGAAAACGGAAACAACGGAAATGGTAAAAGGAAAAAGAAAAAGGTAGAGGGACAAAGAAAATGGGAACCGGAAAAGAAGCGCAGAGGGGAACACAAGAAAGAAGATACAAAGGGGAGGGCACAAGCAAAAAAGATAACGAAACCCTTCAAATCTTTAAATCATTGAGACCTATTCTTGCATGGAGCGTTGCTAATACATACAGAATGAAGTGTGTAACAAAAAGCCATAATTAATAATTGTAGATACAGGGTGATTCTGAAATAAGTTTGGAAAAAAATGTGGAGTATCCTGAGACTAAACAAATCTGCGTAGATGACTTTTGAAGGTAAAATGAAAAGGATGGAAATTACCATATATTTTTGTATTTTCGACGCCTTTGAATAGGGAAAATTTGTCCGAATTAGTTCGCTTCATTAGCAACCATTGTTACATCAATTCCACAATACTTGTAAGTCCTAGATGCAAGCACACTGCTTTGTAAATGTTTCTATGGAAATGACCGAGAGGAGTAATATACCGAGTGACTATCAATGATTGAAAATTATTTTGTTATGTTGGTGACACATTTGAAATCTTTAGTTGGCAACATCGTTGGCATGACACGCGCAATTTTCAAAATTGAGACAAACAAACAAAACTAAACTACCAAGATAATCAGGAAATCTCCTTTAACTCAGCAGCGTACTAGCAATTTTGACCAAATTTTCAATCATTTGTATCCCGAAAACGAAAAAACTTTTACAAGAAATTTTTTGTCTATGACTTATTCTCATCATCACCAATTACCGAGTTTTTTTCCAAACTTATTTCAGAATCACCCTGTATATTATTTTAATATGAGCGGTTTAGAATTTATAAAAGTAGTAGTGTGGCTGTTGAATTATTATTATTACAGGATTTATGGGACTTAACTGAATTATCATAAAATAATAGCTATGGTGTAGTTAGTAGAGTTATAACAATTACATTAAAATTAGATAATTATTCGAACGGAACCTGATATGTACGAGTATAATGTATTTCATTTACCTAAAGTGAACAATTAATTCTATGATTTAGAAACTATTACACACAACAGGAGAACCACATGCCAGAACCAGTCGGCAAATTTTTCCACTATCATTTTGTTGGATGTTTTTTTTCTATAATTATTTTTGCTGTGAATAAATAGACAGAACTATACATTTTAATGTTCGACGATTTCGTTCCAGTTCTCATAAAAAGCTTTTCTTTTACGAACTCTGCCATTTCACCAAAACAAATTAATTTTTATGTCGGTGTAATATTTTACGTTACATGTTTACCATTTTTTGCTACTTTGTCTGTTGTTCTTTCTTGGCACAGAGAATGAGCGCCAAAATGGTTTGCCTCGAGGTTAAAAATGATTTTTTAAATTTAAGTACTTCGAGCAATTTGTGAATGACGGAGCGCCTCAAAGATCCGCTCGTGGACCCGCTTTATTCCCGCCATATTTATTTTTGTTTACGATTTAGAAAAGTGCTCTCGCTGCACATTGTTGCAACTAATACGGCTAAATCATTTCCCGAATTGCAGCGGTCTTTGTCGAGCTCGGCTGTAAAAATTCCTGGCGGAAGTCCCCGGAGCCCCACAATGCGATTACAGCCCCGATTGCGACAAAAACGTCCCCGAATCGATACATCGCAGGGTGGTTGACGTGCGTCCGCGTAAAAAATGTTTGTCCATAATTAACGGGCGACATTTTGCAGTGCAGTTATCTTTGTATGACGAGTCGGAATAAATTAAACAGTAAGCATAAACAAAGCGGTGAGCTTAAATAGATATGCATTAATGGATGTCCCTTCGTAAAAAGTGAGCTGGCCGGTGGCTGGTCCGACACCGGCCAATAATGATGATTTATTTCGAAGTAAAAATTGCAGGCTCGCCGGTGCATGAGTAATGTGCCGGAGCGTTCAAAGCATAACGAGTGGGGAGCAGATAAAAAATACCATCCCTTCCGAAAAATCACCACTATATTATATTTTTCACGCCGCGTTTGTGCGACGGACGGCGGCTAATTGGCCGGGCCGCAGGGACCCCCTTGCGGACCTACTCTATCCCCCGCGCAATTTGCAACAATTATTTCTGGACGTCCTCTCTGTCAATCAATAATAAAATAAGAAAGGCATGACATAGTTATTTCTGTATCATTTTTCCCTCATTTAAATTCATCCTCGAAGGTGGCGTTGAAGAGTCGATTGTGAACGCACCACTCATCTAAAAACACAAACAAGCCAAAAGTGAGGTTTGAACATCTGATCCGTGATCTGTAATGTGAGGTGCGTTCACAATCGGCTCTTCAACGCCTACTTTGAGGATAATTTAAACGAAGACCGATATTTTTCCCATTATCACTTTAAGCTCCTCATGATATAGTATTTTTCTTTTAGTAATCGTCAACTATCAGTAAAATGTCAAAACGCTTTGAACTTTCCCAGAACAGACATCCGAAAGACAATGAACAGTTGCAACATGGTAACGTTGCAATCGGAGGTATCGAAGCGGAGTGGCCACTATCGATTTTCTTAGCAGGGAGCTGTGGTCACCGAGATAACAGCGGCGGAGATCCAAGAATAATGACGCTCGTACGGGGTAATCTGCGACGACTTTATTATAGGTGGGTATGACAAATGTAGACGTACGTGCGCTCAACACTCAAAACCGACAAGAGAAGAATGGAAAACTTACGATTCGGTGAGAACACTTTGCGGAATTGAGAGTCTCTTACCTGAAACAAAAAAAAAGTCAATTAGAGAAGTTACAGGTTGTCTGTCATGTGGCTGCGCAAATGAGATAATCGAAGGTCTTGAACTTCTTGCAATTCTGTTAGAGTTAAGCTGCAATAGCGGTCCCACTACAAGTGTTAGCTGGTGGGTGTATAGTAGAGTTATCTTAATGGACTCTTGTTCATCAATTCCGTAAATCTAGTAGCGCCAACAGAGTGGGGTGCAATGTCTCAACTTTTTTGGCATCTAATGTGCTAGGTAGTTGTGCGTTGTGAGGGAAACAATATTTGGAGATATCGTGTTAAAAACTTGGAGTAGGTATATTTTTTATAAAAAAAAGGTGGCTCGGAAATAGAGATCTAAAAACAAAATTTGCCAAGATCAATAAAATAGGAGTATAGTAATATACAAAATATCAAGAAAAGAAGAATGACGTCTCTTATCAAATTGTTTTGTAGTTATACATTGGAAATAAGCAACACACGAACACATGGTGAAAGAGAACTAGCGATAACAACCTAGACATATAATTAGAAGGTCGGAAAAAAAGAAAAAGGAATTGGTTTGTATGAAAAATAAAAGCAAATAAGATATTTTTTTTTTTTTAATAGTGATTAAGATAGACAGTAACAGAAATAGAAAATAGAAAATCGTTCATCTATCATATCCTGATTGGTATAATATAATGCAAAAGATTACAGTTAAGGTGTAGGTATTGAAAGTACCGTAGTATCAAAAATTAAAAAAATCGAGAAGGCCATGATTAATACGCTTTAGTTGGCAACACGTAAAAATGTCATTCAAATGTCATCAGATGTTATTAATTATTAACTATTAAAATTTGCTATTACAATATGTTCACTTTAGAGCAAAAAATGTTCATTGTTCAGAAATGGAGAAAGACTTGAGAACGGCGAATGGTCCTATTCGACACCTCGAGTTTTTGAGGAATTTCAAAGTTTCCGGACTTTCAAGGCACTTCCCAACAACTTGCCTTGACTATTTTGTTTTTCCATACGTGAAAAACAACGTATTCAAAAACAGACCTGGCACAATTCCCGAATTAATGCAAGTAATTACTGATAACTGCAATTTAATTGATGTCCCGACTTTGCGAAGGTCATGAAGGGAAGAGTACCATTATGGGGCTCACGGCTGAATAAAAACGCGGGAGTTTTAAATCTCATTGTTTCATTGCACTAGGTGAGGAAATTCTTTTACAACCGACAGGTCACACATAATTTACTCCTTTATGAAAATCAAGATTTCAACCTTCTCAAAATCATTAACCTAACTTTTAAGACTGACATCTGATAATTGAAATCTTAACGAATTACCAACTGAAATTTTTGGTGACAGCCAACTCAATTTTTTTTTTCGATCTCACGGTAGTACAGCCTTTGAGAAAAATATTCTAGGTAATTAAATGTTTGTTGTCTTCCTATGAATTCTAACTGTACAATTAATGGCTTCAATTAATGTAACACACGGATTTCATCTGCGACTTTCATTATTTTCTTTCTACATCAATGACACCAAATGAGTCGTAA
Source organism: Tenebrio molitor (assembly GCF_963966145.1). Classification (NCBI taxonomy): domain Eukaryota; kingdom Metazoa; phylum Arthropoda; class Insecta; order Coleoptera; family Tenebrionidae; genus Tenebrio; species Tenebrio molitor. The sequence continues at coordinate 2,797,578 of NC_091048.1, read as the reverse complement.
CAGAATTTATAACTGCTTTTGCATGAAGATAACTGGACCCTAAAGGATTAAAAAGTGAGAGTTGCGTGTTTGGAATTTTTTGGTGTACTTAAAAATATGTATACGTGTACAGTAAAAAGAAAAATATGTACCTAAGTAGATCCTTTTCAAAGGTTTGGATGTTTCTGTTGGTAAAATCTCTAAGATACTTAACTGTATGGTTATGTTTTTATTTGATAAAAAATAATAATCATTAACAATGTTTTCGAGAGAACTCTTTTGGCAATAGAATTATTCACTGAAGAAAGTAGAAAAATTCCAAACTTTGAACAGCTGGGTAGTGTTGTCCCTTTTTCGATTCATTTATAAATGTATGTCTGTAAATAATAATAGATTATATCATTAAGAGTAGAAGTGAATCGAAGTCGGCAACTGGGCGAAGCACAAAAAGACTCACTTCTACTCTTTGATATAATGTATTATTTTCTTCAAACGTCGCATCTGACGAGCTGACGAGCGGCAGATAAAGTTATTATCTCCGTTGACGAGCGGCAGATAAAGTAAACTAGCTAAACTAAATAAATAAGATACAGGAACTAGTTGTATTTTTATTGTACGCTTTTGAAAAATAATTTTCTTGGAGTTCGTCGCTCTCACCGCCGTTCCTGGCAGTGGCTATTTTTATTATAGAGACCGCTTTTGCCCACCACTGTACGAGGGTGCGCTTATACGAAAGGCGTTCATTTCAATATAGAAATGTCCATCCGTGAAATTTTATTTAGATGCGCTGTGTATTTACATGAAGAGCGGCATGCATATCGGCCGGCCGAACGGAATATATTGAAATATTATACACCGGCCAATGTCCACATATCCACCAATGCATAACAAATACGCCAAGATGATTTCCATCACCCTCTTCTTGGCCGCACCGATAGGGGCGGGGGTGTCCCCCGGGGACCCGAAGGGCATTATAGTGAGTACGGTGACCGCTCGCGTTGCCCTCTATGTAAATACGAATAAGATTGTCTTGGATAGCGGGCTTCAACATGCCTTAAGGGGCGGCTCTAGATCTCTTTATGATGATGATGAACTGCATTACGCTTAAAAATCGTCCATCGTGCCGAAATTGCCTATTTCGCAACGGGATCAACCGATTGTGCCACTGTTCTCTGTTAACAGCTACAATTGTTATCATTACGTTTAACTAATACTATTAGCATCATTGCGTTATGTTGATGCCGTTGATTTTGAACCGATAATTTAAAGTCAGGCTTGGGGTTCACGCGTTTACACAATTTCCCTTGTCATGACGCTCGGACCAAATGGAAAGGACCATATAGTTGACGGATGAAATATTTATGACAGATTACTGTCGGAGCACTTAATCACTTATTCAACATTGGACAACAAAATAATTAATTATTGTTTATCTTAAATGAGGCACAAGAGAAACATTAAAAAACTCGAGCAAGATATTTTTGTTAACAGGTGTTGGATCCTGACCTGAATTCTCTCAGAGTCTCTTTATGACATTGAATTCACTAGAAAAATCCAAGAGAAATAAAATGAGAAGATGAAAATGATTAAAAAAAGTATTAAAAAAGGAAATTGTAAACAAATTAAAATAAAAATATACTTTTTTTGGGACATCCTGCAAGAGTCTTGGTAAATATCTACCTAAATAATGGGAAATAAACCGGAATATCTATGAGATGATTTAGAAATTAAAGTTTTCTAGAAGGAATTACTGTTTCAAATAGATGTTAGCGTAACCACATCAAAAATCAGTCAAACCTTTTGATTGATATTCTAGTGCTCTATTTTTTTCTATATCGTTCAAAAGCTGTTGAAAAAGGAAAGAATGATGGCCAAGGAAGATATTTGTTGCTTACAGACGTTTGCATCGTGACCTAAATCTAAATTCCCTTAAAAAACCTTTTTAGAATTCATTTTGTGATGCAGCATCCAGTGATCTTCAATCCCCGTTTTTAATTTCACCCGAAAGACATTTATAATTTTTACAATGGTTCCAATTTATGATACTAATGTGATTGTTGTCTAAGAGAAAAATTCATTCCATTGATGAGACAATTCAAAAGAAAATTATGTGTTGGTAGCAATGGCGGTTTCATGGCATCTAACTCATCACCCAATGCTCTTCCATAATGCAAATTGGCAATGAAATCGAATCTTGCACATCACTCAGCGTGAAATTGATTGTGTTATGTACCGGTCAGGAAAATGAAGAGTGAGTTAGTAAAAAGAGAAGTGCATCTGCGTAAGTTGCGCCTTAAAAATCTTTGTGGTAATAAATATTATGATTAACCTTATCATTACCACTTATGTCCAAAGGTAAGTAATTCAACCTTTCACTAAGTGGTATTGTTGTTGCTTGTAAGTTTAATATGTCAATAAAAAGCCTTCAACAATAGATTTAGCTTAGTGCCTTTTCATTCATAATATCGACAGTTTCGAGCTTTTCCCGAGTTGTCTTTGATTTTGTGCAAACGCATTTTCACTCTGTCAAAGATTCATTTCTTTGATTAGTCTTTGGGTTTACATGAAATTGAATTGTGAGGCTTAACGTTCTAACAGCATAATGCATGCAAATACTTATAGATGACTCAAGCTGCAAAAAATTACTTGTCAATTGCAACAGCATTTTTTCAGTATTTTTGAACCAAATAAAGGCACAAAGGGATCAGAAAATCATACTTTGGATTGAATATTTTCCATATCAGTACAGTTTTAAAGTAATTTCAAATTACTAATGCCATAAGAGTGCTGTTGCAAAGGCAAAGTGGTTTTTTGCAACTATAATAAGGTCCTTTTCTTTTCTTCGTTCATGTATTTCTGTAATTACTTCAGACTCTCCAAACCCTCCAATTTCAATGTACTTTTCACACTTTTTCAGTGTCTTCGGTCTTTATGAAAACAACAATAAGATGCAATTGCCCTTGGAGCATTGGAAAACAACATCCAGAATGTATGGGCTGTCCCAAAATTGGCGTACAAACTACTTAGTACCTTATCGAGGATGCTTAAATGTACATGAAAAAATGTTTCCGACAAAAAAATTAATTATTTTTATCACTATCCCACCTCCACCCGGCGGCACGGCAATTTTGCCGGAGTACATACACTATTACGGATATTACTATCAAGTAATAGTGCAGTGCTTATCAACATAATTACCGGCGTCTCGCCTGCGCATTTTGACTTTGTTGTGTATTATGTTCTGTGTCAATGTTAAGGAACTTCCTCACGATGTGACATGAGTATAATAATATACCTTTTTGAATTTCAACTACCAATGTGTTATCTAAATCCAGAATTTTTAAATTTTTAAAAAGAGATTGCGGTACTATTCCCGTTGCTGAAATTACAAGTGGTAAAATCGAAATTTTTTCTAAACTCCAAAGATTTCTCATAGCTCTAAATATTTATTAATTTTTGTGTTATATGTCTGTGTTATATTGTGTGAATTTGGAACAGCTATATCTAAAAGATATGCTTGCTTTTGTTGTTTATTTAAAATTATAATGTCTGGTCTGTTATGCTTAATATGAATGTCAGTTAAAATTGTTCTATCAAAATATAACTTGTAACTGTCATTTTCCAAACAACTTTCTGGTGTATAACTATAATGTGGTTGTGTATTCTTTAATAAATTGAATTTAACAGCTAAATTCATGTGTATAATTTTAGCGAATATATCGTGTCGTTTTTTATATTCGCTTTGAGCCAAAACGGTGCAAGAAGAAATGATGTGTTCAATTGTTTCCCCTTCAGTTCCGCAAATCCTACATTTATCAATTATCGATTGTAACCCGCATATGTGTTTTTTATAATTTCTTGTATTTATAACACGATCTTGTATTGCAAATATAAAACCCTCCGTCTCAGGGCGTACATTATTATTATTATTAACGGTAATACAATGTAAACAAAGATATATTCGTACATCATTACCTTGCAATGTTACCGTAGTGGATTTAAAATATTTTTTTCGATTTCCAAAGCTTCTAAATTCTCTATTATGCAGGATTAAATATTGGTAGTGAGTGATCTTGTACTTTGTGATAATATGTACGATTAGAGATAGCTGTCATGACAATTTCATACATATTTTTCAAAATAATTGACGTGTTAAGTGCCACTTTCAAAGACCGCCAAATCAGCAAATAAGTTCAATAGAATTTTTTTAACATTTTTCTGACGTTTACGGTAATCTCTTCTACACCGTAGTGCACCGTTAGTACGCCATTTTTGGGACACCCTGTATATATTTCAACAAAATTTATGAATTCATTGGTATCTCTGTCATTGCTCTAATCATAGATAATGCCTTATTTGCCCTACGGGCTTACAGTTTTATCCAAAAAACATTCTTCTTTCTATCCCCCAGCCTTTTCTTTTTCCATTCTGTCCCTCCTTTTCCATATCTCTTTCATCCATCCTCAACAGCTGTTTTCTCTCTCCTCGTTCCCACATCTAAATCTCGCCATCATCTTTCTTTCTTTTGCACTTTCTCTCCCAAGGTACTTCGGAATTTCCTCTGTCATTCACCTTTCATACTCTTTGATTCTCTCCCTTCATTCTTGCTTATCTGTGTCTTTGTACGTTTTATTCAGCTCTACATTCATCCATCTTCCTTTTGCTCTCAATCTTTCCACTTCTTCACTGGCATACCCGTTCCTCTGGTAATATTTCTCTCTCTTCTTCTTCTCCGTGTTCTTTTTCCTTTCACTCCAGCATTCCGTTAGTATCCTGCACTCTTTCTTTCCATCCATTTTGTCCTCAAACATTGCCGCTCTCTTTCACGCTTTCATTCTCAGCCTATTCCTCTTACACTCTTCCCTCACTATGTAACCTGACGTTTCTCTGTCCACTCCTAGCACCCCTCTCAAATATTTTTCTTGCACTTTTTCTACCTCTTCTTGTTCCTTCCATCCCCACATTTCTGCCCCGTACAATCGTACATCAATACACTCTCTAAAGTGCTCTCAAACATCATCATTCTCCTCCTGAAATCACCACTTTCTCTTTCCTATGCCCCAAATTCATTGCTCTAATGAAAAGTTTAGTTCTAACGTTTTTTACACTGTTGAAGAATTTTTCACGTATCATAACATGTTTTAGTATTTTTTTCTGTTTTTTTGTTTTTGGATGCAACCTATATACTAGTACCTAACAAAGGTAACTAAGTTTTTTTAATCAGCCTGATTCATTATTTTTTTTAAGTTTTGATTAAAAATAAGATATGTATTTGCTACATCACTGAATTCAGAACAAAATGCAGTTTTCAAAATTGTAAATTAAACTGTATTGGTATTTAAAAGAAATCAGGTTACCCTTGTAATTATATCTCCAAATGAAGATATAAAATCGAAAAGCAGTAGAACTTAACTTCCCATAACACTGTACCACAGCTCAAGGAACTCCAATAATTTATCAAAATGTGTCATACTTTGTAGTCTACGTGTATACAGTCCATTTTTTAATTATAGTTCTGCCTCTGCTTTTGACATTTGACAGCAGTGCATGGTGCTACCAATATATGAAAATCTATGTAGATAACATGAGACTTTCGTGCTTTTTTAGTTTTTCTGCAAATGCATTGCTCCGTTTTCATTTTATCTTTCAAAAAACAGTTCTTTACAGAACTCTTTTGATTACTACCTATCAACAAATAGGTCAGATATATTAAAAATTGTTGAAAACAACACTAAACAACATTCCAATATTATTTTTGCAATTACAAAACCTATGAATCTGACCACTTGCTGCGTAGCTTTTCGTTCTCATTATACGGTGGAAGTAAAATTAAACAAAATAATCAGAAATATGGTTAAAACCTAACCTAAAAATTTGACGTCGCTGATGTAATAAACGTACAACTTACGTCTTGCTCTAATCGCACATGTCAGAGCGAGATGCATAGTGAGACGGGCTTAATACAATCTGTACAAGAGTTCAATAGCTTGTTTTACATTATGTTGAAAAGAGATAGCAATATAACAGTTGTTCTGATTATTAATTGATCCATCGGACTATAATTAAAAAATGGACTTTATGTATTACATTTTTACTAAATGAAATGCGCAATATTCCCGAAGCTGAATTTTGATTATTTTATGAATAATCCAAACCACTCTTTTTGAATATGTTGTAATTAGCATTATTAATCTACTTAAAAAATTATTCTGTACGAATTTCACACACTTTTACTCATTTTGTTTCACTTTTTCATTAAACTGATTCAAATGTTGAAGAAGAGGAAAATGAAACGAGAAAACCTGAAACGTTTTTTCACATTGGAAGATTACGGAACGATGTTTAAAATTTGTTCTAATTTTTAATTTTTTTTCGTAAATTGTATTTGATTTAATTTGATTTATTTTGTGTTTCTTTTGAAAATTTTCCACTTTGGAGACAAGTTCACACATATTAATTGTAATTCTTTGTTCTGCAAGAATTCGACCAAAAGGAAAAGATCATTCTTATTTTAATTCGTATAAGAAGTATCTGTTGAAGTCTGTTCTTATTCTTTTCTTCGTTTTACTTTTGAAAATCTGGTTTCCTCTTTATCTAGAGCGTAAAAATAAAAAATAAGCAAAGAATTGTCACAAAATCACACTTTATTAATAATAAGTAATATTATTTATACATTACTATAGTGATTTCAGATAATTTTCTTTCTCGTCAACGTTATTCTTGATGATAACGATTTTAACGTTTCAGACGTGCTTGAATAAAAATGACATATTTCGTAAATTTTCTTATCTACACCATTTCACATTTTTCGCTAGATTCTTTTTGCTGATAAATCCAATTGTGTCACTTGATTCTCTTCGAAGATGTTTTGGGGAACGATTTCTTCAGCATCACTACGAGAATCTACAACGTAACTCTGGTAATGGCAAATGTCTAATTTGGAGAAAGATGAATTTGAATTTTTCTTTTCTAAAAAATATAAAGGTGGTGGTATAAAAAAATCATAAGAACACCTTTGAAGTGAAGTATCATTTCCTCCCTTAGCCGAGTACTGATCAAATTTCATCTGCGAAAGGAAGTGAAGCAAACATTTCCCCTCTAGCCATACAAAGAAATAATCATTTTTTCTATAACACTATCGTGTGTTGTTATCACAAAGAAAAACAAAAGTTGATTCTCCTACACTACTCTATTTTTATCTTTTCTTTGGATGGATTTAAATCTGCCTAAAAGATATTTTGAAAAGATTCTATTCTGATAAAATATATTTATCGATTTCTGCAAACTGGATCTAAATCACCCTTACAGATCTAGATCTAGATTGCTACGTGAGAAGTTCCAATCGAAAACTCGAATTACGTTTCTTTAGGAACACACCAAATGGTCCACTCATGCTTCTGATGGTAGTTTTCACTCAATTCAGCACAAAGAAGTACCAACAACGAACGAGTACTGCCTACACTTGATACCGTAGAGATTTTGCATCATTTGCGTCGCATTTAAACAAGTGAATTCCTTAATAAAACGTTAGAAAAGAGAAAATGCGTCGGTTAAACTCTAAAATCGCTTTTTAATTAGAGAACTGTGCCCGTTGAAAAGTCGCAATTACGAGATCTGCTTATCACAGCTGCATCACAACCGAGTGAAAGAGTGTGTGCGCGTTGCAGCAACAATCACAATGCGTTTTCCCGTTTGAAAACTGGTAATTAATGCTTATGTGCCTAAGTATCTCCGCAATTAAGCCAATAATTTATATCATTCTTTTGAAAACATGGTAATTTCAGTGTTATGGAGGAGTCATAATGAGAAATGAGAATTGTAAGCTGACTTGGGGAGGGTGAAGGGGTGGAAATTAATGTTATGCAATTCTACGAAGGTGGGAGAGAGTAAATGTAATTAATTATCTCTGTTCGTAATGACTCTGACTGATGAGGTGTTCGGGCTCTCGCGCGAGGGGGGCGAGGTCGGGGAGAGGTGAAACGATAATCGACCGACTCTGCCTTCGAAGTAGGCGCACTATCCACCTCTATTGTCTAATTGCGGCGCCATTTTTGTTCGATTTGCCTCCCCTCGAGCGGCCATCGCCCCAAAAAACCAACACACTATCGCGCACTCGGAGCAAGTCATGTTTTTATAATTTAATTTCACACATGAGGCAATTTGCCGACTAATAAATATAAAAGGAACTGAAATAGTAATAAATGACGGGAGAGAATTTTAAAAAACTAATTTGTTCCGTCGGTATGCATTGGTAATTATGTTTATTATCATTTGTGGAACGCACATGTTGGATTTTATTATGATAATTACGCTGATGAACTTTTTTAAATGGAGGCCGTATTGAATGAGGCGTAATTACGCCGCTCCGACAACACTGCTACCAACAGATGTTGGCTCGATCGAATCGACCATCGACCAATTCTTCAAAATTCGACCCACCACGATTAAAAACGCATCATAATTTCTGAGAACTGCATTTTCACCGATTTCGTCGCTCGTCTGCCGCATCCGGACTATCCCCTAATTGTGTGGATGCCGCGCGGAAACCAAGAAGGGGATGAAACTCGGATAGAAGGGAATTTACGCACTAGTCACGCTGCTACCTCGGGAAAACGACTGCAAGTTGCCGGTGTAAGTACAAGACGGAAAAAAACGCAAACATCGACGGATATCACTCGAATAACAAATAAAGGAATGAAGGATGTCCGACTGATAAGTAGGATATGGCCCGCGTTCCCTGCTCTATTACAGCCTTTACAGTTAATCTAATATTGGAAGTGTGGAAGTTTCTCGAGATTCCATTGTTGCGGTTCTCGTTTTTCCAACGTTTACCTTGTCTAGGGTTATCACAAATATTCCTCACACCCTGGCTGCTTGTTAAATTTGCCACCCACAATACATACCGTAACTATACTACCACTAAAAATAAGTGTGATTACTTGGTTGCCTAAAAACCAGGCGCTTTAAGATAACAATTAAAATTAAATCACTTCACAAATATTCACTGCTGTTTTCCACCAAGTTCCAAAAACGTAAAAAATGTATGATGTGTCATTCCTTATTTGATTCGAAACCTATAATAAAAAACGTAGAGTTTCTTGCAGGTAATGACACAGAGATGATTAAATTGCCTGCGTTGTCTTCTTAATTATCCCCGACTACAATGTGTGGGTATGAGTCAGACCTAACAAAGAATGTCTTAATTCTCTACAACACTAGATCACTTGAGATAAGTTATTAGGTATTTCTGAAACAACTTTACAGAAACTGAATACAGATTATCTTGTTTCAAACAAGTCAGACCGAGAGTTGTTGACATCCGCAAGCTGCATTTAGGTCATCTTAATTTTTTTAAACTAGTGCGTTTTTCCACATTTTACACAACATCGTTCTCGTATCGTAAATTTTTTGCATCGTTGTTTTAATTATTTTTTAACCCCGACTACACAATAAGGAATAACACGATGCAACAATATTTGCGAATATGAAGGATGGTTATGGATTGAAAAATATGTTTCATTTGAAAAAAAATTTTACTTTTAAACAAATATAAAATACTGAAACCAGGCTTCATCAATTTCTTGTGAAACTAATCAAAGAAGATCGCATTACAGGATGAAGTAGACAAAAAGATGGTGATCTTGGAGTCATAAAAATACAAACTACAAAAGCCAACAAGTGTTTCATCAGCAGTATAAAATAAAAATACGGTAAAAGAAGTTCTGAACGGTCGCTTTTATGGATTAGGGTGGATTAAACTCTAACATAATATCGACAGAGCTCCAAACAAATCACGTTTATTACAGAATGAAACAAGTCAGTCCTAAATCAATTAGAAATTGCTCGAGATGAAATCAAGTGTGTTTTGATTGGTCGATTTTTGGATGGAAAAATCCATTCGATGGTGCGGTAAAAATAAAAATAAACGTAGGAATTTCACTGGAGCAAAGCAGTATTTATGAATCAAGGAACCCACACCTACAGATAAATTTAATTTCCATATTAGTTTTTGTAATAATTGGTTTTGTGCAGTTTTAATGTTCACGTGACCGTGATGATGGCCGGATACCCTGTGGGAGCGAGGTCGCACCCGCTCCTTTCGCATCCCTCCTTGCGGTATCGGCGAGCATTAAAGGGGGAGGCTCCAATAAAGCAGATTTGGAGCGAGCGGGGTGGGAAAAAATCACCGGTCCAGTCCCGCTTTTTAATAATATATTTTACGACACGCCTGACAATAACTGCACCGAGCAAAAAAACCCCATAAATGTATTTCATAATTAGTTAATTATGCAGCATTTGGCCATTACTGATTGTGATTGCGATTGGTCGAACGAGTTGCCAACCGAAAAAATGAATTTTATTAAAAATCAATACCAACATTCGCGTGTTTTTAAATTACAGATTGAAGCGTCCACTATAAAAAAGCCATGCGCGAAAAGAGTAAAGCGTTCTGTGGACTAATCACAAAGAATAAAAAACACGGACGTGTACAGAGAGGGTGGGGGTTGGAGTCGGCTGAATCGTTTTGTTCTCCTAACTGATTTTCGAACACACACTCATTTGAACAACGGACAAAAGCCAAAAACCAATAGTCCTTCATTTTCATTTATTCACTGGATAGCGTTGTATTGGAAAAAGGTTTTTGTTTGGCGGACGGGCGAGGGTGGCCGACCCCTCTTGATTAGTAGCGCGCTGTGCAGAAGTGTGGGGCGAGAATGCGAGGGCGAGATTCGGACTGTAATTATCATAATTAGTTTGCAGAACTGGACGCGCGCTACGCCACCCCCGGCGTCCATTGTCCGGAGGCCGCGACGCGCCGCCTCCCGCTCCGAAACCGCCGGCGACAGAAGGCGCCCCGATGGCCCTCGCGGAATTCACGGGGGAGGATGCACGACGGTCCGTGGACGGCGTCGACTGCTTAAGCTCGAACAAGACGACTCCTTCTTCCTGTTCGCTCAGAAAATAAGAAAAAATATAATCACAAACTAATCTGGACAGGAAACTTGTTGGTGTTTTTCCTAGATGAAGAGCAGAAAAAATATGGTCAGGTCGACTAAGCAGATCTTTAGAAGTTCGCTGCAAAAAACATCTATCACAATCTTCCATCTTGACGAGATGTTGTAAATCAAGATTGATCTTAAATAAAGGAATCTTGTAGCCTCGAGAATACTAGTAAAGAAATAAAGAATGCCCATCTATATAAGAAATATTTAAATCTAGAATTAGAAATGGACATGCACAGCAAGGAATATAAAAGAAATTAATCTTCCTGTGTTCTTGAAAATTTGAAAAATTAAGTAAAGTTTTTTGAAATGATCGAAAAAGATTCTTTATTACACGGCTCATTTCAAACGGTAATAATAATATAAAGATGTCCTGAAGACGCTAAACTTGTTGACGAAACACATATCAACGTCTCTTGACTGTCCTATTGCCTCAAGCTTATTTTCTATTGCAACAGTTTTGCGGAACTGACAAACCCTTTTGATGTTTTCTCAAACCACACCCACTGTTACTGATCACACAAACACACACAAACCACCCCCGATTCCAGTCAAAATTCCACTTTGCGTAGGAACGTCACAATTATCAAACAGAAGTCCACGATTTGTTACATTAAGTATAAAAAAATAAAAACATAAGCCACGTTCAATATGTGGTAAAGAAATTAACCAAACATGAAACAATAGTATCTTGCTTTATTGATTGGATGATAAGAATATTTAAATCATAGTTATTTACAGTACGAGTAAGGAAGGCAAAGCTTTCGTTCACGCGAATTGCGGGCAATTCAAATGAACGAAAGCGGCGTTACTCTCAAGGTTGCCAAAAAAACGACAATTACATTATCAGAAAGAATTGGAAAAATTTACGAGTGAGTGAAGGACAGTGAGCGAAAAATGATGAGCGAAAGTGAAGTGAGCGAAAGTGAAGTGAACGAAAGAGAAACCTTCACCCACTAGTAACTATGGATACACACTCACTTCACAAGGAGGTATCGAACAAAATATAGTACATTAGTTCCATCACCACAACAGCAACATTCCTACAAAAGATTTGTCCGTTCCATTTAAACTGCACTTTTGATATTTAGAGAATCGTCTTAAAACTCAGATCTGAATTATTGAAATGATGAAATTTGATTCGACTTATCCGAAGATAATTTTGTCCACCGAAATGGTCAGAAAACGTAAATAGCGTTACACTTCATCATTTTTTGTTAGGATTTTCTTTGACATTCAAGAACCAAAAGAAACTGTCTTTCAGCATGTGAGAAATTTCTTGCGTTTTAATTTTTCTGAATGGTCGAGTTAATTTGTTTCTGAAAATGAGATGTCTGCAGAGTATTAATAAAACTGTGGTTTAGAATAGAGTTCTGTAACTCCCACCTTTATGCCATTATACACCTACTTTAGAAGCGCGGTGTATTTACTTAAAAGTGCACTGTGAGAGATCGACTAAAGTTAATTCCTTTGAAGTTACTTATAGGGTACTGGAAATGAATAAAATCGCTAACAGTGCAATCGAAAACTCATTCGTACCAAGAAATGTTGTGATCCTACGTAAAAAATGCCATATAATCTTAACATATCAAAAGTAATACATTTTCTTAACTGTTGTCTTTATTGTAGACAACGACTCGAGCTTTCTTCACTGGGCCCAGTTTGGTTCGGCCGGCAATACAGGAACCTACGATATTAAAAAAATCTAGATATTAGAGATTATTTATGTACATTTTTTTTAACGAAATATGTATTTTGAGAAATAAATTCTTTACAAATTTTGTATTCCTTGTTTCCACTTGGAACTACATTTTTCTTGTGACCAACAAGAGCATGCGTGTCATGGTAACTTACAAGAGAAATCTTTGGATCCATATCCGTCGTAATAAATAGTTACAAGACTGTTGATTTAATTTTCTAAATTGTAATCGAAACTATCTAAACTTCACCCATGTCGCTTCGAACTCTGTCGTAGATTGACCCAACGTTCTTGATCCATGACTGCACCTGTTTGATCAAGTATTGTGAACTCATTGGCTCGAACGGTGTTATTTCACCGGAACAGAAATCGATCGCTTTTAATTCGATTCCAACAACCCTAATGAGATGACAGAAGACAAGCTCAAGCTTAATCCTGTAAGCGATTTTTACACCTTAAATCCCATCAGCAAAGTGATTGACAACCAGAAGTCTTGGCGTTTTTAAAATTCTTTGAACACCGTTGTGTCAACACCGAAATGCTAATAACAGTCAGTGGATACTCAAAGGAAACATTTCTAGTCACTTCTAAAACGTCAAGTGAATTCTACAGGATTTTCTTAATGAGCAAAATAATTTGCAAGTAAGATGGCAACAGTACTGTGAAGGGTCATTCTTGTGGTTCTAGAAACAAGATTTCTAAAAATGTGTTTCCGGAATGCAGTTTGCAAAATCTTCTTCAAAGCAATAGTTATTTACATTAGAGTACGGTAGGTGCATTTTCCAGCGCGACAACTAGGTTTCAGGCTCGAGGCGAAGCCGAGTGATTTAGAATCATAAGAAAATACTTTCTGGATTAAGTTTTTAAATACAAGTAATGATTCTTCGTCACGAAATATTGCGGAAATGCAGAAGAAATGTTCTTTTTTAAATCGAAGAATATCGGTTCGTTGCAACTGTGACAACATAAAGATGTTCCCAAGGTGGTAAGATTGTTGATAAAACACGTCTCTCTTGTGCGTCACATTTATTTTCGCTCGCAACACTTTTGCAGAATTGACAAACTGTTGGTAAACGTTTCCTTAGCGCGCTGCCGCCACCACCCCCGCCCCCAGTCAAATTCCAGTCGGAATCTCCTCGTCCAATCTGGATATGTGGGCCACACTCGGCGAAAGATCGATTTTGCAATTAACATGTTCCCTTATTGGTCCGATGGACCTGTCCCGGGGCCCTCCAGATGGAGTAGTTTTTCCCGATCGGCCGTGAGGTTTCCGTCGGCGTGTGCGAAAGGATGTTGTGTTCACTTTCGCGTCGGGATGCGATCAGGAAATTGACGTGGAGCGTCCCTCGGCGAGGGCGCTTAGACGTCGCGGATGCATCAAGCACCCTCATTAGATTGGAGCGCGCGAATCTCACTTTCGATGGGGTTGTAATCAAATGTTAATAACGGGATCGATCAGGCCATCATAATAAAGTCAGACTGTGTCTAATGCCTCGTTCACGGCGCGGAAATTGAGAATAAATGAGTGGAAGAATTTTAATGGAACATTTTTTTTTGTAAATGGGATTTGTCTCTATTTTTTTACGTTCTCCCCCGTAATCACAAATGAAGTTAATCTAAATTGAACAAAATTAATTCCATTGTATATTTCAGTTTTTATCTCGCTTCATTTGAAGTTATCCTTTGTATAGGCTTTTGTTTGGTCTCAATATATTTCGGCGAAAAAAGCTCGTGCAGCCAACTCGTATTTACAAAAGCGCTCCGCTTGAATTATACAACTAAATTTTCTTTATGTTTCCACTTTTTTAATGGAACTTTTGCGCGGCCAAAGGCCGCAAACATCAACTATTCGGGCCAACCCCAACCCCCCAGCCACCCCCGACGAACCCGTTTCGCCCCCCGACACCACGATTACTACAACTAATACTTCGTTCAAACTTCGACGCGTCGATAAAGTGATTTTAAAATATGAGCGGGGAACGCAGAATACCAACTTTAACTAATGTTTGTTCTTAGATGATGTAATTGAAAATTTAACATAAGATCCGACATTTCAGCCGCGGTTACAACTTCGAAATTCTCTCAACCAGCATTATAATGATCTCCACTCGACAATACAAAAATTCTAATCGATACCGTTCAGACGAGTCTGACACAAATTAACTTGCAAAAAATATCAAACAGACAAAAAACTGATTCCAATCACATTTTAAGAACAAATAGTTTGTTTATGCTAATTTAATTACCTTTCATTAGTTATGGCATAATTAAACAATAATTTATACATTCAATATTTATGAAAGTTTAAAAAGTCCAACCGTTGAGAGATATTCTCGATAGCGTTACATTCTATTAGCTATTAATGAATTAATTACTTCATTAATATTTTGTTAACAATTACTACAACGTACAGATATTTTTTGAAATTTTGATTAAAACATGTTTTTTTACGAGAATTTTGTTCTATAATCATTTTAAACGGATTAAATGCTTGTCAGTAAAATCTAATTTATTATAATTCTTAGGTGAACCTTTGAGATATTTCTAGCTAACTAACGAGTGTTCAAACAAATATGTTTAACCTCATTTTGTCGTATTTTCATTTGTTGTGACAAAAATGACAAATTGAAGTTATCTGTTCATTTTATGTTGTTTCCTCAACTCTTAACTGGTTTGTGAAAATACGTATGATGGTCGTCCATTTCCATTTTTTTTGTCCTACACTTCCTGTTATACGAAATATTTGACAGCTGGTGATTGACGAAGGGAACAAAAACAAGCTTGACCTGACCTGACCACAAACGTTTTGAACACACGTTATAAGATTATTATATCGGGAGTTCATTTAAATTTCCTGTCAAAGTTGGCGTTGAAGAATCGATTGTGAACGCACCACTCGTCAGTCTGCTGAGTAAAAACAGAAGCAACGTAAAAAGTGAGGTTAGATTTAAAGAGCTGATCCATGATCTGTCATCAGTGGTGCGTTCACAATCTTCAACGCCAACTTTGACGGGATATTTAAATGAACACCCGTTATTATCCTATCCACTAATTGGCTGAAAAATGTAAAAAGTGTCAAATTTTCAATTCCAGCAGGTGGATCAAATTTTACCTTGCTTTGATTTTAGTTAGGTTTTATAAAATACTAATTTAATTTTGAAACTAAGCACGGAAAGGACGTTTTTTGGTTGATTTTTCACAAATCTTGGTCGATATAACTATTCCGAAATATTCATTTTCGAAAAAAAGTTTTTGTACGTTTCTGATGTGTTAGAGTTCAAATTGGGTCACAAAATAATTAGTTATATCTTTTTTTCATTTGCACCAATCAACAATATATTTTTTTTTGCAAAAATATGATTGAAACCACTACTGCGAGTAAACTTTCTAAATATGGATACTATGGTAATTTGGACTATACTGAAACAGTAAGTCCGCATTCAAATGTTTCTCTATTTTAAGTAAAAATTTGTTTTTGTGCTCATATTTTCGAAGTTATGGAAAATTAAATTTCTTTTCCTCTAAAAATCAATATAGACCTTTTCAACTAATCTATTACACGCTTCAAATGCATTTAATAATTGGTGCTACATTTTAACAGGTTTATTATACAGGGTCATTATGAATGATTGTAGTCGAGGCAAGCCATGCCCATGTTATGAGATTTTTGCCGCTCTATACAAACACGACTCTAATGTGGCGTGAACTGTCACAATGGTGTCACTTGAGTATTCACTTATTCACATAATTTTGATCATTTTCATATGGAGCAACACCCATAAATTTTACATTTAGTTTTTACGCCAACTTGGACTACAATAATTTATAATGACCCTGTTGTAGTTCTCCGTTCTTTGACAAACCGGTTTTGAAGATCGCAGTACCATTTGTTTTCCATATTGCGCTTTTCAAGGAACCTAATTTAAAATTAATTTTTTGCGTGGTTTGACACAAAGCAAAAATTTTAATTTCAGGGAGTGGACATTCTTCACAACAACGAATTATTAAAAGACAATAAAATATTATTTATTATACTTATCTCGTGATAAATTGATTTAGTTAACATAATTTATCTTTTTTTTGACTTACCCATCACCACTTCTTCTAAAGAGATAAAGTGTGAAAACAAGCATCATTCAACATTTTTCTCATTTGGCATGACAAAGTTTTTACATGTTTAATATTTAATTTTTTCAACTACACGTTTTTAGATTTGTGAGAATTGTTACTGTACTATATTTCCTTCCATTTATTAAACTAAACTTCAAGACATAATATTGAGTGTAATAGTGAATGAATTAATTTAATCATAATTGCATGCAGTAGGGTTTGAAAAGGGAAGGAGAAAAGATAAAGTAACAGAGGCAGCTCAAACGACACGATTAAATGAATCCCGTTTACGGAAGACGAAAGCGGAGAGAAATGTCGCACTGGTGACACCAAATCAGTCAAAATTAGAAAAAGCATGCCAAATTTCAAGTAAAAATGAAAAACTGGTAAAAATTACGAACCGAAAATTAATTTGGAGTTGAAAACCATATTTAAAGAGAAAATAAATTAGTAAAAGAAGAAACAACATTCTTGAATAGATTTCCAGTCAAGTAAAATTTTTTAATCTACATTTTTTCTTATTGCGGTAAGTGTTTTACAGCGCGAAAACTAGGTTTCAGGCTCGAGGCGAAGCCGAGTGTCGGGTTAGTTGGAGCGTACGTACGACTTTTCGGCTGACCAACCGTTTTATTTTGTACTTTTGCAGATTTTTATAAAATAACAAATGTCAAACTTTTTGACAAACAGAGCTGCCAACCCGATATTATTCTATAATGATTATGATTATTTATTGGCCAATAAAAATTAAAACAGAAAACCTCTATCGGAAAAATAATACACACATGTAAATGTGTTTTTTACACTAAATTAAAGTAACGTATGAACACTTTAATTTTAAAGTAATCGTAAAAAGAGTAAATTGATCGTGCATGCTACCGCACTCCCCAAGAAATTTACAATATCAGTCGGTAAATCGCAGCTACCTTAACCTAAATTGAAAGGTAAAAGTGTGTTTTACAGTTAGGGAAGTCGAAAAATATTTTGCAATAAAATAAATAAAAAATATGCAATTATATGGGTCTCTTATTTATTTGTTTAGTAGCTTGAATAAAAAAAACAGAATGTGTCGTAAAGACGCACGATAGAAGTGAAACTTTTGTATTACAGGGAAACATTGTAATTATTCATCAATCACTTTTAAATAGCATATTCACAACAAAATTGTATATTTTAATGAAGAAAATAAATTATAAACAACGATAACACTAAACAATATCGAAATGCGTAACTCATTGTTCATTTTTAAGCCTCCAAATCAAAGAGAGGACATTATCGATAAATGCCGTGAGTGTGACAAAGACAGAGACACTGCTCCCACTCGACCCAATAGTGTTTACCCCCACCACTTTTCGTCACACAAAAAGGTTGCCGATCAGAATTTCAAGACCCTCCCATAAAAAGTTTCACTTCAAAAAGAAACGATATGACAAAGCTTCTTGTAATCTTCGTTCAGAAATTAATCGATTACCTTTGTGGATTATCTAGAAACTACTGAACAATAATGTTTTCTGTTGAAACTGTTCCAAGCTACATTAATTTTTGTTTAAAAGACGAAACAATTATCTAGTGATTTCAGCCCAGTTCCTAATTTATAATCTTATTTTCTCAATCTTACGAAAATTGTCCCATTCACTTTCTTTTCTCAAACTGACTGTCCGAAATAATTTAACGAACTTGGCACGATTGTCACCGATTTTACATGGTCTGAGGGATGTAAATATGTCATGATGTAACCTCATTTACTCCGCCTAATTTAAATAGAAAAATCGTTAAGATAATCGTGAGGCCAAATTAATTACTTTTCTGTTACCCTTATCGCGATCGAAATTATTAATTTCCAGTCCTGATTTCGAATCGAAAACTCCCCATATCAGCCATCTCCGCTGTCAACAAAATTAAAATTTCACCAGACCGGCTAATAATCAGAACAAACAAAAAACTTGTCCGACACGATTACGATTTCTTCTACGCAAAGAACGCCGCTCCGAGAGTCGCCCCTTGCGTGACGCCACCTCCAAAACTTGACGAGCTTACTGGGCGCATTAAAATACGAAATAACGTTGCAGCTTTCAGTAACACTGACGACACACGCAAAACTATATCAATTTCGTGTATGCAACGATGCTATCGACTCGCAATGAATTATTGGTGCGGTTATCAGCCATTTAGCAAATTTCCAGTGCGACTGCCGCGAGAAGAACAAACCACCCCCGCGCCCCAAATTCCGCTTTAATCACCTTTTTCATTTAGCTGCGGAGAAAATTTGTGACGCACTCTGCAATCAATCGGGAATGCTAAACCGTGTGCCTCTCCTTCCATGCATCCGAATCCCGAATGTGTCAATAGCGCGAAAGTAGAGCTTTATGGATTCCTGCGGCCGCAATGAAACGGACATAACGAGAAATAAATATTGGAGTTATTACAACTTCGAAAATTATTGTCTGTTTTCGTTTAATTTAAGTAGAACAAAGACTAGTCGACCGATCGACAATTTTTGAAATTGCGAAATGTTTTATTTATGGCCTGGCGGTATTTGTCGAGCGGATTGAAAACAAAAACGGATGGAACTAGAACAAAAAAATCACGTGTTGTGTCCATACGTAATGAAGCTGGGGATAGTGGATTTTTCAGCTGGACTAGTGCTAGTTCATTACACTAACGCCGTTACTGATTTTTTTATCGGCGAATAACCGTAACGAACTGAGTTTTGCTTGAAAACACCGCACCAGACAAGTAATGACGTTCCGATATTGTCAAACAAAAAAGGAACTCAGCTGATTGGGCACCAAATAGAAATTATGCGGTGTCCAGCACACTAAAAAATTTTAGTGAAAAATTTTATGAGGCCTGGACCCGAATTCACATATGTTTTATCAGCGTAATGATGTTTAATGCTTATTAAAACGATGTTTATCGTCAAAATATGGCTTTTACCATTATTCATAAACTGGATGTGCCTTTTCATCCCTCGTGTAATTATTGCTCTCGCTGCGCTAGGGCAATAAACTTACACATGCAAAGTTACAGACGCAGAACAAAACCAAATACAGCACTCGAGAGTCGAGAGTAAGGTCGCTTTCGTCCACTTGAATTGCACGCAATTCGCGTGAACGAAAGCTTTGCCTTCCTCACTCTCACTGTAAGTAACTATTGTTTTACATTTTCTTGTACATACTCACTGTTTTATTTATTTTTTCTATTAAACCCTAAATATAATTTTCCCGAAGAAAATCAACACAAGTTGTAAAACAACTTGGAAAGTTGAATTAGATCCGATTAGATAATTGTATCTGGGATTATGTTGCCACGTTCAGAAAAGTGCGCAGCGGCATTTACCTTTTGAAATTCTAATTGCACGGAAGAATTTTTCATAGCGGGGTTGAAGTCGTGTTCTAGCTTAGCAATTGATGGAATTTTCGCGTCGTAATTAATAGACCCGGCACAGGTCCACGCCTTAGAAAGTATGAGAGCATTAACGGCACGAACATTACTTAAACCCACTGACCAAGTTAGGATTTTTAAATCCAATAAGGCGCAAAATACGTTTTCGTGTTACGTTTACGCCTGTCATAAAACAAGGGGGAACGTCATAACTTTTCCTTTAATTTGCTGCGAGTGGCATGATTTTTCTCGATGAGTCACGGTAGGAAGAGGCGAATTTGTGAAAAAAAAAGGGGTCGCAAAGAGAGTGCAGGGGTTTGGACAAATTAAGACCCTTTTTAACTTGGGCGTAATTAAAAGTGTTGTGAATCGAATGGAAGCAAAGAAATATAATTATGTTGACGGGAGTACTTTCATCAGCCACCTGCTGAGTTGGATCGACTGCAGGGTGGACTCCGAGCCACTCCACTTCCGATCCATTTCTCTTTTCATCGACTGGCCGCGCGTGACTCCCTTATTACATTCATTTGTCATTAAGCAAAATAACGAAAGAGACGCGGCGGCGGCGGCGGCAGCGGACTAATGAATTATCGCGTTTGGGGCATTCTTCCACGGATCGACTGGATTTCATAATAAAAGAGCTACCTTCGCAGTGAATCGAAAATTCCTCAACACTGTACTATACGCTCTCTACACAGATAAGAAACTCACTGTTTTAGATTCCGCGAAGGGAAAACTCTTTAAGTGGAGTTCTTCACAATGCAACACCAGTCCTAACAAAAATCGCAAGAAGGAAAAAGTTTCCAAAAAATTTGGAAATTGAACAACATTTGAACAATGCAAATTCAGTGTTGCTCTAGCATCAGAAAAGACCAAGACATAGTTTACTAAAGAGAGATAAAAATTTTCTGCAATAATTCTTCTTGGAATATTGTTAAGCTATGTTTTCCCAAAGAGCTCCAGCTCCTCAACAATGGTACTATACGCTCCCTGTATAATTACCACTCCTTGCACACATAAGAAACTCACTGTTTTAGATTCCTCGAAAGGAAAACTCTTTAAGCGGATTTATTGATAATGCAACCTCAGTCCTAAGAAAAACCCAAAAAAGAAAAAAGTTTCCAAAGAATTTGGAAATAGAACAATATTTTAACAATGCAAATTAAGTGTTCCTCTAGCACCAGAAAAGACCAAGACTTTATAGTTTGCTAAAGAGAGATTCAAATTTCTTGCACTAATTCTTCTTGGAATATTGCTAATCCATGTTTTACCAAAGAGCTCCAGCTCCTCAACACTGTACTATACGCTCCCTGGATAATTACCACCCTTTGCACAAATAAGAAACTCGTTATTTTAGATTCCTCAAAAGGAGAATGCTTTAAGTGGAGTTCTTGGGAATGCAACATCAATCTTAAGGAAAATCTAGAAAAGAAAAACGTTTCCTGATAATTTGGAAATAGAACAATCTTTTAACAATGTAAATTCATTGTTCCTCTAGCACCAAAAAAGACCAAGACTTTATAGTTTGCTAAAGACTGATAGAAACTTTCTGCAATACTCGTAATTCTTCTTGGAATATTGCTAATACATGTTTTCGTAAAGAGCTCCAGCTCCCTACATAATTACCACTCCTTGCACAGATAAGAAACCACTATTTTAGATTCCTCGAAAGGAAAACTCTTTAAGGGACGGAGTTCTTGACAATGCAACATGGGTTCTAAGAAAAATTCAAAAAAGAAAAATGTTTCCAAAGAATTTGGAAATAGAACAATATTTGAGCAATGCAAATTCAGTGTTGCTCTAGCACTAGAAAACACCAAGACATGGTTTATTAAAGAGAGATAAACATTTTCTGCAATAATTCTTCTTGGAATATTGCTAGTCCACGTTTTCCCAAAGAATTCCAGTTCCTCAACACTGTAGTATACATTCCCTGTATAATTATCACTCCTCGCACAGGTAAGAAACTCGCTATTTTAGATTCCTAGAAAGGAAAATTCTTTAAGTGGAGTTTTTGATAATGCAACATCAGTCCTAAGGAAAATCCAAAAACAACATTTTAGCAATGCAAATTCAGTGTTCCTGTAGCATCAGAAAAGATCAAGAATTTATGGTTTGCTAAAGAAAGATAACAATTTTCTGCAATAATTTGTCTTGGAATATTGCTATTTCACGTTTTCCCAAAGATTTCCAGCTCCTCAATACTGTACTATACGTCCCCTACATAACTACCACTCCTTGCACCGGTGAGAAACTCGCTATTTTAGATTCCTCGAAAGGAAAACTCTTTAAGGGAGTTTTTGACAATGCAAAATCGATCCTAAGAAAAATTCAAAAAAGAAAAATGTTTCCAAAGAATTTGGAAATAGAACAATGTTTTAACAATGCAAAGTCAGCGTTCCTCTAGCACCAGAAAAGACCAAAACTTTGTAGTTTGCTAAGCAGAGATTTAAATTTTCTGCAATAATTCTTCTTGGAATATTGTTAATTCATGCTTTCCCAAAGAACCCAGCTCCTCTACACTGTACTATACACTCCCTGTATAATTACCACTCCTTGCAGGAATAAAAAACTCGCTATTTTAAATTCCTCGAAAGGAAAACTCTTTAAGTGGAGTTCTTGGCAATGCAACATCAGTCCTAAGAAAAATTCAAAAAAGAAAAAAGTTTCCAAAGAATTTGGAAATAGAACAATATTTGAGCAATGCAAATTCAGGGTTGCTCTAGCACTAGAAAATACCAAGACATGGTTTACTAAAGAGAGATAAAAATTTTCAGCAATAATTCTTCTTGGAATATTGCTATTCCACGGTTTGCCAAAGAGTTCCATTCCTCAGCACTGTACTACACGTTCCCTGTATAATTATCACTCCTCGCACAGGTAAGAAACTCTCTATTTTATATTCCTAGAAAGGAAAATTCTTTAAGTGGAGTTTTTGACAATGCAACATCAGTCCTAAGGAAAATCCAAAAAAGAAAAAAAACTCAAAGAATTTGGAAATTCAACAACATTTTAGAAATGCAAATTCAGCGTTCCTCTAGCACCAAAAAAGACCAAGAATTTATAGTTTGCTAAAGAGAGATAACAAATTTCTGCAATAATTTTTCTTGGAATATTGCTATTCCACGTTTTCCCAAAGAGTTCCAGCTCCTCAATACTCTACTATACGCCCCCTACATAACTACCACTCCTTGCACAGGTGAGAAACTCGCTATTTTAGATTCCTCGAAAGGAAAACTCTTTAAGGGAGTTCTTGACAATGTAAAATCCATCCTAAGAAAAATTCAAAAAAGAAAAATGTTGCCAAAGAATTTGGAAATAGAACAATGTTTTAACAATGCAAAGTCAGCGTTCCTCTATCACCAGAAAAGACCAAAACTTTGTAGTTTGCTAAACAGAGATTCAAATTTTCTGCAATAATTCTTCTTGGAATATTGTTAATTCATGCTTTCCCAAAGAGCCCACCAGCTCCTCTACACTGTACTATACACTCCCTGTATAATTACCACTCTTTGCAGAAATAAAAAACTCGCTATTTTAAATTCCTCGAAAGGAAAACTTTTTAAGTGGAGTTCTTGGCAATGCAACATCAGTCCTAAGAAAAATTCAAAAAAGAAAAAAGTTTCCAAAGAATCTGGAAATAGAACAATATTTGAACAATGCAAATTCAGTGTTGCTCTAGCACTAGAAAACACCAAGACATGGTTTACTAAAGAGAGATAAAAATTTTCTGCAATAATTCTTCTTGGAATATTGCTTATCCATTTTTTCCAAATAGCTCCAGGTGTTTGCATAAATGAAACGATTTTGTTGAGACAAGTTTATAAGTTTACTTTTCCAAAAATATGATCCAAGCTTTTGTCCAAACCAAGAAACTGCCTTATAGAGCACCAAGAATGACAGCTTCGTATTGTAGCAAGTTGTCCAAAAGCACTGTCCCTCCAGCTCATCGGTGCCATTTTAGCGGAAGTATTTTTTCGATTTTCCGCGTGGAGCCCATTTGCGGCTAGTGCTTGTAGTTGAGATCGATGTTGCGGCGGTGAGCACCGCCTCCAAGACGGCCCCCAGGCCGGCCACGGCTTACCGTATGCATGTATAATTGAAACAAATCAGTAATCCGCGCCTTTGACTGCTTTGAATGTACGTTTCGTTGGGGGAACGGGTCGTGGGCACATACAGGGTTTGAGAAGCACGGCACCGTGAAATTACAACAGCGCCGTTCCCTGGGGCCGCCGCCGACCGACATCCATCTCCCGACCGACTCCGGACGACGCCAGAGACGCTGCCCACCGGACGACGGACCGCCGCGATTAAACGCCGCACCGGATTCCGCAAGTGCTTCGCGACGTCCGGAAGAATCGAGACCCGGACCCCAGGAGCGACATTAAAACGGCGTACAAAAACCCGAACGCCGCCCCCGGCACCGTTATTTATGCATGGAGTAAGTGGCTGTTTCGTGCAATTTCATTCTGCAACTGGTCAATCGATAGGGGAGATTGGGGAATGCAGTTGTTCAGCGAACTGGTCGTGTGGTTCAGGGTTTTTAGGGTAAACCGTGCAAAATCGACATGTTGGATTGGTGTGTCGGAACGAGCTCAAAAATTGCTTCTTTGCAAGTCAAATGGCAAAAGATCGGGGCCGATTAAATCGTGATCGGTGAAACGCTGCAGTGTTAACAAGATGAAACGCCCGCTCACAATTTTTTGCCCTCTTCAGATATTTTGTTCAGATTTTTGTCGATAAGCACATTAGTAAAATGAGGCAACAACTCAGTTTCTATAAAATATCCAGAATTTTTAGTTTCGATCCACATTACCGTCCAGATTTGGACCTTTAGATTGAATTTTCAAAATTGTAATAAATGTGAGCGAGTGAAAGCTCCTTCTAGCGAAGTTAAAGACGCTGTGAATTTTGGAACGAAACTTAAATTAGTTGAGGCATTACAAAGCAAATTAATTAATGCAGATTATTCAAATTAAGCAAATTACAAAAAATGGATAACTCAAGTTTAGATAATAATTGAAGAGATTTCACTTTCACATTCGGCCTACAGAGCTCCCTGATCTGAATACTATTAAATATGAATGGGACCACTTCAAGGGAATTTTTCAAATAAAAAATCAACACAGTGAAAACTATTATTATAAAAGAGGGCACGGCATCGGGGCCGGATTTAATTATAATTTTTCCACCGAGTATTGATAATTCCTTTGAAAACACTGTTTACATATCATTTAATTTGCGTCCAACATCCACGGAGTTTCTTCATCTCAGATTGTATTATTATTATTATTATTATTATTATTTTGTTAATTATTAGTCAATACAATAGTTATTTGTGTATCAAGGCCAAAAGGTGCATCTTTTTTGTCCGAGTCTGAGTTTTTTGGCCGAGACGCAGCCGAGGCTTGAAACAGGCGAGCAGAAAAGGTACTTTTTGGCAGAGGTGAACATTAAATTTTTTAGGCGGCCGCACGAACTACAAGGCAAAAGACAACATTGGAAAAATTTTGTCAAATAGATAAATGTATGAATACATATTAACAATTTTTTACAGTATTTTTTATCAGTCTGCCAACAAAATGAGAAATTTACTATTTGCAATACAATTATGCACTTATTTACATAATTTATGGTGGCAGAACAATTATTGCGATAATCATCTGCGATGTCCGACGGCATATTAGACATTTATTCATCACTTTCGCTGTTGTATTAGACATTTCTTCATCACTTTCGCTGTTGCTATCGATTATATGAATGTTCATTTTCTTATTATGCATCAAATAAGAAATAAAAGATGCATCACTTGTTCGGGCAAATAAAATACTTTGGTTAAATTTAACTGTCAGTCAAATATTCATTTGTTTTCAGTCGATTTTCTCGTTTCGTTGTAAATTTACTAAACAGCATCCGAAAAAGAGTTACTTTTCGTCCGCTTGGGAGTATGTAAAATTACCTTTTCACTAAGAATGCCTAAATAATATTATAAAAATAATATAAATATAAAATAATATAATAAAATAATAATTTGTTTATCCAGGTGCAATTACTGTAGAATTGTCACTAAGGCTTTGTAGAAGTAGTACTTAGTGATGAGAAATGTAGAGAAAATTGGAAAACGATTAGACGTTGATAATTTTAATAATGAAATAATTTGCAATTTGACGAAAAGTGTTTCTTCAATGGACAAAATAGAAAAACGCTTAGAGCCTATTTTAGGACAAACAGCATTTCAAAACCGTTAATTTCTTTGCTCTTTCACCTTGTTTAAACCATTAAAACATATTCTCTGTTAGTCACTTTTTTGATCTCCCATAACAAAACATCTGTCCCATTATCATTATTTAGTTGAAATGTTTTCCCATCTAATTTGCTTGACAATCGTTAAAATGTAAACTCCATTTCCCCAACCTTTAATGGCGTTTAAAAGGCGCATTTTAAAATTATTTACTTTAATTTGATTACTGTAACATAATTTATTTAATTATTCTCATTAAACGTTCATGTCATGAATAATTAAGAAAATAACGATTGTGAAAATGATACACGGAACAAATTTACTCTAAATAATTCCGAAACGTCGACCACTATTGCCAACACGTTCGTTAAACCATAATTAGTGACAAATTTAATCAGTACTTAAAGTTTTAATTGCAATTAACAAAACCGCGACAATTTTATTCAACTTTTATGCTTCCAGTCATCGTGGCCAGATTTTCTCAAGCTTTAAAAAAATATTATTACATATCTTGGGATTTCAATAGAACATTTTAGACGATATGTACTCGTATTTGCAAATAAAAGAGTGTCCAAAACAGCTCACTGAGGTACACCTTAAAGGTATGAGAATCCGGATGTGCAAAAGTGCTGTTTGTTCTGATTTATTTCTGTTTTTTGTACTTTAAGTAAGTTTCTTGTAGTAAGATGGCTGCGAGAGCTCGAGGAGTCTTTTAGCGCCCCAAGTCAGGTGCCCATTCGGACAGCAGAACTTCCAACTTCTCGGAGAGTTGCGATAATGGTCTCGGAGTATTAGACAATGACGCATTAATAATACGTGTAGCAGAGATAGACCGCAAAGCCAGAACTAATTTCACGATCATAAGTTTATGGTCCGGCTTATCAATATTCCCGGCATTATGCGACTCCGGCCATTAAAAATGTACCAAACCGAGTGGAGACTTCTTTGTCTGAAAAATCCGGATCATTACCGAAGTTCTTGCGACTTTGATATGAACCAAATTAAAGACACTCGACTTAACGACTTGGGGGAGTCGCGCCCACCATACAGAGTGTTGCGAAGAAAATGAATTTTTAACAGAGGAGGCGACTTCAATTTTTATCGCACAAAGACGAAGCAGGAATGACGTCTGCGTCGTCGAATTAATAAATTAGTCTCAAGGTTGGGCCAAGGTCCCCATAATTACGAGTTATTATAATTATTTATTAAAACTCGGTTAGTCACTGCAAGAAATTGATTATATTGGAAGTTTGGTTGGTCACTTGCCTTTAATTTAAAATTCCTCGGCTAATTCAGAGCGAGCTATTTTTAGCAACAAACAACAAATAAATTGTTGCGTCGAATCTATCAAATTCGGCGCACGAAGATGGACAAAATTGCAACAAGTTCAACGGAATCGTAAAGTGGGACCGTTTGCCAATTAGAGAAACGGTTGTGCGCTTTTATTTATTGCAAATTCCAACAATTCCACGAAGAAAGTGATTTTTTGCAGCTATAATTATATGGCAACATTATCAAGGAAATTAACCTTCACATTCTAATCATTATTCCAGACATTTCAATCCGGTAATAAAGGATATTATGTTCTTTGAGCGAGAAATTCAAACGGCTGACACAGTTTTGTCACTCGATACGAAACTGAAGAACTAACCACAATACTATATTCATTACGCAAATTTGTCCTGTTCGGCTAGTGAAAACCCCCGGTGCGTGTAAAATCATTTAAATTAACATCATTATTATCGCAGAAAAATGCTAATTGTCGGTGTAATTAGTCAATGCAAATTAAATTATGCGGACCATAAGGATGTGGCGGTAGTCAATTTAAGAAATTTAATCAACGGGTTTACAGCCGAGATTTTTGTGGAAACTAGACTTGCCGAGCTGATGAACAGAGATATGCAACATCATTGTTGGACTTTATTATGAGATCCTGCCTTTAATTATCTTATTTTAGTTGCAGAAGTAGAAGATTTAACGAAAACGAAGAGGTATCCGCTTATTGAAAGCCAACAATTTTTGAGATAGGTTTGAGTGAGCGAAAGATATTACATGCGGGTGTTGAAGGAGTGAATTAAAGAGAGGAAATAGGCGAAATTGGAGTTAGGAGTGATTCATATTGATTGTGAATAAAGCGAGTGTGGGGAAAGGCTTGAAGGAATAAGAATCTGAATTAAGTAAAAGGGTTTGTTGTCTAATCAAGAAGTGGTATGTATATTACTTGGGATTAATTATTTTCTGTCATTTTCCTTTGCCACATGGTTAAGTCGTAAAGAAAAAATTGGAAAGTTCCAAGAAAATGGAAGGAAGTAAGAACGGGCAAGAAAGGTTTTTTGAATTTATGGACTTATTTATTTATGAATTATTATGAAGACAAGAAAAGGGAAGAAGAGAAAAGACTGCGAAGAGGAAAGGGGATGTGGAGTTATATTGACAGAGAACGAAGGAAGCCAGAACCATCCTTACAGGGAGTACATTTAGAGGAATTGAGAAACCATTCCAAGATTCTGCTTGGGGGAAATGAAGAAAAGAGAGAGAGTGCAAAACAAACAACGGCCACAAGAGAACAGGAACCTGGAGAAGAAATAACCACAGCAGAAGTGGAGAGACAGATGGCAAGACCAGAGAAGAATAATGCGCCAAGAGTAATAGGAAGAAATAGTTAATACGTGTGGAAAAGTGAGCTGATGCCGAGTCAGACCCAGTCTTATACGCCCCATGCATTAAAAAAAATGGTTAAGACAAATCTAAAACTACAGAAGAATTTAGCTGTTGTGCAAGATCTAAGAAATCATTGGAAAGATAGATCGAAAGATGAGTTAGAGAGCAAGGATATGCTACCAGACGGGTAAGCGGGTTTTAGGAAAGGGAGAAATGCCATAGATAATATTTATATACTGCAACATCTACAACTACATTTAGTTATTCAAAGAAAATTTGACACCAAAGAAACGAAGAGTTGTGGAAACACCTGCAGAAGAAAGTAATGAAAAATAAAGTGTACTGTAGGAGTGAAGTGTAGGAGAGGTTCCGGACCTCCAAAGATTCTAGTTAAGGCTAAACTGCCCACTGAGTTCCAGGTGATTAGTTGCGTATCTAGGAGATATGGAAGATACGCTTCTTTTGGTGTCTAACAGTCAAAGCGTAGCCCTCTTAGTTTTCCATAAAAATTACTTTGTGTTCAAGTTTGCCTATTCGATTTGACCATTACACCCTTATTAAGTATCGTATTCCATCGAGTTATACACTGTTGGATTCCATTCTTCAAGGCGCTTCTTTTGATGTATAGAAGTCATACCTTAGCCCTCTTTGTTTTCGAAAAAATTTAGAAAACTTAAAAAAACAATTACTTTGTGTTCAAATTTGCGGATTCGGTTGACCATTGCTCCCTTATTAAATATCGTGTTCGATCGAGTTATACACTGTTAGATTCCTTTCTTCAAGGTGGTTCTTTTGATCTATAAAAGTCAGGCCCTAGCCCTCTTAGTTTTCGAGACAAATGACGGAAATAAAAAAAAAATTACTTTGTGTTCAAATTTGCGGATTCGATTGTCCATTGCTCTCGTATCATCGTATTTCATTGACTTTTATACTGTTGGATTCCTCTCTTCAAGACGCTTCTTTTGGTTATAAAAGTCAGGCGTAACTCTGTTAGTTGTCGAGAAAAATGAAAAATGTCTTTAAGGAAACAATAACATTTGTTGAAATTTGTTGATACGATTGACCATTGCGTCAATATTAGGCAACGTATTGATCCCGTTTTACACTGCTGGATTTCTTTCTTCAAGACGCTTCTTTTGATGTATAAAAGTCAGGCCGTAGCCTCCTTAGATTTTGAGAAAAATAAGGGAAATTCTCAAAAACGATTACTTTGTGTTCAAATTTGCGAATTCGATTGTCGATTGCTCCTTTCTAAGTAAGTGACAGGAGCCGTAGTGGGCAAAAAAAGCCTAAGTAGTGCTGGAAAGAGAAATAAAAGGAATGTTTGGATGTCTAGAAAGATACATGAAACGAAAAAAATTGGAAATGAAAATTGAGTAAACTAAGGTAAAAGTTTTCAGAAGGGACAGGGGACGAAAAAAGAAAGGAATGGATGTCGGAGGGAAGAAAGTTAGATGAAATATAACAAAGGTAAGTATTCAGGGTACATTTTCAAAATGAATGACAGTGAGAGCTAACTAAGAAAGCGAAGAGAACAGCAGGGAAGATATAGGGAATAGGTGAAAGAATGTTTGGATGTAACATAAGGAAAAGAATGTTGCTGTCTGTTGATGAAGAGTGTAATAATGAATGGAGTACGCAAGGTGAATGTTTGGAGCGAATCGGGGAAGGGAAGGGTGGAATTACAACTTGATAAAATAAGAGAAGACACAGGGAAAAGAGCGGTGAGGTGGTACGAAGAGATGATATCAGAGAGAGAAGAATGTAAATTCATGCAAGAGGGTGCAACAAAGAAAAAGAAATGACAAAAAGAGGGTAATACGTTGTGAAAGCGAGACCAGGACAGCAGGACATAGTACGTGAGGGTAGAAATTGGGAGAATGATGGAATATGTGGCCGGAAGAATCAGAGAGAGGCAGATATGTACAGTTACAAGAGACGTGAAAGAGAGAGAATCAGGAAAGCCTGGTACAACGGAAGGCACATTAAAATCGTGTCCAACACCACATCGTTCTAGACGGGCCACTTCAGAAGGGAAGGTGAAGACTGATGGCCAGATACAGATGTGACAATAAAATGATAGGGAACAAATATGGAAGAATGATAAGGAGAGAGTATGCAATGGAGCACGTGACGGCAATCTGTGGAACTGAAAGAGGAAGCAAGAACAGAGATCTGAACTCTCTAGAGTTGGAGTTAAAACGGACATTTATGTTTATGTATAATGAAAAGAACAAAATTCTCTGAAAGTTTTGTCTTGTGGTCAACTTTTCGAAATGTTTCTCGTCAAGTTGATGTTTTTTGTCCGATTGATAATATCGGGTGTTTTTACCCGTCAGTCTGCAGAGTAAAAACACAAACAACGCAAAAAGTGAGGTTACATTTAAATAGCTGATCCGTGATCTGTAATCCGTGGTGCGTTCACAATCGACTCTTCAACGCCTACTTTGGGATGAAATTTAAAAAAACACGATATAAATCATACAGTAATAAAAATAACTGTTAGAACTTGTATCTGCCTCTTTATATAGTCTCTCTTCGTTCAATGTTGTCATTGTTCAATTCTTTAACACACAGACAATGTCCTTCTGAGAATCTGTTTTCTTTACATGGTTATTCAACGGATTTACCATTTTCTTTTAGAAGCTCAAACCCGCAAATACTATTTCGTTCAATTTGATACTGATAAAGACTGGTTAACATGTAACAGAACACCACATCGAGAAAATCAAAATTGGTCAAACTACATCGAATAATCCACGCAGTAAAAAAGCAGTAAATCTTGTTTTATTAGCGTCATTAATCGCGTTATTATTTTTCACTTATTGCCAATAGAGATCGTTTAAAGTATTTTAGCGTATAAACAAGTTGAAAGTTTTGATGGAGCATCGAAATCTGGGGCGTCTTAGAAAAGCTCGTCTCGCCTTCGAGCTTAATACTAATAACAAAAAACGTCTCATCAACAGGTGGCACAAGCGACCATAAACACCAACCCCGCTCACCCGACACCATGCAACCCCCATCCCTGGAAAATTCACTGTTGCATCATCTCCGATTCGTCCATCCCTCGCCGCCCATTACCCTGGCAGATTTAATATTAGCGCAAAGCCGGTTGGATTGCAACATTGTAGATTAGTCTGTGTTTATTCAGAGCCGTAGAAGTTGGACGGCGGCGCTGAGGGGCGTCGAGCCAACCACTTGCCCCTCTGAATTTCTGGTCAAGTGACGGCCATAAAGCACCTTTGATGCTCGTTGTACTCCTGCTGCCGGAAAGACGCTCGAATTAGCACAAAGCGCACCTCTCGCGGCCTGCTCCAGGCTGTGATAAACATTTTTGCACTGACGGGGATTAACGAGGAGCCGGTGGGCACCTTGGCCGGAACCACCAACAGACGATATTGATTCGGGCCGGCTCTATTAGATCAGTTCATATTGTAAGTTTGCAACTTAGATGTTGCCTTGGGCGATCGCATTGTTCGCAAAACCTGATACGATTTTGCTTCCCAACACAAAAAGGAAATGTGACGGGACAAATTAAAGTTGCGTCTGAAAAAAGACAGCAAGGGGACAGTTGGCGAAGTTAATTATACTCAGTCTTGTAGACGAATTGCTGCTGCATCAACTGGAGCAATTCGTTCGACTGCCAGACAAGTTCGTGGCAGATCTTAGATCTTGAGAGTACACAGTGCTGCTTGCTGCAACAGGCTTAATTCTTCGGTTCTGGGAACGCGGCGATGCACTTTGCCAACAAATTCAACACAACTTGGCCCAAAACTAAAACTCACCAACTGCAAAGACTGTAAATTGTTTCGTTTCAAATGTGGATTGCGTTAACTGGTGCAGTTCGGAGTGTTTTAACATTTAGGTTACAAAGCAAAGAGAAAGAGATGAATATCAACTACGATGTGTTTAATGAGTCATAGTACTCTTGGAAAAAAATCGACATGAGAGGAAAAAAATAGATGCAAAGAATTTGACAAGGA
The DNA here is from genome assembly GCF_963966145.1 of Tenebrio molitor. Taxonomy (NCBI): domain Eukaryota; kingdom Metazoa; phylum Arthropoda; class Insecta; order Coleoptera; family Tenebrionidae; genus Tenebrio; species Tenebrio molitor. Next base: position 2,764,521 of record NC_091048.1, on the reverse strand, counting down.
ACAGAAAAAAGTGGAAGAAGAATAACGAAGAAGATTTAGTTGGATGCATCTGATTCACTTCAAAGTTGGAAAGAAATAATTAATTGCCGGAAGAGAGAAAAATGTTGATCCACATAAAATAATTCTAATAATATATTCTACCTCGTGATTCGGAAGTCACGTTAAGCCATTGGTCCCTGTCTATTGAGTTGGTCATCATGCCCCTCATAGATTTGTAAACCAGTCCTAGACTGTGTTCCAAATTCACACAATATAACACAGACATATAACACAAAAATTAATAAATATTTAGAGCTCTCCGTTGCTATGAGAAATCTTTGGTGTTTAGAAAAAATTTCGATTTTACCACTTGTAATTTCAGCAACGGGAATAGTACCGCAATCTCTTTTTAAAAATTTAAAAATTCTGGATTTAGATAACACATTGGTAGTTGAAATTCAAAAAGGTATATTATTATACTCATGTCACATCGTGAGGAAGTTCCTTAACATTGACACAGAACATAATACACAACAAAGTCAAAATGCGGAGGCGAGACGCCGGTAATTATGTTGATAAGCACTGCACTATTACTTGATAGTAATATCCGTAATAGTGTATGTACTCCGGCAAAATTGCCGTGCCGCCGGGTGGAGGTGGGATACGAAAAATTAATAACTGGCAAGACGATAATCATGCTCGTGTGCATCTTTGTCTCGTTTCAAAACAGAAAAGAAATAATTCTGCGAAGAGACCTACAACATATGGACAAGAAATAAATAAAACCAAAATACAAGTAGAAAAAAAGGACCAATAAAAGGTTCAGATAAACAGCTAGGTATCCACTCTTGATTCGTTTTAAAGTTGAAAAGAATAAAGAAATGTCAGAAGAAGTACATAATAGAGAAAGAATATAGTTGCAGCGAAAAATAGACAAGAAGTGAGAACAGAATAATTAAGAAGTACATATATGAGAAGAGTAATATAAAAAATAATCATATTTTAACACTAAATGAATGCAAATATTTAGACATAAAATCTGAGAGAAGACAAATCATTTTCAAAGTTGAAAAGAAATAATGAAAGATCTGATGAAAGGTTTAAAAGAAAGAGCCATGATAAAAAATAAATTAAAAAAAAGTTAAAAAAGAATAAACAGAAGGTTTAAATGAATATCTTAGTATTCATAATACCTAAAAAAAAACCTCAAAATGCTGGTTCAGTGTTACATTACATTACAAAGAGAAAATTTAAATGAGTTGTTAGTAGATACTGATACTCGGCTATCGCCTCGATCAAAAATCCCATGCCTAATACGGAAAAAATTACATTTCCTAACTTATTGGACAAATAGCTATGTCCTACTTGTTAACTTTTAGGTATTAGTTATTTACGAAATGAGTGCGAGAGGCCATTTTTCGCGCATGAGCGCATTATTTGAGGCACGAGCGACGAAGGAGCGAGTGCTTCATTTGCGCGAATGTGCCGAATACGTCTTCTCGCATCGAATTTCGTACAATATTTTTTTATGTCTAATTTATCGCATACCCTTTGTGAATAGGATGCCACTTGTCCATGCGCTTGTCAAAGTGTCAATCGAATTAATAGCGATTTATTTTCACTCTTTCAAAATTTTCACCATCCATATTGGAGAAATGGCATTTCGTAAAGCAGATTTTATTATTATCACGTCAAATTATTTTCAGAATGCTCAGAAAGGCGAATGCTTTTTGGATGATTTTGAAGCACTAGTGCGCTAATGTCAATTTCGCGTACTAGTGCTTCAAAAGGACCTGCGACCTCATAGTAGTGCGCGAACATCGATTTCGCGCACTACTATGCGGTCGGGAAATGTCATTTTGAAGGTAGTGAGTTAAAAAAAAATACATTTCTAACTAATTGCACAAATAGCTATTTCCTAGTTGTTGTCAATTCGCACATTGAGTCGTCATTCCGTTCATGAAACTTTTAAATTACAAAAATTGTAAACTCTAAAACAAGAAACTCGCAACTTTCTAAACGTTTCAGACTTATAAATAATTTTGTTTATTTGAAAATTCTTCACAAAAACTGAAAAAACCTTTGAAAATTCGTAATTTACAACCAACATGATTTACAACTCATCTACAACGTTCCAACAACCGAGCTTGACTAAATACCTAACGTAATTTATGCTGACGTAAACACTTCGTTTTGTGATTTGTCGCATAAACATTTTTGAGCTGTTGTTCTCAACAGTTGATAAATTAATTGTTCTTTTTACGATAATGCAAATCACTGAATCTTAATTAGTTCTCTCTTCACATAAATCTTCGCATCTGTAGTTTCCTGCATCCCACTCGTAAATATTGTATGTAACAACAAATAAACACTAATAATAAATTATAAATATTTTCAAGTATGACGCAATCAACAACATATCTATTGTAATATCAATACGGTGTGCTTTAACTGGTTTTCAGTAGGTGTTGTTGGAAGAATTAGAATATTTAATTAATTGCATCAATAATAAATTATCTAATTAGCAAAAATAGAATTTAATTAAAAAGAAACTTGAACTATTGATTGGAGTGCGTGTTACGTAACAAGGAAATTTACTCTTCGCAAATTATAAACAAATTTGTTATACAACTGTGTCGATTATTTTTCTAGTTCATTTTGGTTCGGTATTTCGAAAAGTTGCCAAAACAAAACAAAATTGCGATATTGTATTAACTTTAATTGTAATTTATAGAGTGGGAGGTACAAAGAAGCAGCAAGTGAGCCCTCGGGGTCAAAGTATGTATGTTGTCTCTCTTGCTGAAACAGTGTTAAGAGAAGAAAATAACGGATTTCTTGTTTAGAATATTATCACAAAATGAAAACCTTTTTAGGTTTCACTCCACGTCAAGATAATCTTGACGAACAAAAATTCGAAGATAGTTTCTCTGCCATTAAAAGTGATGACAGCGTGTTTTTACAAGCACCTCCGAAAAAGTACTTCCTCAACAATTCAATTTTTAGGATCCCCGCATTAATAAAGTTAATGAATGAACGCAATTATGTTATTATTAGTTTTCACATCGGTACCTCCTTTCCCGACTATTAAAACCAAACACGAATTGATTAATAGAATAATTATGAACGAATCTGACTCCATAGGATTTCTAATTTCATCATCTCGAACGCATTACCGGCTACTTTACAATTTTTTCTCTTTTGTCGTAAACAACTCTTCATTAACATAGTGATTAGTATTGAAAGCACAATTATAAAGGCAACACTGTGGAAAAGTGTATTCCTGTTTACAATTGAGAACTGTAAAGTGCGCCGCATTAACAATTTCGAAGGGAATTCCGATTTTTTCGCCTCGACTTATGTAAGTCAACGCGAGCGGAATGAGCAATTCCGGACTAAGTACAGTTCGTTACTTAAGTGGCATACGCAAAACAATCCGAGTAAGTGGATCATAATCGGGGAAGTTCAAGAACTGCAGGGGTCCCTTTCTACAGCGCTGTTATCTCACCGGCACGAATAGTGCGGATTCCTTTATTGATGCTATTGTTAACGTCAGATTTCTAATTAGTTTGGAAAAGATAGTTTAAAGAGAGAAATCGGCCAAAAAAAGCATAAGAAAACTTAAAAAAAATCAAATGAGTACTGTTTTAAAAATATGTAGATTGTAAAGGAAAGAAAAGAAAATTTGCGGTAACGTGTATTTTGTGGAAAAGCACAAAGGTGCGAAACCTATAAGAATGTTTTGACATGAAGACCCTAAAGAGTGTTCCACAGTTCAAACAGAGTAGCTAGTGAGATGTAGTCTGTGGTTATGTGGTTTTTGTTTTTTAGAAAATATCTACCAATATCTATCCAAATTAAATTGTCTCAAAATTAGATTGTCAAAGTAAGCACACTCGCCGCTGCCAGACTGTGTTTTATAAACAGTTTATTTTTTCTTAGCAGGTTTGTGTCTCGTTTTTGCAAATTATTTAAGAATTGGAAGTGATTTTGAAAAACTCGTTCCCTGAAATATTTTCTTCGAAGGAGCTAAAGGTGCAGAATTGGATACATTACCAAAAAATCGTGGAAAAAATATAAAATAGAATCTGACAGCAAAAAATTAAGAAAAATGTATTTTGGCATATTTTCAAGCCAAGCGAAAATGTTAGAATAATATTCTTTGTTAAGAACAACGTGGCCAATTAAGAATTATTAATGTTAATAGATTTTCAAGAAATGTCGATCCGACGTTTTTACTTTTACTCATTAGGGAGAGAACACCTTACTTTTGACGAAAGGAAAACATCTGCTTTCTATTGATATATGTAGTAGAAACAGGAAATCCATTGAAACTGTATCATTCATAAGGGAATTTCTTGACAATTTTTCAGTTACCTATTACCAAAATTAAAGTCGGCTCTCGGGGGGTAAAAAAAGGACCTGTTGAGTAGGTACTAAGCACGAAGCACTAAGGAAGAAAAGGATGTCCTGAAATACCGAAAGAGTGTTCCAATAATTTGTGTTTTTATAATATTGTTTCTGAGTAATCTAAAATGTTTTAGATTATATTATAAAAAAAATTTCCACAGCATTAGGGAGAGTCTGAAAGAAATTATTTCATTATAAACAAGTTCAGCGATCGTGAATTTGAACAATAAATGGGCTGGCAAGAGGCCTAGCAAGTCCTATAGAAGTAAGGGTTTTTCTATGTTTATAAAAGTATTATTGCTTCTAATGGAGTTTTGTTAAAAAAAATTCCACGAATACAAAGAGAAAGCGCCCGCGAAAGATACTTAAGTATATAATTAACAACAGTTGTTTGAAGAATAAATTAATGCAATTTTTAAATATATGTAGTTAATTATTCCTAAATCATTTTGACCGCCTTTCATCGTTTAGCCATTCATCTTGATTATCAAATTTTAATTGATGATAAAAATTTCTTGACAATTTCTTTAATTTTTTAAATTTGTAAACTTTGGTACTAAGATGTTTCTTGAAACCTTCATGATAACAAATGTACAGTAGCCGGCAAAAAAGTTAGCCATCATTTAAATATCAGTGTCATTATAGCTATTTATGCAACGAGTTGCAAAATGAGCGTCTTTTTTGTACTAGACATGACAATTGGACCACGAGTGTCAACGAGTGGTCCAACATGTCGTGTGCAAAAAAATAGCCATTTTGCTACGAGTTTCATACAAGATTTTTTCTAATTTACTTACGAAAAGGACACATTCTAATTAAAATCCTGTTTAAATCTGCTATTTTAATAATTTTCCGGGATAATAATACTAATGTCACTTTTTAACACTAGTGATAATATAATGTCACTATTTTTATTGAATTTAAAGATATTTTTGAAAAAAAAAGACTTCAGCTCATTCTTTTGCAAATTGTTTATGCTGTACAGTTTTTATTAGGACTTATTATTGTGAGAAAATATTTTTCTTTAATAACACCCCGTAAGAAGGTAACACTGGATCGTATTTTAAATCGTATAACAGGAGTAACTTCCGGTTGTTGGTGGCTTGTCGTTGTTAATGCTATACCTATATCAGATATTTGTCAAATAAACCAACAAAACATATCCAGTTGCAGTGTTATAAATAACCGAATTAAAAAAATTGATCTCCCGGTACAATGAAATGTCACAACTATAGTCGGCGCGGCAACTCAATGCATTAGTAAACTGGTGTGATTTTCGAGGGATGGTTTTCTCTTGGTTACAAACGCTACAAACGCAACAACCTATCACGTGAACAGCTCGTGACTACTCCATTGGTTCGCCGCGCCAACTATAGAATATTCTAACTCTTCAAGATTTAGAGAAGAATCATTGACACAAACGAAATAATTTTGATTTTCTTAGCTCAGCAATCAATAAACATTTAAACCGAGAATAATTTGCTGCAAAATGTAAAGACTATTACATCTCACAGATAAATTTCCAATTCATAAAAACGTTGTTCCATTCGGAAACATTTTTTTCATTTTTTTAGACCAAACAACTTTTGTTGAATAATAATTTCACTGCAACAATTGAATTCATTGTTTAGTGATTGTCAATACATATTTGATTTTCGACCAAAATAGTTCAATACACGTTTCTGCTATTTTTTTTTCCAATTTTATAAATATATTCTGCTTTTAAAATTATAAGAATAAATCATCTCTAATATCTGTCCACAAGCTTAAAAAAGCGACAATAAGCTTAAGATCAGCTTCTAATGAGCTGGATACAGAAATGATTTGCCGCATCCTATACAATACATCCTTACTAATAAACGGATGCAAATCATGCTGCTCTCATCCCCTCCAAACATAGCCAATAATTTTGAAACCAAAGAATGGAGTCACTTAACTGTACAAAAATCAAATCAAATCGTAGATTGGTTCATACAAACGACAAGTTATAAATTGTTTCTCAAACTACAAGAAAATACGCCATGTCAACTAGATTCACAAAAATGTTTTGAGTTTCTTTTATAAGTATCGGGCGTTCAAATGAAATCCTGGGCTGAGTAGGCGTTGGAAAAATTAACGAATGACATTTGTTTATGTTTAATCGGGACATAATTGAACATGTTTGTTTTCAGCAAAGGATACCCTTAGATATTTGCTTCGAAAATAGGAATCCTTACGTTAATCTATTTTTGATGTAAATTTTAGGTTAGCTGTCAACATGCTCCAATTAATCTACGCTTTAAAAAAGCACAACAATTGACGGTTTCCAACGCCTTCCCAGCCCAGGATTTCATTTGAACGCGCGATATATTCGGTAACAATTATTGTATTTTAATTTAATAAAACTCTCAACCTAAAAACCTGTTAAGAACGTCTTTCTCATATATTATTTTAATAAATATGACGTCTCAATTGTTTCTTATTGGTTAGGTTCGAAATAAATTTGACATAACCTTAAAATTCATGTTCCATTCGTTCAACCAGTGTAAAAAATTATTCAATAATATTTTCGGTGATAAATAATGAGAAAAATATTGGGTGATTCAAAATGATTGTGGATAATATGGCAACTATGTACGAAAATGTACGTGGCAACTGTGTGGGTGGGATAGAGTTGACATTTATATGACATTTCATTAGCGTGCATTTGATTTTTTTATACCATTGCACATTGACTTGACAGTTTTCAAAGTTGCGCGACTATGAACTGTCAAAGAAATGTCAAGTCTACAGTTGCCATGTTTATCCACAATCATTTTGAATCACCCAATATATCTGATCGGTGGAAAAAGATCTAAATAGGAAAAATTGATTGTGGACAATAGAGAACGAATCGGAGAATTAAACACCATACGAATCAATCTACGACTTGACTTTCACTTTCCGCAGCCGACTCATCTCTCGACGCACTTGATGAATAGTAGGTGCACGATGTCACAAACAACAACACCACTTACCTCGTCTTTGATGCTCATGTTGGAAGGAGCCGGAGTTTGAAGGATCGGCGCCGCTGTTGGGCCTAACATATCGCCGCTGTCTTCTTCGACGCTCCCTTCTGCCATGTCAGCCTCGCATCCTGATTCGTCTGCACCAAACAAAAAAAGACCTGTCAGAGCCGCCGTAACTCGATACACCGAATTTGTTCCATTTAAATAATTGCATTAAAATAATTCCGAACGAGTTAGAACAGCTAAATGCGTTATTTTCGCCGTAATTATCACGTGACCCTCATCGAGCATCATTAATCACGGGATGTGACACTTTTCAGATATGGCCTCAACGAACAGGTATTGCTGCTTTTGTTCAATCGCAAACAATAATGACGCCGCGTTAAAATAATTGTTGCGGCATTAGCGCCCAAGATAAATTTCGAACTCGGCGAAGAATGGAAATGCAAACGAACGACGACCAAGAACTCTTCACCCCCGACCGAAATCTTCCAGCAAGCGAAACATGACGAACCGGATGAATAAATTAAGCACAAGTCAATGGTTTGCTAATTAGCCAAATTGTTCGAGCAAATCTCTTCAACTTATGTTAATTCCAGACGTGAGCAAAAGAACTGTGCACGTTCAAATTCGCACCTGAAGGTTTCTTCTGGCGTTTATTGGCGCCATAAATTCGTCGCATTAATGTGCCTCAATTAAATATTTTAACAACCGCTCAATAAATTTCCCAGACTTTTATATTTTTCCTTCATGGTTCCCACTTTCTGACCCAAGCGAGCCATTTTTAAACAATACATATAAGCGGACCCGGTGTGTATCCCTGCGGTACACCTCCTCAACTATTCGCCGAGTCACTCCATTACAATAAATTATTTATGCTTATCTAATAAATTAATAAAAAACAAATAACAGTCGCGGTTTTATGCTTTTCAACAAACGTAGGTGTCGGAGATGGTAATTATGATATCACGATTGTGTCAACAGTAATTCCGTTGCAACTTTCTGGAGCTATTGCAGATCTTCACAAGTTTTTATTGGGATCGTTGTTTGAATTCTTTGGGCAAGAATTTGTTTAAATTGGAATCTCAAACTGTGACGCGTGTTTGCAATTGCGTTAACAGACGACAGTTGATTCGGCTAAATTAGAATAGAGTCAAGAATGAATGGACAATGAGCGGGAAAATTTAGAAGAATGCAGTTGAAGTGCATTCGATGTGACGATGCACGAGAGTGTTATCTTTGTTCGGGAAATCGCATCGAGTATTAATAAAGTGACTTATCTCGGTTTAGGAATTCCTGTACAAAACGGAGGTCATGTTAATTAGTTGTACTGTTGGACTTAAATAATGAATGTGAAAATAATCTAGAATCTTAATACCGGCCATTAATAAGGCCGGGTGAAAAATCGTCGGTGTGTGAGCTTTGCTTGGAGCATAGTTTAAAAGGAAACCCTTATCTAAATCATTTTGATAAACATTTAAATAAATACGGAGCTCCTGAAAAGTGGAACTTCTCACGTAATAAAATTTGTTTTGATTAATATTAATGAGATTTTTTACGGTCACTTGAACATTTATTATACATCGGATTTAGGAAAATACACAGGTTTTGCTTATTTTAATTATCCCTGTACTTCGGTATTCCCAACGATTATCATAAGAACATTCTGTTTAGTAATTTATGCCGTGTGCGGTCTGAATTTAAAAGCTGTACCAACACGGTTCTGCCAATTAGCATTTCTAAGACAGTATACAGCGTGGCGGATAAAAACAACCAGGTGCTGACGCTCGCGCCAGTAACAAAACTGGCGAGAACACATACAGAGTGTCGACCCAGATCTCCAGGTTGCGTCACATCGAACAGAGATGGAATTTTAAAATGTGGGGTTTATCAACGTGAACGGCGTGCTTGAGCTAGGTCTGGTTCTAGAGACGTAAAGAGATTTTTCGCGAGTTTGCAACTAGGGCGCCGATTAATTAACAGAGACAATCTAGGAAATGCGACTCCTACACCTTCTCTCGGAGCGAGACGTGATTGGTGGGTTGGAATCAAAGACGTTTAGAAGTGGCGGATATGACCGAATTAACAAAAGAAACAGAAAGGAAACAAACTGCAAAAATCGTTTTAAAGCCAACGTGCTTTTAATACTTGGGTCTTTTTGAATGGAGACGCCATTTAAAGTTTGATTTCTATTTCTCTTTTACTAGGACAATCTAAATTCATCTTTAAAAAGTTACACCGAATGTGCAAGGAATTTTCATCTGAATCCTAATTTCTTCTTTTAGAATTTTCGTATTGCTCCTTATTAATTTGTTTACCTCGTATTGGATCTGTAGATCCAAAAACAGTCCATAGCCGAAGAATCTAAGGTGGAACTAGACAGCTCTAATCTTTGTGCTTGAAGAACTTCCTCAGAGGCACGTGAATTACATATTAGGTCTGGTAATCTTCAAGCAATTTAAAATGTTAGTGAGAAATTAAAGAGAACGTTTCTGTACAGTGTCCAAAGAATATGCAAGTTTGAGATTTTCGAATTTTTGAATCGAAGAGGATTCCCAGTTACAGAAAACAATAGATAACTTGGAAATTGATGAGGAAGAGGATGAGGAAGAGATATTGCACTGTCTGTTTAAAACAGTTTCTTCTTTCCTAAATTTGAAAGGCTTGATCTATTATGTCTTCTCATTTTGTGTTTTAAGATGGCAAATGTTCTCTTAATTATGTGGGAGTACGTAAGGTAGAATGATTTCCGTCTGAATTTGCAAATGAACGTTTTTGGTTAAAATTGGAAAAATAAAAAAAATAAAAATATTGGCAACAAAAGGAATTAATGCTTCCAAATTTTAAGAAAATATGGGTAGTCACAAAATAATAACATTTTGAGTTAGTTACTTAGAACATTTATCTATACAATTATAACCAGCGTTCAAAAATGTGTTGTTTCGCTCTCTTCGACAAACAGAACATGTCGTTTTAAGTTAGTAGGTATATCCTTTGATATTTTCTTCAGTACATAACCTCAATTTAGTCATGATATTGTTGTTAAATGAAAATTATTATAAAGCGAGGAAAACTCTCGTTGGTTAGTTCTAAAATGAACAGTTTCGTACACGAGAAATAATCCACAACACTGATTGGTGGCTAGATAAGTGACGTTTGACATCAATGATTTGACAGCTAATAAGCTACGCCATACGTTCGCGGAAACAAACGCATTTTTGTTCTTTGTTCTTTTTAGAAAAGAAAACAAAGAGACATTTTTAGATGGAGAATTTGCAATCAACATTGTTACGTAAAAGGTAATGTACATTAATTAACATTTAAAATACAAAGATGCATCATTAAATTAATTCATTTTTATTATATCCATTTGCTCATTAACATTTTGCATTAACTATTCAAGGTGTTATTCAGGATAAAATTCAAATTCTTGCTAATATTATAATTCGAGAAAAGTGTTAGTCATTCCATCTCTACTTTTGGCTAATGTTGGTGTGATACAACCAAGTGACTATAAATGATTGAGGCATATTCAGTGGGTTGGCATACCTGAGTAATTGGTAACTTTCGTCAACGTGTCATCTCTTGATTCATTTCTTAAGTTTATTATTATTATGAATAATCGACATTGCAAATAAATGTTACACAGTATTGGTGAAAACATGTTTTATTAACGTGAATTAGTTTTCATTTTGCAATGTGCTTCGAAAATAAACCATTCCATTAAAAAATAAACTGTGATAAGAATTTTTTCACAACAAAAAAACATCACAAACATTTTTATAGTCACTTGATACTAGGAGAAATTGATGATGTTAGAAATTCTGGGTGGTCAATGCAGATAGAGAATAAGAGATTATTATTTTGACCCTAATTTTCAATCTTGAAATATTTGTTGGTACATACTAAGAACACCATATGGTAGTACATACCACTTAACAATCCTTTTTTCCTAAATCTTCACAGCATTTTGTATCATTAAATAATAAATTAACCAGTAATGAACCACATTTTTTTGTGTTTTGTTCATTCTGTACCATGGTATTCCCAGTGTTTGGTACGTGTTCACATTCATAGTTCAAACTTGACTAATTCAATGAATAGTAAATATCGGTGCTATAAAAATAACCCGAGAATAAGACTTCAATAATTCAAACGTATTTACTTAATAGAAAGTTGCAAACTATGTATGCCTCCTTGCCTGGAGCTTGTTGTATTCTCAGAAAATAGATATTTGTAAATCTCTTGTAAAATTTGAATGCATCATCCGTTTTTACACGTAATGCATTTTAGAACGTCACTTTTTATTACTGTAACAGTGCATTGCAGTTCAACGGTGACACTAAGCTGGTCTAAATATCAATGAGATGTGACAAAAGAGAATGAGCTTACACCTCTGATTTTTAAAAAACATCACACAATTAAATTATTAAAAAACACATTTAAAATTTGCGAGTTTTTAAAGTCTAGTATCAATACTGCGAACCTGAAAAACAAAATGCTTTGGCCCTAATTATCTACTATTATAGTTACGAAATTGACATCTACAAAGAATTAAATATTGTTGCGATTGTGAATTTGTGGATCGTTGTAAATGTTAGAGAAAAAAACTTCTCGTTCGGAAAATTCTTCCAATTTATCAGTGCAAATTAAAAGAAGTTATAGAACGTTTTGAGCTGTGACAAAACGGAAATAATCATTTTGTCAATTTTTTACAGCACTTGTCAATCTACTGAATTAAAGATATTAATTACCTATTTTGTCAAACTGTAAGAACTAGTCAACAATTAGGTGTTAATAACGTCCGGAGTTCTTCAGGGATTTGTTCTCAACCCCATACTTTTCTCTGCCACAATAAACCCACAACATTTTGAAGATTATCTTTATCTTAATGACATTCAGATACTCTATTTGTTAGATTTAACAAACTAATCTTAAGTTCTACGACTTGTGGTGGTAATAATAAATTTAGATTTCAACTAAATGGATGTTTTGTCATGCTTTACTTCTGACAGCGTTGAACGTTGATTCTTTTAAAACCACTACCATTTATCAACAATTGTTAAACTGTATTCCAAATAAAAACAGAAAACCATAAGTTCGTATGAATTTACTTTTAAACAAAAAGTGCTGATAATAATTTTTGTTTCCTAATTTATATTAAAAATCCTCCAATTTTTACGAAGATTTGGGAGTACATATATATTTTCTGCGTTAAACATGAATTTGCAACAAAAACGCATGGGAGATTCGTTTTATAACATTAAAAATAAAATCATGAAGAACATGAATATAACCTCACTTATTTAATAAAAGTGAATTTCGCAGCGTGGGATAGGTATTCTAACTTAAAATATATTCGCAATTTATTAATAACGTAGCAGTAAACTAACCCCGTCCGTATTAATTAATTTAAACAATAATTCTGTTAAAATGTGAAATTTGTTTATGATTTCTATTGAAGTAGATCAATGTAGATTGCTCTCTTTTTTATTTCGCACAAAAAGAGCAGTTACAGGTAGTAATGAGCTCATATTGTTTCAGATTTATTGTTACGTCAGTTCAACCAAATATTTTGACGTACCATAATAGGATTTAATGATAAATAACAATAATTAATAAAATCGTTATGGAATTCTTCACGTGTTTACTTCAATGGAAATTACGCCAAGCCAAGACTTTCATTTTTTGTGGTTGGTAATAAATAATTACTGTTCTATTAACTGTCATTATTTTAAAATTTGTTCCAAATCTAATCTAGACAAATTATAAATTATTTAGTGTTTACACTGGAGACTGGAGTAATTTGTGTCGTCACGATTTCCTTTAATTATTTGCGCCCAACATATTTAAATAGTAAGTATTATTGTGCCCGTAACAGGTTTATGCTAAAATGTCCGAACGAATTAGGTTAGGTTTAGTTGATTCATTGTTTTTATCCGTCAATCTCGTTTTGCGTAAGGTGTGAAGAGCTGTAACACAAAGTAATTGTATTACTACGAGAGTATTCTGTTTAGATTCTTAGATTTCACCCTAAAATAATTTCGCACCTATTAACGGGGTTCAACGGACCCGAACAGCGTCAAGTATCCCTTTCATGTCGTGTGTCAACATCTGAATGGGGCCCCGCCAGCCGAAAGAAATGGTCAAACAGTCTGGTTCGTTCGAAAAAGTAACGGCCCCGCTCACCTTGCCAGCACCCTGACAATGGTCCCGTAAAAAACGTCGGTTAATTAATCTGGAAGAATTAGAATAATCCTTTCAGTCCTGGGAACAAAACCGTCCGCGTGTGCGTTGTAAATTCCACCCCGTCCGATAATTGCGGCAATTCGAAGTAACGGCGCTTTTATGCGTCCACGTAATCGCCCCAGACACCCCCTGCAAATTAACCCTTGGCTCATAGCTTCTTTATTATTCTTTCAGGAGCGGAGCGCGTGCCGCCGTCCTCGAGACCATGCGTGACCCCCGACAATAGCGGCCAGATTTGGTGGATGGGCTTTTAAATGGGACCCCCTGGGTTTTTTCACGTCGTACCAGCCTCCCTCGTTCTTACATAATTGATCCAGTCTGCCGCTTATAAAATTAAGTCGGACGTGTTGCAGGGCCGGACCGTGGGGAATTATCGCGATACCGTTTTGTGACTTTAAAGAGGCACGTTTACGTTTTACGACCTCGCCGATAAATCAGTGGCAACGTGTTTTATTAATATGCATCGGTGGGTGGGGTCATGCTAATGCAATTAAGAACAGGCACAAGAGCGCTGGGTGAGTGACCGGCACACATTGCCCGACTTGCGGATCCTCGGACCCATCCGCAGATGAAATGGGCGAGATCGATGGGGTCACAAGTGAGAAGAAAAGCGTTTCGGGGGCTCGACGCGATCGCTTCTCAGGTGAGTGAGTCGCGACAGGAATGTGGGGCCACCTACGGGTTGGGGCCCCCGGCCCTGTATCTCGTTATTTAAAGCGATAATGGATTAAAGTCTGCTGTCATCAAATTAAACGATGTTAATTTCGTTAAAGCGGTGGTATACAGAATGATCCGCTCAAACTTTTACTCGAATAGAACTAGATGCTCCGAAAGGGAACTAGTCTCGACGCGGTGGACTGTAACGAGATTAATAATTAACACTTTTTCAATCTCGCCCACGTCCATCGCATTTTATCTTAAAGTGCTAATCTCTCGGTTTGCCATTAACGTTGCACAATCATATTGAAAACGTTAACGAGGATTAGAACTAAACTACCCAGCTAAGACACAAAAACAATTACATTTTTTCAAAAAACCGCAAAAATAAAAGTGCTGCAATGCAATCTTCAAGAGATTATGTAGTGTATTTCACAACCAACAACGAGCTAACAGGTTCTGTCATTTCATTCTTAAAATAGTCCAAACAAACTCTGTAGGGGATAGGTCTGGAGACAAAAAAGGCCAAAGCAACGCGGTATCTTCGCCGAACTAGGAGTAGGTATTTTACAACGGGAGCCACATGTTTTTGACATTGTCCTATTAGAGGAGACCAGAAGTAAAACTGAATTTTTAAAAGATGAATTTTCAATAATGTCTCATTTGTCTATCGTAGACCAAGATGCAAATGGGAATGAGATTCAAAAGATACGAATAAAAATAATTCTTGAAGAAGAGGCTTTTGGACCAAAACATTGTCTTCTTTTGCTTTTTTTTTCTGATTTTTACCTTTAGAAGCAAGTTTTTTCGTTAGATGAATTATTCTTGATGATGGTTTTACAATCTTCACACCAATTATATCAACATGGCGAAATGGTAGTGAAAACCAGTCCCAGGTCAAAAATTTTCTGTAAGAAAATAACAGGCTGCTGTCCATCACTTTACTTTGTTTGGACTCAATAGTGACTTGCAGTGTCAATTTTATACAGGGTGTTAAAAAAAATGCCGCACTAAAATTATTGTACGGTGTTCAGAAGCATTTGGTAGGTGAGGGAAAAATATTGAACAAATTCTTGGTCTTCCTTTTCTTGCACAATGGGAGTTTTTGTAAAGATCTTTAAACGTTGTTAGTTGTAATTATTATTACTAAATAACAACCAAAATGCAAATAAAGAATGCAAAATAGAAGGGGGATTAAATAATTTTTAACCCAATCTCTGTGGTCTTTAATATTATCTTAAAAAAAAATTGTTTTATATTGTTGAATTTTAACCGGTCTAACTTCTTTCAAATGTTCTAAATTCTTTTAAAGTAGTAAAAATGTAGGAAAAAACTAAAGAAAAGGAACAAAATGGAGGTGTTGTTTATCCTTCACGAATTAAACCGTCCAATTATAACGTGGGGTGGCGGATATAATTATGATTCTTAAATTAATGTTTTGTGTCGTGATCCCGAAGTAGCCGAAAAATAAAAAGGTAAAGAATCAATTTTAAAATAACTATTTATAGCAAGAGTGAGGAAGCCAACGCTTTCGTTCACGCGAATTGCGTGTTCGTCCACGAAGCGGAGCTGAGTGTACGATGCAATTCAAGTGAACGAAAGCAGCCTTACTCTCTAGTGCTGTATTTGGTTTTGTTAGATACCTCCTTAGAAAGTGAGTTTGTACCTTTTTATTCAAAATTTTAAATAAAAATGCATCACATTTTTGGACGGATCTGTTGCTATGGAAAAAAATAAAACATAAAATACAAAATAAACAAAATTCTGTAACGTCAATAAAGTGGTTGTGTGCAAGTTGTGGAAATGGATAATGAAGGGGTTATATGTTCCTGATGATGTCCTGGAAGAGGCAAGTGCCGCGAGGTACCAAATGTTGCAAAAAAAAAAAATCAAAATTACGTTATCAGAAAGAACTGGAAAAATGAATGGAAACCAATGAGTGGAGGACAGTGAGCGAAAGTGAAGTGAACGAAAGAGAAACCTTCACTCGCTGGTAATTTTGGATATTATGTACTCGTAGACTCATTTTCTAGGGAGATATGGAGGAAATTAATATTTTGTGTTTCGTGATCCCGAAGTAGCCGAAAAATAACAAGGTGAATCAATTACAAAATGGTTTTTTATTCAATTATCCAACAACTAACAAAAGGATGATATAACACACCAACAAAATGGATAAAGCTGTTCAATTGGGCATTCAGAATAGATAGACAAAGTTTCTGAAAAATTACAAAGAATGAAAGAAGCGGAGCCATTTGTGATTAATTTTTCTTTAAATGAAGCAAACTTAGCAAAGTTCTAGAAATGTGTGTTTCGGACATTAATCACTGACATTTTTGTCCAGTTTATGTAAAAAAAATATATTAATTCTTGAAAAGCTAACTGACCTTATTTGATTTTTCTCTGCACCCTGAAAATTGAAAAAAAAAGCAGAGTTGTTAAGCGCTTTCTCTTGTAAGACTAATCAAGAATATGAATATTTATCAATTCACTTCATCACTTCTTACTTACGCAATTTTCTAGAACTTAATAAAATCCTGTAGTTTTTTAATTAAACAATTGTCTATTCTAGCTGACGAATTAAAAGGAAACCGTTTTTATGGACATACTAAGAACAGTTGTCAAAACAATTTTGAAACCTGTTATAGATATATTAAACAGTAAAAACATGGTTCAACAAGTTTTAAATATTTTAAAAAATTCCAAACAGTTGCGAATTTGAAAAATGGCAAAATTTGGAAACTACAGAAGCGTAGTTTTTGATCGGAAAGTGGAAAAAATTCAGAAACGTAGATATCCGAGTGTGATGTTTCAGTTTAAAGTGAACCAGCCTTTCAACTTTTTCGAAATAAAACAATTCCGCTGGATTTTTCGCTATTACCCAAAGTATATAATTAAGATTAGTAGCTAATAACATCTCGGTCTCGGCGATAATTTAAATGATTGTAATTGAACGATGATAATGGAACGAGTCTGTTGAGTTTTTTCTCCCGGTGTTCAACCACTCCACCTGATAATTTGATCCAATACGGTGGTTAATGTGCTTTTGGAACAAGTTTTACTAACAGATTTTAACAATAACTCCCGCGGAATGTCCTGTAATTTCCAGGGGGCTTTAATAAATGACTTTAATGTTATAAATACGCAATAATAAGGGGCTCGGAGCAGGAACCCGCAGGACGAGTCTGTGTAATTACGCTGAAATGTCGAACAGATATTTTTCTCGTACCTTTAATTGTGATTATATATTGCATGATTTACAAGTATATTGCATGTAAATAGTTTCGTTTTGTATCGTTTAAGCTCCCCTATCTGTTGGAATTTATTAAATTTCAATCGTCGCGTTCGAGCTTCGTTATTATAAATCGCAATTTATATCGGCAGTCGGTGTCAAATTTATGTCGCATACCTGATTGACAAGGGCCGTATGTTATCTCGTACATTAATTACTTGGGTGTAACTTAATTTACAATTATAGCAGCACCAACCCAAGACAAAGCACTTTCATTATTGTTGCTTATGTCTCACGTATCCTGTTCGATAAATCGCCGACTTGGTTCTATTTTCGATCGCTTTTGAAGTCCGATCGATTGAAAGAAAGCCATATGGTCGGGATTTTTAACGCCGGGGCTGAAACTGCACTCACCGACAGCTGAAATAAGTTTGCGAACGCCTCTGAAGGTGATGCGAGGATTAGCCGGTCGGGAAACTTCTTTTTTTGGAGTTTTTCGCCAACAGAAAATTTTTAAAACTCCTTCAAAAAATGTTGCAAAAATCGCCGAACAAGGTTACGGAACGAGAATGGAAATTATTTATGTATGGGGGTCGTTGGGAAAGTTTGCGACCTGGGAAGTTGGCCCTACTCACGGAAAAGATTACAGTTTCTATATTATTACTTTTTGATTTTTTTTTTAAATTTGGGAATAGATGGAAGTCAGGGGGAGATAAATCAGGTGATTCAACCTGACTTCTATGTTTTTCCAAATTTTAAATTGAGATGACCTGACCTGAACCCTCAATAATTTGAGTAATTTATGACAGCAATGGGTCGACCCAAGCGTTCCAACCCTCATAAAAGTATTAGTACGTTATAAAAACCTGCGTAAGTCGTTCCAAATATCGTTTTTTACTATTATAGTTATGGTAATATTAAAATAATATAGTAATAATAAAAAAAGCAGTAGGTATCGAATATGCGTTAAATTATTTCAGGATCTTTTGTAGCTTACAAATAAAATAATGGAGTACTTTCACACCTGCTGAAAAGAAGTAGATTGCTTTTTGAAGAATTCAATTTGGTAGCCATACCGACAAAACACCGAACAATGTTTTTGTTACAATAATTGCAGATCAAACATTATTGTTTACTAAATTGTTCACATTTTGTGGATTTTAATTAACTGTATTGCCTAAAAGTGTACAAAAAATGTCATTTCAAAAATGATCAATCGATTGTTCCAAGTTTGCCATGGTACATTTCAAATAGTGACTTTGTTGAGAAAAATCCATGAATATTTTTCAACTAAAATTATCCTTGGAAAATTGAATTTTTTGACAGGTCCATCCAAACCTAAATAAAAATATTTTGAAGCCTCTGATAAAAAAAGTACATACATAGATAAATACAGCATAAAAAGCTTTGTCGAAACAAGTAATATTTTTTTCTCTTTGAAACATATTTTATTGTGGTCGAGTCAACAACAGCCGACCTAACTTCCATTTGGAACAGACAACATGGAAATATGTATAAAAGAATCACTCAAATTACATCCATAAAACTTGTTTTAGAAATTAGTAATAGGAGCAACCACCATGGCGGTTACCAAAGCTCCCTTTGAGTATATTTCTAATTCCTAATTATTTACTGCATAAAATCAATTCAACTGATCCGATACCTCTATAATTTAACTTTCAGCACTTATTCTGTCAAATGATATTAGAAATTACTTTAGAACGAGATTATTTCCTTTGATGGTAACACTGCCTCACTAAAAATCTCAAAAATTCCCTAACATAGCAAATAGTTTCCCAGCTTCCTCTGCTCGTCTTAATAATATTGAAATTTTGTATCCGCAAGCAGCTTACAACTCATCAAAGTAGCTTAGATACTTGCGCAAACTATTTTTCTAATTTTCCAAACAACTGAATTTGTTCCTAACCAAATTAGGCTGAAAGCGATCCTCTCTCCTGGAAGTTGCAGCTACCGAAAACGAACATTTCTTTTGCCAGTTTGAAATGTCCCAAATTGCTTGAAATGTTGTAAAATCCAAGATTTTTTGAGTAGAAGGAATTAGTAACAAATGTTGAATGGAGTTAGGTATTTTGATGAAGAAAAGTAGCACCTCAGGCTAAAATAATGCAACTGCCATCTGGTGTAGCGAATTTTTTGTTAGCCCCTCGACGAAATGAGTCATTTAATCTGAACGGCTTTCCCAATTACAGAATCCAGTTACTTACTCCAATTTCTTTGAAAGAGCTTGTTTGGCGAGCGAAAAAATTAATCAACGATAAACAAGCGCCAAAGACATTGTCAATAAAACAAACAGGCCGAACTGGGCCGGGGCAAAATTAAATAAATTTGGAACATAAATAATTCCCAACTCCAACTTCCGAACAAACTCGATAATGGCGATGAATGTTAAATAACGAACGTTATCACAACACCTCCGTAAAAATTCGCCGCTCTTCTGCACGTGAATTCCATCCCAAAATCGCGGTGGATTTTAAAAAATAACATTAATTAAACCGGCGCTCGATTTTCAAAACAACGGAGATTTTTTAAAAACACCACCTGCAAATGCGAAACAAAAACAATTAGGAAAAAAGCCCCGAAATTCGCCTCCGATATCGATAACAATTATCGGGCGCAAAATAAACGTACACAACAATAAGGCAACCTTTACGGAAAACTGCACCGGTTCAATTGGAGCTTTCAGGAATGTGAAAGTTCGAGAAAAGTTTTGAAATAAAAGTCGTGTAAAATAAAGTTGGAGATATGTCGGAGCGTGCGCTTTGACCCACTGAAAAGAAATGCGATAGGCGCGACGGAATCCGGACTTTTCCCCCAAAGCTCGCCAGCTTTGTTCGCATCGCGAAGGGGAGGTGAAAGTCGTGCTTTCGGAGATGGTGCACTTTCCGAATTAATAATGCAGACGGAGGAATTGTGTCACGAGTGGGTGAAAAACTGGACGGACTGATTTGGCGTCCTGAAAAATCGCTTCTAATTAATACGTCTGTTTAATCAGCAGTTAGCACGCTGGAACGGGGTGCTATGAATAGATCAGTAACATAATTAGCCCTTATTCACGAATAATCAATATTCTCTTTTAATTAGTTGAAGTGATGTTGAAGGTGCTAATTTTTCATAGTAGGTAGGTTGGTAGGTAGCTTGTTATTTATAGTCCTTCGCATTTTACCCGAAGCTACGGCTGCCTAAGCTTTTAAAAAATATAAGGAAGTGAACGTTGATTTTTATATTAGTGAAATGAAAAACAAGAAGATATTCTGAAATAGGATATAACAGATTAATACTTAATTTAAAAGAAAGCATTTCCGATTGTGATTTGTTTTATTGACATGTAAACACCATTCAGGTTGTTTTAGCATTACGGGAGGCTATGATTTATTTTTTTAACGTTGGACACATTGTTTCTGTAAATAAAGTGCCTGACATGTGGACCTATCAAAATGAACATAACATGTTGCTGAATTTCCCGCAATATCTGAGTATTCTTCTATTGCAAACTAGTAAAACTGACAACAATGCACTACACATTGACGCTATTTATAACCTCAAACTTAGAAAAACATAACCCAATTCAACAGCTTTACTATTAAATTAAATGCAAAATTTCCATGGCCTCCCATTATGTCAAAACAACGTGAATGCATTTTAAGGTCCATATCGGCAATTAACCAATTTAAATTTTGATTTGCTCATGTACGAAGTTTAAAATAGGTATATTTCTATAGCAACAGAGGATATAAAAATAAAAATGAAG
Source organism: Tenebrio molitor (assembly GCF_963966145.1). Classification (NCBI taxonomy): domain Eukaryota; kingdom Metazoa; phylum Arthropoda; class Insecta; order Coleoptera; family Tenebrionidae; genus Tenebrio; species Tenebrio molitor. Next base: position 2,743,241 of record NC_091048.1, on the reverse strand, counting down.
TTTCTGGGCTATAAAAACGATCAAAAGTCTTTTTGAAGCTCTGTTACAATACTTATAAAGTAAAGTTATGTATATTTTGTGATAGAAACAAGTTAAGAATCAATTATTATTGTGAGAATAATGCACAAAATGTTAAATGAAAAGGAAAGAAGTTCCAATAAAAATAAAAATTACGAGTAAGCGATGCATCGAAAATTGCAAGGATTTATGAATAGCATCAAGTTAAGAAAATATCATCATAATCCTTCAATCATCGCTCTCTTTCTGTATCTGTCAATATTCAGAAATTAAATCTTACAAAAAAAAGGCGTTAACATTTTTTAATGGAATTAAAATGCTTTTTGGTTTTGTATTTTTTTTAAATAAGAATTCTGGATTTGTGATACAAATTATGTTTGCATTTATTTCATTTATTTACTTACATTTATGTTTTTAGATGAGAAATCAGACGTGAAAAAATATCTGAACAAAAAAAATATAAAGCTGATGTAGAATACACAGATTTTGTCATGTCAAATAAGAAAAATGTAGAAAAATGCTGATTTTAACACTTTATCACTTAAGAACCGTGGTAGCTCGTAGGTCAAAAAGAAATTAATGATAAACTATGTTAATTAAATCAATGTATTATGAGATAGGTATAATCAATAATATTTTATTGTCTTTTGATAATTTGTTGTTTGAAGAATGCACACTCCTTGAAATTTAAATTTTTGCTTTGCGTCAAACTAAGAAAAAAATTAATTTCAAATTAGGTTCCTTGAAAAGCGCAATATGAAAAACAAATGGTACTGCGATCTTCAAAACCTGTTTACTAAACAATACAGAACTGTAATAAACGTTGTCATGGTGTACGACAATTTTTAAGTGCATTTTTGTTATGTTTGTTATGTAATATAATAATGAAAATGGATTTTTGCAGGAAAAAAAATGTTTTAAAATTTTCAAAAGAAAACATGTTTACAAAAACAAAATTCTATTTAAAATATAAAAAATACATATTTGTGTCAGTGTCCTCCAAATTATCATAATCTAATCTCGTCTGGTTCCCAAAAATTTTTCCATGTACATATATTCATTTAATTCCAGAGAAAATAAACATTTTTTTAAATAAAATTCCTAGAAATAATTGACAATCCGACGTAAGTATTGTCATAATATAGTAAAATTGTTGTTCAGTTTTGGTTGTTCAAAAAATGAATCTTCAAATGGAAATTCGCAGGTTGTTTACATTTTCAGTATGTATTTTGAATTTTTTTTTTGTCTTCCAAATATCTGGAATAAACATTTTGATTTTCTTCATTTACGTTCTGAAAAAGTTCTCAATGGAATGATAATATTGTGTCACTGTGATTTTTTTTTCACATTTTATAGTGGCGGTACAGGGTCCACTTGAAAAAATAAAATCTTGACACCCAGCTACTACCACAGTATGTTGACTATGTATACGAAAAAAATTAAAATAGTAGAATTTACCGCTATAAAATCTGTTTTTAGGCACCCTTCATGAAAAAGGTAATTTTACGTACTCCCAAGCGGATGCATAATAAGAAAATGAACGTTCATATAATCGATAGCAACAGCGTGATGAAGAAATGTGTAATACAACAACGAAAGTGATGATGATGAATAAATGTCTAATACGCCGCCCGACATTGCAATAATTGTCTTGTCACCATAAGTTATGTAAATAAGTAATTGTATTGCAAATAGTAAATTTCTTGTTTTGTTGGCAAGCTGATAAAAAATACATACTATAAAAAAATGTTAATATGTATTAATAAATGTATCTACATATTTGAAAAAAAGTAGATATGTACAAAATAAATTTGTTATTTTCAAATGATGTCTTTTGCTGTGTAATTCGTGCTGCGGCCGCCTAAAAAATGTAATGTGCACCTCGGCCAAAAAGTGCCTCGGCTAGAAAACCCAGACTCTGACGAAAAAGATGCACTTTTTGGACTTGATACACAAATAACTATTTTAGAACCATCAGGTCTAGAATTAAAAAAAAAAATAATAAGAGACAAATAAAAATTGTAGATTTTTCAATAATTATTATACTTATGCCAAAATAAAAGTTTTAATATTGTTGACTTACGCATTCAGTATGGAATAATATATTTTTTTTAACTTTACTCGTGGGAGTAGATTTCTCAATCATATTTATGCAAACTGACGCAAACGAAGAAAAAAAATATGACTCATTAACTATTTTATGAACTAATTTTAACTTCTGAAGTACATCAGAAACATACAAAAACTTTTTCCAAAAATGATTAACATTTAAAATAATGTAGGTATGTACATATTAATAATTTTATCTAGCAAATTGGCAAAAATTCAACCAAAAATATATTTTCCGTGCTTAATTTCTAAATTAAGATTAGAATTGTGTACCGTTTCCCATTCTGTTTCCGTGTTCGTAGTACCGTGAGCGACAAAAAACCAATCGTAGATTGATTCATATGGATATAGTTATGAGATTTAATTGAGCTGTGTTTATGTATACCACAACAGCGATTTTTTGAGGTTAAAATATACTGCAGTAGAGCTCTCGTTTTTTACCAAACATTTTCCGACTTTTATCTTTCTGAATAGAAAACAGAAAAGTGTCACCGAAATGATCAGACATCACAAAAGAATAACACAACAATACCTCCATAACACGCTATCAAAGTCAAAGCAACATAAAATTTGATCGAAGCTCAGGAATTGTAAATTTGACACTTTTGTTACTTTTTCAGTCAATTAGTAAATGAGATAATAGATTTGATTCAAATAGCGACAACACTGCCTTCAAAAGCACCAACTATGTTTTGTTGGGCAAATTATTTGTGACAAACTAATTGACAGCGGCGTGACCCACTTTTGACAGAAATCCGTGTGACTCAATCTGCGACACGATAATTGTTTTTCACAGCCCGAACAACAGAAAATGATTTTTCAAATCGTGAATTTATTAATACGACGGTCGATGATTGACGAGACTATTTACTATTGGTCAAGTGAACAATTGTTTATTGTTCGCCGCAAGTCAGACCACCACAGCTGTGACAAAGAATGAATCAGCCGTTTTCCTTTTAAACATTCGCCCAGCTCGAGAACCATCAAAGATGGTTGAAAAAAAAATTGACGGTGAAAGTGCCGCCCCCGTCGCCGTCCACTTTTCGCGCCGTGGAGGAGTCGCACCGTCTCAGCAGACGACCTTGACGCTCGCGACGCCTTTCCCAGCCTCCTATGATTCGCTGAAAGTGAGAGCCGCGTCCTCCCGGAGCACGTGCGACACGCTCCATCACGTGCTCCTAGGTTAGTTAACCGGAATCCGGATCCAGCTGGCGGAAGCCACGCTTTTCCATTATTTAAGAGCGCGCTTCAATTAATAAATAAGATCGCCGCCCCCGCCGGCCGATAACCACCGGACTGCACCGCCATCGATCCCGGAGCGGCGCAATTATCGGCGGGAAATTACCAAGTCGGCGGCTATTAATAAGTATGAGAAAGGCGCGTGGGCCCACGACAATACACACCTATTCGGTGCGTGTCAGGTCTGGACGAGTTGGTGGCGGTCTCGGAGCAATTACGGCCGTAATTACGATTTGGCGAGCCGAATCGGTAATTGCCGAAAAAATCCGTTAATTTTAATTAATGGAAACAAAAGTCGGCTAGATGGGCAATTATCGGAACCACGAGGTAGAATTGATTTTTCCGAGTGGATCTTAACGAGGCATAAATTAGCCATGGCACACCCATTCCGATATTTAATTATACCAGCATTCTACATATGTTAATCGGGGATCGTGTGATTCATACCTTATTAAAAGATTTTAGTGGCCGGCGATAAATTTCATTCCGAGCGAGCGAATCGTGATTCAGCGGCGATTTGTCGAATTTGTCGGGAAGGTCCAGGGGGGACAGTCGAGGACCCCGTTCGTCGTGATTCCCTAAGACTAGGAGGACCTACCAGAGGCGAAATTCGAGCAGGTCCGGACCGGATCGCCGTTTCGTGCCCTCTCAGAATGCAGAGTACACCATTCCGGGGTGGTCACTCACCACGTGATTCACTGCGCGCGAAGTAACATTAACATGTGCACCAAACAGTAACACTGGCGCTGTCTGGCGGCGTTAACGGAGTCGAGTTGGCTACTGGCGCTTCGCCAAACAAGCGAGTCTCAGCCAGCGCACACTTCGACTTACCCCTACCGTCGGCTGGGTATCCCCCATGAGTTAAACCCTATCTACGTCGGTTCGGCCACGCATGAGCAAAGATTGTAATTAGATTCGTAATGTCCAGTTCGTTATTTCGCCGGAGATGGGGGTTGGCGGGAGGAGGACGGAGCGACGGGAGGGAGAGAGAGGGCGCTGTTAAGACTTGATAGTTAATCCCCCCAATGTTTGGGGCATAATGATTGCGATATTTTAGGATGGAGTTACTGTGGAGTTTTCGACGTAATGGGCTTTTTGATTGGGGAAAAATTGATGACGGTTCAGATGTTAAGTCGGGGATGGACGGACGGGGGAGGCTCGAATTGTACACCTACCGCAATAAAACACCGAAATGGACTGATGCGGATCGGAATTTTGGGCGACGCAAATGACTTGAGGACGATTACGGAAATATCGGAAAAAATCACGCCATTCTGCATGTACGCTCATCCCCCAACTAAATTATCTCTCCCATTTATTCCTAAAATTATATATTTTTTTACACTTTTTAACAACTTTATTTTTCATTGTCTCATTTTCTTGAACTACAATTTTACAATCATCTTATTATTGCAATGCGGACATCCCACATTAATCAAAAAACATTTATTTTCAAAAGTTTAATGCTTTAGCCTGTCAGTCAAGGAAAACGTTATCATAATCATTGTATTCAGCCAATTTTACTTAATTCTAATTTAAGAAGAAATAACACTATTTTTTGCTGGGACCTACCTCTTATTTTTTGGCTGGATTCTTTCAATTACATCTAGTAACGGAAAATTTAAATCGTCAAGACTAATAATTTGATAAAATGTAAATACCACTGGTAAAAATAATCTAAAAAAGTCAAATAAACTCCGAACTGGATGTCGTGTAAAAAATGGGTGTGTAGAAAAATAAATTATAATATGTATAATCTATAGATAGTGCTTTAGAAAAAATGAATTATGTATCATATGTTGATAGCAACATCTGATGATAAATAAATCCGAATCCGGCCCCGATATGCGATATTATATCGGGTGTTCATGTCAATTTCTCCTCAAAGTTAGCGTTTAAGAGTCGATTGTGAACGCACCACCGTCTGCAGAGCAAACAGTGCAAAATGTGAGGTTAGATTTAAACGAAGATCCGTGATCTACTGATTTGTAATACGTGGTGCGTTCACAATCGACTCTTCAACGCCAACTTTGAGGAGAAACTTAAATGAACAGCCGATATTATGAAATAATTAGAGTAGATATTTTCAAGTTTTTCTTTTCATATAAAATCCAAATTTCTGTTTTTAACTACATACCGGGCATTTAAAAAATATCAACACCTACACTAATAAATTACAATCGCGCGATAAGAAACCAGGTAATAAGATGCATTTTGGTTATTTATTTTATAACCTCGACAACCTTGCAACTGGCGGTGAACTTAATTGGTTTGCTTTGAAATTGTTTTAAAAATCTTTTCAGGCGACTTCATCCCTGCAAAACTGAGCTATCGTGACACTTTTTTATTTGCACAGACACGGTAATTAACAGTTTTGTATTTTATTACTTCAAGTGTCAATTTGCATGGAGTAATAAAATATTGGTTAAGACATTTTTATCATCTACTAAAACAAGTAATACAAGTGATACAAGTAAATAAAATTTCTACAATGCTCAAGCTTCTTGTAATATTTTGTTTATTTTTCATTTTTACCGTAGGTATTATTTTTTTAATTGTCAGTGGTATTTATGACGCAAAAGCAGTATGTATTTTTGACCAATTACATTAATTAAATGATTTAACACTGTTGTAAAAAGTTGTAGAATTATAAAAATAGTTATTTGTATCACTAGGCCAGAAACGGCACGTTTGCGAGTGCGAGTAAATTTGCGGGCCGAGGCGCATGGCCGAGGCTCGCAAATGCGAGTAAGTTTTTTAATCAATCTGCAAGACTTATTTATTTGAAATAAGAGATGGAATTTTAAAATATCAAAATTGTGAAAATCTTGTTTTTTGCTAAGATTTTTTCATACAAATAAGAGAAACTTTTAAGCAGAAATTGTAATAAAAGAATTGACACACCTAAAATTAATTTATGTGATTTTTTATATTAATTATTCTGATTCACTTTCTCATTATACGAAAAAAGCTTTCCATCATAAGTAAAAAGTAAATAAAAGGAGAATAATAAATAAAACAAATTACATATAAAGTAGTAAGTATAAACTCCTCGCTGTTATTTTTTCACGTTTATTCTTTCTGTTTTTTGCTTTACTAGCTTAGTTTGCTTTAACTTACAGATTGCACTTGTGACTATTATTTAATAAATTATCCATTTACGTCATTTTAAGTAATTTATTTAATTCAAATTAATAGTCATATTAAATGAACTAGAAGAATTTTAATTGACAATTTACTAACTTGTATGGTGTCTAGTATTTTTTTTTTTAATTTGTTGTTTTTTTACTTTGCCATAATGTATAATTTGAATAAATATTGTGTGTTAATCTTCTCACCTACATCGTACACCTAACAATTTATATATCGGTTTCACTTTCTGTAACTCCTGCTTTAATGCGTGGGCGTCTGTCGCTTCCTAGTCCCACTGTTCCAGTGTGCATTTATGCTGATGTTAAATTTGTTCCAGTTAGTTTCTTACTAAGTCTACACCTCCGCTACGCTATTAAAATTGTGTTGATTACCATATTCGTAACTTAAAATCACTGTAAACTTGATTTGATTTGTGTTGGAATTGATGTAATTATATACGACGTTCGAAAACTCGGCTACGACCAATTTGTAGCGGGATGTTGAGAAAGAAGCTTTTGTTGTTTTGTTTTTCTTTTTACAATAAGACAATGTAATAGCGTATTGCCGTTTTTGCATAAATATTGTTTATTAGAACTTATAAAAATACTTTAAATGAAAAAAACTATGAATATAAGGAAAATCTTTATGTAACGTGTGTATAAAGCACTACTTTTCTTCACAAGTGGGAAATATTAAAGCACGAGCGCAGCGAGTGTAATGTAAACGTAAATTATTGCAAAGAAAATAATAAATCTTCAAGATATGAATCAGGCAGCAACTAGGTTTTTAACAATGGTGGTGCAGAAATTATATATTTTTTTAACTTTCTGTTAAAAGAAATCTACCATTACACAGTAATTAAATACAAAATTTTACTAATTTATGTGTTAGTAAATTACTGCAGTATTAGTTGTTTGCTATAAAGATAAGATAATTTAAATTTTGCCCTGGTTTTTAATTCTTAATACTTTCCGATCTTATAGTACAACTATCTTGTACAAATTGAGCAGATACATTACAGAAATAACTTGACAAAAATTATTACTTGATTGTAATTTTACCTGATATCTTTGTAAATAATTAAAAAGTAAAATTGATCACTTGAAATATTCATTATTATAATAATTAAAATGATAAGTGGAAAAATAACAAATTTGAAAAAAGAGAAGATAAGGAACAAGGAAAGCAAATTTTTGGTGAACGAGGTTAACAGGAAAATATTGGTAATACTGAAACATATAATATGAGTAAAGTACTGACGCTGTTAAATTATTTAAATTCATTCTGCAATCATTTATTCAAAACAAACCAGCTCATAATAAAAATATTGATGAAATGCACTTGAGAAAACATTAGATAAGTATAATATGATTTCGAAAGAGATAATCGTTTAGTTGTGACATTATTATGGTCAGTTGTTTTTTATTTTAAATAGTTCATAAAACACAAAAAAATTTCAAATGTGAGTATCTTTCTCAGTAATTCGGATTTGCCAGAACCAGAAATAACCAGTTAAATTAAATTTTCCCCAAATCAGGTCGTCAGGGTAAGCACACTTGCCGTTGCCAATCGCGTTTTATAAACAGTTAAATTAATTAAAATAAATTCACTGGGTGGAGTTATTTAATTTTTATAGAGTAAGATAGGCACATAATAGAAAATTTTAAAAAATGCAGGTGGCAATTTTCCGTCAAGTAATAAATATTTCTAGACTTGTTAAAAATGTTGCAGTAGAAATTATATGTCTAGAGGCCAGAAATTTAAATAAAAACACCGCAAACTGTGTGGGTAGTGTAGTAGCATTAAAGGCTTGGTCCAGGTGGTCTTGAAAATTAGTTCACGAGTGTTATCAAGGTTATAAATTATTATTGTCTCTCCAAGACGAGACGATTTAACCAAATGGGTCAAGTTAAATATTTCAGTCTTCTACGTGTTCGTCTACGATGCCTTTTAGCAGAGTATTTTTGATTTAGCCCTTTTTTAAGTTACTTAAAAAATATAACTTTCTTTAAAATTACAAGTTACCCCATCTTTCAAGAAATTGATCATCAAGAGCTGCTGTGAAAGACAAGATCATGGAAAACGTGTAGCACAGATTTACTTTATTACACGTAACCACAGACTAAGATTCACATAACCGAGCTTTGAATTTGCGAATCTGCAAGTGTTATTGGACCGTATCCACGGGACAGCAACACTGACTCATTCATATAGGAACCATTCTCAAACCAAAACCATTTTTCATTTTACTGAAACAGCCTACTATTCTGTTCCTTACTTCATAACAGTTCATGTGGGATGATCCAAGTTAAGTTATACGTTTTTAAATCTTTTGTTTTTTACTCTTAACTATACATTTTTCTGAAACATGGTACAAATCAGTCCTTCTTTTAATCCTCGAATTCGTATTCGTGTTCATTCTCCACAAATTAAAATATTTTATGCTGAAATAAATTTTATTTAAGTTCATTACAGATAATTTATGCAGGGATTTTGTTGTTTTAATCCAAGTTTAAATATAATGAAATCGGTTGATGATTTTGATGATGATTTATAATTGTATCACTAATTTAAAAAAAAAATACTGTGCTTTCTGTTTGACTATCGAACTATTTTTGTTTTTGTCAGTTTTTACAAACTCAAAAATGGCCTCCTAAAATGTTTGCATTATCTTGTCAAAAATAATTTAATCATCATTCGTACTGTAAAAGCCACTTCAGAAAATGAAAATGTAAAATAGTTATTTGTGTGTCAAGGCCAGAAAGCGCATCTTTTTCGTTCGAGTCTGAGTTTTCTGGCCAAGGCGCAGCCGAGGCTTGAAAACAGACGAGGACAAAAGGCGCTTTAGGCAGAGGTGCGCATTAAATTTTTCCGGCGACCATACGAACTATAAAGCAAAAGAATCATTGAAAAAGAATCATTGAAAAAATTACAAATTTATTTTGTATCTACCTTTTTCAAATAGATAAATTTATGAATACATATTAACATTTTTTTATAGTATTTGTTATCACCTTTCAGGACAATTATCGGTTTTGTTATTTTTTTGTTGTTAACTTACTAAACAGACCAAAAGAGGGTGGCACGGTCAACGTCCGAAAAAGTGCGTCCAAAAAAGACTTACTTTTCGTCCGCTTGTGAGTACGTAAAATTACCCTTTTCATTAAGGGTGCCTAAAAATGTAATTTATACAAAATGCCGCTAATGTTATAGATAGAAGCATTAAGTTCATAAAGAAATGAATATAATTAAATTGTACCAAATTAATTAATTTATATCACTTTTGTGACAAACGAATTAAGATGAGCGTAATCATTTTAGACGTGATCAAATAACTAACATATTTTTCAAAGTATTTCTTAATAAACCGCCAATTATTCTGTAACTGGTTTTTAGGTTTTGCATTTTTTTAAATCAAATCCCACTCATATGGCAATAAAAAATCCCCACATTTTTATAAGCCCGAAAAAGAATTGCAACCTTTCAAAAGGGGTGCGTAAAACGCACTTTAATTTGATTTTGCGGTAAAGTCGCTCTATAAAAATAAATTTCACGTTTATTTTACGACTTGTTATGGTTTTTTTATTTGTGGTCGTGGCCCGACCATATTTTTATTCGCATGTAGTGTGCACTCCTACATTTGTTTTATTTTGCACAAATCGCGTAATTCTATTTTTGCATCGACGAACTGTGGGTGTAATTAGCCGGTAATAAAACGGAATTAGAAGCTAATAATTCTATGGAACTGAGCGTACCGTAGGTGTAATTTGATGTCTGCACTTTCTGTAACAACAGAGATTTTGTCCGAAAGTAACGCAAATCACGACGGTGGTGCCGATTTGCTTGCTGGTGTGATTGCTGAAATTATTGGAACATGACGTATGTTGGTGATGATAATTAAAATATTATTATATTACAGACATTCATTTTGTTTCGTGTTATTAATTTTATTGCTACGGTCATTAAATGTTCAAATCGACAACAAAACTAACACATGATTCGAACGGAATCAGTGTTGTTGGTTTTGTAACAACGCCAACAAATGACGGAAAGATTTGATTTCTTTTTTATCGACTACACATTTGTTTTTCCACGGAAAATATTAAAAGGATAACAGAAAGAGTTAATTGAAACGTTTTTATAGAGATCTATTTGTAATCAGACGTACGTCAGGCAATATACAAAATAACAAAATCTGGATACACCTATATGGGTTTTATCGCGTTGAAAAAGGTCCAAGAATTGTTCTAAATATAAAATAAAACGTCAAAAAAATCAGTGATACCTGTGTAACCTCTGTAATTAATGCGGTTCCAAACGTTTTCAATTGAACACAAATCGGGGAAGTGTGTGGTCTTTGAAATACCATTTCACACACTGTTTCTTCAATTTTTTTATAAGCGTAAAAAAGGTTAATTATGGTTTATAAAAAATGTACTAACTGGACTAAAAAGTTTTTCCTATTCCAAATGTACTTTATTATCCAAAGCTCTAATTTCAACTTTGTTGTATTATTTTTTTATGACAATGAAAAAACTCTATACAAAAAGAAAAATGTGAAAAGTAAATTAACTTTACAAACATTAATTGTTGTTACTATTCCAAAAAGTAAAAGAATATGATTGAAAAAGCTTGAATTGAGCTTTCAATAAGTAAAAAGCTTCAGCTGTGTGTACAAACGTGGAGATAAACAGAAAAATAATGCGAATCCTGGCCCGAGGCTGAAAATAAAGTAGCGCTGATTGATATTATTTAAAATTTATTTTGACATAAAAATCTAATTATATAAAGTATTTTCCCGTGTTTATGTAATAAATTTCTGTAACTGGGATTTTAAAGCCTCCAGGTAAATTGTATTTATTTGTTATTTTTATGTTATCTGTTTTTGTTATTATATGTTATGGTTGGCAGATCTGGCTTGAAATTTAATAAGCTTACCCGGAAAAGATTGTTGTACTAAATTGTAACAACCTACGGATCATAATTAAAGTCTGTTACTAATAAGATAATAATAGTAATCATGATAATGAAAAGTCGTTGGGTTCTCGCAGGAACATATATTTTTTGCAAATGTTAAATACGGTCAAGGTACGATAGCGAAAATAATGGTAATTAATTTTTTTAAATTTCCACTTTGTGATATAATGTTATAATAACCACGTCTTTATGTGGTCTAATAGTGGAACATTTTCTTAACTTATACTTATTTAAAAAAATAAAACTATGAGGAAACAAATAAGAGACTTAAGAAAGTTTTGAAATGAGAGAAATTTTAAAATTTGAGGCTAAAAATGAATTCCCTTATGTAAAGACGAAACTATTAATGTTTTTAGAGTTAGCAGATGGAGAAAAGTGAAGAACCCAAAGCCCATCCTTGTAGCGCACCAGATGTTAAAAGAACATTCAAAGATTTCACAAGAAAATTGTATCTAATTGTTAATTGTGATATTTCAATTAATTCAAGAATTTTATTGATGTGCAAAAGCGTCATTATCAAAAAGAAAGAAAACAAATTTGTTACGAACTAGTGTATACATTTCTCATAAAGTCAACAATTTCAGCACATTAGTCAATAAAGTGATGCATACTTGTCATACTTGCTGTAATTGCTGGTTCTGCAATACAAATTATTATTGAAAATGGATCGCTTTGTACTAATTGTGTTGATTCAATAATTCTTCTGAAAGCACTAGTCACAGTTCATAACAACAGTCACCTCGTGAAACGAAAAAATTAGGGAAAAACTCAGTTTTTTGTAAACATTTTTCAGCACTGAATCAATGAACGTCATTTGCTGCATTTAGTAGAAGCAAAAATATTTATTGTCTGAAACAAAAATTTTAAATTAAAATTGTTATTGAACCGAACAACTAATTCGTTTCCTTTATTTTTGCGTCCATAAAAAATGAAAATATATATTTTCTGAATAATTATTTTGATATTGTCATCTAAAGATAGGTGCTGTATTCTAATGTGTTGTGTTTCATATTTGTTGTTATTAAATGGTAAGAACACAAAATTACCAAATGCAAAATACAAAATAACGGCAAATAAAGAACGGCTTAAGCTATGGACTTTCTTAGTTTACCACAAAGATGACTATTATGAGCAACTGTCAGAGCAGTATGCAGATTTGTATAAAAAATTCACAACTGTGAAAAGGAAACAGATGTTACCACATTATTGCATTGTGCATTATGGTGGACTGCAATGTACACCACGAATATTGCAGAAGTTTGTGTAATTAAATTTAAAAATGTGCTTTATTCATTTACGCTGTGATGTTGTGTTAGGCCTCAAGAAGCTTTTCGAAATAATTCTAAAACAAAAGTTCAGTCGGACAATTGTTCCTCAACATGTTCTATTACGAACAATATTAACCTGGGAGAAGAAACGACCAAATGCAAGTCTAGACACTGCGTGAAATGGAAATAGACAATTTTACATAAATCGCATATACACATTTTTTTTGTATCGATACGTAACATCAGAACGACATTACTCAAGGAAAAAGTTGAGAGAACAACCGTTTTGATGGACTAATCATAAGAGGAGATTTTGAGTGTCTTCAATGAAATACGAGCTGCATTAAAATAATGCAGTATAATGAATAGTTTTTACAGTACGAGAGAGAAAGGCAAAGCTTTCGTTCACGCGAATTGCAAATAAGCCCTGACATTATTGAGCGCAGTGTACAAAGTATCGGTGAGTGCCCAGTGGTTGGCGGGGCACAATTTCAACATTTGCATTAAATTTTATTGTTAACCTTAGATGTTTGTTTGTTTTTGTTTGAGGGGTATTAAAATTTTTACCTTAAAAATTAAATTACATTTTTGAATTAAAAGTTGTCATTTTCTCAAAAAAATTGTTGTCTGTCATTTAAAAACAATTGGTGATGACGTCATAGCTCAAAAATGGATGACGTCATGAATAAGTGAAGCAACTTAATATAAGCATTATGAAAAATAAACATTGACCTGTTTCACCGTTTTCAACAAATGTCATTAGTTTTGAAATTATTGAATTTATTCCATAAGTAGTTTCCCCACTGTATATCATTCATACGAGTATGTGGTCTTAGGACAAAAAGACTCACTTCTACTCTTAATGATATAATCAACTGTTGGCCATCAGAATTCACCATTTAGTGGAAAACAGAGACAGCGTTACACAACTGCATTGAAAATAATGTAATGTGAATTGAATTTTGATAAATTTCAATTTAATAAATTTTTAAAAAGTACCTACATTTAAATAATAGATAGGTTTACTAACTGAAAGATTTATGTTTATTATTTTATTTATTAATGTAAATGACGTGGGTTTTTAAGAGAATCTAAAATTCATAAAAAATTTAAATTATTCTAATTTAATGTCCCATTTACAATTCATTCCGAGATAACGACTTCTTGGGACAAATTGTTTTTTACGCATTAATACGCAGTAAATGCCACCACATCAATTGCAAACAAGTTATTCTTCAATTAAATGCAATTTTCCGTTTTCGCCGTAAACCGTGAAAAGTATCATTGACAACAATGAAGACATGCAAAGCAAAGTCAGCAGCTGTCAATGAATGTGAACGTGTGTCGTACTGCATCCGGATCATTATCCATCATAACGCAATTACAATTCAAGTAATAACTTCTGGTAACTTCGTAATTAGTTCTGATCCGCTCCTACTCCTCATTAATAATTTAAAAAATGAGAACAAGACATAATGATTTAATTTATTTGACGTAATCCTAACGAACCTATCTGTAGGTCTTCATACGTCCATACCTAGATTTATGATCGCCAAACTTCATTTGTACAAAACGTCGAGTGGAATCTCTAAATCCACATTCAAAATTAACATGTTGTCAGATTATAATAAATCTTTACTCACACTTGTTCTTTTTCCGCGCCTCTAAATACTTCCTGTTTATATTACACTCGCGTTTGCCGTAATTTTCTCACCGCAATTACCTCTCTTATGTAACATAATTCCTTTTAGTAATTATCATACGAAGACAGTTAATCTGGAAGCGATCATTTTTCCACGTTGACGCGAAGAGTAGGTGCTAGTTACTCAAATTGGGAAGAAAGTAGTTTTGACCCGATGATATGTTCAATGGAAATTGGGAATATGAGCAACGTTAATTGTGTCAGTTTTGCATAAGTTATGTTTAAAGCCAGGGGCGTGAAATTAATGTTGTGTAACCTTTAATACACGGTGTGACGCGATGAACCGTGAATGCTGTTGGTGTCTTCTGTGATTGACTTTTGTTTTAACAGACCGTCGATTAGCACCTGAATTATTTCCTTATTATTATGGCCATTTAGAGGAGATTTTTGTAAACCGACGTAATTGGCAGTTAAGATTCAGTTAGGGTCATTTCCGGGGAAACGAGAACAGTTCGAACAGTTACTTTTGCTCAAAACTGTCAATTTTTTTATATAACTACAAAAAAAAATCAAGAATTTTAAAATAGACAACTGATGTTTTTGATTTATTTTTAAGTTACTGTTTGTAAAACAAAATAAAAAAGTTGCCTCTACAAGAAATGAATAAAAAAAAGACAATTAATTTTTTCTACAGGGTGTTAGGTAAACGTCCGGCCAAACTTTAACCGCGAGCTACTGGCTCGGAAAAAATATTTAAAAAATTCTAGGTCAAAAAATAAAATGACATTTATTTTTTGAGGAATTTTTTTTTAACTGCTTTTAGTCTTCTTCGTTGTCCCACAACCTCGTAGGTAAAATTTCGGCATATTTTTAAAATACACCCTGTATATCATATTTTATAAAACGTACACCAATGCGGTTTCCTTGTTTTAAAGCATATTTCCTAGAGGTTACTTCGCATTGGCGTACGTTTTATAAAATATGATATACAGGGTGTATTTTTAAAATGTGCTGAAATTTTACCTACGAGGTTCTTTGACAACGTAGAAGACTAAAAGCAATTTAAAAAAATTGTAGCTCAAAAAATAAATATCATTTTATTTTTTGACAGAATTTTTTAAATATTTTTTCCGAGTTCTACATGAAGCCAGTACCTCGCGGTTAAAGTTTGGCAGGACATTTACCTAACACCCTGTATAGCAGATATTAAAGTGTGCTTTTATCTATTAGTAATGATTTTTAAAAAATGTTTTAATAATAAAATACGGATGCTTAGAAAAAAATAAAATATTATACACGACGATAAATTTAATTTGAGCGTCTTCGACGCTAAAAAACGCTCTCGAAGATAAAATACAATTTTATCGTCTTGTATAATAAATAACTAGCAATTAAAACATCACAAAAGACTTCACAGTAATGGATACAATAAACTAAACGAAAACTTTGCGTTTGCTATGCTTTAGTGAGGTTAATCAGCTAGCAAACTGTTCAGAGTAGACGTTTTGTTCTAATGGGACGCTCTTCTTAGTTAGGTGTACGTTGGAAGTTGTGTTGTGAGCTTACAATTTCAGTAAAGGTAAACTGAAAACATGTTAATGCTCAACTGAGTTAACTGTTTAGTAGATAGCGTTTACAATGCCCTAAATCAACCAATTTAATTAAAATGGTTATTTTGAATTATTTGTTTTTTATAATACCTAAGGGAGGAAGGCACTATGGATATTTCTATTAAGTAATGATAATTCCTTTGAAAACATTTTTTACATAATCCTTTATCGCTATAGTTTCACTTTGTCACGACATCTACGAAGGAGCTTGCTCATATGATATTACAGTACTGAAGTGTTGAAGGTAAGGGAACGCGGTTTACCGATGGCCACCTATCCCAACAGTGACCATTCCCGACGTTGCTTAACTTCACTGATCGAATGATGAGTGCTCTCGCAGTGGTTGCGCCACATAAAATATTTCAAACAAATAACTTTAAATATGATGAGATAAGGAGAGTGAACGAGAGCAAATAGGCTGAAGAAAGTAAAATACGTAAAATAAAAAATCTGTTAGATCTTGTAGGGACAAAAAGTAGGCAAGAGGAAAGAGAATGGAGTAAATAGAATATAAAATTATACAGTGGGGAATAAAATGATTTACATCTAGTTACCTTTGCATTACCCTTGTAAAAATACGAAATGCCGCTCTACAAAAAAAAAGAAAGCCTAACCTCAAAATATTCCAAAATTCCAAAAAAGGAGCTAACAAAAGCAAGTCACAGCTAGTGTTGAAAGTGGCCACCAACGTTTGTTAATTCAATTTAGTAAATTGTAACAATTGTCAATTCGATTGATGACATTTATTGACAGAACTAATAGTTCGGCACTTCAAAAAAAAAAGTAGATCGGTACAGGAAAATTTACATGTGCAACAATTCCAAAGGTAACTAGATGTAAATCATTTTATTCCACACTGTAGTTGTGCGAATTGAATGCAATGAATTGATTTAAGATTTTTTTTCAGACATAAGAAAATATTATAATTTGTTAATCGAGTAGTTGAAAATTACATAATAATTCTGTTAGAATTCAAACTATTCAACTGGGTGGTTTTGGATTGCGAAAAAAGTATCATGTAGCATTGTTTAATTTTTTTGTTTTTTAGGTAATCTGAAAAAAAATATTTCAGAAATTTACATTTTGTAACCTAATGTATGTATCGGGTGTTCATTTAAATTTCCGGTCAAAGTTGGTGTTGAAGAGTCGATTGTTAGCGCATCATCTGTTTAAATCTTACCTCAGTTTTCGCGTTCTTTGTGTTTTTACACGAGTGGTGCGTTCACAATCGACTCTTCATCGCCAATTTTGACCGGAAATTTAAATGAACACCCGATACTTAATATGTTTTACCTTTTTCAAGAAATCTTAAACGATTTGCGTTTCTAAAGCAAGTATGTAACAGAATTAAAGATAACAAGTATCGGGTGTTCATTTAAATTTCCGGTCAAAATCAAAAAGAAACGTCATTTAACAATTAAATAGAAACAACCGGAATTGTTTTGTGTTAAGGAAAAGCAATGGGAGGAGTATGAGTAAATAGATAATGATCGTGATACACAATTGCCACTATGAAAAAGAATAGTCAATATAAATGGAAAGTAACGTAAATAAATAAGAGCAACACGTGTACAAAGCACTACCAAACTTTAATTAGAAATTCATTCATGCCAGAGTTCCAACATCTGTGCTTATATAAGACGTAATTACACATCTCTTTATAATGTTATTAATTGACCAAAACTAGAATTTGTTATTAAAATATGTCAATTATAATACACTTAGGGTCATGCAGTTATGTAATGATATGTAAACATAAAGTTAGACAATAGATTACCAATACAAATTACTCATAATTTGTTAAGTTATTCACCCCTCTATTTATTTTGATTTATTGTTTTTATCTTTGTAAATATGTATTACTAAAATTAAAAGAAAAACAAAATGGTTTTTAATTGTTTTATTATATCTATTACATAATTTAGAGAAAAAAGTCGAAGAAGATGTACGTTTGTGTAAAAATTTAACAACAAAACTGCAAAGAATCTTTTCAACAATTTTGCGGTACAATTATAAATCGTTTTAGATCAAATCCTCTTCTATTTTGATTTTTAGGCATTTTACAAAGTTTAGTAAGTACGATTAAGCTGACCAAGAAATCTGGATTACGGCCGTATTCACCAACGCCAGTTAACGTTAACTGTAGGTTAAAATACTTCGTTACTTTAGTTACCTATTGTTATAACAATGTTTTCGTATATTTTAACCTACAGTTAACTTTAACTGGCGTTGGTGAATACGGGCCCTAGACACTTAGTTAAAAATTATTATTATGATGAGTGAGTGTCTAATTCTTTAAGCATAGTAAGATCAAATCTATGACCAGAAGACAATTGTAATGAATATTTCTTCATACAATGATCAAAACGTTTTAAGAGATTTAAAAATTAAACAATTTCCTATTGTTATATTTTAAATAAATATCTAGATCACTCAGGGCCGGTTGCACCAACGCCAGTTAAAGTTAACTGTAGGTTAAAATGCTTCGTTACTTTAGTTACATATTGTTATCACAATGTTTTTGTATATTTTAATCTGTAATTAAATTTAACTCACGTTGGTGCAACCGGCCATCAATAATGTATTTATTTATTTTTTTATTTTTAATACTTTGGTTGAATTTCTTAATACCTGTAATACCTTACCTTAATACCTTTTTGAACAAGAGCGAAAAAGGGATGATGCCTTCGTTAATAGAAGTCAGTTGGGTTTTGCGAGTGTAACGTTATTTTCGAAACGGTACCAAAGTTAGGGAGCTTTGGGTTTATTCGGTGCAAAATTGTATTTAATTTAAGAATTTCAAGCTGAATTTACAAATTTTGCTGTAGATTACATAGAGTTTAAGAAAACTTTGAACAGAGCTGTAAATTTGTTTCGTGGATCAGCTGATGTCTTACTAAAACCATTCAGTGGAGCAGTTCGAAAACGTAACACGAAATTGTTGCTAATGCTCAAGATAATGGAAAATGTACCAAAAACATCTATCCGACAATTGAGTCAGCAAATTAATCTCTCTGTTGGAGCAACGCACACAACGTTACACAAGAATTTACGTCTTTATCCCTACCATGTCACAGCAATGGAGGAATTGAAGCCAACAGATTATCCAAGAAGATTACATCTTTGCAATTAGCTTGTCGAAAACGTAGGGATAATGTCTTGATATGCATTTAATGCTTTCAACATAAAAAACACATCTAACCTAAAATTTTACGGTGTACACATCGCTACGAGGTTTTGTATTCAATGTTACGAAACGTGTCCTGCACTAATTATAAACCTTTTTGATAACCTGGCTCTCACATTACATATAAAAGAAATTTAGTCACTTCTTAACTTGGTCCTAACCTAACTTTTGTCATTGATCTACGAAATTCGAAGGCTAGTTGATGAAGTTTTCAATTGAACACTGGATAGATATTCATTGTCATTCTAAGACAAAAACCATCAGCAGACAAACGTTCTATTTTCAATACACAGAAGCGAGTGTCAAAGATAAATCTTTGAATTGTAGCTTAACAACTTTCCATCAAGATGTAATTTATATAATAGGTACAGTTACAAAGTTCTGAAGTGCAGGAGTGGGTGAAGTTTGTAAATTCTCAGCAGATCCGGAAAAAGTAATTTACTGCAAGATACGGTCTCAAGGTTAGTAACAGTAGAACAACTGACTTAAGTACACATTACCCATATCCTAGACTAAGTTATTGCTGGTAATTATCGAATGAATAGAAATTATGTAACATTTATTACCAAATACCAAAAACGACTGTCTGTTTACACCGAACCCACATTAATTTTAAATTTGTTTATAAATCAGAGGGCGTAGCAGTAGCAAATAGCAAAGGTCTCGAATGAGAGCCCTGAGGTAGTCAGTCCATTTTTCCAACCGGCGCCTCCTCTCAAGCCTTACCCGGAGTATTTGCATCTCACTTGGCCCCATTTTTAATTTTCGGGTTTGTTTTTCTCTTTTCGAGTGCCTCGTTTCAGTCGCATTCGGATGCGGAGGCTTATCTCGTCCGGCATTCACAAACCGAACTAACAAAAATGTGCAAGTCATAAATTATCATAATGATACTGCATTTGTTACGAACACAAATTAACATAATATATTATGACTAAGCCGAGACTATAATTACGAGGATTGTGCTGACGGGCCGTGTCGAGTCGGAGCGTAGGCGGAGAATAAAATAACGTTCGCCTGACTTAGTTTCCATTAAAACACTTTCTATTAAAAATGCTAAATTACCATTCGCGCACTCACCTCATTATTACCTCATCTTAATGCGATTTTCAAAGTTCTTGGGTCCGTAATTACGCAACATAAGACGTTGCCGCATACCATCAACGATGATGATCGACTCTCATTGTTCCGTCTCGCTCTTGCTTTGTTCGAGGAGATGGTCACGTAGATTGATCGGTCCTCAGGTACAAGAAGTACGTCGGAAATAACGAGTGTTCAAAGATATTTGTGGTCAAGCAGGCCGTGGTTTTCTCTCTTTTTCAAACGTAGGTCGTCTTTTCAGTTGACAAATCCTTCAGATACATAACCTCATTTTGATCATACCTTCATTTGTTGTGATAAATGACATATATTATTTCCGTAACTCCGGTTTCTGGTCATATTGATGCTCTTCCACTTCCACTCTTTCGTCCTAACACTTCCTGTTTCAGGAAATATTTGACAACTGATGAAGTTACGCCGCACGTCAACGAAAACAAAAGCAAGGACCAGGACAATTGACTACATTTTTTTTTAACACACGTTATTGTTACTACACTGCTCCCAGAAATTTACCCATCACTAACATTTTTTGGAATAATCGAAAAAGCTACAAAAATTTCCAAACATGGATGCTATGACTAAGTACTATCGGTGGACATTAAAAGCTGGGACATCCAAAATTTGCTCATTGTGTCTCAGACTTTTGAATTGTCACTCAAAATTAAAATTGTCATTAAAGAACTGAACTTTAACTTGATGTTTTTGACAATATGTCATAATTTTCATAACCTTATTTGTAAAAAGCCAAATTTACACAATGTATATTTTTGAATTTTGACTTTATACAAATTTGATGTTTGTCCCAGTTTTTTATGTCCACCGATAGTACGTGCAAAAACTAAAATACTCTTCGAAGATAGCTTGTCTCTGCTTATTTATTGTCAAAAAAGTCATACTAAAAGGTAGGAGAAAAATAAATGAGTGGAAATGGGAAAAGGATAAAATTGAAGAAGTGAAAGAATTTAAGTATTTAGGTTATGTGATGAATGAAACAAACACAGCAGCAGCACATGTTAGAGAGTTAGTTAGCAAATAAGATAATAGGAGCGGTATGGGGGATAGGAGAGAGAAAATTTGGACATGACTTTCGAAGGAGAATAATGATGTTTGATAGTCTGGTGAAAAGCGTGATGATGTATGGAGCGGAAATATGGGGATGGAGAGAGCAAGAAGGGTTGGAAGGGGTGCAAGGAAAATATTTGAAATGGGTGCTAGGAGTAGATAGAGAGACACCGGGCTATATAGTGATGGAGGTATTTTTGTATTTTTGCTTTAGCAGCTGTTGAAAGTGAGCAAGTTTGAGTTTGTTGTGACTACGGAGAAAGTGCAGTATCGGTGATTACATTCTTGTTTTTGGATGGTAAGATGTGTTTGGAAGTCGAAGAAAAGTTGGAAGCTGTTTATGGGAACCTTTCACCTTCGATGGCAACCATCAGATATTGGTTCAATTAATTCAAGCAAGGTCCTAAATGAAGAGCGTCCAGGTCGCTCAATTGAAGTGACTACGGATGAAATGATCCACAAAATCAATATCAGAGAGATTGTTGAGATCATGGCGTCTCATCCGAACCTGTGCAGAATATCGTGTATGAATATTTGGATATAACAAAGCTATCGGCAAGATGGGTGCCGCGTTTACTGAGTGGACAACAAGCGGAATCGAATGACCACTTCGAAGCAGTGTTTTGACTTGTTTAAGCGCAATCCGAAGGAGTTTCTTCGCCGTTTCGTAACTGTTGATGAAACATGGATCCATCATTACATGCCAGAAATGAAAGAAGAGTCAAAACAGTGGACTTCACCCGGCAAACAAGCACCAAAGAAGGCAAAGGCAATTTCATCGCCCGGAAAGGTCATGGACACGGTTTTCTGGGATTCAAAAGGTATAATCTTCATCGACTATTTGGAAAAGGGAAGAACGATCACAGAGCAGTATTATGATCAATTATGGGGCAAATTTGACAATGCATTGAAGGAAAAATGGCCCCACTTGGCGAAGAAGAAAGTGCTGTTCCACCAAACCAATGCCCCGGCACACCGATCCCTCGTTGCCGCAGCGAAATTTGTGGAATTGGGCTGTAAATTGCTTTCACATCCACCGTATTCTCCAGATTTAGCCCCCTGCGACTTCTTCCTGTTTCCAAACATGAAAAAATGGCTCGGTGAAAAAAGATTCGCATCGAACGAGGAGGTCATTACCGAAATTTATTGTAAATTTTGAGGTTATCTTTGACAGATGTCAAGTTAGGTATATAACCGGGAAAGTTTATATTTTTAGTTATAAACCATTTTCCCGATTATGTATCTCAGGAAACGAACACGAAAAGCTCTTTTACGTACTTGGAGTTTTTAAATACCCTCGGCTACGCTTACGCTTCGCCTCGGCCATTAAAAAACACCTCGCACATAAAAGTAAACTTTCGGAGCTTGTAATATAAATAACTATTAAATGATTTGATGTACTAGGTTTGTTGAGATCTAATGGTGCTAGGATTTTCATCGCTGTTGGTTTTTTATTTTCAATGGAATCTTATTCTATGTAGCTCTCTGCGACAGCCGTAGAACGCCAACCCCCATGCCTCTTTAGGGCAGAAATATCACCACTAATTGTCTTGCATAATTGTGAAATTGCGTGAAACATTTGTCTTCGTATCTGGTATAGAAAGGTAGATACAGAACTTTGACATAAAAAATTAAAATTGTTATGACTGATTGATATTGCTCCCATTAACCTCATTTCTGTACAAAATCATTTAACTAAGAATCAAATATTTCAATTTTAATTCTAGTTGCCATAACCGAGTAATGAATATTTTATGAGCATTTTTTTTGTATGTCAGTGAAATGTTACGCTTCGTCACCTAAGAATGTACATCGATTAATTTTAGTTATTAAAATAATTTCTTTGTTAACTCAACACTGAATACTCTTTGACAAAAATGTGCTTGTGATAATAATAATAGATTCCTAAGATAAAACAGTTTTGGGAAAGTAAAAAAGAATAAATAAAAATTAAAACAAATTGGAAATTTTTGGATTCTCTTAAATATATAATTGACATCTCTGCAATAATCTCTTTGGGTCCTTCCTTGTAAAATCTAGACTGTAATCAATAATCAAATAATTTGGATTTCATCTAAATCTTAGCACCATTTTACTTTTACGAAATATTTTCAAGTCTTCTAGACCCTCTATTTTTGACAGTAAATCTTACACATTCTGATATGTATTATTTTCTGAGTGAGTTTTCCAACTCATGGCTAACCGATCGCTGTCAGCAAGTTACCAATGCTATTCTGATATTAATCAAAGAACGGCAGGTGTACCCCAGCGTTCTGTTTTAGTACCCTAATTTTCTCCAGCTGATTTGAACACAATTGTCATACGAAAATCTAATCTGTTGTTTGCTTTTCATCCAAATGTCGCTGATTTTTACATTGTTTGGAATTCCAATCTAGTTTGTACTCATCAAAGCTTTTGAACATCAAGATTATCATATTTGGGAAATATATGTTTATTGATGAAAAAGTAAAGCTCGCTCAAAGTACACATCACGTGATGTCAAGTCAAATGGATTGTCATGTTAATGATAGGACCGCCTATGTACTTCTCGACTTGAACATACTCTACTAACACAGTATCAGTTGATTCGATTAGTTCGTTTATCGTACCTTGCCGTGACTAATTTTTCCAAGACTTGTTTTAACGTCGAAGATCAAGTTATGCAATATGAGAGTATCAAATTTCTGTCTCGTTCTGTTACGTTCTCTCTCTCTCTCTTTGAACATTACTCACAAATCGGTCGTGCCAATTTAGAATCGTCCTCTCGACCACTGTTTTCGTCTAGGAAGAATTGCAATTATTAGTTGCTGACGTAATTGTATATTGATTCGAATAAAGAGCCGGGCAAAACCGAATCTCGTTCATTACTGCCTGACTCATGGGTCGCACTTGAGTTAAATTGGCGGATTAACATAATGCTGATCTATAACCGTCAATGTTTTACAGGTCCTTTCTTATCCCCGGTCCGGAATTCGGCGTCGAATCAAGTGTCCGAAACGCGAACGATTTCGATTCTATAAAATGTACAATTTTGGTTAAGTTAATGCGATTAGGGGCGCTGTAATAATGAAAGCGGCCATTTTCCGGACGAATATTTGACAAAAGCAAATTCCTTTTTTATCCTTTATTCATCTTCTTGACCCTAATCCGGCCGCGACCATTCTTATGACCGGAACTGTTCATCACTGACAACACACATAAGTAATGGGGATCTCGACCGATTCCGAATTTAACAGTATCAAAGGGCTGCTCCAGGTGTAATGAAATCGCTGCAAATGAGAACAATTCCGAAAATAAAATTTCAATATTTCTCTCCCAAATATAAATTTATAAGCTGGTTGCGAGCATAATAAAATCCAATTCACAAAAAATGAGCCATTTATTTTTAGATAATGGCGAACACTTCGTACAATATTTTTTCCGCAACCTACACGTAATTTGCGCGAATAAAACTTTGATATGGTACATCTGTACGTTATTCTTTAAATGTCTTCTCGATTTATACCGAGTTTATTTTTTCAGCTAATAATCGAGCGTCACTTTTTAACAGATTTTCACTTGACCTTAAACTTAGACACCTTTGCATGACACAAGGAAGCACCTACTCTGCGATTTGAGTTTTTGCAGCTGAGAATAAAGAGAGAAGATTAAAAAGCGTATTTTTACGTACAATGGAATGTTGTACGTTTAAATGAATTACTCACTAATTAGGTGACTAATGTCAACAATTTAACCAGTCACACTTGGAGTTTTGCTTGTTTTACATTTGTGGTTGTTGCTTGATAAAATGCACATAAACATCACAATATAGCAATATTCGAGATGGTACAGTCACTGTTTTCCACGAAAACAATACTTTCAATGTTTGCTTGCTGAAAGATTCGTCAGTAAATAATTTGCAAGTAGTAGAATTAAATAATATTGACAGTTGACAGATCACACTGTGATTTGTTCTCTAATACTTATTTACATTAGAGTACGGTAGAAGTATTTTACAACGCGAAAACTAGATTTGAGGCTCTCGGCCTCGCCTCGTGCCTGATTAGTTGGAACCTTGTAAAATATGTACCTACCGTACGACATTTGTATTAGATTTTTCGTCTGACCAAAGGTTTTGCACTTTTGCAGATTTTTATGAAATAACAAATGTCAAACTTTTTGACATACAGAGCTGCCAACCCGATAGGTTGTATTTTCCCTATTATCTGTTGTACATTTACAGCGGAGGAAATTCTCAGGCAATGTATAAATCGTTACTTTAGACAAAGGATTTATATATATTTTTTTTTTTAAGTTTTGAACATTACATATTTTTGGACCACTTCGCTTCCATATCGAAAACTACGGCAAATAGGTTAAATGTTCCTAACATCGTAGTTGTCTGGACGATTAATTTTAGGTGTGCCGCTTTATATACATACATTCCCACATGACAGTTGACAAATTTCCAGCAGTAAAAACTACCGCTAATACCGCCGCCTATCTGCGATACTAGTCTGCCTGTTACGAGGCTAGCGGCACATCCAAAATTTGTGTGGTTTTCTACGCCAACTATGATGTTAGAGACACTTATACATACTTTTAAGATATCCTGTATAAGACCACAGTATTCGCGCCGGAAAAAATATATAATTTCTAATAATCTTCGATGTTTAGCACGTAAAATTGCCATATTTTACTAAACCCTCAAATGGTCCTAGCATAGATAGTGTAGCATACATAGATAGCAAAATTATTATTCTTTTTTTATATTCCAGATTTTTTTGCCCTTAAATGTATGATGCACTGGCTTTTTGTTACTATTGCTTTTGTTTACCAGAAGCCAATCCAAAAACGGTAAAATACCTATTTACCAAATACTTTATAAGCATTTTGCATGTTCATGATATTAAATTGATACTGTGAATGACCTCATTGGCCACGTGTAGTCAAATGTGCACTTTGGTTACTTACATTATTGACGTTGGTAAGACATCATAATTCATAATAAGGAGATGATTATCTTTCATTAAGAAGCGTGGGACGTGGCCTACGGATTCATCTAGCAACTAATACAATAGGATCAACAAAAAGGAGATAAGGAGGGGATATGTAAAACAAAACTGTGATTTGTCAATTTTGTTAATTGTCAATTAACGTTAGATGGTTGAAGCCAAGCCACACGTTTTCAGATTTTTTATTTCCCATCATCGCCTCCTATCTCGTTTTTTGTATATTATATTAAGAGGTCAACTAGAAGATTTGGAGCTGTAAGTTAGATGTTATGTTATTACGGTTTTTTAAGAACTTCCAGTTGTACATTACATTCAATTTTTATCAGACCTTCGATTTCTTGGAATGTTTTTGTAATTTTTTTCAACACTACAGTTCTACTAAATCAACAGTTGCCATTATTGTTGACCCATGATACTTTGTTGACCATTACGTACGACTTAACGTGCTTTTGGGAGGAACGTTCTCAATTTATCTACGGATTAGGCTCATGTTCTTGTTCTGAATCGTTTTCATTTTATTGGAAAGTTGCAACCCTTACCAATACGAGTTCATAAATACAGAACAGCACTAGCGAGGCTTGTGAGCGTATTTTGTCTTTTTCCAGAATTAAATCTTCATTTTTTCTCAGTGAAACCGACAGTGAATGTATACAAAAATATATTACTGCGATTTCCTTACTTAGTTTTCTTTTTATTGTCACATCAATTTCATCATTTGCATAAGAAATGGAATAAAATTTCAACATCAATGGCTACTTAGATCTAGATTTGCTCCAATATCCCCATATATTAAAACTTTATTCTTTTTTGTTAGCAGCGCACAATTTGCAATTGTTTCATTAAAAATGTAACGCATTATTTTTTCCTGTTTTCGTTCACATTATGTTCATAAACATGTGCATTTGTAACTGTACACAAATTTGAGTAAACATTGCTTAGTTGTCCTATGGTTTTTACGGTGCTCAATATAGCGACAATTTTTATTTATTTATTTTACAATTAACAGTTTGCACTTTAAAACTTGCACATTTTCGACACTGGTGACAGGTACGTCTAGTTTGGTTTTCACACTTTTGAATTTGACGTATTCGTAGTTTGCATGAACTTTGTTTCGGTGCACAGTGAAAATAAAATAGCCATAAAAAATGCGAAAAAAATCTATCTCCTTCATTCTTCAAGATACTTTTTTGCTGAAAATAAGTTTGACGATAGGAGTATACTGAATTTATCTCGATAATGAATAAATGAAACACAAAAATTTGAACAACGGAAACCTGAGTTTTTTGTATTTGTTTGCATTCTTTTGACATCTGCAGAACAAGCTGCTTGGAAAATAATGTGAAACTCTAGCACCATCGGTAGTGCATTGTTCCTATATTTTCACTGTTCTTGATAAAAGTCCTCGTCAACTGATTTTTTTTTGTGACAATCACAGTGACATCGTATGTTGTAAGTAAATTTGATTTTAATTCATCTGCATTTAAATCATTTTTAGGTGAATTCAGATGCTATGCTGTTACACAAAGTCTCTATAAAAGAACGTATATCAAGAGTTATTATTTTTGCCGCTCTGTAGCATATTGTGGTACCAATAGAAAAACGTAGAATATGTAAACTCATTAATGACAGGTTTTTAATACAAACTATTGTAAGATGAAAAGGAATTAGAGTATAGAAAAACTGAAAAAAATCACAAAAAAAACAACTAACACGTTGAACTCACAACTGACGCTAATATTTAATAATTTGATATTTGACTGTTTACATCTGATTTGACGACTTCAACGGCCTGACAATTCGACAGGATTCTTGATATACGTTCTTTTATGGACACTTTGTATATTTTTTCAAGTAAAATCGTAACAAAGTAACTTCAAAATTGTTATTCCACTAGTTAGTAATAAACAAATTGTTAACATTCAGCATCCAAAATAAATAAGGTTAAAAATGAAACTTTTCAGCCTTTATAA
This sequence comes from Tenebrio molitor, assembly GCF_963966145.1. Taxonomy (NCBI): domain Eukaryota; kingdom Metazoa; phylum Arthropoda; class Insecta; order Coleoptera; family Tenebrionidae; genus Tenebrio; species Tenebrio molitor. Next base: position 2,714,935 of record NC_091048.1, on the reverse strand, counting down.
CTTTAAGGTTAAAAGAATAGTAGATTGTATAATTAAGAATAGAAGTAAGTCTTTTTATGCAAAGCCCAGAGATTGAAGGCCGAGACGAAGTCAACAGTCAATGGAAGGACAACCAACGAGATGAACGAGTAATTTACTTAATTAGGAAAGCGTTTTTGAAAGAAAAATTATTAATTTCCACATACATCAAACGTGCGTGTTCACCCAATCAGAGCGCTTGCTTTCAAATGTTTATCGCGATAAAAATGTCCTACTACTCTGTCATCTCATCTGTCAAAAGTGATTAAAATAGCATGCTACTCCTACCAACTTCTTGAACTTTTTCTTCAACCGATTCAATCACAAATTTGCTTATTAATTTAAAACATCAGTTACCAACTATTAGAAGATTACCAAAAACTTGTAGACATTTAGCTGCAGATAAATTAAGCTCAATTATTAATAATTGTCTTTCGACCAAATCAATCTCTTCCTTTGAGAATCTTTTACTTTTCTCCTATAGAACTTTCAGTGTAGCAGAGAAATCTGATAAGTAATAAACACATAAAAGAAAATCTTTCTAATTTTGAAGTTTCTCAAATACGAACTGCTTCTAAGAAACGTACACATACCGGGTGTAGAATTGGTTTACGAGACATAGGATTTTACATGTAAAAATAAAGAGTTTCAATTATTGGCTCCCCTAATTTCAATCTTAGTTTTATTCTAACATCTTGTGGTAGGTACTGAAAGAAAGGCAAGAAAAGAGTTAACACAAAAATACTAAAAAGTACTACTAGGCATGACATTTTCTTTCTTTCTTTAAATGGTATTATGGAGGATCTTCTTTAAGAAACTTCCAAGCAATATTTGCTTCAGGTTTCCCAGACCGACCAATTTCAGCCATAGAAACAATTCGAAGAATTGGAACATTTAATGGAAGATACCTTTTCATTCGTCCTGTAGTCCTGTACGAGTTCATTTGAAGGGCAGATCAAAAGAAAATTAAATAATAGTGAAACCGCCTGACAAATAATTTTAGAAGTCAAATATCGTTGCTAGTTCTGCTTTTTAATATTTTTGTCTTAACTCCTTTCTTGCTTTTCTTTCAGTACCACAAGATGTTAGAAAAAAACAATGAGTGGAATTAGACAGTATTTTTATTCTCTCTAACTTTCATTTTAACCATTTTGCCATAAAATTATTAGGGGAGCCAATAATTGTATCTCCTTATTTTTACATGTAAAATCCTATGTCTCGTAAACCAATTCTATACCCGGTATATCACTAGCTAAGAAAGTGGAAGCAAAAGTAGCCGATTTTGACATCAAAGGAGCTATTAAATTATTGCCCAAGGGTGACTCATTAGCTTCATTCAATGAAAATGTTGCTGAGGAATTAAAAAAAAAATATCCTTCACCATCTCGCGAACTTTTTTTCCCAGACGCTTTCAAACCAGGAGACTTTTCTTTAATAGTCAATGAGCAAAACGTTCAAGAAGCTATCAATTCCTTTCCTGCCGGTTAATCACCAGGTTTAGAGATGGTGTTAGACCACGATACTTGAAAGATATTATATCTTTATCAGCGGGTGAAGCAGGTCAGCAGGCATTAAGAGCTTTAACAAAATTGTGCAATTTTTTATTGTCTTTTATTTATTTTATGGTGCGTCTTTATGTGCCCTTCATAAGAAAGATGGAGGAATTAGACCGATCGCTATAGGAAACTGTTTACGAAGATTGACTTCAAAGCTAGCCTGTTTTCAAAGCCGTAATATTGTAAATTCGTATTTATCTCCACACCAACTTGGGGTGGCAACTAAGCTAGGATGCGAAGCAGCAATTCATCCACACGAACCCTTGTGAATAACGACCAAAACCGTGGCAAAGTTCTTCTTAAATTAGATTTCAAAAACACCTTTTTGTAATATCTAGTTGTTAAAGGTGGGTTTCCGGACTGTTTGTCACTGTTGGGATTTTAATAAGACACAACCTTGCTGTTTAAAAACTTTATATGGACTAAATAATATTTTGGAGTCTGGAGTTTTACAATAGCGTGAATTATTTTATGTGCAACACGTGCTGGTCAGAATCTGGACCACTTCAACCTACGCAGTTCTTTTATACTGTGATTTTTGCTGTTCCATTACTAAACTCCAATAGTCACCATGTAAACAACCTCATAACGGCCGGAGTCCGTTAAGGGTGTCCGTTATGAGCGGGAGCGGCCGTTATGAATGACTAAATAACTATAGCAACGTAGATCTAAACTTTATTTTTCAACTTTTTTACAATTGGTACAATAATTATGTTTAATATTATGGGACACACCTTGAATTAATCGAAATCCGTATGCCACTAGCAGATGTAGACGAAATCGAAGATGATGCTTCAGACTTTGAACACCAACACAAGCGCGATTTTGCAGGGAATAACGATGACCTCACTTGTTCTCCGGACATCGGGAATATCTTGATCGCGATTTTTTATTGATTTCAGTCGTTTATTTTCAACGGAAAGTTAAGTGTTGAACAAATCTGACAAACAGCAGCAAATGTAGACAAGATCGAAGATGATGCTTCACAATTTTAAGACTAACACAATGGCGATTTTGCAGGCAATAACGATACCTCACTTCCGGACATCGGGCATATCTTGATTGCGATTTTTTTTATTGATTTCATTCATTTATTTTCAACGGAAAGTTAAGCGTTGAACAAATCTGACAAACAACATTGAAACAATTTTTTTTCACAAACAACGGTTGACATGACGACGTCCTCCGCACACTTATTAATCATTCGGTTTTTCGATAGCGTTGAAAAAAATGTATTTCAAAAAGATAATTGTGAACGAATCGTAGAGATAATACAAAAGCTATTGTACAATACACGTCCGTTAGGGCCTTTACAGCCTCGCCAGTATTATTCGACTCGCTCTGCGAGCTCGTCGCACAAAATCTCTGGCTCGGCAGTAAAGGCTATCCTAACGGACTTCTACTGTAAAATACTATTAACTCAGTTGAACGGGATTGTATTCTAAAAGAACTGCAATGTCATACCCCACTTCTTTACCCTTATCTTTATCAATGCTATAGAAATCTTTCAACTTTATTTTTCGGTGATCATTTAATTTCTTCTTCTGTTGGAGCCCAGCAAAGAGATCCTTGCGGTCCTATGATTTTTAGTCTTGCCATTCAATCAATTATTTTATCTTTGGATTCTCAAGAAGATATTTGGAATTTAGATAATGGAAGCTTAGCTGATTACCCAGAAGTAGTTTGGTCCGACTTTAAGAAATTTAATTTTTTATTAAGAACAACTCCATTTTGGAAATTTTCTAATTATGTTAATTCAATTGATTCTTCTTTACTACTACTTAATTTACGCTTAACTGATTTACAGTGGTGTCAGTCCACTTTACCGATTAGATTTGGTGGACTGGGAATTCGCCGCATTTCTGATATTTGCTTGTTTCTCTGTTACTAATGAGCTTATTATTCACCATTATGATGAAGCTTCAACAGTCTGGGATGTAAAAAATGAGAACGAAAGATCAACAATTCCACAATTTCAGAAGAATTGGGATAATATCAATATCAAACGAATAATTGCCAATGACTTCATCTTTAATTCACCTAGAGACTTGGCTCGTTTTAAGGCTTTGTAATGCAGAGAATCAGGATCTTGGTTACATGCCGTACCTTCTATTAATATTGGTACTCTTTTAGATAACACTTCCTTCAAAGTTTGTATTGGTTTAAGATTGGGTTGTAATCTTTGTACACGTCATATTTGCAAATGTAATGCGAAAGTTGACGAAATTGGTATCCACGGTCTAAGTTGTTCTAAAACCAGTGGTATATTTTCCAGACACACTGAAATTAATTCTATTATCAATCGGTCTTTCACTTCTATTCATGTTAATTCAACTTTAGAACTAAACGGACCGTCTCGGGATAATGGAAAACGCACAGATGGGATGACTTTAGTACCTTTAGTTTGGGGCTTTACTATTGTAGATACACTTGCAGTGTATTACGTTTTGAAAAGTTCTGAAGTTTCAGGTTTTGCCGCTGAAATGGCTTGCAAACGCAAACATAGCAAATATAGTTCAATTATTTAGTCAAATTACATATTTAAAGGTTTACCCTTTGAAATCTTAGGCCCTTGGTGCAAAGAAGCCATCGATTTCATTAATGTCATCGGAAACCGACTTATTGCGGAATCAGGCGTTTCAAAATCAAAGAAATTCCTTTTCGAGAGGATTTCCCTTGCAATTCAACCTGGAAACGCTGCAAGCATTCGGGGCACTTTTCCAGATTCCGCATTATTATCTAAAATTTTTGTATTGTAAAACAAAAATGTTATGTACTTAAGTTAAATATAATATTTTTTAAATAAAATTCATACTCGCAAAATTGTTAAATAAAATTGTCAAACCAAAAGGTTTTCGCAAAACTGAAAAATTTATTCGATAAAAAAGTACCTAGGTCTTGTTATTTTTCCTTCGATAATATAATGTTTTGACTGGAAGAGGATGCAATTTTAAAATGTTGCGTAAAAAATCAACTGATGATTGTTAGAAAAGCTTCCAGTTACCAGAATGGTAGATATTTTCATTCAGTAGTAAATAATATTTATATCGATCAATTTGTTATGCGGAAAAGGAGTTAGAGCGCATCCCCAACTTCAGTGCATTTTTCAATGCAGTGACTAAACTATAGACTGCAGATTATCACACAAGTCCCAGATCACGGTAAAGTTACAGCTATAGCGGATGATAAAAATATCCGTTTCATACTGCACGATGTAAAAAATGAATTCTGTCAGTTAGAAGAAATTCATATCGTTATGTCACGTTTGAAGATTAAACGAGTGAAAATTAAAATTTGTAATAAGACCCCTTGTCGATTTGTGACACACAATTTATCGTAACCTCCCCCTGGGGCGCACAAGCAGAGGGATAGTTCTCCGACTGCATAAAACTGAGGCAAAGGTAATTAGTTTTCCTCGAAATCGTGCTGTTGCACAAATAAGTAAATAATTTGATCGATATCCCGTACAAAGGGAGCACCATTACCCAGTTGAGCTTTAGGTAAGTCTTCAGTTTCAGTGTGCATGCATTTGTTAATAAATTAGTTAATGTATTTATTATGCACGTCAGAGTTGTCGTTAATTGCAACTCCGTCATTCCCAGCAACCTAATAAACATTAAACATGGCGCATAATTCAGTCTTACCCTGCCCAGCGCTACCAACTGTCCAAAGCATGAATGCTGATTTCTGATTTAACCGATACAGACATGATGTATGTCCACGGTGCGATTTGAAATACGCCTAATTTATTTATGAAGTTGTTGTCTCTTTCTTGGCTCCGCTTAAGCGGTGGCGCCATTACTATGCGCATTAATTAAGCCATATTAAAGGCATATTTCGGTCGGCGGGCAAAAAACCGGAGGGGGCGGCGGCAAAAATCGACGGCGGTCGACTTGTTCGATTTTATTTGCGGAGATTAATTGAAAAACAAGCCGGAAAAAGTCAAAAGAGTGAACAAATGTGGCGGGATTGCAGGTCGGAATGAAGGAGGGTTGCCATTTAAACTATCTGACAGCTAATGGAAAACATTGATTGAGGGGTGGGTTTTTATTTTGCGCAGTAATATAAAAGTGCGCCGGAACACATTATATAAATAATTAAGTTGACCAATTCCAATCTGTTTTAAAATCGGAACTATACCGCAGACATGAACTCTAATTCTAATTAATATATGATGGTTTATTTTCATGCAAAAAATAACGCGACCAACCTCGATTATACGCCATTTCCGCAAACAGGGGCGGCCGCTGCAAAATCTACATAAATTTCGCCGTTTCGGACAGGGCAGATCGATAAATAGCCAAAAATTTAAGACCCTAGGAACTGCTCGCGCTTTCACATATCAACAGAGTAATTTCAAAGTAATTTTAAAAATTAGGTGAAATGCGAATACGAGATGTGTTTGTAAAATATTGAAGGCGTTGTGACGTCATATCTGTCGTATGAACTGGGTCCGTCAAGTAGTCTGCTGCGTGCAGATTTAAAATGAAGCAGTACAGCTTACCTACATTGTAGCTTGAGCTGTGAGGAATGCGCAAAGTTGAATAAAGAGGTCCTATAAAGAGGTCCTGGAACTCTTAGACCACTGCGCATCCGGGTCTCACAGCTCACGCTACAATGGGGAAGCTGTATATTTTTTTAAACATTGAGTATTTGCACTTCTTACATGAAATGCATTAATCTTCACCTTTGCAAAATGCGGTAGCTGTTTTGATAATAGTATTTTACAGTAGAAGTCCGTTAGGATAGCCTTTACTGCCAAGCCAGAGATTTTGTGAGACGAGCTCGAAGAGCGAGTCGAATAATACTGGCGAGGCAGTAAAGGCCCTAACGGACGTGTATTGTACAATAGTTTTTGTAATATCTCTACGATTCGTTCACAATTATTTTTTTGAAATACATTTTTTTCAACGCCATCGAAAAAACCGAATGATTAATAAGTGTGCGGAGGACGTCGTCATGTCAACCGTTGTTTGTGAAAAAAAATTGTTTCAATGTTGTTTGTCAGATTTGTTCAACGCTTAACTTTCCGTTGAAAATAAATGAATGAAATCAATAAAAAATCGCAATCAAGATATTCCCGGAAGTCCCGGAAGTGAGTAGTCATTCATAACGGCCGCTCCCGCTCATAACGGACACCCTTAACGGACTCCGGCCGTTATGAGGTTGTTTACATGGTGACAAACAGTCCGGAAAGCCCCCTTTAACAACTAGATATTACAAAAAAAAAATTAAAAAAATAATTTAATAGCCTGTTGATAGTAAATTTTTTATTTTTATAATGAAAATTTAGTCGTCGCTTAATTTACATTTATACAACAAGTTTTATTACGAATCTCTTGAAAAATGTTGGCAATTGTTTTGATACATGGTGTTAGTAAGCACGAATTTCAAAAATTTCGGATTTTAGAAATATTAATTGTACTATGTGATTAGCACTTCGGACTTGTTCTAATTTCTTCAGAAAACTAAAATTTAAAAGGAGGGGACTTCCGAACAGTGGCGTAACTACACCTGCGCGAGGTTTCCCAAATAGGGGAGGGGTGCAGAGCTAAAAGGGCCCAAACTACCACAATCATATCTTTCGTGGACTGTAACAGCGGTACAACTCAAAAAACGGCATTTCGGAGTTACTGCAAGTCCCGACGTGTCAAAGTAGTCTTCTTTCCAGTAGTTTGACTGGAATAATCTCAATCTTTAATATGGAATGGTCAAATAGCAGAAGTGGTCGCTATTCCCTGCTAGGCTTCCAAAAAAACAAACTTTAGAGGCATTTTATCCCAAAACGCAATTTTTCAAGTTGTGCCACTGTTGCAGCTGGCGAACTACATCACAATGTTAAGAAATGTGATCATGGAAATGTGCATAAGCTGCATTGAAAAGTTCAGGTTACTTTACGACATTTTTAATCAGAAGATCCTGAATCAGCGACGGCCTCTACGTACGTACAGCAGGGAGAGTGCTAAAACTAATACAAAGAATACCTTGGCGTTTTGTTGTGTCTACTCCAGAAAAATCTGCAAAATATCGACCAACAACAAGATAATTTAGTAACTTACATGTTACGTGTAATGCTGTATTCATTTATGTCATCGGCATTATTATAAATCAATAAAAGCATTACAGTAGGAAAAATAGAAAAATCTTAGAAGTGATGTTCAAAGAATATTATTAAGTAATATATGACATTTTGAATGTATCGTTTTGTGCATTTTTTTTGGGATAGATGTTAAAAGAACTTAATACCGTTTCAAAAATAATTTTTATCAGAACTGCGAAGAAACTGCGTCAGCAATAAGCAAGGGCCAGAAAAAATAGCACCTTAATGGAATGTAAAGTCTGAATTTTACAAAAAAGAAGAACGAAGTGGAATTCAAAAAAACATTTTAAAGAGTTGGGTCTTGATGAGGAATTCAAATTTTAAATTAATGTTTTTTATGGCGTGGCAGATATTATAATGTCTCATTTGTTTTAGCGTTTTAAGTCGCCTCTGTGTGCATGTGAAAAATTTCTTTGTACCAATTGTTTTTTAAGTGTAGATAAAGTTTTAAAAAAGATATAATTTGCAAATATTTTGAATAGTACATTCTTCAACGAGCGTATAATGATGGCTATTATTTACGAGGATGAAAATTCCGACACGAGCCGTAGGCGAGTGGTGGAATCATCCGTTATACGCAAGTCGAATACTATACTTTCTCCACGACTATACAAAAAAAATATATATATTTAAATTGAATTGAATTTTTATTACATATTTGACAATTAAAATTTTATATACGAGAAAGGTTCAAATTGATGGTGCAGCCACAACGAAATGCTTATTGAAAAATACTTAAATTATTGAACACCCTCTGTATGCACCCATTCTACGTATATTTGCACTTGATGTGGTATTATACCTACCTAACTTAATATTTCATCTAACTAATACCTGAGTTAATATTTTATTCATCTGCATGTTGTTTTTGTCTCAAGTACTTACATATTTTAAATATGTTATTATTAAACCAACGGCTTGGAGTGTACTAACTGCCCGCAGTAATAATGAAGCGGATCATGAACTTACAAGTTAAAGCGGAATAATGCTCGCTGCGACTGCTCGAAATAATGAAATCCAAAGCTCACAATTTTTGTTACGGTAAAAGTCAGCAATCATCCAGTGAACCACAAAAGTTTTAACAACTAATAAGATACATTAATTTGGTCTATTCGACCCGATATTTCTTTTATTAAACTTGAACTCACGTTTTGAGCAGTGGCGTGCGGATGGGAAAGTCTTGTGAGATATTTATTTGATAATTTATGTTACTTATTGGAATGAGTAGGGACATACCTTTCTAAATTTTCTGAAGTAACGAATGACTGCTATTGTTTTTGTTAAACATACACTAAAATTATTATACAGGGTATATCTAAAACGCGTGTGTTAATTTTAGCACGTAGCAGGGCTTGTTACATGAAACGTTTTTTCTATTACAATTTTGTACGTAAATTGATTGATTGATTTAAAATTTGAAATAAATTAGCTATCAAAGTGTATACCCGTCTATGGGTAAAGGCGGAATTTTTCTGTTGTAATAGAAACGGAGCCTTATCACGAAAGTTACATTGTTAGGAAAAAAAATTCTCATGATTACAAAAAAAATAGAGACACAAAATGACTCGTTAGGTAAAAATTGGGGGGCAAAAAACTTTTGTGAATTTTGCAAAATGTCATAGAGAAAAGTTTCATAATTTGGCGAGTTCTTCCAATGGTTAAAATTAACACACGTATTTTAGATATACCTGTATACGGCCAGTTTATTAATTGTACCATTAAATGGCTTAAGGCACTCTACTCGTATTAAAGGCTAGAGCTAGAGCTAATTTGGCAATAACTGTGGTTATGTTCAAAATCTTCTTTTAAGTTTATCTTTAATTTCGTAAAATTTCGTAATATTTTTACATATCGTATCATCTGAGCATCATCTAAATATTGAACCCCTTCTTTAACAGCTTCATCAACTATTCATTGGTTGGAAGTGTAACATGGGGATACATTTCTTTCTATAGATTTATTCCATGAGGAGCATTAATCAATAATTCTTCACTAATTAATTTCTCCATATCCACAAATTCTCTTCGCATAAATTCAGCACGCGATATGTATTATAAATTTGACTAAATAATATGTTTTAAACTATTCAAAGGATAATGAGCTTATTATTCACCATTACCATTATGATGAAGCTTTAGCAGTCTGGGATGTAGAAAATGAGAACGAAAGACCAACAATTCCACAATTTCAGAAGAATTGGGATAATATCAATATCAAACGAATACTTGCCAATCTTTAATTCATCTAGGGACTTGGCTCGTTTTAAGGGTTTGCAATGCAGAGAATCAGGATCTTGGTAACATGCAATACCTTCTCCTAATATTGGTACTCTTTTAGATAACACTTCCTTCCAAGATTGTATTGGTTTAAGATTAGGTTGTAATCTTTGTACACCTCATATTTGCAAATGCAATGCGAAAGTTGACGAAATTGGTATCCACGGTGTAAGTTGTTCAAAAAGCAGTGGTAGGTTTTCAAGACACACTGAAATTAATTCTATTATCAACCGGTCTTTGACTTCTATCCATCTTAATTCAACTTTAGAACCAAACGGACCATCTCGGGATGACGGAAAACGCCCTGATGGGATGACTTTAGTACCGTGGATTAAAGGTCAACCTTTGGTTTGGGACGTTACTGTTGTAGATACACTTGCAGACAGTTACATTTTGAAAACTTCTGATGTTTCAGCTTTTACCGCTGAAATGGCTTGCAAACGCAAACATAGCAAATATAGTTCAATTATTTCATCAAATTACGTATTTAAAGGTAACCTTTGAAACCTTAGGCCCTTGGTGCAAAGAAACCATCGATTTCATTAATGTCATCGGTAACCGACTTATCGCGGAATCAGGCGATTCAAAATCAAAGAAATTCCTTTTTGAGAGGATTTCCCTTGCCATTCAACGTGGAAACGTTGCAAGCATTCGGGGCACTTTTCCAGATTCCGCATTATTATTGGAAATGCTTGCATTGTAAATCAAAAATGTTATATAATTATTTTTAAATATGTATTGATATTTAAACTATCACATACTAAAGTGATGACAGACTCCAGGTTATTGGATCACTTTGCTTATTATTACGGTTTATGATGGGCTTGGTGCATTGGATTGTAGAGAACCAACCACCACTTTACTACATCAACACTAACCCATAAATATTTCTATTTTAATTGTTCCGGTATATAATTTATTGTCCTAGAATAAATATGATTTAAATAGTATTTTCCAAGAGTTGATCCATGCAGAATTTTGCAATAGTCTTTAAGTAAATTGTTTCAATGTAGATTGCCCTAATTTACTGAAAGAAATATTTGCGGAAACAAAAGCATTGCAAATATCAATTACAGAATCCTGATAACTGTTTTCTCCTCTCGTTAATTTAACCCTCAACTTTTTTTTTGTAACACTTATATTTTCCACTACGTATTACAATGATGTGTTCTCCAAATAATGCAGACATTTTTTTTTCTTTTCCTATTTCCCCATCTGTTTTGCTAACTTTTCTTTTTTTATATGAATGTTGTTTCCACGGATTCCTCCTTCATTCTATCTATACATATATGTGGCAAATAAACTAGGACGTAACCTTGCTCCAATCCTTTTTTTTTTATTGCATTTGCCTGTATACTCCTTAATTTTGTTTATTTGATTAAGTATAGATTTTTTATTCAAGAAATTATGTATCAATTTTATATATGTACTTCTTATGTATTTATTTTTACACAAAAAGCTTGTTCTACTTTATTAAAATAAACCAGTTAAAATTAAGTTAAGGCATTACTTTCCAGCAGAATTCAATTTCTGTTATGTAAGTTTACTCTTCGATATTAAAAAAACATTAAATATACAAGACTATTAGACAATCAATTATTACATTTTATTCCATCGAGGAATTTATTATTTAATTGACCTGTTAAAGTTTACACGAAATCAAACACAACTATATTATTGTTATGTTACAAAATTTATAATGAAGCATTCAATTTAAGCTCGATTTAATTCCCACAAAAATTATGATATCATAGTTGCCCTTGGGTAAACTTTGACACATTAATTTAGTCAGTAAGTCATTGATTGACATGATATAATTATTACAAAATGATATTTGTTAATGTGTCATAGTACTTATTAGAAAAATTATCCATTTTTTAGTCGACCTCTCAATAAAGCATTATTTTAGTCATCAAAAGAGATAATAAAGTAGCACTGATACTTTGAAGTAAAAGCACAGCCGACTAAATTAATTGATTGATGTGTCCCAGTAACAATGAAGTAATGTATGAAGAAGTACATACTCCCGAAAGACACAATATAAAATGTACCACGCCACTGAAATGCCTTTTCATCCCTCGTGTAATTATTTCCCTCGCCGTGCTTATACTCGGGATGCACTTGAGTCTCTTATTAACAATTTATTAAGTACATATTTTAAATATTTGAAATTTGGAAAAAAAATGTGTTACAATGAAAAAAGTAGAAATGCGTCATTAAAGATTCGATAGAGGTACGTTTGTTGAGATTAGAGAAGCATAAAATGTAAGCTTTCTAATTTCTCGGAGCAGTTGTGAACTATCAATAGTTGTAAATTTCGCAGACTCCACTAAAATCGTTAGAAAAAACCGTTTCCTTAATGGCCTTAATGGTGTTGTTAAGTATATTAACGGGTTTGTCGGAGTCGGAGTGTAGGAAGTGTCCGGAATAAGAAAAGCTAAATGACTTTTGCACATAAACGGCTTCAGACACGAAGATATTAACGAGGCTGATCCAGCAACAGAGGCAGACCGAGTCGCTGCCGGTCACTCCTTTGCATTATCTTATGATAATTGCGAAGCCTATAAACTTCAATTAATGGCCGCAAATATACATAAAGCAGATCAAAGTTTCTCTGGTTGAGTTATAAGGCCGGTATTACAGGGCGCAATTAAACCCACGGACCAGACTGATGGACGATGACGCGACGATCGGCATTTCCACGCTTGATTCATGCCACCGACTGAATATTATTTACAGCCAAATGAGCTTTCGCTAATTCACATTTCTTACAATGCTGACGGATGAGTTAAGGCGACTTAGTGCGCATTTTCAATAGGGGGGATTTATGCTCGAGTTCTACTCAGAATTTGGGACATTAATGAACCACTAAATCTAAGTTTTTTCCAGTTGGCAAATTTCAAAAGAGTGAAAATAAATCGGTACCAATTCGATTGATACATTGGCAAACGCATGGACAAAGGGTACACCACAAATCATACATAATGTTTGTTTCAAAAAATATTGTACAAACTTCAATGCGCGAAGACGTATTCGGCACATTCGCGGAAATAAAGCACTCGCTCCTGCGTCGCTCATGTCTCAAATAATGCGCTCATGCGCGAAAAATGACTTCTCGCACTCGGTTCGTAAATAACTAATGATATTGGTTTATGTTTGAATCCGGTAAAACTTTTTAAGAGTCTAGGACCGTAAAGATAAAAATACAGTACAGTATGAAATAAATTTAATTAATGATGATTAAGTCAAACCAAAGTAGGAAGAACATTATGACGTGTAATAAGTACTTGAACGATATAATAAAAGTTAAGATGACTAAACTGTGTGTGGCTTCTAAAAATGGTCAAGTTGTAAATCATTCTCACCATATACCGCAAATACAAATGCATTTCTTCTATCTACTGCTGTAAAGTATTTTCTCTTTGTTCTTGTAAACAAGTTGTGCTACATAGTTCACGCTTATTGCTTCAATACGGGAAAGAAACGATTATTACATATAAAACATTTCAAAAATATGTAAGTATCTGAATGCGTTCTAGCAATGTAAAAATAGTTCAATTTTAACATTCGAGGAATTAAAAAAAAATGTTTTGTAGTAGTTATTGCATCTATTGTCGTCTAAATCGTCACCTGAAAATTAATATTAGAAATTTAACTCGCTTTCTCTTTAACTTTTAGTTTTCTGAACATACTTGTGATGGTTCTAATGATATTTCTTAATATCCACTATGAATTCCATAACCTAACTCATTCGACGTTAATCTTTTTTGCCTAGTGAACCGCCAACGACTGACACGCATTCCCACACCGTCAAATTTTCAAAAACGTTAGTTAACACCACGCCACGCGGGCACCATAATGCCCACGCCAATTTTTTTTGCTCTCGACTAAAGATGCCAAATTCGGCGAATATTAGTGATGATCATTGAAATCATTATCTAGTGGGGCTTCTGAGCGACTTCCTTGTTCTCCAAGAAGAGTATTCGCTTTCAAAGAAAGAGTATTAGACATACTCCTGCCACGGTTTTGTTCTAAGGAATCTGTCAGAATTATTCCGTCTTGCTCCCATGAGTGATTTCTGAAAGGGGCCTTTCTTTGGGGGAGGGAATCAGAGGAGTATATTTCTTTGACTGTTGTTTTGTTTCTGGATCTACATTTTGCTGTTTTACCCAAACATTTTCGTTCTCTTATATTGTTTCCAAATGTGCAAGAAGGATTTTTCAAAAGCTCTTGTAAAACTTCCTCGTAGATTAATATTGAGTCAGAAGAAAATAAAGTCTACCAAAAAATCTAGATTTAGGTGCTACGTTAAGGAAAAAAGCACTTTGTGAATCTCGTTGAGAATCACCAGAAAAATATTTTTTTTGTTCGACACTGTCAGAATTTGAGAATTTTCTCCTGTGTGAACGGATTTTGATAATTTTGACAACTTGTCAAAACGAAACGTCAAGCTAATTTTAAAGATTTTCAGCGAGGCTTTGGGGGGCTCGTCGAACAAAAAAACGTTGTATTCAACTCGTTCTTGTGTAATTTGGGCTTTTTTTTGCGCTCGTGGACCTTTAAAACTCTCGTTTCACTCGAGTTTTAAACTGGCCCACTCATGCCAAAAAAAACCCAAATTACACACGAACTCGTTAAGTAAACTACTACTTTTTGCACCACCTCTATAATGACCAACTTTACTCCTTGTTTGTAGGGAGTAAAGTGGCTTTTTTTCTCCCTTGGAAAAAAAGCATAGCCAACTCAAACTTTTATGTAAACTTTACTCCCTTGGGAGAAAAAGCATAGTCAACTCAACCTGTTTTGATACATAAAATAGCCAAAATCCACCAGAACCGATATGATTTTTGTGTTTGTAAAACAAGTGTCATGTTGACAGTTAAAAATAATTTTAAAACTCGGCTTTTTTCAATTATTATCGTTAGGTCGTGGAAAAAATAGTATACACCCCTCGAGAGTGCATGCCTTTCACCCTCGGGTAAAAATCATGCACTTCACTCCCTTGGTGCATAATCTGCTATTGTGTTTATAACTTTTCTGTTTGAATCATTTTCAAGTGAACACTGTAAAAGGCTCGTGTTAAATACTTGATTCGTTTAAATCCTTATCTCATATTTAACACGATTCCAAAATTTTGGATAAATTAGCGAACAAATTTGTCCTCAGCTTATCTCGTTCCGTCGAGCTAAACACAAAGCAGAAACCCCCAGAGCAAAGCATTAAAGTCGCCAGCTTCCAGCAAAAATTCTTATTTATCACAGTCGCATTGTCCACATCCGATTGAAATGGGGATATGATTACGCGAGGGCGTTGTTCTTTACCGTGGTGATTTGTCGTCTGGAGCAATTAAAGCTCTGCTTTTTACCACCACCTACAGGTTTCATATATTTCTCCTTCGACCGTCCCCCGGAGACTCGTCCGGCGATTTCGCATCATCAGTACCGACGGAAAAAAGTCATACGAATGTCGTCCGTTATTATTTACAGACTTCATTAAGCGTAATGCGGCTTTATTCTACTCGACCGAGCCGGTACATTATTCAATTTCGGGCAGGAGCCGTGGCCGCCACCGAAAGAGATGAATTGTGGGGGCAGCGCCGTTCCCTATTTTTATATCGCGGATGTATGTACGTATGTAGATACGCGTTGCATATGTATGATAAGCGTATAGCTTCGTCCTTTATAAAGCTCTCACATCCCCTCGCTCTCGAAGGGCGTCACGGTTTTCCACCAGGGTTCGAACGACACCGCGACGGTGAACTGGGTCACGACAGGTAAACAAGAAGTCTAACGAAGTCGAAAATGGGATGCGTTAAGGGAAACGTATCAAATCGCCAAGAAAAAATAATCATTCTAGTAAGTACCATCTCGAAAGCACTAATTACATCATTCGATAAAAGAAGTTAAGCAGTATTGGGCGCGGTCAACATTTGGATGGGTGGCCTCCAGGAAAATGCTATCATTATCGTTCTTGTTCTAAAAATAATAAAAGAAAATGCTGATGATTTCTACGGAGCTCTTAGGTATACCTTTGCGTAAATATTTCCAAGGTCACAGCCCATGAGAGAATCCAATACCTCTACCCTGATCTGATCTCAAGCAGTTGCTACGTATTCTCGAAATTGGCGTCAAATCCTTTACATTTTTACTTACTTTTGTCTAATTTCGAGATTGTTCTTCTCGCAGCTCTCATTTTTTCCTCGGTGCTTAAATTTTAATCTGATACTGAGAAATGCAGATGATTAATTTTTAATTAACGTTAGGTGGAATATCCATTCCACGTTTACGGTAGTCGTGTATCACAAGAAACAATTCGTTTGGTGTTAAATGAGTCGATTATTATTAAGGAGAAGGAAGGATTCTACTTTGTCGAATTAGGATGGTGGAGGGAACGGCGTCGTCCGGATAGAAAAAGGCGAAGTGAGGATCCCTAAAATTATTAATCGCCCTAATTCATAATTAAGTTGGTCTTTTATTTGGGCGCTTTCAAGATGATAAAATTGCATCAGCGAATGAAGTTAAGTGTGTAGGTAATTGCAGCAAAGGCGCGAGTCTGGGCCGAGGAGTCGGCGAGATAGGAGGATCAGAGGGATGGGGTTGTCAACTTTTAACTAACTTTCCAATAATACCGTTTATGTGCAAGTCAAATACAAGTTTAAATTAGCTTTGCGAATAAATTAGCGAGTTTTGTGCGGCCTATCTCGGCAATTATCGCGCGACGCCTTCTTTGTAATTATTGTTATTCAAAATTATGGAATTTTAGATGTTTTATTATGCTGATTTCATAGCTGAAAGCCGGGGGTTACGGGCCCTGTATTCTTATTCGTTGAATATCTCTTACAGGGCTAATCGCACTTAATTTTATCACGACGTTGCGCCGAATCTCGCCTCCCCTTTATAATTCACCAGCGATTATCAAACGGCGAATCGATGACCCCGAAGGCCCTCGGACCTTATCAATATTCAGTGCGGAATTTTTCAATAAGCATGTGATGTTCAAAAATTGATTGGTCGATATAAAGCGGCATTAGGATTGAAATAAAAAAAAGATTGTAAAATGTCGATTGGTCTGACTGAATCTCATGTGGCGGCGGCCTCGGAGCGAGGCGAGGGGCGGGAGGCGCCACCGGCAGGGGCAGAATTGGATGGAAATATCATTACATTGGGAGTCCCCTCTAAAGCCGCGCAAAAAAACTGACCGACCGAAAGGCAGAAAAATAGAGGGAATTTGACTGTGGAAAATAATAAAAATTGGAGATGGACTTTGAATTATGTAGCAGGAGATTGGGCGCGATTGTTTTCCACACCGGATAAGGAAAACGCGACAAACGTCCACCCCGAACATACAAGAATTACAATTCTACAACGCAAAAAATTCTAACGCACGACTTGCTTTGCTTACAACGTTAATGAATAAGTGTGTATACATCGTTAAGAAACGAATAATGTTAGATAGTGTCTGTTCTCTCTATTTTTACCGGTGATAAAGAAGCAAAACCAGGTCCTTCCGGATGTCGGTAATTAAATATAATAAAGAAATAGACATGGAAAAGTTTGCCCGATGGCCTAAAGTTACCCCACACGGTATACATAATTGCCAACGGAAGGTAGTATATCACTACCGAAGCAAATTTAGAATTGCTAAGAAATGCAAAAAATTATTACGATACTAGTTGGATAACACATCGAGTGTCATAAAGTGAAGTTACGATACGATTATCGTACGTTCAATCAGTATCGCAATAAGTAATTATTACATGAGAAAAAGTTATATTACATAAACCAATACAGGGTGTCTCAGCTAAGACTTTCTAATATCTCGGTTATTTGCCAACGGATATTTATGAAATTTAAAATACAGATATTCCAGACGGTGAAGGTTCAATTAGTAATAATAAAATTACCTCAAGTTAAAAAATGTAATTTTAACGCATGTTTCCTTTGTTTTAACTAAATAACTCCTCTGATTCAACGAAAAGATTATATTTTGTTGTTAAAAATTTAATCCAAATTTTAATGGTATTTGAGCAGTCACCTTTTGAAACAATTGATTAAAAGTTGCCAAGCAACATTTTGTACACCCCTTAAAATCTGTCAAAAGTGGGCGCGCTTTATTAAAAAAGTCAAATTTTGTAAATTTACTGAAAATACTCTAAAAATAGACTACAATGGCAGAAATTTCAATATTGTTGAAAAAGGAAACAATTTTTGCCTATGGAGAGTGTCGTAAGAACTTCAACCACACAGTTCGTTTTCTTGTGGAACACTATCCAAATGTAGGCTTTACAAAATTTAAGGTTCAGAAAGTCATCAATTTATTTGAAGACACAGGAAGCGTAACGTGAACTAAATTACCAGCTAAAATATCCCGATCGTGTTTTAGTCTTTTATGGAAGAATTAAAGCATCCAGTATAATAAATTATGTCCAAATGTTGTCTTTAACTTTGTAAGTGTTTGTAAGGTTAGAAAGATAAACGTCAAATATGTCACCTGTGTTTGTGCGAAGAGGGATGACCAAAATTCTGCAAAATTGCGCGTTTGTTTCACACGCGTCTACGTTTTTACATCTGCAGCCACGTTTAACACAGATTTTTTCTTTTTTCTTACAAATCAGACGTCTTTCAAGGACGAGTTTCTCCTTACAGCGTTTTTTATTGACGATCAATTTTTTGATATAAATCAACATATATTCAACATTTTAAAAAGGCGTGTAAAAATTACGTTTTTAAGACTCTTCACCGCTAAAATATCTGCATCTTGAATTTCACAAAAATCCGTTGGAAAGTAACCGAGATATTAGGCTCAAAAGTCTTAGCTGAGACACTCTGTATAGTGTATAGTAGGGTGAAGACATTGTTTACTTCTGTTATCACTGCGACAATACAGACGATGCAGATGATATAGACTAAGAAAGTAGTTAGTATTAAACCAGATGTGGCTATTTCATCTTTGACACCAGCATCACGAAAAAAGTACAAACATTTTACATTGTGCTGCGTCACTTGACCACACTAGTGATGTAAAGTACGGCGTTACGACCTTTTCGAGGAATGCGGTAAAGTATGATATTATGTATTAATTGATAGCAGATAAAGAATAATGTGCAATCACAAGGATTTGATTACCAACTTCATTTTTTAATTGTCTTATGAAGAAAGAAAGTAGTTTTTGACAATTTATCATAGTATTCCCAGAGCCAATCCGTTTTATGACAGGGTTGCCATTGTGTAGATGTTAAATATTTTCATTACCTGCGGTACTTGCCTATTGTGAGAATATTTAACATCTACACAATGGCAACCCTGCCATAAAACGGATTTGCTGTGGGAGTACTGTACACGCATCGTTGACACGCACATCCCAGCACAGTTTCGGGTCTAAAGTCACACCAAGAAACATAACACACTGGGTATTATCATCCTCAAAGATGTTACAAAGAGAAAATATCATTTTCTGTGTTTTAAACACATCAAGTGTTAATCTCTTGATGGGAAACCATTCACTAGCATCATTCAGGTTTCTTTCTGTCCCGTGCCGAAGAGATGGAATATCTGATTGAACACTATAGCATGTAGTGTCGTTTGCAAAAAGTGTAACGTTATTACGTAGATGTTTCCATAGATCTTTAAGGTACAGTAAGAACAGTAGAGACCCAAAACAGATCCCTGCGGAATTTCGATATTAACATTAACAAGTCTAGATCATGCACAACCAAACAGAACAGTTTCTTTACGACCATGGATTTAACTGTGTAAAAATTGTAAAGCTGATCTCGACCGTCAGTATAAGTCTAGATTATCTATCAAAATGTCGTCTTGGATAGGATCACAGGAACTACCACCTTCTGTATTTTTTATTTTTAAAACCTTTTTTGTTGTTTATCTTTGTTGTTGTATCTGAAAAGAGCTCCTTTTCGAAACCCGTTTGAGTGTTATACTGACTGTGTTATAGGTGTAAAATAGAAAAATTAAATTTCAAGTTGCATTTGAACTTATTTAAATTATTTAATTGGTAGTTAATTATTTTTAGTGGTGGAACAAGCCAAATACTCCAACAGGTTTTAAAGACACAGTGAACTTGGTAATTTTAAATGTACTGCTCTTCAAATCAATGTTTTTTTACTTCCTTCACTAGTGACGAAAATTGTTTATTTCATCACTCGTTATGTAACGCCTACTTTCTTGTTTAAATTGATTGACGGTAATGTCATTTTCAGACTTGACGGAATAAAATGAATCAGAAAATTTCTTGGTGCAAGAGCAAGATGGTCGAAAAATTAAATTAAGTATTTAATAATAGACGGTTTTAGCACTTACGTAGTTCTGATTTCAATCTAAGGTGAGAACCTCATTTATCTAATCCTCACCAGTGCGGTAAAAAATACAAAGGAGAACCAACAGTTGCAACGAATAAAGATAAAGATTTTATTTCATCCTGTGTCAAATTTCAATACTTTAGATACGTTATCAGTTTGAATCCGGGAAAACGCAAAAAACGGCCGGACGCCGGTTAAGTGTTGCTATTGGAAACACAAAAGTAACAGTCGCAATAACAATTAGGTATTCAGGTTTAAGAAATGTTTCATTCAAAACTACATCCAAATACAAATTAACAATTTAACTATTTCGGCCACAAAGAAGATGTACTTACTTTCTCAAATTAAAAACGTTAGTTCACAAATAAAATAATACAACCATTTAAACCAAATCTAAAAAATAGGCCAGCCAGCATAACCTCTTCCGTAATTTTCTTCACATTATTTTCTGATTTCCATTTACAAAAATGGCTGAATTGTTTTTGATACCTTTCACCAGACTTGCTAGGTATTAATTCAGTACAGGGTTCTGCAGATTTTCTTACTATTTCTGGAGGATTTGCTTTAGAAGTCATTATGACGCAACAAATTATTTCAACAAAATCAACAAAATAAACAATTGCCAAACAGCCGTTGCTAATCATGTTCCAAAAATGTGAATAGATGGGGAGCATTTGCTGATATATTTTGAAATTAATTTCAATGTTTCTTTCAAACGAAATTTGAGGCAGGAT
Source organism: Tenebrio molitor (assembly GCF_963966145.1). NCBI lineage: Eukaryota > Metazoa > Arthropoda > Insecta > Coleoptera > Tenebrionidae > Tenebrio > Tenebrio molitor. Next base: position 2,693,936 of record NC_091048.1, on the reverse strand, counting down.
GAAATAAAATAGATAACGACATTCGTCCGTGAACCTTTTTACAGTACTCGTTTCGAGATTCAAGACTCGGCTCCTTCGTCGCCTCGTCCTTAAACGTCTCACTCGTACTGTAAACTACGAGTATGAGTTCCCGGACTTATAACGTTAATTACTATTATCTATGTTACAGAATTGTCTTACCCATTCTCGTCAATGCATCGACGAAATAAACGTTTTCCAGGCAACAACTTGAATCTACAGTGGTGTTGAACACAAAAACATGGAGAAAAAAATCTTTTTGCCAAGAATAATTTACTTAAAATTAGAATGTACCAGAAAATTGTTTTTTATTGTTATGTTGTCCTTCTATCTCAAAGAAATCAAACTTTAGAAACACATATCACTAAACCGAAATCATGTCAAACCTCATTGATCATCAATGTGCTCATTAATATTAATGATATTTTCTCACGTCGAAATAAAGAAACACATCGATCAATTTATTTACCGTTAAATTTTGCAATACTTTTTATTTATTATTGAGGCCAATGTTTATTATAAGCAATAAAAATATCGGTCCACATTAATAAAACATTGTTCAAGTTTAATATACAAACGGTGAAGCTTAAGCCTGCATTAATATTTAACAATGGTTCTTAATCAGCTAATTGTGCCTCTAATAATTATTATTATGCAATTATCTTTAATACAATTAATAACAGTAATTCGCAAGTGTTAATGAATTTTTAATACGAAACCGTCTCTTCAGTGGTTGGCTCTCGTTGTTGGCAAGAATTAATAACAATTCAATTGCGAACCTGCAGCTGTCGCTTCTGCACATAGTTGCATATCTCCGACGGAGCAAGATGCAGATTTTTTGTGTGAGTAATTTGTAACAGTGTGTTGGCTTGATGCAAATTTTTAGCAAACTCTAAACAAAATTTTCTCCAAGATCTTCCTGCATTTTTATATAAATGTGTTGTAATATTTTTATTCTTTACTCTTATTTTAAATGATAATTTTAATTTGGCGATAACAGTAGATTTTTTTAAATGTGGTTATTTATCTGTTTCAATAAAATTATCTCATGAAGACTGAAGAACGTAGTAAAGAACAGTCTTTATCATTATGGAACTTATTAGAGAAGAATCAATAATTTAAATTAAAAAATCCCACCTGTCATTTGACACTGTCATTTTTTGTCTCCAAATATTTTTTTTAATGATTATTTCCTTCATGTGTTTAGCAACCAATTGCGTGACAAATATTGACCAATCAAAACGAGAAAACAAAAAATAACCCGATAAAATTTCTCGAAAATGCACATGTGCACATGTGATAAAAAATGTCTGTACCTGATTTTTTTTTAAATTATTTTGAATAAAAAGAATTGGAAATAATGCGTTTGGTTTCATTCTATTCAGGAAATAATCAGCCGTGTACCCCTCGTGCAAAATTTTAATATCGGCAATTTTGTTGCTAATGAACTCAAACATCCTTAAATTATTCGGTCAGAAGACCAATTATTATCAAATAAAAGCCCTCGACTTCGTCTCGTGCTCTTATTTGCTAATAATTTGTCTTCTGACCTCATTTATGGATGTTTTCGTTCATTAGCAAAAAAATTTCCGATGAAAATTTTTGCACTTGGGATATAATATCTCCTCGACTTCGTCTCGTGCTCTTATTTGCTAATAATTTGTATTCTGACCTCATTTATGGATGTTTTCGTTCATTAGCAAAAAAATTTCCGATAAAAATTTTTGCACTTGGGATATAATATGTGATTAAAAAGGAAATAAAATTAGTTGTAGCTTTAATCCTGGCAAAACAAAGCCAAAAATGAATTTTTCCACTCAGAGTTACGAAAACTTAAACAATTTTATTTCTGCCTCCTCGAGTGCCACTGCAGTATTCTGTTCTTGAAGTCCTCCAATCGCTCGTGCGCTAACTAAAAAAATTGGCGTGGGCATCGCGGTGCCCGTGTGGCGTGGCGTTAACTAACATCATTCGGATGCTTACGATGGGGGAAAGCTTATCAACACCTGACGCTTTTTAATTTATCTATCCTTTGTTGTTGCTTCTCGCTCGCATAACACTTAATCGAGGAAGGTATTCCATTTTTTTCTTTGAAGTGTTACTATTTTTCTGCCACTCTCTCTGCTCCTCTTCTTTTATTTTTTTCCTTGCTTCATCCTCATTCCCTTCACCACAGAACTGTGCCGCACAATTTAAATCGGTAGTTTCAATTTGTCGTGTCCCTCAAAGATCCACTTAGGGCCCACTGCTCTTTAAGCATATTTGTCCAGATATTTCTCATGCATAAAGAGATTTTGTTGGCAGATTCTTTGCTCAGGTTTTCTTCTGTGTCAACATTTACCGGAACAATCCAGACGTATTTGTCAGGAGTAGAACGTGTAGCGGTGATACAGTTTACAAACGTGACAGAGAGATGATACACGTGTCGTATAAATAATAACGGTAACAATCTGTTAAGCTGCGTCATCTTTGTCATCCGCAGTCAGATGTAGAATTAATCATTTCGGTAGTTTTGCGCTGGGAAAAGCTCGCAGGAGAGAAAGACCAACAGATGTTAGAAGAAGTGATATTAGAAGTGGTCTTTCTACAATTGTGCAAGTGGAAGGGCATCCAGTAATAAAATGTCGGTTGCGGAGGGCCTTCGGGCATGGCGAAGAGCGTTTGGTTGATGGGTCGACGATAAGGACATCGCGGCAGGTAGTGACGGGGAGGACCAATCCGCGTCCGAATAATAAACAATTTAGCAATGGCAACCCCATAAAAAGAAATAATTACTTGATAAATGCGTTTCCATACATACATTACTCATAATATGCTCCATGAATTATTTTCATTATAATGGTGTAAACTTAATTTAAATGCAAATCATCTTATGTTAATTTGAACTGGTGCTCGCCCATTAATTTAAGTAGCATATAATTAAATTTTATTTTTTCGCGGCAAATATGTAATATGGGGTCGCGTTTTATGATGGATGATGGCTCGGAAAGAGCAACCCTCGCCGTCGCAGCCCTTAATTACATTCGCAGAAATTTATAATTAAAATTTTTGACCTAAACCGTGTCCGGACCATTTTTTAATCGGTTCGGGAAACAAAAACTTGGCCCCGAACGTGTAAATTAGATTTTTTCCGGGCGCGGGCCGAGCCCACTCGCAATTAAATGATTTTTAATACGGCCGCATCGGTTATTAAAATATTAATTATGCTAAGGGTTGACGGAAAAAGTTAACCGGTTTGTTTATTTTACCGGGACAGAAATTTTAATTAGCCGGGATAAGCGTCGCCCAACGCCGAAAAAATCAAATCGTTCAGAAAGACCGAGAGGAAAATTAATTAATGTGATCGTCGCGATTGTGGGGGCGATTTTTTTTTTTTATAAAAAGTGCGTAGATGCGTTTTCCTGTTGCGTAACCGGAAAACGGTAATCACCTAGCTGATCGGATTATTTGTTGTCATTATGCAAGCGACAAAGTTTGTTCATTTTGTACCGATCATATAACCAGAATCAACAATTGTTAAATGGTTCTTTGACAGAAAACATGTAATCTTATCCTTTCTGTTAAATAGATCCCTTTTATACCCATTTGGATTTTTCGATTATTCCATTAATGTTTTTTTTTATTTTCTTCAATTGTCTCGGCTTCGCCTCGAGCCCGAAACCTAGTTCTCGCACTGGAAAATACACCTACCGTACTCTAATGTAATTAACTATGTATTTATAACAGATTTCAAAACGGGGGATAATTTGAATATTTGTTGTAATTTTATCTTTGTTTAGTATTGTTTTTTTTTTCAAAGAATTTGGTAAATAGGTACACATAGGTACATGGTTTATTATTTATTTTTATAAATAATAATAAGGAAAAACCAATGTACCATTGAGAATACTAAGAATCTACAATTTAAATAAAATCGTAATTTTGCGTTCAAGCTAAGAAGGTTTTTGAGATTTTATTTTTTAGTGTTAAAATCAAAAATTATTCGAAATTACTTCTATAGTATATTTTTTCCTGGTAGGCGGTTGCGCGCGCCATTTACAAACAGAATGCATTTAGATACATGTTTGGATTTATTTTAATCAATTATAAGTCACGCGAAATTGGAAAACTTCTTGATGCGTTTTTGAATGTGTCTTTAAACTAAACCATAATACATACATGTTTTTTTTTTGGAAATTGTATGCTCTACAAAAAAGTTTCTATACAGTTTTCCTCTCTCTGGCATAGTTTTTGAAATTTAACAATTTTTATAAATTGCCAAGTAATAATTATCTCCGGCGCAAATTTGCAGTACAATTTTTATAAATTTCTAAATAATTTCTGAGCATTTCCTCCGGTGCAACTGTGCAGTACGATTAACTGAACCGAATTATCATATATGTATTTATTTTAGTGGAGGAATTATTTAAACCAAAGTATTTTACTTTTATTCTGTCAAGATATTATTTTATAACTTATCAACTGCTCTAAATGACAATACAAAACATTTCAGGTGGCTTTCAAAAATGCCCTTTCTTTCCGAACGGAAATAAAAGAAATTAATTATTAGTTGAACTGGTTTTCTTGCGAGTCTTTTCTCTAACTTAATAATTCCATTAAAAATTTAATATCGAGACTGGTTTGCAGAGTATAATTTAAATATGGCAATAGTAATCATTTATAACACTTAGATCAAGATGAAAATTAGTAACTTCTTCTTTTATTGAAATATTTCAGCTCATTATGGCACCTTAATGTCTTCAATATGTTAATGGGTGATATAAAGAATGAAATAACGATTTGTAACTTAAGCAAATTATTATCAGATTAACATAATCTAATGTACACAAACATCTGCTTAATCCAGATTATGAAAATACATTTTTTCTATAATTGATTCAAAAAATTGAAATTTACGCATACTTATCCGTGCTTGAAGTGGGTCATTTTTTTACGTGTATTTTTTTTGCATTGTTAGTAAGACCGAAACCATAGACCCCATACAAAACAGTGTGTGAAATGCGATTTCACGCACACGACTATTTTTGTGTTTCACTTCACGTACTGTTTTTTATTAGTTACCTAGCAACATGGTCACTGCATTGAAACTTCCGAGTTCCTTCAAAAATTTGAATTTTTAATTTTAATTTTTTGAATCAATTATAGAAAAAATATTGTTTATATTTCGTGCGTGAAGATGTTTTTGTGCATTCAAAGGCTTATACTGCCTCGACCTTCGTCTCGGCGTAAAAGACCTTTTCATGCACAAAAAACACTCTCTTCGCGCACTTAATATAAAAATGACTATTTTTTAAGGTCGCACTATTTGTAAAAATTCTAACCAATTTTTTGTTCTTAATTTTGTACCTTGCCGATATTTACGTAGCCGGAGAAAATAATTGTAATCAATTTGGTAACTCTAAAGTGTATATTACAAGCGTATATTTTAGGTATCACATTATTTACAACCGTTTTTTAAGGAAAATAAAATATTATTTTTTGCATATCGTAATGAAAGTGTGGCACTTTTTTACACGCAAAATCGTAGTGAAAGTAGCACTTTTTTGCATCATTTTATTCCATCTCCTTAGAGATGATTGTCAAAGCATACCTATTTTTTTTTGTAATTTTTCTTAAATGCTTTTATACCAAATTTCTCAACTTTTTTCGATACGCAAAAAAATTGTGAAATTGTGTGTACAACACGTTATGAAAGTCTCTTTTTTTCACTTATTTGCTTGATCTGCAAATTCGTGAAAAAAAGTATGACTTTCATAACTAGTTCTACAAATAACTGTAAATACACATTTTACAGTTATTTCCAGCAAAGAGTTAGTATTGCTATTCAAAGAGGAAATGCTGCTAGTGTTTTGGGAACTGTCGCCAAAAACTCAGGACTTGAGGAAGTTGTTTGTTTTAAAATGCTTTGCTTTGCTTAGTTGTGTAATGTGTAAAATTTTCCAAATATTGTTAAATAAAATATTTTTGTCTACGGCTGCTTCGATAAGACCTTATAACCACATTGGTTTACAGTCCTTTGAGTTGTGTAATGTAATTTATTACCACACTGGTTTCATTACTTAACGCATTTTTATTCAGAAACAAACAGACAAAATTTATCGAAAGGTAACAAAAAAAAAGAAAAGCTACTTATTATAAATATTAATCACACAATTCTTGCATTTTGTTAAGTACTTTATATTTACAGGAATTAACAAGAACGATAATAATCATTTATTTATCTTCATTTATCATTTTACAAAATACTTATGTAAAAGATAGGAGATAGATATAAGTAACTACAGAAATAAAAAACTTCCACGGAATTTATTTCATTAAAATTTTTAACAAATGTCATTCGTTGATTTTGAACTAAGTTCATCTTTTTGTCCAATTGAAAAGTTGTTATGCCCTCTTTACGTAGTTCTGTCGTAAAACGTTTGTAATTAGTGCGTTCTTCTTCCGTCATCTTAATGTTTTCAATTTCTTTCACACTTCGAATTCTGAGCTGGAACATTTTTTTCCTAGTAAACCAGGCTTCATTCATTATACAGTGTGTCCAAAAAGCCTGGAAACACCCCAATAAAGTAGAAACGAATGATTTTCGAGAAAAACGCAAAAATAGGTGAACTAGCGTTTTCAAAAAGCTTTCTGTTGATGGTATCTGTTTGCAGTTTTTGATAACCTTGAAAGGGTTATGATGTCATCAGAGGTTTTTTTTTAAATGGCAACGTCGCATTTTTACTACCGTTTTTAATAGATCTATTAATTATCTACTTGACGGTCAAAAAAAAAATTCAATTTACGTAAGAAATTTCCTGAAAAAAACCTATTTTTTTTTAATAACATAATAACTTTTTCGAGGTCATCGAAAAGACTGAATAGACACTATCAGCAGAAATCTTTTTTAAAACACTAATTGACCTGTCTGGATTTTTTTCAAAAATTATGCGTTACGTTTTCATTTGGGTGTTTCCAGACTTTTTGGACACACTGTATACATAAGAACCAATACAAAAACAAACACCTAACCCATTTTGAGTGTTACATGTTGATGTTCAAAATTATCGTTATTTTAATGTCACTGCCCAGGGTTGCGTTTTGGGTAGTTTACTTTTTGTACTATTTTACTTTGTTTGCAAATTCAAGCGTTTATGGGATCCTAATTTTGTCATCAGTTACTTATTACTTATTATATCGAGACAGGGTTTGAAGCATTTTGTTCAAAATGAACTTTGTAATTTTGAACATCCAACAAGTAAGGTTAGGTAATTATATTAAAAAAAAAAAACAGATTTCTTTAAGACACATACCCAACAAAATACATTTAATATAAAGTACACTAATCAAAACAAAGAAAGAGGCACTTCTCTGTTGTGTTAAATTTTATTTCTGGTACAAAAAAAAAACAACAATATCGAGAATAGAGGTTTGGAGCGAAAAAGTTATCTTGTCAATAATTGGTGCATTGAAGCCAAAAAACCCAAAAAGTCGGTTATACATTTTTTTCCTCGAATTAAATTCTATGATAATAATGATTGTGCGACAGTTTTTCTTGCACATGTCTGACGATCAGTTAAGCTCGTGGATGTTGAAGAGAGCACGTGGTCACGCATTCCCTCGTTCCATCTCCTTCGACCGCTAACCGGAATGTTTTGCCATTGAAGAACCTCATTCATCCAGAGAACGAGCCGGCTCCACTTCTCGCGAACAATATGCACAATGAATGGCAAGAAAATATGTTAAGGGTGATTAGAACAATGCGAATTTACTGCCCCGAGCACGGAATTAACAAGAACGACACTTAAAATCGTCGCGAAGAGTCGGAAAAGAGAGTGCGTGCAATATGACGAGAAAAAGCGGGGCCGAAGGGCTTTAATCACCTGACATTAATCAGGAATACAAAGTATTACGAGTCTTTTTCGATAACGGGATTAACGTTTAATTAAAATAATTTTTATGCAAATGAAATATATTCCATTAGCGATTGATACAGAAGCTTAATAAACTTAAGGTTTTTCATTATGCAAATGCAATATTTAATATTCCATGTTTTGTAATTGGGAAATTATTTTTAAGCCCACATTATTAAACGCACGCTCTTGTCTTTTTTCCTCCACCTTTCGGATTTTTCCGGCAGCGCTCCTCGCTCCCAACGCCGTTCGATAGGGACCAGATCGGGCGAGACCGGCGCGCGAAAAATAATAAGTGTCGCATTATCGAGGGAGGCTGGGTGTACACAGTGTTTCTGGGAGGATGAAGGGGTATATGCTAAATATTCAAGCATTACAGCTCTGCATAAATTCATTTCATTACGCCACCAAATATTGCTCCAGCATTCTACTCCGCCTCATGCATATGAATGAATTCATTATATTAAAGCCTTTTCAATGTATAATTTACTTTTGCGTGAGTCATTTCGGTTCACTCCTCTCTTGCTTATAAAGTGGGAATCGGTCGGAATATCATAATTATATTACAAGAGTTATGATTGCTTCAGGTTCGGACGTCGCGCGCCGCGACGCCTCTTACCGACGAGAAGAAGCTCGAGAAAAAGCTCGCCAGACAGCTTAGGCGGACGAGTCGGGTCGGGAGCTTTACTTTGATTTATTTGGATAAATGGGAAATCAAATATTCGAAGGGACGGAGCTTGGTTTTTTAAACGGTCAGACATCTTCAGGTTGCTGCTCCCGCTCGAAATAAGAAGCTTTATTAGCAATTGCTTGTCGAAATTCATTTAGAGCAATTTGGCAAATTTTAGCTTATCATTTTCGAAACTGCAACACTTTGTACTTCCCTCGAATGTTTCGTTCTTTTTATCTCATATTCTCAATATTAAAAAAAAAATAAAAATTATTTTTGATTATTTGAAGAACACAGGTAATTATGAATTGATAATTAAATAATCATCATTTAATTTAGGTATTTTTGCATCAAAATTGAAGAAGAATAGATAAATAAACAGAATGGAACCTAATTCTAAGCCTTGACGAAGTCCACACATAATAATAATAAATTTATAATCTGATTTAAATCTGTTTGACTAAATATGTAATGAAAATAATTTACAAAAGTGAAAAAGATTAGTTGAAACGTTTACTACCGTTTAGCTTTTTGCTTGGATTTAAATAAAGAAAGTAAATTCACTTAAAATGCAAGTCCAAGAAAATAAGATGTCAACTGCAATCTGCAAACGTTTTGCAATAAAAAATTTACATGCTGAGTAATTTATTATGTGGCAAATATTCTGCTGGAAATTACCATCAGAAAATTATTAGTGATGAATGTCATAATTTAAAGTTAACGATCACAAATTATGCATTATATGTGCGTACAGGTGTCTCACAATTAAGCTCCCAACAACCCGAGCTTCTTTAAAAAAAGATGTAAAAGCTGTCTCAAATTGCTGCGAAATTTGATCATTAAAAATTCTTGTTACCATAATGATTTTTTAATTTGTGTTTTTAATAAGTTTATATATATATATTTTTTTTTGAGCAATAAGGAACTGTATTGATAACATAATTACATAACATTTTTAATTTACAATACAAAAATTTCCGATAATAATGCGGAATCTGGAAAAGTGCCCCGAATGCTTGCGGCGTTTCCACGTTGAATGGCAAGGGAAATCCTCTCAAAAAGGAGTTTCTTTGATTTTGAATCGCCTGATTTGATTTTATCATATACAGAGAAAAAAACATATTTTTTTAGAAGAAAATGTTTAAAAAGAATTGTTTTAGCCTTAATATTTATTTAGTTTACTTTCCTGCTAGTCAAGTTCGATATCTACAGTGTATTCTAAATTTATTTGTGCTTTAAGAAGCTCGTTCTGAAATTCTAGCAATTCAAGACTTCCCACAATTAAAAAATATATTATTGTTTCAAATCATTATTATTTCCATTGTAAGGAAACATTCAAACATGTACGAGGAAGCAAAATTGTTAGATCTTCCTTCAAATTGTCAACTACAATTAAGACATTTTGAAAGAATAAATGCGCAGTTGGGAGGATAAGAGAGTAGCTGTTAAATAAAGACGAACTAAACGCTAGAACATGAGAAAGAAAGAAGGAGAAATATCTAAAGTTTCATGCTCATCTTATCCTCACGGGTCACGTTAGGCTCGTCAAGCTGTACTTACAAAACGCAGCTTTGGTAATGGCAACCGTGCTTACTCTAATGCTCTATTTTGAGAAAGTTCATTTTAAATTGTGACGGGTTTTTTCCAAAAAAAGATAAGAAGGCGAGAAAAATAAAGTTGAAAACTACCGAGGAATAACTCTTCTAAACACAGCGTATAAGTTTTCTGCGTAAATTTTGAGCGAAAGGATGAAGAGAGAGATTGAGGAAAAGCGAGTGATACCGGACAATTAAGCAAGATTCAGAAAGGGAAGAGGTACTATGGACAATGTACGAGTATATAACCTGGATAATTTAACAAAGAATGAACTAAAGAAGAAAGGGGGGAGGACGTATGCATTGTTTGTAGACTTCAGGGCGGCGTTTGACAAGGTAGACAGAGAGAAAATGTTTGAGTGTATGAGAGAGGGAGGAATGCTTATTAATGGCTGGTTCAGAAGATTGAGGAGATATGCGCAATAACAAAAAACAAAGAGAAGGTGGGAGAGAAAGAAGGTGAATGGTTTGAGACGACAAAGTGAGTAAGACAGGTGAGAAAAAATTTAAGAAAGCACAAGCGGGGGGAAAGTGTAGTAGGTAGAGAGAAAGTGAGAAAATTTGGAGCTTGGCATTTGCGGACGACTTAGTAATTGTGACAAAGAGTAAAAAAGAAATGAAAAGGACCTAGGAGAGGAAGAAAAAGCTGGAAGTGAATGTTGAGAAGACGAAAAGGATGGTGTTCAATAAGAGAAAGAGAAAGAGTGAAAAAAATGAGTGGAACTGGGAAGGAAGGAAAATAGAACAAGTAAACCAGATCAAATACTTGGGTTACACATTCAATGAAAGAACCACGGATAAGACACATCTCAGAGAGATGGTAAGGAAAGCAAATGAGGTAGTGGGATGTGTTTGGGGAATAGGAGAGAGAAAGTGGGGAGGTGATTTCAGGAGGAGAATGATCATGTTTGAGAGCACGGTAGAGAGTATATTGATGTACGGGGCAGAGATTTGGGGATAGAAAGAACAAGAAGAGGTAGAGAAAGTGCAAGAAAAATATTTGAGAGGGCTGCTAGGAGTGGATAGAGAAACGCCAGGTTACATAGTGAGGAAAGAGGGTATGGGGAATAGACTGATGTGAAAGCGGGAAAGAGAGCGAATGCTGGAGAGAAAAGAAAAAACAGTAGAAGAAGGAGAGAGAGCAAAACTATCAGAGAAACGAGTATGCCAGTGAAGAAGTGGAAAGATTGAGAGCAAAAGGAAGATGGATGAATGTAGAACTGGGTGATAGGGACAAGGACACAGAGAAGCAATAAAGAAAGGAGAGAATCAAAGAATCAAGACACAATAGGAAGTATGAGAGGTGTATGGCAGAGGAGATTCCGGAGTATCTGGGAAGAGAGAGCGCAGGAGAAAGAAAAATGATGGCGAGATTTAAATGTGTGATCGAGAAGAGAGAAAACAGGTATTAGGTGGAAGGAGAGGAAAGAAGGTGTAGAATGTGCTATGAGAAGAGAGAGATAATTGAGCACATGTGGAATTGATGTAGCGAAATAAGAGGAAGGGAGAGAAAGGAACGGGGAGAAATACCGAATGAAGACAGAAGGGAGATAAGATGGATGAAAGAGATATGGAGGAGGAGGGAAAGAATAGAAAAAGTAAGGGGTGGAATTGTATTTTTATGATAAGTCATCTAAATGTCGCTTGATGGATTTTTGGTAAATTTTTTTTAAGGTTATGACATCCAGCATATGAAAAATTAAATTATCCAAATATGTACTTACATAGAATTCTCGTATTTGGTGAAAGTTTATTTATCTTAACCCTCCACCACCCGGCGGCACGGCAATTTTGCCGGAGTACATACACTATTACGGATATTACTATCAAGTAATAGTGCAGTGCTTATCAACATAATTACCGGCGTCTCGCCTCCACATTTTGACTTTTTTGTGTTTTATGTTCTGTGTCAAAGTTAAGGAATTTCCTCACGATATGACATGAGTATAATAATATACCTTTTTAAATTTCAACACCAATGTGTTCTCTAAGTCCAAAATTTTTAAAAAGAGATTGCGGTACTATTCCCGTCGCTGAAATGGTAAAATCGAAATTTTTTCTAAACACCAAAAATTTCTCATAGCAACGGAGAGTTCTAAATATTTATTAATTTTTGTGTTATATGTCTGTGTTATATTGTGTGAATTTGGAACAGCTATATCTAAAAGCTTTGCTTGTTTTTGTTGTTTATTTAAAATAATAATGTCTGATCTGTTATGCTGAATATAATGTCAGTTAAAACTGTACGATCAAAATATAATTTGTAATTGTCATTTCCAAACAACTTCCTGGTTTATAAATATAATGTGGTTGTGTATCCTTTAATAAGTTGAATTTAACTGCTAAACTCATGTGTATAATTTTAGCGAATGTATCATGACGTTTCTTATATTCGCTTTGAGCCAAAACGGTGCAAGAAGAAATGATGTGTTCAATGGTTTCCCTTTCAGTTCCGCAAATCCTACATTTATCAATGATCGATTGCAAGCCGCATATTATTATTATTATAATTTATATACATACATTCCTGTTTTGTACGATAACATTAAGATGTTCCAAAAAATAAAAGTACGAGTTTAGGTTTGGACATTTACCAATAACTGAATAACTTTTGCACTTAATTTTCTGAGCCAATTGAGCTTTTTAAGTGCAATTCACAATTTTCAATTTTCATTTAACTTGATGAAGATGATAATCGACGAATATAATCGCTTGATTGGGAAAGCCTTAAGAAAATGTGAAGTCGCGAAATCTTTTGGAGTACAAAATCCGTTTCAGTTCTTTTGCTGACTTGAAACGTTCAATTCTTGAATCGCAACACAAGTAAGACCTAATGAAATCGTTTTTTTCACCTGCAAACGTGATCGATCGACGTTAATATGTTGATCGAGTCGCCCATCAAAGAAAACTAAGCATATCGTCAACATTTTGCGCACTTTTCTATCGATTCGGTCGCTTACAGAACTCTCTATAGAGTTCGTTATGTATGTGTAATGGCATAATTAGTGAGAAAGTAACATGTAATTAGAGAAAATGTTACGTTTAATTGCTAATTGAGTTTCTGGCCGATGCGATGCTAGTTCCAATTTTAATTACCTAATTACGCGACTACATCAATACAGAGGTGTACATGTACTTGTGAGTGAAGAGTACGTGGGTTGGTAACACTGACTAACCGCTTTATGCGCTTTACCTGTTTCCGTCGTGTTTTTCCGAATGCACCAGAGACACCGCAGTCCGTTGTAAATCGTAATCAACCGAATTAAAAAATACATCCATTTTATGTTTTTAAAATTGTCGACCGGGTAATAGTTATTGATCGTCGCATAAACCACACTTTTAGAATAAATAACTTTTAAAAATGCTCATTTCGTCGTGTATCATTTGTATCGGCGGTAAAAAAAACGGCGCGTCGCGATATAAATATTCATCTGTAAATAATATACAGAATAGACCGCCGTAACTACGTATAACAATAAATCTGTACGTACGGCGAGAAATAAAAATGCGAAAAATGCAATTGACATTAAACAATACTGACCGGTCGATAGAGAGAGCCAGAAGAGGTGGCGTTTGCGACTCCAATGGGTTCGAAGGATTATACGGACACGTGTATAAAGTTCGATAATGTCCTCCCGTACACTCCGTGTTCAGACGCGGAGCTTTTCCACCGAAGCGAGCCGGAGCGGAGTCGAGGGGCATCGACGAAGACCTACATTGAAAGATCGAGATGCCACAGAACTGACAGCCAGGAATTTTGGTCAACGGCGATCAAGTCGCGAGCTTTCAGATAATTTGGCTTGGTGCTTGCTTGAGCTTTCGGTAACGCATGGCCTAGCCGCATCAACTGTCAAACTGTAGATGACAAAACTGGTGGTGTGAGTTATTTCTTTTGCAATAACAGGTGTCTTTGGCAACTAATTCAATTCATCTAAGGCTCTAAGCTTCCAATTTTCCACAACACGTTTGTGTGAACTGAGAAGGATGACGTATGAAACGTCAAGAAACACTGGTTTGCGCACTAATTCAACAAGAAAGTATCATGGAAAATGCAACATCCAGAAATAGCATATTTTGATGAAACTTTGTACAATAATTGAGCCATAACTAAGATAAAACGGGGAAAGTTTCAGTAACATTGGTCTTCAAAGCAGATACGACAACACCGTAACACAGTGGCCACACTTCATCCCACACGATGAGCGACAGGAAAGACCTTTCAGGTTTTATATCTCACTGCAGAAATAGACACTAGTGTCTTATGAATCCTATTATACATCTGAAATCATTATGATTATGCTATTATAATGTATCGGTTGTGAATAACAGTTATTTATGATACGAGTGTGATATGTTGGCCATAAGTCACGCGAGAAAAAGTTTAGACCTCGAGGCCGTAGGCCGAGAGTTATAATCTTCTAAAGTAACTTATAGAACATAACACATGAGTGGCATACAAAACAACAGTGAATTACAGTTATAATTCACACGTGAGTTATGACTTATAACACACGCGTGACTTATAGACCACTTTACTGGTCTGAAACGAGAACAATTATGAGTCTTCAAGTGGCAGGTGTTGGATAAAGAATATTAGTACATTTGTGGTGGTGTCAAAACAGATCAAAGATAATTTTGAGAAACGTTTAAACTCAAAGTTTCAAAACTACAATACTGCAAGGAAGTCTGCGCCAGACTGTGCATTCAAAGGTCAAAGTAATTAATAATGTGAATCGTAATAGCTGCCCGCAGGGTGAGTTCTTGTCGCCTCTACTATTCGCAAATCGATTGTCGTAAATAGTCTTAATCGAAATCGAAGTGTGGTGCCTGAAGAAACAAGAATTCCGTAGCAAATTTTTAATTGTAAATTGGTTTTAATTTATATAAAGAATTTATAATTATTACACTGGAAAAAGATGTACGCTCATTTATGCCGTTTGTAGCAGTCGACAGGACTACTGTCTCGTCTCTATTATGAAATACCGTAAAAGTGACCGCTCCTTGGTGAAAAAATTTTATGTGCTTTTGTAGCTATAAATCGCAAAGACCGAGAACAGTTAGAAACAACTTTATATGCAGAATTTTGCGGTTGAGGAGAATCTTAAAAACTGGTAAATGTTAAGAAGTAATCACGTCAATAATAACTAATAATTGGCGTGAAAATGTTTAGCATTATTGACTGAATATTAATTTAATAATATGAAGAATACGTTTTGATGAAGTTATGTTAACTTAAAAGCCCAACAGTAAGAAGCGTTTTACAATTTTTCACTCAGCAAGTTGCCATGATCTCAGTTACTGCATAAATTGAAAATAATCAAAACCTTGAATTTGGAATATGTAACGAAAATGGAAAGTTTATAAATAATTTTTTATTATACCTGAATCATAATCCCTGTTTTTGACACTAAAATGCAACGTTAAAAGCACTCCGCTACGCGCCGTGCTCTTAAACTCGTCGCACGTGCTTTAAAGGCTTCCTTATAAACTTGTATCATAATACACTATTATAGGCATTCTAATGAAAAAGGTAATTTTACGCACTCCTTTTCGGCTTCATTTTTCTGACCCTGGACCGTGGCACCATCTGTTGGTCTGTTTCGTAAATTAACAACGAAACCGACAAAATCGAGTAAATCGACTGAAAACAAATGAAAATTTGACAATTAAATTTAACCAAAGTATTTTATTTGCCCGAAAAAGTGTTGTATCGTTTATTTCTAGTGCTTACTTGGTGCATAATAAGAAAATGAACGTTCATATAATCGATGAAGAAATGTGTAATACAACAGCGAAAGTGATGAATAAATGTCTAATACGCCGTGGGACATGGCAGATGATAAACGCAATAATTGTCCGGTCACCATAAATTATGCAAATAATAAATTTCTCATTTTGTTCGCAAGCTAAGAAAAAATACTATAAAAATTTGTTAATATGTACTTATTAATAAGTGTATCTATTTGAAAAAAGTAGATACAAAATAAATTTGTTATTTTTCAAATGATGTCTTTTAAGCTTTGTATTATACAGTCGCGAGCAATAAATTTTGGTCGTCAAGGTCATTGTTTGACGCAATCGAAAATGCTCCATTGTAAAACAGTCGTAAATATCATAACCTATCATCATGTTGTATGACATTAATTGTCATTTTTTTCTCAATTTTTTGACACTTTGTTGACGTAGGAATAATCAGACAGGGAAATTTTTTTAAATTTGTGACAATCTAACCAAATTTTTAAATGACATTGACGACCAAAATTTATTGCTCGCGACAGTACGTGCGGTCGCCTAAAAAAATTAATGTGCACCTCTGCCAAAAAGTGCCTTTTGTCGTCGCCTGTTTTCAACCCTCGGCTGCGCCTCGGCCAGAAAACCCAGACTTGGATGAAAGAGATGCACTTTTTGGCCTTGATACAAAAATAACTATTAAAGGTGGACAGTGTTGACGTATAGAAGTTCTTCATTTCTTCAAGCAACATGTGGGAAATTTGCACGTCATATTTCAACTACGAGGGAATTTCAATAAAGACTGGGATTAAGCTCACAAAACCTTTATTTTTCTATTTTGCACCTTTAACAAAATCATTATTAACACTCAAACGGGTTTCGAAAAGGAGTTCACACTTTAAATTCAAAACTTGATTTGTTCGTCTAGTTATCAGTGTTACCAACCCTTTATATTTGCCAAATATTATTTTCTTAGCATTATGTTTCGAACTTTTTTTAATTTAAAATTGGGGACAAAATAGAAACAATATTGTATTACACTCGTTTTATAAGCCATTTTGTTGCACTTGGTTGGTTTATAGCACCCCTCGTCGGGCTTAGAAAACGCGTGCGACAAAAACTTGTAGGTATAGGTAATAAATTACTGTTATGTTACTAGTGGGATAAAGGCATAATTATTATACGAATGTGACAGTAGTTCCACCTGTGCCTACGAGTACACAGAATTTGTTAAAAATCGATTTTTTTTTTTGCTTGAAACCACATTTCGTAATGACATTTTTTGCAAATATTATGTCGTTAAATAGTTTTTACTTAAAATCGAAGGAAAGAGATTGATTTTATTTGTTCAACAAAATGACAATCGGCATCAATTTTTGTTGAATTAGGTTTACCGACATTCTGTAATGATTTTCTCAAAAAATTAAAAATTGAATCATTCGGAGACTGTCCCTTCAGACATGATCGAAGCAAGAACAAATGTAGTATCATCACTTTTGCTACAAAGAACGAAAGTACAAGTGGTGCGAAGCAAAGAAAGTCAACAATGTCATAAATGAAAAGTTTCTATTAGCTTATAGCGAGCATATTTCGAAATATCTTCCAGTGGATTGTGGGCAAACTATCTATGAAGAAAAATGTGGATATTGCAAATGCAGTCATTTTATTTTTTTTTTTTTTTGCAGGGAAAAGAAGGATACACACTTGAGAAATCAGACATTTTAGCTAAAACACGATGTGATCAAGTTCTTGCTAAAAAGCTGACGATTGAAAATGTTTGCTGACGAGGATGAGATCTTCAAGATGTTACCAAATCATCCTCATACATTTACTATTTTGATTTCAACGTTGCATTGATCCGTAGGTTCGGTGAAGCCTGTAGAAAAGAAGAATCTACAAATCTGCTTTCTCTTGGACTCTTGGAAGTGTTGAAGGACAAAATACAGTTGAAATTGTTTCAAAATATCTTGCACAACACCTTAACCACACCGATCAATTGGCAATTATTTTAGAAAATTTGACTGAACTAAACTAAAAAAAAATCTGTAATTAATATTTTCACGCCGCCGGCCGTTATCGACGGTTTTGAAAGATTCAAAATCCGCCGGGAACATTAAATTCCCGGTCTAGTACTTACAAAAGTGACCTTGGTTAAAAATTCGCTAGAGAATGGGCTGGCAGCATTGGTTCATAAATGTCAACAAAGTTTGACATAGAAGTTACTTCGGTTGAATTAATTAATAATAATTTTTTACTTTTTAAAAATGATTTAAATTTGTCGTCATGAAAAATGTTGTGGATTACACGTCCAGAAAATGTTTTGCGAGTGCTCGTGTTGCTCTCCGCGGCTAGGCGCCTTGGCTACGCAATACCACTCACTCGCAAAATATCATTTTCTGGACTAGTAGTCCAAATAACTATTGTACTCGTAATATGAATGTTTTTGTGGCGCAAGTTTCAATACATTTTGATACTCTTATTTTTTTACATTATTTGTGTATTTAAATAAAATTATTAATTCATTACCTCACTAGTCTGATAATGCACTTCATTACCTTATTCAAGCAGTCGTAGATCATTTATTTGAAGATCTTGACGAGTCATCTGCTGCTTTAATGACACAAAGCCATTGTAACATTGGCGGCCTTGTTCGTTCGTTTGTTTATTTTATTATTTCTTTAATGTTCATTTGATGAAACCTTTCATCTCATCTTTCCTTTGTTTTCTATACCTTTAACGAAAGTTTTATATTTTTTTATTGTTATTCTTCACCTTGTAACGTAGTAAGATTTATTAAATTTGCGTTTCGACCTATTCTTTCTCATCAAAATGAATAATGCCTACTAAAAACGTTTTGTTATCTCATCAAGAAAAACAGAACATAAGCAACTAAACCAGTCGGTTAATAATTTCTCAAAAGTAACATAATTTTATGTATTACTATTTAAATACGTACTTCACGGTTGCGTATATTATTATATTTATTTATTAATCAACAGGTACAAACTGATAATGTTCATAGTATTGCACGTTAACATGTAATATAGTAATAACTAAATCAACAGTCGTAATAAATAAATTTAATTAATTAATTAATTATATTGTTTCATAAAATATACGCAAAATATTTTGCCAACAGAAGTGCTAGGTATGATGTTTAAAGCTCAACAAACCGATATTTACGAGTTATTGTTTAGAGCAGAACGAAAATAAATGCCAAAATTTATTGTGATCATGTAAAATTGTTAAGATTTTATGGAAGTTAGAAAAATTGCTGTAACTGATAAATAAATCTGGCCTCGATGCCGTGCCTTCTTTTTTTAAATTTGCCTTGGGTTGGCGATTCAGAAACCAATTTCTGACATACAGTAGAGTCAATGCCACGAAAGCAATTAGACAGAAGTTTTTACTGTGACAAACCTTTATAAACCATACATACATCCATCTCTAAATTATGCAATACCTCATTCAGCCAATCATCTTCCTTACGTACTTACTCTTCAATTAAATCTGCTGTTAATCGCGTGGCAGCATAAAATTTGAATCTCTCTGCATACATCACGTGTACGACTGGAGTAATAATTAATTACCACGACCACTACCTCTGGCTGCACCATAGTTTTTGGATCTTAAGGAAATACCAGTCTTGACACGAAAGGTCACAGATTACAAAAATCTTCTTGGGTTAAACTCTAAAAAATGTTATTCATATCCGGCAAATATTGTTCTCTCTTTGTATTGATGGCTTTTTTTGTGCTTTGCCCAGTTGGCGACCTCAACTTCGTCTCGGTCTCATTTCTGGGCTTAGCACAAAGACTCACTTCTACTCTTAATGATATAATCTACTACTTTCTTCTGATTTTCAACTGTTGTTTTTTTTAACGATTTTTGTTTTCTGTCAATTTTCTTAATACTATTTTGCGTTGCTTCTTGTTGGTGTCGTGTGTATTGTTTTTTTCTAGAGGATTTTTTTTAATGAATTCTTAATGGCACCAAAGCCTTACTGTTGAAAGAACATCTTCTTAATTTCTTCTTCTGAAATTCAACTCTTGTTTCTTATCAGTTTTCTTAATAATATTTTGCGTCGTTTCTCGTTGGAGTCGTGTGTATTGTCATTTTTGAGAGGAAATGGGAGCGACGGGGTTTGTCGGGGCCCCCCGGCGGAGGCCTAACACGTGCGAATTGATTAAGGTTGTAGCACCTGACGAGCACCCTCCGTCAAAATCCGCCCCAGCGCAAATCCTCCGAATATTTAAATGACTCCATGTACTGCAACAATTTTAATCTCCTGATAATAAAAATGAAAATAAATGTTCATCGGCGCAGCATATACGGTAGCCGGGGTATAAATTATGGCCATCATATCGTCAGAGAGGGAGTAAGCCGGGCTATTTGTTATTTTTCATTTCGAAAAATCCAGTAATTTAGTTTCTGTAGTGTATGCAGGCCGCTCCCATATCACATTTCCTGCGTTTTTATGGCGCAATGATACATCATTCAATATCGGGAGTATTAATGGGCGCCGGGGCGAGGTGTCGCTTCGGACGATGCTGCACCACCCCCGGCCACAGCCGGCCGTGACCAGCGAGCGCCGCCCCCACAAAAATTCATACGCAAGATATCTCTGCCATTACCTTTCCAGTTTGTATACCTATACATATTAAATTGCGGACAAGATTTACGGCCGATCGAGTCAGCTCCACTCAATAAAACGCTATCTTAATCCTTATTCGACATATTCTCGGATTCGTATTAATCAAGCTCTAATCGGATGCTGTTGCATCGATAAAAATCATGTTACAGGTGCATCGCTCATCGCTCATATTAATAATTCATGACGGAGTGTTTGCGCTTTTTAATCCGGTTCATTTCGCTGTACTAAACACTAACGTCGGATTTTATCTGGTGCGGCATCGACTGAAAAATTACACGATCGGAAGCTCCTTCACGCAAAAATTTAAATCTTCTCTCTTTTCTTTGTACTACGATCCGCTAATATTTACAATACTGTCGCCATTTCACAGAAAGATGTTTAAAAAATCATTGAATAAGTCTTCTTTGGTAGTAGAAAGTTATTTTTAAAATCATGTCTAAAATCGTAATATTTTTTCTAATTACACCGGTGTCCCAGAACTGCCGCATAATATTTTAATAGCAAATTGTCTAGTGAAAAATCAAGGCTAAAATTGAAATAAAAAGTGTTGAGGGTCCTACAGTATCGATACGGTAAGCAATTTTAGCTGACCAATCACAAGACGTTTGTTAATTGCTTTGTTAGTTATTTACAGTACAAGAGAGGAGAAGTTTTTGTTCACGCGAAATGCAATTCGAGTGAACGAAAGCGGCCCTACTCTCGAGTGCTGTATTTAGTTTTGTTCGATACCTGAGATACCTCCTTAGAAAGTGAGTCCGTAATTTTGTAATCGCAATTTTAAATCAAATTAAAATAAAATAAGTAAATCATCACATGTTCGGAGGGATCTGTTGCTATGGAAAAAAATATACAAAATAAACAAAGTTCTGTAACATCAATAAAGTGGTTGTTGAAATGGATGATGATATGTTCCTGATGTCCTGGCAAGTGCCGCGAGGTACCAAATGTTGCCTACAAAATTAAAATTACGATATCAGAAAGAATTGGAAAAATTTACACAAATAGCAGACCGAGAAACGGATGAAAGGAATAGAGGAAAATGTTATGATGGCATATTTTAAAAATTTATACATATACTTATATAGGAGCAGCATCACCAATGTTGAAGAGTACTGTTTGTATTTCAAAACGTTGACGTCTCCAGATTAGAGGTTTTTTCATAAGCTATTAGTTGTTTTAATATAATAAATGGTACAGATTCAGCAGTTTCACCTCCTTTTTGAAAACAAATTGTAGAAAATATTAGCCGAAAAAAGCTGCAACTTTTTCAAGAAACAAGTGCAAGGTTTTACTGGAAGCGGCGGACCAAGAGTGAATCCTTCAGAAAGTTCAGATGATGGGCATATTCGGTGGTTGTCGTTGTGATGAATTATGTAAAATGAACTGTTAAAATTATTATTTTCAATATACAAATTCTTTTAATCGAAGTTCAATTATGCGTCAGCGAAATTGAAACTTTCATTCAGTGGTAACTATAGATAGTGACTCACTTTCTAGGGAGGTATAGAACAAAATAGTATAATTTATCTACGATCAATTATACAAAAAAAAAATAAACAAAATCTTAGTTCAATATTTTAAATTTTTTAAATTTTAATGTTCGTTCTTGTATTTGGTTAATTGGTTATATTGCTGCCGTTACTGCAAACTGTTGCCAAAATGAGAATGGTGGAAAAATAAAAATAGTATATTACATATTGAGGGAGAGAAATGCATGATTTTTCCTAAGGTGCAATTTGTAGCCAAAGGGCGAAGCCCGAGGGCTACAAAGCACTGAGGGAAAAATGAGCATTCTCTCCAGAAGTATATATACTATTTTTTTCACGGGAGGGAGTAGAAACAGCACAAAAATCTCAAATTTTAGGAATAAAAAAATGATGACAAATGAGTTGTCATCTTTCGATGAATTTAATGGAATTAGTAGTCTTTGAGATTTATGCCTTGACAACACAATTAGATTTTTGTCACAACTGTCAAAAAAAATGAAAACTCTCATTAGATTTTTGTCACAACTGTCAAAAAAATAAAAACTCTTCTGTGACGACGTTGACATCCGAGAAGTTGATTTCTACTCCCGATCGTGAAAAAATATATATTTCTAATTTTGATTGGTCCAAATTCCGTTGAATTAAAGATCGTGTCAATTTTTTCCATGACTGGGAACCGATAAGAGCTCTCTTTTAATTTGTCGGTGGATAAAATGACAACTTAGAGTAGAGCTTTTACATTAATAATGTTGCTTTTATCTGATGATCGTAGATAAATAATATTACAAAATTGACTAAATTATTCACCTGATAAATACATATTTCCTAAAACTATTAGTTTTATTTTTGTTTTAAGTTAAGCTTTTTCACTATTTGTAGCTACTGAAGCATAATACTTCAATAAAACAGTCAAAATTCTGATAACCCATTAATTCCAAGGAGATGATAATGATAATAATAAATTTATTTGTCCAAATTCTTTACAGCACTAATGGACAAATAGGAAAGAAATATTAAACTAAATACAGTGTATAAAAAAAAAATGACTGGGTATACCAAAAAAAAAATTATTAAAGAGAGAATTTGAAACAAGGCGTGTTAGGTGGGTAAAAGTAGAATAATTTTAGATTTACTTTTTAACATACATTAATAAAAATGTTGTTAATCGTTAAACCATGGAGTCAGCAAATTAAAAAGTCTAATTGATGTAATACAAGATAATTAACAAAGCATAATATAAAAATTATGTTTTTGGAGATAATTTATGAGCAAAATCATTCACTATATTGTTTGAAATTATAAATAAGTATTTTCTAGAGAATCAATTTTTAAAATTCTCGCAAATTAATGACGTCCCAATAACATTCTGAAAAAGACTAAAAAGCAGCAGATTATATCATTAATAGTAGAAGTGAGACTTTTTATGCTGAGCCCAGAGATGGAAGACCGAGACGAAGTCTAGGCCGCAACTGGGCGAAGCACTAAAAGACATTCCACTCTGAATGATACCATGCCTTCAAATAAATTCGGAATTAGAGTAGGCTGTGATTTTATTATGAAGTTGTTAACATGCAATTTTTAAAGACAGCACATTAACTCATTTATTTCTTTTGCTGCAATTACAGTGTAATGACGATCTACAAACTTACAATTTTCAAATTTTAAGGCACCAGTAATTCCTAGTTGTCTTGTTGCAATATTAGTTCTTGCAGCTTCAATAATATTAGTAAAGTCTACTAAAGTCTAAAGTTTGATTTTGACATCTGTCATCCACACATTAGTGTTACACCACAGTGGCACCGGTTAAATATTGGGTAAAAATTTTGTTTTTTCAATTTTTCGGAGGCTTTTTTTTTAATAAGGATAATTTAATTATTAATATTTCGTGTAACTATTGATAAATAAATCGTGAGAAATGTCTCAAATGACCTTACATTTGACTCGGTCGAGCCACCTGTGGACATTTCAACTCCTAGGATTTGAAGCCTTTCAAGTTCGGTTACAAAAAAAAAAACACTTCAACCGTATCTATAGAGGCGCGAATTTCAATCGTTTGAAGATAAAAACACTTACAACATTTTCCTTATTTGAAATAATCTTGAATTGCCTGTATTATTCAAACTGATTGTTATATCATTTTATTTGTGTTATCAACAGGTGTTTTGAATTTTACAAAAGCTATTTTTTCATATAAGTATGGGGGTAGTCCCATATGTACAAAGAAGACACAAAAAATTTGAGAAAAAATATTCATATTTCTCTAGATAGTCTCCTTCTAGCTCGATACACCTCGCACAGCGATTTTCAAAGTTCCGATACCCTTTTTATAGTGAAAACCGTCGAGCTCCCCAAAATAGCTATTAACCACAGACTCCATATCTTCATTGCTGGCAAATCTTTTACAACCGAGCCATTTTTTCAAGTTTGGAGAGAAAATATAATCCGAGAAGACTAAATCTGACGAATAGGGTGGGTGAGGAATCAATTTGAACTTTAACTCATTGATTTTGGCCATCGCGGATTTGTGAACTGGCGCTTTGTCTTGATGCAGCAACACTTTCTTTCTCGCCAAATGCGGCCATTTTCTCTTGATTTCATTACTCAAACGCTGCAATAAGTTTGTATAATACTCCCGGATTTTTCCTTTTTGAAGATAACACAGGTCTGCACTGATTTCGATGTTTGCATAAAATTGACAGTTTTTGAACAATTTCGACCCCCTGATTACGAAAATTATTTTGGTTTTGCGCTATCACGTCTAGTTTTTTCACAAATCGTTTTTTCTTCAAATTGAAATGTTCACCTAGAATGAATGAATTATTTCAAAATTTCGATATTGTAATATCGGACAACAATATGGATATTCGAAATTTCCTTGTTTTATTTGCGAGTGGGACTGCCGGGCACGAGACAAGCATTGGACTCAAAAGAAGTGGCCTTTAAGAACTAGACTTGTACCGGGAAGCAATAATAAAAAATAATTTATTTGTATCCTAAAAAAGTAGTATTAGCTACCACCAATGCATATCAAACTCTGTTTGAAGCAATTTGTAAAGCCTCTTGATAAAAATGGACAATGTTTCAAGTATTAATGTACAAAGTTACCAGATTTCTCCAATGCCAAATTAAAAGAGGTTAGGACCTCAAATAAGATCTTTGTACAAAGGTAATGATTTTCAAAATTCTATGAATGTTGTTGAAAGGAATGCCTGGACGGCATTTAAGAACGTCGTAGAAAAATTGCTTGGAAATCACAAAGATGAAGACTACGAAAATATTGTAAGAATCATGTTTAAAAATTTTCACATTTTGGGATGTAATATGAGTTTGAAAGTGAATTTCCTCTTTTCGCACTTAAATCTTTTTCCTAAAAATCTTGATGCTGTCAGCGAGGAACAAGGGGAACGTCTTGACCAAGATATAAAACAAATGGAGAGGTGATATCAAGGAAAATGGAGCGTATCAATGATGGTAGACTTTTGCTGGATGTTACAGCGCGATCTACCCAAAAAAAAATATACAGCAGGCAATCAATTAAAAGAAGTTTCGTCACAAAACGTTAAAGATGCCATTCTCATAAGGAATAAAAAATTTAGTTAGATTATTAACCAAGAATTATTATAAACATCTTAATTTCCTAAATAAATTGCTTAATTTTTTTTTATTAATTGTGAAAAAACCTGACGTGATACAAAAAAATGAATTGTATTTTTGTAATCAGGGCTCCAATGTTATACAAAATCAGTTATCAAAATCAAAACATCGCTTAAAAAGTTTTGTTTTGCAGGCCTGTGTAATGAAAATTATCCCACGGGCATCCAAAAAAAGTGACGTCATGACCTTCCTTGCAGATGCAACTGCCTTCGTCTTGTTTGGAGCCGATTATCCCGTTTAGTTCATCGTTTTGACTGTTCCTTCGTTTCAGGTGTGAAGTAAACGACCCATTTTGGATCCATGGTTATGAATCGACGGAAAAATTCGGTTCGCCAAACACTCGACTGAAACATCCTCACGACACATTTTTTTTTCATTGTGAACAAATGCGGCGTAAGAGTGTCTACGGGTTGGAATCTACCACCGGTTAAAGTTTGTATGATATTATATGAATCAGCCTGTATATACAAAATTTTTCTGTTGTTTTTTTAAGATAATAAAAAGACACAAGAATATCACTTTCTATTTAAACTAAAAGTCCAAAGAAAGTAATGTTCTTAGAAATTCGTAAAAACACCAAAGATGCTGAAAGAATGTTTGAGGCAACATACAGGGTGATTCTGAAATAAGTTTGGAAAAAAATGTGGAGTATCCTTGACACAAAATAATTCTGCCTAAATGACTTTTGGAGGTGAAATCAAAAGGAAGGAAATTACCCTATATCCTTGTATTTTCAACGCCTATGAATAGGGAAAATTTGTCCGAATTTGTTCACTTCATTAGCAACCATTGTTACATCAACTCCACAATAAAGGCGTAGGTGCAAGCACACTGCTTTGTAAATGTTTCTAAGGAAATTATCGAAAGAAGTAAGGTTACGTTTGTGACTGACGGGCACCGTTGATTTATTATTGTTGCTGAACTACCAAGATAATCAGGTAATCACCTTTAACTCAGCAAGGTACTAGCAATTTTTACCAAATTTTCAATGATTTGTATCTCGAAAACGAAAAAACTTGTATAAGAAAAATGTTTGTCTATGACTTCTTCTCATCATCACCAATTACCGGTTTTTTTTTCCAAACTTATTTCAGAATCACCTGTATAACTCTGTTATTAATGACCCATTCATTGAACATAGATACGGTTTAGTACAAACTGACATCAATATCCTAGGACTTCTGTCCACCCCATAAGCCTTGCAACCCCTTCGTTTCTATGCAACCCTTCGGACAGCAATAAATAGTTAGAAACATCACACATAAATGTCAGTGAAACCACTCCTACCGGACATTAACAAGTTCCAGAAATAAAGCTTAGACTACTTTACTCCCAAACGGTAATGGCAATAAGTAATTAAAAATATTGAGGAATGTGTATTTCCTTTTTTTTTTTCGTTTGTACAGACGGTCTCTTTCTTGTATTTTTTGAAGTGAAACTTTTTATGGGAGGGTCTTGAAATTCTGATCGGCAACCTTTTTGTGTGACGAAAAGTGGTGGGGGTAAACACTATTGGGTCGAGTGGGAGCAGTGTCTCTGTCTTTGTCATACTCACGGCATTTATCGATAATGTCTTCTCTTTGATTTGGAGGCTTAAAAATGAACAATGAGTTACGCATTTCGATATTGTTTAGTGTTATCGTTGTTTATAATTTATTTTCTTCATTAAAATATACAATTTTGTTGTGAATATGCCATTTAAAAGTGATTGATGTATAATTACAATGTTTCCCTGTGATACAAAAGTTTCACTTCTATCGTGCGTCTTTACGACACATTCTGTTTTTTTCTAATGATCAATTATTAAAGTAAAATAATAGTATATTATGTAGGTATATCATAAAGAGTAGAAGTGAGTCTTTTTGTGTCGAGCCCGGAGATTGAAGACCGAGACGCAGTCGAGGTCGCCAACTGGGCGAAGCACAAAAAGACCTTCTACTCTGAATGATATATACATATGTACTATTTTGTATAAGTATATCAGTAATGCTAGCTTCTTTTGTTGTTATGTTACTAGTGAGCAGTGGTAGTAGTTATTGTAGTTGTATTGTAGTTATATTTGTAAAATCTACAATATTATTTAAGTTATTTGATGCTAGGATTTTCATCGCTGTTTGTTTTTTTTTCGATGGAACCTTTAGGGCAGAAATATCACCATCATTGTCCACTAACAAAGTGGCTGATGTGCGCCTGAGACAGTGACCTGTATATTCATTGCAGTTGGGCACTTTTAGAGAGGAGGCTATTTCTCGTGGAGCAGATCCAATTTTATGTTTCCCCATAACCATTTTTGCACATTTACGGTTATAGTATTTGACCAAAAATCTATTTATACCTTTGTCTTTTCGAACGGAGATGTGCTTTCTGCAAATTTCGAGATAAAATTCTCCCAAGATCGTGAATGATAATTTACAATTTTGTGTATCCCGAACTTTCACTAAAATTGCAGACCACAAATCTTCAACATCTGCTACTGTCACATTCGTCAATTCGTCACATTGGCAATCGCCGGTCCCACCTAGTATCAATATCGCGCGTTCAAATGAAATCCTGGGCTGAGTAGGCATTGGAAAAATTAAACCGTTTAGAACAGTGTAAAGTTTGAATTTCCCGCCATTTGACACGAATGATATTTGTTTATGTTTAATCGGGACACAATTGAACATGTTTGTTTTCAGCAAAGGGTGCCCTTAGATATCTGGCTTCGAGAATAGGAATCGTTAAGTTGTCCTATTTTTAATGTAAAACGTTTCAAAGAAAAAAAAGAAAGATTTTTTGGCTCTAAATTTTAGGTTAGCTGTCAACATGCTCCAGTTAATCTATGTTTTAAAAAAGCACAACAATTGACGGTTTTCAACACCTTCCCAGCCCAGGATTTCATTTGAACGCTCGATATAACCTACAATAATCATTTATAATTTTTCCTCTAGGAACTCAAAACTTTTACCTTCGTATTTTTCATCCGGTGCATTTTATAGAAAGTTGTCTACCCCTTCTTTTGATAGAATTTTCGATTTTCTCGCTCTATATCCATATTTTTTTTTAAAGCAAGTACATAGTTTAGTATAGTTTGCAATTTGAATATTGTGGTTAATATTTAATTCCGCCTGAACATTGAATAATGACTCCAAAGTGTTGAACTCTTCAGGTTTTCATTGTTTGACAAATGGTCGAAGTATGCCAACAATACGTTTCCATCGTGACAAATGCTTCAAATGACTCGATTATTATTTGACTCGGTCGAGCCGCCTATGGGACACTTGTACTTCTAGGATTTGAAGGACTTCTACTCCGCTCAGAAAAAAATGACACTAACAATAATTTAAAAAAAAGCAATCAGAGAGCAGGGTTGTACTTTTCAAGAGCAAGTGGGCTTCCTAATTTTTTGATTGCGTTGCGGTTGCCACCATCAAAGTTATTTAGTTCAATTGTAGATAATATAGTTGCGACATACGGTTAATAATATGATGATAAATGCCAACGTGGAGCACGGCAGCATGACAAATTATTTTGTAAATTGCGCAGAGGAGTTAATAATGGCGGTAAAGGTAAAGCAGACAATTAAAGAATAAATCACATTACCATTAATAGTAATGCATTTGAAGTTAATAACAATTGCATTAATTCATTTTGTCTTACATAAAATTATAATTAGTAAAATCTGTTTCGTGTTGAATTAGACACGGAACAGTAAACACCTCACTGAAATTAATTCATTACAAATTAAACAAAATTCTCGCAGGTACGGCTATTAAGAAAAATTATAACGTGTCCGAAAAATTCGTTTTTAATTATATGGCTCGGCGCGGGATAATTATTTTTCCGTAATTATTTAAATTACTTTTTATTATTATATAAGCTCCTAATTTGTTTAATTATCCAGAGTCGGCGGCCATTATTTTTTAGAAATTCGTGAATTTATTCTAAATCCTGATTTCGTTAAAAACTAAATTGCCGACACCGTTAATTTCGTTAATTCCCTTCAATTATTCGGCCATGCTGGCCGTGCCCGATTTAAATATTTATTAGCTTTGATTTGTTAAATTAATCTCAATACCAGAAATGCGCAAATCACGCTAATTACTCTTATTATTATAATTGATCGCTTTTGGTTCTAACCTGTCGGATAATGCGGCCAAAAAACCGTCCGTCCAAAATTAATTTGCGACATGGCCGGTCGCGATGAATATTTTTACGAAAGTCAATCAAAGTTTGTAATTTAGAAGCGACCACACTTTTAATGAAACACTCGTATTCACCTTCAGCCACAAAAACGCATTAAAATGGGACAAATGTAAATGAAAATTCAGCTACGAAACCGCACAAACGAATAACAAAGTTCATATGGGAAATTAAAAATCATCAAATACAACGTGTGTGGATACAGGTTTAATCGTTTTTGTTTCATTTGTTTGGGACGTTTATATATAACAGATGCCTTTATTAAAAAAATTTAAATTAGATTTGTGTCTCTTCGAAACCTGTGTGATCAATGGAAAAGCACGGACAATTTCCCAATGTAAAGCTACATTTAGGTCAAAGGCGGCATCTCGTATCAACCAATAATGATGCGCTGTAAGAATTCTGCGAATAGTTTGTTTGAGCAAAAGCAACTGCATTGTCCCAAGTTTCCTACTTAGATTGTGAATTTTTAGAGAAAATCCCATAGAAAAGAATGTCGGTAAAATTGAGTAGTTATTTGTCTATATTACGTTATGTTTATACAGGGTCTCTATAAATGATTGTCTGGTCAAGCCAGCCTTGGAAAAAAAATTTACTGTTCCGCTTTTTTGAAACCGATGCCAAATTCTAGTTCGTTTTCACGGTCACTTCCGACGTTAGTGAATGACGTTTCGTTTGCGCTTGTCAGTCGAGTTTTGGTTCCTTATATTCGTTTTATGCTTTAATGATTTATGTTTTATTTTAGCTTTATTTTCTTTACAATGGTTTATTCTGTTGAACAGAACACGTTCATTGTTGTTTTTTACTTTCGAAATGGAAGGTTTAGTAATGGAGAATTATCTGTTTGTAAAAATGAATTTCAGCAAAATATCCGAACAACATTCAAGATTATTGTTAACTCACATTAAGCGAATTGTGAACAGATTTTTAACAATCAGAACAATTAGAAAGGGTAAATCATTAGGACGACCACCAGTATCTGATGAAATACTCGAGGATTTGAAAGAAATGGTGGAAAAGACTATACAGATATCCATAGCCTGTTTATCTCAACAATCTAGTGTACCACGAAGCACTTGTCACAAAATCATTAAAAATAGGCTATAATATACAACTGCATCTTTCTAAAATTAGTGTTGTACAAGAACTCCAACCTGCAGATTATCAAAGTTGTGTTTAATAATGTAATCAGTTTGAAAATCATCTCAATTTCAGAATTTGGAGTGCTGAGAATCCACACCAATTTGTAGAGACTCCTTTACATGTTTTGAAAATTGGTGTGTGGAACTGTGGATAGCAGTGTTGCTGTACCCTTAACCAAGAAATGCTGCAAAATATTTTTGAAAATAAATGAAGAATTGTCAAGTGTTTAGAAGTTAATAGGGGACATTTTCAATCTATTTTATAAAAAAATACCTATTTGTTATCGTTATTTAGTGTTGTAAATTATGTTGTTGAATACATTTGATTTTGTTGAAAAACCAGTAAGACTTACTTGTTATGAAAAACACTGTTATTTATATTGGAAGAAAAAATGGGAGTCAATACCATATTCGACAATTCAGTCTAGGCCGTATTTACCACTAGCATAAAACAAGAAATGTGAAAACACTACAGCAGACAAAAAGGCAGTATTGTATTGTGGTATACGGGGACAAGGTGTTGTCAATACGAGTATTTATCTGTTTGGATTTGTTCTCATACCAATTCCTGTACAGTGTGTGGCGGTACGATGGGGGCAATAATTGTTCCCCTGTTGGTGTTGATATTAAATAATAAATACATTAATGTTAGCAAGAGTAAAGCACAGTTGAAACTTGTCCCTGGTTAAAAGCCAACAACCTAACCTGAAAATGTGACATTCATTATTTGCCGAACAAAGCGGCACATTCAAATTTGACAAGTTTCCATGGCTGGCTGGACCCGACGATCATTTATAGAGACCCTGTATTTACGAGTATGTGTGTATCTCTTATGCACTTCTAACTAATAAATTACGTAACGTATTTTGATGGAATTTTCACTGATAGTTGAGTGTTTCTTTAGCTTTAGTTTTAGTAAAAACCATTGCACCACCTTGCGAGGGGACTGAGTAGTAACGAAAAACTCCCCCAACAAGCATTCGGAGCTGTTGCTTTGCACAGAATGTTTACAAGAGGTCCTCAAACTGTTTTCTCATCCGCTGCAGTCAAGGAAACAGGATATAATAATTTCACACCCTTTTTGCTTTTTGATGTTTAGTTTCGTTCGGTTTGTTGTTGTCCACTTTATATGTACTTTTGTATGTTTTATATGTAATTTTCTTATTCTCAAATGAACAGTGAATACCATTAAGAGTAAATTAATTATCTAATAATGTCAAGTTTTGTAGGTTTAGTAAGTGTATTTGTTTTTATTTTTTTAATTATGTAAGGTTAACATTTTCAAATAATTATCGCAGCGCAGACATTTTGTAGCGTCAAATGTTAATGACGTGCCAAAGAAAACTGTGTGAAATCATGATGATTGTTGGTTATAAGTTGCGAAATAATAA
The DNA here is from genome assembly GCF_963966145.1 of Tenebrio molitor. Lineage (NCBI taxonomy): Eukaryota > Metazoa > Arthropoda > Insecta > Coleoptera > Tenebrionidae > Tenebrio > Tenebrio molitor. The sequence continues at coordinate 2,661,521 of NC_091048.1, read as the reverse complement.
TGGCAGTGTGTATCATTTTTATTTTACCATAGTTTTTAAATAAAAATGAAACAAGTAAATATACCGGGTGTATTATGAAAAACCTTTGGTGCTATAACTTCCTTATTTTTTATTCGATTTTAATAAATGATATGTCAAACAAAATCGTTTTAAACGGGCTACAATTTAAATTGATCCAATATTTGTTCTTGAGTTCTGTTTTTGACAAATGATACTCAACTTTTTTTTTTCAAATGGCACTATTAACTTTTTTTGCTCAGTTTTATAGAGATTTTTATTTTGAATATGAAAATGTAAACAACCATGCTCATGCATAGAAACAAAAAGAAGAAATTAAAAAAATAATGTAATTTTTTTTTAATCAAGCAGTGACAAAACAATAATAAAAGTGCATTCTAATTTTGCAAAGTGACTAAGAGAACTATGGACATTCAAGACAATGTCTATTTGACTCCGCCCGATAACAGAGATGATTTTTACTAGGAAGAATCGTAGCAGTATGTGAACAAATACCACCAGAATTTTTATTAAACGCCGCAATGGGCGTCAGTGGAAGGTGTCGAATGTGCCTTAGAGAGAATGGAGGTAATTTCAAATATTTGCTATTGTAAAGTTATGGTTACTTGATTTTTGGAAATTCTATTTTCTTTATTAAAAACACATTTTTGATTTTTTATTTTAATGTTTGTATATTCAGAAGATAAACATCTATCAGAATAAAGATAAAAAAATATACAGTGCAACTTAAAAAAACAAAGTTAGCTGCAGTCTGTCAAAAAATATATTGTTAAAAAAAAATCATAGCATGTCGGGCTATAGTGTTTCTAAAACGATTTTGTTTGACGTATCATTTGTTATAATCGGATAAAAAATAAGAAAGTTATAGCCCCAAAGGTTTTTCATAATACACCCGGTATAATGTGGCATAAAATTATGTTATTACAATAATGCTAGAAAAGGAGTAAAAATGATTACATTTTGTAAAAAGAGTCATTGGTATAAACTAGGGAAGAATGAAAGCAGGGATTATTGAAAAAAATGTAGTGTAATGGTATTTGCAAAGACAAGAGAAGTGAAAGAAAAATTAATACGCCATGTATTAATTATTATCTGTAATTTCCATATCCATCAGTGCACATTTTTCAATCATTAACATATTTAATAACAATATAATAAGAACATGGCTAATATAAACTGGAAAAGTGTAGGGCCCAAGGTAGAGCCATGAGGTACGCCTAAACTAAAGAACAAACTGTTTTCCTCTCTTGAGACATTTATTATTATTATTGGTGACGGCTAACAAGCTAGACGCCCAATTAGAAGCCCTGCTAAAAAAACGTTACAAAAAACAATCACAACATTCACAACTCAACAACCATTACACACAGAGCATCGTTTAGACTTAAGAATATCTAAATGATGAGAGTATATCGAGTAACAAAAATTAAATTTAATAAAAATAAAGATATGTTGACAATAAACAAAATACATTTCAATTGGAGGGAGAAAATGAAAACTTGCAGTTTAGAACGTTATGTAGAATAGTTAGTACGATATGGCCATAATGATTTGTCATGAAAATCTATAAATATTACTTTTACGATTGGTTGAAAATAAAAGCCAATATACAACGAAATAGTTATTTACCGAACGTATGCGGGAAGTGAAATTTCCCGCGTGTCCACTTTGTTTGCGGCACGACCGCAGGGAGTGCTGCATTAGGGCGAACGCGGGAAATTTCATTTCTCGCAAAAGTTAGGTACAATATTTTTTGTAACGAATAATTCAAAAAATTAAAAACAAAATTAAAAATGTAAATCATTTTACATTGGTAATTTTTTACTTCCGCGCTCACACAGCACGATGAACAAATTCTTCCCCTGTTATTACTATTACCTTTTTGAATTGCTTATTTTTTGTGTTGATGAGAATTAATTTTACAATTGTTTGTTCAAAATAAATTGACGTTTCCGTTTGTCTACGTTATTAAATACCAACCTTACAATGCAATTTCCTCTGGTTTCTGCTTGCAAAGTAAAAACACGGCGTGCGGGAAATCGTTGTTTCCGCACTCCGAGGACAACCAGGAAATACCGATTTTGAGGCTATGAGTACAAAAATACTTTTGCATTTTTGATCGTAAGACTAGAGTTTAGATTTTAGATCAATGATCTCTCTCCACGTCAGAAGTCTCAACTTTGTCGTAATTAGTACAAGGACAAAATCATTTTTTAGAAACATTTATGAGTCAGACAAGGTGGAATACGCATTTTTTAAACAATCAGCAAATAATTTACTATGTCTAGAGGCTGACTAAACTATACAATTAAAAAACACTTTAGTAGGAGTTCAACTTTTATCCATTCTACCGTGAATAAATTCCCGAAAATTTATTGCGTCATCCCGTAAAGAATTCTCCATGGAGTGAATGGAAGTGGTCTTAAGTTGTTGATAATTCGTCATAAACATTTTTTTTTATTTTTTACGGATGAGAATTTTCAGTGAATGTTGCGCATTGATTAGAACTATAGATTTGTAAAAGTCAAACAAAAACAAACAATTAAAAGAATACTGTCCGTGAGAAAAGGGCGACAAGAAACAGTTTCACAATCCAAATATAAAAATAATCCAATAACATCTTCTAGAAAAAGGACACATACGAAGCCTACCAGAAACGTCAAAAAAACTACCACCTAACGATGTGTTGAGATTTTAATAAAAAATATATTTTTGGATACTTAGATATTTTATTTAATCTCCTTACCAGCATCACTGTCCAACAAGATTCCACAAGTTCTACAGTTGTGCTATTTCTCCATTAACATTTTTTATAGCTGAATAAATATTTAAACAACACTAGTGTCATGCCAAAGTCGGGATATTTTTACGATCAAATTTTCTTTAAAAGGATAATTTTAAAACGAAAAAAATTGAGAAAAGTTAATAACTGGTACAGTTTTCCTAGAAATACTCTAGTCAGTCTTTAGTTTCAATTTTCATAACCTCAATAGTTCGATCTGACACCCTCAAAAGTTATCCAAAACTTCATACGTACGCGAGAGCCTCGGTAAAAAGTAGTATATTATATTACAAAGAGTAGAAGCGAGTCTGTTGTGCTAAGCCCAGCGATTGAAGACCGAGACGAAGTCGAGGTCGACAACTGGGCGAAGCACAAAAAGACCTACTCTGAATGACATACCTATGCTATTTTATCTTCAAGCGGATCCCAAAAAAAAATCGGACATGAACTCATTAATTTTTTTGTGCTGCAGTTACAGTAAAATGACAATTTTCAAATTTTAAGGCACCAGTACTTAATTTCTAGTTCTCTTGTTGCAATATTATTAGTACTTGAAGGTTCAATAATATCAGTAAAGTCTACTAAAGTCTAAAGTTTACTTTTTAACGTTGAACGGCCATCTTGCTATTTTTGATTTTGACATCGCAGACGGGCGATTCGTGTTACACCACAGTGGCATCCGTTAAATATGGGGTACCTGATAAATAATTCGTTATTTCGCTTTTTTAGAGGCTTTTTTAAATAGAGATAATTTAATTGACAAATATATCGTGAGAAATGTTTCAAATGACCTTACATTTGACTCGATCGAGCCGCCTGTAGACATTTCAACTCCTAGGATTTGAAGTGTTTCAAGTCCGGTCACAAAAAAAGACCGTTTCTATACATATACACAAAGGCGCGATTTTTGGAAGCCTGAAGATAAAGATTTTTCCACCATCTAAGTAAGATCAAAAACGAAAAAGTAGTTTTTTGTTAAACCTTCTTTACTGACATTTACTAATATTTAAAATATCAGTGGGGTAAAAGATGGACGTCGCAGATTTTTCTGCAGTAACTATCGCGCGTTCAAATGAAATCCTGGGCTGAGAAAGCATGTTGACAGCTAACCTAAAATTTAAAGCCAAAAAAATCTTTCTTTTTTTCTTTCTTTGCAATGTTTTACATTAAAAATAGAATAACTTAATGATTCCTATTCTCGAATCAAATATATTGAAAACAAACATATTCAATTATGTCCCGATTAAACAAAAACAAATGTCATTCGTGTCAAACGGCGGGAAATTCAAATTTTACACTGTTCTAAACGGTTTAATTTTTCCAACGCCTACTCAGCCCAGGATTTCATTTGAACGCGCATTAGAACCTGAAGAAATTACTTTAGAAGCGATTTCAATTTTGAAATAATAATTTTATAAATTATAATTTTTTATAATTTTATTTTTTCGTAATTAAAACTCCTGGAAGATTTTTTTTTAAATATTTACCCAGTAAATACTTTTTTATTTCTACCATGATTTTTGCATCCCAGAAACCGACTTCGACACTCAGTCCTGAAAAAAAATTCCAATTTCGTAATTATGTAACCCACACGACAGCTTCAATCACTCTGCAGCGGTCTACCCCTCACATCTTCCCGTGGATTTGACCACCTAACCCTTCAATTCCACGTAAAAAAACACTTCAGTAAATTTCGTCGCCGCTCCTGCACCAAATCTACACCCCTCGAAGTCAACACTTCCGGATGCGCCAATTTTTGGGGGAGTGTCTATTCAAAACTATTGTTGACAAACTCCACCCCTCGATCGCTTCCGAAAGAATTCCAGTTGTCTCTCCAAACACTCGCAGCTTATCATAAACACGAGAAAGTTATTCGAAGGGTTATCAAACAGACATATTTGAGGTATTCAGACTCACATTGTCATGTGTGCAGCAACGGTGAACTCGTTATACATTCATAGAATCTCTAGTAGGCGTGGGATAACACATGTTCCTTCACTTGCCTCTCCGTACAGGAAAATTTTCAAAATACGAAGAGATTTCTGTTGAGAATCAAATAAGCTACCGAGAGGGGAGTTGACGCTGAGTGACGCCGCACCACACGAAGACTCTGGTGACACTGGCGTGCCACCCCGTATATAATTATTTTTGTAATCGGAATGGTATTTGTAGGCCAGACGGTGAGTTGCGCCTCGAGGGTGACCTTTATTTTTCCATTATGTATTTGTATTGTTGAACGATAATAATTAACTTAATTGGCGTACTCGTTTCAATAAATATGTCTGTAGTTACATAAACAATATCCTTTATCGAGCTGATTTCATTTTAATAATTACAATTCGCAGTTTTGTGGCGCCAAACTGCAACTGTCAGTTTTGATCCTTGAATCAACAAATAGAGGGATCGAGCAGATAATTAAGGATCAACCACATAAACTAGACCGAAATTGAACTGAAAACTGACCAAATTAGCAAACAGTAACAATAATCCCTTGTAAATATAAGAACCTCAATTTAAATTTTAAGTGTAAACGTATAATTTACTGAAGGGTCTTGTTGATAATGACCATCTATTGCGGACCCTTCCGGCTCAAACAAACATTATTCAACCAAGTTCCATTAATACTTAATACTAATCTTAAAATTAACGTTACAACACCAAATTTGGGATCGCTGCTTTGGTATTATTCATTAACCTATTTCTATTTGCTCGCAGTAATTTATCACTAACTTTATTGGCCTAAGCCGTTGGAAGCTGTCCTCTTGTCGTACAACACTAATAATAACATACCTATCGCTGAAAAAGAGTTTCTCCTGTTGTAAATAATTGTATTGTCTGCCTCCGCACTTGCTCATAAAATAATAATTTCTGAGGGCAGGGACGTTAATTGTAGGTTTTCAAAATTCATATCTAATTATTTTGCTTTAATGATTTTCAAAGCTGTTTACGTTGATAGAGTCGTGAATAAATAAATACACAATGAGGATAATTTGTAAATTATCCATTGTAGATGCTTGTGACTCAATAAATTCCTCGCGTGTTTAACGCAAGCAGGTGGAGGTTTACTCCGAATTTGCAAAATATTTTTTTAAATAATTTTTCTTGGTCACAAAAAAATGTAAAACAAAAAATGTATTGTTTGATTTTTAGAAAATAGGGACAAAGCATCCAGACCGGTTTTATTTGTCATTGCGGAGATTTTTATCAAATCATAATTCAATTGCAATGATTTCCGCCCAGCGGTCACCCATCCAAACACTGACCACGCACGACATTGCTTAACTTCACTGATGAATGATGATGATGCTTTCATAGATGTGGGGCCGCCACGAATAAATAATAAACTGAAGAAAAGAAATGGACAAGGAATTTTAGGATAGAAATCACCTTCACAAATCTGCGCAATGTTTGTTTATGTTAATGTAGCAAATTGAGCTTTTAATATGTCATTATGTGTAGCTAGTCGCAAATAAATTACTTAATAAACCATTTTGTTGGCTGTGAATAGTGTTCCCGATAATAGTAAAGCTGTTTGATGGAAACGGAACATTGAATTAAATTGATATGTGGAATTTAACGCACAGAAAATCCTTCAAAATTTTGCATATGAGCCAAAGTTGACAATTAAGAACCGAAAAAAGTTATTTTGACTATATAGTTTAAGAGGAGGAAGATTTAATTAAAAAAAAACCTTGGTTAGTGCTCGAAGTAAAAGTGGCATTTGTTAGATTTACTGTTGCTAAAATTTACATAAAAGTTAATATGAATCAGAAAAACAGAAATTAATTATTTACCAACCGAGTGCGAGAAGATATTTTTCGCGCATTTGCGCGAATGTGCCGAATACGTCTTTACGCATCGAATTTTGTGCAATATTTTTTGAAACAAATACATATTATGTCTGATTTGTCGTGTACCCTTCGTGAATAGATGGCGCTTGTCCATGCACCAATGCCAATAGCGATTCATTTTTATTATTATCAAGTCAAATTATTTTGAGAATGCTCAAAAAAACGAATGCTTTTTGCATGATTTTGAAGCACTAGTGCGCGAAATTACGTTTGCGGTCGCGAAATGTCATTTTGAACATTCGAGTACGGTAGGGGTATTTTACAGCGCGAAAACTAGGTTTCAGGCATGAGGCGAAGCCGAGTGCTTGATTAGTAGGAGCGCTGCACTTTGCATTTTGCTCACTTGTTCATTGACAATTCTTTTTTAATCTCAACGATTTAAGCAACATCTCCCAGTATTAAAGAAGTCGCTCCAATAAATATTTCTCTAGCACTTTGGTGGATTTAGTTTGGCTTGCAACATTTAGATGCGTCAGGAACGTCAAAATCCGTTTGCATCATTTTTAGACGTACTCGATGTAGTTTTAAAAATAGTTGGGATTTTATGAGTAATTTTGAAAAATGATGTGTTACGTTTTGAGGTTCATAAAAGCGGTTTAACGCGGAAACTAGAGGCAATTGGTCGTAATCAAGACCTCGCTTGAGGTAAATGGGGTTCTAACGGCAGCAAAGCGGGTCAAGTCTCCATTTAAACAAATCCACAACAAAACCTCTCCGCATCGCCTAATTGGTAATAATTGCAACGGGTTAGTCAGCATGTTCCAAAAATTTCATCAGCATGTTCACACCTATAATTAAATATTATAACGTCGGCCGCTTCACGGCAGCACCACTCAACAAGCACCGGTCGAAAACAGTTAGTCCGGTCAACACCGCCAACAATACCTGACACTTAGATTAGCATTTGCAATAATGACGTTTTTAATTGCACGTGTGCAAGGCGAGGGCTGCAGTGTGAGGTGGAGTGACGTTTCACGACCGGAGGCATGATGTAGTGGCCTATGTATATTAAAGAGATAATTACACGTACGCGAAAGCTCATTATGGTCAGGTCGGGTAATTATATTGTATAACCAGTCGGGGATATTTTTGAGCCGTTAATATTCCTCGTAATAAATCGCGACCCGAACATGACACATTAAAAGCACCAGAGATATACAATGTCGGGTTCGTATATCAGACCGCTCCGATACTTATAATCGCGATTGGCTAATTTATATCATTGTCTGATGCTGGCCGTGGAAACGACCACCGTTCTTAAGTATGTAGCTCGCCGCGTACTCCATATAAATGAACTTAGATTCAATTAAACGCCATCGCTAATAGGAATTAACGTACGGTTAGATTGGAAATTATTACTTCGATTGCGTGCATTTGTATAAGTGGAGTTTCGCGCCAAGTTTCGCGGATGCATCGACAAACCGAGAGGTTTTTATCTAAGAGGAGCGACGATGGCTCCCACGTACGCGCAGATGCTCGCTCGTGGTACACTTTCTTCCAAATATGGTAACAGAAGCTCACGACGGGAGTTGTACGACGTGTGATTGTGATTTGAAAATCTGATGACTTTTTTCATATGTTGGCAACGCAAATGTTCACTCTTTGACAGTAGACATAGGCGTACGCACTCAAAATGGGGGCTTGAATTTAAATTATCCCTCGCAGGACCTCATGGAACCTGTCTGTCAAATCTGGAATAATATCAGGAAGAGTAAATAGGAAAGGTGTCATCAAACTTGTCAGAAACTCTTTTGACATGTCAGATGTTTGTCAAACATTTTGCTCTATGGGTGGCGTAGTTGCATTTTGTGCTTTGTGCCGGATCGCAACTATGCACACGGGGGAGCCTCCCCGACCGCGAGAGCTCCAAGGAACGAATTTTTAAACTATTCTGAAAACCTTTTTATAAATGAATTCTCAAAGAAAATTATTTATAGAAATAATTGTTTATTTTCGCCTGGGATGGAGTAGATTAATGGTCTGTATTTCTAACAAAATCCACTGCAGAAGAATCCAAAATAAAATTGTAATTTTTTTTACAGCTCAGCACAAGTTTTTTTACCACGAACTTAAAAAACCACTTAAAAGTAATACATTTTATCAAATTGTAACAGCTCTTGTTACAGGGGTTGATTTCAAAGAAGATGTAATTAAAAAAAACATATAACAAAAGAATTAATAAAAACTGAACAATACATGAAAAAAGCAAAATTTATTATGACACTTCTTGTTGTTGGTCTATGGGGGAAGAGAGCGAGTGCTGGGGGTAGTTGTCTACGCGAGGGTGGACAGAAGGGTCGACTTGACCCAGCGCCCTCACAAAATATTTTTTAATAGTTATCATTACCGTTTTGAACAGATTTTCTTTCGCTTTTCCAAGAATTGTGTAAACCACCGCGACATCTCATTCGAAGAATTGAAAAGCAATTGAAAAATTCTTTGCCTGAAAGAATCAAGTTTGTTCTCGATTATCAAGTAAAAGTAATCAAATAAACCACAGCGCAGTGTTATTTTGTGGCCATCTTGCATGATTTTTGCAGCGATTACGGCCATCCCATAAACATGTTCGATTTGATGTTATTTACAAGAGCTCCAGTACCCGTACGATCATTAGCGAAACAGCCTAAGTGAAGGGCGAGGGGCAGGTTAAGTTTGCGCGGCCCCCATCTAAATCATGAAGACCCTCTCATTAAAATATGTAAATGCTACCCAGAACTAAATCATAAAGAACGTGAGGAACTTTACATTAAGTTGCTTTATTATAAAGAGGCACCCTTTCTATCGTTCAGTAATAGGGAATATTCCCGCTTGATTAATACTTGCTTAAATTATGGCGGCGATTTATTGTTGTGCACGAGGTGGTATCATCGCGATTTAGAGAAATCGTTTCCAGTAATTAAACGGGAAATGGAAAAAATCTGCTCGGATTGACGCCATGTGGCTAACGCAAAAACTTTCCTTCGGTACTTGGGATTTTAGTGGGACGGTAATCGAGTACGAAGCGATCAAAACATTTGCCAGCAGTACTCTAAACTTACAACAGAAACATCATATCGTTCAGCAAGTTATTTTGGAATAAAAATGGTCTCATTTAATTCCAGTAAATTTGCAGTGAAATGTATTTCCTAGATTGTCGCTTTTTGCGCAATAAAAACCACGAACGAAATTTTCCAGTGAAAAAATAATAGTTATTTGTGTATCAAAGCCAAAAAGTGCATCTTTTTCGTCCGAGTTTGAGTTTTCTGGCCGAGGCGCAGCCGAGGCTAGAAATAGGCGCGGACAGAAGGCACTTTTTGGCAGAGATGCATATAAATTTTTTAAGCGACCGCACGACAAGCAAGACATTTGAAAAAATTAAAAATTATTTTGTATCTACCTTTTTCAAATATATAAATTTATTAACACATATTACCGATTTTCCGATTTTTTATAATAATTTTTTATCAGCTTCCCACCAAAACTAGAAATTTACTATTTACAATACAACTACTTATTTACATAATTGCTACATAGTTGCTAACTTCCTAAACAGATCAACGGTTAGCGTCCGAAAAAGCGTTATTTTTCGTCCGCTTGTGAGTACGTAAAGTTACCGTTTTCATTAAGGCTGCCTAATAAATAATTTACTGTAGACTGAGAATGAAAATACTAAGGAATTCTCAAGAGAAATCCATAGACAAAATTATAAAAATCAGTTGAAAAAGAGTTATAAAATAACTTTCCCATTAGAGTTTTTCCGGGAAGAACTTGAAGAAAGTAGAATTAAAAAGCGCCAACTAACAATAATTACTTCTTTAAAGATAAAGTCTTAATTTCAATTGATCTATTGCAAGAGAAAAGTCAAATTTAGCATTCGTAACTTTCTGTTTTATAAGATTTGATAAATTCGGCACGGCTGTGAACGGCAGGACCAGGATTCAGAGCCGGTCCTGATAATGAGTCTCGTTTCGTCCTTTTTTCGGCTCGCCATGATTTTTTGTGTAAGTTATGCATGCGACCGCACCTCCGATGAAAATTATATGCTGCAGGATATAATACCTACTTGGGTAGATTGATATTAATTATCGTGTAATAAATTCAAAGTTTGAAATAAAGCTCCATTCTTAATTACAGTGTTAATAATTAAAATAATAAGCCACGGTTATTAAAGTGAAATTACCCAAATAAATTTTATGTTAAATTCTATAGGCAATTACAGTTTAATTAGGTCTACGAAAATTGTGATTAATCGTGTTGTATCCACGTATTCCTACATAATATCCAGTCGAACGATGTCTATGCAAATTGTTGTTTTCGCACCGGAATCGGTGCGTTGCGCCAACGCAATTAATTCAGCGTAACCCTCGCGTAGCGCAGGAATTGCTCTCTTTCGTCCAACAATGCCAGCAACAATTGACCAACAATTACTCTATTATAGGACGGCCTCTTTCGCCGCTCCGTTGTTGTCGATAATTCAATTGCAGCGGTCGTCCGTCATAATGGCGCGTAATTAGGTCTTACGCGTTTATAATAATCGGGACCCAAAAAGGTTGTTCTTTCGGATGGGTCAGCAGCAACACCACAACCCGATGGAGAAATTTCGCCGATCGCGCGCCAAAAAGAAACCACCAAAATTACACAAATATTATATTCCCCTGCTAATGGACTCGGGTATTTATCAAGGAAAACCATCAAAACGCGACTCTTGCGAAACAAAGATTTACGAAATGCTCGACGCCTTTCTTTTCTTCTTGGGGGCGGGATCTGTCGGTGCTTTATTGTCTTGGATGGCTCGCAATTTTTCCTCCATTAACTCTTTCTGCAATTAACGAACTCGTTATTCTCCAGGTGAGCCGCGCTCTACAATCTCACCAAGGAGTCGTTTCTTCTGACCAACAGTTTCACGTCGTCGCTTGTCAGGGTCGATCGTTTGGCGTGTCTGCAATTTGAAAATTTAACGACAAATAAAAGGACGATTTTGGGTACGACACTTCTGGAAAGCTCCTAAATCTGAGGTGTAGAGGGTGAGCTTTCGCCAGGATAATTCGGCGATTAAGTCCAAGACGTCGGGTTCGAATTCCAGGCCGAAGCTGGTGCCCACTTCGCGCGAAATCTTTCGGGCGGTGCAATAAACAGAATGTTTTAATTTCTAATTTCTGCAATTTTAAAGAAAAAAAAAAATTATTTAGTGTATGTGCTTATCAAAATCTAGTCTGCGTATGTTTGCGTACGGTGGCGACCTCTGTCGGTTGCCGCTCAAACTATCACAAACGCGGCGAAGGTCACCGGATAGATCTCTTTCTGGTTTGTAAATTAAATAATTATAAAACTTGACTGGACTGTTGCAAGTTTTTTTTATGTGTAATAATTACTCACTTGCTCTTTTGTCGTGGACATCTTTTTATGTTTTTTTTTTTTTGATAATTTTTGTTTAGTTGTGTTTAGCCCAGAAACCAACCTTGTTTAGCAAAGTTGGTGAAATAACCACTTCCAAACATGTCCTGTATATTGACTTCTCTTAGCCCTTCAGAGATGGCCCTTGCAGAATTAAATTTCAGGAAAGTTTGTTTAGGTTGTGTTTATTTTAATATAATTTTAATTACAAGTACCGAAAGATCAAGAAGGACAGTTTGAGTTGGTACTACTGGATTTAATTTTTATTTTTTACCTACCCAAATAAACATTTTTTGAAATTAATTTTATTTTCATTTGCAAATCTTTTATCATGGGCTGCAGCTCTGTGCCTTTATTTAACAGTTAATCAAGAAAACATACAAATCATACAATTGTCACAATAAATTAGAAAATAGTTGCATTTAGTTTCGTCACAACCACCGATAAAATTCTATGGGTTTATCATGCAAATTTCAATCATAACAACATCTGTGTTATACATATGGAGTGTTCCGCGAGGATGAACACGGTGGGAATAACATGCTAAACTGTTTTGACATGTAACTGTTGAAAATTTAACGCAGATATTCAGTATCCAAATATATTTAAACTTCTTATGATTTAATTCCGTACATTGCAAGGACCTCTGACGTAAAGGACATTATCACAGAATAGTTAGGTACTTATTAATAAAAGCACGTGCATAGTTTGAATGATGTTTGTGTTTGTATTTAATTAAGCGTTAATAAGTCAGTGAAATACTTGGTGATTCTTTGTTTTTATCAACTAGTCCAATAATCTCGGAAATTTTGTGCAAGCACCTTTGCAATTTTTTTTTCTGGTTAAGTAGATAGGATGTATCAGGAGGGGAGAATTATGTTAAATGAATGATAAAAGAGAGACGAAGTAGAAAAGCGAGACAAGGTGCGGTGTTCCATCCCGTCACAGGAACTACACTTTCCTGGTTGCCATCCATAATAGCATATGTTTACCAAATCTCGCCCCCACTGACTACTCTTTATTTCTTAAATTAAATGAGTACCTTTCTGCCTCTGATTTTCCGGATGAAGAGGCAACGATAATGAAAATAAATGGGTGCCTCGAGACATCGACAAGATATTTTTTCCAAGGGCATCAAAACTCTTTAACACCATTCTGCTAAATGAAGCAAATAGTGATCTAAGCGAATATACCTACTAAAAATAGAATTGTCTTAATTTTTCTAGTTTGTTATAAAAATAAACGATCATGAATTCTTTGATATTGATTTTTTCTTTCGACTGTTTTTTTACTGACAATAATTGTGATTTTCCCCTTTTTAGAACAATATTCAACTAATTAATTTGTTTTCCATTTAAGTGATACACACGAATGAACATTACTGCCTATTGCCAAAAACAGAAACATTTTAAAATATGCAACAAAAAACTTCAGTAAGGTAAACTCCGTACGGTGATAGATTGTACGTTTTTAAATTCTAGTTCCAAAACATAAAGCAGTGAAAAATACTAAACTCTCCATCTCAATTGTTTGACGTTATCTAGAAAACCGTTGTATCCCTGCAGATTAATTCCCGCCACAGTACTCTCTGGGTCTGTCTTCTGTCAAAAAACGTACAATCTATCAGAGTACGGAGTATAATAGTTGTTTTCATAATTAGTGGGATAAAAGCAATATTACAGGACTCGAGTGTGAAGATTGCAGATGACGAGGGCGTTAGCCCGAGTTCATCTGTAATCACACGAGTTTCCTGTAATATGCTTTAGCCCACGTGTTATGTACAAAATTTTATCTAAGACCTCCCCAAATTAAAAAAATAAATCTTATCTATTGATTTTCGCCAGTGAAATAAATGAGTTTCATTACCGCACTCAGTGAAATAAGAATTTACTTTGTAATGAGTGATGTAATGAACTCATTTATCCCACTGAGTGCGGTAATGAAACTCATTACCTCACTGAGTGAGGTAATGAAAATGCGTGAGGTAATGAAGTTCTTATCCAACTCAAAATTAATGAGATAAGTATCATTTATCCCACGGGATTAGATAAAATTACTACTTTCATATATCTGCTTTACAGGTTCAATTTGAAATCAAGTGGTCAAGGTATACGAGGGGGTATTGATATCTAGTTAGCCTAGGCCCTTGCCGTTTTACAAATCAAAATCTTTTTACTATGAAAACAAACAATGACTTATTAGAAATGTCACTGTAAAATTTCACTTCAAGAAGTTGAAGCATTGCTGAGAAATTAAATTTGAAAAATAGCATGTCAACCGCCATTGTGGAAATTGATAAATTGGAGTATCGAGTTATCATTAAGTACTTACTTGTATTTCAAGGGGTCAACGAGTAAGCAAATTTACGAAGATATGCTTAATATATTTAGTGATGAGTACCCTTCGTACACTACCCTGAAAATTGGATTGTATCATTCAAAAGAGGGAGATTTTCTGTTGAAAATGAGAAGAGATCAGGAAGACCGATCTCGGTGTCTACCCTCGAAAATATTAATGCAGTTTATAACATGATATTGGCAGATCGACGAAATGGGTTTAAACACATAGCTGAGACACTAGAGATTTCATATGAACGTGTCCATCACATAATTCACGTCGATTTAGATATGAAAAAAATTTCGGCAAAATGAATTCCCAAATGCTTGAATGCAGATCAAAAACGAGCACGAGTGGAAGCATCGCGCTCAATCTGTAGCTTTTTTGAAGAAGATGCAGACTTTTTGAGCCGTGTTGTGACCATAGTTGAAACTTGGGTCCATTTTTACGACTCAGAAACAAAACAGCAGTCCATGGAATGGAAGCATCGTGGTTCTCTAAGACCAGAGAAACTTCGAGCGCAAAAATCAAGTGGAAAAGTTCTTGTTTCAGTTTTATGGGATATCCGTGGAGTAATTATGATAGATTGTTAAGAAAAGGGCCAGACAATAACTATACGCATTCAAAATTACTTTTGAAAATTCTAGTTACACAACATGAAAAACGTGCCAAAAAAGGCCCAATTTACACACAAACGAGTTGAATACAACGTTTTTTTGTTCGACGAGCCCCTTAAAGGCTCCAAATCGCTTAAAACCTTTAAAATTAGCTTGACGTTTCGTTTTGACAAGTTGTGACATTTATCAAAATCCGTTCACATAGGAGAAAATTCTCAAATTCTGACAGTGTCGAACAAAAAAATCATTTATTTTGAAGATACAAGGCTAACTTGATTTTTTTTAAATGGCACGGGGGTCAAATTTAATATCTTTGAAAAGAGTATTTTTTTGTGAATTCAGTGATGTAACACATGCATATCTTATTTTAACCGAAACCTTATAAAAAATTACTTATTGAATTAATAAAATTTGAAAAAATCTAACCTTAGAAATGTTGTCTTTATCTATCGTTAGTTCTTTGCCATTTGTATTTTGACCAAAAAATAAATAAAAGTTAATAATAAGTGTAAAAATTAGACATTTAACCGAAACATAATACATTTTAATAAAAAAAATAAAAAGTTTAAACGCAAAATACATTAGGTATTTTCGCACTACAAAAGATTTTCAAAATGGCGGCGATGTGGGTGTGTGTTACATCACTGAATTCACAAAAAAATACTTTTTTGTTCGACACTGTCAGAATGTGAGAATTTTCTCCTGTGTGAACGGATTTTGATGAATTTGACAACTTGTCAAAACGAAACGTCAAGCTAATTTTAAAGATTTTCAGCCATTTGGAGCCTTTGGGGGGCTCGTCGAACAAAAAAACGTTGTATTCAACTCGTTCTTGTGTAATTTGCGCTTTTTTGGCACTCGTGGACCTTTAAAACTCTCGTTTCACTCGAGTTTTAAACTGGCCTACTCATGCCAAAAAAAGCCCAAATTACACACGAACTCGTTAAATAAATAACTATTTCAAAAATATTAAATTTGACCCATCTTGTCATTTAAAAAAAATCAAGTTAGCCTTATATCTTCAGAATAAGTGAGGTTAGAAAATTGAAAACAATCTCAGATGATAGAAACCATTTTGCCTTTGCAACAGCATTTATTTTATGCATTAGTCATATGAAATTACTTTAAAACTGTACTTATATGAAAAATATTCAATCCAAATTATGATTTTCAGGTCCCTTTGTGCCTTTATTTGGTTCAAAAATATTGAAAAAATGCTGTTACATATGACAAGGATTTTATGCAACCTGAGTCTACTTTAAGTGAAAAGTTAAATTTTTCATTTGCAACTTTTCTGTTTTGTAACGTCGCAACAAGCACACCAAAAATAAAACTACCAAAATTACACAAATATCATGTATTTAATATTTATAAAGGAAAACCATCAAAACGCGGCTCTTGCGAAGCAAAGATTTACGAAATGCTCGACGTCTTTCTTTTTTTCTTGGGGGCGGGATCTGGCGGTGGTTTATTGTCTTGGATGGCTCGCAATTTTTCCTCCATTAATTCTTTCTGCAATTAACGAACTCGTTATTCTCCAGGTGAGCCGCGCTCTACAATCTCACCAAAGAGTCGTTTCTTCTAACCAACAGTTTCACGTCGTCGCTTGTCACGGTCGATCGTTTGGCGTGTCTGCAATTTGAAAGTTTAGCGACAAATAAAAGGAAAATTTTGGGTACGACACTTCTGGAAAGCTTCTAAATCTGAGGCGTAGAGGGTGAGCTTTCGCCAGGATAATTCGGCGATTAAGTCCAAGACGTCGGGTTCGAATTCCATGCCGAGGCTGGTTCCCACTTCGCGCGAAATCTTTCGGGCGGTGGAATAAACAGAATGTTTTAATTTCTGCAATTTTAAAGAAAAAAATAATTCAGTGTTTGTGCTGTTCAAAATCTAGCTGCGTATTTGTCGACGACGGCGCCATCTGTCGGTTGCTGCTCAAACTGTGATAAACACGGCGAAGGTCACCAGCTAGATCTCTTTCTGGTTTGTAAATTAAATATAAAACTTGAGTGGACTGTTGCAAGTTTTTTTTATTTGTAATAATTACTCACTTGCTCTTTTGTGATGGACATCTTTTTATGTATTTTTTTCGATTATTTTCGATGACACTACAATATGCAACACTTATCTTTGGTTATGTTAACGGTTTGTTGTCTTTGTTGTGTTTAGCACAGAAACCAACCGTAGTTAGCAAAGTTGGTGAAATAACCACTTCCAAACGTTGACTTTTCTTGACCCCTCAGAGATGGCACCCGCAGAATTAAACTTTAGGGAAGTTTCTTTTTTGTTGTTATTTTTATATAATTTATAAAATTACATAGGGAGCGATCAAGAATGACAGTTTGAGTGGGTAATACTGAATTTAATTTTTAAATGGTGCAACTGGAGTAACTTCCGGTTGTTGACGGCTTGACCCTGACAGCCGCATCATTGATAACTTGATAATGATAAGTAATATGCTGTTCGAAAAGCCTAAAAAGAAGAGTTAATTTATGTTTCGAGCCAAATGGGGGCACCTCGAGCATTTCCTTTAGTTAATTTTTACATAATTGTTGTGTATTTCAGGATTCATTTCTTTTCACCGTTAATTTTTTCTCTTATAAACCACCATTTTGTTGCTGTCACGAACAAAAAAATCTGGTCGTCAATCAAAAAATCAAATATCATAACCTATCATCATGTTGTTGTTGTATGACATTAATTGTCATTTTTTTAATAACAATTCAAATGTTTTTGGCACTTTGTTGATATGGGCATAATCAGACAGGGAAATTTTTTTAATTTGTGACAATCTAACCAAATTTTGAAATGACATTGACGACCAGAATTTTTTGCTCGCGACAGCACGTCAGTCGTCAGGTAATTGTCAAATAAACCAACAAAACATTATATAAACGGCGTGCAGTGTTGCAAATAACCGAATAAAAAAAAATGTTCTTAATTATATTGTCAACTCAAACAGTCCTTCTTAATCACCCGTATTATTATTATTATAGCGGTGACTAAAAATGAATGTGCTTTTTTTTTCATGGGTCGGTAATATGTACTAGTGTTGGCTATTCTGTTGTCAATTCTTTTTTAATGTGATAGTTGGCATAAACATAGGCGTACTCGCCTATTTGACACAATTTATTAATACATAAAATGTCAAAATGACGTGTAGGCCAAGTCCAATGTGTTAATTAATATATCAGGTTTGCCCATATAATTTTTGAAAATGGTTTCTAACTTAAGAAAAAAATTCACATTCATTTATAGTGAAATTTTTTTAATAAACAATTGTCAGTGTCAAAATGAAGTAAAAAACCATACTGTACCACTCTAAAATTTGGACATATGGACCAGCTGTATAACAATTTGACACCAAATCATGGTTAAGGTTATGTTCACTTCACTTCCCGTACCTTTCTTCCGTGAATTCATTTTCAAAACAAATTTAATGAGAAATCAGGAGAAACCTTTTCGAATTCGAAATAAACTCTTGCTCGTTAGGGCGCAGGCTCAGTTACATAAAAAAATGTTGACACTCAATGTGACCAATCGTATTATCATGAAAATCACAGTTTGGCTCATACCAACAAGACAACGTTTTGACAATTGTTTATTAAAAAAATTCAACTATATGTATAGTCACCCGGTACATTACTGAGATGCAACTCTGTGACCTTATTTACCAGTTAGTTAAGAAAACAGACAAATCATACAATTGTCAAATTAAATTAGAAAATGGATGCATTTACCTTCGGTACGATCACCGATAAAAATCTATTGGTTGTGATGCAAGTCTGAATCGTAACAACATCTGTGTAAGACATAGAGAGTGTTCCGCGAGAGTGAACACAGTGGGAATAACATGCTAAAGTGTTTTGACATGTGACTGTTGAAAATTTAATGGAGACATTCAGTATCGCAAGATATTTAAATTTCTGATGGTTTACTCGTGTTATCAAATGCATTACCAAAACCTTTGACTGACACATGAAAAACTCTTCGCCACAGAATTCTTCTTTTTATATTTTGTAGAAATGTATAGCATTAGGATTGGAGCATTAATAAGTGAGTGAAGTATTCTGTAAATTTTTCATTTTACGTAAGTGCTGAAGAATTGATTGACTCTCAGAAATTTTATGCGACCATCTTTACAATTTTTTTCCATTCTGGTAAAATCAATTTGATTGACTATTTGCCTCGTAGATGGGATATATCAGGAGTGAATGATTATGTCAAATGTGTGTCCAAATTACTCGAGGGAAGAAGAGGAGAAGCGAGACAAGGTGTGCGTTCCATCATGTTCTAACCGTCACAGGAACTGCACTTTCCGAGTTGCCAGTTATAATGGCATATGCTTACCAAATCTAGCCCCCAGTAATTACTCTTTATTTCTTAAATTAAGTGAGCACCTTTTCTGGCCTTTATTTTCCGGATGAAGAGACAACGATGATGAAAATAAATGGGTGGCTCGAGATACAAAAGAATTTTTTCCAAGGGCATCAAAGCTCTTTAACATCGATCTACTAAATGTACTGCTAAGCAATTAAATTAAATGAATTTTCCTCGTCATTTAGAAAAAAAAAATTAACAACCCTGCCATAATGTTTTTTAGTACCACTCTTTATTTTTTATCTCTTCGTCGACGATTTTGGTTTTCGAATTATCGATCCTGTCGTAAACTGTATCTGTTGTTTCACCTATTTCGAACAGGTAATCACTTACTTTACCGCACGTCCTGGAGGAAACTAAAATAATTATTAACGATGCTACTTTCATATCTGAAGGCTGCCCTTCGTTTAAAACCCTGATTTTTCTCTTTACAAAATTGTAACATTAATATTTTGCTCGTGGCGCAAACTTCACATGAATGCGATAATAATGTCAATATCTCACTTGTTGCGTAAACATCTGTTACTAGATTATTAGTAAAAATAAGCTAAGAGTCGTATACCTAGTACATAACAGAAGAAAGCTGTCAAGTTAATCCTTTTTCTCCGGACTATTACACTTTTTGTCAACAAGAATTAGTCTCGCCCCATTAAAATGACTTCTCCTCTCCCCCAATACATAACTCCGCCATCCGATTCCGTCCTGGCCGCAATAAAATCACCCAATTCCGACACCCTCGAATAAATTTTTTCTTTAAAACGGCAATAAAATGGTTCGTGTGCCGTTCGCCTGTCACTCTTCCTTACCTGGCGAGGGATAGGAGGCCAAGGTCTCATGCCCATTTTTATAACAACTCTTATTTTTTCTCGAGAAGACCCCCATTCGGAAAGTCTTTCTCGCAACAAAGGAAAATTATGACCGCAACCATCATCAGTCATTGTAATAAGGAGGAGAGCCGGCGGTCTCCTTTTGACGTCGGCTGCGACCTCTTCGGGAAGGGGGGTCGTGTTTCGTGTAATTAATTAAATATGCACCCCGACACATTTAATTGTTACCCTCGTGGAGAGACGCGTCAGACGTGTGTGTGATGGTACCGATCGGAAGTTCCCAGGCTAGTGCAGTTATGAGCAAACAGGTGGATGGGAGCTTCCGGTTACCTACAACTGTTTACCTCTACACTGTAAACAGAAGCTTTCGGTCGTTTGCACCAAACTAACAAATATCGGTTGTCCTAATGGCGTAGCGGGTTTGTTTTACCATAAAGCCCCAACAGAAATTAATTTTTTTAATATGTTAAGACTCAAAACCAATACCTAATGTAGTGGCACCAGGATGCGCGAAATATAAGAAGGAGGAATAGTAAAATAATGATCTAGAAATGATAATTCATCGAAGATCGTTGAATAAATTTAATTTTAATGCGTGAAAAATGTTTTCTTAAAATTACTTTCCATTTCTGAGGTTATGTTGCAGTTGCAATGACAGCGCTTCGTTCCGCAGCGCTACAGTATCAGAGTTGAAAGTAAGATAACCAAACTTTTTAAATTTTAATACATAAAGAGAACGTTTTCATTGTTTTAAGTGTTAACATTCCTTTATTGAAATTATGACAAATAATTATATAAAGCAAAATTGGAGGTGGACAATAAAATGCAGATCATCGGTAAGCTAGGTTAGGTTTGTTTTCTGTCAATGAATTATAGTTTCACAAAAATTGTTGGTTCGATTAGCCAAATCGTTAAAATATTACGAGTACTTAGTAAGAAGTGTGACCTGCTTTTCTGGATCAATTGATATCTTGCAGCATTTAAGCAAGTTAATAACAATAATAATTTTTATATGATTTTAATATGAGAAACTGTTAAACTGTTTATGGTATCTATATTTTGGGGAGTTTGTTTTGCAAGAATGTACCATCCATTTACTAAACTCTCGCATTGTCAAAGTGTTTACAAGTTGCCGCACTGCCGTTCTGAAACTGGTAATTTTTACTTTTACGTTGGCGCAAAAATCTGAAATTTTAAATTTGAAGTTGTTTAATAAATTCGCTTTCTTTCGTTCAAAGTATTACTTACACGAAATGGCTGAACAAGAAGAAGATATGAAATATGAAAGAATACTATTAACGGCCAGAGAAAAGCAGGGTATTGTTAATTTTTGTTGGTAAAGAAGAGAATTAACTCCATAAACATAACCAAACTTTTCTTGTTGACGTTTTTATAACTAGATTTTGTGCACAAGCAGCTGAAAAGGTATCTCACCATAGATACACTCCAAAAAAATAAAAAATTTGACAATGACATAGCGGGAGTTTAATACACAGATAGTAATTGACAAATAATAGTTTTATGGAAAATGGGAACACATTTATTGTGATAGTTTAATAAAAACTTATGAAACTGATATTGAAACATTTTGCGTACCTACAAATGTAACAAGGTTATGTATTTCTGTAAATTGTCAACTTCATTGGGGAAGCTAAATTTTCCGAAAAGATTTAATAGACGCGAAACACTTTCAACTATAACACTTGACAGCTTGACAGGGCGGCAGCGTTGCATTACAGTGACAGTAGCGGGAAATTAAAGGTTAGAATCTTCGCTTTGCCCATGATTTCATCTTTTTCGACCAGATTTTGACAATTAATCTGAAGAAAACTCACAAAATGTAATGCAACGTTGCCACTTCTTAACCACTTCGAAAACGCATATTTAATTTATATTTTCGAGAGATATTTATAACGGTTTTTTTATAATGCGTATTAGTATGTAGATTATATAGTCTGTACGCTGATAGATTGCATGTTTTTGTATTCTAGTTCCAAAACATAACGCAGTGAAAAACACTAAACTCTCCATGTGAATTGTTCACGTTATTTAGAAAACCGTCACACTTGTCTCTGTGTCTGTCTTCTGTCAAAAAACGTGCAATCTATCACCGTACGGAGTATATCATTAAGAGTAGAAGTGAGTCTTTTTGTGCTAAGCCTAGAGATTGACAACCGAGACGAAGTCGAGAAAACGGACAATAAAATTTGGTTCTTGCTTACAAATTAAAAATCAGTTGCTTGATAAATCAAGATCCAAAGTTTTGGTAACAAAATACTTGTGTAGACAACCATTGTCGCCTCAAGAAATCCGTATAATGCTATCAGTGAAGGATAATCCGAATCTGCAATTTCATTTCAAGTGGATAAAATCTGCTCCTCAGAATCTAAACTTGACGGAGAATCTTGATAACACGGACTAGACGCTGGACACCCCAGAGCTGTTATGACAGGAAAGCTCTGATTTCAACCAAAACACGGTTTCGAGGATAAACATCTCAAACATCACATACACTATTGTGTAAATGGTGAAAAAATTAAGACCATTGTTGGCACCGCGGTGCCCTTGTGGCGTGGCACTAACTAACATTTTTTGAACATCAACGGTGTAGGAATGGGTAGCCCATTTTTCCAAAAGATTCTTAGTCCTCCTGAACCACCGTCGTACATTTGGAAGCGAAGAGAAAGATTTTTTTTTTATTTTTAAATTGTTGAGCAGCAACTCCATAATGAAAAAAAGCAAAGTCTCGAGTGTGGCCTTTCGATCGTTTTGCGAAAAACAAGATAGTTGAAAATGAAAATCCCGTTGAAGATTGTTTTATTACAGTCTGTTAATAGTTTGCCTATTCGGCAAATGGGGACTGCGCGACCTTGAAGCTTCACTTTTACGTTCGGACCAGATGCTAAGCTCGAAACGAGCACATTTTATTAATCAATTTAGGATGTCCACAAGGATGGCAACACATCACACCCTCTTTGTACACCTAAATTTAATTAGTTGGAGTGTATTTGTCGATCCTGCTCCGGAATTCCATCAGTCTGGCTCGAATTTGGGAACGTGTTGGCATAAACAACCCAATTTAATTCCCGATCTGTGTTGTGGTGCAATTCGCTCCGACTTCCGCACCCCAGCTTAATAGTTTCCCCTTTTGCCTCGTCGCCGTAGATATCTGTTCGTGGTCGTGTGTGTCGAAGGGTCGCCTCACGGTGAGAACAAAGACGACCGACCGTTCTCACACGACCGAATCGTACCGATCGGAAGCGAGATTGATAAAGTACGCCGACATGTGTTGGGGAATCGGGGCTTCCGGTCAGGTTTGGATTTTTTTTTATCGGTCCATTATCGTTCTTTATCGGCGGAGACGGGGACGGCCGTCAGGTGGGCGAGATCTTCAAGGACGAACAACCGTTAGGCGCCCTAATGAATGCGATAAGGACGAGATGAGGAAAAATGATTAATAACCGGCCGGAGACGGCGAAGAGTCAACAGGTGGCCCATCCGGGATGAATCGAAAGTAATTTCGATGATGGGTGAGGGGACGAAATTTTTCTGTTTCTTTTCTTTTCGTTTTTGTCGGGGGAATAATGAGGGGGGCGCTGTGGGATCGAGCTGGGGACTGGCTCTTATCTCACAGATAAAATAAATAATAAACAAACATTTCTCACAGAGGTACAATTATTTTTTATCTTTTGTTGAAATGGTATTATCGTTTTATTCGATAACAAAAAAGTGGTTTTCTTTTGGTACGGTTGGGTACTACAGAGTAACTCCACAAACTACATAATATTTACTTCTACTTTATCTACTGGAATTTGGGAAGGAAAAAAAGAGATAAGTATTAGATTGCAACATTTTTAAATTAATATTTTATTTGGATTAGCCGGAATTGACAGTATATTTGTCTTTTAAATAACTAAATTTAACATTTTTAAGAGAACTTATTCATTTTTTCCAGTTGCAATTTTTCAAATACAAATAACTGGCGTTCAAAAAATTTGTGGTCAGCAGACTTTATCTTTCTTTCACAAACGCAGTTAGTCTTTTTTAATAAGAATACTCAACAGTAATGCCTTATAATTTTAAGACACGTTTGTGCAAAAATGGAAACAAAATTGCTAGGGTTTGACATTTTCTTTAAACATAACCTCGCTTTGATCATCATTTTACTGTAAATTAGATAATTAATTTTAAGCAGGAATCATGATGTGGCCCTAAGAAAACAACGAATATTACGATTGGTTAGTTGTGAAGAGAACTGTTTTTTGTAAAATAAAGAATTCACACAATTCTGTTCGTTGCTGCTTGTTCGCTGAATAAATGACGTTTGACAGCTGCGGTTTGACAGCTGATGAAGCTACGCCGTACGTTAACGGAAACAAAAGCAAGCACAAGCTCACCTGACCGAGATTTTTTGACCTTTTGTATTATTGTATTAAGGTTCATTCTATTTTGCCTACAAACTGATTTATACAAAACACTTCAGAGTTTATTTCGGTACTTGAATCTGTTTAAAAATATTTATTAAGCAGTCGTGTTATTTGGATTATTATTATTGTAATCTTTTGATATATAAAAGTCAGACCGTAACCTTCATAGTTTTCGAGAAAAATGAAGAAAACTTAAAAAAATATTGTTTTGTGTTCAAATTGGCACCATTGCTCCCGTACTAAGTATCGTATTGCATTGAACTTTACACTCCTGGATTCCTCTCTTCAAGACGCTTCTTTTGGTGTCTAAAAGTCAGCCGTAGACCTCTTAGTTTTCCGGAAAAATGAGGAAAACTTAAAAAAAAGCTCTTATTTTGCGTTTAAATTTGCGGATTCGATTGACCGTTGCTCCCTTACCAAGTATTGTATTCCATTGAATTTTACACTGTTGAATTCCTCTCCTCAAGACTCTTCTTTTGATGTATAACAGTCAGCCCATAACTCGCTTAGTTTTCCAGAAAAATGAAGAAAACTTTAAAAAAACTCTTTGTATTAAAATTTGCGGATTCGATTGACCATTGCTCCCTTGCTAACTATCGTATTCCATTGAATTTTACACTGTTGGATTCCCCTCTTCAAGACGCTTCTTTTGATGCATAACAGTCCCCCGTAACTCTCTTAGTTTTCAAGAAAAATGAAGAAAACTTCAAAAAAAGCTCTCACTTTGTGTTTAAGTTTGTGGCTTCGATTGACCATTGCTTCCTTACTAAGTATCGTATTCCATTCAATTTTACACTGCTGGATTCCTCTCTTCAAGACGCTCCTTTCGATGTATAACAGTCATGCCGTAACTCTCTTAGTTTTTGGGAAAAATGAAGAAAACTTAAAAAAACTCTCACTTTGTGTTTAAATTTGGCGATTCGATTTACCATTGCTCCCTTACTAAATATCGTCTTGTATTGAATTCTACACTATTGGATTCTCCTCTACAAGACGTTTCTTTTGATGTACGAAATTCAGACCGTAGACCTCTTAGTTTTCGAGAAAAATTAAGAAAACTTAAAAAAAACCTCTTACTTTGTGTTTAAATTTGCGAATTCGATTGACCATTGCTCCCTTACTAAGTATCGTAGCCCATTGAATTTTAAACTGTTGGATTGCCCTCTTCAAGACGCTCCTTTAATGTATAACAGTCACCCCGTAGCCCTCTTAGGTTTCGAGAAAAATGAAGAAAACTTAAAAAAACAATTACTTTGTCTTCAAAAAATGATGACTTTTCTTAAACCACCACGGTTATTTTAATAAAATTGTGCTTACTTAGAAAATATTCCTAGAATTCTCTTCAAAATTCAAAAAGAAGTAGAATATTTTATTTAATGGGGCTGCATCGTTTGGAACCTCAATGCATTTGGATAATTTTTTAAATAAATGTGGAACATGTAAGTACATACCTAGTTTCTATAGGTACATAAAAAAAAAAGTTTGGTAATAAAGTAACACAAGAAAACTGTAAAATGTTCCTTTTCAGTCAGGTAAAAATGCACTTGCCCTCTTCAGTAAAGGTTCCATTGTTGATCCATTTATACACTCGGCACAATTCCCTGTTAACGGAGTTGAGATTTGGACAACAAACATTGCAGATCTAAGCCCCACGGAAAACTGATTGAATCGATTTCGGAGAAACAAAACTTCAAGATTTATGTTTGTAGCCTCACTAATTTTTCAAAATTACGAATTTTGTTTAGTTTCTCCTAAAAGAAATGGAAGAGCAGAAATAATTGAGGACAATTTATTATTATTATTTATTACAAATTGTTATCTTCACTGCATGAAACACAAAAAAGTTTCCAGTGAACTAGATTTAAGTTTTTGTTTCTGAAAGTATATGCTTGTTTAATCTTTTTATTTTTTTATTGCATCGACTGCTGTTAAAGCAACAGTTTAATTTGTTACATGAGAGGTTCTTCTCAAATTTTTATTAAAGTGGAATCATTTTCTTTACAACTGCCGAGTGAAAAGTTCCAGATCTGCTAATTAACTAATAATTGCTAATCATTCAAATTTTGCCAAAATGGCAGCAACTAGAAACTAGTTAATAATTCTATTTGTATTTTTTCTTATTTCATAAGTACAGTTTATGTTTATTCACGTCATGTCAATTGATTAAAAATAAAAGCGCTGTATTTAGTAGCATAACATTTACTAGATATTTTTTACGGGCGCATCCGGTCCGGTGCCACAAAAAATCAAGAGGTACTAGATCTGGCTACGCGCCACAATTTCTCCGATTCATCATTTGTCAGCAGACATCCACCTCCCAGGCTAATTGACGTTGGTCAATTCGCGTGTAGATTAGTGTAGTAGTAGTTTTCAGTGTGGCAATAAAAATTAAAGTCCAAATTGGTTAGCACTTAGTAAAAAAAGTGTGTCTGTCACAATCGAAAGGAAACGTGTCGAAACGCGGTGTTGTGGCCCAAAGTGTATCCGCGCTATTGATTTTGTCGACAAAAAACGAGTGGTACCGCCGCGAGTCCGGTTCTGGTTACAGTGTGGGAACCATCGGTGGCCTTATTAAAAATTATAAGGTCAGGCAGGTAACATCCAGTCGATCACGAACTCTTTTACGATTTCGAAAGACGAAAATCCATTTTGGCGAATTTCGAAGGGCCTAAAAGCCCGTCCGGCAACTTTCTCTCTCTTCGACATCCGCCACACGCCGGTCCGAGTGCCATCAACAGTTATTTCCCATGTCTGAATGCACCTCTGCGCGTGGGAACTCCGAGCCGGTGGAGTTATTCTACCCTGGAAGGGTGTCCGGGGTGTTCTCGGCCATGCGGCGCTATGCCACACAGGAGTGGGGGGCGAATTCAGCTCATTCCCACGCTCTATCGGAATGTATACCACCGAAACGCCGATCATTCTCGATAGTCACCTTAGTGACCTCCCGTCGAAAATACTGCCCTCAGATGGAATTCGCCCCTTGGGCCGCCAACACCGACGGCCTCTTCCACATCCGCGACCGCCTCGCACCACCTCAACAAGCGAAAGTGTTAAGGACTTAAGTGTTGTTTGTTTTTGGCGCTCACCTAGGAAGGGGTAAGTCGGTTGTTCTTTGTTAAAACAACACGTTGTTTTGGTTTGGTGTTGCGCAGTATTTTTCATTATTGCGTTTTTGTTTTTCTAATGTCTCGCCCAAAGGTATTTTTTTGCATATTGTTGCCTCTTCAAGGTGGACGCTTTTTTGCACGCGCTCCGTGAACAGATTGAATTTATTTTTATTGTTTATACGTCTAGAATTTTTTCCTTATTCGAATCACTCGTTCGGACTCATTCAACAGGTGCTTGTTGTAATCACGTGGTCGTAGAGTGTAAAATTGACAAGCACTCATATACAGCGTGTTCCACCGATGCGTGACACTCCCACAAAAGACCGACTACCTTTAATGTCTTCACCCGTTAACCTCCCACACGACTTGCCACTTTATCTTGAACATCCAGATAATATAAAAAGAATTTGACACATTTTGTGGTCGCTAATTGTAGAGTTTTGGAAAACTGAATGTACCTCGTGTCAATATTTCGATATCACGATATTGACATTTGTGTAGTATGCAACTGCGTACTTATTAAGTGATACAATCTTTTAATGCGTTTATGGTTTATGACAGAATGCTATTTTTGCAACGGGTAGATCGTTCTATAACGGTTTGACACTTAGATAAATGTAGCGTATTATGCTGGACATGCGTTCATTACATTTTTCAAAGCGTTTTTGATCAGATTTTTATTTAGCCAGAATATAAAGAGTGTCTTCTTTGAAAAACGAACAGAATTTGCTTTGTCGAGAGATGTCAAATTTGTTCAAGGCCGCCAGATTGCTTTTTACATCAATAGAAGCAAAATAACTGTTGTAGATATGAATCCATAGTGAAACAAAGTAAATTTAGTATTTTTTGTCGTACCTATATTTGTACTTCTTTAAAATTTAAAATAGTTGTAAAGAAATTATTGGTTTGGGAGTCGAAATAGTTATTTAATAAACTAGTGTGTTAATGAAGGCGATTAGTAATCGAAACTGTTTAAAGCACGAACGAGTGTAGCGAGTGAGTGGCTTTAATAGTTGAGATTATTAATGCCCATTAACAAAAGAGTTGATTACAAAATTTTTTCGTTGACCGCAAACTTTTTTTTTTGGTGACAAATTTTGAAATTAAAGCCAAATCAAAACCAATTTCATCTTTGAAATGATGAGACCTTATAAATACCTTCATTCTTTTTTTGTCCTCAGGGTAGGCCATTTTTAAAATTTTCAACACTTTCTATTCACTTTTCCACAAAGAGTGTCAGAAGACGTCAACTCCATTCACATTCAATTTCACGTAAAAATCACGGTTGCTACGGAAACCTAGTTACCTTTGAAAAATATGACATGCGAATTATAACCAAAAATGTCGGTTTTTGAAAAAGTGATTTTGTAATTGTGCAGTTATGGAGCTATAAAATATAGAAAACCTTGCTGCATTACCTGCTGCAGTGTTGGTAAGTGCAAACAATGCATGTTCGAGGTTGTTTATACATCAAAATTTAATCAAAACGTCAAAATCGCAAAAATCGTTGATTAATGAAAAATAGTGTATTAATGAGGTCCATTAATATACTATAATTTAGACAAAAGAATTCATTAATATTGAAATTAACAAGCGGTCAACGGAAAAAAAAATGACGTTACTGTGAATTCATTAAGTACGAAATAAAGAAAATGTTTTGTGCTGAATAAATGTTGTCCTGTTTAAATTATAATGTTTTATTAATTAGGTGTATACGTATTAATAATAATAATATGTCTTTATTAGCTAATCAGTTATATACAAACAAATATCATGTTAACATTTTGAAAATATGTCAGTTGTTTTAAATTTAACAACGCAAAAGTTTTCTTCAAAAAATATTTGTTAGTTTGTTTCTCTACGTTGGTTTTTATTATTACTGTACATAGTGAAAGATTTTGGGTTCTCAAAAATATTAGCTGCGATTGTTTTCTCCAAAAAAATTGTAGTTATGTATTTAAGAATTGGTGGAATCGCTTTTTCAGAGTGACGCAGTAGGCCAGTAGAATATTCTACTTAATTGCGATTGACTAAAAAACGTGTTTTTACAGCATGTAAATGTTTTAAAATTGGAAATAATAATATAGCTTTGGCAACAGTTAATGAAATTGACATGATTTAGTTGTGTAAAGACGTCGCAATAGTAGAATGTATGTTTGGTTGCCTATGTGCACAAAATGAAACTCCCTATAGTATAGTTTCAATGGTACGTTAGAAATACAACCGGCAACACTGTTTGGTGAAAAATGCGTCAGGTTGTATTTGTGAGGTTATCATTCTCTGTGTCTGCCAATTTCCGTTTTTACAACTCAAGATTTCAGAATAAAGGAAAAGAACGGTGCCAACGAAAAAATGTTTCCCAAAAGTGTAGAACACTGTAATCATTTCTTTTAATTAAAAGATAACAGAATTTTTCGAATGAACGCTTTAGAAAGAAAAGTCTCTACTGTTTTGATTTTTACTTTAATATACCTACTATTACGAGCACGGAATTTCGGACACACTTTAAATTTGACTGATATAAAATGTGAAATAGGCTTTAGGGGCTACACCTAGATGTATTAATAACCTCATTTTCATATCTATTATTGTCACATGTCATTTTAACAAATTGCATGCATCAATCCTGAAAAGTTGCAAGTGCTTAGATGTGAGATTCCGAAAACTCTACAGTCTTTTATTAAACTTTGGAAATCAATAACTAAAATGTAAAATAATTCTGCATAATTGTGACAGTTTATTTTGAAGTTCAGTCAAAATTATAATTGATTTCATATAAATGTTCATCAAGTGAGCTGTGCATTTGTAAAAGCACCATTAATTTAGTTACATTACAAAAGTCACATTTATGAAGGTCATGTCCAATAAATTTTTGCTTGGTAAAAATACAAAGACAAAAACAAATAAGGAATACTTTAATTTAATCAGTAAAAAGACGTAACATTGCTTTTGAAATCAGCAATGTTAAAATGGACAAAAACTGAAAAATTAGTCAAATCGGGTTCGCGCAGAGCAAGCAACTTTGAAAGTCAAAGTCACTAGCTTTAGCTTTAATACCAACAGAAAATCAAATTTTCATGGCTTGCTTAGATGCACATTTATATGAAATTGAGCTAATAAACGTCAAACAACTGACACTATTAATCAAATTTTAACGCAAAAATAGTTATTAGAGTCCAAGACAAGTTTCATAAGACCAGTCTTGAAGCACGAATTCAAGATTAAAAAACGAGTAGCGTAGCCACGAGTTATTTTAAAGAATGAGTGCTTCAAGGTCTTATGAAACGAGTTTTTTATACTATTTTTTGTAATTTGCCCTTTTGAAACAAAAATGTTTACTTTCCTCGATTTAGGGATTTTTGTGGCGGTTGGTAATGTCTTAATTTTAAAAGTGAAAATTTGATCAAGTCTTCAAAGTCGCCTTTTGTTTTATCCAAATTCTGTCACAAAACACGAATATGGAAGATAATCTTTTATGTACTATTGCGAGCATGGAATTTCGGGCAGCAATTTACATGTCATTTAAAAAAACCCAATGTAGTCTAAGCTTTATTGTCATAAATGTCATAATAATTAATTTTGAAGGAACTTCAAAATAAACTGTCACAATTATGCACAATTATTTTACATTTTAGTTATTGATTTCCAAAGTTTAATAAAAAAGACGGTTAAGTTTTCAGAAAATCACATCTAAGCACTTGCAGCTTTTCAGAATTGACGAATGCTATTTGCAAAATGATATCAGGCAATAGTAGATATTAAAATGAGGTTATTAATACGTCTAGCACCTAAAGCCTATTTTACATTTTATATCAGTCAAATTTCAAGTCTGCCCGAAATTCCATGCTCCCAATAGTATGCCCGCTGAAATACGTGAAATTGCCAAAAATACGGTCGCGAATTTGTTGCCTGATGAATCCTGATAAATAGGTAATTTTTTGCACATTTTGTAATTTAGACTGACACGCATGACGGATCAAGCTTTGCCAACCTAAACATTTTCGTAAAATGTTCCGTGAAATAATGGCTATAAGGACCATCCCAGATGATGACGTCACGTTCGTTAATATGTCTATTAGAGAATCAAAATGGAGGCAAATTACAAAAATGTGGTTAGAAACGCAAACGGCGCCACGACCAAATATTAATGTAATATTCAAATAAAATTATCTAAAAAGCAAGACAACCTGCCTTCTAACTTTTGTCAAAATGACACAGGAGAAGTCCGTATTTAATGACACAAAAACCTATAATTGCTTACTTGATTTAAATGGTGTACGCGATTTTTTTGAATACAAGTGACAATACACACTTCCATATTTTGTCGTTATTTAAATCGCATTTATTATTTTTTTAAGTAAAAAAGTGCTAATAATGTAACTGGAGGATGCCGTTTTGTACCACATGTAGTACTGGTTGCCTAACGATTCATTGTCAAAAATGTGATTTCAATCTCTTTTTCACCAAATCTAAATCCAATCGAGTACTCACTTACCTAAGAGAAGTTTTATTTAACTTGTTTTTTAAATCACATATTTTTTATAACTTGTGTAATTATTATTGAAGTACCTAAGTAAACAAAAACATGGATCTACAATATATTTGTGTTTTTATGTTTTCCTTTGTATCTTATTTATTTTGTACAAAAAAGATAAAGAATCGAAACCCACGTTGACGCCAACGAATCCGCTCTTCATTGTGGTTAAGATAAATCCAGGATTTCAGTTGTTATTGTGTATACCGTGTGACCT
The DNA here is from genome assembly GCF_963966145.1 of Tenebrio molitor. NCBI lineage: Eukaryota > Metazoa > Arthropoda > Insecta > Coleoptera > Tenebrionidae > Tenebrio > Tenebrio molitor. The sequence goes on along the minus strand of NC_091048.1, from coordinate 2,629,051 downwards.
GTTTAATTCGTGTGTGGTAAAGCGAAACGCCCAAATAACCTAAACATGAAGCAGGTAGAGCATTCAGATAATCAAGTGCGGTCCACGTGGGTTACTGCATAGAGTAAACTTTGCGATGAACAGGTTTACACGCGAAAAGCTTTTGTAAAGCTTCATCACTCTAAATGATTCAAGAATAGCTATTTGTGCAATAAGTTAGGAAAAGTGATTTTTTTCCTTACGAGATGCGGGATTTTTAATCGAGACGAAGTCGAGATTAAAAACGCGTCGAGTACGGAAAAAACACTTTTCCTACGAATTGCACACATGATTTTTTCTACTGGAGTTTGGAAAATACATAAAATTTGGATATTTTTAATATACTATTAATTATTTCTAAATTAAAAAGCGAAATCAAAATTGTTCTGCTTTCGTTACCATAGAGAAACAATTTATTAATGAAAAATTGTGAAGGCGTTTAAGCTTTTGTCTCAATTAAATACCAGGTTTTACGTTACGTATCCCAGGAGACGACCAAAATTGAACTTTTAGTGTTGAAATATTATTTCCGCCCATAGTAGGAAATTTTTCACTTTTCCTAACTCAAATTAGTATTACAATGTTGAAGTTTTCCAAACTCTAGTAGAAAAAAAATATTTCCAATTGACAAAGTTTCGTTATACATATCGCGGATGCAAAAATTTTCAAATTTGTAATAATTAAAATGGGTTAATTTTTTTTGTTTGTTTCAGTGTGTGGGGATCGTGTCGAGTCCCAATATGCCCATTAGTGAAGACGAATACGAAATACTATCCACCCAAGAACCAGCCACCATGTCCAAAGCCGAGCTGAGAAAAGTGGGTGTTGATAAAATCCTAAATGTTCCAACTAACCCTTTTTTTCCAGACCCACAAACCCATCATGGAGAAGAGACGAAGGGCGCGTATCAACCACTGCCTAAACGAAATCAAGTCATTGATCCTCGAGGCCATGAACAAAGACGTAAGCATCTTGGTAACACTTTTGCAACAATAATTTGCAAACTTATTACTACCGCAGCCTGCAAGACACTCGAAATTGGAGAAAGCCGACATCTTGGAAATGGCCGTGAAGCACTTGCAGAACGTGCAGCGCCAACAATTGGCGTTGGCGATGGCCACCGACCCTTCAGTTCTCCGCAAGTTCAAGTCTGGTTTTAACGAATGCGCCACCGAGATCGACAGATTTGTGTCCCAGGCGGAAAGCGTGGACAACGGTTTGAAAGATAGGATGATGTCCCATTTGCAGAAGTGCATCAGTGGAATCGAACAAGTCGCCCATTTCAACTTCCCAGGTTTTGCGAATTTACCATTTATGTCCACGTCCAATGTTTTCGCTCAGAACCCAACCAGTGAGTCATCGTCGAGTGTTGGTGACCAAAACAATAACGCCAGAATCCAGATACCTCAGAGCATCCAGTTGATACCGAGCAGGTTGCCGAGTGGGGAGATAGCTCTACTTCTACCCAACTCGAGTAGTTTACCCTTTTTGCCCACCATCAACCAGCAGCGGGACAGACCGAGCGCTTTTGCCACTGTGATACCGTCAACCTCGACTTCGGCCAGTCCTCCCTCCAGCCCCAATCGAGGCTTCCGACCGGTCCAACCCTCCAAAAGTAGCGCTTCGAGTTACCACGAGCAGCCGCAAGTACCTCAAGTGTCGTCCACGTCGCTCCCCCAAGTGCAGACGGTGGAAGTGAAGACTATGAAGTTTCCGATTCACAGTTATCCCGACAAAGAGAAGAGGATGATGAGTCCGAGGAAAACAATCGAGCCGCTGTGTATCATCACCAATCAGTCGGAGAGGTTCAAACAGGCGCAGGCTAGAGGAGATGCGGCAGATTTTGAGGAGAATCGGCAACGAAATCAAGGGATCAAGAGGAAGTACTCGGAAATGTACCAGGGACAGGGGTTGTTGACTTTGGCGCAAGAATTCGAACATCCGGCGTCGAAAATGGTGAAAACTGAGAGTACGAGTGGTACCGGTGTTGAGAGTAGCGGCGGTGATGGTGCTTCTGCGTCGACGTCGAGGGATGGCGGAGAGGGGAACAGTGATATGTGGAGACCTTGGTAGATAGCGCCCTGTGATTTCACCGAATTTTAAAGCTTTAATGTGATGACTGATGAGTGGATGGATTTGACTTTTCGTGTACCGTTTAAGTGCCCTTCTAGAGTAATGTTTGACTGCAATTTTTGAGATTCTATATGTTAAGTTTTGCCATAATTTTTGAAGAGTTTTGTACAAATACAGCATTTTTATGAAAGCGCCACGCTTTATGTTGTTTCTTCTTTCAATCCCAACATACAAATATTCTTAAGATTCATTTTTAATTGAAGTACTGTCGCGAGCAAAAAAAACTGGTTGTCAAAATCATGTTTTGACGCAATGGAAAATGCTCCATTGTAAAACGATCGTAAATATCATAACCTATCATCATGTTGTATAACATAATTGACATTAATTATTTAATTTTTTGACACTTTGTTGACGTGGGCATAATCAGGCAGGGAAAAATTTTGAATTTGTGACAATCTAACCAAATTTTGAAATGACATTGACGACCAGAATTTTTTGCTCGCGACAGTACAAAGTGTCTATGAAAAAACGTATATCAAGAGTCTTGTGCAACTCGAATATCTTTGATTTTTGCCGTTCTGTAGCATATTGTGGTACCAAATAGAAAAACAGAGGTTATGTAAGTCCATTAATAATAGGTTTTCAATGGAGACTGTTCTAATATGAAAAGTAAGTAAAATATAGAAAAACTGATGAAAAAAAAAAACTGCAAAACAACTAAGAAGTCGAACTCACACTTGACGCTAAAATTTAATAATTTGTCATTTGACTGTTGACATTTAATTTGACGGCTTCAACGGCTCCATCGGCTCCATATAACCACATATTATTGCATTTTTTAAATAAACAATTGTCAAAACGTTGTCATGTTGGTACGAGCCAAACAGTGAGTTTCATGATATGTAATACCGTGTGAGCAACAATTACTGATGTCATGTTCCAACGATAAAACCATTTTATTAATAAAAGATTACACAAACTATGACGTTTAAATTTGAAAAGTATGCCAGCTGTCAATAAAACAAACCGCAATAGATACAATTCACAGTCTTGAAAATTTCATGTAAAATTTGTTATTGCCAACTGAAACAGTTATTGTTGCTCACCCTGTACAATGAGCATCATTTTTTTTAAATGTAAATGAGCCTGCGCCCTAACGCTAACGACCGAGAGTATTAAATTTGAAAAAGATTTCTCATTAAATTTGTTTTGAAAATTACCTAATTCACGGAAGACAGGTATGGGAAGTGAAGTGAGCATAACCTCAACTATGATTTGGTGTAAAATTGTTATACAGCAGGTCCATAAGCGCGCATTTTAGAGTGGTACAGTTGGTTTTTTACTTAATTTTGACACTGACAATTGTTTATTAAAAAAAAATCTCTACTTATACTTATAGAGATATTTTCATATTTGATGGCGGAAACAAAAGACTGAGAAATGTCACAAATTTGTATTGTCAGTGTCAAATTTCTCAAAGACGTTCGTGATTTCGACAGAAATGCAGCAAATTGGGAATAAGAAAGTTATTCATCGTCGAACTAGAGAAATAATTTGTAATACGTTTGATTATATGAGAATAACTTTTCCTTTTGAAGCACTGACAAAAATTGGTTCCTTAGAATTTGTTTTTTCAATCTATTTAGCGAAAATTTAAATTTACCTAGATATTCCTTTTTACGGCGTTTATGAGAAATTTGACACTGACAATAGGTACATTTTTGTGACATTTCTCAGTCTTTTGTTTCCGCCACCAAATATGAAAATACCTCTAGTTCAACACAATAAAATTATAGAACCTCACAATTCCACAGGACTCTTGATAACTTGATATACCTACGTTTTTTGTAGACATTTGTACCATGCGATCAACAATTACTTAGATAAGGGGCGGCTATGACTTTGACAGCGTCACATTTTTCGTATCTTCGCTAACTCAGCTAATAAACGTCAAATAACTGTCACTGTTAATTAAATTTTAATTACTAATAAATACAAAATTTGTGAACGAGGGAGTTGTGCACGAAAACCACTGAAGCATTGTAACTTAACCACAGTAGATTTACTTAACTTGTAACAAGCACAAACTGCAGCAGTGCAACCTGTTTCATCGACGTTCTTGGGTGTTGCTTCCCCGTTTGTATGACAGAGGGCGCACCAGTATAAGCTCTCGGTCAGCCTCAACTTAGACACATGTGTTCTTTGTGATCAGATAATAAATTTAACAGTTTATAAATAATATTTTTTCTCATAATTCTCAGTTTTCATCAACAAGTTTCGACCATTTTCTAGTTCGACAAGCTCCCCACTTTTGAAACATCAAAACCCGAATAACCATTAAAATATTCCGCAAACTAATAACGAATTTATATGTTGCTTGAAGCCCCCCTATTTAATATATTCCTCTCGCTAACACCGTACATAAAACACCCAAGTACTATCTCGTGTCTATTATTCAGTCTAGACAAATTTATTATTTTTTAACCAGATAACTTTGACATCTTATATCCATTATCTCCACGCAGACAAATTTATGGCGCATTTTTGCGCGCTTTCCTGGATAATCCCGATATTTCGTATGTGTATGACAACATCGCTTTACTCGTAAAAGACAGAATCGAGCGCGAATTTCAATGGATGATGGAAAGGACGACTCTTCCGAATACGCCTGTTTGGCCGTTATTAAACTTCTGTAAGCAATGCGGCACAGACGTCGACTAATTATTGCATCTCTCTATTTTTCTTTGATCGGGAAAATGGCACAGATCAAAGGCATCTCGGATAAAAGGAAGTAATTTGTATAGAGGAGTGGAGTAGTGTTTATTATGAAGCAGTATTCACCCATTTCTAAGTAGTATTCTGAGCTTTGAGCCAGTTTATTACGGCGAATAATTGCAGTCATACATAAAACAGGCACCGGCAATGGTTTTAGTGATAGCTTCACTGATTACATTTTTAATAATAATTGATAATGTCGATTTTCCAATAGATGAAGCTGTTCACAATGGAAACATAAGACAAAGCACCTAAGATAGTTTTAAAACATAATTAATTAACCGAATAATAATTAATAAACCAGAAGAGACAGATAAGTTATTGGTATATGGCTGTAAAATGTTTTTCGTGAAGGAATTGAAAATGCAACCCACAATACATTTGCCAAGCAAAGCTGGATATAACGCGAACAATATTCAGGTAATGTATTGTGGGTTGCATTTTCAATTCCGTCAGGTTCTTCATCACTCGTGAAATAGCCTGTAGGTATATGCAATTGATGACGCAATTTTTGATTGCTTTAAGAATTAAATGGCAGAAAATGTCTGACTGAAAGTGCTATTTAATTGTATCTCACAGGATTATGGGTTTGCAAACTATTAGTTTTTACGATGATTTAAACGGTTGGCGAACCTCAGGACTGAAAAGAAAGAAACAAAGAAAGAAAGAGAAGGTTTATTGATTTTCTCCGGTGCAAAGAACTAGATTAGTGAATTTATTAAGTGCAATACAATAAAGGAGCTGCAGACACAACTGCAGTGTGATTGGAAAGAGATCGCCAAAGAGGAATAAATATCGCATTTAAGTGTGGAAGGCGAATACAAGCTTGTGGTGGAACACTCGTGACTTGCATGGTTATGTTAAATAGAATTTTATATAAATTTTAAATTTGTGGATGATCGAAGCCGAACCATTAGCATGAAAACAGGAGTGCATTTGACAACTTTTCTTCGAGAAAACTTGAGCCCTCATTAACCAGCACCAGGTGAATTTCTTAAATGATATCTATATTGATAGAACACATTTGACAATAATGAGTGCTCTTGATTAATTGACAGATTGTAATAGAAGAATATTATGCTAAATTAATTTTTGAAATAAGCTCACGTGAAGAAAGAAAAAAGAACTGGGTATCAGAAATAAACAAAAATTACTGGCTTCTGAGAAGAAACTCACCTTTGTCAATGTACAGAGTGTCTATAACAGAATGTGGGATCCTAGTAGGCGTTGAAAGTTTGCCGACTCTTTCACGATGATCTACGCCGCGATGTGCACCCTTGGAACAAGAAGGAGACTGAAAAAGATTAAACTTCACGACTTGTGTTAAAGTGACCAAGTAGAAAAAAGTGCCTTGGCCATCAGAAATAACAAAGAAGACATCAAAGGATGACTCTTAGATTTTATGTTTGTTAGGTCAGGTCAGAAAGAAGTTACTTATTGGTCTCTGACTAGATTGTAGCGTTTACAATGTGTGTTTCATTGTGAAGGGGTCAATGTAAAAGATTAGTGTACTGTACACGACCAAGAAAGTTCTCTATAAACTTTTAAGTGTATTAATTTTTGGGTGAAAGCTGAGACCAGTTGTGCGCACCAAAGTTTAGTCAACTAAAGAGAGAGAAGAATTGCGGGCTAATTGACTAAATATAAATAAAGTCTTTATTGTCCCACCTTTAGGAGTTTTATAAAAGTTTTACCGTTGCCGGAGCGCCACGAGAGACTCGCTTAAACTAGCGTGGGATATTAAATTGAATTATAAATAAGTCTAGTTTTACTAGTGGAAACTTTTTATGTGTCAACAAGCAACAAGCAACGATGTTTCTTTATCGCGTCAGTGCTCCGGTGCGAAGCAATTTCCCCAAAAGTGGTCTTAATCAAGCCCGCCGGTTCGCATATTCTTGCGTTTATTCCCCATGATGAATCCCCCGAAACGGACTGTCTTTACATCCAGAAGTCGTAAAAATGGCAATTTATATTTATCTGATGGCTGGCGAGGCATCTGTCCATGATTTAGTAGTGCAAATGTAAATATTTCACGGACACAGTGCAGAACAGCGGACTAAGAAATGTAGGCAACGTTTTTGAATTAGCATACGGAGTGGCGGAGGTGATTTACATTCAGAAGGAGGCGCAACGGTCCCGTTTGACTGCTGTATTCAATATGTATGGACATGCCCTGAGGTTATGTGCCACGCTTTTCTATACGAATCACACTGCAAGGTCGGGAAATTCAACATGTCTCTTACATTACAATCAGTCAATTTTATGGCGCATACATATGGAGGGATTCAAATATCAACATGACGCCGACAGGCGATAGGAGATGGTGAATGCGACGGACAAGAAGCGACAAACGCGGAACATGGCCTCATACTTGAAACGGAGCTTCGAGAAAAAAGCGGCGGGATGGTGAGACAGCTTGTACTGCTCTCGGTAAATAAACTCGGAGGCGATAAATTTTTACTCCAATGGATTCCTGATGATTTTTAAATTGCGGTTTGGAACGCTGCAAGTCGACCACATCAAATGCACAAGTTTGACCTACGGCCCTGCCAATGTTTATGATGACACTCGCGCAGTCATTTTTAAAAGTACAAAAAAAAAGAGGAGACGGATCGATTGATTTATTTATTAGATCCTGTTGGACCGGAGGAAGGGCTCGGACAATTGTCCCGACAATTTGAGAAACGTTCTTCTAATTTCGCAAGACTTGCAGATGAAACATAAATCGATGAAAACATTTATTGTTGTCTAATGAGTAATAATTAAAAAAAATCACATATTGTCTAGATACTATAAGGAAAATTTTAATGTCGATTTTTATGTCCATTTGTACTATTCGTCACAAAATCATTTTTCTTTTTTTATTTTGTTAATTCTCTTGTCCCTTAAAGGACGATATACATTACTGTTTATAAGAACAAATGAAAACCATAAAATTGTATCTTTTCACTCAATTTTAGGCTTGAAAAGTTAAAAAAAAAATTAATTCTACAGACTGTCTATAAAAGAATGTAGGACTGCGGATGGCTCTCGAATTTGAATTTGCTACCTTGTTTATTCATGAAATACTAATCGCAAACTGTCAAATATTGATAAGCTGTCAACATAAAGTCAACTTATCCTCATTTCCGCTTTCGAAGCCCTGCTTTATTGGTTCTTGCGTTCCTGGTTTGTTTATTCTTGAAAAAAGCTTTCTCCAAAGCTAGAGTTAATAGAAGCGATTACCAACTGTTGTCGTAACACAGATATTACAAAATAATTTTGAAAATGAGAAAGTGAGAGTGAGAAGATGTTTAGAGTAAAATACAGAGTGTCTCAGCTAAGACTTTCGAGTCTAATATCTCCGTTATTTGCCAACGGATTTTTATGAAATTTAAAATAGACCATGAAGGTTCAATTAGTATTAATAAAATTACCTCAAGTTAAAATATGTAATTTTAACACATGTTACCTTTATTGAAAATTATGCGCGATTATTATTAGATTGTTAAACATAAAAAAATAAGGGTCTACACAAACAATTAAGTAAAACACTTGTCTGATTCAACGAAAGGATTAGATTTTGTCGTTAAAAATTTAATGTAAAATTTGAAGGTATTTGAGCAGTTACCTTTTGAAACAATTGATGATTAATTGCCAAGCAACATTTTGTACACCCTTTAAAGTCTGTCAAAATTGGGCGCGCTTATTAGAAACGTCAAATTGTGAAAATTTATTGAAAATACTCTAAACTACAACGGCAGAAATTTCAATATTGTTTCTTGTTTTTTTCTTGCAAACCAGACGTCTTTCAAGGACGAGTTTTTCCCTACAGCATTTTTTTTGACGATCAATTTTTTATGTAAATCTTCAACATTTTAAAAATTACGTTTTTCACTGTCTAAAATATCTGCATTTTAAATTTCACAAAAATCCGCTGGAAAATAACAGAGTTATTAGGCTCGAAAGTCTTAGCTGAGACACCCTGTAGAAGACACTTGGAGCCATTTCTTTAATTTTCATTGTTACTTTTTTAACTGAGTCACTGATGTTATTTATTTTCTTCTTAAGTTAATTTGTTGAGAGTCTTGAAACCTATCAATCATTATTTTATTATTATTTTATTTTCCTTGTAACGCACCTATTTTGTCAAGCTAGGCAACCAGCAAAACCAATTTGTGCTGAAGGTTACATATACTATACTCGTACTAACATTATTCGAGAGTCGGCAAACTTTCAACGCCTTCTAAGATCCTTCACTCATTTATAGACACTGTATATTTTATTATTGAATGGTCGTGAATAATTAAAAAACAATGTTTATTTGTTGCATAAGAGGTTTGTAAAAATTTTGTTACAAATAATTTCGATCGAATAAGTGTGAAAAAATAAATATGAACTGTAAATTACGAACGTGATATAAATCAATACGTTGGTAAAAATATTTTGTTGAGAATGTGGTTGGATGTTTTAAAAAACATTGTTCTGGTGAAACGTAGTCAGATTTTTTAGCACCGGTAAAGTGAATAAAACCAAAAACTGGCCCTGTTCATTCATATAATAGAATATGAAAATGTAGAACAGAAAGTTTGTGGCAGCTGCAGAAACTTTACTCGAGTACGTGTGAGACTAGTCACTTTGTTCGTTTATTTTTACTCAACTTCTAAAACAGTGGCTTAAATTATTGTCCGATTTCAGTAACTTTTTTTGACATAATGTACCTACCTAAATGTGGAGAGTTTGTAATGTTTGAAAGCTTTGTTGTCAGGTGTTTTACAAAATTCTTTCAAAATATTAGTTCGCACTAATAATTGTAATAGTAAAAAGAATATATGGTTTGGCTTGTAAAAAGCGGTTTATTAGACTTGTAGGTTTTTATCGAAGGTAAAATAACAAGACCTAAATTTTTCTCGGATAAATTTTTCAGTTTCACGAAAACTTTTTGCTTTGACAATTTTACGAGTTGAATTTGGACATTTTTATTCAGGTTAGGCCCGAGAGCTTTAGCTCGAGGGTTTAACCTTTGAATAAAAATGCCCAAATATCAACGAGTAAAATTGTCTAAAGCAAAAACGTTTAAGTGAAAATTGGGAAATTTATCAAATATTAAAAATTAGGTCGTGTTATTTTTGGCAAGATTAATTCCAGAATGCAAACTTTAACGTTTGGTAATTATTTATTTATAATACGGTTATTAAAAACACAATTATTATAAACAATTTGAGAATCTGACAGGAATAGCATGGAATTTTAATCACTTTTGGTAGATGACAGAGTAGTAGGACGTTGCATGCTACTCCTGTCAGATTCTCAATTTTCACTTAAACATTTTTGCTTTAGACAATTTAACTCGTTGATATTTGGGCATTTTTATTCAAAGGTTAAACCCTCGAGCTAAAGCTCTCGGGCCTAACCAGAATAAATGCCCATATTCGTAAAAGTTTTCATAAAATTGAAAAATGTATCCGATTAAAAAAGTAGGTCTTGTTATTTTACCTTCGATTAAAAACCGTTTGGAGTATATTACGTAGCTGCCCAATAATTCTGTTAAATTAAAATTTCTACAACAGAGATTTTACGTGCAACCAATTATCCCATAGCAAATTTTAATCCCGAAATGTTAATTTAATACCTAACGTTCCCCAAATATAAAAAGATGACGCCGTAAACACGACTTAATGAAGTTATGGGGAATTACGAAACCCTTGAGTGCTTCTTAACTAATGAAATATCACCAGAAATACACCTTGTTAATCCGTCTAATTACCGTATGCTTCATATTAATTCGAAACTTCAATTTGTGTTCTCGTTATTACGCGTACGTGAACCGAATTGCCGCTTTATAACGCAATGTATCTTAGCACGTATCCTTTTTGTTTACCTTCAGGATACGTTATCTTTATTTGCACAAGCGACGAACTCCCACCTTATTAAGGAAACCGTGTTATTTGCGATTAATTAACTTGTGTGGATAACCAATACTGTTTGTTCAGGATTCGCGTGTATCAACTGCTTATTTCTGAATATTTAGCAGAGAAAAATAAAGGATTCGGGTGCGTGTGATTCATTAACACACATTTTTCACAACTCATTGTTTATTCTACTCCTTCATATGTTTCTCTTGTAAACTGCATTTATTTTGAAAATCATGTTTTGTGATTAAGAGTGCTAGCTCGTCTTTTATTTTATCAAAACGTCTGTCTTAGCGTGATCGTACACATATGTATACTGCTATACACAGTCGTTTTACTGGTTGCCTACCTCTCATGCATGCCCATGCGTTGAACGCTTATTTGCATAGAATCCGCCACGACATGACCAATAATTTGCAACGCCTGCTCTGATTTCTTTTCTTTTTCATCATTTTGTATTACCTTTCGTAAAAATTCTCTTAGTTCGGTAGAATATGAAAGTTTTTCGCTATCTAAAGCAGGTACATCTTAGAACTTGTAGGTACTCATTTTTCTCCTCTCCTTTATGTTATCTCCCTGCAACTAGTGCGCTGCAAATCAAGTTCTCGTAAAATCTCGTTGCCTATTTAATATTCATTCGTCGACAGCTGCAGACATATTACTTAAAAGATTTCCTTCATAAATAAATAATGTCTTTAGAAAACGAATTTCCGACGTGCACGCCGAGTTGAAAACTGATTTTTTTCCTATTGTTAATTTATCAGGTGAGTGAATTAATTTTGCAATATTCAATTTAAAACTTTGCGGGTGCGACTTCAAAAGGCAAATTAAATTAATTTTTTGTTGGATAAAATTGTGAATGTCGCGATTGCTCGGATTTAATTAATGTCAAACACAACTTTTGATGTTAATTTAATTAATGGGCATCAAATGCGACCATCGCAAACATTTTCTGTTGCTCCGAGGAATTATGTGGAAAATATCCAAGCTTTCCTCCTGGTCCAGAGGTTTTCAACTTGCCAAAGAATCCACATGAAGCATCGATTTGGTCCAGGATGGACATTCCAAAGTGAGATCAAAAAGTTTTGTTAGTTTAAAGTTTTGTTTAAACAGCATTCTGGAATTATTTTGAGTAAAGTTAGCATAGAGTGGCCCTGAAATTGTAGAGCTTATTGTACATTTAGTTCGACCAAACCGCAATATTATCAGGAATGTAAGAGAGAAACCCACTTCATGTATATTTAGCATAACTGAGTGGTAATTTATCTGCAGTAAAGTTTAATGTAAAATTCATAATTCATCAATAAACCTTGTATGAATTTAACAAAAGAGTATTTCAGTCCAACTGCAGCAGAAGGAAGATCAATATTGAACGTGAAGAAGCAATTACAAATTTAATTTAAACTTCTATACTTGGTTTATCTCAAACCACGCAACTCCTTCCTGCTTGGTGAATATTACAATGAGAGAGACTGGAAGTTTTCCTCTGAAAAAGCGCAAGCTTTACTTTAGGTAATGGATTAAGCTGTTTATTTACACAACAAGATTTTGTAAGCAAGCAACTTCGATATTTTTCAAAATAATTTAATCATAATCTGCATTCTTTACGCTTCCAACAAATTCGTATATTGATGTTTTTGAAGTGAAAACTTCTTCAGGCGTACCGCGACATTATTCCCGAGCGCTGAATTTCACCGTCACGCGTCACGCGCCAGGTCACACGCTCCGAGGTGAAAGGCTCATTCGAGTAAGTTCGGTGGAGACGAGTTTAGCCGAGTGAGCGAGAAACAATCACTTTCAAATTTTTATAGCATTTTCATTGTGTTGCTATGTCTAAGGGACGTCAGTGCAGAGCTGCAGGAGTAACTATACAGAGTGTTATTGAAAGTTCTACAAATATTTTAACCACGAGCTACTGGCTTCATGTAGAACTCTGAAAAAATATCTAAAAAATTCTGTCAAAAAATAAAATGTCATATTTTTTGAGCAACAATTTTTTTAATTGCTTTTAGACTTCTACGTTGTCAAACAACCTCGTAGGTAAAATTTCGGCACATTTTAAAAATACACCCTGTATATCATATTTTATAAAACGTACACCAATGCGGTTTCCTTGTTTTAAAGCATATTTCCTATAGGTTACTTCACATTTTTATTTTATTTTTTGACATTACACCCTGTATATAAAAACGATAAAGATACGACAAATATTGTAAATTCACAGATGGATGAGTATTTAGTAATAACATACAGGGTTTTTTCGCAACTTATAATATACAGGGTGTGTCAGAATTCCACCGCCAAACTTTCAGGGCTAATTCTATGATCAAAAATAAGCACAAAACTCTTAATATACATGGGGTCAAAAACGCTTAGTTTGCGAGATAATCAACAGAAAACGAAAAAACAATACGACCTGAATCCCTTGGATTTTATCGGGTTCTCTTTGCATTGAACAGGGGGGCGAAATTTTGACAATTTTTGTAGATTGTACATAGCTCATTTTTATGTTTGTACGTTTTATCAATAAATTCCACCCGATTGTTTTTGTTGCTGGTAAAACTTTTTAATCAATTATCTCGCATACTAATGGTTTTTGACCCCAAATGTATTAAGAGTTTTATGCTTAATTTTGATCGTAGAATCAGCCCTGAAAGTTTGGCGGTGGAATTCTGACACACCCTGTATATTACTTAAAATCAATTACGTCATAGAAGTTTCCACTTTTGTCGTATGGTCCTAAGCACACACTTTTTTTCCACCTTCTTGCAATTTTATCGTCCTTTATGCAAGTTTCTTTGTTGCCTTTTTACAGTCATGTGCTTGAAAGATTTTCATCATAACTGAATAATGTCTCCAGAAAATTAATTTCGAAGAGAGTTCCGCTCTGCAGGTTAGCTTAAGGTTGTGACATTGCAAAATTGCAATTAAGGAAGATTTTGCTTCTATTTTCTATGAATTGTTTTCCTCTTATTAAGTCGTCAAGCGGGTATATTAATTTTGCAATTCAGAAGTTTCTGGCCACAGTTGGGACAAGACAGTTAAATTAATTCTTGATGTGTACAATAAGGAATGGTTTCGTTGTTTCAGAAGAACTGAATTAATCTTAAACACAAGTTTTCCTAACTGTGCTGTAATGGTTTAATAACATAATAACCGAAAACAAACTAGTTGACAAAGCAACCAATTATGCAATTATCAAAAAGGAAAAATTCTCGATTGTGTTCTACACTTTGTTGCATCACGTCAGGGCGCTGCGCGATAAATTTGCGCCGAGTGCGTCGTGGTGTAGGGAGCTCGCCTCGGTTACTTCAAATTCGTGGATTTTACGATTCCACGATTTGATAAATAATTTTATAAGAATGAATAAAAATTGAATTGCGTAGATTGAAAATATTTTAATTTGGAGTTTGGTTGGGCAGAACCATAAATGAAATAAAGTAAGTTGATTTGGTTGGAGGTCTTTGTTGAGACCATCTAATTGCGTTGGGTTCTCTTTGGGTGAATCTGTCGGGTAAATCGAGTTAAATTTTTAACTGAATCATTCATCGTCCACCCACCTTTAACTAACAGCGATAGCTAATACATGCGGTTTTAATTAGTTGCGGTACAAGGTCTGCCGGCATTTGGCGTGCATTGTTCAGGCCTATAAATTAATTTAAATAATTAGAGGCCGTGTTCTGATAATAGTTGTTAGGAGGAGAATTCCGCCGGCACCGGTTCAGTACATTGGCGGCGGTAGCTCGCGTCAACGGTGGCGGCGGGTTAATATCACGGCCTGAATGCTAATACCGGCCTGGCTTTGCAGATATCGACCCTCGGTAATGAAACACGTAAACAACACCAGACTACTCCTTTAGTTAAGGGAGAATAACGAAGATTACGGATACGTGCAGCAGACACGGCCGCCAAGGACTTAACACTGGAAATAGGACGATGATTGGAAAAGGCGTTGGCACGATCGCCGTTTTTAAGATAAGGGAAATTGAGAAGTGGCGAGGGTGTTAATTCGAAATTAGAAAATAACAAACGGTGATTAAGTTTGGCGCAACGGAAAAAATTACACGAGATTCTTGCCGCTGATTGGACGGAAACGGAACCGATCGATCCCACCGAACAGTCAAATTACTTATTTCAATCAGCACAGCGAAATTGTCTGCTCGATGGACAGAAGTGCTTGCTTTGGACCTTTTCATCTGCGTTTTTGCGATACAACGCTAAATTGTGTCGCACGGTAAAAAATATCTGCTCTATTGAAACCGGGAAAAAAGAATTGATTTGACTCGAGAGTCAACAGTTCAATTTCTCGAAATGTATTTTACTTTTATTGGAGGGAGTATCGACATATTGTACAAGGACAAAAACTTTTTCCACGCATGTTCGAGCTTCATTCGTACCCCTTGATTTTCACCTTTCAATCCCGACAATGAAATACACTTTTCAAGGACAAAATAAAGTAGTATAAGAAGAACTAGAAATTGAGACAGTTCTCTCACTTCTCTTAGAAAAGGATTCAATTTTTAACTGCTCATTAATCAATGATTCACACATATGATTTTTTTTTTTGACCACCTCAACTTTAATTGACATGTTTACACATTTTTACACACTTGTCACTTTACCGCACGGAGTGTGTAAACTAACACGAAAATTTTCAGCTTTCAGAGACCTCCAAAAAACTGTTAACATGACAAGTACAATGCAATGTCCCCTAGTTTCTGCTGCAAGGTAAAAAACACCGCGTGCGGCAAATCGGATTTCCCGCGCTCCGAGGATAACCGGGAAATACTGATTTTGAGGCAATGAGTACAAAAAATATTGTACCTTTGCAGGAAGAAATTTACCGCATTCGCACTAAACAAAATTTCTCTTCCCGCATACGTTAGGTAAATAACTATTAGGTTACCAAAGTAAGCACACTTGCCGTTACCAACGTAGCGAACCTTCCGCTGAAATAAACGCGCGGCAACTTTATTTGTATCCTCTTTGTGATTTTTATCGTTGCATCTCGAGTTTTGTGAGCAAGCACGTGGAAATCACATGATTTTCCAAAACACAGTGAGAACTTTTGTAACCGTCGGGTACACCGTTTTTTCTCTTCCATATGCAAATATTACAACAAGAATGTTCTCAAACAACTAGCATCAATAAACCTCCACTGCATGAAACGCTTATAAGCTAGTTTGGTTTAGGGGGTAATAACTTTAGCAAAGTAATTAGCAATTGCAATCAACAATATTCATTATGTAAATTATTTAATCAGTCGCTGAATGCAGATACATTACACTATCGGAAACAAATTTGTATCTGATGCATTATGGAATTTAATCATTTGCTACAAGTTTCTCAGTTTTCAAACGAGAATTATTAATTTTGCAGATTATGGAGGATTTATCACTTATTAACTCATCGAGCGTTCAAAAAATTTCAACAGCGCCGTTGTATTAATTAGTTTGTTTCGGCATTTCTTTCGAATGCATAACCCCACTTTGATCATCATTTTGACCATACATGCTTGACTTTTTACAAAACAGACCAAATTGTTTATCATAAAAATATTGAATCAAAACATTGTGTTTGATACCTCTCTAGAAAGTGTGTCTGTATCCATCGCTACCAATCGGTGAAGGTTTCTCTTTCGTTTACTTCACTTTCGCTCATCGTCTTTCGCTCACTGTCTTTCACTCACTGGTTTTCATTCACGCATAATTTTTCCAATTATTTTCTTATAAAGTAATTTTGACTTTTTAGGCAACATTTGGTACCTCGCGGCACTTGCCTCTTCCAGGACATCATCAGGAACATATAACCACATTATTGACGTCACAGAACTTTGTTTATTTTGTTTTTTTCCATAGCAACAGATCCGTCCAAAAATGTGATTTACTTTTATTTAAAATTTTGAATACAAAGTTACAGATTCACTTTCTATTGAGGTATCGAACAAAACTAAATACAGCACTCGAGAGTAAGGCCGCTTTCGTTCACTTGAATTGCTCCGCTTTGTGGTCGAACACGCAATTCGCGTGAACGAAAGCTTTGCCTTCTTCACTCTTACTGCAAATAACTAATATATGTATTATATTTTTTTGGAATTATTAAAGTGAATGCAAGTGAGTACGTCTTTCTAATTGCGACAAGATTTTTAAGAGGATGAAGCTACTGTAGATTGTTACGAAATGAATCGATGAAAGTATTAATTTAGAAAATTGTTAGGTAAATGTTTTTGATGGAATTTGTTGGGCGTTACGATGTCACCTAAAATAATTGGTGGCAGTGATTATTTCCGGAGCAGTAGAAAATCTCTTCGGGAGGGCGACCCGTTGTAAATTATGACAAACTTTGATATCGAGCCCAAGCTCGGCACAAAGCAAACTTAAAATCCCTTTTTAACTGCTTTCCGTTACACGAAATAAAATCCTCGTGGGTCGGTTCACGTTCAGGTAGAAATTCGAGATTTCGCTCATTTACTTTGTACCGAAGCAAAACGTCCAACTCCGTCCAATTATTCTCCACGTTTGAGGCAGCGCCTCGTCCACCTATTTACGCTCTTTTGTGCCGGTGTGGTCAAACACGCGAAAATCTCAAAGCGCCGCCATTGTCCTCGGCAATAAGCGAAACGGTGGATCAGAAGAAGGCATGAATACAGATGGGCTAATCGCACTAATAAACCAGGACGATATCAGGATGATGACCCCCGAGTTGGGCTCGTTTATGAATATTGTGTCCAGTCTGCATATCCGACCTTAATCCTCCCAAACAAACGATCTTCCTGCTCTACTTCCATTCCAGGCGAGCTACCTCCGGTCACCGGATTACCCTTCATAATGCATGCGAGTCTTAGTCCGGACCAGGATGTGTGGCTTGTAATTGAGATTACATCTTTAAGCCGCCGCTGGTGAATTTCGGGGGGCGGCGGCCGGTTCAGTTTTTACACGAAAAAACACAAACTATACGCTAAATAATAGAATGGAATGGAAATGAGGGATTTGCGTTGGGTTGGATGTGCCGAAACCCTTTGAGAAGAGATTAGATTCAATTGGTCGGATATGAGAGGATGCTCTTGATCAATCAATCACCTTTCCGCTTTATCCCCTTCGATCAATTCGGACAAATATTTCTTTAATGGTTTTTTTAATTAAAGATCTCATCAAGGGTGGACGAGCAGCCGGATGATTGGATTAAACGGCTCCCTATTATTGACTGCTAGTCTATATTAAATTTTTCACCAGAATTATCTGCGCTCCGCAAAAATTAAGACTCTAGGCCTTTAGGTTTTCCAACTTGCATTTCATTTACAAATATGCTTTTATTACTGCTAAAATAAATATTAAAAATTTATAAATAACAATAGTAGCAACGTGGAAAAAATGCTGTAATAACAGGTGGCTTAAAGTAATTGGAAAATTTTTCGAAATTGATAAAGTTGAAATAGATTTCTTAATTTACTTTTAACAATATGCATCATATTTTGATCAATGGTTATGTAGATTTTTTAGATTTCTTTCTTAATGCGAATTCGTAATTCTTTGTCGAATTTTGCACCCCATTAGGTACCTACATTGACGGATTACACTCTTTTGGCGTGAAATGGATGTTTTTAGTCTATTCTAAATAAGAATAAGTTGAAGGAAAGAAAAGGTGAGAGGATGTATCATTATAGATGACGATTTGACAAACGAAGAAAGGAAAACACAAAAGAAGTTAAGAGAGGTGATTAGAGAAAAGAGATATAGAGGAAAAAGGGTGAACATTGGATACAGGAAGATACCGATAAATGGGGAATGGTTTATATGGGATGAGAGAGCAGAGAAATTGAAGAAAAATTTTTAGAAGAAGGAGAGGAAAAAAAAGAAGATGAACCGGCGAGAAAAGGAATAAAGAGAAGGTGAATAAAAAGGTAGATGGACAAAGGAAACGGAAACCAGAAAAGAAGCACCAAGGGGAAAGTCGCTACCGAAAGAGTACAAATGGGAAAGTCAAGGGGCAAAAAGAGAAAAGAAAAAGGGAAGAGCTACCGGGGGAATAATAACAGGGGTGAAATTGGGGATTAAAGAAAAGCGACAAGAAAAGGGAGAAGAAGGAACATGCATGGAAAGAAAAGTTAATATACGCAATGAAAATGATGGCAATATACAGGGTGATTCAAATTTTACCGCCCGAGCGAAAACACACTTCTAATTGATTTAAAATTCTCAAAAAATTCAGGAATGATTGTGTAACGCTGTAGAACATTCTGTAAAAATTTCAAATTTTTTAATGAAACGAGTAAATTTCCATTTAATTCAATAACCGCTAGATTAATTTACATAATTTTTATTTATTTTAAAGGGATTAAAGAATTACTGGAAAAGTTCTCAACAGATGTTTCCCAATAATGAGGTATTTATTTAGGACACTGCAGTTGTGAATCTTGATCATTTTTCGGTGTTAATATTAAAATTGGAATAATTCAAAAACTAATCATTTTCTTTTGATACGAATTTCATAAATGTGTTCTTTGAATTAATTGTGAATTATGAGCGTGCACGGAAAAAAATTTCTTTAGTAAAAATCAATTTTTAAATTTTTTAAATGAATGAAGTGATACGGGAAAATTGATTGCACACGTTTGAAGCCTTATATGAAGGGAATGTAACCCTAACGTTTCGTAATTTTTACTAATTTTTTAATAAGGTTAATCGTGCGGGCGGTAAAACTTGAATCACCCTGTACAGTAAAGAGATGAAGACAAGAAGAAGACGTGTCGAAGACGTAATGAAAGAAAACAGGTAAGATTGTATACTCTTGGGAGGGGACTTCAACAGGAGAATAAGAGAAAGAGGAGCAAAAAATAGAGAAGAGGAGAGGAAGGATGAGAAAAGAAAATCCAAAGACAAGGCGGAAAGTGCAGAGGGGAAGAGACTGATGGAATGGATCGAAGAAAACGAATGGGAGGTATTGAACGGGAAAAAACAAGGGGACGAAGAAGGGGAATGGACCTATGTATACATAAAGGTAGCAGAGGGGAAACGGTGATAGATTACGAAATAGTGAACGAAGAAGCATTGGAAAGAGTAGAAGAATTCAGAATAGGAGAAAGAGTAGAATCGGACTATCTCGAAATAGCTTTGAGGAAGCGAAGGGGAGGGAAAGAACAGAGAAGGAAAGGGGTGGGAGATAGGAATAAAACTGTTTCTTTTTTAATTTTTTTGGAATTGTTGTTTTATGTTTAAAATGTAAACAGGAATCGGAAAGCCCACAGAGCAAAATAAAGCATTCATTCTTACTCTACTATAATTATTCTAAATTTTTTGGGCATAATAGGAAGAAGCAAAATAGGGCTAAACTAAATAATGATCATCACAACGAATATTTCTTCTGAAATTTTCTACAACAGGAAGGCATTCTTTTTGGTAAGTATTTGCATTAAGAGATGGTCCTTGGGAACACCTGTTCACCGAGCTTGACAACCCATTTTAGAAACAATTTCCCAAATTAGATTTTTTTGCGAATTTCTGTTTAGGCATACATTGTTCGGGACATTGTCTTTGTCGCTGCTGTAGTATCCTTCATTTCCTCCCATGGTGTCATTTGTAATAGTGAAATACTTTTCGTCATCCATCATGATGGACTTTTTTCCAAAAAGAATTTTCTTCCGAATTTGCCGCATTTTTTGGTATTGCATGGAGTTGTTTTGTACTATATTTATAAACTTTCTTTCGTAATATCTCAAAGTGCGCTTACTACCCGTCAAATCTTGGATGCCCGATAGGATGCGCAGGAGGGAATGAAATTCAAAATGTAGAACAGAGATAAGACAAGGCCACAGCCCATGAGAGAATCCAACGCCTCTACCATTGCTACGATGCTCGAACAAGTGACTTCCCCACTCCTCCTGTTGCTATTGGGCACCCAAAACTCATCGGCCTTCTTAATCAAAATATTCTGTTCTCGATAGATAAGAATGGATGGTCTATTGGCTTTTCGTCTGCAGATCAGACATTATCGAAACCATTGACAATATTATAAATTGTAGAAGTTGGTACTTTTTCTGATTGAAAGCGTGTTCGGACATGAGTCCTTGAGTCTAATACGTTATCCATTTTTATATTAATCTTGATCAACAACTGAGCACAAATATGGCGTAGATATTATTAAACGACTAATTCGATGAATTAAAATCTTTGACTTTAAATTGTGACAGTAGCCTAGTGCGATTTGAAATATTTTCAATTACTTTTTAGCACCCGTTACAAGATAAAAATCGATCGAATACATCGAGAGTTCATGCAGATTGAGTGGCAGCTGTCATCTGCCAGTGTTGCATCAGTTGCATATTTACGCGATCGGAAAAAGATTTTGCTACCAAAGAGCGTGAATATGAAGTATTGTGAAATTACGAGTACAACACTGGCTGCGCTACCAATTGTAAAAAAAGTGTAATGCTTTATACACATTTCGCAAAAAAATCAAAGGCTACTCGATGAACTTTTCAATTGAATACTCGATATACACGACGGAATTGACAATGCAACCCACAATACATTACCAAAGTTAACGTGGATATTTGTTTTTAATTTAAAAAACATAAAACATAGTTAGCTGTCCAGTTTCGTAAATTTTGACATAAACGTCATTCGCTTGGTTAAATGAAATTGTGAGAAAACGAAGAGTTTTTGGGAAAATGTTTATTATTGCATAAACGCCCAACAGCAGAACCATTTGCATTACATTCGCCTTAAATCAGAATCATGTCGGTTTTCTCATCGTTCGAATACATTTTAATCGTCCTATTTTAACTTTTTCGTAAATGTCAGTTGCGACAATTAAAATTATTGGAAGCAAAGCCATCGTGGATTAATAATTTCATTTTTAAAACAATACGATATTTAAAGTAGTTTGTCTCAATTGTAAATTTCCACCACTTGTTGAATTATGCAAGGCAAAATAAAAATATTTCTAAATTGGAGATTCTTATAACCAAAGTTGGCAATATAATTGTTTCATAAACATGATTCAAAAATTTTAAAATTGGTTCATAAGTTTATTTTGTTTTTAGAATTTGATTTTCTACCTACTCGCTGTATTTTAAAAAAGGTTTTCGTTCTTTTCTTTTATTCTAAAATTTTGAGTACTAAAAGCGGAAATTGACAGATAACCTAACAAATAGAATCTGACGCATTTTTCACCAAACAGTGTTGCCGGTTGTATTTTCAACGTAGAATGCAGTGTTGGTGGAAATTTAGAATTGAGACAGACTATAGTCACGTTAACTCATGCGTTAACTTTGGAAGTGTATTGTGGGTTGCATTTTCAATTGCGCCGGGCTCATTATCACTACAACAATATTCTGTATTATGTAATACTTTATCGAATTATCACATTTTGCATAAATTACCGTTATCAACTTTTTTAATTTAATTTTAGAGGCGAAACGTACTGTCATGAATAAAAAAATCCATCTATTTTAGCTGAGCGTGTGTTTAAAGTACGAACTGGACCCTACAAACCTAGGCAGTTAACAAGAGAGACAGTTTTTGGGATCTCGCTGTATTCACAGATCTAGACCATAGAGAATTTTTGAGGGAAACTGTCATATAGAAAATTTAAAACGAACGACGAAATACATCACTATTACACACTTTATGTATTTAGTGATTTGTTTTACACGAAAGTTTAATTTAAATCCACCAGATTTTTGTTTGTTTGTTTATTCTTTCGTTTGATTCAAACTCGTCTACTATTTTAACTCTCTCGGAGAATCTGTGGTGAATAAATCAATTTCTCACATTTTTTCTTTTCGTTTCTTTGCGAAAATCTTCTCGTCCCAATACGAGGCCTCACTCTCCACAACTTTACAAAACTTACCGGTTTACCAACTAATATTAAGTTTTAATATCCTGCTAGAAATTACCAACAAAGTGTCTAGTTCACTTCTGCTAACTAATGGAAAAGCAATTCATCTTTACTCTAGGTAGGTGATTTAATTTTTACATGATGAATATTTAAAAAGTGAATCTCTTCAGACAAACTGTTGAATTTGAAATTCTTTGTTTTCCATCAATTATTTAAAAATTACCTCCAATGCTATATCTGTGCTTATCCATTAAATTTAAATTATTTCCGTTTTTCGATAACTCACTTAAGTTGGTATAGATCAAATAGCAAAGGACCAAAACTGACCCTTGTGGTATGCCTTCAAACTTTGTTTGTTGTAAAATACGTACTCACTGCGTTTTGTTGGTCAAATGTGACAAAATTACATTTTTTTATGGTAATTTGAATTATAAACCCTTATGGGTGCGTTGTATCGGATGTTCATTTAAATTTCACCTCAAAGTAGGCGTTGAAGAGTCGGTTGTGAACGCACCATGGATCAGCTGTCTAAATCAAACCTCACTTTTTGCGTTGTTTGTGTTTTTACTCTAAACACTAACGAGTGGTGCGTTCACAATCGACTTCAACCCAAACCGAAACTTAAATGAACACCCGATATATTTAATATATTTGAATTAAAATGAATTAATCTCTAGATAGAACTTAATTAATACTAATATAAAATGTTTTCCTGATTCTTATTCAATGTTTAGTTCAGGATATTAGAGTTTAGTACCGAAACCATAATTATTACAGTAATTAATTTGTGTTAATAAAAAGAGAAATAATTAATTTAAAAATATTGCAGCATTTGTGCAAAAACAAATACCGGAACAATATGATAAATTTGTCACAACTGCACCGCTTGACATAATATTGACTGACCCAACTGATAAAATTTGCTAATTATGCGATAATGCAGACCAGCCATGTTGAATTATGAAAATTGGTTGTTAATTTTTGTGGAAAATCTTTATTTGATGCATTCCAATTATTCATAGCGTAGGATTTACAAATAAATTAATGGAAACAAACAGCAAAAAGCGAATTTCACTTCTGCTGAAACGAACAACATAGTTTGCAAAGCTCAATATGACATGCAGGACGAATTTGAATTTAAAATAATCTGCCGTTTGGTTTAACGCAATTATTTTCATTAACGCTCGACTGACGCATAATTGAAAAAATCGTGTGATTATGAAGATGTTCTGTTTACCTTATCGCCAAAAACAACATTTCTATTTCAACATGCGAGCGGGGCATGCAAATTCGAACTGATTTATAAATCTGGGAGGGCAGAACGAGTTAATAACAAAATTTCACGGCGACATTAAAATTTTATTGCGCAAGAAATACCACCCGAAACAAAATCGCCACCGAGAATCTCCACTAAAAAACGAATAAAACCGAATAATGCAATCCGACATTCTTCGTTCAGTCTGTTTTAAGCTTTCGTTGTCATTTTTTGCTCATCAAGTGCAACTCGTTTATTTGAAGTGTTTGTAACGCACGTGATCATGCTTTCGTCATTAGTCGTTGCATTTGGACGTATAAATTGCAGATGCACTCAAGGAGGTTTTATTTTATTTTCCGGAATAAACGTCGAACGAGGGTTGTTTCCGTATTTTATGGCTCGTTTACTGTCAAATAATCTGTAATCTAGAACATGTCTGTCAAACGTTGTAACACCCCTAGACATTATGTTGCAGGGACGGCGCGGCTGGAGAGGTTTAGGAGGTTTTAAATTAAAGTGAGTGGAGAAGGGCTCCGTTCGGAGACAATGAATAAATAAATAATAACCAAAAATTGAGCGATGGGGTATGAGACAATCAAAATTACCATGAAGACGCTTTAAGGAGGACTGTTGCTTAATCGATGCTACTGGAATGAAATTCGAAGAGAATTAATTTTTCAAGTGAAAACTATTCTCGGGCGGTGAATTAGTTTCATGCGACACGCTAAAACCGTTCGCGGCACGACACGCGAAAATCGTTCGCAGCACGAAGGCTATTTCAGCGTTGTTACGTTTCGTGGTCACGAGGCCACGAGTTTGATGTTCGAAACTGTGTGAATAAGAAAATAACACAAATGAAAGGAGAGCTAAAATAATTTTGGTCTAAGGAAAATTACAATTACAAGAAACGTCCATAAACTTTGCCGAAATCGAAAACTTTTTTCAAGGCTAGCGACAACACCGTTGCTTTAAAATTGACGTTTTTTGACATTTCAGCGAAAAATCTATGCTTACCAGTGGCGTCGCGTTTGGCAATAAAGCTGGTAAATTACCCATTCTTACGAATGTAAAATATTGCTCTATTTATTTTATACATTTTGTCCATTATCAGATAATAGTAATAAAATACAATTATAATTCTAACAACAAATTGTCTACGCCCATGCATTGAACGCTTATTTGCGTAGACTTCCGCTACGACATGATCTATAATTTGCAACGCCCGCTCCGATTTGTTTTCTTTTTGATCGCTTTGTAGAATATATAGTAGATTCCCAATGCAACAATTTTTACAACACTTGATTTATTCATAAGTCATGAATAAAAGTTGTTTTAAAATAATTAGTCTAACGTGCGGTGATGCACTCTCTATTGACGTAAATAATTCATCAAAGAGCTGAAAACTAGATCGTTGCCGGTTCCATGTACGAGTATGTGTACACTTTTAGCAAAAATTTCCCTTCATTTATATTCGCAAGGTGCACTGTTGCCACAGAAGCAAGAACAATATCTGCAGATGCACGACTCTGATGCAAAACTTTGTTAATATTTTACATGATGTACCCCTCGTATATTCCACAGTGCTAATGTGTATATGTTCGAAAGAAAACCTGTCCTGCATATTTTCCCTTAAAATATTCATGCTTAAACCGAGCTTGCACCTGTCTTGTTTTCCAATGGTTGTTGCTGTCAATACGAGACCGCAAAGGATGATCCTTTAAAACCTCCGTTTCCTAGTTTTCCAGATATCCCTGCATAACTCCATTAATTTCCCATCCGAGTGAAATTTTCTTGAACAAACTGCGCACTTGGTCACGAGGAATTTCGCCCGGTTAGGTATCCGTATAATAAAACCGAAAAAATCTCTCAGGTTATTACGTTATTACATTCTTTTACAAATACTATATGCCGCAGATTTTTTAAATCGTCCTGAAATAAACTTCATTTCTGCTATATTTTTATTACATCAAATTTGTAGAATTTTTTTATTATCATCCCGTGAGAACAGTTCGTCCGAAATAACGACCCTGGTCGTGCAGACCTATTTAATTTATAATATCCCAAGAAACGCCATGGATATTTTATTACACATGGCAATGCAATTTGCAACGTGCACTTTACGTCACGCTTCTTCTTGCATTATTGATAACACTAATTTTCTCCAGTTTCACCAGCACGAATGAAATTTCGCCGGCACAGTATTCATTTTAATTGTCTCTGCCCTCATTGGCGTTAGTGTTTATAACATTGTGCATCAGTTTCACCGTCACGCGTCATGTCACACGCTTCGAGGTGCAAGGCTGACTCGAGTGAGTTAAGACGAGCGAGCGCGGAGCGAGAAACAGTCAGATTTTGAGTGGAGATTTTAATATCGATTTCTCGATCAAAACCACTTGTGTCGTGCGGTTTTGAGCACACACTTTTTTTTTGTTCTTTCATGGCCAAGCTTGAAGAGTAAGAATCTTCACAAGGAGCATCCAATAGAGAACATTTTTCTCTCGGTGCCGTCTTGATATTCAGACAATTCAAGGAAACGAGTGGAATGGGTTGTCACGTGAATTACGTAGACAGATGCTTTACAAAAAACTCCGCGAACGTGATTCAGTCTTGATTCCGGAGTTGTCCTTTCCGATTTAATTGTTGCCTCACTTAATAGGGGATGATCTGGAGGCGGCAGGTATAGTCGAGAGACGGGGATGCCTCGCATCGACGTAATATTCCTCTAAACTGAAATCCCAACAGCTGTATGAGGAATTCGAAAGCAATCTCACGTAGAGCGCAGCGCCGCCACATTCCTGATGAAATTTACTGGAGCAGCACGCAACAGTCTAACCAACTTGATACATCCGCAAGACACTAATTTAGCAGCTTGACACATGAACATTAAAGACATTTTCACAAAAGAGGGGAATCGACTTGCGAAATTTGCTCTAAACTTTGAAATCCGCTGCGGGGGAGACTGTTACAGTCTCGCTTAAAAACTTAGCATCTGAAGCTCTGTCCTCACACCAAATCTAACACAAAAAAAAAATGTACGCAGGTTTTAATCCTTCAGGATCACGTAGCAGAATGTTTTTAAAAGGATAGATTTACTGTTGCACTATTTATTACTTTCTCGGGTGTCCCACAAGCGTCTGATATCGGGCCTCTTTTATTCCCGTATTATTTATAAAATATCTAATAATAATTGTTTGCATGAAAAATCAGCGAGCTATGAGAAAGTAAGTGATGAGAAAAAATGAAGGGGAAGTTTATTGGACGGGAGAAGAGTAACAAGTTTTAAAAAGCATTTAGTGTAAAACGGGAGGAGGGAGGAATTAAAATTTTAATTAAAAATACTTGCCACTTATTTACCCGCAAAGCCGCATCTTTCCAACACGTTTCATTTAGACACCCTCTCCGCATAATTGTTTCGAAGATTCCCCCCTAAGATAGTTTGTAGGACATTCGGGTGGTTTCTGTTTTCCCGGCCGGAAGAATACATTTAGTTGAATTCAGTTTGATGTGATTACGGCTTGCGGCGGGTTTAAAGTGGTGAAGTTAGAGCAATATTTTAGGGGGTGGAGCGCTGACAGGTAAGACCGGTAAAGTTAGCAATTGTGGCGGCGTGTCGCGGTTGCGGCAGAACCTCCCCGGAACGGAAACGGAACTGTTCTCCAACGCACGTAGCGCATCGTGGAAACCACCCCAAGTGCCCATTAGATTACTTGGACTTGTTCTTGAATTATCGGCCTAATTGCTCAAGGCTGGAGCGAGATGTGGCCTTTCTTTTCCAGCTGGATCGAAATCGGGCCATTTCTCCAGATTAAATTTCCGTTCGGTTATGAGTGCGATTCATCATCCCGGGGGAATTCAAAGCGAATATCGACATTATGAAAATGACGAGGATGCAGGACCGATTTCAACAACTTAGTGCATTTGTGGCATTAGTGCTCGCTGCCAATCAGTCCTGATTAATTTGACAAAAGTTTTTTTTATCGATATGGTTTCCATAGCAAAGCCACACAAACAGCAACAGTTTCCAATTAATTTGTTATAATTCAACGTTCTATGGAAAGAGATGATTTTGAAATTTTGCAGTAAACGAGTGTCCGATATGATAAATACAGGGTGTTATTGAAAGTTGTACAGATATTTTAACCACGAGCTACTGGCTTCATGTAGAACTCGGAAAAAATATCAAAAAAATTCTATGTCAAGAAATAAAATGACATTTATTTTTTGAGCTACAATTTTTTTTAATTGTTTTTAGTCGTCTACGTTGTCAAACAACCTCGTAGGTGAAATTTCGGCACATTTTAAAAATACACCCTGTATATCATATTTTTATAAAACGTACACCAATGCGGTTTCCTTCGCATAGGTTACTTCGCATTGGCGTACCTTTTATAAAACATGATATACAGGGTGTATTTTTAAAATGTGCCGAAATTTTACCTACGAGGTTGTAGGACAACGTAGAAAACTAAAAGCAATTTAAAAAAAAATGTAGCTCAAAAAATAAAGGTCATTTTATTTTTTGACATAATTTTTTAGATATTTTTTACAAGTTCTACGTGAAGCCAGTAGCTTGTGGTTAAAATATCTGTATAACTTTCAATAACACCCTGTACATATCTTATAATATTTTTTAAGCTTAACAATTTTTTAAATGAATATTTTGAATACTCATGGATGCATTTTCTTGTGGAGGTTCCTATTGCCGTTCAAGGTCATTCAGCTGTACGTCTGGTCACCTTCAAAGCAAATAGTAGTGCTGCGTATGATACAGTACCTACTAAAAATAAAAATAATGGGTTCTTTAAAAAATATTAAAATAGGTCTTGACAAATATAGTAATTTATTTTGCAACCCATTTTGTACTTTGGTATTTATAGATTGTCAATATTAGAATTAGAATATTAGAATTTATTACATCTAATGAGGAATAAATGACTGTATATGTTAATGAAGATATTTATAGATTAAAACTGGTACAGCAAATTAATAATCGATAAAGCACCTAAGGTTGGTTGTTACATTGTTGTATTGTGCTAATATCTGACCACAATAAAACTGTATACAATGCTTTCTAAAATTTTTCTAAGAGAAATTTTCGAAAATGTTTTACTCTTAATGAAACTAATGACAATATTAATATTTAATAAAGCTTTCAGAACAAGAAACAATCGTCGAATGAAGATGTTTTGAAAAGAAAAGAAAGAAAAATCAAATCGATCAGTTCGAGAATTTTCTGAAAATAAAACAATTTACATTCGTATTCGAGGTATTTACCATAAATACTTAAACAGCCTTATTAAGAGATGTTTTAATCAATAACTGAGCTTTAACTTCAGTTTGGTCAGTTATCTTGACCGAGACGATGGCGACAATTCCAAACTACAAATTTTTGCTGAAAAAATATCAAAACAAGTTTTTCCAAGATCCCTTTTTTGTAATGCGAAATATAATAGCCAACGAATTATTTGCGAAAGTCTTAATTATTTTTATTAAAACTTTATTTATCTACTACTTATTTACACTGATTCTGTTAGTATGGTACATTTTCACTAACGACCAAGTGGTGCTTACTTTCCTAAGTTCGTTATTTTGTGACACTACTGTAAGTATGCAATTTATAATTTGCTATGCCATGACTATGTTTTTAGGCTTTCGTTGTCATGATTATCGCTTTAAAGGGTAGAAAATTTTTCTCGAAGTGTATTGAAGATTTGAAAGAAATCTCTTTAAAAGTGGACACTGTCGACTCTGATTTGCTGCAAAAATTTCTTCCAGATATAATACACATTTGTGTTATGGTAATCCTAACAATTTTGACCATTTCTGCGATAAATTTCACAGATCTGTTGAGAAAATATTTTTTAATTTTCATCGTATTTGATGATTATTTGTCAAGTGAATTAAGCAGCGTATTAAGTTTTGTTACTTTGAAAATTGTACTGATTACTATTCTTTTCATGTTCCTCTGCATCATATTAATATCCCTTTTTACGACGAGTATGAAGATACAGTTTTATGTTTTGGGCAAACACTTTTCGAAAGACGTACTAGGTGGCGCTGAGACTGACAATTCTGACCACACATCAGCATCTTACCAGCAAGAAGTACAAGAAAAATTACGATTTTGTATTAATCAACATATTCGCCTGTTAGGGTAAAATCTAGTTAATCCAGATACAATATATTCTTTTTCTATGAGTGTTATTTATACCTAGTTATGTAAACAACTTTCTTAGAAGAAACAACATTTGGACTCAGTTAGGTAGTTTGATATACCTTTCGTCCAATATTGGTATTTTGTTTACTATTTTGAACGTAAAA
Source organism: Tenebrio molitor (assembly GCF_963966145.1). NCBI lineage: Eukaryota > Metazoa > Arthropoda > Insecta > Coleoptera > Tenebrionidae > Tenebrio > Tenebrio molitor. The sequence goes on along the minus strand of NC_091048.1, from coordinate 2,598,877 downwards.
AAATTGACGAAACCTTTGAAATGTTCACTAATAAGTCATTTTTTGTAGATGGCCCCTGATGGAGAAGGAAACTTTCAACTTTTAGTTCCAGCAGCAGCAAATATTTACGTAACATTTACTATTATAAGAGATTGTCAAAAAATCATAGACATGGTAAATTTATCCAGTTTCTGACTGGATTCAAATTTAACTTGGATTTTTTAGACCAGTGAAATTTTTACCGTTGCTTCCGAATGTCCTTGGTATCTTTGGAATTCAAAAAATCGAAGAACTCTACTTATTCTATTGGAAAATTGTACGGAGCCTGTCTCGGTGAGAATTTATGGCATTGGAACAATTAGTTGCAACACTACGACCACTGTACGAAATTTCACAGTAATGAATGAATGTCCTTGATTTTTGATTTTTAGTTTTTTCGATTATCGTATTCCACTCTGTCACTGTTACTAGGTATGCCACATTGAAGTACCACGCGTTGGTACAATTTCTTAAACCTTAAAACATCAGTTTCAATGAAAACTTGAACATTTAGACAGCAACCTTTCGATTTGAATTGCACAAATCTCGTTTGCCATCTCATTATTTGAGATGCGGCTCTTGAACACTTTGCCTCGGGTTTCAGATCAGAAGAAACCACATAGTTTGTGAAAATTAATATTTTTAAACCAGTTGAATAAAATGTGTTAGAACGTAACAGTGTATACTTTTGTCTGTCGAAAAGTTACTAGTTTAGGACGTATACAGGGAGTTTACAAAATGCACCACTAAAACTATAGTACAGTGTTCAGGAGCATTTGGTAAGTGAAGGAAAATATTTAAAAAATTCTTGGTGTTAAATTTGCACGTGGATGAAGGTTTCTTTTATGGCATCATTTTCGATAATTAAAAGAGGTGAACCGCATTCAATATTAAAGACCACAGAGATTGCGTTAAAAATTATTAATCAACCTTCTATTCTGCATATTTTAGTTACATTTTGGGTGTCATTTAGTAATAATAATTACAACTAACAACGTTTAAAGATCCAAAACTTCCATTGTGCAGAGAAATGAAGACTAAGAATTTTTAAAATATTTTTCCCTCACCTACCAAAGGCTTCTGAACACCGTACAATAATTTTAGTGCGGCATTTTTTAAACACCCTGTATACAGGGTGAGTCGGGAGGAACGGCCGAAACTCTATGATTGTATTGACAGGTGAAAATAATGCTAAAAAACTCATATGTTTTTATCCGATTTTCATTTGTTTTCAAGTTATAGCGTAGTGCATCCGCTCTTGGTATCTTCTGATAAGTGCTTGTTCTTCGATATAGTATCATTTAAGCATCCTGCTACTCTGTTAGTTATTTATTTGAAATTCTAAATCTTTGTTCTTGTTGTTCTTTCCGTAAATTTTTGTGTTATAATTCTTGTTGTTGTTTTAGTGTTTAGTGTTTGTCATGATAAATAATTCCTCTATAGTTGTTAGATTCCACTTTCTCGCTATTTTGTGCATCAGCATCATTATTCCTATTCGGCATTCTTCTGGTATCTTACTTTGTCTAATAATAATAGTAGCAGTAATAATAATAACAGTCTCTCTCTGGCAGTTTGTGTAATTTTGTCGACCCGAAACCCGCACACGAGAAATCCTTCTTTATCGAGGTGTTAGATAAAATCGATATAATATATAGACCTTGGGATGTGTTTCAAACAAATAAAATAAATTTCTCCACCCTCCCGACCCTCCGGCCCTCACTTCAAAAGGAAGAGGCGAGAGCCGCGAAAACCCTTGGCAGGAACCCGCATCGAAATTACAAAATGTATCTCTCTCGGTGATTTTTAAAATAAATTTCGTAGATCGGTTGACGTCATCGGTTAGTTTGTCGTCGTCGTCGAGGCGAGAGGCGTTTATTTATGTGCAAGTGGATGACCTGGTGTGTGTATGGCGGGATCCTGTGCGATTTTCGACTTTATATATGATATGGTATATTAGATAAGTGTCAGCGTGGATCAGGCACGGAGCCGAAAACGGTGCGTGACGAGCAAATAAATCAAGGAAAAAGTGTGATATGGCCACTTCCGGTGCGCAATGTGAATCTGCGATTCGCATTCGACTAACAAACCGAGTATAATGGCTCGGAAGTCTTTGTGTGGAGAAAAGTGTCAAGATAGGCACCTGTTTACGGTCTAGGGCGGTAACGAGGCCGAAACGCCACACTCTAAATTTTAATCGAGTGTGGGGTGCTGCTCGCGGTTTATTCCGAATCGATAAACTTGACGATTGCTAGTGTAAGACTTGTTTTTAGCCCAAGGGCCTTGTCCACTCTTATATTTGACAATTAATATATCCGACTCGTCGGTTTACGTATTTAAAGGTTTAGCCTTTGAAACCTTAGGCCCTTGGTGCAAAGAAACCAACGATTTCATTAATGCCATCGGAAACCGACTTATTGCGGAATCAGGCGATTTAAAATCAAAGAAATTCCTTCTTGAGAGGATTTCCCTTGCCATTCGACGTGGAAACGCTGCAAGCATTCGGGGCACTTTTCCAGATTCCGCATTATTATCGGAAATTTTTGTATTATAAAACAAAAATGTTATGTACTTAAGCTGATTAATTATAATAATGTAATAAATTTAAAAAAAAATTGGCACAATTGTAGAAAACTTGTAGTCGAAATAAAACCTCGTAGTTTGCCGTTCTAACTGTACGTACAATTTTTCACTTTCTCAAGGTTACAGCGTCAGAGTAAGCACACTTGTCGTTACCAAAATTGCGTTTTATAAAAAAAAATGTTTCATTCTCGCTGATTGTACTTATTTCATTTCGAAGACAAATGATTCAGATATAGATCTGAGAAAATCGTTGTATCTTAAGAACAATTGTGGCGATTAAAACATTTAAAGCAAGAGGAAATGTCTACTTCCGTATGAGAAAAAAAATCTTGTAAATCTGCAGTGCGCAACACGTACAACCTTTTAAATGTAAAATTCTATTTAAAAACAATTTCATGCATTTAGTTTCATTTCCCTGCACGAATGGCACTGTAGTTTCCAAAGTTAAATATTTATAGACTACTTGATATACATCGCTTTACATTCCGGTTTGACGGTACTTATTTTTCAAAGAGCCGTCCCCGCTTCCATTTTATTTACAATCCGAGATTGTGTCCCGGGTTTGTCTTTTTTCGCGGCGTTGTTGTTCCTAAAGCAGTACACTTTGAATTTCCATCAGTTTAGTAAGTGGGTGGGTAATTGGTGTGCGTTTTCCATCGGAATCGGATCGAGCAGAGAGAACAGAAACGGTCGGTATTACGGCTAAAGTTAGCACTAATCTGATTACTGGGTTACAGCAATCGCTTCTGCGATTAATCGAAAACTCGAACTACTACTCCGCAACGTTAACCCATTCGCAACTTGTGTAACACTTGCTGGTACAAATAAATTCATGATTGCTTCCTTAGACGGTGCCGTCGCTAGATGACAACCGACGCCCTTTCAACCGGCTGGATTCAAATGAATGAATTTGCCCAATTAGCTCATTTTGTTCCGAACTGAAAGGCGATTGTTGTCTTTTCGGGAGGAAACAACGACCCGCGTCGACCGTCCACATTTATTTATTTTAGTTTAGAGGAAATCATTATCAAGATCCAATACTTGCTGCGGTCAGAGGTTCGGCTAACCGTACTGAACAAGATAAGATTCACACATGCCGTGTGTTACTCGATGCTAGCTTATTCTTCGATGTACCAAAACTAAAGGTGCAGGAGTTTTCTTGACAGGTAGAGGTGTTGGATTTTCTCATGGGTTGTGAGTCGAAATCGGTCTCAAGTAGGCGCTACAAACCGATCGGAAAACATCGTCATTCGTTACCTCTCTCTCGTCTATTTGCACCTATAGTAGCCGACGTTTTCAGTTTCCATTTACAAATTTTTCACGGGTTTGTCGCTCCGCCTTCGCGCAGATATTTCCAAGGTCACAGCCCATGAGAGAATCCAACACTTCTACTTACGCATTAATAATGTGTTTTTGAGCAATCACCATCGGCAACCCTCAACGCGCCGACTGCTCTGCAGAAGCTTTCCGGTCTTGTTGCTTACCTAGTCTTACATTTTTTTGTATAATGCAGGGTTTGAATATATACCATACTCTGTGAGACACCCTGTATACCCAACTAATTATTGATAAGGTATATTTGAGAATTTTTTTTTTTGTTAATAAATAAGGTCGTAACAGTTTTGTTAATTTTCTGATATTAAGTATTAATTTACCTATAAATTTTTTACACTAAATGAATCTGTACCTGGTAGCGCATCAAACCCTGGTGTCACAATTACAAATTTTGACTTGGTTGTCTAGATAATTCTCTTTTTTATTTCAACGCAAACCAGACGCGTGATTTATGGCAAAATGGTATAATTTGCCAACAAAAGGATCATTCGCTAGCCTCTTATTTACAGCTTTGCCATAAAATTCCCATTGTCACCTAAATTTACGACTGCACAAGTAGTAGGTCATAAATAAAAATTATTTTCAAAGTGAAAATGTAAAATTGCGTTTAATTCAAAATCTAATTGGTGTTTTTTCCTCTGATTTCGAAAATAATTATAGGAAATGAATATAGGTAGGTCAGTATAAAAATCAGAATTTGACTTTTTGGTTGAAATTTACTTAAAAATGGAGATTTTTTTAAATGTTTTTTGTAATAATCTATAACTATTTTCAGGCATTTTCCATGTACGAGTTGCTATAAACTCCATTCAACTAGTTTCAAACAACTCTCTTGTTAATACGTATTGTGAAGCTTTTTGCATTTTATCCAAGCCAATGTGGATTTTATTTTACATTTTGAAAATAGTTCACGTACATTGTGTTTTGCTAAATTGTGATAACATGGCATTAGCGAATTTTAAAACATACAGCAACATTATTTATAGGCAAGATTGTGCATTATTAAATTCGTAGATATGTCCCAGAAATAATCAAATATTTGTTTTTAATTTCAATTCTATTTTGAGCTTGAAAATAATTAAACGATCAGTTCACATTTCTTGTTATGAAATGAACGAAACATTTCCCTCTCGAATACAGGTTCAGCATGTTGCTGCCCACGCAGTTCTACTTTCTGAATTAAAACAATTATGAATGTTATTTTTCCAGAATTACCAATCGAGATTGTAAAATTTACCTTTCATTCAAAGACACGATTTTTCACTCTTACTAAAAATAAAAAATAGAGGGAATTAAGAGCAGACAAGATCATTTATGAATCATTTATGATAATAAATAAAATACGATTTTTTACATACATAAAATGATGTCATCCGTTAATTGTAATGACCCTGAAAATTTTGATAACGAGTCGGGTGGCAATTATCAGTTGCTTTTTATTACCAGCTTGATAAAACAGTGATTTGGAGCTAAATAATTGAGACAGTTGTCATGTATTGCCAGAGATTTACATTTTTTAATAAATTAAATTATTGCTTCTGATTAAGCTAAAACATATCACTGTTATATTTTTAACGTTGAAACACTTGGTTGAAATTTAAATATTATATTTTGCACATTTCAATGACACATTCATGTTTTTATTGTGTTGCCCAGTTGCGACCTCGACTTCGTCTCGGTCTTCAATCTCTGGGCTCAGCACAAAAAGACTCACTTCTACTCTTAATGATATAATCTACAATTGCTGCTACTTTAGAAAAGAAGTTATTGTTGTGTGTTCAGTTTTTTGATTGTGATGTTCCAATAAACGCTACGAGAATCTCTGATTCGTCCAAATGAGGGAGCGAACCACTGATTACTAGAGCGTCTAGAATTGTTCTTGGAAGGTGATAGTTTTATAGAGCAACTGAAGAATCTCAAAAACAAAACAACTAAGACACGCAACTCACAACTGACGCTAAGATTTAATAATTTGACATTTGACTGTTAACACCTGATTTGACGGGTTCAAGGTTAGAGTTAGTTCGACGCAATAAAATTATAGAGCCGCACGATTCCACAGGACTCTTGATATACGTTTTTTTGGAGATACTTTGAAGAGTTGAGTTAAATGAAGGGGATGTTTTTTGTTCGATGCGAAAAATCTCATTTTCCTGATGAAATTTTTAATAAAAATGAATTTCCCATCAAAACAAACAGCGCATAAAATTTTATTTGAAGCGAAACAGTCGCGTTTCATCACTCGTCACGACAACGCAGCAATACTGTCACGTTCTAATTCTATTCAGAATTTGGTGGGTAGTTCATTTCGGAATAGAAGAAAAAGTGGTGCGTAAGTCAGTGTTTACCCGAGCGTACCCCGTAAAACAGTTGTTTTGCACGAAGAAAAAATGTAAACAGCACTAGAGAGAATTGAAACGTTATTGGGGCGGCATCCCTTATATAAACGTCACCTTTTTATATGCATCGGAAGAAACGGCCGTGCGGTTCTCTCTATATAAAATAATTCCGGATTAAGCTAATAAAAAGCCAACGGCCAAAGCGGGTCGGCCGTTCTGGCCGATCGTATTAGCGTAAACCTGGTTGTGTTTTTTTACGATAACCGATCTTTACAGAAAATTAATTCGTTATCCTGCGGCATCCCGTTTTTACGAGCGGGTCATCCGCAGACAATGCAACGCGTAAAATTGCGTCCGCTCTTGCGGACAAATATAACTCTCGAGGTATCCACTTCAATTTCTCCGTAATGCCGCCGCCTTTTATGCCCCGCTCCCGAATTTCGCTATTTACCCCGGATAAAAACATAATGCCGAAGAGTCAAGTGGCTTACGTCCCGCTGTAAACGCAATGTTCAATCCATCAAGTCTCAATTTCTTCCTAATTCCGATTGGGAGAGTCGCATGCGCCGCCGCCGCCGCCGCCACCGTTCCATTCAAACTCTTCGCGGAAGCAGTAGCGTCGCGGCGGTGATCGGCGGCGGCGGCTCCGACGCGCCTCTTCCTATCAATCTCTCGGCCGACATGTCCGACTAATCGCTTATCTGAAAGGGTCAAATCTGAACGAGATGTGCGTCGAAGAACTCAGTTAAGATGTACAAGATGAGGTTGGTGCGCGGACTTTGTGACAACGTGACGGTTCTTTGCGGACTGTTGGTGATGATCGGTAAGTTGGCGATTTTTTATATCTATCGGTGCGTGCGAAGCTGCTGGTGCGGAGCTTTGCAAGCTTTGATTTCACGCGCTTTTGCCTTTATTTACCGAAACGCGGAAGCTCGACGCGTTAAATTCGCCCCAGGCTTGTTATAAACAAACCTATTATTAGGGATCAGGGCGAGCCCTTGTGGACATAATTAGCACTGTCGAGCCATGATACGTTCCGCATCAGCAGATAAATGAGAGAGTCAAAAGGAGCTTTCGTACGTTTTAATTAGCTTTTTGCTCTAAGCCACATGTTGGATTCTAAGTCCTTTGCTAAACGACACAAAAATCACAAAAATCCGCTTCCACTCTCGACTAACCCATAATTTTATCGAGCAAATAAAATCGTATTCTTTTTTACAAGTGGCAAGTTTATATACACGAGCGCAGCAATCTGTACATAAAATTATTGCCAAGAAAAAATTCAAAAATCTTGGAGGGATTAATTTGGTTTTTTAATTTTTTTCTACTCGATTATTTAACCGCCATATTTGTAAAATGTTTTGAATTATAAGTAAAAAATTGAAATACATTTTCTTATGTTTTTTTATATGGTAATTTTTATCTCTAAAATGAGTCATAGAACAATAAATGTCTGTTGCTTTGCTGATGGTTCAAATGTTATCTTATCAGTTTCTGGTAGAAGACAGAACAAGATACTAACTGAAAATTCCTTCAGCTAGAATTGTAATAATTTGTTTTTTTTTTTAATTTTGTTTACTTTAATGTTGGAATTCTTAAGAAAATTTTTAGTAGATCTTTACAAACCTGTTGAAAAAAGCAATGGAATTTATATTTTGCACTAAAAAAACTTGGCAAGTAACGGGCCTTCAAATAAATCAACTTATGGAAATTCAATTGTTTGCAACATTTTTCCAGCGTAGAAAATGACACAAGAAACGTCTGACATTTTAACGAAATAAAATTAGGTTAGAAAATATTTTTAATTTTTGTAGTGCTTTCTCCCTATTCCCCCTCCACGGAATATGACAATATGAAATTGGGAAAAAGCTTACTATGTAACCTGTGTAACTCCGGAGAATAATTGGTTACCTACAAAAATTATTTTACACTGTTAACAGAATTCGAATGTCGCCTACGCCTACTGTAAATATATATTTATTTGAAGGCCCGATAGTTGTGCTAAGTTTGTGAATTTTTCAAGAAATTGTAACAAACATTTTATTTCGTCGGTCGGTAGTAAAGTACTCTGAAAGGATTGTCCTGCAAGCAAATTTATGCAATCGTGCTGAAAACATTGAAGGATCAATGTCCTTGCTCCGCGCTGAAAAAATTGGGTCGGAGAAGTTTAAAAAGGGAAAAATAGAGGTCAGAGATGAACACCGCGTCGGAATTACCATTTCTGTGCCCACCTGAGAAAAATCGATGCTTTGCATGATATGATTTTGGGGGCTCGACGAATTGGGCTAAAGCATGTGGCTTTGAACATTTTTTATTAACGTGATTTTCACATCGTGCCACATGATTTGGGATGAAAAAATTTTCTGCTAAGTGGATCACGGAATAAAAATTACCGAGAGAGACAAAGATTTTTTCAACTTTTTGGATGGTGTAGCTGTGGATCAAAGGTAGATTTATCTTTACGGTAAAAAAACTGAAGAATATTCAAACTAAAAAAAAACACTCTAACGACGTTTTGCCTTTGGAAGTTTATTTTTTGTGACAAACGAGTAAAAAAAGTATGACTCTACATTTTGCAGAAGTTTGCTCTTCCTGAACGAACCAACTCTTTGCAAGTTTTGATTGTGGTGAAAAAATCAACGAATTAGACATTAAATAGGCTGTCCGGACCTCAAATGCACCAGATTTTGCACAATCGAGTTATAAAAATAAAAGAAAAAAATGTTCAAGTGAGACTTGAAGTAGTGTGATTTTTAGTCTTAATTTACAAAGTACAAAATTAAAGAAGCAGCTACTCCATCCATCATGACAAATCTAGGGCTTTTCTATAATTCTTCTAATTTTGCCATTTGTTGCACTTCAAGTGTAAATGAACAATACATGTGTCGTTACACAAAAATAGCAGATTATATCATTAAGAGTAGAAGTGAGACTTTTTCTGCTCGACTTCGTCTCGGTCTTCAATCTTTGGGCTTAGCCCATAAAGACTCACTTCTACTCTTAATGATATAATACTTTTCTTATTTAGGTTCTTGGCCCATTGGCTGCGCTTCCAAGATCATGATGATTGAAAAATTCAAATTAATCAATTTTTGACAACATAGGAAATTTATTGATTAAACTTCTCATTCAAGTAGTCGTGTCAGTATATTGCTAAGCACCACCACCAATTGCCATTCGTACGGAGCGCTTAAGCAAGTCCAGTGGCGGTCGATATTTGGATGGGTGGTCGCGAGTCAAACTCCTTCCTTTGCCGGTTTGTTGCCAATGTTTCACAGAAATATCCAAAATGATCCGGCCTCAATGCCGTACCACCCACCTTTTCAACGCAATCTAAAGGCAAAAAAAAAATGCTGGGTGTATGTAATAATGCGATTTAATTTTAAAAAATTGTGATGTACTATTGTGAGCATGGAATTTCGGGCAGCAATTTACATGTCATTTAAAAAACCCAATGTAGTCTAAGCTTTATTGTCATAAATGTCATAATACAGGGTCTCTATAAATGATTGTCTGGTCAAGCCAGCCTTGGAAAAAAATTTTACTGTTCCGCTTTTTTGAAACCGATGCCAAATTCTAGTTCGTTTTCACGGTCACTTCTGACATTAGTGACGGACGTTTCGTTTGCGCTTGTCAGTCGAGTTTTGGTTCCTTATATTCGTTTTATCGCAGTTAATCACAGTTAATATACACCAAAAATCTGTATTTTTCAATAAAAATTGCAAGTACGTCCGCTTTTAGAGGTAAATACACTGGCAAAATTTGTGAGGTTATGCTTTAATGTTTTATGTTTTATTTTAGCTTTATTTTCTTTACAATGGTTTATTCTGTTGAACAGAACACGTTCATTGTTGTTTTTTACTTTCGAAATGGAAGGTTTAATAATGGGGAATTATCTGTTTGTAAAAATGAATTCCATCAAAATATCTGAACAACATTGTGAACAGATTTTTAACAATCAGAACAATTAGCAGGGGTAAATCATTAGGACGAGCACCAGTATCTGATGAAATACTCAAGGATTTGAAAGAAATGGTGGAAAAGACTACAGATATCCATAGCCTGTTTATCTCAACAATCTGGTGTACCACGATGCACTTGTCACAAAATCATTAAAAATAGGCTACAACTGCATCTTTATAAAATTAGTGTTGTACAAGAACTCCAACCTGCAGATTATCAAAGTTGTGTTCAGTTTGAAAATCACCTCAATTTCATAATTTGGAGTGCTGAGAATCCACACCAATTTGTAGACTCCTTTACATGTTTTGAAAATTGGTGTGTGGAACTGTGGATAGCAGTGTTGCTATACCCTTAACTAAGAAATGCTGCAAAATATTTTTGAAAATAAATGAAGAATTGTCAAGTGTTTAGAAGTTAATGGGGGACATTCTCAATCTATTTTATAAAAAAATACCCATTTGTTATCGTTATTTAGTGTTGTAAATTATGTTGTTGAATACATTTGATTTTATTGAAAAACCAGTAAGACTTATTTGTTATGAAAAACACTGTTATTTATATTGGAAGAAAAAATGGGAGTCAACACCATATTCGACAATTCAGTCTAGGTCGTATTTACCACTAGCATAAAACAAGAAATGTGAAAGCACTAAAGCAGACAAAAAGGCAGTATCAAGTATTGTATTGTGGTATACGGGGACAAGGTGTTCTCAATATTTATCTGTTTGGATTTGTTCTCATACCAATTCCTGTACAGTGTGTGGCGGTACGATGGGGGCAATAATTGTTCCCCTCTGGGTGTTGATATTAAATAATAAATACATTAATGTTAGCAAGAGTAAAGCACAGTTGAAACTTGTCTCTGGTTAAAAGTCAACAACCTAACCTGAAAATGTGACATTCATTAATTGCCGAACAAAGCGGCACATTCAAAATTTGACAACTTTCCATGGCTGGCTGGACCCGACAATCATTTATAGAGACCCTGTAATTAATTTTGAAGGAACTTCAAAATAAACTGTCACAATTATGCACAATTATTTTATATTTTAGTTATTGATTTCCAAAGTTTAATAAAAAAGACGGTTAAGTTTTCAGAAAATCACATCTAAGCACTTGTAGCTTTTCAGAATTGACGAATGCAATTTGCAAAATGATATGAGGCAATAGTAGATATTAAAATGAGGTTATTAATACGTCTAGCACCTAAAGCCTATTTCACATTTTATATCAGTCAAATTTCAAGTCTGCCCGAAATTCCGTGCTCCCAATAGTACGTTATTTATAACTAAAGATATTGTTTCTAAATTTATTGTTTTCATAAAGCATAAACATCTAACAAAAGTAAAATAACAATCCAAGAAATTCAAAAAAAATAATTAATTCCTATCCCCCCACTCTTCTCTCCTTTTCTATCCTTTCCCCCCTCTTCTATCCTTTCATCTCCTTTTCCCTCCGCTCCTTTCCCTCTTCCTCTCTCTCTCTCTATCCTTCCCTCCTCTCCTATCCTTTCATCTCCCTTCCGTCTTCATTCTGTTTTCCTTCCGCTCCTTTCCCTTCCTCCCTCTCTCATTTCATTACATCCATTCTACATGTGCTCGATTGTCACTCTCTCCTCATTGCACATTCTCTATTTTCTTTCCTCTCCTTCCTTCCAATACCTGCTTTCTTTCTCCTCATTCAACCACATCTGAATCTCGCCATCATTTTTCTCTCTCTTGCAGTCTCTTTCCCCAGGTACTCTGGAATTTGCTCTGTCATACACCTTTCATACTTCCTGTTGTATCTTGATTCTTTGATTCCTTCCTTCATTCTTGCTTGTCCGTGTCTTTCTCCCTTTCACTCAGCTCTGCATTCATCCATCATCCTTTTGCTCTTAATCTTTCCACTTCTTCACTGGCATATCTGTTCCTCTGGTAATACTTCTCTCTTTCCTTCTTCTCCGTGTTCTTTTTTTTTCTGTCAAGCATTCCGTTAGTATCCTGCACTCTTCCCTTCCATACATTTTGTCCTCAAACTTTCCTGCTCTCTTTCCCATTTTCACTCTCAACCTATTCGCCTTGCACTCTTCCCTCACTATGTAACCTGGCGTTTCTCTGGCCACTCCTAGCACCTCTCTCAAATATTTTTATTGCATCTTTACCTCTTCTCGTTCCTTCCGTCCTCTGTTCTCTGCCCCGTACATCAGTATACTCTCTATCATGCTCTCAAACTTCATCATTCTCCTCCTGAAATCACGCTCTTGTAGGTGTAGCCTTCCTCCCCTTGTTGTTTTTATAAAGCATAAACATTTTATTCTTTTTAAATCTACCCCAAACGAATTCTCTTGTTTGTATTGTAATGTAAATAATAAATGAACAGAAATATTAGAATTTTACAAATTATTTGCTTTACTTTATTGAATGTGTTACACACAATAATTTTACAACGAAAAATGTTTATATCGATGAAATCTGTCTTTCATTAAAATCGTAATACCTTCAAGCTCCGAGCAGTTTTTATTAAAATTTTTCCAAAACATATATTTCAGTAAAAGAAACAAATGATTGACATTTCAAAGAAAACAATTTTTTAAATTATTTCTCAAAGGACTTCAACGTAAAATCGTGAATAACTCCGCCTTAAGACTTCTGTCGTAAGAAACATATTATTCATAACACAAATTATTATTTAGTAGCTTCTTGCGCCACCAAGAGTGATTAACTTTAACTATAGTCTCAACGTTATAGATGTGGATTGGGGACTTGTCGTTAAGTTGGCACTACCAGGAAAAGTAACTAGGCGCGCTTATATGGAATTCATGACAGATTTCCCACTAACGTACAGTTCAACCATAAGTTTGAAGCGACCTTGACTTTGACAATCCACATCTAAAGCGTTTTTACAATATTTGTTGAATTATTAGATGATAATACAGGGTGTCTTCAAATTATCGTATTCCGAGTTGACCAAGTAAAAATGTTTAAAAAAAATTGCTGTCACATTGAAAAAAATATCAAAGTTGCCATTATTTGTTCAAAAGTACCTGATTAATATTCTAGCTATGTTGTAGTTCCCTTTTGAACAAAAATTGGAAAAATAAAACTTTTATTTTTTCGAGATAAAGCTGTTTTTTCAAGAAATGTCTCTTCATTTATATTTTAATATTTTACATAGTCATCCTCACCTTATTTCAAAATGAATGTCAACCATTTATATTTTTTATTTGAAGAAAACATGATGAAAAGTTTGAACCTTCCATATATCTTTGTAAAGATCCCCCTATACTTTTTTATTTTATTTTTTCGAGATTCCTGAGATTTTTTCCTACAAGACCCTCGACTTGGAATACGTTAATTTTGCGACACCCTGTATGTTATTTTGATCTCAGATTTTCTCTGTAAAGCGCAACATTCTACGAAACAGATTATTCACAATTGTAACAGAAATTGTCTTTGTATTTGAAAACAACGCATTCAGAATCAGAACCTCATTTTTGAATAATATTTATGTACTTTATTCCAAACTGACGCATCACTGGGAAAAACTGTCGAAATTAGCTTTCATCACGTTGTTGTTTTAGCAGAATTAAATCTGAAAGTAGTGCGTTTGGAGCATTTTCAGTTCTTTTTGCAGAAAATAAATATGCAGTCAGCAAACGTGCACTACATTATCGTGTGTACACGTATGTTAGTACATCAATCTGTTTTGCATACATGCATATTAAGCATCATCTGAACACACAAAACTTGTGTGAAGGGATCAGAGTTATCGAACAGACAGTTGGATAATTAACTGTTTAACTTGAGAGTTACGTTGAGGACCGCTCGATAGTTAGAAAGTTCTATACAAGTCAAAACAACCTTGCTTATCACAAACTAAATAATATAATATGTGTGACAATAAAATAAAAAGAAAGTGTGTGCTTAAAACCGCACGACAGAAGTAAAAACTTCTATGTACTCTTTTTTGGGTCATTTAGCATATTTGAAAAAATCGAATGCTGTTTTTAAAAAAATCAATTAAGGGCTTTGATTTTTCTGTCGAAAAAGCGATATTAAAATCTCCACTCAAAATCTGATTGTTTCTCGCCAGGTCGGTTAAGCGCGCGAACTCACTCGAATGAGCCTTTCACCTTGGAGCGTGAGACGTGACGGTGTGACGATGTGACGCCGTGAAGCTAATTCGCTGCAAATTCGCAATAAAAACGTTACAAGCAAATTTCTTTCACGATATATTTGCCTGATTATTGATCGTTCTCCTGTTTTACAAAGCAACAACACGTTTGGATTCAAAGCAATTAAACTGTTTTGATATTTTTTGTAATTAGTAAATTTCAGATGTAAACCAAGTTGGTTATTAAAAAGAAGCGGAAATGAATATTTTTTGTCTGATTTTTAAATAAATTCATTAAATCCGCAACGGTTTGCTGAAAATGCTTTCAATGGAGGCGTACTCGATTAATGCCGGTACCCACAAAAAATGTATCCGGTTCAGAGGTCATAGGTAAAAAAATAATTTCACCATTCCGCTTTGTCGAAAAGTCCACAAAGCTCAACGTTCATTAGATGTTTTAGCATCGATGCAACAGTGAAAGAGGAGCAGAATAGTTTGGAAAATAATCCCGGGGGAACAGCTTGCACTTTTCGACATTTTTGCGAAAGCTCCAATTTATGTTAAGAAACGGCAATTAAAATTTTTTCCGGGTTCGGCGAGCGCGGCAAACTTGCGAATTCCTTCAGTCAGCAGTATCGATTTTGGGAGAGTCGCTTTTTGGAAAGAGCATTTAGCAGTAAATCAAGAAGTTCTCGAGCACTTATTTATTCATTGTCAGCCGTTAAAACTTGTAAATTATTGGTTTGTGCGAATGGTGCAACAGTTGGACCGACTAAAAGGGCTAATAATTTAAACGCATTAGCGGTCTCTAATTGACAATTTCCGACTTTATTACTTCAATACACCCATTGACGCTTCCATAATAGAGCCGAAATTGCTTATTCATCGGAAGCAAAGCTCGGACGAGTGCGAAACAACGGCACGAAATTTAAATTGCGAGCCGGAAAAAATTTAGAGCGGCGGAGACGATGTTCAGCCCTGAAAACAGCAGTTAATCTAAAGTTTGACTCCATATAGAGTTACAAACCATTAAGGAAGTTTTAATTTAGCGATATTAACCCTCCGACTGGATATAAAGTTTTCATTGCAACCCTGATTACTTTATCATTTTTATTGCTTTCGGCTCGCTTCCCGGACAGATACTTTTTTTTGATCAACTCGGACTTAAATACTGAACGCGGAAGTAAATCGAGGAACGAAAAACTCTGCTGACTCTTGCATATATTGCGAAATTGCAAAATGCAGAACTCGCATAGCGGAACGCGCTTTCGAGCAGTCACTAAAAAACTAAAGAATATTTTTTGTAAACGAACCAAGACTTCTTGAAATTGTGATTTTACATTATGCAGGTTCTATTCCAAAAAGCTACGCTTTTCTTTATGGAGGTTCAAGATAAGATTCAAGGTCATGTCTCTACCCGTATGTTTGGCTGGCTACTTTTCTATACTCGGCGCGGCGACTCAGTGGAGTAATAAACTGGGATGATCTTCACGTGATTTTCGGGGGATGTTTCCTATTGGTTAAAGGACGCGCGTTAAGAAGATTCGTGCGCTCAATGCAGGAACCGAGGATCGTGGCCAAGCGTCTAGCGCGCCACTTAACGTTCTGGAGGTCCCCGGTTCTAATCCCGGGGCCGCCTGACCAGGTGTGGGTTTTTTTCATGGTTCACAACATCACATCGTGGTATGAATGCTGGGTCAGTACCCTACCACCTTCCTTCTGCACCCATCCTCACCATAACCAATCACGAATCTTCCCGTCATCGTCATTGTGACTAAAAAGCTTCAGCAGCCCCCCTCCCTCGGCGGCAATGAAAGATGTATCCTTTCTTTTTTTACTTTCAGATTTAAATTTCCCGCAAAAAGAGCTAAAATTTGGCGAGGCAGTGGAAATATAAGGCTTTTCTTGACGTCTCTACGAATTAATTATCACGTAAACATCTCATGACTACTCCACTGGTTCGCCGCGCCAACTATAGTAAAATTTCCTGTGACTGTGAAGTAGTAATAAATAATTGTTTTGACAAAAATCATGCAGGGGAATCATCTGCAAATGATTATTTTTTCGACGGACAATCATGTGATATGATAACACATCAAAAACATTCGATGAAAATGACTAAGAAGATAACACGGCAACTATGGAAGAAAATTGGATTGTCACCTTGGAGAAAATTGATGAATCAGATTCGCGGGAAATGGGATAACGAAAATGATACTAACGTTTAAGATGATAATGAACCCGTCCATCGGGAATAACAAAAAAGGGGAGTAAATTGACATAATTACTTCGCTGTTTGTATTGAAATAAGTTTTAAGGAAAGAATAATAAATGTACCGAACTCTTTAAGGCACTTGACTCTCCTAGCTTATTTCTGTTATTTCTCTAGCAACTATTTTTTTTCTTATATGGCTTCAGTAGCGGAAAGTTAGACAAAACTTTGGAGACATTTTAATTAAAAATTCAATTTGATATTGACGTTGTCATATTCCATAACATGCGCGAGCAAAGTCGCAGGCAAAAACTAATTGCTAATAAATGTGTTAGAAATTAAACAAAAACAAAACTAAAAATGTGTTTATTTTTATAAAACAAATAATAAACTCTACAGTTACTAAAGGCAACAGTTAATAACAGTTAGGATGTCAGAATATGTGGTTTACATTGGAAAAAAAAACTGATTTATTTGTGTATCAAAAAATATGATTCCTTTAATTTGGAAATAGGTATTTTCAATACAAGTGAGCAAAGTAGTGCATTTAATCACGAGTTGTCAGGCGTTGCGTGTTTGTGATTGGCCTACTGATTTTAGTTTAATCAGTGACACCAACACACAATGCATGTAGCATGAATTTTCCCAGAAATCTACCCCTAGCAATTTCACGTTTTTTCGTCAATTGAAATCTAAATAACAGGTTACAAATTTAAATAAGTCAAAAATAATGCAAGCTTTAGTTACTAATATTCAGAAAGTATTTTAAAAACAGATTTAAAAAACCTTCAGTACAACATATTTGGCGCCTTTTATCCACAAACTCTCAAAACATTCACTTTGCTCACTAGTGAGAAAATATTATTTCTTCACTAGTGATTCAATTGCCATCTTTGCTATTTTCAGTGAAAAAACCACTAGCATCCAATGATCATGGAAAAAAATTGTTCATTTTAATTGACATTAATAATAATTAATTAATTAATAATCGATTTTTTGAGCGGTAGGCAACCAATAAAACGACGTGTATAGCAAGTACACATATGTGTACAATTAAACTAAGACAGACGTTTCGATAAAACCAAAGATGAGGTAGCACTAAACATACACGTGCATCAAAAAGACATTACTAAATGTTTACACAATATTCGTTCGTAATTGTGAAGGAGGATTTTTCTGCTAGAATAAATAATTGTATCACTGTTAATTGAAACATTGTAGTTATTGAAGTGTTGTCACTTTTCATCTAGGTCTTTCCGATCCTTGAGTGGTAAAAAAAAAAGGCACCTAGACTTTCTGCAGCCAGCTATAAAACATTCCAACAGAAATTATTTAAAAGCCCATTCACAAAATCAAATTTTCTCGGCCTGTCTGATTTGCACCCCTTAAAACATTCAATTTTATTCTTAAAATCGATACATGAGCTGTTTGAAACTTGAGAGAAATAGAATAAAAGAGTAAAGGAAATAACCCGATTATGGAATACGCTTCTAATATGAAATAACGGCAAATCTAAGAGAATAATAGGCAAGGGTTGTTTCTGTCTCCTTTCAGCCAGTCTGCCCTTGTGTGTATGAACGTCGAGAAGAGAGAAGAAATGTTTTGACGCTTTGCTTGTGTAACGTTGGCAGAGATTAGTTTGTTTTATAGTTAAATACTATTATTTTAAAAACATTTAATTGTTATAGCGGATTGTCCAAAATGTATCTATTTAGAATATGCACTTTAATTTTATTTGATAGTTCCTAATAGTAATATAATACCCATTGTTGTGTTCCAAAACAAACCAAACATTGATAATATTTCATTGTCAGCTATAGTAATAAACGTGATATGATTATCGTCGATGATATGTACGAGCTGCAGATTGAACGCAAATTGAATGTGCTGCTCTGGTTTCACGAGTCGTATTATCTATTACTAATAATTCACGAGTTTATCTTTGATGAGAGAATACCCTGAAATCCATAGATGTTTTATTGGAACCGACTTACTAATGGCAGCGACGTCTCTTCAACGATCGGCATATCTTTCTTAGCTTAAAATAAGATGATAGAATCTTTTGTTTTATATTCTCAGTGCGATATCCCCTTACTACTCTATTCCAGCCAATTAAAGTTTTTCAGAAGGTATCATGTGACACATGAATCACATTCTCATCGAAATCTCCCATTTGTGTTATAACCTATAACTGTGTTATGGTCTTGACGCTGATGCACAGTGTGTTTATTATGATATGAGAGCCAAAGAATGGATTAAGTGCAGCAAATGGCTTCAAGTAGAGTGTTCTGGAACAGAATTTGCTGGTTTATTTGTAATTTTATCTTCAAAATTCAAATTTCTCTTGTTATAGAAAGTACTCGCATTTCATAATAGGTAGGAGCTGTTTTTAGGTAAAAATCAGGAAATCTATATTTAGGTTCAAGTTTTTGATTGGGTAGATTAGAAATAAATCATATTTCCAAAGATTGATTTTTCATATTTTTATTTGAATTTTTATTTTGGTTTGGTCACGATTTGAAAGCTCTTGAAATTTCCTGCAGGTTTGCATATTTATTTATTAACTAACGGGTAATTGCCGTCTGGGGTAAACACTTCAGAGCTTTGAATGGTTGCAGTGGCTACCCTATTTTTTTAAGCGCAATGAATACTTTATCACTAACATTTCTATAAACAAATATACAGGGTGTATCCGAATTCGCCCGACAAACTTTCAGGACAGATTCTACGATCAAAAATAAGCATAAAACTCTTAATACATATGGGGTCAAAAACGCTTAGTTTGCGGGGTAATCAACAAAAGCGTAAAAACAATTACGATCTGAATTCCTTGTATTTTATGGAGTTATCTGTCCATTGAACAAGGGGGCGAAATTTTGACAATTTTTTTGAAATTGTACACAGCTCCTTTTTATTTTTGTACGTTTCATCAAAAAATTTCGCCCGATTTCTTTTGTTGCTGGTGAACTTTTTAGTCGATTATCTCGCAAACTAAGCATTTTTGACCCCATATGTATTAAGAGTTTTATGCTTATTTTTGGTCATAGAATCTGCCCTGAAAGTTTATCGGTCGAATTCGGATACACCCTGTATATTTTTTGTAACAAAAGGTCCTCTGATGCTGTGAACAAATTTTTCATTCTTGTTCTTAAACGAGTATTGATCTGGGAATATATTATTTTGTAGAAAGTTAATTGTGCTACAATATCTATTTTCGGAAAATTTTTTAGTACAATTATTATTGTCGATTTAGAAGGATCCAAATATAACATGTTTTATTTGTCCTGACAGACTCACACTTGGTTCTTTATAGCTCGGAAATAATTTGAGATAATAATGGAATCTTTGACGATTTTTTTTTTATCTGACTTAGCAGGTTCTTAAAATTGCTTATAGCTAAAATTAGAACCGTTGGAACTTATAAAATTTCAAAAGTAGTGTCATAAAGAATATTCGATCTAGATGCGGAAATATTCAGATCCTTGAAAATTGATTAAGATTTGCAGTAGTGGAGCGAGTTTAATGAGCCTTGCTGGGCTTCGTAATCCTTATCTAAGAAACTATCGATTGTAGAGACATTTGTCTAGAAGAATTTTGTTCAGAAGCTGCAAGATTGTCATGAAACTGTTTTGAAACATTTTTTAATACTCTCTAGACAGACCTATGTCATAAAAATTTGCTCCTCAACTCTATTTACAATGTTTCTCACTAAAATAATTTACTAGGGAGCGCACAACATACTGCATAACAGTAGACTCAAGACCTCGATCGACATTATGTCAAACTGTCTAACTTGCATAAAGGTCAACTACACTCAAACGGCTTTCACAAAACATGTCTGATATCACGACTGTGAGTGTTGAAAATATCAGAATATGGAGGTTGTTTCTTAAATTGTTAAATACGTAAGCGCTGCACTTATCAATGCTGATACTCCCCAAGGCAATACATTTTTTAAATTTGTTTTTAATAATAAATAGGCAGTGAAGTAATGGAGTATTTAATTCTCTAGGACAAATTCGCAAACTGTGACAATGTTTGGTAACGAAATAAATTTAGTTTTTGCATTCCAAACGATTAACAACAACAGTCGGAAGAGGAAAAATGATGGAGAGAATGTTGGAGTTTCCGAGGGAACCAAAAGCGGGGGCGTTTATCTCAACAAAGCGCGTAAATTGATATTTACACTTCATGCTACAAAATATTCTAATTTTATCTCTTACGTTTCGAAGGATAATAACGATAGACACCCACTTCCGATCATCTGATACGATAATTCACCCAACAATACAATTATTACAATTCAGTACATCAGACTTCTTGGATTCTTCTGTTCAAATTTATTTTATCGAGTTTTAAATGTCATTGTCAACAATACCGTTCAGCAAACTGCGTCATCCTGATCTTATCCTGCCACGCATTTTTCAAAGGTCGCGACTCGAAAATTTACTTTCCAGCAGGATTAATATTTTATGTGCGCCGACTTGTGCCAATTATGGATTTGTATATTTTTTACGCACTCCAGGATTTTCTCCTTGCACGTCACTGTTTGTCAGATCCAAACAAACTTGTTCACGCTGCGCAATGTTTGCATTCTTGGCGCTGAAAATATGTGCAAACAATTATTTTTCTGATATTGAGAGACAGCTATATCTATTGTTACTTTCTGCAACCAATATTACATCACAAAACTGAAAACGATTCAGCAAATAAGTGCCAGTAAAAGTATACATCGCGTACTCGCGTGTAATGACCATCGGTCACTTGGACTCGTGAGTAATAGTCACCATTACACGCTCGGTGACTCATATACTATTTTGCGCCACATTTTTTAACGTTCACAGTATAGATATACAGATGTCCGAAATAATTATCGTTATCATGATTATCATTTGCGTCGCTCGGTGACTCATATACTATTTTGCGCTACATTTTTTAACGTTCACAGTATATCTCTGTTCGTAATGATTATCGTTATTATGATTATCATTTGCGTTGCTGTGAAATATATTTATTTAAAATTATTTGTGCGGGTTTGCACCCCGTCGTGTTGTTTTCGAGTGATTATCAGGGTAATTTGCAGGACTGTCGGGGTGCACCGTCGGGGTGAGAATCAACAGACTTCAAGTCCCGGAAGTGACGCAACTGGGCGATCCTGTGGTCCTGGACTGCGATTACACGTTGGAGGAGTCCTTGGACGAAGGACTGGTCGTTAAGTGGTTTTTTAACGAGACGCCCACCCCGATTTATCAGTGGATCCCCAACAAAAAACCGCAGGAATTAGGTGAGATTTCTCGTCCTTTTCCTTGATTCCGCTCGAAAAAAAATGCCGCTTCCGATTGGAACGTCGACTCGAGCGAACGCTCCCAATGCAAGAATCTTTATAACGTGCAATTATTCTGATTTGAATCGGAGTGGTGTTCATAAATAATTTATTTCGACGGTTGGAATAGATTCCGCAGGAATCGTACCGAACACGGACCGATACAAATTGGCGAATAATTTTGTCAGAAAATGGTGAATTGAATTAATAGTTGGAAGCCCAAATTAGTTGAATATCGATTTTAGGATGACTATTATTAAAGCTGTACATCGGTTCGATTCTGTTTAAAATGTTTAGTAGCCGTTAATTAATTTAGCGACAGATGCGAAAATTATTGTGTCCAGATCAAACGCATTGTCGCGGGAATCCCCGCAGGCATTTAATTGGAAACAGTTTTTAATTAGCTTCATATGCAGCTTTTTATTTATTTCTACATTAATAACGTATTTATTCGACTGGACTATACAGTAGGTCTTTCCTATAGGGCAATCGGTCATCGTGTGGGACGAAGTGTGGCCACTGTGTTACGGTGTTGTCGTGTCTTGTTTAAAGACCAATGTTAATGAAACTTTCACCATTTTATCTTAGTTATGACCCAATTATTGTACAAAGTTTCATCAAAATATGCTATTTCTGGATGTTGCAGTACAGGGTGTTATTGAAAGTTGTACAGATATTTTAACCACGAACTACTGGCTTCATGTAGAACTCGGAAAAACAATCTAAAAAATTCTATGTGAAAAAATAAAATGACATTTATTTTTTGACCTACAATTTTTTTTATCGCTTTTAGTGTTCTACGTTGTCAAACAACCTCTTAGGTAAAATTTCGGCACATTTTGAAAATACACCCTGTATATCATATTTTATAAAACGTACACCAATGCGGTTTCCTTGTTTTAAAGCATATTTCCTATAGGTTACTTCGCATTGGCGTACATTTTATAAAACATGATATACAGGGTGTATTTTAAAATGTGCCGAAATTTTACCTACGAGGCTGTAGGACAACGTAGAAAACTAAAAGCAATTTAAAAAAATTGTAGCTCAAAAAATAAATGTGATTTTATGTTTTGACATAAAAATTTTTAGATATTTTTTTCGAGTTCTACATGAAGCCAGTAGCTCGTGGTTAACTTTCAATAACACCCTGTATAATAATACTAATAACAAATATTTATGAAAATACTAATTCAATAAGCAAAATAATTTAATTTGTATTAGACAACAATAATTAGTTATACTCAACTTTTTTAATTGATGATGCCTGAATGCCGCATCACCGTTTTATCGAATATAAATTTTGCGTTCGGTGTCGCCGCATCGTTTACCTTGACAGCTTATCAATAGTTGGAAAGTTTGTTAAAAACTGTCATGAGTTAGTTGTCGAACTCGTTTGTCGTCCAGCATTTGGCCTCTCGTAAAATATGTAGGATGTGTCTGTAACGTTGCATTATTGAAACTTTCTTCTTAGCAATTATTTGTTTTATAAGTCAGTGAGGGAATTGTGGTCCCGTAATTGACCTAAATTGAAGTTTGTGGTCCCACGAACGCCCAGCCATACAAAAGACTGTAAAACACTTAATTATATTAATTTCGTCAATTTATTTGTTAGGGAGACTTTTTCTAAGACAAATAAAAAAAGGAAACTCGGAACGAGGAAAAAAGGAAAGATCCGGTTCGGTTTGTAAATATTTTAGTTTGTTGGAAAGATAAATGGGATTCGGATTCGTAAAGTCAATTATTCTCGTCAATAATTAAAGCGTCTTTAAGGAAAATGCCGCTAATTGCCAAAGTTTGTTAGTGTTTTAACTACCAGAGCTTTCAGTACAGTCCGAGCGCTTAAAGCTGCAGAAAATATTCCAACTCGTTCAGAACTGACGACTTAAAATGGAAACAATATTCGTTGATATTTTAATCTGTTCAGGTAGTTGCATTATTTTGCAAAGTGAAATTTCAGAAGTAGTTTCCAAATTGGAAATCTGTTTTTTCTTTTTCAATCTGAAACAGATTTTAACAAATTTTAGTTAGTTTGTTAAAATTCCTTCTGAAGATATTTACGAGGACAATAATAAATTATGAGACTTGAAATAGTTGAGAAGCACCTGTGCCGTGAACGGAGGTGATGCCAGCTCACAAGAGGGATCAGGTATAGGTGTTGGATTTTCTCATGGGCTATGAGTCATATCTGCTACAAACCAACCGGAAAACATCGTCAGTGGTTTATCGCTTCGCCTTCGCCCTGATATTTCCAAGGTCACAGCCCATGAGAGAATCCAATACCTCTAGAAGAAGAGTGAAAGTTATTGTAAATTAAATGTAAATCATGTGTAGTTAAGTAATTATGTAGGAAATTGTAGTTTTGCATAATTTGTATTGGATTGTTTCGTCTATATTGTCTACAATTTCAGCTTAAAAATGAAAACAGTAGAGGCAATTTTCCAGTTAGAGAAACTTTCTTTTGAAATAATTTCCCTCGCTCCAGTGGTTTGATGTAGCGCCGGTGTTTCGAGTAAAATTCGCATTTTCCCTAAAAAATAATAAAAACTAGGAGAAACTCTCAGTAAAAGTTGTGGAACGAATTTAATTCCAATATAAGTTTAAAATCAGAAATAGTCCATAAATCATCAGCCGTCGACCCGATCCTCGCCAAAGCCGTACTAGTTTCTTGTGCCGAGTAATTTAAATAAATTTTCTTGGTGAATAGTCACGAAACGGTGCGTCCTCGTCCCTCGGTCCGGGCGTGAGGTTCTTCAAATTTGGCTAAAGTTTTCCCTTAACGGATTTGAAAGTCAGAACGACGCTAAAGTTTGTTTTGAGATAAGTGTAGCTGATGGTGTTTTCAGGTATACTTAAGGGACGTCTAGATCTGGAGTACTCGGCGAGCACCGATACGAACAGCGTGCACCGCGCCTTGCATATCATCCAACCGGGCCCGGATCTTTCCGGAGATTACACTTGCTTCGTCTCCACTTTCAGCAGCGAGGACAGGAAGACGAAGAGGATGCTCGTTTTCGGTGAGTCGGGATTGTTTGCTAATTGGCGGGATGGCGTTATGATCTTTGTCCCGACCGGACAAGGACGTTAAGGGATGCTGGGTGGGACCCCGGAATGACAGAGCAGCCATCTTGGAAAAAAAAATCATGGAAATTAGAACGTCAAGCTATATTTCTTCAAAGTTGATGTAAATCGCGTTCGAGAACTCTGCTTTTAACAACTTTTTTTAATTGCTAAAAAAATCAAATTTCATTGGTTAATAATGATTTAATATTGATTTAATATTTATCAAAATATTTTTTGTTCGATACCTCCCTAGAAACCGTGTCTGTATCCACAGTTACCAGTGGGTGATGGTTTCACTTTTGCTCACTTCACTTTCGCTCACTCTCTTTCACTCACTGCTTTTCATTCTTGATTGCAACGCGATTCGCGTGAACGAAAGCTCCACCTTCCTCACTCTTGCTGTAAATAACTATTGTTGCACCCCACGCCCAAAACTACCCTCTCGGGACTTTTAGGTGTCGATCGAAATTGCCAAACGAATCTCATTAAAGAAATCACCCTGAAATGATTAATCCGGAACCGTGCACTGTTGTCACATCGTTACGGTGCGGAGCGCTCGTGAACGGCTCGTTATAATTTTAATAAAAAAAAATTCATGAGGGTGCTCCCTCGGGAGGCGAGATGAAAACTTCAGCCGCGATTTTTACATGTCGCTGCAGCGAGAGCGACTTTGCACGAGTTGGTTTTAATAACAAATTAACCACGGTTTGAATAATTCACATTTACATATTCATGCGGGAATTGCGACACACTGAACAGTGGCGTTCGCTTAATTACGCCAATTTCGCTAGTGGTAGAAACGGTGGACGCGGTATTGTCAGCGGTTTCCAAAATATAAATTCGGCAGTGGTGCAGACGTGACAGGTGAACTGTAATGGAATTGTCGTGTTCGGCAGTGCTGCTAAAATCAGCGATTACTTTTTGCTTTGTTGTCTTAAATGTGTGGTGGCGAGTGCCCCACGGCTTGGATATTATTTAATTAATTTTCCAATTAAAACACACCTGTCAAAGACCAAATACAAAATTATTTTTCCTTTGGAGCAAAAAAGACAACTCAAGTTGCGTGGTATGTTCATTGTTTTGTGTTTTACCCTCAACTGTCACTTCAAAGTAAATTGGGGCTGTGGTTCGGCGCAGAGCACGAAATGCTGCCGCGCCACCCAGGGAAAACGATCAAGACAGTTTCTGACACCGTTCCCTTTTATTCTTCCCGATATTATTCCAGACTTGACCGAGGGGTTCCATGAGGATCTCCGAGGGATTACAAACAAAATTGTAATTGTCACAAGTGGACCTACTACAAATTTTTCTTTAACGTTTAAACGTGTGTTAAATGTAAATTTTGTTTGATTTAATTTGGTTGATTTATTTTGCACAAAGCAAACCATCTGTTGAACTGTTATTTCATTTCCTTAAAGTAACCACCGAGCCAAGCTAAATATTTACTGACATTCTGGCGGTGTAAATCGCTTCACCTCAACTCTTCACCTGTGCTGTGCGATGATTCCAAGTATTGGAAAATGTGTTGGTTCGTCTTAATTTTTATCCTTTCACGAAAATGATTAAAATACGTCAGTATGAATGTAAAAATATTATTTGTTTTGTTATTTGAGAACAAAAAAAAAATGAAAACAATTTTCCATTAACTATATCACCAAGCAGTCATTTTGGACGAAACATTGGGTATAAAAAGTTAATAAAAGTATAATGGAAATAAAGAAATAAATGGAGTAAATGATAAAATGGGCTTCCATAATGACCTTTAACATATTCGCTTTGGCAACTAACAAAACTTTAAGTGAGTAAGAATGACTTGATAAACTTGTCTGAATAATTGTTTTGTTCTTTACTGAAACTATTTCGTGTGTTTCATTTACTTAAATTATTTTTGTTGAAGCAAAACAGGTTATTCCTCAAACAAACCAAAACTAACATAATTAAGCTAAACTTTTTAATGAACGGCGCACATTTTCAATCCGAGTTGATAAAAAAAAATTGATAGCAGTGTCTGAATTATAGTTTTACGACATAACAATCGTAAAAACTGCGAATGAAATTAATCGTAAAATTTACAGCTGCATAAACCGCGGATTTATGACAATGCAAAGTTTAGTTGAGAGCATATTGTGACAATAAAAGTTGCGGTCATTTTCTTAAAACGACTTAATGCTTCGCTAACACGCTTTGCCGGATCCATGAGTTATTTAATCTGAACTGACACTTTCCTTTCAGGAAACAAATTTGATAGATTTATAAAAGAAAATTAGTGTTGCATCTTCATAAATAGTTAATTGTTAATTTCATCCCGAGTGTGAGTTAATTATACCGTACGTTTCAAAAAAATGCTGGTCAAGTAGGCTATGAAAAACAAAGCATTAAAAACGTATGGCTTTACTTGAATAATTCAGGCGTTAATGTGATTATCACTATAATTGTTTTGAACGAACTACAATTTCAGCTTTAAAACGGTTATTTTCCTGCGATTCTACGAGAATTGGCACTGCCGCCGCGGCCGGAGTGCTCCCGCCAGCGGTACCGTTCGTCTTCGTCGTATACGTAACGGTTTAAAGTTACGTTATGTACAACAAAAATTAATGATAATATGTCTTAAATTACTCTTGTTATCTTGGTGACAATTGGCCACAATTACACGAGGGAGAAAATAACGCTTTAGAAAAAGAATAAAAAATCTCTTTGTTTGGAATTGCGTATAGAGGCCATTTTCTATTTAATGAAATGTGACAACGCTGTCAACTTAAATTATAATGAATTGAATATATGATTTAAATTTAGTAGACAACTCTGTTTCCATTAGGTTTTTAGTTGAAACGCATTACCGATCACGTGACATGTTGACAGGAAGCTCGAATCGTGTTTAAATAAATCATACAACATAAAACTAATTATAAAATGCAGTTGCATGAAATCAGTTTGATTAAACATTTTCATGAAGCAAATTCGTCAGAGTTACATTTGGGTTTTATTAGGAGGTTTGTGAATTTTTACAATAAAATAATGAGCTTGTTTTTCTTGGAGCTCGATGAACATAACATTCTTGATGAAAGCCCTTAAGAAAGCAACATTAAATCATCAAATAAATACAAGTTTGAGCTGCACGGAATTGAATAAACACCCTTTGGGTAAAATGTAAAAAAATCCTGAAAGGAAAGAAGCTCCTGGCTCTCCTTTTGTACGTTATGCAATAAACAAAGGTGTAGCGCTTCAATGATGAAAGTTATTAAATTATGCGGCAGCCAATTTTGAAAATTTATATTTAAGCCGCTCAAATAACGTTCATTAATTCGTTCTTGTTTACTTACCAGTTCGGAATATTACAAAATAATCTTTTAAATACAGAGAAGTCGGTGAATTGTGAGCACTCGAATTAACTTGATGAAGTTGATTCGAGGCGTTATCAACGCACAAGCCAAAGCTCATCAAGATGGCGAGTTTTGTAAAAGGCAAATTAGCACTTTCATTATCGGGGCTTCTTAAACTTTTCAGTTATTATTCCCGATTTACGAATTCATTTTTGCTTGTTTTTGAGACTAATTAATGCAAAAAACTCGAAAACACATTTAGACATGGCACCAATCAACTAGGAATAAATTTCATGACCGTGGAAAGTACAAAAATATGGAAATATGTTTTTTCTATTTTTTCACATTAAAATATGTTAAGCAGATTTTTTGTAAATGTCAAAGAAACGTCAACGATGCGCTGTTGCTAACCAGGAAAACAATTTTTCGATTTCGGCAAAGTTTACAGATGTTTACTGCAATTGTAAGCAACAATTATCCCAGAATAAGTGTTTTACCATTGAAGACAAAACTTTAATCACTAATAATTAATTAATTATTTATTTCGAGAGGTAGTTAACCATAAAACGACTGTGCATATAAGCGTCATTCACCGAGCATTGTGGCCACGCGCCTAGCGCGCAGCTTTGCACTCGGAAGGTGCCGGGTTCTAATCCCGCCTGGGATGGTGTGGTTTTTTTCAGGTTTTTTCCACACCATCACATCGTATGGTATGAGCACAGGTCTCATATCATAGATAAGGCTAATGCTGGGTCAGTATTAACCCCTCAGTACCTACCACATTCCTTCGGCACCCTCCTCACCGTACCCATCCCGAATCTTCCTGTCAGTGTGGCTGAAAAGGCTCTGAAAAGCCCTCCGTCGGGGGGGAATGAAAAATGTATCCTTCCTTTCCTTTGCGTAGGATTCAAACCAAGACAAACGTTCGGATAAAACAAAGAAAATGTACTCTTGATTTGATTTCTTTTTGATCACCTTCTACAATAAAATCTAGATTTTATTTTGATTTGTTCAAACAGTCAAAAATTGTTTATGATTCCTTAAATGAGTTTGTTTAAATCATCAGTTTGTGAATTTGATTTGTTGGGTGCGGTTTTGCGCAAGGGAGAAACATTTTCGGTGTGGCCGCCACCTTCTGGGGCAGGCCAGATTGGGCCCGCCGCATAATTGATAAAAAATCCGTCCGATTTCTGTTCGAACGTTGCAACCCCTGACATGTTTTATTAATTTCAGTGCCGGAGAAGCGTCTGGAGCTGCGACAAGAACACGTCGGCGACGGAACGCTGCAAGTAGTGTGTTCGGCGGAGGGCGTGTTCCCCAAGCCCAACATGAGCCTCCACGTGGGCAACAGGTAATAACTTATGCACACTTTACGACTCAATTAAATCGAGCAAATTAATTAGAATTAACCGTCGTCGAGATGAAGCCGGTTTTAATAAGGCCGCTCCGATAATTGCTACATACTGAACGGGAGATTTTACGCTACGATAAAAGAGCTCATATCGGGATAAATAGAGTCGTAACCTGGCTCATTAAGCGCTTTCGACTTGCTCCACTTTTCGAACAATGTCGAATTTTACTGTGGCTCATTTGTGTCGGAGGCTGATGGAAGCGGAGCTGCGGTTGACAACGCCATTTCGTGGAAGATGGAGAAAAATGGAGGTCACTTTGTTTCAAAAATATCAGACTCCGGGTCTTAAAGTTTGGGGTTAGCGGTTTGAGTAGTCACAAATAATGAAGAATTTATTATTTTACTTCTTAACCACTTCATTTATTCTCAGTTGTGCTTAGAAGTATTATTATTAAATCGGCGGATGTACGTGAATCATTTTTAAATAATGTATACAGGGTGTTCTCGAATAGCATGTCAAAAAAAAAATCGGTAGTTGGTGACGATGACTAGAAGTTAAATACAGAGCGGCCAGAAATGTGGTAGCAAGTTTTTCGATTGGTCCCGCAAGATGACACTTTTTTACAGAGATCTTTTTTATGCATGGCAACGCCGCTATCTAAATTGAGATAAATAAATGTCAAGAATTGTCAAACGTAAAACATTCAAATTTAAATTTTATTGAAAATGTTCTAATTGACCACCATTATGCTCAATGTATAACTGAACCCTTCGAGCAACATCTCGACAAATTTTAGTGCACAAATCGGGGGTAAAAATTGTTCGGAAAACCTCCTTAACATATTCTTTTGAAAAAATTCCAAAATTGAATGTTGCAAGATTGAACAAATTTGGCTTTTCGAAAGTGCCATCTTGTGACACTTTGTGTAAAAGTTGCTACCACATTTCTGGGCGCACTGTACAAAACATTTTTTTTAGTAAAAGTCTGTTTTTGAGATATAAAGCATTGAAATAATTGAGAAAAAAAGATACTGGAAATTTCTCAAAAACCAAGACTTTTATTACAAAAAAAAAATTGTATTTAACTTCTATTCATCGTTACCAACTACCGATTTTTTTTTACAAGCATTTCGAGCACATCCTGTATACCTTATGTCGCCCCTGGACCAATGAGTTATCTATTAGTCAAAGTTTCATCAAAATCTATTAGGTATTTAAGCATTCACAAAGAAATATACAGGGTGTTATTGAGAGTTGTACAGATATTTTAACCACGAGCTACTGGCTTCATGTAGAACTCGGAAAAAATATCTAAAAAATTCTATGTCAAAAAATAAAATGACATTTATTTTTTGAGCTACATTTTTTTTTAATTGCTTTTAGTCTTCTACGTTGTCCTACAACCTCGTAGGTAAAATTTCGGCACATTTTAAAACTACACCCTGTATATCATGTTTTATAAAATGTACGCCAATGTAACCTATAGGAAATATGCTTTAAAACAAGGAAACTGCAAAAGGGCTGTGATTTTGGGATCTAGGAGAATAAATCGTCACTGAAGAGTATTATGGAAATTTTTTTGGTTCAGCTTGGCAAAGAAATTCGCACAAAGAATATCAAGAAATGGATGAAACGGAGATTTTGTGTCACTATCTCATCAAGAAACTTTACCGACTTCCATACGATTCCTCCATATGGCTCTTTTGGACATTTTCGTCTTTCTTGAATTGAAAATTGTACTTCAAGAAATCTTAGGAGTACTTTACACTGTTGGAGGGAACCCTCTTGAAGAAGGAAATAATCTGTGAATTAATTGAATTGCTCTTCAGAGAGATTCCAGCTCAAATGGAACAAGTTTTGAAATCATCTTCAAGTTCTTTTGGGGTGAAACCATCAAATGTTCAAATATTCTTTGAATGTAGATTTTCTTCGGTTGAAATCTTAAGGAAGCTCAAAACATTACACTTGATTTTAAAATATACTAGTGCTCCATTTTACAGAGGGAATGATGCTTGACGATGGACGAAGAATTTCACTTGTCTTGTGGAACAACAAAGCGCAGCATCTAACATTATACCAGAGGCAAAAGTCTTCTGACGTAAGATTCCGTTTTCCTAGGTTCCTTTGTTTCAATGATGGAAGAAAATAATTCTTAATGGTAGAATCTTGAAAGTCATTGGCGCAGTTTATGTTCTTCTGACTATTCCTGTCTTTCGGTTGCGTCCCTTAACTTTCTTTCGTACAAGAAGCTAGGTGGAGAGTTCTCTTCGAACACAGTTCAATTTGTTGGCATGTCTTAATTCAACGATCTATTTTCTAATGAGCAGCTAAGAGGTAAAGTTTGTGTTTCTTAGAAGAGTTGTAAAATTTTCTTTGATGATCCAAAAATTATATTTACGTTGAGATTTTGATCCATACCAGCGATGGCCTTACAGAAGAACTGTTTTGGAGTAAAGATTCTTCGTGCTTTGTGAATAGTATTTATTAAGACCTGGATGAGAATTCTTGTAGAGGAATTTCTTTCGTGATATTAAAGGATTATGTTTCTTTGGGAATATTAGGAGGATGAGGTAGAGTCCTTTTAGCAAGAAAGTTTTACAGCTTCGGGCAAGGAATAGGAAGAAAGGGACATAACTGTCTTGGAAGAGATTGTTGAAGTTTCTCTTTTGGAAGACCTGACGGAGCTCCGAAAACCACTCGAATATCACTCCTGTCGAAGACTTTAACAAACGGTGCTCTCAACCACTACATTTGCTGTAGGTAACACATTTGATATTATTTGTTAAGCACAAAATTTTCTTCTTGGTCTATTTTAATTTAAAATAGTAATAAAATGATTTGTAATTTTTTTTAAATATAATTTGAGTTTAAATGATTGAAATGCAAGCACATTTATAACACGGCTTTTGTTTTTGAATCTACCTTTGTTTGGTATAAAATCTGGAATGGAATTATTTGTGGTTAATTAATTAACATAGCATTATTTTCTAATCTACATATCTGAAAGATTTATCATAATATCCACAGCAATTATTACCGTTTTGTGCTTTGTGGTCCAAATTGTAACCAAATATGCAAATCCTTGCCAAATTCTCATGCTGTTGAATATTTAACAGTCTTTAGTAATGTTGTTTTGCAAACATAAAAAATATTGGGATAAAACAAGAGCTCGCTGTGGGCCTGTTGATTTTATTTGAGCATAAACGAGGTAAAAAAATACACCACAGTGAAAAATCCGTGGTAAAAAGTAAATATCGAAAAATATAGAATATGAATATGTAAATAATATAGTCAAGAGCCAAAAGACCTATGTTTTTATTTTAATGAGGTAAAAAATATGTACTGCAATCTGAAATAAGATTAAGACATTTTCCTTCTGTGTAAACATTCTACTGAGAGTTTTTCACAAAAGTTAAAATTTTCCGAAAAGAAATACTTCTTTTCATAGATTCATGATCTGTCTTGATGTTATCTTATCTTGACGGTAGAAGTCCTGGAAGCAACAAGAAAACAATCGAACGAGGGAACTGAGAGCCTGCGTGTCAAGGAATTGTAAAGGAAACTGATCTCTTGATTTTAGAATTGAATAAGTTGATCTGATTGAAGCCACAACATAGTTCTTTTGTACAGTGTCTCCTGCAAAGAGAAAGTCCTTTATCAACTAGACTTTGACTTTTTCGAAAACAAAAGCTTTAACGTGATCCTGTAGACAGAAGCTATAACATGTTCCTTTCTTCCAATGTGTTCCAGAAAACAGAAGTTCTTGACCAAATTCTTCGTTTTCTCAGCGAAGTCCTGGAATGGCTTAAGGGAAAGGGTATCTATGTTTTCAGTTATTCATCCTTTTTTATTCCAAATATTCTGAGCCTTATAAATCTGTTCTTCTATTTTTCCTGGTGATTTATAATCTTCATCAAAGCAGTGCCATACCTTAAGATATCATAATTTTCTTAGTTGCTCTTCTTCTTCTTTTTCGAGTTCTTTAACTCTTTATTCTCGTAGCTTCTCCCTTCAAGGGAAGATGATCTCTACATCTAGAAATTCTTGAGGAACATGAAGATTGAGAAATCTGTTTTCAACGAAACGGAAAAGATATTTGTTTTACAATCTAGATTATGGACAATTCTATGGAGAGGTCGTGCTGCAACAATAATTCTGGCTAATAAAAATAATTATTATCAACAATATAATAATTATTATAATAACTTTTATGGCGGAACTACCATTTGAAAGCTCTAATTATCATCGGCCAGAGAAGCTGGATGTAGTTATTATTTTGATGGATGGCCGCCCGGGAAATGAGTTGCGTTGTCACTTTGTTGGTGTAAAAATACAGGGTGTTTTTGAAAGTTGTGCAGAAATTTTAACCACGAGCTACTGGCTTCATGTAGAACTCGGAAAAAATATTTAAAAAATTTTATGTCAAAAAATAAAGTGACATTTATTTTTTGAGGTACTTACATTTTTTTTTAATTGCTTGTATATCATGTTTTAAAAAACGTACACCAATGTGGTTTCCTTCGCATTGGCGTACATTTTATAAAACATGATATACAAGGGTGTATTTTTAAAATGTGCCGAAATTTTACCTACGAGGTTGTGGAACAACGTAGAAATGTCATTTTATTTTTTGACATAGATTTTTTCCGAGTTCTACATGAAGTCAGTAGCTTGTGGTTAAAATTTCTGCACAACTTTCAAAAACACCTGTAGATTACTAGAAAATTAAATAATAATATAATTTGTTTTGTGAAAGGAATTATTAATAGAAAAATTCATAATAATAATTCGAGACGTCCTGGATGCCGTGCCCCAGGAAAATATAATTTATTTATTTGAACATTTCGGTTTTTCAGGGTCCAGCTCAACACGACGTAATTAAAAACTGTAATCTTTTAAACCAGTAGCGTTGATAAAGTGCGACCGACAAAAATACAACACCGTGTCTATTGATTTTGCTTTAATCTGGTAAAAGCATCGCTCGTTTGTAATCTTGACTGATGTAAACATTTATCCATAATGCATCAATAAACAGGCACCCATCTCTATCTACCACCTCAAACCGTCCGCACGAACATAAAAAATTTGTCTTGAAAATGACGGGGTCATTTATAAGCGCGTTATTTACGGCCGCCGACCGGAAATTAAAAACGATGCTTAATTTTTAGCGAAAAAAAATCACGATTTTCTGCCCGTTTCAGCGAAGTGAACAGCTCCAAAGTGGCGGTGCAGGAGAGGGCCGGACTGTTCGACATTAGAGCTACGGCGGAGGTACCGTCTTTAAACGGCCCTGAGGAATTCTCGTGTGAGCTTCGCATCCCCCAAGCCAATTACACCGTCAGAAAGGAAGCTATCTATTATCCCGGTGGGTGAGCCTAATTTCTATATTTTATAAACTAAATGCTACCTTTAGAACTAGAACATCGCATGAGCGCCATTCGCAGCGCACTTGAAACATCGTAAATTCTAACACAACAACGGACTGAAGAAAAGTTTTAATGCACTGGCGCATTGTCAACGGTAATGCTATGTGCTGGGAACGTGATTTTACAAGGGATGGGGGAAAGTGATGGGGAAAGTTTTCGAATATTCTGATCTATAAAATTAAGTAATAACTGCAATGAAAAAATAATAACACAAAAAAAAAATAGTTACTAGAAAGAGTATAATGGGCGTATCTTAAGATATCAATTTGTGCATATTAAATATCCTAATCATGAGTAAAACTAGGAAGTGAACCAGGCATAATCAGTACAGAGTAATTTTTATGAAATGACAAAAAGAAGCAATATGTGATGTGGTAGTAAGGTTTAAAATAGTATATTATATCATTAGTAGTAGAAATGTCTCTTTTTGTGCTAAGCCCAGAGATTGAAGACCGAAATGCAGTTGAGGTCGACAACTGGGCGAAGCACAAAAAGAGCTTCTACTTCTAAGTAAGAGATGAAAATATTTATTATATGAAAATAATCTAAAATTAGACAGTCAAAAAAATTGTTCAAAAAATTGAACTTGAAAATATAGTTATGAATTAAGAAATAGAAACAGAATTTATATTTGCAAAACAACTGCGAGAAACAGAAATTATTTTAGTGGAGTGCCAAATCTAATGACAATAGACGTATTTAGAGGTAATGCATGATTATTGAAAGATTAAGAAAAGCGAAATATATTCCTCGTTATTGTTTTTTTTACCGAAGTGTAATTTAAACAATTTTAGTCTGTTCGATTAAAACAAATTAAGAAATTAGAATCAATGTGATTATTAACAACGAAAAGTAAGTTAAAAAGAATCCACCTACAAATAAGACGTAAAAAACAGGAAACAATACTGAACTGCAACATACGCGACATAGATTTATCAGTGTGCAGCTCCCTAACATTATATCTTGATAAAGCAGAGTGCAGAACACAATCAGAAATCTTCCCTTTCTAGTAAAGTTTGTTTGAGGAAAATCGATGTATCAATTTCTGAGTTAATTGGAGTCAAACAAATAAGCAGACGGACAAGAAATCTAACAACTTTTGTTATCGAAATAACAGACAAACAATTTAATTTGTAGATGTACACAGTGATCAAAAAGAAAACAAATCAGAGCAGGCGTTGCAAATTATCGGTCATGTCGTAGCGGAATCGTGTGCAAATAAGCGTTCAATGCTTGGGCGTAGAAATAAACAAATAATAATACATGTATTATTGTGCATTTTATTATTAAATTCATAAAATAAACAAGAGCAACATTTTATATTCGTAAGAATGGGTGATTTACCAGGTTTATTGCCAAACGCGACGTCACTGGTAAGCAGATTTTTCGGTGAAATGTCAAACAAACGTCAGTTTTAAAGCAACGGTATTGATGTTAACCTTGAAAATAGTTTTCGATTTTGGCAATATTTCCGGACGTTTCCTGTAATTGCAAGCAACAATTATCCCAGAATATGACGTAAAATGAGTTTACCATTGAATATAAAGCATTAATTGTTAATAATTAATTAATTAATTAATAATAGATTTTTTGAAAGGTAGGCAACCAATAAAACGACTGTGTATAGCAAGTATACATATGTGTACGATTAAGCTAAGAGAGACGCTTTGATAAAACAAAAGATGATGTAGCACTCTTGATTTGTTTTTTTTTTAGTGATCACGCTCTATTATTTCGTCAATTAATTAAACAGGTTAAGTTAAGGATTTAATTAGAGAGGATTTAGTAAATGTAGCTGTTAGTTGCGGTACATAGGAAAGTGTTATTTCTATTTTCATCTTGTTAGGTTCACTTCTCTAGTACTGTTCAGCAATATCATACATAATAATTCAAGCGTAAATTTCGAAAGTTTGAACAAGAAGTTAATTAAGGTGCCCACAGCAATCATGTAGATACAACTTTTCGTAAACTTATATTTTTGTTGTAGGTAAGTTAGATAAGATGTTTAAAAAAACGGGGAGGAACGACAAGCTTTGATAAGTTATAAAAAATAATTGAAAAACAGAATTGTTTTCTGAATATTTTTGTTTGTGTTCCTAAAAATGATCAAGAGTTTATCAAATAATAATTAATAGTTTTAGTGTCAAATTTATATCATAATCATGATGCAAAAAATTACTTTAAGATTTTTTTTAATGTAACTTAGTAAATTTAAGATTTTGATATGATCGTTTTGAAACGATTTTGCCAAGAAAATTCTCGACAACAAATATTGTTGTAGAAAAAAATATTTAAACAAGAAGAAGTATTTGTCCGATACCTCCAAAG
Source organism: Tenebrio molitor (assembly GCF_963966145.1). Lineage (NCBI taxonomy): Eukaryota > Metazoa > Arthropoda > Insecta > Coleoptera > Tenebrionidae > Tenebrio > Tenebrio molitor. The sequence continues at coordinate 2,561,524 of NC_091048.1, read as the reverse complement.
AAAGTGAGTTTGCATGCATAGTTACCAGTGGGTAAAAGTTTCTTTTTCGTTCACTTCACTTTCGCTCATCGTTTTTCACTCACTGTCTTTCATTCACTCGTAAATTTTTCCAATTCTTACTGTAAATTAAATTTTTTAGACAACATTTGATACCGCGCGGCACTTGCCTCTTCATAATCCATTCGCACAATTTCCACAACGTACAAACAACCACTTTATTGATATTACAAGACTTTGTTTGTTTTGTATTTAATTTTTTTCCATAGCAACAGACCGTCCAAAAATGTGGTTTATTTTTATTTAAAATTTTGTATAAAAAGTTACAGACTCAATTTCTAAGGAAGTATAGAACAAAACCAAATACAGTAAGGCCACTTTCGTTCACTTGAATTGCATTGTCCACGAAGCGCAATTCATGTGAACGAAAGCTTTGCCTTCCTCACTCTTACTGTAAATAAATATTTTTTATCTTACAGGTGGAGTTTTTGAGCTACCTTAGACCATTGTTTTCGGTGACAGAAGTCAAATTTTAATCACAAGTGAGATAAAGTACTCACTAGTGAGTTAATTTGACAGTTGCCATTTAACTTGACATAAATCACTCACAAGTGACTAAATTTGACAGCTGTCATTTTACTTGAATGAAACTGCATTTCTTGGATTTTTGCAATAGTTGCACCTGTAAGATAAAACGTCGTATATCACACGTGATCGAAATGCCATTATTAAACTCGTGAGAAGTGTCCCACTCGTGCGCAAGCGCACTCGACGGTCAAAATTCTCACTCTTGTATAATGATGCATTTCTATCACTTATAATATAATATACTATTATTTAATTGTCGACCTAGTCCAGGTTTTTTTATCATCAATATACAAGGTGTGGCACAACTTATGTATAAAAAAATGAACAGAAGTTTGTCATTCGCAAAGTGAAATCTCAAAATTTAATATTTTTATTATTCTAACCTTACACTGTCCATTTTTTTAAGGTAATGTTACTGAGGATAGACAACCCTCCAAGCCCCTCAATGTGCTGCCCTCTTCAAAACACTGAAACTAGCCAATGCGGCGACTTTGTCTCTTTCGATCTAGGAGGCCATGGTTAAAAAGGACCAGATTAAAACGTTGATTTATTCAATACCATAGAATTGTTATGTAGAACAACAAACAAATAAAAAAATTAAATCCCAATTAAGCAAGCTTTAAAAATCATCATCTTGAAGCTAAATCACTTATTGAAAAATGACAATACGACTTTATGTATTTTATTGTTCATCTGTGTTCCCAGTATGTAAAATTTCTTGTAGTATTTGCTGTTTCATAATAAATTGGGGATTTTCTTTCGAGAGCGAGTACTCATTAAAACTGATACGGTTTACTGCATGAATTAAAACGACATTTAAAAAAAATCTATTTCTCAAAGAGTGTAGACTACTCGAATAATAATTACGATGGGGATACTATTTTTTAATAAAAGGGAGATTTGTTGTAGTTGAACCAAGTGAGTCATTTAAGCTTGAAAAGAAAAAAAATATATACAAAATTAATTAGGGTGGAATATTTAATACACTGGAATATGTTTCACTTGAAAGAAAGAAGAACAGTGTGCACTATTAAAAAAAAATATCTCTTAGCTGGCGGTCCCCAGGGCTCTGCACTCAGGCCACTCTTATTTAAAATATTGGTAATCTTGTGACCACCCAATAATAATTATTACTACGGAAATATTATTTTTTTAAAACATGACGGAACCTGGTCATAATTGATCTAAATGTGCAAATTTAAGTTAAAATGAAAATAAATTTTTGCCCAAAAATAATCTGTGTGGTATATTTAATACACTGGAAATATTTCACTTAAAAGAAAGCACAAACAGCTCCTGCTGTACAGTGGACAGAATTAAAAAATGTATATCTCTTAACCGGTGTTCCGCAAGGCTCTGCACTCGGTCCAATCTTATTTAAATATATTGATTATTATGAACAGAACTAACATTTATAGGTCGAATAGTTTAGACTGCAAGATCTGGAGCAGAAACAAGCAGATTATTTCTCAATTAAAAAATTGTTCCAATCTTTTGTAATTTTTTTTTGTGAATTCTCACTGTATTTTTTCCTGAAGCAACACAGCTCTCGTTATCTGAGAAATAGTTTTGAAAAAAGTGATGCATTAATTTCCGTTATAAAAATAGTTTTGTTATTTGTTTATCCAATTAGGCGTCGCTGTATAGAATTACAATGTGAATAACGTTCTTACAACCTTCACCTTGTTATTTCAGACTAATTGCAAATTCGATCCGCCATTAGCCGTCTCCCTGCAACAGAAACGTATTACTTGAAATACAAAACGCCAATAATAGCAGCGACATCACTTAATTATATTTGTTCTCCTCTCGGAAATAACGAGCACATTTCACCATGTCCTGAAAGTTTTCGCCGTTTCAACTCATATCTTGGAGCATTTCTATAATTAAACCACCTGTAAAAGCGGAACATCCTTCTAATTTCGCAGCACACTCCCCCGTCGAAATAGTGTTGTTTCTTTGTGCTCGAAAAATAAAACCGCCAGTTTCCCATGAACTTGTTCGTGTGAACAATGGCACAATGTCAAAATTTATTGCGGCGAGGAATCATTCCAGGAGTTCCAGTTGCGATTTCTGCGGTCATAAATTTGACGGCCGATTTAGTGGACTGGCGAAGCACAATGCAGGAGCGCTTCCTGCAAACACCCCAACAAACAATAAACAAAACCTCAAGCCGTTCTCAACGAAATTCCTAATTAAATTTTAAAGTGTTGGAAGATCATGCTCGGTATTCACAAGCAGATGCTTTGAATCGTTTAATTAGTTTGTTTTAAATAAATTCGTGTTCGTAAGCGAAATAATAAACCTACTCGGGGGTAGTGGAGGGAGTGCTCATTGTTCGGATTCGCCCAATTTACACGAGGCTGCATTAAATTCATAAACTTACATAGAATCTTGTTTTATCACTTGACGAGCTTGTTTATGGAACGAAAACAAAAAATGTGCTTCCATCTCGTTGCAAATCCGAAGAATTATGTGCTGCGACACTTACCGTTTTTGGGATTACACAGTTAATAATTGTCCAAAAATTCTGAAACTCGGTAGGCACAATCTACAATTACTATTCTATGATTGATCATGATCAATTTTTTTAATTAAAAGAAACAATTAATTTAATTAATTATTATAAAAATTTCACTTCATGAAACCTACCTATTAAATAATTTAAACGCAAAGGACAATTTTTATCTAGAACAGAATTTAAAAATAAATAGTAAATAGGAAAACAACAAAAATCAGGAGAAGCTGGTAAATTGTGAAAACTGAATTTAGAAAAAATAAGAATCAAGGGAAGACATTGAAATCGAAATATTAACAAAAAACAGGAAAGAAAGAAATCATACTTGTGTTTGAATAAAAATTTTAAAAATATTTAAAAGTATGGTAAATAAACCAAGTTACCTTAAGAATTATTAGAAAACATTGGATAATTATTATTTCATCAAAGGAAAAAAGTAAAAAAAGAAACAAGAAAAAAATCAAAAAGTCAAACAAAATTAAAAAAATAAAAAGGTGTGCAGCATAAATCACGGATGTAGTACCAAAGCGCCCCGTACTAACCCTTTCGAAGCGCTACCGTCGTCAGCGAGAATCTAATCGCTGGGCCCCTACCATCATCATCAGCTGCGCGCCGTCGGAGCGCGCCGCACCATCCCCAGCCAGGCTATAAAAGGGATGCACGCATGGACAAATCAATCATTATTCATATGATCATCCAAACTCCCTCAAGAGTCCCACTACAAACCTTTATTAACTTTGTTTACCTTTATGTAAATAAACAATTTACACCACAAATGCTGTTAAAGGTGTTTTATGTTTGTTACATTGCGTTATAAAAAAAAATTACAGAATTTTCATTCTAAAATACAGGGTGTATCAAAATGACAGCACCAATTACTTGTAATTGTATAAAGTACAGTGAGAGGAACATGAAAAAAATAATACAAATGTTCTACTGATGATTTTTTGTTTTTCCTTATTTTTCCAAGTATTTTATTTTTTTTGTTGACATATACAAGCACATGATTTATTCAAAAATTGTGTAACAAAAATTTTAAATTTCGGTTTTTAAAAAGCAAATGGACTAAAAGAAAAATAATTTAATTAGTGAATGTTATTGCAATTGAATGAATATTCTGTCTATGTATGTACTTAATTGGAACAAAAAAATTTTTTTTTCAAAACATTTTTGGTTAACATTTTCTAACTTTAACATGCTGTAACTTTTAATTGAAGCTGGGAAAAACATTTTTTCAATTTTTTTGTGTTCTCACTGTATTCTGTACAACTGCTAGTAGTTGGTGCGTTCGTTTTGAATCACCCTCTATGAGTTTTGAGATATTAAAAATTAAAATGTTTTTTTAACTTCTTTCCGAAGGGGTGAAGAAACAGTGTTTATCATCCATACGGGGTATTTCACGAGTGATAATGAGCCCGACGGAATTGAAAATGCAACCCACAATACATTTGGAAGGTAAAGCTGGATATTTGCCGCGTCCAAATCCGTCTTTACCTTCCAAATGTATTGTGGGTTGCATTTTTAATTCTCTCGGGTTCATTATCACTCGTGAAATACGCTGATTCTGTGTTTTATTCATTTTAGTAAATTTATCAATCTATTACTGCATACAGACTGTTTGATAAAAAACGCCTCAACCCATAAATTTTTTATTTTTTATTATCCGATTTCAATGAACAAAAAAAAACAAAGATATGGTTTTTCATGCGCCACAAAACAGCCATAATTTTTCTTTGGCGTTATCTTCAATAGCTAACGATAGTCAACTTTTTTTTTAAATGGACATATGTAGTTTTTTAGGCTTAGTCTGGTAGGGTTTTTTTCGAATCTAATGATGTATTAAAAGTTATCATTTGATCGATAACTGAAAAAAAAACACTTTTTAATTGTGCTTCAGCTTGTTATGAAATTTTCAAGCGTGCCGTGAAAAACAATCGGAATACAATTAGGAACAAAAGTCAAGTCAGTTTGAAAATTTTCACGTGCAATTGTGAAGTGCTTTATTATTATTTTCTTGGAAAACATGAATAATAATAATAGTTATTTTTTCTGTTAAATTTTTGTTTTTGACTAATTACGATTTTTATTACATCGAACATAAAATAATAGTCAAATGACTGCTATCCTGCATGACTGGCAATGTTGTTATTTTAAAAATAAAACAGTTTAAAAGAGTAGATGAAAATTTCTAACGTTTGGATGACATTTACCGCACTTTGTATTCCGATTGTTTTTCACGGCACACTTGAAACTTTCATAATAAGCTGAACCACATTTAAAATTTTTTTTTTTTCAGTTAGCTATCAATCAAATGATAACTTTTAATACATCATTACTCATTAGATTCAGAAAAAAAAACCCTACCAGACTAAGCCTAAAAAACTACATGTATCCATTAAAAAAAATTGACTATCGTTAGCTATTGAAGATGACGCAAAAAATATATTTTATGACTATTTTGTAGCGCATGAAAAACCATATCTTTGTTTTTTTTGTTCATTGAAATTGGGTAATAAATAAAAAAGTTATGAGTTGAGGCGTTTTTTATCAAACAGCCTGTATACAGGGTTATGATAAAGTAACGCACAAAATTCAGAAAACGTACAGTATTAATTGTTGAAAAAAATGCAAAAACAGTTTTTAGAGTAAATTCTTGCGTTAAAGTATTGTTTAATTTATTTATTAGTTATTATTAAAATCAAGTTTATTAAGTTTTTTATCAATTTGCTTTTTTTTTAATTTTACTTAAACTAGATTTTGATAATCCAGAAAAATTAGCTCTACCAAATAACCTAATCGAAATCGTAGCTTCCCATTTGGAAAAAAGATTAATGACGTCATAACTTTGACAGATTTGACCCAATTTTTTTAAAAGACGCAGAATTTAAAAAAAACTGACGTGTTTTTGTATTTTTTTCAAAAATTAATACTGTGCGTTATGAATTTTGTGCGTTACTTTATCACAAGCCTGTATAATATTTTAAAAATTAAAAATAATAAACCGAGGTAAAATCTGTGGGTTTTTACTGGAAATATTTTATGAACTAGACGTCACCTTGTCTCGTACACAAGACGGATCTTTTAATAAAAAATATTATCTGTAGAAAACTCTACAGTTGCTTTCTCGCTCTTTTTAGCTGTTGTAAGAGGTCACAGTGACAGCGTTTTGTTCGTAATAATACATCGTCAGTGTGGGGAAGTGTTACAAGTTATTTGGTGCAGAGAATATGTTCGTGGTTGAAAAATAAGAAACATTCATTTATTTTCTGATTCTGTCCGAGTTTACGAAATGCAACAGCGAGAAATTAGAACCACATATTTTATCTTGAATTTATTTTTAATTTTAAAATACAACGTTAATTACACAAATTGTATTTTTCTTTGGGAACCCTTGTGTGCAGCTTTTTAATGACCTGATTAGAAAATGCAGTGCGAAATGAAAATGTGAAGTAATAGTACTTAATTATAACAGGTGTTCAATTGAAAAGTTCGTCGAATTAGTTTTGACGTTACTTTTGAAGAGACAACAACATCGTGAATTAAGTTGGTTAGACGAAGATAGCGACAATAAAGATCAAAACCAATTCGATGAACTTTTCAATTGAATACATGTTATCATTAAGAGTAGAGGTGAGCTTTTTGTGGTAAGCTCAGAGATTGAACACCGAGACGAAGTTGAGGGCGGCAGCTGGGCGAAGCACAAAAAGACCTTCTCTGAATGATATACAGGGTGTATCTAAACTGCGTATGTTAATTTTAACACGTATCAGAGCTTGTTAAAAGCAACGTTTTTTCTATTTATTTTTTTTACGAAAAAGCGTTACAAATTGGTTTATTTAAGATTCTAAATAATTGAAGAATCTCTTAGAAATTATTTCAATTGGAAAACTTTTCCACGAAATGAATTTTTCTAATCCACATCAAATAACTAATTTCAAATATACACAGTTCTCAGTTTTTTCATCGCATAATTATTTGTCACAACACATATCACATAACACAACACAAATTAATCTGATTTAATCTATATAAATCTATACAAACATTTTCAAAACCACTAGATTCAATGTTTTTCAAGCCATGCTTTTTATTTTAGTTTTAAATTTGAATAACTAATTTTTTTTCTGTCACCAGACATAATAAAGTTAACAAAAACATATTCACCTCAGAAATGACATTTAACTAAGTTTCATTTTATCACCCAATAAACAGTTGCCGTCCGTATAAAATTCCGAGAATAATTCAACTCAACTCTTTTACACTCTTTTCGGCAACTTAATGAAATTCTTTCGGCGAGGTTGTTTTTGCAGAAATTTGATATCGGCGTAATTGACCACCCTTGATTATGTTTTGAAAGCACCCTCTTTATTTCCCCATCGATTAAATTTTTCCGTGCCGATTCAAGATTAACCCAAGTGGCTACCTGCTGAGCGTTTTACGACCTCAACGACTACACGAGTTGGCAGAATATGGAAATAAAACGAATATAGAGCAGTACATTTTCATTAAATTAAACTCCCCGAAGGAGAAGAGTATATGAATGAACCATTAGCTAAATAAACTGAGCGGGTCGGGATGGCGTGAATTTGATTGTGCCGAAATCCCGATGAATTCCGCCCCTTAAAATCAAACTTGAAGGCTATAAAGATCGCCGAAAGATATAATAATTGCAGGGCGGGACTAATTAAGGGCAACCGTCAAAACGCCAGGGCCGGACCAGGTACGATTTAATTAACTCGGAGGCGATAAGCGGAACAACAATATGGAAAATTCGCGTTCATGTATCCTTGTAGTACATTCGAGGGTATAATTCTGTATTATTTAGGAGATAAGGGAATAATACCACCTCTATAATGAACATAGTTCTGTGATAACTATTTGCCGGATGTGCTAAAACTGGTACTAAAACTTTAAACTCATTCCAGCTTAGCTAACTAATAAGCTAAGCGACATTATTGTTCTTAGACCGCCGACATATTCTCCCTCCAGAAGCACGGAAACTTTACACCATCCGGAGTGTTTGAATACTTTTTAATTAAAACCGACGTAAGCCCTTGATTCTGACGAGCTCACTCCGGAATTAGACAACCAACTCGGACGGATACACCGGAAAACAATTGTTTGCGAATTCTTCGGGCCCTCTATCGAGATTTTCTAAGTCTGTGGAGGTTACGATCGCCCAGGGACCCCGAGAAGATTTCCGCTCTGACGTTGTTTTCGCAGACAGTGTTTTACACTCTCTTCGAGATGACTGTCTTGAGAGCTGAGACTCTGTTACGTATTTAATTTTCTGCAGAGGGATTTGCCCAGTTGAAAGTTACAGCAAACATTTAGAAATTTATACGGGAAAGGGGCCGTTCCTCAACTGAGAAAGATATAAATATTTGACGATGACACCTCAACGCAGCGATTGGCTGCTTCTTGCAGATTTACAGGGCAGTGTTGTGGTGGGCAGCAAAATTAAATTGTTTGTTGGGCTGGGAGGAAAAATTGTCCAAAGAGTTACAAATGTACGAGATCTGGTAGGGTTTGAAGACCTTCCGGTTAATGTAACAAATTGGTGGATGCGCCGGGTCAATACAATTATGTTGTCGTTTCTGAAGGCTTTGACCTTTGCATATTAAAGTAACTGGGTAACGTTTTTCCTTTTAAGTAACTCTCTCTGTAAAAATAAATAGATTTGTTTTAAAATAAAACTCGTACATTTTACAGTCTTAAATATTTTTTTTGATGATCCGAAGATATGAAATAAGAGAATTTCTAGTTGAAATCACAGTTTTGAAGGATCTTTATCAGTTTTTATTCTTGTATAATATTTATTCTAGATCCTATTATCCTGGGACAACAGAACAAATAATTAATAAACATTTTTATTTGTTGAAAGAAATCTGAACGTTGATTAGAAATTTTGAAAACATTTACATAGTGTCTAGATACTATACTATTTACAATTATTTTCGATTTTTAATAGTGCAAAACATAAAGTAAATGAATTTTCCAAGAGCTTATATTAATAACATAATTACATAAACATTTTTGTTTTATAATACAAAAATTTCCGATAATATTGTGGAATCTGGAAAAGTGCCCCGAATGCTTGCAGCGTTTCTACGTTGAATGGGAAGGAAAATCCTCTTGAAAAGGAATTTCTTTGATTTTGAATGGCCTGATTTTCCAAGTTTTTACGATTTTCGTTTAAAACTGAGAGATTAAGGTATGCTTTTAAAGCTCACAGGAAGCGCCTCTATAAGAGAAATCCAATATTTTTTACACGATTTTCTTGAAAACTAAAAGAGCTATAGCCTGTTTCTGAGTCCGATGCCGCTAAGCCATAAAACGACCGAAGCGCTGACAGATTCCAGTGCGTCCAAAACATTTCATGAATAATCAATAATTATAAGCAGCCTAAAGCCACTCTACTAGTAACATGTTACAATTCAATTTTTTGGATTTCCTGCTCTAAAGTACTATACCTTACCTGGCATCTTCCAAACATCATGTTTTCCCACTCTTACAAGAATGACCAATTTGTTAATGAGAACCGAGCGCAAGTATCTTCCCGACAAAAGAAATTTGAATGTGCGTGTGTTAAGCGGTGATTGTTATTTACGACTTACCGGCATCAAACTCAGAAACGAAGTATAAGATATCATTTTTATATCTCCAAAGTAGCATTTTTAAAAGAGACGTCGAATGGTGTTAAAGTAGACTTGGTAATAGTGGCAAAGAGTGAGAGAGGAATGAAACAAATGATGGGGAGCCTCCTTGGAAAGTATGTGAGGAAGAATAAGCTGGAAGTAAATGTTGAGAAGACGAAAATGATGCTGTTCAACAAGAGAAAGAGGAAGAGTGAGGAGAATGAGAGGAAATGGGAAAGAAGTAAAATAGAACTAGAGAGAGGGGGCAAGTATTTGGGCTACACCTTCAACCAAAGGGCCAAGGACAAAGTAGTGGGATGTGTGTGGGGAATAGAAGAGAAAAATTGGGGAGGTGATTTCGGGAGGAGAATGTTTGGAAGCATGGTAGAGGGGATGGAAAGAACAAAAGGAGGTAGAGAGAGTGCAAGAAAAATATTTGAGAAGGGTGATAAGCGTGGACAGAGAAACGTGATGGAAAGATGCAAGAGGAATAGGCTGAGAGTGAAAGCGAGAAAGAGAGAAGTTTGAGGACAAAATGGATGGAAGGAAGAGTGCAGGATACTGACGAAATGCTGGGGAGAAAAGAAAAATAACAAGGAGAAGAAGGAGAGAGAGAAGTACTACCAGAAGAAAGGGTATGCCAGTGAAGAAGTGAAAAGATTGAGACCAAAAGGAAGAGGGATGAATGTAGCGCTGAGTGAAAGGGACAAAGACAAAGACAAGCAAGAAAGAAGGGAGATAATCAAAGAATCAAGATTCAACAGAGAGTATGAGAGGTGTATGAGAGAGGAAATTCCGGAGTAGCAGGGGAGAGAGACTGTAAGAGAGAGAAAAATGATTGCGAGATTCAGATGTGGGAACGAGGAGAGAGAAAACAAGATGGAAGAAGAGGAAAGAAGGTGCAGAATGAACTATGAGGAGAGAAATACAATCAAGCACATGTGGAATGGATGCGAATTAAACAGAGAGGATGGGAAAGGAGTGGAAAGAACTAAAGAATGAAAACGGAAGGGAAATAGAAAAGGGAGGGAAATGATAGAGAAGGAAAGGGTTTGGGGCTCGTATTACAAGAATGAAGCTTTCTTGCTATTTAGAAGCGAGGTAGCTCGGTGGCCGCGTGGCTGTCGGAGACAGTGCTCCGAGGTCGCGGTCCCAGCGCTAGTGGGTTCGAATCTCACCGAAAGGGGGAGGATTTTTTCCAAGGAAGGAACCTCCGCCGGGCCATGGATGTGTGTGTATGTCTTTCAGGGGCTGACGGTAGGGTGGTGGAAGGAAGAGCGACACTCTTCCGACACCATCGTGAGGTCGGCAGGGTTCAAATCCTGGCCGGATGGGCCACCCATAGATGTTGTGTTGTATTCGTGTTGTGTCGTCCAGAAAGGAGAAAGGAGAAGAGAGGGTGGCCGGCTAAAAAAAATTTTAAAAAAGAAGCAAATTAACACGGAAGCTGTCTACTCCACCTGAAAGCGTTAACACATTCAAAAATTAATACTTATTACTCAAAGGAACGCAATAAGTTGAGGAATCGTCGAAATCAAAGCAAGAATTTTCGATTTTCTAGTGAATTCAATATATGACACTCTCAGATTTCTTTGATGTCAAAATAAATAGACACGAAATGCCATGCCAAACACCGTTATATTCTGGACATCGTAACAGATATAAACATTTACGATTGTATACTATTTATATTTAAATGTTTTCTCCAAAATTTAAATAATCATTTTTGAACAATCCACACAGCGCAAACACTCCTTGCATCAAAAACGCTTACCAGTTTCTCCCAAGAGCTTCATTACAGCGTGACGTAAAATCGATCAGGCCCTCCACTTGATTGTTGTTTTTACATTGTCTGGTCGGTCAGTTTAGGAAAATTACGTTTCTATACTTGAATAAAAATAATTTGTTGAAAATCTTTGATCTTCAAGCAACAATCAAATAATTATATACACAGGGGGAAATAACGTAGTCATAAACAAAGAGGGCTAATTAAAGCTCGGCGTGTTTTCAGCTTTTCGTCCTGAGCTTTATCTAATTCTCACAAGTCTATAGGCATTACTAATGGAGACATCTTAATTTGGAAGCAACAATTTTTGAATCTCTGAATCAGCGTATTTCCACGCAAATAAAAATTCTTGCAAGCACAATAATACCCGAGGTACTCGTATATTATACAAAAGGACCTCATTTGAACAACTAGTAACAAACGTAATTCGAATGCAGAGCGATATATAAATATTTGTCTCCAACGTCTCCAGCAGACCTAAAAATACAAAATTATGCCATTGAACATTGTGTGACGGATTTATTGGAGTTGTTTGACCAGACGAACGTGTGTGTTGGAAATAAAAGGTCGGGACAAATCCTAGAGAGACTCAGGGAAAAGTCCTTTTATTAAGTTTATAGTTTTATTGGCTGGAGTTGTTGCATTGCGGTGCATTTCTTGTAATAAGATAAATGACTCAATCAAAATAGACCACTGAACTATACTAAGTACAAAATATAATTTATTGCTATGAAAAAGTAAGTTGGAAAAGTTAAAAATGTATGAAGTTTCTTTGCTGAAGTTATTAAATTGGTGGATGCGCCGGGTCAGCATATTAATGTAAAGTACCGTGCGATCGAAAATTTAAAAAATCGAGAAGGCCATGATTAATACGCTTTAGTTGGCAACACGCAAAAATTTAATTCAAATGTCATCAGATGATAATATTACAATAGTAACTGTATTGACTATTAAAATTTGCTATTACAATATGTTCACTTTAGAGCAAAAAATGTTCACTGTGCAGTGTTACTTCAGAAGTGGAGAAAGACTTGAGAAGGGCGAATGGTCCTATTCAACACCTCGAGTTTTTGAGGAATTTCAACAAAAGTTTCCGGACTTTCAAGGCACCTACCAACAACTTGCCTTGATTATTTTGTTTTTCCATACGTGTTCAAAAACAGGCCTGGCACAATTTTCGAATTAATGCAAGTAATTACTGATAACTGCAATTTAATTGATGTCCTGACTTTGCAAAGGTCATTTGAAAACGTGAAGCCAAGAGTAACATTGTGGGGCTCACCGTTGAATAAAGACGCGGAAGTTTTAAACCTCATTGTTTCATTGCACTAACTGAAGAAATTCTTTTACAACCGACAGGTCACACATAATTTACTCCTTTATGAAAATCAAGATTTCAACGTTCTCAAAATCATTAACCTAACTTTTAAGACTGACATCTGATAATTGAAATCTTAACGAATTGCCAACCGAAATTTTTGGTCACAGCCAACTCTAATTTATAATTTTCGTCTGTTACTTGCAGAGTTTTAAAAATCAATGTGTCAAAATTTTTACGATAATTTTCAGTATTTTTTTTAATCAAATCATTGTTAAAAATTTGTATTAACAAGAGCAACGATTTTAACTTCTCAGAAATGATTCCAACCTTTACTATAGTGGTTAATTGTTAATAATTATATCGGGTGTTCATTAAAATTTCCCGTCACAGTTGGCGTTGAAGAGTCGATTGTGAATGAACCAGTCGGCAATCAATGATCAACTTAACCTCACTTTTTGGGTTTGTGATAAACAATACATTTTCATTAAATGAACTTTTATTAATTGCAACAAACAATTTACAATAAGTGATCAACATGTGAGGTGAGATGTGAAGAGCTAAGCAGAGTGGTGCGTTCACAACGACGGGAAATTTAAATGAGCACCCGATAAATTAAAATTGAATAATATATTTTCGTAAAAGGTAAAATATTAACGTCAGGATTAATGAAAACAGAACAGACAATTTAACTTTTTTATTGTGGCAATCGAGAAAGTAGTCGAACAATCGTTTCTCGTACAAGCAGAACAATCGTTATCCTGTTGTCCTGTGCTTTATAAAAGTGGTCGAAACTTGAAGTTTTTGCAGGACTTTCTCTAAAGCTCGACATTAAATCGATACAGTTCTTAAGCTCATTGTTGTGCAATGTATTCACATCCGGCCCGGCAGCTTAGTTTAAGACTCTTAGTTAAATGTTTACTCTTGACTGGTTCATTTCCTGAATTCAAATTAAAATATTATTATAACGTAATATTAAAAAAAAAATGAATTTTATCCTTGTTATTAAAATCATAGTGACACATTCATGAATACCTAGACCAAGATTTGTCTTAATTGTTGTTTTAAACTTGATAAAAATACCTTTGTTGCTTTCTGGATAATAAATTATTTTACAAATAATAGCCTTCATAATTTTGTAATCTTTGCTTTGTAATTTTATCAGAAGAGACACATCTATTGTAAACACTTTTGGGTTGAAAAATCTCGATGTTGACATTGGATACTAAAGTTTTATAACACATTGTCTTCTTAGACCGATTAACAAAACAGATTCTTTTTCAAGAAACTTAACTAAGCCAGCACCGAAAACTTTTTATTCTTGAAAAGTTCTTTATAAAAGAGACAACTTAAAAAATGCGTTCTTGTCCTACGTAAACAACAAAACAAGAATTAAAAACGGGATTATCAAAATGTTTAGCACCTCATAGTTGGCTGTGAAATTTGTCGCCCACAATACATAGCGTAACTGTACTTTACTAAAGGTTGCCTAAAAATGAGGGGATTTAATGTGTTGTAATTTAAACTAAAGAAACTGTAACAAATAATTAAATCAAATCACTCCACAACAAATTTCATGATCAATTGATAACAAATTTTATGAAAAATTTTAAAACCAAGAACATACCAAAAAATGTATTGTTTTTAAAGAAAAAATGTGCAACGTAGAGTAAGTCTAAGACATTAACTGATTTTTTTGGTATGTTTTGTTTTCCAATATACAGGGTGTCTCAAAATTCGCGAATTCCAAATTCAGAGCGTTGTAGGGGATCAGTTCAGTAGTCGAAATATGGAAATTAAAAAAATCGGGACTCCCCCCACAAAGATACATTGGTATGAAGGTGCACTCTTTGAAGTGCGTTTTTTTCAAATACAGGCTGAAAAGTTCAGTGTTTATTGTTATTTATGGTGTAGATGATTGTGGAAAATAATAACGTAAAACAATTTTTTGAAGACCAGCTTTGCTTTGGAGTAAAAAAAAAAAATTCTTAAAAATGGAACGGCAACGTAGCTAGAATAGTATTTTGTCAATGTGAATATGAAGGCTGCTAGTATTGAACAAAATTAAAGTGCTTATAAGGGGCCTTCAAATAAATTTATATTTAGAGCAACCTATGGAAATTCAATTGTTTGCAACATTTTTCCAGGGTAGAAAATGACACAAGAAACGTCTGACATTTTAACGAAATAAAATTAGGTTAGAAAATATTTTTAATTTTTGTAGTGCATTCTCCCCATTCTCCCCTCCACGGAATATGAAATATAAAATATATATGAATATAAAATTGGGAAAAAGCTTACTATGTAACCTGTATAACTCTGGAGAATAATTGGTTACCTACAAAAATCACTTTACACTGTTAACAGAATTAGAATGTCGCCTAAGCCTACTCTAAATATATATTTATTTGAAGATCCGATATCTTCTTCAGGAAGAGCGAATTTTTTTTTTCTAAGTATTTTTCGAGCTCCACTGGGTCTTTCCCTACCACTCTCTGAATTCGGAATTGGCGAATTTTGAGACACCCTGTAGTTCACATGAACATCAACGCAACGTTCAGAACACTTCAAAATATTTTTCAATTTTTTGAACGCGTAATCGCAGATTTGTTTGAAAATTTGAAAATCTGGTAATGTTTCGTGGTGGTTTTCTTTTGTCTTGACTGAACGAATTGAAAGTTTTAGCTTCACTTTGAAGTAATTGTAATTAAGGAGCGTCAGAGACAGATTGACAGATTGCTTCTTTAAGACGTTCGAAACAAGTGGAAGATGCAGATTTTGTGTATTTCTGAGGTCCGCCCAACCGCTGCAATATTTCACTTGATCCAATATTGGTCTGATGTGAGCAAGCAAGATTGAGGTTTGTTGCCTTTTGCAATAAATTACAATTTCCTGGCGCCTTTTGTTTCGTCGCACGCGCGTTTGTTTAAACACGATCGATTCGACTTTGAAAAAAGCCGTTTTGCTTGACAAAAGCACCGCTAATGCAATGCATTAACAGATGAATTATGGAAATCGTGTAAGTTCCTGTTAATAAAAGCCGAGTAACCCAGATGCAAACAACGATGTGCTCGATATAATGCATAAATTATAGGCGGAATTAAAGGTAGAGTGCACCGAACATAATGACGGTAAATTTGAGATAATGGGTGCTTGATTAAATAATAAATGATTAATTGGGTTTGGAATAATTAAGAGGGACATTGTACTATCGTGCTTTCTGGTTTAATGAATAGTAAGAACTGGAGGTGCGGCATTAAGGGTGTATCAATTTCTAGGCACGAGTTTTCATTAATTTCACGATTAAAAAATTACAACCGCGGTTAATTGTTACGACGGAACGAACAATTTCAAATGAGTTAAAGCACGAACTGAGCTTAAAGCTCGGTGAACTTTTAATAGTTATTACGTCTTAATACTATTCAAAAAGCTTTAAAATTATATTGTTTCACAGAGACTGCGGTCTTCCAGGATCACAAAACGTGCCAGGACGAATTTACCTGTGAACGATGACGTAATAAACCCGAAGATTGATTTTTATCTGTTCTTATTTGCTTTACCATTTTATTTCTAGCTTTCGGAGTAATAAGGAGATAATACATCCTTATTATTTCAAAATTGATATTTACGAGGTGGCCGAAAAAGTTGTTAACTTATATTACGGTGGTAATTCATTTCGCGCGCTAAAATATTTGTCTGAAACGACTCAAATAGGTCTTCAGATGCGCTAACAACTCTTAAATGTTAAGTAAAAAACTTTGAAAGTTATGGATGCGTTTTTGCTAAAATATGTATTAATATAATATAACACTTACTATCGAGTAGCGTGGCCGCGTGAGATGCGCGCCCGGTTTAAATTCGTGAGGTCCGGGGTTCAAATCCCTGGCCGGACTTTGGTTTTTTTCAGAAGATTTCCTCTCTAGTCTCGTGCTCAAGGAAAGTAAATGCTGCACAGTGACCACATCCTATAAAAGCACTCGACCTTGACAGTATCCCACATGCGGGAGGGGGGTCGGACCGGGGTTATAGGGGCGACAATAACAGGTTTTAGTCTGAAAAACCCTCAAGTCATAACAGAGTCCTGTGTTTTTTTTTGGTTATAATATTTTCTAAAAGCCATTTTTATTTTATTTCGTTTTTCTTTTTTCCTGTTGGCATGCACTAATGATTTAATTTTTTGCAGCAAGTGGAAGCGCATTCCAATCATCATCAACAGTCTTAGAGTCCGTTCTACTCATTTTCCATGTACTCTTCGTACTACGTAAGTGCTGAGCGCCCCCGTTTCCGAAGTTAACAACCCCACTTTCCAGGTTAATTGAACTTCTTGTCGAATGGCCAAAGTGTGTTATGTAAAATATTTTCTATAAATGTGTAAATTAAAAGAATGTTATATTCCTTGAATAAATTGTGTACATTTTTTACGTCGCCGTTTTCCTTTCGCGCAAACGATGTGGGATTTGATGGACGTCTCGGTACTCCTTCTGAATCCGGCTTGAATCGGAAAGGCATTAAACGCAAAATGGATGCGGGACTGCAACACATATGCGAAAACTTCTGCAGCGGCACTATATTGTTTCCAATATGGCTATATCACATGGGACTATTCCGGAATGGACCATTATTTTTATTGCGGATCCGGCTCGTATGCGGTGAAAATTCAAAGTTGCGAATGTGTGTCTCGCACAGGAACAAAGACGTGGGATTTTCCGACGTTTTCTTTCGACTACATTCGAGAATTTGAAAAGCATCAAGTGGAACTAATACAGATTAATGAAAGTCTTTGTTCTTCGGCCGGCTTTTATCTTTTGTTTATGAAGTTTCTTATTTAAACGGCGAAAAGGAGCCGAATCCCACGGTCGCTTTAACGTTACATTTTCATTCGATTCGCAAATCGACTTTGCTGCTTCTTATTGTGCACAAGATACAATTGAAACTGGACGTTTAATTACTCGCCGACGAGATGAAAGCTCTGAAGCGAACAGGTGCCACAAGGCTTCGGATCGATTTCAGAACCCTAACTAAAAGGGTTACCGAAGACGCCGATTTCTTTCCGGAAGGTATTAAAAGTTGAGAAGTAATTACCTGAGTAGAGGCGGAGCCACCTAAAAAATACCTAAGTGAAATTTTAGTTAACCCTCAAGTCTTCTACTTTACACGTAAGTACGAATATGTCACGTAATCTTCCACAAATATCCTTCATTTTAATAAGAATCAAAACTTGCATCTAAAATCGATATACCAAGAAAACAAAAAGGGACCTAATATAGCTTCATGTGGGACGTCGTGATCTGCTTATGTCCTATTGATACATCATTTTCACATTTTTAGTCCACTTGCATCAATTCTGAGAGCAAAAAATATCTGATTGAAACAAATCGGGTGAGATATTTAAGATTTTGTTTAAATAATTTATAA
This sequence comes from Tenebrio molitor, assembly GCF_963966145.1. Classification (NCBI taxonomy): domain Eukaryota; kingdom Metazoa; phylum Arthropoda; class Insecta; order Coleoptera; family Tenebrionidae; genus Tenebrio; species Tenebrio molitor. Next base: position 2,543,264 of record NC_091048.1, on the reverse strand, counting down.
TAATTAAAAAAAATTTTGAGATTACGTTTTTAAACATTAATTTCCCTCTGAATAAATAGCCAAAAACCTTACAAATTCGCTTGTTTTTATGCACCCCAAAATGGATTTTTATTTCTGGATCACTTCAATTGGCACATGCAAAAATCTTTGGAAAACGACAAAAAAAAGGATATGAAACAACCAGAAAGAGCGCAACATCCTTCAAAAATCCTTAATTTTTATACACCCCAAAAGTGGACAAATATCTATAGACGACCAAAAATTAGGTAAGTACACGAAAAAATGGTTGAAAATCACCCAAAATCAAGTAAAGTTACCTTAAACGCAACCAAAAACTTTACAAAATCCCATGTTTTTGGACACCATCTTTTTATTTCTGGACCAAGCCAATTGGCGCATGCAAAAATCACTGAAAAACGACCGAACAAGAGCAAAAAATCTTATTCAAATCTCTCGGTTTTTGACATCCCTAAATGGATTTTTATTTCTGGGGGAGGGCATTTGGGGACTTTAAAAAACCTAATTAAAATCATAGAAATTAGTCCTAAAAAGTTATTAAAATTATTGAAAAAGAGGTCAAAGTTCCAATCCCCTAGGGCGTTATTTCTAAATACCACGCTCTAGGGCGTTATAAGTCCTTTGTTGATAGCGAACAGACGTGGAAAAAGTTCAGCGATAACAAACGTAAACAACGATGAGAGAGTGAGAGGTGATAAGCAGAAGGCAGCGGGCAAGAAAGAGAGAGCATGCCGAAATCGCCAAAAGCAAGGAAAAAAAAAGCAGCAAGAGAGAAAGAGAAGAGGGTAGGATGTCGGAAGAAGGCCTGAACCCATTCAGAAAGAGTTCCAGAACCGAAAGATCCCCAAGTAGAAGCGAAGAAGGAAATCAAAACAAAGAAATAGAGAAAAAAAAATAGAAACCGTTCTTAGAGAGATAAGAGAGGATATGGTGGGAATAGTAGAGGAGAGCAAAGTACGAAGAAAGGAATTAGAGGCAGTGAGAAAGAAGAAGGGAGAGCAAGAAAGAGAGGACATGCCGAAATCGTCAGAAGTAAGGAAAAAAAGCAGCAAGAGAGAAACAGAAGAACAGAAATAGTTCCAGAACGAGAAGATCACCTAATAGAAGCGAAGAAGAAAATCAAAGCAAGGAAATACTTAAGAAAATGAAAATAACCATGATTATAGAGATAAGAGAGGAGACCAAAGCACTAAGAAAGGAATTAGCGGCAGTGAAAGAGGAGAAGGGGGAGCTAAAGAGAGAATTAGCGACAGTAAGAGAGGAGATGAAAGGAAGAGAAGAAAAAGGGCAGGCGGAGAAGGCAGGTTGGATGAAAAGGATGGAAATGATAGAGGAAAAAATGGAACAAAGAGAAAAGAAGGAGAAGAAGAATAATGTTATAATAACTGGAATAGGGGCAATAAGTGGAAATATAGAGAAGGGGGTGGAAGAATGGTTAGAAAGGGGTGAAAGTGAGTGTAAAGGAAGCATTTAAAATAAATAAAGATAAGATGATGCTGCCAAAAATAGAAAGCTGGGAGCAGAAGAAGAACATTATGCTAAATAAGGGTAAGTTGACGGAAAAAAAATATGAGAGGATGTATATAGATGACGATTTGACAAAAGAAGAAAGAGAAACACAAAAGAAGTGAGAGATAGAGGGAAAAGGGTAAAAATAGGATACAGGAAAATACAGATAAACGGGGAGTGGTTTATATGGGATGAGAAAGAGGAGAAACTGAAGAAAAATTTCTAGAAAAAGGAGAGAAGAAGAAGACGACCCGGTGAGAAAATGTACAAGGAGAAGGTGAATAAAAAGGTAGAGGGACAAAGACACGCGAGATTCAGAGGTAAGAACGAGGAGAGAGAGAACAGGAATGGGACGGAAGGAGAAGAGAGAAGGTGCAGGAGGTGACGCGAGGACATGCGGCGAAATGAGAGAGAGGGAGAGAAGGGAACGGGGAGAAATATGGAGCGAAGACGGCAGAGAGATGGATGAAAGAGAAATGGAAGAGGAGAGAAAGAATAGAGAACGAGAGGAGTGGGGGAGAGTAATAAAAATATTGTTTTTTGGAATGGATATATTTTATGTTTGTATGAAATTGTAAACAGGAATCAGAAATCAAAAAATAAGGCTCATATACAATCAAATTATTGTCAATCCAAAAACACGAAATTAGTCGGACGTTAAACGTTAAAGGCACCACGGGTCTTATTATGATACGCCCTTATAACACCCTTGACACCTTAATAACTATAGCGTCATGGAAACATATGCGATAAATGGGATTTTAAACATGGGAGTAGAAAAATACAGGGTGACTCAGCTAAGACTTTCGAGCCTAATAACTCAGTTATTTTCCAGCGGATTTTTGTGAAATTTAAAATGCAGATATTTTAGACGGTGAAGAATAAAATCCCATTAATGCAATCACCCAAGTCTTAAAAACGCCTTTTTAAAATGTTGAAGCAATTAAGATTTACATAAAAAATTGACCGTCAATAAAAGATGCTGTAGGGAAAAACTCGTCCTTGAAAGACGCCTGGTTTGCAAGAAAAAAGCAAAAAACTGTGTCAAACGTGGCTGCAAATGCAAAAACGTAGACGCGTATGAAACAAACGCGCAATTTTGCAGAATTTTGGTCATCCCCTTTCGCAGAAGCGCAGGTGACATATGTGACGTTTATCTTGCTAACCTTACAAACACTTACAAAGTTAAAGACAACATTTGGACGTAATTTATTATACTGGATGCTTTAATTCTTCCATAAAGGACTAAAACACGATCGGGATATTTTAGCAAGGTAATTTGGTTCACGTACACTTCCTGTGTCTTCAAATAAATTGACGACTCTCTTAACCTTACACTTTGTAAAGCCTGCATTTGGATAGTGTTCCACGAGAAAACGAACTTTGTCATTGTAGTTCTTACGACACTCTCCATAGGCAAAATTTTTTTCCTTTTTCAACAATATTGAAATTTCTGCCGCTGTAGTCTATTTTTAGAGTATTTTCAATAAATTTTCACAATTTGACGTTTCTAATAAAGCGCGCCCAATTTTGACAGGCTTTAAAGAGTGTACAAAATGTTGCTTGGCAATTAATCATCAATTGTTTCAAAATGTAACTGCTCAAATACCTTCAAATTTCACATTAAATTTTTAACGACAAAATCTAATCTTTTCGTTGAATCAGACAAGTGATTTACTTAATTGTTTGTGTAGACCCTATTTTTTAATGTTTAACAATCTAATAATAATCGCGCATAATTTTCGATAAAGGAAACATGTGTTAAAATTACATTTTTTAACTTGAGGTAATTTTATTATTACTAGTTGAACCTTCACGGTCTAAAATATCTACATTTTAATTATTAATTCTTAGCAAGATAAATATGTTATACTTTTCAAAAATATATTGTTTAAATTGACATGTGAAACTCTTATCATCCATCTGAGTTTAAAACTTCCAGATAAACTTTGAAATTCCGCCTCGAACATGCTTAAAACGACAATATTCGATTTAAATTCGACATATTTCATCTCTTTTGTATCCATTTTTATTTTGCTCGTTAAAGTCGTCTTGCGAAACCATAAAATTCACTTTGATCTCTTATACATGTCCCTCGTTTCCCTCCCTCAAGCTCACCTGAAAATCATTCAATCTTAAATAATCCCATTTATTTATGCAACCCACAAATAATATTTAGCTAACCGATACAAGTCTTGCATTCGCTGTTTCAAGTGTACGAAAGGCTTGACTCGAGAGATTCCGACATTCCAGTGTGTTTACGGACCTAATATGACACTTACCAAGTTTTCAATTTAAGAGCTCTCCTCCTTGTTCTGTGTTAACTAAGTAAACTATCTGATGGGCACGCATTCAAGTTTCGCAACTACTTATGTCGCCCGGCCATATTTCCTAATTGTAGCTCCTTCAATGTCTGAGATTACTCGACGATCAAGAAGGGAACTTGCGACCCATCCCTTGAAAAGAAGCGAGTCGTAGATTAACTCGTACGGCTTCAACTGTCAAGCAAGTAGGTCACATCTGTCAAGTCCAGTGGCGCCACCGCTGTAGAGAGTGGAGTGCAACCTAACCTAACTTACTTGGAGATTACTCGACGATCAAGGGAACTTGCGACCCATCCCTTGAAAAGAAGCGAGTCGTAGATTAACTCGTACGGCTTCAACTGTCAAGCAAGTAGGTCACATCTGTCAAGTTCAGTGGCGCCACCGCTGTAGAGAGTGGAGTGCAACCTAACCTAACTTACTTGTAAACAACCATAGTGACTGACCTATTTGTTCTCATTTTTTAATTCACAGTGGATGCAATAAAGTGTCTACAGTTTCGATGATTTATCTGAAATCTAATTTACAAAATCTTGTTGAAAACCTAATCAACAAAATCACAATATCCCTTTTGTTTGCGTCATTCTGGGACGGAGTAAATATGAGTTTGTTAATTTGAGCGACGTCTCCGGTTCATTGAATTTTTTGTCTGGAACAGAGCCCCAGACAAAAATATTTCATTGTTGGAACGAATGGACGCGAATAAGACGAAGGCCGGGCTAATACTGTGTGTCTATAAATGTAGCACAGAATTAAATTTATAACCCCAACATTCCAGCTCGGCTGATTGATGCATTCACATATCTAGCAAGTTCCTTCTAAAGCACAACTATTTGTCCACTGTCAGTAAATAACGTCAAGTGTAGTGATGCCATTTCTCACAAACGCACTTTCTAGATAACTCGCGTCTTACTGAAATTGAATTCCCGACACCTCCGTTACCTGACACCAACAATCCTCCTTAATTTGCACTTTGAACTGCGTCGTGCCTAAACGCACGAGATTAAGAGCGGAATGTGGAAATTTCAGGCGATTTTTCAACTGACAAGACAAATACCGACTTAATAAAATCACCGCAAAAATTAAGGCGAGGCGGTTGTTACAGGATCGTGATGAGGCAATAGTTCTTGATGGATTAGAAACACTCTATTAATGAGAACCAGGTGCTCATTTAAATTTCTCTTTAAAGTAGACGTTGCAGAGTCGATTGCGAACGCACCACGGAGGAGACCGCCAAGCTGCGCCCGATCAACAGTGAGGTTATGTTTCTTAAGGAACTGTCAAAGGAGAAATTTTTTGAACGCTCGATACAATGACAGTGACATAATTAAAGTGATCAATTTTTTAGCAGGCGGCAGCCGCTTTTCAGCAAAATTATCCATAATTCCTTCGACCGCATCGTCGTTAATTCCGAGCGGAAATAAAAACCCCACTTCCGATTCAGTGGAATTAAATAAATAATAAAGCGCGCGGAGGGTCGAACCATCCCGCCGCCCTTAATCTGAATAATTCTCCACTTACACGAGACCGGCATCATATGTAAAGGATCGCCGCTCCTTGATCCCGAACAGGCAGTATTGTTTTCTCGTAAAATGTGAAATATGGCACGGTTGAACCGGAAACTCCGTGTTCTCGCAGGAAAAATATCCCGGTAATAAATAGTGATGTATTTGGACGGACTGGATCGCCTTGCCAGCCGCAACCCTTAACATCGAAATTGCGGATTCACATTTTCGAATCCCGCAGTATTTTTCATCCGCCGCTTAATTAATTCTTCACGGGATTTTTTACATTCGAATCAAATCCCAGTCTTCGCTGTTTGTTATCGAATAAACAGACGAATAGTTTCGTATGCGGCAGTTTCATAAAACTCTATTGAAACGTCTAGTGCACTTTTCGTTTTGGTAATAACAGTTCAAATGTTCGCTTTGTCTGTGATGCCCCCGTTTATTACGAATTTGTAGACGTGTTACCTACGTTTTGTGACAAGTTGCAAACAATGGCGGCTATTCACTAAAACATTACAATTTACAGTTGCAGCTGGTAACTATGTACGCAATTGCTTCGGGCTAACAACAATAAGTAATTATTGCTAAATTGATGTTGGCTTGATTCAACCGGACGATATATTGCCGAATTACAACAATGCCAACGTCGAATAAATTCCAAACTGAGAAAAGCAAATTTGCCGTTTTACCCTTTGATGATTATTAACAGGATCGTCGCTGAAGGTTTAATGAATCGACTAACTGAAACGGAACATTTACAGTTAGGTTATTTACTCCACAAATTAATATTACATAATCAACACTTTCAGCTGTTAAATATTCCATGGTTTTGTTGTATACATTTTTTTTACATCGTAGATGGCTTCTGTATTTATAAATTTGTCATTTAATAGTTCACACTTGTCACTTTACATCTTTCATTAGTTGTTAACCAAATTTTGAATATCAAAATCATGGTGAAAAAAAAAACGATTAGATAAAAATTCCAGAAATAACGTACAAGCTATCGTGATTGGTTAAACTAATAAATTTAGAATCTGACAGAGCTGATTGGCCATTTTAGTTAAGCAGGAGGTGAGAAAGTGGGGTGTGCGAAAACGGAAATTCCTTGGGCTCTCGCGGTCGGGGAAGCTCCCCCAGAGTCCGTCGTTCTCAAAAAGCTACCTACGCATTTGGGGAAATAAATAATTGACAAACAGCTTTATTTACGCTTTGAGTACCTTGTTCATTTGTTTTCATTGCTCTAGTCATGCCAACTTAATCTTTTTAATCGATAAACATTTAATTTTTTTAAACATCAAAGTCAAATATCTAAATCTTTCCTTTTTAAAATGTTTCTAGATTTACAAGATCAGATTCAAATTGATTATTGTTTGTATTTTTTTGTGAGCAAACACTTGTAATCGTCACAATTTATTGTTATTTGAAATTTATATTTCCAAGTTTTTACGACTATAAATCGATTTGATCCGGCCACACTCAATACGCAACGTCCAAAAAACACATTTTTGGCCGGAAACTCCTCCGAGGAAGACCCTATCGACCGGAACGACATAATCCGGAAGTGACAGATAAAAAACTAACATGTTCGAAAAACTTGCAACAAATTTATTGCACTTTACAATTTTAACGGTGGCCCCGACACAATTTTAACTGATTTATGGACAGAGAGCATTAGCAAAATGGCTATCCCTCCCTATTTCTTCGTCGTTACTTAGGAAGTGCGTGATACAACCGATATAGTTACAGATTGCAAGAAAAATTTAGGCAGTTTAATATACGCCAATAGTTCTCTCTTATCCCCGGCAAAAATATTGCCGACAATATATCTCAGCCGGCATCGTGATAAATAGCGCCATTTTCATCAGATGAATTACGAAATCTGTAAATAATAAAGTTGCAAAATTCGTCATAACCGGATATGCAAATTGTCGGAGACACAACTTCGTACTCGCGCGCGTATTGCATTATCGATGCACTTCTGAACATCACCATCTCATGAACTTCTCATCGAATTAGAGGTCGCAATCGATTGTCATTTAACTAGTTTGAATAAGTAATTTAAATCAGAGGGAGGCGGCGATGGCACTGCAAGTAGCTAACTCGAGGGTGACGGAAATTGTGGCAAAATGTTGCAAGGATAACGTTTTTTTGATAAATCAGAGGTTGAAAAATTCTAAAAGGGACTTTTCCCAATCTACCACTTCCAGATGATCATTAAGGCGGTCAAACCTCTTGAACATAATGTGCACCCTGCAAATCAGTCTGCTTGAAAGCGAGTAAGCTGGGATCAGAGCAACTGGAACCGTACTTTGCCTACAGACGATCCAGGATCTAGGGGTTGTCCTTGTATTTATGGTCCACCTCCGAAAGCTTTTAAACGGAAAAATATTATTTACGACACCGACGCTCGCATCTGAACCGTTCAAGTCCTTCGGGAGCAGTCTTAAAACGAAATTTAAAAAATTATCGAAACATTTGTTTCTGTAGATCTACAAAAATGTAACAAAATATGTGTCAAGCTATTTTCTAATAGGTTAAAAACAGTGCAAAAATGAATAAAAAATTTATTTTGGAATTTTAGGTGATGCAAGTATTTTTAGAAAGGTGTCACTGACGTTAGAACATTTTTTCACTCTCAAAAATCATTCACGCAGAATTATTTTGTATCAAGGATACTCCAAAAAAATTTCCAAACTTATTTCAAAATCACCCTGTATATCTCAAGAATTTTCCAAATTAAAAAAATGAGCACATGCGAAAACAATAGAATTTGTAGTGATTTAATTAGATGCTGAACAACAAATCTTCCTTGACTGATGTTCCTGTAGGAGCTTGTGGTACCTTTTAAAAATCAAAATATGTTTGGATTAAATTTTCTGACCCTTTTCCGTTCCTATGAAATTGTTAAACAGATAAATCACGGATATTACAGGTGTGAATACTTCCATTTTGTTGAAATGAATGAGGGTAATTTTGATTTTAGCCCTCCATCACATTTTGCAGACATCAAAGAAGTAATCCTTGCATAATATTGAACACAAAGAGATTACGATGGATAAACAGCCATTGGAGGTGAATCTCTGTACTTTAATTAGTTAAAGCAAATGAGATTAAAAGGAAACAAACACCTGGAATCAAATAAAGAAGTGTACTAGCTACTGTGTGGCTTTTTGGGATCAAGAGAAATGGGAAATTGAAGAGAGACGAATCAAATGCAGATAGACAAAATATTAAACTTTAGCTCTTTAATCAGCGTCAATAATAGCTATTTTCAATACAAGTGAGCAAAGTGCATTTCGTCACGAGTACGGAAGTTGGGCGTCTGAGCCGAAGGCGAGGACCCCAACCGTACAAAATGACAAAAACATGACAAGAGTAAAAAATGAGGTTATATTAACGTAAACTGTACATACCTATCATTATCTAGCTGCATCAATATTTTTCATAACTGTTAAAATCACTGAAACGATAACTTCCACAAAATTAGCCCAACTCACGAAAACAGTTTTTCACGACAAAACGTGGATCAACAAAATTCGAAACAAAAGAGGTTATGTTGTTAGGCGTTGCGTCTTTGTGATTGGTTTACTGATTTTACTTTAATCAGTGATACTAACACACAATACATTTAGCATGAATTTTCCCAGCAGTTTACCCCAAGCAATTTTACGTTTTTTCGTCAATTGAATTCTAAATAACAGGTTTCAAATTTAAATAAGTCAAAAATAAGACAAGCTTTAGTTACTTATATTCAGAAAGTATCTTAAAAACAGATTTAAAAAACTTTCAGTATTTGGCGTTCTCTATCCACAAACTCTCAAAACATTTACTTTGCTCACTAGTGAGAAAATGATTCAATTGCCAACTCATCAAAAAATCATTTGTAAATTGTGAAATTGGTGCAGACTAATTTACGTATTTTAAATTAATTCGATACAAAAATTAAATTCAGAATTCAGGATGGTCTGATCTGTCAAATTATATAGTTATTGTCATTCCATAATAGTTATTTAAGTGATTTTTTTACATTTTTAACTCTTCTGAAGTTATAAAGCATTATAAAATAATTGTTGTCTTTTGATCTGAAGCTTGCAACACTTATACAGACTGTCTATAAAAGAATGTAGGATCGCAGCTGGCTCTGGAATTTGAATTTGCCACCGCGTTTAAATTCATGAAATACTAATCGCAAACTGTCAAATATTCACAAGCTGTCAACACAAAGTCAACTTAACCTCATTTTTGCTTGTACTAACTTTGGTCTACAGTCGACTTAATACAAATTAAAAAAAAAATTGTTACAATTTTGGAAACCACGTTTTTGGACCCATATCGAAAACAACGGCAGACAGAACTAAGATTACAATTATTATTATTAATACAAACTGTCATGAGCTGTCGTATTGTGCCTATTATAATTTAAATGTGAAAGACGTTCAAAAGCGCTCCGCGAAATACTCCAGTTTCGCGTGACTTACATATTGTGCGGCCCATTTTGCTAAGTAAAAGTTTTTTCTTCTAAATAATTTGCTTATATCTGGTTTTGGGAAGGAAATCGAAGGTTGTAAGTTTAAGAGATTGTGAATCGTCCATTTCTTAAATCGTCCTCGCACATCGTGCGATACTTTTCGTGTGTTGTAGATATTGTTCGAGCGTAAGAGGAAAGTTTAGCTCCACCTGCATCCCAGATGCGTATAAAAGGCCATAAACCATTACGGCCGCAAGTGGTTTGATGTGGCAGAGTTTCCATTCGCGTGTCCGTATAAATCCCTTTCGTATTCAACTTATGGACACCGCCGGGCTCCATTATTCGAATTGGCTCATTCCTATTCGTGGCTCGCACATCTGTTTCTGTTTCACAGACGGCTCGTTTGTGTCCCACCTGACGTCGCGGGACCTCTTTAAATAAATCAAACGTCGATCGACGCTTAATTTTTATTTGGGGGCCCTTTCGCCAAATCCGGAAGGGAGGGCCGCCGGCTCTAATACAACACGTCTTAACTGTACCAGTAAATCTTGGTCCCGCGTGGACGAAAGCTAAAAGTGCGTGACCCAAGGCGATGCGACGGAATTCTCTGATACAGTTGTTGTAGAGTTAAGTTTCGCCCCCCGGGGCTCGGAAAGGAATCTTTTAGGGCGGTCCGGCGGGACGAGGCTCAATCTTGTTTTTTGATTGGCGAGCGTTGAGGGATGCAATTATTGTAAGTGCGATCGGACGAAAATAATCGTCAATATTTGGCTGCTTTCGAGGAGATAAGTTAGTCTCCAAGTCCTGTTTTATAACATTATCAACAATTACATATTCAAAAAATTTAATTTGTAAATTGATAATCAACAGTTCCGTTTGCGGAGTACTAAAATGTACAGTTCCTATTTATTGCGAAATAAACAGGTGAAGGTTTTGACTCTTTGATGTCCTGGCAACGTCATCAGTGTAGAGGTGTTGGATTTTCTCATGGGCTATGAGTCATATCTGCGCAAACGACGAATATCGGTCTCAAGTAGGAGCTACAAATCGACCGGAAAACATCGTCATTCGTTACGTTAGTTTCGTCTGTCTCTCGTCTATCGGATGTATTTGAATTTAAAAGTTGTCGCCTTCGCGTAGAAGGTCTTTTTGTGCTTCGCCCAGTTGCGACCTCAACTTCGTCTCGGTCTCCCAACTCTGGGCTTAGCACAAAAAGACTCACTTCTACTCTTAAGAATGTAATCTACTATTATTGAAGTAATTAATAAACTAGAATTTTATATGCCTAGGGATCAAAGTGCATCTTTTCATCTCAAGCCTAATAAGATCATTTGCACAAGCGCAGCGAGGGAAATAATTGTACGAAGGATGAAAAAACACTTTACTGGTATTCATGCTATTTTTTGCACGACCTAATGCACTTAACCATTTAATCGTAAAAGGATTTTGCGCAAAAAGACGCAAGTAAACAGGACACACTTAGTCGGCTGTGCTTTTACTTCCAAGGGAGTGCTATTTTACTGTCTCTTGTAATGGACCTAAATTTAACGATATGTAACAGTTTTTTGCCGGTAGAAAAAAATATTACACTTTACGTGATTTTGAGGAATAAAAATAGTGGAGTGAAATTTGTTGACAGTACATTTAAGTATTTTCTTTTAAAAAATTACTTAAACAAAATATTTTCCCCAGTTTGCCTTACAATCTTTTAAATTTGTCACTTAGTGAAACGACCACAAATTAAAATGGACGATAACCTGTTTTCTCTTACTCTATAAATAAATAATTAGATTCTTCTTTTAGTATGAATTTGGTAGCATACTCGTATCACTCTGCACAAATTTTATTAAGCGTCTTTGAGATTCATTTTTAATATTTTGCTTCAGAGGTTTTGCTGTCCAATTTGGATAATAACATTTTGTCCTTTGTTTAATGTTTCAACATTCCAACTGTCTCTTAATCCTTTTATTTCCTTCATTTATGAATTGATACATGTAATTTCTTCTCAGATATTTGGATTTTCTGTGCTCCCAATTATGTGACAAGTTTAAACAGTCGCCGAGCTTAACAGCGCCCCAAGAAATACCCTACAAATCTAAACCATTACATCAAAATGCAATCAATAAAAATTTGCTAAACTAGGAGATGCATGACTTCTTCCTTACGCTCACAGGATTATTTGCCGAACGGACAAGGACAAGAAAGGATCAAAAAGATTTATCTGACCTTTTAGTGTGCCCTTGGGGATTTCTCACCATTCCAATCGATATAAACTTTTCTTTCGTTTATCAGCAATATGGGTACCATTTAATACCAAATATTTTATTACCTTCTATTTATGTGCTCTAAAATCTTTCAAACATTCCTAATTTCATAAAGTGTGCACTTTTCAAATGAGAGATATAATTTTTATTTCTTTTATAAGTCAACCGATGTAGAATATCATAGTGCACAAAAATGGTAATTTACAATACAAGTGAGGAAGACAAAGCTTTCGTTCACGCGAATTGCGTGTCATTCAAGTGAACGAAAACGGCCTTACTCTCGAGTGTTGTATTCGGTTTTGTTTGAAACCTCTGTAGAAAGTGAGTCTATAACTTTGTATTCAAAATTTCAAATAAAAATAAATCACATTTTTGGACAGATCTGTTGCTATAACGTCAATAAAGTGGTTGTGGAAATTATGGAAATGGATGATAAAGAGTTAAGTATATGTTCTTGATTACGTTATCAGAAAGAATTGGAAAAATTTACGAGAGATAAAAACCAGTGAGTGAAAGACAGTGAGCGAAAAACGATGAACGAAAAAAAAACCTTCACTTCTTATTCAAAGAATCATCTACGTTAACTCATCCTTAACTGTCAAACAAAGCTTTGCACTTGCAACAAAATTGTAACGGAATTTAAGTCTGTTTTATTTAAGCCTGTATTGTCTAATTTTTGCGTCATCTCCCTCTTATTGTATTTGAATGGGTCGAATTAGCAATGAAAAAAATCTTTTTATTTTAAGAAAAAGGAGTAAAAATGGCGCGAACCGTGGCAGATCTCTTCATCACTACCCCCTCTTTCTCTTTAAGAATGGTTTTAGCAACTTCGCACTTAACAAGTTGCGCGTGTTCAAATATAAAGCGAGTATAACAGATTAAATTTGTAAAGGGAGCTAATTAAGCACTTATCACCATTTCAGAGCTGATGATGGTAGCTTTGCAATTAGGAGAGGGCTTCATTAGCTGCTCCAGTTCTGTATCATAACCTTGCAGTGGCACTTAGGAGGAGCAGAACGGTCCCTCCGCCGACACCATCTTGAGTTATTTTATAGTTAACAGGCCACAATCATTATTTAATCGGGATAAGACGTCGAGAATTTTTCGCTCGATCGAAACCGGGACCCTGCCAGAATTTCTCACGTTAGATGTACATTAATTGCGCCGTTTCGGCTTTATCGTCGGTTATGCCGCTTAATTAAATAGCACCTTATCTGTTTCCCCATGTATTCACCGTATTAAATGATGTTGATTAGAGAGGAGCTGATAAGAAGCGAACAGAGGCGAACGCCGACGCCGACGAAACAATGTCCTCTAAATGCTTGCGCAAGGGGTGGACAATTTTTGATGGGGTTCCGGAAAATCGCCGGCTAAAGTGGTGTGCAAGGAACGCAGTTTAATTAATTCTGATAATAATCACAATAAGCAAATTCATGGAATTTAAGTGAAGGGGTGGTGGCCGCAAAATGCAATTCAAAATGTATCAGATTAATCGAGCTCCTTAGATCTATACTTTTGGAATTCAACAATTTTTTCATATCTCCTAAATTTCAAAAACTGCACCGAGTATAAGTTGCAAACGGTTATGGGGTAATCCCGGCTCCCAGGAAAGGAAAGGATACATTTTTCATTCCCCCTCGAAGGGGGGCGGGCTGCTGAGGCTTTCCAGAGCCTTTTCAACCACACTGTCGGGAAGATTCGGGATGGGTACGGTGAGGATGGGTGCGGAAGGAAGGTGCTGGGTACTGAGAGGTTGATACTGACCCAGCATTCGCCTTATCTGTGATATGAGACATGCCACGATGTGATGGTGTGGGGAAACCTCTGAAAAAAACCCACACCTGGTCAGGCGGCACCGAGGTTAGAACCCGGGACCTCCCGAATGTAAAGTGTCGCGCTAGGCGCTTGGCCACAGTACTCGGTGGCTTCCAGGTATTGAGGGAACATTTTAGTAACGTATGGGCGGGAGCTATCGCGCTCTCACGCTTTCATTGGCTGTGATTGGCGGGCTGTGCATCCCAAACTGCACGAGTCGGATCTATTAATTGTCAAATATTGAGTGGATAAGGCAAAAACACAATCTTGCAAAAATTTTGTCATTTTACAATTTATGATTGCAAAATAAAAGAAAACCCTTTATTTGTTTTAATTACGTCGCAAATTAAATATTTTCAGTCTCCCTCGCCCAACTCGACCTTTCACATTTTGTTAATTAATTTGCAAACTAATAAATGAACTTGTATTCTATAAGTATATTTTATGAAATGAGTTAGCTCGGCCGGTATCCGTGAAAAAGTATTTATCCACCAGCACTTAGCTGAAAGTGGCCGTAATAGCACGCAAAAACCTCGTTATTAAGTGCGTTAATATTTTAAAATTAAAAGTATGAATGTAATCGCTGCATAAATTGCGCAATTACATTAAACCGACCCATAAAAATTCAAAGTTACCCCTATGCCGTCGATTACAACAGAAAGTTAAGCTAATTATACGTTGGCAATTTTGCCCCACCGGAGTCGATGATTATAAAGCGCCGTCCCCCAAGCTAAAAACTCCAACTTCGATCACAAACATCAGAATCTAACGTTTCATTAATTTAGAGCCGGCCATAACAAACAACACGATGGAGTAATATGGTCCAATCTAAAACTCGATACGATCCATTTGGAACTCACTCCAGAACAAATATAAACAAATTTACACTTAAACTAAAGAGGAACAGCGTTTCGACATCATTTCCACAAATGAAATTGCCAGCATGTCGTCCTCTGGCGGTTTGATTCTATTTCAAGAAACACTTCCAGATAGTGCGCACCGATCGGTAAACACAACTTGTTAATAATTTCGCTGAAACGTGTTTTTCACCAAACTTTTTCTGGAAAGTTGGACTTTTAACCGATGACATCAACTTCTATTGCGACAGGAGCGCCACTTTAACCGCTGTTTTATTTTTAATTTAACTTTTTAGAGTGACCCGGAAGTTTCCGGTTATGCTGAGGCCGGAACATAAAGACAAAAGTTGACCACGCGATCAATATTTTATTTGGAACTTTGGGGATGAATTTTTGTAGTGATTTAGGGGAATTACAAAGGTGCAGTGAAATAAATTGTACTTTTCGTTTGAATGGAAAGTTGTAGAGGTGTTGGATTTTCTCATGGACTGTGAGTCATATCTGCGCAAACGAGGAATATTGGTCTCAAATAAGCGCTACAAAGCGACCGGAAAGCATCATTCGTTACGTTTGTTTCGTCTCTCTCTCTCCCTCCCTCTCTCTCTCTCGTCTTTTTCGTTTTCAGTTTTCATTTATAGATTTTTCTGTGATTTAGCGCTCCGCCTTCGCGCAGATATTTTCAAGGTCACAGCCCATGAGAGAATCCGACACCTCTTTTTCACACCAAAAATGGAGATTTTAGTTCAATTTCAAAAATGGCAACAAGGGTAGTTAAAAGAATGAAAATGAAATGTATAAATATTAAAAATATATCATTGTCAAATATGATTTGGTGGCAGAGCGTTATCTGATCGTTTCGTTGTCGAGTTCTGAATTTATTAAATAGAGATAAAGCGAAATGTTAATAATGGGGGAAATACACGAGTGACCGCTTAAAATTTAAGCAAACTGACAGTGGCAGCCACAAATACCATTTCATAATTAATAGGAAGCCGCTGATGCTGCAGATGCAAAAATGTGAAACATAAATAAAATTTCCGGGCGGCTGATTCCGACCAACCCCTCAACTAGATAATGTTTTGCGGTCGCGGGGCGTAAAAAACATCTTACAATTAAGCGTAACGTTTCAAATTTCAAACCTCGAGATCAAAGTGTCACGGAATCCACATAAAAACTGTTCAAAGTTGAATTACACGAAATTGTGGGGGTGTTATGGTTTGGAGCGGTGGAGCATCACGAAAGTGTGGATAATTCCATTTATCTTTCATACAATTCTTTGTTGATGCGGTTATTTTGTTGCCTTCCTCCGGCGTGTTTATCGACTAAAAAAACATCTTTCCACTCCTTTGTACTTTAACACCGAGTTTACAACATTCGGTGCTCTTTCGCATAACCGCGGCATCGTGCGAATTAATCCGGGGAAATAAAGGACCCGCAAATAAAATTTGTTGGGGGAAGCTTTCCCGGTACATCAAACGAACAGGTCAACAACAGATTTCGGCGAAGGCTAGTTCAACTGGATTTTACCAATGAGAGGAATAACATAGTGACAGCTAGTTATCCCAAAGAGAAATTTTTTAAATGAATTAACATAGTCCAGTTTGGCTGCAAAATAAATTAATTGTAATAGTTATTTGCACTAGAGTACGGTAGGGGTATTTTACAGCGCGAAAACTAGGTTTCAGGCTCGAGGCGAAGCCGAGTGCCTGATTATTTTAAGCGCTGTAAAATACCTATCGTACGACATTTGCATTAGACTTTTCGGCTGACCAAATACTTTTGCAGATTTTCATGAAACAACAAATGTCAAACTTTTTAACATACACAGCTGCCAATCCGATATCTGTATTTTCGCTATTACGATTATGATTATTTTTTAGTCGATAAAAATTAAAGAAACACGTTTATGAAGTTATGAACACTTTAATTTTAAAGTAAGTACATGTAACTACACTGGCGCCAGCGCAGTGGCGCCAATAATATTTGAAGACTCGTCTTGAGATCTAAATTTGAAATTTTGTACACACCCATCAGGAACTTCTCTTTTACAATATTGTGCAAAATAAAAACTAGGTTTCAGGCTCGAGGCGAAGCCGAGTACCTGATTAGTTTAAGCGCTGTAAAATACCTACCGGACGACATTTGTATCAAACTTTTCGGCTGACCAAATACTTTTGCAGATTTTCATGAAACAACAAATGTCAAACTTTGTAACATACAGAGCTGCCAATCCGATATCTGTATTTTCGCTATTATGATTATGATTATGTATTAGTCAATAAAAATTAAAGAAACACGTTTATAAAGTTATGAACACTTCAATTTTAAAGTAAGCACATGTAACTACACTGGCGCCAGCGCAGTGGCGCCAATGATATTTGAAAACTCGCCGTGAGATCTAAATTTGTAATTTTGTCACATCCATCAGGAACTTCTCTTTTACAATATTGTGCAAAATAATTATGTGGAAAAAATGTGTGCGCTGGAGAAGATTTTAGGTGCCTGGGCTCATCAGTCACATAAATCTCAGGTCATCAATTGCCGGTCACGAATCGAAAAGAAATTAATTATAATTTGTTTATGGTTTGCGATGCAGGTCATCAATCAGTGGAGCATTACCATGGCGCATCTACAAGCGGCGGCAATAAATCTTGGCGGAAATCAATAGGGTTGTGACACTTCAAACTCGCGGATGTGCGTTATGAGCCGTCCCCGGGGGGTCCGATATGTCACGGTTTTTTATAAGTACACCCCGAGGGACGGGGTGGCGCTTGCCGCCGCCGTACCTGTGAAGGGGTGAGCGGTGGCGTGCCGTTGACACAACTAATACGTCCCCGTTTTTGCGTCGACTTTATTCCGCCCCCAACTCATTAGGCTCCCTCAAAGTCTGACTATACTTAATCGCATATTCGGCCGATGTTGATTCTGTGCGGATGGCCTGGAGGGCATAACACGCATCGACGTGCCACCCAAAGACACACTTGTCACATCAAACGCACCCTAATTACGTATGCATGGGCTTAATGTATGGATATGAGAGCGGATGGCGGCGGCGGCGGCGGTGGCAAATTTTCTTTAGGAGGAGGGTCGTGGGTTGGGCGGCGCGACCGAACGCTAAAGCGAAAAATTACACAAATGCACGAACGAGGGAAAAGGGCGGAAGAACTGTAAATGATACAGTGGAGGTTCTTCATTGCGGCAGATTTGATGTGCGATTCTTTTTGATGGAAAAGTCAAGGGTTGCGTGGTGTGGGCTGCTGATACAAGAGGTGAGGGCTTTGTCGACCCTTATTATACAAAGAAGGGGCTTTGTCTTTTTCAGATAAACGGGGGTGAACCAGGATAACGCGCCGGCTTACGACTTTCTAACTAGTGCGAAGACATAAACTGAGAAATCTGTTAAATCTGTACCCCAAGAACTTATTGATTTTGATTTGAACTTTGTTGCGAACCTAAATATACAGCACCACCCTCCGAACATCTACACCGCACAGATTCTTTTCTTTATCCAGAAAACACATATCCACGTTAACTTTGCAAATGTATTGTGGGTTGCATTTTCAATTCCGTCGGGCTCATTACCACTCGTAAAATACGCTACTGGATCTCGCTCGCTCGGCTAAACTCGAAGCTTTCACCTCGGAGCGTGTGACGTGACGCGTGACGCGTGTAAAGAAGTTTTCACTTCAAAATGTTTCAACATTTCCCATTCTATCAACAGACAATCAAAGGAAGAGTTTTCATTAATAAGAAAATGTGTTACGTGCTGCGCACCGTATTTATCAGCCCTTCTGATTTGGTTCCTTCAAGACGGTGAAAATAAATGTGGTAATTTGCAGTTTTCTGTAGACCGCCACAAATTCCTTCCTCGCTGCGAAATCATCTAAACTGCAAGATTGCACAGTCAAAGCTCATTTTTATTTCTGACAGCTTGAACGCAGTTTGTTATGTAGCGTGTGCATTTGAACGTTTCATTTCTTGTTGCATAATCAACAGAAATTCCAGGTATTACACAACGCCGAGAAAAACATCCTACTTTCGGCACATCTATTTTCTTTACCGCTTCCTCCACGTAATTTCAGCTTTTGTGCGATAACACACCGCGAGCTAACATTAACCCCTTGAAGCAAACACAAGACGTAAATAATTGTGGTGTTTGTTTTTTATCAAATTAGATGCTTAGAATTACGCCACGTGTGTTTTCTTAATTAGAGAATCTGGTGGGTAAACATAATTGATAAACGTAAATGTCGCCATGATTGCCGGATAAAATATAACGTAATAAAGTCTTTATTGCTGGAATATTTTATACGAGGCGCTCGGCCCATATCATTGACAAATAGGAATAAAAATCTTAACGTCATTTGATGGATATATTGAAAGCTACTAAGATTGGCATTTCAAGTTTACATCTTCGATAAAATTGTATGTAGCAGCTTTATTGACACTTACGTAAAATCAATTGTATACCTGATAGAAAGGAAGTATTGGACGAAATGTATGCCAGGCGGGACGAAATTTCATCGAGCTGCATGTTTCTGACGTGCAATAACACCAAAAAGAAATTTAAATCTGGTCATAAATATAAAGAATGTAATTTTTAGACCTACATATGTTTGTGGTAGAGTTGGTATTTCAAACTAGACAGATGTGTAGGTGCCGACGTTTCGTCATCCATGCTAACTTCTTCAGAACTGGTTGGTCGCTTATAAAAAAAGGATGAAGGACAAATTTTCCATTCGCTTCGAGGTGGGCGGACCGCTGTAGCCTTTTCCACAGGAACCCCTCACATTTGGAAAGAACTGTGAAAAGTACTGAAGGATACTCACCCCGCACTCTCCTTCTCTATAATATGCACCTATTTACCTGCATCAAGATGTGTGGTGTTAGAAAAAAACCCCACACGTCGTCAGGCGCTCCCGGGATTCGAACCCGGGACCTCCACAATGCAAAGTGAACGCTCTACGCGCTGAGCCACAGTGCTCGGTAATGTTTTTCCTGTTCTGCAATTATTTGAACCGTTTCAATGTTTTCCTTTCGAGAATCTACTTAATTTTATGCCAGCTTTATGACAGATACAGACATGTTTGATAATTTCTTTCTGTGAAGGTTTGATCCTTCGATTAATTAGACTACAGTGGATATTCTTTCATTTTAATAAGAAAAAAATTAGGTATATCACCACAGTCCGACGGGAAACCATCCGTGACCAGCTAGATCACCAGATTTAATGCCAAATTATTTCTTTTTGCGGGGATATGTTAAAACCAAATTCGTCGGAAATGAAATTGTCACTAGTTACATGGGAAGTAAATCTCACTGTGAATACGAGAATTAAACAGTTAAATACTTCCGTAGTACTCGGAGCTATTTGTATGGAAGTGAAATAATCTGGCGGAGTTTGCGAGAGCCAATAAATTGAAAGCTTTCCCCGAATGTATCAAAATTCAAGTCGAGGGTGCGGCAGGCCCACGTAAATGTGTCAGGAGTTTGTTTTATTGTATTACATCCAACGAGTTTTTCTCTCCTTTGTTTGATTGTTCGATCAAATCGAGTTTAATTTTTCGCAGCATTTTGAAGTTTTCGCAAAACATCGGTAGCCTTAATAAAGCGGATAAATAAGAAGAAAGGCGGCTACGTGCGAAGCGTTTGTTAGGGGACCATACATCAAAAGAAATAATAAACATCAGTAGAGTGGAACAGAAATCTACTTGATAAAAATTTTCGTCCAGTTGTGTCTGTTATTGTGGGGTGAACAAACAGGTCCCGTGTCACATAATATGGGTTCGATTTTAAAGTCGGGCCGGCCGCCGCCCCCATTCATATTTCGGCGGCGGAATCCCGGCCGTAAAAAATGTTTCTTTTCCATTTATATAAGTGATATCCCCGATACCGACGTTATTTTTCATTCATGGCGTCCTGCTTATGTTTTTATCGGAGGGCTCTGGGGGCGGCTATCGATTGATCGGTGGCAGGAGTGGGTCATTGTGTCAGAGACAAAGTGGGGCTGAACGTCGACAGCTGAAAGTTACGCACGGCCTACAATTCATTCATCCGAATTTAACACCGGCTTCCGATATTTTCCCTTGAACATTCTATTTTCCCGGATGATCATTTTGGACTACATTAAAAGCGGACATGAGATGAAGAAAGTTATATTACGGGACGGAATGTTATGGTAATGGAATTACTAAATTGGGAAAGTTCTGCGGATGATTTTCGCAAAAGCCAAAATAACATGAAATATTCGGAAGGGACGTCCGTCACCGGAGTGCACATTTTTCCGATATCGCCCGTTTCGAGCTTTCTGCTTCTCCTGCATCCGGCTACAAAATCAAATTAACGATCTGCTTTCGCCCGCCGGATAAAAGTAATTGATTGATTAATCGCTGACCTGTCATCGTTACCGGTGAAATGTACAATTTGGGAGCGGTTTGCGGACGGACGCTACAACGAATCGCATTCAAAATGACAATGCCTGCCACGTTCAATCTACAGGATGTTACACGAATTGTTAATTTTTAGCACTTTACCGCATCATCAAGTGCAACACAACAGGTTTGTCGCGCAAATTATTAACCCCGCATACTGGAAAAGTCACAACAGGTTCCCTATATTAAGAATTTTCATATACAGGCTGTTTGAAAATTGCTAGTACAAAAAAAACCTGGTAATTGGTGATGGTGAGTTGAAGTCATCGGCAAAAGAAAATTCTAATAAAAATCCTCTAGTTTTCGAGATAAAAATTACTAAAAATTGGGTTAAAATTGTTAGTGCACCACTGAGTTAAGGTATTTTAAAAAGACACTTCACGTTGTTAAGCAATAACGAAATAAAAAATTTGATGTTCTTAAACTGTCAATCTGTGGTTGCCAAGATCTTGCAAAAAAATATAAATTTTTCATATTGTTGTATAGTCCTTCATTATCACTACGATCATCACGCTTGGTTACCAAGGTTTAAAAAATATTGCCCCGCCTGAGGCGTAGAATATGCAGGAATAGGGTTACTTTATCCCTTTTGTTTTAAAAAATTAAAAATTAGTTTCTTGGATTTCTTAGGGCTTCCAGATGCCACAGTTTTTTTTTGTACTAGCAATTTTCAAACACCCTGTATACTCGTACATATATTTAGAAAATCATTAAAGAAAATAAGATACCAGACGAATAGTGAAAACGAATAATGATACTGATGCACAAAAAAGGCGAGAAAGCAGAACCAAAGAACAATAGAGGAATTGATGTGTAAAACACTCGGCTTGGCCTCGTGCCTGAAATTAGTTGTCGCGCTGGAAAATACACTTTATTTTTTTTCTCAAAAATTTCCTAATGTAAGGTAACAAAATTGTTATACTGGCATTTAGACAATTAAAAGGGCTATCAGAATCAAGAAAAAAAATCGGGGGTTTCTACTTAAAAAAACTATCGATGACATCATAACTCGAAAACAAATGACTGCTTGGAATTTTATTTTGTATTAAAATATGTATTTTTATAAACTAAAATTGACCTGTCGAAAGATTTTTTTTGAAAAAAATGTTGTTTGATTTTTAAGGAATTTATTCCATACTTTTGCCGCTCACTGTATTTTGATTTTTTAGCTACTTAAATTTATTTTTAAGTATTGTAAAATGTAAATGGAAAATACTTATGAAATGAATATTAATTTGTATCGATTGTTTGTATTTAAGTACTGCGTTTAAAAAAAGAATGACCCAATAATGAAAAGTAGGAACTAAAGTTTGTTGAAGTTCATTGAAAAAAGGCAGGATGCTTGTGAAAAGCGTTAAAAAACTTTTTAATTCGAGATAAAACTGTTCAAGTTAGAGAAACGTCGTATCGATCAAAGCTTTGTTCAGATCTGTTTGTTGCGTTGTTGATTAAATAAAGCAAAAAGTTAAGGCGCAAATATATAAATAACTATTGACAAAGACTGGAAAATAGAGATGTTGCAAAGAAACACATTTCACAGTTATTAGTTATTTCTTTACCATGTCTCCTGATTGTTTGAAATTAACAAGAAATCTTAAAAAATAGTATTTTATGTTATTAGGAGCAAAAATGAAGTTTTATCTGCTGAGGCTGGTAGTTTGGCTGCCTACTATTTTTTCCTCAAACGTTTATAACAAATTATTTTTAAAATGTTAAGAAACCAGGAATTATTTTAAAGTACAAGATTGGGTAGACTGTTAATTAATTAATGCAGCTCGTTTTGGAAAACGTTACTATGACTATGACTAGTATAAACAACGATATAAACAAAATACGATTTTTTTTTAAATAATTATTCGTCTGTCAACCAGTTTTAATTTGAGTAGATTTTGTAAGTATGTTTTGCAATTATGTACAAGTTTCTTGAAAAAATCTTATATATTCACTTCAGCTTTCAATATGTCAGATTCAGAAACGAATTTGTTAAAATTTGTGTTCGGAATTTCAGACGATTTAGCTAATTTACTTTATCTGCCGCTCGTCAGTGGAGATAATAACTGTATCTGCCGCTCGTCAGCTCGTCAGATTCCATGACAATGAAGTGACACTTTAGCATTATCAATCCAGCAGTATGTCATATTTTATTGACGTTTGAAGAAAAAAAATATTTAATTATCCAGATGATTCAATTCTTTACTGTTTTTGCCTTTTTATACACTGCCTTTTTTGAGACCATCCAGAGTCTAGCTAGACCAACATCGTAAAACCGTTTACACATAAAATGCATTGACGTTGTTTTGGCATAATGCTGTCTGTTGAATTAGATTCTAAGTTTGAGGTTACAAACAGCGTCAATGTCTAGTACATTGTTGTCAGTTTTACTAGTTTGCAATAGAAGAATACTCAGACGTCGCGGGAAATTCAGCAACGTGTTATGTCCATTTTGATAGGTCCGCATTTTAGTGACGGAAATCAAACAGTGTGTCCAACGTTAAAAAAAATAAATCATGGCCTCGCATTATGCCAAAACAACGTGAACGGTGTTTACGTACTGCAAGGTCAACGACTGTTCAAAATTAAAAGTACCTCCTCCCTCATCGCACGTGCAGAATATGTTAAATAACCCCAAAAATTTGTGAATTGTTTTCTTACTTTAAATATTTGTTTCTTTCACTACACATTTTGAAAAAAAATTAATAAACTCAATTCACAGATTCAATTTCAACGAAAATCAATATATTATGCCAGAGCTATAAAAACTACATACTTTTAAAAGTAAAAAAAAAATCAAAAACATTAAACAATCATTTTATTTGTCAGAGTCAAAATTCGTTCTCTTGCCGTTTAAATAGCAATAACCCATTTGTAATTACTGACAGATCAACACAATTCTGCACTTTAGTGTTATTATGCTTGTCACGTATGTATGCCACATGTTTGCAGGATAACATGTCACTTATATGTCATCCTACATAATTGGTAACACTATTACTATCACACAAACTCTCTCGCAGCAATTCCTGTCAAGGCCTTGACGTACAAAATACTTTATACAAACATTTATTTTTTAAATATTTAAAATGTCAATTACTATTTTATTGCAATGTAAAAAGCTAAAAGCTTTTAAAAAAATATATTTCACACAAACAAATATTCATTTCTATGTTTGCATTATTTATTTTCTTTGATCTCTACTCATAGTGTGGTTGTCGACTTCATCATTTCTTCCCCGCACATTTCAAAGGTGCACCACCATCACCTGTAGTCCTTTTAAAATGCAAATAAATTTCAACTGAACTTATAAATTACACCAGAAAAAAGACGTACATAAAGCCTTCAACATTAAAATTTATTATTCTTGCGACGAGTTTCATGTAAATGTCTCGAATGTCTTGTCACAAATCATTTGCAAAGAGGCAAAATGTTTATATCTGTTTGTCAACGTAAACAACAGCAATTTAGTTCAATTAATAATGTAGGATGCATTTGTATTATTCTGGTCAACGTATTCCATTTTTTGTGAAGATTTGAAAATACATATTTGTGTATCAAAGCCCAAAAATGCTTCTTTTTCGGCCGAGTATGGGTTTTCTGGCCGAGGCGCAGCCGAGGCCCAACAGGCGAGGACAAAAGGCACCTTTTGGTAGAGGTGCACATTACATTTTTTAGGAGACCGCACGAATTACAAAACAAAAGACATCATTGGAAAAATTACAAATTTATTTTGTATATACCTTTTTCAAATTACTTATTTACATAATTTATGGAGACATGACAATTATCGGCTTTGTGGGTTTCGTTGATAATTTACTAAAGAGACCAACAGATGGCACCACGGTCAGCGTCCGAAAAAGTGCGCCCGAAAAAATTTACTTTTCGTCCGCTTGTGAGTACGTAAAATTACCGTTTTCATTAAGGGTGCCTAAAAAATTTATTTAATTATGTTCTTTTATAATAAAAAAGTGGACAAAAATGAAAAGTAGAAGTATCTACATCTACATCTGGGGCATTTCCTAGCAATACTTTCTGTATTTTCATGTTGCAACCAGATTTGACAACTTTACAGAAATACCCATATTTTTGTATTAAAAAATCGCCGGTTTCTCCTGTTAACAATTGTAATGACACCTCCAGATCACGACACCTAGACGAGGTGTGAATTGAAAAAAATAAGGGTGTGCTCCAGTCAATGAATACAAGTTGTCTCCTCGGTTTCTGTCACCGAAGCAATAAAAAACTTTCTCTCAAAGAACTTATTTACTTGAGCTGTGGTCTTTTGAAAAAAATCTTTTCTCTGAAAATATCACTTTCATATCTGAACACAGCAATAATATTTGTCAGAGTCTTCATAAGTGTGGCTTTTGGAAACGGCTTAATGCCCCCGGACTTTATTTCGTGGTTATTGCTTCGCGCTGACCGAGGTTTCCACTCTGAGACCACCCCCGGTTCGATTGTTTCGTCCGGGCGGGGGCGGCTGTCAATTATTTTCTTCCGGGAGCGTCCTTGTCTATTTAATTGGTCACATCCGAAACAAGTATTTGCTAATTACAACCAGCCACAGAAAAAAATATTAAAAAATCAGCTACGTAAAGGGATTTCACCAAAAGTAAAAATATTCTGCAGATCTTTCTACGCTTTGTCGTCGATTTTATCACTTTCAGCGTATCTAATAGATCTAAAAACAAATTATTCGCAACATTACCTTGATGTTAAATCTCCCACTTTCTCTCTTATTAAAGCCAGTCACCCTATCAGACGCAATTTGCAGATTATCTCTTAGTAAAAGCAAATATGTGGAGCATTTACTGTTAATTTATTTAAACACTTTACTCGAACTCTTCATTTATTACCAGAATTAACTGAAAAAGCTTTTTCTTCGAATCAGAAATGGTATTCTAATAAAAATAACCTGTTTTCTCGTTTTCAATTAATTCTCTTTCCAGTCTAATGAATTAATTGGAATTAATTGCACCATTTAAAGCTGTGACTAATGCTGCATCTTTATAATCTGGAGTATAGAAAAATAACTACAAAAAAATTGGCGATCATCACGGTGCCCGTGTGGCGTGGCGTTAACTAATAACAACGATATATTGCATCCAAAACGAAAAAAAGGCTTCAGAATCATAAAAACAGCAGATGTGAAATCTAAATATAAGAAATTGCTTGAACGTGAACCAGCCCAGACTGTACTTTTAATTAAGAAATTTAATTTAGTGAAAACTTAGTAGTTCAAGCCTTCGACTGCCAAGCAATGGCGCAAAGAATGTCAATCTTTATCGAAGAAGGAGCGCCTGAAACGTACAAAGGAAACTAATAACGAACGTGAATTTTTGCTAGTAAGCAAATTTAGTAACGCCATCTCTTTACGTGTTGGTAAAAAAGCTCGAAGCTCTAATTAAAGGGCTCCCGGTAAGCGCACTTGAACTCCGGCCCTTGTGTCAGGCGGCGCGGCTTTGAAGTTGCAAGTGCAGAGCACGCACTAATTACTAATTACTAATCCTTCTTTTGAAAACTCCGGATGAGATTTTCCTTTGACGACAATTTCCGTCTAGGTGTTTTATTTCGTGGAGACCTGCATTGTTCTGTACCGGCGTAGTTCACCGTCGGCTTTACCATTTCGAGAATTTTAGGCGAGATGAATGGATCCGCGCTTTTGTTCTTTATGCGACTACTTTATACCTACATCATAGAAAATTTCTCAAAGTTTCAACCATCGTTACAATCAAAAATACACAACGCTCGACCAACTCAAAGGACTAACACGGGTCAGGCGAGGGTCCTTTGTCTACGATCCATTAATAAATTTCATTTTAAATTAAATCCACCAGAAGCGGTTTGTTCCAACTGCCGCCACCGGCTTACTACATACCTTTGTCTTAACAAGATATTAGCTAAATCCACAGTTACATTCAAAAAATTCGATCAATCAAAAAAGAACTTCTTGAAGAGATGTTGAACACATTATTCTACACAAATCAAAAGAGATTGCGTTGTTTTTGCAGTGAATTAGTTTCACCGTCATGCGTCACGCCACACGCTCCGAGGTGAAAGGCTCATTCAAGTAAGCTCGGGGAGCCGATAATCTTCAATCAGAAGCTGTAAATATTTTTTTCAACCAGCGGAGCGTTCAAGCTTTTGTATTAACATCTTCCAAATTTGTTATTCATTCAGTAATCTTTCTATCAATTAGTAAATATGCGTTCTAGAGCTAAATGTGTTTTAGTGAGTTTACTCTATTTGCATCTAGAAAGGAATAATAAAGTTGAGTGTCATCGACGTGGTAATGAGACGTATGTGAGTAAGGGTAGGCGCATAAAGTGCACATGGTAATGGAATAATAATAGAACCTGGGGGCTACGTAGCAATTACGGCCTGAAAAGTTTACTAATCAATTGGTGGGGACCTTTCTGAAAGAGAGTGTCACCTAAGTGAACTTAGTTATCATGCAATCCAAAGAACAAGGTTGCTGTGGTATTGTTTTGGAGGTTTAAACACACTTCAATAAATTTAATAAATTGAATTAATAAAATACTCTTTGGTCTTGGTGGATGTTTGATTTAAGTTCTGACTCAATGAAATTTGCCTCGCGGCTCCTAAATTGAAATTTAACTAACGGCTAAGTGAGTAACCTACATGAATAACTTTATAAAGTACTGAAACAAGGTGAATTGAATTTGAGCTGAGAAACATGTGATCCTGTTAAGATTTGAATTGTTTCCCTTCACGAATCCTCATGGAACCTCTCTAAAATAACACCGGAAAGAGTAAAAATGAGTGATCAGACTTCTGAGAAACTCTTTCACGGGTAACATGGCTTCATTTTGTGCTCTGCGTCGAACCACAAGCACTTGAGTACGATGGACACTGGCGGAGCGTCCCCGACTATGAGACCCCAAGGAACGAAACATATTTTCTTATGTTTTGGGAAAAGGTGGTGGACCAGAACGAGGTGATGAATTTAAAAGAAATTAAATGAAAGATTTTCTAATGAAAATGTTTGTTATAAATAGAGCGTCAAAGGAAATTAATTACTTTTAATCCAATTTTTGATCTATGTGAATTAATCCATAAAGCGACTTCATGAATAAATATTTCATCAGTTGTGGGGGCTTCATTAACAGTAAAAAAATTGTTTCTTATTGTATTGGTTAATTAATTAATTACAATTAATACATTTTCTAGGTCAAATATGAAGTAAAATTTTATTTGAATTAATCTCCGTTGACTACGTTGTTTTAGTTCTTTGTTATTGGTGCATTTTGTTAGATGATTATCGAGTAACATAACGAGGCAAACTCTTCTTCAATCTGACAGTTATTGTCTAGAAAAATCAATACGTCTTCCTGGATTAAATTAAGAGTCAATCTTCAATCCAAACGCGTCGGTTTTTCGCTGATTGATTTTTCCATCACGCTGATTGATCATCGAACTTTCCTCAACAACTGGCGCAGTTCCATTCGTCCTTTTTTTGAAAAACGGCGTCGCGCCATTTATGGAACAAGCGTCGATTGTTTTTTTTTTCTATTTGGGCGAAAGGGCTGTTTAGTGGTGCGATAAAAGGTCGGCCAGCCTCGAATAAATCTATTAGGAGTGCGTCGAACACGCCCCCGCAACCCAAATCATATTTCTATAAAGTCAAGGAGCAGAAGATTAAAGTCAACCTCTGTATAATATGTTGTGCACATGAGAGAGTTGCGAACTCACGTATTCCCAAAGCCGAACCAATTCAAACAGAGGCGGCTGTGGCTCGCCATGGCCTACTCTATCTCGAAGGCAATAACATACTCCTGATCCCACACTTTGGGAATCCACCACAAATTGCTGGGAAGAGGGCAAGATTGAACGGCAAATATAAAACGACAAATATCGGGAAATATTTTGTGTTTAAAGTCGTCTCTCTGGGGAGCGCGAGCGCTCTCGATCAAAAAATACGGAGCTGCACCTGTAGAGGGGGCGACAAACAATGGGGTATTTGCTCGGTGAGATTTTGCTGCAACGCAATTAGGGCATGGCGGAAATCGTCGTGTTTAAGTTGTGTCGGAATAATACGAGGCTGCAGGCTTTGTGGAAGAGACGTTTTTGCAATGGTTGTTCAAAAGTTCCAAGGATGGCTCTTTGTTGCACTCGACAACGTCTCGTCAACAACTATTCAGGTCTAGCTGATGCAAGAAATGCTTGCTGGTCAATAAATAATAAAAAAAAAAATAACATCCAGTTGTGAACATCATTTATGAAGCCACATTAGTAATTCGTGGTTCTTGCTGCATATTCATGGTAAGCTCTACAGAAAACTGTACATACTAAAGCATGTGAAAGTTTATTGAATTAATTATGTCAGGAGTGGCAAATATTTTAGTCAGTGATTTATACGGAGACTTTATAGATGGAAAGTCCCACGGCAGAGCACATGAATATATTCCTGAAATTTGTCTTTTCAGGACATAAAAGGACGTAACACGATAAACTGATTCGTGTATTTTCACACAAAATTTGATTTCCCTTAAATAAATTTAGGGGAAATTTTATAAGAAATTTATGAACGGAATTTATAAAGAAGTTAGAAATGATGATGCATCAAAAATGTATTATCAGAATAAGTTGCATTATTCACACAAGAGTACAAGCTGAACGAGCCTAACATGCAACCCAAATTACATTTACAAAAACCATGGTGCCTGTGAAATGTAATTTGGGTTGCATGCATGCCAGGCTCGTAGAGACGATTTATTTACAAAAAGAAACTTTCATTTAATTTGTTTAATTCATCACCTCGTTCTCGCCAGACCACCCCCTGATTACGAAAATGATTTTGGTTTTGCGCTATCACGTCTAGTTTTTTCACAAATCGTTTTTTCTTAAAATTGAAATGTTCACCTAGAATGAATGAATTATTTCAAAATTTCGATATTGTAATATCGGACAACAATATGGATATTGGAAATTTCCTTGTTTTATTTGCGAGTGGGACTGCCGGGCACGAGACAAGCATTGGACTCAAAAGAAGTGGCCTTTAAGAACTAGACTTGTACCGGGAAGCAATAATAAAAAGTAATTTAGTTGTATCCTAAAAAAGTAGTATTAGGTACCACCAATGCATATCAAACTTTGTTTGATGAAGCAATTTGTAAAGCCTCTTGATAAAAATGGACAATGTTTCAAGTATTAATGTACAAAGTTACCAGATCTCTCCAATGCCAAATTAAAAGAGGTTAGGACCTCAAATAAGATCTTTGTACAAAGGTAATGATTTTCAAAATTCTATGAATGTTGTTGAAAGGAATGCCTGGACGGCATTTAAGAACGTCGTAGAAAAATTGCTTGGAAATCACAAAGATGAAGACTACGAAAATATTGTAAGAATCATGTTTAAAAATGTTCACATTTTGGGATGTAATATGAGTTTGAAAGTGAATTTCCTCTTTTCGCACTTAAGTCTTTTTCCTAAAAATCTTGATGCTGTCAGCGAGGAACAAGGGGAACGTCTTGACCAAGATATAATACAGATGGAGAGGTGATATCAAGGAAGATGGAGCCTATCAATGATGGTAGACTTTTGCTGGACGTTACAGCGCGATGTACCCAAAAAAAATATACAGCAGGCAATCAATTAAAAGAAGTTTCCTCACAAAGCGTTAAAGATGCCATTCTCATAAGGAATAAAAAATTTAGTTAGATTATTAACCAAGAATTATTATAAACATCTTAATTTCCTAAATAAATTGCTTATTTTTTTTTTGTTCATTGTGAAAAAACCTGACGTGGTACAAAAAAATGAATTGTATTTTTGTAATCAGGGCTCCAATGTTATACAAAATCAGTTATCAAAATCAAAACATCGGTTAAAAAGTTTTGTTTTGCAGGCCTGTGTTATTCATTCCTTGGGGCTCTCATAGTCGGGGAGGCTGCCTCAGTGCCCATCGTACTCAAGTGCCTGTAAAATGTACTTTGGGTTGCATGCATCTTAGACTCGTATAGGTGTTGGATTCTCTCATGGGCTGTGACCTTGGAAATATCTGCGCGAAGGCGGAGCGATAAACCAGTGAAAAATCTATGACGATGTTTTCCGGTCGGTTTGTAGCGCCTACTTAAGACCGAGACTCGTCGTTTGCGCAGATATGACTCATAGCCCATGAGAAAATCCAAAACTTCTATTTTTGTGTGAATAACCCTGTATAACTAAATTATCTCGTCTGGTAATACTTTTCTTCTTAAATTCTTATTGCAAGTAAGCCCGATTTTGCCAAACATTGAGTAAAAAAATCAACATGTATATCTTAGAGTATTCAATTAGTCTGAGCAAAACACAGCCTACAAATTTCCATTATTCTCACGCTTCCTGACTAAACTCGTGTTTCCCGAAGCCCAAATTAGACAGATTAATGCTTGCCTTTTTAATAACGCCGAGATTGGTCGATAAATAAAAATTAACCGTTGAAATTTTAATAGGTTTTCTTGGTGAAAGCGGCGTGATTAATGTTCTAAGATGGTGTTCAGCTAAGCAAACAATAAGCTAATTTTTCAGAACGTCGAGCAACGAGCACCGAAACGTTGCTACATCTCGTGAGCATTGTCATCGGTTAAAAGGCACTTCGGTCACTTCTTGCGATACGTTTTTATAAATGTAACAGCCGAAACCGTCCCATCCATCTTGTCGAAGAAACGGTCAAAATGTATGGGGCGGAAGGGCAGGACCATCTGTAAATTGGAATTTATTGCGCGATGCGATCTACGAACCGCAACCAATATTTTAATTTTATTGTAATACTACTTTTTCCATGCGACGTTACTCCCCTGTATTAATCAACGTCGATGTAGAACTGATCCTTTTTTTTAATTTTTTCTCCTTCAAGCTATCCCCTATCAACCACCAAACCAGACAGAAAAATAAACGTATGTAAAGAACTTATCTAATAAAATAAATTTAAAACGTTATTTATTATTATTAATTGAGTAAGAAATCAAAAGGAATCGTAACGCTAATGTTCAGGAGTAAATAACATAAAGCACTACTGCATCCTGACATGATAGAAAGCAGCGAGGCGAGCTCACGACAGCGCATTTACTCGGCACAGATTTATCGTTACTGCGCAGTGCCCGCACGTCATATCGTGATCAAATAAAGTGGAGAACACAACCAGACATTTTCTCTTTTTAACACCATTTGTTTGAAGAAAATCGATTGATTAGTTTTTGAGTTAAGTGAATTCAAACAGAGCACTAGACATACAGCCAAAAATTGTAAAAACTACTTAAATGTCACTTGGATCATTCAACTAAGTTAGAAAATGTGTTTGATCATTGAAATACAAAAAGACACCCCAGTTTTGTTTGTATGAATAGATGTGGATGTTGTCGCTGTGCCACTATTTATCTCTTCTAATTTAGTATTATCGAGGCAAACTGTCAGGGAGCGTCTCGTCAATACGCAGGTCGCAGACTTCTACATTAAACTTCTCTTACCCTGTCAGATTCAGTCTAATAAGAATTTGTCGATCTTAACTCGGATTTTATTTGCTCCAAGTTCTTTGTTGTATGCTGGAGAGTAAAAACCCATCTACTTTTCATCAGAACGAAAAGAACAAAGGGACGTCGCTCTGTAAAGTTTAAATTGCAATTTTGATAATTATGAGTGTGGTAAACAAAAGAAATGTAAATACTTGTTCTTGTATTTTAAGTGCTCTAAATTCCTGAGACATCGTCGAAAATATTCGTACAAGTGAAAAGTAAAATTTACCACAATAACTATCTAAAAAATAGATAGTGTGTGTTGTATCTGAGTCCTTGAGGCAGAGCATGTAACAGCCTCCTCACCATTTAAATCAGATTTCTGTGATCTGTGAAGACGAGACATATTATATTTTCGCTTCTAAATTAAGCAGAATTCATGAAACTAACTGAGAAAATTTCGTTCAAATAAGTAGACGTAAAAAAAATATATTTTTTTAAGGTGATATAATGATGAAACGCAGCTTTTAAGGTTGTTTTTGCGTCTCACTTATTTCTATTTATAGATCTATTGAACATGTGGTTGCTTAACCTACGAAAGCTTATTATATGAAGTTGTGTGACTTTACTAATATTACAGCTTCGAAAGCTTTGTATTTCATACTTGTGCCACAGAAATTTGAGTCCTCATTACCCTACGTCTAGGTCGCAATTTCCGAAAATACGTATTTCTGAGCCCTTGACATTACGTTGCACTTTTCTTTCCCAACCAGATTCAGTTTAATAAGAATTTTATTTGCCCCAAGGACTTTATTATATCCAGGAGAGTAAAAATACATCAACGAAAAGAACAAAGACACGTCGCTGTACAAAGTTTAAATTGCAATTTAACAATTATGCGTATACTGAAGCAATAACCATCTAAAAATATTATACATTATGTTTGAGACCCGGCGCAGAGCACTTAACAGCCACCTCGCCATTTAAATTTGGAAGCTGCCGCATCTGAACACAAGATATATTATTTTTCTGCTTCAAAATTAACTAGAATTTACGAAACTAAATGAAAAATCTCACTCCAATAAGTAGCTGCAAAAGAAAATAGTATACAGGGTGTCGCAAAATCAACGTATTCCAAGTCGGGGGTTTTGTAGGGAAAAATCTCAGGAATCTCGAAAAAATAAAATAAAAAATATAGAGGGGGTATTTACAAAGATATATGGGTCTGAATGTTCAAACTTTTCATCATGTTTTCTTCAAATAAAAAATATAAATGGTTGACATTCATTTTGAAATATGGTGAGGATGATTATGTAAAATATTAAAATATAAATGAAAAGACATTTCTTGAAAAAACAGCTGTATCTAGAAAAAATAAAAGTTTTATTTTTCCAATTTTTGTTCAAAAGGGAAGTACAACAAAGCTAGAATATTAATCAGGTACTTTTGAACAAATATTGGCAACTTTGATATTTTATTCAAAGTGACAGCAATTTTTTTTTAAACATTTTTTTTACTTGGTCAACAGTATGTCCCCTACTAAGCCCCAAACTCGGAATACGATAATTTTAAGACACCCTGTATATCATTCAGAGTCTTTTTGAGCTTCGCCCAGTTGCCCACTTCTACTCTTAATGATATAATCTACTATTAATAAAGTGATAAAGCAGTTTTCGCTTCTCACCTACTTCCATTTGCACATCCATCGGACATGTTGCTTGTTTAAACTACTGAAGTTTATTTTATAAAGTTGTGTGACGTTACTAATGTTCCAGCTTTGAAAGCTTTGTATTTCGTGTTTGTGCGAGAGAAATTCGAGTATGCATCTTTAATCCGCAGTCCCCATTACTCCAGCGTCTAGGTTGCAATTTAGGAAAATTCTTTAAACACGCTCGCTAATTATTTTATGAGATTAACTCGAAGCATGCACCATTCCACTTAAAAATGGATTATAGAGCAACAGTGTACCGAATTAAAACATTAGCTGCGCTTGTCTTAAATGAATGTAATAGAGTTCGCTCGGTACCATGGTGTATTGGTGAGTCCCTTGCATCACGTTGCACCTTGACAGATATTGGG
Organism: Tenebrio molitor; assembly: GCF_963966145.1. Lineage (NCBI taxonomy): Eukaryota > Metazoa > Arthropoda > Insecta > Coleoptera > Tenebrionidae > Tenebrio > Tenebrio molitor. The sequence continues at coordinate 2,508,543 of NC_091048.1, read as the reverse complement.
GCTTACTCCAGCGGGTGCATTCAGCTGCCGCTACGATATTACAAACTGGCAGATCTGAGTCGACGTCTCGGGTTTATGACGCGAACCGTTTAGGGTGGAGTTTATATTTCAGAAAAACTTCCCTTTCACTGTTCCCTGAATTTTATTTATACTCGAAGAAGGTTTTATGTAAATAATATGAGGAAAGGAATATTTGTCCGTGTTTCCATTAGGTAAATCTGCCACTGTAGTATCATGCATGCCGTCAGAATCGCATTCCCTGCTGCAGAATCACATGGATGGAGGCAAACGTGTGCGCCTCGAGAGTCCCAAATTGAAAACGTGCGGATCCTCCCGGAATGAAACCTGGAATATTGGTCACATACACGCTGCCGTATGCTCGCTGACTATAATGACTCAATTTGGGAGCAATTCTTTGTTGCTAGAGTCGTTCCGGTTGTTGGCGTTGTTCAACACCGAACATTCCGGCGCTCTCTTAAATAATCGAGCGACAAAGAACAGAATTAAATCTTGAATATTCCAAGATTTCTTAAGAATTTAGCTAATAAACGGTTTGCCACTAAATTAAAAACATAAATGTCAAAATGGAAGAATGCTATTGATGATTAAAAAAACTTTAAATGAAATGAAATGCCAAAAGTGAATTTTTCTATGCAATTTTTTTCCATGATCATTGAATTTCAGTGGTCTTTGCTCACTGAAAATAGTGAGCAAAGATGGCAATTGAATCACTAGTGAGGAAAAAATATTTTCTCACTAGTGAGCAAAGTCAATACTTTCTGAATATTAATATCTAATTATTATTATCTTATTTTTGACTTATTTAAATTTTTAACTTGTTATTTAACGGTAGGACCGCCCCTAGGGTCAACCGACCAATCGGCGCGACTCCCATTTTTGCCACTCGCCGCTGCATAAAAGCGGTTTCAACCGACGCATACGTAAACCGAGTACTGTGGCCAAGCGCCTAGCGCGCCACTTTACATTCGGGAGGTCCCTGGTTCTAACCCCGGTGCCGCCTGACCAGGTGTGGGTTTTTTTCAGAGGTTTCCCCACACCATCACATCGTGGTATGTCTCATATCACAGATAAGGCGAATGCTGGGTCAGTATCGACCTCTCAGTACCTACCTTCCGCACCCATCACCACCGTACCCATCCCGAATCTTCCCGTCAGTGTGGTTGAAAAGGCTCTGGACAGTCTCAGCAGCCCGCCCCCCTTCGGGGGGAATGAAAGATGTATCCTTTCCTTGCACACGCGCTTGCAATCGTTCATTTCTAGCAATTGTTATCTATTAATTTTACCTTTGACAAAAATGTAACTATGTATGTCAAAAAAATGTCCTAAAACGCAATATTTCATAATTTCATTGCGAAATTGAGTCCTCATGTCTTCCGGTTTTCTTTTTTCCGAATTTCTACGTTTTCACATTTTACACGCACCTAGAAATCCGTTGGTAACGTTTAGCGTAAAAAAAATTGTGGCATGTACTCCCGCGATAAATGAAGGATCAGCTTCCGGTACTTATTTCCGGTAAATTGCCCGATTTCGCAGGCATTCAGTCGATGTTGTTTCAGCTTAGCTGAAACAGGCTGTAACGTGGTGTGAGTCCTTTAAAACAATTTTCAATTTATTTTCCGTCAAACATTTTATGAGCGCGTCAGTTTTTCTTTTGTCCTGTCGAAAAATTCTTGGTCGTCGCTGCCAACACCGCACATTTAGTCCGACCCAGCACTTATTTAGGAAAGATTTAAAATGTTCCCCATACGGAGAAATTTCCCAAATATTCCGGCAATTCCGGGCGTTTCGTTCGCATTTCGCAGATATTTCATATCACTTGCGGCCCATATTTTACAGCAGTTAAAGCGGCGGTATTTCGTTATCCTTCCACCCCATAAAATAAATATTTAATCAAGACTGCGGTCAGTACGTCCCTTCTTCAAGTCGTCATCGTCGGGGATTTGTGAAATTCCGGCCTGTTGAACGACAAAAAGGGATGTTCGGTCGTCGCGTGATGGATGACGGAATTATTTTTAATATTTCCGTGTTGTGCGCATCTGTGCCCGTCCAGGGCCGCAACTAGATTAAATTCGCCTTTTATGGTGTATCAGATCCGGCGCAAAAGGCGCGCTGCATATTTGCAGATGAACGAACCAGGTCAACTCCGTGGATAATCTTATCTCTGCGGCTGAGCCCCGGCCCAGTAATTGAATTAGTGGTACAGCAGCTGCTGACTCGGTCTCTTGGAATTATTCATGGCCAAGTCCTCAGTCGGCGGCAGGACGACTAACGAATTTATGCTTCCTCGTCTTTATATTCACAACTTGTTTGCCAGGCCAATTGTCCAGGTGTGCTACGCTCCTGAACTTTGTAAACCATGAATAAATTCCACCGCAACGGAAAATATTACAGGACATGGCCTGGACGCCGACTTTATTACCGACAAGGACATTATTTATTCACTTGCTAATTTTTCAACCGGGTCCTTCTCTACTCCCACGTTTTAAGTGTGAAGCCGCTCGATCATGCCGCAGAATAAACTGATTAACATTTTTCGACGGCTCTTCACTTCCCTGACGACAAAAGCTCCACGATGCCGCACATGGATTTTTAATGCGATCTTTTAAAAAAATGACAGAGGCGCCGGGAAAGAATACAACATGCACATTGGTATGATTATCTGGGTCACGGCAACAGTCTTGATTGCTCATTCTGATCACTAGACCAATGTAAAAGTTTCAGAGTGGTCGCGTGGCTTCATTTTGCGCTCTGCGATGGACACTGGTGGAGCCTCCCCGACTATGAGACCTCAAGGAACGAATAATGAATGAAAAGAATATTTTAGAATCTGTTTTGAAAAATATCGCCTTGGCGAGAACGCGTTTACCCAATCCTTAAATGCAAGATAATGAATTTAAAAAATATAATTATACAGGGTGTCCCAGAGTTGCGAAAAAGCTCCATAACTTGTTTGTTATTAAAGATATCAACTTTTTCTTTTTTTAGATGATAGCTACGCGTCTACTGCATATTCGGAAAATATTGCGGTATGTATACAGGGTGTCCCAATATTATAAAAACACTAAAGTTATGTTTTTTAAATAGAATCTACCCAGTTTGATTTCATTTCTGGATTCCATTGCGGGGGTCCTTTCGAAAATTCGTACCTTCCAAATAGTTGCACATAAATTAAAATAATTGACGCTGTTTGATTCCTGAATGTTTGCCGCATCTGTTAAGTGTTTACTCAATAACGTGCTTAATCGCATATGCCTACTGCGATTTTTTAAATATGTGCAGTAGAAGCGTAACTATCATCTAGAAAAAAGTAAAAGTTGATATCTTTAATAACAAACAAGTTATGGAGCTTTTTCGCAACTCTGGGACACCCTGTATAGAAGATTTTTTTTTAAATAAATGAATTGTCAAGGAAAGTTTTCTCAATAAATGGTTGTTAAGGACGTAAGGTATACTTCTTTGCCCTTCATTTCAAGAAAATCTCTCTCCCCCAGTCACTTTGTCTCGAAAAATGCCCTATGGGTTTCCAAACGCACCCGCTCATTCATTTCTGCTTCTCTCATTATAACTCTCTCCTGAGTTAATTTAACCAATGTTACGTTCTAAATGTTGCACATTACTCATTTATCATTTAACATTCAAAAACTACATTCATTAAATTCGCGTCGGTAGAGCTTCACAGAATATGAACCACTTTTCCAGCTGCAGAATAAATGCAGCGAATTATTTAATTTCGTGTTTGCAGAATCCCAACACAATTCATGTGAAATATATCCATTAACAAATTTAAAAATATGCAAAAGCGCCCCGTCGCAGCTTTAATTTTTTATCAAATGGACCGTTAAAACCTGTTAAATATTTAAACACGTTAAACAATGGCCACGCTTCATGAAGCCGAGCCCGAAAGAAAGTTTATGACTTTTGTTGCTGCATACCGAGATGAATAAAATAAATAGGCAAAGTTTGTTCGTGTTTATGCTCCTGAAAAATACCTCGCCAGATCTCTCCTTGTTATCTAAATCTATTTCTATCAAGCATCTGACGGCGACGTGCGATAATACAGGAAAAAGTCTATGCATCATTAATCACTCGCTTTTATTCTAGTTTTTGCATTTTTGTTTCTGTTTTGAATGAGAGAAGCTTTTGCAAGTCAATTTGATAAACAGGCGGCACTACAATCATTGCTAACTCTGGTGCAACTAATTTCATTAATTACCAACTGGGACAAAAGTTCTGTAGCGGCGGTGTAATTGTGGTTAATTTTTAATTTGTTTCCACAAACAGAAAATAAAAACCTGACAACGTTAAACCTTTGCGATTCAAAGACTACAAATCAAGAGTGATGTCTCATATTTTGATTTATCGAAACGTGTGTCTTAGCGGGATCGTACAGATATGTATACTTGCTATCCACAGTCGTTTTATTGGTTGCCTACCTCTCGAAAAAATAACACAAAAAATGAGACAAGATCGAGCGAAAATAGTATTTTAATAAGAAAAGATGTCACATACAGGAGAAATTGTGTATTTTGTTAAGATATTTTTGTAAGATCCCTCTGCGAGCGCAATTCGGTTTTGTCTAGTGCGTATTTCCGGTGAGAGGAAGAGAATCGTCCAAAGTTAGTTTTATTTTATGGATTATTCCGTCGTGTTCCCGATTCGAGCCACGTCTGGCACCATTCGAATTTTCATATTTCAGCTTTGATCCGTGTAAAATTTGTCGGTTCGACATCAAAAGTGCCGATCAATGCAATCTGTTCGCATTGCGTGCCGCGGTACCGCTTTAATAATAGTGTTGATGGTGCGATCCCGACGACGCTTCCAGCCGGAGGCGTCGGGACGCCGACAGGGTAGGCGAAGGAAGGCGACGGGGCCGTTTCATCTGTATGCTAATACACCGCAAATTGCGCTACCCTCTCTTATTACTGGCGCGTATATTGGGCGAGTAATGGCCATAAATATCGAATGATTGCGGCCTTAAGGCCGTGCCGCACATGGACGATTGATTTTTGGCTGTGGAAAATCGACGACCAATTGGGCGAGTGGGCCCGCAATTCGGTTAGGAACTTAACAGTCCGTCATTGAGGGTGTGTTAAACAGATTTGCAGACAAATTGATGCGGATTTGCTACATGATTGCTTGACCAAAGGGCACACCTCCGGGGATCTAAAACATTTAATTAAAAGCCTGTTACATCTCACAAGTTAACCATTAAGAGAAATTGGACGTGACGATTGGCGGAGGAAGCTCGAGAGGGGTTGAAATGCAACCCTCAATAATATCCGGCGCGGTGTAATCGATGGAATCGACGTGGGCGAACGCTTTTCTCGAAGCAAATTCAAACGAAAAATGCGATAATGTTTGGCTCGGAGTTCGACAAAATTCTAACACTTTCCGACTAAAATAAAATCATTCTTGCTTCGTTCCAACGTTCCCGCGTCCCTCTTTATATTGTTCAGCATCGTAATTGTCTGAATAGCTTCTCCAAATTAAGAATATTCATTTTTAGATCATTTCAACGAAACGTCCTCGACAAACATTTATTAGGAGTGGAAAATTTTGCTAGTTGTAGATTTTCATGTTTTTCAATATCTTTGGTATCACTAACCTTTAAAAGTAGTAATACAGTACTCGAATGAAATTTGCCGAAAATTCTATAATAAATAATAGTTGCATTAATTATTCGTTCCTTGGGGCCTCGCGGTCGGGGAAGCTACCGCCAGTGTCCAACGTGCTCAAGTAATTGTGGTTCAGCTCAAAGCACAAGATGAAGCCCTGCCACTCATTAATGGGAAAGTGGATTTTTGACAAACAAATTGCACATGAAAAGAGTTAGCCTTCTTTTATAACAATAATGATAAATATTCGTATAAAACAGAATAGATTGTGCGAAACTGTGACTCAAAAATGCATCCATGGAATAATGATATATCTAGCACAGATTTATTTCAGTTAGCAGAAGCTTAATTAAGCATAATTATACTGAGCATCGATTCGGACTTTCGGATTTAGAAATGATAAAAGCTTAATAATCAGTTAATTAAAATTAAATTATTAACATTAATATACGTAAATATTTTATCAGGTAACAACAATTTGGTCTTATTTGATTTCAATTCCCCCAACTTTACCAAACTAACATCATGCAAATCACATACAAACCATAGTAAATATTACAGCTTCGAATTAGTAAAATATTGGACAATGAGATAGATAGATTAATTTTGATTTTTAATTTTCCTATTGATTCAACACAATGCTCCAGTTTTTATTTCAAATACAGAAGATTTGTAGAACAAGATCGCTTTCTTTTAGTGTCCTTTCTAATTTCAAAGATCAAAATCAACATTTCTTTGTAAGTTTGGTTGTGACGAATCGTATGATAAACAATGTAAAATAATATGGAAGGAATGAACAAGAAGAAGTAGAGAAAGTGCAAGAAAAATATTTGAGAGGAATGCTAAGAGTGGACAGAAAAACGTGAGGGATAGGCTGAGAGTGAAAGCGGGAAAGAGAGAAGTTTGAAGACGAAATGGAGGGAAGGGAAGAGTGCAGGATACTAACGGAATGCTGGAGAGAAAAGAAACAAACAAGGAGAATAAGAAGAGAGAGAAATACTACCAGAGCAATGGCATGAAGAAGTGGAAAGATTGAGAGCAAAATGAAGATGGATGAATGTAGAACTGAGTGAAAGGGACAAAGACACAGACAAGCAAGAAAGAAGGGAGAACAATCAAGATACAACAGGGAGTATCAGAGGTATATGACAGAGGAAATTCTGGAGTAAGAAGGACAGAATGGAAAAAGAAATGGTGGAGGAGCCAGGAAAGAATTTTTACCCAAAAGAAATTGTGATATTTCCCTTACCATTTATACTAGACAAAATCTTAAAAAGGTGCAATTTTTCATTCCCCCCTAGGGAGAGCGGGCTGCTGAGGCTTTTCAACCCCTTTTCAGCCACGGTGACGGGAAGATTCGGGATGGGTACGGTGAGGATGGGTGCGTAAGGAAGGTGGTAGGTACTGAGGGGTAAATACTGACCCAGCATTCGCCTTATCTCTAATATGAGACCTGTGCTCATATCAAGATGTGAAAAAAACCCACATCAGATCAGGCGCCCTGGCGGGATTTGAACCCGGCACCGTTCCACTGCAAAGCGGCGCGCTAAGCACTTGGCCACGACGCTCGGCGTACATTAGTTAAGAAACCTACATTAATTAATACTGCTCAAATTGTGGAGGCATATCTTTCTTATGCTTAGTACTACATCAAATCTGAAAAATGTATTCTATACATTTAATTGTAGTAATTTCAATGCAAAAAAGTGCATCAATCTTATCATCAATATCAAGTGCGAAAACAACATTAATAAATCTAGCAAGAACGGTGGAGGCGCCGTGACACTTTCTCAGCTAATCTAGGAACATTTTCTTTAAAATTTAAATCAGAACAAATCTGAAAACTGTATTTTGTAGGTGTAATTGTGACAAATCAATTGCAGAAAACCTCACAGCCATTACTTTTTGTGTAATGAAATTTTTTTTGAATTTTATTGATAACTATTAATAAGCAGTGTGGTTTATTTACTGCGCTGAAAAGGCATTAATTCCCGCAATGACAAACAATGATTACAACACACTAAAATATTGACGATGTTGACTAAGTGGATGTATCTTGGAAAGCTTCTGACTTTGAATATTCAGAAGGGATTTAATAATGCTGAACTCGGAGGAGACGTATTGTAAATTATTTCACTTCCTTGAAGACTGACGAATGAGCGACAAAAAATTCGGTCACAACCGTCATTCTTATGAATATTATCGCAGGATAATTTACGAACTTTTTAAACCTTCAATTTTCAAATAAAATTGTGGAAAAGAATTATTTTATTTTATCGGTTGCACGTACCTCCGGAAGTTGCTAGAAAATATTAAATTTCACTGGCTTCAAATCCTTTGGGTCTTATTAATGGCAGATAAAACTCTCTTCATTTATTGACGTCCCGACCTCGCAATATGGAAAATTAATGAAATCCTAAGTTCGTTTTAAATCCTCTCAGACTTGGCCGAAATGGAATTAATGAATAAATCGGGTGGGGACGTAGCAACAAAATATTTTGTCACAAATATGAACAAATTGTAACAAATTTCGGAACGAATACACCGACTGATATAAGAAAATATATATAAGGTGGTATTATTACAAGTCGTAAGAAACCCTTCTGACATTTTCATTCTACGCTAAATTAGAAATTATAGTATTTTGCCATCGCGAAATAATGAAGCATTTTGCGTTATTACACCGACTTCGGAGTCGTTTTCACAAAAATATTTTCAGACCCGGGATATTATATTGCTCTTCAAGAGAGCTTCAATATAGAGCTTACAGCTGCCCAGGAATTAAAAAGATTACTACTGAAAAAGTAACAAAAGGGAGATGTGTAATACAAAGTCCGGCCAATTTATATTTAATTAAACTAAATTGCGTCTTGCATTAGTGGACCAGGAACAAAGGGGGTCCACCCACGCATTCTCTCCTACGCATATCCGCTTTAATAACATCTGTGATAAAACATTTTAAGTTATCCTTGCAAGGCTCGAAGCATAGGATTTTTTCGTGGTCCAAACGCCCACGGCAAATTACAAATTTGCGTTTCACATCGTACTCAGAGCGTAAACAAAATTTTAGCAGCAGTAAATTGAACTGGTTCGTTCAAAAAATATAGAAAATGAAAATATCAAGTGTTCACTTAAATTTGTCCTCAAAGTTGGCGTTGAAGAGTCGATTGTGAACGCACCACGAATCAGATGTTAAACCTAACCTCACTGTTTGCGTTTTTGTGTTTTTACTCTGCAGACGGACGAGTGGTGCGTTCACAATCGACTCGCCACAGATGCAATTTTGAAAATTGTGCAGATATTTCACGAACTACTGGCTTCATGTAGAACTCGGAAAAAATACTTAAAAAATTCTGACAAAAAATAAAATGACATTTATTTTTTGAGCTACGTTGTCAAACAACCTCGTAGGTAAAATTTCGGCACATTTTTAAAATACACCCTGTATATCATATTTTATAAAACGTACACCAATGCGGTTTCCTTCTTTTAAAGCATAATGCCTATAACCTTACTTCGCATTGGCGTACTTTTTATAAAACATGATATACAAGGGTGTATTTTTAAAATGTGCCGAAATTTTACCTACGAAGTTGTAGGACAACGTAGAAAACTAAAAGCAATTTAAAAAAATTGTAGCTCAAAAAATAAATGTCATTTTATTTTTTGACATAGAATTTTTTAAATATTTTTTCCGAATTCTACATGAAGTCAGTAGCTCGTGATTAAAATATCCGCACAACTTTCAAAATCACCTTGTATAATATAATACATTCGATCACTGAAGTTAAGCAACGTCGGGTGTGATCAGTGTTTGGATGGGTGCCCGACTCAGGACTCAGCGTTCTGTTTTAAATAATACAAATTTCACCTAGCTGGAAAATAATTTCAGCGTTTTTTTCAATATAGTGACTGGACCATTACTGTGAAGAAAATAAGTGAGTAGGATCAGGAGATTCACAAATTTTATAAGCAAAATACCACTCCACTAAAAATATTACTGCTACCTTCAATAAACTCGTATGAATATGATAAAAATAGCAATTTGCCCGTAATAAATTTTTTAAACGCGTTTATGCGAGAATGATACCGAAAACTCGATTCCGAAATCAATTCCATAGTTTAGCGACTTTGTTCGAGCACATAATGCGATAAAGATTGATTTTCATTCAGTTTTTACGGCAGCGATATTATATTTCCAATTTTGTTTTCTACTTTTTACATTTTAATACCCTTAATACGTTCTGCAGTAAATCTCTCCGAGTAAAATTGCTACTCCGCATACGTACTGATTTTCCTTATTTATTATTTCCTTCGCCGTTATAAATCTTCGGGAGAAAATAAGTGCAGTTATTTTACGTCGCTGCTGGGGCGACTTAATCAGATCATAGTTCTAATTAACCACAGAGCTGAATATTATCAAATTAAAGAAAAAGAGTTTGCTCAACAGTAATGATTCAGACGCGGAATTATTTGTACGAAGAGTAATAAAACATGCGCATGTTTATGCACAAAACGCTTAGAAAATATACACAATTTTTCAGCAAATATAATTGACGAAACAAGACGGGTAAAACCACGCCTCATCAGTAAAAAATGTAATTTGTTGTACTAATGGCAATATTGGATTCGTGGAAAGAAATCACAACGTAAATGTATATTTTCCATGAGGATTTTTCTTGACGATTCATAGGAAAGTTCTAAAATGAATTAAATTAATTTTGGAGAAGCATCCAAAGGATTTGCTTATTATTACTGCAGGATTTAAAAGCGTTCAATTACTCTTCTGCATTGCTGTGAGAAAACACGATATTCCACTTCTTCTTCTGGATACAAAATCAAAAATGAAACCAACGACATACCTACCGATTGACGTGAAAATTTCTAATAACGATTTTAATTAATAGATCCGCTTTGGAAATAGGCCATTGTAATAAATATGTTGTGCTCAACGATGAAACCATCTTTAGAAACGTTTATTACATTTTGAAGAGTTACTCATGCACCAAATATTGCGATATTTAGAAAACAATAAGTTATTAAATTCTTGGCAATACAGATTTCCAAAGAGCTTGTCTACTGCAAATAACATACTTAATCTAATCGATTCTGTGGAAGTCTTATGAAAAAAAATCTTTGAAGCCTCGTTCATGGATCTTAACAAAGCATTCTAAAACTTTGCTTTACAATTTTCCTCCAAATATTTGTAACGGTGTGCCTCAAGGGTCCATCTTGGGTCCATTGTTGTTCTTGAGTTATGTCAATGATTTTCTTAGCTGATATAACGTTGTACAGGCGATACTACCATCAGGCTAAGTTATTTATCAGTGACAAAATTAGAAAATTAATTTGACTTAATTAAATGCAATTAAGATAAAATAAAGAATGAGCAGTTACTATGTTATTTACACTGTGTAGAAATATTTTTATAAAATAAACATTTTACATTCGTAAGAATGGGTAATTTACCAGCTTTATTGCAAAACGCGAAAAATGTCAAAAAAACGTCAATTTTAAAGCAACGGTGTTGTTGTTAACCGTGAAAAAAGTTTTAGATTTCGGCAAAGTTTACGGAAGTTTCCTGTAATTGTAAGCAACAATGATTAACCTAGAATAAGTGGTAAAATGGGTTTTTACCATTGAAGATGGATGATCTATATTCTTTCCTCTTATTTTTTTATTGGCAATTGTTATGACTTGTGTAAACAATAAGGCAAAAAATACTTACTTACTGGACTGTGGTAATAATTTTAGTTGGTTAAGAGTAGTTGCCAGGTCAGCGGTAAAAAGCAAAAGAGTGTATTTTTATTAATTAACGTTGGTTAGTGCAATTTCGCCGTTCTAGATGTGTTAGTCGAACAAAAGCAAATAACATCGCCGTTATTAAATCGTGGACGGTTGGCCACTCGATGTGCAATAACAGTCGACGAGGCACCGGCCTTTGCGGCTTAATTCGGTCGCGAAGACGCCTTCGAAAGTGTGCAGACCTTAACATCCCCAAAATAGAGTAGGTTTAGTGCGTGTGATACGCAATATTAGAAGCCGGGATCAAGTACGTGATGGGCTGATATGTGCAAGCGTGACGAGCAAATAAACGTAGCGAGACCTCTCTTCTCTTCATTCCTGCCTACACACGTTCGCGATCCATGTTTTCAGTTCTGAAATTGGAAATAGGAAATTTCATATTATGTTACGTAGTATTTGTTTAAAGGAACCTTTATTTGAATTGAAAATTTTGCCGTGGAGAGATTCCTTTGAAGCGTTATTTAAATATCGAAATGGAATTGTTAATATTTACATTGCCTTATTGCACTAGATTGCAAACACCCGATTGTTAAATCCCCAGAATTATTAATGTGTGTCGGTGGCTGTTATCCACTACCAACGATTGACTGCCGATCTGATTACCCCCCATGTAAAATATTAGGGATTTTGATGAACCTGTCACGGCTGCTTCGCGTTATTCGTTATTTATCGCCTTCATCATTTGCAAAAACTAGCAAATTTACTGGCCCTCGTAAAAAGCACAACACATATTCCCCACGCATTATCTACTACCGCTGTGAAGAGGACAAACAAAAATTCAACTAACTCGTTCTTTCTGCAATACAATATGACACCAGATTTTTTTTATTACAGTACACCTCACTACACTACACTACAATACAATACAAGTGCAGCTAACACATTGTTATATAATAGCACAAGATCTTAAATGGTACCAAACATACTGCCCACCACTACACTACACTACGCGATATTACGCTACAGTGGCGCAACGGCTTAAATTGCACTAAACACACTACGCTACGCTGTACTACATTTGTAGTTGCATAAGTGTGCAATGTTTGGAACTCTGTTTCGTTTTTGTTAGATTTTTAGAGAGAATTTAAAAAGATCGTCGACTTGTTTACGACAAAAATTCCGCCACTCTCCACATTGTTGAGTAATTTTAACGACAGCCGTCATTCGCAATTTAAAAGAGCCCTCGAAAGATAATTAAATCAATTATTACAAAGTATAAAAGAATGTCGATCGGTCGAGCGAGCACAATTTGGAGTAATCCCAACATTTGAGAGACACATTCTCCGGTCCAACTTTTGATTTAGATTAAAATCGACAAAGCATTTATTCCTCCAGAAAATTGAAGGACTAGTTTCAATTATTAATCTTATTTAACATTCACCAACAGCCAGTCGAAATTCAGCGAAACTCAAAACAAGCTGATGGACCTACTCTATATGTAAATGATGACACGTGAATAATAGGACTGTCACCGGCTGTCTAGCTATTCGATTACGGCGAGCCAAACTGGAATCGTTGTAAAAATGAATGAATATTACAAGGTGGCGGATCCTGGTTCCTGCGGGGACTGCGGCCTTGATTGGGTTACAAGTTGCGAAACACGTGTCCCAGGACCCGTGTCGGGAAGACATGTGTTGAGAGCTGCGCCGCTCCCTCGGGATTTATTAATCCCTGATTAAGTTAAGAATATTGTATTACATAATCGCGTCAGCTCGCACAATATTTATTGAAACGGATGAGCCTGCGAAAACCGAAAGATAATCGATCAGTTGCAACAACAACAAGAATTCCGAACTACCCGTTCTAATATTTATGGAATTAGCAAAGTGTTTGCTCCCTGCGCGGATTTGTTTGAGTTTGCTTTTAGGTATTTAGTTCGCGAACAATATTGGCCAGGATTAACGATAAATTTATTACACATCGCGTTCACGGTGCAGGTTTAATCGGGCGCATTTTTCAGCGAACTTGTGCATGAAACAAAGCCGCCGAAAAAACGTCGGTAAATCCCAGAAGTTGATGCGATTATGCAGCAGGTATACAGCGAGCTTTCCGAATGTTATTTCGTTTAAAGTTACACTTGAAAGCGTTCAATTTTACAATGAATTATGAACAGCCGACGAGATGACTTCAAAAGCTCTAGCCGCTTATCTTCTGCTATGAGAAGTTCGCAGCCGTTCCGCCCTCTGGCGATTGCTCCAAGAGTTACGCGGCCTTTGTACAAGTCGCGCCAATTATCAGAACGGACTCTAATAGAGCTCCGGTTACGACGATTTTCGACGCTAAACAACCCGAGTTGAGGCGCATACGGGCCCCAGAGCGGCGCAAAACTACCAAAATCATCGTTTCATTTACAAGCGAGCCTTTGGCGATCCTGCGGAATCGTGAAAGCTGCTCGAAAAACGGTTAAACATTCTTTTCACCAACATACACGACCTGGATTTCAGACGCTTTGGGAGCTTTCGCTCAAACGGACAACGTCACATACAACACGGTAAATGGACTGAACTCTACACATATTTTTGCAAATTAACTAAATCACTACGTGCCTGCTAAGTCCGCACAAAATACACAAAAGCGAGTGTTCCTGCCCTCTGCATTTTATTATTAAATAATATGTATTTTTAAAGCATCAGTAATGAATGTTTTATATTTCAGGAGCTTAAGTACTGTTTATTTCCGGAACGGAGACTAAATAAATAATAAAATGTCTTGATGCTTTCTGGCTTTGTAAATTTATTCTGCAACATTAACGAGCACTGTGTACAATTACAGAACAAAGGAATAACGTCGAATGAATGAAAAATAACAAAAAAAAAAAAACAAGGAAAAAACAGTCAAGAATTAAATCGCTAAAACCATTTCCTCGATTTATGAATGATAAGTTCTTAGGTCTAAGATTTATAGGTGATTAAAAAGAATCCAAATCAGAGCAAGCGTTGCAAATTATCGGTCACGTCGTAGCAAAATCATATGCAAATAAGCGGTCAAAACATGGGCGTAGACAATTTATGGTCTCAAAGGTTACTTAATAAAAAATGATACCTTATGAATTTTAGACGTTGGAATTATAATTGTGCATTTTATTATTATTATAAGATAAGGGACACAATTTATAATATACACAAGAGCAACATTTTACATTTGTAAGAGTAAGTAAATAATCAGCTTTATTGCCAAATGCGACGCCACTGGTACGGAGATGCTTCGTTGAAATGTCACATTTCAAAATTCAAGGTTGTTGTTGTTGACAATTTAAGTGATTTAACCTAGAAAACAAATCTTCGATTTCGGCAAAGTTTACAGACCTTTATTGAAATAGTTAAGCAATAATTATCCCAGAATAAGTTGTAAAATGGGTTTTACCATTAAAGAGAAGGCATTTTTATTAGATTATTTTTGAAAGAGGGTGCAACAAGAAAACGAAGACTGGCCTTACTTTGTACCCCCTTACACCGAAGAATTTCAAGCCAGATGTCCGAACCTGATGGTATTGGTTATCAACAAGTTTATCAATGTCTTAAAATTATAGTGCCTAATTTTAGCAAATCATAATCCATCATTAAGAAGAAGTCAGGTCGGTCCTTAGTTCAAATTTTAGAAATGGTGCAAAATGTTCAACAAATTATCAAGGAACATCCCTCAACTTCCATAAGGTGTTTAAGACAGCAAGTTAAATTGTGTTATGACACTTATCAGAAAATCTTTAAGAAGGATATTAATTTGTTTCCCTTTGTGTGTTGCAAGAAATAAAACCCACACATTACCCTAAACAAATTGACAACTTCATAAGGATTTTTCAAATTATGAGAGGCGAGTTTGATTCTGTCTGGACCACAATGGAGAACATTTTGAGCAGTTTTTGTGAAAACTTATTTTTTGACCTTGGAGTAATTTAAATGTTTTAAACACTGCTATAAAAGATACGAGTAAGTTCTCAATTACCCAAAAATTAGAGAATATTATCTTTTGCACTTTTCTTGCAGAAAACAACAAAACAAAGAATTGTGAAAAATAATTCTTTTTAAAATTTTGTAACTGAAGATTATGTGCCTTATGAAGGAATTTTGTGTAACTATGTTTTTTCCTTAATCAATAATAAATAATAATTAATTATAACTTTCTTTTAAATCTATTATTCATGAATTACAAAAAGTTTATAAAGCCAATTAATAATTGATTTTTGAGAGGTAGGCAACCAACAAAACGAGTGCACAGCAAGTAAATAAAAGCGGCTGATCCATGTTAGAAATACGTTTCGATAAAACAAAAGATGAGGTAGCACTCTTGATTTGGTTTCTTGTTGATCACTCTGTATTATTAAATAGTAGCGTGCCCTCGGGTAATTATTGTCCTCGCTGCACGCGTGCGATGAAGAGTAGAGGTGTTGGATTTTCTGATGGGTTGTGACCTTGGAAATATCAAAGCTAAGACTGATGTAACAGATGACTCATAGCCCATGAGAAAATCCAAGACTTTTATTAATATTTTTGGTGTGATTTCAGTAACGATTTGAGCTTAATTTCGTATTTGCTTCATTTGCGACTCCCATTATCGTTATTTTCACTCTCTCGCGCCGGCAAACAGGTTAAAAATTGCAAATTGATAGTTCCATGTTCGACCGAGAGTCATTAAAAGTTCATGCATAGTAAATTTCTATCCGGTGCAACCCTCTACCTTAAACTCGGTGACTGAAATGAAATTACATCGCCCAACGAGCTGAATTTATAAGGCCTACACTTGAATTAAAAACTTAAATGTGCCTCCAGAACTCAGCTCGTTACATCGTCGGTTTTCATACTTCTGAAATTATTATCCTCATAAAAACGTAATAAAATATTATCACTCGACCAACTTGTTCCGTAAAAAGGTTCATTATCATGTTACGTAATTATTTATAAAGGGCCTTCTTTATTATTTATAAATTAATTTGCACATTATTGCGCCGACGGTTCTAAATTTGTTAAAAGATTCAATGGGCTCAAACACGTAAAAATACTTTGAACCGTAAACGCATCAAGGGCAGGAGGATTAAGTCTGAGCCGCGCCTCTTCAAAAATGTGGAACTGGAACTGGAGTAAGAGGGTTAAAGAGATGTTTCTCGAACAATGATTCTGAGCGGAGCAGGAAGAGAAATTTGTGCCAGTTATTCCATTAAATCACGAGCAATTAATTTTTGTCATGTGAGAACGTGCAACGTCTTGTTGAAAAATCTCCTATCACTCTTTCGAATTTATAGAGAAACAGAAATACTTTTCTTTTTATCACTCCTTATTATTGCTTTTATCAGTTTTTTACACATTGAAAGACGGTTTCTTATCTGAAGCATTTTCTTATATTTCATGTTTCTATTAAGCAGTGTTTTTCTACAAGTGGGAAGTTGACACACACGAGCGTGGCCAAGCTGTAGGTCTAGTTGTGCAAACTTTTCATGCGTGCGATAATAATGTCTATATCCCACTTGTTCTGTAAACAACTAGTTTTTTTTTTGAGAAAGGAAACAGCACAGGTAGACAATATTAACGGGGGTTTGCTGCGAGGGTTAATCAATGTTAGGAGGGTGGTTTTGTAATAAATGTAATTACGTTCGGTTCGTTTGAAATATATTATTGCGTGAATCTAATAAATAAGTTGAATAAAAATATTGTATAAGGGATGGGATGAAAGAGGGAATGTCAGCGACTTTGTTGTAAATAAAGGTACTTGTTTATAATTTATTTTTTTATTATTTTGGGGTACGTTTTGAATGTGCATCGGTTCGACAAATTGAAAAGTCTCGAACAAGAGCCCCTTTGTTCGTCGAGAATCGTTTTGGGCCTATCCCGCCGATTTTTTGTTAATAACTTTCAAACAGCATTAAAAATAATCGCTCGAATAAGCCCTCGCAATTTTTCAGTTCTTTGACTCTCGAGTTATAACCATGCCAACGAAAGTTTTGCGCAAAACGAGTTCACAGGGGCGAAACTCCAGGGGTCCGCCCCCGGAAGCACACACTACACCCGTACCAAGAGAAAAGTGTATTAATATTCGCGTGGAAGTAATTTGATAAAATGATATAAAATAATACAGACGAGGCCGTAACGGGGTAGCAAGTGGCGACCCTCCCCTCGCGCCCTAAACGAATCCAATTTTCCATTATAGGAAAAAAGTGAACGTGGATGCGCGTCGCTTTAAGGGCCCTATCTCATTTGAGAGGGCCCTTCTGCGACTATCTATTACGTGGAGGTCCCGAGGCGGGCCGGGCCATCCGCGGCCCCCTTACCCCATAAATTATTAAACTCGGGCACAGATTAACCGCACTCGCAGCACGCATTATTCCAATATTCAACAAGTTAAAATGTGCTATTGCACTACGGAGGATTGCGCACAGCCGCACTCTCGACACTACAATCGCGAAATGTACGGAACTTGCCGCAAAAACTTATAGTGCACCCGTACTATTTCAAGACGGTGCATATTTGGTTGCCTAAGAACAATAATACTGTCAAAATATACTGTTTACGATATTTCGTAACGAATTTTTAAAGAAACATAGATCTTTGAAGCTTTTACTGTTTTCTCAATTTGGTTTTAGGTCGTAAAATTTTAAGGTAGGTACTTTAAGTTAAAGATCTTGCGGGGATTTTAAATCCTAGTTTACCACTAGCAGGTAATATTTTAAGCAGGGTTGTATTGTACATTTTCAAACCCAACCCTTGTACCCGTAATCGCTCATAATATACAATAAAATTTTACGACCTACAACGAAATTGAAAAAACAGTATATCATAAATTAAAAATCAAGGAAATCAAGAGACGTTAAATCAGGTATCGGAATGGCCACAATTTTGCACATATCAAGCTTGAGAAGAGAAGAAGAACTAGCTGAATCTTGTTGGAAATAGGCGTTTGGTGAAACCAAGACTCGTCAGTAAAAAGAGTAATGTGTTGCGTATCAATATTAAACAAATTCTGTTATACCAATGGCATAACTGGATTCGTAGAAAAAAACAGGAGTAGGAGTTGTAAATTTTTCTTGAGGAAGCTTTAACTTTTACAAAACATCCAAATGTTGAAAATGAAAAGATATCGTAATAAAAGCTGGCGCAAATGACTACTGACATCTTTTACGGTATTAACCCACGTGAATGAATATCAAGATGTTGTTTTTTATGAAGGAAATTTAATTTGCCTGAGGCATTATAGTATAATTGCTTTGGTGTTTATCATTTGAGACGCGAAGTAGAGCACAAAAAGCCACGCCCCTCACAAAATATAGGAACGAAATAATTGTTACGTCGCTCTGACAAGACCATGCTCTTGTTTTTCGGTAATTTCGGCTGTGTTCAGTAAAAAATATTAATTTTTTATATTGTTTACAAGAATTAGGGTGCCCAATGCTTTAAATTAGATTGTTTACAAAAATATGATGTTTTTTGGTCAAAAACATCTCTTCCAAAGCGCTGCGTTTAAGTTTATTAAAGCTAAAATGAGGAGGAGCTTAATGCAGCTTCGCTCTTTAAAGCTCCGATCGACAGTGAACCATTAAGGAGAGATTGCCAATAAAAATAATTTGTTGAATTTGACGAAAACGTTTCGTCACCTACTGTGGCCGTCTTCGGTGGTAGTAACGTCGTTGGGGCAGGTAAAGAAAGTACTGAGAGCCTGTTGTTCAAACAGTTCAAGTCATTTGCCGTGAACGATGTGAAACTCGTCGAGTATCAGATTAAACAGAAGTGAATTTGTGGCTCCTCTCCTTAATAAATTCCCCCCGTGTACACATCTCGACACGCTTTCTTCTTGTTTTCTAGACAAGCACACCCAAAAACAACATGTTCAGCTGTAATATTAAGACCTGAGGGGCCACGCGACCCGTCGCATCATCACCGTCCAATCAGGGTGCGCCTTCAACTTTCAGCCAATGTTTTGCCACCATAATACGGTGCCAAGTTATTTACACGAGAAACTGTGTGTAATCTCGCCTATAAATATTCATATTACGTTGGAATTAGGAAAACGCTTTCCAAACAAATTCGCTGCCATTAAAATCATTTCCCTTATATTGGAGGCGCATCTTACCGATATTAAATGCTTCCAACGGCGTAGATAACTCTGATTTCCCTGTATACTCTCAGATTGTTGATTCACAACACAGCTGGAACGTACAGGTCTCAATTACACAAAGAAAAATTTTTCACTGATGAGGCGTGGTTTCACCTTGAGGCGCCATTCCATCTAATTTAAATTATTGGCGCAATCTTCTTCAACGAATCTATCAACACTTAAAGATGGCAAAAGATCTTTCTTGAACCATATAGAGTTGTGGCCAAACTGATCACCTGACTTGACTCCTCTTGATTTGTTCTTGTCCTTCCGTCTAAAATGCGTACTGGACATCATTTCGAACATTTTCTCTGATCACTTATTTTTTGGTTAAAATGTACAGTTTCTTCTTTTTTGACATTGTACTATTTTTAATTTGTGACATAAAAGCTTCAAAATTGTGGGGTAAATGTTTGTACACTGGTTTCACTAAAAATAACTCAAAACCAGGACAAGACATCGTTATCTTTTGACGAATTCATGAGAAACGCGATCGTACAAGACGAGAGAAGAAATTTTCGTGAAACCGAAACCCATTAAATCATATTCTGTTCTCGGAAAATAAATAAGTATCGAACCTGCAGACATGAGTAATATATCAGATGTCAAAGCGCCAAAAATAGAAAAGTCGTCCCGACCCGGACCATTTAAGGAGCACTGGCAGAAATTCGAGGAGTCGTGGAAAGCTCCCGGAAAAATGCAGCCGCTGCCAAACATTCCCTGTTTTGCAGCGATAATTTAAGTTTTCCGTGGCTAATTCCCCGTCGCCGTTGACTTCGTCTAACGTAATTTGTTGAGCGGTGGTGTTTTTGCGTTGTTGTAGCACCCCTCGAATGAAATGTTCTGTGGAGGACCCTCCAGATAGTAAAAAGTGTGTGGGTGCTGTTAAAGATGGAGATAAAACGGAGCGCAACACGGCGAAGCGGAGGCAAATAAACACTCTTCCTCCGAGCAAAAGTCGATTCGTCCGAGAGCTCATCATTGACTCGGCCAAATCCTCCAAGTCAATTCCCGGCGCAAAACTTTTAATCCGATTGTACGCGTCGCCAAAGATATTTGTAATCTCCATTGCGTAACGAAATTCCAGTTCGCAGCCCAACTTCGTCGACGTTAAAATGCGAAAAATAACCAACTTCGGACAAGTTTTTTACGTGGAAATTAGATTTAATAAGTCGGCGGAGGAACACGCGACCCTCTCGTAAGGCGTGACCTGCACCCTCTCGCGGGGTGGTTTCGACGTGATTATGCGCGTTATTACCGCAACCACCGGCACGGCCTTATTCCGCTTTTTTAACAACGAAAGGGATGCGGAACGTTAACTTTTTCACGCGGCCTGCTCCGGAACAAGGGTGGGGGTGGCGGCCGGAAGGGGTCTTCTCGGCTGCGGATTAATAAGAATCAGCCGGTAATAAGGATCAGGGCGAGGATGGGAAACAGGACGACATAAGAAACGACAAGTAGCTGTCTATTCGGAGACACAAAAACGGTTCACCTTAATTAACCTACCGCCAGGAGGATTCGATTTCTGCCATTTGTGCACTATGTGGAATTAATTTTTCCTTCGTTCAAAATAAAACGAAGCGCAAAAATTCTCGTTGTTCAGGGTTATTAGAAATGTTTCTTGCGTCGTAGCTTGCCACCTACACTACATGGCGTAACTGTACTATCCTCATGGCCAAATAGTGTAATTACTTGGTTGTCTAAAAACAAGGGGCTTCAAAACAATGTAATTTAAAATTAAAAAAATTGTAACAACAAATATCAAAATAAGAGTATTGTACAAAGGTATTTGTATTGTTTAAAAACAATTCGCTACTATATTCCAGACATCTTTTTCTGCCTTTAACTAAGTTATCCAGACATTTTCTTTTGTAGCTGCAACGTTATCCTCGTTTCTTTAAACACCTTCCCAATTCTTACAACCAAATGATTTTTCAATTGCCTTCTTAATGTGTCAATCATCAATCATCCTACATCTTCTTTGAATGCTAGCTTGTTACCTAACAGTATCTTTGTCCCTTCCAATCCCTCTTACGGACGCTCTGCCAAAAATGTTCAGCGAATCTTCTGCGTCGTCTTCTAGTCTATGTCCTAGTTTATCAGTTGTCTCTTTCCCTCTTCATTTTTATGTCCCTAATTCCATTTTTTCCATCAATTCCGACAACCCTTTAGTACCTCCTTTCTAGTGACGCATACAGCTTATACCCTGTGTTTAGGAGAATTATTCCTCGGTAGTTTTCTGCTTTGTTTTTCTCTCCCTTTCTATAAATAGGGCATATTATATCTTTTCTCCAGTCTACCGGGAATCCCTCTCCTCTCCATACTTCATTCATGAGTTCAATCATTCTCTCTACTATTCTTTTGGTCCCACACATTCATGCTTCATTCTGCACTCCGTCCCTCCACGGTGCCTTTCTCTTTTTAAGTTTCCTTATTTGCCTCTCTACTCTCCTACTGTGATTTCTGTTTCCTCTGGCGCCGTCTACTTCTTCTTCATTTCGGTTTCTGCCTTTCCTTCTTCCTTTCTCCCGACAGTTTCATAAAGTACTCTTCCCATTCGTGCATTCTCTGTTCTTATTTCCTTTATCCCTTTCTCCTCCCTGTCCCCCTTCTGCTTCTTCCTCTCTCTACATCTCCCCCTATATCTTCTTTTCACTTCTAGGAATCTTTTTCAATCCCTCTTCTTTTCTCTTCCCAATTTCTTGCTCCTCTTTCTCCTATTCTCCCATTGAAGTTCTCCCGAGAGAAAGGATGAAGAAATAGATCGAAGAAAAGGGAGTGGTGCCGGACAGACTGACAGGGTTCAGAAACGGAAGGGGTACTGTGGACAATGTGTACATCCTGGACCATTTAACAATGAACGAATTAAAGAAGAAAGGGGGAGGATGGATGCACTGTTCGTAGTCTCCAGGGCGACGTTTTACTAGGTATACACAGAGAAAATGTTTGAATATATGAGAGAGAGCGAGGAATAAGCGAATGACTGGTACGTAAAAAAAAGACGATTTGGTAATAGCGGCAAAGAGCGAGAGAGAAATGAAAGAAATGATGAAGAGCCTGGGAAAGCATGCGAGGAAGAAAAAACTGCAAGTGAATATTGAGAAGCCGAAAATGATGGTGTTGAATAAGAAAAAGAGGAAAAGTGAATAGAATGAGTGGAAGTGGGAAGGAAGGAAAATAGAACGAGTGAGCAAATTCAAGTACTTGGGCTGGTCCTTCAACGAAAGAGCCACGGACAAGGAACACATGAGAGAGATGGTGAGGAAGGAAAACAAGGTAGTGGGATGTGAATGGGGAATAGGAGAAAGAAAGGAGGGAGAGGTGATTTCAGGAGGAGAATGATGATGTTTGAGAGCATGGTAGAGAGCGTTTTAATGTACGGGGCAGAAATATGGGAATGGAAGGAACAAAACAAGGGAAGAGTGTAAGAGGGATAAGGCTGAGAGTGAAAGAAAGTTTGAAGGTTTGAAGACAAAATGGATGGAAGGGAAGAGTGCAGGATACTGATGGAATGCTGAAGAAAAAAGAAAAAGAACAAGGCGAAGAAGGAGAGAAAGAAGTCCTACCAGAGGTATGGATATGCCAGTGAAGAAATGGAAAGGTTAAGAGCAAAAGGAAGATCTATGAATGCGGAGCTGAGTGAAAGGAACAAAGACACGAACAAGCAAGAAAGAAGGGAGGGAATCAAAGAATCAAAGTACAACAGGGAGTATGAGAGGTGTATGACAGAGAAAATACCGGAGTACCCGGGGAGAGAGAAAAATGATGGCGGGATCCAGATGTGGGAACGAAGAGAGAGAAAACAGGATCTACGGAGAGAAAAGAAGGTGCAGAATGTGCTATGAGGAGAGAAAGACAAACAAACACAAAGGAATGGGGAGAAATACCGAATGAAGACAGAAGGGAGATAGGATGGATGAAAGAGATATAGAAGAGGAGGGAAAGGATAGAGAAGAGGAGGGGTGGGGATAGGAATTAAAATAGTTATTTACGAACCAAGTGCGGGAAGATGATGTTCCCGCATGAGCGCATTTTTTAAAGCACGAGCGACGAAGGAGCGAGTGCCTTTAATTAATGCGCGAATGAACGGAAGATGTCTTCACGCAAGTGGTTCGTACAATATTTTTTGTAGGAAAATTAAATTAATTTTTTTTTGTTTTAATACATTAAACATAAACGAACATAAAACCAAGTAGGCAGTGATCTTTGGTTATTGGAAACGATTGCTTCACTTGATATTTCAATTTTTGCAATAATTTGTGAATTTTGTAGGAACAATTTTCAACGATTATAAATCTTTCCGTAATTTTTTAATGGAGGAAAACCGAGGGAACTTGTATTTTATGAACTAAATTTTATTATTATCAAGACAGATTTTTTTTTGAATGCCTCAAAGGGCCAGTGTTTTTTGCAATTTTTACATTCGAGTCGACCGGGAAGCACTCGTTTCGGAGCGAGCGTTGGATGTTGGAAGAGTTGCTTTCAAGGCTATGAGTACAAAAAGGTTATTTTTTGAACTGAAGGGACGTTCTGCCAAAATCGTTCAGCTAATCTTCTGCGTCATCTTCTAGTCTACTTCCTACTTTACCACTTGCCTCTTTCTCTCTTCATTTTTATGTCCCCCATTCCATTTTTTGATCAATTCCGGCAACCCTTTAACACATTCTTTCTGATGTTCTATTTCCACTTCTTCATTCACTTCTTTCATTGCTGGCCCCTCCAATATTATTTCTACATTTTCCTATTCAATGTAACGTTACAACACTGAAAACTGTTTATTTCTCTCCCCAAAAACTTACAGCGTACAAAAATCAACAAAGCAGAAAGATATTGTTTTGATGGTTGCTTTAATCATTTAATACATAAATCCAACAAAACAGAATCATTTTATCATCAAGCACCAAATAATTAACAACAAATATTTGTTTACTCCATCGACCTATAACTAATGAACTGCACTCACCAGAATAATCTATTAATTAAATAGGAGTTTATGAGAGACACTACAGCACATAACATTTCAAACCATCAGTATGGTGCAAAAGTGTTTGTGGAGTGTGTCTTCGGCTTCTCTTCAGTTAAAAATGTTTCTTACTAAATACAATACCTGTAGCGCAATTAATTAAGAAACAATAAATATGAAGCGTTGGTTGAAAATGTAATTGAATCGGAAACAAACTCTCCGTTCCAGAATAGTTTAGAAATTATTAGGAGGGATTAAACATTTTAGCGGTGATATCAACAACCGAGAACATCGACTGTAAGCGGACTATTAGATTATTGGTCCCCACAATTGTTTCGCAACTTTGTCACAAAATTTACTGCATTAATCCGTTCCAAAATCATTCTCAGTTTAACTTTTTTCACGCAACTCGTTAATCCTTTCGGCACATTTTCCTCGCAGATCATATTCCGAGCACGCTAATTCCACTTAATTGCTCGAAACCGAAGCATCAAGTGAGCTCTGCATAGATTTGTCCCTTTTACGAACCCCACAATCCTGAACCTTGAAAGGCTTCTGGCATCTGCGAGTTTTTGTGAGACGTTTTAAATAACCAAAACTGTTTCAGAGTGTGTGGTGGAGAGAGTGTCGAGAGGTTGATTACAGTAAAACGCTGTAAGCGCCATCTTGCTTGTCCGGTGATGCACTCCAGAATCCTTCTTATCCTTTTTTGGGTGATCAGGTACGTGAAAATTTCGCGTCTGATTGGCGATAAAGACAAGCAGGACAGCTTGATAGATGGTGTTATTTCGCCGCCAACAGTACATCCATCCATTAGTATTGCCATTCACCGCATAGCACTATAGGGCGGCGGTGAGGCGGTTGTGTTCAGCCGAAGGAAGGATCCGGTGTTAATGCACTGCCTAATTTGCATACCGACATCATGAATACGTGATTAGACTCCTCTGTTTGATTCAACAACTGCTGCCATCCATTCCGGGGGCTCCATTTCTAGTTACAACCGATCGCGGACCCAGAATAAATCAAAATATATGGCACAATGGGTGCCCACTTAGGTGCTGTAAGATCTGTAATTGATGATCGATTCAACTGGTTGAGAAAAGTTTCGCAATGCACCTAGAATTTGTCGACGCGAGGAAGCGCCAATCTACGATTCCCACAAGTCTAAATGACAGTTATTTACCTATGTTTCTTTACAAGTGGGAAGTTTACACGCACGACCGCAGCTGCATAACTAAAAGAACACTACTCAGAGAAACATCGTAACGCACCTCATTGTTTTGGCTCGGCCATTTTGAATCAAATTTTGATTTTAATACAAATGTTTTACAAAAATTATCTGCGTAATAAATGCTACTGACAAACATCTGTAACGTATTCGGGTTGAAATGACTTTCTTCTTTAAACTCGTTCAAGTCATCAGAGTCGTTTGGTACTTTTTTAAATGATCTAGTAAGTTTTATTTTGTAATGTTTGCAAAGCGTTTAGTGTCAAATAGCTATTTATGTAATAAGTACATAATATAGGTCTTTGTGGACGAGCCTTATAGTTTATGGCAGAGCGAGCTTGCGAGCGAGGCTAATAAATAGGGCAAGTTCACAAAGCCTAATTATGTACGAATTACATACAAAGCTTTATGTTCGATTGTGAAGTTAAGTTTCTTTTAGATACAAAATTAATAGATTCTAAAAATTACGATAATTTCGAAGTGTTCTGTTTTTGTTTCTGTGGTTACGAAATTATTTATTACTATTTATTTGAAAACGAACAGTGTTTGTGTTTGAAATACGAACTGAAATCGTCTTTATTTCTAGTTGTAATAATGAGCAAAGTAAGTGAATTTGCGGCAAAAGCTAAAGAATCTTGACTGCAAAGTTTTCTATTAATTCTATTCATTCCTGATTTAAATAAAATTAGGAAAATTTTGATGTTTATTTTGAAGTAATACCCAAAATTGACAAGCGGCCGTTTTACTATCTTTATGGACTAGTCCATAAACAGATAGTTTGTGGACACTAAACGATATCATAAATCATGAATTATAATACAATCGAACATAAAATAAATTATCGGTAGAAATAAAGTCCATTTTTTTAAATCAATTGTCAGTGTCAAAATTCCCTCAAAGAACAGGCTGTATCACCCTAAAACCTTTCATTTCGGGACACCTCTATCGTAAAATCTCCCTAGATCGGGTTTGAGGTTATGTCAGTAATTTTCAAATGTCGGAAAAGTTTCAGATGTAACCAAATTTTATACCAAAAGACGAGAAATAAAGACCATAATGACACTGAAAGGTGCAACTGAACATATAGAGGAAAATGGGAATTTATTTAATGGGTAATCTTTAGAATCTAACCCCCAATCGTCTTCCGAATATGATTCTGCGGAAAGTTGAATTATTATTAAACGAATGTCCCCAATTGGTAGATTTCCCATCAATTATTTCCAGTCCTCTCTAATCAGTAATCAGTTCCTCGCAGTGACGAACACCATTGGCCCATATATTAAAATTATAAAATTAAAAGAAAATACCTCGAATATGTGTGTATCTTTACTGCAATTTAGCATGGTCGGTTTTTCTCTCTGCATTTCTTCACGTAATCTAATCATAGCCAATTTTTCTCGTTGTGTTAGATCCTTGCTTTCGGAAACTCATTTAACTTTTTATTTTTATTTAAATCTAATTGCGGCTTCACTAGCGCAAGCGCCTTCACAATTCACATCAATGACTGACATACAGTTGACATTTTACGTTGCCAACCTAATTACTATCAAATAACTAGTGGCTCATACCAACCTGACAACACTTTGACAATTGATTATAAAAAAAAACAGACTTTAGTACTGCACAGCTGTCAGTTCAGATTGTGAAAAGTAGAGAAATAAACAAGCGTTTTAATTAGTATAAGTGGATGTGCGCAGAGATAAGAGTCTGAACGGGGTGGTACTGTTGGTAATACAGAGACCATAAAGTAATCAGTCTAAAACACTCCCGTGAGATCTGACACTAATAAAACTTTCATTTGTAGTCTCGTAACTGACAACTTGTTGATAACATACGAGACATATTTTTAAAAGGAGTAAATTTAATTATGTTGCATTAAATACACGGTGATTCACGAGTAATAATGAGCCTAATAAAATTTGTGATGCAACCAACAATACATGTCCCCCACATGACTAAAGATTGTTAATTCCACATAATGATTTTGATTATAATTTGACAAACGTAAGTCGCGCATGTTGACAATGTTGTATAAAATGAAAATATATTTTAAATCCACATAATCGGTGCAGATGGATTGTTGGCTGCATCACAAATTTCGTCAGGCTCATTATTATTCGTGAATCACCCTGTACATGGCGAAGGCATTTCTAAAAGTAAACTTAATTTAAAATGAATGTCACAACAACTGAATGTTACTTCTTTTATCAGCGGCAGAGATAATCCCGTCGAGCAGTAACAATCCGCTAATTTAATTTGCATTTAGTGATTACATCATTTCGGTAATAATTGCGGCGTCTAATTCAATTCGCTACCGAGTGAATCCGCAAGATGATGGAACTATTTGTAGTCTTGTTGTGATCTCAAAGAACTTTCAGACTAACAAAAACAGTTTTCGGTAAGTAAAACATTTTATACCAGATATTTTACATTTTTTGCTCTCATTAAAATTAAAATAATAATTAATTTTCTATGCTAGAATCATATTTTATTCACTTCAAGATTTTATTTGGGCGTAAACTAATTGGTTCATTGAAATGGTGAATAATAATTGGGAAGTGAGAATTTTAAGTACACGACGAGAAACGACTTTTTGTTTTTTATTTGTCCCGAGAAAAAGAAACAAAATGGTGTATTAAAAATGTTGTTGACTTACTAATTAGGAAAGTAAACAGAATCACGATTTTGACGGATTGAAATGTGAATCCAACTGAAACAGTGAAAGGAAATTCCAGTTAAATTATCCAATACAAATAAAACATAACAGACGCAAGTCCTGTCAGTTATCTTTTCCCCCAAATGAAATGGTCTTCATATCAGGATTTATTAACTGTGAAGCGGAAAAGAAATGTAAAGCGTTTTGGTCGGAATTTTGGTTGGCCTTTTCAGAATTTTGAGAAAGATATTTCTAGGGCCCGCTGTTATTGAGAAAATTCCTGTCCAATCCCTACTCCATCAGACATCATGGGAGCATGGTGGTAAGTATGTTTGCTTGCATTGCATTTATTTTTTGTAAATATTAAAAAACTATGACAGTAAACAAAAAAAGAAGAAACTGTCAGGGATCACCGTATTTTAATTATCTATCAAATGAGTGTTTACTTACTTCGAAAAAACGTTCCAATTTCAATTATGCGTGAGCGAAAGTTAAACCTACAGACTCACTTTTCAGGGAGGTCTCGAACAAAGCTTCTTTTCCTTCTTTCTTTGTTCTCTAAAAATCCCCTGATTTGAAGTTTTGATCTTCTAGCACCTCATTTCGAATTAAAACTGATTCACAGTTAAAGAAATCTTGCAACGAATCGAAAATTCCTCAAGATTTGTAGCTTTTTTCATTTGTATACAATATTGAAAAAAATGTATTTTTTGAAACCTCGTTATGACTCTCTGAGAAATTAATTCAGTCATATCTCTGAATATTTTGCTGAATCTTCATTTTTAATGCATTTGGTCACACCGTCCCTTTCCGCAAAAATTTCCAACAGAATCCGAAAGATGAAAAGGGAAACCTTTGCATGTCGGGACCAATTTTGGCGTCTCTCGCGTAATTTGAAATTCTTGCGACGTACGAGGTCCTTCCTTTCACCCTCGATATGCAAATCCACGTGCAGATTTTACCATTTATTATTTAGACTTGCGTGAGTAAATGCAAAACCGTCACGTGAACCAATAATTAACTTTTAATTGTCCTTTCGCTGTACTTACGTTGAATTATTTAATTACAACAATGTATGTGTCAATGTACAAACGTGTTCATTTATTTTATAGGTAGAAGGGTAGTGCAGCGGATTTCATTAACTTTTTATCAGGCACGCGCAAATTAAAGTTTGCCAGAACAAAATTAAATTATTCGTTAACACAACCTGCAAAGAGCTGGAGACATAATTACTATCATCGGAGAGGAAATAATGTATTTGGTTGTTATTCGAGCTCAAATTTTTAATCTCGGCCAGATTTAATAAGTGCATGATGCTTTAGGCGCCAAACAAAGTTTTCTTGAGCAAATACATCTGCGCAATGGATTTAATTTTTTGCCGGCACTCAAGTGCGGTCCCTTTCAAAAGTCAACAGAAAATAAACTCGCCAAAGAAATGTCAAGCACAAGAAACTTATTCACGTCCGAATTGCCACAAACTTACTAAATCGAGATGTTTATTTTTTATGTTGTAACCTCCATTTCAGCTTGGAAATTTATGTCACATAAACCAAAAATTATTTTTAATATTTTATTCCTCAAATCGTCTAATCTGAAAGGAATGCTAACTAAAGTAAAGAAACATTTTAACATTTGAAGAAAAATTATTGTGTTAATTAGATTGGTGTATCTCAGGGTTCTTGGACCAACTTTATTCGCAAAAATAATATGTATGTGAATTATTTAGTAGCAACAAGCTCGTGGTTAATAATAAAACCACGCTAGAATAATATATTATTCAACGATGGTGTAATGGTAACTATATCTCACGAGTTGCAGGTAAGTATCATCCGAGTGGTTAGTAGAGCAGAATTCGAAGTACAAATTTCATAATTTACACAGTCAAAGTTTATTTACATGTTGCTTCTTTTTAATAAAAAAATATACAGAAACTCTATATCTATTCTATGCCGCGTTTTGCAAATGCAATTTCGTGACTGGCAACAACCCGTAGAATAATGAGTCAATACTCACAGCCGTGAGTAATGAATTAAAGTAAACGCATGTGTAATCAATGTATTATTTAATAAGAGTAGAAGAATTATTTTGATTAGATAATCAATTAGAACTTGCCTCCCTGCTTTCCTATCTTCAGTTCATGGTGTTAAAAAGCTTGTTTCTCAATTACTAAATTCAAAGGATAATGAGCTTATTATTCACCATTATGATGAAGCTTTAGCAGTCTGGGATGTAGAAAATGAGAACGAAAGACCAACAATTCCACAATTTCAGAAGAATTGGGATAATATCAATATCAAAAGAATAATTGACAATGACTTAATCTTTAATTCATCTAGGGACTTGGCTCGTTTTAAGGCTTTGCAATGCAGAGAATCAGGATCTTGGTTACATGCAATACCTTCTCCTAATATTGGTACTCTTTTAGATAACACTTCCTTCCAAGTTTGTATTGGTTTAAGATTGGGTTGTAATCTTTGTACACCTCATATTTGCAAATGCAATGCGAAAGTTGATGAAATTGGTATTCACGGTCTAAGTTGTTCCAAAAGCAGTGGTAGATTTTCAAGACACACTGAAATTAATTCTATTATCAACCGGTCTTTGACTTCTATTCATGTTAATTCAACTTTAGAACCAAACGGACTACCTCGTGATGAAGGAAAACGCCCTGATGGGATGACTTTAGTACCGTGGAATAAAGGTCAACCTTTGGTTTGGGACGTTAGTGTCGTAGATACACTTGCAGACAGTTAGGTATTGAAAACATCTGAAGTCTCAGGTTTTGCCGCTGAAATGGCTTGCAAACGCAAACATAACAAATATCGTTCAATTATTTCGTCAAACTACATATTTAAAGGTTTAGCCTTTGAAACCTTAGGCCCTTGGTGCAAAGAAACAATAGATTTTATTAATGTCATCGGAGACCGACTTATCGCGGAATCAGGGGATTCAAAATCTAAGAAATTCCTTTTTGAGAGGATTTCCCTTGCCATTCAACGTGGAAACGCTGCAAGCATTCGGGGTACTTTTCCAGATTCCGCATTATTATCGGAAATTTTCGCATTGTAAATTAAAAATGTTATTTTATGTTAAATTTTAATAAATCTTGATATTAGAACTTTTGACTTTTTCTAATAGATATTTTGGAGTTAGTCTGAAAGTAGATTTGTAAATAAAACGAATGATATTTTTTTAATATTTGTTTTATCAGTTTTAAATTCCGATTTATTTATCATTCTATTTACATAAAATTGAATAGATGCTTTTTAGTATTATATAACAATGGCGCTTAACAATTTCCATATATTTTAATATTACATAATTCCCTAATTAAATCCAATTTTTAAATATTCAGTGACGCTTGTGGCCTCTGCTTATTTTAATATTTTTTTAATGAAATACACAGTTCATTGATTTTAAAATATTGAGATAAAATCATTCCAGGTACAATAAACAAAATCGAAGAACAATTCTAGCAAAAATATTTTCTCTTGGTGACAATGAAACCTTTACATCTTTACCTACTAGAGTTATTTAAACTAATTTCACTTCTGTAGAATCTTCCAAAACATGTTAATTGTTTCTTTCAGCTGAAGCTTTATTTTGGGAGATTTTTTCTTTAGATTTTTAAGACTGAAGAAAAAATATCGTGACGATACAAGATCTCGTGGTAATACATACCTGATGTCTATTTTTTACAAAATCCTGCAACGAAATACGACCTCCCTATTGGTTACTCTATTCGACTAACCGATAGGGAGATCGCATTTCGTTGCACAATTTTGTAAATGGCGCGCGCAACCGCCTACCAGGATAAAATAGACTACACTTCTTATTTATTATAACGTAACATATTTTTTTTATCAACTTGTTTTATTGTGTCAAAATTAAGAAAAATAATCCTGAAAGTACTCCCTCTTCAGTTCCCGTTCTGAACCATTTTCAATTTATCATTATTTCATTTTTTGTCTTTATGTTGAATAATTCTTCTACGTTTGTCATTATTCTCCTTTAACTTCAAAGAACTGATATTTTTAAATATTTTGACTCATACATGGATGTCCTTTCCTTTCCTTTTCTGATGGCATGCACTGTATGATCTATAATTTTTCTCCCTTTTTTATCATCTACTCATTCATTTTACTTATCTATTTTAATTTTATGTAGGTAATACATATTTCAAAATTTATTTTTCTTTAGTTGCATATTCTTTCTTATTTTTTGTATCCCACCTCCACCCGGCGGCACGGCCATTTTGCCGGAGTACATACACTATTACGGATATTACTATCAAGTAATAGTGCAGTGCTTATCAACATAATTACCGGCGTCTCGCCTCCGCATTTTGACTTTGTTGTGTATTATGTTCTGTGTCAATGTTAAGAAACTTCCTCACGATGTGACATGAGTATAATAATATACCTTTTTGAATTTCAACTACCAATGTGTTATCTAAATCCAGAATTTTTACATTTTTAAAAAGAGATTGCGGTACCTACTATTCCCGTTGCTGAAATTACAAGTGGTAAAATCGAATTTTTTTCTAAACAGCAAAGATTTCTCATAGCAACGGAGTGTTATATGTCTGTGTTATATTATGTGAATTTGGAACAGCTATATCTAAAAGATATGCTTGCTTTTGTTGTTTATTTAAAATTATAATGTCTGGTCTGTTATGCTTAATATGAATGTCAGTTAAAATTGTTCTATCAAAATATAACTTGTAACTGTCATTTTCCAAACAACTTTCTGGTGTATAACTATAATGTGGTTGTGTATTCTTTAATAAATTGAATTTAACAGCTAAATTCATGTGTATAATTTTTGCGAATATATCGTGATGTTTTTTATATTCGCTTTGAGCCAAAACAGTGCAAGAAGAA
Organism: Tenebrio molitor; assembly: GCF_963966145.1. Lineage (NCBI taxonomy): Eukaryota > Metazoa > Arthropoda > Insecta > Coleoptera > Tenebrionidae > Tenebrio > Tenebrio molitor. The sequence goes on along the minus strand of NC_091048.1, from coordinate 2,475,293 downwards.
ATGATGTGTTCAATTGTATCTATTGTATACATCAATTGCACTACTTTGATCTTTTCCTTTTCTGATGATGTACTGTACCGGATGAAACATTTCTTGTCGTTCTCTTCTCTTGTGAAGCTGAAATGTATTCCTTTATTTCATTAAAGTTTAATCTTTCTTCTTCCCTTCTTCGACCTACATTTATCTAATCTTCTTTCGCCCACTTAAATGTATCTTTAAAGAGCATCCCGTTCGTTGCAAACAGAATAGAGCTCAAAGACTATCCTTGTAATGATCCTCTTGCATCTAATTAACATTTCTTTATGTATTTATAATTATATTCTTTCACTCTTTGACCCAAGTGTACACATTTTAGATGTGTTTCTTAATTTTACATAAAGCTTCACGACCGATTTCATTTAATCCATTTAATATTTATTCAACTACCGCGAATATTTTACCTTCTCTATATGCATAAATTTTCCATTTTTCATTTTGTATTTCCACAAAGTGCACATGTATTATTGATAATATTTATAATTTATATCTTTGACACCTAGGAATATATTTTATAAATGTGACACACAGCACTTGTAGGTGGTCATTCTATAAATAATGCCTAACTTCTTACAATCGTAACATTTTCTAATCAGTAACCTCCATATTATTTTACTTCCCTAAATTCCCACAATTTGTATCCATCGTTCGTAATTACTACAAATTTTTTATCGTTAACTCTAAATTATTTCTTTATTAAAAATAAATTTAAAAAACATCCGAAGGGATCAATATCAAGAGAAAATGGAGATTAATCCATAATTCCACTATAAAAAGTTTCTAATTTCTTTAATTTGCTTTTCTTTACCATGTTCTATTCATTTAAAAAATAATGTTCAAAATTATATCAAAATACGTTTCTAATGTATAAATACGTAGCAAAATAACGAAAATAACCAATGCCATGCCAAAAAATACATACAATGCAATATACCTACATTTTAAATTACGCGGGCACTCCTGATTGGCTAGCTTCTGTCACAACAGATGTCATTTGTCAAATTCACGACATGTCAAAACAAACGTCAAATGCACGATTGCATGTCAAATGTGTTTATATCGTTGTTTACCGGTTATGAATTGATTAAGTTCTAATTAATGGTTTTTTTTCACAAAATAATATTTCATTAACAATTTGTAAAAGACACAATGGCTAATGGACCCATTGCTGAACGTAACAGAGGTAAAAACATATTAACAATAACATAACCTCAATTAAGATTCAAACTCTTGCAGATGCGACAATTTACGTAGGAGGTCTCGACGATAAAGTCACAGAGTCTTTACTATGGGAACTTTTTGTACAATCTGGACCTTTAGGTAATACTTTTACATCGAATTAGTAAGTGAATTACACAATTTGATTTCAGTCAACGTTCACATGCCCAAAGATCGTGTAACTATGATGCACCAAGGCTATGGGTTTGTAGAATTTATGGGCGAAGAAGACGCCGATTATGCAATAAAAATTATGAATATGATAAAGCTGTATGGGAAGCCGATAAGAGTAAACAAAGCATCAGCACATCAGAAGAATCTAGATGTGGGCGCGAATATTTTCATAGGGAATCTAGATCCAGAAGTAGATGAGAAGCTGCTCTATGATACATTTTCGGCGTTTGGAGTGATTTTGCAAACACCAAAGGTACAAAGTTTTGCGCAAATTTTAATGGAAAAATATTTTTGTGTTAATTTTAGATAATGAGAGATCCTGACACTGGCAACTCCAAAGGCTTTGCTTTCATCAACTTCGCCAGTTTTGAAGCATCCGACGCTTCCATCGAAGCCATGAATGGTCAATATCTCTGTAACCGCCCCATCTCCGTCTCTTACGCGTTCAAAAAAGACTCGAAAGGCGAACGTCACGGCTCTGCCGCTGAACGTCTCCTGGCCGCACAAAACCCGCTCTCGCAAGCTGACCGCCCCCATCAACTCTTCGCCGACGCGCCGCCGATGGGCATGATGCCCCCAGGAATGACAATGGCGCCGCCTCCACCTCCCGTCATGCTTGCAGGCATGATGCCTCCTCCGCCTCCCACTCCCGCGAGCATGCAACCACCTCCACCTCCTCCCGTCCCACCGCCGAGCTCCTTCCCGTCGGGGATACCACCTCCACCGTTGCCCCCATCTCAACCGCCGCTACCCCCGGGCGCGCCACCACCGCCGCCTTCTACTTCTGCGGGCGGCGCGACCAGACCGCCTCTGCCACCGATGCCCGCGTCGTCGCAAGCTTCGGCAGGTGCCCCCAGGATGATACCGCCGCCGTGGCAAGGAGGGGCTAATAGTTTACCACCGCCGCCGCCAGGACCGCCCGGGTCCACGCCTCCGACGTCAGGGGCACCGCCGTTCGCGGGGTGTTTCCCACCGCCGCCGCCACCGGGAGGCCGTCCGCCGAATTGGAGGCCGCCGCTTAATTTCGGCGGGCCGGGGAGACCGCCCTTCCCGCCTAGGGGGCCGCCGCCGCCGCCTCCTAATAATTTTACAGAAAATAATTGGTAGGGTTTTTGATAAGTTTGTGTCATTAAACTTGAGAAGATATAATACAAAATAATAATTATTTCATTTTGTCAAAGAATTAAACATTTGCCTCCTTCTTTTGTACTTTAGACGGTTTTTTATGTCCTTGATTCTTGTGAAACCTTTTGTTTTCATCTTTATTACTATCACCTTCTGGTTTGTAACCTACCGAAACTCCTGGACCTTGATACCTAGAATAAAATATAAAAAAATGATTTCACCATATCGAACATTCACATTACCCCAACTCTTGACTATCTAGAGGGTCTATTGACAAATAAATATGAATCATGGGCAACTTTCTCTTGACTACCAATTGATCTAACTCTGGAATTACCGGATCCCAATATTCTTCCACTCTGTCAACACAACCAATTAATGTCTCTCTAACTTGTTAACTGGACCATCTTACAGTCTATAGCACAGTTTTGTTATCTGATACAATTTGTTATTATATTCGCGCTTCATTAACTCCGCACAAGTCACAGCTTTACCTACAGATTGACCAAAACCTGTCCACACTACAGATTTAGCATTTGGAAACTCGTTTAAAGCATGAGTTAACAGATTCCTAATTTTACTACCCCCTCGCACCTACAATACAGACAATTACAACAATTTATTACAATAAGGGGTAGTTTGAGGCACCTGCATCCACAGAAAATTTGTGGCGAGGTTAGGAATTGGTATTTTATCCCTTTCGAGGGGTTCTTCTACATTTTTACCCTTATGATAATTTTCCATTTGTTTAATTAATACTTAATACTTGGACAACAAGTAATAACACTAATAATACAAAATTAAAACGACTGACTTGGAGGTTATGTTGTCACCATGTGACATTTAAATGTCAAACAGAACTACAGAAGTCAGTGTCGCACGGAATTGTCAGTGGCGTTCGTACATCATGGCGTCTATACAGTTTTTACATTAGTTAATTTTTCTTTTCCATTGTTGTTAACATAATGCATTAAGAGTACGCTTATTTTCACGCAAATAATATTGTGTAAGTGGTGGGTGGCATATGTTATGCAATTAAGACTGCATTAAATCAAAACAATTTGATTGGTTAATGGTTAAGTAACACGCTTTAGTAGCGACAGCCAACAGAAATTAGATTTGTGTGCGTTCACATGTTTTACAGAAAGTCAATGTCGAATGTGTTGTTTTTCCCAAGAGAAAAAATGTATCAGTCGCATTTATCAAATGACATGTTTAGTGTGACCCACTCTTGACCTGGTGTTCGTTAGATACATATTAATTGACAACACAATAACACAAATGATAAGCTTAGAAGATTTTTTAAGGTTTGTTCTACTTCATGTAGATAACTCACCGAAACTACGCAAATGCTCAGAAATATTATGATTTGCAATAATGAAGTGTGTTTTTATTTTTGCTATACTAGTGCTAAGGACAACAAGGGTGAGTAAAAATTCTTGGATCGATTCACATCATCGGGGAGCAAACATTCATGGTTATAATCGTTAAATGCGTAAAACATCTTCTTTCTTATATACAGGATTATTATAAATGTTTCAAACATCGAAGGTGGCTGTGCGTTTTACTTAGATGTGTCGCTACGCCAACTATTTTTTTTTTAATAGATGTCAGAAACATTTATAATAACCCTGTATTTTTTTTTGTTCGACACTGTCAGAATTTGGGAATTGTCTCCTGTGTGAACGGATTTTGATAAATGTGACTTGTCAAAACGAAACGTCAAGCTAATTTTAAAGATTTTAAGCGTTTTTTAGCCTTTAAGTGTCTCGTCGAACAAAAAAACGTTGTATTCAACTGGTTCTTGTGTAAATTGGATTTTTTTTTTGCACGAGTGGGCCAGTTTAAAACGCAAATGAAACGAGCGTTTTAAAGGCCCACGAGTGCAAAAAAAGCCCAATTTACACACGAATTCGTTAAGTAAATAACTATATCATTAATACTTTGTAATTGTTTAGGGGGATGAGTTAAGTAATAGAGACAGCCACCAGGATGATGAGTTAAGTGATAGAGATCGCCACCGGATAGCTCTAAAATGCATTGGTCAGGTTGGAATCGACGAAAGAGTAGTAGAAGAGGCAATCAGAGGGAACATACCTGAGAACGACATCAAATACAAAAACTTTCTGGCATGCAGTTACAAAAAGCAAGGATATATGAACGAGGACGGCATAATTTTGATTGAAAACGTTAAGAAATTCCTGAACAGATTTTACAACATTTCAGATTTGAAAGTGATTAATGTTTGCAGCGGACGCGACGGACCAAATCACAGCGAAAATGCCTTCAAAGCAATGAAATGTATTTTTGATCAGATCAAAAATCTAAAAGTGGTAAATGATGAATGAACAATTCATTCAGTATGTTTGCAGAGCACGATATGTGCCTGTTGCCATCTGCTTTGATGAATTGTGTCAACTCAAATTACGTGAAATAAATCTATTTCAAAATAATTTGTTCCTCATGCTTACCAACCTTGCAAAAAATTAATACCCGTTCTTGACACTTCGTCGATGTGGGGCGTTGCGTCGTTATGTTGAGACAAGTAAAAGTGTTGGGTTTTGAATGTACAATCAGGGGTGAGTGAACGCAACTCAAATTGTAATCTGTGATTTATTTGGTTAGAACAAGAAATTTCTAAGAAACTTAAATATTTAAGGTACACTTGTTTCTGATACTGTTGTAAAAAGGAATCAAAAGTTGTGTCATCGACAGTATGTATACATTTCACTGGAGACATCCCCGCTCCTGCGACACTCATCAAGGCACCGTGGAATGTATACTTACAAATAATTAAATTAAAAATCGAGTTTGGGTGGCCCTTTCACGATAAGTAATATCACTGGAAACACATCATACTCACTACTCATATGTTCTACTTGTCTTTACGTACAAATTTGCTAAGTGATTTTGTGAATCTATTACTTATTGTAAAGAGTGTGTACACGTTTCGTTTTTAATTTTTAACTGCAGCACGAGGCCGGGTTGGGGTCCTTTCCTGATCTCTTCGTGATGTTGATTCTTGTAAACTCTTCGGCGATCGTCGGATGTATACCCACGGTACTCATCAAAGCGTTCACCGTCAAGTTACACCTACAAAAAAAAAAATACAATTACTACTCGTCACCTCGACTTGAAAGACTGCACTCTTTGACCGGTGTTGCTTACAAGAGACTCTAGTGAAACGCATGACTCACTTGATTGCCGTTGCAAACCCTTGGATGATCTCTCCCGCTTGTGGCCCGATGAAGTGCATCCCCAACACCTGTTGGGGTCCGTCACGTTTCGCCACAACTTTCAGATAGCAATGGGCGATCGAACGCTGTGGAATGAAGAATTCTGTCGGTTTGTAGTAGGCGTGGTAGACTTCGATGTTTTCTTCGCCGAACCGCTGAGCGGCGACCTCTTCGCTGATGCCGACGCTTCCGTATTCCAACGGACTGAAGACGGTGGTGGCGACGTTTTCGTAGTCCATCGTGACAGTGCTGTTGCCGAACAGTCGTCGGGCCAGGAGGCGGCCGGCGTGGATGGCCACGGGGGTCAGTTCCGGTTTTTTCTGCCAAGAACAAAATCGATGAATAAAAACAAATAACGAAAGCGAGAAAGTTGAATAAAATAAAGGAAAAGACGTAATTTGACACCTAAAATACGTAGCATGACTGTACCACACCACATAAACAAAACAAAACAAAAAAACGAGGGGCTTTAACACAACGTAATTTAACATTTAAAAAAATGTCGCAAATAATTAAAATCAAATCATCGCACAACAATTTCTTCTGTTGTATTGTTTTCAAAGTAAAAATGTTTACCGCCATGTTTCTTTCCAACAGTTAATTACTTTTCTCACTTATTTTTTAAATGTTTTGACACATTATCTGACCAATATTACAACAGTAACGTGTAATTTATTCCTGTAGTTTTTAAACTGTCATTTAAACGCTTGGTCTTTAAAATACGTCTTTAATACGACAAAATATTTGTGGCTTGGCTCTGCTCATTCAACAGTTTTCTATAGTTCTGGAAGCCATCTAAATGATTTTTCTTCATTTACATCTCCAGCCTGAATAAATCTGTTCATTACATCTCTGGTTTAGAAAATTCGGAAATTTTGTATGTTATTTTTTCTTGCCGGCAACACTCATCATTGTTAAATATTCCATTTAAATAACAAATGTATTCTATTTGATAGAATAAACCGTTTTCGTTATAAGTAAAAAAATGTTGCTCTCAAAATCGCTTTCCGTTAGTTATTCACGTTCAACGAATAAAATAAGTTATGGCCATTTGAGTTTACAACTTGGTGAGTTAATATATGCAAATGCACTCCGCTTTGAAAGATGGGGTATTTTTAAACTTGATTCAAAACATCTCTTTCGCACTTATCCAAATTATTATGGTCACTGCTGATGATCTTCAATTATGTACCGAAGTGTTGACACTACTAACACATTCTGTTTACGAATGATTAACGTTCTTTACAATCCTGCGCCAAATTTTGTAGTTGTAAGGAAAACTTAAGGAAAAACTCTCAAATCTGGGTGTCGTCACTTCCAAAAACCAAATTTCGGAGATTTTCATCTTTTTTCATACATAACAAACGAGATGCTGTAATAAATCAAAAATAAGAATTTAAGCAACAAGTGCATAAAGTGGTACTTTTTTTTCTTACAAATGGGAAGTTGACGGCAATTCCATGAATGAAAAAAAGACACCTTCTACATTAATTCCAAATATCATACTTGTTTTGTTTTCGATGGACCATCGTGTATCTTTTTAGAATAATACCGCATTTATTTCATTGGTGCGGTAAGTACAATTTTTAATAAATGTTGTTAATGCGAAAAACGAATTTCACTTTTTTTTGTTCAATTTTTTCCCAAACACTTCTAGCCCCGCGTCATGACAAGTTAATGAAACGATTGTATTCAATCAAAAAATCTAGCAAAAAGTAATTTTATATGCAACGTGGTAATTTTTATTTACGATCACGATCATTTCGAGAACTTTTCTTTTCTTTATTCTTTTCAACTCCCCTCGCCACGTCTTGGACAAGATTAAGATCAATCTTTTTAAATTGTTTTTATTCCAATTTAGTTTACTTGACCTGTCACCCCTCTCAATGAAATCCTCGTTTTCGGAACATCGGAGGATTTACTTCTTTTGCAGCAAAAACTTAGTTATATTAAATGCACAATCAGCTTGAAAAACGTAATTTCTATCGAGTTTTTATTTTCTAATAATACAAATTGGTAAAGGTTCTTTGTTTATTACGTCTTCTTAACAGCTAGACATGCAGAATTCCTTATGAGTTATCATCGATTCTAAAATAGCTTTTTTTTTAATGACGACCAAAACAAAGATTTTATTCCCAGATTGCTGCTTACGTTTAAAATCGAGAAAAGACGTCTTAAACTTGTCCAGTCAGAGTTGGGCACCATCAAGGTAGGATTTTATTTTTATTTTTGCTGTCTAGCAACCCGTCAGATTTTTTAGTAATACCTGAGGACAAGCTTCTGGGATTGGTTAAATTGAAGACTTTGTAACTCGGTTATGTGAGCTACAGGAAAATTTATTTTAGTCATCTTGGAGTCTATTTTACTGTCAGCACATCATGCCTGTTTTCTATAGAGAGGGAGTTCTGGGACGGGCTGTATAATTATCTACATATGTATTTTATTTGCCGTTTTGTTTAGTTTTCGGACGTGCAACGCTGACGGACTATTTCTTTCTGAAACTGCGACGTCTTTCTTTTGGTTGATTTCAATGTTGACGTCACGAAAGTGATCAAAACAAAACTTGTTCCGAATTTATATTATATCATATCAACATAATTAGCATTACCGTCTCTCTTTTAGTATTATTTAATTAAAGATAACATTTTTATTTGCCCTGTACTACCTCCACGACTAACAGAATAAAACGGGGCCAGTATTGATTCGGCTTCATCAATCAATTTTCCAACAGTGCGAGTCGCCTTTCCGTACACTAATATATTTAAATTGCTTCAACTAATTAATTAGCGATTCAAATTCACGCCAAGAAAATTTCGTTTCATCTCCTTCCCCGTTCTACCAACTAATATTTGATGGCGTTTTCTAAAAAATAAATAAAGCAGGGAAATGATTTACGATTTGGCAATAAAATGCTATTTTCTTATCAATTTTCGATTTGTTTAAATCGAAACAAGTTTTAAAATCAAAATTTACGGCGATTCGCCAAATTAATAAATAAGTAAATGTTGTTAAAAGTGGAAACTCTTATTAAAAACTTTGATTTCAGATAATTTAAACAATCGTCGGGCAACATGACAAAATTTATCAAAATATTCGTCAATACAAAATGACAAGATAAAAATCAGGCAATTAGAACTATTAAATTTTATCTAGTATGTACTCTTATCAGTTATCACTGTACAGCTGACCATTTGTGACAATGCCTGTTGCCAGTCGTCAACTCTCCCTTTAAACTCATTTTTACGTGATTTCTTTTATTGCCAAACTAACAAGAAAATACATATTTCGTCCCGTCTTTCCGTTTTGTACAACTCTCCTCTACACATTTTAGGCTGCGAACCATCTGTCACATTTCTTCTAAAAGGACGCACTCCTGAAATTTTGTCGTAAAATGCCAAAAACTGGCCGAGTGCGAGTTTAGAACTTGTAAAAAAAGAAACTTCAAACTCTTTCATTGGGAACAATAACAATTGCACAATTAGACAACAAAATGCAACATTTGTTACGAAAGCGCACCAGTTTCTTTGGCAGGAAGTGAAAGTCGTGCAAATACTCTGAACAGAAAAAAAAAGACAAAAAAAAATGTGTTGAATATTCCAATCAGTACTAATCAAATGGCCATCGACGAAATTAAATGTCGGCTTAATAAGTTTCAAGTACCCATTCTTTAACATGTGCCATCGTAAAAGCGGTCGCGATAAAGGTTTCGATTATAACCACCAATATTAATAGCGATGGACCATTTGGACCTTGATCTTTCGATGCTAATCTATTTTTATCTGGTCGATACAAAAATATCGAACGCGAAAAATCTCCAAATCATTTCCGAATGAATTAAATATCATCTGACCATCTTTTATTTCGATAGTTTTGAACTTTGCGGATTGCTTACGCGGTACGCAAGACATTTAATCAGTTTTTAGTCTGCCTGTCTGTTTCTCCGTTTCAATCCACTTCACTCAAAAACTAAAAGATGAATTTTCTTCCAACAAAATTTGTTAGAAAGGGAAAACTTCTGATCGCGTTCTGCATTTTATTTCGTCACGATATGACGTCCCAGAGCTGTGCAGTAACGATAAATCTGTGCTGAGTAATGCGGTGTAACGAGCTCGCCTCCCACGTCTTACGTCTTTTTACACTGCAATCTTAAACGTCACTAACAAAAAAATTACGTACGTATAGGACATCTCCGACGGCGTATATGTGAGGTACGTTGGTCTGTTCGTCGACGGCCTCGATCTTTTCTCCATCTCCCGCCACGGTTACCCCCGCCTTGTCCAGGTGGAGTTCACGTGTGAGCGCCCTCCTTCCGATCGCAAACAGTATAGTATCGAATTGGTCGGAAAATTCGGTGCCGTTTTCGCCGGTCCATTTAACCAACAATCTGTCGTTGGCCATCTTCTCGACCGACTTGGGTAGACATCTGTAAAGGATCGCGATTCGTCTCCCCCACAAAACATTATTTACCAGTACTCACTTGTGGAGAAACTTGACTCCTTTTTCCTCCATCGCCGAGGCGATGAGCTGGGCCATCTGTTGATCGAACCCTCTGAGAACCACCGATCTCACCATCACGGTGGCGTCGAAACCAAGACCGTGGAGGAAACCGGCACATTCCAAACCGATGTATCCAGCACCGATGATCAACGTTTTTCCAGGCGAACGGTCCAGACTGAAAATATCGTCGCTGGTTATGCCGTATTCCATGGCGCCCGGTATGTTGGGGTAGCGAGGTCTTCCGCCAACAGCTATCAGGAAATACTTCGACGTGAGTGTGCGTTCTCCTTGTTTGGTCACCGTTACGACAGTGTGAGGATCTTTGAACGTTCCCAATCCGTTGATATATTCTACTTTCCTGGAGAAAACGTTAGTTTGCTATCGGAAAATGTCGCAACACACTTACTTATCTCTAAGTTCTACCCTGGTCACCCAGTTAACCGATTTCACGTGATTCTGAACGGCTTCTTTGAGAGATGTCCAATCGTGTCTGATATTTTCCTGGTCGGGAAATTGCCACCCATAACTTTTGGCATCCTGCAAGCGAAAATCTTAAAATAGTAAAGTGCATTCAATGCATTTCTGCACACGCAAGAATCTGACACGGTTTCCACGCTAAATTGGATTATGTAACGTTGTAATTTTATTAAGGCGGATTTCTTATTCAGGTCTTATTATTTCACAAAAAATAATTGTCACAAACTTGCACGGCTGGATCACACAAATGAGTTCTATTCAATTACGCCTCTAGTGTATTGCGTGTTAATCGAGGCGTAGGACAAGGATCGATCCTGTTCCCTCTATTATTCATGCTTTACATTTTGACTTCTTGTGAGTGTATTATTTTGGTGTCGGTGTGATCTTTCCAAGTGTAAAATAAAGATTTTCAGACAATCCATTGAAAAAATATGATCCCATCGTTTTTGAGTTCCACAAAAAAAATTTAGTAAACATAAATACGGAATTTTATCATTATTTTCGGGATAATGTCGAATTTGGGCAGGTGTAATAGTCATTTACATTAGAGTACGGTAGGGGTATTTTACAGGGCGAAAACTAAGTTTCAGGCACGAGGCGAAGCCGAGTGCCTGATTTGTTGGAGGTGTTTTTTTATGGCTTGGAATTAGTCGTTCGAAACGATCGTTACCATTAAAAAAAGTTAGACCTTTTGGGAATAATGCGCTTCGATTTACAGTTTCTTTAAATAAGTAAGATCGTTTATTAATCAACGAATAAATTGAGCTAAATAATAGAGTTAATAAGCAAAAAAAAAAATAAATTTCCTTACAGCTCTTGTACATAAATAGACTACTATTCTTAGCAGTCACCCATATTTTGGAGGATTGTTGAAAATGCTGTTTATGTTCTTCTAAAAATACTTTAATTTGTTAAAGGTCTTTTAAATTTCAACTTACGACCAAAGCAGACTCGCTTAACGAGACCGAAAAAATGTAAATATAAAATAATTCGACGGAAATTTTCGCATCTTCTTTCTTTTTACTTTTTTCAACGTACGTTACAAAAAACTGTATCGACTTCTTGCACATCGATATCGCTCGTCAAGTGGTCCTCCACGAATCAACAAAATTAACAACGAATTCTCTATCTACTAATGCATAAAATTGATCGTGCAACATGACGTCACAGCAGACCCACTTACTTCTATTGCCTCCCCCAGCAACGCCGCCTGGTGCATCAGCTTCTTCGGTATGCAACCGACGTTGACGCAGGTCCCCCCCAGGCCCCATTTCGTGCCCCTCGGAGACGGCGTGACGAAATCCAAAACGGCAACTTTGGCACCCAGACCGGCTGCCTCTTTGGCGGCGGCGAGTCCTCCAGATCCTCCGCCGATCACGACGAGATCGTACTCGGGACCGTCACCTGGACGACAAAAAATGACCATTTCAGCAAACGATACATCCAGATGGTACGACATATTACATGAAACAGGTGCTCTTAAGCCCATCCAACCCAGAGCAACTTCGACGATGAGAGAGCTAAACTACACAAAAACGTGTCAAGCAAAGACGGAACTTGTTCGAGTCGCAACTAATGACCACGAGGTGCAACAATAATAATCAGATGGCAAGAGAAAGATAATTCAATGTTTGAGGAGAGTGTTTAAGTGTGATGGCCTTGGTGGTTACGACCCTGAACATTACGTCACATAGAGTTAGCAATCGAGTATTTGGAGGTATTTTGTAATCGATAATTAGTAATTTTCGTGAGTCATGCTTATAAAAATTTCACCAGAACGTCTAATTTGATTGTCACCTGGTGTCCCAAGAGTAATTAGTTGAGTTCGAGTGAAATTTTCGTTTCTGGATTAAATATTCCAAAAATCTACGCTTCCCTCTTAATTACCTATTTTTGAAATTACACAAGAATAAAAAACACATTGTAACAAACAATTTCATATCTCCTTTTTTATAAATCTTATTTTATATAACTCTAAATTCATCTTTAGCAATCTACGACAATTAACAGAACTTTCCAGTGTTTATCTATTTTATGAACCACTTAACCGCAGTAGTTTTATCACATTTTGGTCTGATTTTTATTAAAGGTGATAAATTAAATTGTGTACATAGGACCATTTACTTTATTGAAGTCATTATGCCATTAAATTGTTATAATTATAATGTCGAACCCCGTAACAACTTAAATCGTTAACATTGCGTTAGCCCCAATAATGACAGTTTTTGAGCAGAGAGTGACATAAGTTATTGATATGTTGCTTTGGAATAGTTTTAGAAGAGGCAAAATGAAAGATTTTTTTTAACTTTTAAAGTAACCAACTCAAAATTTCTCACACATACTTCAGTAAACAATTTACAAATTTGCTGGAAGAGACTTGAAAATAGAACGTTAAAATAACGATGACCACTTTCCAGGTGTTTGCGTTGGCGATGCCGAGATTTAGGTTCGTTTCGAATTTCTCACTTTTAAACGGAAATAACTTTTCTTGTGAATATAAGCGGAAAAAGCAGCAGAATCAGAATAGCAACGGAATAAACGAAACATAAAAGATTCAAAATCAATTCGAGTGCGATACGTCAATTTCAAATACAACCTAAGAACCTAGAAATCGGATTCATAATCAGTATGCTTAATGGCTTAATACAAAGAAGCATTGGTATCACAACTACAACTGTTAGAAAAGCAATATCTAGATTGCGGAGAAAATTTAAATCGTTTCCGATCTGTTAAGCCCGTAGCTGTTATTTTGGTAACGGGTGTTCAAAAAAATTTGCGGTTAAGTGATTGCTTTTGTTTCCGTTAACGTATGGCGTAGCTTCATCAGCTGCCAAATATTTCGCGAAACAGGAAGTGCAAAATGAAAGAGTGGAGGCGAAAGAGCATAAGTATGAATTTCATAATCCGTTGAAAAAGTTAAGGAAACAACATAAAATGAACCGAAAACATCATTACGTCATTTACGAACATCATAACAAATGAAGGTGTGATCAACATAAGGTTATGTATCTGAAGAATTTGTTAACTAAAAAGATGACCCACGTTTGGAAAAGAGGGAAAAACCACGGTCTGCTTGACCACAAATTTATATCAACATTGTAAAATGCATTCACGTGGCATGGAAATTTTGCATTTAATTTTGTAGTAAAGCCGTCTGTTGAATTAGCTAATGTTTCTCTAAGTTTGAGGTTAGAAATAGCGTCAATGTCTAATGCACTGTTGTCAGTTTTACTAGTTTGCAATACAAGAATACTGAAGACATTGCGGAAAATTCAGCAACATCTGTCCGCATGTCAGGCACTTTAGTGACGGAAATCAAACAGTATGTCCAACGTTAAAAAAATTATTCATGACATAAGATGAATCCGTTTTGAGGAATACACCCTACGTTCGATCCGGATTTAATTATTACGTATATTCTGTAAGTTTTATTGTCAACTAATAAAACAAATTTTTAAAAAATCCAATTCGTTTTTTAACGTGGTCATGAGGTACAGTTTGTTTTTGTCACTTTTGTGATTTATTGAAATTTTACTTATGCCCGGTTTCTGAAACGGCCGAATAACTAACTATCCGGTTAAATCAAGCATTACGCTATAGAAACGCTAGAAAGTAACCAATCATATTGCATGATTTTTGTATTATTTATCGGAGAGTCAACTAACTGGCCGGTTAAATTTGTTTCCAGAAACCGGCCCTTAATCATTTTGACAAAAGATTCATTTCATGCAACATTGCATCATCTTACGATGCTGCATTATAATTTGTAGCAAAATCATTAAATCTTTTCCACAGAATATGTCAACCATAATAAATCTCTCAATTAAAATATCCTTCATAAAATATTCAGGATATTGTGAAAAATGATTTTAGATGATTGAAATAACTTTTTCTCGATAGACAAACTGATTTATTACTTTTCAAGGCTTCCCATGCGAAAAAAAAAAAATCCACACAAATACATACATATATACAATGTGGAAATTACTTATGGAATAAATTCGGTAATTTCAAAACTAATGACATTTGTCGAAAACGCTGTAACGGGTCGATTTTTATTTCTCATAATGTTTATTTTAAGTTACTCCAGTTGTTCATGACGTCATCACCAATTTTTTTAAATGGCAACTCCCACTTTTTTCTTCTCTTTTTGATAGACCTTCCTACCACATAACCGATGAATAAAAAAAATTGGTACCTTACATAACAATTTTTTTGAGAAAATGACAAATTTTACTTCAAAAATTTAATTTAATTTTTAATGTACTTATTTTTTTTCTCTGTTTAAAACGTACCTATTTCAAATTTAAAAAAGTCCGAAATGGTTTTGAATTTAACGATAGGGATTAAGACAGCAGGAAGAATTATGGTCACCTAGGCGTAGAAAGTTAACATCATAAAACTCTAATAAATTAAGAAAACAATGGAAAACTAGAAAGTCGATATCCATAAAATACACAGAAAATTCTTGCTTCTGTCACTTCAGAATATTAAAAATTTTAATATTTAATTATCAATAAATACAATATGATCAAGAAAAAAAGGGATAAAGCGCGCCCATGGAAAACAAAAGTTCGAAAAACGTGCTGCGTAGCTTCAATCATATTAACATCACTCTGTTTCTCTCTGAAGAAAGATTTTCCCGGAACTGAGAATCAATATTGTGTATTATTAACCATTTTCTTCATTTCCATATCGAAAATAGAATTATATCATGAATGTTGTGTGTTCTCTAGTGAAAACTATTTCTATTTTAAATAAAATTCACATAAATGTCAAAATTGACATGTGACAGTTTATTAAGTTACGCCGCACGTCTTCACAGGGTTTGTTTTCCACAGTCGCCTCTTATCCCTTTTTTGTTGTCTATATTGTATTGGGTGATTCAAAATGATTGTGGATAAGTATGGCAACTGTGTGGGTGGGGTATAGTTGACATTTGTATGACATTTCATACGCGTGCATTTGATTTTTTTATACCATTGCACATTGATTTGACAATTTTCAAAATTACGCGACTATGAACTGTCAAAGAAATGTCAACTCTATCCGTGGAGGGAGAAAAGACTGGAGATGGCATTTCCTATGCTTCCCATGTTAAAAATCCGAACCCTCTAAAAGCACGTGCAACAACCTTTTATGATCCAGTCCACAATGCGCTAGATAAAGAAGCACAATGCGCCTGGAAGGAAGGCGAAGGAAGCCATTGGCCTAGCGTCTATATTCGGAAACCTTTTATGACGCCGTAGTTTTCGCGGGCCGGTACACTTATTTGAATTAGTGCCATCTCCAGTCTTTTCTCCCTCCACGACTCTATCCTACCCACACAGTTGCCACATACATTTTCGTACATAGTTGCCATACTTATCCACAATAATTTTGAACCACCCAATACATTACTACTTGTGTTACTTCTTTCTCGTAATTTATCTGTGTATCAATTAAGTATGTACTGTTCACGACCTGCTGTATAATAACCGGTCTGTTCATTTCATTAAAAAAGCATTGCGAAAATGTTTCCAAGAGCCAATTTTCGCCGATGAGGGCGCCACAGTACGGGCGCTTCTAAAGCTTGTTTGACACGATGCTAAATTTTGTAGAAAATTTGAAATGAGAGAGACCCTCGATCAGGACCAATGAACGATCAGGATCATAGTCTGTCTTTGTCAGATCCTGATCGTTCATTGGTCCTCTCTCATTTACTAGTAAATTTTCTCAAAAATTTAGTATCGTGTCAAACAAGCTTAAAGAATAAAAATGCGGAAAAATACGTTTAGACATGATTTTAGAGTTAAGATTGAGTACAGTAAGTTCATATTTTCTTTCTAAAACAATACCGATTACAACTATATTTTTTTATTTTTTATTTTAATTTCGAATGTCATTTGAACGAGAAAAACTCTCGGTGACAAAAACTTAAGATGAATAATATTCCCAAAAAGCGCCCGTACACTAGCGCTCTGCGGGGATCACTCAAATTACACTTTTGAACAGGCCGGTTATAATACAGCAGGTCGTGGTACTGTTAATATACTTTAGGTGCATTCAAAATGTTATTAGAATTAACTGGAAATCTGCCTTGACAGTAACTTTGTTAACTTGCGACTTTTAATGACGTTTCTCTTAAAGACAATACACCCGAAAATATTTTCCAAACAAAATGTACTTGTTTTAACTAGGGCTTTACGGTTTAATTCGTCTACCTAGCAAGCAATTTTTATCGGTACATCTAATTTCATGAACGCATGATAAAAATGAACCCTCTACTCTCTAGTAATGTTTTGACCCAGAGACAACGAGTCAATGGTTATGCCGTCACCACAGTCAAAAGAAGAACTTCAGTAAGATTATATCGGGCCTTCAAATGAATATATATTTAGAGTAGGCGTAGGCGACATTCTAATTCTGTTAACAGTGTAAAGTAATTTTTGAAGGTAACCAATTAATCCCCGGAGTTACACAGGTTACATAGTAAGCTTTTTCCCAATTTCATATTGTCATATTCCGTGGAGGGGGAATAGGGAGAATGCACTACAAAAATTAAAAATATTTTCCAACCTAATTTTATTTCGTTAAAATGTCAGACGTTTCTTGTGTCATTTTCTACACTGGAAAAATGTTGCAAACAATTGAATTTCCATAGGTTGCTCTAAATATAAATTTATTTGAAAGCCCGTTATTATCAGTTTGGTAGATCTTAGAAGGAATGAATGAGTTTTTAAATCCCAACCAGGCCATCACCAAAGAAATATACCTACTCGTGAACCCAGAAATTCAAAGAAATGAAGGGGAGATTGGCCAAAATATTTATCACATTTGAGAAATGTCGTTGGTTAACAAATTTTCATAGATTTTAAAAAAAGAACCATACCCGATAATTGTAGAAGCAGAGCTTACTTAACTCACCCCGTATATTACAAAATAACCTCGAACAATGCAAATTCAATTCTGTCGCAACTGATCTCATTAATAATAAATGCAGACAAAAATACACCAAGAAATGCATTGCAAAAGCAACAGTAACATGCAACTGCTTAGTGCAAGCGACAATCGAGCACCTGCAGGGAAAACAATTCGCATTTAACGGTCAATTTAAACAATTCAATTACGCTCGTGTCATTTCAGTGCACGTTTTTCAAATTTCCAGCTCTATTTTCCGCCAAAAAACTATTAACATTAATTGATGGTAAAATTGAAAAAGTAGGTCGGACACGACCGATTTCGTCACGAAAACTAATTTTACTATCTCAAAAATAAATACATATGTAATGTGAGCGGTCTCGACTCGATTGCTCTAAAGACAGACGTGTTCCACGTATTATTTTGTGATTAATTACGCCCCCGAAGAACAAACAAGTAACCCGCCTCTGGTGGCATCTTCGGAATGACATTGGTAGGCGGTCAAGGCCATTTCTACAATTACGACCACAACGAAAAACGATGACGATTTCCGTTGCAATTCAGGTGTAAAGAAAGAGTGACGTCATCGATACCTGGGGTTGTCTTTCGGTCTTGCGGCGAGGTCTAGACCTGCGATTTTTCCGCTCAAATTTCGATGTCCCGCTCGTAATCAGATAAATGAACAATCGTAGGGCTATTATTAAAAAGATAATACTCATATTTAGCGAACCATCCGATAATCTACCGATGACACGATCGCAACGTTGAAGGTTAGAAAACTGCAGCATCATTCCCAACCACCGATCCAACGCTATTTGCTATTTACGAACTTTCACTTACATCCACTGTAACAACGACTACTATTGTAATTGTAATTCACATTTTGCAACACCACAAATTTTGATTTATCCACTTTACAGACACCCCGAAAAATGACATTACTAAAACAAAAGCGCAACGCCATAGCACTAGTGACGTTCGGAGCGGCGGCACGACGTGTCTCTGGTGCCGCAAGTTTTTCAAACGGCAATAAATCAGTTTGTGATAAAGTGGCGAAGAGACGAGATGAAGTCGATCCTTGTGACCGGCTGCAACCGCGGAATAGGGTTAGGTCTGATAAGACGCTTGGTGAAACACCCGGATCCCCCGGTACACGTAATAGCGACCTGTCGGAGCGTGGAAAAGGCGAAGGTAAAACACTAAACTAATCAGACTCACCTACTGGGGCCATTCTGATCGACGACGTTTATGATAGTGCAACACACGTGGTTAGAGTCACGGCTGTGGGATGCTGTTTTTGACGGAACGCCTCAGACACGACTGGTCGGCGCGTTCGTTTCGTTCAAATAATTGCAATGCCGGATTTTAATTAACTCAAAACTATTATAGTACGGTTATTTTGACGTACGCGAGCGCATAATCTGACAGTGACAGACGCGCCAAGCTGACCTAGGGACATCTAGTCACCGGTATATGAATCATAGACGCCTTTCTATTTCCCCACTCGTTGCTTTGTGATTTTTCTCGAAGGATGCCAGTCATTCCGAATTGGCGGTTTCTGCTCAATTATTTTATCACTCTGATAAATATTAATATCCTAGAATCTTCTAGGACCTAGGAAATGTTTTTGTCTATTTAAGGACGCTATCTACGTCACGAAAAAAAAATGATGCAATAGTACGGGTTGTTTGTCGAGCCTACAGGGTGCTTCCGTAAATTTAAATTACAAGTGACATATTACTTTTTCATGTATTCTTGTCTGTATCTGTACAATAAAAACATGTTTACTTTTACATAAATCCTCTTATTTTACTTTAATACGTATTTCAATCAATTTTATATGTTGAAAATGTAAAAATATACAGTGTGAGTTATTTATTAAATGGTGACATAAATCACGGTTCGTCTTTCATAAATTGTGCAATATTGGTTTTTAAATAATGAACGATGTCAGCGTGCGCCAACATTTATTAAAATTGGCGGAAAAGGTATTAATATAGGTATCTATTATTTTAAGCTAAAGACTTCTCAGCATCTGTCAACTGCAATTTTGGCAAATTGAAACTAAATCATTTCACAATTTAGAGCTATTTTTGGAATAAAGAGCCAATTTTTTGAGAAATATCTCGGTGCAGTAGTCTACAAAAAATTGTTGAAGACAGTCAAGTCTTCTGCTTTGGGAAGACTACGAAAAAACTTTGGACTGTTAAACACAATCTTTAATAAGCATTGTTTGGCAATAACATCATTTGGTGATTTTTTTTGACTACCGTGACCATATACGTGCACAAAACTGTTTTACCATCAAAGTACTTACTTCTTTTGTGATGAAGATTTTTTATCGTTTAAAAACCAAATATAAGATTTTTACCGATGATTTTATTGACAATATCCAGCAAAATCAGAAACCAAATAAAACGTGGAGGAGTTTGTACGTCAGCAGGTCTTTGGGTTGGTTCAGGAAGTGTCGCTTAAGTGATGAAGTTCCGGACAAACAAAGATTAAATCGAATTAGCGAGTGTTGTGCAGTTGCAATAAATTGCAATGAGAACTGTGATACTTTACAATTAATAAACATAGAGATGGATTCATTATAATTTTTACTCTGTGTTGGGAAACTGATTCGTCAAATCGAGGATAAAATGGATTAATCGTATGATCTTCTTTTTATCGACGAATAACAAGCAGCATTATTGTACTTATCTTAAAAAGATTATGGAATAGAACAACTTGAAAGTTGTTGATACCGTTGTTATTAATTTTTTTGTCCAAACATTCGCCCTAATTACAAAAATTTTTGCTGTTGAATGTTTGAATCTTTTTTTAATAACAGACAATCCACCTGATGATTTAATCACGTTGTTATAAATTGTTTACCACCAACGATAAATCAATTTCGTCGATGTGAAATCGCTAAGCTGGTCGTGATGGATTAGGATCCCACCACATTTGTCCAGCATGATTTGGATCAAGGCTTTATAATTCACAACAAACTTGTAAACATCATACTTTTTTCTACAGAGCTTCTTACAGTTGTTTGTTTATTATCCTGGTTGACCACCGTTTTTTTTAACGTACCTATTTACAAAAAATGCGTTCAATTCAATTCTGTGTTTTTAATTTGTCTTTTAAGACGAACATTTACGACAAATACAAAGAATTCGTTCTATTCTTCTTTACGAAAGTAATTAAAGTGCAAATATAACAAAACCAACAAACAACGAATAATAATTGATGAAACAGTACCCAATTGCCAAATGTCTTAAATTGAATAAATCACATACCCATCTGAACCTCAGAATGTTCAGTTTTCCGACTGCAACAAACAAATTTCATCTCAAAACAACACGTTTCAAATTTAACCTATCGCCAATAAAATCTATAGAAAACTATTGAAAATAATGTCAAATTAATGCTCTCAATTTTATAACGTTGCTAGGTTTTGGTATCCTGCAAAGATTATCACAAGGCATAATGTAGGTATGTATCGCAGGCGCCAACTTGCAATCTTGACTTAAAAATGATAAGAATTACGTGTGGAGATAATTTACAGTCAATTAAGCTTTTAATCTTTGTATTTTGTGTCGGTCATCCCACTTTTCTTTTATGCTTTGTTTGTCACGTGTAGATAATACGATCGTTATCGCGAATTATTAGAAATTAAATTGATGTCCCAAATTAATAATGAAATATGGAGTTTAGTGGAAAAATATCGAAATATGTATTTAAATTTTTTTTGGCAGCACAATATTCTACAATTACTAGCTCCGCTTGCCAACATTTCAAATCATTTCCGGAATGTCTAAATAAAATATGGTTTTTGTGTGTTTTTGTCTAATTTTCCACTGCTTGCACAAGACTGCAAATGTTTTTCAAATAAAAAAAAACATTGAAGTTATTCCAGTGCCACAGAGTGCAGATTTTCATCTTTAATTACTTTTTTAGGAATTACAACAAATCGCGACTCAACATAACAACGTGCATCTTCTCGAACTGGGTAGGTTCATCGCAATTCTCAATATGGAGATTCTTTTCTCGAGGTGGTGTTTTAGACGTCCGAGATTATGATCGGTATGAGGAATTTTCAAAAAAGGTGAAAGAAATAGTGAAAGAAGACGGTTTAAACATCTTATTCAACAATGCGGGAGTGTCTTCGAAATTCACGCGAATCCAGTTGGTCAAATCTGAACAGATGTTGGAAGCCTTCAAGGTTAACACCATTGGACCAATAATGCTCACAAAAGTACAACTCTACAAATTTCAAACTGTATATTTTGTTATATTTAGTATTTTCTATCAGGCATTGCTGCCTCTACTGAAACAAGCGGCTAACAACAACAGTGAAGGACCACTCGGCGCCCAAAAAGCCGTCGTAATAAATACGACATCGGTCCTTGGATCTATCGCCCTAAATAATGACGGTGGTTTCTTCCCTTACAGATGTTCCAAGGTAAGAGAAAAATTCACGGGACGTGTTCCGGTAACACTAACACTTTTGCAAGGCCGCTCTTAATATGGCAACAAAGTCACTGAGCGTGGATTTGCTCAAAGACCAAATTCTGGTGACTTGCATCCATCCAGGTTGGGTCAAAACGGACATGGGAGGGTCCAACGCCCCGCTGGATGTCGACACGAGTGTTACTGGTATTATTGAGTTGATTCGAAATTTGAACGAGACACATAATGGTGGGTTCTACCAGTTTGATGGACAGCGACTCGACTGGTAGTTAATAAATATGATATTGTTAAAATAAAATACTTTTGTTATACTCATGAGTGGATTTTCTTCAAACCCAACAAGTCAAAAAATAGGGTAAGGAATGTTTTTCTCGCTTCTTGCTCTGAGTGGGGAATCTGGAAAAAGCCGGACACAGACTAGATTTTTTTGGCTCGCGGCCTGTGTGGAAATTTTGGACTTGACTTTAAAGCATGATGTGCAACCAGCATTGCATCTCTGATTAAGATTTGTACAAAATTTACAAATTTTGTAGAGGTGTATTGTATAAGTACAATTCAACATTACAAAACAAACCTATTGGTGTAATCGTTCGCAGCTTAAGTATCTATCGTTTAAATGATCCAACAATGTGAAAAAAATTACTCAATTGCATCATATCTCAATTACATTTAAGAAAAACACTTTGGAAAGTTTTATATTTAACAAAATCGACCCACTAAATTTAAAAAATTAGTGACAAGGATAATTAACTCCAAACATAATATTTGAACTGTTTTATATTGGCACAAAGCCTCTCCAGAATACAAATACTGATTAAACACCTTCAAAATCCAAAGTTACATAATACGATAAATGTGCAATCCCCGCGATGTAAATCACCACTCATCTAGTTTCACATCTGCGTGCACTTTCGCACTTTGCTACTATCCTAGATATTTTTGTAGTCTATTTAAAAATAGTACCCAAACTTGACTTTTAACAGTAATGTTCCATTTACGCAAGTTAACGCGAATTGAGCACCCGGTTTACATAACCTAAACGATCAACTGATCCCCGACCTTTGACTGGACAATTTTCGTGTAAGTTTTTTTGAATATCTAAAATAGTTACGAAACAAAACGTCGCTTCGTTTTCACACGAAACATATTACAGCCCCACTGAGATGCACGTGATTTGTTGTTCGCTGTAAGCATCACATAACGAGCCAAAAATTATCCGACTTAATAACTAAAAGTTCTGAAAGGGTCATCACTTAACTGCACCAAAAACGAGTAACTTTATTCAATCTAAATTAGCCTTAGAAAGTTTGTTTAGTAGTACAGAGTCAAAAAAGTCAGTAATATAACCTCAATTTTGGACACTTAACAGACTGTCACAAATGACATTTGACATTTTTGTTCTTTAACTAAATACACCGGGTGTCTCAAAAAAATTGAAATTAAATTATTACAATATCGTCAGCCTGACGTGCAAAAAATTGGTGATCATCGTATTCGTCTTGAGAAATGTTGCCTCAGTTCGATATGATACACATAAATCGCACTCATTTTTTTTGGGAGAAAAAGACTCAAGTTCATTACTTTTACTTTTACATTACTTTTTAGATTTTCTCAATCTTGTGTTTTGGTCTTTATAGAGGACCTCATGAGCATCAGAGACGCGACTTTCGTAGTGTGGCGCTCTTGTAGTCTTTGCCCCAAGTGAAATTTTCCGAAAGCATGGATTTTGTGATCGGCGGCTTAGCCGCGATGGGGGCCAGCGTGTTCAGCAACCCCTTCGACGTCCTAAAAACGCGAATGCAACTGCAGGGCGAACTGCAGGCTCGGGGCCAACACACCGTCTACTACAAGCACACCCTTCACGCCGCCTACGTCGTGGGAAAAACCGAAGGAATCCGCGGCCTCCAGAAGGGCCTAGGCACGGCCATGTTGATGCACAGCGTGCGGAACAGCGTCCGACTGGGGTCGTACCAGTGGCTGAGCAACCACGGGTTCATATGCGACAGCCAAGGCAAAACGATCCTGTACAAGAGCCTGTTGGCCAGCTCGCTGAGCGGGGCGGCCGGTGCCTTCTGCGGCAGCCCCCTGTTCCTCATCAAGACTCAGCTGCAGTCCCAGGCGGCCGAGAGTATAGCGGTGGGGCATCAACACGGCCACTCGGGGCTCGTCCACGCGGTTAAAAGCATTTACCTGAAACACGGAGTAATAGGCGGCGAGATGCTGTGTGAGTCTGTGCTAAACGGCGATTGGTGGTTTTAGATTCAAGGGTTGTGGAGGGGGGCGCATGCGACTGTGTTAAGGGCGGTTGTTGGGTCGTCGGCTCAGCTGACCAGCTTTGCCAAAACTAAGGATTTCCTCAAGGACTATGAAGTGTTTCAACATTCCACGGTGTTGACGGCGTTTACTGCTAGTATAGTCGGAGGGGTCTTCCAAGCCGTGTGTATGACCCCCTTCGATCTTGTCTCGACGAGGCTCTACAATCAAGGTAACTCGTCACTCTTCCCGACTTATTTTACAAATATTTGTGCGGTTTTAGCAACTGATGCACACGGAAATGGGATTTTATACAGAGGAATTGCCGACTGTTTTGCAAAAACGTACAAATCGGAGGGCTTCGTCGGACTTTACAAAGGTCTAGGTGCTAATTACTTCCGACTGGCCCCACACGGCGCATTCTGTCTGGTATTTTGGGACATCTTGAAGGACTTACAAAATAAGTATCTGAAACAAAGCTAGGAAATATCTCAAAAAAGTATTGTAAAATAAGTATTTATTATTGTGTAACAGGATATAATAAAATATATACTTGACAAAGTTAAATGAGGACTACGACAGCCCGATTTGACTCTGCCTTGTAGTCAAAAAAGCAATGGAATGTATGTTTAATACTAATGCCACGGAATTTGGTCTTGAGAGTGTGCGCAGACGTATTCGTGGCAAGGGTATCAGATAAAAACAAAACAAAAAATATAAAAACAATGGCTATAAATTACAAAATAATAATGATATAAAAATTAAGTACAATATTTCATACAGTCATATAAAATATTAATATATTAAGTATAAATCTATAAAAATCCACTTTATTGTGATTGGACGTCATTTAAATGTCGTATAAATATCAAAAAAATGCAATCTTAGCGAAATCTAGTACCGACCAGCAGCAGCAGCGTTGGTCGGTTGGAATTACAGTACGAAATCAGTCAATGTAAATTTTGCGATGCCTTTTGTTATCACAGAGAGCGTCTTGAAATATTTCCGAAAGAACGAAAGCTCGAGAGACAATTTAGCACCAACAGTTATCGTAATTTACAGTTTGGTAGATCAAGATCGTGTGCGTGAGCGAAAGAGTGGCAATAAATATTTATATAACAGTACGACTAGAACTGATGCCCCTCGCGGGTAGCGAATTGCTTTTTCCAGGTAATTCTTTAGCATGGGAGTGCGCCACGACGATGCTCAAACACTGGACCCACTCTTCGGCGTTCTTCCCGTCTTTAGGTTTCAAGATCAGCGTTTGGTTCCCGGTGAAGATCTCGAACGCTTTTGGAATGTTTCTTGCCCCTCGGGACACCTTCACCGACCTGATTTGGTTGACGTCTATCGACTCGCCGCCGCTCTGAAACAGCTCCATCAGGAAAATAAATGGATGCGAGTTGGGGTGGACTTACCGAGCCCTTGCAAGACAAGTGGGCACCCGAGAGGGTGAAGTATCTCGTCCTCCACCTCCGGAAAAGGCGCCAGCGTCCTTTCTTTTCCTTGAGTTGGCCCTCGATGACCGGTTGAGTGTCTCCTAAAGAGGATGTTACAAGACGCCGTGATTAATTGATTTGAACTGTTACCTCTGAGGAAGCCTACGGCTCTTTCGGGGTGGGCGCAGAGGAAGCAGCCCCACTTGAAGGAGCCGCCGTCCAGTTGGTCCGCCGACCCTCCGACATTTTGGGGGCATATTTGGAAGACGTCGAAATAACCGGAATGTCGCAGTTCGTTGATGAGAGTGTCTTGGTCTTTGGGGCACGGGAAAGCGCTCGTCACGACTGTTAGAAACGATTTGTTTTCGCATTTTAACATGTCCCAGCAATGTTTCAGGCTGGCGACTTGGGTGTCTCGGGAGCTCAAGGCGTGCGTGTGCCGAGCCTGGAAGAGTAAAATTGCTACACGTGTTCCGACAGATATTTTCTTTTTTACCAACCTGCAACGAAATAAACATCAGATGTATCCATATCCTCGGGTTCCGCGTCCTCATCGTGAAATACGTTTTCGAGTACAAACAATGCTGCCCCCCACCTTGACAAGCGAAATGCAACTTGGCCGATTTCTTCTGTCTCTTCTCCTCGATGGTGCACTTGGCCGGCGACGGAATCCTGATCGACACCTTATCCATGTAAGCTTTGATTTTATCCAGGTGCTTCTCGCAGAAGTGCTGTATGGTGTCCCTCATCGGGTACGGCTCGAACACGCTCATCCTCTGATTGGCCAAAGAATTCTGATTGGAATTCAACAAAGTCACGCTGGTGTTGTTCACGCGCCGGGAAATCACCGTAACCGGATTGGAGACGTTCACGTTTCCTGAAACAACAAAATCCACTCTTCATTCTTTCAACCGAATCGCTGGTCGGACTTACCGCTGCCCATCGCGGACGTCACCGGCGCCAGTTGCGACGTGGACGAGTCGAGGACGCTGTTGGAGCCGACCGGAATGGTCTGGGTGGTTCCGCTGTGGGAGTTGCTGGTCAGGACCGACACCTGACCGCTCGAAATGGGACCCGTGTATACAGAACTGACCGTGACGGCGTTTGGCCCTTGGGGTGATGTGATTTGTAGCGGCGTTATGGTCACCTTGAAGCAACAACCATTACCCAATATTCGTCGAAGTGCTTACGAGCGTAACACACCTGACTATTCTGATTTGTACTTAAGGTCAAAGGGCCTTGGCTGTGCGGCCGTTGCATTCTCGGGGGTGAGATCGTGGTTACGGTCACACCCCCGCTCGAAATCTTGGCGTTGCCCACGTATTTGTTTGTACTTGTTACCGTCACGTTATTGGAGGGTTGTGATGGCGCTGAGGTCACTCCAGGGTGGTAAGCTATCGCGTTGATTTGTTGAGAGGAACTGAGTCGAGTCATGCTCTTGTGGAGGCCGCCGATTGAGCCCCCTGCAAAGAAACAACATCCCAGTTAATGTGTCTTCAAACTGTCACACAAATGTCATTATTATGACAGCTGTCATTTTTATTTTGACACTTGTCTCACCTGGAATGTTCAATTTGGTCATGCTGCGGTGAGTATTTGTGGTCTGCGCCGTGTGCAACCTCCCCGTGCTCCTGGAATCCCCCAGCTTGGCCCTGCGGGTGTATCCCCCTTGAGCGACAGGCGGGTTCTGCTGGATCCCGCCCACTTTGACGATAGTGACACCGCCAGAGGTCACTTGATTTTGCGTATTGTTATTATAATTTATTTGATTACTACTGCAATTCGACACCGTTATCACCGTAAAATAGTGACAAGATTTAAATACCTAGTGTGATGTCTCTGTCTGACTCCGGACAAAACTTTATCGGTGAACAACACCGGGTAGGAGCTGCACAGCAAAGTGGCCTCTCGCAACAAGGTACTCTGCGAGCCTCTGTCAGCTTTGGGCAAGTACTCCAGGACGAAGTTCAACGCGTCCTGAGCCCTGTCCTGTCAATCTTAAAATTAGCGTCACGCTTAAGTCGCTTGAACCACTTACTTTGCTCAACTTGCCCACGGCTCCGATGATCTGAGCCGCCAGACACACCGTCTGGGGATGTCTTTGTGCAGATTGTTTCATGGCGTTGACGTGGTCCACCAGCAGAGCAGGTTTCTTCTCGGCCATGTGAAGGAAGATCTGGAGGGTCGGCGATGCGGTCACGGCGCTGCTCAGGTACTCGCAGAGTTGCGGCACGCTGGCTTCCAGCAGCTGAAAATTATGACGTCAGATGGGTGGTCAAGAGGTGTTGACATTTACCGATGGGTTGTCCTTGGCTATTAGCGAAAACAGATGCAACAGTGCCAACTTTTCCTGGTTATCACAGTGGGGCAGGAGCGAGACCAAGGCCATGGCGTGGCCTTGGAACGGTTCCGGGGATACTTCGTAAATGTTTGGTAAGACTCGACAAAGGGGGTAATTACCTGGAACGATTAAACGAAAGTCGTACAGATGATAGGATTAACGAGGCGAGCTCGCTACAGCGCGACGGATTTATCGGTGCTGGGCGGGTCCCTGGTGTCATATCGTAACGGAATCAGTTTTTGGACGTTCTGTGTGAGTTTGTAGTGAAAGAAAATCAAGTTGGCGAAGTGAGACATGGAAGAATTTCACTGGAGAGAAACTATCGATGCGTGAAAATAGTTACACGTCTGTTTTCGAATTACCAAAAGTGGGAAAACCATTTGCGTAGAATAATTTAGATCGCGGAACGTGATTGAGCCTTCTGAATTGCTAATAGAAAATAATTTAACGAGATATTTGAAGTCTACACTACTTTCTACTAGATCAACAGTTGACTCTAATTATTACCGCAAATCTTAATTGTTGTTTTTTAATTTTGTTAATTCAATGCACACTTAAAATTCAACAGTTTCAGTTGTACAGGGTGGATAATAAATTGCACAATCACCCAGTATAATAATTTTGAGAAACATATCCACTCCAAAATGTATTCCTTTCTTCATCTGTCAATTCCTTGATGTTAGATTAATAATTTTTGATCCATCAATACCTGAAATGATGGAATCCATGATTGGCTGCACATGTGGCGTCAACAGCGACGCGTGTTCGATAGCTGCAAGAGACAAGTACGAGGCCATGTTCCTGGACAACTCCTTGTTGCCCTTGTGCAAAAATTTAACAGCTACAGGTAAGGCACGTTGCATCACAGACTTTTTACTATAATTCTGAAACAAACGCGTGGGTAAAAATGTCGGCGCAAAACAGCCACACCTACTAAAAATATACACGAAATAATATCACTGGAGATCTTTGCGTGCGGGGGATCTTCGTCTCTCGACGTCAGCTGAAGATTGTGGTGCAGGCACGATTCCAGAAGGGTGACGAGCGCCTCGCAGTGCTGTTCCACGCTGCCAGTCTCTCGAATGCACGAAGTGACTCGAGTCACGCAGATTTCGACCACACTTTGGTCGTTGTTGTTGTTGGTGTAGTCAGGCAGGGATATGATCACGGTGATTTCTTTGAGCTACAAGGTCTCACTCAGTTGCGCTACATATAATTTTTTTTTACTTACGACGTTGGTCAGGTCGTTCACGATCACGGCGTCCGGGACGGAGAAGAGGTCTCCGGCCCTCGAGAGGTCTCTGTTCTTCAGCACTTGCATGAAGAGCTCGTGCATCTTCCTGTTTACCTTTTCCTCGTTGGTGGTCATCGCGATCCTGGAACTCGTCGGTAACCTCAAACGTTCGCCTGATGTTTCGCTGCTCACCTATCTAATCTCCCATTTACATGTTAGATAACAAGGTGGATGCGGTGCGGAGTTGTCACAGAGATGCGTTCCAGAAGGCACCGTTTCACTTCATTTCGGTCATCCGGCCCGTCAACGATCACGATTCCGCATCGCCCTGTATAACACGACTCGTAGCGAAACCGTACAGAAACATATTTCTTGATAGTTCATTGACTTCTCTAGCGAAACAAACTTAAAAGTTCAACAGGTTTACGCTAGTTTCACAGGTGGTTGTGCTCAGGTTGGCACGCATGCGTCCAGGTGAAAGGCACCGGAATTCATTTCAAAATCTCTTTTTGGGGAAGCTGGGAAGGATTGGGGTTGCTCGACGGTGCGACAAATGTCTGGGGGGGTTTGGGGCGAAAGTAAGTGGTGCTGCGGGGGATGAATTGGGTTGGAACAATTTCAAAGAACTGTCAAAAAAGACATTTCACAATTTGACATTTGGAAAAATATGTCGGCGCGAAAGTTTAAAAAATATTTCAAATTATATATTATGGAGAAATAAACGAAGAGGTTGGAGCAGCAGATGGCTGAACATTAATCAGTTGGTCATTTCACTCTAGATCTGATCTGAATAGAAATATATCTGGTCGGTTTTTAGTCTTTATTATGGCGAGTCAAATGTGGACAAAATGGCGGCGATTTCAGAATATTTTTGGACGATCCAGAAGAACTAATCGCAATACAAAGAGGGTGGTTATCAAAAACCATACACACGAGAGTGTTGTTAATCTATCTCAGATACTTCTGTAATCTCTTTACTTAAACTTGTTTCAACGGAAGAGCTTGTCAAAAACGAAGACAACGCCTTCAAGCACATTTATGAAGGCATTTTTATTCTCATTGGCAGCAATGGCTTGATGGAAGACTTATTTCTTGACTTCTCGTGAAGTCGTGATTGTGTTTTCGAAAAACGAAAGATTAGAGAAAACATTTTTGTTTCCGTAGAGAAAGAAGCAAAAAATACTACTAAACAAAAAGTGATGAAGAGGGAAATATTTTTCAAAAGGTATTGAATCAAAAATCATATACAAAAATAAAAATATTTGTATTTATTTTCGTTCTGGATGTGACTTAGATCTATCCCCTGCTTCCTTTCTTCTTGTCGGCTTCATTCAATGCGACTGAACTTGATGATAACATTTATCTTCTTTGCTCTTGTAGATGTAGGTGTGTTGAAATTCTTTCAAAAGATCCCAAAACACCAAACAAAACCCGGTGTGTCGAGCAATCCTCATATAATTAACTCCCACACCTTTATATAAACCCAAAACTCCTTCAGACTTGCACGTTTTCGCAAAACATTCAATCATTCCATTGTACAAAACTCCTTTCCCACTAGCGTCAACAGCTGCAACGTGTCAAATTACCAATGTTAACTACCAGGACCGCCGTTTCTCACGTTGGTTGTTGAGCCTGATGCAAACAAGATCAAACGGCGTTTGGAAAATCGTCTGGCACGTCCCACCGACAATACTCGCGACAAAAGCGGTCAAAACGGTAGAGTGTTGAAACAATTCGTGATTCTTCCTGAGCACATCTTTGGACTTTGCAAAGGTTGTCAATTGGGCAGAAGCTCCGACTACTGTTCGTAAAATATTGGCGCTGGCTCCTCGCCACAAGCCCTGCATCTACAAACAAACCGTCAACGCTTCAGTTGCACCAAAACTGTCAATATTACTCCGTATCTGAAGTAGATCGTTTGGAAAGCTTGTACAAGACCTGAGTGTCCGTGCTGGTGTCCCACAGCGATTTTATCCGCGGCTTGCGACTGCATTTGGGTGGTTATTTGAAACAAAGGGCTTCCGCAGAAGGCTCCGGCCGCACCTCCGAAACCACTAGCCAACAAGCTCCTGTAGAAGATAGTCCTGTCTTCACTGTCACAGACATATCCGTTGGTGGTGAGCCACTGGTACGACCCCAGTTTGATGCTGTTGCGCACCCCGTGCATCAACAGAGCTGGACCTAAGCCTTTTTGCATCGCTAGAATTCCTTCGTTTTTTACAATGACGTAAGCGGCGTGGAGGGCGTGTTTGTAGTAGACTGCGTGCTGGCCTCGAGGTTTCAGTTCGCCTTGGAGCTGTAGTCTCGTCTTCAGCACGTCCAAAGGGTTGCTGAAGACGGTGGCTCCCATCGCAGCCAAACCCCCGATTAGGAAATCCATTGCTACTTCGATCGTGACATTTTAGTGATGTGGTCGGCAATTTGTGAAGTCTGAAAATGAGAAGAATTGACAAAATGTGGCGGAGGAAGGTTTTGCAATCTTGACAGAGAGCATTTTGCTGTCTGAAGGTGATATCTGTCATTTGACAATCTGTTGAAAGGGTCCACAAACAATTTAATTGTTGCGTCAGTTATAAAATGACACATTTGCGTTTATTATTGTTATAGGTGTATTTTGATAAAAACTTATTTTAGACATACCTACTGTACAACAACAGTTCTTGTAATAGTGGTAGGTATTTACAAGAAAAAATTAGGTAAATATTTTTCTAAATTTTGATTATTTCATGTAGGTAACAATTTGGCACAAAAAAAATTGTGTGGACTCATCACGTCTTATGAACCTAATTTTTTGTTAAAATGCTTTTTATCTACATTTTAACAACAATCAAGACTTCCTTTGGTAAATGACAGTACAACATGTATTGCTGGTTGCCTATAAATTGGATATTTTAAAAGCAAATAAATATTATTTTCTTCAATATAACAACGATAAATACACCCAGGTGCACTTATTTACATAATAAAAATGAAATCTTTTGTTGAGTTTTTATAATTGCACCATAGACCATACGCTAGAAGCAGAGATTAACGCATGAACATTAATTTATTTAACCTAGATTTGCGTTGTGTTTTATCACATCAATCAAAAGTATCATTAGAAAGTTAACATTAACCTTTTTTAAAAGAATTTTGGAATAAAGCGTTGCGTTTGTGTCTAGCGAGTGCTATGTTTGCATTTACAACGGTTAGTTTTGCTGCTTACAAATGTACGACTTACCCGAACGAAATTTATGTTAGTTGTTACGTTTCAGGTTAATTAAATTATTATTCTTGTGCTTGAATTACGTTGGAGTAATTAGTCATCAGCCGTGGTTGGGACATTTTGCGCGAAAATGTATTATTTGAATGGGTGATGGGAGCTTGATTCTAGGCGCGGTTCTGCTTTGTTGACATAATCTTAGTACTATTTTTATCGATGAAAACTATTGCTTGCGTGAGAGGTCGATGACGAGATCAACAGTGCAAGGTGATGTACACCGTAAAATATTTAAAGATGTTTTTGCACCAAAAGAAAAAGTGTAAATTTAATCATAACGCAAAATAAACAATTAAATGTAGAGCACTGTCAAGTCGAGAAGTACACGTCACGTGGTGTCTAGATTGACTGATTGTCACGTGAATCATAGGACAGCCCATGTACTTCTCGATTTGAATGTACTCTAGAAAGGCAGTACAAGTTAATTTAGACTTGCCTACTGTGAACTAACATATCTATGCAAATATTCCGAGATGTCAATTTTTAAAGATAAAAACAGGGTGCAAGTGAAATTAATGTTACACGGAAATGTCCAAAAAAGATCTTTAATAAGTCTACAATGCCCATTTTTTAAATTGAAAAATCTCTTGGAATAAATAAGTATTTGATTTGGGAGTTTTTCATCATTGTATACCCACTAGAAGGTTTTCTGTTCTTCACTGGATCCAAGCTTGAGTAGTATTGCCCTACGATGTAAGAGGGCGTCGTTGTTCTACCTCCACTCCCAGGAAATTTTGAGTTGATGTGTGACTGCGAACAGACTTTCTAAACAATTTCCCGTGCATTGTTCGCTGAAATGTATTCAAATTGGAATCGAATGCATTGTTTTCGCATGTAAATTTATTTTGACATCGTATTATTTTGAGACATACCCGATCGCTTCAATTTTCTCTACATTCGAGAGGGAATCCAAAACGATAAATATAAATCGGGCCTTCATACAACATCAAATAAATATACCTAAAGCGGCAACCTATGGCAGTTCGTATCATTTTAAAATTATTGGGGAAACGCTTTAAGACGTTTTTCATTCCACTTTCTAAAAATAAAATCGTCTGTTTCTGTATCGATTCAGTGCATCTCATCACCAGTTTTCAAAGAGTACAATGCTGGATTACACAATGAGCTCCGAAAGCATCGATTAAATTTCACTCCGGAAGGCTTTTATTCAGGGGGGGTCCCCTAAAATAGCAAAATTTTTCCCAGAAACTTAATTAGAGCATTTTTAAGCTCGTCAAATGAAGAAGTTTTAAAAGCTCGCGGTTCATATAATAATGAACGATTCTGGCGAAGTTATCGATGGCTGATGAGTGGTTAGTGTTGAAGAATATTTCCTGGTCTTGTGGTTTGTTGTTAACACAACACACAACACAGATATCTCTTGGTTGAAGGGTTTGCTTTGAGCAATAGAAAAATTTTCGCGGAACTTTAAATCCTTCTCTCCATAACAAAGAAGTAATAGCTTGTTCTGTGGAGCTGAACTCAAATGCAGTGAATCTCAGTTCTTGACGTACAAAGTGCTTTTTATTAGTCAGTGATAAATAATATCCGGTGGGGTGGAATATTATGTAAATAAGGTCAAACATAACAAAAAAGCGTAAAACAAACTGGAAGAGTTCTTATTTGATTACGTTGCTTAAAAAATACAAGAATTTGAGAAACTATTTGGATCGAATCGTCATATTTTGTTTGTTGGGTGAATATAAGAAATTGTTTGTGCGTATGTTTATATGTTCGGGGTAAACTAGAGAATCACTGTGTTGATTTTTAAAATTCTTTCAGTGTTAGATGGTTGGGTTCTTCAGGAGTAAAATGAGATATTGAGATAGCCGCTTTTACCGATGTCGATACCACCAGCGACCACTAGGGGCGGGGGTGAAAGCCGACAGGGGATAAACGGCCATGTTTTTTTTTTGAGAGACACTTCTCCCTTGTTTGTAGATGAATGCAGAGGTAGGTAGGTACCCTGTGTGATTTTTTTGTGCTCTAACTGTGTGATTTTCGGTTTCTGTTTCGCGCGAAATGTATTTGAACAAATAATAAGACACAAATGGGTCGCACCTGGGTTTGTGATGTTCCCACCATATGTTTTTTTTTTAATCCGACAAGGGTGTATTTTAAAAATGTGCCAGAATTTTACCTACGAGGTTGTGGGACAACGTAGAAGACTAAAAGCAACTATATACCTCAAAAATTAAATGTCAATTTATTTATTGACATAGAATTTTTTAAATATTTTTTCCGAGTTCTGCATGAAGCCAGTAGCTCGTGGTTAAAATTACTCCGTGAATTTCGATTACACCCTGTATAATAAAATAACATTAAATTAGGAAATTCTGAATTATTTACTTTGTTTTATTAAAGGAGATAAATTTTGTCACTGAAATATCAAAACTGAAACGTCTCTGGTCAGGGGAGGCAGCTGGGGAAACCCAAATGAGCAAGTGGCAATATTTTAAATCATTGTACTTCCTGAGGAATGTCATCAAATGTCGACCTAGCTGTGGAAATTTGACGAGAATGACGAAACCCACCATGCAAAACGAAGAAGAGTCCAAAAACACAGTCAGATTAGATGACAACGAAATTGAAAATGTCGCGGACCATACCGATGATGAAGACATTGTTGAGTTAGAAAATAATGCTCCAATTAGAACTGATAGTCCGACATTGACTTCGGGGACGATTTCACAGACGAGTACATTGGAAACTCCTCGAGAAGCAACAGCATCCGTTCGAAAAATCCAACCTCTCGTGAAGAGAATAAAAAGAGTGCAGAAAGAAGATTATACTGCGTCTATGCATAGAGAAAAAAAAATAGATTTGTTGGCGCAAAAAGCCAGAAAGAGGGAAGCGAATGATCAAGACGAAAATTTGCTTTTTTCCAAAAGTTTACTGTCTCAAAAAAAATTCAACCCGAAAGAATTTTAGCTTTCCGTGGCAGGATTCAAGAGCTGGTGCAGGAGTTTGCTTATTCTACTAACAGTTTTAGGTTTCAAACGCTGCATTCTCCGCAGTCTTCTTCAGCAGCATCGACAATTCAAAATGTGCCAATGGACAGTGATTATACATATTTATAATGTATATCTAATAATGTACGTTTATTATTCATTAATCCTAGCGTTACAAAAATCATAACATTGAATAAATAGCTGGTTATGATTGTGTAGTTTTATTTGCACTCTTCTGTGTGGTTCACAAACCCTGTTGGAACGAATCTGGTAATGTTTAAATTGTAAAAAAAACACAACGTAGGGAAATTAACGAGGTACCATCACGCCTTCTTGGCCATTTTTGAATCTCGCGGGTTTTATGTTTTCATTGCGCATGTTGGTAAAAAAAGATGGCCGCTTAGTGGGATTTTTAATGGCCCACTCGGTTCATCACAAAGTGGATAAACGATGTCAAAATACGAATTCAAAATGGCACGATGAAAAAGCTAAGAGAAACTACAGCAAGTATTTTGTAAGATGATTTCGTAAATTCCGACAAACATATTACAAAAATCCCTGTCTTCTTTTGGTTTTCCTAAATCTTTAGCCTATGGCATAGATAACGAAAGTGGTGCTATTGAACGGTTTGAGAATATTTCTGGATTAAGTTTCAAAATGGGTCTATTTATTGATGAAGAACAAAAGTATTTGGCGTTTCAGGTTAATTAAATTATTATTCTTGTGGTTGAATTACCTTGAAGTAATTAGTCATCCGCCGTGGTTGGGACATTTTCCGCGAAAATGTATTATTTAAATGGGAGCTTGATTTTGGGCGCGGTTGTGCTTTGTTGACATAATCTTAATATGTACTATTTTTGTCAATGAAAACTACTGCTTGCTCGAGAAGTCGATGACGAGATTAACAGTGCAAGGTGATTCAAACCGTAAAATATTTAAAGATGTTATTTTTGCCGCGCTAGGCACCAAAAGAAGAAGTGCAAATTTAATTATAAAGCAAAATAAACAATTAAATGTAGAGCACTGTCCAGTCAAGAAGTACACGTCACATGGTGTCTAGGTTGACTCGTTGTCACATGAATCATAGGACAGCCCATGTACTTCTCGATTTGAATGTACTCTAGAAAGGCAGTACAAGTTAATTTAGACTACCCTACTGTGAACTAACATATCTATGCAAATATTCTGAGATGTCGATTTTTAAAGATGAAAACACGGTGCAAGTGAAATTAATTTTACAAAGAAATGTCCACAAAAGATCTAATATGCCTACAATGTCCATTTTTTAAATTAAAAAATCTCTTGAAACAAATAAGTATTTGATTTGGGATTTTTTTCATTGTATACCCACTAGAAGGTTTTCTGTTCTTCACTGGATCTAAGCTTGAGTAGTATTGCCCTACGATGTAAGAGGGCGTCGTGGTTCTACTTCCACTCCCAGGAATTTCGTGTTCGGTTTATTATTAATGTAGAATTTTGAGTTGATGTGCGACTGCGAACAGACTTTCTAAACACTTTCCCGTGCATTGTTCGCCGAAATGTATTCAAATTGGAATCGAATGCATTGTTTTCGCATGTAAATTTATTTTGACATATTCGTTGAACATCCATCGTATTATTTTGAGATATACCCGATCGCTTCAATCTTCTATACATTCGAAAGACTTTCACGAGAGGGAATCCAAAACGATAAATATAAATCGGGCCTTCATATAACATCAAATAAATATACCCAAAGCGGCAACCAATGGCAGTTCGTACATCACTTTAAAATTATTGGGGAAACGCTTTAAGACGTTTTTCATTCCACTTTCTAAAAATAAAATCGTCTGTTTCCGGATCGATTCAGTGGAAGGTGCATCTCATCACCAGTTTTGAAAGATCCTGTACAATGCTGGATTACACAATGAGCTCCGAAAGCATCGATTAAATTTCACTCGGATGGTGCTATAATTCACTCCGGAAAGCTTTTATTCAGCGGGGTCCCCTAAAACATCCAAATTTTTCCGAGAAACTCAATTAGAATATTTTTGAGCTCGTCAAATGAAGAAGTTTTAAAAGCTCGCGGATCATATAATAAAGAACGATCCTGACGAAGTTATCGATGACTGATGAGTGGTTAGTGTTGAAGAATATTTCCGGGTCTTGTGGTTTGTTGTTAACACAACACACAACACAGATATCTCTTGGTTGATGGGTTTGCTTTGGACGATGGAAAAATTTTCGCGGAACTTTGAACCCTTCTCTCCATAACAAAGGAGTAATAGCTTGCTCTGTGGAGCTGAACTCAAGTGCAGTGGATGTCAGTTCTTGACGTACAAAGTGCCTTTTATTAGTCAGTGATAAATAATATCCAACTATAGAGGGACGTGTAGTCTATCCTGTTACACAATTTATGCTGAATGTTTCGGTGGGGCGGAATATTATGCAAATAAGGTTAAACAAAACAAAAAAGCATAAAATAAACTGGAAGAGTTCTTATTTGATCACGTTGCTTAAAAAATCCAAGAATTTGAGAATCTATTTGGATCGAATCGTCATATTTTGTTTGTTGGGTGAATAAGAAATCGTTTGTGGGTATGTTTATGTGTTCGGGGTAAACTAGAGAATCACTGGATTGGTTTTTAAAATTCTTTCAGTGTTAAATGGTTTGGTTCTTCAAGAGTAAAATGAGCTATGTACCATCACGATACCACATAAGGGCCTGACCAGCGAAGTAAAATGTGGAGAACCAAAGTGTAGCTAAAAAAAAATTGCACACAAAGGCACTGTTTACACGTATGACTATGAGTATAAAAAATCACAATATACAGCGTGTTGCTCTAAAGGCAGCATGATATTTTCTTTGTCTATGGGAAAATAGGAAAAGAGTTTTTGCACAGTCGTAGAGTTCCATGAGATGCAATTCAATCGTATGTTGTAGGTAAGTCTAGCCAACTGAGATATCATAAGTAGGAAGAATTCTTCATATTTCAGTTTAGAATACATTTTAAATGATAATTGATAACAAAAGAACTTGTCAAAAACAAAAAATAAAATAAACTAGCCAAAAATGAATAGGGAATTCCACAATTTTTCATGGAAAGCAAAATAATTGCCCCAATCCTGCCACGTATCCTTAAACACTGGATAAATTTAAAATGTTACAGGTGCTTGAAACATTACATTTAATGTGTATATTAATATATTTCTAACACATTTTATTACAAATTTTAAACTGTATTTATAAAAAATTCAAAAATGGAAAAATTCCCTATTCATTTTTGCCTAGTTTAATATGAATAGACTTTTTATTCCTTATTCAATAAAAAATGAAACAGATATTGCAACACAAATTAATTCTCAAATAAAATTGTTTTGTTTCACTTCTCTACAGCAAAAAGAGTAAATGAAAAAAGTTACTTTTGCATTCACTTAGTGATGATTCGTCACAGTAGGCAAGAGAATCGGTGTAATATAGCTATTAAGACAACAAGGGTTTTATAGACGATTTAAAAATCGAGATCGTAGTTTAAATCAGAGCGACCGCAGGGAGCGAGGATTTAATAGATCGAGATTTTTAAACTATAAAACACGCGTTGTCTTCAAGATTTTTTCTAACACTAACATCTTATCAGAAATTTTAATAAATTCAGAAATTATTCGAGGCGCGTCACAATACACAAAATGCGGAGGTTGCCGTGGGTACTATGGTAATAATATCAACAAATTTGGAAAAAAACAATTTTCATCGTTGAAATGTGCCAAAACGTTCCAGAAGAAATAAGAAAAAAAGGGCAATTTGTTACCAATGAAGTCTAAAAGTGCATACGAAAAGGTGTATGTTTCGTTTCAAGGCCGGAACAATAAAAAAAAGCATCACGGAGGTAACGGAAGATGTCATTTTGGCTTTTCTTGATATGGGGTAAGCGTGTAGAACTTCATTAAAAGTTAATTCACACTACGGCAAGAATCATTTGAAGAAAATGTAAAGATTGCCATTTTCGATGGCCGGGCACTTGCATTGGATGAAACAGCAGAAGTTAAAGAAGAAGATGTTAGGAACAAGAGCACGAAGCTAATATGGCAATTCCAAGTTAATAATTGTACTTTTCACTTTTGTGATAATTACTGTAAAAATGATGAATAAAATGTTACTTGAATGATGTGTGTGAGCGTATTTTATGACTCTATAAGATACGTTGCTATTGACGACGTGTCTTATAGAGACAAGCGTATTTTATGGGAAACATAAGGTGTGAGCTCAAATGCACCATGGAAACAGTATAAGATATTAGTGTTAGAAAAAAATTATAAACTCCATCCATTTTCAATATACACAACTAAATCTAGTGATTTTAGTAACTTTTGTGGTGTAATAGGATACAACTTTTTTCTATTGTAAATGCAATGTCACAAATAATAATTCAGGTTATGTGTATTTTGAAGAGGTTATAATGTACGATTATTGTCATTTTTGACAAATCTCTAATGGGGTCCCGTAATCAAGCAAAGTAAACTAGTTTTGAATATTATACTTAAAATATGGTATCTACAGGTTAATATTAAATACCGGCATTGAAACCAGCAAGTAGGTGTACGTAACGTAAACAGATTTTAACGAAAATATTTCAGAGTAGGACACAGAGTGAAAGCATGATACATTAGAAATGAATAGTGCTCAGGAACAAACCCTGTCAAGTCAAATCTGGAGCCCGGCGGTCTTGTAATTAAAAAAAGGCACAATGGCGCAAATATTTCTTCACTGTTCCATCGTGCGTCGTTTCCATTCTGTGCCTGTGCCCCCGACCCAGAAATTACTCCATACTTTTCCTTTAGATATCTGTAGGAGATTGCAGCTAACATTTTAAATAGATCAATTTAAATTAAAAGTGGATTTATCAACTTACGGCAAAAATTTCCCCAACCATTCGGTAAACTGGCATCCTCCCCAAATTTGGACCATTTACTTCCCAAATGTTTTTAAAACACCGGTGAACACTTTGTTTTGTCTCCAAAGTGAGGCATTTTCTTTTTATAACTCTGCCTGTGGCCTACATGATATCGCTACTTAATCGTATTTTTTTCAATAATTATAATCTGACTGTCAAATTTTTTGACAGATTCAAAACGTCTGCTTTGAATGTTCAATATTAGAAAAAATAAAACACTTTCATTGCAATACAAAAAAAGAAAATTCCCTAATAGTAATGTATATAGAAAATGGATGGATTTTACCAAGGCGATCTTCATTTACCAGGCCATGACACTGACCAAACACAGTATGCTATGGAATGGCCTACCACAGTTTGGCAACATTGCTTCACCAACATTTAGTGAAAAAATTAGAAATCCACTAAACCTGTCATTGTATTTGCATTTGTCAAATATGAGTGATCTAATTTTACGACAGTTCAAAAATGCGTTATCGCATTGTAATATAATATAGTTTAAAGCCACCTTGGGGACCGAAAAATAACAGTGCTCCTTACTATTACTGATAAGTGATAATACTGATAATATTTCAAATGCTCTGCGGTGTTCCTGGCTATGGAAACTGCTTGGTTATAAACTAACGCGAGGTGGGCATTTCCAATTTAAATACGGGGTGATCAAGAAGGACTGTTTAAGTTGGTAACACTGGATCGTATTTTAAATCGTATAACAGGAGTAACTTCCGGTTGTTGGTGGCTTGTCGTTGTTAATGCTATACCTATATTAGATATTTATCAAATAAACTAACAAAACATATCCAGTTGCAGTGTTATAAATAACCGAATTAAAAAATTTTCTTAATTGTACTGCCAACTTAAACAGTCCTTCTTGATCACCCGGTATAACAATTTTGTTCTCCCCATTGTCTAAATCCCACCCCATTTCTTGTAAGTTGCTTCCCAGTTTCATTTCAATATTCGTTTTTAAAGCCAAAAGATTTTCCGCAGTGTTTCTTCCCAAAATGTACTTTCTTCGTAATTAGAAGTTATTGGCCCCTCGTTTGATATTGATATATATTCCCTAAAATGTTTAGCACAAGCGTGGCTACTTTTGCGAATTCTTCACTTTTCGATTTTTAAAATCTCTTTCCAAATTGGCTTCATTTTCTCATTTGATGGAAACTTAAATACAGGTACCTACGTAATTTGAAGAAGAAGACGCATAATTTGAGTTGCAATTTGGTACGCAACACTTAAATGACATTTTTAATTCAATTTGACGAATTTGACCAAAGACTTGTCAAAATTTATTTTAAATGTCGAATTAGTTTCAAAATTTTAGGAACATCGTAGGTCATGGAATGGCCTACCAGGGAATGTGGCAACACAGCCAGTGTCCTGGCCTGTAACTTGAGACCGCCTTGAGTTTACATACAGCGTGTCCCAGAACTGGCTCCCCAGAGAAAAAAGGGAGCCTTAGGGCGAATGTATTAACGTGTGTTTTGAAGAAAAAAAGTCCTATCTCAAATGATAACCGAGAAAAGACATTCTGAAGTTGACCAATCAGAGTTGAGCACCATTAAGGTGGAATAATCGCAATTTTGCGTTGCCTAGGTTTCCTTTTTATCCGTAAACCTCTATAATTCTGTCCATTAGATTTGGTCCACTACATTTATTAGAATGATTGTTTACGTCAGTTTGACATTTGTTATACAATTTCGCTGCGATATTTAATTCAAGTGTATCATTTAACATGTATTCTTCCTCTGAGTACGTAGATATGATTCTTACTTTTGCACGATGTGGGAACAATGCACGTGAAGCAGTAAGGTTGTACCGTGAACCATTTTCGCAAAGACAAAGTCATTCGGATCACAAAACAATCCTGAAATTAATCGCTCGGAGTCGAGAAACGGGTCAGATGCAGCCAGTTCGAAGAGAAGTTGGGGGTGCTCCAAGAAATGTAAGGACTGTCGAACACGAGGAAGCCGTATTGAATGTCTTTGAGGAAGACGGCACCCGGAGTATTTGAACAGTTTCTCGTGAAATGGGTTTATCCAAGAGTTCGGTGCAGAGAGTTCTAGCTGATAATAGGAGGCATCCGTACCACTATACACGAGTACAACATCTTCTGCCAGAGGATTATCCAATTAGGCGAGAATTTTGTCTATGGTTA
The DNA here is from genome assembly GCF_963966145.1 of Tenebrio molitor. NCBI lineage: Eukaryota > Metazoa > Arthropoda > Insecta > Coleoptera > Tenebrionidae > Tenebrio > Tenebrio molitor. The sequence goes on along the minus strand of NC_091048.1, from coordinate 2,432,606 downwards.
ATAAACCAAAACGATGATCCACACTTATTTTCACGGATACTGTTTTCTGATGAGTCGCTATTTTGCCGGTAAGGTTGTTCCAATTATCACAACCTTCATATCTGGGCAGAGGAAAATCCAAGAGAATTATTTTCCAGAGGTTTTCAACATAGGTTTTCTGTTAATATGTGGACTGGGCTATTGGGCAATAGTTTGGCAAGTATAAGCGTGGTGGATCCTTCCATTTGTTAAAATTCCGAATCTCCCGCTCTAGATTGGACCGTTTGAGTTCCCCGCAAGATTAACGGGGGCAAGATATGCTCAGTTCATTGGCACGGAGCTACCTGATCTACTTGAAATTGTACCTCTTGCTTATTATAAATGACTGGTACCAACATGATGGTGCTCCACAACATTTTAGGAGAAACGTTCAGGAAATTTTGGATAACCAATATCCACAGCGCTGGATCGGTCGAGGAGGACCGCATCATTGGCCTGCCAGGTCTCCAGATCTGATTCATTTATCGGCGGCCCATAAATTCAGAGGCTGATCTGAGTTCGAATTCAGGAGGCTTTTGTTTCAGTTACTGAAGAAATTATAACTAACGCTACTACAAGAAGTTTGTTACGTAGAGCACAATTGTGCATACAAATGAATGGTGGTCATTTCGAACATCTGCTTTAACATTATTACCTATTTAAATAAATGGTTCTTTTTAGAATCGCCATTTTCATTGTTTTATTTCGAAGTTATCTTTTACAATTGTCAAATCTTGATGTTGATGACCAGTGTCCGGACGAAATAGTACCGGACAAGTCGACCAGTACAACTTTGCGTAATCCCTCGCTCGCACATAAACACGATTCAGCTGGTTCTCTGTTATTGTAAACGAACCAGCTGAATCGTGTTTATATGTGAGTGGGGTATTACGCAAAGTTGTACTGGTCGACTTGTCCGGTACTATTTCGTCCGGACACTGTTGATGACAGATAAACGTCAACGAATGTTTACATCGGAAAACGTCAAAATTCCAGTTGCCCAAACATTTTATTGATTTGTACGATATCAGCGATTTTTTGTTGTTGTTTAGCAACCGATCGGATTTTTTAGTAATACCTGAGGACGAGCTTCCGGGATTGGTGAAATTAAAAACTTTATAACTCGGTAATTTGAGCTAGCAGAAAATTTATTTTAGTCAATTTAGAGTCTTTTGTTGTCGGCACATGCCTGTTTTCTCTGGGGAGCTAGTTCTGGGACACTCTGTATAAAAATATATGATTTATTATTTTAAGCTGTTTATTTGACCCATTTTCTTACGTAATTTTCTGATTTTTGACGTACTATTCTGGACAGGGAATCTTGGCCAACATTTTTTAGATATTTCTAAAAAAAAAAATTATGTAAACCAATTCTTAGTGCCATTTAAGTGACAATTATTAAAACTTACTTTGAAGTTTTTCGTGTGACATCAAAAAAGCAGGGAAATGGCATTATCGATATTTTGTTCATTCATGTCGAATTTTTGGAATATCTGAGCTTCAAACAGTTTAAATTGATTGTCAAACTGACAAGAATCGAAAATGGGGTTACGATTCCTAAAGGTTTATTTACACTTTACTTGAATGTCAAGAATGTGACGGCCAAAATTTTTTGGCCGCCATAGTACGTTGATGCGTAAGAGATAAACCTTGAAATTTATAAAAGCGCGCGCTAAATACGTAGCAGCGGAGCATCAAATGCACCTGTACTAGTTTTCAATTGAAACCGCCGACAAAGCAGTAAATAAACAGTTAAATCGCTTTCCCGATATGAATTTTAAAATGATTGTTTAAAAAAATATGTACAGTAGACTCAAGTTGCAAAGAACCACGAATGAAAAATTAGGTTGGTATTAGCTGTTATCGTGTTTGGTAATTTTGACGAATCACTCTTGGTAGCATTGTTGCAATTTAAATTTAATGATGCTGTACCTAACCTCAAATAAATAATTACTAAAAAGTTACTAAAAAAGGTCGATATAAAATTCACACTAACGAAACTTCTCTTGCATACTGCAACTAGTCACCTTACACTATGTAAAGGTCAGTTGCAAAGTGGTTTTTTGCAACTTGAGTTAACTTTAAAAGTGAAATTTAAAATTTTCAAGATCCGGTGGAATCCTTGCTCGAGGACTCTTTTAATTTACAAAAAGATTGGGCCAATACGATATTAAGGCCCATTCACAATGGCGTCAACGTTACGTCGATGTTAAAACGTTAATGTTAACGTTAGATCTAAAAATTCAAAATTACATGTATTTCAGTGTAGACCGTTCACAATGGCGTTATGATGAAAGTTAATGTTACATGATATTGTTAGCATTAACGTTAGGCCCAGAAATGTTCTGGGTTCTTCACGTTATATTCTAACATTAGCCAACGGAAATAATTTAAAAAAAGAACTTAAACATATGTAATTAGATCTAACGTTAACATTAACGTTTTAACATCGACCTAAGGTTAACGTCATTGTGAAAGGGCTGTTATACCTACTATAGTACTATAGTATTGCCGTTATAACTTTTTATCTGCTCCGCCCACTAAAATTGACCAATCAGAATCAAAGCCAGATTCGATCTGTACAACTTTTCATCACATTTGCCACGTAAAAAAGTTAAGGTTAGAATTTTGCTGTCAAGTCCACAATTATTGTTTTAGGTTCTAAAAAATAAAATGTCATTAAGACAATTCGAATGTCAGAAATTTTTACTGTGTAAATCAGATCGTCTTAACAACCTATTTGATTGGTAACTACGAAAATGAAATGGGCGGGGCAGATAAAACGTTACGTTGTCTTTAGTATAATATACCTAAAGTCTGTCTCAATTCTAAATTTCCACCAACATTGCATTTTACGTTGGAAATACAACCGGCAACACTGTTTGGTGAAAAATGCGTCAGATTGTATTTGTTAGGTTATCTGTCAATTTCCGTTTTTACAACTTAAAATTTTAGAATAAAGGAATAAAACGAAAACCTTTTTTAAAGTGCAGCAAGTAGGTAGGTAGAAAATCAAATTCTAAAAGCAAAATAAACTTATGAACTAATTTTAATGTTTTCGAATCATGTTTATAAAACAATTATATTGCCAATTTTGGTTATAAGAATCCCCAATTTAGAAATATTTTTATTTTGCCAACATAATTCAACAGGTGGTGGAAATTTAGAATTGAGACAAACTATACTAAACTCGTATTAAACCGTAAAGGACCCGAGGGCGGAGCTTAGCTGCGCGGCCTTTAACACGTCAGTAGCGTAGGGAAAATGAGAATCGCTGGGAGCCACAACAGTGGCGCATCATGCAATGGGAAATTTTCACCGTAAAAAAAAGTTTGAGCAGTTTGGGACTTTTGACATATTTGAGAGCAAAGTCTAGCATTGTTATTTTATAACTAATGTAATTTATGCGTGCAGAATTGAGGATAAAAGTATTAACACGTAAAATCAACTTTTTATTAAATTGAATAATTTATTGATACATATTTTAACTGGCGACTGATTTCTTTACACATTTGCCACTTCTATCAGTCCAAGAGTGATTTGGTAAATGTGTAGTGTGGACATAGCTCTCATCTGTGTAAAAAATTGGTCGTCCTTCGTCTCTGTATTTTAAAATCTGCTTCAAATACTTTATCCTGAGCAGTCGAATGTCATAGGACTCCATTAGTACTTTTCTGTTGTCCTCAGTTTTGCGCCATCTAGAAAAAGTTTATTTTTATATAGACTTCCTTAACTGTAAAAGTACATGCTTAAATCCCAGCTCTTTAATTAATCCTAGCAAAGTGGATTCGCTACCAGAGAATGGAATTTCCATATCTTGCATTCGATATAAAATCCCTTTCACGGTAGTTCGCTTTTCCGTAACTGATCGATTATTTCTCTAACAGCATGTCTCTCAGCTTCTACTAATTCATGTCGTTTTTGCTGTGGTCGCTTCTTTCTTGGGGTTGAAAAAGAAGTGGAAGCTCCAGCAGGTTTTGACGCTATAATTCGCTGTTTGTAATTGACGATTGGAATAGTCAATTCCTGATGGTTGCTAACATACTGATTCATGTCTCATGAATGCGATAACTTTGGCGATAATTTCGCGAGCTGGAGGTCAATTCTTGAAAATTGTGAAAATTTTCATATCATATCATATCATTTTCATATCATCAGTTATCATATCGTAAGAATGGTTTGCATCAATTCTTGAAAAATTGTGATATGATATATGACACCAGTCCAAATTATCACCCTTTTATACCGGATCATAATTCGCCATAAAAAAACAGAGTAATCGCTATACCTTGATCGGCAGTCATCCGCTCGTTGCCAAGGGAACCAAATTATTATTGATTGTTGGGTGATTGTTTGGCAAAAATCCGTTATTAAAAGTTAGTAAAATGGAAAATTCAAGAATAATTATTAAAAAAAGAAACCATTATATGACAGACGAACAAAAAAAAAGTTTAAGTGATTATATGTGCAGTAATCCGCGCCTAAATAGTGGAAAGCAGTTGAACAATTACACTAACCGGATGATGAAAGAAGAGTGGGAACAGCTAGCTCTCCAATTAAATTCTATCGGGGGTGCAAACAAGAACGGTGCAGGATGGAAAAAAAGTTGGCAAGATTTAAGAAGAGGGATTAAATCTAAAGCAGCAGAAATGAAAAACCATGCTGAAGGAACAGGCGGTGGTCCCTCTTCAGCATCATTAAATCCCATACAAGAAAAAGTGGCAAGTCTTTTGGGAAATGCTGTGATTTATGGCCATAACACTGTGGACGAGTCAGCGTGTGATTTTACCGATGATGACGACACCGGCACCAAATTTACAGGAACAACCAATGACGAAGGAAATTCCAGCAATGCAAAAATTCTGAAGGTTGTTCCTAACCCAGATGTTATATCGGAAAATGCTTCTACCAATAAGAGAAAAATTAAAGACGCACTTGAAAATACTCCAGCAAGTAAAATTGCTGCAAACAGCGACAGAAAACTGAAAATCAAAGAAGAATACTATAGAAAGAAATTAGAATTGTTGAAGAGGCAGACTGTGGCCCAAGAAGAGTTAGTGCAGTGTATTAAAAAATATTTTGAGTAGGTAACTAACATAATTATTTTATTACAATAGGTACATATATTGTTATAGTTATAGTCCAATGTTATTTTCAACAAATAAAAACGTTTAAGCAAAATATTCATTTACAATCCTTTGGCGCAGCATTCTTCCTCCTCTGAGAAGTAAAATATTTTGATTGACATTGGCAGCGTTATTAATATCTTCATCAATTATTCCAAAATCAGCATTTATAATTTCTTCATCCATATCTGGTTCGGGAATTTGATGATAAAGGCACATATTATGTAAGACTACTGCTGCATTAATTATTCTTGATGCTGCTTCCGGTGAATAATGAAGAACTCGATGCTTCAGAAGTGCACGAAATCTGTTCTTTAAAAGACCATTGCATCGTTCAACTGAATTGCGTGCTCGTTTATGAGAAGTATTATATCGATCATTCGGTGTTCCCGGTTCCGCATTTAAAATTGGTGTAAACAACCATGGCAGTTGCGAATATCCAGAATCTCCTAAAAGCCAAGTTGAGTTAGGATGCCGCCCATGATGTGCTATCATAGCTTGTCGAATCCTCGAATTTCTCCAAATAAATGCATCATTGGTGCTTCCTGGATAACGAGCATTAACATTCAAAATCTTTAAATTTACGTCACAGACTAGTTGAACATTGATGGAATGATAATGTTTTCTATTAAGATAAACGTATTCAGGATAATTGGGATTTATTCCTGATGGTGATGCAATTGCCACGTGAGTACAGTCAATTGCTCCCATGACTCCAGGCATATTGTACCTTTGGTAAAACCCGTTTTTTACACTATTTATTTCCGCCATGTTTCTAGGAAGGTGCACCCATTCATTGAACAGGTGTGTATTAATTGCTTCTGTAACTTCTTTTAAACTTCTACACACAGAGGACTGACTTATTCCCAAGTGAATATCATACCCAACTTCTGTCTGGTAGCCTCCACACGCCAAAAATCTGAGAGTAGATAATACTTTCACAGTTGTAGACAGTGCAGAAGACCTGCTAGGAGGGTCGATAAATTCTTCAAGGGAATTAATTAGATTTTCAGCCAAATTCTTATTGAGTCTAAATAGTTTTATAAATTTTTTGTCAGAAATATCGAAAGGATCATTGTGTTCATAAAATCTCCGTCGATGCCCTTGATTTAGTTCTTGGAAACCATCCAAAACTGCAAACATTTCTTCCATATTTGATATATTTTAATTTTTATCAGCGCAGACAGTTTTTTATATTCACAAAACGTCACTGTTATTTAATATCACATACATATCACCGCCTCAGATATAAGTGAAAAAAAATGACGTAAATGAGATGATATGATATGATAAAATTTTTCAAGAATTTCAAATATGAAAATAGGTGATAATCACGGATCACGTGGTCAAAATTTCACCGGTGATATTTTTCACAAACTTCAAGAATCGGCGTCCTGGACGGTAAAATTTTCCCACGCTGGCCAAAAGTAAGATGGGAAGCCATGTCAATCAGCTACTAAAAAAACCTGCAAAAGTCCGGTGGTGTTGGTTAAGTTTTCATTTCATTTCATTTGCAAGTCAACTGTTATTGAAAGTGAGGTTATGAAATTATTTTTTATTTTAATTTTTTTGTACTTACGAAAACACTGTAAAGATATCTTCAGTTGTCTCGAGAAACACAGATTTAAAGCCTTGGGTGAACTTGGTAAGCGTAAAAAGTAAAGTCGTAAATAAAGTTGCAGTACATGAACATGTAAAGTAACGCTTAAGGTATAAGATTATATGGCAGCACTAAAATTATCCCAATAATGGAAACCAATATTGGCGTTAAGATAGTTGTCTCGGCTCGTGCAGCTGCATCCCTTTTCCTTCGTTCAGGGCAGGGATTAAAAATTTGTGAATGAACTTGTTTTTGATGTTTATTGTAAATTTTGTTATTGTAACGAAATTCCCTTTAGTACTTTGTGTCTTGAAAACAGTAAAGATGATTTGTAACAGTATTGTATATTTAATAAATAAATATAATTTCGTCGGTACGCATTTGTTTTGAGGCCGGCTCTGGAATTCACAACAGAGAATTGCTTGAAGCATGATTTATGGTTGGGCTGACCGCCTACTGCAATTGTCACAAAAGGAACGTGTATCTCCGGCCAAATACTTTTAAAGGGCCATATAATCTTATACCTTAAGCGTTACTTTAAACAACTCTGACAAATCTACCCTATTTTCGGCCGAATGGACTCGACCACACTAATTGGTTTTGCGCGCAGATCACGTGACCGTCCCTTTACACTTTACGGCAATTCTACTATAGTCCATGTAATACCCCAAGTCAGTAAAATGGAAGCTTATATTTCTAATTATAAGATTCATGTGCATGAAATTATGTTATGCATGATATTCTATAAAACAACAAGATTCAATTAATCAACAGAGATACGTTTTTTTGCTGTAGTTGTCGGCTTTATCCAAAATGTTTATGTTAGAAGAGGATATTTTACTGACTTGGGGTATTACATGGACTATACTACTACAACTACAAGAATGACTGAATCTGTTGGTAACAATGAAAATTTGAATGATTTTGTTACCACTGTAGCCTGTAATCTAAACACATTTCCGGTTGTCAGCTTTAACAGAGTTGACAGGCGAATTTGACGTTTACTATCAAAGGGTCATTTTTGTAATAGCATAAACATACCCGACATAACCTAATTTTTTTTTAATGTCGGGTCAAGTTAAAACATCCGGTCAGTGCCAATTACGAAACAGAAAAACACCAATATTTTTCAATTGTTTCATTGCCAACAGACTCAGTCATTGTTGATCACGCTGTATTCTTGGCCACAACTGACATTTAACTGACAAATATGTGTAAACTGGCCTTTATTGAATATAACCCAACTTTTGACTCGATAATGCCATTTCCCTGCTTTTTTGATGTCACAAAAAAAAACTTCAAAGTGATTTTTAATAGCTGTCATTTATTAATGACACTAATGATTGATTTACAACATTTTTTTTAGAAATGTTTAAAAAATGTTGGCCAAGATTCCGTGTCCGGAATAGTACTATGCCAGCGAATAAATTTCGTACATCAATTTCATGTCATTGTCATTAGTTGTAAAACACCCTTTACATATTAATAACCCTATTTTCCACAGTTGTCACTTTGACACAATTCACATACATATTCAGATTCAGTTAATCTGACGTTACTTTGAAGTATTGAGAAAATAATTTTAATATGTCAGAAATTATGACAATAAAGCCTAGACTACATTTCATTTTTCCAAATGACAGCAAATTTGGTGTCCGAAATTTATTCGCTGGTTATTTACGAGTATTATAAACAACATTTTTTGCCCAAATAGTGTTTCCTAATAATTTCTGCCTCCCCCATTTACGGATTCACGAACTGCTTTCATTCCACCAGAATCTATAACGACTTCCAAGTTTTATTATTTGTTTCAAAATAAAAAATCCACCAACACTGCATTCTACTTCGAAAATAGTACAACCGACAGTGTCGCCAACTTTTGTTTTTAGTGTTGACAGTCCTTTTGGTCGTAGTTCATCGTGTTTATTAGTTAATGTTAATGAGCGCTGGCTTTAAGTTAGCAGTTAAAAGACTCCTCCTTTTTCCAGACATTTTTATAATTTGATATTTGTAACAAATTGAAGGTCAAATTTTGGCGGAAGGATGGGCGAACCTAAAAAAATGAAACCTATTCTAGGGATTTCTTTTTTTCTGCCAACATAATTCAATAGGTGGTAGATTTTCGATTTTGAAACAGATTATAACCTGTTCATGTTGGATTGCACATCAGTGGTGCAAATCGCACACATTTGGCATTAACTTTCATATGAGTTGTCATAGTAACAGGACAATCATTTGCACCACTGAAGTTCAATCCAACGTGAACAGGGACATATTATACAATATTTTATTATTTGTTCAATTTCTATTTCCGATATAGTAAAACTTTAAATCGAACTTAAGAAATTCATTTGTTAATAATTCTTTTACAGAACATTCAGTTTTTCGGTCCACATTTTTTTGAATAATTTATGGAGTCAACTATGGCGTGACGGTGCAAGCGATGCATCAACGTCAAATAAGTTTGAAATATTCACCAGCAAAAATTGAATCATTATCTATGTCATGTACACAAACGCCATTATCCGAATTTATTTCATCCGGGCAGCGCCATTTATATTTTTTTCTATTTTACGAGCCATCTGTTCGGAGATGAGTTCACAAAATTAAAAAAGATTAATTAAAAAAACGACAGCAGGTCATGGATTCACGTTTTAATTTTTATTAGGCTGTGACTATTTTATGATTTTGTCTATTTTGCATTTTTATTTCAATATGTCATTAATTGCTAGTTAAAAATAACATCATTATCATTTTTTCCATTATAAATAAAAATTACACAGTATTATATATAGTGGAGCTTTAACAATTATCAGATTAAATGGATCAAAAGAAATTGGCCAGAAAAATAATATAAAAACGAAAGAATTACCAAAATGGGAACAAAGACGAGATTTAGGTAGAATAACTCAATATTTAAAGGGTATAAATTCTAATCATCTAAATAATTGTATTAAATCTATTTTAAATAACAACCGAATACATTGTTTAAAATATAAAGAATATAATAAAACATTAATAGAAATCAAAGACACTTTAATACAGAAGTTAAATATTTATTCTAAACGACTCAAAAGATATAAAAATAATAAACAATGGAAATTTGAAAACAAACTATTTAGAAATAATGAGAAGTTGTTTTACAAAAATTTAACAGATAATAAAACTCAAACTAATAATGGTACACCAAATATAAACGAAATTAAAGAATTCTGGTCAAACATATGGTCAAATGAAGTTCAATTTAATAATCAGGCAGAATGGATTCCTCATTTAGAAAATGATATACCAGATAGTAATAATCGACATCATATTCAAATTAGCATTGAAATTTTAGTTAAAAATATTAATAGTTCACATAATTGGAAATCCCCTGGAGGTGACCAAATTCATAACTTTTGGTTAAAAAAATTTACTTGTATTCATAAATGCTTACTTGATCACTTTAACAGATTAATTAGGGAACCTAACACATTTCCAGAGTTTTTGGCCCATGGTATAACATATCTGAAACCAAAAGATTCCGATACTAAGAATCCATCAAAATATAGGTCAATCACATGTCTACCTACAATTTATAAAATTATGACATCTTGCATTAAAGTAATAATTTACGACCATTGTCAAAAATTAAATATTCTTAATGAAGAACAAAAAGGTTGTGTTAAAGAGTGTTTTGGTTGTAAAGAACAACTCATAATAGATACGGTAATAATGGAACAAGCTAGAAAAAATAATAGAAATATTTATACCGCATTCATAGACTACAAAAAAGCCTATGATTCAGTACCACATTCATGGTTAATTAAAATTCTTAAAATTTATAAAATTAATTTGGATTTGATTAACTTTTTATCTCATGTTATGACATTTTGGAGAACTACTTTAAATTTATCAATAAACAATACTAAATTAAAATCCGAGCCTATTCAAATTAAACGGGGAATTTATCAAGGAGATTCTTTAAGTCCTTTATGGTTTTGTCTAGCCATTAATCCTTTGACAAATCTATTAAATAGCACTGGATATGGTTTCAATATTAGACTTAATAATACCACACTATCCAAATTAAATCACCTTCTTTATATGGATGACATAAAACTTTATGCATCAAAAAAGAATCACATTTTATCTTTACTAACAATAACTGAAAATTTCTCAAATGATATTGGGATGAGTTTTGGTATTGATAAGTGTAAAATGCAATCAATATGTCGCGGTCATTACGAACATTTAGAATATATAACTCAAGAAGGAGAAATCATTAAAAATTTAAATAAAGGAGAATTTTATAAATATTTAGGTATTAATCAATCAAATCATATTCAACACTCAATTATAAAAGAAAATATAGAAAAGCAATTTTATTTAAGAATTAAATCTATTTTAAAATCAAAATTAAACGGTAATAATTTAATTAAAGCAGTTAATACATATGCTGTTCCATTACTGACCTATTCTTTCGGTGTTATAAAATGGTCCAAAACTAATTTACAGAACATAAACATTAAAACTAGAGTTCTTTTTACCAAATTTAGTAAACACCATCCTAAATCTGCTATTGAAAGATTTAATTTACCACGCGAAAACGGTGGTAGGGGTTTTTCAAATCTAGAAATACTGCTAAAAAATCAAATTGCTTCACTAAAAAATTATTTCCTCAATAGAGCTCGTGATAACACCTTTTTCAATGCTTTGGTTTCAGCCGATAAAGGCTACACACCTTTAAATTTAAGTGATAATATAATTTCAGACATTGTTAAGCCAAATTTACCTGACACAATAGCAAATATAAAACAGAAGTCTTTACATGGGAGATACTTTAAAGAACTGGAACAACCAGAAGTTAATATTCATGCATGGCTTAAGAAATCAAATATTCACCCTGAGACGGAGGGTTTTATATTTGCAATACAAGATCGTGTTATAAATTCAAGAAATTATAAAAAACACATATGCGGTTTACAATCGATAATTGATAAATGTAGGATTTGCGGAACTGAAGGGGAAACAATTGAACACATCATTTCTTCTTGCACCGTTTTGGCTCAAAGCGAATATAAAAAACGTCACGATATATTTGCTAAAATTATACACATGAATTTAGCTGTTAAATTCAATTTATTAAAGAATACACAACCACATTATAGTTATACACCAGAAAGTTGTTTGGAAAATGACAGTTACAAGTTATATTTTGATAGAACAATTTTAACTGACATTCATATTAAGCATAACAGACCAGACATTATAATTTTAAATAAACAACAAAAGCAAGCATATCTTTTAGATATAGCTGTTCCAAATTCACATAATATAACACAGACATATAACACAAAAATTAATAAATATTTAGAGCTCTCCGTTGCTATGAGAAATCTTTGGTGTTTAGAAAAAATTTCGATTTTACCACTTGTAATTTCAGCAACGGGAATAGTACCGCAATCTCTTTTTAAAAATTTAAAAATTCTGGATTTAGATAACACATTGGTAGTTGAAATTCAAAAAGGTATATTATTATACTCATGTCACATCGTGAGGAAGTTCCTTAACATTGACACAGAACATAATACACAACAAAGTCAAAATGCGGAGGCGAGACGCCGGTAATTATGTTGATAAGCACTGCACTATTACTTGATAGTGATATCCGTAATAGTGTATGTACTCCGGCAAAATTGCCGTGCCGCCGGGTGGAGGTGGGATAGTACAATTACAATTTCTAGTATAATCTATTCCATCTTTAAAAAAACGATAGGTTGCCATGCTTTAATTTTGTTAAATTGGCAATACTGAGGAAAGTAGTAGTTATATTTCATTTCATTTTGGTTATGAACCTTTTTTCACTAAATTTAAAATGCTATGTTGCAAGATGATTGTAAAACAAAAAGATACCAATAAATGTCGTTTTGACGTTTTTCTAATGTATTTTAAATTAAACAACACAAACTAATAATTTGAAGAGTTTACTACAAGTGCATAATGTCAAAAGTTGTGTCTTTCGAGACAACGTAGTATGTTGAAGTGCTACACATATTTTAAATGAGATAGGCCCGATCTAACGATGCGATTTTTAATAGAGTGATGGACATCTTTAATGTGAGAACAATGAATTTGTATTCGATTAAATCCTAAACTGTATTTATAGGTGGGAAGATCTATTATATATTGCATAATTACAAAAGAGAGCCTGGTGGATACTAAGACTACAAAAAGAGTTAATCAGAAAAGTGGAATGATGTTTTTAAAAGAGATCTGACCGAAATTATTCGTGTGCTAAACAGCAAAAACGAGTTTTTTGCTTTAGACACTCTACTGGAAACAGCGAAGAATTTATTAGAATTTACAGGGGACCGAACTACTTTATACAGAATATTAAAATCAATGGGGTTTTTAAACACAAAATTGTTAATAATAGAAAAGTTCTTTGTGAACAAAAACACGTCAAAATTTCAAAGCTACAGTTGAAGCTACAGCTACAGTAGAAGATGATTCGGAATCTAATGATGAAGATGATTCTGAAGATGAAATAGTGGAGGAGGTTAAAGTTTAGATGTCTTTTAGAAAAAGTGATTCCATTTTGGACAAGAACTTATCCGTTTTCTGCTTGTTAAACTAAAGAAAGCGTTCTTGAAACTCATTCAAGGACTAAAGCCTCCACCAGATGTGTACTTTTTGATTTTTTGTTTTCAATTGCTATTTTTAATAAAAAATGCTTGGTTCTTTATTAATTTCTTTTAATACAGTTTCGCAAAAAAGCGGAACATAAGTATGGCAACACTGTCACTTCAAAATTCCTAACCAAACTTTTATTCAGATATACAGGATGAAATCTGTCAGATTGTCATGGCCAAGCATCGTTTTTTTAAACTTGGAATACATTATATTTATAAATCTTTATTTTCTAAACAATGTAACGATTCCACAAAGAATTATTTGAAACTTGAGAAGCAATTTGTATCTTACAGCAGACCATGTTAATATAACAGATACATTATTTATAACTAGATATATCGATGTGCTCTCCTACTCCACAAGCACATCGGTAATGGAGGGTTGGTAACATAGTAATAAATTATTCATAAACCAATAATATCTGATCTCTGTACATATTCCATAATCCTCTATTATGCTTACGAATTAAATTAATATGTACTGACATGTATATAATAAATTAGCATCAATTTAGCAATCACTATTTAGTTTTGACGTTTGCATCTCCTACAATTTTTTCTATTTTTTTATTTAGTAAATCCATAATTTACGTTCTAACGTGCGTTTAAAAAAACTTGTAATCACGTGACTGCGCTGACGTATGGAGTAGCTTCATCAGCTGTCAAACCATAGCTGTCAAATATCACTTATTCAGCGAGGCAGTGGTGTGAATTATTTCTTTTACAAAAGATATTTTTTAGAACTTACCAATGAAAGTTTTTCAGTTTTTTTTTTAACGTAACACGATGGTTTTTACTTCAAATTAATTACTCAGCTCGTATGAAAATTATAAATAATAACAAAGTGAGGTTATGTGTTTGAAAAAAATGTCAAATCCCACCCACTAAGGAACAAATTTGCTTGAATGTTCATTGCTTGTATAAAAATCCTGCAACAAAAAGAAATACAAAGAGAGTGAAACTAGATCATTCTATGACTTTTGAAATGTTTTAACTGATTTCCTACTTTGTATGTTAGGACCGTTACAAGGGTATTTAAATTTTAACTGTTTTACTTGCATAATTACATAGAATATTGTTAAACCATGACGCAAAACACTTTCAAAACCTGTCTTTTACTCATTAAGAGGCCATTAATGAAGTTTTTTTTAATCGAAAGGATGCTTTGCTTTTGGTAAACTGTTGTTAAACTCGTTTGATAACCGAAACTCGTGAAATGTGTTTATAGTAAGTACTGCGACATTTTCCGCTTCGATTAATTAAAAATGTTAATAAAGCAGAGTCAGCAATTAATTTTCTTCTTCGCTGCTAATTGTTGGCTAATTGTTAACAGTCAACTAGCCCTCCGGGCGAAACGACTCTCTTTAATGAACTTACAAAGTTTCACTAATCAATAGAATCGTAGTTCTTGCTCCCGGTGTGTCTGTTTAATTCCATTTCAAAGCCGTAAAAGTTATCATCCGATCAATTCAATTAGCAGCCTAAGAGCCCCGATCTACTCACGAGGTGTCTTGTTCCTCTATTTATTACCAATCCCTCATCAGCGAAAGACTCGCTCGTTGACGGTAGTCTTGATGTTAAACGACAAAGTGACTGTAAGTGCACGTGATCATTGTCCTGTTTGTGCAATGCCGGCTCTCTTTGATTTTAAAGTTGTCTGGAGCGTTTTCAATCAGTGTTCAATGTCACCGACAATCTCTCTCGATCACTATTATAGACCATCAATTTCAATTTAATTCGACTCGACTACTTGGGGCGCACTCTCTTTCCATCAGGTGCTATTTACAAAAATATACTTCAAAGGATGGCTTGGGCACCACTTTGGACAAATACTACCACCGAATCGATAGACCGACTGGAGCTTGAAAGTGCTTCCGATTTAGAATTGGTCATAAGGAATTGTGTAGAATTTTTACCGATCAAGATGACGATATCGATTGGGTTCACATCTGTATCAAACTAATACGTCTGTCTAATTGCTTTGTTACATTTTACTGCAAACATGCATCCCCACACAAATCTAATTTGAAGAAATTGCTCTCTAGGGATACGTCTGGTGCATCCAAATTATACAAATGTGGCTTTTCTGTGCTTTCATAAATTGCTACTTTGACACATTACTTGATCTAAATTTCTGATTCAGATTAAGTGGGTTCATGTTCAATAATAGTTATTTACGAATCCAGTGCGGGAAAACGATGTTCCCGCATGAGTGCATTTTTTAAAGCACGAGCGACGAAGGAGCGAATGCGTGAATGAGCATGAATTAGCGGAAAATGTCTTCACGCAAGTGGTTCGTATAATATTTTTTGTTGTTGTTTGTTTTAATACATTAAACATAAACGAACATAAAACCAAGTAGGCAGTGACCTTTGGTTATTAGAAACAATTGCTTCACTTGACATTTCAGTTTTTGTAATAATTTGTGAATTTTGAAGGAACAATTTTCAACGATTTAATATTTCCCTAATTTTTTAATGGAGGTAAATCCAGGGAAGTTGTATTTTATAAACTAAATGTTATTATTATCAAGACCGATTTTTTTTGAATGCCTTAAAGGACCAGTGTTTTTTGCAATTTTTACATTCGAGTCAATCGGGAAACACTCGTTGCTGAGTGAGCGTTTCAGCGTTGGATGTTGGAAGCGTCGCTTTCAAGGTTATGCGTACAAAAACTATTTTTTGAACTCACTAACTTCAAAATGATATTTCGCAAACGCAACAGTTAACCGCGAACGTAGATTTCGCGCACTAGTGCTTCAAAATCATCCAAAATGCATTGGCCTTTTTGAGCATTCTGAAAATAATTTGACTTGATCATAAATAAAATCTGGTTTACTAAACGTCATTTCTCGAATTTGGATGTTGAAAATTTCGAAAGAATGAAAATAAATCGCTATTAATTCGATTGACACTTGGGCAACCGCCATCTATTTGCTAAATTGGAAACTATTGGGTAATAATTGAAAAATGCTAATGTTCGTTTCACAAAATATTGTACAAACCTCGATGCGCAAAGACGTATTCGGCACATTCGCGCAAATGGAGCAATCGCTCCTTCGTCGCTTGTCCCTCAAATAATGCGCTCATGTGCGAAAAATGTTTTCTCGCACTCGGTCCGTAAATAACTATTACTTTTGCTCGATTAGTGAAAATAAGTGGTAGGATGGGCAAAAAACACAATTGTTATTTTACCAAGAGCGTGGTGAAAGAAACCTTTTTCGCATGTCAGCTGTTTGTCAATGATCCATTTCCTTCGTTAAGGGTGGCGTGGCTTTATTTTGTGCTCTGCGCCCGACCACAGGAACGAAACATCTTTTCAAACTATTTTGGAAGTGGTGCCCTTTTCCACAACGCGTTTTCCCAATCGTTAAATGTAAGAAGATCACATTAAATCACACAATCTAATTAAATGAATTTTTTTAATAAATGAATTGTCAAAAAAAAAGATGCTTCTCAACTGGGGACAACTGCACGACACTGGCACCGAAGCTTTCCGTGAGCAAAGCTTACCGTAAGATTTTATTTTAATCTTGTTACGATGTTTACGGCAACTCGTTTCCCCTGATCCTGGGAGGGTCTTCTGTCCGCAATAAAGAGATGCTTGAGACAATTTGAAAGTATTTTAGTGGCCGTGTCCAGATTACGGAGTGTCCTTATCAGCGATTTATATTTATGCACCTCTTGTGTGGCTAATTCTCAAGTGGACGAAAAGTAATTCTTTTTCGGACGCTGACCGTGGCGCCATCTGTTGGTCTGATAACAAATATTATTAAAAAAATGTTAATAAGTTTATTGTCTTTGTCTTTAAGAAATAAAGTCTATGTATATATACACGCTGTACATTGCTAATTATTCCGTTTTTGACAACGGGCCTCGACCTTCCAAAAAGACAATGAGCCCTGACCTTCCAAAAAGACAACGGGTCGGACCTTCAAAATATCGACAACGGTCCCGGACCTTTCAAAAAGACAACGGTACGGACTTTACAAAAAGACAACGGGCCCGGACCTTCCACAAATCGATAACGGGCCTCGACTTTCCAAAAAGACAACGGGCTCTAACCTTCCAAAAGACAACGGGCCCGGACCTTCCAAAAATTGACAACGGGCTCGCACCTTCCAAAGAGACAACGGGTCCTTACCTTCCAAAAATTGTCAGCAGGCTTTGACCTTCCGAAAAGACAACGGGTCCGTATTTTCCAAAAATCGATAACGGGCTCCGACCTTCCAAGAAGACAACTGGCCAAGACCTTCCATAAAGACAATCGTCGATTTGTGGAAAGTCCGGGCCAGTTGTCGATTTTTGGAAAGTCCGGCTCCGTCGTCAATTTTGGGAAGGTGAGGGCCCTTTCTGCCCCGGGTCGGGTCAGGTCAGGTCGCGTCGGATCAGAAATTATCTTTATTTCATCCTGTGTCAAATTTCAATACTTTACTTCATCAGTTTGAATCCGGGAAAACGCAAAAAACGGCCGGACGCCGGTTAAGTGTTGTTATTGAAAACACAAAAGTAACAATCGCAATAACAATTATTCAGGTTTAAGAAATGTTTTATTCAAAACTACATCTAAATGCAAATTTAACTATTTCGGCCACAAAGAAGAAGCATTTACTTTCTCAGACTAAAAACGTTAGTTCACAAATAAAATAATACAACCATTTAAACCAAATCTAAAAAATAGTCCAGCCAGCATAACCTCTTCCGTAATTTTCTTCACATTATTTTCTGATTTCCATTTACCTTTCATACCTTTCACCAGACTTGCTAGGTATTAATTCAGCACAGGCTTTTTCAGATTTTCTTACAATTTCTGGAGGATTTGCTTTAGAAGTCATTTTGACGCACAAAATTATTTCAACAAAATAAACAATTGTCAAACAGCCGTTGCTAATCATGTTCCAAAAATGTGACTAGATTTGGAGCTTTTGTTGAATTATTTTGAAATTAATTTCAATGTTTCTTTCAAACGAAATTTGAGTCAGGATGAAATAAAATACATAACGATATTCGTCCGCGAACTCTTTTTACAGTACTCGTTTCGAGTTTCAAGACTCGGCTCCTTCGTCGCCTCGTCCTTAAACGTCTAACTCGTACTGTAAACTATGAGTTCCCGGACTTATAACGTTAATTACTATTACATGAATAAACAGGAGTATTAAAAACTGGAGAATCTGATTTGATATCAAGTTTTGCTTGTTATTGGAAATTAATTTTGTTAATAAAGCATAGGAAAAAAATATCAAGTCATTTGAAGAAAAAAAGGAGGAATAAAAATGAGCAAAAAAAATGGTTGCCATTAAAAAAAAATTAGTTCCCATGCAAATGCGTTGACATACAAAAACAACGAGTAGGTTAAGAAATGGAGAATATTATTGGTAAAAAAAAACGTTTGTTAAAGACATTTCGTTAAAAAGTTCATATTTATGGAAGTAAACCCCCCATCCTATACTTTTGACTAACCCTGTATTGAGTAGATTTAGCTGAAATTGAGAAAATCACTTTAGAATATTTGCAAATTGAAATAACAATAGCAATTAAAATTGCTGTTTTCTGCAAAGTCGCTTAAAAATCAATCGCTTTGAGTATTTCCAATTTCTCGATCTGAGGTTAGAAACAGTGTTGCCACTACTGAAAAATCTAAAGTACTGACTTGGTGTGAAAAACGTACTGAATTTGAATGTCAACGTACTGAAACTGGATATAAGCGATGTTAGTGTTACATTAATCAATAAAGCTGGTAAATCAGCAACTTTTATTAAACACAATAACAAATAACTAAGTACATAAAGTTCTATAACAAAATAAACAGATTTTTTTCAAAAATATGAGATAAAGGATATAAAAATAATATCAAACAAAAAATTATTTTTTCTTTCTTAACAAAGAACATGTTGGTTCCCAAGTGTAACATATGTTGGGTTTTAAAAGTTCTTTTGCATGTAAAATACTATCACAAGTGGTCACAGAAAGACGGTTTCTTTCTTTGGTTTTCAGTCTTGTTAATTGCGAGAAAATTCTTTCAGCACAAGCTGAAGAATGGGGTACACTGATTATAGCTTTTACAACTATTGACAAATTCGGAAAAAGATATTCTTCTAATTCATTTTTCATATCAAAAATAAATTTCCAAAATTCCATAAAACCTAAATTTTTTGCCTTTTCTTGGATGTTCTCCATATCTGCTAAAAGTCTCCATTCAGTATTTAGTGTTTCACTGTCCGCTATATTACACTGTGGAATATAATCTACAATTTTTATAATCGAGTTAATTTCTCCACTAACTGCTATTTCTGGTTTTACAAAAGCAACTAAATTTAATAAAGGATGATCGAACTGAAATCGTTTTCTTATCTGGACAGACAATTCAACATAAAATGCAAGTATATTGGTTCTAAATTTTAATAACTCAGTCTTGTCTATCACATTGTTTAGTAGATACTGTTCAATTTTAGCCCCCGTATATAAATTTTCAAGTGGCAAAAAAATGTCAGGGTTTGATGGCGAAATTTCAGCTATGTTTGTTTTATTCAATACTTGAATTTTAATATAGTTTCTTAATATTGTCCGATAAAGTTCTTTTATACGCGTTAATAACTGATGAATTTTAGGTTGTTCACTCTGAAATTCAATGTTTATCCTATTCACTATATCTAAAATGTATGAGAGGAATAATAAGTACAGTTTAACCACAGGTGTATTAAAAGCTTCTAGAATATGCTGTGTATTTCGCAAGTTGTCTTGAAGGACAGCACCCGTAAAGTATAGTTTTAAAGCATCCCAAGATTCAAGAACGCGGTTGACTACAGCCTGAAACATTTTTTTTTTAATTATCAAGGCAATAATATTAACAATAATTTATTTACCTGTAATGATAGCCATCTTGTTTGACTTGGATGTAACATTTTAGCTGGTTTCATGTTTAAAAAATGTTGAAATTCTTCTAGGCGTTCAGCACGATTACTACTATTAGAGAAATGATTATAGATATTCCTTACAAATTCTTCTACAGATTTTGGTAATTTACAAGCAGCCGCCGATGCACATAAATGCGTAGAATGGCAAGTACATCCTAGCACGAAAATTGATGGATTAATTTCTTGAAACCTCGCTTGGACTCCTGATTTATTACCCATCATGACTGCTGCATTGTCTGCAGCAAGCCCAATTAAATTCTCCATAGGTATATTATATGTCTGGAGAAGATTTGTCACTTCTCTAAATAAACTTTCAGCATTACACCTCAATAACCTTATAAGTCCCAAAAAGGCATCCCTAATTTCCTGTCTTTTATCATCATAATACCTGATCAGAACAACAAGTGACTTTTGTGTTGATAAATCAGTGGTTTCATCCATAATAAGAGAGTAAACTTTTCCTTTTAAACTATTAACAATCAGTTCAACTGATTCATCCTTTATCACTTTTGTAACTTCGGTAGCTTTTGTCCTTGAAATTTTAAGATGTTTTGCGACCTCCGAATCTGGACAAACTGACTTTATTAATTGTGGCATATGTTCCATAAGGTTGAATGCTAAGTTATGTTCATGTAAGAACATTACCATCTTAAATTCGGAGATCTTCACTTTCTGCTCTAAAGTCGATTGTAATTTTGTAACACCTAATTTTTCGAGACGTTGTGCCTTTTTCGCCACATTAATTTTGCATTGGTGTACTAATGTTTTCTCATGTCTTTTTATATGGGTCAAATTTGGTGTTATGTTCTTCTGGCAAATCTTACAGTTGCCAGATTTCTGTTGTTCATTAAAACTCAGCCACTTAAAATTCTTTTCCCATGCAACTCTGTATTTTGCAGAATATATTTTTCTTTTTTTGGGTATTACCTCGTCTGTAAAGTCCCTATCATCACCATCGTCGTCTTTTACTTCGGTCTCAGATTCTTGTTCTGAATCAGAAATTTCTGTTTCTTTCGCAGAACTCGCAGTTCCAGCAGTAGATTCATTTGTGGGGTTAGAGGTAGAACTTGTAGGAGTTGAAGTAGCAGGACGTTTTCGTATAATGAATCTGTAGAAGATTAGAAGTACGTACGTTATAGCTAGGTAAATACATGTTGAAGCTTACCTTTCCATTATGAAAATGAATTAAGCAAACTAAAACTAATCACTAATCACACGTGCGGCGTACCTACTAGGCAGACATCACAGATCACAGATACAGATGCAGAATTGCAGAGTTGCAGACATTTCCCGCCTTCTTCGCCTTGGCTTTCATTTGACAGTTGACAGTGTTGACAAATTGTCAATGACAATTGATATATTTTTTTTTACTAGAAGCGCGAAGCGGCAAAATCTGCCTCTAATGTTCCCAGCTGCCAGATGGCATAATTTTAAATTATAACAATATGACTCAAAACGTATTGAAAATTACTGTCAACGTACTAAAGTACTTTTTGTTCATCCTACGTACTGAATTCAGTACGAACGTACTGACTACGGCAACACTGGTTAGAAAGCTTCAGTCCTTCAGTGCCACATGTACTTTGGTGCCACTGACGGATGACACCATTGGCGACATTTGCAAAGTTACTGCGCATGCGCTAGCGTCGAGCATTTTGAAAATTTTGATTGGCCGGGCCAGGGTAACTTACTAACTTTTCCTGTTTCCTCTTCCTCTTGTCTACCATTCTGTGCTACCATTCTTTATTCTTTCGTGTTTGGGAATTCGAGTTTGTGTTCTTGTTCTTGTCCTTGTCTTTAGTAAAAAAAACCTAGGTGTAACTAACGTTATGTCATTCTTGATTTGTTTTTTAAAATAGATATTATTTTAGTGAAAACACGTATTTTTATTTTTTTGTTTTTGGTTAGTGTTCGTTCCTTCAATCAAAGAAATGACAGTAAAAGTGGCACTGACTTCTGCCAAAAAGTGTCTTCTGTCCTCGCCTGTTTTCAAGCCTCGGCTGCGCCTCGGCCAGAAAACTTAGACTCGGACGAAAAAGATGCACTTTTTGGCCTTGATACACAAATAACTATTATTCTCTAGATTGTAATTTATGTAATTTAATATTCAATACATAAGTCTCAGTTCGTTGTTGTAGAATAATTTAGCATCTCCATTAAATTTGTGTTAATTAATCATTTGCTGATGTATCAAAGCCATCACTAACATTATTACTTACAGGCTTTAACTTCGTACTTGACCCGTAAACTTCAAGGTTTACACATCTCCATTACCAGTCTAACTAACTAGCTCTACGTTTCAAGATCAAACACTTAACAGTAACTAACAGAATTGAAAAATCATTTGTTAGAAGTAAAGTGGTGACAAACTAGAAGAAGAGTAATTTCCCGGAAGATGAATTCATGGAAATTGTCTTTCATGTTTATTGGGACACACGGAAAGTGACAAACGAGTTAACAGCCGCTTCTTGCCTGTCCCTCGAGCTCACTCCGGCGTCTTTATCCAGCGCCGTCGGATAGAAAGCGTCATTTACGGAGTTGTTTATCCTTCGTCATTTGAACAAATATAAACCGGAAAAGTGTTCATAGTGCGGGATTTGTCGAGGGATCGGGTAGTCACCTCACGTACACCCTTAGCAACACCGCGATCCCCGGACAGGTGCGTCGATCCCGGAGCCCCTCTCGATTTATTTCCGGTAAGCGGGCTTGATTCCCGTTTCATCAACATGCAACGAAATTTTGAAATATTTCGACATTAGCCCGAGAAATTCGTCCGCGGTTGGTGCCCAGAGCGACAGCTTGCTTATAAAATGCTAACTCAAATAGGCCTCGGAGAGCGGAGGCAATATCGTGTCAGCTTCTTTTATTGCGCATTAGAAGAGCTCGATGGTCCTACAGTCCAAGATATAAATATCCGTGGCGGTGACAGTTGCCATATATATTTAAATGAGACAAGAAGAAATTTTC
The DNA here is from genome assembly GCF_963966145.1 of Tenebrio molitor. NCBI lineage: Eukaryota > Metazoa > Arthropoda > Insecta > Coleoptera > Tenebrionidae > Tenebrio > Tenebrio molitor. Next base: position 2,409,308 of record NC_091048.1, on the reverse strand, counting down.
CGTAAATATTTATGATGAGGATTAAGAGTAGTTTTTTTGACAGTAGGGATGTGGGAATTTGTTCCGGGGGATTTCCGTTTACGTATTTAGCGCAGCGAGATGTACGCGATGGGGTTACCGATGTTGGGGGATGTTTATCTGGTAAAAGCTTCTCTTTCGGATCATTTAAAGTATGTTTTATTGATTTCGTCGGTAAGTGTCAAACCGTCGCCTTTGCGATATTTACCGCGTGATCGCAGGAAATTGATTGGATTCGAATGCACTCAACGAAAATCGAAGTCTCCAAAATTAATTGTTTCATTGATTTTCGTTACGGTCCAGGCACATGTCAAAATTTATCGCTGAATTTCAGTGGTCTTTGCTCACTGAAAATAGTGAGCAAAAATGGCAATTGAATCACTAGTGAGGAAAAAATATTTTCTCACTAGTGAGCAAAGTGTAATATCTTGTGAGTTTGTCGATAGAGGGCGCCAAATATGTTGTAGTGAAAGTTTTTTTAATCTGTTTTTAAAGTACTTTCTGAATATTAATAATTAAAGCTTGTCTTATTTTTGACTTATTTTTAGATATCAATTGAGGAAAAAACGTGAAATTACTTTGCTCACTTGCATTGAAAATAGCTAGTACAAATCATAAGTAAAGTGGTCTATAAATCACGCGTGTATTATAAGTCATAACTTACGTGTGAATTGTAACTGTAACTTACTGTTGAGTTACATTTACATCTATGTGTGTCGTGTCTATAAGTCACAATTTTTTTTTACTGCCACTTTGTCCCTCTTAGCTAAATAACAATAAATTATTTACGCTTGTTTTAGACTGTTTATTAATATCCAATAAATTTTGAAAACAAATCTACTTTTTGGAAGTTAGTTTGTCACTCTGTAAAATATTTAACAGGTCGTTGTAAAATATCTTCTTTATGTCTTTTCCTTGAATAAAATCAACATGGTTGTACGCATTTTCCTCATTGCTGTCACCAATCGGAACACTCTCCATACTCTTCTTGGACACTGTTAGTTGTTTATAAAATTTATCAACCTTCTGAAACGCAACGAAAAACAACTAAAGCCACCAACAACACATTTTTTTCACACCTCTGTACTAAGTAAAGTGTCGTGTTTACCATACAACAAAACAACTGGAACATTAATCTGACTCAAATCGTACAACGGAGGCTTTTCTTGCTGATACTTTCTCAGATTAGCCTCTTTTCCGTAATCAAACTTTTGGAAATTTCCCGAATTGTATATTTGCACGTATTGTGTCACTTCTGCCACTGAAATGGGTCTTGGAAAATTGCTGTAAGCCGTGAGTAGGTTGTCCTGCAAGAAGTACAACACTGAAAGCTAGAATTACAAGACAATCTACTAACTGGGAGAAAGTTGTTTGATTGTCCGAAAGTCATAGAAGAAGAATATTTGCAAATGTATGGCATCAGCGAACAGAAATGCTTCAGAAATAGATGAATAATTTTATCGTGATAGAATATAGAAGTTATTCCCAAGTACTTGAAAGTTTCCTGAAAATCAGATCTTTGGTAGGAAAAAAACTGGGATTTGAATATTACTCCAATCAGAGGAGCTGCTGGGAGTAGAAGTTTCCAATGACTCGGCAACTCCAAGTAGACGATGGGACTCAGTGCAACAATTCCCTGTAGCAGTTCTTTGGTGTCGTTGGGAAACTGCGACGCAAACATGAAAGCAATGGTGGATCCTCTGGAGTGTCCCACGTATATAATGGAACCTTTCTTTCCTGTCACTCTCGCAACTTCATTCAAGCTTGCTTTCAGATCGTTAGCAGAACTATCGTCCAGGCTAAAACATAGCAGTCAAGAATCCAGAACTACTCTAACAAAATTAGCTTTGCTCATCCACACAAATCAAAATGAGTTCTTTTTCTCACTTGAAGTTCCAGTACTCGGGATCGGAGGATTTGTATTTTGTATGTTCTTGTGAGTTGGGAGTTCCTCTGTGGTTACCTAGCCAAACATCGTAGCCTTCATCGGCTAAAATAAATCCTCCACACGCACCCAAAATAACTAGCAGAAGTATATTGTATCACTGTACCTAGCGATCCGGTCGTAACCCAAATAGCAGAATCGCTTGCGATACCATGTTGCAGAAATATGGGTTGCTTGTTCTTTCTGTTGTCACCTTCTTCAGGTGGTATTCTGAACAGAGTCAAGACGTAACCATCGGAGGTGGTAACAACGTAGCGTTCCAGTTTGTAACCGCTACGTTGGATAATATCTGGCTAAAAAAAATTCTGCAACTGGTGTTACATAAATAAAAATATCATACCACTGGAGTATCTCCGTTTAAGGTAACGTAACAATGCCGACTGAACGCTTTGATGGGGTAGTAATATAGCTCGGTGCATGCATTTTTGGAAAAGTCTGCAAAAGAAGCTTGCACTTGGTTGTGAACCACACACCAATAGATAAGGAAGACGAGCAGTAGCATGTTCTGTTTGGAATAAGAATACAACGGTTAAATAAACTTGTTCTTGGATTATATTTTTATCAGTTTGAAGCACTCCACTCCATAATATTTTTGATGCCCTTGATAAACATATTTCATGGGTAATGCTTTTGATAAGTACAATTTATACGGCGATTATTTTAAATACTTGCTCAGTAATTACTATTCTGCAATTATTGTGATAATTTTGTAGCAATTCATATCTGTAAGTTACAATGCATTTTATGAGGGGTCCGAAATGGGGGTGCCCAGGGGTCGATACTAGGGGTCTATGCTATCGTAGTCTTTGTCCTTGTGTCACGAGCGATTCTTCTCCGGGACGATAAAGCCCAAGACCCCAGTCGCCCTGGGCAGCTAGGATTGGTCACTGTAGCAGCATTCGCTTCCTTGTAAATGAGTTCCCAGAACTACAGAGGAAAACCTCTGAAAAAAAACTCTTCCAACAACAGCCCGGCCAGGGATTTGAACCCCGAACCGCCCGGTTTCAAACCGGGCACGCTTGACACGCATCCACGGTGCTCGGTCGATGCCTATCGGTTGCGACCGCTATTATGCATCGGAGAGTGGCAACGAGGGAGTCTATCTCGTGCGGCGATTGGTCAGTTGACTCTAGGGGCGGTCCTACCGTTGATACCAAAGATCGGTCAATTGCATTGAACCCCGCAGTGACAAATCCGTCCTCGATTCCTTGTCGTCTTTGTAAAAAGCAAAATGTTTTTCTCCTTTTGTTACATTAATAGGAAAAGAAAAACAGTAAGTTTGTGCTTTCTGCTGCGAAATATATTTTAAGTGAATGTATCATTTCAAAAGGGCGTGAGTGTTCTTGGCTTCTAATTGGTGGCAAGACTAACCCCATCAGAATAATTTTGTGATTCGATAGTTCAAAGCGCATTATGCCCACAGCTAAATGGAGTGTTGGTCTTTTATTTACCTAATGGCTTTGTGCGCCGGCACATAATGCTATCGTGATTGATCCAATAATTCCAGTTTCTTTCGACTCAACAAACAAATAAATAAATTCAGCCTTTCATCTATCCGAAAACGTAAATTTCCCAACACGAAGACCGTTTTTTCTTCCAGGTCCTGGAAATTTTAAACTAAGTTTTCTTAATGCAATGTATTACTCGAGTTTTTCCGCCGAGGGGAGACAACGGAGCAAAAAAAATGTGAATCAGATTGCGGGGCAAAAAATCGGCTTTTGCATAACCTAAACAGGAACAAAGGGATAAAGAGATGAGAAATTAGAAGTCTGATCCGCACTCCTAACAAGATTGGCCACGCCTTTGTCTGCGAAAATCCAAGTTCCAGATGTGGTTATGCATTATCCAGAGAGATCCATTAGGAATTAGAATCATCAGCGATTCCAATCAGATAAATTGTTTATTTCCATTTGGAATGTGATTTTGGTGCAGGTGCATCAGAACAATCGATTTTCATATTCAAGAATCGAGAAGCTTATTCGCAAAAGTGGTGTCGGTGAACATTTTACATTAATATTTCATGAAGGTGGGACTAATACAGAACTTTCTCTAATGTTATGTACCCGTTTATGAACGAGGGGAAAAAGCTTCATTACATTATCTTTTACGGTGCAGAGTTTGATATTAATTTGCACTAAGTAATCTGTAATAGCCTTTTTAATTCATTTTCTAGCATAAACTTACCTCCGTTATGCAAGTTTGAGCACCTGAATGGTGCATTATTAAAATTTAACCCACGATCCAACATTTCTCCTCCACATTATTGTGCCGTGTTTCTAAAATGTATGAAAAAATGTGTCTCTTCTGTGACACCTGATGAAGATAAAACGACAACATTATGAGTTATTACGCACGACCGTGAGTTATAAATCATTACTCCATGGATAACTCTATTCATTTCAATCAACGGCGCAATTTGACTCGCGTGTAACGGCTCCTATTCATTTGTGAGTAAAGCTGTCATTACACGCTCGCTGATTGGTGTACTGTAAACTCTTTTCGTATTAAATTTAAATGGCGATGTGGGTTTCAGTAATCTGCTGTTACATTTCCGTCATGAATTTATTCCGTTTCGAATCGTAATACTTGATCATTACAGAGAGAAACCGGAAATTAATGTCTCACTTGAGGAAATGGTCCACGGGGTTATTGTTATGAATTTAAAATGCTTCAAAGCTTTGTGGTTAGCGAAATGTAATGCATAAAGTATAGAAGTGTATTTACAGAGATAAAGAGGTGGATCCAGCAACTAATGTTTCGGAACTTGATAACGAAGCTGATGTTAGTGGGCTGGGTTTGAGGTAAGAGAGCGAGAGACGAAATATGAAAGAAATATTTCCTAGTTCTACGCCCGTTTACAAAATTACGGTATTATTATTTATGAGAGTCTGGTTGAAACAGGATTATGTTTTCGCAAAAAACACTAATGATATGGATTTTCAATCCGTTTTCTCCTGAATATATACATTTGCTATTTTTATATTCATGCAATTTTATCTGAATTGACAGAAAAAAATATGAATAAGACACGAACAATTTCCTGTCGGTTGAAATATTAATTCACGCGGATGCGTGTTTTTAGAAATATTTGGCCATTTTTCTTGAACGACTCGACATTTTGAATTTAAAAATGAATAAAATAATTGCTATGAAAGTTCTCGTATTTATTTTATTTTTAAAATAGATGCTTGTATTATTTCCATTTGTAAAATTTGGGGAATGTGGGAAGTAAAAGTAATGACCGATTTATTTATCTTTAATTGTACAAATATTTCTAATGAAAGTAACTCATCCTTAGTAAATTCGAGTTGCTAAATGAGACAGTAAAATTAAATGTGGTAATTAGCTCTTGGTTTAAAGCCACAGGGTTTTTCTTTACTGCGCTGTACTGCACAGATTCATTTAATCTGTTATATTTATTTTGTTCGTAAAAATGTTTTACTTGAAACCAGTTATTCAGTACATATTGAGTCTGTTCTTCATTTATCCTATTCGAGTTTCTTAGAATTGTTTTTAAGGGAAATCGTAAATATGCTATACGTTGCGTAATGATGACGCCCGAAATCGCGAAGATGCTGCACAACGTTTAGAAAGGTTCGTGCATTGGGAAGTATCCTTTGGGGAAACCTTTCAACGTAGATTGGCCATGTTATCTCTGATTGATTGTGCCCTAGACTAAAACCATAACGGTTTTTCCCAAGTTGGTGAAAGCCATTTGTGATTTAAATTGAGGTTAAGGTTAAGGTTCTTGTCAAAGTGACTTAATCTTGAATTAAATGTCAACAAAAAAGCCTACTATGATTTTTTTGACCCATTTTTTAATACAATTCAGTGCCTCCCAAACTTTTTTAAAAAACTTTTAGCCCCTTTTTCTCAAAAAATATCAACATTTGTATAAGGCATTATTGGCTTAATCGTTACCTATTTTGGAGTTATACCACTGGTTAAAATATCTGCACAACTTTCAAAGTCACTCTGTATACAGAATACGAAATTAACAAAATTTTATTTTTCAGTAATGCAAATATTTTGTTTAATCTTTATATATATATATTTCGTGGATCAGTGAATAATAAAATGCAAACAAACATTATTGACCTCCTCAATGTAATAATGAAGTAGAATAGAAAATTTTAAAAACCTACATTAACATTTTTAAAATATGTTTTCCCAAATAATTTGCTTTTCTTTTGTAATTACAAGCTGGATCCACCATTTTCTTTGCTATTGGTTGTTTTTGTATTTTAACAAAGATGTTATTATGCTATATTTAACTGTCTGTTAGTTTTTTCAACAAATTCTTTCAAAACTAATTTAATTTATTAATAATAGATATTTGAAAACAGTTTTGTGAAAAAACGGACGAAATTGACGCTATTTTTGCATTAGGTACTTCTCTTTAAATGTTTTTTTAAATGTACATATACAGGGTGTTAGTAAATGGTTGGGAATAAATTTCGGGGTGAATTCCTTATGAAAAATGTGGCTTAAAACCTAAATAAAGTTTTTCGCTAAAATGAGTAGTTTTCTCAAAAAAAAATTAAAAAATAAAAATAAATGTATTCTGGCATATCTGTATTTTTTTTGAAATACTGCGAAATAATAATGGTTTAAAGAACACAATTAAACGTGGAACGTTAAATTTAAAAAAATATATCAAAACTAATGCGATTTTAGGCAGACAAATGAACTAATTAGAGAAATTCTCCAACAGTAGACTAAATTTTTTTTTTTGAGCAAACTACTCATTTTAACGAAAAACTTTATTTAGGTTTTAAGCCACATTTTTCGTAAGGAATTCACCCTGAAATTTATTCCCAACCATTTACTAACACCCTGTATGCTTTGATTTATTTTTTATACTTGTTTTTTGCATTGTGAAAAATTGTTACCAAAGCGAAAAAAATCAAATTGAAATAATAAAATTACTTAAACTTGTTTGTGATCAAGTTCAAGCTCTTTTAATTGACGTTCCTTTGAAAGCTGAGTCTCCAAGGTCGGAGTAAGCTAGTGTCGTCGGTATTGTTTTCTCGACAAAGTATCAGTTTCTTGAAGCAACCATCAAAACTTTAAACTACGTATCTCATATTTGAAGCTCAACATTATCAGTCACTCCTCCTCTTTTCTGTTTGTCGAACATAATTTAGTGTTCTCCCGGCGCATCCACCAAAATTGCCCAAACAAGAACAACATTTACATTTGAACTGTGACCTTTTTCTCGGTAATTATTTCTTGTGTACGACGTAAATTATTAATTTCTTCCAATGATATTATCTCCCGGTGATAATTTCTTAGAGGAAAATTGTGAGCATTGTGCGTCGCCTCTTTCATCCTCTCTTATTCATTACCAAGAACAAGAATGATCCATTTGTGAAGAAATCAGAGCACCACTTGATCCCGCGGCAAAAACGCAAAAAAATTGAATCGATACTTACTCTCTTTTTTAATTGCCATTTGTATTCATGGAGTAATTTGAAACTTTCCAGATAGTCGGCGAACTTTTAATGTGGAAAAAATCTGGCACTAAAGCTCCAAAATTGTAAAACAGGTCAATACTGGTCGAAGACGTGCATCCACCTGTTCCACTCAATTATTAATTTCACTCAGACGTACCGGATTCGGCACTAATTAATTTCGTGTTGCAGCTGAAGTAGAGTGTTTGTATTACTTTCAGGTTCGAGATAAATGCTGCGATTTATGAGGATTTCGTTGACAGAATGCTTCAGATGGAAACCAAATAGATAACCGAGTAAACTAATTTAACTTGGTCGAAAATCGGCACAAATCTGATAACGATTAGGAAAGTTTTTATTGGGTCTAAATATTTACAAAGGAAATGAAGCGGCGGCGGATTCATTTTACGAACATTTATTTCCCTACAATGATCCAGTTTACATCCATAATAAATAGTACAAAATCAAGACTTTGGTTAAATGTCGTGACAGGTTCACAACTTGACAAGAGGAGAACACAAACCATTCCACTCTATCGATTTCAGACACACTGAGCGGTTGCTTCGCCTATGTTGCGGACTATTACTGTTGAAGCTCTTCGGGCGGCCATCCAGTGGGAAGCACGACGGCCGATGGCACCCAGTCATACTTTCTCTTCGCCGTTGTTGGGGTAAGATGAGCGAACGAACTGAAAGTTTACACAAAATAACGCCCACGAAGTCACTACTGTTAGCGACACAGTCTCTTCTACTTCACAAGAGGTAATTGCCTTTTATTTAAAATTTACAAAAACTTTGAAAAGAAGCCTTAACAAAACATTGTTCTAGCTCTAGTGACGTATACGAAGTAACAGAATATTTTACTCTTATTTGATGAGGGACTAAAGTACATTCTTTCATCACGAGTGTAGTGTAGTTTATTGCACAGCGCAGCGAGGGCAATAATTACACGGGAGGTGAAAAAGCACGCTAGTGTCTTGGTACGTATGTCATTTTTACATGGCCCAATGCATTGAATGATTCTACGTTAAAATAAATTTGTGCAAAAGGATACAGCACAGGACAAACATTGTTGTTCTTATAGTACTTTATTGTTACTTTGACACATTATAATCCCATTATTAATAAATTAACTTCGTTGGCTGTGCTTTTACTTGCATAGATTGCACTCAGCGAAAATTTTGCTTAATTCAACGCATGCAACGCTCGCTAAGCTCGTGCGTGTAAACTTCCAACTTGTGCTTTATTACACCTTGCATTAATAACTATTTTAGAAATAATTTGTGCTCCATATTTTAAGTATGATGAGTGTGCTGTAAATTGTTGTAACAAAATCTCAAAGAGTAAGTAATAAAAATACAACTTAAAAGAATACATTTTTCTTCTGTTGTGTTATGTTGGCATTTGCCACAGCTAAATTCTTTCGTTTTTCACTAACAAATAAGTATGATTTAATGGTGAAACACAAAAATATTGTTTTACGATAAGTAGTTTGGAATTTGCTACGTGCATTAAGAGTCGATTAGAAAGTATTAAAAATATTGAAAAAGGTCATAAAATGGAAGGGTCAATTTCAAAGATATTATCAGAGTTGATAAACTATTTTAAGGAAATAGAAATATGGCTAAGCAAGAAAATGCAGTTTTCAAAAAATAGTAAATTATATCATACCCATAGCTTCGGGCGGAAAGGAGGTGGTGAAGGGAAGCGGTCGAGTTTGAATCCACCTACCGGTCAATAGACATAACAACAATTGTGCTTGGACATCAACCCTTCTTATTTCTATAAGGAAATTGAAATCTGTAAAGGGAAGGATAGAAGGTTGGTGTGTTGCCTATACGCCAATTATCAGAGTGTGAAACTGCAGAGCCATCTTGCGTTGGTGAAACGTAATATTTTTGGGTATTGTACAACCTTAATAGTAGAAGTGACTCCGTTTGTAAAAACCCCAGAGATCGAAGACCGAGACGAAGTTGTACGTCCAAGAAAATTATAACATTATATTGGTAGTTTATTTTCCAAAAAAACCTATTTAACAATACTTCTTAGCAGATGAGTACAATAGGCAAAACCGGATCCACTAAGTTCTTCCCAATATTCAAATAACATTATTGATATTTGCTTAACCTGTTTTATGATCCCATAAAAAGGTGGCGAACTCTTAGTCAAATAAAACTCCGCCAGATTTTATTATTCTAACGCTTCCGCTTTACAACTTTAATTACGGATTAAAATGTTCAATAATCTTTTTAATTAAAATTCTTATTACTTTTTGGTAATTAAATGATCTCCCAATTTTTCCTTTATCCTAACCCTCCCACGTTTCAGTAATATTCCAAAAAATGTCCTTTTGTCTGTAAACATACCTAAGGGATTTTTCGAAATGTTCTAGGACGCAATCTGCAAAAAATACATCAATTTACTTTTCAACCAAACGTTAACGGCTGCTAGAGCGCTTGCAAAAATAATCTTAACGTCTTGGCAATTACCTCTTGGTCGTAAGATCTTAAAAAGCTGAAGCGCACAGATAAAGATTACTAAAAAGCTGAACTCGCTGAAGTGTTGAGTTTCCAAAAGTGTTGTGACGTGACATGTGAATTACTCAAAGAATTTGCAAGAATTGTCAGTGTCTGGTTTCGACAGTGGTGATGATGTGGTGTTCAGGCAAAGGCAATCTTAGTAAATCTGTTAGTCTATACCTTACGTACCGACACGGTGGTGACTGTACAAGAGTTGGCCCTTGGACGAAACATCACAGTTCGCCATTTTCTTTTCACTTGTGCTATAACCTGTAAAAAATAACGATTTAGACATATACTGGTACTTCTAATTTTTTTCTCATAAAAAACAAATCAGAGCAGGCGATGCAACAGGGTTGTGGTTAATCATAAAACCACGCTAGAATAGTATATTATTCATCGAGGGTGTAATGGTAACTATATCGCACGAGTTGTAGTAGGTGAGTATCATCCGAGTGTTTAGTAGACATTACACGTGAGCAGAATACGATCGTTTTTCTGGGAAGTACAAATTCATAATTTACACACTGGAACTTTATTTACATTTTGCTTCCTTTTAATTTAAAAAATATATACAAAGTGATCAAAAGAAAACAAATCAAAGCAGGTGTTGCATTTTATCATTATTATCTGATGATGGAGAAAATTTATAAAATAAAGAAAAGCAACATTTTACATTAGTAAAAATGAGTAATTTGCTACGCCAGTGGTAAATGTCAAAGAAACGTCAACGGTGTACTGTTGTTAACCTAGAAAACAACTTTTCGATTTCGGCAAAGTTTACAGACGTGCTTGATATGTTTTCTTTTTGATCATTCGGTACATAAAACTCAGTAAGGTGATGAAACCAAAAATCGATTTTATAATTCCTAATTACATTTAATTCTAGATGAATTGAAAATTACTGTGTTTATCTTTCCTTGAACATTTATTTATTTATACTAGAGTCACATTTTCACTTAGAAGATTAGTATCGCTTTATGGTACCTCATTAAGGTTGATAAATCGAATGATGGGACAGTTCATGAATCGACCCTCTTAATTAAGGCAACTCTTGTCGAATAAGGACGACTTTATCTTGCTGAAATATAGGGTATTTGAATATGGTGATCGATCGGTAGTTTCGTTAAAATAAACAAATTATGGAAACAACTTCGTAAGAAAGGAAAAGAGATTTATTTTTATGGAAATTCTTTTCGAAAGGGTAGATCAACTCGTCAACACTGTGTTGCGAACCAATAACGCTTCTAATTGAAATTCTTACTTCTCTCATTTTGCTAATACAGTCTGGTTGAAAGCTCTAGTTGGTGAACTTTTCGCATTTTCGAAACTTTTCGGTCAACAGTGGTGGAGAGAGATCGGATTGATAAATTTCAAAGTATGCAGAATATTTTTGACGAATAAATTAATTAATGTGTGTTCTGCTTAACAAGCCACAAACAATATCAGATGTGAAGTTAGAAATAGTTACATATTTAGATTATTTATGCGGTAAGTTACATTTTACAGAGCAAGGTTTCTTGTTTGAAACATGGCCGCCAAGCGGGAGTGTTTTAACAAAAACCGAGCGATGTAAAATGCCTACCGCATTAGTAATTTGTTAATCTTTTTGGCCGACGACGCCTTACTCGTTTTCTCAAATTTGAAATTTGTTGTAAGAATTAATTTTGCAAAACTTGTCAACAGACTGACATTTGATAAATGAAATGGCAGAAAGTTATTCCATTATTCCAATAGATTGACATGCTTACGATTTCCACCATAAGATGGCGCCATCTAACTTCAGACGAAAACAATTAATTTATGTATCTTCATTTTTGAAAACTGAACTGTATCTTGTCTTAGTATCAGTGGCCTTTATTTATAATAAGATAAGCTAACAGTTTTTTCGAGGTCCCTGAGAGCTTAAAATTTTCGTGTTAGTTTACACACTCCGTGGGGTAAAGTGACAGATAGCGAGAGGCCAAAAATATTTTTTCCATGATCATTGAATTTCAGTGGTCTTTGCTCACTGAAAATAGTGAGCAAAGATGGCAATTTGAATCACTAGTGAGAAAAAAATATTTTCTCACTAGTGAGCAAAGTGTAATGTTTGTATCGCCTTCCGTACTCGTGATTAAATGCCTTACTTTGCTCATTTGTATTGAAAATAGCTATTAATTCATTTTATTTACAATTTTTAGACGGTTTTTATCGCTTTTATTTCCACCTGGGCCCATGACCACATCAATCGTTGTATTATTCAACAAATTTGAAAAATATTTGTTTGCTTAGGACCTTCAGAGGCAGCAGCGACACCACATCGATTTAATCATTTGGCTAAGTTCATATTTCCCTTTTTAAGTTGTTTACTTTGTCCTAGGAGAAATTTAAGTTCGACCTTTCCCTTTTGTCATCCATTATCGCAACGCGTGGGATTTACAACGAGGGACTCCACACAGAGAAAGGGTTATCTGCAAATTGTTGGGATGATATTTGTTTAGTCGAGACTCCTACAACAACGCTATTTTAACTCTAATCGCACCAATGCTTGCTTATTATTATTAAATGAAATTGGAAAGCTCGGATTTACGATTTAATTTATAATGGAATAAAATACTGCGAATTTCAGTCTACATTTAGATTATTTTGTTATTTGTTAGACAAAAGTGGATTACTCACCTCTCCGTTGCAGAAGCAGAACAGGATCGCAACGCACAGTCCCTGAAAAAGAAGAAACATCTTGAGTAGAAGCTTCAAAGGACAATTAGGAAACTTGATATCACGATCGACAATACGAAACAGAAAGGATAGGCGAGGTGCATTCAAGTTTTAGTTGTGAGAAGATTTAAATCGGATTAAATGTCTTTTGATGCGACGCTGCCGGTTTTCTGTTGGAAATTCCGTGTGTAAAATATAAATGTGAAATACGAATTAGTGATGATGAATATGTCAGAAAAGGGATCCATTGAGACTCATCAGCATAATGTTTCATTAAGCTAACCGGAAATTACGGCAATTACAACAGGAAGTTCGGCTGTGTGGCCTACTGATAATATTGGAAATATAATAGGAATAGATAAAACGGGCTGCTAAAAGGGGTTGATAATTGACTTATTCATTATGATATGCATGGTGGAGGGATGAAAAGGGGCGAAAAGAAAATTCAAGGAAATATGAAACGATGGGCATAAAAAGATTCCTGTATGACCGAATAATTTGCAATTCTAGTAAAGAACTATTTTTTCTAAAAATAAATAATTATGAATTATACAGGGTGTCCCTGAAATGCACGGCAAAATTTTAACCACGAGCTACTGGCTTCATGTAGAACTCGGAAAAAATATTTAAAAAATTCTATGTCAAAAAATAAAATGACATTTAATTTTTGAGGTACAATTTTTTTAAATTGCTTTTAGTTTTCTAAAATGTGCCGAAATTTTACCTACGAGGTTGTGGGACAACGTAGAAGACTAAAAGCAATAAAAAAACATTGTACCTCAAAAATTAAATGTCATTTTATTTTTTGACATAGAATTTTTTAAATACTTTTTCCGAGTTCTACATGTAGCCAGTAGCTCGTGGTTAAAATTTTGCAGTGCATTTCAGGGACACCCTGTATAAAACTAGTTCTAGCGCAAAACCTCATGCTTGTCTTTATGGAGATGAATTTTCCATTTCAAGGTCATGCGTGTGTTTGGTTGCCTATCCATCCAGTTGAATTTTTGGTGACTTTTAAATTGATTTCAAAGCGGTATAAGTGCTATTCAGACAGTTTAAACTGATTCAAAACGTTTGCAAAGCGCTATAAGTGCTATTCATGCCGATTAAAGCGATTCACACAGAGAGAGATACAGGTGTCTCAGAACTCGCGAATCAGATTTAGAGTGCGCTTTCGTTGGTGATAAATGAAATCAATTGTGTTAAAAAAATGGTCAGGGGACAGTAGATTTTTTGTAATTAATTTAATTTCAGGTAAATTCAACGAACACTTTAAATTGCCTAGCAACATAATTCTAGTAGTAATTTTTATTATTCATACGTATTACACTGCTTGAACACTATTGGTCAATTTGAAAAATTCATAACTAAGAAGCTATTGCACCCTGGATATTTTTCTGAACGTTTTTCACCTCCATTACGACTAAGGAATATGCCCTTTTAATCTGATTCGCCAATTCTGGGACACCCTGTATAATTGGAAATTAATGTTTTTGCCGATTAGTGATGATTTCACATTTAAAGAACGGTTCTGGCGACGCAACCGTCTGCTAACAATCTACTAAATAGACTAAAAGCTCGTGCTTTGTCACAACAAACAGCTAAACTTCTCTTATTCCACTTGGCATTAAAATAAATCATCACCCTGGATATGTTTGTACTAATTCCGGCAAAAAATATCGCTGATGCAAAACATGTCGCCGCCACACATAACTGCCTCCCGTTTTGCACACGCCATGCCCGATTTTTCATTAGTTGCACTGTAAAATTCTCCGCACATCAACTCCACACTGATTAAATGGGAAATCGTAAAAATTGCCCCTGACGCATACGACAAATCCTAATTCGTTATACAGCTCCGCAAAAAATTATCATACCCCTCTAATCTATTATTTTTAATTGAGTCCTCGACCCAGTTTTTCATTTTTTAAATAGCGAAGCGAGTCGGGGATTAACAATGATGTTTCGGTGTACATTTTTCACGACTGGACCTCTTGTTGCCACCCTCTGCTCTATTTAAAAGCTCTCGCGCTCTTCTGCACGAAAAACAGCCAATCGTTTATATTCACACGGTTTCATTCCAGCTGAACATGCGAACGTTTAGGACTAATAAATTGGCCCTTCGTCCGACGTACACGACGGGGGTGGTTGCAAATTGATAAAATTCTGCCCTCATGGTTTCCCAATTCTAAAGCGACACATTCAATCGATGTCCAACCCTTAATTAATTTTCTCTAGTGCAAATATGACTGGTTGAATTATTTAATTGTTTCACAATCGTGGTCTGCACTTGTTGCATCACGATACGACGTCAGGGAGCTGAACGGTGCTGATATTTCGAGTATATGCGGTGTAGTGAGCTCGCCTCTAGATTTCAATCTGAGCTGCGTAAGAATTATCGATACGTTTTCAACTCAAACGTCATTGAAATCAAACTTAAGGCAACTAGTTTTTTTAAATTTATTTAAATAAATAATTTTTAAATGATTTGATTGCTGTAAAATAATTTTTTACAGTATTAAAAAAAAAACTTGAAAAAAACTTCTTTCAAGTTCTTTTCAACTTCTTTTGTATCAATGAGAATTGATTTTTTCACATTTCTAACCCTTAACCCTTAAGATTTTAAAAGGGCGTAGAAAAAAAGGTTTCTCTGTTTCTCTTCTTTTCGCATTTTTTTTTTAATTTGCCACCGCGAAATACTTATGTAATATTTGTTAAAGCAAACAAAGTGGAGGATTAAAAATATAGATTTTTAAAATAATTCCTTACATCCGCGAACTGTCTAGTGTTTTTTTTGCTGGAATTCGGAGTAAAGTAAAAAACTACCCTCTTAAATTATTAAATAGATAGAAAGAAACGTTTTGTCTTCATTAATTTCTACCCTATTGACTTCGAAGAGTCTGTAGTTACGGAAGTGCACGGTGCCGAGTATATTGCGGTGTAGCGAGCTCGCCTCTCGTCGATTTCATTCTGAGCTGCGCGCGGTCTTGTCAGGCCACATCTACGTTTACCTAAAAATACCAACACATTTTTGTCTTCACCCACATACTCTGCTGCTGCACAGCAAAATCCCATCAATCATTCTGAAATAGAATCAGATAATACTCCCCTGTCCGAGACCCTCCAAATTGTAATGTTACTAATTTCGGTCCTGTGACAAAGGACAAGTAGAGTTTTGTTGGGCAGCATGTCCATCACCAACTGAAGTCTTGATCTGGGTCTCCAGGCGACGTAGAAGACCTCTGCGGTTTAAGCAACAATGTCCGTGACACTCGCTTTTAGAGCCCGGGTCAAAGAAAGCTCCCGGATTTCGACTGATTAAGGCAGATAATAGCGGCAGAGTGGAGGTTAATGGGTTCCAATGGGTGACCGCATTGTCTATGATTGATTTGTAACGATAAGGTGTCTTTAGTGTCGGCCAGACGAGGTCACACCGATTAGAATCTTGCAAACTTGGGAAACTGACATTTATGGCGGACAAGTTCAAGTTTAAATCACCGCCAGGACGCTTGATTTATGGATGGAAATTAAGGAACGCTGTCACGGAGGATTTTAAAAATTCAAATTGCGTCGAAGAGGCGAAACTTTTATGCATTAGTCGGAAAAAATAAAACGATCTAGCGAAATAAAAATACAAAAATTGCAGAAAAGCATGTTTTTGGACTATTTTAAAGGATTCTTTGCGTTTCTAAACAAACAGGACATCAGTCTTCCGGAATAGAAAAGGGAAATTTCGATTGGTAAACATGAGCTAGACTCGACATGACTATGCATAAAGAAAACTTATGACTTTTTTTTTTATTGCAATATTTTTCCTCATCGATTTTTCGTCGGGATGAAACTATCCAAATACCAATTTATTCCGTCGTCATCACGACGCAGCTGATGTGAGAGTTACCTGCAGGAGTTTAATTAAAGATCTAATTCGATTGACAGTCATTAGCTTCGAGACAGACAAATTTTAATTGGAGACACCAACCCTCGGGGATAATCCAGTTATGTCAGTAATCATAACAATAATATTTTCATCAAATATTTATGCAAAGGAATTAGTTCAGGATGAAAACGGCAAGCGGACGAAAAGGAACTCTTTTTCGTACGCACTTTTTCGGACGCACTTTTTCGGACGCTGATTCTCCCATCACCAGAAATTATGTAAATAAGTAAAAAATTATCTTATGCTGATGATTTATGATCAAATGTTAATGGACTCAATAACAGTTATTTACGATACAAGTGTCCCCTAACGTGTTACATTACGATACGAAATGAGAAAATATATCGTGTGTTATAATATTAAGTTACGATACGAGTATCGCATCTATAATTAGTAAATGAGAACAAATTATGTCACTTGACTACACTAGTGCAGTAAAATGGGTCGTAATGGCATTGAAATGAATGTCATAAAGTGTGACTTTATGTATTGATAGTAGATAAATCTTGTTTATTCTAATTTGAATTGTTTTAATGAGATAATTCAGCGTTGAAAAGATAAAGTTCTTGTTAATTCCACAACGTAATTAAAAGTTAAATAAAATGGTTAATATTTGGCAAAGTATGTGGTTCTGGTTGAGCGATTAAAATTTCCATCTGTGCTCGCATTAAACGTAATCTGTTAACTGACCGTATTCGGATTAATTACAACGCCTGTCACAAGTTAAGACCTACTGACCTGTAGAGAAGCCGTCATAGCCGAAACAACTTCATAAACATACTCCCAGGGGTTATTCGTCTCCGGCCTGAAAGGGGTTAAAAGGAAATTGAGCCCTAACAGTGGCACCAGCAGCATCGTGGCCCTGCAACAGAATTTTTACCGACTTGATTAGCATGCGAAACGGACGAGCCGCGAATTAATCGGGAATATGCTCGGCAAACTTTATAAAAATTTCTAATTGAATTGTGCGAACCGACTGCTGAGGGATAAATTCCCGTTACCTGAGTGCTTGCAGCGAAGTCCTGGAAGCTCCCGATCCTGTTCCGCCATTAGCAGGGCCCCTTCTCAATTTGATTAAGAGAACTCTGACAATGTTGACCAGAAATATCACGTTCAGGGATACGGTAATGACCACGGGAACCATCAGGATTATGTTGAAGCGGCCGTCTTGGATCCAGCATCTGCAAAAGAAGAAGCGAACGTTAATTGTACACGGTTTCGGTTGGTTTCCCACCAAAAAGAATTCCACGCCAGATACACGTTAATGAACGACCGAAAAAATTTAATTGGAAAGGGATTCAGACCCAGCTTCGGAATTTCTAGTTCACTGGAACGGAAGTTATTTTCTTACTTATTATTCTGTTTCCGGAGTGCTTCGATTCTGCTTTAACAATTGTGGTTTTTAATTTCGACTCAAACGTGATTTAGGTGGAATATTTCGAAAATTGCCACCGTTAAAATCAAACCTCTTTGCATTTATAGCTATTTATTGCTTTTAGTGAGTGAATATTTAACTGAAATAATATTACTACTTCGTTCTAGTCCATTATAATAATAAATAATTAACAATGTTTATTCTGTTGCTAATGTAGGATCACGAGGAAAGAGATTCTTGTATTTGTGTACCAAGGCCAAAAAGTGTATCTTTTTCGTCCGAATGTGAGTTTTCTGACCGAGGCGCAGCCGAGGCTTGAAACAGGCGCGGAAAACGCACATTTTGGAAGAGGTGAACATTAAATTTTTTAGGCGACCGCACGAATTACAAAGCAAAAGACATTATTCGAAAAATTACAAATTTATTTTGTATCTACCTTTTTCAAATAGATAAATTTATTAATATATACATATTAACAATCTTTTATAGTAGTCCGAAAAAATGCGTCCAAAAAAGTGCGTCCAAAAAAGTGCGTCCGTAAAAGTGCGTCCGAAAAAGTGAGTCCGAAAAAGTGCGTCCGAAAAAGTGCGTCCGAAAAAGAGTTGCTTTTCGTCCGCTTGTGAGTATGTACATAAAATTATCGAAATTATCGTTTCAAGTATTTTCGAATAAATCATGTCTACCTGGTAAAAATAAACACGGCTTCGATGCCGCCCCCCAATAAATAGTGAAAAACCACATTAACAAAGTCATTAACCCTGTAGGTTTCCGTGTGCAAGAGCAAACAAAGTAGTGGAACCCGACTTGCTCATAAGGTTTCAGATGATTGGAAATATAATCGTGTTTGATGCGGTCTGGGATTTGGGAGTATAATCGATTCCGCTTGATTTTGATCAGCGAACACGCTTTTGTCGCCGTGATTCGTTTGTGCTTCCATTCGAATTTTTATTAGGAAAAACTGATTAACTGTCATTACGATTCAGGTGATGCGAGATCACGTGTCGAAGCTCTAATTAATTGATCAATTTAACTTTCGACTTGTGGTTGAGGAAGGTGTCTGATGCTCATCCAAACTTTCAGAGTGCACTTGAATTATCTACAGAGCCGCCTCTCTTCTTAGGACTGCAAACTGACAATAGTGTTTACCTCCCCTAAAAAAATCCTTAATTATATTAGAACTCGTCTGGTGGTCAATCCAATCGAAAATCTATACTCGCGTGAAATACTAGATTTCACGGAGGCGGATACAGTGAAATTATAAACTCTAAGAGAGATGCTTTTAGCCGTAAAAGCGCAATTTAAGACAAGCAAAGGCTCAGATAAATAATTACGTTTGCGGAATGGAGAGTAATTGAATTTCCTTTTTCAAATGCCAAATCCATTGTTTGCGATTAGAGCACGACTTGGAGATGTAAAGGTAAATCAACTAATCCGGTTTATTTTTAATATTTTTGTTCACGTAGCTCACCTCTTGATGAAATTTGTACTAAGACATCAAGGTGGTTTATCTCTCCGACAAGATGATCGCGTGTAGCCCGTTTATCAAAACCAATACTGCCAACACCACAGTCGACTTATGCAAATTTCGTTTAGACGAAACCATTACAGGTCGAGACTCAACTTTGTGTCCTTGAAAAACTTTGGTGTTAAAGATCAGGTGAGCAAGATCAGGCGTTGAGCTTAATTACTGAACCAATTTAACTTTTAGCTTGTGGCTTAAACTTTAAGAGTTATCTATAGAACTGTTGAGTCGTATCATGCCTTGTTGAAACACAACGCGACTGCTTTCAGTGGTAAAAGCGCAATTTAAGAGGACTGACGTGGCGAAGCTCAGACAAATAATTACGTTGCGCGAAAAAGAGAGTAATTGGATTTTCTTTGTGAAGTACCAGCCTCATTGTTTACAATTGGGGCCGAGACAAGCGTTTGGGACATTCTAAAGAGGAAACGCCGAAAACACTGCACTTTTCCGCTCGACCTCGCCTCCAAAGGTGCGCCAGATAACGAACTTATTTATATAAAGACCGCATGACAAAATTCTCCACTCTCTTTTATGGATGAAGCGTACGGAGTGCAGAGTACACAATAGGCAACTCCGGTACGTGACGCGCCACCTGGAAGCTCTGTTTGCTGTTGCCTCCGATTTCCACATGTCAGACACACCGCCGAGATAAGACGGTTTTATCGACGAATATGCGATTAAATTTAAGGATGCGCCGATTCTATAGGAAGGAATTAATTTATTTGACGCGGATTAAGAGGGAAATTAACTCGGAGGTGATGCTAGCTCTTTAATGGAAAAGTATCAAGCTGTTTGTTTTAGCGCGCCAACGGCTTTAATTGCTTCCACATCACGTGAGGGTGCTTCAGTTCACCGTTTCGTCTTGTCCGAAAGGTCGCCACTTTCGCCCGATTTATCTCAAGGCATTAGGGGAATGTTCGGGGTATTTATTTTACCCATTGTATGAAGCTCGTGATTGATTGGGTTATTATACGTTCTGCTGGAGGCACTAGATTGGGGTGTTAGTTCCTATCTGGCGCGATAAGAAGGAAACTTGCTCCTGTCTACAGGATCTAATCTCTTCCTTCACAAGAGGAAATATTTACAGCGGCGTGACTTCAATCCGGAGTTTCGCGGCTTAATCGCATACAACGAGGAACTTTGGATATAACTTTTACCGATTACCCAGTCGAGAAGGTATCACTTTACCGCACCGGTGCGGTAAAGTATGTCATTACGACTTGATGGAACATTTACCGCGCTTAACTGTAATTTCAATCAAATGAAATAATGTCTTCTATTTTCTCCTCAAAAGATTTTTTTCAACCATTCCTTGGCGAAACAAAACCTATTTATATCCTCGCTTTGAGATTCTCGGGTCAAAATGCGAAATTATTTATTATAAATCTGCAGAACCTCTTAGTGGGAAAGTTTTTTGTGCGTACCTCATAATTCCATTTCCATCACGCTAAAAAGCGCTCCATTTAGATTTCCTTCAAGGTCCTTAAAAAATCGGCGGGAGTTGCGCGCGGAGTTACAACCCGGATTAAATTACTCCGATCTCTCCGACATTGTTGTGTCTGGCGAGAATCTTTCGAAAAACACACGATTTTAATCGAGGAAATGAAATCATCCCCGATTTGAAAACTGAAAGTTGCGTGGCCCTCGTTAATTTAATAGGCGAGTGAAAACGTGCCCGAAATACCATTTGACAAACGAGGGATGCTGCAAAACTCAATAACTCTGGAAATTCCGTAGCGCCAATAATCCTGTTTGTTTTCAAAAAAGAAAACATTCGCCCCAATTAAATATAAACACAGAGGGAGGGAAACAAAGGTCAATAGTTCGTGAGGGAATGGCGGGATGAAAAAACAAACAGGGCGACTAAAAATAACTCCGCAGGGAAGTAATTTAATAATTGTAAAAATGGGGACAGTAGGGTTGATTATTATTTTTTATAATGACGAAGCTTGGGGCTCTAAAACCGTTTAACTTGGAAATTAAATTCGATCCCTTCTTTTCCTTTCCGTTTCATTCCTAAATCGACAAAATACCTTTGTTGGCAGTAAAGTGTCTTTTTGTTTTCATATTTCCAGACAATTTAAGTAGGATTAGCTGGAAATAATTGAAAGATGGTCTAAGAGAAAGGAGATTTGTTGAATGCCGGCTCAGGTTTTAGGATTCGCGCTTGAGCAAACAGGAATCTGTCCTGATGACGTATGTGGGTTGTTTTATTTATGTCGCTTCATAGTTCGCAGAAAACAAGGATTAAGAGGATCATTTTTGTTCCAAGTAGTTTATTAATTATCGGACAAAACAGGTGTCAAGGACTATTATACTCCGGCTAAGTAAAAAGTCGTTAAAAGGACTTTGAGTTTTAGAACAATTTTAGACGTTGCTATAAAGCTCTTTCCAAAGCAATGATTAGTGGAGGGGGTTATACCCTCGAGCTAAAGCTCTCGGGCCTAACCAGAATAAAAATGCCCAAATTCAACTCGTAAAATTGCCAAAGCAAAAAGTTTTTGTAAAATTGAAAAATTTATGCGATAAAAAAATTAGGTCTTGTTATTTTACCTTCGATTATTTACTACCACAGAAAAAATTTACTACGTAAGAAAAACCTAACCGTACAAAATTCCCTAAATACCAAGACGGCGCGGCAGTGACAAAGAATAAAGCAGTGGCATTGGCAGTTTTTACATCAATTTTACAGGAAGGGTATTTTACCCCGTCTGAAAAATCTATTAAATTTTCTTTTAAAAACTTTATCTACATGAGTTTGTATGCCTTCTACCTAAAAAAACAGGGCAAATTCCTTGAAATATTTGCTTTTTTAAATATGCCTTTAAAAACAGGGGAAAATTCTTAAAAAAGTAGGTATTGTGTTTTGAAGGGCGCCTACTAGTAGTCGTAAATAAAAAAGAAAACTTTTGTATTGTCAGGGTCCTTGAAGCCAGGAAATGGGAGGTTCTTTAGGTAAAAGATTTTATTATGTCAAGTGTAATGGGCCTTTTCGAAAGTTACTTACAGCGAACAGACGACCAACATCTCCCTTCACAAAAGCACAGCGAAAAGTGGCGTGTCACACGTGCAAATATAATTTCCCTGTTTCACATTTGCGTCGCCTCAAATTTACGTCAGACATGAAAAGCTTTTGTAAAATGTCATCCCTCTAACATATTTCTGGTGCTCCTCCCGGAGGGTGTAACAATACAAATTTAGTTAAGTATATCAACATTTAGACAACATTAACTTTCTCAATTAAGCAGAAGCTCACTAATTGGGGCATAATTAACATGGTAGTCGAATAATGCAAAATGTCAAAACCAGAGTAATTTTCCCGGTTCCATTAAAGTTTTGATGACTGCAGTAATTACAATGACCAGCTATTACTCCTCCTGGTACAAGTGGGAACATTATATTCTCGACTAACTTGCGAAATTAGAATTTCAACTTGACAGGATTTTAAATTAAATTTTATAAGGTTGAGTACAAAGCACGATTTCATAATGGGAATTAAATTGTGGAAAAAGTAAAGGTTGTCGGTTATCTATTGTGCATAAGTTCTAACAGTAATTAACACTGATTTATAAAAAAAAAATAATCCGACTTGGTTGAAAGCTAAAACTAAACTTTCTTGTTGTTTAGAACCAAAACTTTTTAAAAGAGGGTGCTACGTGCTGGTAGCCTGTGGATGGGGACAGATGACTCTGATTGGTCCTTAACAAACATCTCTTTAAATTAATTAAGGGCACCAGGACATTTGAAGTGTTATTCACCAATAGTTTATTTACCTTTTATCTATTCTACACATTGTAAACGTCATTTTTCCAAAAACTTCCCCATGATTTTAATTTGCAAAATACAACCCTTTACCTCTTTAAAATTTGTTTTACACGAGTATAGTAGCTTAAGCAAGTTACAAAAATTTAATACATTACGTTTGTGTTTACTATATATATATTATTATTATTATTATTATTATTATTATTATTATTATTATTACTATTATTACTAAATTATACAGACTGTCTATAAAAGAATGTAGGATCGCAATAAGAACGTGAGAGTGAGAAGATGTTTAGAGCAAAATGGAGGACCTTCTTTTTAAGTGTACAATAAATAAGTAATTTGTTAAGAGTGTTGAGACCTATCAATAATACATTTCGTTATTTTACTTTTATTTCATTTTATTTGTCAAGCACTAATTTTGTCAAGCTAGGCAACCCGTAAAACCAGTTTGTTCTGAGAGTTGCATATCGTAGATCGATTTTTGGTGAAAAAGTCGGCAAACTTTCAACGCCTACTAGAATCCCACATTTAAATTAGTTTAACTTAATTTATTTAAATCATTTTAGTATGATTATACTTTTTTATTTTAAGTAAATAACATTTTAGCAAATAAATACGAAAACCAGTTTTGTAAAAAAAATTGTAAAGGGACAGTTATTATGAGTGAATTATTACTTAAGAGAGTTAGCCGATAAATAATTGAAAGAACATGAAAGTAAGAAGGGAAAATGATAATCAATAAAACAGTTTATTACTCTTTAGTTAACTATCTAACTAATTTATACAAATGTTTCTATAATTTTGATAATTTGCGTCGTCGTTATCATTGCACGCTTTTTTCTTTAACGACTTAGAGAAGAATATCTATTACCCTTTATTATCAAGTAATCATAAAATCGATCAACAAATCGCTTGAAATGAATAAAAGTTGACTTTTCGATTTAAATTCTGCTACCCCAGACAATTCAAATAAAATTGGATTAAAACTTCTTGCACTGTTTGAATTTTTTATGTGTTTTCATCAATAAACAAGCGACAAACAACTAAACGTCAGAGTTTGCAGGAGTCGCTAAAACATTAAAACCTCCAGTTGGAGCAACTTTCGCCTCAATTAAGACGTGAAGTCAAACTTCAGCCGTTGTAGTCCTGGTTCAATTATCCATTAAGTCATGTACGAGACAAGATACTCCCTGAACATTCATTTGACATTTCGATATTCCAGTTTCCAGATCATGGTCGTTCCCGACAAGGTAACATCGCGTGACCCAGCCGCACATCTGAACATTCTAAACTTGGAAATAATTAATTAAAAAGCTCTTACACGAGAACTGGCGCAACAAAAGCTATTCAGTTACAATGATCGATTAAATTAACGTAATTAAGTTATAAAAACGTTTTGAGCGCAATTAATTCGTGGCCGCATTAAAATTTTACTACGTATTTGACACCGCAGGATGAATCTCCCCGAGGTGGGAAAGGACGACTTTTATTAGGAAAGCGCGATTCATGACTTTCACTTGTGGCCTTATGAGGAAAGCGTGGGATCGTCCACATTCGTTCGCCATTTGTAGTCGTGGTAACGCGAAATGTTATTCGTTTAATAAAGTCAAAAATGCGAAATTCTGTCTGTGAGTGTGGATTTTTATGGACATGATGAGTGCGCTTTGTCTGTCGCATTTGCACTTTATCAAACTGAGGCGTGACGCGAATTGTACAACTTTGCCCATAAACACACCAAGTGTAGAACAAATAAACGCTGAAGAAATGCGAAATGATTGCTTGGTTGCTGTTTGCGGCTGTAGATTCCCATTCGAAGAAATCGAGAACGATGCAGCAGATGTCAACAAAATACTGGGCAAATTGACATGCCGTTGCCATAGTAACGCTGTAAAACATCACGTTCACGACGGCGCAATGTGTCACGTGCAAAATGACGTCATCGAGAAAGTTTGCTAGAGGTGTTGGATTTTCTCATGGACTATGAGTCATATCTGTGCAAACGACGAATATCGGTCTCAAATAGGCGCTACAAACCGACCGGAAAACATCGTCATTCGTTATGTTAGTGTTGTCTCTCTCTCGTCTATTTGCATGTAAAGTAGTCGACGTTTACAAGGTCACAGCCCATGACAGAATCCAACACCTCTACCTAATGCTTGTAGGAAAAAAATATTCATAATCTAGCTACACGCGAGCATGTTATCGAGTAGCATAAAAATAGATTTTGATGTTTGTGACATGAAATTATTTTACTTCTTGTCAGACATAATGAAGATTTATTGTCTTGCTTGCTTTGTGCGCTTTTCAGTGGAGATTTTATACATGTCCAGATTCAAACATTTTATGAGCATCGTAAAGTTTTCAATTTATGATTTGGATACTTGGAAGTAAATTTACTGCTACAAATTATATTTACATTTTGCTAATTCGGGACATTTTACTCAATATTAATTTTGACAGTCTCCGAATTCCCTGAACAATTACGGACAGTTGTTTTGATTTTTATTAACCATCAAAGCGGCAATCCTTTTAAATCCTTTTATATTTTTTATTACCCAAGGACGAAGTAATCGTTTTCATACGAAAGGGCGAGTAGGAATAATTTCAATTTTAACAATAGGATCCCGTCTTTAAAATTTGCTATTTACGTTTTGATAATGTTTGTTATATTTAACGAATAACTGAAGCATGTCCGATGTTATTGAAAACGAAATGCTTCGCCCAGTTACGACCTCAACTTCGTCTCGGTCCTCAATCTCTGGGCTTACCACAAAAAGACTCACTTCTACTCTTTATGATATAATATACATTGTAGCATAAATCACGGATGTAGTACCAAAGCGCCCCGTACTAACCCTTTCGAAGCGCTACCGTCGCCAGCGAGAATCTAATCGCTGGGCCCCTACCATCATCATCAGCTGCGCGCCGTCGGAGCGTGCCGCACCATCCCCAGCCAGGCTATAAAAGGGATGCACGCATGGACAAATTAATCATTATTCATATGATCATTCGAACTCCCTCAAGGGTCTCACTGCAAACCTTTATTAACTTTGTTTACCTTTATGTAAATAAACAATTTACAACACAAACAATGTTAAAAGTGGCTCCACAACGTGGGCCATAATGTTAAGCTATTGATTTTAATCTAGAAGTAAACTAAGAAGCTTCACCTCTAGCTATTACTTTAGATTAAACTTATCCCGAACTATCAAGATTTGTTATAACTTTCCTGCATAATTCTCCTCTTGAGATAACTTAAATTAGGTACCTACTTACCGTGTAATTACAATAAGAAGGAAAGGCAAGATAAACAAGTGTAGTAAGTGCTGTTTCCTGGAACATCTTTTACTGCTAGAACAAGCGTGAAATTAAACCTCTTTGCCGCGTCAGTAATAATCTTGACATTTTATTAAAGCCACACCACATCTACCCACGACTACGCATTTCCCAAAAAATATTACAAATTGTAATTAATTTTTATTGAAGGTAAATTAAGGAATTTGGCATCTGCGCGAAGCGATGGAGCACATGGGGAGTCTCAAAGAGCTTTAATCTTCTTCATTTTATTCATTCCACCTTTGGTAATTTTGTCACAGCTTTTCTAAGTAATATCAAAGAGGGAATTCTTGGCGTACAAGACATATTTTTCTAATAAAGTATTTCACAAAGAATCGCTAAAAGAATTCAAAATTATAATTCCGTATAAATTAAAATATAATTAAAAGAAGTGTAATAGTCCTTTTGATTGTTTCTTATAGGGGGGACACGGCATCGAGGCCGGAGTTATTTGTCATTACGAGATTTCCAGGAAGTGTCGTGAAGCAATGAACGGAACGCGACCACCCATCCAAATGTTAACCGCGTACACCCCTGCTTAGCTTCTCTTGTAAAATGATAATTCGTGTTTTTATCACCACAGACATCTCTTTGAACCGGATCAACCCAGATATTCATTTGTTTGGGCAAAATAAATAGTTGCATTGACAGCCGCCGTCTCTGTACACAGACACATAAACCCCAATAGACATTCCTCCCCATAAAATTATTTATCTTGGTCGTCGCTTTCAGACTTTACGACAAACATAATTTTTCAATAACGGCGATATTTTAACACAAAGTTGCACGTTCGAGCGGAGCAACTTACCTCCCGATCTCTTCCACCGTCTTCCCTTGTGTGCTTCGGGCTGGGGCGTAGATGCACGTCGTCAGAAGAGGGATGCCCCAGCCCAGGGCCAGCATGCAGCGCAGCAGGGTCCTTTCTGATACGAAAGCCGACACCAGCACGGTGTGGAGGTAGATGCCTTCGCACAGCATCCACGAGTAGTTGGAGATGAGGAAGGTGAAGAGGATCACGTGCAGGATTCGACACCACAGCTGCAAACAAATTAGGATGATGATCAAAAAGAAAATACATCAGGTGATCAAAAAGAAAATACATCAGAGCAGGCTTGCAAATTATCGGTCATGTCGTAGCGGATTTCTATGCAAATAAGCGTTCAATGCATGGGCGTGGACAACTTGTGGTGGATTTTCGCGAAAATGTCAAAGAAACGTCAATTTTAAAGCAACGGTGTGCTCTGGTAACCTAGAAAACAACTTTTCGAATTCGAAGTTTACAGATATTTACTGTAATTGTAAGCAACAATTATCCCAGAATAAGTGGTAAAATGGGTTTTACCTTGACGAGAAAGCATTTTTATTAAAATGTTACTTTCGAAACGGGGTGAATAGGCAACCAATAAAACGACCGTGCATAGCAAGTATCACTTTGCATACGATAAACGTTTCGACAAAAGAAAAGATTGATTTGTTTTCTTTTTGATCACCTTGTATCGAGACTTAATGTAAAAATAAAAAAAATAGCATTTAGAATTCTGGGAGAAAAAGAAACAATGGAAGCCTTAATAAGTATTAACCAAAAAGTAGAAATTATTGACACAATTTTGTTAGAGGTGTCTTTTCCTAAATGCCTAAATGTTTATAATAATTAATAGGTGTTTTTTTGTTGGTTTTGATAACTATATTTTCGTCCATTATTTATGCAAATAGAATTAGTTAGGTAATGAATTACCTGACTTGTGCGGCAATGAACTTCATTATCTAACGCAAGTGAATGACATAAGATAAAATGTTTTCCTGCAAATGTTATTTTAATAGATATTGATAAAACGTCGGTTAGAAGGGCTCTTTTATCACTTTTCCTTATCCGGGAGGATTACCACCTTATTTTGTCCGCTTATGTAATATATCATGACGTATGGAACATCCTCTAAATTCAGGTGTCAAAATAAAACCGTCATCAAAGTGCGGAAATAGCTTTAGACAAGTTATAAAATAAATAAATCAACAATATTTGCCCCCTCCACAAAAAATACAAGAACGTGCAATTAAATTGGAACACTGACGTCGTCAATACATTTTCCGATAATTCGGCGATCGGGATATTTTCCAAAGAGTTTTCCACTTCATAAAGTCCGTCGGGGTGCAGTTTCCCAATTTGGAAGGCTTTCGATCAGGTGCAATTAATTAGAAAATTTGCCACGGCTGTTTTTAATTGCCCGCTAAAAATGGGCAGCGAAGTGGTTACACCTCGATAATCGATACTTGTTTTATTATTTCGTCCTCTTTTCACGCCAGGACATGAATCAAGGACTAATTTAATTAGAACGGTAGCGGTCGCGGAGGTAATCTTGTTAGGAAATATTTAAACCGAATTAAAATGAACCCAGTTTCAGGCTTTTGGTATCGTTCAGCTGGGCTTAGTTGAAATTCGATTTTTAATTTATTGCAAGGCTAATTATATTCATTTAATTAGTGCGACCGCGAGTTAAGTCGTCGAGTTTGCAGTTGAGGCAAAATCATTTAAATTTAGAATGTCTGATTTACAGTAGGGCAGTTTTTATAGTGAATTAAAAAGTTTGTAACTAGTTCTAAATAAATAAGTCTGCGACTTGAGGGGCACTTTTTGCCCATTTACTATAAAAAGGGTACATGAAGGCAAGAGAATCATGAGCATCCAATCAGGCGGTTCCTTTATTAAGCTCTGCAGTCACAAAAGCTATCGATTTTTGCAACACTTTTGTTGCTGCAAATGTTCCTTTCAGCAAATTGGATAATTATTATACCTTGAAATAAATACTTTAGCAACCGTTTATTAGGGGCTGAATTCTTGTTAATTATAAATGTTTGTGTTTCTATATCTTTGTGGGCTTTGTTTTCTTAAATTCATCACAAAGTATGTCATCATTTTGCACTCAACGATTGGGGAAACGCGTTCTCGCCAAGGCGACCTTTTTCGTTCCTTGGGCTCTCGCAGTCGGGGAGTGTCCATCGTACTCAAGTAGCTGTGGTGCGGCGCAAAGCACACAGTTGATTATCTTAACGTCTATATAATGTTATATAGAGATAATGTAAGATTTTCGTTTCTATGTTATTCTCGTTTGTATCTTTTTGTGATCATAAAACTTATTAAAAAAATTATATACATAAGTATTTTCCACACTCTATATGAAATAATATCAGGAAGTAGAGGAAAATGTACAGTGACTAATAATCATTAATAATGTGGCGTATAAATGACAAAAAAAAGGCTTTAGTTGACGTTAATTTATTCCGATTACTTGTTAAGCTCCGTCTTGATTTACACTAGAAATTACTAAATTAGCAAGCTCCAGCTACTTTATGTAATACCTCTCGAGTTCAAAGCATTGCTGTGTAAGTTTCCTAAAACAAGAAGATTTCAAGGTAGACAGGATCTCTTGCGAAGTCCTGACAATAATGTCGTACCAGGCATTATACGTTAATTTGGTCCTAAACAAGCGATTAACCACGAATTTAACGTGAACGTTTACAACAGGCCAGCTTAATTAACGTGAACACGTCGAAAAATATCTCCATTAGATTCGGAGCAGAGAAAAATTGTCGATCGATTTTAATTTATAATTTGGAATGTTTACTTTATATCGGGCCAAACTTTTATCTTATTTGCTCTAGCTAAACGATTTCCAGAAAACGATTGCAAAATGCAGCAAAATTCCGAAAACCTGTATGAATTATTCATCCGAGATGTGTGTTGCCGCGTGCAGGAATATTCTCTCAGGTCGCGAAAACAACGTCCGTTGACATAAACGATTCAAGACTTTGGCTTATTCGTTTTTTGGCTCATCGGGGAAATGTACAATTTTTCTGTTTGTCTTATAACTATCTGTCACATTTGGGATGTGCCGATGCGCTAACTTTGGTCCAAGTTTCCAACAAAAAAACTAATTTTCCTATTGTGGACAAAGTTTGCAGGGTTGGGACCCTTTTCTCGATGTTATTCGTGAACGAGTTTATTAATTTTCAAGTATTTGCGTTCTCGTTGACATTTAGGGGGAAATGGGGATTTTTCGAGGCGGGAAGTTCTCATTAAATCCGTCCAATTTCCGCTGAAAAATTGGACTTGATTTGCCTGCATCCGAGATCTGCACCCACGTGACCAAAAATTACATCAATTAATACTTATTTCTTTTATAACTGCCACGAGTTCATTGTCATTATTTTCCTTCAAATGTACCTTCCGGAGTTCTCTGGATAATGAGTCATTCATCTCGAGACCTGACGACATCACCTCAGTTCTAGACACAGGTGCACGATAGAGAATCTTGTCGATTATTTCACGTCCCTTGCAGTAATTAAATAAGCTTCCTCCTTAATGACAAGAAATTGCTCGTGTTCTTGTGTGAACTTTTCTAGCCTAGATTTGCTCTTCCTTCTTAATCTTTAATGTATTTATAGTCGGCGCGGCGAGACCACGTGACCACCTCGTGACTACTCCACTGGTTCGCCGCGCCAACTATAGGTGTTCTTCCATGTACATGCTTTTATGCCTTCGTAACTTTAGTATCACGCGTAGTACTCTTACCTCTTTTAATTTATTAATACTATTATGATTGACTGATTTTTGTTGAGTTTCATTTTATTGCTCAGCGTTTTCTGTGATTTTATATTTGGTGCATTGGGTCGCATAACCCAACTGCCATTAAAACCGTCTATAAAACTTAGTTCTTTAAAACAGACATCCTCCATATGGATCCAGTTATAAAAATCAGCAACTCGCCTTGTTAGATTTTATACCCAAAGTGTCGCTGCCACTCAACGAACTGAATAATTTCGTGAAGACGTAATATCCTCCACGCTAAAACATCTCTGTTTTGTAAATCTGAGCGAAGACGCATCAACTCCAGTGAATATTAAATTTTTACTGTCCATTTTTCTCCCGATTTCGTTTGCCACAAATCTGGCATTTGGCTAAGCAGCTTTCGCCACGAAAGTTTGTGGATGTTCATCGGTTCAAATAAATAAAAGCCAATGTGCAAATTTATTGACATCTGTGTCGTGTTTGCCGTAAAATATGTGGCACTCTGATTTATCCACTTTAATAAATAAAGGAAAAACGAAGATAGGAAGTTTATATTGCTTCAATTGTGGTGATTTTCTCTGGAGTCAGCCTGTTGTGAAAATTGGGACAAGCGATATTAACCTGATCTGATACACATTTTCTTCGAAAATATGCTCGTTGTCTGGCGAGATAAAAACGGAATTGGTTTTATCGCTCGTTGTGGTTTTAATATTTCATTTTTATTTCTGAGCAAATGCAGGTTAGGTTACGGAGAAAAAGTGGACGAGTTCGAAGGCATTCCAAGGATTAAGAGTTGAGCAACATTTACATTTGTAAGCTTTATTGTCAAACGCCGCTGATACTTACGCAGATTTTGCACTGAAATGTCAAAGAAACGTCAATTTTAAAGCAACGGTGTTGTTAACCTTGAAGAAACGTTTTCAATGAATCATAACTTTTTACAAGATTTAACTCTCAGAACTGCATCCACTTATTTTTCCAAAGTACGTTTTATTACAAAACATTTTATTTTATGTCCGCCCATTGATCGTAACCTCTTGAACAGTATTATATCGAAAAACATTCTTGTACGTACGACAGAAACCTGATAATAACGTATTCGTCGATTCATGGTTGGAACGTGCTCCGTATTGTTGATGGCCCCAAAATATGCCATATAAAATGAAATATATTTTCTTCGACAAGTTTATTTGTTTCAAGTAACTTCTTTTTTTGTGGATTGCTTCTGCGCATATTTATGTAAAGTGTCAATATTACACTCAAATACATTGCAGTAAATAGTGATGTAACTACACAAAATGCACTGTAAATTATTGGATCATTTCCGAGAAGGCAGAAAACTTATTTAAAAAAAAGAATCAAATAAAAGTTTTTAGCTTGCTGCGTACGATTTTAGCGTGTTGCGAACGATTTTAGCGTGATGCGAACGATTTTAGCGTGTCGCATGAAACTGATTCACTGCCCGGGTCTAAAATGTATGTGGTGCGCCTAAAGAAGTTTTCGCTTCAAAAAATACAACACAACGCAATATTTTTTCTAGGACTTATTCTGGAGTGATGGTTTTATTAAAATAACTTGCCTCCGCCCTGTCACATCTTTATGCCTTCTGCAATTTTTTTCCTGGCACTTGAGAATTACGATGTTGAAAATTTGTGTCGTAAAACCACTTATCCGATAGACCATAAACAACGCAATGCTGAGCGCATTAGGTAAACGCGAATAAAAATGTCAAGAAAATTGTAGGAGAGCTTCGCTCCCACGGTGCCAACAATTTTCCTCGTTGTGAGCACTTCGAAGGGAAATTGTCATAATTTCTGTGTGTTTATTTGAAGCCATGAAGGAGTTTTATTTGAGCTGTAATTATGTGCGGTTTGTCTGTCTGAAATGGAGGGCCCTCATGAATTATTGCGGTCTCTTATTCTCACTCACTACGAGGTGCAGTGCGAATCCGCTTAGCGAGTTTGAAACGGGACAAAAAAGCTCTTCTGTGCCATGCACATTAGGTGAAATCCTGATCTGCTATTACATATTCTGAGTAAGTTCATTTTCTCGCAGTTTTTTTAAACAGAGTCCACATCTTAGGAACTTGTGTCTTTATTACAAAATTAAGTCGTTGCAAATGTTATTATGTAATTGGAACATGCTAATGGTTTGCTTGTCTCTGAAGCTGGACCAGGTATTGATCAAACTGATGAGGTATATTTCAAAGGGCACAAAACAGCTGCCAGCTGTACCTGGTCTGAATTTCGAAGTGGAATCCATTACGATGCTCCCCAAATTTTCTAACTAACAATTATTATTACCAGAGACTAGAAAACGTGTTGCAGCTGTATTTCTCAATGTTCTAAAACTTCAAACAAATTATTATTTCTTTTGTTTTAACGCGGATCTTGAAAGAAAATGTAGTTAAGAGTCATTATTATCGCAACAGTTTATCGAGGCAACAGAACAAACAAAAAGGACTCCGCTCAATAACTGGCATCATTAAGAAGCAAGAAGGGCGAAGTAAGATGCAATTATTTACCTTGTTTTCTTGGACAACTTCCTGGTCGTTAACAACCATGCTGTACCAGAACAACCACAAGAGATTGTTGATCGCGAACGAGGAGAACAGATTCATGTGCACAGTAATTCTGGCACATCTCAGGGATCTGGAAAGGAGAAAGTAGTTAATGTATTTTAGCAGAGCGTAAAATTAGTTTTTCTACTAAATATATTAATACGTAATGTTTAATGAATTTCGGAATTACATACTTCATTGCGTTAGTGCGGAAAGTGATATTTTACAGCACTAGTACACTATGACAAAAGCGAATACATTTTATTTTATTATAGAGAAATAATAGTAGTTTATTTGACGAGTTTGTGTGTAAATTGGGCCTTTTTTGGCACTCGTGGGCCTTTAAAATGCTCGTTTCACTCGCGTTTTAAAATGGCACAAGCTTGCCAAAAAAGGCCCAATTTACACACGAACGAGTTGAATACAACATTTTTTTGTTCGACGAGCCCCTTAAAGGCTCCAAATCGCTTAAAACCTTTAAAATTAGCTTGACGTTTCGTTTTGACAAGTTGTGACATTTATCAAAATCCGTTCACATAGGAGAAAATTCTCAAATTCTGACAGTGTCGAACAAAAAAAATTATTTTTTCTACTATCAATACGTAACGTCAAACTTTATGGCATTTATTCGAATTTCGTAATCTTAATCGCATTGGTGTGGATAATGACATTTTACCGCACTAATACTCTATGACAAAAGCGAGTATACAGGGTGTTATTGAAAGTTGTACAGATATTTTAACCACGAGCTACTGGCTTCATGTAGAACGTGGAAAAAATATTTATTCTATGTCAAAAAATAAAATGACATTTATTTTTTGAGCTATAATTTGGTTAAATTGCTTTTAGTTTTCTACGTTGTCCTACAACCTCGGAAGTAAAATTTCAGCACATTTTAAAACTACACCCTGTATATCATGTTTTATAAAATGTACGCCAATGCGAAGTAACCTATAGGAAATATGCTTTAAAACAAGGAAACCGCATTGGTGTATGTTTTATAAAATATGATATACAGGGTGTATTTTTAAAATGTGCCGAAATTTTACCTACAAGGTTGTAGGACAACGTAGAAGACTAAAAGCAATTTAAAAAAATTGTAGCTCAAAAAATAAATGTCATTTTATTTTTTGACATAGAATTTTTTAGATATTTTTTCCAAGTTCTACATGAAACCAGTAGCTAGTGGTTAAAATATCTGTACAACTTTCAATAACACCCTGTATTTTATCTTACTCTCAACCGTTATGGCATTCATTCGAATTTCGTAATTACATATTTAATCGCATTAGTGTGGATAATGACATTTTACCGCACTAGTACCCTATGACAACACTTTATTTTATTTATGAATTTTTTTCTATATTTTTCTGATTCTCTTAGGATCAAGCAATCTAATAACATTGCTTCTTGAACTTTCACATTACTCTGAGTACATTTTTCACAGCCGCCCACGATATAAACAACATTATTCCACGTCTCGGCAACGTACCCAGGTATTTGCTTTCCATCGATTGACAGTTGTTGTTTGAGACAACAGAGCGCTACAAGACAAATTTTGCTTCGTCTATTTTTGATCTGTATGCGTAACGTGACCGGCGACAGCGTCCCCGTCTAAAGTCGACTTCTTAATTGTCGTAAATGTTTGAGCACCCATTACCTCTGAAATTTATCTCCCCCTGAAAAGTAGGAAATGGAAAACTAATGGAGATTTCAGACTAGTCAACATCAAGCCAGACGGTGTTTTTGTTTCGTCGGGATTAACACCACGCCCTGCCACTTGTTGAATTATAATCCTGTCGAATTTTAGACGAAATCTCGGCTAAGGTAAACGTACTAGTCGCTGGGGGCCGACAATACCCAATTAATACTTAAAATTATCCTTTAAAGGGCTATTGGTGAAGCGAACCTGATTAACTTTCGTCGAAAATTCAAAGCGATCGTTTCAGGAGTCGCTTTCAAAGTGTTGGAAGGAGTCTGTTGAAAAACCGATTGAAATTGCTCATCCTTCTGTCGAATATTAAAATGAAGCCGGTGAAGGGGGTTTATGTTCCCGACGAACAAAACAATTTTTTGCCAAAAGGTGTATTCCGGCATTTTTATTTTATCAAAAACTGCGAAATGGTCTTACATTTAGGTACATTTATTTCTAATTTGTTTCTGACAATGAAATAAAACCCTCAATTGCAAGATAATGCAGTCCTCTCGAGAAGTAGAGGTGTTGGATTCTCTCATGGGCTGTGACCTTGGAAATATCTGCGCGAAAGCGGAGCGATAAACCCGTGAAAAACCTGTAAATAAAAACTGAAAACGAATGTCCGTAGAGCCTACTTGAGACCGATATTCGTCGGTCACAATTGATTTTATTTCCAAAAGCGTAATTATTTGTGACAGACGCATACAATCAAATGGCAAACGTGTAAACTCCCCCTCAAACCCGGTTATAATTATGTAGGGTGTAATTTTCCATCGATTGCACTTACCGCAAGACATGTAAGTTAGTTAGCAGCGTCGATTTCAATGAACGCTTGTTTGAACGCTGTCATTTACAATTTGTCACCGAAAGACATTCCTGGTAATCAGTGATTCAATCTGTTTGCGTTAAAAGTAATGACAGGGAATAAATCGATGAAAGGAAAACGTTCGCCATGTTGTGCACAAAAAAGCTTTCGTGGATATTAGAAAAAGTTGAAAAGTTATTTGAAAAAAGAAAACGAGATGTACTTTTACAAGCTCGAATGAACATTGTGCAGAACACATTTTATACAGAGAAAAGCGATATCCATATTTTATCTAATAATAATATGGCGTGGTGAAGGTAAAAGTTTAGGTAAACATGTAAAGTTTGCAAAGTGGTATTTTTGCGCAACGCTGTTGACCTTTTGTCTCAAATGAAACAGAACTAAAAGTACAAAAATACATTTGGTTTAGCATCGATTTATACTTTTTTTGCAAAATCCATATCGACACGTGGGGAGGTTTGTTAACACATTAAAATCCGCTATTTTGTACAAAGAGTTCGAGTTTGAGACATTTCTGATTTAGCCTCAAACAATCCTCACTTTGTTACGTTATGAAATAACAGTTTGTTTTTCGGATGGGTACACTTTTAAATAAATATGCTTCAACCAAGGGTGTCCCGACCTCTGAAAATTTTATTTGACCGAATGGATTCGAAATGGGAACGGTACAACTATTTTTAAAAAGTTAGTAGTCTACTCGTCATAAGATGTAGAGGTAATTTGAATTGAGAAGACCCTGTCACGTGATATGCGAACGTCAGCTGGGAAAAATCAATTTGCTACGCCACTGCGCTCGGTATCCCTTCCATTTCAACGCGCAGCAAAGGTCACGTGACAGGTTTCTGATGACATTCATATGTACAATTGTGTTTTGTTTAGCGGTTATAAAAAGTAATTATGTTAATGTGTCTGAGGACAATGTTTATTGATTCAACACAAATAGCTTTTTAACACTATACAGGGAATGTCGTGAGCGATGATGAAACCGGTGGAACTGAAAATGCAACCAGCAATACATTTGCAAAGCAAACCTGGACACGGACGCGGAAAATATCCAGGTTTGCTTTGCAAATGTATTGTGGGTTGCATTTTTAATTTCATTGGGTTCATTGTTACTCTGTATACTCTGTATATTGTCTAAAAATAAAAAATAAGTTTCAAATACATTCATTAGAAATTTAAAAAAAGTTAAATTTACCACTCACGAATCCTCATGAGAGCTCTCGGTCAAATCCGGAATAATTTCGGGAAGAATAAAAAGAAAAGGTGTCATCAGAGACATTCTTTTTACGTGTCAGTTGTTTGCTAACTATGCATTTCACTTTTTAAGGGTGGTGTGGGTGCATTGGTGCTCTGCGCCGTACCACTGCAACTTAAGTACAATGGAGACTGGTAGAGCATCCCCGACTACGAGGCCCCACGGAACGAATAAAGAATGAAAAATTTTGTTTAAAACTATCGTCTTGCTGAAAATACGTGTCCCTAATCAATCATTAAATGCAAAAAAATCACTACGTCACGATACTGAATTGAAAGCTTTTTAAACGTGCACCGTATTAGTAATACACTGTTCCGACAGTGTGTGAAATAATTTCTCCATGTTTATAAAATCGAATGAACAACAAATTTAAATCAAAGTCACAATGTCACAAACCTACCCAGGTAAAGCTTTGAATAATAAACTTGGCGCTCAGTGGAAATAAAACTTCCGAAAACAAATTTTCAGAGGGGAAATATTTGACAACTCGTCGCCGTTCAGCAAATTAAACCCTAACCCCCATTTATGAATTTGGCAAACATTAATTCCCTTTCAATTACCATTCCACGTTAATTGAACAGGACCTTCAAGTGATACGCGACAGCGCAGACCCAAATTCCGAGCTATTTCCTTTCATCAAGCCAACCCCCCAAAGAAAAATTCTCCACATACCCCTCCTGTTCTCAAGACGGTCCATCAAAACAACCCCACAGTAAAGCACCAATCCACTTCGAAATAATATGCAAATCGAATTTGCCTCGGCCGTGACCAGCCCTTCATTTACCTGATTGAAAGTAAAGTTTTTACAAAAAACACAACGCCCTCCTGATTAGCTTAAAATTTCTTGTCACACGGCTGTGAATAATACATGATCCTAAAGGGCTTTTTCCGCGTCAAAGCTCCCCATCAGAATCTTTAATGGGAAATTTTCATTATTATTTATGTTGCTAAGTCAGACCCAACAAAAAATGGTCGTGCTTGTTTTGGATGTTGTCGCCTCTGGTTTTTTTGGGGCAGCTTTCGCAACGTGTCCATTAACAGCTGCAATTAAGTGTTTCAAAATAAAAAACTTCCGTCGTCGGTGGGATTTGAGACGCTCTTTGCCCTGCATTCCTTCAGAGATAAAATGAATTTTAAAGGTTTCCAACAGGGTGTGTTTATTAATAGCTTGTTGATGGTGTTTGTAAGTTTGCCTCTATTAGAGGTTCGCGCGCGGGGTAATCAGGTTATAACGATGCTGCACAGATACTTACTTGAAGTAAGTGAGGAGGGCGAGGGAGACGAGGAGGGCCACGAGAGACACCCCGTAGCCGACACAGTAGATCAGATTGATTTGCTTGCGAAACTGGAACAAATCAAATTTCATTTAAAAATTGTTCTAACATTTTTAGGGGAATTTGAGCTCATCCAAGACATGAGCTTAAGCTGACGCGCGTTTCGACGGCAAAACTGACG
This sequence comes from Tenebrio molitor, assembly GCF_963966145.1. Taxonomy (NCBI): domain Eukaryota; kingdom Metazoa; phylum Arthropoda; class Insecta; order Coleoptera; family Tenebrionidae; genus Tenebrio; species Tenebrio molitor. Next base: position 2,370,374 of record NC_091048.1, on the reverse strand, counting down.
CGCGTTTGAGCTGCAAAGCTGACGCACGTTTCGACAGCAAAGCTGACGCGCGTTAGCTTCCGCACAAGATACGCTCTGTCAGACGTAGAACTTGTATCTTTTCAAGATACGAAACTTGCACAATATAGATTTCGTTACGTCAAATAAACTCCAAGAAATCCCGACCGTAAAAATTTACTTTTATTGAGTTTTAAATCGCGAATACGCCTGAAAATATCTTGATTAAATGTTTCGACATCTGTTATTGGATGAGTCCCAGAAAATGCATTTTACAGATTTCCTTACAGCAAAACCAATAAAGCAACAGTCCTTTTCATCTTTCATAACAATGACTAAATTGCACAAATGGTGGATGCGCTTGGAGGACTTGATTAAATATTTCGATATCTTTGATGCTTGATGAGTTTGGTAGAATCTAAAGTGGCGTTTTATGGATTTCATTACGGCAAATCCACGAACGAAAAGTGCATTTCCTTATCTCGTAAAACTCGCTATTTATTAAGCTGTAAAAGTGACGAATGAGCCATTCTCTAATGCCTTTTGCAATTTCTTTGAGGGTCAATAAGCACACACAATTACGCTTACTTCGTAATCTTCAATGTTGACACACGTGGTGTAATTGACCCAGGTCTTGTTAAAATTGGGGTAAAACATCCATTCGCCGTCTTCATCGCAAGGGTAGAACACTTTCCCTGCAACAAAAATGTTTCATGAATGGAAACTGGAATGCAAATTATTTTATCAGTGAATTTATGAAGGGGTCGTTTACTTGCACGAATAGAACATCTATAACCGATAATGTCAGAGCTTCTAGTTATTGATTCTGTTTGAGTACCTACGGCTGAGTAGTTTTCTCTGTGGTAACGAGGTAGTAAAATCTACAAATTTATTTCAGAACAGAAAATTATAAATAAGAAATTGGAGTTTAAAATATACTAAAAAGGGTGAGTTATTCCATACGAGAATTTATATCTCAAGAGAAAATCTAAACCAAATTAGGCTTCACTGAAGATTTATGCGGAAGATAAAGCCATTAAACATCATTATGGAATACAGATTTAGCAACTATTTAGCAAAATATTTACACATTTTTGAGGTGTTTATATAACAGTAAAATCATTCAGTTTTAAGAATAATATTTTTAAATTATAGATTTCCTGTTTGTTTGGGCTAAAAATAATTTTACATTTGTAAGAGTATAATATTTATCACCAGTTTAGCAAGCGTCCCAGATTTAGAGTTTAGCTAATCGATGATAAAGTTTTTGCAGTGGAAAATGATGGAGAAGATTTTATTATAAAGATAATATTGACAGAAAAAAAATTAATTAAATGGGCTCTCATCAATGGAAATATTTGAAAAGTGGCTTCTAAATTTAGAACAGCCGCGAAAACCGAACAATCAATACAAAACTTTGGAGAAACAGTTTGAACAAATATTCAAGTCGGTGAGCTGAAACTTTTGCTTTGATAAGAATGGAAAATTTAAGGATTTTCTTATGTACATAAAAACGTCAGGTAGAGATAACTAAAAAAATTGAAACAATTTAAAAGAATAAATAAAAGAAGAAAAGTAAATAAGGAACAGCTTGAGTGACGAAAGTAATCAAAGTTAGAGCGGTGAAAGTTTATGGTGACAAAATAAATCTAAATTTTATAACTAAAGCTTCTGACTGCAAAAGTTGCGTTTTTACTCAGTAATTGTAGTTGTGTTTTAAAGTACAAATAAAATATTGCAATCATGGTAGATTAAGAGTAGAAGTGAGAGGGTTTTTGTCCACAGATTGAAGACCGAGACGAAGTCAAGGTCAGCAACTGGGCGAAGCACAAGAAGATCTTCTACTGTATAAGATATTGTAAACTCATTATAAAATAAGCCGATAGCTCCTTACAATGGTTTATGGCTTATCCGTAAATATATCGTATGCAGCTTGATGGTCCGTACTCGAAATTTTGTGTAGAGACGTGAGTCACGTGAATCTGACAGCTGGAATCTTACCAGCAGCGTAACGGGTACGCACTTCACTTCAAATAAATTAACTTGTAAAATTTATACTTTGGTACATTATCTTAGTAAAGAACCCTGTAAAATTGTGTATTTCTAAAAATAACAAAAATGACGTTTATGACAATCCTGACAAATGCGTTGAAGACCCCCAGTAAGAAATGACGGCCCACAGCAACGTTCCAACGTCCCAAACGTTCCAACCCTCATAAAAGTATTAGTACGTTATAAAGACCTCTCCAATATCTTGTACTCCTACTATACCTCCGATTTTACAACACATCAAGATTTCAAAAATTATTTCGACAAAGACAGGAATAATTCTGGAGTTATTAAAAAGATTTTACCCTGCAGGGTGATTGGTAAGTGTTGTACCAATTGCATATTTACGATATCTTGCTACCAAGTGATGTTTCTGTCCTCAAGGTCCTTTGATTGTTTTCTGCCTTCAACGAATACCATTTTGATTATTATAATCATAAGAAAAAATTCACTAAATACAGCAAATCATATCTGTACTGTGGAACATTAGACAAATATTTTAATAAATTTTCTTGTGCAAGTCATGGGAAATTAAAAAATATATAAATCCACAGAAACGAGATAAGACTCGGCAAACATCACCCGCTCTGTCTCTCCAAATTCAATTCATTTTTCTTGTGGAACCGCTCGAGCCTACACTCTGATAACCGAATAAAAGAATGAAACCTAAACAGACGTATGAAAGCAATCCAGGAGGACTTATTCAGCCTCGTACTGGTGATATTGACACTGCATGACCTACAAACTCATTTCCAACATTTTATTTCCTACGTTCGCTACTAAAAAACTCCTTTTTTAGCGGTGAACTTTTAAAATAGACGTTGTTTCCGGACCGAGTCCTTTGGGAAGACTTAGATCCTTATGGACTCTTCAAATAACCTGCAGGAACACTTTAACACCGTCACCGCGGCCTACACAGTTACTTTTCTACTACAAGTTTTGGCGTAATAATAAATTTTCAAGTGTACTGGAAAAAGTTCCAGCGAAGATTAGCTCATTTTTTCTTTTTAAATTTTGTCACGTCGGAACAGACATTTCCCCGTTTCTATTTCTTTTAAACTTTTTTCTTATACGTATGCACTACTTTATCGCAAGCGTCTAGACTCTAGACAAAAGTTCCATATTCAGGTGGAATAACAATTTTTGCTACGCTCCGTTTAAGCTAAAGTGGCGACAGTTTTAGCCGATCAATAAAAATATGTGTTAGGTAAAAATAATACCAGTTTTCTTAAAAAACAAGTATTATTGCGCTAGGGAAAACTCTAATAACGAACAAACGGTAACATAAATCTCTTTGAAATTTCTTCAACCGTTGCCTGATTAAGCCATATTGCTATCTTACAAAATGCAGACAGAAAGCATTTACTCGTCCATGTGAGACGTTCAATTCGTCGAGCTGTTCCAATCTACAAATATTACAACAGAGTAGAATTTTTTTCATGAGAGTTTTACAAATTCCAGATTCGCCCGGTCAAACATTAAACAGTTCTCAGTTGATTTTATTTCATTTCTTTGGAAGGAGGCAAAAAATAATTTGCCTCCGGAGATAGAGCACCAGAGCCGCATCCAATTACTGGGCCCGATTCATTTTTTTCCACAATCTCTAAACTGTGCACTTACAACAAAACAAAACGCTTTTGTGTCTGGGAGAGAATCTAACAATTGTCAACATCTGCGTGTGTAAGGGATATCTAGCGGAGACAAAGATCCAGTCCTGTACGTTGTCCTGACTTCGTGGAAACTTCTAGAGACGTCTGTTGTGCCGATGACTACAACATAAATTAATATTTGTCGTATTGTTGCATTTAGCAACTGTTGCGCATAGGTTTGTCTCCATTTTCAGTTAATTAGAAACACGACACAATAATTACTCTCTGTGAGGGTAGAGATACGTACTTAATTAGACTCAAAGTAAAAGCTTGGTCCTCGAGAGGACTATACATCAGGCGGACTTATCAATATAAGTTTTTTATTCAGCTGTTTCCCACTTGCTTAAATTTATTTCCAATACGATTACCACCAAGATAAAAGTTGGCCGTAGTTCGGAATAAATTTAGAAGAGGAAAAAATTTAATTTGTTTTTATGGGATTCGGCTAAATGGTGCAGTTTTTCATGTGTGGGGTCTCGATAAAGTCAGTGAGTTGATAATATGATTATACAGGTATTTCACAAGTGGTAATGAGCCTGACGGAATTGAAAATGCAACCCACAATACATTTCCAAAAAAAGAATTTTAATATCTGGCTTTTTTAGGAATTGTGGGTTGCATTTTCAATTCCGTCGGGCCCATTATCACTCGTGACATACCCTGTATACATATAAGTATTAAATCATTTCAAAATATAACCTTAAAATACTATTTCACTTACAAATGTAGTCTTCTCTTTTAAACAATTTTCCACAGACCCTCATATAATTAGTGGAAGGTTTTCCTATTAATAAAGCACTTTCCCATGCTTTCCTTCTCTTTACCCAGTCTTTAGAACCGAAAACACTTTCGATGAAAACGTATTTTGTTTCGCGGCAATAAACGGAAACATGCTTCTGGTTCGTTTTTTCGCCACGTGTTACAGCCAAAAATACAACAATTTATTTTATCGGCCTTACTTTTAGTCATTTGTAAATAATAAATTTCACAAATCATTTGAATGGCCACCGGCTTGAGTGTGTTTTAAATTAGTTCATACAATTCACACCAGATGTCTCACTAATAGCTGGAATCGCCAATAATACTGCAGGAGCTTTTCTTGCAGCAACAGTAGAATTCTACTGAAATACGACACATAAAAAGTGAAAAAAATTGTTGGTTATCTTTTGTGTAGTTATCGATAAACTGTGCGAGAACACGTTTGTTATAAATGTAAAGGCAATAAAAAGAAAGGAGCAAAATTAAACAAAACTATAAAAAATAAGTGGCCAATAAATATCTAATAAACGTTGTCATTGTTGCAGACGTTCGCAGGGGCACACGATCCCAATAAAACCTCCAAGTTATTCAAGGTGGTTCGGGAACGACATTTATTAGTAATTCATGAGGAAATTGTAAACATTCTCACGAACGCAACTTACAAAATGGGAATCAAGTTTTCGCTATCAAGACTCCATCTCGATGCATCAAACGTGTTTGATCATTTAAACTTTCTGATTGTTTACGTCGTCACCTCAAGAAACAAGAACAATCGGATCGTGCGGCTTTGTTCACGACGTGATGTGCCGACATTTGTACCGAATTCCCCAAATATTTTTTATCTTCAAGCGGTCGAAAATAGCCCCTTTGTGTATCCCCTGGAGACGCTTAAAATGTCTTTTTTTTAACGGAGTAGAAGTACTTCAAGTCCTAGGAGTAGAACTATCAATTACACGAAATATTTAATAATTAAGTTATCCCTGTTAAAATAAAGTCTCCAAAAAAGCGAAATAACGAAATTATTATCCAATATTTAACCAATGCCACTGTGGTACATATTTAACGAGTCGTTTGTTGTGGGCGTGTCCATGCTGTCAGATGTGGTGTCAAAATCTGAAATCGCGCAAGCAAGATGACCGTTCAGTGTTAAAAAGTAAACAGTAGTATATATCATTCAGAGTGGAAAGTCTTTTTGTGCTTCGCCCAGTTGTCGACGTCGTCTCGGTCTTTCAATCTCTGGGCTCACCACAAAAAGATTCATTTCTACTCTAATGTACGAGTAACAGTGAAGGAAAAGTAAAAATCATCAGAGAAAGAAAGAAATTGCAGAAACGTCAAATTTTAGATTTGCAATTTGACGTTGATGGTTTTGCGGCACTCGCCTATTGCTCATGCACTCAAGCTTCCCATTCGTGAAAAAAGTACTGCTTTCATAAGGGTAATAATAATTAATAACTGATATTGATGAAACACGTTGACGCGCAAGAAGTGAAACGTCCATCTGGAACGCTGAAAGCTGTCTCTTCGCGTAAACAATCGGTATCTGGTAAAAACCAGATGCCAGAACTGCGGAAGCAAAACATTTACTCTAGTACAAGTTTCGACCAATGAAGACGGATAAATATGTCTTTAATTGTGACCCGATTCCAGATCCAAAACTCTACACTCGCTTTGTTTTCTTTACAAATACACCCGACTGGCGTAAGGGGATTTACTATCTCGGATAATCCGGTTTCGTTTAAGTCTGTTATTATTTCTCGCTCGAAACGGACATCCGATATGGATGATAAACATCGGGCCACCTCACTTTTCAAACGTTCTCTGCGCACCTAATCCCGCAATTGGTTCAAGCATTTCCTGCTCGGATGCTTTCTTTATAATTAAATCGCTGATTTCTTTCGATTTCTTCAACATCTCGATAAGTCTTGTTTTGCCCTTGGCGCACAACACAACATTTCTCCAAAGAATTTTTTTCTCGAATTCGATAAAATACTGGCGCAAATAGATTTCACAGTCGCTCATGTCGGACAAAATACTTTTTTCACTTGATTCAATTCACAACGGGGTTTTACGGATTTGACCCAGTTCACAACAATAGTGTTATCAGTAGTTGTTGCCAACACCAGAACTTCAACTTTGTGTCGCGACTTTTACGATACACGACTCGATCAAAGACTGACAGTGGTAGCAACTGCACGGACTAAAACACCAAATTCTATTGCAGAAAGTGAAAAGCATACTTGTAGCATAAATCACGGATGTGGTACCGAAGCGCCCCGTACTAATCTAATCGCTGGGCCCCTACCATCATTACCAGCTGCGCGCCGTCGGAGCGTACCGCACCATCCCCAGCCAGGCTATAAAAGGGATGGACAAATAATCATTATTCATATGATCATTCGAGCTCCCTCAAGAGTCTCACTGCTAATCTTTGTTTACCTTTATGTAAATAAACAATTTACAACACAAACACTGTTAAAAGTGGCTCCACAATGATAAATACTCATAATGTCGGGATAAACTGCAAATTAATTTTAAAAATTCCTTGCGGCGCAGAGCACACAAGAGCCACCTCACAAATTGCAAAGCAGCAGATTTTAGTGTGCGAGAATTTCCTCGGAAATTTTTCCTCGCTTTTCACTCATCTTTGCCTCGAAAATAAAGCACCAGTCTGCGACTCGTGCTTATTTCTACAACAACAAATGCGTTCCTGAGCTTCTGAAAAATTTTCACATGCTCTATGGAGATTATAAAAGTCGAAGAGAAACCAAGCTGAAGTCTGGAAAACCACAAATCAAAATATGAAGTAGCGTTTGTTACTGCTGATAATAACAACTGACACGCCCAGTTTGCAAAACCCTGCATGTATTCCACGTTTTCTTTGCATTCCGCAACATGAGCTTTCCTCCCGGAAACTTATAAATCTTATCTCCGGTCATTTTAAAAATGCAGATGAGTCACAAAGTACTAAATTAAAAATGTTGTTCCGGTATATTCTTGTCTACTGGCTGGTTCTTAAATTGTATTTTATTTCAAACTAGCTTTTACCCGCGGCTTCGCCCGCAAATTTCAGAATGTTTTAAAATTATCTTTCTACTTTAATGTATTGTGATAAACGCAGTAATTTCAATATGAAGTTTGTCTTTTTACGAAGAATAATTTTTTCTTAACAGGGTTGAAAATGGTAGTAGGGGTTGGTTTTTGTAAAATTAAAGTAGACAGTAATTTTCTTCTTGTTTTGAAGATCAAGTGTACAAAATTTCATCAAGATCGGAGTAAAACTGTAGATTTGCATACAATATATACAAACAAACAGACATTCAGTTTTATATATATATAGACTATAGCACAAATGTAAAAATAAATAAAGTCCCTTGCAGCAAATTCGATTTATAGTTTACTGTAGATAAGTTTATTGTCCAAAAATGTTCTCGTTTTAGTTATCTGAAATACATCTTCCAGAGTAGCATCTTTCAGTGATTTCTGTCTGTCTTTTATCAGAAGCGCAATCGATACGTTTCTTGTATCATCACCTACCCCAACAAGTTCCCAAAGACTTTCCCGACAGCCGACCCTCGACACAAGCGCCGTTAAGAAACCTCCAGAGAAGTCGTCTGGAAGTTCAGAGACACTCGCAGCATGTGCATGGTGTCGGCTTACATTACAATATAAATGCTCGGTTCGGTTTCTCCTGGGGGAATTAGACTCATTTCCGGTCTAGAAACTAGTGCTTCCTCGTGAAGCTTCTGATTAATAGAATTTCTGGGCAGCGTTTATTAAATTCGCAGCGCCTTGACGTGAGCCGACACATTCATTTCGTCCTTGTTAGTTGTTGCTTTGCCACCATTACAATACCAAAGTCGTTAATTTCATCGGAAGTGGACTGCAGCACGTTTGTATTCACGACAATTAATTTCAGGGAGTTTGGTACGTTGTTTGTGGCGATTCATCTGTATCTTTGTTTCTTTTACTCTTGTACAGTACAATTACTGAGCAGGCAACAAATCATTGGAACACTTAAAACAGTCAAAAAATATTATAAACAACAATATTTGTTATTGTACGTTACAACAAAGCTTTATTCAAATCAACACGCGGATTGCACCCGGAGAAATCTGAAAATTACATTGCGAAACGTATACATGGCAACGGCAAGTGTGCTCTAATTTTGAGTGTCTTTTCGTCGCAGGCAATTCTACTTGAAACTAAATTTCAAGAGCAATTTAAACTGGTACAAGCAAAGATTTAAGATTCATTCCAAGAACGTGAGAATTTAATTTCAATTCCGTCCGTGACACTTTTCCTAAATTTAATAAACAGCGTCTGTTGAGGCGGAGGTCCAGCAGGTCAACCGAAATTTAAATTGAGTGAAAAATTGTCTTTAACTTCTAAAAAAAAAATTGCTTTGAAAGCTCTAAGCCCCGAAGCCCCATTTCGTAATTTATTCTATTCTGTTTTTTGTTGCTCCGTTTAATTTCCACTGGAGCGACAGAAAATAAGCTCCGATGAATAATTAAAATGTGATTCCAATAAAAATCACGACGGACCTTAAAAGCAAATTCTCTTTCCAATATTTTTTCAAACACCCTTTAAGCTCCTTAAATCAATGAAACAATATTTTGCAAGTGAAACGTTCGCATTTCTCGTTTGCTCTTTGCAATAGCTTGTGAAACTTTGAATGTGTAACTGAAACTTGGAGCTGTCAGTCTTTGCTAATACACTTTTGATGAAACTGTCAAAAAAATCGTTATTGATGGGTCTTCGCAATAACGGCCACTTCGCGTCGAGCGTCCTGGTCGATGTTGTCCAATAAACATACCCAGAGGATAACCATTTGTGCTGAATACACAAATTAATTGAAACAGATCCGTGTCATGTGCACATACGTTATAAATTGCACGTGCTCGTTCTGGTCAGTACCTGATGAATTGATGATAATTCATCACCCTAGTCAGGTCTAACTGATGGAAAGAGATAACTTATTGCCAATGCAGAGGGAAGTTTGCGACGATTTCACCGCGAAGAAGCTAATCTGCTGAAGTTTTTATGTATCAAGGAGATGCACCGTGGCTAATGAAAGTAGAAAAAATAAGAAAAAAAATTTGGATGAAATAACACCATTTTTAAAGGTGAAGTGGGAAGTTTACACACATGACCGCAGCGCGTTTTGTATTTATGCAAACATGTGCATAGAGCATCGGTTTTTAGAAGTTTTTAGAAGAATTTGATATTTAATTAAATATTTAATTTAAAAAACTGAGTGATGGATTAGCAAAATTCCGACTCCATGAAAGGTGATTAAAATCTTCCAAATTATAAATTCTAATGACGTCAAATTATCTGAAATTGAAAAATCAACAGACGTCTGTCTTTATTAAAATTGAGTGAATATTTTCATCGACATTTACATGAGTTTTAGAAATGAAAAACCGAAAGCTCAGCCAATACCATTCATTACTGCATATCAGGAAAATAATGATATTGGGTGCTTGAAGTTTATTTAGATAAGGTAGAATTTTAGAATTAAATTAATCACGTTGAGGCTAAAAGTCATATGGAGGAATAATTTCGCAAAAGAATGAAATCTGTATTTAAATATTTTTGGCTAGAAATAATCCAATAAAGCTATTAATATCTGCGCTTCTCGTTATTGCATGGAAACAAATAGCCCGAGTATTTAAATAAAAACCTTGTTCTTGATTAAATCTTGAACATTCTCTAAAATACGAAAAGATTTAATTTAGAAAATGAAAATGGTGGTGAGTTATTTGCAAATTTATGGATTTCCTACGTATTGCACACATGATTTTTTCTACTGGAATTTGGAAAATACATAAAATTTTGATATATTTAATATTCTATTAATTGTTTCTAAATTAAAAAGCGAAATCAAAATTGTTCTGCTTTCGTTACCATAGAGAAACAATTATGAATGAAAAATTGTAAAGGCGTTTAAGCTTTTCTCTCAATTAAATACCACTTTTTACGTTACGTATTCCAGGAAACGACCAAAATTGAACTTTTAGTGTTGAAATATTATTTCCGCCCTTGGTAGGAAATTTTTCACTTTTCCTAACTCAAATTAGTATTGCAATGTTAAAGTTTTCCAAACTCCAGTAGAAAAACATATTTTTTACATCAGGTTTAATTTAATAATTACCAATGAAGAATCTTTCTGCTTGTGTTGTTAAGTAGTGGTACTCATTACTCACGGCCATGCGTAATGACTCATTACTCCCTGGGTTACAGTGCATGCAATACAAATACATCGTAATAATTTTTAGATGACATAATTCGCCAATCTGTGTATGTTTCTTATTAAATCGAAGTAAAAAATGAGTTTTTATGGCAAAAAAAGGATGTACAGGGTCGAGCATCGTATACGTATACTGTACCTGCTAGCGCATCAAACCCTGGTGTCAGAATTACAAATTTTCACTTGGTTGGCTAAATAATTCACTTTTTTACTTAAACACAAACCAGACGCGTGATTTATGGCCCAAATGGTATAATTTGCCAACAAAAGGACCATTCACTTGTAGCCGACCGTTTTGAGCCTCTTATTTACAGCTTTGCCATAAAATTCACAATTCCCATTGTCACCTAAATTTACAACAGCACAAGTAGCAGGTCATAAATAACAATGATTTTCAAAATTAAAATGTAATAATAATAATTGGTGTTTTTTCCGCTGATTTCGTAAATAATTATAGGAAGTGAATCTGGATAGGAGGATAGGTTAGTATAAAAATCAGAATTTGAATTTTTGGTAAAATTTAATTTTAATGTTTTTTTGGCTTTGTGAAAAATTATCAAAAAATTACGAAATGTACCTTACCAGTACCCAGGTAAGTGTAAAAAATTTCGACAATTTTATTTAATTAGAAGTCGCGATTTCTTGCGTGCCCGATCCTGCATGTTTTAAAAAAAGTATTGGATTATACTCGCGTGTACTATTGCAGACTCGTTGAAAAATATGATATTACTGTTTACAAAGAGTGAAAGAGAAATAAAAGAAATGATGAAGAACCTGGGAAAGTATATGAGAGAGAGAGAATTGAGCACATGTGGAATGGATGTAGCGAAATGAGAGAGAGGGAAAGAAAAGAATGGGGAGAAATACTAAATGAAGACGGAAGGGAGACAACATGGATGAAAAAGATATGGAAAAGAAGGGAAAGGATAGAAAGAGAAAGGAAAAAAGTGTTACTGTTTGGAATTGTATTTTCATGTTTGTAATCAGGAATCCGAAAGCCCGGAGGCCAAATATTCGTTAAAGACCCTGAATAATCCTAATGGTGAAGAGAAATATAAAAATTTGATTGATTTAAAGTGACAGAAAAATGTACCCATTACTTAATTATTATCGTAGATTTTTTAAATGAAGTTTACTCACTGCTAACGTCGAAGGTTAATATCTGTGGACAGGACTGATTAGCTATTGATCCTGCGGGAGTGTCCGGCCAGCAGGACCAGCCGTCGAATCTGCTCTCACAATACGGCTCTGTAAAAAACGATACATTTATTTAATAAAAACATGAAAAAGTGTATTTACGAGGCGAATAGTATTATTATGTCGCTTTGAAACGATCGTTAATTTTTGATGGACGCATTGTGACGCTTTATGCTTCTGTTATTACCTCGCATTCATATCGAAAGTAATAGAATCGTAAAAGAAATTTAAGCGTGACAATCTGATTACCAGCTAACAGAGAATGTACCTGGAAAGGATAACGAATGCCAAGAGAGTAATAAGTGGAGGGACGATAAATCATCAGCTGATTTTTATTGCCGTATGTGAACATAAAAATATTTATTTATAGAATAGAAGAAATCAACAAATCAATAGCACGTTAGCTTCTCCAATTTTTTCCCCTGAGATTTTATTAACTAATTTTTGTATTTAGTCCATGACCTCATATTCTTAGCATTAGACTAACTTAACACTTAACATAATGCTGGTTGGTGCTTACGATAAATTGTAGATTTATGAAACGTCTCCTATTCAGTGAGAGTACTTAGCCCCGAATTGTGCTTCCCCGAAACTCCGGCATTAAGTAAACTTCTCTTCTTAATGAAGATGATGCATTGGTAATAACCGCAACTAATTCCCGTTTTGTATCCGACTAACCTACTTGAGTGAAACGAGTGGGAAAATTATTTATTAACAGCCAGTTAACCCACCCCACAATCTAATTTTCCCACTTAAAAAGTTTAAATGAAAGACCGACGCTGCGTGGATTATGAAATTAAGACCAGTTCGTACAAATCAAACATTTCCAACCAATCGACACTTGGAAAACTGTGTGAATAATAAAAGGTTAGCTGGATTAAATGTTAAAATTTCAAATCACCGATCCACGTGTTTTTGGGGTGTTTTTGTGGAATCACGCTGGCTTTCGATAATTAGGGTGAGGCATTAGGCGGAATTTTAATGGCTTAAATATTGACCGATATGGGGGTGGGTGATATTTGTTGTTGATATTATAGCAAAGCCCTCGACAACATTTTGTATGCTGGAGCACGCTCCTGCTGAGCTTAATACAGCGGTTGAGGAGCTTTAAGCTTCAAAGTAAGATTTTTACATGAAACGACATCAATATAGCGATTTTATTAATTAACATTAAGACTGTATTAAATTTGTTTAATTTCGTAAAAAATATTGTTAGCAGAAAAGTAAATTCTACTGTGTATTATCTTATGAAGGTTTCTTTTGTACTTCAAGGTCATTCCACTAATTGTATGTCTTGTTGTATATGGCTTTGCAAATATGTATCTATGTAGTCAGTCGATTGACCTTGAATTGTGAAACGAACCTCCATAAGAGAACGCACAGGATTTTGGCCTAGAACCGCTAGATAATTTTTAATAAAATTATGAAAATTATCAGTGTCGAGGTAAATGCCATGGAAATGTGGAAGCTTGTGAAAAAGATGGGTACCGCAAGAGCTTCTCTATTAATTCCCATTACAATGCAAACTTGCAGCAATTTACAAAATAAGCAGGTTTTGTGAACGCTTGCGGGTCGAGAGTTGAAACACATCCGAGCAATTTATAGTCGCTTGCATTTTCTTCCTCAATGGGATAAAAGTCCACAGAAAAGGGTCAGATTTTATCAGAGGAGTCGTTTTGTAGTTAACACGTGTGCCGACCCCAGCCGAGATAAATTACAGTTTGTTACAGTTTGGCGTTTTCGTTTCATATGGAATTCCTTTGTTCAAATATTCGTAAACATGCGTTTATTGTCACAAAACATTTCAGATAATTTATTTCCAAGCAGAACTTTGTGTTTACGCTTTTTAGGCATTATTACAATGTAATCAATTGTGCGTGATAAATTCTCAAGCTTGCCGGTTAACTTCTACAATTAAGAAATGCTTTTTTTATTTGAAAAGTTCCATTCATTTTTATTGTGAAATGTTTTGCTATTAAATAAAAATAGTTTTCAGATAAGTATTCAGGTATTTGTTCTGCAGCTGTCTTTCAAGCTACTTCTCACCTAGCTACGTGGACAGCATTCTTATCGAAGTAAACTAGCATTTCCTTAACAAATAGTCAACAAATGTCTGTGTTTCAGGAATACTAAATGCCACTTAGGATGATACTAAAGTCAAAGTGTGCCATGTGGCCATTTAAGATCTTCCTTAGGTAGAACAAGTTACAAGTAAAATCCAAACAATGAGTCAAGGCAAATACATTTTAAAGGAAAAATAAATGGTCAGTTCTAGATCGTGACAAGAAATATAAGATGACCCAGGACGTTTATTTCTGTTTGGTTAAAAACTCAACAATTGCTTCTCGTAGATAACAGTAGTAAAAGGGGAGTACAATAAAGCATTTGGTTTAATTAATCATTAATTGCAAAACTTAGAATTGATGGAATTAATGGATTGCTACTGAATTCGTTTTGTGACTATCGTTCAAAGCCAGTCAAATTGGATAATAAAGATTCAACAGAAGCAGTGATATCTCAAGGAGTTCTTCATGGAAGTATTATTCTTGGGCCGCTGCTATTTACGATTTAAGAAACTAAAGCTGGGATGTAAAATACAGTGACGGATGGGTGCAATGACGCAATAAAAAAATTCTTTTGGAATTCTTACTTGAAATGTAAAGAGGTAATAACAATAATAATTACACAAACAAACATACTGAAGAAAAATAAAAAACCTAACAAGTCGATTAAAAAATATTTGGACAATTTAAAGTAAACATATTTTTTTAAATAATTTAAAATAACAACATCTTAAGTAACAAGTGTGCTGCATAAAGTACGAATCAACAGAATTGCAAAGAAATCTTTTCAGAAGAATTAATAAAATAAAAAAAAAATAAAAAATAGGCCAAGTTGTAAATACAGGGTGCCCCAGAGAAAACAGACAAATGCCGACCACAATCTCGATTCTAAAAATGCAAACGAAGAACAATTAATTGGGATTATTTATTTGTCCTTTTATGAAGATTTCTCCTTTTCGCTCTGGGGCGCGAGTTCTGGGACACCGTGTATAATGTTGATAATATTATGATTCCTTAAATTTTTATTACAGATTTGAATAAGCTTTCTAATTTATTAAAAAAATGTACATAAGTATAAGGGGAAGAATAAGCCAGTAACGAGAGTCAATTAAGGCGATTTTTGTGGACAAATTGTTGCCAAAATAATCAATACATTTTCCTGAAAAAAAAAAATGCCCTAAAACTAGTTTAGATTGAGAGCTCTTGATATTCTAAGTGTTCAAGACGATTTAATTTTTCCAAAAAAATAAATAAATAAATAAAAATAAGAAAACGTCAAGTAATTTGCCTTATTTTAGAACGTTTTTCAAACAGGATGTCATTCAGATGAGGACAAGAATAGTAAGTTGTAATAGCTATAATTCCCCGATAAATTTGATTGTACAATGGCGCGATCAGCACTATATCCTCCTCTTGTTGTCTCCGTAGTAGTAATATTGAAGTAATTCTGATGGACAATGTAACAAAGTACCGAAAAGGTACATTTCGTGGACGAGTTGATAAATTTGAAACAGTGCATAATATGTGGAAATTAGGTATAATTAAATAATCTCTAACGTTAATACCGTTAATGTGTGTAAATTAATCATCAAACCTATCGATAATTACGCATATTTCCAGTACAAAAAAGTCAGTTTTATTTATACAGAGTGTCCCAGAACTCGCGGATCAAACTTAGAGTGCGTTTTCCTTGGTGGTCATAAAGGTAAAAAACGTTTAAAAAAATATTCAGGATGCAACAGCTTTTTAGTTATGAATTAATCAAATTGATCAATAGAGCTCGATCTAATTTAGTCTTTACGAGAAAATTGAGTACCTTTGGGGACAAATTACTTTGGTTGTCAAAGTCAGTTGATTGACATAAAGTTGTAAAGCAAGCATTAGGACGGTTAACCTTATTTTTTACTACTGTGAACCACTGTCACTGTCAAATTCATCATTGCGAAATGTTAAATACCGAAAAATGGACCACTGAATGAGAAATTTCAAGGAGGAAAAATTGAAAAGGTTTCCACAAGGCAATTTGGCCCATGGACAATCCCTCAGAAGCAAGGGAGACGATTCTAAATTTTTGAATGGTGGAAGGTCTCATATTTTTGACAAGAGAAAAGTCAATAATTTGAAATTGTCATCAATGTTGACTTGACGTTAATGCTTGGTTTACATTAATTTGTTTTGAAGTGACAGAAAAATGACGACCAAAGTATTTTGTCCCCAATAGTACCTTCCCTTAATTGCCAAGCCACCCATGCAATGTGTAATTCGTATGAATAATAAAATTATTTTCAATATTTATCTAGCCGACTTGTCGGAACAAACGTCAAAAGTGACAGCTACTTTTAAAATAACCAAAACTGGGATAATTTCGACAAAGGCAGGCGAAAAAATGTAAAATGTATACGAGTAGAGTCTTCACCAGGGAACGCAAGAAGTTCCGGCAATGAATGAAATATGATTTGTTGTGAGTGAAAATTTTCAGAGCAATTTTAACCTTGAGGGGTATCGGAAATTGACGGGAGGGGTATGATGAATTGAACCTTTGTTGATGGAAGGTAAAATGGCGACGTAGCGTCAAGTGAGTAATATTACTACCTTAAAAATCTTAGTAAAAAGTGAAATATGCAGGGCTTGTGAAGTGAATCGGAATCACAAGAAATTTGTCCTGACTCCTGTGCATACACTCTGCATCGGCAACGTATTAGTGCAGCTACACGAGCGGGACGCGTCATCATCGAAATGAAAGGAATAGTTATTTACATTAGAGTACGGGATGTGAATTTTCCGGCACGACAACTGGTTTCGGGCACGATGGCGCAGCCAAGTGCCTGATTAGTTGGAGGGCCGGAAAATACGTCCCGTACGACATTTGTATTAGACTTTTCGGCTGACCAAAATGTTAAATCTTTTAAAAATCAAGACTAATTTTATTGTAGAATTTGACATCGTCAATAAAGAATCGAATGCTGTGGAATCAATTCCTTGACGACCGTGACCGCTCATTTGTTTTTTTCCTAACAAATTATTTGCCGGCTAAATTTTCACGGTCGTGCTTCAAAATTTGATTTTGGTGTATTAATCGAGTGAAAAAAATGTCTAGTATATAATATAGAGTGAGTTAAATGTGACACCAGAGGGAGTACAACTAGTGGCAGGACTAAATTCTGAATTATTACCACAAAAATCGAAACAACGTTACATAGGACCATTTTTTCTCACGAAAGTATGTAATAACTATTCTTTAATTCACAAATTTTTAATAAACCATATTTTATTACAGACAGTTTTATTAATAGGTGTTTGTGGTGCCTGTCTCCGAAAGGAGTTATATACTCTGAAAATGGAAAATGTCAAGAGAAGATATTATATTGATAACTGACACAAAAACCAATATTTGTAGATCGTTTGTCATTACCAATCCAAACTGGGTTGAAACTGTGAAGAAATATATGGAAGTCAGGTTAAATTGGTATTAATACAATTAAAACAATTTCAAATAAAATTGACAAATATTTGAACCTTGATTGCCCTATGGACACAAGATTGAAGTTCCTAAAATGATTCGTGATGACTGATGGCCTTCCTTCAACATCAAAAACAAAATGTACTGTGTTGCAGCTACAGCTCAAACAATGCTGAGTTGTGTCACACACTTCGATACATTGCTTTAATCTACTTGAATTTTTAGCAGTTGCTTCCAATGTAACCATCCAACATTGAGAATTCCATCATCAGTACCGTAAGAGAAGCACCAGTATAACATACTGACATTCAACCCAGAAGTAATAAAGCTGACAGTTACCAAATTGTTTCTGCATTGTTCTCTAAAGTGGAGAATTGTAACAATAATGTTTACAACTGTAATTTTACAAAATAAATTATGTTAATTTTGCAAATTATTAAAATGTCTTGTACTTAACCACTACTTCCTGGTGAAAACGAATCATCTTTCTTCAGGTGAATACAAGATTTTGGGGTTAGAATGTTTTTATTTTCCAGTTGCACTTTAGCACTAACAGCTAGTACTGGATAAAGTAGGTACACAAAACCCATATATCAACTTCTGTGGTTTAGTTTTATTGTGCAATTTTGCAGATATTTATGAAATACCTGACAATTGTCAAACTTTTTGACATATACAGCTGCCAACCCAATAGGTTGTATTTTCCCTGTTACGATTATTTTCTTTTTCGATCGATATAAATTAAACAAACACATTTATCGGAAAAATTATACAGGGAAATGTGTTTTTTTACACTAAATTAAAGTAACGTATGGACACTTTAATTTTAAAGTAACTGTGAAAAGAATAAATCAACGGTGTCCGCACATTTTTCCCGTACTCCACTAGATTTTTTCCCACATTCCACTAGAAATTTTTGACATTGTACGGGAAATCGCACCTCCCTTGACCTAAAGTGTAAGGTAACGCTATATTTCCCAGATTGGGAGGCCGAAAAGACTTTTAGGAACATTCTTGACATTGCAAAAAGCTGGAGTTACACATAGTCACATAGGTTTTGAACAATAGATCAAGCACAGTGCCAGTTCTAAAAGGCAGAAGACAAAATTGGATTGAACTAAGCTATTTATTTTAGCATCATTATTAGTAAAAATTTAAGATCAAATGTTATAACTTAAACGATGTAGAATGCAACAAATTAAATAAGAAACATGCAAAATTAAAAGAATAATTTATAACAAATGTTCCAAATTACCACCTTTCATTAGAAGGAACAGGCGAACTCGTTTTAATAATTTTTCCTGGCCAGTCTAAACACATTAGGAATAACAGTAGCAGCAGTGCTTCGTGAATTCGGTCATTCTTCTAAAGTATTGATAGGTTCGCGGTAAATACAGTTCTTCAAATATGCTTCTTCTACCGTCGTCATCAAAGGATTGAAGAACAGCATCTTCAGTCTCTGGCGTTCTAGCTTCTCGCGGGGGACCACCAATTTCTTGTCACGTGGGCACCAAAGACCCAGTGTCTCGAGCATTATTCACCAACCATAGAAATACGTTATAGTTTGGATGTGGCAAACATTGTGGAAAACGTATTGCATATTCTCTTGCATCCTCACGTGCATTGCGCCCGCACTCTCCATAAATTATGAGCATTTCGGCATTCTCCGCAGCTGTATACATACATGATTTCAATACGAAGTGTGACAATTTCGAATCAAATTATAACTTGACGTTGTCAAAATGTCCACATTTGCCCAAACATTTACTGGAAATTCCATATCATTCTTACTAGAATTATGTTGCTAGGCAATTCAAACTGTTGGTTAAATTTACCTGAAATTCAAATTAAGAGCGTCCTCCTGATTGGTCAACTTTAATTATTTATTACAAAAATCGATTATACCCTGTACTTTTTTTTATCAGTTATCACTTATCACCAAGGAAAACCCACTCTAAGTTTAATCCGCGAGTTCTGGGACACTCTGTATAATTTGTTTTACTATAAAGAAGAGGAAAGAGAACAAAAATAAAGTCAAGGTAAAGTAATTAAGAAAATTGTAAAATAAGTAGGGTCAGGACTTCTTCTGGAAAGACTCATTGATGTAAAATAGTTTCCATACAGCTCTGATTTTATCATTTTTATTACCTACTTAAAGAAAAACAATTTCAAGGGTCTATAAAGTCATATTTTAATTACAATTAATTATAGCACATTTTCAAATATGTTTCATTATTGCTTTCTGTAAATTAAACAATAAAGAAATAGTTATTTATGTCCCATGTGCCCCGTCAACATCGAATGGATTTACTGGTTTAAGATCCAATTTAGGGAAATTCTTTAGACCTCAATATAGATACAGCGAAGTTGAAAGCGATGGAGATATACCATTTTCGCAGGATAATTTTGAAATTGAGCCAAACCTGCCCCAAGTTGTCAAGCCTTCTTCAAATTTGGAAAACTCACAAACGTCTTCTATTACAGAAAAGCCATCTACGAAAATTGCGTGCCCATTTTCTCCTTTACATCTATTTAAAGACGAGAAACGCCTTAAAACACATATCGGAAAATATCATTGCGACAAACAAGTTGATATCAGTAATACTAATGTGTCAAGAAGATCGATTCAAGACAAATTAATAAATTTACGTAGCAATATCCACACTCTGAGAAGAATTCCGAAAGGAGCCCGAAATCAATCAGCAGATAAACTGTCGTCTGTAATTCACGAGTGCATCAACTCCAATTCTATTCTGGCTTGGGAAAACTTATTTGTTTTTGCTTATATATCCTTTAACTTAAACGGATCAAAAATCAAAAATTTAACGTCGAAAATTAAGGATAATATCGCCAAATTCAATTTACCGTCATCGATTCCAAAGATAAATGGTTCAAGCACCTTTCAAAAAAGAATAGAAGCAAAAGTGAATGATTTTGACATTAGAGGAGCAGTTAAAATTTTAAGTTCTGATGACAAACTTGCTCCTTTTGATGAAGTCACCTTCAATGTCTTAAAAACGAAACATCCAACACCGTCTCGTCCTCTTTCATTTCCGGAGCCACCTCTGAACAATATTCCTGTCTTTTGCGTGAACGAGTCAGATGTTTTAAGAGGTATTAATTCATTCTATTGCGGTTCAGGACCAGGAATCGATGGTATGAGACCTCAATTTTTGAAGGATATGGTCTCTTTTTCTGCTGGAGAAGCTGGTAAACGTGCCCTGACAGCCATTACAAAATTATGTAACTTTATTCTTGCTGGTAAGATTAATGAAGAAGTTCTTCCCATATTTTTTGGAGCTTCCCTCTGCGCTCTTTCAAAAAAAGACGGTGGTTTGAGACCAATAGCAATTGGTTGCTCCTTTAGAAGACTTGCAGCTCGCGTTGCTTGTTTTAAAAACAACTGCGAGATTCATTCATATTTAGCTCCCCATCAGCTTGGAGTAGCAACAAAAAAAGGTTCCGAAATGGCTATCCACACAGTTCGTACTTATCTTAATCTCCCTGAAAATAATGACAAAATTATGCTGAAGATTGATTTTGCGAATGCATTTAATTCCGTAGAAAGAGATAAAATGCTTTTACAAATTAAAGAAAATTTTCCTATCCTTTATCCCTTTATGAATCAAAGTTACAGATTACCTTCATCTCTTTTTTTTGGAGATAAAATCATATCTTCAGAAGTTGGTGTTCAACAAGGTGATCCCTGTGGCCCAATGGCGTTTAGTGTTTCCATTCAACCTTTGGTAATGATAATGACATCGGAGCTGAACATTTGGTATTTGGATGATGCCACTCTTGCAGATACCCCAGATATTGTTTTAAATGACCTTCGTAATCTCATTGAATTAGCAGCTGAAATTGGTTTGAAAGTTAACACAGATAAATGTGAAATTTTCTTCAATTCAAAAAACGAAGATATGTCTATCATTCAGCAATTTGAAAAAATTTGTCCAGGAATTAGAATAGTATCGTCTAACGACTTACAGTTACTGGGAGCTCCAATTTTTGAAGAGGCGTATGTTCAACAATTCAGGATTAAAGAACAAAAAATTAAGTTGCTTATCTCTCGCCTTGACCACCTCAACTCTCATGTGGCGTATTTTTTATTGAAGAACTGCCTTTTTATACCAAGACTAACTTATTTTATCCGCACTTGTGCGCTTTGGAAATTTCCGTCGCTGATTTCTGAAATCGACTCTTGTCTTCGGAAGAGCCTCACGTGCATTCTTAACATTAATATAAATGATATTCAATGGCTGCAAGCAACTCTCCCTGTTTCTAAAGGTGGTTTGGGTATTCGCAGAATTTCAGATGTGTGCCTGATAGCATTTCTGAGTTCAGCCTATGGTGTTCAGAATGGAATGTCTTCATTACTCCCTACTAAGGACATTCCGATTCAAGTTCACCTCTTGGATACAGCCTTGGAAGAATGGTCATCAATTAATTCTGTCTTTCCATCGACTAGACATATTCAGAAATGCTGGGATAACATTAACATAACAAGAATTATCACAAGTGAACTTCAATTTAATACAGTTACAGACATAGCTCGCTTTAAAGCGCTTCAGTGCAATGAATCTGGATCTTGGTTGGATGCCATTCCTTCAAAAAATATTGGTACCTTTTTGGATTTGCAAGATTTTCAAGTTTGCGTAGGTCTTCGACTCGGCTGCGAACTATTTGAAAATCATCTTTGCAACTGCCGCACATTTGTCAACGCTCAAGGAATTCATGGTCTAAGCTGTACTAAGAGCAAAGGAAGGCTGCCAAGGCATAGTGAACTTAATTCAACTATTCAAAGAGTTTTTTCATCAATTCATATCCCAGCTACACTTGAACCTACGAATCTTTCACGTGACGATGGTAAGAGACCAGATGGCGCCACGCTCACCCCTTGGTCAAAGGGCCAACGTCTCATTTGGGACGTAACTTGTGTCGATACACTTGCCAATTCATATCTTTCACAGACATCCGTAGAAGCTGGGGCAGCAGCAGAAATTGCTTGCCGAAAAAAACATGAAAAATATAAAATATTAAAGTCTGCGAATTTTATTTTCAAGGCACTTGCCTTCGAAACACTGGGTCCTTGGTGCGAAGAAACTAGAACTTTTATCAACACAATCGGCTCTAAGTTGGTTAAAGAAACTGGCAACGTCAGGGCAAAACAATTTCTTCGTCAAAGACTTTCTTTGGCCATTCAACGGGGCAATGCAACAAGCATTCGCGGCACCCTTCCTCATAGCCCATCATTGGATGAAATTTTTTTAATTTAATTTTTACTTTCCTTTAAAATTTTGTTCTTGTTTAAATTTTTATTTTTCATGTGTTATTATATTACAATCTATTTTGATTGAAATAAATACTTCCATTATAAGAAAAATTAACAATAAATGTTACAAGTGTTGAAAACGATCCATTGCTTTACGAACGGTAATATGGCGCGAGACGCAGTCGAGCGCTGTATGTGAGTGAGTAAAGCAATGGTGTTTTCACAAGAGTACCATACAATATTTTTTTTCTAATTTTGACATATAAAGTGACACTTTTCAAAATTAACTGACGTTGGGAAACGTCACACTTTTCGTAACTGGTTACGAAAAGTAAAATCTTTCCTAACTGGTTAGGAAAAATTTATTGTATCATCAATTTGACACTGTCATATTTTTTGTTTTTAAGCAAAATAACCGTGCCTACTTACCTACTTGATATTTTAACACAATAATAATTTATTATTAATGAAATTCATTACTTCGTTTAACGTTTGAAGAAACTTTTTTTTGTCAAAATTAGAAAAAATCTTGTATGTAACACATTAGGAAATGCAATTTTGTGTAACTCGTGTGATTTTGCGGGATCTCGCTGCGCTCGTCCCGCAAATATTCCACTCGTTACACAAAATAACGCATTTCCTAACTGGTTACATAAATAGCTATTGTGTTGCCTTTTGTAATAAAACATATTTTTGAATCATTAACATAATAAATTTACTTAAACAAAATTATGTTGGTAATCAATTTAGCACTAAATATGTCAAATGTCAATCTGTCAGTGCTCGAATTTCAAATTCAAACGCAACTTTATAGCTTGCAAGGTCACCAACCGAAATTTTTATAAATAAACCCCCCAAACCTAAAATTAACACATTTTAGCATTTTTTAAATATTTACGAAGCACCTTTTGTTTTATAACATTAGAGACATAATTGTCTTTCAGTAATACTTGATTTGCCACAATTAGTTTATTTTTTCTTGCCTTAGATTTCTTGTTTGTTCATTGCAGCACTAGAGTTTTCTCATTTCCATTGCCGTACGCAAATCGTCCACTTAAAATGCCAATTGCAACTACGGCAGCACAAAAATATACTTTAGCATTGTGTAACACGACCTCATTCACAATGGGTGGTATGAATAAAAATGGAGTTGAAACTCGGAGTAGAAACTCGCGAGTGTGAGCATGAACTTGGAGTTTATACTCCGTTTGATATGAATAAAAATGTTTCAGCGGTGGAGTATAAACTTTGAGTATATGCTCTTATGTACATTGCTTTGACAGTAGTTTGACGTTTGTAAATTGCGGAAAAAAGTAGAAATGAGTTCCGACGATGAAACTAATGATGCCCCTGAATCTCAAATGGGTTTTGTAACGATGTTACAAGAATATCCTGCGATTTTTCAAAAATCACAGACACCAGCATCACGAAAAGCCAAAGCTGTAAGTTACGTAAAAATTCAAGAGATGTACCAAAAAAATACGGGAGAAAAAATTAGTGTTTCGCAATTATTAAAGAAAGTAAACAACATGAAAACAAGATTAAAGAAGAAATCAGACATAAATCAGACATAAATCGTACAGGAAATAAGAAAATAATACTTCGAGGTTGGGAACAAAATTGCTGGAATTACTGGAAGGAGGACACAGCAACCCTTCAATACACTCTCTTTCGGGTAAAACATTTCAGACGTTTTCTTTTTTAGTGGTATGTACATACCTGCTTTTTCACAGGAGGAATTTCTGTAGGAACTGTTTCAAATATAAATCATATTAATGATTCAAACGACTCAACAGTTGATATCACAAGACCTACACCTTCAGTACATGAGATACCTCCTAAGAAAATTAGGAAAACTATAGTGGACGAGTATGAAACATCAGAAACCCGGCGATTAAGCATGTCAGAATTACGAAGATTAGTGCTCTTGCAACAACATAAGGTTTTAAATTTAAAAGAGCAGAAACTTCTCCACGCAAATCAACATGAATATGAAAATGTCAGCGAACAAGGACCCGTTTATTTTAAATTATAATTTTTGTTTTTAAATTTGCAAGTGATTTTTTCATACACGTTTCACAGATAATTTTATATTGAGTTTGTTGTTTCGTTGTTTGTTATTACGCATTTATAAGAAAAAAAGTAACTAGGAATAAACGTTTTCGTTTAATTTTTTAATTTAATCAATAATAGCTATTTATGTAACCAGTTAGGAGATGCGTTATTTTGTGTAACGAGTGGAATATTTGCGGGACGAGCGCAGCGAGATCCCGCAAAATCACAGGAGTTACACAAAATTGCATTTCCTAATGTGTTACATACAAGATTTTTTCTAATTTTGACAAAAAAAAAGTTTCTTCAAACGTTAAACGAAGTAATGAATTTCATTAATAATTGTCGGGGCGTAGAGCCACCCCCCTCCTTTCAGAACCGAGAACCACCCCTGCGTGGGTGAAGAGAGAGATTTGAGACGACAGTACCGAGATGGACTCAGGGTAGAACAGTCAGAGTCACAAGTCAGAAGTCATTCTTACCCAACATCTCGAGTACGGTCGTACGGTCCAAAGAATTGTATAAATGTAAATAAAGGTTTTACACAAAGCGATACGGTGTGTCAGTTCACGCGCGCCTACAGTCAAACCAGTGAAGCCTCCATTAGGCTGAGCAAACCCAGGAGCCCCATTTGGTTCCGAGCAATTCCTGGAGCCCCCATTAGGCCCCAAACATTGGTCCTTCGAGCCGGATCGTATCGACATCGAGGAAGCCACAGCGACAGAGGCAAAGGTAGAGTGCATGCCTTTTTTATCTGTTGATTAGTGTGTACATTTCCTAAAAACATGGCTAACGAGCAAGAATTGAAATCACTTAGAATACGTCGCGGTACGATCAAGAGCGCCGTCACGCGTGTATCTAACTTCGTAAGGGATTTCGGCGACGGTAACATTTTTCAGCTAAAGACACGTCTCGTGAATTTACGGGAGGCGTTCAAAGAATTTGACGCGGTTCAATTACAAATCGAAGTACTCGACGAAACGGCCTTACAAGGCAACGAGCGCGCCGATTTTGAGAACGCGTACTACAACATTGAATCGACCATTTTAGAGAAAATAGAAACCGCCACCGTTAATGAAGCCGCGACTATCGCTAACGCGACGGGCTTCACCCCATCGGTATCAAGCCATGGTACCGGTAACAGCAATGTTAGATTGCCCATACTAGAATTACCCACATTCAGTGGTAATTATCGGGATTGGTTGTCATTTCGCGACACATTCACGGCGTTGATACATGATAGCAATCTGTACACGAGTATCGAGAAATTCCACTACCTTAGAAGTTGCTTAAAAGACGAAGCCCTTAAGGCAATAGAATCAATTGCGGTTTCAGAGGCAAACTATAGGGTAGCATGGGAAACACTAATCACTCGATTTGAAAACAAACGCCTCATAATACAAGAACATGCGTACGCCATAATAAACCTGCCTCCGCTGGTGAAAAACTCGTATCAGTCGCTGAGAAAATTAGTTGACGATTTCAACATCAACCTCGCAGCGTTGACGAATCTAGGGCAACCCACGGAACATTGGTCGGGTTTATTAGTACCTATCATAAGTCAGAAAATGGACTTTTTCACAAAGCGCGAATGGGAAGCTCAATTGGGTCCGGATCCACCGACTGTTGAGACGTTAAAATCCTTTTTGCAGAAAAAATGCGTAACTTTGGAATCGCTCAGCGTCGCAGAGCAACAGAGCGCAAAAACCAACAACGCGACGCCCAAATCAAATAACAAGACCTCCGCGAACCATTTCAGCAAGGACAGGACGCTGTGCAACGCTAGCACAAACAAACAAATACAGTGCTACATGTGCAAAGAGGCGCACGGACTGTACCAATGTCCTCAATTTTTGAATTTAGTTATCGCGCAGCGGGTCACACAGGTCAAAGAATGGAAGGTCTGCGAAAACTGCTTCCGAAAAGGCCACGAAGCCTCACAATGCAAATCGCGAGCATGTCGGTACTGCAAGGAGAAACATAATTCTCTTTTGCATGTAGAAAATAACGTGCAGACTTCAGTTGTTACTTACTCATCAGTCGGAAAAGCCAAACAAAATCTACTCGCAACGGCGGAGATTTTAATTCGCGATAGTCAGGGCAACTGGCAGCGATGCCGTGGGCTATTAGACCCAGGCTCCCAGTCTAACTTCATCAGTGAGGAAACGGTCAAAAGGTTAGGGATCGGAACGAAGCCGGTTAACTGGCCGATAACGACGGTAGAAGGGTTGCAGGGTTGTGCACGGCAGTTAGCGCAAATTCATTTCAAATCGCTACATAACCCATTCAATGCTCACATCGATTGTTTGGTGTTAAATAAAATTACGGAAGAATTACCGTTATCTTCCTTTGAGTTCGAGTCACGGCAAATTCCGGGTAACATAAATCTGGCGGACCCAGAATTCAATGTGTCCAGAAAAGTAGACGTTTTATTGGGGTCCAGTATTTTCTGGCGTGTTTTAAGTGTCGGCCAAATCAAGGCAACTCGAAACAACCCACATCTGCAAGAAACAATCCTGGGGTGGGTTGTTGGGGGCGATATGGTTGCAGGTCGTAAACCATCTTACGGGACTCTTTGTAACGTGTCATTGAACTCCATCAATAAACAACTTTCCAAATTTTGGGACGTGGACGAATATCCAACGAACAAAAGAGTCGTAATTGTAAAAAAGGAGGACATCGAGTGCGAAACCCATTTCAAAAACACGTGTTCTCGAAATGCTGAGGGTAGATTTACGGTCGAAATACCATTCAAGCTAAATGGCCCCAATATCGGCGTCTCAAAAGAGATGGCCATAAAACGTTTTTTATCATTGGAAAATAAGTTCCGAAAAGACCCAGCGTTGAAGCGTGATTACACGGAATTTATTAAGGAGTACATCCGACTCAATCATATGGAGCTAGTACCACCAACCCAAATGAACGTTAACGAACGGGTGTTTCTTCCGCATCACGCGGTCACGAAGGAAACGAGCACCACCACAAAGCTGAGGGTAGTTTTCGACGCCTCCGCGAAAACGACCACAGGTGTTAGTCTAAATGACGCGGTTATGGTCGGTCCAAAACTACAAAACGACTTGTTTGATATCATCATTCGGTTTCGGACGCACCAGTACGTTTTCACGGCGGATATCAACAAGATGTACCGGCAGATAATTGTCGCGGATCAACATCGGAAATATCAAACCATTTTGTGGAGAGAAAGTCCAGATATACCGATTCGAGAATATCAACTGGCGACGGTTACTTACGGGTTAAATTGCGCACCTTTTCTCGCGATACGTTGCTTACAACAACTCGCAGAAGAAGAAAAAGATAAATACCCTGCAGCTTACCCGGCCCTATTAAACGATTTCTTTATGGACGACGCATTAACCGGCGCTAACAGCATAGAAGAAACCAATCAAATACGCGAACAACTAACAAGGTTATTAGCGAGCGGCGGATTCGAACTTAGGAAATTCGCGGCGAACCACGACCAACTTCTGCCGGACCTAAATAACGCTGATTCGCATTTAATAAACTTTGATAAAAACGGCGACACAAAAATTTTAGGGTTATGGTGGAATTGTCGTGACGATAACCTAAGATACGAAGTCAAAAGCGAAAATCCTCAATCAATATGTACCAAGCGCAAGGTTTTGTCGGCGATTGTAAAAATTTACGACCCCTTACAATTAATCGGTCCGGTCATCGTAAAAGCAAAGCTCATTATGCAAGAGTTATGGAAACGGGAAATCGGTTGGGACGAAGAACTACCTGAGGACCTCAAAACCAGCTGGACCATAATTCTGAATCAATTACACTTGCTAAACCAAATCAGAATACCGAGGAAAGTCATTGAAAGTTATCCATATAAGTCACTCGAAATTCACGGGTTTTCAGATGCATCCCAAGTTGCATATGGATGCTGCGTATATGTAAGGGTAATTGATGCAAACGGAAAAATATCCGTAAAATTGTTATGTGCGAAGTCGCGGGTAGCACCGTTAAAAACTATTTCCATACCGCGTTTGGAATTAGCCGCAGCTGTCCTATTAGCAAGGTTAATATCAAACATACAAGATATAATAAAAATCAAAGCTGATACGGTTCACTACTGGACAGATTCTACGATAGTACTCGCGTGGCTGACAGGATCTCCCGGTAGTTTTAAAACCTTTGTTGCGAATAGAGTGAGCGAAATTCTAAATCTGTCGAACATACAAAATTGGAAGCACGTAAACTCGGCGGATAACCCAGCAGACATCATATCGCGCGGAGTCTATCCCTCCGAATTATTGATAAATAATTTATGGTTCACGGGACCGCACTGGCTGTCGCAAAACCCAGATGGTTGGCCCTCACAGACGGCACAACAAATCACGGACGAAGTACCGGAATTACGACAGGTAGTAACCTTTACGGTCACCGGGACGGATGATAGTCACCCAAATCTTTGGGTTATCAATCAATTTTCCACATTTCGGAAACTACGACGGATAATAGCTTTATGTCTTCGATTTGCCGATCTTTGCAAAAAGAGAATAACAAAAAACGGTTATAATCATCCATCGACAGCGGAACTGCAAAACGCGGAAGAGAAAATAATACTTCTGGTGCAAAAGGCGAATTTCGAACACGAAATACGGGACCTAAAAGCAGGTAGACAGGTAAACTCGAAGAGTAAATTAAAACTGTTAAACCCATTCATTGACAATTCGGGGATGATAAGAGTGGGAGGACGATTGTCCAATTCACAATACCCACACGACAAAAAATATCCCATTGTTTTGCCAAAGGGTCACGTAACCCGACTGATACTTGAAAACACACATCGCGATCAACTACATGCTGGACCAACGGCCACACTAGCGGCGGTACGCGAAAAATTCTGGCCGTTAGATGGCCGCAGTGAAATTCGGAAAGTCGTGCACAGGTGCATCCCATGTTTCAGAACAAAACCGCACGACAATAACCCGATTATGGGCAATCTACCATCGCACCGAGTTAAAGCGAGCAGGCCGTTCACTAACTGTGGCGTTGATTTTGGCGGTCCCATATTCTTGAAAATCGGCGGGATTCGTAGTAAAAAAACTACCAAAGCTTACATATGTCTGTTCGTATGCTTTTCAACGAAGGCGATTCACTTAGAACTCGTCAGCGATTTGACCGCGGCGAATTTTTTGAACGGCCTAAAACGATTTATCGCGCGTAGAGGAATGGTAGCGAATATCTACTCCGACAACGCCACCAATTTTGTTGGAGCTCAACGGGACCTACGTGACGTGTTTTTGGCTGACGAATTCGGCAACATCGTGTTAAGACACCTAGCGGAGTTTAATATCAATTGGCATTTCATACCCGCCCGGTCACCTCATTTCGGAGGTCTTTGGGAAGCCGGAATTAAAGCAGTAAAGGGGCATATCAAACGCGTAATTGGCCAAACCTCGTTAACATATGGGGAAATGTACACATTGTTGACAGGTATTGAAGCTTGCCTCAATTCGCGACCCTTGTGCCCGCTGACTGAAGATCCGAGCGATTTAAACGTCTTAACACCCGGACACTTCCTGATTGGCACGGCGATGACATCCCCACTGGAGCATCAAATCGTCGACGTTCCCCAGAACCGCTTGACGCGATGGCAGCACCTAGAGCAGATGAGACAGCACTTCTGGAACCGCTGGTCCAAGGAGTACGTCGGCCAGCTGCAAGAGCGGCCAAAATGGCAGAAGGGCAATTCCAGCGCAGCAATCAAAGAAGGCGATCTGGTAGTTCTGAAGGAGGCCACACCCCCGCTCACCTGGAAACTTGGTCGCGTCACAGCCGTCCACCCAGGCGCCGACGACATCATCCGCGTGGCCACGGTGAAGACGGACTCAGGCACCACGAAACGAGCCGTCAGAAATCTGTGCGTACTCCCCATCGACGATTAGTGCAGTGGTGATATGTTTCATGGGCAATTTTGTGCAGTGAAGTGGCGCAATTTTTATCAGAAAAGACTGTCATTACTCATTAGTTAAGGATAATTAATCAATTGAATTAATTTAAGGTCACATATTAGGTTTTTTGAAATTTGTATTCGTAAAATGATAAAATGTAGATACGTAGTTCGTAGTTATGAATATTTTGTAATTTAATAGCTCGTATAATCTTGTTCATTGAAACGATTGTTTCAATCGGGGGCAGGATGTCGGGGCGTAGAGCCACCCCCCTCCTTTCAGAACCGAGAACCACCCCTGCGTGGGTGAAGAGAGAGATTTGAGACGACAGTACCGAGATGGACTCAGGGTAGAACAGTCAGAGTCACAAGTCAGAAGTCATTCTTACCCAACATCTCGAGTACGGTCGTACGGTCCAAAGAATTGTATAAATGTAAATAAAGGTTTTACACAAAGCGATACGGTGTGTCAGTTCACGCGCGCCTACAGTCAAACCAGTGAAGCCTCCATTAGGCTGAGCAAACCCAGGAGCCCCATTTGGTTCCGAGCAATTCCTGGAGCCCCCATTAGGCCCCAAACAATAATAAATTATTATTGTGTTAAAATATCAAGTAGGTAAGTAGGCACGGTTATTTTGCTTAAAAACAAAAAATATGACAGTGTCAAATTGATGATACAATAAATTTTTCCTAACCAGTTAGGAAAGATTTTACTTTTCGTAACCAGTTACGAAAAGTGGGACGTTTCCCAACGTCAGTTAATTTTGAAAAGTGTCACTTTATATGTCAAAATTAGAAAAACATTATAATAACTGTGAATTCGGCCCACAACATTGAAAAAACTATGTACTTCATACTTTCATCAAAATTATGATTACATCTTCAAAGCTCCTATAAATTTTGCTCGTAGATGATATAAGCTATTTCTCGTCTTTTTTGTTGGCCACGAAAACGGATGTTATTCATAGGTTCTTCTTGGATTTCATTCTCTTCAAGTTCAATTTACTGCAGTAGTTCCATTTCATCTTTTAAATATTTGGCAATGTTGTGTAAAATAAAACAACAAATAATCAATTTTGGTACTGATTTTAGTGCTAATCGAACTTTGTACTGTAACACTGGGAATCTTTGCTTTAGTTGTCCAAAACATCTTTCAATAATGACTCTCTCTTTGGTAAATAATTTGTTGTAAGCCCTTTCTTCGGGAGTTTGAAGATTTTTAAAAGGTGTCATTAACCAAGGTGCAATACCATACCCTTCATCTCCTAAAAGTAATGCCTTTTCTCGATTTTCTTCCATTACTCTTTTTATGAGATACGTCGACACTACTGAACCACTCTTCACTATTGCAAGTGGCTTGCACATTTATACTTGGAAACCCCTTCCTGTTAATATACTCATCCCCATGTACCGAGGGCTTGACAATTCTAATGTGTGTACAATCGATAACACCTATTGCTGCTGGAAAATTGTATTTATCTAGCCATTCTCTTTTGGCATTCTGTATTTCTGCTTCAGTTTGAGCAAATTTTATCCAAGTTGATGCTTTTGGTAAAATCTTATCCATTATTTCGACAATAATTTTCGATACAGTTGTTTGGTGGATGCCTATATCTTCAGCAACTCCTGTCTGGAAACCTGGATCACCCACGCATCTCAAAAATATTTTAAGCTTATCGACATTTGATAAAGCACCGCCTCTTTTCTCGTTCTTCTCTTGTCCCATAAAATATGTTGCCATCCATTGAACCTTTACTTCATCAAATCGATACAAAGATTTGTAGTCTCGAGTACAAGTCAATTTTCGCACGTTATAGAATTTTCTTCTGCGCACTATCGGATTTATGAACTCCGCCATTTCGAAATTTTCGATGTGGAGTCGGCAACGGACCAGACTCAACTGAACATAAGAATCTACTCACAAATTTGAGCATGAACAAATATTTTATTTTTATAAAAATAGAGTAACTACTCATACCAAATTTTACATAAGAGTATGTACTCCTGCCTCGAGGTGATACTCATATTTTATTATTAGGATTGGGAGTCTATACTCCACATTTTAGAGAATGAAGTATACACTCACTTTTATTCATACCACCCAATGTATTTTCTTTTCCAGCCTCTGTGAGAAAAGATTGAATCAGTCAGTTGCACTTTTTTCCGCCTCCAATACTCCTCTCCCAGATTAGATCGTGCAATTTTAATCGAAGCCAAATTCAACGAAATTCCCGTTTGATTATTTTCCAATCATAAACCTTGCAGCGAGCGGCCGGAACATTGTTAATGGCGTGCGAAATATGAAGCTTTTATAAGAAACTGAAGCACGTGAAGCACCGATAAATCAACGACGAACGAGCAATAAGAAGTTAATTGTCCTTCAAACACCGACGCCGATTACACACGTCTTTCAGTTGGCAACGCAAATAAATTGTTGCACGATAAATATAAATATTTGTACAGGAGCAGAGACGCTTTTTGCCAACTACACAATAAACGAAAACGTAGCAGATGGGAAATAAATCGTAAACGGCGAATATATTTAAATAATGTTACCTAAACTGTTATTGTTTGGTGTGGTTTGGAAGCCTTGAACTCGGCTATTTCGGGATGTACATAATAATAAAATAGTGCAACGTGGTATTCAATATTTGTTGATTGCGAGTATAAAAAAATTCGTTTCTACTTATACAGATGACAGAATGAGGAATTAGGAACAGTGGTTTGCTACTCGCGTGTAATGGTTGTTACGGATCGTGCCGCTAACTTCCTTCTGTTAGTGATAGTCATCATTACATACTCGTTGAATAATATACTCTTACTGTCTAAGAAACAAATTAAATCTGTATTACTATTAATTATACTACATACAGTGTGTCCAAAAAATCTGGAAACACCCAAATGAATAGTTTTTGAAAAAAATGTAAAGACAATCAATTAGTGTTTTAAAAAAAGCTTTCTGCTGATAGTGTCTGTTCGGTCTTTTCGATGACCTTGAAAAAGTTATGTTATAAAAAAAAATTGCCAAAATAATAGAAAACGTCCAAAACTAATTTTATTATCGTTTCGGATATTGTCAAGATGTTCAAGGACTACATTTTGAACATTTGTTGTAAGAATTATAGTTGCCTTTCAAAATTAAAATTTTCTTTATTTTCTAATAACCAATTAGGTTTTTTCAGGAAATTTCTTATGTAAATTGAAAATTCTTTTGACTGTCGGGTAGACAATTAAAATATCTATTAAAAACGGTAGTAAAAATGCGACGTTGCAATTTAAAAAACCTCTGATGACATCATAACTCTTTCAAGGTCATCAAAAACAGCAAACAAATACCATCAACGGAAAGCTTTTTGAAAACGCTAGTTCAATTGTTTTTGCGTTTTTCTCAAAAATCATTCGTTTCTATTTTATTGGGGTGTCACCAGACTTCTTGGACACACTGTATATTATTTATTTTTTCGAACAATGAAAAAGAAAGTAAAGAAAAACATTTTATGTATTTGTGGGGAATAAAATGCAATTCATTCATTAAATTTTACCTACGTGAAAAAATAATCCAATTTTCTCCCTAGGCATACAGGGTTATTCTAAATGATTGTAGTCGAAGTAGGCGTGAAAACTGAATGTAAAATTTATGGTTGCCGCTCCACATAAAAAAATCATCAAAATGATGTGTTAAATTGGGTGCAAAATAACTCAATATTTTTAAAATTGATTGTAGAACAACTCAATATTTCTGGATTCAATCGTTAATTTAGCAAAAATAAATAAAATCCTCATCACCGTACTTTTCACCTAAAAAATGACAGTGACAGCGACACAACTGACAGTTCACATGAAAGCAGCAAAAACGTAATAACATGGGCATGGCCTACTTCGACTACAATCATTTAGAATAACCCTGTATAAACAACTATCTTTTACAAAAAATCTGCTTATGATTCATGAATAGGTATTACAGCTGCAACGAACGTTGCATATGAAGAATCCTACGAAAATCTTTGTATTTTGTCTTGCCTTTTTAAATGCTGTCTTTACTAATTGTGTAAGATTTTGATTTTACTTAATTTCAAAGCTTTTACAAAGTATTTTATAACAAGCTTTATCATGCAATAAAAAGCATTTATCTTTGTTTCCACTGTTTCTACCTGAAGCTACACACATGGCTTCAAACACTCTCTCATTTGAGGTAATGCGTTAATGGAATTCGTAGAAAACATTTATATTACTAAATAGAGTAGCTTTTAGTAGTTGTCTCTCCAAGAATTAAAGTTTTACTATTAATCTAAATTATTTATGGAATTTAATTATACAATTTTTTTAAAATTTTTGTAGGTAATTTAAAATTTTCTTCCGCAGAATCAAGTTTTTTAGGATCAATAAGAACGAACATTATTACTAACTACTCCAGAAGAATATCCTGCAGGATATTGTCGTACGTGCGACATCAACGGGATCGAGAGAGGTCCTGGAAGTAAAAATTTTAGATGTAAGAATGAACAAAAATGGCGTATTTATGTTGTTTACGTTGTGTCGTAATTTTTTGTTTGTCATACCAAATCTACTTCGAATTTCTGAAAAAAAACCTTTTTCGAAAAATTGATATAAACAACAACACATTTTTGCAATCTCATTTTCCTTCATTATCTCTGAAC
The DNA here is from genome assembly GCF_963966145.1 of Tenebrio molitor. Taxonomy (NCBI): domain Eukaryota; kingdom Metazoa; phylum Arthropoda; class Insecta; order Coleoptera; family Tenebrionidae; genus Tenebrio; species Tenebrio molitor. Next base: position 2,335,039 of record NC_091048.1, on the reverse strand, counting down.
GTGTACGTCCTAGAGACCAGTGGATTTGGTAGCTTACATTTAGTAGAGGTGTTGGATTCTCTCATGGGCTGTGACCTTGGAAATATCTGCGCGAAGGCGGAGCGACAAACCAGAGAAAAATATGCAATGAAAACTGAAAACGTAGACTACTTTACATGCAAATAGACGAGAGAGAGACGAGACTAACGTAACGAATGACGATGTTTTCCGGTCGGTTTGCAGCGCCTACTTGAGACCTATATTTGCGCAGATGTAACTCAGCCCATGAGAAAATCCAAGACTTTCTACCACTCTTAACTGTTCGCGTTGCTAGTTTATCAATACAACGTAGTGTAGAATTTTAGCACAAGTCTAAAAAACCAAAAATAAAACACTACCTGTACTATTTTTTTTGTTGCTTTAAATTGAATTTGATTTTTCCGTTAATTTTGGAAAAACTGAACGTGTTTAAGAAATCTGTATTCTCGCAGTAGAGGAGATGGTTTGCAACGATTATTAATTATTGTGGATGAATTAGAAATCAATAATGAACAGGAGTTCATCAACAATTTTAATAACGCACAAACCACGCCCAAAATGTACCTAATATTTGAAATTGGGTCGTCACATTTTCATTAAAATGACAATTAATTTTCTTCTTTCAGAGCGGATATGAAGATTTCCGTTAAATAATGGACATGCAAATTTACAAAGAGCAAGAATTTTTGCTAATGAATCTGCTCACACCAATTATTTTTAATAATGTAGACGCCTTTGTCGCCCCAGAGCCATCTAATTGCGTCGTTTTGATTCGGATGAATGGGGTTATTAAGGGATGAGTCTGTCGCACCTGGGCTACCTCAAAAAATGGAATCTAAAAATGCGAATAATACATTTGTGCAATTCTTATCATTCGTTATTTTTTGTCATGAAAGATGTCTGCGTACAATCAGGATAATTGCCATTAGCAATTCGGTTGTGAGCTCGCCATCTGTCAAGATCACGTGGCGACTAATTTCGTTTTTGTGTTTTCGCCCTTACAATGTATTTTTCATTTGTGTCGTTTGTTTTGATTCATCTTGAACACGGCGTAAACCTCGAGTTCCATTATCCGTCGTAAAATTTTTAAAGGATAATTGCGCCTCTAAAGGAATTCATTTCGTTCCTTTTGCCCAGTCTGATATTTCATGAGAAACATTTACAGACTTTTAAAAGTCGTAACTCACCATTATTCAACACGTTGTAGAGCGAGAAACCTTATTATGGAACACGTATTTCCCCAGGATTATAAATTATTCTATTTCCCTCCGAAAACAATTCTATTTTGTTATTTTAAGCCGGTATGAAAATTTACATGAATTGCTAATCAATCTTGTTCTCTGTTGTGAAGTTTCATCAGATTTTTTGTGCGACGAGAATTTTTTACAGTGGACAACTCAAAATAAAACTTGGCCTTAGACAGTTTCCTGATTTCTATAATTTGCGATGAAATTTATTATTTCAGATTGATTCAAAAGAATTTTTGTCAAAATTCTTGTTAATATGTTGTGAAGCAACGGGTTGTGTCAAGAAAAAAAAGTTACATTCTTACGCAGACTAATTAATTTTAGCTTTAAAATGCATTAAAATTTTCAAGATGTCGGTCAAGTTAATCCAGGACGTCATAACTTTTTGCCATCCTAAATTATATTTTAACAATTTAAAAGAAGGGCCCCGGGAGTCATTCCTGTGTTATGAAACAAGGTCGTTTGCTTCTTTGAATAATAAAACAGGAATAAAGAATAATTGTTCTTGAAATATACTGAATAATGAATATGTGAGAGATGAAGCGAATAATTAGAAAATATTCGCTAAAGAATGTATCATTCATTAATAAAAAAAAAAAACGATTTTGACGTCCAATTAATATTTATAAACAAGATAGTTCAAGAGTTATTCTTTCGCTTTATTCTACATTTAAATATTATTTTCTTTATAAAATGTATCTCACTTTTGTTGTTCTTTACAATTGCTTAACCAAAGGATTGTTTACAAGAAATTTTCAGTGTTAAAAATCTTCAGTCATCTTCCGAATTTCCCCGAACTTCTCTGTAGCTTCCCCAGACCATAGTATCTCCTCTAGATCTATCCGGGATCTCCCAACATGTATGTTCCTATTCCAGATCTTCCTGTATCTCTGATTGATTTCCATGCATCTCTCATGAATCTTCCTGTGGATGGATTGTTCCGCCGACGAGGCTTCCTGTATCTTCCACATCTGCCAACTCGGATCCCCATGTATTTTCCATCAATCTTTCTTTATCCTTCTAGATTTCCTATTCCGGATCTCCCTCTATCTCCTTAGATTTACCATCCCTGATCTTCCAATATTTCCATAGATCTCCCTGTATCATCTATAAATCTCCCGGTATACTTCCTTGATCTCCCATAGATTTTTCCATGGATCGTCCTGTATTTACATTGTATTTTTCGTTACCGGTTTCCCTTTTTCTGTCCGAGATTGTATTTAGATATTATTATTATAAATCTCTCTCTATTTTTCCTGCATCTACATCTCCGATCTTCGAATATTTTCCTCCTCTAGATCTACCATCTAGAATCTCCCAGCATCTCCCCAGATCTATTTCTATTTCTCATGGACCCCCTGTATCTCCACTGCGTCTCCTGTCTCCTCTAATTCCCATGTTTTTTCCTATTTCTTCTCTAGATCTCCCATCCTTGCATTGTCTCCCTACATATATCTCCCTGTATTTCTCATGAATCTCCCTGTATCTCTCATCGATTTCCATGCATCTCTCATGAATCTTCCTATATCCCCCATGTATTGCTCTGTGCCGCCTATGAAACTGCCTGTACACTTCCACATCTGCCACTTCGCATCCTCATGTATTTTCCATCAATCCTCCTGTATCTCTTCTGGATCTCCTATCTCAAAGCTCCCTCTATCTCCTTAGATCTACCATCCCTGATCTTTCAGTGTCTTCCATACATCTCCGTGTATCACCTATTTGTATTTTTCCTCGATCTCCCATGGATTTCCCCATGAATCGTCCTGTATTTACATTGTATTTTTCATTACCGGTTTCCCTTTTCCCGTCCCGGATTCTATTTCCCATGGATCTCTCTGTCTCTCCCATAGATCTCTGTGTATTTTTCTTGTATCTACATCTCCGATCTCCGTATATTTTCTACGGATCTCTCTGTTTCTCCTCTAGATCTTCCATAAAGAATCTAGCAGCATCTACCCAGATGTATTTCTATTTCTCTTGGATCCCCTGTATCTCCCCTGCGTCTCCTGTCTCCCTTAACTCCCATGTATTTTCCTATTTCTTCTCTAGATCTCCCATCACAATACTCCCTGCATTCTCTCCCTGTATCTCAATATATCTCCTGTATTTCTCATGGATCTTCCTGCATCTCTCATCATTCTTTATGCATGTCCCATGAATCTTCCTGTATCTCCCATTAATTGCTCTGTACCGCCGACGGAACTGCCTGTATTACTACATCTATTACATCTGTCCTCTCACATCCTCGTGTATTTTCCATCAATCCTTCTGTACCTCTCCTACATCTTTTATCCCGGATTTTTCTTTAAATCCTTACATCTCCCATTCCTGATCTTCCAATTTTTTCTTAAATGTCGCTGTATCACCCATAAATCTTCCTGTACTTTCCCTGGATCTTCCATGAGTCGTCCCGTATTTACCTTGTATCTTTCACTACTGGTCTCCCTTTTTTCCCCTGGAATGTATTTCCCATGGATATCTCTGTATCTCCCATGGATCCCTCTAATTTTTTTCTGGACCTCATACATTCAGTTCCTGTATCTCCCATATATCTCCCTGTACCACTTTTTGATCTACGACCACGGATCTCTATGTATTTTCCATAGATCTCTCGGTCTCTTTTCTGTATATATTATCCCTGATCTTTTGATATCTTCCATGGATCTCTCAGTATCTCATATGAATCTGCCCGTATTTTTCTTGAATTTCCTTGTATTTTCTTGAATCTTTCATCTCCGGTTTCCATCAATATGCCATGGATCTTTCTGTTTCTCCTCTAGATCTCCCACCTAGAATCTCTCAGCATGTCCCCAGCGCTTCTTCTATTTCTCATGTTTCTCCTGTATCTCCCCCGTGTCTTCCTCGGACCTGCCTATATTTTTCCTGGATCTTTTAGTTCCCGCCTTCTCTATTTTCCCCATGGATTTTTCTATTTATCCTCTAGATCTTCCATAGATCTCCCTGTCTCTTCTCTAGATCTCCTATCCATGATCTTTCCATATCTTCTATGGATCTCTAGATATCTAAATAGAATCTCCCCGTATTTTCCTTGAATTTCCTTGTATTTTCCATGGATCTCTCCATATCTGCCATCTCCGGTCTCCCTGTATTTCCTTCGGATGTTCCTGTGTCTCCCATCGATATCCCTGTATTTTCCTTGGGTCTTTCATCTCCGGTTTCCATCTATGTGCCATGGATCTCTCTGTTTCTCCTCTAGATCTCCCATCTAGAATCTCCCAGTATTTCCCCAGCGCTTCTTCTATTTCTCATGGATTCCTTGTATCTCCCCGTTTTCTTCGTCGGATCTTCTTGTATTTTTCCTGGATCTTTTAGTTCCCGCCTAGTCTATCTTCCCCAGCGATTTTTCTATTTCTCCTCTAGATCTCCCGTCACAGATCTCCCTGCATTTTCCAGGATTTTATCTGCATCTACTCTAGGTCCTTCATTCCGGATCCACCTGTATTTCCCTTAAATCTTCCTGTGTGTCCCCGTATCTCCCTGTACTTCTCATGAATCTCTCTGTATCTTCCCTTGATCTCCCTATATATCTCCTGTTGGAGATTCTGGATTTCCCAACCGTAATACAAGAAAATCTTTCACTGACCAATTTATCATTTTTATCTCTTTTGTAATTTCTTTGCTAGTCTCAACTTTTATTGATAAATTGATCAATTACTCGTTATTTTTCTCCATTAGTCCAAAATGTTATTGGATTTACTAAGTTACGATTTTATATTTTCTGTCAATGTTCAAAATTAATTAAAATCCGTTCCGTTTAATCAATTAGGATGTTAAGTTTGAGGTTATAAATAACGTCAATGTCTAATGCATTGTTGTCAGTTTTACTAGTTGGCAATATTCAGACATCGCAGGAAATTCAGCAACATGTTTATTTTAGTGAGGGAAATCAAACAGTGTGTCCAACATTAAAAAAATAAATCATGGCATCCCATTGCCAAAACAACGTGAACGGTGTTTAAATTTATCCATCTGTCAGAAGTTCTGAAATTGTATTAAAAAGTAATATTTTACGGGTCAGAAGTGGGGATTAATATCCAATTATTTATTGTCCACCAAGTTCCGACAGTTTTAATTAATTTAATTCCGTATCCAAACAATCTGAACTGGAGATATTGAAACCATTTTATAAATGTCAAAACGTTAAGGCGACTTAAGTACTTAGAAACTCTTTCTCCGGACTAAAACAAACGTAACAGTGCAACACTGCGAAGAGTTTCGCTTGAACCCACTGAATCCAACTTTCTCACTTTAATTTCCCACCATTTGCAATTCTATCACTGGACTGCCGATGTTAAAAGGATAACAATGAATGGATTATTTCAGGACGTTTGATTTTCTATTGGTGCGAAGTGTCAGGAAAATGTTACTATTGTTAAAAGTTCGCTTTGTACTTATAAGCGCTCCCTGAAAACGTGCTTTCACACCCGGAGTCACTCCGATTGTTATCGTAAAATAAAAGTTAGATCAGTAATTGTAAATGAAACTCCCAACTTACCGGAAAGCTCCGTCGCGTTCTCCAACAGCTCGCACTGGTGCTTTCGTCCTGCGATGACCGCCGCATCCTCCGGCGATATTTCGATCTCCATTTTTCACACTTGTACTCAGTCAGATTCACAACCGCACTAGCGATCGCACCGCCGCTTATCTCGACGCTTCCTGCTACTGCAGGAGTACGCCGCCGATGCTGGGGGTGGCGACCTCCATCACGCCTTTATCTGAAACAGGACGAACCACATGTTGCATCAGTCTACCCCAGGGCCTCGAACTCGAACCGTATTTCATGCAGGACAACTCGCCCCAATTGGGAATATTAATGCGTTTTCGCAGTATGGCGTTGCTGATTAAGGAGAGGTCAAGTTTAATGCATTCAAAATAAATAGGCCAAAAATAAATTCAACTGATAAACTCTGCGTCAATAAAAAGCGTTCAGATAACTTTAAAATTCTTTAGATTATTGCGATTTGTGCTGATCGTGCGGTTATTATTTTTGCTTGCCCTTGGAAAGTCGACAAGGGTTGTTTGAAAATAAATGAGTCATCAATTAAGAACGGCTTTTGCGAAGAAGTAATGTGACAAAAAATATTTTAAAAACATACAGGGGTGGTCCTGACAACGTGTTTAATAGAAAAAAAATATGTAATAATTTTTTGCTTAGTTCGAGGAAACTACAAGGGAAATGTTGTGAAGTGAATCTAGTGGGTTGTGGATGACTCATATAATATTTTTTTGAAAACCACCACCTCTGAATTGAAATCAACCTTTCACTAGTTTCTATATTTTTACGAACGCCAGTTAGTTTCAATATTCCCAAAAACAGAGTGAATTTTACTTTCCATTTATCTCTCGAATATCTGGCGGCAGTAAATTATTCTAGTCGTGCCTAACAGCGTGTTAGCTAATCTAAAGTTGGGTCGAAAGGTTGTAAAGTCTGACCGAAAACCCTCGATCAAAAGAGTTGTTAATCCAAGAAACAACTCCAGTTAATCAAAAGTTACTTTGACATTGGATTTCACAAACACAACAGCAACTTGATACTAAACGGTCCATTTTTCAAAAATGTGATCACGACTCTTTGACGGCAGAGTTCTCAAAAAGTGCAAAATTAAATAAAGAGGAATCAGGAGCGCGGTGAACAACTAAAAATATTTTTTATCTTCAAGCGGGCGAATCACTTCAAAGTTGAAATGCCGACTTCGTTTCGGTCTTCAATCTTTGAGCTTGGCACAAAAAGACTCACTTCTACTCTTAATGATATAATCTACTATTATTTGCTCTACCGGAAAAAATACAACTTACATTTTGTCATATTTTGATGGCCGGTGCAGTCAAAATTGAAGTTTTTGTTTTATTATAGTATATTATTCAATGAATGTGTAATGATAGCTATTACTCACGAGGATGGACTTTGCGGGACGAGCAGCAATCATCCGAGTAATCATCCAAATGAGTATCAGCCATTACATGCGAGTTAATTCCTATTCTAGGACGTATAAAAAATCGCGACTTGTAAACGTAATTTTGTGATTGGTCCCAACCCGTCGAGTAATGAGTCGTTTCTCACGGCCGTGGATAATAAACATCATTGTTTATTGTTGTTGTTTATCTAAAGACTGTATTATTTTATGCGTTACTTTAATATATGTGGCAAATCGATAAAACGCAGCAGCAAGGCCACCCCTTGCTTCTGTACTGATTATCGCCACTTTTATCGGGGTGGAAAATTAACTATAGTTTTTCTAATGGATTAACCACCACTGCAGCAATCAATCTTTCGCGTCTAGATCGCAAACAATAATTTTTGCGTATTTGAAAAACTCGTTCTCGAACCAACACATTTTCTTTGTTTTCTGACGAGACCTCTTCAGGGAGGCATTTACCATGTTTCCAAAAGAAAAAATATTTTCACAGGTATGAGCTATTGATTTTTCATAATTTCAACGCATTTGTTGGGCTTTGTGGAATTCGAACGTTTGAAAGACATCTATGAATATTTTATACAAATCTGATTCGCTCTCAAATTGACTGAGCGAGTAAACCAATGGATGCAAATTTTTGTAATTTATTTTTTCTGATGTGTCTGATGTGTCCCTCCATTGTTTATTTTCTTTTAAGCTTTCATAATTGTAATTGGTTTTGAATTTATTTTTGTGATAATTTTTTCTCCAACAAAATGAAAACTCTTCTCGTGGTAGAATTAAGTCTGTATAAATACAACAATGCATTTGTTGGGCTCATCAATGACGCAAATTGAAAACCTCCCTAATTAACTTCAAATTTCATTAAATAACAGAGAACAGAAAACGTGGGAATTAAAAACACAACAAATTTATTCATCCATGAATCATTTATGCTTCGCGGACCAGCTAAATAAAACGATAGCGGTTAATATGGCGGTGATTGGCACAGAACGTAATGTTATCCAGAGGAGCAGAAGTAATTGTTGATATTTTTATTGTTTAAACGAATTACATTTTTCCATTGACATTGTGCGGTTCTATAAAACTTTCAGGTGAAACCAAAGAAAGATAAGGGCTAAAGAATTTAATGTTGGAATTATTCAGCAAATAAGCAAAGTTTTTGCCAGGTAGGACCGCCCCTAGAGTCAACTGACCAATCGCCACTCGCCGGTTACAACTGATCTGGTTACGCCGTTTTTGTTATCATTATAATGACCATTGTTTCAACCGAGTACTGTGGCCAAGCGCTTAGCGCGCCACTTTACATTCGGAAGGTCCCGGGTTCTAACCCCGGTGCCGCCTGACCAGGTGTAGGTTTTTTTCAGAAGTTTCCCCACACCATCACATCGTGGTATGTCCCATATCACAGATAAGGCGAATGCTGGGTCAGTATCAACCTCTCAGTACCTACCACCTTCCTTCCAATCCTCACCGTATCCATCCTGAAAAAGCTCTGGAAAGCCTCAGCAGCCTGCCCCCCTTCGGGGAGAATGAAAGATGTATCCTTTTTTTCAACATTTTAAAATATTCCCCACACAAGATAAAATGACGTTTTTGCCATTTAACCTTTGCATGTAAATTTCTATTGAATCAGTGTACGATACCAGACATTACTATTGTGCGTTTTTCCTTAACCACGTTTGATAGCTTTGTACAAACACCACAATGTAAAGGGGATGTATAAGAAACATGAATAATAACCAGAGCTTTGTGCTCGATTTAATTATAATAGATGAACACAGATCGGTATTATCCAAGCAATTTCCGCTATATTTTTCATTGTGGGTGGCTTCAACACTTTGTAACTGCTACTGTCATAGTTCATGGCTGTTTCCTTGGTAATTTCATAAATCAGTGTAAGCTTTTAATTCCAGTATTGATTAAAGATTCGCTGTAGATATATACAGTACATGCTGTGCCATTGTGCACATGATAATAACACCGGGGGCTTATTTGAACTAGTTCGAGGTATATTTGATTTATCGAGTAATATTTCCCGGGGGCAAAGTGACAATGCCTTTATAAAAGAAAATGTATCCGTGGCGTATGATGAGCTAGTTACTAAACTGTCATTGCGAATTAAAATCAAGTAATAATCGCAAAATGTCCAACACTGGTGTCTGTGATTTAGATTTTTTAGTACAATAAATCTGTCAAAGCTGCCATAAATTTGCAGAGATAAGTTCGTGACTGTTTTTTCCTTCTCGTAATGTACATTAGATAAATGTATTTTCTTCGGGAGTTAAAAACAGAAACGGTTACAGTTTATCTTGTTTCGTGTATTTTGGACAGCACCTGTCTGGTCCCTAATTTTATTTTTTGTCTTTCGCTGGACTAACCAAAACTCGTAGAGAATATGTTAAATTACACTCACTATACTCCGTTTCTGAGTTCGATGCCGGTAAGCCATAAAACGCGCGAAGCGCTGACAGATTCCAGTGCGTCCAAAACGTTTCACGAATAATTTATTGTACTAGGGACTAGGCCATTGTACTCGTATTAAAAATGTTTTGGATTTCCTGTTCCCTTACCAGACATCTTCCAAACATCATGTTTTCTCAGTCTTACAGGTTTCAGAACAAGGATGGCCAATTTGTTAACGTGAGTCGAGCGCAAGTATCTTCCCGACAAAAGAAATTAGCATGTGCGTGTGTTAAGCGGTGATTAATATTGATTTATGACAACCCGGGTTTACGACTTACCGGCATCGAGTTCAGAAACGGAATATATCTAAGAAATGAATGGAAAAAAACTTAAAATCCAATAAGCTGCGGATTTTTTTAGGACAAAGACAAATAAAAATTTGCTTATTCAAAACTATTGCGAAAAATAAAAGAGTGTTTTGGGTATCCGCACGGAAATGTTTCGGTGTGGTGCTCACCCGAATTGCATTTAGATAGAAAAATACAAAGCTGGAAACACGAAACCGAAAGTTAATAGGAAAAGGGACAGTTGAATGGACACTGAACAGAACTTGTTCAGAGGATATTGAATTTGATATAGACAATAAATTTGACACAACCCAATTTAGAGATATAATGCCAACACATGCTCTCAATAATGTCAAAAAGTATTCCACTGGAAAGGTTTCCATTTAACACAACAAGTTGGTCTTCCACTTTGGAATGATTTGATTTTTCATCAATAGCACATTCTGTCCGCTCGACGCAATCGCCAACTCAATATCACATAATTTCCGTTTATTTAACGTGTTGCTTGGTTTATTAACGTGGTGTTAAATTGACAGCTCTCGGGACAAGCTCAAAGCTGTCGTGAATATGCATTTATGGTTATTTTGCTGCAGTTGTTGCGCGCTTATCACGAATTCCGTCTTTTAAAATGAGTCTTTATTAAGGAAAATAGTCAAATGATTGTTTTTACAAATGCGCAATTAAATATTAGTCCAGTAGACCCTATCCTGACCCGAACAAACAATTTGTAGGGTGAAGGGTAGAATTTAATTTAATTCGATCCACCACACCCTCTAGGGGTGGAGGCGCCAATGAAATAATAGTGACTGGGGTTAGTTCTACGTGACAATGACCTGAACAACATTTTTATAGCTCATTAAATTCGCATGCCGCTTGGATTAGAATCGACGGAAGAGAAACATACTGGAGGCGAGCTCACTACACAACACTCTCGGCGTACTGCGCAGCTTCCTGATGTGTGAAAATAAAAAGCTAAAGAAAATAGAGATTGTGGTAGAGATGATGACCAAAATAGCAGCGTTGGAGAGTGTATTATGGTAATATTTGGGCGAGTCTGCTCCTTCGATAATTAAAAAATTAATTGAAGGGTGTTGAAACACCCCGCGACTCTAATTGGAGGTCAACAACATGCAAACACGAAATGTTTCTATGTAGTGGCGTTCAGAATTTGTGTAATGAATGCCAATTCGCATCCACAAACATAAAGTGAAATTTGATTGATTTATGACCGGTCTAAATTCAGATTAACGGCTTGCGAAAGAATTTTAAATCGTATTAAAATAAATGTTTAGGAGATTTTGTCAACGCCGGAATTGTACATGGCGAGTTAACGCCTCAATTAACGACGAATTATCTTGCTAAATACTGCCTGTGCGAATTTTCGGACTAGGCAAAAACTCGCACTCGACTTTTCCTTCGGCGATCGACAGAGATTTAACCTCCAGCCGGTCATTTTAATTGCTGCGGAATCAGTGGATGAGAAGAAACAACCTCCGATTTATTTTTGTTGGCGAAGGAACCGATAGATTCGGATCGGAAAAACTTAATCTTGTGGCGGAAGTGCTCTTGCACTTTCGAGAATTTAATTTACTTTGTCGGAATAAATTAGAATTTTGATCATTTCGGTATTTACCAAAGGAAATACTGCAAAAAGAATGCAAATATCTCAGGAAGAAATCCGCGAGATGGAATTGGGAATTATGCCAAGTTCGGTTTTCGAGTTACGCCTCCGTTTAGCTGTTGCTCGGTAAAAACATTAAACTTTAAACCGGGGGGCGGGATACAATAAAATTTCGGAAAAACAAACACTGAAAAATGTTACTGCAAAGTGAAAACAAATATGTTTTCAGACAGGAATTTTTTTGGATAATACGACTCGTGCAAAACGGCGTGTGAGGGATTAGGCGATTTTCACCCTCGTGTCAAAAGGGCCAGAACAGAAGAAACATAATTAAAAAAAGAAGAAAATAGACTAATAAAGACCATAAAGAAATTAAAGTAAAGTAAAACTTGTGAAAAATTATCAGAGGTACTGTTTTCTCGATTTCGTTGTAGGTCGTAAAATTTTATTGCATATTATGAGCGATTAACACAACTCTATTCCCGTCTTTAGAGTTTTCTAATTTTCAATTTTGTTCTTCTTATAAGTCTTATTATTTAATATATTTTCCTTCAGACATTTTAATCGCACTTGATTCATTAAACTCTAGGAACATATTCACTGCACATAATTATTATGTGATGTTAATTCACTTGAACGTTGCATAGCAACGTACAAATTGCATTCACATTATGTTATAATGAGGATGCATATGAGCGCATAACTCAATTTTCATATAGTGCCAAAATGAGTTTTATGCAAATTTAATAATATCTGATATTATGAAATATGAATTTTTTTTTGGAATTCCTCATACTGCCACAGACAAAAATTTTGAATTACTTTTACTGCCACAGACAAAAATTTTAAATTACTTTCTCGGTTCTCGTTTATTATGTAAACGAGTACTTTTCAAATATCGGGTGTTCATTTTAATTTTTCCTCAAAGTTGGCGTTGAAGAGTCGATTGTGAACGCACCACTCGTCAGTCAGTTTGCAGAGTAAAAATACCACGGCCTCCTAGATTAATAAGAGACTCGTCTCTTATCCGGCCTGTCGCATTCGATAAATGTCTGTTTTTCAAAATTCCCCGTATAGTATGTCCATCTAGCGGCTTTAATGTGACCCATATATTAGTATATGCAACTAAAAATACGTATGAATAATGACATTTTATATAATAAATTGTCAATTTCAAAAACTAAGTGCAGTCGAAACTTTAAAAAATGCCACAAACAAAGAAAAAATGTTGTATTAGTTCATGACATAAAGTCAACATTTCTTATCATAATCTACCCAATGATATCACTTTAAATGCGGCATGGAAGATAGGACTGAGAGATCGTACTGGTAATATCATGAGTGCCGCAGAATAAGCAAGTAGTAAAATTTTACCAAGATTCCAAAATTTAAGGACCAATGTAAATGTTTCAGTCACCTTGCAAGATAGTTCTCTGGAAAAACTAGAAAAATTGTCTCCATTTACTTATTTGCCAAGTACATACCAATTTTCAAATTGAGACGGCGGCAACGGCTTTTTTATGTGGCTACTTAATTATGAAAATAACGGAGGCAATCCATGGGTGTGATTATTGCTTGTCACATTTACGAGATCCAAATTCGAAAAAGAAAATCCCTTTATTGGAATTAATGTATTACTAAGATAGAGGAAGGCTAAGTTACCCCAATGATCAATTTGTGGGTCTAGTATAGTTTGGGAATGAGAAATTGGAATTTTAGGTTCTTCACTTGCAATGGGTTTTGGGTAGATTAAACATTTAGATAATAATGAAGATGTACGACTATGAGCAGTTCATTCCAGGGAGGACAAACAATCTGCATTTTACCGATATTCGGCATCCCTTTTTAGGAACTAGCAGGTGGATAAACTTACCACTATTGTAAATCTTCATTATTATAATCTTTACAATCTACCCTAAACCCATTGCAAGTGAAGAAGCTAAAATTCAAATTTCTCGTTCGCAAACTACAATTGACAATAATTTCAATAGTAGAAATTCTACCAAGCATTCCAAAGGAAAATATAAATTTTGTTTTGAAGAATATCTTAGCCTCATATTTTTCGGGAAATCCACTAATTCATGGTCCTGTTCATTGTAAAATGTGAGTGAGACACTTATTTAAAAATTAGAACTTCCTGTCATTGTAAATTTTTGTAACTTGCACTCACAGACAAATAAAAAAAAATAATAAAAAAGAAAATTGTTGAAATTAAATTTACCGTTCATAGAAAATGTTTTTGATTTGAGATTTTGAAAAAGTGTCAGATGTATTTGTGCGTTAAAACTGATGAAAAATGTTGAAAATACGTCTATAAAACAATAATTTCCTGGAAGGCAGGCAACCAGTACAACACATAAGCCCCGTATTGTGGCGCACCCTATAAAACAAAAATAATGCTTAGAACTACGAATGCGGCAGGCCGGATAAGAGACGAGTCTCTTATGAATCTAGGAGGCCGTGAAAAACACAAACAACGCAAAAAGTGAGGTTAGATCCGTATTCCGTGGTGGGTTCATAATCGACTTTTCAGTGCCAACTTTGAGACAATATTTATTGTTTATTGAAACAAAGAAAGTTTGGTCTTTATTTTACAAACACAATAGTTTTATTTTACAACTTTCTATAAAGAAACCTTTTGGTAAAAAATTATCAAAATGAGTGTATTTAAAATTTGACTCTCATTGCATAAAAGGAACGAAGAAATGTTTTTAGCACATCCTTTAATGACATAAAATTTATTTTTGTTAAAAACAATATTTTTTTAAACAATTTACTTCCCCTGCGTGTGTTATAAGTTGTTCAAAGTTAACAATACCCATTCAGTAGGTAATCAGAATCGCATTAGAAATCATAGAATGCAAATTGAGACAGAGCTGAAATAAAACCCTGCGGATGAAATAAATTGCAGGATCCTTTGAGACTTGAACCACACCTATCAGTGACAAGCCTGAACTTCAGTTATAAATAACCATCAGCTCCATCAGTTTGAAATTGATATTTAAAAAAGCTCGATGAAATACATCCTCGTTAACTTTCATCTGACGAATTTAAGGGGCTTTGCGATATCCCTGCACCCTCGTGTCCGTAATTATCGCAAAAACGGCTTTCAGGAAAGTGCCACATTATTCTCTAAGTTGGGATTTTGGTCTAGAAGTGCTTTAAATAATTTGATTAAATTTTGGGTGTTGCGGAGCCAGATTTGTTGTTAATGTGCATTATTGAATGCAGCTGGGAGGGGAGTCAGTTTGATAGAAAGCAATTTGTTTAAAAAAGAAAAATAATCGTTCAAATCCAGTAAAATAAATTGTGAACATTGAATTTATTGTTCTTGTGTTTTTAACACTGTGGTAACAACAACGAGGATAATATTTGAACAATTGATTGACGGTAATTATTAGCGCTTTATTTTCTCTAATAATATGAAATCAGTGCTTTAAATTATCTCCAATTTATTGTATCTGGAGATTGTGGAATATAATTTTAGAAATAGAATATCCAGCTAAATGTTTGATCATTAATCTAATTTTAGATACGCTAGATTAATTCTGCACGTTATGTTAGGAGATATCTT
Organism: Tenebrio molitor; assembly: GCF_963966145.1. Lineage (NCBI taxonomy): Eukaryota > Metazoa > Arthropoda > Insecta > Coleoptera > Tenebrionidae > Tenebrio > Tenebrio molitor. The sequence continues at coordinate 2,319,887 of NC_091048.1, read as the reverse complement.
CTCATTTCCTTCCGTTATTTATTATTAACTGCAGATAAATTTACTGCTACAAATGTGTACCCACCAAAATTTTTATTCGGCATGATTAATAAAGAACCCATAGTAGAACCTTGGGGGTCTCCTCTTAATAATCACTTGGAGAAAAAGGATAGCTGGGGACTACCATAAAGAGAATTTCTACTTGGAAATGTTGTGTAAGCCAAGCTTGGAAAACAAAACACTTGAACTAGTTTCGTCCTAATCTGAGTTTTGTAGCCGAGGCGCAGCCGAGAGGTGCACATTCAATTTTTTAGGCGACCGCACGAACTACAAAGCAAAAGAGATCATCAGGAAAATTACAATTTTTTTTTGTATCTATGTATTTTTTTCAAATACAGGGTGTTTGAAAATTGCTAGTACAAACAAAAGGGATAAAGTAACCCTATCCCAGCTTATTTTACGCCTCAGGCGGGGCAGTATTTTTTAAACCTTGGTAACCAAGCGTGATAATGAAGGACTATACAACAATATGAAAAATAAATATTTTTTTGCAAGATTTTGGCAACTAACAATGGTACTAACAATTTTAACCCAATTTTTAGTAATTTTTATCTCGAAAACTAGGGGACTTTTATTAAATTTTTTTTTTGCCAATGACTTTAACTCACCATCACCATTTACCAGTATTTTTTTGTACCAGCAATTTTCAAACACCCTGTATATCAATTTTTTCTATTATTTGTTATCAGCTTGCCAACAAAACTAGAAATTCACTATTTGCAATACATCTACTTATTTACATAATTTATGGTGACAGGACAATTATCGGCCTTGTCAGTTTCGTTGCTAACTTACTAAACAGACCAACAGATGGCGCCACGGCCAACGTCCGAAAAAGTTCGTCCGTAAAATTACCGTTTTCATTAAGGGTGCTTAAAAAATGTATTTTGCATTGTTCTTTTGTTTGAAATCTGCGCGTTACCAGTCTTGGAACAAAAACCGACTGAATAAATGATTTCCAAGATTTGTAAAACGAAATCTTGTTGACTTAATGAAACCCAGTCGGCCGTCGTAATGTCACCATTATCCTCCCAGGACAATCCTTTGAACAGCTCCGAAATAATAATCTCCAGCGAAATTAAATAACGTGTAAACAAATAATTTCATATAAAATTACAACACATTTCTGATGTAAACGAAAGGAAAACAATAATCCGCCCGGGGCGATTTTCCATTACTTCGGTTATCATATTTTATTCCTCCACCGGAAAATTTCAATCGTCTCAAGAGACCTGAAATGGAATTTTTAGACTGCGTATTTCGTACGAACCCAGGTTAATTTTGGTTTAGTGTGCTCTTGATTGTTTGCGTTATTATTTTATAAGGCTGTTAAGCAGAAAGCGGGAATTGCAGTTGCACGTCTAGAATATTTTCCCAAAGATAACAAATAACTGTCGTGTAGTCTAAATATTTACGAATGCGGATTAAATCTGGAGTCGGGTCCTCAATGGAATATTTTTAAGTTAGATAGTGCTTTATTTACCCGACGGGCTTTCGGATAAAAATAAAGGTAACAATTCTAAAAAAATATAACATTTTTCTTTCTATCCGCCACCCTTTTCTGTTTCCATTCTGTCCCTCCTCTTCCATATCTCTTTCATTCAAGTGAGGTTGAATGACCAAGACTGCATGCTTACAAAATCTTCTGTCACGTTTAAATTCTTTAAAGGAGTTTGTAAATAATGGGATACACTGTGGCCATGTGCTTAGAGCGCCACTCTGCTGTCGGGAAGTACTGGGTTCGAATCCCAGAGTCGCCAGAGCTCGTATGGGTTTTTTTCATTAGATTTTAACATGTGAAAAAAACGTATATCATCCCAGATACTTCATCTCTACCCGTCGGAACTACCACCAACCTTTCGAATCCATCGGTATTAATCCTGAATCATTTCCAGTGTATCTGAATGGGCTAGGGAATCCTATAGCATCCCACTCTCCCTACGGAGGGTAGGGAGGGAATGAAAAAAGTGTCTCTTTTATTTTTTGTCCTAATTATTTAATTCAGACAAGCTCTTGTTACAAATATTGCCACACATTTTGTGTTACTGTTCAGATGGTCATCTTGTCCATCTAATATTCGTTGAATATTAACAAACAAATTGTTAAACGTAAAGAGAAGTTTACTGAAAATTAAGAAGTAACCTGTGAAAAAGAATAACTGACAATACTTATTAATAAATTTAAAGAAAAGTGAAGAAACAGATTTTCTATGATATAGATGAAAAAAAGATATGAATAATATCTACATTGTTTGCTCATTCTGACGGTAATGAATATTTTAATATTGTTGTTTGTTATGAATATGAACATGACCCAACGGTCGCTAAACAAAAAAGCATATTACAATGTGATAAATAATAATGAGAAAATTTACATAAAAATGGAACTGACGATTTACATAAAAAATAAAAAACAGCAACATATTGTAATCAAAATGAATAACGTATATAAATATATTTATAGATAATTAATAGATGTTTTTTGCGTAATTTTTGTGTTAGTGTACGTAGAGCAAAATGGACAATATAATTTCTTCAAAATATTGGTCACTGCCAATACTTCATTATTATTTATTTATGGTTCCTAGATGTTTTCCCATAAATTTATTTCAACTTTTCCGTCTACACTGCGCTTCCTCCTTTAGCAAGAAAAACCTTTTGAAGTAATCTTTGATGTGAAAATTACACACTTTGACAACGCAAGCTTTTGATGGCAACTTAGAGCAACTTAGTAACTTCGAGTGATCACTTTAGCATTCCCGATCCGATTTCCTGTATTGTGCAAATCTGGGCTAATGACGAGCCGCGATTTTGTGCATTTTAATTAAGTTTCGGATGATTAAATGAATTGATTAACAAACACGTAGAGTTAATTTGATAATTTGCAGGCACTGTCGTGTTTTAAACAATAAGTTGTCTGTTTGGGAATAAGTGGAGGAAATTAGCACAAATTGGGTGAAACCCCGCAAATGGTCCAATTAAGAAAGTATCTATTTTCGGCCGCAGCGTAATTAAATTAACGAAGTATTGTTGCGACAACACCCTGTGGCACTTTTGCATGTTAGCAACAATTACAGGCGGGCGGAAGGACAAGAAAAATAAAGCGGCACGGGAAATATTAACCTCACAGTAAAACGAAAAGAAAATAAAGTTTTTAATAAACATCTGTGCTTTTCGCTGTTTCGTTGTTTTAAAACGTAACGTAAACACAATTATCTGTAAAAATACCGAAAGAAAATTCCTATTTTAAATTCGGCACAATAATGAATGGCGCGCCTATCAAAATAATCCAACATTTTAACTCGTACTTCATCATTTTGACTCTTGTTTATCGGAACAAAAATGCGTATTTTTGGGTTTGTTTGGACGGAGGACTCTTTGTTGCAGTTTCGGGTGTCGGCAAAGTCTCTGCATGGTCCCCACCCACGTAAAAAAAAATTCTTTTGAAACCTGACCAGTTAAAAATATTCCGGTGAGGGGACGGATTTATTCCGTATTTATTTGGACAACATCGAAGTAAATATTTGGATATTACGGCGCTGTTTGTTGCTCTTGTGGAAATATCATCCAGAAAGGACGTACAACAATTGCAACTAGCACCAAAAGGACCAATAAAATTTATTTTACTTGCCATGGAACAGTAGAAAAATGACAAGAAAGTGTCTCAAGGCTGAAATAAATCAAGAAAAATAAAATTGTCTTTTTGTATATGTGTTTGCATCCACTTAACTCAAAGACTAACAAGTAGATTTTTTCTAAACAAAGCTTGTCGTAAAGAGAGGACTTTTAGTTGTGTTTTGAGCCTTATTTTGTGGCGATAGGACATCAGAAAGCTGCGCTATGACAATAAATCTTTGCCGTTATGTAGAGGGCTCGCCTCGCGCTTATCTCTCTGTTCCGTCGATTTAAATCCAGACGGTGTTACACGTTTTCTGTTACATATTAATTTGCTAATCGTTGTTTCTCCATTGGTCTCTGGAATTTAATTCAGATTCCAACTTTACTTTGGTACAGGTCGTGTGAACACAGTTTATTTAATAAATTGGACCAATTTACTTCCATCAAGAGTCCATTAAGCTCTGTCACGTAAAGTGGTTACAAAAGCAAATCCAAAATGTGTGATAAAATCGCATTTTTTGTGAACGAATTAAAAACGACTAGTGCAGTTTTAACAAATTTTGTTTTGAATGAACGATGATTGGTAATTGCGTCCATGATTTTAATTGTTTTGGATGAATGAAACTTTGAAAAACAGTTTTTAATAAATAGTGTATTTAGTTTACTTTATCTGCCGCTCGTCAGCGAAGATAATAACTTTATCTGCCGCTCGTGAGCTCGTCAGATGCCAGCGACACTTTAGAATTATCAATCCAGCAGTATAGTGTCATATTTTAGTGAGGTTTGGAGAAAAAATGTGTTTTGAATTTTTCTTGGGAAATATTTTTGCCGGAACGTATCGTGTTTCCGCGAGAAATCGTAATCTCCCTTTTATCGGTATTAAACTCTCGAAAACATTCCTTTGCTGAATACAAATTTATTCGTCTAATGCAGAATACATTACTCATATACTTAGAGGCATTTCACTTAAAGCGGTTTTATCCTGAATAATAAAATATGAGCATGCGAATAAAATGTCTCATGTTCGTTTTTGTATTTTTTGCTGATTTTAATTTCACTCCCAAATGAATTTCCCTGGGAGGATATTTCAGGCAGATGTTTAATAAATCGCATGAAAAGAAGAGAAACCACTTTATACAGTTGTAAGACCGGCGCTTTTAACTCTTTAACAGAATTAAAAGAAAATACATCAGTAAGGAAAATGTGGAACGAGAGAAACGTTTCCGTGGATTTTTCATAATTTGAGAAACGTTCAGATTGAAAAATGAGCATAATGGATTGTGGTGTGGACAACATGTGGTTAATTTTACCAGATGAAGAGTCCCATCTTGCGGTGTAAAAATAGACGGCTGTATAAATAAAATTAAATCGGAAAATTTGAGATGGCGGAAAACAAATAATTGAATTGGTACAGTCTGTATTGAGCTGGTGCGGATTTTATGAGCCTTGTAATTCGCTGTTTTAGTACATCCAAACTGGGATCATGTCCTTGCGAGTCCTGGAAAACCACAATCGCAGGATAATGCGGGTGACGTTCGTAACTGTAATCAGATCTGGCAGTATTTCTTCATAAAAATCTTTTGCAAGGGTCGTCGTGGAAATCTTTCCGGAGGAAAATGCCTGAGATGGGGCAACAACTGTCGCGGTGGCAATAAAAGTTTTTTGGGAGTTATCGGCGACAAAATCACCTACAATAAAATTAAAGTTGTTAGGACGGTCCGCTGTTTATCGGGACCATTATCAATAAAGAAGAATAGATAATGGACGAACAAATAGAAATCTAAAAAAAATTAAGGGGATAATTTTCGTATTGATTCCTATTTGCAAGTTAAAATTGGGTTGGGAAAGACTTTAAAGAGAAATTTATTGTTATAGTTTTAAAACCGTTCATTAATAATAGTAACGGGCCTTCAAATAAATTTATATTTAGATGAACCTATGGAAATTCAATTGTTTGCAACATTTTTCCAGCGTAGAAAATGACACAAGAAACGTCTGACATTTTAACGAAATAAAATTAGGTTAGAAAATATTTTTAATTTTTGTAGTGCATTTTCCCTATTCCCCCTCCACGGAATATGACAATATGAAATTGGGAAAAAGCTTACCATGTAACCTGTGTAACTCCGGAGAATAATTGGTTACCTACAAAAATTACTTTACACTGTTCACAGAATTAGAATGTCGCCTACGCCTACTCTAAATATATATTTATTTGAAGGCCCGATAGTAGTTGTATCATTAAGAGTAGAAGTGACTCTTTTTGTGCTAAGCCCAGAGATTGAGACCGAGACGAAGCTGAGGTCGGCAACTGGGCGAAGCACAAAAAGACTTTCTGCTCTGCTTTTTATCGCTTAATAATTATTTGATTACTACTACATTACATTATCTGTACTCTTATCATTAACTGTCAAATTCTCCACAAAGATATATTGTTTGAAACATTGTTCCATCTCTCATAAAATTTGCGACTAAATTTGTCCCGAATGCAGGAACCACAACAGAAAATAAATTATTTATGAATGTTCGAAAACAAGTAATACAAATAATAAAAGACGGTCCGATTCGTTCTTCCACTGTTTGTCGATCCGTCGAACCAAATCGATGAGTTCAAATAATAAAAAAAAAAGATCATTCTTGCATGAAGTCGCTGGAGATTTCTGCATCTTACGAGCAATTCTCCGCCATTTTGCTCATCAAAGCTACATCATCATCTATCTATTCATCTACATCGAAAAACAAATATACTTCGAAAGCACCGCCTTCCTGCCAAAGCTCGTTTCAGTGCGCGGAATAAAGAACCGATCGGTATAATTTGTCAATTATGGGAATATGATCGCAAATATAATTCCAGACGATTTTCTTCGGTGCTAGAAGTCACTGCCCTGGAAGCAGAGCCAATATTTGCATTCGGCAAAGCTAACAGCTTCCGAGCACATTGGTCCGATGTTTCGGCGATAATGCGATCAACTTTAAAGTCCAATAGTTGTGCACACGAAAAGCAGAAGAAATGTTTGTTTGTCGAGTAAATTTACAAAAGGCCAACTCCACAAATAAATAGTTTATGTTCATTGTTCTGAAATTTCAAGCCTGAAGTGATCCCTTTTCTGTGTCAAGCATAAATTTAATTATCATGCATGCACCTCTGGAACTTACACAATGACACTAAATAATTTGTAGAAATGGCAATTAAAGTGAATTGAAACACGCTAGGTCTTTTATGTTTTCCTTGGGTGCGATTACAAAGTTTATTGTCGTGTTCGTAATTGTTTTAGTGGAGTTTTACACGTTTTCTTCAAATTGGTCCTTACATGCACAAGGTGCCACATTTTTTAAGTGTCTTGCACCACTTGCACGGTCATTTTAAAAAAATTTGCTTGAAATGGGGTTTTTTTTTTTAATCGTAACAGTAATAATAGCGGTGAAGTTAAGCAACGTCGAGTGTGGTCGATGTTTGGATGGGTGGCTGTCGAGGAAACCGCGTTTACTTCCATTTTTATGTCTAAATATACAGGCTGATTCACGTAGCCCGTTCATTAGAAACTTTCTGATTTCCCCAAATCATATTAATATGAAAATTGGTAGTTCACTATAATTTTGACTTCACATTTCGATTCTACGTTAAATTTTGAGTTTAGAACGTCTTTTCGTCAACACTTATCTGTCATCGTTTTTGACCTATGTCATCTTTTTTGCAAAAAAGCTAGATTGCAGGGCTTCATTAACAAATTTATAACTCTTGAACCATCGGAAATAAATAATTGATTTTTTTTTTTTTGTTGAATTCCTAAAGACCTGGTCGATCTTTTCCGCCATTAGTGAAAAATTTTTTATGTATCATACGCCTACTGAAATTTTTCAAAATTGCTAATCAAAAAATGTTAAAAACTTCATTTTTTTAAATGGCAACCACCATTTGTGACACTAGATATAAATGTAAAATTTAATTCTAAGCCTACTTTTATTAACATTGTGTATGCCTATTCCCAGCCGTTTTGGCGTAATTTCGATTTTTTGTGTAAAATATTCTTTTTTTTATCAAACAATTGTTTTATTTGAATTTTTATTTAACAAGCATATGCAATAAACAGTAGATAACAACGAAATAATAAAAAATAAGCAAATTACCAAAAAAATATTTTCAATGAAATCATTTACATTAAGATTTATTAAAATATTTGTTTGTTAATTTGCTTGTTTTTTATTGTTTTGTTGTTATCTAATATTTATTGCAATGCTATTTTTGAATAAAAATTCAAATAAAACAATTGCTTATAAAAAAGAATATTTTATTAAAAAATTGAAATTACCCCTAAACGGCTGCAAATAGGCATACATAATGTTAATAAAAGTGGCCTTAAAATTTAATTTTACATTTATATCTAGTATCAGAAATTGTAATTTTCGACATTTTTTGATTATCAATTTTAAAAAATTGCAGTAGGCGTATGAAACATAAAAAAACGTCGTTGATAGCGCAGAAAAGCGGCCAAATCTTTGGCAAGTCAGTAAAGTAAAAATAAATTATTCATTTCTGACGGTTCAGGAATTACAATTTTTTTAATGAAGCCTTGCAACCTCACTTTTTTGCAAAAAAGATGACATAGGTCAAAAACGATGACAGATAAGTATTGACCAAAAGACGTATTAAACTCAAAAGTTAACGTAGAATCGAAATGTGAAGTCAAAATGGCGCCTTTCTATTTAAAAAAACAAAGATGGCATCGATTTACGGTATTTCCGGAAGTACCGCCATTTTGAAAATATTTCATTTGAACTTGGAGTAGTCGATTATAGTCAACTACCAATTTTCATATTAATATGATTTTGGGAAATCAAAAAGTTTCTAATGAACTGGCTACGTGAATCAGCCTGTATACATATTAAAATTTAAATGAAAATTTTTTTGCTAAAAAAAAGGTTTTAAAACTGGCACGATTCTGCATTAGACAGTCAAAATATATCCTGATTGTTTATATTGTTGACTAGCACGTGTACGGAAATAATTCATCACTTTATTTTCCCCAATGAACAAAAAGAAGATTAAGAAACTTCTTAGAATTTTCATTTGAAAAATTTATCATTATGGCAATAATTATTATTATTTAACAATTTTTGGGAATATCATATTTACATAACAAGAGAGAATTATAACTGAATTAGTGGAAGATTAAAAGGAACTCCTCATTATGTGGTAACTGGTTCTAAGAATACATACTCGGTTGCCGAAATAATAAATTTCCGCTGAAAGTGAAAAGTTGTTTATATTTTGTAATTTATGATTCAATTATCGCCACATGTACAATTAATCAAAAATACGTAATAAAAATAAAACTACGTACAAATGCAAAAACGGCATTTTTTCTGAGCGGAGTAGAAGTCCTAGGAGTAAAAGTGTCCACAGGCGGCTCTACCGAGTCAAATGTAAGGTCATTTGAAGTATTTGTCACGATTTATTTATCAATTACACGAAATATTTAATAATTAAATTATCCCTTAAAAAAAGCGTCTAAAAAAGCGAAATAACGGAATTATTACCCAATATTTAACCAGTTCCCCTACGGTCTATCACGAGCCGCCCGTTGTGGGCGTGTCCATGGCATGGATATAAATGTTAAAGTCTATTTTTTCCTGGTAGGCGCGTGCGTGCGCATCTCCGAAAGGTAGAATCACATAGCTAAGATTTTTAGCAGGATGCAGGAATTGTTAGTATTTTTGGTTGCATATTATCTAGGGGGATCAGTATTTGTGGTTGCAGATTAAAACTCATGTTTATGATTTAATTTTTGTATAATTTGTAAAATGTAAACAAAAAAGTTTATGAATCAACTCGTGGAAAAATTGATAACAAATATTATACGTACAACATTTTTTATTTTTATTTTATACACACAGGAGTTAAATTGGGTACAAAACAACTCGATACTTTTGGATTCAATCGTTAATTAAAAAAAATAAAATAAAATAATCAACACCGCACTTTTCATCTAAAAAAAAATTACATAACATGGACATGGCCTGCTTCGACTACAATCATTTCTAATAACCATGTATCTTGCAAGACAAAAGGTCTCCCTTCTTGGCGTATTTCTTTTATTTCCCGTAAATATTATTAGATTTTATTAGAACGTTTCTCGTTTAAAACTTTATCTGAACGCAATAAATTAATGAATTTATTGTTCTTGTACAAAATCCTTCATAACTTGATTGACTGCTGTTCTCTGCTCAGTCAGATTAATTTTTGTGTTGGTAAGCATTCTATTACTACTCGTAGTAAAAACTTATTCTATTTATCAACTCCAAGAACGGATTTTCTTAAATTTTCTCATTTGAACAACATGCTCAATATTTCCAACTCTGTCGGTGATCTTGTTGATCTGTTCTCCTGTAGCATTGAAGTGTTAAAATCGTTGGATTTGTCGGATATTTAATTTGTATAGGTCGAATTATACGTGCTCTTTAATTGGGATTTTCCTGTTGAGCATGAAATTAATAATAATAATAATAATAATAACAATATCTTCTTCGCCGAGATATGTCTTCTCTTTCTATTAACAGGCTTTTTCTGTTTCGTTATTTGTGCTATTTGAAATAAACATAGATTTCAATGTTTACAGTTAATTGAAAACAATGTATGTTTGGAATTTCTTCATTGTTTTGCACTTCCCTGTACACAGCATCAATTGTAGGAATTCTGTTTGCAGAGAAAAATGTGTGCACTGTTTTTCGAATGAGATATTTTTGATGTTCATCCATTTCCTATCAGGTTTCTTCGGTGCCTGTAACTGCCCACACTTCTTTTCTTCTGCCAAGTATCATTGAATGGTTCTAAATCCACCAGTGGCGGCTCGTGGGTTAATAACCAGGGGGGTCATTTTGGTTTTGGAATTTTAATTAATACGAAAAAGATATAAATACATGTGTACAAATCTTCAAAAATACGCGCCGTGCTGTATGTGATGATACACTGATAAAAATAAAAAAAATTATAATAAATTGATATATCATCAAAATAAAACATACCTTAAACGTGCTTATATTTCAAGTCAATTCTCCTCTCCTTCAGTTCTGCAAAATGATCTATGACCTTTTCGTTGAAGTTTGGAATGTTCTTCACAAGTGTTTTTTCGATGCTCAGCATAGACAAGGCACTAAGTCTAGATTGTCCCATTGTATTGCGTAAAAATGTTTTTACCCGTTTCAAAGTTGAAAAACATCTCTCACTTTCCACGGTCGTCATGGGTAGTGTACATAAGATATTTAATAATTTCACTGCTTCAGAAAATGTTTCAGACAAATTCATATTAATAAAAAGTTGAAGTATGGCGACTGCACCGGCACTGTTGCGAAAATCCTCACGACAATATATTACTTCAAGTTCTGATTTTAGTTTAGAAATATTTACTGTAGCATAATTAGCCTTCACCATATTTAAGATATTTTGGGGAAAATTGGTTGTGTATTCTTCAAATTTCTCCGCCTGGAATAACTGTGAAATCATCAGATGATCATTGAATCCGAATCTATGACCAATTTCAGACATAATAATGTCGCAAATTTCAAGTGAAATTAGTCGCTTAGAATCTTCTCCATTAGCTTTTCTCGTATTCGCTGATGATGTGCTTGGTTCTTCTGATTTTAAAATAGCACTTCTTACTTTTTGAATATTGCTGTTGAAAGACATTATGTAGTTTTTGACTAATATAACATCAATATTTCGCATTTGTAATTGTTTGAACAATATATCTACATGAGGCATTATTTTATGGAAAAAATTTAACCAAAATAAAAAAAGTTCATCTTCCAAATGTCTTTTTAAACCAGTTGCTTGATTTATATTGTTACCGTCTTCCTCCTCATCAATGATTTGCTCCAAACAACGTACTAAATCTTCTTTATAACTGTGTACAGTTTCAACACACTTTGTATTGAAAGCCCATCGAGTGGGTGCAGCTTTAGGTAATCTCACCTTAACCACCCTATCCAGTACCGCCGTACGTTTTGGGGATCGTCCGAAAAAAGACGAAAATGCATGTAAATTTGCAAAAAATATTTTTATCGGTTTGTGTTGACTCGCCGCTTTTTGGAGGATAAGATTAAGTTGGTGGGCATAACAGTGAATGAAGTGTGCATTTGGATATGTTTCTTTAATTTTTATTTGTACTCCTCCCAGCTTACCGCTCATAACTGATGCTCCATCGTAACTTTGACCAATCAATTTATGGGGTGCTTCATTAATTTTTAATAATTTGAGTTCTTCCTTTATTGCATCGGTTAAATGTTGTGCTGTGGTACCTGGAGGGTTGACAAACTTCCAAAACCTTTCATACACAATACCATGCAATGCATATCGAAAGATAAAAATCATTTGTGTTTTATTGGAGCTATCTGTGGTCTCATCCACTTGAATTGCCACAAAATTTGTCTGGTCAATTTCCTGTATTATATGTGTTTGTACAGGGTGTTTATAAATGTCTGTGATCGCGGTTTGCCATGAAATTAGATTCATACAAATGGTAACTAGTACTATAATAAATTTGAGGTTAAGTGTAATCTGACAACAAATGTCAGTGCAAAATGTCAATTCCATCAATGTTTTACCCTTTTACCAATAAAGTGATAGCCGTAGTATAAGTGGTAGGTAAACGTGAAATAGACTTATCCATTTCAGGCAGATTTGATTTCAGTCAGATTTAAGCCAGGTTGAAAAAGAATGAAGGTTAGAGGAGGAACCATCTCTAAAAAAAAAACAGGATTAATCTGGTCCGGATGATAGCACCCTAGAAGAGCTTAGGGTTACCAGATGAACATACGAATGGTCAGAAAAGCAAGCGAGAGCAGAGGAGCAGATCAGTGGATTTAGACTGAAGTGCCAATCTCCGCAAAAGAAATGTTTGGATTATCTTCAATTCTTTCGCGGATATCTTCCACAATGTCTTGAGCAACTGGTGGTCTACCTGAAGACTTGCTTTTTACGACGCTCCTAGTTTCCTGAATGCGTTCTAAAGTTCGTCTGATTTTCTGACGTAGACAATGATCGTCACAATGGTAATCTGGAAATCTGATGCGGAATTGATCGAGACAAGGCTCGACAGAGTATGCCCAGACACCATCGTTATCTATACCGTTCCTAAAATAAGCCTCTAAAATGAATTTATTTTGTTCGAATTCCATCTTTCACAATCTGTCTACTTGACGTATAATTATTTTGACGTGCATTGCTAGTCAAGTTCACGATTTTGTAGAGAATTAGCTTTTTTCAAAGGCAACGTGATAACAGACATTTATAAACACGCTGTATAACGGCTAACATTGAATCTAAAATTTGGTTCTGAATTGTTTTCGATTTTCCTTTAAATACTGTACTTTTTTCCATATGCTCTTTAAATATTGAGTCTAGTTCAGAGACAAAATCAATAAGGCCTCTAAAAATCCCAGGATTATTGGACATGTCACTTTCGTCATGACCGCGTAATGCAAGTTCGAAGACTCCGCAAAATTTAACACAATCAATTATTTTGTTTAAAATATACCTATTTTTAGAAACCGATTCATTAAAGTCCTGCACTGATTTACGATACGCACTGTCAAGTTGCTGTCTTATGTCAACACGTCCTAAACAGGAGTAACTCATTGAACAATTTATATGCACAGCGGAAGACGCATGCTTTTTTATTTTGTCTTTTAAATGTTTAATATCGGTTACTCCATGTTTAGCCCATACGGGATCAGTTGAAAACAATAAACACGGATAGCAAAAAAACGCATTTTTCACACTACATCCGCAAATCCAGTTGCACAAATCGTACATCGATTCTTTAAAGTATCTGTGGATATCTTTACCCCTATCCTTTGTTGTTTGTTTCAAATCCATTTTTGGTTTTGGTCGCCCAATTTCCTTTTTTTCAAGTCGCCGTTCATAATTCAGTGTTCCAGCTGACTTCAGCGCAAATATCTCCTCAACAACACTCATTTTGTTTTGATAAAAGTAAAATTTCACAACATTCACAACTTGGACTGCAACTACACATAAACAATAAACACTCCAGTGACTTAACTCCGCAAGTCCTGAAGGCAATTATTATCACTGATCTCTATAATGCACATTGCACAATATTATGCACTGCTTTTTTTTACTCGCTGAACATACAATGTAAAATGGCAATGTTTTTTAAAGTCAACAATTCAAATCATTTGAGATAGGCAACCAAACTTACAGATGCATTATGCGTGTGTATCCCGATGCATAGATTCTATCCGAAAATTTGTTTGAGTGCATTGCTGTCAAAGTTATCAATCGATTGCTTTGTCAGCAATGCACCAAAATGGAATTTTCAGGATATGAATCTATGCAGAGTTATTTATATTCGTCAAGAAAATCGCATGAATACATTAACCATCAGTGAAGGACAAAAAGTATCTAAAGTTTTTTAAAAATACATATCGAAACTGTAGAATTTTAACTCCTCAACAAATTCAACTTTTATTTATAAAAATGTAGTAATTCGAATAAAAATGTTGCTATTTTTGTTATATTGGAAATATTTTTCTTTTCACCTAGAGTTGTCAAAATTCTTTCCGGAAATATTTTATGTATCCATGGTTATAACAATAAACGTAGCTTTCTTATTGGATAGTAGATTCATGAATGCAATTTTCAGTAAATTAAAAAACTCACGGCAGAGATCAGTGGCAGTTACGTATGCGCAGTTGAAACAAAACATTTATCGGGCCGTCGACCACATTAGCCGTATAGGAGTAAAAGGTGACTCTCACTTGCACTCAAGAAATTCGGTATCTGCTGTCACTGTTCTTCTTTACATGCATTTCTCCATAAGCCACTAGAGCTGTGTAGGGTCAATCTGAGTAACGGCCCGGCTTGCGGGCGGGCGCGCATTGCATTACTAGTTCTGAATGTAGATTGCTGAGGATTTTAAATTTGAGACTGTTAGACAAAAAATATTTGTATTAAAATTATGTGATTTTGATTAGAATATTTTAGGAGGGTCATTGACCAATTGACCCTAAGGAAAAGCCGCCATTGAAATCCACAACCTTCAACACAAAGTAATTAAGCTGTGATACAACAAAAAAAAAACTCAGAAATCAATACCAGTATAATCTGCAGTTTTTTCCATTTGAGCCGTCTTGGTTAACTCGGCAAAATCCTTGGAGATCCCACGAAATACTTTAACGATCATTTCTTTCTCGGCTTGTGAGAAATTTGCTATAAATATGCACTAATAAAAAACTGTTACTTGCTGTTAGCATAAATCCAACTTACGCCGTTTATTTGGTGATCGAAATTGAGACATCTTGTTGACATATAAAAACTTCTTAACCTATAAGAACTAAGACCTGTTTCTTTAATAAATAAACGGACACAACAGAAAACAGACACGAAACAGAAACAAAACAGACACAAAACACGAACGGAAAAGTAAGACACGATGAAACAAAAATGGCAGCTTGGACCTGATTGACAGTACAGAACACTGTAATATTGCACATTTCTCTAGTGTAAGTAGAAAAATAAAGTAACCAATAGGAAAGTCGCATTTCGTTGCAGGATTTTGTAAATGCGCACGCACGCGCCTACCAGGAAAAAATAGACTATAGATGTCATGAATGGCGTTAAAATCATATAAAGCTCAAGATGAGCGTTCAGTGTTAAAAAATAAACAGTTATAAGTTGTAATCGTTTGCTATTCACGTTTTGATAGTTTTACTTTGTATATTATCGAAACTTCAAGTACCAATAACAAGGGAAGTAAAAATTACTGGTGCGTTAAAATTTGAAAGCTCTAAATTTGAAGATTGTAATTTTAATGTAACTGTAGAAAAAGACAAATAAATGAGTTCGATTTTTTTTGTGATCCGCTTGAAGATAGTATATATCATTTAAAGTAGAAGGTCTTTTTGTGCTTCGCCCAGTTGTCGACCTCGACTTCGTCTCGGTCTTCAATCTCTGAGAAAAACTCACTTCTAGTCTTAATGATATAATCTAAATACTATTATTATATCATGAGGCCCCAAATATTTTATGTTACGTTACATTAAATCAAATGAATAGAAATAGAGGCATAATATAAAAGTACTTAGAAATTTATACATAAACATAATGTAGATACATCTTAAATTAATTTATTACACTTATAAAAGTGTTATTTTCATTTTTACTTGGCGTTGTTTGCTTCTCGAAGAGGGCTTGCCCTCTGTCCTATAATTCGTTTTTAATAATAATAATTAATAATGATAAATTTAGTAATCTTTTATTGTACCTATTATAATTTCTTTGTAAATGCAATTCTGTATACAAAATAAGAAAAATAACAAAAATTCAAATAAAGACAGTACCTACTCGTAATAAAACGTAAAAATTATGTGATGAATTATTTATATATTTTTATTTGTGGTTTTTATAGTTGTCGTCGAGGAAATGAGATGGATTCGTAAACAAATAAATATTTATGGCAAAATTTTCTCACTTTTCGAAACTTTGTAGTAAACTTTTCCCGAAACGATGTCAACATTAATTACACCTAAAATCACGTTTAGAGTATTTTTTAAAAAATCCAATTTTAATTTTTCAAATTTTCTATCTATTTTTATAATTGCTGTGCCAAATTCAAAGAATAAAAAATTAAAATCAAATTTCAATACTACTAACTACTGAATACTAATGCCCTTTAGAGTTTATACGGGTGTTCATTTTTAAATTTCTCCTCAAAGCTGGCGTTGAAGAGTCGATTGTGAGCGCACCACGGATTACAGATCACTAGGGCCCGGATTTTAGGCAAAATGGACTATTTTTATTTTTTAAGGCACATGTATGAAACTTGTCTATAAATGATTTCTGGCTTAATTAGAGTAATTAGAGCCATATTTGATTCTGCCTATTCGGCCTAAAATGCCCTTTAAATACCTATTTTACCTTTTAACTGCCTGAACATGCCTAAAATGACCAAAAATCAATTTCATTTTTGCGGTTTTTTCCCAATTTTCGAATTCTGGGAAGTTTACGGTATTGAAAATGTAAAAGTGGTACCTCAATAAAATTTACAATGCTTTATGATTTTAAAATTTAAGGAGATGTAATTACTGAAATGTACAAAGTGCAGTACAATACAGGAATTACTTTTTCGCTTTTACGGTTGGGACCATGATGTCAGCGGTAAATACTCCGACAATACCTAAGTACCACAAACCATTAGACTGGACTGGCATAAATTACAGAGTTTATCTGTTTGCCTCTGTTCGAAGGGGTGCAGGTATACGCGGTCTAATGTTTTCTGATACTTAGGTATTGTTAGAAGCTTTAACGTTTATAAAATGGTCCTTGCCATAAAAACGAAAATTAAAATCCCGAAGTGAAACAATAAGAGAAACCTTAAGGGTGTCATTTTCTAAAAATTTAAGAAATATAAAATTAACCATCTCCTCTGAAATTTGGTGGGAGACGTAAATATAAGCATTACAAATTTGTCATTTCTCGTTTACTTTATCTCCGTGCAGTGGTCGTGTTTCTTGTGAACCTGTTTAAAGTGAACATAATGCCGAAACAAAAAATTAGTTTACGCGAAAAAATATTACAGTGGACAAGCAAGAAAGATTTATATGAAATAAAATCAACCCGAGAAATGTTTTGTAAAGCTTGTGGTAAACTGGTAAGTTAAGCATAATTAAAAATATGTCATTTTATATTTTTTACTTATTTGAAAATTTTATTTTTTGTAGTTTATATGCGAAAAAAAATGTCACTTGCAACAGCATGAGCAAACGGCCATCCATAAAGAGAACATTATGACACCGCTTCGGCAAACGTTGCTGACACAGAACTTGGAGGAATCGGCAAATAGTACATTCAATATGGAACTTTGTAACGTCTTTTTAGCTGCCAATATACCATGGCACAAACTACAAAATCCTGCGTTTCAGAATTTTCTGACAAAATATTGTGGTAGAAAAATTCCGGATGAGTCTACTTTACGGAAAAATTATTTACCAAAATGCTACAAAGATGTATGAACATACTATCTTTTAATATTTAATTTAAAATTATTTTCACTTTTAGACTATTGACCGCATTCGGAATGAGCTGGATCCTTTTAACATATGGGTTTCAGTTGACGAAACAACAGATGCACTTGGGCGATATGTGGCGAATTGTCTGGTTGGGAAACTTTCAGAAGATGAACCTGGAAAATCTTATCTTTTGGCGTCTAAACAATTAGAAAGAACAAATCATGAGACAATAGCTAGATTCGTAAATCAATCTTTAGGTAAGGGTTTTTCACTTTTTTAAATTTATTTTGATTTAAAATTTCTATGCGTAGAAATCTTGTGGAGTACCAGAGTTGTTGCTGAAAAGTTTCTTTTGTTTGTAACGGATGGAGCACCATATATGATAAAATCTGGTAGACACCTTAAGGTGTTTTATCCAAAAATTGTGCATGTCACATGCTTAGCGCATGCTTTAAATCTAGTGGCTGAAAAAATTCGCTATCAATATGAAGATGTGGATAATTTAATTTCGAACGTGAAAAAAATTTTCGTTAAGGCACCTTTGAGAGTTGAAATGTACAAAGAAAAACTAAAAGAAATGCCACTGCCTCCACAGCCAATTTTAACACGATGGGGAACATGGCTTCAGGCTGCTATGTTTTACAGCGAACACTTTGATTCCATTAAAGAAGTAAGTATATAAAAGATAAGCAAATTAATTGATTGTTAAACTGTTTTTAACTACTCACAGGTTGTCATGTCCTTTGATGGAAGTTCTGCTGTTGCTATTCAAAAAGCACAGTCTATAATGAAGAAACCCGGAATAAAAAACCAATTAATTTATGTTCGCAGTAATTTTAAAATAATCTGCGAAAGTATTACTCAATTGGAAAAAAATGGGTTACCTTTAACCGATTCAATCAAAATTGTTGAAAACGTATTTACCTCCCTAAAAAAATCTCCAGGCCCTGTAGCAGCAGTAGCATTAAAAAAACTTGAAGATGTTACTGAAAAAAATCCTGGATACAAATTTCTTCTAGAATTGGCAAGAATTTTTAGAGGTGAAGATGTGCCGGAACATGACACCAAAATGGAAGAAATTTATTACAAATTTGCGCCCATTACCTCTTGCGAGGTAGAAAGAAGTTTTTCAAAATATAAGTCCATTTTGGTGGATAACCGACAATGTTTTAAAGTAGAAAATTTAGAGCAATATCTTGTATGCAATGTAAATACGTAACAATGTAAATAACTAACAAACTTGTAGTATTGTATATTAATTAATAAAAAATAATTAGTAAATATCTTGTTGTGTGTACCTACTTAAAACTTTAAAAACACATTTTTTAATTTAATTAACCACAACTTTAAGGACCTAGTATGGCTTATTTTCAGTTTTTAAGGGACTATTTGCAGTAGTTTAAGGGACTATTTTAGGCACCTATTTCCGACTTTTTAATTGCCTAAAATCCGGGCCCTACAGATCACCAATCAGCTGTTTAAATCTAACCTTACTTTTTGCGTCGTTTGTGTTTTAATTCGCAGACGAGTGGTGCGTTCACAATCGACTCTTCAACGCCAACTTTGAAGATAAATTTAAATGAACACCCCATATTTTTCCAACAATTGCAATTTAAATTATTTATTGTGTCAGTGAATTAATACTATTGACTAAAAAATTATAAAACGCTGTCAATTCTCGCATATTATTTTATGAAATCCCATTTATTTTTTATTTTAAATTTTAATTGAATTTAATGTACTGCTGGTCACGTCTCTTTGAAATGTTTTAATAAACTGCAAACATTTAAAATATTTTCGTTTATTTCCCCGGCCTCTTGCCTGAATATAAACAATAACTAAAAAAAAAAATTAAAATTGTCTATGTGAAAATATAAATTTTATTGTGAATAATGTTTAAAAAGGATTTAAATAGTTGTGTTGATTACATCAGTGTAAAGTTTCCAGCTTAACTAAAATTACAAATAAATATTTAAGACATTTTTGGGAACAAAAGATGTATTTTACAGTGAATAATGAAGACAATTTTTGGAACGTCTAAAAAAATTTCCAACAAATTACTGAAATTCTGTGTTATTTAAAAACCGACTTGCTACACATTCAACCTCGCTCCAGTGGCAGTGACATTAATTTTTTTATTAAGATTATTGAGCAATGAACATTAGCTTAGCGGACGCGAAAAGCGCCTGTGTTTACAAAGCTTCAAAGCTCGTATTAGTTTAGCGCCTTCGTAACAAGAAAAGAATAAAGGAAATTTATAATTTATTGGGCCATAATGCCAAGCTCTTATAAACAAAATAAAATAACTGTAACAGACATTTCGCCTGGATTTTACTTTTAAGCGAAACTTAAAAATAATTAAGAGTGGGCGACGAACAAGAACTTGGTAAAATTAGCAAAAAATATTGTGATTTTTTGTTTCTTAGAATAATTCGTGAAATGTCTTTAGCAGTGGTAAAAGATTTTTTTCGATAAAAATTCTTGAGCACAGTACTCACCTCTTGAACAAACAAATTCATCATAACAGCTCTTCAGTAATGTTAGCAGAATTTATTATTTTATAGTAAAAAATTGCATTAACGTTGAAGTGTTGAAAACAGAATGTCTCAGCCTTGGAAGACTAAACATAATCAAGACAGGTTTGTATTTATTTGCGTTTGCAAAGCTTCTTCATTAACATTTTGATGGCGCTTGCCAACAAGCTTTCGCTTTACAGAAGCCAGATCTAAGAAGCGAAAAAATCTCGCCGTTTGCGTGATCTATCCGAAATAATCTAGAACAGTGATAAAAATTGTAAATCTGCGATTGTGAAAGCACCGCGATTTTATTTTATTTTTCCTCCGTATCCATATCCCTCGCCAGATGAATTCTTTAGTAACAGGTTGATGACTACCCTCGCACGAGCCCATTCAATCCTCCGCCATAAATCCCCCAAGACGATACATTGAAAAGAACATAATGTGCAGCTCCGCCGAATTGATTCGACACGATACTTCTTCGGAGGAGAAACAAAAGCGAACACTCCAAAATTTCCCTCTTTATTAGCCCCGACAAATAACTCCAGGAAGGAACTCGACGGGGAAAGGACAAATCTCATTTACCTTGACGGATCCACTTTAAAAAATTCCTGGAAGCGTTGGTGTCCCTTTCGACGGCGTCAACATTCCCGGAACTTTTCAGTTTTTCAGCGTCACCGGATCCTTGCGTTCGCCACGAAAACGCGCGAATAACTGAACTGAAAGGATGCAAAGCTGCGCTTGCTATCATCGCACGGATATCGGTGACGTAAGTGAAACAATCGACGCTGGTTTCCTTAAATCGTTTCTACTTCCTGTTGACATTTGGTCTGACTGGACCGAAGTGGCCAATTAAAAATTTGTCAAAGTGCTGAAAATTTTGGAAAACATTCAAAAGCTTTTGTGAGAAAGACCCGACTGCTAGAATGTTTTCCGAAAAAAAAATAACAACAGTAAAGGACAGAATAAATTTTAAATTGGATCAAGTACACTTGTATTTAAAATTTTTTGGAAAAGAAAGCACCACATGACTCCAAGAATTGATTGTGTTGAATGAGAAAATATGAGAATTGAAAAATAAATTAATTTCAAAATTATTACATCCTATTTTTGCATCTCCTCCGCGATATTTATCAAATAAACTTTCTTAAACGTTGAGAAAGCTATTTTTAAAGATGCTCATCAATTACGTCATTTACAGGTGGTAAAGCTAAATTTTAATCGGTTTCTCCATCATTATAAATCCATCCAACAAGAAACGTCGATTCTGTCACACTTTTATCTGGAAAAAAGTGATTAATGTTCCGGACTTTTCCTAACAAGTGATTAATTTCCTCGACCGAACTATTAATTTTATTGTTCAAGTAGAAAGGACCTTCAAGGCACTAATAGCGAAAAAGGATTGTAACAAAAGGGATCCATTCAGTAATAATAATTAGAAACAACCTTGCTAGTGAAGACCTGTTTTCACCACACCACAATGGAAATTTGCTAGGGACGCACAGGTGAATGTTTTTCACTCGCTCGGCTAAACTCGCCCCGCCCCGAACTTACTCGAATGGGCCTTTCACCTGGGAGCGTGTGACGGCGTGGCGCGTGACGGTGAAACTAATTCGCTGCCCGAGAATAATGTCACGGTGCACCCCTAAAGAAGGTTTCGCTTAAAAAAAATAAAGAATTGTATATCTAAATATATAATTCGTTTGATAAATTTGTAAGGTAGAGAGATGACAAAAAAAGAAAGTGATTCGCAATTTACAAGTTAGTTTTCGCCCCTAAAAATATCACAGTCTATGATTTCTGTACAAATGGTGTGAAATATACTAAGAAAGGAAACTGCACCTTTCCAGGGGTTTTAGAATGTTTCCTTGGCAGATCAGATTTCAATGACAAAAACAGAGAGCAGTCGCTTGAAGCCAGTCAATGTTTTAAGCGGATAATTTCATTTTCTTGAATCACATTACTAAAGAACAAGAACGGAATGGATGGGATTAGATTTCGTGCGGGAGGAATTTTAATAATTCACGTTCATAGTTTATTGTTCGAATAAATTAATTTGTCAAGGTCTAGAACTCGACAAAAAAATGCTTGGATGATTTTTGAAAACAAAAAATTGTCTCGTGAGTTTTTAAATCTTGGAAATACACACTGGTAGATATGAGGCTGTTCCAATATATTAAATCTGTTGTTGTAGAGTCTGTAGCCGTAGTTACCAGCGAGTCAAGGTTTCTCTTTCGTTCACTTCACTTTCGCTCACTTTACGTTTGCATAATAATTAATATTAAATAAATTATTATCAAACTGGTATCCGAGTGCTAAATTGATTCCTGACTTCCAGAGTCGTATTTTCTAATATTCTCATTTTGAAAGCTCAACGAAAAAAATTTTTTGAAAACACTTAAACCGTTGCAAATTAGAGTAAACATGTAATGGAGTCTAACGCCTTCTGACATTGTTTTAACAATTAATCACTTCTAATACGCCATTTCCAAAGCACTGTTTCGTCGGACCTAATTTTAGCTTTCAAAAAGAGAACGTTACGAAAACATCGCGATTGTTAAAAGCAAAACAAAATGTAAAATTGTTTCTCTTTTCATTTTCGCACGGCGAAATAAAACCGTTTCGAGTCCCAGGATAATATTTTCAAGATAAACACTAACGAATATTAAAAAACGCTATTTTCGGGGGACATTAACGCGAAAATAGCTTACCTTGAATTCGTTACTTTTTAAAAATGATTCACTTTTGCGTGTTCGGCCGACACAACATTACAAACGAGGAAGTGGTTACATGAAATCGTAAAATGGACTTATCTATTTATCTATTTATAAACACGAATGAGGTAATGGTTGCGTTTTTCCGGAAAACTTTGTTCAGGTTTGCTTGTATCTTGTTCCAGGTACTAGCAGCGTTTTCGTTGGATTGGATACATTCTAAAATTAATTAAAGTACAGTTTTAGGTGTTAATGCTCTTCCTCTGTGTCATCAGCAGCCGTAACCACCACCAGTCTCGTCCTTCTTGCCGAAAGTCCACCTACTTAGTCTATTTTTCAAATTGTGTTTGTCAGAGCTTTACAGCAAAAGCACAGCGAGTTGTGCACGAACAAACAAAGGACGAAAAGACTCATATCGTTCCTGCTGTGCTGGCATGTAGATAGTTAGAGTCCCATTTGCAGGAATATGTAAGCTTTTCGTGCGAGAGGGAAATGCAAGTAATAATTAGAAGGTCTGCAAGTGAATTACTGGAATTCATTATGTTTGCCTGGAAACAATTTTGAACTAAATTCAAGTTAAAACGAAGGTTTAATTAATTTCATTTTTAAAACTGTAAAAAATGTGTTCGAAGTTGTTCCGATGTGAGTTAGTATCGCTCTTAACAACCTAATCGACAATGTAAATATTTTATTATGAGCAACTTGTCTAAAAATATAAATAACATTTATGATGTTGTTGATGTACATAATACTTTATATCGTTTATAATTAGTCAGTCATAAATAGCGACAAATGTCGGATCATGACATGTGGAAGGAAATCTGATCTGATTTGGCCTAACAATAAAACAAGGTCAATGTTGAATGCAAATTAAATTATGCGAATGTGGTTCACGACTTATTGGGAAAAAAATCAATTCATTTCTTTGTCAAGATTCAATAAAGCAAAACCCTTGAAAGAATAATTCCCTGAAAATTTTAGGAAATGTGTGTTTAGTTTAGTTACAAAATCTAGCGCTCTGAAGTTTGGGAACAGTATTTTAGGGTCTCTAAGTATATCATGTACAGGGTGAATCAAGTTTTACCGCCCGCATGATAAACCCTATTAAAAAATTAGTAAAAATTATGAAACGTTGGGGTTGGAATCCCTTCATATAAGGCTTCAAATGTGTGGAATCAATTTTCCCATATCACTTCATTCGGAGCCATAAAATTTAAAAAATCGATTTTGATCCAAAAAAAAATATTGGTAATTGTTCACTTTAACTACTTCTGGAATTTTCGCGCTTTTTCTGGCTAGACACCCTCAGGCCGTCCTCCTAGATCGTTTCCCACCATTCAAACCTTGTGCAAATGCCTTTTTTTCTCTCTTGTTGTGTTTCAAGGTCGCGTCAAGGTCGCGCCAATGTCTTAGTATAAGGGTAAGGAAAATTCATTTGCACAAGGTTTGAGTGGTGGGAAACGATCTAGGAGGACGCCCTGAGAGTGTCTAGCCAGAATAAACGCGAAAATTCCATAAGTAGTTAAAATGCACAATTACCAAAAAATTTTCGTACACACTCATAATTTACAATTAATTCAAAAAACACATCTATGAAATTCGCATCAAAAGAAAATTGTTAGTTTTTGAATGATTCCAATTTTAACATTTAGAGGGAAAAATGACCAAGATTTACAACTGCAGTGTCATAAATAAATACCTCATTGTTGGGTAGACATCTGTTGACAACTTTTCTAGTAATTCTTAAGTCAATTCAATTTTATAATAAATCAAATTCTTGCATTTTAATATCAAATTCCATTTACATATTTCGGAACCCGGTAATGTTCAAAATTAGAAAGATTTTCTTTTATATGCTTATTCAATAAAGATAATAAGTATTTTTCCAAGGTTAGAAAAATAGATATATTTGCAATAAGAAGAGATGTGTCTTTTATGACAGGAATAGAAGGAAGAGGGACATGGAGAATCATTTTCGGAAATAAATTTAATTGTAAATTAACCATTCAGTACAAAACTGTTTGCACCTGCATTGTTTGCTATTTGTAACTTCAACAGGTGGTGGAGAAATATCTTCTCCAATGAAAGAACACCGGTTCTAATATATCTATTTTATGAAAGGTAAAAATGACAATGTATATAATAGAATGATTATTTTAAAAACTGTAATAACCATTTACGTTCGTCATTTTAGATAAAAACAAATAACCATTAAATAAATATTGTTTGTTTGTCAGAAAAACACCAAAGAAAAAGCTGTCGAATTAACTGTGTTTGTCACAGCAAGACAGCAAAACAATTTAAAACGTGTTTCTCACGCCGACAAAAATGAAATTTATTTTATTTTCGCCACTCACAATAATGGAAGTTGTAGACGGACCATTCCTTCCATTTTGTTTGCCGCGTTTTCACTTTTCATATTACCCAAATTTCATTTTTACTTGTTCAGCTCGCCTCCTCAAACACAAAACGTGATTATGATTGTCTTTGTTGGCGTTTTTAACTGGTTTGCCAAATATTCGAAGCAGGATTTGGCCCGACAACGAGGAGGGCGTAACAAGGTCGATGTGGATTCACCTAATAAAAAATAATGAAATTACTCTCTCGTAAAATCTCGCCACCCCTCCTCCCGATGACTTTGCAGCGGAAAGTTGGACTGCTCGCGTTTAACGGCGGTGTTCTTTGTAATTGTTTAGCAATAAAAGTGGGCGACGGAGGAATTCTTGTTGGAGCGGTTTATTGTTGAATTTTTGCTTGATTTACTTTTAGGGACGATCACGTGAAGACGCGGAAATAACCGCACTGGGAAAGTTTTACGAAATTATTTTATTGCGGTTTTACAGCCTTTGCTCCCTCGATGGCGCACAAATGCCTTTTGCGAAAACAAACAATACCAAATCAGATGAGAGACAGAAGTGATGTAAACAATGCAATTCTCGGCGGCATCACCCCCGTTCGCGACACCGGTGCTGATTCCAACAAAAACTTCTAACAAAAGATATTTTTACAAAACTTATTATTGTTAGATATTATTTGTTAAGATTATTTTTTCAACGTGCAAACATAGCAACTAGTACACGTTTCTTTGTTATTTATTAGGATTCAGTGTTTCACAATAAACCACTCTAATAAATTCGGATATAATGGACGAAAGATCTAATTAAAATAGACATTTAACATGTTTAGTAAATTAACGAACATGCTCCTGTGAGGTAGAAACAGGCAGTTTACCATTGTGGTTGGTGATTTCAGAATAAATATGTAAATTACAATACCGGTTGTGCTGGTGGGATTTGAGTTGTTTTGAAAAAGCTCTAAGAAAAATAGAAATTTTCCTTTTAATTATGTAACTGAAATTTAGCGCGTTATTGGACAAGTTTACATAAATAGAGACTTCCTGATATTTCATTTAGTCTGTACCTGTAACGAAACACCAAGAGAAAATGATTTAAATGGAGAAAATAAAAGATTTGAAAGTCCTGATGGCCGACGCGAAACGATTTGGGATTGTTTTCCAAACATTTTAATCTCTCTTGTTGTCAGAAGCTTTTAATAACTTAGTTAAGTGTTCTTCAACTCAATTTCAGGTTGTCGCGTTGAAGCCTGCAAATGGAAAAGGACGGGTCACTTAAAGCGCTTTAATAAAAGAGACGTGGCATTTAGATGCGCCACATTACAATTTAAAATATTCACATATATTTCGCCCCAATTGTTCTTGTAGTTAAATGCTTACTTAAATTTAAATTTTGATTAATTGGTTGTTGTTATAAAAAAAGCGTGCGGTAATGAAAATGCGTGCGGTAATGAAGTTTTTATTTGACGCAAAATGGATGCGGTAAGTGTCATTTATTCCACGAGCGTAGATAACAGTATATTAAAAAACGCGTTTCATAAGGAAGTGTTTATAAAACGCCTGCTGTGATTTGTTTTCTTTTCGATGGCATTGTAGAGTCAGTGCAATTTAAAATGCGGTCTGTCAAGTTTCATTGAACCCGCGTCTTCATGAAACTCTCATATCAATACACTTTCAGCTATTTTCAGTTGCACACTTGAATGCATCGTTTATTTCATAACGATAAGTGCAACGTAGCGTTATGGTTCTTCTTCGCTCCGAATTCGTCTTCGAACCCGGTGCATTCATTATTTAGTCTGCTTTGCATTAAAATACCAACCTGAAAATTAACCTCTCTGATGTGTACATTACATCAGGCTTTTTCCATAAATTTTAAAGCCGTCCGAAATGAAACATCCACAGACCTCGACTGCCCAAAATCCCACTTCCAAGTTCTTTACTGGTGGAAAGTTATGCTGCGATTCAAATTAATTACAAAATCCTGAGCTATTCTCGGATTGATTCTTATAATCTAATAAAATATTTTATTGGATCTATCGGCGTTTATATCACCTAAAACATGATAAAACGTTTATGGTTTATTAAAAAGGCCATCCGGCTTTGATTCGTTTCTAATTATAGTAGTACCCCTGGTCCAGAAGTACCATTTTATATAATAAAGCGGGTGGCATCTCCACTCTTTGATCAGCCTCTCTCGGTCATTACCGAAAAAATATTCCACCTTCATCTTTGATGTTTCCATTAAAAGTTTTCCACGCGAAAGGCGGCGTTTACCTCTTTTCCAGAAACAAACGGCCGAACTTTTGCATTGTGTTCTCCAGCGGAAATGGCTGGAATCTCATCAGGTCTTTGCCGAATTGCGGGTTCACTTTAATTTGGGTTTAAATACAATGCTTG
Source organism: Tenebrio molitor (assembly GCF_963966145.1). Taxonomy (NCBI): domain Eukaryota; kingdom Metazoa; phylum Arthropoda; class Insecta; order Coleoptera; family Tenebrionidae; genus Tenebrio; species Tenebrio molitor. Next base: position 2,292,226 of record NC_091048.1, on the reverse strand, counting down.
CAATTTTCTAACGGCTCTTCTTGGCTTTGATGTCAGCTGTTGTGAAACGCGCTGCAATTTGGAGAATCGACCCGCTCTCGAATGGAACTCATTGTATCTTCTCCAATTTCGGGTGAATCCTTAAAATGTCACCTGGGCAAAAATGTGCTGCCAAATAAATGGAAATGGGTGAATAAGTGAAATAAATCGCTTCCAACTGCGCTCGCAAGTTGCCTCTTGTTTTAGCGGTTTGCTTCATTCGCAGCCGTAAAGCGCCATTTATTTTTTCATGTTTCTGCTGTGTACAGGGTGTCAAGTTTTACCGCTAGCATCCTATCAAAAAATTTGTAAAAATGACGAAACGTTAGGGTTACATTCCCTTGATATAAAGCTTCAAATGTGTCCAATCAATTTTCTCGTATCACTTCATTCATAAATAAACACCTCATTGTTGGTAAACAGCCAACAAACATCTGTTGAGAATTTTTCATAATTTCATGTGACTGGTCTGCTTATTGATTTTTTTTCTAATTTTTTTCACGTTTAAATATGGCTCTGATATTTTTAGTACTTTTAAAACTTACATCATACTAAATAATTGTCGTATTTGGAGCCGATAAATTGGAAAATCTATATAGGTATTTGATATTTATAAATATTTAAAGCACTCTAACTTGGAAAGATATGGAAGAGACACAATTTTATTGCTCTTCCATCTTAGCCATATTAATGATGCCATAACCATTTACGGAGCGATAAAACTGCATTAAACCTTTGTACTTTCATGGATTTTACAATCTAGAGTGAGGAAACTGAATCAGCATTTTAATATTTTTTTGCAAGAGTAAAACCAATTGCTCTAATCATCTTCATAGTTAGCGCTGCTAATAGTGTTGTTAATTTTAATAGCAATTTGCAAAAATAACACAAGTGATTCAAACATAGTATTTTGGAAATGTAATTATTTAATTTAATTAAGAAGAAATATTGGCTCCAAAACAAAACTGTGATGAGCCAGACGGAATTGACAATGCAACCCACAATACATTTACAAAGCAAACCTGCATATTCTCCGCGTCGACATCGAGGTTTGCTTTGCAAATGTATTGTGGGTTGCATTTTCAATTGCCTCAGGCGCATTATCACACCTTGTATAGGTTAAAATATACCGTTTTTTTCAATCAATTCTACGAATTCACCTTTTCCACGCCCCCTTTCCAAGCTGTCATCAAAATGCCCAACATTTGCATTGCCAACATTGTCTTTCTGGTCATTTGGTAGTTTCGTCATATCTAGAGATTGTGAAAGCAGTTCCGAGCTACAAAGTTTGTGCGCGAAACTCCATTTCCTCTGTGCCACCGGTGTCTCTGCAGATAACTTTTTGAAGCAAGAGCAAGCAACATCTAATTACATTAAATTAAACATGGAAGCAACGTCACAACCCCTTTTACGCCACCAAACACTAAGATAATTAGACAACAGGTTTGTTCCTCACTCGTCTTGCACCATCCTTTTCTCCGCGAACTGCATGTTCCTTCCATAAATATTTGAAAGGGTTGAAACGACCCTTCCGAATATTTGCACCGATCCAGACCAATATAAAAGTACAACACGTCGAACTAGATGACTTTGGAGGAGGCGGTCGTTATTGGAACGCTCCTTCGACGTCACCAGAGATGATTCCGCTAATGGCGGAGATGTAATCTTGGCAAATTGATGCAGGAATGATGGCGCTTATACCGACACGTCCATCTCATTTGTGACAGATGTTCGGAATTTCAACCACTTGAATTTTGCTCGGATGTGTTCGCATATTATTACCCAGATTTGCATCGAATCAGCTGGAGAGGCGTCAAAGGAGCGGTTAAAAATTGAATAAAACGAGAGAAAACAGGAATATGGTGCGGGCCTAAAACGTTAATTCATTTTTAATCGATTTAATTTTTTTAATATCAACTCGCAGGTTCACAACTTGGTACAGTGGTACTTTGTCGTTTTCAAACCCAATTCCCAGAAGGCTCCAACCCTCGTAAAACACTCTGTTTTATTATTAAAACAAGTAAAAAATGTTCTGGAGGCGAAACAAATAGGTATTCTCCACTTCAGAGCGATTAATTCTGGGGAAATTATGATTTGCGGGGGGCACGCCTGACAGACGCATCGAGACATGAAACAATAAATTTTTATGGTTTATTTTACGTACGCATGATAAAACATTTACTACACTCCGTAAACTGAAGTAATGTGCGGCAACAAAGTTAGCTAAGGATATGTTAATTTTATTTTCTGTTTACGAGGTGTAATAAATTTTATATTTATAGTAAAAAGGGAATTATTCTCTACCTAATTCCAACAATTGAATCGAAATGTGTGCCAAGACTGTGTTGGTTTAAAAACAGGAACGAAATTGTATTGTTTGTTATTTTTGGGGCAATGAAATCCACGAGAAATAAACTTTGCAGAGGTGAAGCAAAATGGACGTGGTGAGGCCCCAAGTTTTGTGGTGCAACAAATTTATGTAAAGTTGGCAGTCCTGCCAGAGTAAAGAAATGAAGAGGAAAAAACGTCACACATCATAGAAGCTCTCAGTGGACAAAAATTGTGAAATTGAGAAGATTTTGAACTGTTTTAAAAGCAAAGGAATTACTTCTGAAGGTTTGAAAGATCAAGTACCTACAAATAATAACACTGTTCAGTTGAAAAGGGAAAATATCTTGATGAATAATCTTGAAGGAATTTCCACCGTATTAAAGAATACATTTGTGAGACTTGAAACTACACAGTATAGGTGTTGGATTTTCTCATGGGCTATGAGTCATATAGGCGCTACAAACCAACGGGAAAACATCGTCATTCGTTACGTTAGTGTCGTCTCTCTCTCGCCTATTTGCACGTAAAGTAGTCGATCTTTTCAGTTACAGATTTTTTACTGGTTTATCGCTCCGCCTTCGTGCAGATATTTCCAAGGTCACAGCCCATGAGAGAATCCAATACCTCTAACTAAATCATCGGAATATCGACTTAAGTCAAATTAAGGTGTTTTTTGACTGGAAGCAGTTCTCAAATCCAGATTTATTCTTATTGTTGTTTTCTAGGATCAATGTAAATACTAGGTACGTATTTACAGCTCTTCCAACATACAATCTTTTATTATTTATTTATTAAAACAAATGATTTGTATTTCTTTTTGAATTACATATCTTATTACAAAATTAATAAAACAAAAAATCCTCAGTTGTTATTTTAATAAGTGAGAATAATTACACAAGCATAACTACTAAATTATGAAGAACTTGTTGAAAAAATTGTTACATCAAAGCAAAATTTGTATTTGTTCAGAAACTGACATAGGTATAATTCTACACATACGTATACAAATTATAATAATAGTTTGATACACTTGAAATTTGTTGTTTACTTAATGAAACGGTTTATTACGTGTGAATCTAGAAATCAAATCGTACGCCCACTTGGGCTGATCCGTTGGCACCATGTGCCCCGCATTGCGCACCAAAACTTCCGTCAAATTCCCAGCCTGTTTCACGTATCCTGCCAGATCGTCATCCACATGCCATTGATATCTTTGCGCGGTTTTATATTCGGCAGCAGCGCTGAAATTGAGATTCTGCAGATAGTTGACCGTCAACGGATACGCCACTATGATGTCCAACTGTCCGTTGTAGATCAAGACTCTGTAGTTGTCGAGCAACTCTTCAACCCAAGGCGCAACAGACTGCATTATATCTGTGACGAGGTTGATTTCGACATCTTGATCTTCGCCGTGGAAAGTCGCGTTGCCCACGTGAATCACCGCTCTGACGTCGTCCCTCTGGATGTACTTCCCCATGTAGATCAGCTCGCTGCTGGGGTCCACGGTGTACAGATAATTGAAGTAGTTGGTAAAGCCTGTTATGTTCTTGAAGAGAGAGGTGTGGTTGTTGAGATCGCCGTCCATGAGGTCGTCAAAAGTCTGAAACGCTTTGGTCCAATCCTTGTTCTTGATCTGGTCGATTCCCTCTTGTTGGACCTTGTGCATCATTGCTTGTGTATTAGAATCGATCAATCCGATCTGGTACAAATAGTCGGCGTAGTTAAGCTGGTTTGCTGGGTCGGTGAAACCGTTTCCTATGCTTATCCCCTTCAAGTTAATCTGCACTTTGGCATCGGGGTTGCGCTGGTGGATGGTGTAAGCTATGGCCGGAGTGTACTTCCCCCCGTACGACTCTCCAGCCACGAAGAAATCGTTCTTTTGCAACTCAGGAAACAACAAAAAGAACTGTTGGAGGGCGGTGTACAAATCTTCTCCTACTTGTGTCTCATTTTGGCAATATCCATCGCTATCGGTAAAACTGAATCCAGTACCGACGGGGTTATCAATGTAGATCACTGAATGTGACTTGGTCCAGGCATATTTCCGCAACTTGAGGCCGTGCTGGCTCATTACCGTAAAGGGGCCATTTTCTGCGAACAAGCCGATGAGAGAGGTGGCTCCGGGGCCCCCTTGTAGCCACAAAACAACCGGCGCGTTGGCGTAGTCAGTTTGCGAGGGGAAAAACCAGAAAAACATATTCGAATTGAAGTTTTTGTTCACCGTGAAGTACCCAGCATAGCTCTGGATGCCTTTAAAGCCGTTGAAATGCACCTCGGCCGCGGTCAAAGCTTGTTTAATCTTGCCTTGCTCGATAAATGGGGTTAGGATCAGGGGCAGTCCCGGATTGTCCCCGACTTCTTCCTGTTTAATCTTCCCGTACACGTTGGGGAACATCCCAGACGCCAATTTCCCAAGAGAACTCAGCACAATTAGCGAAAATACGAGGCACGTCATGCTTGTTGCTCTCAACGCAGCTTCACTTTTACTGAGATTTGGAGGTTATGTTGTCAAATATATTACATTTGTTATCGCATCTATGCGACAATGGGGGCAATTTGGCATACATCAACGCTACTCAAATTACTTCGCTATTAATTTATTTACAGATAACAAATTCTACAGGATCAAAGTTCGACTCAATTATGCCCTGACAAAAATTTTGAAAGAAAATCCTTAGGCTTGGGTTCGACGGTGTCTTTGAAGTAGTTCATCAGAGTACCTTTCTGCTTCCAGAAATTTACAGTCTCGACTAATTCCATCTGACCCTAAAATGAAAGAGTGAGCGTTGGAGCAGTCAGCGGAAATTTATACCTTCACGACCAACATGTCGATCACTCTGATATCTTTGACGTGGTCATTTTTGCGGAATTCTTGGCGCAGCTTGTGCTTCAGGGTTTCGACAGATTTGGGAATATCGTATTGTTTGACTGGAACAAAACAAGTTAGCAAAAGTGAGGTTATGTACGGGTGGACAAACCGATGTAGGGCAACTGTCGGTACCACGCTTTGTACAAATTTAGGACCCTCTGTCTTGCCTCATGGGGGTCCGTCGACAGAATTGGCCTAACTTGCTTTGTAGCAGCTCGGACTGCTTGAGATGACATAACGACAGATTTGTGTTGACAGTTGTGTAACTGTGGCGTCGAAAACTTGAATATGGAATATTACATCGAAAGTTGATTCAGAGTCTCTCGATAATATTTTGGACATTTTGATTTAAAAAAATTGTGAAATAAGCCATCATGAAGAGCTATTAGTCGTATTATTTCAAAATTTTTTAAATTAAATATTTGGATGTGGTGGAATTCTGTAATTCTGATGACATTTGACAGAAATGTGGAAATGTCAGTTCAAGTGATTATGGAAACATAACCTCTAAACAATTATTTGTTATAATTAGATAAACAATAAGTGTGTTGAAAATGTCTGAAGGAAATTACAACGTTGATAATATTCCAACTTACGTGGCGCTGCCAGTGGACGCCTTTGACAACAATTCGCTACAAAAACCTGAACAGTTTCGAATAATCAAAAATGCCATAATAAAAACATTGTCTGACGGTTCTTTGTGCATAATAGACACGAATGATGTATTTTTTTTTATATGTATGCACAAATGCATTATTTACTTTGTTGTAATTTTAGTTTGGCCAAAACTTGCCTCAGCAGCAAGTGCAAATCAATCATGCTCAAGCGAACACACAGCCACAAAATGTCCCCACAGAGAAACCTCCAAACATGTAAAATGTGACAGAAAGTGATGTGCACTTACACATTTTGTATTTTGTAGAGTGACTGATACAAAGGAACAGCCTCAAAAGCCCCCAAATCCAGTTTACAAATGTCCCAAGTGCAAAGAAGTGTTCAATAAAATAGCGCTGTACCGCAAACACATGATGTGGCACAGAAGCGTGAAAAAATTTAAATGTGATAAATGTTCGGCTGGCTACAATGTTGAAACAAATTTGAAAATTCACATGGCCATGCATGGGGAGGGTAAACCGACGTGCCCCATTTGTAATATATCTTTCCAAAGGTTAGCCAGTCTGAAGTCACATCTAATGGTGCATCAAGTAGAGGAGTTGTACGCTTGTGAGGAATGTGATGCTGAGTTCGAGAAAGAAGTAAGATTGGGCGATTGCCAATCGGGATTTGAAACGTTTGCGTTTTAGGAAGAGTTAAATAAGCACCAACAGAACCATTTGAACAGTAGCGTCCAGGAAAGTAATAATTTGGTTTGTTCGTATTGTAATGTCCAGTTTGAGGACCACAAGGTTTATAAGGAGCATATTTCGCACCACATTAAAGTAAAGCTTGCGATTGATGAGTGGAAAAAATGTTGCGAATGATTTTTCAGGTGAAGAAATTGGTTCTGTCGGGAAAAAAGTCGCGGAAAACTCACAGCAACAAAGACTACCCCCACGTGTGTAGCGTTTGTTTCAAGAGTTTTTCTCGAGTTTCGTTGCTAGAAAGACACCTTCGGATACACAGTGGGGAGAGGCCATACGTTGTAAGCAATCGCGGACATCTCCGGATAATCCAATGAGAGAATAATTTTCCAGTGTGAACACTGCAACAGGGGTTTCAACCAGAAGGGCACCCTCCAAATCCACTTGACCAAGCACACCGGCGCCAAACCCTTCCACTGCACCCTCTGCTCGGCGCGGTTCAACCAGAAGGGCAACCTGCGCGTGCACGTCGAGAAGACCCACACGGCCCCCATCCCTGGCGTGAAAATGTACAAGTGTTCCCACTGCACTTGCATATTCAAGAAGGTTGCCTCGCTGAACGTCCACATCACCAAGTCCCACGCCAACAACGAAGACCTGGGGAACATCTCCACCGTGATGAGCCGCCTGAAAGAGTTGGAGGAGCAGACCACGGTCACGCCTAACATGAGACCCGTCGAGAAGGAGGTCGCGGAACAGAACAAGAAGGTCCTGGACGAGATCAAAGAGGGCAGCGACGTGTCCAGCACGAGCTACGTCCGGCTGGCCGAGTCCTTCCTCGACGGCACCGTCAGGAGGTACCTGGTGATGCAGAGGAAGGTGAACGACGTCAGGTGGTACATCTGCAGCTACTGCAACAAGGAGTTCAAGAAACCGTCGGATCTGATCAGGCACACCAGAGTGCACACGAGAGAAAAACCGTTTATGGTGAGAGAGGTTTTCGACGGTGGCGGTTTACGCCCCCGGCTCGAAAAAAAAACAAGTTTTGCGGGGATTTATGGAGGGTACACTCGGCTCCACCTCAGATGTCACGAAACTTGAGCCGAGTGTACACTTCTGTGTGTTACATTTTGTTTTTGTTTTTAGTGTAAACAGTGCGGCGCGTCGTTTTCCCTGAAGTCCACGCTGTTCTGTCACGTGAAGACTCACAAGAGCAACAACAACTACTTCTGCGCCATCTGCATGAAGAAGTTCTCGTCGTTGCGTTCATTCAACATGCACTTGAGGTACGCGAGGTGTCGCTGTCCGACGCCGCAAACTAAAGTCCCTAGATTACCGCAAACCCGCTCACTCGAGTCGTGTGGTTGTAGGAGGCACTCGGAGAAGCAGAGTTCGCAGTACAAATGTCTCTATTGCAACAAGTGGTTCTGTTCGATGCAGAAGGCCAAGGCCCACAGCAAGGAGGCACACAGCGGTCAATTCGAGAAGGAATCGATGCAAGCGGTGATGAAGCAGCCGCTCCTCCACACCGCCAACGGACTGCTGCCGGTGGCTCCCCCGAAGTCGCACTCGGATCGCGGAGGCGGCAAGCAGTTCCAGTGTCACGTCTGCAGCGCCAAGTTCGCCAAAATGACCAACTTGAATCGGCACATGTTGCTGCACAAGGGGGACAAGAAGTTCAAGTGCGACCAGTGCTACAAATCGTACTGTACGGCGCACGCCCTCAAGGAACACTCGCTCTACCATCAGAGTGTCAGGAATTACGGGTGCAAGGTTTGCGGGAAGAAGTACACGACGTCGTCGCTGCTCAAGAGGCACATGATCACTCACAACACTCACAAGCCCTACGTTTGTCCCTATTGTAACAAGAGTTTCAAGAGTGTGATGCTGTGCAGGAAACATATAAACATACACAAGAAGGAAATCAACTTGCAGGTGAGTGACAAGGGAGGTGGTAAGGTGGAAAGTAAAAGAAAAATTAAAATTAATCGCTCAAAATTGTGACAGATATATTCTCTCTCTCTGGCCATAAATACCATTTGATCAAAAACGTCGTCTAAGCCGCCTACGAAAAACAAAAATCGGTGTTTTGACTCAATTCTTATTTGAAATGTCACAACTGTCATTTACAATTTTGACAAGATGGTTTTTAAGATCTTAACAAATTTATGCTCGAATCCTGTTTTATGATGCACATGTGACAGTTCTCTGATAACGTAAAATGCAATTCGTGCAATTTTTAACCGAAAACTGTGAGGTTTTTTTCGCAGTAACATTGATGGCATTTTTCTTTTATTGTACGGTATCGAGCATTCAAGAAGATTGTGATCGAGTGGCCTGGCGCTAGCTTTTGTTTCCGCCAACTGTCAAATTACAAATTATGACGGATGTCATTTATTCAGTGAACAAGCAGTGGTGTGAGTTGTTTCTTTTGCAAATAACAGTTCCTTTTAGAACTAAGCGGCTATAATTTCGATGGTTTTTGTTGCGCGACGCGATGGTTTTTGCGCCGGAACAGAAATCTTCAATGGTGCGATCGTGTTGTCGTAATCGGAAAAAAATTTGAATGGAAGTGCTCGTTGCGAAGATATTTGGAGGAATTTTCAAGAAGCACGATTGGGTACAAGTTATTAGAAGTAACCGTAGTGCGAACTGTGAAACAGGAAAATTAGACGGAGGAGTGAAAGTGGACGGCTCCAGAAACTGTTCAAAGAGTTGGGGATTTAACAGAAAATGAACCCAAGACTTCAATTTGTCGTTTGTCACAACAACTGGAGGTATCTTTAGGAACGTGTCTTGTAATGCCGCACAAGGATTTGTTAATTCTCGAGATAGTACACTTGGCAACGCTGTTGAATTTTGATCTAGGGGAAAATGAAAAGTTAGTTTTTTTTAATTCTTTCACACATCTTATGAAGACAATTCTGAATTGTGTCTTGGGCAAATTTCCTTTTACGGCGTTATATTAAATTTAATTATTTCTGAAGGATACGCGTCAATTCGGGGAAATTAAACTGTCGTTACAGTTCTGCCAACGTCTATCATCTTCAGCTACTATCTAGGATAATGGGGATATTTAAAGTTTGACCAACATAAATCAACAAGCGTGGAAGAAACGTGTGATCAATAAAAAAAAAAATTGAGTTACCTGGATTGTGCTATTCTGATGCTTTGATTGGTTCAAACCACCATTTTCGCCTACTCTGTTTTTTTTTTATTTGATCGCACGGTATGAATTTCTACTACTATGATGAATAGGATATAGGTACATATGATAAAAATGGTGATTGAAAGAAATGTCAAAGCGAAAAAGACGACCTATGTTTGTAAAAGAGAAAACCACGACGTGCTTGCCCACACATTTTTTGAACCCTCGATACACAACAAACCTATACTTCTGGCTAAGAATAAATATTACATCTCGTAAAACACTCAGTTTCATTATGTATTTATTTTATAACAAAATTTTTAAATAACTTACTTATTTTTTTATTTATTAAATTGTTTTTAGCCACCGTAACCGTTAAAATATTATTTGCAGATTCACGCACTCAACGAAACTGGAGAAATAAAAAATTTGGATGAATCCGAAAGAGCAAATTTGCTCGGTCTGTCTGATCCCAGATCGAATACAAATGACCCTCTAATATTAACACAAGAAAACATCCAAAAACCTCCAGAAAATACAATAGAATTGGCTAACAGGAACGTACAGTTAATTTCACAACAAGCAGACAAAATAAACGTTACTCAACAAGTAGCGGTATGTAAAGTCGCATTTTATGATATCTTTTTGCTAAATCTGTCGTACAGGATTCCAGCGGCAATAGTATTCCAAGCCAAATAGAGCAACAACTTTACCAAGTGACACCAAACTCGATTCAAATGATAACAAATTCGAGTAAAGATGTAACGCAGGACTCCAGTCAGGTGCAGACGATTTTTATCAATTGTGAAGATCTGCAACTCGCCGACAATTTGTACACTCAGGTACGGCGAGAGCGGGTTCTTTGTAAGTTTTGTATTTATTCGTTTGGCTTCCAGAATGCTGACACAATGTTGTTCAACACTTTGAACGACCTTCAAGACAGCAACGCCTTCAGCATAGACCCTCTCAGTGGAGACTTCAATTCTCCTCAAAACCCCGAAGTCTACAACACCAATCAGACCTTCAACGTCAACCAGATAATAAACAACGACCAACCCATCAGCATTTCAGAGTTGGCCAGCAAAGTGTTGAAACTGAACAATCCGAATCCCGCTTCGAAATCGAAAAGCGAGAAAACGAATTTGATCGTGAACAACGTCAACCTGACCGACAACATTCTCTCCAACAACATACCTTACTACTCTCACTCGGAGCTGAATCTGTTGTTCAATCTGGATGCGGAGTTCGAGACGAACAATTGCGACCTGCCCAACGAAAATTTGAACTTACCCGATATAAATCTGAACGAGGTGCCCGTCCTGAACGTGGAGACTCCTCAAGACAACGTGCAAACAAAAGAAGACGACACGAAGAAACAGTTGGGTTGTGACAAGTGCAGCAAAGTTTTTGCCAACAAGAAGTTGCAAGCGAAACACGTGCACTCCCACAACGAGTCCAAGAAGAGCGGGATCACGTCGCACCAGTGCAGTTTCTGCGGGAAGATCTTCAAGAAACAGTCGGATTTGGTAAATAATGGGAACGGGGGGGTTTGGAGCTTTGGTAATTGTTTCGTTGTAGACGAGGCACATAAGGACGCACACGGGAGAGAAACCGTTCGCTTGCGACAAGTGCGAGAAGAAGTTTTCTTTGAAGTCGACGTTGTTGTCGCACCAGCGCACTCACAATCCTGTCAGTCACAAACAGTTTAGTTGTGTGGTGTGCAATTCGTTTTTCACGTCAAAATCGAGTCTGAAAGTGCACATGACGGTTCACACAGGTAACAGGGAGAGTTGGAACGTTTTGAAATCGACAGTTATTTTTTCACGGGGGAAAAAATGTAGGCGAGTGCGGCAATCCCACGAGTCAAAAAAAAAAAAAAATTGAAATGTAGTACTGTTTTTTAAGAGTCGTTGAAAAAATAATTTAGTGAGTAGTTTTCAACAGCGTTCTTACTCAAATTGTAACAACCTGTATATCAATCAATTCGACTCTTTGTGCAGAGATGCAACTAAAAATTTTAATTGTAGGTGATAAAACTCACGAGTGCAATTTTTGTCCCATGAAATTTAGAACAGCCGCTCACAGAAAATCTCACGAGAACAGCTACCACGTCAATCCTTCGAAGAAGCGAACTAAAAACAAAGTAACAAATCTGCTCGCTTCGGTAGCGATGGACGTTCTCAATCAGCAAGACCAACTGGGTCTGCAAAACGAACCGATAATCACTAGCGGGGACCTGGAGAACGTTTTGGTGGTGCAAGAACAGGTAAATGAGATGGATGTCGACAGTGATCACCGTCTAAACCCGCTTTTACACAGATGCCGTTTTCCGGAGATCAGTTGAACCTCTTGAACGAAACAAATCAGAATCCTCTGACAGAGTCGACTCAGTTCGAGCCTCTGATCTTGCAGCAGCTCCAGTCGAATTTTTTGCTGCAAGACAATCTGATTCCGTCGTCGCTGATCCAGCTTGACGACGGGACGCTTCTCAACGTGAAAACCGTGAACAGCGAGGAGGGAGAAGAGTTGGCTCACGGTGTTCAAAACGTGAGTCTGCCAATTGAGAAACCGAGAAATCTGGAGTGCGACATCTGTCACAAGAAATACGCGTCGAAAGATGTGTTGAGGAAACACAGAAAGATTCACGGGATAGATAAGAAGTTTCGGTGCGGCAAGTGCGAGAAAGGGTTTGACTCGGCGGAAGAGTTGGAAAGGCACGAGAAGACTCACGAGGGGTTCAGGCCTTACAACTGTTGCTACTGTGCCAACAGCTTTGCGAAAGAACACAGTCTGACGACGCACCTGAAGAGGTTTGCTGTTGTATCTCGTTTGGAGGGTTTTAATAAAATGTGGTTTTGCAGAATTCACAATATTTCACTCCAAGATAATCTGCTGCTTTATGAGGTTAACGTTAACGGAAGACCGGATCTTTAACGTAGTCTTAATACTTTGAAGTGGCTTATGCGTCGATTGACAAAATCGCGTCTGCAATCTGGCTAATTATCTACCGTAATATGACAACTTATCAGGTAATTAAATAAAATACTGTAATGATAATGTAAATAAAAACTTTATTTTCTATAAATAAAATGTAATTTACTTGTTTGTGCGAGTTTTACTGTTAACCGTGTCGACATGACTTGACAATTGTGACAGTTCGTCTAGTTCGGAATTTAGCCGATAGCGTTGCTGTCATTTTAACAAATAAAATTAAAATCTTGTCATCGCAACGGCGCCACCGGTGAATCGACGAACTAATGTTACTGTCAAACCTTTCACCTTTCATGGAGTTGTGCCTTCCCCAAAAGATTTCTTTTAAGACGTCTTTGTAACTTCCTAAGTTCTAACTACATATACCTAAAATAAAAGAAAAATACCTAAGTCTTTCACTTTTTTGATTTCTCAGACTCTAAAATAATTAAGCTTCATTGTTTCACTTTGACCACTTTCATGTGAATTCCGGTTTTGTTCTCTAAAAACAACGAGCCAGGATCGAGCCCCAGGGGTACTGCAGTAGCGGCAGTTCTTTCGAAAGCGAAGTCTTTGATAGTGTAAGCGAGCGCCAATTTGGTCACCAACAGGCCAAATCTTTGTCCTAAGAGAGAACTTGTGTACTAGTTTCAAATTCGAATATTGCTGAAAGTACTCGTACCGATACAATTCCTTGGATCTTCTCCAAATGGCAAAAATGTGTACGGTGGTATTTTGTTTTTATTTTCTTCGGTGAATCGCTCAGGGTTGTACTTCTCTGGATCAGGGAAGTACTCTGGGTCGAAGTGTAGTCCAGCGACTGGAACTAAAATGGCAACATCTTTGTCCAAAGTGAATCCAGTTTCTTCGAAGGTGTATTTGCTCACAGACTTCCGGTTCAAGAAACTGGTCAATGGGTACTTTCTCAGTGTTTCTAAAATAATTTGCTTGAGACAAGAAGTCAGAAGTGGTGAATTTACCGTTTACAACCATGTCCAAGTATTTCATTTCGTAGATGGCGTCATAAGTGAAGTCCCCATAGTGGAGTAACGTTAGGTTTTTATTTCGGAACCGGTAGCAAGAGCTCGGATTTGAACGAAATTTTTTTTAATGTGTTATAAATAAAACATATTAAAACCTTTATAAGTTAAAAATTGCCGCTCATTGTTTGTTTAATTAATTTATTGTTTATTTATAAGAACTGAAATTTTCCAGTTAGAAATCGTTATTTTCGCAAGAAAACTACTAGAGAACAATATAGAATGACTTTGGGAAGAGTATATTGTTATATTGAAACTTGTTTGGAATTAATTGTATGTGGAAAAAGAAGAACAATTGGCAGATGTTCGGTAGCCCGGTGTTGACCGGCTCAGATAGAATCACGTTCAGTTTGTATTCTAGAGTCGCATACTTAGCATTTTTTGAAGAAAATATATAATTATTTTTAATGGTTTTTGACAAAAAAGTGTTTACTAATACCATGCGATCGAAAATAAAAAAAAACGAGGTCCGTGAGTAATACGCTTCAGTTGGCAACACGTAAAAATGTAATTCAAATGTCATCAGATGTCATTACAATGGAGAACTGTCATTATTAATTATTGACTATTGCAATTTGTTCACTTCAGAGCAAAAAATTTTCATTGTGCAGTGTTACTTCAGAAACGGCGAATCGTTCTATTCAACACCTCTAGTTTTCGAGGAATTTCAACAAAAGTTTCCGGACTTTCAAGGCACTTACAGAGGAAAGTAAAAAAAAAAACAGACATAATTTTTAACATAAGAGTCATAAGTGTGAAACCGCCCTTCCTACATTTAAACTTATTTAGACTGATTGTGACAGTTTAGTTAATAACTGTGCAACCTAGTAACGAATATCCCCAAATTCTAAGGAGTAGTTTATTTTTGACACGAGAGTATAGCTGTTCACGATTGATTTAAACACGCAGGAGGCCAAGATATTTTTTTGTTAGTTTGGCGTCAGGTCTCGCCATATTCGTTATTAAATTTTCGTCTTGTTGTCAATTCCGTAATTAATTTAGTACCTACACTAACGGACAAAAAAATTGTCGTCACTCATTTGACGGCACTGTAGCACTTTTATTTTCTTCATGTTTGCTGAATTTGTTTCCACTGACTTTTTAACGAAACTTTTATCTTTATAAATGTCTTTTAAATTTAAATGGATCTAATAATGTTGGTTGGATTTAACAAATCTTGTCATCGCAACGGCTCCACCGGTCAATCGATGAACTAATGTTACTGTCAAATCTGCCATGGAATTGTAAAAAAGCTCCAAAACATTTCCTTAAAGATGTCTCTATACAGGTGCGGCTCATGGTGAAATAAAGCGGGTGTTCTGCAAATTTATTAATTTGTTTACAGTAAAGTATTGATTATCCGAATGTTAGTTATAAGAACATTGAATCCTAATTTAAAATTATTACCGCTTACATCGGAATTTATTATAGATTCGAGTCTGTGTCGTAGATCAAACATATTTCTTATAACTTTTTTGTTAATTTTAGATATATTTTAGGATTATTGGCACTACCCTCAGTCCCATTTAGATAATAATCGACGCCCTACTGTATTTATTTCCGAAAATTGTAAATTACAGTATAATAATACTTCTATAACGAGCGAAATTACTCCATGAACTGATGCCTTTGCAGCTCAGTTTCTCGTTCAATCCTACTAGTGAATTGTAGACGCGTTTGCGGTTGGAAGGAACTGCGAAGAGGTGCACAGCTAAGCTCCAGTGGCCCAATGCAATAAAAGCCGCCCAGCTGCGGCACCGACCACAAATCGTTATTTGACTTAATGGAAGTCGTTTCGCGCGTCACAATGGAGCATAGCAATCATTTTAAATTTTTTTAATGTAAAATAATTAATCACTGTTTTATTACTGAAATTAAAATTAGAATGTATAACAAAAATTTGGGAATTCTGCAGATCTGCAGCACTTATACACCAGCCGCCCCTCTCTCTATAACTTCTTAAGTTCCAACTACCTAAAATAAAAGAGAAATAATTCTTCCACTTTTTTGATTTGTGAGATTCTAAAATAATTGGGCTTCACTGTTACACTTTGACCACTTTCATGTGAAGACCGGTTTTGTTCTGCAAGAACAACGAGGCAGGATCGAACCCAAGGGGTACTGCAGTAGCGGCAGTTCTTTCGAAGGCGAAGTCTTTGAGAGTGTAAGCCAGGGCCATTTTGGTCACCAACAGGCCAAATCTTTGTCCTAAGAGAGAACTTGTACAGTAGTTTCAAGTCCCAATGTTGTTGAAAGTACTCCTACCGATACAATTCCTTGGACCGTCTCCAAATGGCAAAAATGTGTACGGTGGTATTTTGTTTTTATTTTCTTCGGAGAATCGCTCAGGGTCGTACTTCTCTGGATCAGGGAAGTACTCTGGGTCGAAGTGTAGTCCAGCGACTGGAATTAAAATGGAAACATCTTCGTCCAAAGTGAATCCAGTTTCTTCGAAAGTGTACTTTCTGGCAGTATTCCGGTTCAAGAAGGTGGTCAAAGGGTACTTTCTCAGTGTTTCTAAAATAATTTTTATGAGACAAGAAGTCATAAGTGGTGAACTTACCGTTCACAACCATGTCCAAGTACTTCATTTCGTAGATGGCGTCATAAGTGAAGTCCCCATGTTTAGCAAAAGTTTCTTGTACTTCTTGTCTCAATCGATCTTGAATGGTTGGGTTCAAAGCCAGCTCATACAGAGTGAAAGAGATCGTCAACGAAGTGGTGTCGTTTCCGGCCGAGAAAAACGACAGAGCTTGAGCCGCCATCTTGATGTCATCTGAAAACGACAGTCAACAAAACTCCACAAAACATCATCAACAATACCGACCAAACTTGTACTCATCTGTAAACTTCTCGTTGTGTTTGAGATTGTTGAGTTGATCGATCAGGTCGTTCCTGACGATGTTCTTATTCTGACGTTCCGCGATCGTACTTTTGAAGATCTTGGTCAAATGGTCTGACGCCACTTTGTCCAGAAGCGTCAACCTGAATATATCGACGAACTTCGGCATGAAGAAGAAACTGAAGACGGAGAAGTTCCTGACGAACGACTTCAAGTCGAGCAGTCTTGTAGCAACTTTCATAATCTCCGAGTTTTCGTCTTTGAGGCAGTAGGAGTTGACCCCAAAAGCACACGAAGAGATGATGTCCACCGCGTACATCTTCGTCACGTTTCGAAACTCGAGTGTCTCCCCCGCGCGCTGGTCCAAGTAGGCGTTCAAATCTTCGGCGCACTCTTTCATAAGAGGCACCATCAGCTTCATTTTTCCCGACGTGAAAACTGGAGTGATCTTGGCGCGGAGACCTCGCCATATCTGGTCCTTCGCACTGAAGAGGGCGTTAGCGGCGATGGGGTCGATAGATTCGTTCAGTGCCACCTTTCTGTTAACAAACTTGTCGAAATCCTTTACTAGGATTTTCTTGAGGAGTTCCGGACTCCGCACCATCAGGGTGGGTTGGTTCAAGATGTATATTCCCACGTAGGGGGTGTCAAACTTGTAGTAGATCTCTCGAATCACGTGGAAGATGTGTTTCTTTCGGGCTGCTACGTCGAAGAAGCTGCCGAAGATTAGGAAGGGTTTGTCGAAAGGTACGCCCCTGGAAGACCAGTAGCTGTAGGTCTTCTGGTACAGGTAGTACAAGAGGAGAAGTAAGCATCCCAAGCAGACGGCGAACATCTGAAAACGATTAGTTAAAAATGTTTGTAATTTTAACTGATAGAAAACTGCCATAAAATATTAAGTATCTACTGCTATTAACTAGTAACACTTCTTGAATAAGTCAAGATAAAGTCGCAATCAGTTTTTATTTAAGATGAGCTTGGTTTATAAATAAATAATTTAAAATAACCAATTATCTTCGCTTTTTGTCTGTGTTGTTCTTGTTACGTCATTATAATTGATAACCTTTAATAAATTTTGATTCTATTGTGTAACCTGTATTGATAACATAATTACATAACATTTTTGATTTACAATGCAAAAATTTCCGGTAATAATGCGGAATCTGGAAAAGTGCCCCGAATGCTTGCAGCGTTTCCACGTTGAATAGCAAGGGAAATCCTCTCGAAAAGGAATTTCTTTGATTTTGAATCGCCTGAATCCGGAATAAGTCGGTTTCCGATTATATTAATGAAATCGATGGCTTCTTTGTGTAACCTTGTACTGTCTCCAAATAATTCATGAAATAGTAATAAGAAGAAATAATTGTTTCAAAGGAATCCTCATTAGTCTGAGTACCTAGAAGGTAGAAATATCTGTAATGATACTTAAATAAATCCAGTTTCAATGCTGTGTACCTACCCATGATCCCACGATGCCAATCTGACGACTTAAAAAATTTGAAATATACAGGTTTGTGCGTTGAGTCAAGAAATTGGTGAAAGTGAAATGGGGGCCATGATGTGGGTGTGTTTTGCCGTGGTGGGAGTGTGATGTATTTTATATGTAGCGAAGGTAAAAGGGGCGTGTTAGGCTCTAAAGTGGGCGTATTAGGTTATGAAGTGCGCATGGTACTGACGATGGAGAGTAAGGCCGCTTTTGTTCACTTGAATTGCATCGTCCACTCCGCTGCGCGTCGTGGCCGAGCATGCAATTCGCGTGAACAAAAGCTTTACCTTCTTCTCTCGTAGTGTAAATAACTATTATTTTCAGAGCTACTGCTTTTCCTTTGTGTTTGTTAATAGTGTGTTAATAATGACTGTCGTGAGTAAGGTGACGAATCAAGTTTTAAGCGGGCACAATAGAGAAAACATTGGAAATATATTAGAATTTATTCAACAAGAAGGAGAAGCTGGAACGGAATTAATTCCTCTTGCAAAGGTTTATGAATTTTGAATAAAAGGCTCAACTAGAACAAAATTGGTTGCTTATCTAAATTTAAACGAACCTCATAGGTTTAAAAAATATATAAACATAACAAAACGCTTCAAGCTTCATGTCTGGGCTGTTTAGCAGTTTTGCTTCGTTGAGTGTATCGTACCTACAACCCTAGCCTTGTCTTACAGCCTTTCTCTCGTTTCCTCTTCTGCAGATTTCATCCGCCAAGCTATTCTTGTCAAGCAGTACATTCATAAAAGCCTTTCATATAAGTACTTACTTATATTTTCATAGTCGCTTAAAATAGTAGTAGCGTATTTTATATAATATGAAAATTATTCCATAAATCAGTGGCGGCTCGTGGGTTTTATTGTTGAGGAGGCAAACTTGAACAAACATAGTAATAAATAATAAATACACCATAATAATATTTTTTTTAAATACACTATACCGGGTGCCCCAAAATGCTTACCAGTACGTTGTTAAGTAAAAATATCAGGTAAAAATATTCAATCTTCTTTTTTGTAGAAGATATGAACCTACTGTCGCGAGCAATAAATTTTGGCCGTCAATGTCATTTCAAAATTTGGTTAGATTATCACAAATTTAAAAAATTTCCCTGCCTGATTATGCCCATGTCAAAAAAATGAGAACAAAATGACAATTAATGTCATACAACATGATGATAGGTTATGACATTTACGACTGTTTTACAATTGAGCATTTCAATTGCGTCAAAGAATGACCTTGGCGACCAAAATTTATTGCTCGCGACTGTACATAATATTTGTTGTATTTTGATTTTTGGTGTCGTTCGATACAAAGGGCAATATTTTTAAGATCATTAAATCTTAAACGCGACTAAACCGTGTTTTCTGTTTCAACAGCAAATATGTAGCATGCAAGGCCAACAAAACAACAAATTTTTGTTCACACTTCCGACTAGTCGTGTGCATTTCTGAACCCACGTAACCACGTAGTGTTAAATTACCGTTTCTGCTTTCCACTTACGCATGTAAGGCCGGTTAAATTTGGTTGTGGCTGATCTTGACTTTTTACAATTTGTCGTAAGACAATGAATTAAATGGATGATTTAATAATTAATCAATAACATCTTCGCAATCTTTAATTTCCACATCTTTCTTCATTTTATTAAACAATATAAAAATAAATTCTAAAACACGGACTTTTGACCAGGGACCAATAATACCACTCCAAATCCAAAACAAAAACAAACGAGCACCTACAATCTACACTTGTAAACGACCACCGGTGCGTGGTCAAGAGTCAAGACTCGTCAGAGCTCGGCTACAGTTCGAGACCCAACAGCGTTCGTTCCCGCGATGGTCATATGTACATGAATCGTGACGTCTGTAAACAAGGCAAGCCTCCGGCCGAAGTCATTTCTCGGGCACAAAACGATTTATTCCGAGAGCCTCGATGCTAGTTAGGCGCATTTCCATGCATTTTCGTCCGCTTAGCGGCGAACAATGCTGCGCTAAATTAAACTCTGCCTCCGGCCGACAAAAGCAACAAATGCTAACCGCTAAAATCTTCTTGTAACACATTTTTAAGAGAATAATTATCATTTATAAGCAAATATATTCATAAATAATATGATTTAATATAATATTTAATTAAGTATTATATTTTTTATTTTCTTTTTATTTAATTTTATTTGGGGAGGCACTGCCTCCGTTGCCTCCTCGGAGGAGCCGCCACTGCCATAAATAAGACTAAGTAAGTATTACGAGAGAAATGTGAGATAACTTTTCACGATTATTGGCATACATAACTTCTGTAGCACTTTATTTTCTTCACGTTTGCTGAATGGTTCATTAAGAATTTGTTTCCACTGACTTTTTAACGAAACTTTTATCTTTATAAATGCATTTTAAGTTTAATTGTAATAATGTTGGTTGGATTTAACAAATCTTGTCATCGCAACAGCGCCACCGGTCAATCGACGAACTAATGTTACTGTCAAACCGGCCATGGAATTGTAAAAAGAGCTCCATTCCCCATTAAGATGTCTTTGTAACTTCTTAAGTTCCAACTACTTATACCTAAAATAAAAGAGAAATAAATTTTCCACTGTATTGATTTATCAGTCTCTAAAATAATTAAGCTTCATTGTTTCACTTTGACCACTTTCATGTGAAGACCGGTTTTGTTCTCTAAGAACAACGAGGCAGGATCGAGCCCAAGGGGTACTGCAGTAGCGGCAGTTCTTTCGAAGGCGAAGTCTTTGACAGTGTAAGCCAGCGCCATTTTGGTCACCAACAGGCCAAATCTTTGTCCTAAGAGAGACCTTGTACAGAAGTTTCAAATCCGAATGTTGTTGAAAGTACCGATACAATTCCTTGGACCGTCACCAAATGGCAAATATGTGTACGGTTGTATTTTGTTTTTATTTTCTTCGGAGAATCGCTCAGGGTCGTACTTCTCTGGATCAGGAAAGTACTCTGCGTCGAAGTGTAGTCCAGCGACTGGAACTAAAATGGAAACATCTTCGTCCAAAGTGAATCCAGTTTCTTCGAAGGTGTACTTGGTCGTAGTACTCCGGTTCAAGAACGTGGTCAAAGGGTACATTCTCAGTGTTTCTAAAATAATTTGTGTGAGGCAAGAAGTCAAAAGTGGTAAACTTACCGTTGACAACCATGTCCAAGTACTTCATTTCGTAGATGGCATCATAAGTGAAGTCCCCATGTTTAGCAAAAGTTTCTTTTAGTTCTTGTCTCAATCGATCTTGAATGGTTGGGTTCAAGGCCAGCTCATAGAGAGCGAAAGAGATCGTCAACGAAGTCGTGTCGTTTCCGGCCGCGAAAAACTCCAGAGCTTGAGCCGCCATCTTGATGTCATCTGAAAACCGACAGTCAACACAACTCCACATGATCTCATCAACAACACCGACCAAACTTGTACTCATCTGTAAACTTCTCGTTGTCTTTGAGATTGTTGAGTTGATCGATCAGGTCATTCCTCACGATGTTCTTATTCTGACGTTCCGCGATCGTACTTTTGAACATCTTGATGAAGTGATCTGACGCGACTTTGTCCAGAAGCGTCAATCTGAATATATCGACTAACTTCGGCATGAAGAAGAAACAGAAGATGGAGAAGCTTCTGACGAACGACTTGAGGTCGAGCAGTTTTGTGGCAACTTGCATAATCTCCGAATTGTCGTCTTTGAGACAATAGGAACTGACCCCAAAAGCACACGAAGAGATGATGTCCACCGTGTACTTCTTCGTCACGTTTCGAAACTCGAGTGTCTCCCCCGCGCGCTGGTCCAAGTAGGCGTTCAAGTCTTCGGCGCACTGTTTCATAAGAGGCACCATTAACTTCATTTTTCCCGACGTGAAAACTGGTGAGATCTTGGCGCGAAGACCTCGCCACATCTGGTCCTTCGCAGTGAAGAGAGTGTGAGCGGCGATGGGGTCGACGGATTCGTTCACTGCCACTTTTCTGTTAACGAACTTGTCGAAATCCTTCACTAGGATTTTCTTGAGGAGTTCCGGACTCCGCACCATCAGGGTGGGTTGATTCAATATGTATATTCCCACGTAGGGGGTGTCAAACTTGTCGTAGATGTCTCGAATCACGTGGAAGATGTGTTTCTTTCGGGTTGCTACGTCGAAGAAGCTGCCGAAGATTAGGAAGGGTTTGTCGAAAGGTACGCCCCTGGAAGACCAGTAGCTGTAGGTCTTCTGGTACAGGTAGTACAAGAGTAGGAGTATGCATCCCATGTAGACGACGAACATCTGAAATCGATTAGTTAATTTTTTTGTAATTGTAACTGATAGAAAACTACCATAAAATATTAGGTATGTTCTTTTATTAGGTAACTAGCACAGTTTTTGAGTGGGTACGTCAAGATAAAGTCGCAATAATTTTTTATTTGAGGAGAATTTCGTTTATCTCGAATTGAATAAGTCATTTTTTAAATTAATCAATGATCTTGGGTTTTGTTTACGTTGACCTTACTGGGCCATGATAACCTTCATAAAGTATTTTTATTTATATTTTTGATTCTGTTATCTAATCTTTTAGTGTGTTAAAGTAACGTATCAAATAGTAATACGAAGAAATAATTATTTTAAAGGAATTATCATTACCTGGCTGAAATATCTGTACCTAATTGTAAATAAATCAGGGCAAAATTCTGATTCTGTGTCCCCCAAAGTCCCACGAGTGCAATTCCACGAGTCAAAGAACTGTTGAAGTATAGTACAATGTCTTCAACAGTCCTCATCAATCCTTCGAAGAAAATAATTAAAAACAAAGTAACAAACTTGCTCGCTTCGGTTGCGATGGACGTTCTCAATCAGCAAGACCAAAAGGGTCTGCAAAACGAACCGATAATCACTAGCGAGAACCTGGAGAACGATTTGGTGATGCAAGAACAGGTAAACGAAATCTATCTTGACAGCGATTACCATCTAAACCCGCTTTTACACAGATGTCGTTTTCGGGAAATTAGTTGAAGCTCTTGAACGAAACAAATCAGAATCCTCTGACAGAGTCGACTCAGTTCGAGCGTCTGATCTTGAAACAGCTCCAGTCGAATTTTTTGCTGCAAGACAATCTGATTCCGTCGTCGCTGATCCAGCTTGACGACGGGACGCTTCTCAACGTGAAAATCGTGAACAGCGAGGAGGGAGAAGAGTTGGCTCACGTTGTTCAGAACGTGAGTCTGCTAATTGAGAAACCGAGGAATCTGGAGTGTGACATCTGTCACAAGAAATACGCGTCGAAGGATGTGTTGAGGAAACACAGAAAGATTCATGGGATAGATTGGTGCGGCAAGTGCGAGAAATGGTTTGACTCGGGGGAAGAGTTGGAAACACACGAGAAGACTCATGAGGAGTAAGTCTTACAATTGTTATTACTGTGCCAACAGCTATTCCAACAGTCTGATGATGCACATGAAGAGGTTTGCTTCTTTGGAATAAAACGTGTTTTTGCTGAATTCACAATATTTCGCTCAAAGATAATCTGATACTTTGTGAAGTTAATAACGAAAAACTGTATTTTTAACGTAATCTTGATAATACCGCGCCTTCAAATAAATTCGAAATTAGAGTACGCTGTGACTTTATTATCAAGTTGGCAACATGCAGTTTTTAAAG
Organism: Tenebrio molitor; assembly: GCF_963966145.1. Classification (NCBI taxonomy): domain Eukaryota; kingdom Metazoa; phylum Arthropoda; class Insecta; order Coleoptera; family Tenebrionidae; genus Tenebrio; species Tenebrio molitor. The sequence goes on along the minus strand of NC_091048.1, from coordinate 2,268,600 downwards.
ACAGCACAGCAGTGATATTTGACAGCACTGTACACGGGGTTTACTCTGATATAAAAATGACAAAAATTTATAAAGGAAAAGCAAAACTCAAAACAAAATACTTATTTAGGTATTCTTAGAGCGAATGTTCAAAATATTGTCCTTCAGTTTGAATGCACCAACGAACTTGGCGCTTCATGTTGTCAAATGCGTTTTCCAATTGTTGGGGGGTTATGTTAGCACAAACATCTCTAATTCGCCATTTCGGATAAGCAACATGACCTCTGGCGGTGGAAAGTCGAATCACCGAAAATTATCGCTTAATACGTAGCTAATGGCAAAAATAACATGATGAACGGCGTAGGGGCCACAGGCACGGGGGTTAGTGACAAAAAGTGATGTTACAATGGGCAAAAAGAAAGTAGATAAAACCAAGTGTTGTGTCCATGGTTGTCACACACGCAGAGCGAAAGACAGAGAGACCAGCTTTCATTACTTTCCACGCTAAAATAGTTGTAAAGTGCAAATCATAAACCTTTTTGGCGGCAAGGAAAGTATAGACAGAAGAAAAGCTTGGGAAAAGGTTTTGTTATTGAGAAAACCTGCAAGACGGCATATGCGAGTATGTGGAAAACATTTTTTACGTGAAGATTTTATAAATCGTAAGTTCCACGAATTTGAGGTTAAAAGTTTGTAGTTTATTCTACTTTTTTCAACTCCACGCAGCATTTCCCAAAAATTGCGATAAAAGGAATTTTCTGTTCCTTCTCAAAAGTTATCCAAAAGGACACACGACACAGAGAAAGTTTGCATCAAAAATTACAGGCAAAGTAGACTGTAGTGCACTTGACATCATAAGTGAGAAGGTAATTGTATTAAATAAAAAGACTTTTAGTTTATTGATGTATTTTTATTGAAAACTTGTTGCTGTAAGTAAAATTTAATTGAAATTTAACGAAAAAAGTCTAAAATTAGCTGTACTGTATCCCATCACACTGTACCACACATCGACTGTCAGCAGAAGCCTCCAAGTATTTAAAAATTGTAGCTAACCAAAGAAAAGCCTTCCTGTAACTGAAATATCAGCATATAGTATGTTTTCCACTTTCAATGTTTTGAAAACAAAATATTTAATGCACCATAACCTATCTTTACGCCTCTATTTATTTTACGCCTGTTTTACGAAATTACATCATAATCTTTGATGCATACATTAAAAAATGTTACTTTAAGGAATACACTTACCTTACTGAAAAACACACTGCACACAATTAACAAATAAAAGAGTTTTGGACACAAAAATTAACACGTAAACAAATGGAAAATCTCAAAAGGAGGATTTTCGATCAGCTGATTGTCAGAACAGCAGCGCCCTCGCAGTAGTCGAAATCGCGAATAGCCCCACAAAGTTCTTCGATAGTGTGGCGTGTGCTTCTAAAAACTGTGTTTTTGAGGCGTGGATAAGTACTTCATTATTGCAAGATCTGGAGACCTTGCAGGAAATTCCACCAGTCGGGTGTTCAAGAATTCTTTCAAATAAGCAATTGTTTGAGGAGCAGAATGTGCTGTAGCATTATCTTGTTGAAAATACCCTTCGATGGGTTCATCAGTCTGTATATGACTTATCAGGTAATTAACAAAATAATGTAATGATAATGTATGTATATAATTTATTATTAATAAAATGTAATTCACTAGTCTTGCAAATTTTACTGTTACCTAACCATTTCAACATGGTTTGACAACTGACTAAGTTGTAAAGGCCGAACGAGTTGTTTACTTTTAAGCCATCTTTGTAACTTCTATGTTCTAACTACACCTACAATTAAAGAGAAATAAGTCCTCCAGGTTTTTCATTTGCCAGACTCTAGAATCATTCTTCACTGTTACAATTTGACCACTTTCATGTGAAGACCGGTTTTGGTCTGCATGAAAAACGAACCAGAATTGAACACAAGGGGTACTGCAGTAGCAGCAGTTCTTTCGAAAGCGAAGTCTTTGAGGGTGTAAGCCAGGGCCATTTTGGTCACCAACAGGCCAAATCTTTGTCCTAAGAGAGAACTTGTATAGTAGTTTCAAATCCGAATGTTGTTAAAAGTAATCGTACCGATACAACTCCTTGGACCGTCTCCAAATGGTAAATATGTGTACGGTTGTATTTTGTTTTTATTTTCTTCGGAGAATCGCTCAGGGTCGTACTTCTCTGGATCTGGGAAGTACTCTGGGTCGAAGTGCAATCCAGCGACTGGGATTAAAATGGCAACATCTTCGTCCAAAGTGAATCCAGTTTCTTCGAAGGTGTACTTGCTCGCAGACTTCCGATTCAAGAAACTGGTCAATGGGTACTTTCTCAATGTTTCTAAAATAATTTGCTTGGGACAAGAAGTTAGAAGTGGTAAACTTACCGTTGACAACCATGTCCAAGTACTTCATTTCGTAGATGGCGTCATAAGTGAAGTCCCCATGTTTAGCAAAAGTTTCTTGTACTTCTTGTCTCAATCGATCTTGAATGGTTGGGTTCAAGGCCAGCTCATACAGAGTGAAAGAGATTGTCAACGAAGTGGTGTCGTTTCCGGCCGAGAAGAACGTCAGAGCTTGAGCCGCCATCTTGATGTCATCTGAAAACCAACAGTCAACACAATTCTACAGAATATCATCAACAACACCGACCAAACTTGTACTCATCTGTAAACTTCTCGTTGTCTTTGAGATTGCTGAGTAGATCGATCAGGTCATTCCTGACGATGTTCTTCTTTTGACGTTCCGCGATCGTACTCTGGAACATCTTGATCAAATAATCTGACGCAGTCTTGTCCAGAAACGTCACTCTGAAGATGTCGACGAACTTCGGCACGAAGAAGAAACTGAAGACGGAGAAATTCCTGACGAACGACTTCAAGTCGAGCAGTTTTGTGGCAACTTGCATAATCTCCGAGTTGTCGTCTTTGAGGCAATAGGAATTGACCCCAAAAGCACATGAAGAGATGATATCTACCGAGTACTTCTTCGTCACATTTCGAAACTCGAGTGTCTCCCCTGCGCGCTTGGTCAAGTAGGCGTTCAAGTCTTCGGCGCACTCTTTCATCAGAGGCAGCATCAACTTCATTTTTCCCGAAGTGAAAACTGGAGAGATCTTGGCGCGAATACCTCGCCAAATCTGGTCCTTCGAACTGAAGAGAGTGTGAGCAGCGATGGGATCGACGGATTCGTTCGATGCCACTTTTCTGTTAAGGAACTTGTCGAAATCCTTCACTAGGATTCTCTTGAGGATTTCGGGACTCCGCACGATCAGGGTGGGTTGGTTTAAGATATATATTCCCACGTAGGGGGTGTCAAACTTGTCGTAGATCTCTCGAAGCACGTGGAAGATGTGTTTCTTTCGAGCTGCTATGTCGAAGAAACTGCCAAAGATTAAGAAGGGTTTGTCGAAAGGTACGCCCCTGGACGACCAGTAGCTGTAGGTCTTCTGGTACAGGTAGTACAAGAGGAGGAGCAAGCATCCCAAGTAGATGGCGAACATCTGAGGAGAATTATTAGTTAAAAGTTTTTGCAATTTTAACTGATTGAAAACTAAGTAGCTTACCGTAAAATATTTTGTGCAGTCTTTAACTAGCAGCAGTTTTCGAATAATTCAAGATTAAGTTGCAAACAGTTTTCGTGAACTTATGATAACCTTTAATAAAAATATTATTATTTATATTTTTGATTCTATTGAGTAATCTTTTTGCGTGTTAAAATGATATATAAAATAGTAATACGAGAAAAAGTTGTTTCAAAGGAATTATCATTGTCAGTAATTATAAATAAATCCGGCTTCGATGCTGTGCTGCATTTTTATACAGTGTCCCAGAATCCGCGGATCAAACTTCGAGAGCGTTTTCCTTGATGGTAATGAAGGTAAAAACGTTTAGAAAAATTTTCAGAGTGCAACAGCTTTTTAGTTATCAATTACGAGATAATTGAGTACTTTCCCTCAATTGCCAAGCAACGTCTAATTCGTATGAGTAAATTATTTTCAATATTTATCTGGCCGACTTGTCGGAACAAACGTCAAAAGTGACAGCTATGTAAAATGTATACAGGGTGCATCTTAAAAAACGCCGCAAACCATATCTCCGTTATTTATGGCTTGATTTAAATAAAACAAAAACTGAAATAAATCACTTCAAAAGCACTATAAGCACAATATAGACTAATTTTTTTCAAAAACTAATTCAACGTCAGATGATAATCAATTTTGTTTTTTCAAATAGCTTAGTATATTTTTTATTCCGATTTTGAAAGAAATAATTTTTCTGAATCCAACGATATGCCGCATGCTAGAATGCGCGTATTAGTAACCGAGAAAATAAATAAATAAAATAGCATTATTAAACATTTTTTCCTCGAGAAAAGTCACGTTGCTATAGAAAACAATCCTGAACGCAATATTTATTACACGTTCTGTCATATTATTTTTTGTTTCTGTTCTTCAGAAAGTATTGTTATTGCGTTTAGGATTGTTTTCCATAGTATACCAGATTTTTTTCCGAAGAAAAACTTTCCAATAATGCTATTTTATTTATTTATTTTCGCGGTAACTGTTAAATGCATTTTAACATGCGGCATTGGATTCAGAAAAATAATGTCTTTCAAAATGGGTATTGTAACCTTTCGACTTCCGTGACTTTTCCTCGATGATTTTTTTTTCGCCCTCATTTGGTATATTGTTGGTTGCCGCATTCCCTCGGATGTTATTTTTGCGGAAAAATACGAAACAAAAATAATGAGAAAGAAATATTTAGGGATCCTACGTTGTGTTTTATTTTTTGTTTTGTTTAATTAGGTTCTAACGAGAGGCCGTACCTTTGGAAGGTTTTTCCAAATAGAATTAAAACGATTGAGCACACTTCACTTAAATTTTATTTAACAAATAATCGAGTGTGGTGGTGTTTGGTCCCAACAAATTATAGAAATAAATAAATGAATTTACTAACAGAAGTTGGTGGAAATTTGACCCAATGAAATTTGACTCTCGGCCCACGAATTGAGATCTGACTCATGAATAAATGACTAAGCTGGGCAAATATATGAGTTTGTGGCGCGAACAGCATTATAGGAGTTTGAGATGCGAACTATGTGATCCGATTTAGATTTCAATTATTTCCTCAATTAAATTTAACCCGACGCGATGCCCTGGAATCTCATAGATCACCCCGGTCTACTCCGGTGGTCGAAAATAAAAGGGAAAAAAGGTTCTAACAGGGCCAAAGGGTACCTCTCTTCACGTGTCAGCTGGCCTAGTTTGGTCGCTGGCCCCCTTGGGGGTGACGCGGCTAATTTTGTGCTCTTACGCCGGACCACAGCTTATTGAGTGCGACGGACACTGGCGGTAGCTTCCCGAACTCGAGAATCCAAGACATAAATAATGAATGGAAATGTTTTATAATAATTGCATACTGGTTCCCCCTGACAAGAGCACGTTTCCCCAATCGGTAAATGCAAGAAAGAAGATCACATACTTCGCGATAAAGAAATTAATATAAGATTCTAAAGAGTCACGTGGTCATCAAAAGCACAAAGAAAATAATATAATCTTTACTTTAGAACGATAAAGAACTAAATGTTTGACTAATTAAATCGCGACTACAAATCGTGTACAAGAATTAGATAAATAATTTACCTTGTAAATGTAAAGCACGTGGTCACAAAATGGCTGCTGGGAGTACTGAACGTACCTCCGGCTACTTTGGAGATCAAACCCCGAGTGAATCAAAAAAGCCCTGTTTCCCGTCCCGCAATCGGTTTTATCATTTCTGGCGCACCCCACTTTCGCAACCCCTACTTGACCAAAGTGACCAATCAGCTCGGTTCTACTTTACGCCGACCGCGACACCCTTTCGATATCTCTAGAACTTTTGAAATTACAGTCTCCGTTTTCCACCATTAATTTAAATGTTTAAATTTAGACTTTTGTTAGGACCAGACCGAATGTACATAATTTGTTGTTGAATTAGAACTCTGAAAAAGAACACTAAATTACTGACTCTATACAATAATAAACCTCAACATCAAGAAACAAACACAATTAAAAATGGAACAAATAGAATTAAACAGGAACACTGAATTACCGACCCTATACAATAATAAAAATCAGCACCAAGAATTAAACAGAATTTAAATGAAACAAACATAATTAAACTGAAACAAACATAATTAAAATGGAACAAATTAACCTTATTTTGAAACCTAAATTGGGCTTGAAACGCTGTTACGCAAGTGCCATTTCATACAACTAAGTTCCGTTGTTCCGCTACTTCTAAAAATTGTTCTACATTGGTTTGATTCCCCAAAACCGTTCTAATTAATAATTACTTCGTAAATTTCATTCTCTCTCTCTCACTCACACCTCTGATTTCTACGACTACCTGGGTTTACCGTTACCCGGTCCTCTGTGTTTTCTACCGACTCCCTTTCTACTTTGCTTTGTTACTTTTCTAACTAAAAGTGCAAACAATTCTAGTTCTTTTCTACGATAAAGCGCTCAGTTTTTTAATTTGCAATTCTCGCCCTTTAATTACAAATATGCCACAAATTTGAGAATGCTAAAAAAGGTAAATTAACCTAATGAACATTAATTTTGTTCGCTCAATTTGAAACCTGCTAACATCAAATTCATTAATTCAATTTTCCCCTGATTTTAACTGGACCACCCAAATTGTCGAACATGTAATTACAGTAAATTTATTGCAACGCTTCTTTTCCCCTGAACACTTGTTCCCCTTGGGCTATGTTTTGCCCCGGACGCGTACCTGCATTTTCAAAGAAGGTTGGCAGATTTCACTTGAGGAGTGTGGTGTCACTCTTGTGAACAAAGCAACAATAAAATTTACAACTGACCAGCATTTCCGTCGCAAATGAACGGTATTTAAAATATTTCGTTGAAATTATTTTAAAATTAAAATTCTTAATTTATGGAACCTATTCGGACCTTACAGTATACAGTATAAAAAATATACATACCAAGCTTTTTAAAAAAACAAAGTTGATTATAATCTTACCTTGAATTACTTTTTGAAAAAAAATTAGTCTATGTTGTGCTTATAGTGCTTTTGAAGTGATTTATTCCAGTTTTTGTTTTATTTAAATCAAGCCATAAATAACGGAGATATGGCTTGTGGCGTTTTATATAGTTTGTTATGACTGAAAATTTCCAGAGCAATTTTAATCTTGAAGGGTATGGGAAATTGACGAGAGGGATATGATGAATTGAACCTTTGTTGAACGAAGGTAAAATGGCGACATAGCGTTAAAAATCTTAGTAAAAAGTGAAATATGCAGGGCCTGTGAAGTGAATCGGAATCACAAGAAATTTGTCCTGACTCTTTTGCATACACTCAGCATCTGCACGAGAGGGGCGCGTCATCGTGGAAATGAAAGGGACGTTTTTTGTCGCAACATTTTGCTTAAAGAAATATTTCTCGTAAATTTGTGTAAAGTTGGCAGTCCTGCCAGAGTAAAGAAATGAAGAAGGAAAAAACGTCACACATCATAGAAGCTCTCAGTGGACAAAAATTGTTATCCAAATAAAAGCGAAGATTTTGAACTGTGTTAGAGCTTGTGCCAACTGTCATGATCGATGACCTTGACAAAAGCTGCGCGAAGGCGGAGCCCAATTTTGATAAGTGAAACGTAAAAACGTCGGTCGTTTAGTTCAAATTTTCAGGGTGGTGGCAAATTTGCATTTTACACTGTTCAAGGATTTGGATTAGAATGTCCGACATTATCTAAGGACTTGTCGGCTTCTCGCCAAATAAATATCAACATAAATTAGCTCACAAATCTGTAAAGCGTGACAAAATGGTACCGATGTTTTTAGTTCGAATAGTACAGACGCTTCGGTACGCATTTTGGTTTCTGCGTCATCGATCATGAGAGTTGGCACGAGCTCTAAAAGCTAAGGAATTACCTCTGAAGATTTGAAAGATCAAGTACAAATAATAACAGAGAAGAAATCGCCCGTTCTGTTCAGTTGAAAGGGGAAAATATTATGATGAATAATTTTGAAGGAATTTCCACCGTATTAAAGAATACGTTTGGGAGACTTGAAAGTACACAGTCTAGGTGTTGGATTTTCTCATGGGTTGTGAGTCATATAGGCGCTACAAACCTACGGGAAAACATCGTCAGTCGTTACGTTAGTGTCGTCTCTCTCTCGCATATTTGCACGTAAAGTAGTCGACGTTTTCATTTACAGATTTTTCACTGGTTTATCGTCTTCGCGCAGATATTTCCAAGGTCACAGCCCATTAGAGAATCCAATACCTCTAACTAAATCATCGGAATATCTACTTAAGTTAAATTAAGGTGTTTTTTGACTGGAAGCAGTTCGCAAATCCAAATTTATTCTTATTGTTGTCTCCTAGGATCAATGTAAATACTAGGTACAGTATTTATAGCTTTTCCAACATACAATCTTTTATTATTTATTTATTAAAACAAATGATCTGTATTTCTTTTTGAATTATCTTATTACAAAATTAATTTTAAAAAAATCCTCAGTTATTTATAAGTAGGGATAATTACACAAGCATAACTACTAAATTATGAAGAATTTGTTAAAAAAATTGTTACATCAAAGCAAAATTTGTATTTGTTTAGAAACTGACGTAAGTATAAATCTACACATATGTACTGTCGCGAGCAATAAATTTTGGTCGTCAATGTCATTTTAAAATTACGTTACTGTCGTAGATACACTTGCAGACAGTTACGTATTGAAAACATCTGAAGTCTCAGGTTTTGCCGCTGAAATGGCTTGCAAACGCAAACATAACAAATATCGTTCAATTATTTTGTCAAACTACATATTTAAAGGTTTAGCCTTTGAAACCTTAGGCCCTTGGTGCAAAGAAACAATAGATTTCATTAATGTCATCGGAGACCGACTTATCGCGGAATCGGGGGATTCAAAATCTAAGAAATTCCTTTTTGAGAGGATTTCCCTTGCCATTCAACGTGGAAACGCTACAAGCATTCGGGGCACTTTTCCAGATTCCGCATTATATCGGAAATTTTCGCATTGTAAATTTAAAATGTTATTTTATGTTAAATTTTAAAATTTGGTTAGATTGTCACAAATTTAAAAAAATTCCCTGCCTGATTATGCCCATGTCAACAAATTGTCAAAAAAAATGAGAAAAAAAATGACAATTAATGTCATACAATATGATGATAGGTTATGATATTTACGACTGTTTTACAATGGAGCATTTTCGATTGCGTCAAAGAATGACCTTGACGACCAAAATTTATTGCTCGCGACTGTACGTATACAAATTATTATCATACTTTGATACACTTGAAATTTGTTGTTGTTTACTTAATGAAACGGTTTATTACGTGTGAATCTAGAAATCAAATCGAACGCCCACTTGGGCTGATCCGTTGGCACCATGTGCCCCGCATTGCGCACCAAAACTTCCGTCAAATTCCCAGCCTGTTTGACGTATCCTGCCAGATCGTCATCCACATGCCATTGATATCTTTGCGCAGTTTTATATTCGGCGGCAGCGCTGAAATTGAGATTCTGCAGAGAGTTGACCGTCATCGGATACGCCCCTATGATGTCCACCTGTCCGTTGTAGATCAAGACCCTGTAGTTGTCGAGCAACTTTTCAACCCAAGGCGCAACAGACTGCATAATATCTGCGAGGAGGTTGATCTTGACTTCTTGATCTTCGACGTGGAAAGTCGCGTTGCCCACGTGAATCGCCGCCCGCACGTCGTCCCTCTGGATGTACTTCCCCATGTAGATCAGCTCGCTGCTGGGGTCCACGGTGTACAGATAATTGAAGTAGATGGTAAAGCCTGTTATGTTCTTGAGGAGAGAGGTGTGGTTGTTGAGGTCGCCGACCAAGAGGTCGTCGAAAGTTTGAAACGCTTTGGCCCAATCCTTGTTCGTGATCTGGTCGATTCCCTCTCGTTGGATCTTGTGAATCATTGCTTGTGTGTTAGAATCGATCAGTCCGATCTGGAATAAATAGTCGGCGTAGTTGAGCTGGTTTACTGGGTCGATGAGACCGTTTCCTATGCTTATCCCCTTCAAGTTAATCTGCACTTTGGCATCAGGGTTGCGCTGGTGGATGGTGTAAGCTATGACTGGAGCGTACTTCCCCCCGTACGACTCTCCAGCCACGAAGAAATCGTTCTTTGCAACTCTGGAAACAACAAAAAGAACTGTTGGAGGGTGGTGTACAAATCTTCTCCCACTTGTGTCTCATTTTGGCAATATCCATCGCTATCGGTAAAACTGAATCCAGTACCGACGGGGTTATCAATGTAAATCACTGAATGTGACTCGGTCCAGGCATATTTCCGTAACTTGAGGCCCTGCTGGCTAATCACCGTGAAGGGGCCATTTTCTGTGAACAAGCCGATGAGAGAGGTGGCTCCGGGGCCTCCTTGTAGCCACAAAACAACCGGCGCGTTGGCGTAGTCGGTTTGCGAGGGGAAAAACCAGAAAAACATATTCGAATTGAAGTTTTTCTTCACGGTGAAGTACCCAGCATAGCTCTTGATGCCTTTAAAGCCGTTGAAATGCACCTCGGCCGCGGTCAAAGCTTGTTTGATCTTGCCTTGCTCGATAAATGGGGTTAGGATCAGGGGCAGTCCCGGGTTGTCGCCGACTTCTTCCTGTTTAATCTTCCCGTACACGTTGGGGAACATCCCAGACGCCAATTTCCCAAGAGAACTCAGCACAATTAGCGAAAATACGAGGTACGTCATGCTTGTTGCTCTCAACGCAGCTTCAATTCTACTGAGATTTGGAGGTTATAATTATTGTCAAATATGTTACATTTGTTATCACATCTGTGCGACTAATTGGGGCAATTTGGTATACATCAACCAAGGCTTTTAAAAAAAAATTCTTTTGCTTCCCAAAGAATGTATGAAAATTGAACTAAACTTAGGAATTAATACCTCCGATAGATTTTTTGCTTGGAAAAATATTGAACATTTAAGGAATATGTATTATAGATAATTGTTTATAAGAGAATATAATTCACGTGTCACATGGTACATTTTTAATTAATTTCATTGGTTTAAATACAGAAACAAAGACGCAGAGGAGGCTGTCAAATCGATGATAATCACCGCATGTTGACTGTCGCTTGTTTTTAATGAATAAAATTGGTTAGTGTCAAAGTGACAGAAAGTTTCAATGAACGCGTCGAAGTCAGAAAATAGTGCTGTTAATCAGAAAACGTTTCAACCAGTAGTCCAGTAGGTCACCATCGATGGGGAGATGTTAGCGAGGAAGAGATTCGAAAGTTAATTGAGAAGAAAACTCGAAAAAAAATGTTGTATTGAGTATCCTGTAACTGTAATTATTTGCTGTCAAACTGACAGATCGTTTAAAATTTTTGACATTTAAACTCGTTAAAATCTACTATAGAAAATTGAACTGGTGCTACGCACTGGGTCAATTTTCATATAATCGTGTCAAAAATAAATTACTCCCTAAAATTTAGGGATAGGTATTCGTTACTAGGTTGCCATGAATTTGGTTAGGTTGGAGGCTATGTGGTTTCTGATGACAAACAAGAGATATCGTAACCGTAACGCACCGAATTCTTTGTAACAGTTGCATATGGCTCTATTCTCGCTAAGTGAAAATTCTAGTTCCACACAACATGAAAAACGTTATTTCCCTAAAAGTACGAATTCTAGGGAGTAATTTATTTTTGACACGATTATAGGTTTTAACTCGTGCAATCTCCGATGATAATCATAATACTAGTTATATCGAGTGTTTTTTTTTTTAATTTCACCTTGTAGTAGGCGTTGAAGGGTCGATTGTGAACGCACCACTCGTGTAAAACGTAATATTTAAACAGCTGATCCGTGATCCGTAACCTCTATAGTGTGTTCACAATCGACACTTCAACGGCTACTATGAGGTGAAATTAAAAAAAAAAGCACCAGATATTATCCCCGAGAATATACCAACCAAGTGACTATAAATAAATCAATTTAGTGTGTTGGCGTCCCTGAGCAATTGGTAAGCCTCGTTCTTCCTTGTCATTGTCATCATGTCATCTCTAGATTAACTTTTTTTTATTTATTGTATTTTTGGAAGTTTAGTGTCATTGTGAATATTGTTACATTGTTGTTGGGTCTGTAAAAAAAAGCTGGATATTTTAATTTCAATATTCACATTTTCTTTGGAAATGTATTAAAAAAAGATGGATACTGAAATTCAATTATCCAAACTGCTGATGATATTATTTCTGATATTAAGGCCCGGTACCTTTAAGTAAATTTATCTGGCCAGTAGTTGCTATGATTTAGAATCTGCTATTCGTAGATCCATGGTAATTACCGTTCAAATAAAGTTACTTGAAGCTGAATAAATAGGGCCTAAATGTGATTCTCGTTGCAATCCAGATCTACATTTTCATGATCATTGATCACATTTGATGGCCTCTACTTCGTCGTTTACGCACCTTTTAAGTTCAGATCATTTTATGTAAGAAATAACCGGAACAAACTCGTTTTTCAAAACAAACTACAAAGTAGAAAAGAAACTACTTATAAGTATGTATGTACATAATTGCATAATTTATTTAATTAACTTTTTTATCATGTTCTATTCATTTGAAAAAAGAATGTTTAAAATCACATCAAAATAGTACATTTCTAATAATATACAGTCTGATTTTGAAAGATGTGCAAATATTTTAACCTAAGTTAGTAGGTACGTGTTAAAAGAAAACAAAAAAAACCCCAAAATATCGACATTTGTAAAAGGCATTATTGGCTCAATCGTCATCTATTGTGGAGTTCTACTACTGGTTAAAATATTTGCACAATTTTTAAAGTCATCTCTTTATAAATAAGGTTCAAGAGAAAATAAGAAAAAAAATTGTTACGTTGTTACTTTAAGGATGAACTGGAGTAACAATCTCAGCAAAAAGTTGCGGAATTCTTATAATGCTATGAAACGTTTATTACGAGGAATCAATATTTGAAAAAAAAGTTTTTAATTTTTGGAAACGAATTGTAATCAGTTGCAAGTAAATTTTGTGTTTATTTTCTTGATATTTAGATAATTACTTAGGTACATGTAATTTTACAATCTTTTGACTAAGACTGTACGTAAAATTAAACAGAAGCACACTGAATTCAATTTTCATTGCATTTCTGTTAAAGTTGTTTTTGCGCGATTGTACTCTATTTGGTTGTTTACCACGTCTGTTTCCAAGATGGTAAGCTCTGTTTACTCGTTGCTAACGATAAACTCGATGGTAAGTAATTTTTGGTGTTCTAGAACGGTAAGTAAAGTTTATTCAAAATTAATCGATTATTATAATAATTTTTATGTAGACGGAAGTTGAAGACAAGATGTGGAGGCACTTTCTGGAAATTCATAAAGCTCTTGTAGTCGGCTTTCCTTGGCGCTGCAATGAAATAGCATTAGCAAACTTGCCGCGACATTGGCATTGTCAAAATTTTCATACTCCGCATTTTCCTTGTCTTCTTGATTACACACTGAGATCGTTGGTTTCGAAAACAAGATGTTAGCACTTTCTGGAAACTCACACGGCTCTTGTGGTCGGCATTCCTTGCCGCTGCAATGAAATAATATTAGTGAACTTGCTGCGACATTAGTATTATCAAAATTTTCATACCACACATTTTCCTTGTCTTCTTAATTACACGTTGAGGTCGTTAGTTTCAAAAATTCTTTATTTGTGACGCACCCCACATTCAAAGTTTCTTCTACAATATCCACTTCGTTTTCGGAATCACTAATATCACTCATTTTACTGCTTGTTTTTCAACACAACTGGCGATATTTGCGCACAAAAACTGCAATGGCGGTAGTTGTTTGCAGATTGCCTTAGAAACGCGATACAAAAATCGACATTGTGGCAACACGATGTGAAGGGCGTCGTATCGCATTGCATTCTAGTTAGGAATGTTTTGTAATAAATATTCAATCGCGCAAAAAATCTCATAAGCATGACGAACGTTAATGACAATGTACGGATCTCAGACAATATTGGAGTCGTCGCAAGCTCCTCCTCCAAACAATTGTCTTCGATCCGTACATTGTCATTACCGTTCTTTATACTTAATATACTATAACGTAACTGTAGTAAAACGTGCGATATAAGTGTAAAAAACCGTGTTTTTCCACATATAATTAGCGATACATGAAAAATCCTCGACCAACTTTTTTTGTAAATTCATTAGAAAATTCTACGATATCGATACTTGATGTGTGGAATTTTTAAGAAAAATTGGCCATTTTGAAATATGTTTTTTATCAATTTATATACGAGCATTGATCGATTTCTCATAAGAAAGCGTGTAAAATATCCCGAAAATTTAAAAGGCAATAACTTTAAAATTCTTCGATCAATTTTTTTAAAATTTGGCACAGTACTTTAGCATGGATAGAAAGACTATTGTACCAATTTTGAGCAATTATCGCCATTTTTCAATGTTACTCCAGTTCATCCTTAAGGATGAGGACGGAATATTTCAGTCAAAACCAAACCTGGGTTTTACTTGTTGTGTGTAAAACAAGGAAGATAAAAGGAGAGGAAGGAAGGTCAGTTTGAAAAGGTAATGCCACCCGCCAAATCATGGGCAACCATAAAAGGTTGCTAGACAAGGGTGATGGGTGAGGATTATCCCAGTGACGTATCGTCCAAAAGAGACGGGGAGCACTGGTGCATTTATTGTAACAATGTAACATAAAAACGCTTACTTAACACCTTGTGGGTAAGGTTAAACGAACGCCACTGGCGCCAAAGCGATGCGATACCCGATGGGCCGTTCAAGGACGTTTACGGTCATAAAAGGTTGCTGGAGAAGGTTTGCAGGCAGGTAGGTTTTCCAACCCTTGGCGTGGGGTAGGTGGCTACCTGCTCTGCAAATTTAAATGTAGAGTGAAAACACTTTAAGGAGAACACACCAATAAAGTTGCGCAGCAGACGGAATACGTTAGTCGAATCCATTATTCAAAATTAGGGTTAGGAAGGTATGAACCGTTGACCGGCCATTCTGCATCAGAGGCGTACGTTAGTGCTCTTTTGTGATTTCCATTGGCAGTATTCGTTTCGTTGTGTTTCGTGATTTCTGTGTTGTTTTGTATTACATTAAAATCAGTTCTTTTCTTCTTTTCCAAGGGTGAATACTGAATATATCATAATACATAATTCAAATAAAAGCGTATTTACCGTGCCCCCAGCTATTAATATTATTATTATTATTTCAGAACGCTAACGATACGCCACTGAACAAAACCTCAGTGACAGTGGAATAAAATGATGCAAAAAAGTACTACTTTCATTACGACTTTTCGTGTAAAAAAGTGCTACTTTCACTACGATTTTGCGTATAAAAAAGTGCCACTTTCATTACGATATGCAAAAAATTATGTTGCTCCCTTTACAAATAAATTTGTTTCAATGAAAATATTCTTTATTGGAGAAACCTCTGGCATAATTATTTATAACAGTTCCTTTAATTTTCTCCTTAAAATTTTGCCACTACTACCTTTTGGAATTTCCTCAATAAATCGAACCCCTCCAGAGAGACGCTTCTGGACAGAAACATTTTCTGAAATATAAAATCTCTAACCTTGAAGAATGACACATAGTTATGGTGTCAACTTTACCAGCAATGTAACGAACAATCTCTTCTTCGGTCACATCTTGATTTGGTTGCTTGACCACGAACGCCACAGGCAGTTCGCCTGCTTTCTCGTCTGGTATACCAATTACTCCAGCGTCTTTCACTGCTGGGTGTTGTATCAGAAGACTCTCCAGTTCAGCTGGTGAAACCTAGATACAGAAGAACACTATTTTTTCTACAACAATAAATTGTACTCACTTGGAAACCCTTATACTTGATAATCTCTTTCAGACGATCTACAATAAAGAAGAAACCTTCATCATCGTAATATCCCAGATCACCACTTTTGAAAAATCCTTCCTCGTCGAACGCCTCTTCAGTTTCTTTGTCATTGCCCAGATAACCCTTCATCACCCCATCACCTTTGACCCTCAACTCTCCAACCTCATTTACACCCAAAACTTTACCACTTTCTGGGTCGCATATTTTAATCTGATGTCCCATTATAACTTGTCCCGAAGATCCATGTTTCTTCGAGTTCTTAGGAATCACAGTAGCCCCTCCAGATACTTCCGTCATACCATAAATTTGTCGAACACAATTAATCTTCAGCTGCGCCTCTACCAAATCTTCTGTTTCTTTGGTCACGGTAGCAGCTCCGCATAACACGTCGGTGATAGACGACAAATCATATTTTTGCACCAGAGGACTCTTCACCAAGAACAGAAGAATAGGAGGTACAGCGTACAGTGTCGTGATTCTGTGCTTTTGGATCAGATTCAAGAAGCGATCGGGGACGAATTTTTCCAAAATTACTAATTTTGCTCCGTACAGAATGCCCGCAAGAGTAAGGCCGATCCCAAAGATATGGAAAAACGGAAGAAACGCCAGAATCCTCTCGTTTTCGTTGACATCCAGAAAGTAACGATCTCCGCCGTAGAGCATCGTGACTCTCAAGCTGGCGTGAGTTAGCTGGACACTTTTTGGAAAGCCTGTTGTGCCCGAAGAGGTCAAAATTAAAGCGACGTCTTCTTTGGGGTCGAGTTTGGTGGGACTAAATCCGGGATCAAAAGTACCCCCTTCTATTAGTTTGTCAAAGTTTTCGGCCTCATCTACAGTTTCGGTGTCGTAAAGAATGATGTCAACGGGAAAACAATTTTTGAGCTCGAGAACGTTTTCTAAAGACTTTGCTGTGCAGAAGATCAAAACTGGGTGACAAATCTCAAAGAAATGCTTCAGTTCTCCTAAAAAAAAAGTTGGCGAAGTGTTAAAATTTCCTTGACCATACCTGGAGTGTAGTCCGGATTGAGTGAATTCACTTTTGCCCCAATGTAAAATCCTGCAAGGACTGTTAAGATGAATTTCGTACTATTTGGGGACAATATGGTAATAACGTCGCCTTTCTTCACTCCCAATTTGGTCATTTGCGTTGCTAATTTAACAGTCGACTGTAAGAGATGTCCGTAATTCAGTTCTTCACCTGTCCAATCAACCTAAAATCAAATCGTTTCGATTATTTCAAAACTTTGTGAAGATTCTTACTATGGCGACTCTGTTGGCGTTCCATTTCTTTATTTTCTCGAAATATATGACTCCCAAAGATTTTTTGGGAAGCTCTTGGTTATCCGGAGGTCCCATTTTCACCAAATCACTCATGGCGCGTTGACAGTCTTCACACAATTGAGATTATAATTGATCTATTCTTATCTCTCAAGAGACTAAATTTTTTTCTTAACAACTACATATGTACATAAATGGAGAAAAATTGCGTTTTCTCCTGTTTCAGTTACACGAATTGACAACCTGCTTATATGTTCTGGTGATGAGGACCCATACAAATAAAAGAATAAAAACTAAGGAGTGATTTCTTTGGAATATTTTTTTAAGAAGTGTAGTGTTTTGCGGACA
Source organism: Tenebrio molitor (assembly GCF_963966145.1). NCBI lineage: Eukaryota > Metazoa > Arthropoda > Insecta > Coleoptera > Tenebrionidae > Tenebrio > Tenebrio molitor. The sequence goes on along the minus strand of NC_091048.1, from coordinate 2,251,083 downwards.
ATAAAATAGATGGTTCCGATTCTTCAATAAAAACACTTTGTGAGATAAATGTAATGGTCAAAGATGATGTTGTCGTCAGTGGATCGTAAAATTGTCTATCAACTTTTGATAGATAGATTAATTGCGAGAAACTTGCAAAAACGCACCTTGAAATCTTCCAATTTCGCGTGACTTATAGATTAAGTTTAAAAAAATACACCCCACCTTCCAAAATTTCTCCTGATTAAAATAAATTTTGTGTGATGTTGTGATAACGTCTGCCCCACACACAATATTAAGTAAATTCTCGCTTAGCAAACTACATAAACACTTGTCCCATTACAAAATATGCTAACAACTTCTTTAATTATATTTTTGTCGTTTGAGTGATAATTAATACCACTGACTTTCGTTAAATAGTCTGTTAATATTTATTTGCAACGATCAGTAATTATTTTTATTTTTCACTTTACTATAATTGCATGATATCTCCTAAGATTCGAAATACGTAAACATGTCCATAACAACCGGGGCATAATAAGAGTGCGTAATAAACATAACGCCTTCATCAATTCATAATTGCAAAGATGTCATTTTTTTTTAAAGAACACGTAGTGAAAAATAAAATTTTGTATGCACCACGGCGTCACCGAATGATTACGCCCATCGAACAATATCCATCTCTCGGACTAAAGCCCTCGAGTTGGATTCATCGTTCTCCGGGCGTAATCATCCTTGTAACGCCCTTGGTGCATAAATAGCTATGATATCTCGTTGACCTGAAACGCTTCTCATGTGCAAAAGCAAGAAAAGCTGAAAGTATTCTTAACTGGTAAACTAAATGCCAAGAGTTAAGATGCGATTATGGTAAATATTGATTAAAAAAATTTGATCCATAAAAACAGTAAAATATGCAAAGAATGTAATTAAAATGAATATGATGAATTGCTGATATTATAGTTATTAATATAACGAGAAGAATATGCGAGGACGTTGCCAGGTGATGAGGCGATTAGCCGAGTCACCTCCACAACGTTGTTTAAATCCTGGCCACTGCGGCGTTGATACTTTATTTGTTACAAACATTTGAATTTTAAAATGTTGTTCTTTAAAGCAATTATAGAAAAAAATATTGTTTATATTTCACACGGGCCAATTGCCGGGTTGGAATCACCGGATTTTTTGAAGAGTTAATAACACGCTTAGCCTAGTATCTTCTCCAACAGTTGGTTCTCGCTGTCTGAGCACAACTCTTACATGACCCAAGTTCCAGTATCGTACCTCAATCTTGCTTATGGTACTTGGGCTAACGGGTGGTAAATCCGGATGCAGTTCTCTTTACCCATTTCTTTGGCAAGAAGGCAAAAGTCAATCAAGGCTACTAAATACACACCTTCAAGGTGTTCAACTTATAAAATTGGCTTTATTTTTTCAGCAAACAGGAAACAATAGTGCGATGTATTCCTTGCGAAGTGGCCTTTTAAACAAGGTGTCACTTGACATACCCACATATCTGTACATTTGAAAAAAGTTAGGAATAATTGCGCACTTCCGGGAGCTTAGAAAAACAAAAATTGAGCTGTTTCGGGTTTTTTTTACAAAAATCTCCTATGTCCAAGCTACGAATTTTATTCCAGTTAAGGTTTGCACGCTCTATATCATTCAGAATAGAAGACGTTTTTATGCTTCGACCAATTACGACCTCGACTTCGTCTCGGTCTTCAATCTCTGGCCTTAGCACAAAAAAACTTACTTCTACTCTTAATGATATCGTGTGTTCCACAAAAAACTCACTCGCAGCAAGCCATGACAAAAGTGAAGTATGTCTTAGTACCAGATGTGAAATGAACTAGAGAAGTAAATTTATAGGTTATCTGTCACAAATATGATGAAAATTTGTAAGTAACAAATGAACTACTTCCAATGATCCTAAAATCGACATGACCAGTCTATCTATCTCTATAGTCATGGCTTACTGCGAGTGAGTTTTTATTGGAACACACGATATAATCTATCGCGCGTTCAAATGAAATCCTGGGCTGAGTAGGCGTGGGAAAAATTAAACCGTTTAGAACAGTGTAAAGTTTGAATTTCCCGCCGTTTGACACGAATGACATTTGTTTATGTTTAATCGTAACATAATTGAACATGTTTGTTTTCAGCAAAGGGTGCCCGTAGATATTTGCTTCAAGAATAGGAATCGTTAAGTTATTCTATTTTTAATATAAATCATTGTACAGAAAGAAAAAAAGAAAGATTTTTTTGGCTCTAAATTTTAGGTTAGCTGTCAACATGCTCCAATTAATCTACGCTTTAAAAAGCACAACAATTGACGGTTTCCAACGCCTTCCCAGCCCAGGATTTCATTTGAACACTCGATACTACCGAGTGACTATAAATGATTGACAATTATTTTGTTATGTTGGTAACACATTTGAAATCTTTAGTTGGCAACATCGTTGGCATGACACACGTAATTTTTAAATTTCAAACAATGTCAAAAAAATCTAAATCGACAATGCACTTCGTGACTTAACCTAGCCTAAATACAAATGATTGACAGATGATGAACGAGAAGACTTGCACTACCAACTGCATCAGTGTTGCCGATACACTATTTTCCTTCAACCATTTATAGTCACTCGGTATTTTTGCATGCAAATAAATGGTGCGAAATCATAATAAGTATTTTATTTTACTTATTCGTATTTAAATAACCAGGATGCGGTTTTATTGCAGCTAACTTTCGTTTATTAAGTTTCATTCTTGTGTAAATATTTCTTCATTATTAAATTCAAGAGAAAATAGGGATAATTGTTGAATTTAAATGTGGTAGTCGAAGGTAACACAACAGTGAAAAAAAAATTGTGTGATGAACGAGTGTTAAGAGAGTAGTACAATAGTACCACAACCAACTAGAAAAACTAAAATAAACATATTTCAATGAAAATATTTTTTATTCAAGAAACTTCCGACAATAGTACAAACACATCAAAATGCATTCTTGCATGTAATTATTTATAGCAGTTCCTTTAATTTTTTTCTTAAAATTTTGCCACTACTACTTTTTGGAATTTCTTCAATAAATCGAACACCTCCAGAGAGACGCTTCTGGACAGAAACATTTTCTGAAATAAAAAATCTTTAACTTCGAAGAATTACACATGGTTATGGTGTCAACATTACCAGCAATGTAGCAAACAATCTCTTCTTCAGTCACATCTTGATTTGGTTGCTTGACCACGAACGCTACAGGTAGTTCGCCTGCTTTCTCGTCTGGTATACCAATTACTCCAGCGTCTTTCACTGCTGGGTGTTGTATCAGAAGACTTTCCAGTTCAGCTGGTGAAACCTAGATACAGAAGAACACCATTTTTTCTACAACAATAAATTGTACTCACTTGGAAACCCTTATACTTGATAATCTCTTTCAGGCGATCTACAATAAAGAAGAAACCTTCATCATCGTAATATCCCAGATCACCACTTTTGAAAAATCCTTCCTCGTCGAACGCCTCTTCAGTTTCTATCTCCTTACTCAGATAACCCTTCATCACCCCATCACCCTTGATTCTCAACTCTCCAACCTCATTCACACCCAAGGCTTTACCACTTTCAGGGTCGCATATTTTAATCTGATGTCCCGTTACAACTTGTCCCGAAGATCCGGGTTTTTTCAAGTTCTTAGGAATCACAGTAGCCCCTCCAGATACTTCCGTCATACCATAAATTTGTCGAACACAATGGATGTTCAGTTGCGCCTCTACCAAATCTTCTGTCTCTTTGGTCACGGTAGCTGCTCCGCATAACACGTCGGTGATAGACGACAAATCATATTTTTGCACCAGAGGACTCTTCACCAAGAACAGAAGAATAGGAGGTACAGCGTACAATTTCGTGATTCTGTGCTTTTGGATCAGACTCAAGAAGCGATCGGGAACGAATTTTTCCAAAATTACTAATTTTGCTCCGTACAGAATGCCCGCAAGAGTAATGCCGATCCCAAACATATGGAAAAACGGAAGAAACGACAGAATCCTCTCGTTTTCGTTGACATCCAGAAAGTAAGGATCTCCGCTGTAGAGCATCGTGACTCTCAAGCTGGCGTGAGTTAGCTGGACACTTTTTGGAAAGCCTGTTGTGCCTGAAGAGGTCAAAATCAAAGCGACGTCTTCTTTGGGGTCGAGCTTGGTGGGACTAAATCCGGGATCAAAAGTACACGCTTCTATTAGTTTGTCAAAGTTTTCGACGTCATCTACAGTTTCGGTGTCGTAAAGAATGATGTCAACGGAAACACAATTTCTCAGCTCGAAAACGTTTTCTAAAGACTTTGCTGTGCAGAAGATCAAAACTGGGTGACAAACCTCACAGAAATGTTTCAGTTCTCCTAAAAAATATTTTGACGATGTGTTCAAGTTTAATTGACCATACCTAGAGTGTAGTCCGGATTGAGTAAATTCACTTTTGCCCCAACGTAAAATCCTGCAAGGACTGTCAAAATGAATTTTGTACTATTTGGGGACAATATGGTAATAACGTCGCCTTTCTTCACTCCCAGTTTGGTCATTTGCGTTGCTAATTTAACAGTCGACTGTAAGAGATGTCCGTAATTCAGTTCTTCACCTGTCCAATCAACCTAAAATCAAATCGTTTCAATTGTTTCAAAACATTATGAAGATTCTTACTATGGCGACTCTGTTGGCGTCCCATTTCTTTATTTTCTCGAAAAATATAGCTCCCAATGATTTTTTGGGAAGCTCTTGGTTATCCAGAGGTCCCATTTTCACCAAATCACTCATGGCGCGTTGACGATCTTCACACAATTGAGATTATAATTGATCTATTCTTATCTCTCAAGAGACTAAATTTTTTTGTTAACAACTATGTACATAAGTGGAGAAAAATTGCGTTTTCCCCTGTTTTAGTTACTTAGACGAACTGACAATTTGCTTATATGTTCTGGTGATGAGGACCCATACAAATAAAAGAATAAAAACTAAGGAGTGATTTCTTTGGAATATTTTTTAAGAAGTGTAGTGTTTTGCGGACAATAAAATAGATGATTCCGATTCTTCAATAAAAACACTTTGTGAGATAAATGTAATGGTCAAAGATGATGTTGTCGTCAGTGGACCGTAAAATTGTCTATCAACTTTTGATAGATAGCTTAATTGCGAGAAACTTGCAAAAACGCACCTTGAAATCTTCCAATTTCGCGTGACTTATAGATTAAGTTAAAAAAAATCTCACCTTCCAAAATTTCTCCTGATTAAAACTGGCTAAACAAGATCGCTTATTTTAACATAAATTTTGCGTGATGTTTTGATAACTTCTGCACCACACACAATGTTAGGTAAATTCTGGCTTAACAAACTACATAAACACTTGTCCCATTACAAAACATGCTAAAAACTTCTTTAATTATTTTTACCTATATCGTTTAAGTCATAAGTACTTAATTAATACCACTGACTTTCATTAAATATCCTATTAATATTTATTGGCATTTTTATGAGCTAATGTGTTAAATTTTGCAACAATTTAATTTTCTACAGTCAAATCAAACGATCAGTAATTATTTTGATATCTCGTTGACCCGAAACGCTTCTCATGTGCAAAAGCAAGAAAAGCTAAAAGTATTCATAACTGGTAAACTAAATGCGAAGAGTTAAGATGAGATTATGGTAAATATTGATAAAAAAAATTTGATCTATAAAAACAGTAAAATATGCAAATAATGCAATTAAAATGACTATTTAATTCATCTGTCACTATTGTACTAATAATCGAGGTGAATATTTTAAACAAATGAAAATCTTCATCAAAAATTGTTTTTGCAGTGAAAAACTAACACAGAAATGTGTATTATTTTCTAACAAATTGAAGTGTGCAATTGGAAAAACTGAAAGAAATTTGATTCATTAATTAGTCCTCCAAATACGACTCGTAGTCAATGTTATGCAGATCATTTTTGCGCTGGTGTTACTCGTGTCAACGGCGCTTTCGAATTCGACTCGTGCTGACGCACTTGTCAAATTCATATCCTAGGGCCGTTAACATTCGTAACACAACAGTGAAAAAAAAATGCGTGATGAACGAGTGTTAAGACAGTACCACTAGTACCACTACCAACTAAAAAGATTATTGTGACTGTGTGTGTAAAATTATGTTGATATCTTTTGCAAAATAAACATATTTCAATGAAAATATTTTTTATTCAAGAAACTTCCGACAATAGTACAAACACATCAAAATGCATTCTTGCACGTAATTATTTATAGTAGTTCCTTTAATTTTTTTCTTAAAATTTTGCCACTACTACTTTTTGGAATTTCCTCAATAAATCGAACCCCTCCAGAGAGACGCTTCTGGACAGAAACATGTTCTGAAATAAAACATCTCCAAACTTGAAGTATCACACACGGTTTTGGTGTCAAGATTACCAGCAATGTAACGAACAATCTCTTCTTCAGTGACATTTTCGTTTGGTTGCTTTACCACGAACGCTACAGGTAATTCGCCTGCTCTCTCGTCTGGCATTCCAATTACTGCAACGTCTTTCACTGCTGGATGTGATATCAGAAGACTTTCCAGTTCAGCTGGTGAAACCTTGATACACAAGAACACTATTCTTTCTACACGAAAAAATTGTACTCACTTGGAAACCCTTGTACTTGATAATCTCTTTCAGACGATCTACAATAAAGAAGAAACCTTCATCATCGTAATATCCCAGGTCACCACTTTTCAAATATCCTTCCTCGTCGAACGCCTCTTCAGTTTCTTTCTCCTTACCCAGATAACCCTTCATCACCCCACCACCTTTGACCCTCAACTCTCCAACCTCACCCGCACCCAAAGCTTTACCAGTTTCAGGATCGCATATTTTAATCTGCTGTCCCGTTACTACTTGTCCGCAAGATCCGTGTTTCTTCGAGTTCTTAGGAATCACGGTAGCTGCTCCACATATTTCTGTCATACCATAAACTTGTCGAACACAATGGATGTTCAGTTGCGCCTCTATCAAATCTTCTGTCTCTTTGGTCACGGTAGCTGATCCGCAAAGCACGTCGGTGATAGAGGACAAATCGTATTTTTGCACCAGAGGACTCTTCACCAAGAACAGAAGAATAGGAGGTACTGCGAACAGTTTTGTCACTCTGTGGTTTTGGATGAGACTCAAGAAGCGCTCGGGGACGAATTTTTCCAGAATTACTAATTTTGCTCCGTATAGAATGCCAGCAAGAGTGCTGCCGAGCCCTAAGATGTGGAAAAACGGAAGAAACGCCAGAATCCTCTCGTTTTCATTGACGTCAATGAAGTAAGGATCTCTGGTGTAGATCATCGTGACTCTGAAGCTGGCGTGAGTTAGCTGGACACATTTTGGAAAGCCTGTTGTGCCCGAAGAGGTCAAAATCAAAGCGACGTCTTCGTTGGGGTCGAGCTTGGTGGGACTAAATCCAGGATCAAAAGTACCCGCTTCTACAAATTTGTCAAAGTTTTCGACGTCATCTACAGTTTCGGTGTCGTAAAGAATGATGTTAACAGAGGAACAATCTTTCAGCTCGAGAATACTTCCTAAAGACCTTGCTGTGCAAAAGATCAAAACTGGGTGACAAACCTCAAAGAAATGCTTCAGTTCGCCTGGAAAAAATATTTTGGCAAACTTTTCAAGTGTACTTAACCATACCTGGAGTGTAGTCCGGATTGAGTGAATTCACTTTTGCCCCAATGAAAAATCCTGCAAGGACTGTCAAGATGAATTTCGTACTATTCGGAGACAATATGGTAACAACGTCGTCTTTCCTCACTCCCAATTTGGTCATTTGCGTTGCTAATTTAACAGTCGACTGTAAGAGTTGTCCATAAGTCAGTTCCTCACCTGTCCAATCAATCTAAAATCAAATCGCTTCGATTATTTCAAAACATTACGAAGATTCTTACTAGGACGACTCTGTTGGCATTCCATTTCTTTATTCTCTCGAAATATATTGCTCCCAATGATTTTTTGGGAAGCTCTTGGTTATCCGGAGGTCCCATCTTCACCAAATCACTCATGGCGCGTTGACGATCTTTACACAATTGAGATTATAGTTTAAATTCGAAACAGTTGACCCATTTCTTTTCTTCTATAATATTCAAAATTTATCCAAGAGGATTTGCAATCAAATCACATGGAGTTAGTTAAAAATGTGCCCGATATACCTACCACGCCATGCGGTGGTCAAGGAATCAAGCACAACTCGCCTGTGGATAGTCTTTGATGTTTCGACCAAAACCACAAATAGTCGCAGTCCTACAATTCAGTGGGATTTATTTTCTGCAGTTATAGAAATTAGAAAATTCCAATACGCACTAAATACCGACATCATAAAGATGTATCAGCATATTCTTATTCATCCAAATGACAAATATTGTCAATGAATTTTTTGACGCAACAACGTGATCGAGCCAATAAACATATATGCTTTGACAACTCTAACTTTTGGTACGAAACCCACGGGTTTCATAGCAACGCTCTGTCTAAAGCAATTAGGCGCAATAAGTCGCAAACATTCCCAAGGGCTTGCGAAATAACAACTTTTATGCGGACGACCTGTTGACAGGAGCCGATTCTTGAGCGGAATTAGTAGAACTTAGTCAAAGAATGTAAAGGGACCAAGCAGCGTGGCAGCGTGGGAGGCGAATTGCAATTATGCGTGAGTGAAAAACAGTGAGCGAAAAACGATGAGCGAAAGTGAAATGAACAAACGAGAAACCTTCACCCACTGGTAACTATGCTTTCTAGGGAGGTATAGAAGAAAACAATTTGTGTGATGAACGAGTATTAAGGCAGTACCACTAATACCACTACCAACTAGAAAAATTATTGTGACTAGCTGTGTGTAAAATTATGTTCCGTCCTTTACAAATAAACATATTTCAGTGAAAATATATTGTATTAGGGAAACCTCCGACACTAGTACAAACACATCAAAATGCATTCTTGTACATAATTATTTATAAGAGTTCCTTTAATTTTCTCCTTAAAATTTTGCCACTACTACTTTTTGGAATTTCCTCAATAAATCGAACACCACCAGAGAGACGCTTCTGGGCACAAACATTTTCTGAAAAAATTCTAACCTTGAAGAATTACACATGGTTATGGTGTCAACATTACCAGCAATATAACGAACAAGCTCTTCTTCAGTCACATTTTGATTTGGTTGCTTGACCACGAACGCTACAGGTAGTTCGCCTGCTCTCTCGTCTGGTATACCAATTACTCCAGCGTCTTTCACTGCTGGATGTTGTATCAAAAGAGATTCTAGTTCAGCTGGTGAAACCTGGATACAGAAGAACACTATTCTTTCTATACGAAAAAATTGTACTCACTTGGAAACCCTTATACTTGATAATCTCTTTCAGACGGTCTACAATAAAGAAGAAACCTTCATCATCGTAATATCCCAGATCACCACTTTTCAAATATCCCTCCTCGTCGAACGCCTCTTCGGTTTCTTTGTCATTGCCCAGATAACCCTTCATCACACCATCACCTTTGACCCTCAACTCTCCAACCTCCTTCACACCCAAAACTTTACCACTTTCAGGGTCGCATATTTTAATCTGATGTCCCATTATAACTTGTCCCGAAGATCCATGTTTCTTCGAGTTCCTAGGAATCACAGTAGCTGCTCCACATAGTTCTGTCATGCCATAAATTTGTCGAACACAACTAATCTTGAATTGCGTCTCTACCAAATCTTCTGTCTCTTTGTTGACGGCAGCTGCTCCACACAACACGTCTGTGATAGACGACAAATCGTATTTTTGCACCAGAGGACTCTTCACCAAGAACAGAAGAACTGGAGGTACAGCGTACAGTTTCGTGATTCTGTGCTTTTGGATTAGACTCAAAAAGCGATCGGGAACGAATTTTTCCAAAATTACTAATTTTGCTCCGTACAAAACTCCAGCAAGGGTAATACCCATCCCAAAGATGTGGAAAAACGGAAGAAGCGCCAGAATCCTCTCGTTTTCGTTGATATCCAGAAAATAAGGATCTCCGCCGTAGAGCAAAGCGACTCTGAAGTTGGCGTGTGATAGTTGAACACATTTTGGAAAGCCTGTTGTGCCCGAAGAGGTCAAAATGAAAGCGACGTGTTCTTTGGGGTCGAGCTTGGTGGGAGTAAAGCCGGGATCGAATGTACCCTGTTCTACAAATTTGTCAAAGTTTTTGAAGTCATCTACAGTTTCGGTGTCGTAAAGTATGACGTTGGAGGAAAAACATTCCTTCAGCTGGAGAACATTTCCTAAAACATTTGCTGTGCAGAAGACCAAAACTGGGTGACAAACCTTAAAGAAATGCTTCAGTTCTCCTAAAAAAAAAAAATTGGGGAAGGGTTCACATTTCCTTGACCATACCTGGAGTGTACTCCGGATTGAGTAGATTCATTTTTGCCCCAATGCAGAATCCTGCAAGGATTGTCAAGATGAATCTCGTACTATTTGGGGACAAGATGGTAATGACGTCGCCTTTCTTCACTCCCAATTTGGTCATTTGCGTTGCTAATTTAACAGTCGACTGTAAGAGTTGTCCGTAATTCAGTTCTTCACCTGTCCATTCAATCTAAAATCAAATCGTTCCTATTATTTCAAGACATTACGAAGATTCTTACTGTGGCGACTCTGTTGGCGTTCCATTTCTTTATTCTCTCGAGATATATGGCTCCCAATGATTTTTTGGGAAGCTCTTGGTTATCCGGAGGTCCCACTTTCACCAAGTCACTCATGGTGCGTTGACGATCTTTATATAATTAAGATTATAGTTCAAATTCTAAACAGTTGACCTATTCTTATCTCTCAAGAGACTAAATTTATTTGTTAACAACTACATAAATGGAAAAAATTGTATTTTCCGCTGAAAAAATCTAAATCTAAAGCACGAAAAGCTAAAATTATTCATTACAGGTAAAGGTACTAAATGTGAAGAGTTAAGATAAGATAGAAGGTTAAGATAACTTTTTCTCCGTTGGGCTACTAACATATCAATAATATCTCTTCGCATAAATTTTTATCCTGAGATTTTACTTACTTTTTTTTAAATTTTTCATCACTACAGAGTGAATCACCTGCTTTTGCTCTTCAGTTACAAAAATCGTTATACATATTAATGTGTTCTCTGCTTTACAAAAATTTATCGCTACTCTACATGAGCACCACGTGCATCATCTTTTACATTCTGACTGTTGTTGCACATTCAATGTGGTGAAGTTCCGGAGGAATTCTCTGTCTTTTCGAATGAAACATCCAAATATCACATACTGTCAAAAATTACTGAAATATTTTACTTTAACCATGTTGCTAGGAGATATACAAAGAATTTGTAATAAAGGGATTTAAAAAAAATTCCGCATTCGCGCAGATATTTCCAAGGTCACAGCCCATGAGCCAATCAAAGACTTCTACCACTACCGACAAGAAAAACTATTGCTACTAATTGGTTGTAAAATTATGTTGCTTCCTTTGCAAATAAACATATTTCAATGCAAATAGTTTTATTAGAGAAACCTCTGACACTAGTACAAACACATCAAAATGCATTCTTGTGGATACTTATTTATAAGAGTTCCTTTAATTTTCTCTTTAAAATTTTGCCACTGCTACTTTTCGGAATCTCCTCAATAAATCGAACCCCTCCAGAGAGACGCTTCTGGACAGAAATATTTTCTGAAATAAAACATCTCCAAACTTGAAGTATCGCACACGGTTTTGGTGTCAACAATACCAGCAATGTAACGAACAATCTCTTCTTCAGTCACATCTTCATTTGGTTGCTTGACCACGAATGCTACAGGTAGTTCACCTGCTTTCTCGTCTGGTATACCAATTACTCCGGCGTCTTTCACTGCTGGATGTTGTATCAAAAGACTTTCCAGTTCAGCTGGAGAAACCTAGATACACAGAAGAATACACTTTTTTCTGCATCAATAGATCGTACTCACCTGGAAACCATTATACTTGATAATCTCTTTCAGACGATCTACAATAAAGAAGAAACCTTCATCATCGTAATATCCCAGATCACCACTTTTGAAATATCCTTCCTCGTCGAACGCCTCTTCAGTTTCTTTCTCCTGACCCAGGTAACCCTTCATCACCCCATCACCCTTGATTCTCAACTCTCCAACCTCATTGACACCCAAAGCTTTACCAGTTTCAGGGTCGCATATTTTAATCTGATGCCCCATTATGACTTGTCCCGAAGATCCGTGTTTCTTCGTGTTCTTAGGAATCACAGTAGCTGCTCCACATACTTCTGTCATACCATAAATTTGTCGGACACAACTAATCTTCAGCTGCGCCTCTACCAAATCTTCTGTCTCTTTGGTCACGGTAGCAGCTCCGCATAACACGTCGGTGATAGACGACAAATCGTATTTTTGCACCAGAGGACTCTTCACCAAGAACAAAAGAACTGGAGGTACAGCGAACAGTTTCGTGATTCTGTGCTTTTGGATCAGACTCAAGAAGCGATAGGGGAGGAATTTTTCCAAAATTACTAATTTTGCTCCGTGCACAACGCCAGCAAGAGTGCTGCCGATCCCAAAGATGTGGAAAAACGGAAGAAGCGCCAGAATCCTCTCGTTTTCGTTGATATCCAGAAAATAAGGATCTCCGCCGTAGAGCAAAGCGATTCTCAAACTGGCGTGAGTTAGCTGGACACTTTTTGGGTAGCCTGTTGTGCCCGAAGAGGTCAAAATCAAAGCAACGTCTTCTTTGGGGTCGAGATTGGTGGGACTAAATCCGGGATCAAAAGTACCCGCTTCTACAAATTTGTCAAAGTTTTCCAAGTCATCAACGGCTTCGGTATCGTAAAGTATGACGTTGACGGAAAAAAAATCCTTCAGCTGGAGAACATTTCCTAAAACTTTTGCTGTGCAGAAGACCAAAACTGGATGATAAATCTCAAAGAAATGCTTCAGTTCTCCTAAAACAAAAAAATTGGCCAAGTGTTCAAATTTCCTTGACCATACCTGGAGTATAGTCCGGATTGAGTAGATTCATTTTTGCCCCAATGTATAATCCTGCAAGGATTGTCAAGATGAATTTCGTATTATTTTGTGACAATATGGTAATAACGTCGCCTTTCTTCACTCCTAATTTGGTCATTTGCGTTGCTAATTTAACAGTCGACTGCAAGAGTTGTCCATAATTCAGTTCTTCACCTGTCCAATCAACCTAAAATCAAATCGTTCCTATTATTTCAAAACTTTACGAAGATTCTTACTATGGCGACTCTGTTGGCGTTCCATTTCTTTATTCTCTCGAAATATATGGCCCCCAATGATTTTTTGGGAAGCTTCTGGTTATCCGGAGGTCCCACTTTTACCAAGTCACTCATGGCGCGTTGACGATCTTCACACAATTCAGATTATAGTTTAAATTTTAAGCAGTTGATCTATTGTTATCTTTCAAGAGACTAAATTTATTTCTCAAAAACTACATAAATGAAAGAAAAAATCGCATATTGGCCTGTTTCAGTTACACGAAGTAACAGCTTGCTTATAATTATGTTCTGGTGATGAGGACCCTTACAAATAACCGCCAACCTCTCACCGACTCTTTGTACACTGCGCTCAATAATGTTAGGGCATTTTTGTTCCATTTCAGCGCAAATTCTCTACTGTAAATCTTCTAAATTGTTTGATCTAATTAAAATAAATCTTCGATTTTTACTAAAGCCATAGAAAAAAAGTAAGTTGTCACAATACTTTGTAATATTGAACGTGGAAAGATATCTTGTCAATTATGACAGATTATTATTGAATGGTGATACTTCGAACAGGTAAGTACTTTATCATTTTCTTCGTTGTACAAGTAAAAGAAAAATAACATTACAGAAAAATCTTTTGTCATTTTCATTATAACTTCACTATCTATTTAGATAATAATAATTGTGGCAGTATGGGAATAGTTAGTCTATTGTCATTTATAATTCTACTCATAGTTACCACTTCTGCTAACAGTATTGTAAAAAAATTGTTTAAAAAAAATTACACCTCACCTTCCGAAATTTCTCTTAATTAAAACTGGTGAAACAAGGACTCTTATTTTAAAACTCTGTGGATTTTTTTGTTTCTTAATACCTATAGTGTTTTCACAACTTCTGCACCACTCATAATGTACATTCTGAATTAACTGGCTAGAAAAACGCAACACAACACAAAAAATGCTAATAACTTCCTTAATTACTATTGACGTCCGTGCTTAAGACAATTATACATATATCATATTAATATTTATTTTTATTATCCAAATATCATATTGTCAAAAATTACTGGATTTAACAAAAATTTGCTTTTCTGCAACCCCAACAGAAAGTAGACATTTCCTCATTTGGAATAATGATTTTAACATCTTCAAAAATAAGCCAAAATTACATCTTCCCTAATTCTTTGAAATTTCCTTCCGTCGTCCATTTTTTGGACAGATCAAATTCGAAAAACGAGACACAGCCAGCAAAAATAAAACAAACTGTTTATAAAAAGCAACCCTGGTAATGGCAACTGTGCTTACTCTGATGCTCTGATAACTAATTGATGCTAAGTATGTACTGCCGAATTGTATGAAGTTGTTTATTGCGTAGCAGTTGTAAATTTATTGTGCCCACTAATTGACTGACTGAGTCCTTTTTATCCAGAAGCCGGCTCTGTCTCTAACATTCCCGGTAGGCCTCGCAGCTTCGTGGTGACATTATCGTTGCAAGAGTGTGCTAGTTCTCGAGACTCTTTTCATCCTGCTCGAAGAGATCAAAATGAGAGTGGCATCTTCTTCAGTGTTGAGTAGGATCAAAACAGTGATGAAAGTTTTCAGTTTTGATGATTTTATTAAAATTTTCTAAATTAGTGGAAGCGCTAAAATCGTACAGTATAAAAAAAATATTTTGACACAGTTTTGTTTGTCACACTTGAAGTGTAATCTGGATTTGAAAGTTTGGTGGAGCAAAACCAACTGTTCGAGGGTTTTAGAAGAGCTTTAACATCAGAACATCAGCCTCATTGTCCCAACCTGGCACCTCGTGATTTCTTTGTTCCAAAAAGAAATTCTCAACAAAAGTGACATTTTTGATTCGATCCGAATACAGCGAAAAATTGAAAATAAAATATAAAACTAGTAAAAACAGTAAAATATGTAAATAATGCAATTAATGAATTTTATGAATTGCTGACATTAAATAAATTAGACTAATGCTGATTGATGAGGAAAACAAGGTGAAACAGACGTAAATAAAAGTTACACAAAAACAAGGACACAAATAATTGTAACCTGTACTTTTGGAAAAACGATGAAAAAATGTGAACTGAGGAAAATAATATTTAATGAAAATATATAAATTTAGCTGTACGGATAATTAATATACAGGGTGATTTTTAAAATTTCCAAAACGCTGTAGCACCTTTATTTATTGTCCAATTTCAATAAATAAAGTATCAAATAAAATGGTTTCTAAAAGACTATAAATTGTCATACAATTATGTACAAATTTTTTTAAATATGTAGTAAGTTTTGAGAGATATTCAATTTTCTTATTTCATCGCTAAATTTGGTGCAATTTTTCCGTTAAAAAGACAATACAAAAATCTAGTAGGCCTAACAAAAGATAATCACACAATATGGTCACTCCATAAAGATGAATCATTCAACAAAACAGTGTTTAACAATTAAATATTTAATTATTTTAGTGATTTTTAGTGATTTTAAGATAGCACCCTAGATTTTTGCATTCGACTATACAAACCCTATACCGTTGGAAAGCTTTAGTTTGGTATATTTAAAAAAACGCAGTAGGCATATGCGACTAAGCACGTTATTGAGTAAACACTTAACAGATGCGGCAAACATTTTGGAATCAAACAGCGTCAATTATTTTAATTTATGTGGAACGATTTGGAAGGTACGAATTTTCGAAGGGACCCCTGCAATTCGGAATTCTGGTAAAAAAAGCGCCACTGATCAAAAACGATGGCACATAAGTAAAAACGACCTGTGTAGATTTGATTCACAATTTAACATAGAATCGAAAAATGAAATCAAACTGGGTAGGTTCCGTTTAAAAAAGCATAACTTTTGTGTTTTTATAATATGGGGACACCCTGTATATATACCGCAATATTTTCCGAATATGCAGAAGACGCGTAGCTATCATCTAGAAAAAAGAAAAAGTTGATATCTTTAATAACAAACAAGTTATGGAGCTTTTTCGCAACTCGGGACATCCTGTATGTTTTTTTTTTACTTATTTTTATAATTTTAGTATGTACGTCTTAACGTCTTTTGTGAAATACAATTTGACAGATTCTTCAAAACATACATATTTTTTTTAATTTTGCTTGCAAAAAAATCAATGTGTTTATACCAAAGTATGTATTTAAATGTGAGTCTACGAAAATACCAAGAAATTTAGCTGAAAATGTGTTACTGTTAACTATAATGAATTGTTGTCACATGTCAAATCTGGTATGTTTTTTTGTATGTAGAGGATGTAATAAAATACCAACACATTTAAAAATATAATTTATTGATGCCTCCATATAATTAATTTGTTGCTTTTGTTATTTAATTTTAAAGTATAAAAAACCTTATAAATAAACAAATTAAATATTCGTTCGGAAAATGTCTAATCAAGTACTGCCAGGAGATGTTAATGGCGCCTTAGCTGAACAATTCAAGTCCGATTCCGCGGGAATAGTAACTGAAAGATCTAAAATGATTTACTTATGAAGTTATGAATAAACTTGAGTACTAAAAATTAAGATTTAATTTACCACCTTCATATTGTTGTTCTCTCTGGACACTTTGCTCCAACTCAAATACTTCCACTTTCTCCGTCACTGCAGGCTGCGGACTTGCATTATTGTTGATGTTCTCGTCATTTCATTTTGCTTCGCAGAGAAAGGAAATTTGCAGCGCTCGAAAGGTTTCAACTCCTGGTGACTCTGCCGATCATCCAGACTCTTCGGTATCGTCACGCAATTGGTCAGAGTGCCAGAGCAAGACAAGGCACGCTCCAAATCTTCAATCGCCCCTTTCCTCTTTTTCAGTTTCTTCACCAGGCTATCCAGAGCCTTCTCGGCCCACTTCTCCTCTGCAACTCTTCATAACTCAAATCTGGTGCTAACTTTAAGAGCAATGAGGGCTTGCAGCCATCAGGTAAACCATTTCTAGCATCTTGCACGCTCTTAAGAGATTTTTCACACACTTTTTTTTTCTTGATTCTGATAGCTCTTTTAATCATTGTCTAAACGACAGTATAAAAATTTTGTTATCTTACATAAAAATTTTTTTTACATAGTCATTTAAGTAGTTGGACCATCTACAAAAAACAGCAAAAAAAATTGGGGTTGTCATTGAAAAAAATCAATGATGACGTCATTGTGCAAAAATACATGACGTCATAATTGCCATAAACACAATTACTCCTACAATTCACCCTTGAATAGTGCCCTTCGCCTGGCCAACCTTTACTGTAACGAGTTAGACTTCTGTGGAGTCTCGACAAATAAGTTCAAGAGTGACTGTAGGAGACTCCTATGCAAGTGATGCATCTTGTTCCCACTTTTTGTTCTTGCTAATGCTCCATGTGTGTTTTCTTGTAATTGCTTTCTTGGCGTGAATAAACTATTAAACATAAACAAGTAAAATTTTTATGTCATCATAAGGTGGCAAATTAAAAAATAAAATTGACCTGTCCGAATGTTTTGCTTGAAAACATTAAATAACGCAATTACAAATTTTGTTTCTTACTTTATCACCTAAAGTCCATTCACGTTGGATTTTCCCCTCAAGGTCAAATAATTAAATGTTTTGGCTCTGTAATTATGTTTTGTAAATAGTGACATGCAGGTAAACACCGTACAGGTTGGATTGAGCATTGCTAAATCGCATTATGTTGGTTAGCTGCATGTCACTATTTACAAAACATAATTACAGAGCCAAAAAATTAAATTATTTGACCTTGAGAGGAAAATCCAACGTGAATGGACTATATTAATACCTATACATATTTTATAATACAAGGTGTTATTGAAATGCGTGACCAAATTTTAACCACGAGCTACTGGCTTCATGTAGAACTCGGAGAAAAATATTTAAAAAATTCTGTCAAAAAATAAAATGACATTTATTTTTTGAGCTACATTTTTTAAAGTTGCTTTTAGTCTTCTAGATTGTCCTACAACCTCGTTGGTAAAATTTCTTGACTGACGTTGAAACTCGGATCTGCCAACCGGTATTTCGATAGCAGATTTATTATTTTATATTGTGCGATATTTTCTGAAATATTGACTCCCGTAATTGAAGCATTGCTCAGGTACGTAAGTAAATTTAATTTTTTATTATACCTGCATCAGAATCGCCGTTTTAAGCATGCCTGAGCGTGCGAAAACAGGCGATTCAAGCACGC
The DNA here is from genome assembly GCF_963966145.1 of Tenebrio molitor. Lineage (NCBI taxonomy): Eukaryota > Metazoa > Arthropoda > Insecta > Coleoptera > Tenebrionidae > Tenebrio > Tenebrio molitor. Next base: position 2,232,653 of record NC_091048.1, on the reverse strand, counting down.
CGAGCTTTAAAAATTGCTTAGGTAACAACAAATTCACCTACACTTTGAACAATGATAAATAGGCAATTTATGATAGCAACGAAACAACAACAATTAACCATTTCTATATCAACGATTAATGACACAGATTACCTCAGAAAAGGTAATTCAATTTACTTTTTTTGCTATGATTTTCAGATTGTAGTGCAGGTATAATAAAAAATAGCGTATGATACACGTTTATAAGGGCCTTTAAAGCACTTGCGACGTTAAAAGCACTCCGCTACGCGTCGTGCTCTTAAACTCGTCGCGCGTGCTTTAAAGGCTTCCTTATAAACTTGTATCATAATATACTATTTTGCACATGTTTTCTGTTAATAGTGATACCTCAGAACATTGATCGAGAACGGCTTGACAATAATAAAATTTTCCTTCATTATTAGCTAAATACTAACAGTAAAACGGTTGAAAACAGCACCTGATTAGATTCATTTAATAACAGTGACAATCATTAAGTATTATATTAATATTGATTTGATTTTTATTATCTGCTAACGAGGTAATATGTTAAAGTTTGCAGCAATTTCATTTTCTGTAGTCAAATCGAATCGGTAAAAACCAACTATTGTTCGAGAGTTTCAGAAGAGCTTTAAGATCAGAACATCAGCCTCATTATTTCGAGCACCTGGAACCTCGTAATTTCTTTGTTCCACAAATAAATTCTCAAATGCATTTGTCCCTGAAGTGGCACAGAAGTGACATTCTTGATTCGGTGACTGGTTCCATACACTCCATAAAATATAAATTTTTTTCCGAATACAGTGAAAAATTGAAAATTAAAAAAAAAACAACTTATAAGTATAAAATTAGTAAAAACAGCAAAATATGAAAATAATGCAATTAAAATGAATATTATGAATTGCTGACTAATACTGATTGATGAGGAAAACAAGGTGAAGCAGACGTAAATAAAAACAAGGCCACAAATAATTATTGTAAACTGTACTTTTGGAAAAACGATGAAAAAATGCGAACTATGAAAATAATATTTAATGAAAATATATACAAAGTACGTATCAGATTTAATTATAGCATTCTTTAAATTTAAAATAAAAATAGGTGTTACCAAATATATATCACTACATAATTATTTTAACAACATATTTTTTATTGTTAAAAATAAATTCAATACACAAAACGTTATCAAGCAACACTAGATTTTCTTACAGTAATTCCTTCAATTTACTCTTTAATGTTTTGCCAGTAGAATTTTTTGGAAGTTGTTCAATAAATCGTACCCCTCCGTATAGATGCTTTTGAATAGAAATATTTTCTAAAATAGAAATATTCCATTTTAATGTATTTGATACATGTATTCTGCTATTACCAGCAACGTAACGAACCAGATCCTCCGCAGTCACACTTTGATTTGGTTGTTTCACTACGAAGGCCAGGGGCACTTCTCCTGCTTTCTCATCAGGTATTCCAACCACTCCAACCTCTTTCACTGCTGGATGTTGTATTAGAAGAGCTTCCAACTCAGCTGGTGCAACCTAAATCCATAATAAAACATCTGTGTACCTCTTTTTCATTAAATTATACTAACTTGGAAACCTTTGTATTTGATCATCTCTTTGAGACGATCCATAATATAGAAGAACCCTTCTTCATCGAAATACCCTAGATCACCACTTTTCAAATACCCTTCTTCATCGAACACCGTCAGGAGATCGTTCCCCAAATAACCCTTCATCACTCCAGCGCCCTTGATCCTCAATTCTCCACATTCATTCGCTCCGAGAACTTTGCCACATTCAGGGTCACACACTTTAATCTGCTGAGCGGTTACAACTTGTCCCGTCGATCCGGTTCTTCTTACATTTTTAGGAGTTGCAGTGGCCAGTCCACTTATTTCAGTTAAACCATAAGTCTGTCGCATAGATTTGATTTTCAACACTGTCCCCACTTGTTCTTCCAACTCTCTGGTCAGGGGAGCTGACCCGCACAACACATCCGTGACAGAAGACAAATCGTATTTTTGCACCAGAGGACTTTTCACCAAGAACAAAAGAACGGAAGGAACTGTCAAAAGCTTCGTGATTTTGTGCTCTTGGATCAGATTCAAGAAGCGATCTGGAAGAAATTTTTCTAAAATCACAAATTTTACTCCGTACAAAATCGCTCCAAAACAGAGTCCGGTTCCCAAAAGGTGGAAAAATGGCAGATACGCCAGGGTCGTTTCGTTTTCGGTGAAATCAAACCAACTTGGCTCTCCAGCATGGACCATTGTCATTCTGAAGTTAGCGTGAGTTAGTTGGATCAGTTTTGGCACGCCGGACGTGCCTGAAGATGTCAAAAGAAGAGCGACATCTTCTTGGGGGTCGACCTCAGTGGGACTAAAGCGATGATCAAAGCTTCCTGCTTCGACAAATTCGTCAAAATTTTCCAAGTCTGCTGAAGATTCAGAGTCGTAAAGTATTATTCTAGCGGGAAAATAATCTTCGTCTTTTAGTTTTAAAAGGTTTTCCAACACCTTTACTGTGCAGAAGACCATAACTGGTCGACAAATTGAAAAGAAGTGTTTCAGTTCTCCTAAAAGATTAATTTTGACAAGCGTTTTACTTTAGTTGGTCCACACCTGGCGTGTAATCCGGATTGAGAAGATTCACTTTAGCTCCAATGTAAAATCCCGAAACGATCGTTAACTGATATTTCCATTGGTTCTGGGACAATATCGAAATAACATCGCCCTTCTTTATTCCTGCTTCTTTTAATTGTGACGCCAGTTTAACAGATAACTGCAGGATTCTTCCGTAATTCACTTCTTCACCTGTCCAGTCAATCTAGAATCAAGACTTTTAAATTATTTAGAAAATTTGTGAAAATTCTTACCAAAGCAATGCGCCTGGGGTTCCACTTCTTCATTTCGTTGAAAAATATTATTCCCAGAGATTTGTTGGGAAGTCTATAATTATCTGGAAGACCTACTTTTACTAAATCGGTCATGATGGTGTGTTTAAGTAAGCCTGTCAAGAAATCGTAATTTATTACACGAGTTTTATAAGACACCACTTTGTCGCACGCGTTTTTTAGAGCACGAGGAGTGCATCGAGTGTAATACAATGTGTTCTCTATTTTGCCCTTATTTTAAATTTTAAATTAAAAAAAAGTTCAAAACATAATGCTGGGAAAAATTTGGCAAATATAAAGGGTTGGTAACATTGCTAACAAGACGAACAATTGCAAGTTTTGAATTTAAAGTGTCGTGAAGTGCAGTGATCACCTAGCAACTACTCAATGTGAGTCACTTCCAACATTAAACAATTTTGGAAAACTGTGAACTCACGAAAAATGTAAAACCACTAACAGACACAATTTTTAATGAACAGCGACTAACAGATAATAATCATTACTACTAAGAATCTTGATGCTAAAGTTAAGGTCAATATAAAAATTCAGTCCACAAAAAGGTATTTGTTTCAGTCTGATGGAAAATAACTGACAAATATACATTATTTTTGTGAATGGAACGTCGTTTCTGTGGCCATAATTTTTATTAACATCAAATAGAATTTTTTTTTGCTAAGAATAAAAGCAGACTCACCTTGACAAAGTTGTATGTCATATCGTGTTAGTAAAAATAAAAAAAATCAAAATCAAATTAATAAAAATAAATTGCGATGTGTTCAATCTAGTTGTTTATTTGGGACAGACGAAATAGAATTTAATCACATAAGAAATACACATGTTTCGAAATCTGCATAAAGAAATGTGTAGGATTGCTTCAGAGTTGTTGTTTGTTGCTTGTTGCTTTAGTCAATGTGTAGTTACATTTGAAGAGTTTACTGCTTATGACAATAATTATAAGTACTTTTTATTAAAATCTTATTTCACAATAATTCATTTTATATAAAATAGCTATTTATGAAATAAGTTGTGAAATGGAAGTCTTTTAAGCAAGCGACATGAAATTGATCAACACGTCAAGTGCCTAAACACTTCTTTCGCAACGTGTTTCATACATGATTTTTTCTACAATCATCAAATTTTTATAATAAATGGAAAATGTGACATTGTCAAAATTTTTTGACGTCAAATTGACAGGCGAGTAAAACAAAATCGATCTTGTTGCCGAGTTATTGTTTACAAACAATAATTTGCGAAAAATAATCGAAAAGTTTTTCCGCATTATTTGAAAAACTGAGTGATTCCAAAGTGATTTGTACTATCGAAAATGCGACAGAAGCCGTCATGAATACCCTTATTCCAGAGAGATTAAAATCAGCATATCAAGCGACAAATTTGGAATTTGAGCAAGCAGAGATTGTATATGTAGACTGATCACAAAAAAACGCCCCAGCTTATATCTTTCCTATTTGATATCCGATTTCAACGAGCGATACATCAAATTAAAGGGTTCAAAAAGTACTACAAACTGGATATTTTGCAAGGGTGAAGGGCCAACTTTATTTTTTTAAATGGCAACGTATAATTTTTTGGTACAGTTACATTCACTATGTTTTTCTGAGTTCAAAAATATAGCACAGTCTGTATATTTAAATGTTATTCTAAAATAAGAAATAAATAAAATTATTAGGAATAAGTAAAACTTTATTCGTAACAGGCCATGAATTACTTATGAAGACATTCTTGTAGCCATGGAAACAATATTAATTCATTAATACGAACAATAAAAATAACAATATAATTTTTTCGACGGAACTGTTCAAATTGAGCACCATTTTGTTCGACACATTGTTGACATCTACGTATCAAACTTCGCATGGCATTCAAAAGGATTTCATGTGGCATTGAAAAAGATACTATATTTTATTATTTTGGAAATATGCTTGTAACATATCCATAAGTTCGATCTTATTCATTTTATTTCAGAACACGAAATTGGAGAAAGAAAAAAAACAAAAATCACGACAAATAAAGTTTATTTTTACAATAAATTTTTAGTTATTTGTGTTTCCATGGCTACAAGAATGTCTTCATAAGTAATTCATAGCCTGTTACAAATAAAGTTCTATTTATTCCTAATAATTTTATTTATTTATTATTTTAGAATAACATTTAAATATACAGGGTGTGCTATATTTTTGAACTCAGAAAAAAATAATGAATCTAATTATACCAAAAAAATTATATATTGCTATTTAAAAAAATTAAGTTGACCCTTGACCCTTGCCAGGTAGCGTTGCTAAGGGTAATATTTTACATCCAGCTTATAGTACTTTTTAAACGCTTTAATTTGATGTATGGCTCGTTGAAATCCGATTTCAAATAGAAATAAGAAAGATATAAGCTGGGGCGTTTTTTTTTATCAGCCTGTATGTACATTCAATATTTATAATTATAAACATGTGACCAAAAGTTGGCCAGTGACAGCACCGGGCTCTCAGGGGGTTTTTCGGGGCAGAGGGCGTGGGTTAGGATATGGGCGCCAGGCAACCTTTTTGAGCTGGTTTCAAACTTGTCCAGTTGCCGGGACAAGTGCTCTGATCTTTAACCGTCTAGGGAGTATGAATTGATACTCGTAGATAATAAAATAAAAATGGGTTTATTCGGTCCAATGCAAAAATCTCACACAAAATTTGTGGTGCAGCTTTAGTACTGGTTCACACGAGTGTGAGCACGGTTCGCATGTAACCAAATGAAGAAAAATGCGGAACCAGTACTTTTAGATGGTCTTAAAAATTATGTGGTCTCAACCAGAAAAGCTTTTCTCTTACAATTGACCGAAACTTAACTTAACAAGATATCCTTAGACGAGTAATAAATGGTTTTAAAATCCTTGAAGGGAAACCCTCCCGAACCTTCAACCTCTCCCTGGTCTGGATTGAGTAATTTAATGAAAATAAAGTGAACCCAAGGTCAAGGTTCGGATTTCACCTTGACGAGAAATGAAAATTGATTCCTACGGGAAGGTGTGAGGTCGGTAAAGCTCCGAAATTGAAATTGATCGTTAAATTTTCTGAATTTACATTTGAGAGTGATGAAAAAAGTTGACAAAAATTCTTACTGTTTTACAAATTGCAAAAAAAATACAAGAAAATGCAGAAATTGCTTAGGTGAGAAGCGGGAAATTCGAGGCGTTCAAATAAATGAAAATTATCCGCAATAAAAGTGAGTGTGGCGACTTATCTTTTGCCGGCTGGTAGTGCGTCCTCGAAGAGCGTCCTATTGACTTGCGATAAGGTTCCTTGAACGGGAGCGTCACGGCGTGATCTTGACGCTTTCAAAGTGCTTGGCCGGAAACGAGATGATGCTCCTTACGTAACTATAACTGGTCTGGCGACGACCCAAAATCACGATGTGGCGAACGGCCACCCTCAAAACGATTGCCCAAAAGACGGTAAGTGGTCCGGCGAAAGCTGACCCTAAAGAACAATATGCGGTCTGGTGATGACCACCCTAAAGAACGATATCCAAAGGAACGATATGCGGTCTGGTGATGACCACCCTAAAGAACGATGCGTGGTCTGCCGGCGACCCTAAAGAACGATTGCCCAAAAGACGGTAAGTGGTCCGGCGAAAGCTGACCCTAAAGAACAATGACTGGTCTGGCGATGACCACCCTAAAGAACGATATCCAAAGGAACGATGCGTGGTCTGACGGCGACCCTAAAGAACGATGTGGCTCTCGACCACCCTAAAGAACGACCCCTTTCCGCTGAAAGGGGTTGCTCCACGATAAATTGAAGGAGGACTTTCCGGTACGGTAACGGTAATCTGGCTCGAACTACCCCTCTATCTCGCTAGACGACGAGGGGTTTCTCGACCACGGTAAACGGTAACGGTAGCGGTACGGTACGGTAATTTTCGGGCTCCTCGATGGCCCCGAAGGCTGGCAGCGCCGGACGATAAGCACCATGGCGTTCGGCAATCCGCCCTCAGGGATGATTGCGGATCCCGAACGCCACGCACGTGATTCGCAGCTCGCGACTTGCGGCACAGCCGCCCGCTCGGCGGTCGCCGACCGAGTCCTCTAATTTCCGCTCGCGATGGGTTTTTTTGGTTACCCCCGATTCTAGGAGAGCAATACGAAAGATCTGGACCTTATTCCGTTGGGCGATAAGGCGTTCCGATAACTGTACTGACCGCGCATCCCGATGACTACTTCCGGCGGTTCTACACTTGCGCGCTAAATAACAGATGGTCGATCATGGCGCCGGTTTGTTTACGTTGGACATCACCGATCGGAAAATTCAGATGTTGAAGCGGTAATGTATCGGTGAGTCCGCGCGTAATTCACGAAAGATGTTGACGGCTATTTCCCGCAGGATCTCGAAAGGATGAACACACAAGGATGAAGGAAGAAGGTTGGGGAAAAGAAGAGAAAAAGATAACTTTCCGGCAAGTCACGGGAACATAAGGGAGTCGGAACTAACTTTGCCGTACGGTTACCCGAGCTGAGAAGAAGAAGAGAGGAATTGAAGGAAAAGGAAAGGAGAAAGAAGAAAAAAGAGAACGATAAACAGATAGGCCGCAGCTAGACAGCCTAGAGGCGTGAGGCCACCTCAGCCTAAAATTTAGGGGCTAACATGTGTGATTCCAGCCGCCCCAAAACTGGCTGGCACAAAGACTCTACAAAGAAAGCTCTAAATGAAACGCGAAAGAAACAAAAAAAAACCGAAAGTGAAACTGAAAGCAAAACCGAAAGTGAAACGATAACAAAAAATGAACCCTGACCCGATAAACTGAAAATGAATTGATTGACGGCACAAACAAAAACTGAATGATTTCGAAATGAGCGTCCCGAAAAAGGTTACGGCAGGGTGGGCGCGTCGCGACGTCATGTGCCGTGCGTTGTCTTGCTAGTTCCTGATTTTTGAACAGCGATCTTATTGTCCCGCGAGCATAAGTAGGACCTCTTGGCCTCCTACTCCGGCCAAAACGAATAGTGGCATTTTGACCTGCTACAGTACATTCAATATTTATAATTATAAACAATATACCGTATCTTTTGTGTTTTTTTGGCATTTGTTCGGATTCTTTTGAAATAAAAAATTACATTACATGACATTTCTTTTAGGCACTCGAACCCCAAAGTATGTCACTTCGAAACCATAGTGACAATCTAAATATTAACTTTATACAGGGTGTTATTGAAAGTTGTACAGATATTTTAACCACGAGCTACTGGCTTCATGTAGAACTCGGAAAAAATATCTAAAAAATGCTGTCAAAAAATAAAATGACATTTATTTTTTGAGCTACAATTTTTTTAAATTGCTTTTATTCTTCTACGTTGTCAAACAACCTTGTAGGTAAAATTTCGGCACATTTTAAAAATACACCCTGTATATCATATTTTATAAAACGTACTCTAATGCGGTTTCCTTGTTTTAAAGGATATAAGCATATGCTTATGTACGCCGATGCGAAGTAACCAATAGGTTTAATTTTTTGACATAGTGTTTTTTAAATATTTTTTCCGAGTTCTACATGAAACCAGTAGCTCGTGATTAAAATATCTGCACAACTTTCAAAATCACCTTGTATAGCGGAAAGGCTACTGCTGCTGTCCGAATGTATGCTAATGCTTGTATTAGGGTAAATGAAGGACATTTTGTACATTTGTTATGATTTTTTTCAATACAAATAAATAAAATTACACAAAAATTAACGAATCTATTAGTAGTATTTTAGGTAGTGCTCGATTTCAAATCCCTTTAGAGGTTGATCGAGATGTGGTATCACAAATAAAGCTGCAGAAATAATTTCAATTATTTGCAACAATAAAAGGGGACTTACTTCAAGGTTGCGGTGAATCTAGATAAACATTTCGAATGAATTATTGATTTTGACCTTAAAAAAATGCAATCCTGGTAGTTTTTGATGAGATATATGATCCAAGGGAAGTATTCAAAACCGAAACGTCATTGTGACAGTAGGTACTCGATAAAATATGACATAAAGGCATTGTTGTCTTTTAATTGCTAAGCAATTAACTTTCATTTCAGAACTTTAACTATTTATTTAATTATTACAACAATAAAATGGTGCAAAAGCTCTGAAACAGTGGGGCACCATTTAAAATTTTTATCTTTGAGAAAACGATTCATGTTGGGAAAAAATCCTATTAAGGTTTTCGATCATATTTTCTCTCAGAAACTTACCCTGACATTCTTGGGAGACCATTCCCTAACACCCTGTATACATAGTTTTGCAAATACATTGTAAAATTGAAAATAAAAATAGCAACCTATATGAAGCTGCTAAAAACAGAATATGCAAATAATGCAAAAATTAAAATGAATATTATCAATTATGTACTGATATTATAGTATATTATATTATAAGTGATAGAAATGCATCATTATACAAGAGTGAGAATTTTGACCGTCGAGTGCGCTTGCGCACGAGTGGGACACTTATCACGAGTTTCATAATGGCATTTCAATCACGTGTGATATACGACGTTTTATCTTACAGGTGCAACTATTGCAAAAATCCAAGAAATGCAGTTTCATTCAAGTAAAATGACAGCTGTCAAATTTAGTCACTTGTGAGTGATTTATGTCAAGTTAAATGGGAACTGTCAAATTAACTCACTAGTGAGTACTTTATCTCACTTGTGATTAAAATTTGACTTCTGTCACCGAAAACAATGGTCTAAGGTAGCTCAAAAACTCCACCTGTAAGATAAAATAAATTAAAATACACTGACCGGCACAAAAATTATATTAATGCTTATTTTTCTTTATTATAGTTAAATTGGGATATTTTCAATGATCGGGAGTGCTATGGTCATGGTAATTACTAGGGCCCGGATTTTAGGCAAAATGGACTATTTTTATTTTTTAAGGCACATGTATGAAACTTGTCTATAAATGATTTCTGGCTTAATTAGAGTAATTAGAGCCATATTTGATTCTGCCTATTCGGCCTAAAATGCCCTTTAAATACCTATTTTACCTTTTAACTGCCTGAACATGCCTAAAATGACCAAAAATCAATTTCATTTTTGCGGTTTTTTCCCAATTTTCGAATTCTGGGAAGTTTACGGTATTGAAAATGTAAAAGTGGTACCTCAATAAAATTTACAATGCTTTATGATTTTAAAATTTAAGGAGATGTAATTACTGAAATGTACAAAGTGCAGTACAATACAGGAATTACTTTTTCGCTTTTACGGTTGGGACCATGATGTCAGCGGTAAATACTCCGACAATACCTAAGTACCACAAACCATTAGACTGGACTGGCATAAATTACAGAGTTTATCTGTTTGCCTCTGTTCGAAGGGGTGCAGGTATACGCGGTCTAATGTTTTCTGATACTTAGGTATTGTTAGAAGCTTTAACGTTTATAAAATGGTCCTTGCCATAAAAACGAAAATTAAAATCCCGAAGTGAAACAATAAGAGAAACCTTAAGGGTGTCATTTTCTAAAAATTTAAGAAATATAAAATTAACCATCTCCTCTGAAATTTGGTGGGAGACGTAAATATAAGCATTACAAATTTGTCATTTCTCGTTTACTTTATCTCCGTGCAGTGGTCGTGTTTCTTGTGAACCTGTTTAAAGTGAACATAATGCCGAAACAAAAAATTAGTTTACGCGAAAAAATATTACAGTGGACAAGCAAGAAAGATTTATATGAAATAAAATCAACCCGAGAAATGTTTTGTAAAGCTTGTGGTAAACTGGTAAGTTAAGCATAATTAAAAATATGTCATTTTATATTTTTTACTTATTTGAAAATTTTATTTTTTGTAGTTTATATGCGAAAAAAAATGTCACTTGCAACAGCATGAGCAAACGGCCATCCATAAAGAGAACATTATGACACCGCTTCGGCAAACGTTGCTGACACAGAACTTGGAGGAATCGGCAAATAGTACATTCAATATGGAACTTTGTAACGTCTTTTTAGCTGCCAATATACCATGGCACAAACTACAAAATCCTGCGTTTCAGAATTTTCTGACAAAATATTGTGGTAGAAAAATTCCGGATGAGTCTACTTTACGGAAAAATTATTTACCAAAATGCTACAAAGATGTATGAACATACTATCTTTTAATATTTAATTTAAAATTATTTTCACTTTTAGACAATATTGACCGCATTCGGAATGAGCTGGATCCTTTTAACATATGGGTTTCAGTTGACGAAACAACAGATGCACTTGGGCGATATGTGGCGAATTGTCTGGTTGGGAAACTTTCAAAAGATGAACCTGGAAAATCTTATCTTTTGGCGTCTAAACAATTAGAAAGAACAAATCATGAGACAATAGCTAGATTCGTAAATCAATCTTTAGGTAAGGGTTTTTCACTTTTTTAAATTTATTTTGATTTAAAATTTCTATGCGTAGAAATCTTGTGGAGTACCAGAGTTGTTGCTGAAAAGTTTCTTTTGTTTGTAACGGATGGAGCACCATATATGATAAAATCTGGTAGACACCTTAAGGTGTTTTATCCAAAAATTGTGCATGTCACATGCTTAGCGCATGCTTTAAATCTAGTGGCTGAAAAAATTCGCTATCAATATGAAGATGTGGATAATTTAATTTCGAACGTGAAAAAATTTTTCGTTAAGGCACCTTTGAAATGTACAAAGAAAAACTAAAAGAAATGCCACTGCCTCCACAGCCAATTTTAACACGATGGGGAACATGGCTTCAGGCTGCTATGTTTTACAGCGAACACTTTGATTCCATTAAAGAAGTAAGTATATAAAAGATAAGCAAATTAATTGATTGTTAAACTGTTTTTAACTACTCACAGGTTGTCATGTCCTTTGATGGAAGTTCTGCTGTTGCTATTCAAAAAGCACAGTCTATAATGAAGAAACCCGGAATAAAAAACCAATTAATTTATGTTCGCAGTAATTTTAAAATAATCTGCGAAAGTATTACTCAATTGGAAAAAAATGGGTTACCTTTAACCGATTCAATCAAAATTGTTGAAAACGTATTTACCTCCCTAAAAAAATCTCCAGGCCCTGTAGCAGCAGTAGCATTAAAAAAACTTGAAGATGTTACTGAAAAAAATCCTGGATACAAATTTCTTCTAGAATTGGCAAGAATTTTTAGAGGTGAAGATGTGCCGGAACATGACACCAAAATGGAAGAAATTTATTACAAATTTGCGCCCATTACCTCTTGCGAGGTAGAAAGAAGTTTTTCAAAATATAAGTCCATTTTGGTGGATAACCGACAATGTTTTAAAGTAGAAAATTTAGAGCAATATCTTGTATGCAATGTAAATACGTAACAATGTAAATAACTAACAAACTTGTAGTATTGTATATTAATTAATAAAAAATAATTAGTAAATATCTTGTTGTGTGTACCTACTTAAAACTTTAAAAACACATTTTTTAATTTAATTAACCACAACTTTAAGGACCTAGTATGGCTTATTTTCAGTTTTTAAGGGACTATTTGTAGTAGTTTAAGGGACTATTTTAGGCACCTATTTCCGACTTTTTAATTGCCTAAAATCCGGGCCCTAGTAATTACATATTAGAAAATTTGCGCTACTTCCATGTTGTGTTTTTGTCGGTTGATTTACGTGTTAAAAGATTTAATTTGACAATACGAGATACTAATTCAAAATGCTGTTCAAATTTTGGCAATTTTTCATAACATAATTTTTTTTTTCAAAAATTAGTTTTTTTTTTCATTAAAATGTTATTTGCTGTGTTTAATGTTTTGTTTGTCGGATATTCTTTGGCAAAGAATAACTTAAAATAACACATACAACATGTTCATCGTCCTGATGATGCCAACTTGGTTGGATGAAACGCGTCGACAAAATTCGACAAATCTTTAGTGTGTGGGAATTTTTTCAATTTTTCGCATACAACATGATATAAAAAAAAATTTCTAAGGGCCGGTTGCACCAACGTTAGTTAAATTTAACTACAGATTAAAATATACGAAAACATTGTTATAACAATAGGTAACTAAAGTAACGAAGCATTTTAACCCACAGTTAACTTTGACTGGCGTTGGTGCAACCGGCCCTAAGACAATGAATTACTTAATTATACTTAATAAAATTCAAGGTGAGTCGTTTTTTGTGCCGGTCAGTGCACTACGAATTAATGAGACAAACAAGGTGTAGCAGACGTGAATAAAAGTTAGTTACGTAAATCCAAGGCCATAAATAATTTGAAACTGAAATTTTGAAAAAATCGATTAAAAAAACGCGAACTGAGCAAATAGTTATTTTTGTATTAAGTGCGCGAAGAGAGTGTTTTTTGTGCATGAAAAGGTCTTTTACGCCGAGACGAAGGTCGAGGCAGTATAAGCCTTTGAATGCACAAAAACATCTTCGCGCACGAAATATAAACAATATTTTTTCTATAATTAATTCAAAAAATTGAAATTAAAAATTCAAATTTTTGAAGAAACTCTGAAGTTTCAATGCAGTGACCATGTTGCTAGGTAACTAATAAAAAACAGTGCGTGAAATGAAAAACAGAAATAGTCGTATGCGTGAAATTGCATTTCACACACTGTTTTGTATGGTTTCTATGGTTTCGATCTTACTAACAATGCAAAAAAAAAATACACGTCAGAAAATGACCCACTTTAGGCACAGATAACTATGCGTGAATTTCAATTTTTTGAATCAATTATAGAAAAATAATATTTACTTAATGAAAATATACAAATTTAGCTTTATCGAGATATTAAGGGTAACAGTTAAGCAAAAACGAGATTTAATTGTAGCATTTTTTAAATCTAAAATAAAAATAGGCGTTACAGTATTAATATGTATTTTTACAACATAATTTTGTATTGTTAAAAATAAATTCCACACAACCCACAACCTTTGCAAGTGAAATTTGATTTTCCTACAGTAATTCCTTCAATTTAGTCCTTAATGTTTTGGCAGTAGAATTTTTTGGAAGTTGTTCAATAAATCGTACCCCTCCGTATAGATGCTTTTGAATAGAAATATTTTCTAAAATAGAAATCTTCCACTTTAACGTATTTGACACATCTATTCTGAATTACCAGCAACGTAGCGAACCAGATCCTCCTCACTCACACTTTCCTTTGGTTGTTTCACTACGAAGGCCAGGGGCACTTCTCCTGCTTTCTCATCAGGTATTCCAACCACTCCAACATCTTTCACTGCTGGATGTTGTATTAGAACAGCTTCCAACTCAGCTGGTGCAACCTAAATCCATAATAAAACATTTGTGTACTTCTATTTCATTAATTTATACTAACTTGGAAACCTTTGTATTTGATCATATCTTTGAGACGATCCATAATATAGAAAAACCCTTCCTCATCGAAATACCCTAGATCACCACTTTTCAAATACCCTTCTTCATCGAACACCGCCAGGTGGTCGTTCCCCAAATAACCCTTCATCACTCCAGCGCCCTTGATCCTCACTTCTCCACATTCGTTCGCTCCGAGAACTTTGCCACTTTCAGGGTCACACACTTTAACCTGCTGAGCGGTTACAACTTGTCCCGTCGATCCGGTTCTTTTTACATTTTTAGGAGTTACAGTGGCCAGTCCACCTATTTCAGTTAAACCATAAATTTGTCGCACAGATTTGATTTTCAACAGTGTCCCTACTTCTTCTTCCAACTCTCTGGTCAGGGGAGCTGACCCGCACAACACATCGGTGACAGAAGACAAATCGTATTTTTGCACCAGAGGACTCTTCACCAAAAACAAAAGAGTGGCAGGGACTGCCAATAGCTTCGTGATTTTGTGCTCTTGGATCAGATTCAAGAAGCGATCTGGAAGAAATTTTTCTAAAATCACTAATTTTGCTCCGTACAAAATCGCTCCAAGACTGAGTCCGGTTCCCAAAAGATGAAAAAATGGCAGATACGCCAGGATCCTTTCGTTTTCGGTGAAATCGAGCCAATTTGGCTCTCCAACATAGAGCATTGTGATTCTGAAGTTGGCGTGAGTTAGTTGGATCAGTTTTGGCATGCCTGACGTGCCCGAAGATGTCAAAAGAAGAGCGACATCTTCTTGGGGGTCGACCTCAGTGGGATTGAAGCGATGATCAAAGCTTCCTGCTTCGACAAATTCGTCAAAATTTTCCAAGTCTGCTGAAGCTTCAGAGTCGTAAAGTATTATTCTAGCGGGAAAATAATCTTCGTCCTTTAGTTTTAAAAGATTTTCTAACACCTTTACTGTGCAGAAGACCACAACTGGTCGACAAATTGAAAAGAAGTGTTTCAGTTCTCCTAAAAGATTAATTTTGACAAGCGTTTTACTTTAGTTGGTCCACACCTGGCGTGTAGTCTGGATTGAGAAGATTCACTTTAGCTCCAATGTAAAATCCCGAAATGATCGTTAACTGATATTTCCAATTGTTCTGGGACAATATCGAAATAACATCGCCCTTCTTTATTCCTGCTTCTTTTAATTGTGACGCCAGTTTAACAGACAACTCTAGGATTCTTCCGTAATTCACTTCTTCACCTGTCCAGTCAATCTTGAATCAAGACGTTGAAATTATTTAGAAAGTTTGTGAAAATTCTTACTATAGCAATGCGACTGGGGTCCCACTTCTTCATTTCGTTGAAAAATATGATTCCCAGAGATTTGTTGGGAAGTCTATAATTATCTGGAGGACCTACTTTTACTAAATCGGTCATGGTGTGTTTAAGTAAGCCTGTCAACAAATAAGTATCAAGGTCCAAAAAGTGCATCTTTTTTGTCTGAGTCTGGGTTTTCTAGTCGAGGCGGAGCCGAGACTTGAAACAGGCGAGGACAAAAGGCACTTTTTGGCCGATATTCACACAACGTTTTTCGTGTTCGTTTGCGCAAAAATTTTGAAAAACATGAATTAATTGTAAATTTTGAGGTTATTTTTGATAGATGTTAAATTAGGTATAGGTATATACACTGAAAAATTTATATATTTAGTTATACACCACTTTTTACGTTATGTATCTCTGGCCACGAACACGAAATAGTAATTTATTATACGAGTTTTATAAGACACCACTTTGCCGCACGCGTTTTTTAGAGCACGACGAGAGCAGCGAGGAGTGGTATAAAGCAAACATGTGCGACAAAATGGCTTATAAAACGAGAGTAATTTAATATTTTTTCTATTTTGTCCTTATTTTAAATTTTAAATTAAAAAAAAGTTCAAAACATAATGCTAGGAAAATTTATTTGGCAGATACAAAGGGTTGGTAACACTGGTAACTAGACGAACAATTGCAAGTTTTGAATTGTCGTGAAGTGCAGTGATCGCCTAGCAACTTTACTCATAGTCACTTCACTGCCAACATTAAACAATTTTGGAAAACTGCGAACTTACGAAAAATGTAAAACCACAAACAGACACAATTTTTAATGAACAGCGACTAACAGATAATAATCATTACTACTAAGAATCTTCGTTCAAAAATTAAGGTCAATGTAAAAATTTAGTCCACAAACAGGTATTGCAAGGAATTGTTTCAGTCTGATGGAAAATAACTGACAAATATACATATATGAATACATTATTCTTCTGAATGGAACGTCGTTTCTGTGGCTATAATTTTTATTAACATCAAATAGATTTTTTTTTCCAGGAATAAAAGCGTGACTCACTTTGACAAAGTTGTACTCGTATGTCATATTGTGTTACTAATAATTAAAAAAAAATCAAATTAATAAAAATTAATTAATTTGGGACAGTTGAAATAGAATTTAATTACATAAGAAATACACATGTTTCAAAGAAATGTAGTATTGCTTCAGAGATGTTGTTTGTTGCTTGTTGCTTCAGTCATTTGAACAGTTTATTGCTTGTGACAATTATAACTACATTTTATTAAAATCTTATTCCACAATAATCCATTTTATATAAAATAGCTATTTATGAACTAAGTTGCGAAACGAAAGTGTTTTTTGCACGCGATGTGAAGTTAACCAACGAGGCGAATGCCGAGTTGGTCAACACATCAAGTGCCTAAACACTTCTTTCGCAACGTGTTTCATACATGATTTTTTCTACAACCATCAAACTTTTATAATAAATGGAAAACGTGACATTGTCAGCATTTTCTTGACGTCACATTGACAGGCGAGTAAAACAAAAATCGATCTTGTTACCGAATTATTGTTTACAAACAATAATTTGTGAAAAATTATCGGAAAAAGAAATTATAAAAAAAACATATGCGGTTTGCAATCGATCATTGATAAATATAGGATTTGCGGAACTGAAGGGGAAATAATTGAACACATCATTTCTTCTTGCACCGTTTTGGCTCAAAGCGAATATAAGAAACGTCATGATATATTCGCTAAAATTATACACATGAATTTAGCTGTTAAATTCAATTTATTAAAAAATACACAACCACATTATAGTTATACACCAGAAAGTTGTTTGGAAAATGACAATTACAAATTATATTTTGATCGAACAGTTTTAACTGACATTCATATTAAGCATAACAGACCAGACATTATTATTTTAAATAAACAAAAAAAAACAAGCATATCTTTTAGATATACATAGCTGTTCCAAATGCACATAATATAACACAGACATATAACACAAAAATTCATAAACATTTAGAGCTCTCTGTTGCTATGAGAAATCTTTGGTGTTTAGAAAAAATTTCACCTTTTACAGTTTCAGCAACGGGAATAGTACCGCAATCTCTTTTTAAAAATTTAAAAATTCTGGATTTAGAGAACACATTGGTGGTTGAAATTCAAAAAGGTATATTTTTATACTTATGTCATATCGTGAGGAAGTTCCTTAACATTCTATTACTTGATAGTAATATCCGTAATAGTGTATGTACTCCGGCAAAATTGCCGTGCCGCCGGGTTAAGAATTGAGTATACATATACTTATGTTATATACAGGGTGATTCATATAGTTTCATAAATATACTCATGTCAACGGCGCTTTCGAATTCGACTCGTGCTAACGCACTCGTCAAATTCATATCCCAGCGCCGTTGGCATTCGTAACACCACCACAAAAAGTAATCGGCATAGCATTGACCACTCGTCGTATTACAACTGAAGATTCAGGCTAAAATTCTTAAGAATAATGTATAATACCTTGTGTTACAAGGAACGCCTCAACTTCGAAGACACCCTGTATACATTGTTTTGCAAATACATTGTAAAATTGAAAATAAATATACCAGGGGCCCGTTTCATAAAAATTACAATTCACAAATGACAATTACAAATCGACAAATTTGTTGGATTTGTCAAAAGTTTCGTTTCATAAATATACAATTGACAAATACAATTTACAAACGACAAACAACAAATGACAATTGTCATTGGATCAAATATTAGGATTTTGGTTTAATTAAATTGTCACTAATCTTGTAAAATAATCATCCACAATTTGCTAAATATTCCAACTTAAATAAATTGTCATATTTAATTTGCAATTGTGCTTAAACAAATAAAATAGGATGAAATGAATAAAATAAACATAAATATAAAGAATAATGTGTGACAGCAGCAGCGAAGAGAAAGTTCAAGAAGTAATATTAGTTTAAAGACCAAGAAATTTGCGATTAAGAAACATTTTTCATATCCATGCTGAATATGAATTCAACGAAAGATTTCGATTAAGGTAGCCATATACGAGTGAGATTTCCTCAAGGTTCGACCCGAACAGTCCAAGCCTTGAGGAATTCCTCAACGTATGTGGCGGCGTCCTTGAGGCCGCGGTGGGTGGGAAAGACACAAAAATCCCAAACAAAATTTCCTCCCTGAGGCTGGATTTTCCCAGTCTCTTGCTGCGTATATGTGTTGTCATTATCGTATCTTCTTTAGCGACAAAAGGGGTGACCAATAAAAGAAGCTGATGTAAATATGTATCGTGGTGCACTGCAATCACACAACCGACAGCCGCTAAAATATTATCATCCATTGATACCATGATGAAAACAATTTACAAAACCAACAACCACCACCAGTCAGCGCAGAACTAGTGTGTTGATCTGGGGCCTGTTTCATAAAAATTACAATTTACAATTTAACAAATGACAATTACAATTGCACAATTGCCAAATTTGACAAATATACGTTTCATAAAAATATTTGTCAATTTTGTCAATTGTAGAATTTTTTACAAATGTCACAAATGTCAGTAAAACAAACTGTTTATGAATAACATTTATTTTTGGCATCTAAAATTGATGCAAGTGTCTTTATTGAGAGAAATTAATCTCAAAAAATATTCCATACATATTTCCTACTGCACGATATTGCCCTCCATTATCTAACCAATGTAGGGCTATCAGAAATTGCTGTTGTGGAACTAACGCTTTATTCCTCTTTGTTGGGTGCGGTACTCTTTCCCCAACTTCATTTAAAATCATTTCTATATTTTCAGCTCTTAAGGTAGCCATTCACGAGCGGGATTTCCCCAAGAAAAAGCCTCGTGGTTTTCCTTGAAGATTTCCTTTACGAAATCCTAGCCCACACACGGAGAGGATTTTCCTCAAGGAAAAACTTCGGAGATTTTCTCCAGGTTCAACTCCAGATCAACACACTAGTTCTGTGCTGACTGGTGGTGGTTGTTGGTTGTTCTCGTGGTTTTGTAAATTGTTTTCATCATAGTATCAATGGATCATAATATTTTAGCGGCTGTCGGTTGTGTGATTGCAGTGCACCACGATACATATTTACATCAGCTTCTTTTATTGGTTACCCCTTTTGTCGCTAAAGAAGATACGATAATGACAACACATATACGCAGCAAGAGACTGGGAAAATCCAGCCTCAGGGAGGAAATTTTGTTTGGGATTTTTGTGTCTTTCCCACCCACCGCGGAATCAAGGACGCCGCCACACACGTTGAGGAATTCCTCAAGGCTTGGACTGTTCAGGTCGAACCTTGAGGAAATCTCACTCGTATATAGATGGCTACCTTTAATCGAAATCTTTCGTTGAATTCATATTCAGCATGGAAATGAAAATGTTTCTTAATCAAAAATTTCTTGGTCTTTAAACTAATATTACTTCTTGAACTTCCTCTTCGCTGCTGCTGTCATACATTATTCTTTATATTTATGTTTATTTTATTAATTTCATCCTATTTTATTTGTTTAAGCACAATTGTCAAATTAAATATGACAATTTATTTAAGTTGGAAGGTTTAGCAAATTGTGCATGATTATTTTACAAATGTGATTAGTGACAATTGCTTTATGAAACCAAAATCCTAATATTTGGTCCGAATGACAATTGTCATTTGTTGTTTGTCGTTTGTAAATTGTATTTGTCAATTGTACATTTATGAGTAGGAAATATGCATTGAATATTTTTTGAGATTAATTTCTCTCAATAAAGACACTTGCATCAACTTTAGACGGCGCGTCTGAATTCCTCCAGTTTACCTGATTTAATCCGAACACCCAAAAGGGTCTACTTAATCCTTCGAACGAGTTCCTCCAGAGTTATCAATACCACCTAGCGCACATGTAACACATTTAATTTTCAATTTTGTCCGACTGAAATTGTGATAGATTTTGAAATTGTAATTCACAAGGCAGTTAATTTTAAGTGGCCCACTGCTAAAATAATTGGTTGCCGTTTTCATCTAGCACAAGGCATAAGCATGGTACAGAAAAATCCAATATTTGGGGTTAACAAAATTTTACATAGATCCCAGTTCAGTAGAGGGGCATTTTTTAAAATTGTTTTTCGGAATGCCTTTTTTAAAGCCTAGTGATGTTGAAGAGTATTTCTTAGGATTATGTGAAATACTACCTTGCAACAACTCTGGTATTGTTCAATTCAGTGATTATATAATTGATAATTACATCAGTGAAGAAGCTCTATTTCTTCGCCACATATGGGCAAGTGCTTCCAATGTATCATATCGCACAACAAACGCATGCGAATCATTTCATGCGAAATTTAACACAACTTTTTACCAAAACCATCCTAATTTGTATCAGTTTATTGAAGTTTTATTGCAGTTTCAATCCCAAATTTATGCCAAAATAAAAGGTGCATCAAAAATAAAAAAGTTAGTAGACAAACCACCCTAAAGCAAGAATTTGTTTCAAGGCAGATTGTGCAATATGAAACAGGGCAAATAACAAGAAACAAGTTTCTATTTTATTACAATGGTCCATGATATAAGTAATTAGTTAGCATGCTGCGCTAAATCTAGTCCTTTCGGCAAGGTGTTCTGGAGGAATTCGGATAGTGGATTATAGCTACCTGAGGCTTGGTGGAGGAACTCAGGTGCGTCCACTTTAGGAGGGATGCCATTTTGCGAATGATGATAGAAAGCAACAAAAAATAAATGTTATTTATAAACAGTTTGTTTTACTGACATTTGTGACATTTGTAAAAAATTCTACAATTGACAAAATTGACAAACATTTTTATGAAACGTATATTTGTCAGATTTGTCAATTGTACAATTGTAATTGTCATTTGTTAAATTGTAAATTGTAATTTTTATGAAACAGGCCCCAGCTTATATGTAGCTACTAAAAACAGAAGAATATGCAAATAATGGAAAAATTAAAATAATCCGAATTAATGAGACAAACAAGATGTAGCAGACGTGAATAAAAGTTAGGTAGGTACGTAAAAACAAGGTCATAAATAGTTGTAAACTGGAATTTTGAAAAAATCGATTAAAAAATGCGAACTGAGCAAAATAATATTTAATGAAAATATACAAATTTAACTTATCGAGTTATTGGGTGATATTCATAAAAAATAGAACATGCTAATATTTGTAATTCATAAAATGTAAGTAAATACTTTTGCAGAATTTAAGGAAGTGCTAGTACACTTCTGTTCACGGAAAAAGCATACAAGTGTTGAGAGAGATTTTTGCGATTTTTTGGTTGTGTAAATTTACTTGATGTTTGTTTCCATGTTTATCCATATTAAGTTACCAGGTAAGAATTTACAAACGAATTTTGATTATACCGGACTTATAAGAACCAACAATAAACCTTGAAAATAAAGAATAATACCTATAATGTTGATAACAGTAAAATTAGAGGTGGAATGAAGTACACTTTTACTGACTGAAATCGAAATATTTCAATTACCTGGCACTGACATTGACAGTGACATCAGGTAATGGTAAATCTGATTTACACAAGCAAAATGTAAGTGTATGCTTTTTCACTGAACAGAAGTGTACTTAATGTAGCATTAGCATATGCTTAGAAAATCATAGAGAGATTAGTTTCTACTACTGTTTATAATTCATAAAATAGAGAAGTTACAAAAATAAAAATTACTATCTACTTATAGAACAAATACTTATAAGCATCAGTCTTTAGATAAAATTATCAGTTCAACCTAAAAGTATATACTTGAATCCATATTCACAAACAGATGCTTGTTTAGTAAATTGACTTATAAGTCAATTGAACAGTAGACATGTGATTTTATAAGTATATGCTTATTTTTGTGAGTAGTTACTCTCTATTTTATTAATATAGCCAGTAGTAGAAACTTATCCTCTATGACTTTCTAAGCATATGCTAATGCTACTGTTAATTTCAAAATTATAGAGTACACCTGAAAAATCAAGAAGTCGATTTATTAAAGTTTCTTCCACATGCAAAGATGCCTTTTTGAAATTTGACCGTCATATTTTTTATATAGGTTAGGTAAGTTTGACAGCATAAAACGTCGCTGATATTTTAGAACACCATAATGTCCATAATATTGTCTGTTTTATCCTCTTCACGATGTTAAAATACTGAGCTACCCTCCGGATCGACCACCCTTCTTCTAATTTGGAAAGAATGAGCACTTTCGGGTTTTCGATTAAATTAGGCATTTTGTTTGTCAAAATTGACATTGATCATTGACAAAAAATGGAAGTGCATTTCACAATGTAGAAAATTAGGTGTGCTCTATAATTTTGAAATTAACTGTACCTTAAGTACTAGCATCTCCTTAAATTCTACAAAAGTATTTACTTACATTTTATGAATTATTATAAGTATAAGCATGTTCTAATTTTTATGAATATCACCAAGGCGATCTTCATTTACCAGGCCATGACACTGACCAAAGACAGTGCGCTATGGAATGGCCTACCACAGTCTGGCAACATTGCTTCACCAACATTTAGTGAAAAAATTCTAAATCCACTAAACCTGTCATTATATTTGCATTTGTCAAATTTGAGTGATCTAATTTTACGACAGTTCAAAAATGCGTTATCGCATTGTAATAAGTATATAGTTTAAAACCACCTTGGGGACAGAAAAATAACGGTGCTCATTACTGTTACTGATAAGATAATCTTTCAGATGCTCTGTGGTGTTCCGGGCTATCGAAACTGCTTGGCTATAAATTAACGCGAGGTGGGCATTTCCAATTTAAATATAACAATTTTGTTCTCCCCATTAGAAAATATCGCAAATTTATTGTTTAAAAATTAGAACAACACTTGCATATCTAATAAGAAACAATACAATAAAAGATCTTCTTTATGTAGTAAACTCATTTATACAGGTGTCCCAGAACTCGCGCGTCAACTGTTAACTGTGAATTTTAATATTTAATCCAACAAGGATTCTACAACAACAAACGTGAAAAGTATATTAGTTTTGAAATGAAAACGATTTTAAGATAACCGATCACACACGCCTTCCTGAAGGTAACTCTACTAAATGTATGCGTTTCCCAGGAAACGATTTTAGATGTTGCTGCTAAAAAAAGTGTGATGAATTGTTTGGACAACGAGTTTTATAAGGGTTGATTTGGCACACAAATCCCAGGTCTAGAAAACGACCCGTAGGCGAGTTTTTTATGTAATTTTTTTGATTTTTTTTTAAATTTTTAAATAAAAAAAATAAATTTTCAAATTCTAGGGAATTTTGTATTATGTAATTGGTAATTCAAGATAGCGGATGCAACTACATCTGCAACATATGTTAAAAAGTAGAGTTTGAACATTAATATTGGAAGTTTTTTGGTGTAAATGACAATAATACACTGAAATATTGATAAAAAAATTTTAGACATCTATTAAACTACTAGTGCTTTAATAGATAGCCATAAACGACTCCAAATTGAATACAATAATAGACCTATTAAAATATTCTAAAAACATAATTATATCTTTAGTTTGTGTTCTACTCATCTACTGTTCTTTGCCTAACGTGCAGCACGCGGTACAGTACCATGCGGTACATGTAACAACAAAGCACACAAGTTACTAACGCATGCGTATTGGTAAGGATCGTCCTGGGTTATTTAGCCTCTCGTATGGCTAAAGTCCATTCAAAAAACATCTGGACTGTCAAAATCAAAATTGCAGTTATTAGGTTGGTTAAATCACTAGTTATTTTCATATCGCCCGGTTGGTATCTATGATTTTTTGATTTTTCGAACTAGTCATTTGTTTAAATTGACATTGTCAAATAAATTGCAAAATTATTTAAGTATATTTTGTAAAAAGGTTAAAATGAAAGGTTCAAAACAAACTAGGGTGGTTCTATTGGCACGAGAGAAGAAGGCCATCACAAGTTATTATATTATAAAGCCATATCTTCAATAAAAAACGTTTCTGATTTTACCCAACTATGTAGAAAAACAGCATCTTGCATTGTGAAAACCTAATTAAAGCTGATTGATTAACTATGATGAGTATTAGAGATGTTTTACCCATAATATCTTGGTGGAATCTGACTCAAATAGATAGGTATGGAAAGCGATTTTCAATTTTGTTTGTTGTTTAGTTTGTTACCTGTTTTCAGTGTGTCGTGTGTCACCTTCTCTTTGTCTTTGTGTTTTTTTTATAAACTTTATCAAATTGCTCCAGTTTTTTAGTTGCTGCATTTCACTTCAAGTGTTCAAAGTTCAAAACATTTTTAGTTCAATGATTTAAAAAGAAACATAACCTAAATATATTTTGTAACTAGATTTTGACGTGGGTACATTCTAGCGAAAAATGTTTGCGATATTTAAAATCTCTTTCACATTTGATGGAAACTTAAATACAGGTACAGTTAATTTCAAAATTATCGAGTACACCTCAAAAATCAAGAAGTCGATTTATTACAGTTTTTTCCACATGTGAAGATGCCTTTTTGAAATTTGGACGTCATATTTTTATATAGGTTAGGTAAGTCTGACAACATAAATGTCGCTGATATTTTAGAGCACCATAATATTGTTTGTTTTATCCTCTACACGGTGCTCTTCGCGATGTTATAATATTGGGCTACCCGCCGGATCGACCACCCTTCTTCTAATTTGGAAAGAATGACCACTTTCGCCACTTTTGGTTAGATTAGGCATTTTGTTTGTCAAAATTGACATTGATCTTTGACAAAAAATGTAAGTGCATTTTACACTGTAGAAAATTAGTTGTACTTTATAATTTCGAAATTAACTGTACCCACGTAATTTGAAGAAGAAGATGCATAATTTGAATTGCAATTTGGTACACTTAAATGACATTTTTAATTCAATTTGACGAATTTGACCAAGGACTTGTCAAAATTTATTTTAAATGTCGAATTAGTTTCAAAATTTTAGGAACATCATAGGTCATGGAATGGCCTACCAGGGAATGTGGCAATACAGCCAGCGTCCTGGCCTGTAACTTTAGACCGCCTTGATATCACCCATGGGTGATATCAGTATTCATTTTCTAAATGCATGAGGGTTGGTCATGACTTTGTACAAACCATGACAGTATAAAATGTCATTTTGGAGTGAAAGCACAAACAACCATAATAATTATTATAGATTGGAATTTTATAAAATAAAACGTTTTCGGCCTCCCAATCTGGGAAATATAGCGTTACCTTACACTTTAGGTCAAGGGAGGTGCGATTTCCCGTACAATGTCAAAAATTTCTAGTGGAATGTGGGAAAAATCTAGTGGAGTACGGGAAAAATGTGCGGACACCGTTGATTTATTCTTTTCACAGTTACTTTAAAATTAAAGTGTCCATACGTTACTTTAATTTAGTATAAAAAAACACATTTCCCTGTATAATTTTTCCGATAAATGTGTTTGTTTAATTTATATCGATCGAAAAAGAAAATAATCGTAACAGGGAAAATACAACCTATTGGGTTGGCAGCTTTATATGTCAAAAAGTTTGACAATTGTCAGGTATTTCATAAATATCTGCAAAATTGCACAATAAAACAAAACCACAGAAGTTGATATATAGTTTTGTGTACCTACTTTATCCAGTACTAGCTGTTAGTGCTAAAGTGCAACTGGAAAATAAAAATTTACAAAACATTCTAACCCCAAAATCTTGTATTCACCTGAAGAAAGATGATTCGTTTTCACCAGGAAGTAGTGGTTAAGTACAAGACATTTTAATAATTTGCAACATTAACATAATTTATTTTGTAAAATTACAGTTGTAAACATTATTGTTACAATTCTCCACTTTCGAGAACAATGCAGAAACAATTTGGTAACTGTCAGCTTTATTACTTCTGGGTTGAATGTCAATATGTTGTACTGGTGCTTCTCTTACGGTACTGATGATGGAATTCTCAATGTTGGATGGTTACATTGGAAGCAACTGCTAAAAATTCAAGTAGATTAAAGCACTGTATCGAAGTTTGTGACACAACTCACCATTGTTTGAGCTGTAGCTGCAACACAGTAAATTTTGTTTTTGATGTTGAAGGAAGGCCATCAGTCATCACGAATCATTTTAGGAACTTCAATCTTGTGTCCATAGAGCAATCAAGGTTCAAATATTTGTCAATTTTATTTGAAATTGTTTTAATTGTATTAATACCAATTTAACCTGACTTCCATATATTTCTTCACAGTTTCAACCCAGTTTGGATTGGTAATGGCAAACGATCTACAAATATTGGTTTTTGTGTCAATTATCAATATAATATCTTCTCTTGACATTTTCCATTTTCAGAGTATATAACTCCTTTCGGAGCCAGGCACCACAAACACCTATTAATAAAACTGTCTGTAATAAAATATGGTTTATTAAAAATTTGTGAATTAAAGAATAGTTATTACATACTTTCGTGAGAAAAAATTGTCCTATGTAACGTTGTTTCGATTTTTGTGGTAATAATTCAGAATTTAGTCCTGCCACTAGTTGTACTCTGGTGTCACATTTAACTCACTCTATATTATATACTAGACATTTTTTTCACTCGATTAATACACCAAAATCAAATTTTGAAGCACGACCGTGAAAATTTAGCCGGCAAATAATTTGTTAGGAAAAAAACAAATGAGCGGTCACGGTCGTCAAGGAATTGATTCCACAGCATTCGATTCTTTATTGACGATGTCAAATTCTACAATAAAATTAGTCTTGATTTTTAAAAGATTTAATATTTTGGTCAGCCGAAAAGTCTAATACAAATGTCGTACGGGACTTATTTTCCGGCCCTCCAACTAATCAGGCACTCGGCTGCGCCATCGTGCCCGAAACCAGTTGTCGTGCCGGAAAATTCACATCCCGTACTCTAATGTAAATAACTATTTCATTTTCTGAAGAATCATGTAATTATATTTATAAAATTCGTAAATTACAATGGTAAAGAAGCCTTACTTCTCTTTGATTTTAGAGGCAATATTTTAAACTTAACTTAGATTTGATCTTCCTCCATCATTTCACTATCAGAATCGAATTTTGCATCATCTGATGCTGAATCTTGCAGGCTTCCTAGTTTTTCTGTTATAACATCGTTAATTAGACGATGTCCAACCTAGAGATCGAAATTACTAATTTATTTCTCAAGACTATTGAGGACTAGTTACGTTAAAAATATCTGTTAACCTTGTTACCAGATAGATCAACTCACTCCTATCTTGCTTCACGTGTTTATAACATTTCAAGATGCTGCACTTGGTTTCTTGAGACACAACTTTCGGCATCGTGTTGAAGAACATTTTTACTTGATACCTACCTGGCAGTTGATGACAGTTTATATTGTCAATTTTACTATACTGTGTGAAATGTGTCAAAAAATCATGGACAACCCTCATGCGTTTAGAAAATGAATACATAATACATTCATTTTTGTTTTAGACCAGAGTAGGCAGAGTAGGTAAATTAGTTTTAAATTTGTGCAATATTTACATTTATCACTAATTAAACACATTATTGAGTCCTCGAAACTATGTACCTAAAGTCTATTCAAAAATCAAAAAACCACCAACGTCGCAGTTCCTCGATAATTACTATCGGCAACGCTGTTCTGTGTAAAATTTGGTGAGAATTGTAATTTTGAGGTTAAGTGTTTATTAAATGTCTTGTTTTTCTGGGCATGTATAAGTAAGTAAAAATAATAAGAATCAATAAATAAATGAAACCTGCTGCTAATAAAACAATACGAAAGAAATTCAAAGTAATTGAATTTTATTTTGAATCAAATAAATGTCATAATTTATAGTTACCAATACAGTATGAAAAAATATCTACCTAGGATTTTTTAAATTTTACCAATCTAAAACAACAGGTGGTGGATTTTTGATTTTTGAATAGACTTTAGTTAAAAATTTGTAACGTGAATTTGGAAAATGATAACAGTTGGATTCAAGCTACTTTACCGATAAAGCTAGAAGGACTTGGTCTTAGAGATGTAAACAAACTATGTTATCCGGCATTTCTTGGATCTTGGAACTCTTCTAATCAATTATCGTCACTTAAACTTCCAAATTCAATTTCGCAACTAAATGATTCAGCTAATGAAGAAGCAATTTTAAATTGGAGTTTAATTACTAACATGAAACCTTTGGAAATTCCAACGGCTTATGATCTGAAAATTTGGGATAAAAAAATTCACAATATTTGTTATAAAATATTATTAGATAGAATGTCTACAGACAAAGACCAAGCCCGATTATTAGCTCTTCAAGAAAAAGAATCTGGAGCTTGGCTACATGCACTCCCTTCTACAAATTTAGGTACTCTTTTAGATAATCAATGTTTCAGAATTTCAATTTGTTTACGACTTGGTATTCCAATGTGTGTTCCCCACCCCTGTATATGCGGCGAAATTGTCGATAAATTGGGCCATCATGGTCTATCATGCTACAGAAGTGCTGGAAGAAGAGCACGTCATGAAATGATCCTTGACCTTGTTAAACGAGCTGAAATTCCGTCGATAAGAGAACCAAATGGATATTATCGAAAAGACAACAAACGACCAGGCGGTATAACTTTAATTCCCTGGTTATGTGGCAAACCTCTTTTATGGGATGTAACATGCACGGATACATTGGCTAAATCATATATTTAATTATCTTCAAAAAAAGCTGGAGAAGCTGCTCGCCTACGAGAAAATGCAAAAAAATCGAAATACGTAACTGTGGAGACTTATAATAATTACCATTTCGTACCTATTGCTATTGAGACTTTGGGTCCTTGGGGTGATGACGCAAAAAAAAAATTAATGAGATTGGTCAGAAAATACAGAAGATTACAAATGAATCAAGATCAACTTCTTATTTGAGCCAAAGAATAAGCATTGCAGTACAACGGGGTAATGCAGCGTCAGTCCTTGGAACAATAGAAGATTCAAGCAATGACAAATTAGCAGAAATGTTTTATACTTTATAAAATTTTACATAATTGTGTAACTTAAATTACATTGTTTTATATAATTTGAAAATCAAATAATTCACAGAACTCTACAGTGTTCTATTCTTTGTTGGAAGTTTTTTGTAAATTTGAAAACAATTTACACAATACAATAGATAACATGTAGTTTGGAAAATGATAATGCTTGGCTACATGGTCATGAATTTTGACAAGAAAGTGTAACCTCAAATATATACATGATGTATATTGTCATTCAGCATTCAGCCACAGTCTTACCATACAACTCGCCAAATTTCCATAGCCTACTCTGGTCTAAAACAAATGTGAATGCACTGTAATAACGGGTGACTATTAAAATTTTCACTTAGGGTTGGCTATGGATCATTCTTTGTTTTCCGTCGCACCTTAGACACTGACAAATTTGACACTTCAATAAATGTTTTTTCTCCTTTATAGGTTATGTTTCTATTGTACTGACTGACATTTGTCGTTCGTTCTTGCGTGTGTCTAAAGTAACAGAAAAAATAAAAACTCGTTCAAAGCCAACTCCAAGTGAAAATTTTAATAGTCACCCGTTACATAAAAGTCCATTCAAAAATCAAAAAACCACCAACGTCGCATTTTCCTCGATAATTACCATCGACAATGCTGTTTAGTGTAAAATTTGGTGAGAATTGTAATTTTGAGGTTAAGTGTTTATTAAATGTCTTGTTTTTCTGGGCATGTTTAAGTAAAAATAATAAGAATCAATAAATAAATGAAACGTGCTGAGCAATAATAAAACAATTTGAACGAAATTCAAAGCAATTGAATTTTATTTTGAATCAAATAAATGTCATAATTTATAGTTATCAACATAGTCTGAAAAAATATCTACCTAGGGTTTTTTAAATTTTACCAACCTAAAGCAACAGGTGGTGGTTTTTTGATTTTTGAATGGACTTTATTAAGGGCAACAGTTAGGCAAAAACGAAATTTAATTGTAGTATTTTTTAAATCTAAAATAAAAATAGGTGTTACAGTATTAATACCTACGTATTTTTACAACATAATTTTGTATTGTTAAAAATAAATTCCACACAACCCACAAACTTTTCAAGTGAAACTTGATTTTCCTACAGTAATTCCTTCAATTTAGCCCTTAATGTTTTGCCAGTGGAATTTTTTGGAAGTTGTTCAATAAATCGTACCCCTCCGTATAGATGCTTTTGAATGGAAATATTTTCTACAATAGAAATCTTCCACTTTAACGTATTTGACACATCTATTCTGAATTACCAGCAACGTAACGAACCAGCTCCTCCTCACTCACACTTTGATTTGGTTGTTTCACTACGAAGGCCAGAGGCACTTCTCCTGCTTTCTGATCAGGTATTCCAACCACTCCAACATCTTTCACTGCTGGATGTTGTATTAGAACAGCTTCCAACTCAGCTGGTGCAACCTAAATCCATAATAAAACATCTGTGTACCTCTTTTTCGTTAAATTGTACTAACTTGGAAACCTTTGTATTTGATCATCTCTTTGAGACGATCCATAATATAGAAGAACCCTTCTTCATCGAAATACCCTAGATCACCACTTTTCAAATACCCTTCTTCATCGAACACCGTCAGATGGTCGTTCCCCAAATAACCCTTCATCACTCCAGCGCCCTTGATCCTCAATTCTCCACATTCATTCGCTCCGAGAACTTTGCCAGTTTCAGGGTCGCATACTTTAATCTGCTGAGCGGTTACAACTTGTCCCGTCGATCCGGTTCTTTTTACATTTTTAGGAGTTGCAGTGGCCAGTCCACTTATTTCTGTTAAACCATAAATCTGTCGCACAGATTTGATTTTCAACACTGTCCCCACTTCTTCTTCCAACTCTCTGGTAAGGGGAGCTGACCCGCACAACACATCCGTGACAGAAGACAAATTGTATTTTTGCACCAAAGGACTTTTCACCAAAAACAAAAAAATGGCAGGGACTGCCAATAGCTTCGTGATTTTGTGTTCTTGGATCAGATTCAAGAAGCGATCTGGAACAAATTTTTCTAAAATCACTAATTTCGCTCCGTACAAAATCGTTCCAAGACAGAGTCCGGTTCCCAAAAGATGGAAAAATGGCAGATACGCCAGGATCGTTTCGTTTTCGGTGAAAGCAAACCAACTTGGCTCTCCAGCATGGACCATGGTCATTCTGAAGTTAGCGTGAGTTAGTTGGATCAGTTTTGGCACGCCTGACGTGCCCGAAGATGTCAAAAGAAGAGCGACATCTTCTTGGGGGTCGACCTCAGTGGGACTAAAGCGATGATCAAAGCTTCCTGCTTCGACAAATTCGTCAAAATTTTCCAAGTCTGCTGAAGATTCAGAGTCGTAAAGTATTATTCTAGCGGGAAAATAATCTTCGTCTTTTAGTTTTAAAAGGTTTTCCAACACCTTTACTGTGCAGAAGACCATAACTGGTCGACAAATTGAAAAGAAGTGTTTCAGTTCTCCTAAAAGATTAATTTTGACAAGCGTTTTACTTTATTAGTTGGTCCACACCTGGCGTGTAGTCCGGATTGAGAAGATTCACTTTAGCTCCAATGTAAAATCCCGAAATGATCGTTAACTGATATTTCCAATGGTTCTGGGACAATATCGAAATAACATCGCCCTTCTTTATTCCTGCTTCTTTTAATTGTGACGCCAGTTTAACAGATAACTGTAGGATTCTTCCGTAATTCACTTCTTCACCTGTCCAGTCAATCTAGAATCAAGACTTTTAAATTATTTAGAAAATTTGTGAAAATTCTTACCAAAGCAATGCGACTGGGGTTCCACTTCCTCATTTCGTTGAAAAATATTATTCCCAGAGATTTGTTGGGAAGTCTATAATTATCTGGAGGACCTACTTTTACTAAATCGGTCATGATGGTGTGTTTAAGTAAGCCTGTCAAGAAATAGTATATTGTCATACGATTTTTACAAGACTTTCCGATACTTATGTCTTTCGAAACCAGTGTAACATGCTATTTTTTCAATACTCAGCGGAAAAAGCATCAAAGGCGGCTTAATAATCAGTCTATCGTAATACATAAATGAGATAAATCAAACAAAAACTCAGCTAAACTTTGATTTATTTGAAAATAGTTAATAAAATTTTACCACTGAATGTATAAAATAATTATCTAGTGACATTTATTTTAATGACATTGGGTTGGTATTAATGAGCAATGTCATTTCTTTGAAAATTAAATTTCAAATTGTCTTCCAAATGTTGTTACAATGATGATAATCTACCCCCTTAATGGTTTATTTTGATCCAAAACCTGGGTTCAGGTTGAAATGACATCACAGTTAACACTGAAATCAATACCAACCCCATATTTTAATAATCACCAGAAACCATGCTATAAAATTGATCTATTGTGAACCAGTTTTTAGTGTCATAAAGTGCTCATTGTGACAACGAAACGCAATAGTTATTTGTGTATCAAGGTCCAAAAAGTGCATCTTTTTTGTCTGAGGTTGGGTTTTTTAGTCGAGGCGGAGCCGAGACTTGAAACAGGCGAGGACAAAAGGCACTTTTTGGGCGAGGTTCACACAACGTTTTTCGAGTTCGTTTAGGCAAAAATTTTGAAAAAAATGAATTAATTGTAAATTTTGAGGTTGTCTTTGATAGATGTTAAATTAGGTATATAAACAGAAAAATTTATATATTCAGTTATACACCACTTTTCACGTTATGTATCTCGGGCGGCGAACACGAAATAATAATTTATTATACGAGTTTTATAAGGCACCACTTTGTCACACGCGTTTTTTAGAGCACGACGAGCGCAGCGAGGAGTGGTATTAAATTTTAAATTAAAAAAAAGTTCAAAACATAATGCTAGGAAAATTTATTTGGCAGATATAAAGGGTTGGTAACACTGGTAATTAGACGAACAATTGCAAGTTTTGAAGTGCAGTGATCACCTAGCAACCTTTTCAATGTGAGTCACTGCCAACATTAAATAATTTTGGAAAACTGCGAACTTACGAAAAATGTAAAACCACAAACAGACACAATTTTTAATGAACAGCGACTACCAGATAATAATCATTACTACTAAGAATCTTGGTTTAAAGTTAAGGTCAACGTAAAAATTCAGTCCACAAACAGGTATTGCAATGATTTGTTTCAGTCTGATGGAAAATAACTGACAAATATGCATATTTGAATACATAATTCTTCTGAATGGAACGTCGTTTCTGTGGCCATAATTTTTATTAACATCAAATAGATTTTTTTTGCCAAGAATAAAGGCGTGGCTCACTTTGACAAAGTCGTATTTCATATCGTGTTAGTAAACATTAAAAAAAGTCAAATTAATAAAAATAAATTCCGATGTGAATTTAATTACATAAGAAATACACGTACATATTTCGAAATCTGCATAAGAAATGTAGGATTGCTTCAGAGTTGTTGTTTGTTGCTTGTTGCTTTAGTCAATATGTAGTTACATTTGAACAAATTATTGCTTGACAATTATAAGTAAATTTTATTAAAATCTTATTTCACAATAATTCATTTTATATAAAATAGCTATTTATGAAATACCTACGAGTAAGTTGTGAAATAGAAGTCTTTTAAGACGCGACGTGAAATTGACCAACGAGGCGAATGGTCAACACGTCAAGTGCCTAAACACTTCTTTCGCAACGTGTTTCATACATGATTTTTTTCTACAATCATCAAATTTTTATAATAAATGGAAAATGTGACATTATCAAAATTTTCTTGACGTAAAATTGACAGGCGAGTAAAACAAAATCGATCTTGTTGCCGAGTTATTGTTTACAAACAATAATTTGCGAAAAATTATCGAAAAGTTTTTCCGCATTATTTGAAAAAATGAATGATTCCGAAGTGATTTTGCTATCGAAAATGCAGCAGAAACCCCCATGAATACCCTTATACCAGAGAGATCAAAATCAGCGTATCAACCGACAAATTTGAAATTTTAGCAAGCAGAAAAAAGTGGTAACCACTACAGAAAAGATAATAAATAGTGAAATTATACCTGACACTATAGCAAATATAAAACAGAAGTCTTTATATTGGAGATACTTTAAAGAACTGGAACAACCAGAAATTAATATTTAGGCTTCTCATGCATGGCTTAAGAAATCAAATATTCACCCTAAGACGGAGGGTTTTATATTTGCAATACAAGATCGTGTTATAAATACAAGAAATTATAAAAAACACATATACGGTTTGCAATCGATCATCGATAAATGTAGGAATTGCGAAACTGAAGGGGAAACCATTGAACACATTATTTCTTCTTGCACCGTTTTGGCTCAAAGCGAATATAAGAAACGTCGTGATATATTCGCTAAAATTATACACATGAGTTTAGCTGTTAAATTCATTTTATTGAAGGATACACAACCACAACCAGTTAAAATCACAAAGTTGTTTGGAAAGTGACAATTACAAATTATATTTTGAACGCACAGTTTCAAATGTGTTTTACCATATTCAGCATAACAGACCAGACATTATTATTTTAAATAAACAACAAAAGCAAGCATATCTTTTAGATATAGCTGTTCCAAATTCACACAATATAACACAGACATATAACACAAAAATTAATAAATATTTAGAACTCGTCCCACAAACCTTCAGCTCGCTCGTAAAGGATCAAAAACATTATGTGGAATAATCAATAGAATAAACACTAAACTAACTATGGAGACATGTATTGTTGGTTGCATCGCAAATTTTGATGATTTGTAATCATCTTCTAATACATACAGCCGCGGACAGAAAAAAAGTAGGACAAGTCTTATTAAGTTTTAGAAAATCTGCCTGGAGCAACTCAGAAGTGACATATACATTGTTCTGCTAATACATTGTAAAACTGAAAATAAAAATAGTAACCAATATGAAGTTACTAAAAACAGAAGAATATGCAAATAATGCACAAATTAAAATGAACACATATTGTTATCAATTATGTACTGATATTAAATAAATTAAAATAGTACGAATTAATGAGACAAACAAGGCTATAAATATACCGGGTGGGGTGTATAGTTGGAAACTGGAATTTTTAAAAAATCGATTAAAAAATGCGAACTGAGCAAATAATATTTAATGAAAATATACAAATTTAGCTTTATCGAGATATTAAGGGCAACAGTTAGGCAAAAACGAGATCTAATTGTAACATTTTTTAAATTTAAAATAAAAATAGATGTTACACTATTAATACGTATTTTTTTTGAATATCATAATGAAAGTGGCACTTTTTTACACGCTAAATCGTAGTGAAAGTAGTACTTTTTTGTATCATTTTATTCCATCTCCTTGGAGATGATTGTCAAAGCAAACCTATTTTTTTTTTGTAATTTTTCATATAAATCCTTTTAGACGAAATTTCTTAACTTACATCGATATGCAAAAAAAATAGTGTCTTTTTTTCACTTATTTGCTTGATCAATCTGCAAATTCGTGAAAATAACTAGTTGTACAAATATAACTATTACAACATAATTTTGTATTGTTAAAAATAAATTCCACACAACCCACAACCTTTTCAAGTGAAACTTGATTTTCCTACAGTAATTCCTTCAATTTAGCCCTTAATATTTTGCCAGCGGAACTTTTTGGAAGTTGTTCAACAAATCGTACCCCACCGTATAGATGCTTTTGAATAGAAATATTTTCTAAAATAGAAATCTTCCATTTTAACGTACTTGACGCTCATCTATTCTGCTATTACCAGCAACGTAACGAACCAGCTCCTCCTCACTCACGCTTTGATTTGGTTGTTTCACTACGAAGGCCAGAGGCACTTCTCCAGCTTTCTCATCAGGTATTCCAACCACTCCAACATCTTTCACTGCTGGATGTTGTATTAAAAGAGCTTCCAACTCAGCTGGTGGAACCTAAATCCATAATAAAATATTTGTTTGACTCTTTTTCGTTTACTTATACTAACTTGGAAACCTTTGTATTTGATCATGTCTTGGAGACGATACGTAATGTAGAAGAACCCTTCTTCATCGAAATACCCTAAATCACCACTTTTCAAATACCCTTCTTCATCGAACACCGTCAGGTGGTCGTTCCCCAAATAACCCTTCATCACTCCAGCGCCCTTGATCCTCAGTTCTCCACATTCATTCGCTCCGAGAACTTTGCCACTTTCAGGATCACACACTTTAATCTGCTGAGCTGTTACAACTTGTCCCGTCGATCCGGTTCTTTTTACATTTTTAGGAGTTGCAGTGGCCAGTCCACTTATTTCAGTTAAACCATACATCTGTTGCACAGACTTGATTCTCAACAGTGTCTTCACTTCTTCTTCCAAGTCTCTGGTCAATGGAATTGATCCGCAGAACACATCCTTGACAGAAGACAAATCGTATTTTTGCCCCAGAGGACTCTTCACCAAGAACAAAAGATTGGTAGAGACAGCAAATAGCTTCGTGATTTTGTACTCTTGGATCAGATTCAAGAAGCGATCTGGAACAAATTTTTCTAAAATCACTAGTTTTGCTCCGTACAAAATCGTTCCAAGACCGGTTCCGCATCCCAAAATGCGGAAAAATGGCACATACGCCATAATCGTTTCCTCTTCGGTGAAATCAAACCAATTTGGCTCTCCAGCATGGACCATTGTGATTCTGAAGTTGGCGTGAGTTAGTTGGATCAGTTTTGGCATGCCTGACGTGCCCGAAGATGTCAAAAGAAGAGCGACATCTTCTTGGGGGTCGACCTCAGTGGGATTAAAGCGATTATCAAAGCTTCCTGCTTCGACAAATTCGTCAAAATTTTCCAAGTCTGCTGAAGCTTCAGAGTCGTAAAGTATTATTCTAGCGGGAAAATAATCTCCGTCCTTTAGTTTTAAAAGATTTTCTAACACCTTTACTGTGCAGAAGACCACAACTGGTCGACAAATTGAAAAGAAGTGTTTCAGTTCTCCTAAAAGATTAATTTTGACAAGAGTTTTACTTTAGTTGGTCCACACCTGGCGTGTAGTCTGGATTGAGAAGATTCACTTTAGCTCCAATGTAAAATCCCGAAATGATTGTTAACTGATATTTCCAATTGTTCTGGGACAATATCGAAATAACATCGCCCTTCTTTATTCCTGCTTC
This sequence comes from Tenebrio molitor, assembly GCF_963966145.1. NCBI lineage: Eukaryota > Metazoa > Arthropoda > Insecta > Coleoptera > Tenebrionidae > Tenebrio > Tenebrio molitor. The sequence goes on along the minus strand of NC_091048.1, from coordinate 2,195,056 downwards.
TTTTAATTGTGACGCCAGTTTAACAGACAACTCTAGGATTCTTCCGTAATTCACTTCTTCACCTGTGCAGTCAATCTTGAATCAAGACGTTGAAATTATTTAGAAAGTTTCTGAAAATTCTTACTATAGCAATGCGACTGGAGTCCCACTTCTTCATTTCGTTGAAAAATATGATTCCCAGAGATTTGTTGGGAAGTCTATGATTATCTGGAGGACCGACTTTTACTAAATCGGTCATGGCGTGTTCCTTGTTTTCGCACAAAGGAGTTTAAATAAGCCTGTCAACAAAATAATTTTGAAAAACTCACCAAAAATTTAAAACCAAAAGCAGACAATTTTTAACGAACGACTAACAGAGAATCATCACTAAGTAAGTATCTTGATTCAAAATATAAGGTCAATGTAAAAATTCAGTCTACAAATGGGTATTGTAGGATTTTTTTTTGAATTGGATGGAAAATAACTCATAAATACAGGGTCATTATAAATGATTGTCCCATCGCAGTTGGCCACACAAATTTTGGATGTGCCGCCAGCCTCGCGACGTTAGACAAACTATATCCCTTTGGCCATCTCGAAAAAAGACTAACGCATTTCAAACAGCACATATGAGGTGCCCTAAATTTGTCCTGATGACGCACAGGGATACCAAAGTCATTCATTTTCGATGCGGCTTTTGGAAAGTCAATTCCCCGCACACGTAACAAAAACTGTCAGGGTGATTCAAACACATTCTCGGCATATCTAAATAATTAGAAAATTACACTAATTCGCTATTTTTTGTACGGATAGTTTGTTAAGGCAATCAAAGGTTTTGTGAAACTACTATGCATACAATAATACTGAATATGTGACTAAAAGCAGTCTTGGATGCATTAAAAAATAAAAAGATCAATTTTCAATTGGTATCTACTCATTTCTGAATAGTATATTATTCAATGAACGGATAATGATAACAATGAGTAACAGCCATTATGCGCGAATAGAATACTATACTTTTTCCACGACTACGCAGAGAAATTGATAAATAAGTTTCATTATTAGACAAACTGAAACTGACGTTTTAAAATTATTATTTTGTATGCTTGATACCATTGCATTAAAATTAAAAATTTAAGCCAGGAATGTTACACTGAAGCGTATGCCTTTTTATAGTATACAAACGTACGGTCGGTGAAGAAATAAAACTGGGACACTTAAAATTTAATTTATGTAAATTAGACCATTGAATTGTCAATATAATATATGTCTATATAATATGTCATACCAAAGTTAACCTATTTATGATAAAGCTTTAATTAAACGATGCAAATTTGTAAATTTTGTCTTACGTGATTGACATTTTTGTCCCAGTTTTATTTGTCCATCGACTGTACATAGTGAAAATATTAATTTTGTTTGTTCTTGCCTGCTTCATTATATAACGAATTCAATGTTAAGTTGTTCTTTACAACCAAAAGAGTCCTCAATACAACCTTTTTGTATCGTAATGTAATATGGATGGATCATTCACATAAATCACATATACATGCTACAAACAACAAAGGTCTCAAAAGGGATCTCTGGGAAACCCCTGAACTTTGCTAAGCAATGCAGAACCAGGAACCCGCGACAATTAAAAGTTTTCTAGTTTATTAACAAGTAAATCAGTACTATAAGAAAAACATATCACCTTGCTTTATTTGATCAAGTCTTTTATACCACTATACAGGGTGTATTAAAAATGGTGCATAATATTTATGTCACTCGATTCTAATTTGAATTTGGTCTTAGACGAATAGTTTTTCAATTATTGTCATCAAAAATAACATTAATAACAATCCTTGTTACTTTCTGACTTACTCAAAGTTGAAAAATCACTCTAGCTTGGTGGCAATGTCGCAATAATTTCATAATTTATCAATAGAAAAAACTGTGCATTTTTCAGATGAAATTACAAATAAACAAATAATCAAAATGGAACTAGCGACCACAGGCGGGCGTTGAAAAGCGCATGTCGTACTCACAAAGAAACAACACAAGCACCCCGGTTTCTTTTCAAAAGACTGACGAAAATATGTTGCGTTTCTTGGACTTTAAGGGACCCCACGCACTAGCAACTTCTTCGAAGCAATTGAACACACAAGTCGCAACACGTAGCTTGATACTTGAGATGCGCAGGATAGAATGAGAAATCCGACTTGCAAGAAAGACCGAAAATCCTCCGACGGCTTCTTTTACAGTGGGTCTCTCCCCACTGCTTCCCATAATTTCACTGCGCATCCATTTCCCAAGTACAAGTCACAAAACGTAGCTTGATACTTGGGAAATGGATGCGCAGGCAAAAGCTCTGTAAGCTGTTACTTGTTACTTTAGCCAATCGCGATAACTTTTGCATATCTCTAGAACTTTTTGTTTTCGCCCAAATTTAAATGTTTAAATTTAGACTTTTGTTAGGACCGGACCGAATGTACACTTGTATTCAAAAAAAATCGCGTACACCATTCAAATCAAGTGGGCAATTATTATTATATGTTTTTGCATCGTTTAAAAACGGACTTTTTTGTTCGACGCTGTCAGTATTTGAGAATTTTCTCCTGTGTGAACGGATTTTGATAAATTTGACAACTTGTCAAAACGAAACGTCAAGCTAATTTTAAAGATTTTCAGCGATTTGGAGCCTTTGGGGGGCTCGTCGAACAAAAAACCTTGTATTCAACTCGTTCTTGTGTAATTTGGGCTTTTTTTGGCACTCATGGACCTTTAAAACTCTCGTTTCACTCGAGTTTTAAACTGGCCCACTCATGCCAAAAAAAGCCCAAATTACCCACTCGTTAAATAAACTACTATTTTCTGTCATTTTGACAAAAGTTAGAAGAAGGTTGTGTTTTAATTTTTAGATAATTTTATTTGAATATTACATTAATATTTGGTCGTGGCGCCGGCGCATAGACGGGGCATAGACCACTAAATTCCCACTTTTCTTGTTCAGAATCTTTTGGTATTCGTAGTTTTGAATAAATTAAGTTATGACTTCAATAGACGGCAGAATAACAAAATTACGCAGGCAAATAGGTGTAGGCGATTTTTTTGAATACAACAGTACATAATTTGTTGTTGGATTACAACACTGAAGGACACTAAATTGCGAACTCTATACAATAATAAAATAGTCATCAGCTTCAAGAAACAAACAGAAATAAAATGAAACTTTAATTGAGCTTAAAACGCTCTTAAGTATGTGCTAAAAGTTTAACCCTTGCCATGCCATGCACCTTAATTCTGTTGATCTGCCACTTCTAAAAATTGTTCCGCATTGGTTTGGATTCCCCTAAACCGTTCTAATTAATCAGTAATCTTCATTCGCTCCCTCACACTCACAGATCTGGTTTCTACGAACTAAATAACGTTACGGTTACCCCATTTTCTGTGGTTTTCTACCAACTGCGTTTCTACTTTGTTTTGTTACTTTTCTAACTACGAGTGCAAATGATTTTAGTTATTTTCTACGTAAAGCACTTTGTTTCTAATTTGAAATTCTCGACCGATGGTTCTCCCAATTTGAAATCTGCCAACATCAAATTCATGAATTCAATTATCCCCTGATTTTAACTGGACTTCCCAAATTATTAAACGAGTGATTTATTGCAATCTTTTTTTTCCCCTGGACATTTATTTTGTTGTCCTTGAGCTAGGGTTTGTCCCAGACGCGTATCGTTTCCAAGAAGGTCGACAAATTTTAATGCACTGATAAGTTACCCACTGGTCTCTATGGTACACAGGATGGTGGATAGAGGAGTGGGAGGTGGATCGTTTTGAAGCAAGCAAAGCAAGCAGCGACCATCTTTTTTGAGGCAAATATACATGATTTGTTGGACCATTACATTATTAATGGTTCCACCCTACGCCCTGTCCTGTTCTATGGGAGCTAGGTGACATTCAGGAAGTTGTGGGGTTAGCCAGTAAAGTAACGTGGGCTCAACGGTTAGTTAGCGGGGGCGGACCTAAGCCTGGCTCGATGCGGCTCTGGGATGTTAACGTGAAGCCCCGCGGTGTTTCTAGACCTCGTGGCTTCTCGGTAAACGGTGGGTTGGCGAAGGCGGACCTAAGCAATGCTAGATGCGGCTCTGGGATGTTTCGTGAAACCACCGGCACGGTTCTATCACTCGTTATTTGTCGGGAAACACGAGTATCTATAAACCTTGCTTGATCTTAGACGATTCAGATTATTATTCTTCTGAGTCCTCGCGACCGAGAGTTTGTTACCACCAGTTTCTAAGCGCCCGATGATGTACCTTGACCGTGTTTTTAATAATTAAGCATAGGATTGTCATTAATCGAGTTGTAAAAGATGAGTAATACCTGGGATACGGTTTTAAAGAAACGGAAAACAATAAGTAATTTTTTTGTAATTTCTGTGTTTCGTTTATAGAAAAAAATTAAAACATCCCAAACACGTAACGCTCTTGGGAAAGTAGGTATATACAACAATTTATTTATTTATAATAAATACAAATATATTTGATTAATATTTATAACAAATTTCACGTATCTGTTGAGTCTCCCTCTTCAACTGTGTTTTGTCTGTGACCTTCATTACAAATTTCCATTATTAAGAAAAATTATTTTGACGGCCCAGCACTTACGTTTAGTTTAGGTGATCTCATTTTCAATATTTCCTGTAAATAAATGTAAATAAACAGCAGGCAGTAAACTATTATTATCGCAAACCTTTGACGTTTCATTATATTTTTTACAAGGTTAAAAAATTAAATTCTTGAATTATTTATTTTTTGAAGTGCTTAAGACAGCAAAATTGCTTTTAAAAAATAATAAAAACCAAAAATAATTGTTTTTAAAAAATATAATGTATGCTCTGCTCTACTTACGTAAATTTGTTTTATGTGAAAAACCATAATAAGATTCAAAAAATCACATGTGCGTCTATGATGTTCCTTAGTATTTTATTCTGGAATCTCTGGATGATTTGGATGTTGCTTTCACCGACACACCGGCATAACTGAATTCCGTACGTCGATACAGGTTTCAGGATCTGTTTTTACATAAGTTGGATATCGACAGAGTAAATTTTCTTCCCAACAGCCAGTTCCACAAGGAATAATTCGAATTTCTCTTTTTCATTGTTGGGTGGCGTTATTCAACCTAGTCTAAGTCCTCTTATTTCTCTTAGGTTTTTAGTGGAGCTAACAGATTGATATTTTCTCCCAGAAAGATTTGGAAGCTCTGCCACTCTGTGAGTCTGTTGACAAGTCCTGGAGGATTCTCTTGTTCAATTCAATTTGCATATACAGTGCAACTTCCCTATAACGGACACCCACGGAGATTGAAATATTGTCCGTTATATAGAGGTGTCCGATTTTGGGAGAAAAACGAAAACATTTTTGGATTTAACGATGAACCATAAAAATAAATTATGTAGGTACATATTTATTTTACGTGCCAACTCAGAAAGTTGGTTGCGGCGTAATTTGCTAGAACATTACACCTGTATCACCTTGTTTTTTAGTGTCCGATTAGCAACCGCTTCGCAAACGAGTTTATTTTTTGAAATTCAAATGACACTTAAGTCTGCGACATGGGCCTCAAAAATGTAACTTTGTTTTTAGATCCTGCATTATCATCCCTTAATTACGGTGCGTATTTCTCTCCGGAAACCAATTGTTTTACGGTTCTATCAAAATACAGGTGACGACATACATGATTATCCACTAATGCAGCATCCTGCGCAACCGGCTGCAATTGTGGCACTGTACTTCGTATTTGTCTTCAGTTTAGGACCGAAACTGATGAAGAACCGACAAGCTTTTGACTTAAGAAAGATCATGACAATCTACAATATCACTCAGATTCTCTTCAACTTGGTGGTGTTCGTAATGGTGAGTTGCTTGGTTGGGGTGATCGATTGCAGTTCAGTCGTTTGTTTAAGGCGGCCAAAGTTATCCAAAACTTTAGTTTGTACTGCAGTCCCCCAAATAATTCAAACACTCCTTTGGACATTTCGGTTAGGAAAATCCATTACTACTACGGCGTTTTGAAATTTTTGGATCTTTTGGACACGGTGGGTCAATTTCGATTTATCAAATTCATTTACGAAAGTAGTGGTGTTTTAGATCTTTTTTGTCCTGCGGAAGAAACCACAACAGATCACGTACATGCATGTTCACCATCATGTAGGAATGGCTGCGACGACATGGGCAACTGCAAAATATTTCCCAGGAGGTGCAACTGGTTTTATCTTCTTTTATAACACCCTTGTACACGCACTTATGTACGGCTACTACTTAATGTCCTCATGGAATTCTGCTAAGGCTATTTGGTGGAAAAAATACTTAACACAAATACAAATTGTAAGAACAAAAATGTTATTAGAAAAAATTGTCTAATATTTTTGGTTGAAGGTTCAACAACTATTCTATGATACAATGTTTACAATTCATCTTTTTAATGCAAACTGCAACTATTCAAAGGGCTGGTTGATGTTTTACCTCTGTAACACATTTCTGATGACTTATTTTTTTTCAGCGTTTTACAAAAAGAATTACATGAGTAAGAAACAGGTGTCCGACAGAAAGATTGAATAGATAACCATATTTGAAATTATATTTTTTAACAAGTCTGGTTACAGTGGGTATTATTATTTGTGTGAGTTGAAAAAGCCTTGTAAAAATTATGTGAAATAAACGGCGATAGGTTTTTTTTACTAATATTTTCATTTTTTCGTATATGTACAGTCGATTGACAAATAAAACTGACATATTACCTATACATATAGACATTGACAAATACAGGTCATCATAAATTACTGTCCCATCGTAGTAGGCCTTGGTGACGTAATCGAATGTGCCGGAAGCATCATAACATGAGTGAAACTAGTAACGCCGGTAGGTGGCGCTACTGGCGGTGGTGGAAATCTGTCTACTAATTTGTCTAACGGTGCGAGGCTGCCGGCACATCCAAAATTTGTGTGGGTTTTCAACGTCAACTGCGATGGGACAATAATTTATAATGACCCTGTATATTGACAATTCAATAGCCTGATTTACATAGATTAAATTTTAAGTGTCCCAGATTTATTTATCCATCGACCGTACGTCAAATGTCCTACCTCAATGAATAAAGACTTTGTATTCATTTGGAGTCCTCTTAGAGTAATAAATTACAATTTGGCATCGAATAATTCTTTTGACAAAACAAAATGGTTTTCAATAAATAATTTTGTCCACAATAATCAAACAAAACACCTAAACATTGGTCTAGTGTTTAGAAAAGTTTGATTGATCTAAAATGACTGAACTAGCAGCTCTTAAAGCAGAACGCGATCAGATCAAGGGAAAACTACCTCGAGGCGAAACCTTCGTAGCAGGTTTTGGCGACAATCAAGACATTGAACAATTAAAAACTCTCAAAGCTGCTTTAGAAGTAACTTTTCGGGAATTTGATGAGGTCCAGTTGCAAATTAATATTTTAAATCCGAATGACGAAAGTCCAGATGTCGAGTCGGTAAATTTTGCAAATACATACTTTAAAGTAATAACGGCTATTAATCACATATCTAAGCGTTCAGATCTACATATTGATGGAACTTGGCGGATCGATTCTAACAAAGAGGAAACAAATCAAAACAGTGAATTTTCAAAAACATCGTGTCATTTAAGTGCGGTTGCATCGACTTCTTTAGAAACCCAGGTAACCAATTTCTCGGTATTGGAGGAAATCGTTCATAAAAATAAATTGCCCCCATCGAGTCAAAATGTGAAGCACGAAAAGCAGAAATTTTAAAGCACGGGACAATTTAATCTGCAAAAATGGGCATCGAACGACCCTTTACTATTACCGATGGTAAAGTCACTAGTATATCTGTGACTTTAACCGATGGTAAATTCTGAGACCTCTGACAATACCGCAATAAACTAGACAATGATGGCGACATGGAAACAGTTGGTCTTACCGGGGATTCCAAAGAAGACATGCGATTGCAAATTCACCCATACCAGGTAATTTTTTTTGTCGCCGATTCCAACGAAATTGCGGTGAGTTAATGTATAGGATGAGTTGAAGTCAGGCAAAGGGAACGTTCCGGCCATAGACCCCATTTGTTGGTGTGGGAGCCAAAAATAGGCAAAAATATGAGTTTTTTGTGAATTTCTCTTAAACGAACAAAGCAAGGTAAACTTTTTTGGACTCAGAAGAAGCGCATTGAAAAGAGGAATCCAGCGGTGTATAATTCATTATCATATTATGTTTAAGAAGGGAGCTACGGCAGTTTAAATGTTTTTTCCGAGTGCAAATTTGATAGAAGGTAGGGGGTCATGGTTTTTTCGAAAAAAATGTTTGTCGCCGATTCGAACGAAATTGCGGTGAGTTATTGTATAGGATGAGTTGAAGTCAGGCAAAGGGAAAGTTCCGGCCATAGACCCCATTTGTTGGTGTGGGAGCCAAAAATAGGCAAAAATATGACTTTTTTGTTTTTTTGTGAATTTCTCTTAAACGAAAAAAGTGAGGTAAAATTTTTTCGACTCAGAAGAAGCGCATTGAAAAGAGGAATCCAGCGGTGTATAATTCATTATCATATTATGTTTAATAAGGGAGCTACGGACGTTTAAATGTTTTTTCCGGGTGCAAATTTGATAGAAGGTAGGGGTCATGGTTTTTTCGAAAAAAATGTTTGTCGCCGATTCGAACGAAATTGCGGTGAGTTATTGTATAGGATGAGTTTAAGTCAGGCAAAGGGAAAGTTCCGGCCATAGACCCCATTTGTTGGTGTGGGAGCCAAAAATAGGCAAAAATATGACTTTTTTGTTTTTTTGTGAATTTCTCTTAAACGAAAAAAGTGAGGTAAAATTTTTTCGACTCAGAAGAAGCGCATTGAAAAGAGGAATCCAGCGGTGTATAATTCATTATCATATTATGTTTAATAAGGGAGCTACGGACGTTTAAATGTTTTTTCCGGGTGCAAATTTGATAGAAGGTAGGGGGTCATGGTTTTTTCGAAAAAAATGTTTGTCGCCGATTCGAACGAAATTGCGGTGAGTTATTGTATAGGATGAGTTGAAGTCAGGCAAAGGGAAAGTTCCGGCCATAGACCCCATTTGTTGGTGTGGGAGCCAAAAATACGCAAAAATATGACTTTTTTGTTTTTTTGTGAATTTCTCTTAAACGAAAAAAGTGAGGTAAAATTTTTTCGACTCAGAAGAAGCGCATTGAAAAGAGGAATCCAGCGGTGTATAATTCATTATCAAATTATGTTTAATAAGGGAGCTACGGACGTTTAAATGTTTTTTCCGGGTGCAAATTTGATAGAAGGTAGGGGGTCATGGTTTTTTCGAAAAAAATGTTTGTCGCCGATTCGAACGAAATTGCGGTGAGTTATTGTATATGTGAGAGTTTCAATGAATCAGCAATACAGGATCAGCGAACACGAAATTCTTTTTATTATGACAACTCAAAAGTACAATTGTTTTGTTATTATATGCCTACTATGTAATACAACACATGGCAACACCAAAGGGTAAAATTGCCAAACTCTAACACCCCCCCTCAAGTTACAGCTGAGGTGTTGTCGGATTGAAGTCCCAATCCAAGAATACATCTGTCATGATTTTCTTTGGGTAAGGCTTTCGTTAGTACATCTGCTATCATTTTCTCGGTCGGTAGGTACAGGATCTTGATGGGATGTTTCTTCACTGCGTCCCGAATAAAATGGTATCTAACATCAATATGTTTCGATCTTGCATGATAGACGGAATTTTCGGTTAATTTTCCAGCACCTTGATTATCGTTAAAAACCACAACATTGGCTAGTGATTGAAATCCCAATTCCTTGAGGTAACCAATTAGAAAAACTGCTTCCTTGGATGCATCACTGAGTGCCATATATTCGGCTTCGGTAGACGATAATGCGACGGTTCTTTGCTTTCTGGATTCCCAGGAGAAAGCAGCGCCGGAGAGTATGAAAGTTGATCCCGTGTAAGATCTTCTGTCAATCTCGCAGTTCGCCCAGTCTGCGTCTACGTAGCAGGTTAAATTATCCTGATTCTTCCTGTAGATGAGTTTCTTGTCGATGGTTCCTTTCAGATATCTAAGAACTCTCTTAGCCGCTGTGCAATGTTTCTTGCGGTAACAATTGCTGAATTGACTTAGGACGCTCACAGCATGTGATACATCTGGACGAGTCCCCACTGCAACATACATAAGCGCTCCTATTAGCTCTCTAAAAGGAAAATTTGTGTCTTCGTTGTCATCTTCAGAATGAAGTTCAGAAAGTTTAGATCCAACTGCAAGCGGTGTCAAAACGGGCTTACAATCTTCCATACGATATCTCTTCAAGATTTCCCGGATATATCCTGCTTGAGACAGGCATATTTCATTTTCATTTTGCTCTATTTGAATGCCTAAACAGTACTTTGCTAAACCAAAATCTTTGATACGAAAAGCTTTGGAAAGAACGTCTTTGATTTGCCTTTCTCTTTCCTGATTTCCGGAGATAATTAATATATCGTCCACATAGATCAAAACAAATGTTCTCGTATTTTTGTCAACGTACACGCACGGATCTGCATTTGTTGGAACAAGTCCTGCTCTTTTCATCGTTTTATCTATTTCGTAGTTCCATTGTCGACCCGCCTGTCGCAACCCGTACAGAGCCTTACGAAGTCTGCAGATTTTATTTTCACCTTGAAGATCTCTCAACATAACTCTAGCTTTTTTCACAAGTGTATGATCATCTTCTTCATTGATGATTCGTTGGAGCATTTCTTGGAGCAATGCGGGTTTTTCCATAAAAACTTCCGTGTCGATTTTGCCGTTTAAATATGCGCTTGTTACATCTAGCTGCGATATTTTCAAATTGTATCTAGCTGCTAGGGCCACCAACAATCTCAATGAGCTTAAACGAGCAACTGGCGCAAACGTGTCATGGAAGTCAATCCCGGGTCTCTGAGTAAATCCCTTTGCCACTACTCTCGCCTTACGTCGGTCTAAGGTTCCATCAGCTGCATACTTGTTGCGGAGAACTGTCCTGCAACCCACTACTTTGGCGTGAACTGGCTTGTCGACGACATCCCATGTGTCGTTGATGACTAGACTCTTAATCTCAGATAGGATGGCATCTTTCCATTCGTCCTTATCTGCACCGTGGATAGCTTCTGAAAAAGGAATTTCAGATGCTGCCATGACAAAATCTATCTCTTCGTATCGCGGATCTTCATTCGAAGTTGGTTCAATGTTCGATCTGTCGACTACAACAGGAAGATTTTGATTGTAGATCGTGTGATACTGTTTCTTCGGTCTTCCAACTTTTCCAGTTAAAATCTTGCGAGGTCTTCCCGGACCCCTCTTGGTTTTGATTGCGTCATCCATTTTCTCGATCTCTTCGTCTGGAGTGAATATCTCACCTGTGATTTCGTCTTCTTCGAAATCTTGCATCAATGGAATTTCTTGCATATTGACAGTTGGAGCATTCGTCTCTTCTAGACTGTTTTCCCCCCCACAAATGTCAATATCAACTCTTCCGCTAGGATCCGTATTGCCCAATACATCGGAGAGCTTAAACCTTCCATTTAAAGTTTCACTTGAGATTATATCTTCGTACTCATTGCTTTCGAATTCTTCGAAGAATTTGACATCTCTCGAAATTCTAATTTTTTGCTCTGACGGTATCCACACTCGATACCCTTTTGGATAATCTGAATAACCAACAAATATTCCTTCAACAGTTTTCGAGTCAAACTTCCCTCGATTAGTTGATTTATCCAAAACATAAGCTTTGCAACCAAATATTTGTAGATGACTAACATCTGGAGACTTCCCAGTCCAACGTTTATAGGGAATATCTCCGTCAATACTTTTGGAGATGCATCTGTTTCGAACGTGATTTGCTGTCATTATGGCTTCTCCCCAAAATGATGCAGGAAGACCAGATTCTAATAACATACATCTGGCAGCCTCTACCAGCGTTCTATTCTTGCGTTCTCCCAAACCGTTCTGTTGAGGACTGTAGACCGTAGTCAAACGACGTTGAATACCAGAGTCTCGGAAAAACTTGTCCATTTCCTTGTTGCAATATTCTTTTCCATTATCTGATTGAACTGCTTTGATTTTTCTTTCCAATTGTGTTTCCACAAAGTTCTTGTACTCTCTGAATTTTGATGCTACTTCGGGTTTCTTCCGAATCAGATACGTTTGAGTCCAGCGACTGTAATCGTCTGTAAAAGTAACAAAATAACGAGCACCACCCTTAGACTCAATTCTCATAGGCCCGCATACATCTGTATGTACGATGTCCAGCAGATTTGAGGATCGATTAGGGCGTCTTGGAAACGAGGCGGTAGCAAACTTGCCAGAGATGCAAATTTTGCATGGGTTATTGCAAAGCCAGTAGATACATATAAAGTACCGACACGGGTGACATTTAGTGACACTGACAGCACCAGTAGCAATGGGTCCGTCAACAGATGTCGCTATTTAAGATATTTTTAAAATTTGCCTTTGATTTTCACGGAGTGTTTTAATGTCTTTTTGTTGCAAAACGGAACCATGATTGAAAAAGATAGATTCACATATTAAAAAAATACATATGTTGGAATCGCATTCCATCTCAGCACCTTTTTGTCAGATCTCCCTTCAAACTGATCAGGTGCAAAATGTTTCTAAAAATAGGCGAAATGTATTAAACTATGTATGTACGAAATTTAAAGATATGAATGCTCTTGTATGAAAATACTAACTTCGCAAAGTCGAACGTTTTCGGATAATTTTCTTCGTCCAATATTTAGAATCCAAGCCTTATATCGGCTTTTATTCGATATAGGCAAACGGTAAAAGCTTACTCCAGAAAAGTTTCGGCAATTAAGGGCACAACAAGACGGCATTATTGCTGAATAATTTTCAAATGGACTTTTTAAATTTCGATCGTAGCGCCTCGAGCGGAATTCTAATCGTTAGTGGTGCTGTCATCCGAAGCTGTCACCCGTGTCGGTACTTTATATGTATCTACTGGCTTTGGGTTATTGGTACTCACAGCGCCTTTTAATTTCGCACCAGTAACGAGATTTTCCTTCATCATTACTTCCAAATCTTTGAAGTTTAAATGACCAAAACGTCGATGCCAATTGTTAAAAATGTCACATGTCATAGTGACAGATGTAGCACATGCTTTCTGGTGATTTTCTCGAAGATAGAATAGGTCTCCATCTCGATCTGCTATCATCTTGACACGTCCACGACGATCTTGGATGAATGCCCGATTCTTCGTAAAAAGAACTTCACGATTCTTGTCCACGATCTTCGCAATTGACAACAAATTTGTTCTGAAATCAGGAGCATACAGAGTATTTTTCAATTCAATCTTCTTTGCTTGATTTCCGACGGAGGTTAGTATGTTCACGCTTCCTTTCGCAATTGCCTGAGTTGTTGCGTTACTTGCCAATTTCAGCTGGCATTGAGCTTTTTCTGAATTGATGAACAACTCCTTGTCGTTGCAAATGTGTGATGTACATCCGCTGTCCAAACACCATTTATCGTTAGTTTTCCCCGAAAAATAAGCTTCATGAACAAGTCCAGCCTTTTGGTTTTCTTCTCTCTTCTTTTTGAAGCAATCAGCAGCCTTGTGACCACGTTTACCGCAATAATTACACTTGTAGGTAATTTTGGGCTTCGAAGATTTTTCGTCTTGTTTCTTGTAGTTGTCTTTTGCTGAGTTTGAATCCCTTGAGAAATGTTTAGAGAACATGACACCGCCGGTTGAACTTCCGTCAAGTTTCTGATTCCGTGCGTCATTCTCCTCGACAATCTTCACCTTTAGATTTTCCACATGAGGTAAGCTATCTCTGGACTCGATAGCGCATCGAAAATTCTCAAAACTACTAGGTAAACTGTATAGCAACATGATGGACAACAGATCACCATTTATCTCGATGTTCATTCCTTGTAATTTATCGACTGTGTCCATAAATTTTGCTACGTGTTCACGAACGTCGTCATCTTCGCGCATCTTGTGTTGTATCAATTGCTTTAATAACGTTGCCTTGCGTGCCGGTCCTTTGGATTCATATATGGATTCTAGTTTCATCCATATCTCTCGCGAAGTCTCACAACTGCGAATCTGCCTAAGTTCCGATGCGTTCATGGCGAGGATTAAGTCTAATTTCGCTTTGCGATCGGCGGCGATCCATTTCTTTTGCTCCTCTTCCGTGACAGCACGAGCTTCACCTTCACCGGTAATTTGGGGTTTAGGCTTTTCGCCGGATACATATGACCAAGTATCATTCTTGATTAGGAGGGCTTCTACCTGGATCTTCCACGTATCATAATTGCTTTTATTTAACATTTCAAATCTTGTTGAATTTGTGAAAATCATTTCCACTAAATTGCGTTAGATTTTGCACGATAGCAGTCTTCAAATTTCAATTAATCGTGAACCTGTTTGTACTGGGCCCATAACCTGTGAGAGTTTCAATGAATCAGCAATACAGGATCAGCGAACACGAAATTCTTTTTTATTATGACAACTCAAAAGTACAATTGTTTTTGTTATTATATGCCTACTATGTAATACAACACATGGCAACACCAAAGGGTAAAATTGCCAAACTCTAACAGTATAGGATGAGTTGAAGTCAGGCAAAGGGAAAGTTCCGGCCATAGACCCCATTTGTTGGTGTGGGAGCCAAAAATACGCAAAAATATGAGTTTTTTGGTGTTTTGTGAATTTCTCTTAAACGAAAAAAGTGAGGTAAAATTTTTTCGACTCAGAAGAAGCGCATTGAAAAGAGGAATCCAGCGGTGTATAATTCATTATCAAATTATGTTTAATAAGGGAGCTACGGACGTTTAAATGTTTTTTCCGGGTGCAAATTTGATAGAAGGAAGGGGGTCATGGTTTTTTCGAAAAAAATGTTTGTCGCCGATTCGAACGAAATTGCGGTGAGTTATTGTATAGGATGAGTTGAAGTCAGGCAAAGGGAAAGTTCCGGCCATAGACCCCATTTGTTGGTGTGGGAGCCAAAAATAGGAAAAAATATGAGTTTTTTGTGAATTTCTCTTAAACGAAAAAAGTGAGGTAAAATTTTTTCGACTCAGAAGAAGCGCATTGAAGAGGAATCCAGCGGTGTATAATTCATTATCATATTATGTTTAAGAAGGGAGCTACGGACGTTTAAATGTTTTTTCCGGGTGCAAATTTGATAGAAGGTAGGGGGTCATGGTTTCTTCGAAAAAAATGTTTGTCGCCGATTTGAACGAAATTGCGGTGAGTTATTGTATAGGATGAGTTGAAGTCAGGCAAAGGGAAAGTTCCGGCCAGAGACCCCATTTGTTGGTGTGGGAGCCAAAAATAGGCAAAAATATGACTTTTTTGTGAATTTCTCTTAAACGAAAAAAGCGAGGTAAAATTTTTCAACTCAGAAGAAGCGCATTGAAAAGAGGAATCCAGCGGTGTATAATTCATTATCATATCATGTTTAATAAGGGAGCTACGGACGTTTAAATATTTTTTCCGGGTGCAAATTTGATAGAAGGTAGGGTAATGGTTTTTTCGAAAAAAATGTTTGTCGCCGATTCGAACGAAATTGCGGTGAGTTATTGTATAGGATGAGTTGAAGTCAGGCAAAGGGAAAGTTCCGGCCATAGACCCCATTTGTTGGTGTGGGAGCCAAAAATAGGAAAAAATATGAGTTTTTTGTGAATTTCTCTTAAACGAAAAAAGTGAGGTAAAATTTTTTCGACTCAGAAGAAGCGCATTGAAAAGAGGAATCCAGCGGTGTATAATTCATTATCATATTATGTTTAAGAAGGGAGCTACGGACGTTTAAATGTTTTTTCCGGGTGCAAATTTGATAGAAGGTAGGGGGTCATGGTTTTTTCGAAAAAAATGTTTGTCGCCGATTCGAACGAAATTGCGGTGAGTTATTGTATAGGATGAGTTGAAGTCAGGCAAAGGGAAAGTTCCGGCCATAGACCCCATTTGTTGGTGTAGGAGCCAAAAATAGGAAAAAATATGAGTTTTTTGTGAATTTCTCTTAAACGAAAAAAGTGAGGTAAAATTTTTTCGACTCAGAAGAAGCGCATTGAAAAGAGGAATCCAGCGGTGTATAATTCATTATCATATTATGTTTAAGAAGGGAGCTACGGACGTTTAAATGTTTTTTCCGGGTGCAAATTTGATAGAAGGTAGGGGGTCATGGTTTTTTCGAAAAAAATGTTTGTCGCCGATTCGAACGAAATTGCGGTGAGTTATTGTATAGGATGAGTTGAAGTCAGGCAAAGGGAAAGTTCCGGCCATAGACCCCATTTGTTGGTGTGGGAGCCAAAAATACGCAAAAATATGAGTTTTTTGTGAATTTCTCTTAAACGAAAAAAGTGAGGTAAAATTTTTTCGACTCAGAAGAAGCGCATTGAAAAGAGGAATCCAGCGGTGTATAATTCATTATCATATTATGTTTAATAAGGGAGCTACGGACGTTTAAATGCTTTTTCCGGGTGCAAATTTGATAGAAGGTAGGGGGTAATGGTTTTTTCGAAAAAAATGTTTGTCGCCGATTCGAACGAAATTGCGGTGAGTTATTGTATAGGATGAGTTGAAGTCAGGCAAAGGGAAAGTTCCGGCCATAGACCCCATTTGTTGGTGTGGGAGCCAAAAATACGCAAAAATATGAGTTTTTTGTGAATTTCTCTTAAACGAAAAAAGTGAGGTAAAATTTTTTCGACTCAGAAGAAGCGCATTGAAAAGAGGAATCCAGCGGTGTATAATTCATTATCATATTATGTTTAATAAGGGAGCTACGGACGTTTAAATGTTTTTTCCGGGTGCAAATTTGATAGAAGGTAGGGGTCATGGTTTTTTCGAAAAAAATGTTTGTCGCCGATTCGAACGAAATTGCGGTGAGTTATTGTATAGGATGAGTTGAAGTCAGGCAAAGGGAAAGTTCCGGCCATAGACCCCATTTGTTGGTGTGGGAGCCAAAAATAGGAAAAAATATGAGTTTTTTGTGAATTTCTCTTAAACGAAAAAAGTGAGGTAAAATTTTTTCGACTCAGAAGAAGCGCATTGAAAAGAGGAATCCAGCGGTGTAAAATTCATTATCATATTATGTTTAAGAAGGGAGCTACGGACGTTTAAATGTTTTTTCCGGGTGCAAATTTGATAGAAGGTAGGGGGTCATGGTTTTTTCGAAAAAAATGTTTGTCGCCGATTCGAACGAAATTGCGGTGAGTTATTGTATAGGATGAGTTGAAGTCAGGCAAAGGGAAAGTTCCGGCCATAGACCCCATTTGTTGGTGTGGGAGCCAAAAATAGGAAAAAATATGAGTTTTTTGTGAATTTCTCTTAAACGAAAAAAGTGAGGTAAAATTTTTTCGACTCAGAAGAAGCGCATTGAAAAGAGGAATCCAGCGGTGTATAATTCATTATCATATTATGTTTAATAAGGGAGCTACGGACGTTTAAATGTTTTTTCCGGGTGCAAATTTGATAGAAGGTAGGGGGTCATGGTTTTTTCGAAAAAAATGTTTGTCGCCGATTCGAACGAAATTGCGGTGAGTTATTGTATAGGATGAGTTGAAGTCAGGCAAAGGGAAAGTTCCGGCCATAGACCCCATTTGTTGGTGTGGGAGCCAAAAATAGGAAAAAATATGAGTTTTTTGTGAATTTCTCTTAAACGAAAAAAGTGAGGTAAAATTTTTTCGACTCAGATGAAGCGCATTGAAAAGAGGAATCCAGCGGTGTATAATCCATTATCATATTATGTTTAAGAAGGGAACTACGGACGTTTAAATGTTTTTTCCGGGTGCAAATTTGATAGAAGGTAGGGGGTCATGGTTTTTTCGAAAAAAATGTTTGTCGCCGATTCGAACGAAATTGCGGTGAGTTATTGTATAGGATGAGTTGAAGTCAGGCAAAGGGAAAGTTCCGGCCATAGACCCCATTTGTTGGTGTGGGAGCCAAAAATAGGAAAAAATATGAGTTTTTTGTGAATTTCTCTTAAACGAAAAAAGTGAGGTAAAATTTTTTCGACTCAGAAGAAGCGCATTGAAAAGAGGAATCCAGCGGTGTATAATTCATTATCATATTATGTTTAAGAAGGGAGCTACGGACGTTTAAATGTTTTTTCCGGGTGCAAATTTGATAGAAGGTAGGGGGTCATGGTTTTTTCGAAAAAAATGTTTGTCGCCGATTCGAACGAAATTGCGGTGAGTTATTGTATAGGATGAGTTGAAGTCAGGCAAAGGGAAAGTTCCGGCCATAGACCCCATTTGTTGGTGTGGGAGCCAAAAATAGGCAAAAATATGACTTTTTTGTTTTTTTGTGAATTTCTCTTAAACGAAAAAAGTGAGGTAAAATTTTTTCGACTCAGAAGAAGCGCATTGAAAAGAGGAATCCAGCGGTGTATAATTCATTATCATATTATGTTTAATAAGGGAGCTACGGACGTTTAAATGTTTTTTCCGGGTGCAAATTTGATAGAAGGTAGGGGGTAATGGTTTTTTCGAAAAAAATGTTTGTCGCCGATTCGAACGAAATTGCGGTGAGTTATTGTATAGGATGAGTTGAAGTCAGGCAAAGGGAAAGTTCCGGCCATAGACCCCATTTGTTGGTGTGGGAGCCAAAAATAGGAAAAAATATGAGTTTTTTGTGAATTTCTCTTAAACGAAAAAAGTGAGGTAAAATTTTTTCGACTCAGAAGAAGCGCATTGAAAAGAGGAATCCAGCGGTGTATAATTCATTATCATATTATGTTTAAGAAGGGAGCTACGGACGTTTAAATGTTTTTTCCGGGTGCAAATTTGATAGAAGGTAGGGGGTCATGGTTTTTTCGAAAAAAATGTTTGTCGCCGATTCGAACGAAATTGCGGTGAGTTATTGTATAGGATGAGTTGAAGTCAGGCAAAGGGAAAGTTCCGGCCATAGACCCCATTTGTTGGTGTGGGAGCCAAAAATAGGAAAAAATATGAGTTTTTTGTGAATTTCTCTTAAACGAAAAAAGTGAGGTAAAATTTTTTCGACTCAGATGAAGCGCATTGAAAAGAGGAATCCAGCGGTGTATAATCCATTATCATATTATGTTTAAGAAGGGAACTACGGACGTTTAAATGTTTTTTCCGGGTGCAAATTTGATAGAAGGTAGGGGGTCATGGTTTTTTCGAAAAAAATGTTTGTCGCCGATTCGAACGAAATTGCGGTGAGTTATTGTATAGGATGAGTTGAAGTCAAGCAAAGGGAAAGTTCCGGCCATAGACCCCATTTGTTGGTGTGGGAGCCAAAAATAGGAAAAAATATGAGTTTTTTGTGAATTTCTCTTAAACGAAAAAAGTGAGGTAAAATTTTTTCGACTCAGAAGAAGCGCATTGAAAAGAGGAATCCAGCGGTGTATAATTCATTATCATATTATGTTTAAGAAGGGAGCTACGGACGTTTAAATGTTTTTTCCGGGTGCAAATTTGATAGAAGGTAGGGGGTCATGGTTTTTTCGAAAAAAATGTTTGTCGCCGATTCGAACGAAATTGCGGTGAGTTATTGTATAGGATGAGTTGAAGTCAGGCAAAGGGAAAGTTCCGGCCATAGACCCCATTTGTTGGTGTGGGAGCCAAAAATAGGCAAAAATATGACTTTTTTGTTTTTTTGTGAATTTCTCTTAAACGAAAAAAGTGAGGTAAAATTTTTTCGACTCAGAAGAAGCGCATTGAAAAGAGGAATCCAGCGGTGTATAATTCATTATCATATTATGTTTAATAAGGGAGCTACGGACGTTTAAATGTTTTTTCCGGGTGCAAATTTGATAGAAGGTAGGGGGTAATGGTTTTTTCGAAAAAAATGTTTGTCGCCGATTCGAACGAAATTGCGGTGAGTTATTGTATAGGATGAGTTGAAGTCAGGCAAAGGGAAAGTTCCGGCCATAGACCCCATTTGTTGGTGTGGGAGCCAAAAATAGGCAAAAATATGACTTTTTTGTTTTTTTGTGAATTTCTCTTAAACGAAAAAAGAGAGGTAAAATTTTTTCGACTCAGAAGAAGCGCATTGAAAAGAGGAATCCAGCGGTGTATAATTCATTATCATATTATGTTTAATAAGGGAGCTACGGACGTTTAAATGTTTTTTCCGGGTGCAAATTTGATAGAAGGTAGGGGGTCATGGTTTTTTCGAAAAAAATGTTTGTCGCCGATTCGAACGAAATTGCGGTGAGTTATTGTATAGGATGAGTTGAAGTCAGGCAAAGGGAAAGTTCCGGCCATAGACCCCATTTGTTGGTGTGGGAGCCAAAAATAGGAAAAAATATGAGTTTTTTGTGAATTTCTCTTAAACGAAAAAAGAGAGGTAAAATTTTTTCGACTCAGAAGAAGCGCATTGAAAAGAGGAATCCAGCGGTGTATAATTCATTATCATATTATGTTTAATAAGGGAGCTACGGACGTTTAAATGTTTTTTCCGGGTGCAAATTTGATAGAAGGTAGGGGGTAATGGTTTTTTCGAAAAAAATGTTTGTCGCCGATTCGAACGAAATTGCGGTGAGTTATTGTATAGGATGAGTTGAAGTCAGGCAAAGGGAAAGTTCCGGCCATAGACCCCATTTGTTGGTGTGGGAGCCAAAAATAGGAAAAAATATGAGTTTTTTGTGAATTTCTCTTAAACGAAAAAAGTGAGGTAAAATTTTTTCGACTCAGAAGAAGCGCATTGAAAAGAGGAATCCAGCGGTGTATAATTCATTATCATATTATGTTTAAGAAGGGAGCTACGGACGTTTAAATGTTTTTTCCGGGTGCAAATTTGATAGAAGGTAGGGGGTCATGGTTTTTTCGAAAAAAATGTTTGTCGCCGATTCGAACGAAATTGCGGTGAGTTATTGTATAGGATGAGTTGAAGTCAGGCAAAGGGAAAGTTCCGGCCATAGACCCCATTTGTTGGTGTGGGAGCCAAAAATAGGCAAAAATATGACTTTTTTGTTTTTTTGTGAATTTCTCTTAAACGAAAAAAGTGAGGTAAAATTTTTTCGACTCAGAAGAAGCGCATTGAAAAGAGGAATCCAGCGGTGTATAATTCATTATCATATTATGTTTAATAAGGGAGCTACGGACGTTTAAATGTTTTTTCCGGGTGCAAATTTGATAGAAGGTAGGGGGTAATGGTTTTTTCGAAAAAAATGTTTGTCGCCGATTCGAACGAAATTGCGGTGAGTTATTGTATAGGATGAGTTGAAGTCAGGCAAAGGGAAAGTTCCGGCCATAGACCCCATTTGTTGGTGTGGGAGCCAAAAATAGGAAAAAATATGAGTTTTTTGTGAATTTCTCTTAAACGAAAAAAGTGAGGTAAAATTTTTTCGACTCAGAAGAAGCGCATTGAAAAGAGGAATCCAGCGGTGTATAATTCATTATCATATTATGTTTAAGAAGGGAGCTACGGACGTTTAAATGTTTTTTCCGGGTGCAAATTTGATAGAAGGTAGGGGGTCATGGTTTTTTCGAAAAAAATGTTTGTCGCCGATTCGAACGAAATTGCGGTGAGTTATTGTATAGGATGAGTTGAAGTCAGGCAAAGGGAAAGTTCCGGCCATAGACCCCATTTGTTGGTGTGGGAGCCAAAAATAGGAAAAAATATGAGTTTTTTGTGAATTTCTCTTAAACGAAAAAAGTGAGGTAAAATTTTTTCGACTCAGATGAAGCGCATTGAAAAGAGGAATCCAGCGGTGTATAATCCATTATCATATTATGTTTAAGAAGGGAACTACGGACGTTTAAATGTTTTTTCCGGGTGCAAATTTGATAGAAGGTAGGGGGTCATGGTTTTTTCGAAAAAAATGTTTGTCGCCGATTCGAACGAAATTGCGGTGAGTTATTGTATAGGATGAGTTGAAGTCAAGCAAAGGGAAAGTTCCGGCCATAGACCCCATTTGTTGGTGTGGGAGCCAAAAATAGGAAAAAATATGAGTTTTTTGTGAATTTCTCTTAAACGAAAAAAGTGAGGTAAAATTTTTTCGACTCAGAAGAAGCGCATTGAAAAGAGGAATCCAGCGGTGTATAATTCATTATCATATTATGTTTAAGAAGGGAGCTACGGACGTTTAAATGTTTTTTCCGGGTGCAAATTTGATAGAAGGTAGGGGGTCATGGTTTTTTCGAAAAAAATGTTTGTCGCCGATTCGAACGAAATTGCGGTGAGTTATTGTATAGGATGAGTTGAAGTCAGGCAAAGGGAAAGTTCCGGCCATAGACCCCATTTGTTGGTGTGGGAGCCAAAAATAGGCAAAAATATGACTTTTTTGTTTTTTTGTGAATTTCTCTTAAACGAAAAAAGTGAGGTAAAATTTTTTCGACTCAGAAGAAGCGCATTGAAAAGAGGAATCCAGCGGTGTATAATTCATTATCATATTATGTTTAATAAGGGAGCTACGGACGTTTAAATGTTTTTTCCGGGTGCAAATTTGATAGAAGGTAGGGGGTAATGGTTTTTTCGAAAAAAATGTTTGTCGCCGATTCGAACGAAATTGCGGTGAGTTATTGTATAGGATGAGTTGAAGTCAGGCAAAGGGAAAGTTCCGGCCATAGACCCCATTTGTTGGTGTGGGAGCCAAAAATAGGCAAAAATATGACTTTTTTGTTTTTTTGTGAATTTCTCTTAAACGAAAAAAGAGAGGTAAAATTTTTTCGACTCAGAAGAAGCGCATTGAAAAGAGGAATCCAGCGGTGTATAATTCATTATCATATTATGTTTAATAAGGGAGCTACGGACGTTTAAATGTTTTTTCCGGGTGCAAATTTGATAGAAGGTAGGGGGTCATGGTTTTTTCGAAAAAAATGTTTGTCGCCGATTCGAACGAAATTGCGGTGAGTTATTGTATAGGATGAGTTGAAGTCAGGCAAAGGGAAAGTTCCGGCCATAGACCCCATTTGTTGGTGTGGGAGCCAAAAATAGGAAAAAATATGAGTTTTTTGTGAATTTCTCTTAAACGAAAAAAGAGAGGTAAAATTTTTTCGACTCAGAAGAAGCGCATTGAAAAGAGGAATCCAGCGGTGTATAATTCATTATCATATTATGTTTAATAAGGGAGCTACGGACGTTTAAATGTTTTTTCCGGGTGCAAATTTGATAGAAGGTAGGGGGTAATGGTTTTTTCGAAAAAAATGTTTGTCGCCGATTCGAACGAAATTGCGGTGAGTTATTGTATAGGATGAGTTGAAGTCAGGCAAAGGGAAAGTTCCGGCCATAGACCCCATTTGTTGGTGTGGGAGCCAAAAATAGGAAAAAATATGAGTTTTTTGTGAATTTCTCTTAAACGAAAAAAGTGAGGTAAAATTTTTTCGACTCAGAAGAAGCGCATTGAAAAGAGGAATCCAGCGGTGTATAATTCATTATCATATTATGTTTAAGAAGGGAGCTACGGACGTTTAAATGTTTTTTCCGGGTGCAAATTTGATAGAAGGTAGGGGGTCATGGTTTTTTCGAAAAAAATGTTTGTCGCCGATTCGAACGAAATTGCGGTGAGTTATTGTATAGGATGAGTTGAAGTCAGGCAAAGGGAAAGTTCCGGCCATAGACCCCATTTGTTGGTGTGGGAGCCAAAAATAGGCAAAAATATGAGTTTTTTGTGAATTTCTCTTAAACGAAAAAAGTGAGGTAAAATTTTTTCGACTCAGATGAAGCGCATTGAAAAGAGGAATCCAGCGGTGTATAATCCATTATCATATTATGTTTAAGAAGGGAACTACGGACGTTTAAATGTTTTTTCCGGGTGCAAATTTGATAGAAGGTAGGGGGTCATGGTTTTTTCGAAAAAAATGTTTGTCGCTGATTCGAACGAAATTGCGGTGAGTTATTGTATAGGATGAGTTGAAGTCAGGCAAAGGGAAAGTTCCGGCCATAGACCCCATTTGTTGGTGTGGGAGCCAAAAATAGGAAAAAATATGAGTTTTTTGTGAATTTCTCTTAAACGAAAAAAGTGAGGTAAAATTTTTTCGACTCAGAAGAAGCGCATTGAAAAGAGGAATCCAGCGGTGTATAATTCATTATCATATTATGTTTAAGAAGGGAGCTACGGACGTTTAAATGTTTTTTCCGGGTGCAAATTTGATAGAAGGTAGGGGGTCATGGTTTTTTCGAAAAAAATGTTTGTCGCCGATTCGAACGAAATTGCGGTGAGTTATTGTATAGGATGAGTTGAAGTCAGGCAAAGGGAAAGTTCCGGCCATAGACCCCATTTGTTGGTGTGGGAGCCAAAAATAGGCAAAAATATGACTTTTTTGTTTTTTTGTGAATTTCTCTTAAACGAAAAAAGTGAGGTAAAATTTTTTCGACTCAGAAGAAGCGCATTGAAAAGAGGAATCCAGCGGTGTATAATTCATTATCATA
The DNA here is from genome assembly GCF_963966145.1 of Tenebrio molitor. NCBI lineage: Eukaryota > Metazoa > Arthropoda > Insecta > Coleoptera > Tenebrionidae > Tenebrio > Tenebrio molitor. The sequence goes on along the minus strand of NC_091048.1, from coordinate 2,170,722 downwards.
TTATGTTTAATAAGGGAGCTACGGACGTTTAAATGTTTTTTCCGGGTGCAAATTTGATAGAAGGTAGGGGGTCATGGTTTTTTCGAAAAAAATTTTTGTCGCCGATTCGAACGAAATTGCGTTGAGTTATTGTATAGGATGAGTTGAAGTCAGGCAAAGGGAAAGTTCCGGCCATAGACCCCATTTGTTGGTGTGGGAGCCAAAAATACGCAAAAATATGAGTTTTTTGTGAATTTCTCTTAAACGAAAAAAGTGAGGTAAAATTTTTTCGACTCAGAAGAAGCGCATTGAAAAGAGGAATCCAGCGGTGTATAATTCATTATCATATTATGTTTAATAAGGGAGCTACGGACGTTTGAATGTTTTTTCCGGGTGCAAATTTGATAGAAGGTAGGGGGTCATGGTTTTTTCGAAAAAAATGTTTGTCGCCGATTCGAACGAAATTGCGGTGAGTTATTGTATAGGATGAGTTGAAGTCAGGCAAAGGGAAAGTTCCGGCCATAGACCCCATTTGTTGGTGTGGGAGCCAAAAATAGGAAAAAATATGAGTTTTTTGTGAATTTCTCTTAAACGAAAAAAGTGAGGTAAAATTTTTTCGACTCAGATGAAGCGCATTGAAAAGAGGAATCCAGCGGTGTATAATTCATTATCATATTATGTTTAAGAAGGGAGCTACGGACGTTTAAATGTTTTTTCCGGGTGCAAATTTGATAGAAGGTAGGGGGTCATGGTTTTTTCGAAAAAAATGTTTGTCGCCGATTCGAACGAAATTGCGGTGAGTTATTGTATAGGATGAGTTGAAGTCAGGCAAAGGGAAAGTTCCGGCCATAGACCCCATTTGTTGGTGTGGGAGCCAAAAATAGGAAAAAATATGAGTTTTTTGTGAATTTCTCTTAAACGAAAAAAGTGAGGTAAAATTTTTTCGACTCAGAAGAAGCGCATTGAAAAGAGGAATCCAGCGGTGTATAATTCATTATCATATTATGTTTAATAAGGGAGCTACGGACGTTTGAATGTTTTTTCCGGGTGCAAATTTGATAGAAGGTTGGGGGTCATGGTTTTTTCGAAAAAAATGTTTGTCGCCGATTCGAACGAAATTGCGGTGAGTTATTGTATAGGATGAGTTGAAGTCAGGCAAAGGGAAAGTTCCGGCCATAGACCCCATTTGTTGGTGTGGGAGCCAAAAATACGCAAAAATATGAGTTTTTTGTGAATTTCTCTTAAACGAAAAAAGTGAGGTAAAATTTTTTCGACTCAGAAGAAGCGCATTGAAAAGAGAAATCCAGCGGTGTATAATTCATTATCATATTATGTTTAATAAGGGAGCTACGGACGTTTAAATGTTTTTTCCGGGTGCAAATTTGATAGAAGGTAGGTCATGGTTTTTTCGAAAAAAATGTTTGTCGCCGATTCGAACGAAATTGCGGTGAGTTATTGTATAGGATGAGTTGAAGTCAGGCAAAGGGAAAGTTCCGGCCATAGACCCTATTTGTTGGTGTGGGAGCCAAAAATAGGAAAAAATATGAGTTTTTTGTGAATTTCTCTTAAACGAAAAAAGTGAGGTAAAATTTTTTCGACTCAGAAGAAGCGCATTGAAAAGAGGAATCCAGCGGTGTATAATTCATTATCATATTATGTTTAATAAGGGGGCTACGGACGTTTAAATGTTTTTTCCGGGTGCAAATTTGATAGAAGGTAGGGGGTAATGGTTTTTTCGAAAAAAATGTTTGTCGCCGATTCGAACGAAATTGCGGTGAGTTATTGTATAGGATGAGTTGAAGTCAGGCAAAGGGAAAGTTCCGGCCATAGACCCCATTTGTTGGTGTGGGAGCCAAAAATACGCAAAAATATGAGTTTTTTGTGAATTTCTCTTAAACGAAAAAAGTGAGGTAAAATTTTTTCGACTCAGAAGAAGCGCATTGAAAAGAGGAATCCAGCGGTGTATAATTCATTATCATATTATGTTTAATAAGGGAGCTACGGACGTTTGAATGTTTTTTCCGGGTGCAAATTTGATAGAAGGTAGGGGGTCATGGTTTTTTCGAAAAAAATGTTTGTCGCCGATTCGAACGAAATTGCGGTGAGTTATTGTATAGGATGAGTTGAAGTCAGGCAAAGGGAAAGTTCCGGCCATAGACCCCATTTGTTGGTGTGGGAGCCAAAAATAGGAAAAAATATGAGTTTTTTGTGAATTTCTCTTAAACGAAAAAAGTGAGGTAAAATTTTTTCGACTCAGATGAAGCGCATTGAAAAGAGGAATCCAGCGGTGTATAATTCATTATCATATTATGTTTAAGAAGGGAGCTACGGACGTTTAAATGTTTTTTCCGGGTGCAAATTTGATAGAAGGTAGGGGGTCATGGTTTTTTCGAAAAAAATGTTTGTCGCCGATTCGAACGAAATTGCGGTGAGTTATTGTATAGGATGAGTTGAAGTCAGGCAAAGGGAAAGTTCCGGCCATAGACCCCATTTGTTGGTGTGGGAGCCAAAAATAGGAAAAAATATGAGTTTTTTGTGAATTTCTCTTAAACGAAAAAAGTGAGGTAAAATTTTTTCGACTCAGAAGAAGCGCATTGAAAAGAGGAATCCAGCGGTGTATAATTCATTATCATATTATGTTTAATAAGGGAGCTACGGACGTTTGAATGTTTTTTCCGGGTGCAAATTTGATAGAAGGTTGGGGGTCATGGTTTTTTCGAAAAAAATGTTTGTCGCCGATTCGAACGAAATTGCGGTGAGTTATTGTATAGGATGAGTTGAAGTCAGGCAAAGGGAAAGTTCCGGCCATAGACCCCATTTGTTGGTGTGGGAGCCAAAAATACGCAAAAATATGAGTTTTTTGTGAATTTCTCTTAAACGAAAAAAGTGAGGTAAAATTTTTTCGACTCAGAAGAAGCGCATTGAAAAGAGGAATCCAGCGGTGTATAATTCATTATCATATTATGTTTAATAAGGGAGCTACGGACGTTTAAATGTTTTTTCCGGGTGCAAATTTGATAGAAGGTAGGTCATGGTTTTTTCGAAAAAAATGTTTGTCGCCGATTCGAACGAAATTGCGGTGAGTTATTGTATAGGATGAGTTGAAGTCAGGCAAAGGGAAAGTTCCGGCCATAGACCCCATTTGTTGGTGTGGGAGCCAAAAATAGGAAAAAATATGAGTTTTTTGTGAATTTCTCTTAAACGAAAAAAGTGAGGTAAAATTTTTTCGACTCAGAAGAAGCGCATTGAAAAGAGGAATCCAGCGGTGTATAATTCATTATCGTATTATGTTTAATAAGGGAGCTACGGACGTTTAAATGTTTTTTACGGGTGCAAATTTGATAGAAGGTAGGGGGTAATGGTTTTTTCGAAAAAAATGTTTGTCGCCGATTCGAACGAAATTGCGGTGAGTTATTGTATAGGATGAGTTGAAGTCAGGCAAAGGGAAAGTTCCGGCCATAGACCCCATTTGTTGGTGTGGGAGCCAAAAATAGGAAAAAATATGAGTTTTTTGTGAATTTCTCTTAAACGAAAAAAGTGAGGTAAAATTTTTTCGACTCAGAAGAAGCGCATTGAAAAGAGGAATCCAGCGGTGTATAATTCATTATCATATTATGTTTAATAAGGGAGCTACGGACGTTTAAATGTTTTTTCCGGGTGCAAATTTGATAGAAGGTAGAGGGGGTCATGGTTTTTTCGAAAAAAATGTTTGTCGCCGATTCGAACGAAATTGCGGTGAGTTATTGTATAGGATGAGTTGAAGTCAGGCAAAGGGAAAGTTCCGGCCATAGACCCCATTTGTTGGTGTGGGAGCCAAAAATACGCAAAAATATGAGTTTTTTGTGAATTTCTCTTAAACGAAAAAAGTGAGGTAAAATTTTTTCGACTCAGAAGAAGCGCATTGAAAAGAGGAATCCAGCGGTGTATAATTCATTATCATATTATGTTTAATAAGGGAGCTACGGACGTTTAAATGTTTTTTCCGGGTGCAAATTTGATAGAAGGTAGGGGGTCATGGTTTTTTCGAAAAAAATGTTTGTCGCCGATTCGAACGAAATTGCGGTGAGTTATTGTATAGGATGAGTTGAAGTCAGGCAAAGGGAAAGTTCCGGCCATAGACCCCATTTGTTGGTGTGGGAGCCAAAAATAGGCAAAAATATGACTTTTTTGTTTTTTTGTGAATTTCTCTTAAACGAAAAAAGTGAGGTAAAATTTTTTCGACTCAGAAGAAGCGCATTGAAAAGAGGAATCCAGCGGTGTATAATTCATTATCATATTATGTTTAATAAGGGAGCTACGGACGTTTAAATGTTTTTTCCGGGTGCAAATTTGATAGAAGGTAGGGGGTAATGGTTTTTTCGAAAAAAATGTTTGTCGCCGATTCGAACGAAATTGCGGTGAGTTATTGTATAGGATGAGTTGAAGTCAGGCAAAGGGAAAGTTCCGGCCATAGACCCCATTTGTTGGTGTGGGAGCCAAAAATAGGAAAAAATATGAGTTTTTTGTGAATTTCTCTTAAACGAAAAAAGTGAGGTAAAATTTTTTCGACTCAGAAGAAGCGCATTGAAAAGAGGAATCCAGCGGTGTATAATTCATTATCATATTATGTTTAATAAGGGAGCTACGGACGTTTAAATGTTTTTTACGGGTGCAAATTTGATAGAAGGTAGGGGGTAATGGTTTTTTCGAAAAAAATGTTTGTCGCCGATTCGAACGAAATTGCGGTGAGTTATTGTATAGGATGAGTTGAAGTCAGGCAAAGGGAAAGTTCCGGCCATAGACCCCATTTGTTGGTGTGGGAGCCAAAAATACGCAAAAATATGAGTTTTTTGTGAATTTCTCTTAAACGAAAAAAGTGAGGTAAAATTTTTTCGACTCAGAAGAAGCGCATTGAAAAGAGGAATCCAGCGGTGTATAATTCATTATCATATTATGTTTAATAAGGGAGCTACGGACGTTTAAATGTTTTTTCCGGGTGCAAATTTGATAGAAGGTAGGGGGTCATGGTTTTTTCGAAAAAAATGTTTGTCGCCGATTCGAACGAAATTGCGGTGAGTTATTGTATAGGATGAGTTGAAGTCAGGCAAAGGGAAAGTTCCGGCCATAGACCCCATTTGTTGGTGTGGGAGCCAAAAATAGGCAAAAATATGACTTTTTTGTTTTTTTGTGAATTTCTCTTAAACGAAAAAAGTGAGGTAAAATTTTTTCGACTCAGAAGAAGCGCATTGAAAAGAGGAATCCAGCGGTGTATAATTCATTATCATATTATGTTTAATAAGGGAGCTACGGACGTTTAAATGTTTTTTCCGGGTGCAAATTTGATAGAAGGTAGGGGGTCACGGTTTTTTCGAAAAAAATGTTTGTCGCCGATTCGAACGAAATTGCGGTGAGTTATTGTATAGGATGAGTTGAAGTCAGGCAAAGGGAAAGTTCCGGCCATAGACCCCATTTGTTGGTGTGGGAGCCAAAAATAGACAAAAATATGACTATTTTGTTTTTTTGTGAATTTTTCTTAAACGAAAAAAGTGAGGTAAAATTTTTTCGACTCAGAAGAAGCGCATTGAAAAGAGGAATCCAGCGGTGTATAATTCATTATCATATTATGTTTAATAAGGGAGCTACGGACGTTTAAATGTTTTTTCCGGGTGCAAATTTGATAGAAGGTAGGGGGTCATGGTTTTTTCGAAAAAAATGTTTGTCGCCGATTCGAACGAAATTGCGGTGAGTTATTGTATAGGATGAGTTGAAGTCAGGCAAAGGGAAAGTTCCGGCCATAGACCCCATTTGTTGGTGTGGGAGCCAAAAATAGGCAAAAATATGACTTTTTTGTTTTTTTGTGAATTTCTCTTAAACGAAAAAAGTGAGGTAAAATTTTTTCGACTCAGAAGAAGCGCATTGAAAAGAGGAATCCAGCGGTGTATAATTCATTATCATATTATGTTTAATAAGGGAGCTACGGACGTTTAAATGTTTTTTCCGGGTGCAAATTTGATAGAAGGTAGGGGGTCCTGGTTTTTTCGAAAAAAATGTTTGTCGCCGATTCGAACGAAATTGCGGTGAGTTATTGTATAGGATGAGTTGAAGTCAGGCAAAGGGAAAGTTCCGGCCATAGACCCCATTTGTTGGTGTGGGAGCCAAAAATAGGCAAAAATATGACTTTTTTGTTTTTTTGTGAATTTCTCTTAAACGAAAAAAGTGAGGTAAAATTTTTTCGACTCAGAAGAAGCGCATTGAAAAGAGGAATCCAGCGGTGTATAATTCATTATCATATTATGTTTAATAAGGGAGCTACGGACGTTTAAATGTTTTTTCCGGGTGCAAATTTGATAGAAGGTAGGGGGTCATGGTTTTTTCGAAAAAAATGTTTGTCGCCGATTCGAACGAAATTGCGGTGAGTTATTGTATAGGATGAGTTGAAGTCAGGCAAAGGGAAAGTTCCGGCCATAGACCCCATTTGTTGGTGTGGGAGCCAAAAATACGCAATAATATGAGTTTTTTGTGAATTTCTCTTAAACGAAAAAAGTGAGGTAAAATTTTTTCGACTCAGAAGAAGCGCATTGAAAAGAGGAATCCAGCGGTGTATAATTCATTATCATATTATGTTTAATAAGGGAGCTACGGACGTTTAAATGTTTTTTCCGGGTGCAAATTTGATAGAAGGTAGGGGGTCATGGTTTTTTCGAAAAAAATGTTTGTCGCCGATTCGAACGAAATTGCGGTGAGTTATTGTATAGGATGAGTTGAAGTCAGGCAAAGGGAAAGTTCCGGCCATAGACCCCATTTGTTGGTGTGGGAGCCAAAAATAGGCAAAAATATGACTTTTTTGTTTTTTTGTGAATTTCTCTTAAACGAAAAAAGTGAGGTAAAATTTTTTCGACTCAGAAGAAGCGCATTGAAAAGAGGAATCCAGCGGTGTATAATTCATTATCATATTATGTTTAATAAGGGAGCTACGGACGTTTAAATGTTTTTTCCGGGTGCAAATTTGATAGAAGGTAGGGGGTCATGGTTTTTTCGAAAAAAATGTTTGTCGCCGATTCGAACGAAATTGCGGTGAGTTATTGTATAGGATGAGTTGAAGTCAGGCAAAGGGAAAGTTCCGGCCATAGACCCCATTTGTTGGTGTGGGAGCCAAAAATACGCAAAAATATTAGTTTTTTGTGAATTTCTCTTAAACGAAAAAAGTGAGGTAAAATTTTTTCGACTCAGAAGAAGCGCATTGAAAAGAGGAATCCAGCGGTGTATAATTCATTATCATATTATGTTTAATAAGGGAGCTACGGACGTTTAAATGTTTTTTCCGGGTGCAAATTTGATAGAAGGTAGGGGGTCATGGTTTTTTCGAAAAAAATGTTTGTCGCCGATTCGAACGAAATTGCGGTGAGTTATTGTATAGGATGAGTTGAAGTCAGGCAAAGGGAAAGTTCCGGCCATAGACCCCATTTGTTGGTGTGGGAGCCAAAAATACGCAAAAATATGAGTTTTTTGTGAATTTCTCTTAAACGAAAAAAGTGAGGTAAAATTTTTTCGACTCAGAAGAAGCGCATTGAAAAGAGGAATCCAGCGGTGTATAATTCATTATCATATTATGTTTAATAAGGGAGCTACGGACGTTTAAATGTTTTTTCCGGGTGCAAATTTGATAGAAGGTAGGGGGTCATGGTTTTTTCGAAAAAAATGTTTGTCGCCGATTCGAACGAAATTGCGGTGAGTTATTGTATAGGATGAGTTGAAGTCAGGCAAAGGGAAAGTTCCGGCCATAGACCCCATTTGTTGGTGTGGGAGCCAAAAATAGGAAAAAATATGAGTTTTTTGTGAATTTCTCTTAAACGAAAAAAGTGAGGTAAAATTTTTTTGACTCAGAAGAAGCGCATTGAAAAGAGGAATCCAGCGGTGTATAATTCATTATCATATTATGTTTAATAAGGGAGCTACGGACGTTTAAATGTTTTTTCCGGGTGCAAATTTGATAGAAGGTAGGGGGTCATGGTTTTTTCGAAAAAAATGTTTGTCGCCGATTCGAACGAAATTGCGGTGAGTTATTGTATAGGATGAGTTGAAGTCAGGCAAAGGGAAAGTTCCGGCCATAGACCCCATTTGTTGGTGTGGGAGCCAAAAATAGGAAAAAATATGAGTTTTTTGTGAATTTCTCTTAAACGAAAAAAGTGAGGTAAAATTTTTTCGACTCAGAAGAAGCGCATTGAAAAGAGGAATCCAGCGGTGTATAATTCATTATCATATTATGTTTAATAAGGGAGCTACGGACGTTTAAATGTTTTTTCCGGGTGCAAATTTGATAGAAGGTAGGGGGTCATGGTTTTTTCGAAAAAAATGTTTGTCGCCGATTCGAACGAAATTGCGGTGAGTTATTGTATAGGATGAGTTGAAGTCAGGCAAAGGGAAAGTTCCGGCCATAGACCCCATTTGTTGGTGTGGGAGCCAAAAATAGGAAAAAATATGAGTTTTTTGTGAATTTCTCTTAAACGAAAAAAGTGAGGTAAAATTTTTTTGACTCAGAAGAAGCGCATTGAAAAGAGGAATCCAGCGGTGTATAATTCATTATCATATTATGTTTAATAAGGGAGCTACGGACGTTTAAATGTTTTTTCCGGGTGCAAATTTGATAGAAGGTAGGGGGTCATGGTTTTTTCGAAAAAAATGTTTGTCGCCGATTCGAACGAAATTGCGGTGAGTTATTGTATAGGATGAGTTGAAGTCAGGCAAAGGGAAAGTTCCGGCCATAGACCCCATTTGTTGGTGTGGGAGCCAAAAATACGCAAAAATATGAGTTTTTTGTGAATTTCTCTTAAACGAAAAAAGTGAGGTAAAATTTTTTTGACTCAGAAGAAGCGCATTGAAAAGAGGAATCCAGCGGTGTATAATTCATTATCATATTATGTTTAATAAGGGAGCTACGGACGTTTAAATGTTTTTTCCGGGTGCAAATTTGATAGAAGGTAGGGGGTCATGGTTTTTTCGAAAAAAATGTTTGTCGCCGATTCGAACGAAATTGCGGTGAGTTATTGTATAGGATGAGTTGAAGTCAGGCAAAGGGAAAGTTCCGGCCATAGACCCCATTTGTTGGTGTGGGAGCCAAAAATACGCAAAAATATGAGTTTTTTGTGAATTTCTCTTAAACGAAAAAAGTGAGGTAAAATTTTTTCGACTCAGAAGAAGCGCATTGAAAAGAGGAATCCAGCGGTGTATAATTCATTATCATATTATGTTTAATAAGGGAGCTACGGACGTTTAAATGTTTTTTCCGGGTGCAAATTTGATAGAAGGTAGGGGGTCATGGTTTTTTCGAAAAAAATGTTTGTCGCCGATTCGAACGAAATTGCGGTGAGTTATTGTATAGGATGAGTTGAAGTCAGGCAAAGGGAAAGTTCCGGCCATAGACCCCATTTGTTGGTGTGGGAGCCAAAAATACGCAAAAATATGAGTTTTTTGTGAATTTCTCTTAAACGAAAAAAGTGAGGTAAAATTTTTTCGACTCAGAAGAAGCGCATTGAAAAGAGGAATCCAGCGGTGTATAATTCATTATCATATTATGTTTAATAAGGGAGCTACGGACGTTTAAATGTTTTTTCCGGGTGCAAATTTGATAGAAGGTAGGGGGTCATGGTTTTTTCGAAAAAAATGTTTGTCGCCGATTCGAACGAAATTGCGGTGAGTTATTGTATAGGATGAGTTGAAGTCAGGCAAAGGGAAAGTTCCGGCCATAGACCCCATTTGTTGGTGTGGGAGCCAAAAATAGGAAAAAATATGAGTTTTTTGTGAATTTCTCTTAAACGAAAAAAGTGAGGTAAAATTTTTTTGACTCAGAAGAAGCGCATTGAAAAGAGGAATCCAGCGGTGTATAATTCATTATCATATTATGTTTAATAAGGGAGCTACGGACGTTTAAATGTTTTTTCCGGGTGCAAATTTGATAGAAGGTAGGGGGTCATGGTTTTTTCGAAAAAAATGTTTGTCGCCGATTCGAACGAAATTGCGGTGAGTTATTGTATAGGATGAGTTGAAGTCAGGCAAAGGGAAAGTTCCGGCCATAGACCCCATTTGTTGGTGTGGGAGCCAAAAATAGGAAAAAATATGAGTTTTTTGTGAATTTCTCTTAAACGAAAAAAGTGAGGTAAAATTTTTTTGACTCAGAAGAAGCGCATTGAAAAGAGGAATCCAGCGGTGTATAATTCATTATCATATTATGTTTAATAAGGGAGCTACGGACGTTTAAATGTTTTTTCCGGGTGCAAATTTGATAGAAGGTAGGGGGTCATGGTTTTTTCGAAAAAAATGTTTGTCGCCGATTCGAACGAAATTGCGGTGAGTTATTGTATAGGATGAGTTGAAGTCAGGCAAAGGGAAAGTTCCGGCCATAGACCCCATTTGTTGGTGTGGGAGCCAAAAATAGGAAAAAATATGAGTTTTTTGTGAATTTCTCTTAAACGAAAAAAGTGAGGTAAAATTTTTTTGACTCAGAAGAAGCGCATTGAAAAGAGGAATCCAGCGGTGTATAATTCATTATCATATTATGTTTAATAAGGGAGCTACGGACGTTTAAATGTTTTTTCCGGGTGCAAATTTGATAGAAGGTAGGGGGTCATGGTTTTTTCGAAAAAAATGTTTGTCGCCGATTCGAACGAAATTGCGGTGAGTTATTGTATAGGATGAGTTGAAGTCAGGCAAAGGGAAAGTTCCGGCCATAGACCCCATTTGTTGGTGTGGGAGCCAAAAATACGCAAAAATATGAGTTTTTTGTGAATTTCTCTTAAACGAAAAAAGTGAGGTAAAATTTTTTCGACTCAGAAGAAGCGCATTGAAAAGAGGAATCCAGCGGTGTATAATTCATTATCATATTATGTTTAATAAGGGAGCTACGGACGTTTAAATGTTTTTTCCGGGTGCAAATTTGATAGAAGGTAGGGGGTCATGGTTTTTTCGAAAAAAATGTTTGTCGCCGATTCGAACGAAATTGCGGTGAGTTATTGTATAGGATGAGTTGAAGTCAGGCAAAGGGAAAGTTCCGGCCATAGACCCCATTTGTTGGTGTGGGAGCCAAAAATACGCAAAAATATGAGTTTTTTGTGAATTTCTCTTAAACGAAAAAAGTGAGGTAAAATTTTTTCGACTCAGAAGAAGCGCATTGAAAAGAGGAATCCAGCGGTGTATAATTCATTATCATATTATGTTTAATAAGGGAGCTACGGACGTTTAAATGTTTTTTCCGGGTGCAAATTTGATAGAAGGTAGGGGGTCATGGTTTTTTCGAAAAAAATGTTTGTCGCCGATTCGAACGAAATTGCGGTGAGTTATTGTATAGGATGAGTTGAAGTCAGGCAAAGGGAAAGTTCCGGCCATAGACCCCATTTGTTGGTGTGGGAGCCAAAAATAGGAAAAAATATGAGTTTTTTGTGAATTTCTCTTAAACGAAAAAAGTGAGGTAAAATTTTTTTGACTCAGAAGAAGCGCATTGAAAAGAGGAATCCAGCGGTGTATAATTCATTATCATATTATGTTTAATAAGGGAGCTACGGACGTTTAAATGTTTTTTCCGGGTGCAAATTTGATAGAAGGTAGGGGGTCATGGTTTTTTCGAAAAAAATGTTTGTCGCCGATTCGAACGAAATTGCGGTGAGTTATTGTATAGGATGAGTTGAAGTCAGGCAAAGGGAAAGTTCCGGCCATAGACCCCATTTGTTGGTGTGGGAGCCAAAAATAGGAAAAAATATGAGTTTTTTGTGAATTTCTCTTAAACGAAAAAAGTGAGGTAAAATTTTTTTGACTCAGAAGAAGCGCATTGAAAAGAGGAATCCAGCGGTGTATAATTCATTATCATATTATGTTTAATAAGGGAGCTACGGACGTTTAAATGTTTTTTCCGGGTGCAAATTTGATAGAAGGTAGGGGGTCATGGTTTTTTCGAAAAAAATGTTTGTCGCCGATTCGAACGAAATTGCGGTGAGTTATTGTATAGGATGAGTTGAAGTCAGGCAAAGGGAAAGTTCCGGCCATAGACCCCATTTGTTGGTGTGGGAGCCAAAAATAGGAAAAAATATGAGTTTTTTGTGAATTTCTCTTAAACGAAAAAAGTGAGGTAAAATTTTTTTGACTCAGAAGAAGCGCATTGAAAAGAGGAATCCAGCGGTGTATAATTCATTATCATATTATGTTTAATAAGGGAGCTACGGACGTTTAAATGTTTTTTCCGGGTGCAAATTTGATAGAAGGTAGGGGGTCATGGTTTTTTCGAAAAAAATGTTTGTCGCCGATTCGAACGAAATTGCGGTGAGTTATTGTATAGGATGAGTTGAAGTCAGGCAAAGGGAAAGTTCCGGCCATAGACCCCATTTGTTGGTGTGGGAGCCAAAAATAGGCAAAAATATGACTTTTTTGTTTTTTTGTGAATTTCTCTTAAACGAAAAAAGTGAGGTAAAATTTTTTCGACTCAGAAGAAGCGCATTGAAAAGAGGAATCCAGCGGTGTATAATTCATTATCATATTATGTTTAATAAGGGAGCTACGGACGTTTAAATGTTTTTTCCGGGTGCAAATTTGATAGAAGGTAGGGGGTCATGGTTTTTTCGAAAAAAATGTTTGTCGCCGATTCGAACGAAATTGCGGTGAGTTATTGTATAGGATGAGTTGAAGTCAGGCAAAGGGAAAGTTCCGGCCATAGACCCCATTTGTTGGTGTGGGAGCCAAAAATAGGAAAAAATATGAGTTTTTTGTGAATTTCTCTTAAACGAAAAAAGTGAGGTAAAATTTTTTCGACTCAGAAGAAGCGCATTGAAAAGAGGAATCCAGCGGTGTATAATTCATTATCATATTATGTTTAAGAAGGGAGCTACGGACGTTTAAATGTTTTTTCCGGGTGCAAATTTGATAGAAGGTAGGGGGTCATGGTTTTTTCGAAAAAAATGTTTGTCGCCGATTCGAACGAAATTGCGGTGAGTTATTGTATAGGATGAGTTGAAGTCAGGCAAAGGGAAAGTTCCGGCCATAGACCCCATTTGTTGGTGTGGGAGCCAAAAATAGGAAAAAATATGAGTTTTTTGTGAATTTCTCTTAAACGAAAAAAGTGAGGTAAAATTTTTTTGACTCAGAAGAAGCGCATTGAAAAGAGGAATCCAGCGGTGTATAATTCATTATCATATTATGTTTAATAAGGGAGCTACGGACGTTTAAATGTTTTTTCCGGGTGCAAATTTGATAGAAGGTAGGGGGTCATGGTTTTTTCGAAAAAAATGTTTGTCGCCGATTCGAACGAAATTGCGGTGAGTTATTGTATAGGATGAGTTGAAGTCAGGCAAAGGGAAAGTTCCGGCCATAGACCCCATTTGTTGGTGTGGGAGCCAAAAATACGCAAAAATATGAGTTTTTTGTGAATTTCTCTTAAACGAAAAAAGTGAGGTAAAATTTTTTCGACTCAGAAGAAGCGCATTGAAAAGAGGAATCCAGCGGTGTATAATTCATTATCATATTATGTTTAATAAGGGAGCTACGGACGTTTAAATGTTTTTTCCGGGTGCAAATTTGATAGAAGGTAGGGGGTCATGGTTTTTTCGAAAAAAATGTTTGTCGCCGATTCGAACGAAATTGCGGTGAGTTATTGTATAGGATGAGTTGAAGTCAGGCAAAGGGAAAGTTCCGGCCATAGACCCCATTTGTTGGTGTGGGAGCCAAAAATACGCAAAAATATGAGTTTTTTGTGAATTTCTCTTAAACGAAAAAAGTGAGGTAAAATTTTTTCGACTCAGAAGAAGCGCATTGAAAAGAGGAATCCAGCGGTGTATAATTCATTATCATATTATGTTTAATAAGGGAGCTACGGACGTTTAAATGTTTTTTCCGGGTGCAAATTTGATAGAAGGTAGGGGGTCATGGTTTTTTCGAAAAAAATGTTTGTCGCCGATTCGAACGAAATTGCGGTGAGTTATTGTATAGGATGAGTTGAAGTCAGGCAAAGGGAAAGTTCCGGCCATAGACCCCATTTGTTGGTGTGGGAGCCAAAAATACGCAAAAATATGAGTTTTTTGTGAATTTCTCTTAAACGAAAAAAGTGAGGTAAAATTTTTTCGACTCAGAAGAAGCGCATTGAAAAGAGGAATCCAGCGGTGTATAATTTATTATCATATTATGTTTAATAAGGGAGCTACGGACGTTTAAATGTTTTTTCCGGGTGCAAATTTGATAGAAGGTAGGGGGTCATGGTTTTTTCGAAAAAAATGTTTGTCGCCGATTCGAACGAAATTGCGGTGAGTTATTGTATAGGATGAGTTGAAGTCAGGCAAAGGGAAAGTTCCGGCCATAGACCCCATTTGTTGGTGTGGGAGCCAAAAATAGGCAAAAATATGACTTTTTTGTTTTTTTGTGAATTTCTCTTAAACGAAAAAAGTGAGGTAAAATTTTTTCGACTCAGAAGAAGCGCATTGAAAAGAGGAATCCAGCGGTGTATAATTCATTATCATATTATGTTTAATAAGGGAGCTACGGACGTTTAAATGTTTTTTCCGGGTGCAAATTTGATAGAAGGTAGGGGGTCATGGTTTTTTCGAAAAAAATGTTTGTCGCCGATTCGAACGAAATTGCGGTGAGTTATTGTATAGGATGAGTTGAAGTCAGGCAAAGGGAAAGTTCCGGCCATAGACCCCATTTGTTGGTGTGGGAGCCAAAAATAGGAAAAAATATGAGTTTTTTGTGAATTTCTCTTAAACGAAAAAAGTGAGGTAAAATTTTTTCGACTCAGAAGAAGCGCATTGAAAAGAGGAATCCAGCGGTGTATAATTCATTATCATATTATGTTTAAGAAGGGAGCTACGGACGTTTAAATGTTTTTTCCGGGTGCAAATTTGATAGAAGGTAGGGGGTCATGGTTTTTTCGAAAAAAATGTTTGTCGCCGATTCGAACGAAATTGCGGTGAGTTATTGTATAGGATGAGTTGAAGTCAGGCAAAGGGAAAGTTCCGGCCATAGACCCCATTTGTTGGTGTGGGAGCCAAAAATACGCAAAAATATGAGTTTTTTGTGAATTTCTCTTAAACGAAAAAAGTGAGGTAAAATTTTTTCGACTCAGAAGAAGCGCATTGAAAAGAGGAATCCAGCGGTGTATAATTTATTATCATATTATGTTTAATAAGGGAGCTACGGACGTTTAAATGTTTTTTCCGGGTGCAAATTTGATAGAAGGTAGGGGGTCATGGTTTTTTCGAAAAAAATGTTTGTCGCCGATTCGAACGAAATTGCGGTGAGTTATTGTATAGGATGAGTTGAAGTCAGGCAAAGGGAAAGTTCCGGCCATAGACCCCATTTGTTGGTGTGGGAGCCAAAAATAGGCAAAAATATGACTTTTTTGTTTTTTTGTGAATTTCTCTTAAACGAAAAAAGTGAGGTAAAATTTTTTCGACTCAGAAGAAGCGCATTGAAAAGAGGAATCCAGCGGTGTATAATTCATTATCATATTATGTTTAATAAGGGAGCTACGGACGTTTAAATGTTTTTTCCGGGTGCAAATTTGATAGAAGGTAGGGGGTCATGGTTTTTTCGAAAAAAATGTTTGTCGCCGATTCGAACGAAATTGCGGTGAGTTATTGTATAGGATGAGTTGAAGTCAGGCAAAGGGAAAGTTCCGGCCATAGACCCCATTTGTTGGTGTGGGAGCCAAAAATAGGAAAAAATATGAGTTTTTTGTGAATTTCTCTTAAACGAAAAAAGTGAGGTAAAATTTTTTCGACTCAGAAGAAGCGCATTGAAAAGAGGAATCCAGCGGTGTATAATTCATTATCATATTATGTTTAAGAAGGGAGCTACGGACGTTTAAATGTTTTTTCCGGGTGCAAATTTGATAGAAGGTAGGGGGTCATGGTTTTTTCGAAAAAAATGTTTGTCGCCGATTCGAACGAAATTGCGGTGAGTTATTGTATAGGATGAGTTGAAGTCAGGCAAAGGGAAAGTTCCGGCCATAGACCCCATTTGTTGGTGTGGGAGCCAAAAATACGCAAAAATATGAGTTTTTTGTGAATTTCTCTTAAACGAAAAAAGTGAGGTAAAATTTTTTCGACTCAGAAGAAGCGCATTGAAAAGAGGAATCCAGCGGTGTATAATTTATTATCATATTATGTTTAATAAGGGAGCTACGGACGTTTAAATGTTTTTTCCGGGTGCAAATTTGATAGAAGGTAGGGGGTCATGGTTTTTTCGAAAAAAATGTTTGTCGCCGATTCGAACGAAATTGCGGTGAGTTATTGTATAGGATGAGTTGAAGTCAGGCAAAGGGAAAGTTCCGGCCATAGACCCCATTTGTTGGTGTGGGAGCCAAAAATTTGCAAAAATATGAGTTTTTTGTGAATTTCTCTTAAACGAAAAAAGCGAGGTAAAATTTTTTCAACTCAGAAGAAGCGCATTGAAAAGAGGAATCCAGCGGTGTATAATTCATTATCATATTATGTTTAAGAAGGGAGCTACGGACGTTTAAATGTTTTTTCCGGGTGCAAATTTGATAGAAGGTAGGGGGTCATGGTTTTTTCGAAAAAAATGTTTGTCGCCGATTCGAACGAAATTGCGGTGAGTTATTGTATAGGATGAGTTGAAGTCAGGCAAAGGGAAAGTTCCGGCCAGAGACCCCATTTGTTGGTGTGGGAGCCAAAAATAGGCAAAAATATGACTTTTTTGTTTTTTTGTGAATTTCTCTTAAACGAAAAAAGTGAGGTAAAATTTTGTCGACTCAGAAGAAGCGCATTGAAAAGAGGAATCCAGCGGTGTATAATTCATTATCAAATTATGTTTAATAAGGGAGCTACGGACGTTTAAATGTTTTTTCCGG
Organism: Tenebrio molitor; assembly: GCF_963966145.1. NCBI lineage: Eukaryota > Metazoa > Arthropoda > Insecta > Coleoptera > Tenebrionidae > Tenebrio > Tenebrio molitor. The sequence goes on along the minus strand of NC_091048.1, from coordinate 2,153,924 downwards.
GTGCAAATTTGATAGAAGGTAGGGGGTCATGGTTTTTTCGAAAAAAATGTTTGTCGCCGATTCGAACGAAATTGCGGTGAGTTATTGTATAGGATGAGTTGAAGTCAGGCAAAGGGAAAGTTCCGGCCATAGACCCCATTTGTTGGTTTGGGAGCCAAAAATACGCAAAAATATGACTTTTTTGTTTTTTTGTGAATTTCTCTTAAACGAAAAAAGTGAGGTAAAATTTTGTCGACTCAGAAGAAGCGCATTGAAAAGAGGAATCCAGCGGTGTATAATTCATTATCAAATTATGTTTAATAAGGGAGCTACGGACGTTTAAATGTTTTTTCCGGGTGCAAATTTGATAGAAGGTAGGGGGTCATGGTTTTTTCGAAAAAAATGTTTGTCGCCGATTCGAACGAAATTGCGGTGAGTTATTGTATAGGATGAGTTGAAGTCAGGCAAAGGGAAAGTTCCGGCCATAGACCCCATTTGTTGGTGTGGGAGCCAAAAATAGGCAAAAATATGACTTTTTTGTTTTTTTGTGAATTTCTCTTAAACGAAAAAAGTGAGGTAAAATTTTGTCGACTCAGAAGAAGCGCATTGAAAAGAGGAATCCAGCGGTGTATAATTCATTATCAAATTATGTTTAATAAGGGAGCTACGGACGTTTAAATGTTTTTTCCGGGTGCAAATTTGATAGAAGGTAGGGGGTCATGGTTTTTTCGAAAAAAATGTTTGTCGCCGATTCGAACGAAATTGCGGTGAGTTATTGTATAGGATGAGTTGAAGTCAGGCAAAGGGAAAGTTCCGGCCATAGACCCCATTTGTTGGTTTGGGAGCCAAAAATACGCAAAAATATGACTTTTTTGTTTTTTTGTGAATTTCTCTTAAACGAAAAAAGTGAGGTAAAATTTTGTCGACTCAGAAGAAGCGCATTGAAAAGAGGAATCCAGCGGTGTATAATTCATTATCAAATTATGTTTAATAAGGGAGCTACGGACGTTTAAATGTTTTTTCCGGGTGCAAATTTGATAGAAGGTAGGGGGTCATGGTTTTTTCGAAAAAAATGTTTGTCGCCGATTCGAACGAAATTGCGGTGAGTTATTGTATAGGATGAGTTGAAGTCAGGCAAAGGGAAAGTTCCGGCCATAGACCCCATTTGTTGGTTTGGGAGCCAAAAATACGCAAAAATATGACTTTTTTGTTTTTTTGTGAATTTCTCTTAAACGAAAAAAGTGAGGTAAAATTTTTTCGACTCAGAAGAAGCGCATTGAAAAGAGGAATCCAGCGGTGTATAATTCATTATCATATTATGTTTAAGAAGGGAGCTACGGACGTTTAAATGTTTTTTCCGGGTGCAAATTTGATAGAAGGTAGGGGGTCATGGTTTTTTCGAAAAAAATGTTTGTCGCCGATTCGAACGAAATTGCGGTGAGTTATTGTATAGGATGAGTTGAAGTCAGGCGTAGGGAAAGTTCCGGCCATAGACCCCATTTGTTGGTGTGGGAGCCAAAAATAAGCACAGATATGAGTTTTTTGGTTTTTTGTGATTTTCTCTTAAACGCAAAAAGCGAGGTAAAATTTTTTATGAATTTTATATTTTTGAGTGGTTTATTTGCTGTCAGTAATCTTTTGCTTTTTGCAACCTTAAAAACTTTTTTACTGATGAATCTTGGTTTCATAAGACAGAATATTATATGACTTCATAAAACGTGAGAAGTTTTCTGCACAAAATTCTTTTTGTGTGTTAAGTCCTCTTTACACCAGGAGAAACTTGGTGTGTAGGTAATTATTATTTAACTTATTATGGGTAAAAGACTAATAGAACCAATTTTCTTTGAAAGTAGTAACCCTCCTCACATGCAACCCACAATACATTAAAAAAAAATGTGGGTTGCATTTTCAATTCCATCGGGCTCATTATCGCTTTGATTTCTTTGCAATACAATGGTCTCATCGCTATTGCTTAAATTCTACAAATTGTATTGCTACATAGAGAACACTTAAGGATCTAATCCAGATCCGCTTCCATTTCTACTCTTAATTAGTGACTTTGTTGGCGTATCTTGATTGTTTCCTCATTACTCTTTAAACTTTATCCACTGAGAGTTTTTTCACTCTTCGGATTGTCCGAGTAGGCACGTGCTACTCAGTGCGAACTCAGATAAAAATACTTTGTTGGAATCAAACACTGGAAAACCGCACGAACTGTCGTGGTTGCCTAATAATAACAAATCTTAGAGCGTGTTTATTGAAATCCTTTTAATCACCCAAGTGTTTTATTTAACAGTTCGTTGAGTTACGCTTCAGGTGTTACCTACCTGTCTATTACCAAAATTTTTCCAATTTGAATTCCAAATGGAAAATGGTACGTATTCCCCTCTCAGAGATAAACATCTTTCATCCGTGTATCAAAACGCAGGTTAACATACATGATTACCCATTGATGCAATCCGCTGTACACCCGGTTGCAATAGTGGCACTGTACGTTCTGTTTGTCTTCAGATTAGGACCAAAACTGATGAAGAACCGACAACCTTCCGAATTAAGAAAGATCTTGATGGTCTACAACATCACTCAAATTCTCTTAAACTTCATAGTCTTCATAATGGTTAGTTTTGAGATTGCGGTAGTTGATGCAGTTCAGTTGTGTGTTTAAGGTGGCCAAAGTCATCCCTTATTTTGATTTGTGCTGCAGTCCTGCAAACAGGACAAACACCTCTTTGGACATTTCGGTTAGAAGAATACACTACTACTATGCCCTTCTGAAATTTTTGGATCTTTTAGACACGGTGGGTCAAACTCGATTTATCAAAATCATTTACGAGTTGTGTTGTTTTAGATATTTTTTGTCCTGCGGAAGAAACCACAACAGATCACGTACATGCATGTTCACCATCATGTAGGAATGGCTGGGACGACATGGGCAGCTGCGAAATACTTCCCAGGAGGTGTAGTTGTTTTTGTCTTCCTTTGTAACACCTTTGTACACGTGCTTATGTACAGCTACTACTTCATATCTTCATGGAATTCGACTAAGACTATTTGGTGGAAAAAATACTTGACACAACTACAAATTGTAAGAACAAAAATGGTATTAGGGAATATCTTGTAATATTTTCGGTTGAAGGTTCAACATTTATTCTATGGGATAATTTTTGCAATTCATCTTTTGAATGCAAACTGCAACTATTCCAAGAGCTGGCTGATGTTTTACCTGTCTAATACATTACTGATGACTTATTTTTTTTCAGTATTTTATAGAAGAAGTTACGTGAACAAGAAGACGATTTCGTGACGAAAATATTACAGTTTTAAAAATTGCAATTTTTTACTTGTCAAAGTACTTTATTAATTTACAAATAAATAATCTTGAAATTACATAAACATTTTTGTTTTATAATACAAAAATTTCCGATAATATTGCGGAATCTGGAAAAGTGCCCCGAATGCTTGCAGCGTTTCCACGTTGAATGGCAAGGGAAATCCTCTCGAAAAGGAATTTCTTTGATTTTGAATCGCCTGATTCCGCGATAACTCGGTTTCCGATGACATTAATGAAATCGATGGCTTCTTTGCACCAAGGGCCTAAGGTTTCAAATGCTAAACCTTTAAACACGTAGTTTGACGAAATGATTGAACTATATTTGCTATGTTTGCGTTTGCAAGCCATTTCAGCGGCAAAACCTGAGACTTCAGATGATTTCAATACGTAACTGTCTGCAAGTGTATCTACAACAGTAACGTCCCAAACCAAAGGTTGACCTTTAATCCACGGTACTAAAGTCATCCCATCTGGGCGTTTTCCGTCATCCCGAGACAGTCCGTTTGGTTCTAAAGTTGAATTCACATGAATTGAAGTTAAAGACCGATTGATAATGGAATTAATTTCAGTGTGTCTTGAAAATCTACCACTGCTTTTGAAACAACTTAGACCGTGGGTGCCAATTTCGTCAACTTTCGCATTGCATTTGCAAATATGAGGTGTACAAAGATTACAACCCAATCTTAAACCAATACAAACTTGGAAGGAAGTGTTATCTAAAAGAGTACCAATATTAGGAGAAGGTATTGCATGTAACCAAGATCCTGATTCTCTGCATTGCAAAGCTTTAAAACGAGCCAAGTCTCTAGGTGAATTAAAGATTAAGTCATTGGCAATTATTCCTTTGATATTAATATTATCCCAATTCTTCTGAAATTGTGGAATTGTTGGTATTTCGTTCTCATTTGCTACACCCCAGGCTGCTAAAGCTTCATCATAATGGTGAATATTAAGCTCATTATCCTTTGAGTTTAGTAATAAAGAAACAAGCTTTTTAACCCCATTAATTGAAGATAGGAAAGCAGGGAGGCAAATATCGGAAATGCGACGAATTCCTAGACCACCAAATCTAATCGGTAAAGTGGACTGACGCCATTGTAAATCAGTTAAACGTAAATTAAGTATTCTCTCTAAACAAGACTTTAAAGAAGAATCAATTGAATTAACATAATTAGAAAATTTCCAAAATGGAATTGTTCTTAATAAAAAATTAAATTTTGGTATGAAAAGACAGTTTTTGATTAAAGTATAAGCCACGTGTCTGTTAAGGAGTTCAGCTTTGTTTAAAAGATTTTCAACTGTAATTATAGTTTTTTCGACGGTGTTTTTGAAACCTTGGTCAAAGATTGGAGAGCCTAAAAGAGATAAACTTTCTCGGTCACAGATTTTAACGCCTGGTGCTAAATTTTGAAATTCCTTTATGACTTTTAAATCTGTGTCTCCAGAACAGCAAAAGATCTCGCATTTGTTAAAGTTTAATTCAAGGCCAATTTCCTGAGATAAATTTATAACTTTCTTAAAGTCGGATAAAACTACTTCTGGGTAATCAGCTAAGGTTCCATCATCCAAATACCATATATTCATTTGAGAATCCAAAGATAAAATAATTGGTTGAATGGCAAGACTAAAAATCATGGGACCGCAGGGATCTCCTTGCTGAGCTCCAACAGAAGAAGAAATTAAATGATTACCGAAAAATAAAGTTGAAGGATTTCTATAGCATTGATAAAGATAAGGGTACAGAAGTGGGGTATGACATTTTACAAATTAAATTATAGACAGAGCGAAGAATTTTTTATTTTTCTTAATAAAGTAAAATAAAAGTCAACATATAAAACAGGGTTTTCGTAATATTCTTATTCTTTACTTACAATGTCCATAATAATAAAATAATAATTTGATTTGAAGGTCACGTCACCGAGTGTATAGCAGGATAAAAGTATAAAAGAAAATAATAATATGATTTTTATTTCTGTCTCACATAAAATCTAAACAATCACAAATTATGAATTATAATGTAGATCATGACATTGGCATTAATGATTTTGCAATTATTGAAACCTCATCCTCATTAAAATTAATTTTGCATGAGATTTGCACAAGCTTTACAATTGAAAATCTAAATTACATAACTATCTAGACAAGAAATATAACAAAATCACTTCAAGGGAAGTATCTTGATTTCAAATTTAATCAGCAACATTTTCTCTTCGCAGATTATGCAGTTCGTTGCACTCAACTTCAAAAAATACGTAAATAACTGAATAAAAATTTTAAATTTTTGAGTCACAATTATTTCTAAGAACAAAAATTTGCAAAATGCTTTGCATATTGTTTCAATATTGAAACTTACTGTTAGTTGTTATCACTGGTCCCATCGCAGTTGGCGTTGAAAACCCGCACAAATTTTGGATGTGCCGCTAGCCTCGCAACGTTAGACAAACTAGTAGGCAAGTCTCCACTACCGCCAGTATCGCCACCTATCGGCGATACTAGTCTGACTCATGTTATGTGGCTTGCGGCACATTCAACTACGTCACCAACGCCAGCTGCGATGGGACAATCATTTATAATAACCCTGTATTACAAGTTAGAAGAATGTGCAAATTAGACAAAATTCACTAAACCGCTAGTAAACCTTTTTGTCAGAAACTTGTTTCTTGTCGATATAATTCTTTTTATAAAACATTAAAAACAAGTATATCGACATGGCTGCGTTAAGCAGATAATATATTAACCAGCCTTTTGAATAGTTGCAACTGGTGTTGAAAAGATGAATCATAAACACTGAACTAACGAAACAGTGTTGGACCTTTAAAAGAAGATGAATTAAAAATCTTCCAGTATTAAATTTTTTGTACTTACCAGTTGTAACTGCGTCAAGTATTTTTTCCACCAGACGGCTCTCATCGAACTGATTGAAGTGAACAAGTAATAACCGTACATGAGCACGTGTATAAAAGTGTTCCAAATAAAGACGAAAAAAGCAACACCCCCGGGAAGATACTTTGCGGTTGCCCAAGTGGTCATGGCCATTCCTATATGATGATGGACGTGTAAAAGCGTAATCTGTTGATGTTTTTTACGTAGGACAAAAAAGATCTAAAATCATAACCACCAATAAACGAATTTTGCAAATATCGATTGGGCACCGTGTCAAAAAGATCCAAAAATTTCAAAAGAGTGTAACAATAATGCGCCCGCCTGATCGCAATATCTTCAGGACTGTTGGAGGTGTTGACGGGATTGCAGCACAGATTAAAATTTGGCATGAGTTTGGCCACCTTAAAAATACAACTAAACTGGAAGAACCACCACAATCACAACTCACCATTAGGAACACGACAAAATTTAGAACAACCTGGACGAAGTTGTAAACCATCATGACCTTTTTCAAACTGAAAGCGTCTCGATTTTTCATGAACTTTGGGCCTAAATTGAAGAGGAATAATGAATAAAGGGCCACGATTGCGGTGGGCTCCAAGGGAGAATTCATCAAGGGGTAGTCATCAGTGGTGCTATCTAAATTGGAGAAAATTAAAAATAAATCGAACGGAATAAGTTACTACCTTTCAGCCCAATCAGGGCGGGGTCTAAATACAAAGTAAAATTTTTGAGTACCATGGCGCCAACTATATCAGCGGACCGTCTTCAGATAACTAGCGCTTCGAATTGCCCCGATCTGAATTTATAGAATTCGCTCGACTTTTGGGACAACTTTTTAAGGTGCATAATTTAAAAAGTACGAACTGAGTGTGCGTCCCACTCTTACTTAATTGATATTGATGATTCGTTAATTATTTATTATTTATGTTTTCGTCTCTTAAAACTACAATATTTTGGTAACGAAAAACTTTTATTAAAAGCAAATAATTTAACATTAGTAACTTTTTACAACTGGGTTGGTAGCACTTTCCGCGCCGGTTACTGATTATCAAAATGTAAAGCGTGAGAGCTGTCAGTTCATTTTTGGTCCTTAATTTCTTCTGTCATTTTTCTTACGAAACGCGTATTTTTAAAGTGAATTGACGTTTCCGCATATCTAACGTCATTTAACCTTAAACTTGTTGCACAATCAGTTTGCATAAAACATAAGGCATAACGCGTAAAGAATAACGACGAAACGTAAAATTTCAGCTTGCACTATCGTATTTAATATTACACAATGAGCATAATATCAAGCATAAAGCCAAGGTATCTCAAAAGAATGGTATGTCAACTTATATCGCGCGTTCAAATGAAATCCTGTACTGGGAAGGCGTTGGAAACCGTCAATTGTTGTGTTTTTTTAAAGCGTAGATCAATTGGAGCATGTTGACAGGTAACCTAAAATTTAAAGCGAAAAAAAACTTTCTCTTTTTTATTTCCTTGCAATGTTTTACATTAAAAATAGAATAAATTAACGATTTCTATTCTCGCAGCAAATATCTAAGGGCACTCTTTGCTGAAAATAAACGTGTTCAATTATTTATGTCCCGATTAAACATAAACAAATGTCATTCGTGTCAAACGGCGGGAAATTCAAACTTTACACTGTTCTAAACGGTTTACTTTTTCCAACGCCTACTCAGCCCAGGATTTCATTTGAACGCGCGATACTATTAAGCCTGTGCTGTCCAAGGTCACTGCTGACGTGAAGAACATTACAGACAAGGGGTCTCATATCAATAGAGAGTTATGGCACGGGCTCATACATAGTCTGAAAAACATTGTTTTGAGACAATGTTAAAGTTACTGTATTACAGAATTGAAAGAGTTATGGCAGGGGAATATTTTTACTGTTTTTCATCTCAACGCGTAGGCGCATTTCAACATTAAAATGTCAAAGTGGATTAATTAGATTCCTTTTTTCGTTGCAACAAAACCTATTTAGGTTAATTTAGCATTAACCACCATATGCATTATGTAAGTATGTTTTATTGTTGTGAATTATGGGACCTATTGACCTTTGAAACTTTCAAACAAGGTTTTTTTCAAATAAACCACCAGATACACTGACAAGATAATGACATTTGACATCCGAAAATTCTCCGAGCGCGTACAAAAAGTCACGATTACAAACATTGTCTTGAATAATGTATTGCAGAAATACTGCATGGCACTATCTTTATTTGTGTCTCGCGCTAAAATCGCGTTACTGCGCATGCTCAGACTGAAAACAATATTAAAGTCAAGGCGTTATGGTGCATGCCATAACTCTCTATTATTATCCCGATTCCAGACACTAAAACAAACGTCAGGTGACAATTCACAATATCACCACGCAATTTTGAAAGTGTCTCCACAATGTTTGTTCAAAGAATGCAACAATGTTGTAGTACATATTTTATAATAAATAAAATTTGTTACACAGTCTAGGACTGTGTAATTGCTGATTTTCATTTGTTTCACTTTTCCTAACTAGATAGGAAATGTAGTCCTTTTCCTAACCGAAATAAATGTGGAAATGTAACAGTTTTCGATACCTACCGAATTAGAAAAAATAATGTACCACCTTGGCAAATGACAACTGTTCTAAACGGTTTAATTTTTCCAACGCCTACTCAGCCCAAGATTTCATTTGAACGCGCGATACCTGCAACTACGTGATTTAAAAACGAACGCCAGATGTGACATTTCGGGGACTGTCACTGAACTGTCAAATGTCAAGTGAAACGATGAGAAAGTTAAGAAAAATGTTTTTTTTTTTTTAAATTGGGTAAAATTTATGAACAAGTTTTGCAAGCTTGTGGTGGCGTTTACTTCAGGTTTACATTGACGTGTGACAGCAAAACAAGTAGCATTCATAACCTAAAAAAGCGTACTTTCTTTGGAGAATCTGTTCCTTTTCTTCTTTAATTGCGAAAACACGAATACGACTACAGTCGGTCGACTGCTCCTGGTTCAAATAAAATATTCAAAAAAATTCTGAAGATGGCGACACTTCCAGAAATTCCGGGAATCGAGGCCAAATTTGTTTTTGTAAATGAAAAGGCCCCATTTTGATTTCAAATTTAGATTCTACATTAAATTTCGAGTTTAGAACTTCGTTCTGCCAACTCTTATCTGTCATCGTTTTTGACCTATGTCTTCTTTTTCTCAAAAAAGCGGGGTTGCAGGGCTTCATTACAAAAATTATAACTCCTGAATCATTGGAAATAAATAATTGATTTTTTTTTATTGAATTTCTAATGGTTTGGCCGATCTTTTGAGCCATTAGTGAATGTTCTTATCTTTCATACGCCCACTGCAATTTTGCAAAATCGATAATCAAAAAATGTCAAAAACTTCATTTTTTTAAATGGCGACTACCATTTCTGACACTACATGTAAATGTAAAATTTAATTTTAAGTCCACTTTTACTGACATTGTGTATGTCTATTTCCAACCGTTTTGGGGCAATTTCTATTTTTTTAATAAAATATTTATTTTTGAAGTGAAACTATTTATGGGAGGGTTTTGAAATTCTGATCGGCAACTTTTTTGTGTGACGAAAAGTGGTGGGGGTAAACACTGTCGGGTGTGTCTTTGTCACACTTACGGCATTTATCGATAATGTCCTCTCTTTTAATTTGGAGGCTTAATGAACAATGAATTACGCATTTAGAAATTGTTTAGTGTTATCGTTGTTTATAATTTATTTTCTTCATTAAAATATAGAATTTTGTTGTGAATATGCTATTTAAAAGTGATTGATGAATAATTACAATGTTCCCCTGTAATACAAAAGTTTCACTTCTATCGTGCGTCTTTACGACACACTCTGTTTTTTTTTATCAAGTAATTGTTTTATTTCATTCAAAATAATATTTTTTGTTCGATACTGTCAGAATTTGAGAATTTTCTCCTATGTGAACGGATTTTGATAAATGTCACAACTTGTCAAAACGAAACGTCAAGCTAATTTTAAAGGTTTTAAGCGATTTGGAGCCTTTAAGGGGCTCGGCGAACCAAAAAACGTTGTATTCAACTCGTCCGTGTGTAAATTGGGCCTTTTTTGGCACTCGTGGACCTTTAAAACGCTCGTTTCACTCGCGTTTTAAAATGGCCCACGCGTGCCAAAAAAGGCCCAATTTACACATAAACTCGTCAAATAATATAAACTACTATTTCGCATTTGAGATGACTTGTTTGTTGAAAGAAAATTCAAAAATTGAAGTTCTACCATGCATATTTTCACAACTTTGTCCGGGACAAACGAAAGTCGATAATAACATACTGATCATCTACAGGGTCATTATAAATGATTGTCCCATCGCAGTTGGCCTTGAAAACCCACACAAATTTGGGATGTGCCGCTAGCTTCGCAATATATAGCGCTACCTATCGGCGATGCTAGTCTCACTCATGTTATAAAGATTGCGGCACATTCAACTACGTCACCAACGCCTACTGCGATGAGGCAATCATTTATAATGACCCCGTATTAGCAGAGACAGAGTGATGTCCAAATTTAATTTTGAACTCTGATCTTGTTTGTCTAAACAACTAAATAAATTGACGGTTGAGTGGAAATAAAACAATATTGCAAATTAACAAGGTTTTAAACAAAAAAATATGTTTGTCGAATGAACTTGGTTTGTTCTTAAGATAAAATACAAAATAAAAATCAAAATTGGAATCATTAGAATGTTGAAATAATTATGTTTTGAACATTTTGCTCAGACAAATAACTGGACAAAAATGATTAAAAATGCATAAGCTTACTTTCATTAATTGAAAAAGTGTCTTGGGAAATCTCTGTCATATATTATATAGGGTGTTTTTTAAATGTCAGTACAAAAAAACTGGATCATCTGGATATTCTAAAGTGTCCAGAAAACCATTTTTTTTTAAATCTAAGACGGTACGGATAAACTGACCCTGTCCATGCAAATTCTACGCCACAGATACAGCGTGACCAACAATGACTGAGTCTGTTGGTAATGAAACAATTGAAAAATATTGGTGTTTTTCTGTTTCGTAATTGGCACTGACCGGATGTTTTAACTTGACACGATATTTAAAAAAAACTTGGTTATGTCGGGTATGTTTATGCTATTACAAAAATTACCCTTTAATGGTAAACGTCACATTCTTCTGTCAACTCTGTCAAAGCTGACAACCGGAAATGCGTTTAGATTACAGTGGTACCAAAATCATTCAAATTTTCATTGCTACCAACAGACTCAGTCATTCTTGATCACGTTGTATAACAATAGTACACAATAATTTAAACCATAGCAACCCGACAATGCTATGAACAAAAATACAACAAAATTATTATTCTTGCTTGACAACCCAATTACGTTTTTTTACTGACAATTTTAACCAAAATTTAGTTTAGGTATTTTCATCTCGAAAACGAAAAGACTTTTATTAGATAATTTTTTGTGTACGAGTTCTACTCATCCTCACATATTACCAGCCTTTTTTTGTACCATGATTTAAAAAACACCCTGTATAAATGATTAACTTACATTATGTATATTTTATACCTTGAAAATTAATATTAAATCGTTTTATTTTTAGTTACACAGTGTAGTACTGCCTTTTTAAATAATATTCAGATTATGAGACTTTCTGAAAGGTGCTTCCAGCATTACAACTAAATTATTATTATTATTATTGCTTATATCAAAAATATTAGTTACACCGTCAAAATGAACCATCGCTTCTCTGTTACTTAGTGGCATTTTATTGTTTTGGAAATCGTGGGAAAATAATCAATCACATTGCAGTCGATCCAAACAAACTGTGCAGATCGTCAAAGATCCACCACCACTGAAATTAATTTGCCCTTGACTTATTTGTTAGGCAAACAAAAAATGACATTGAAATTATTGAAACCGTTAAAAAATAAGCAGACATCCTCATTATAACTGCGACTACGACTACATAACAAGAACTTGAAGTTTAAATAGGGAAAAATCTTGATTTAAAAGTTGAATCGGCAACATTCATTCAACTCTAGTCTCAGATTATGCAGTTCTTGCACTCAATATTCAAACGATTAGTCCCATCTAAATTTTAGATTTAGATTAGACAGTTTATGCCTGTCAATATTATCTCATCTTGTAAACAGTATATTATAAGTTCTAACCGGCCACACATCTGGTGACACGGCATTCAGGTCGGATTAATTTATCATTAATATAGCTACCACGCAATGATAAAATCATTATAAAACGTAAGTTTAAGAAAAAATCGTAAAAGCATTCGTTTACTAAATGTTGTAATGATTTGAATACATTACTTTTTCCGCCAAATATTTGAACCTGCGCAAAACGGTAACAAATGTGGTCGTGATCGTCATCGAATCGGAGGAGCCCTACGTTGTGATTTCCTTTTGGCGGAAAAGGTTCGGAATGCAAACGGTGAGGGTTCCAGTTGGAAGAGTGCCGCAAATAAAACACACATGTGAGGGACGCAAAATACCTTTTATTAAAATGCCTGTAATAACTTTGATGAAAAGAAATTGAAACGAATACGAAGGACAGAAATTAAGTTTAACGAAGTACCAGAAATTAACTAGTTGAGTACATCACAAAGATAAACGACAAGATGAATGCAACAATATTTAAAATAACAGAAAAACGGGCACCTGACAGACAAAATGACAGTTTAAAGCTTGCTAAACAAGTAAACAAATTATAAGGCAGTTATTACAGACAGGGACGGATGAAAAACCCTCTCCAAAAACCGTATCCCAGGTATTACTCATATTTTACAATTCGATTAATTACAAAAACAATGTTTAACTCGGAACTACGCGGTCAAGGTACGCCTTCGGGAGCTTAGAGCTGGAGGTGACAAACTCTCGGCCGCGAGGGGACTCAGAAGAATAATCTGAATCGGCTTGAGACCAGCGACGTTTCTAGATACTCAGGTTAGTAATGAACGTCGGGCTATTTCACCGACCAAGAAATAGTGACAAAGCGCCTCGGGGTTGTACGATGAGCTTCCCAAGCCGCTTCGAGCAGAGCTTGCTTCACCTTCCCCAACCAACCGTTTACCGACAAAAAACCTAAGATCTCTAGAACCGCGTCGGAGGTTTCACGTCAGCATGCCAGAGCCGCATCGAGCAGGACTTAGGTCCGCCTCCGCTAACGGCCGTAACTTAACCGTGGCCTCCCCAGGAATTTACTAGACAACCCCACGACTTCCTGATTGAAACCTAACTCCCATAGTGGCGCACTTACAACATTTTACTTTAACCCTTCCGAAATCTAGCGGTGCTTAACAACAACATAAAGAAAACCCAAGTTAATTCAATCGAACAACGCGTAACATTAAACGATGCGAAAATTCAACACAACAAAGCGCAACATTAAACAATGATCAAATAAACAAACAAAACGCAACATTAAACAAGGATAACATAAGCAAAAAAAACAAACCGCAACATTAAACAATGAGGAAATAAAAGAGAACAAAACGTGAAGTTAAATAACGATAAAATAGAACCACTTTAAAAGGCTCAAATATCAGTAAACAACATAAATCACGAATACAATAATCGCTGGTAATGTTAAACAAAAAGATGGCGGGTCGAGAGCCGTTAAAATAAAATGTTAGTGAAAGAAACAAAATGGACGCTCGCGGTTCGGACGACGGCTCCTAATTTCCGAAATTACAAGATTACAAAAAAATGAACCTCCCGGGAGAAACTTAGGGATAACGCTTAAAATTAACAAATGGGCGCTTCTTAAAGAAACAGCATGCAACAAAATGAAATCTACAACATACCCTTACCACGTGGTCCTGGTTCCAAAGACAAAAACAAAGGACAACGAACGTGAGATGAATAATTACCCGTGTGGATAAAGAAAGAAACTGCCGGATTCTTCACGGGGACACAAAATATTTACTCGGGACGGTAGAGTAATTGGTTCGGATTTAACTTACAAATTTGAGAAACTTGGATCGCTCTTCGCAAGGTGTGTTCGTTTCGAAAAACTAAACCAAAGTGACCTACCCCCCCTTCAACCACCCGCGCGAGCGAGCTTCAACCCCCGCTATATTTCCGCTCGTAGTTCCTAGTCTAGCCGCTAGTACCTTCACATTTGGCGCGCTGTTGTGGCGGTACCGGAAATTTAAATCTAAATTTTAAACTGGGTCACTACAATGTTAAAAATGGAACCAATTTGTCTGTTGAAATAATAATAAATCTTTGCTCAATATGTACTATTTAAAGTGAAGATGGTGCTTGTCACTTTTCAATTGTTCAAGGTAGGTGACTTTTATTGTTGAAACGAAGACTTTTGGATACATTGACCTACATTCTAACAAAAAATCAGTCACTGCTGTGTTAAAATTGGATCGTCTACGCAATGTGTATCAGTAAATTTACAGTACATTTTTTAGCTACATTTCAAACGTCGAAATGAAAAAAATTATTAATTAAAAATCTTCGAGGTTTGCCCCATCGAATTCATTTTACCGAATCTTGTGTCGTGTACAAATTAATAACAAACAATAATATTGTGCTTAATAAATAAATAAACGAGTTTGTTTATTAAATGTTTAAAACACTTTTACAGATTTAAAAATTATCCTAAATTTTTGGGTCACATGTCTATACAAGGTTATTCACGAGTAATAATTGAAACGCAACCAGTTATACATTTTCATAAACTTCGCGGATCATTTATATTTATTCAAAAAAAATTAAAATGTAGTTGGTTAGATTTTTTTTTCATTTGACATCTAATTAATCGAATGCAGGTTTTCACGGCCGTTGTCAATAGGGTTATTGTTTTCCGGGTTGTGCCGCGGTCGTCTGGATTGCTGGGTAGCTACCCAGCAATCCAGACGACCGCGGCACAACCCGGAAAACAATAACCCTTTTGACATCTAATTTTTTTTAGGTTATTTTTATTTAAACAAAAATACACGATAGATGTCACTTAACGACAATTGAAAATTGTCTTAATAAAAGCAGTCTTGGATTAATTAAAAAATAAAAAAGATTAATTGGTATCTACTCGTTTGAGAAATATGTTTATTTGGTTGCGTCGGGACGTTGTTAGGCCCATTATTACTCGTGAATCTAAAGTACAGCAATTTGCAAAATTACTTTGCGCATTGTTTCAGTATTGAAACTTACTATTAGTATTTCATAAAATTATCAAAATATCACAAGTTACGAGATTGTGCAAAATTAGACTAAATTCACTAGTAAATCTTTTTGTCAGAAACTTGTTTCTTGTCGACGTAACTCTTTTTATAAAACATCGAAAACAAGTATATCGTTATGGCAGTATTAAACAAATAATATATTAACCAGCCTTTTGAATAGTTGCAACTGGTGTTGAAAAGATGAATCATAAACACTGAAAAAACGAAGAAGTGTTGAACCTTTAAAAAAAGATGAATTAAAAATCTTCCAGTATTAAATTTGTTGTGTACTTACCAGTTGTAACTGCGTCAAATATTTTTTCCACCAGGCGCCTCTCATCGAATGGATTGAAGTGAACAAGTAATAACTGTACATGAGCACGTGTATAAAAGTGTTCCAAATAAAGACGAAAAAAACAACACCCCCGGGAAGATACTTTGCGGTTGCCCAAGTGGTTACGGCCATTCCTATATGATGATGTATGTGTAAAACCGTGATCTGTTGATGTTTCTTACGCAGGACAAAGAAGATCTAAAATTATAACCACCAATAAACGAATTTTGTAAATATCGATTGACCCACCGTGTCAAAAAGATCCAAAAATTTCAAAAGAGTGTAACAATAATGCGCTCGCCTGATCGCAATATCTTCTGGACTGTTGGAGGTGTTCAGAAGACTGCAGCACGGATTAAAATTTGGCATGACCTTGGCAACCTTAAAAACACAATTTAACTGGAAGAATCACCACAATTACAACTCACCATTACGAACACGACAAAATTTAGAACAATCTGGACGAAGTTGTAAGCCATTATCACCTTTTTCAAACTGAAAGCGTCGCGATTTTTCATGAACTTTGGTCCTAAATTGAAGAGGAAGAATGTATAAAGGGCCATGATTGCGGCGGGCTGCAAGGGGGAATTCATCAAGGGGTAGTCATCAGTGGTGCTATCTAAATTGGACAAAATTAGAAACAAATCGAACGGAATGAGTTACTACCTTTCAGCCCTATCAAGGCGGGGTCTAGATACAAAGTAAAATTTTTGAGTACCATGTCGTCGGCTATACCAGTGGACCGTCTTCAGATAACTAGCGTTTCGAATTGTGACGATCTGAATTTATAGAATTCGCTCGATTTTTGGGACAACTTTTTAACACGTGTGCGCCCAATTCTTACTTAATTGAATCTTGATGATTCGTTAGGTATCGGTAGCTTTCTCAGGCTAATAAATTATTGCATCTATTTATTATTAGATTGATTAAATGTTTTTCTAAAAAAATATCTGATTTAAAGGAACAATTGCGAACAACAGATATTCATCAGAAACAACTCTCAGGTGCCACTCAGTGCTTTTTGCGCTGAAGATGTGAAGCGCGCTAACATTTTTCTGAAGTGTTGCTTTTTCACAAAAAAGTTCTAGTTCTTTTTAGTGTTGATGATTTACTAATACTAAAGACAGGCAAAGAAAAGTTTTAACGTTCCAGCCGAAAAATAATTTTTCAGATATTTTATTGTTACCAAGATGTGATAATTTTTTTCAAATCTTTCACTAGATTATTTAGGAAACTATTAATATCAGGAGTATTTATTTAAGTAATTGATTTGTTTGCTTAATATTCTTCTGTTAGCATTGGATGAATTGAGGAAACAAAGAATGGATAACGCATAAATTACGACACGTGCCAGAAAGTTAACAACGCAAGATTTGGAGAATCCCAAATTCGAAAAAAAAATTAATTAAAATTAGTTCTTTATTATCAACTTGACATAGTTCGGTGTGTGTCACTTTTCGAAAATGTTGGATTCATGTTTTTTTTTTTAAATGTAAAAATTATTATCATTGCATTTCCAAAAGTCCAGCCTGAGTAATTTTTACAAGTGATTAATACAAATGTAAACTAAAAAATAATTTGTTGTGAATGTAAATTACCCGGCCTACATTATGTATATTTTTTAAATGTGCATTAATTGACGAGAAACGATAAAAGATAGTAAAACGTGCTCCTCATTCGGCAACGGAACCTGTTCCACGATATCCATCTTGAAAAGGATTCTCTATTACTCACTGACAAGTTAATTTATGATAATTGGCTATTAAACCTAGAAACCAAATTTTTATAGAAAGGAAAAGTAGTGGAAACCTTCCGATCACATTGAAAAGTGTAACGAAAAATTTTTTTCACATTTGTGCAGAATGGAACGAGCTATTCGTCTGTCGGAACTAAGTTAAAAATGACCCAAAAACGTGATTCTCGAGCCGAAAAGAAATTTTCGCTGTTACCGCTGTCATAAACTATCACCAAACAAAATGAAATAATTTGCATAGGTATAAAACTTTTTTGCAGCATAAGCGAAAAAAACGGATTATAATTTATTAATTACTTGCTTTTACCCGCGGCTCCGCCGGCAAATTTCAGAATGTTTTAAAATTATGTTTCTACTTTCATGTATTGTGATAAACGCAGTAATTTCAATATGAAGTTTGTCTTTTTACGAAGAATAATTAAAACTTTACTGTAGACTACTTTTTTCTTCGACTATATAAACAAAAAGATCAATACGATAAGAAACTAACACTATGATCACCAATTCATGAAAATACGCCAACATAACACTTTTATTTTCAGTTGTAACCTTATTTAGATCCTCCTATTGTTTGATTGTCTCGTTTGATTTCAGATACGTGCCTTTTGATTTTTCCAGTATTAAGCTATTTGAAGCTTGTTCTGCTTCATTTAAGACATCTTCCGGTAAAACACAATCATTCAAACACATTTTGCGAAATTGCTACTTTTATAAACAACCACATGTAACTATGACACCTGAACATATCATGCAAACGCGATTTCCAACTCGAAAAAACTTTTTTTGTGCCTACAGGCTTAAAAATGATAATAGGGGTTGCTTTTTGTGGGTGTCAAGCGGCGAAGGTGACCATATACTCAGAGGATGAAATAGGGGTGAAGCGGCGAAGGTGAGGGTATTTCCAACTCGAAAAAACTGTCTTTTTTTCTTAACAGGGTTGAAAATGGTAGTAGGGGTTGTTTTTTGTAAAATTAAAGTAGACAGTAATTTTCTTCTTGTTTTGAAGATCAAGTGTACAAAATTTCATCAAGATCGGAGTAAAACTGTAGATTTGCATACAAAACATACAAACAAACATTCAGTTTTATATATATATATATGTATGTAGAAAGGGACTTTCGGGGAGCTTTTTTATTCGTTGTCGTACGAAGGTGAGGATTTCACTAAAATTCATCTAATTTTTACCTGAAGCCATTTTTATAAAGAAAAGTAAAGAAAAGACAATTTTTGCAAAAAAAGTATGCAAAGATACTTATGGGGAGTTTTTTTTGGTTTGTAGCAAAGCTAGACGTTTGAAGGAATTTTGGGGAACCTTCAGGACTTTCGAGGAGTTTCGCAGCAAAATTGGTTGCCTAAAATTTCAGAACTTTTTATACTCTATTGGGACTTTCGAAGAACTTAAGTTTAAGCGAAAATAGCTGCCTAGCTTATGCAGTCTTAACTTCAAGAAAAAAATCAGCAGTATTAATTAGCCTCTGAATTAAATAATATTAATTAATTATTAATAGGCAATTATCTGCCTATACCGCATTACATTTCGGCCAACTTTATAAAAAAATATTCCTCTTTGTGAATTCACTTTAAAAAAAGATACTTTTGGGGAATTCGTGTTCTTCAAAAGTACCCCTACGTGATATCAATTTTAAGGTTATATTCTATTGGAAATGATGTTACAGACTATGCTGGCCTATCTGAGATTTTTAAAAAGATCTAATTATTTTGGAGACAAAGCTGACATTAAATTGCTATCCACAGGAATCCCGCTGCAACCCCATTCTTAAAAATGTTAAATATGAAACGGAAACGGGTGACCCTTCTAGTACAATTTGGCGAAATATTTTTTACAACCGATTTTACTTGATTGGTTATTAGAAAATACTCAAAATTCCTTGAAATTGTCCCAAACAAATAAAAAAGCCGGATTCCGAATCATTCTCCAATTCGCGCAAAGGTACTTTTGGGGAATTCGTGTTCCTCAAAAGTACCTTTACGTGATATCAATTTTAAGGTTATGTTCTATTGGAAATGATGTTACAGACAATGCTGGCCTTTCTGAGCCTTTTTAAAAAGACCTAATTATTTTGAAGACAAAGTTGTCATTAAATTATTATCAATAGGAATCCCGCTGCAACCCCATTCGTAAAAATGTAAAATATGAAACGGAATCGGGTGACCCCTCTAGTATTTGGCGAAATATTTTTACAACCGATTTTACTTGATTGGTGATTAAAAAATACTCAAA
Source organism: Tenebrio molitor (assembly GCF_963966145.1). Taxonomy (NCBI): domain Eukaryota; kingdom Metazoa; phylum Arthropoda; class Insecta; order Coleoptera; family Tenebrionidae; genus Tenebrio; species Tenebrio molitor. The sequence continues at coordinate 2,134,206 of NC_091048.1, read as the reverse complement.
ATTCCTTGAAATTATCCCAAACACAAATAAAAAAAAAAAGCCGGATTCCGAATCATTCTCCAATTCGCGCAAAGGTACTTTTGGGGAATTCGTGTTCCCCAAAAGTACCTTTACGTGATATCAATTTTAAGGTTATGTTCTATTGGAAATTGTGTAACAGCCTATGCTGGCCTTTCTGAACCTTTTTAAAAAGACCTAGTTATTTTGAAGTCAAAGTTAACATTGAATTGTTATCAACAGGAATCCTGCTGCAACCCCACTCCTAAAAATGTAAAATATGAGACGGAATCGGGTGATCCCTCTAGTATTTGGCGAAATATTTTTACAACCGATTTTACTTGATTGATGATTAAAAAATACTCAAAATTCCTTGAAATTATCCCAATCACAAACGAACAAACAAGCCGGATTCCGGATCATTCTTTAATTCCCGCAAAGGTACTTTTGGGGAATTCGTGTTCCTCAAAAGTACCTTTACGTGATATGCGTTTTAGGAGTATGTTCAATTGGAAGTGATGTTACAGATTATCCTGGCCCTTCTGAGCCTTTTTAAAAAGACCCTAATTATTTTGAAGACAAAGTCGTCATTAAATTATTATCAATAGGAATCCCGCTGCAACCCCATTCGTAAATATGTAAAATATGAAACGGAATCGGATGACCCCTCTAGTTTTTGGCGAAATATTTTTATAACCGATATTACTTGATTGGTGATTAAAAAATACTCAAAATTCCTTGAAATTATCCCAAAAACAAATAAATAAAAAAGCCGGATTCCGGATCATTCTCCAATTCCCGCAAAGGTACTTTTGGGGAATTTGTGTTCCTCAAAAGTACCTTTACGTGATATGCCTTTTAGGAGTATGTTCAATTGGAAATGATGTTACAGACTATGCTGGCCTTTCTGAACCTTTTTAAAAAGCCCTAATTATTTTGAAGTCAAAGTTAACATTGAATTGTTATCAACAGGAATCCTGCTGCAACCCCACTCTTAAAAATGTAAAATATGAGACGGAATCGGGTGACCCCTCTAGTATTTGGCGAAATATTTTTATAACCGATTTTACTTGATTGGTGATTAAAAAATACTCAAAATTCCTTGAAATTATGCCAAACACAAATAAATAAAAAAGCCGGATTCCGAATCATTCTCCAATTCCTGCAAAGGTACTTTTGGGGAATTTGTGTTCCTCAAAAGTACCTTTACGTGATATGCGTTTTAGGAGTATGTTCAATTGGAAATGATGTTACAGATTATCCTGGCCCTTCTGAGCCTTTTTAAAAAGACCTAATTATTTTGAAGACAAAGTCGTCATTAAATTATTATCAATAGGAATCCCGCTGCAACCCCATTCGTAAATATGTAAAATATGAAACGGAATCGGATGACCCCTCTAGTTTTTGGCGAAATATTTTTATAACCGATTTTACTTGATTGCTGATTAAAAAATACTCAAAATTCCTTGAAATTATCCCAAAAACAAATAAATAAAAAAGCCGGATTCCGAATCATTCTCCAATTCCCGCAAAGGTACTTTTGGGGAATTTGTGTTCCTCAAAAGTACCTTTACGTGATATGCCTTTTAGGAGTATGTTCAATTGGAAATGATGTTACAGACTATGCTGGCCTTTCTGAACCTTTTTAAAAAGACCTAATTATTTTAAAGTCAAAGTTAACATTTAATTGTTATCAACAGGAATCCTGCTGCAACCCCACTCTTAAAAATGTAAAATATGAGACGGAATCGGGTGACCCCTCTAGTATTTGGCGAAATATTTTTACAACCGATTTTACTTGATTAGTGATTAAAAAATGCTCAAAATTCCTTGAAATTATCCCAAACACAAATAAATAAAAAAGCCGTATTCCGAATCATTCTCCAATTCCCGCAAAGGTACTTTTGGGGAATTCGTGTTCCTCA